>NC_140414.1:112767984-117567984 GCF_965140295.1 Lepidochelys olivacea
AATGAAGTCAAAGGGAGGAGGACCACCACTTTTGACTTTATAAAAGCAACTAACATTTCTTCAACAGCTTCAGCATCTTAGCTGCTTGGGACAGAACCTTGAGAAGATAATTCCTAGTGATAGGTAACATGTCTTTTGTTGGTTCAATGAAAGTGTTTTGATTAACAGAACTGTGAGATTTTTTTTAAAAAATGGACTTTGCACACACACACACACACACACACACAGATTTTTATTTATCAATAGGGGGTTTGATTTGAAGGGGGAAATTAAGAGCTTTTTATTGGTTAATTGCATGAGTGCACAAAAGAGGAAATTCTGCCATATTCCAAGTGACAGCTAGGGCAGCTAATTGTGTAACAGAGTTCCAAAGGATGGTAATTGGTCTGTTTTCATTTTTTTTTTAAACTAGGAAATATCACATTAAAATAAGGCAGTTTCTGCAGGACCCTTTCTTCACTCAGTTTCTAACCATCAGAGGAGTGAAGTTTTGGAATAGCCTTCCAAGGGAAGCAGTGGGGGCAAAACACCTATCCGGCTTTAAGATTAAACTCGATAAGTTTATGGAGGAGATGGTATGATGGGATAACATGGTTTTGGTAATTAAATATTCATGGTAAACAGGCCCAATGGCCTGTGATGGGATATTAGATGCAGTGAGATCCGAGTTAACCAGGAAAGAATTTTCTGTAGTATCTGGCTGATGAATCTTGCCCATATGCTCAGGGTTTAGCTGATCGCCATATTTGGGGTCGGGAAAGAATTTTCCTCCAGGGCAGATTGGAAGAGGCCCTGGAGGTTTTTTGCCTTCCTCTGTAGCATGGGGCACGGGTCACTTGCTGGAGGATTCTCTGCTCCTTGAGGTCTTTAAACTACGATTTGAGGACTTCAGTAGCACAGATATAGGTGTGAGGTTTTTTGCAGGAGTGGTGGGTGAAATTCTGTGGCCTGCCTTGTGCAGGAGGTCAGACTAGATGATCATAATGGTCCCTTCTGACCTAAATATCTACGAATCTAAAAGTGAATGAGGCAAGGATACACCGCGCGCAGAACAGAGGTCATACTTGCAGATGTGGAATTAAAGCCTCCATTTAAAACCAAACTTATCAAACTTATTTAAGCCCTCAAGGATAGATAGGAGGGGATGTGTAATGACATAGTGCTGTGAGAGATCCAAATATTCAACAGCTGCCTCATTCATTGCAGATCCTCCACCCTGTGCACCCAGTGAGGCCAGGGCTAAGAAGAAAACATAGCATATGATTATAACCATACACTAACCCAAGTCTTCAGTCCCTTCTTTTCTATTAAAATAGAAAGAAGAAAAGGTTTCTTCCTGTTTTCAGTCTCACTTCTGCCACAATAAATGAATTTACAGTTACAGACTGGCACTTTGACTTTAACATGAATATATCATCAATATAAACAGAATCTTACAAAATTCAACCTGTTCCGTGAATTTTTGCTTACAACTTACGTGGATCTCCCTCAGATAGTGTAAATTCTATCATCACACCAAATTAAAGATGTGCAGTGTAACGTTTAACAAATACCTCTGTTGTAGATTAATTTATCTGCCTAGTATGGCAGCATTTCTGATCTCTAGATAATCCCAGCCCGGTATCCGTGGTGTAAGTGATGGGATATCTACCATGTACTGACTGTTCTTTTCTCCTCTCTTTTCACAATGCATTCATTATGGTATCAAACATAATCAGCCTGCACCAAATAGCATTAAGTATTCAGGGTTCCAATAAATAATTTTGATTTTCTCTTTACCACTTTTAAAATAAACTGAATAGTAAATATTGTATAAATTCCTAATTTTTGTCCATCTCTGTTTTTATGTCAGTTTCTTTGAAAATAATCTGTTCCCATTGTATTTTTTAAAGCAAAATATTTCAGTATCTACAAAATCATTCCTCTACATCATTTCCTTTAGGTATATGCTTGTAACTTCAGTTACAAGAATTACCACATAAAATTAGTCATACCTACTGTGTTTTAGTTTCTCCTTCTGTAGTTAAATCCCTATCTTAAGCAAGGCATAATATTCACTCTCAAAAAAACAATCCAACTAAACACAGTTTAGATTTTTGGGAGTTGATAAATTCTCAGTTCACCCCATCTCAAACAGTTTATTCTGTTCACAAATCCCCTATTGAACTCAATCAAATAAAACAGCTGTTCTTTGGATGGGCTATCACCAGCAGGAGAGTGAATTTGTGTGGGGGGGTGGAGGGTGAGAAAACCTGGATTTGTGCTGGAAATGGCCCACCTGATGACCACTTTAGATAAGCTATTACCAGCAGGAGAGTGGGGTGGGAGGAGGTATTGTTTCATATTCTCTGTGTATATATAAAGTCTGCTGCAGTTTCCACGGTATGCATCTGATGAAGTGAGCTGTAGCTCACGAAAGCTTATGATCAAATAAATTGGTTAGTCTCTAAGGTGCCACAAGTACTCCTTTTCTTTTTGCGAATACAGACTAACACGGCTGTTACTCTGAAAGCTGCTCTATATGTAGATGATTCCTGCTGCTCCCACAATGTAATGGGTTATAGAACATCTCTAAAGTTCTGACATGCATTTATGAATAAAAACTCTGAAGAGCAACATTCTTTCAAGGCTTAAAATGATAATGCAGTTTAGGACTATGGTAATGTGCACCCAAGAGCAAAGCAAAGACTGCCCGGACCAATAACTGCCATTGTCTGACTTGTGAGTACTTCGTTAACATTCTTTTAATGTAGGTTTTTGTAAAACTGACAGATTAGGGTATGTCTGTATGTATCTGACAATTTGGGGGAATCTATTTACAGTTTATGTATTCAAGTTTGATTTTATGAACTGTCTGTATTCCTATGTCTGTCTCTTACATCATAGGCCTTGTTTTAAGGAAGGAAGAAGCGCCAGCATATCTGGCTTCGAATAGGACGCTCATTAAAGATTATTAGCACCCAAATAGATTGAGCCCTAAAAGAAAAATGGGGTAACTGCAATCTGCATAGAACCAGTTCCACCCCGCTTGTCTAGAGAGCTATGATTTTGGAGTGGAATTTCCGCAGCAGCAGGATGAAGAATAAAGGTAGTAATGCAACCTTTAAAGTCACAGAGACTTGGTGGGTCAGGAAGCAATACACAGGAAAGTCAGGCAGGAGAGCAGAACATGTTTTTATAGCAGTGGGGGCCTTTTAACTACAGGATCAGCCAGGGGTTAATTTGTAATGAAAGAGGTGCTGGGGCTCAAGAAAATTTTTTACTTTAATAACTGACAAGACATACCCAGAGGTACCAGGGCTATGAACTGCCAAACCTAAAAGGTGCCAGAGCTCAGCCCTGGCGCAAATTAAGCACTGGGACCAACTGAAGAAGAAGGAAAGTGGAACAACAAGAAAGACAAGACATTAAAATTTGGAGGATCCTGGACTCCTTAGTGGACTCTGATCTGAACCCAAAGAATGCTCAAGACTGTTGAAGAAACAGAGAGGGATATGCATGTAGGTGTTTGTTTTATCTCTACTTTACTAATGTAAAAGGTATACATGTTAAGACATTCTATCGTTGGAACCCTTTGCAAAGCCTGTGTGTCTGTCTGTTCATTATGATGTATCCCTACAGGGGTAACAGTAAACCTGTGCCCACACAGTTGGAGCTCTGGGAAAGAATTTACTTAAGCTAGTGGGGACTTTGAGAGTAGTTGTGCTATGCAGGCCCATTTTCACAATCCAAAGGGATAACAGGTCCTGTGGCCTGTAAGCATGCCCAAGAGGCCAAGGAAAGAGACAATGATACAGCGTAAACCAAGGGCACATGGGTCTACATCAGTGGTTCTCAAACTGTGGCTCGGGACCCCAAAGTGTTTTAATGTTTTAATGGAGCTGCCAGGGCTGGTGTTAGACTTGCTGGGGCCTGGGGCTGAAGCCAAAAGTCTAACCCCCACCACCCAGGGCTGGAGCCAAGCCTGAGGACTTTAGCACTGGGTGGCGAGGCTCCAGTTACAGCCCCCACCCGCAGAGCTGAAGCCCACAAGCTTCAGCTTCACTACCCCGGGGGTGGCGGGGGGGGGGGGGGGGGGGGCCAGGACTCAGGCTTTGGTTTGACCCCCCCCCCCTTGGGGCAGAGGGGCTCAGTCTTCGGTCCCCCTTCCCGGGGTCACGTAGTAATTTTTGTCGTCAGAAGGGGATCTTAGAATGCAATGAAGTTTGAGAAACCCCGGTCTGTGTGGTGGGATGCAAACACAAAAGCCTTTTGAGCGTTGAGCTGGGACTGTGACAGTTCTATATAAAACTACAAACTCCATTTTGTGCTGGGAGCACCATTTTCATTGTAAGACTGTATTGTGCCTACACTTTTGCCTTTTATCCTCCATCTTGTACTGAAACCTCCAAGGAGCTGCCAGGAGACATTCCTGCACCTTAGCAGGCTAACAATGCAGAGCTATCAAGGGAAGTTAACCTGGAAGGTCTCCCATTGAAATGCTGGCACCGTAAGACAAACTAACTGCCATCTGAGAAACCAGTTCAGCTAAGGGTTTGTCTACACTGGCACTTCATCAGCAAAACTTTTGTGGTTCAGGGATGTTAAAAAACATGCCCCAAACAACAAAAGTTTTACCAGACTCAGAGTAGCAGCCGTGTTAGTCTGTATCCGCAAAAAGAACAGGAGTACTTGGGGCACCTTAGAGACTAACCAGTTTATCTGAGCATAAGCTTTCGTGGGCTAGAGCCCACTTCATTGGACGCATATATATGTGCGCGTGTGCGCACACACACACACACACCCCCGCCGCAAAGTACCAGTGTGAACAGCACTTTGCCAGCAGGAGCAGCCTCCAGCTACAAAGCTGCTGCCGCTTGTGGCGGGTGGAAGTTTTTTTGTTGGCGGGAAAGCTCTCTCCTGCCGAGAAACAGCAGCTACACCGTGTGCCTTTTGGCAGCACGGCTGTAGTGGCACAGCTATGTCGCTAAAAGCCTCGGAGCGTAGCCACAGCCTAAGGGTATGTCTACACTGGCCACGTTACAGCAGTGCTTTATCACTGGGGGGAGAGTTCTCCCGGCAATTAAAAAAAAACATCCCGAACAAGGGGTGATAGCTTTATTGGGGGAAGTGCGGCTCCCAGCAATAAAGGGCTGTCTCTGCTGGTGCTTTTCAGCACTAAAACTTTTGTCACTTGGGGGGTGTTTTTCAAACCCCTGAACGACTAAAGTTTTAGCGCTGAAAGGGGCAGTGTCGACACAGACTTAGTGAGCTTGTAACCAAGCAATGCAGGATCTGACAGGGGACCTGAAGTTACTGAGGAGCATCATCTGACCCAGGGGAGGGAGGGAGAGAGGAACTAGAATCTTGTAACAGAGAGACGTGCACCCCAGCCATTTTCAGAGAGGGGAACCTATCAGTACCAGACACAGAAAAGGCTGAGCAGCAGACAGGGCCAGAGGAATCCTAGATCCCCTGAAGAAATACTGAATAAACCCCAAACAGCTTTTGCTATGGTGAGGAAACTGAGGCAGGGATCTGCATGCAGGCTTTGTTGTTTTTCCTCAGATCTGTAGATCTCATGTGCCTGTCAAGAGTGAAATGTGCATATATTTAGACATTCCTTTGCAACAAATGCATTGCTTCCTTACATGGTCACACTGTGCCCCAAGAGTTAAACTGTAAACAAGGGGTCCACAGCTTTGGTGGAACACAGTGTGCAACTGCTACCGGGATGGCTTGGAGAGCTGGCACTAGTTTCGTGGCCTAAACAGTTGCATTATTGGATTCCTAATGCCAAGAGAAGAGTCAAACATGGAGTCTGTAACTACAGCCAGAGCTTAAACAATGTCCAGCCCCAGCAAATGAAGGGCATATGGAAGCCAAGGTTTGGGTCTGGAATAGAAGCCTGGTCAGGATCCAGGAAGAGGAGCTGATCAAGGATTGTAAACATAAGTAACGTTCATATAGTGAGTGGACTGGCTTCATTGGTTTTTTTTTTTTTTGGGGGGGGGGGGGGTTTGTAACACACACACATGCATGCACAAATATACCCCCACACAACACTGAAACAACGTTGCTGTTCATTCCGCAGTCTTTATTGGAGAATTAAGAGATGATGAAATTTTACACATACTTCTATGCAGATATTTAGTAGCCAAGACTGCAGTCAATCATGGATATGCCTAGCCCACGGTAAATGACAAAGGAATAAACATATATCCAAACCATGTCTGTACATATTCCTAGCAGTGAGGTGCCTTTACCACACAGAAGCTACAGCTTTGCTTGAGTGAGCTTAAATGACACTGGTAATGTATGTTTTTGAGAGACAGTAAGGCCCATCTAGGATGGTAAATTTGAGAAGAGTTTGGCCCTTCCTTTCACACCAGCACCAAAAACTTTTAAGATTTTCTTAAGATTTTTTTCCTCTTTCTTGCATCCAGACAGTATAGTTTGTTTTGATTTTGAAAAAGAGTTTTCTGGTCTGGTGAGTAAAAGAAAGAGGACACTTTAGAAAGGGTTATATGCTTGAAGTTATTGGTGAGTACAACTTAATCCTGATAAAAATACAAGATAACATTTGCAGCTCTCACGCAAAGCAAATACTGTAACTAGCAGGGAATTGGGGAGAAAGGGGGGAGAGAAAGCAAGCAAGCAAGCAATCTGAAATTTTCTGGGCTTTTTAGAGCAATGTGCCACAAGAACCTTAAAAATAAATTCAAATCCAAATGAGAGAGAGTGTCTGTTAAAAGATGTAGTGTCTCTTCTGCAATAAATCCTTGCTGTATCCAGGATGGTTAAATAAGAGGACACGGTCTACCTAAATTAGCTGGAGAAATTCTAGGTGGCTTTTCAAAAGGAAGTTATTTTTCTATAACGGATATAAAATTTACTAATGTGTTAGATGCGCATTCATCAGGAATGTCCCATTCAATTTTAATGATTTCCTTTCTACATGAACGCACCACTTAGGTTTGGAGTTTAATAAAAAGACTAGTTTCTATCTTAAAATGTTTACTTTCTAAAAAAAGAGATCTGAACTTTAAATATCCTGGGAGTCTGAAATGGAAAACTGAAGATCACTTATTCACATCAGGTAATAAAGTTTTTAGAATTTGTATCCATTCAAAAAGCTACACAAAGTGAAGTAAAACGAAAGGAACTGCAGAGCTCAACCCCATTCACCTCCTTGAAAGAATGCCCACTTGTAATCCAAGAAAATCCAGTCTTTTGATGGGAGGGGAGTGAAAGGGTGGCTAAGGAGACCTCAGTAGTTTGGAGACAGCCCATTTGTGTGTAAATACGTGAGTAGCAAGTGACAAGGAAATGATGGATACAATGTGTAAACAGAATTGTTTCTGAATAGAATGTTTTGCCAACTTTTTCTATACACCATCAGCTGCCCTATGAAACTGTACAAACTGTGCGCCTGAGTATTAATCTATTAAAGCCTAGCCTTTCAGTAAACACTGTTAGTTAAAATCCTACTTGTACTTGCCAGAAATATCTTACATAGTAAGCACAATAAAGCTATTAAAACTCTTCTGAAGTAACCATATTTAATGAAATCAATCTCAAACAGGAAACTGACATTTAAATAATGTTTGGCATATTTCATAAATTTATCCAAAAAGTTATCTACAAAAGGACTAAGATTTTTTTTATCTAATCTTCTACCAATTTTAAAACAGAAGTTAGCCGTAACATACAGTGCTATCTGCGGTCTAATCCCTGTACAGTATAAAAGGGTTCTTTGTTTTGGTTTTTTTGGGGGGGAGGGGAGCGGTTAATGCAATAATTATTTTCTGACTACAGTTTTAATAAACAAACTTTAGATACTGGAGCCTTTAAATTCCCTTCTCTTTTTTCATTCAAGATCACATGAACTGATCGACTGACCCCCCCCGAAAAGAATTCATCGTCTACTTGTAGATGACTACATTAATAGAAGGACAAGTTGATGAAACCCAATCATAGGTAAGGTTAAGATTCTGTCACAGGTATTCTTAGTAAAAGGGCAATAAGCAAAAATACATGGAAGCCCGCAACCTGCCCTGACTTTTACTAAAAGTACCCGAGGGGGCGGATGGCGAACTAAGAGTGCTGCTCTGGCAGGAGGCTCTGGCGGTCCTGGGGCCGGCCACTGCGCTGGTGGTTGGGGCTGACAGCTACTGCTCCAGCCCTGTCCGCTGCTTCAGCCCTGCCCCAGAAAGTCACAGAATCAGTGACCTCTGTGGCAGAACCCTATTCTTAATCCTAGGGAATACTGAACCCACGTCTTAAAGGCACAGTAGACTAATCTGCAAGACTCCTAAAACTGAACAACAAATCTGAGCAGATGTGTCTTAGTACAGAATGTCAAAGAGATAATAGAAAAGGAGTACTTGTGGCACCTTAGAGACTAACCAATTTATTTGAGATAATAATTTGGCAGGAGAGATTATATTCGTTGCCTACCTATAATTAAACTTCTCTACATCAACAATGGTCACATTCTAAATATTAAATTCAGTTCTGCACCAATAGGACACTGAAAATATCTGCAAAGAAAATCCAAATTCTAAATTAACAAAGTTAAAACGTAGTACCTTATTTCTACATCAAGGCAATCCTTCAGAGAAGCAACGTTTTCTATACTTCATTTTGCTATATCTTTCCCAATGAAAGTCAAAGAAGCTAAAGAACATGAATACAGACTAGCAATATGTGAGATAAATACTATATGCTTTGAAAAACCCAACTCCTGGCCACACCCAATCATTTCCTGTAGATTTTGTGCACAAATCATTCCTGACCACTTTTTATGATAACCACTGTCCTTTTTATGATAACTGTCCTTGTCAGTTTAAGTTTTCCCTAAATGGACAATATTTTCAGCTTAATGTGAAGGGAAGTAGATATACAAATGAAACTGCAAAGTTCATTCCTGCTCACTTTTCTGAAAGACTGCCCACCTGCAAGCCAACCCAAAATATTCCAAAAGGAAAAGGGTAAACAATGAAGTCAACTCTTTAGAGTTTACATTTAGGGATCACATTTTCAGAAGCAGATGTGCGCTTTGACAGAAATGTATGCGCACACACACACAAAACCAGGACACCTAATGCCCCCCCCACCCCCCAAAGTACAAGTGCAAAGTCAGTGACCATGTAGCTTGGGAAATATGCACACAAACACACACCCCAGTCATGGAGATGCAATTCTTAGTTGGTCAAAATTGCTAGACGTTTGCACGCTTTCTAATTTAAAACACCTAAGATTCAGACATTTTAGATACAGTGAGGTGCAGCTACATCCACACTGAGCATGTTAGCTTATAAACTATTGGTAAGGCTACAATTATGTCATGGAAGTCACAGAATCTGTGACTTTCAGAGACCTCCATGACTTTTTCTGCTTCAGCCACCGCGGGCAGCCCCTGCAGCTCCCAGTGGCCAGCCCTGGAGCTCCAAACCTCCGCGAGGGGCCCCGCAGTTCCCAGCCGCCGCAGGCAGCAGCAGCAGTGGGTGCTGTCCTCCCCTAGCCATTTTGTCAGAGTTATTTTTACTAATAGTCACTGACCTGTCACAGGCTTCTGTGGATTTTTGTTTACTAAAAATAACCATGACAAAATCTTAGCTTTAATTATTGGCATATATCAACAAGTGGACACATGCAAATCTACCCATTTTAAGAGGCCTACCTGCAGCAGCCTGGCCACATTTAAATTGACAGGAGGAAATGTAAAGGAAGAGGAATGACTGTAAAGGGAGAAGAGGTCTACAGGTGAAACTAAACTTCAATCATCATCATGAATTCTCCCTCCAGAGAGAATACTCCTTGGGAACTTGAGGAACTGAACATAGATTAAGAGGGAAGGATCTAGGTGAGAATTGCTGGGACAGTCAGAGCTACATACAATATAACCAGACTTAATACACTTAAATTGTATTTGGAGAAAGTCAATGGGTCTCTCTCTGGGAACTAGTGACCTTTTAAGGTCAGACTGAAATCTCCCTCTATAGCAGTTTAGGTATAAAATAACCATGTCACTGTCATTAACCAGAACATAAAGGGAAAGCCTTTGGACTTTTATTTAAGAAGCTTACCTTTGGTAAATGTAATATATGTTTAAATGCATGACTACCTGTTAAGTATATCTGGTACAGTTTACCTATTAACCAGACTCCCTGGATATGTCCTGTTTTGACTGGCATCGCTGGGTGCTACCACACTAATCATAAATAGTCAAGCATCTGAGAATGAGGGTGGTTTTGTCATGATCATGGGTATCAGAAAGTTACATACAGAGCAGAAGTGTTTTAGCACCTTTAAATTGCAAGTTGTTTGGCTTTAGTTGATGTGGCTGTAGGTGTATCTGGTGGCTCTGTTTTTCACCTGTTTGGTAAATGTGCAAGTCATGCTATTATCAGGGGAATTAGGTGCACCACTTTCACAGGGACTGCTTAGGCTTATTCTAAGGAAAGGGGTAAGCAAATAGGGTTGAAAGGCCCACACAAGTTATTTTCAGACTGGTGCACTCCTAGCTAAAATGTGTGCAAGCAGAGTTTGATATCTGCACCCATACATTCAACCCCATATTGGCTGCCTGGTCAACCATTGCCACACCAAAGAGGCAGCAATAAAAAGGGTCTGTGCTGCACCTGAGTTAGCCAGAAGTAGAGAACATGTGCCAGAGAGTTTAGGACTCTGTGTGTGTAGGGAAATGGGGGACACATTGGGTAAGAGCAGGAAGGAAGCTAGGAGGTGGAAACAGAAATCCTAGACCTGTTGGTGCTGAGGCAGATGACAGACAGAGCAATAATGCATGAGGAACTGAAGAGAGACCAGTCATGGCCAAGTGGCTGTAGCCCTAGAATTCCTGTCAATATTGTTGCTTGAAACCCCTCTGAGATAACACTGGGGACACCGATTTCCCCATGTGTAGCTACTCTCTTTAGTGAGCTTATTAGGAGCACTAATTGCTAGCTGTTTTCTGAAGGAATGACAGCACTAACAGACCATGCCAGGGTTCTCAGAATTAGCAGTTTCCATCTATGCTGTGCATTGTCGACTATACATTCCATCAGACCTCTATGGCTACTCAGACAAACAATGAAGCTTACAAAAGTGGGAAATCTTCTTACTCAATGAACACGCTAGTCTGCAGTATCAAACAGTGTTTTGAAAATGTTGAAACAAACCACTTTGACATTTCTAAAAAACTAAAAGAAAAGGAGTACTTGTGGCACCTTAGAGACTAACCAATTTATTTGAGCACAAGCTTTCGTGAGCTACAGCTCACTTCATCGGATGCATACTGTGGAAAGTGTAAAAGATCTTATTATATACACACAAAAAGCATGAAAAAATACCTCCTCCCACCCCACTCTCCTGCTGGTAATAGCTTATCTAAAGTGATCACTCTCCTTACAATGTATATGATAATCAAGTTGGGCCATTTCCAGCACAAATCCAGGTTCTCTCACACCACCACCCCCCCACACACACACAACACAAACTCACTCTCCTGCTGGTAATAGTTTATCCAAAGTGACCACTCTCCTTACATTGTGTATGATAATCAAGGTGGGCCATTTCCAGCACAAAACCAGGGTTTAACAAGAACGTCTGGTGGGGGGCGGGGGTACGAAAAAACAAGGGGAAATAGGCTACCTTGCATAATGACTAAGCCACTCCCAGTCTAGTGGCTTAGTCATTATGCAAGGTAGCCTATTTCCCCTTGTTTTTTCTTACCCCCCGCCCCCCCCCACCCCAGACGTTCTTGTTAAACCCTGAATTTGTGCTGGAAATGGCCCACCTTGATTATCATACACATTGTAATGAGAGTGGTCACTTTAGATAAGCTATTACCAGCAGGAGAGTGGGGTGGGAGGAGGTATTTTTTCATGCTTTTTGTGTGTATATAATAAGATCTTTTACACTTTCCACAGAATGCATCCGATGAAGTGAGCTGTAGCTCACGAAAGCTTATGCTCAAATAAATTGGTTAGTCTCTAAGGTGCCACAAGTACTCCTTTTCTTTTTGCGAATACAGACTAACACGGCTGTTACTCTGAAACCTAAAAAACTAAGTTTTCTTCAGCCAAAACTATTTCCCAAATTTAATTCAAATACACAAATAGTTCTCATGCACTGGAAAAATGCATTTTTTGTCAAGTTTACTCTGGTCAAAAAAATATTTTACCCAGTTCTACCGGTGATGTTGTAGGGACTCGTGCTCTAATTTTGTTTTCATAATTACAGTGGCTGATAAATGTGGCCTGAGCAATGTTTGTGTGTCCAGTCTACGTTGTAATAAGTATAGAGAAAGTTAACCCACACAGAATTTTTCCAAAAGTTACTTACCTAACTGATGCAGTGCAGAAAAAAAAAGTAGGTACTTTTGAAGAGCAAAGATCTAGAGATAAAAATCAACTTAGATAGTGCTAAACCACCCACACGCAGATAAGAGAATGAATCAGAGATAGGAAGTCACCTTCTCTCACAAATTCAAAAGAATGGGCTTGCACGAACAGTACAGACACACAGCCACCATTAAAAACTCAAAATTTACAGAGACCATTCAGCATGAAATCAAAGTTATATTCTATACACAGAAAATTACCATGTTGTCCATTATATTAGGTAAACGCTCCTTTTTTATCATCCCAAAGCATGCACTATATACACTACTACTTCTATAAACATTCATTTAATTGAAATATAAAATATTTTTAAAATGTTAATTTGTCATCTTTTTTTACTATTCCTTCTTCCTCTTCCCTTATTCTTCTCTAAGTGTCTGTATCTGTTCCAGGGCTGAGCTTAATTCAGGTACAGGAATACAAAGATGCCTACAGAACACTGCCCTTTTCAAAGGCACAAACCTCACTTTTGAGAGCACCCTGCCTAAAACCTATTAATTCATGTGCCTGTATTCTTCCAGTTAATTCAATCCATTACACATCATCCATTGATGTATCAAATCTATCTTTTCTCTAGATGGTACTTTCTAGTTGAATTTTTCAAGCATACATTCTATTTGTATTCACTCATCTTCACTCACCATCTCAACTTAAATATCTAATAAAATTTAAAATAGATAAGACTCTTTCCTCTAATTTGTGGTCACAAGGATTGTTAAGTAATATGTTTGTACAATTCAGATGTTAAAAATACGTTGTTTAAATTATCTTAAAATAGACTACAACTCACTGTAAACCAAGATTGTGTTATTAACACTCTAGAATGCACACTATTCTCCTAGGTTTCAGAGTAGCGGCTGTGTTAGTCTGTATCCGCAAAAAGAAAAGGAGTACTTGTGGCACCTTAGAGACTAACAAATTTATTTGAGCATAAGCTTTTGTGAGCTACAGCTCACTTCATCGGGTGCATGCAGTGGAAAATACAGTGAGGAGATTTTATATACACAGAGAACATGAAACAATGGGTGTTACTATAAACACTGTAATGAGAGTGATCAGGTAAGGTGAGCTATTACCAGCGGGGGGGGGGGGGGGAGACACGACAGGACGGGGGATGACAAAAACCTTTTGTAGTGATAATCAAGGTGGGCCATTTCCAGCAGTTGACAAGAATGTGTGAGGAACAGTGGGGAGTGGCGGGGGGGGGGGGGGGGGGGGGGAGAACATGGGAAAATAGTTTTACTTTGTGTAATGACACATCCACTCCCAGTCTTTATTCAAGGGTAATTTAATGGTGTCCAGTTTGCAAATTAATTCCAATTCAGCAGTCTCTCGTGTCCACGTATCTATTCAGGGGACACCATCATAGGGCCTAATCACATCAGCCACGCTATCAGAGGCTCATTCACCTGCACATCTACCAATGTGATATATGTCATCATGTGCCAGCAATGCCCCTTTGCCATGTACATTGTCCAAACTGGACAGTCTCTATGTAAAAGAATAAATGGACACAAATCAGAGATCAAGAATTATAACGTTCAAAAACCAGTCGGAGAACACTTCAATCTCTTTGGTCACTCGATTACAGACCTAAAAGTGGCAATTCTTCAACAAAAACACTTCAAAAACAGACTCCAACGAGAGACTGCTGAATTGAAATTAATTTGCAAACTGGAGACAATTAACTTAGGCTTGAATAAAGACTGGGAGTGGATGTGCCATTACACAAAAGTAAAACTATTTCCCCATGTTTATTTCTCCCCCCCCTCCCGACATATATTTGTCAATGCTTTGAGTAGACATAACAGTGAAACTTATTAACCAGTTCTGTCCTGTTCCTGTGGGTCTTTTACTCAGCAACATAAAGGAGACAGCAGCATTTTTATAAACAAAAAAACCCAAATGTACAGTAGAACCCCGGAGTTCCAAACACCTCGGAAATGGAAGTTGTTTGTAACTCTGACGTGTTCATAAATCTTATGATTGTTCTTTCAAAAGATTACAACATTGACTTAATACAACTTTGAAACTTTCCCTTTATTTTTAGTAGTTTATATTTAACAACACTGCACTGTATTTGGTTTATTTGGTCTCTGCTGCTGCCCAATTGCATACTTCTGGTTCCAAATGAGATGTGTGGTTGACTAGTCAGTTTGTAGCTCTGGTGTTTGTACTGTAATTGTAAAACCACAAAAGCTGACTAAAGACGTGGAACTATGTAACTAATTTTTAACTGATAGATTTTGAGTTGACTGTGTCTTTACATTAGACTTTATATATTATGTGACATAAAAGCACCCTATTTACTCAAGTCTGTTGCACTTGTAGGGTAGAAGGGGATAAAAGGAGGGTGAGAGTTAGAATCCCACATCATGGATGAATACCAACATACACTCACTCTGAATAGGTTTCAGAGTAGCAACCGTGTTAGTCTGTATTCGCAAAAAGAAAAGGAGTACTTGTGGCACCTTAGAGACTAAAATTTGTTTGAGCATAAGCTTTCGTGAGCAAGTGAGCTGTAGCTCACGAAAGCTTATGCTCAAATAAATTTGTTAGTCTCTAAGGTGCCACAAGTACTCCTTTTCTTTTCACTCTGAATAGTTAGTGGTGGTGGGGGCTCATGGGATTTTATGAATATTTTATTGGTTATCTATAGAAATAAATGTACTATTTTATTGAAACCTAGCATGCATGTTATTTTACTACATCAGTCTGGAAAGTAGAATATGTTGGATTTTTTTTTTTTTTTTAAGACAAGCTACTTCAGTTTGAATGCAAGACAACCAGTATTGTGAAAACTATTCTGCCATTGGTTAAGAACCTAATTAACCAGATGGAAATTTTATTCCCATAATTACATAACCACCTGTAGACTTCTACAATCTAAGCAACATTAACCTACAAAGTATATTAACCTACTATAGTAACATAACTATACATTACCTACTATAACATTAACCTACTATAGTATATACTACAGATTTCTTCTTGATACAGTCCTTGCAGAAATGCACATAAACATGCTAAATGAAATCTAACTCCTTTTACCCACAGTAGTAGAAAGCAAGAAAAATTTCAGCAGATGTCCTTTACATTTTGATGCCTACATCAAATATTAAATAGAGATAAATTATTGGTCAAATTATATATCATGAATTATATAAAGCCCATCTATTAGATCAGGGTGCACTGGAAAGATTGTGCCAACAAATTTTATGAAAACATTACGGAAGACTGTTAAGATCTTCTTAATCGCCTCCTTCTCAATCATGTATCATGCCTCCCTTTATTTATTTTAAATCAAGATGTGAAATATTTAACAACACATTTCTAATAGAAAACAGCTGTGTTTTATTTTCCTTTTAAAGTGCTCTGTCTAAGCAGCTGGAAAAAATAATTTCTCTTATGCCTCTCTATTCTATGCAGAACACAGGTCCTTCACTAATGCCTTCCAGCTTTGCCAGACCCTGCCACAATCTTAGCTTCTTCCCATGTCATTTTGAAGGCTTTCAATTCTGTTTCTGTTGTGTGTTTCCATATTTTCCTTGGTCTACCTCATCATCTCCTGCCCTCAGGGTTCTAGCCCAACACCTGTCTACGCTATGTTATTTAGATCTTTCCTCCATATATGTTCTATTTTCATTCTATAATTTCCTGTCCTATCAGTTTGTTTTGTCCTGCTCCAGAGTTTAGTCAGATTCTTTTTTTAATGGATCATTTGATATTGAGACAGCTCTTAATGAAAACTTGGAGTTTAGATAGTAAGGTCTTAAGTCTACAATTTTAGCACCATATAGTGAAGCTGGTCTTACAATGTGTTAAATATTCAAAGTTTTGTTTAGAATCTTGGGAGGCCAAGATTTCGGTTTCTCCAGATCAGCTTTAGATAGTTACAAAAGCACATCTGGCTTTCGCTATTCTAGCTTTAATGTCTGTTCTACCTGTTGTAGTTACGTTGCCAAGATACGTGAAATATCAGACCTCTTATGTATCAGTTCCACAAAGTGTTATTGGTATTTCTTGTTGTGTTTTGATTCTCATGATTTTAGTTTCCTCAGTGTTGATTTTCAACCCTACTAATTGTGCATATGCCTAGAGATCATTTGTTTTGGTTTGCATATCTCCATGGCTATGGGATAACAAGTTGATGTCATCTGCAAAGTCAAGGTCCTCTAACTTCTGGGTAAAAAGTCCATTGTATGCCCCTTGGTTGTTCTGTGGTCTCTCTCATTACCCAATCCACTACCAGTAAAAAGATAATGGGTGAAATAAGATACACTTGTCTAGTATCCATAGTAACCTTAAATAGCTTAGTCCGCTGCTAAGAACGACAATACTGGGTCAGACTAATGATCCACCTAGCCCAGTAACCTGTCTTCTGACAGTGGCCAATGCCAGCAGTTTCAGAGGGAATGAACAGATAGGTATTGCTTGGCATGTTCTGTTTTCATAGAAGCTTTGAATATGTTTATAAATTTGAGGGATTCCACAATAGCATAGCAACTTCCATAAAAATATCCCATTGACTGTATCGAAGGCTTTTTGTAAAACTAAAATTCATATAAAGCAGTGACCGCCATTCAACCAACAGTTCTGAGATGATTTGACCTATATATGATTCTCCTGTCCGAACCTTGCCTGTTGTAATTTTGAATCCATCACTTTCCTCATTCCACCTAGAATAATGTGTGTAAATACTTTACTTGGGATAGATAGCAATTAAATGCCCTTCTAGTTTTCACACTGACTGAGGTCTCCTTTCTCTGACAGCTTCACTATGATCCTTTTCTACTTGTTTGATATTTTTTCTTATTCCCATATTTTTGTCAGAGGCCGATCAAAATGTCTACTGTGTTCTTCAAGTCTGCCTTTAGAATCTCTGATGGAATGGTATTCAGAGCTAGTGACTTTCTGCTGATGCTGAAACAAAATAATCTATTTCAAATTTGATTCCCTCCGCCCCCACTAATTAATGTTTGATATTACCTAGTTATGCACCATTACTAAAGTGAAAAACAAACTATTTTTATTCATTTTATGTTCTATTGCTTTTAATACTTAGATCCAGGATGGATAAAAACCAAAGTTTTTTGAAAAAGTAAAATCAGATTTTATTTAAATTAAATACAGGTTTGTTTTTTTTAAATAAACTTATTTAAAACAAATTTAGAAATTCAAAACCAATGGTAAGGCCTAAACGTAATATAATTGAAATAATTTTAATAGATTAAGTATTAAAAAAGTAAATAATATAAATCAGTGCATGTCTGCTGCCAACTTTTAAAGACAAACAACTGAACTTGTGGAAGTCATTAGCTAAAGCACCTGGAAAAACGGTTCATTAAAGTGCTAAAAACCAGCTATTGATAGCAGTAGCCTCTTCTGCAGGCGGGGAGAGAATATCTTCATTTCAGTTTATTCAGTTAGTTCTGTCCAATGTCTAGTTCATTCAAAGTTAAGAAACCACTTGGGAATTGAAAAAGCAGTAAAGCTTGTTTTCTTTCTCAAACTTATGAATCAAAACTGGGTGTTAGAGGATGAAATACAAGTTCTAAAAACTTTACAGATATGATGACCTGCAGCATACAGATACTTCCTTTGTTTAATAAATCAGTTTTAAATGCAAAATATTTGGATAAACTTTTTCTTATGGATCCAACACATTTATGGTAGTTTTTTTAATAAAAAATGTAAAATGCTGGTTTGTGTGTTTTTAATTTAATTTGAATCTCCATCCACAAAGAGCTTGATACAAATCACAAGTAAAAAAAGTTATCTAGTAAGAAAAATGTATCATTCACCATTTAACATAACAAAAAATATGTTAATAAATTAAGAGTGAATAAATAAGGTAAGCTGTATAATTTCTTGAATAAGAGTGTGTGCGCACATGCACACACACCCCCATATATCCTCCTAGTTAGTGTAAAAATCTATATTTAGTTGCAAATCAACATGTTTTAATACTTGCCAACCAATGGGAATCAACCTTTCCTTTGGAAAATAACATGGTTAGAACTGACTGACTGATTTAAGTCCAAGTGATTAAAATCAGGTATTTTAATGACGATTAAAATCAAAAAGCAGGAAACCTTGTTTTAAATAATCTACAATTACTTGAAAATTAAACATTTCAGGATAGATCCTGTCCCTCCTCTTCAGCTCCTATGTGTCAGTGCAGCAGTGTTTTGAGGATGTAAAGGGCCTGGGGCAGAGAGAATTTCTACAACACCAGCGCAACCTAGAGTAGTCATAAATGCGTCTATACTGTCATCCATGCATGCCCCAGCACACAGACACCAAAAGGCAGAAAGCCCACCGTACCATGTGCTTTATGAACCCCAGGGTGCACTGCAGTTCAGACAGGCTAGGATAGACTGAAGTATATTTTACAGCAGCCCTAAGCCATTCTAATTTACATTGGGGGCCATTCTGGTCACAGCATAGAATACTGAAGATGTAAAGATGGTGTAATGTCCCCTCTCCCACTGAGCTGCACCTTCTGCTGTGCACTTCCTGGAAGCATATCACATAACTAGACCCTTCTTTGTTCTGATTCTTTTCCTGTGACAAAACATTCCTCCCTCTTCTCTGCGTTTCCCTCCCATAACTCAGCTCAAAACCACAGCCCATGCTTCTATTTCCTCCATTTCATTTAGTTCCTTGTTTGTGCCCTATCATCATAATCAAGGTTAGCAGAAACATGAACGTAGACATCATCAGAAAAGTACTTAGGTTACTGCTGCCTCAGAGCAAACTGACAAGACATACTTATGGCTCTAGAATTGCCACCAAAACAGAAAGGATCAACTAACCTGGGGGTGGGGGGGTGTGTTCCTCTCCCAGCCTGAACACAGAAAACTACAGCTCTGATTTGAGAGGAGGCAAATAAAGAATAAGGAGCATTAAGCATAGGAATTACTCTTTTACGTCAATAGAGATACATAAAATATATTGTGCAACTGAGCTAAAAATGGAACACTGATATACATTCAGAGCAGAGTTACACAGCAAAAATACATTACATACTAGAATTCCTTGGACTGTCTCACTCTAGGTTCAAAGGCATCCAAGCAAAAAATAGGTATGTGCATCAACTACATCCAGTGTATGGGTAATGTCCAGAGGGAAGAAAATACCACATCATATAGACACAGACTTCTCCAAGCAGCCTCTGACACATCTTCAGCAACTTTGCAGGGCTCCATCTCAGGACAACCTTGCACCAAATGTTCTCATGCAACTTTTTAAGCCTCGAATGAAAGTATCACTATATTCCACACCCAACAACTAACTTTTGCTGTCTTCACTGCACACTAAATAAGAAGGTAAGTTAACCTGCAGAAGCTTCACCCACAAAATCTCTGCCATATGCGGTGGTGCTATGCATCCACAATAGTGCTGTATCTGACCGTGACAAGCTATCCAGGCACATAACCCAATACTCGGAGTGCCACAACTCGCTGTGCCTGTCTGTACTTTGATTCACATGGTGTCATGAAACAACTCATCTGCCCATTCTGGGGATTGTGGAAGGAAACTGTGTACACCCACAAAATTCATTTCCTGGTATGCCCTCCCTAGAAATCTGTCTCTAACCATGGGCTGTGTGTATATGAGGAACCCATCTCCCCTCTCTGGGGTATCCCTATGTTCTTTCCCCAAGCACAGATTCTTTTCTGCCCCACCTCTGTGTGGGCTGTGAGTCAGGGTCCCTCGGCTGAAGTCTCCGACAATATCCATGGCCACTTGCTGAAAAGGGTCCTCTATTATAGGCAGCTGCCACAAATCTTGGGTAGAAATCACGTATTATGCAGTCATCCTTAACTGCCTCACAGCATAATCCATTTTCAGCTGGGTTCTAAGCCTCAGCAACACTGAGCTGTGTGTGAAAATGGAGAAACTGCAAACTGCAAGCAGGAAGCTGAGCAGAGGCAGACTGATAGCCTGCTTCTGCACAAGGGGGCAAGCGACTGTCTGCAGTTGCACATCTTCACTGCAGTACATTTTAACAGCTACCTCAGGGTCCGCCCTACCTCTATGAAGCATGAACACAGAGCACAAAGTCTGAGCCCGAGTTAAGTCTGAAGCAAAGACAAGCAATTTGCAATAATTACAGCATCCAGAGCAGTATTGGACTTCAGCTCTGTTCACGGAGCACCACTACTGCATTTTCATATTGACAAGTGGTCTTGGAACAGACACTAATATCCTGAACTGACAGACTAATGGCATAGCAGTTCCTATGTTCTTAGGAAAGGATAGGTTCACAATGGGATTTAAAGAGCAACATGGTCCATAGAGAGAGACTACAAGAAAGAAAAGTGTACTTGCACCCACAAAAGTAGGCTTTACTAAGGAGTTACAGCATGTAACAATCTTCTGCTGAAAGAGCCATCTATTGAAGACTTCAGTTTCCGCATCTCCAAAAGGCATGGGAAGATTTGCAGATCATAGCCTTACAAAAGAGCCATATGATCTTTCTGTTCCAGAAGCTGACTCTATTCTGTTTTGATGAGCCCTGATAGCACAAGGAGATTTGAACCCCCTTCCCTTTCTGAAAATGCAATTTCAGTAATATGGCCCTGGATGACACATGCTTGTGATGGATGCTTTGTAGAACTCCAAACCAATGTTTGCTTTCATTTTTGTGTTATATAAATGGAAAGTGTACATCTCAAAGATTATTTTGTTCAAACTATGCTACTTCAGTGCTCTGAAGTGACCGATGGATTTGCCTAACATTGGAGTTGTTTCATTCTTCTGTAACATTCTGCAGCTGAACAAGCAGTCTATCCAGCGGTCTCTGACAATGGCCAGTAATCGCTATAATTCCTCAGTAAACACTTAAAGTTGAGAGTAAAGTGCAAGAAATCCACAGGGGAAGCTTCTGTAATCTAATTTCAGAATGGCTCCAACCTCTGAACCACCATTTTTCATAAAGCTAGGCAGGAGAAGCTCATATGGTCCAGAAGTATTTCTAGTGAAACTATCACGAGCTACCATTAAAATGATTATGGTACATTACTCAGGACATTAGTTAATTTGGAGCTACTTAAGAATCTGATCCTATTAAAGACATCAAACACTGCATAAAACAGTGTACAGTAACTCCCCACTTAACGTCCTCTTGCTTAACGTTGTTTCGATCTTACGTCCCTGCTCAATTACAGAACATGCTCCATTTAAAACGAGCAATGCTTTGCTCTAACTTTGTTTGGCTGCCTGCTTTGTCCACAGCTAGCAGCCCCCCATCAGCTCCCCTACGCCCCCACCACCACAGCACCTCCCGCCCGCAGCGGATCAGCGCCTTCCTCCTCCCCGCAGCAATCAGCTGGCTTGCAGCCTTCGGGGGAGGAGGAGGGGGGAGAGTGAGGACTCAGCACACAGGCTCCCCAACACCGCAAACCAGCTGACTGCCACAGGCAGGAGGCAGGGGAGGGGGGGGCAGCTGCACACCGAGTCCTTGCTCCTCTCCCCCATCCTGAACACTACAAACCAGCTGATTGCCGCAGGCAGGAGAGGGAGGGGGGAGGTTGCGTGTCAAGTCCTCACTCCTCCCCCACCCTCCTGAACACTACAAACCAGCTGATTGCTGCGGGCAGGAGGCAGGGGAGGCTGCAGTGCCCGAGTCCTCGCTCCTCCTCGCACCCTCCTGCCCCCTGAACATCGCAAGCCAGCTGATTGCCGCGGGCAGGAGCGAGGACACAGGATGCCCCCCCCATCCCTCCCCTGCCTCCTGCCCGCGGCAATCAGCTGGTTTGTAGTGTTCAGGAGGCAGGAGGGTTGAGCCCCCCGCCCCAGTGCCTGCAGAGTAGGGGAAGCTGCCACTGCTGCTGCGCAACGTGCTTCTCCTAGCCTAGAGCAGCTTCAGCCTCCTTGCCTGCCTCATTGTCTCCAGGGCCAGTGGGCTGTGCCTGTGTGGGGTAAGGTGGGCACACCTCCCAATTGTAGTACTGTATTGTACGGCAAAAAAAAACATTTCCCTGGAACCTAACCCACCCCCCATTTACATTCATTCTTATGGGAAATTGGATTCGCTTAATATAGTTTCACTTAAAGTTGCATTTTTCAGGAACATAACTGCAACGTTAAGTGAGGAGTTCCTATATTATATTCCAGCAACCACCAATGTATGTATAGTTCATATATATCTTGTAAAGTACTTTGGTAGCCCTTGGGTTGAACGATAAACGTAACATTATTTCCCAGTGTTGAATAGCTGGACTCTACACCCATCAGGTATGGATATAGCCAAAATCAGCAATAAGCACTGCTAAGCAAAAAAATAAACATATAAAAATTAAAACAGAAATATTGGGAAATTCAGTTGAGCAAACACCACACGTCTTACAAAATTCAGAAGGCAATAAGGCCAAAGAAGTCACACATCCAGTCTCTGAACACACATGTGAGGTTGTTAAAATGCCTCCCTCAAAACATCCAACTGGTAATTCTGTTTATAGCCATGCTATGAATTCACTGACACAGACAGAAAACCCCACAAGAGACCAATTCAGGAGAATTTTTTAATTGTTTATCTTGCTTAGTAAATTCTATTTGGATATTATAAATACATGCAAGAATATTTAATGTAACTGCCATTTACATTAATCTTCCAGTAAAAGGTTTCTGGAAGCACACTCAACTGTTCTTTCTTCCAGCACCTTTGGTCACACATGCTCCTTGACCTTGCAAGGTTTTTGGGGTTTATTTAATTGTTCTACTGCAAAGAAATCTTCTTTCCAAACAGACAATAGTTCAGAACTTCAAATTAAAAAATGTACTCCTGCAGACTTCCAGCAGTCCTAACTGTCACCCACACATTAGATTTTCCCTAGAAGCAAAAAGAAAAAGCACAAAACCTTCAACACATGTTTGGGTTTGGCTCCTACTCTGCACTACCTAGATTTTCTAAGCAGACTTCAATGGTGGCCCCAAGTAGAGCATATTAACCCAAGGGAGCCCCGAGAACAGTATAGACTGGAAAATTTCTGCAAAGTCCTCTTGAGAGGGGAACAGTTACAGCCTCCTGACAAGCTGCAGACAAGAGACGACAGGACCCTACTCATTGTTGAAAAAGCAGGGTTCTTTTGGATCCCTCCTTGAGCCAGTCAGTTATTTTGATGAAAGGCAGGAAAATCTCAGACAGTTGGAGAGGAAACCAATTCTGCCATCATCCATGCTCTCGGACGTCTACCTCAATCTCACTGACAATCAAAGCTGACTAGTATTGCAAGAATTAGAACAATTTCAGCACAGCATTAGTTTGTAGAGAGTGTGGGCAGAAGAGTATTCTATCACTTGTGACTAAACCAAACAGTTCCATGATGCTAAACAATTGTGGGTGACGGTATCACAATTTACAACTTTGCACTACATTTTTCTCTGAAGTACAAAATGTTATTCACAGTTTCCAGTATGTGGTGATGACAGTTCTTTCCAATTCTCTCAGCCTGAAAGCAGAGCTAGCATGCAGACTTCTTTAAGCTATTTCTGTTAGAGTTTCAGAACCATATAGACTGATGACAGCCCAATCTTTGCTTCTCGGACTTTCTGGGTACATCTACATTGCAATAAATCACCTGTGACTGGCCTGGGTCGGCTGACTCTGGTTCACAAGAGCTATAAAATTGCAGTGTAGACATTTGGGCTCAGGCTGGAGGCTCGGCTCTGGAATTCTTCCCACTTGCGGGGTCTCAGAGCCTGGGCTCCAGCCCAAGTGTCTACACCCCACAGCCCAAGCTCCACAAGCCCGATTCAGCTGAGATAGGCCAGCCCCAGGTATTTTATTGACAAGTAAACATACCCTGTATGCACATAGCTCCAAATAGAGCCTGTCTCACACATCCCTCATCTCTCACTGTAGGTGAGAGCTACAGAACTGTGGTATGTAAATTAGCTTCTGTACCAGATGACTGTAGGATAGTTAATGTGACACCAATGTTTTAAAAAGGCTCCAGAAGTAATCCCGGAAATTACAGTCCGGCAAGCCTAATTTCAGTACTAGGCAAACTGGTTGAAACTACACCTCTACCCCGATATAATGCGGTCCTCAGGAGACAAAAAGTCTGTCTGTCTTATAGGTGAGACTGCGTTATGTCATGGCAGGGAGAGGAACTGCTGCCCACCCCAGCTCACCTCTGCTCCGCCTCCTCCCCTGAGTGCGCTGCTGCCGCTCCGCTTCTGCCCCCCCCCCCCCCCCACCCTTCCAGGCTTGCCATGCCAAACAGCTGTTTGGCGTGGGAAGGCTAGAAGGAGGGTGGGGAGGGGGAAAAGCAGAACAGCAGCGGCACTGCGCTCAGGGGAGGAGGCGGAGTGGAGGTGAGCTGGGGTAGAGGGGGCTGCAGCAAGTAAGGGGGGGACGCGCGCAGAGGAACCACTTGCGGTAACACAAATTCATGTTGGATCATATTAAAGAAGTTCTGTATTAAAATCACAAATGAGTTTGATTTCCCCATAGTTTAAATTCCAGGGTACTGCTAAGTAAGAGGTCTCTTGGTTTTTAGTACTGTTTTTCTCCCTCTGTGTGTGAAAATTGCAAGCTGCTAATTGTGTTAGTACAGTCTAAGACAGAGTCTGTTCTCAAAACAATTCTTTGTAACAACAACCACTCACACAGAGAGAGACTCAAAGCAATACTCTGTAATAACAGAAACAGCACCCAGAGACTCCCCGCCCTTTTGCTGTATTTATCTCGCTTTGTTAACAATTGTGATTAAAATAGAGATAGAGGATGGATGTGGATGGATGCTTGGTGTGGATAATAACTGAATGATCAGGGAGGTGCCAGCCTAAGAATGCAGCGTCCATCGGCCAAAGAAGGCGTCAAGTGGAAATAACCAGAGGACCCCCAGAGGGCAGACTGGAATCCATCCAACAGCCTCAAGGATGGGAGAACCAAAGAACAAGATAACATCTGGCAGCACGGAGCCATCAGGAATGTGACATCTGCTGACTGATTCAGCAACAGCATGATGAAGCAATTCCCAGAGACTGGCATAGGAAGAAATTCCTATAAAAATGGACTCTAGAAAGTGAGAACTTTGGGGTCTGATTCTGCAAATCAACTTCCAGAAGCATCAGATGTGGCCCTGCTCCCTCCTCATGTCCAGGCCACCTGGACAGTGGCTTGGCATGAGCAACTCTAAGGCTGGTAACTATGATAACAACCTTGCAGAACCTGTGTGCATGTGTGTGAGAATGAATGTGTGAATAAATATGAAATCAAATGGAATGTTATAGCTATAACTAACTGCTTACTATGATTCTTTCTGTATTCACAATAAATGTGGTATTTTGCCTTTTCCCCTTTAATAAGATCCTGCTGGTTTTTATTTTATTGGTATAACATTCAGATATAAAGAGGTAAAGCAGCGCCGCTCCCCAGAGCGCTGCTTTACCGTGTTCTATCCTAATTTGTGTAAAATCGGGGTAGAGGTATATAGTAAAGAACAGAAATATCAGACACATTAAACGTGATTTGCTGTGGGAAGAGTCAACATGTTTTTTGTAAAAGGAAATCATGCCTCACCAATCTACTAGAATTCTTTGAGGGGGGTCAACAAGCATATGTACAAGGGGGATCAAGAGGATATAGCGTACTTAGATTTTCAGAGAGCCTTTGACAAGGTCCCTCACCAACAGCTCTTAAGCAAAGTAAACTATCATAGGATAAGGGGGAAGGTTCTCTCATGAATTGGTAACTGGTTAAAAGATCGGAAACAAAGGGTAGGAACAAACTGTTAGTGTTCAGAATGGAGAGAGGTAAACAGTGGTGTCCCCAAGGGGTCTGTACTTGGATTAGTGCTATTCAACATATTCATAAATGATTTGGAGAAAGGGGTAAACAGTGAGGTGGCAAAATTTGCAGATGATATTAAACTACTCAAGATATTTAAGTCCAAAGCAGACTGTGAAGAGTTACAAAGGGATTTCACTAAACGGGGCAACAAAATGGCAGATGAAATTCAATGTTTATAAATGCAAAGTAATACACATTGGAAAACATAATGCCAACCATACGTATAAAATGATGGGGTCTAAATTAGCTGTTACCACTCAAGAAAGCCATCCTGGAGTCACTGTGGATAGTTCTCTGAAAACATCCACTCAATGTGCAGCAGCAGTCAAAAAAGCAAACAAAATGTTGGGAATTATTAAGAAAAGGATCAATAAGACGACAGAAAATATCATATTGCCTCTGTATAAACTGATGGTCTGCCCACATCTTGAATACTGCATGCAGATGTGGTCACCCCATCTAAAAAAAACAAACTGGAATTGGAAAAGGTACAGAAAGGGCAATAAAAATGATTACGAGTATGGAACAGCTTCCATATGAGGAGAGATTAATAAGACTGGGACTTTTCAGCTTGGAAAAGAGACTACTAATGTAACATGTCTATAAAATCATGAATGGTATGGAGAAAGTACATAAGGAAGTGTTATTTACTCTTCAGAACACAAAAACTGGGGGTCATGAAATTAATAGGTGGCAGGCTTAAAAGAAACAAATGGAAGTATTTCTTCACATAATGCACAGTCAACCTGTGGAACTCTTTCCCAGAGGGTGTTGTGAAGGCCAAGACTATAACAGGATTCAAAAAAGAACTAGATTAATCCATGGAGGATAGGTCCATCAATAGCTATTAGCCAGGATGTGAAGGAATGGTGTCCCTAGCCTCTGTTTGCCAGAAGCTGGGAATGGGTGACAGTGGATGGATCACTTATTCTGTTCATTCCCTCTGAAGCACCTGCTGGAGATTGGGCTAGATGGACTTCTGGTATGACCCTTATGGCCATTCTTATGTTACTTGGGAATTTAGATACCCATCTGAAACCTATTCAGCATTTGTCCACTCAAAAATTCAAGTAGATTTGTTATACAGTGGCGTGCTTAAAAAGGCACGTCCTCCACAAGAGAAAAGGAGTACTTGTGGCACCTTAGAGACTAACCAATTTATTTGAGCATGAGCTTTCGTGAACTACAGCTCACTTCATCGGATGCATACCGTGGAAACTGCAGTAGACATTATATAAACACAGAGACCATGAAACAATACCCCCTCCCACCCCACTGTCCTGCTGGTAATAGCTTATCTAAAGTGATCATCAAGTTGGGCCATTTCCAGCACAAATCCAGGTTTTCTCACCCTCCGCCCCCCCCCCCCCCACACACACACAAACTCACTCTCCTGCTGGTAATAGCCCATCCAAAGTGACCACTCTCTTCACAATGTGTATGATAATCAAGGTGGGTCATTGATTATCATACACATTGTGAAGAGAGTGGTCATTTTGGATGGGCTATTACCAGCAGGAGAGTGAGTTGGGGGGCGGGGGGGGGGGGCGGAGGGTGAGAAAACCTGGATTTGTGCTGGAAATGGCCCAACTTGATGATCACTTTAGATAAGCTATTACCAGCAGGACAGTGGGGTGGGAGGGGGTATTGTTTCATGGTCTCTGTGTGTATGTAATGTCTACTGCAGTTTCCACGGTATGCATCCGATGAAGTGAGCTGTAGCTCACGAAAGCTCATGCTCAAATAAATTGGTTAGTCTCTAAGGTGCCACAAGTACTCCTTTTCTTTTTGCAAAGACAGACTAACACGGCTGTTACTCCACAAGAGAGTTTGCAGTATAAAAACCAAACACTGATAAGATGTAAAAATGATCTAGAGGAAGTTATGTTATTGTTTCATTGACTCACTTTAATTGTTGGGGTAGAGAAGGCAATTGATTGATGAGAGCCACTGTCTGGAGTAAGTCTTTAGTGGTGAATTGAATGTGAGGCTAGGGGGCAGAACAGAAAAGCAACTAAGACAACATTAGGAAAAAGACACCAGGGCGGGGAGCACCACAGGGTCTCTAGGCTGACTGTTATCAGGTCATTCAAGAGAACCCTATGTAGGACATTTTGAAGAAATTCTTAACAATTTTTATAAATTGTAAACCAACTTTTCAGCTAAAAGCTCTATAGAAATCTAGTGTATATCTTTTTTTAAAATTAAAAAAACTGAAGGCATAACTTCACAACAGATTTCAACATCGTTTTTCAGGCAAGCTTCTGCCTTTTCAGATCTATTTTATCCTCCTTTTCTACTTCTGCCTTTTTAAGTCCCCACACTTTTCAAGAGTAAATTATGGATGAGGACACCAAAAAGGGGGGAGAGAGTTATCACCTACCTATCTTTGAGTAACATATTAATTATAGCTGCTTAGGTTGTCGTACTGATCAACTTAAACCCAATCCTGTAATGTTTTAAAGCTAACTGACAGAGGAAGCAAGACATATTCAAAGATTCTCACAGCACTTTCTGAAAGTACTTCAACCTCAAACGGATTCTGTAGCCACTCTATAAGAGCAATGAATCATCATTTGCTTAGCACACTTTTGGGTGCTATAAAACACGTTGCAGAAAGATCTGAAAGACAGTACCTGCCCCAAAGGGCTTACTGTCTAAAAGGTGTTATGCAGCAAATGAAATAAACTAATAAGGAAATAGGGGACCAGGGTACAGGAGAACGTCACTGATTATATTATGCATACTTCTCGTTCCATCATGCTCTGGAGGCCGCACAGTCTTGTGGACAGGGCACTGTACCAGAAGTAAAGAGAATTGGGTTCCAATCCAGTTCTGCCAACAATTTGCTGTGGCCTTACGCAAGCCACTTCAGCTGTGCCCCTCAGTTTCTCCTTCCTATCCTTTGTGGTGCATCTGGGAGATGAGCCGAATCCTCCTGCCCCACGTGGGAAATGAAGGAGTCAAGAGGGTCCCTGCAGGTGAAGAATGTCCCACAAGTAGGCTCTGTCATCATTAGGGCCCTGGACTATGAAGGCCTGACTGAAGCCATGAGTCTGAAGTTTTACTCCATAGGCTGCCACAGTTTCCAATGGGCTTACTTGTAGACACAATATAAAATCATTTGGGTGATATGAAGTTTCATAAAGTAATTAAAAACATGCTTCCCCCTTTATGTGCTGGACAGCTGTGAATTTAAGCACAACATGGCTCATCAACAACAACATTAGGCATTCCATAAATATTCTCAAGCTTTCACTTCTGTAAAATGAAGTCATTAAGTTTCAGTTCCGACCTAAAATGGAATAGTTTGAAATATAGTTTCCAATATCTGAGAAACTATTCTGTTGCCTGTGAGCATGAAATACATTCTTAATACACGACTAACAAAATTCCTGATATTTTGGATTTTGGGAGCAGATTATTTACATTTCTTAGTCTCACTATACTGCACTAGACTGGTTTACTACAACAGATGAAAGTTTCTTGCTTTTGTGAGTGGCTCACCATAAACATCAAGGGCACACAGACAGTTTGGGAGACAGTGAGTTTCATGCAAAATACTGAGTACACAACATGGGAGGGGAATAATTTTTAAATAAAAATGATTCAATTTCAATTTGAGGGATTTTTTTTTAATTTCACTTATAATACACTTTCCTTTTAAAAATGAACCTACTTATAATTAAATTTGCAATTACGATAACCCATGTTAAGACCCAATCTATTAAAATCATTTCAATAAAAGACATGCTGAATCAGTAAGTCCTCAAAAAAGTAATGCATTACAGGCTACTTTTCTCTATACAGACTGAAAGGAAAAACCGCTTTTTACTCACTTTTTAAAACGGCAAATCACAAACACACTTGTATTAAGTATCGGCATCATTTTTCTGTTTACTATGAGTCAACTCTAGTATTCACCTGCTGCTTCTCCCCCGCCCTCCACGTCAGTACTTTCACTATGCTGTTCAGAAACACTTAGTTTCATTTCTCCCTCTATTCAAGGCAATTTTATTTAATAAAAATGTAAAATGTTTTGTGCAGTTTTAATTCCCATTTCCATACAAATGCAATTTGACACAATCCATCAGTATAGTTAATCGAGTAAAATAAGAAACATTTAACAATAAAATATATAGTCATTCTTAATTTCTAAATATTAAGACATATTATTGCTTAAATAATTGTGTATAGTTATAGCCTATCTTCCTGGCTAGCAAAAAGTACCAACGCTAGCGTAAAAGCTGTATTTAGTTGTCAATAATCAGAAAATTATTTTCCTAAAGTAAAGTTCTAAAGTACAAATGGAAAATAATTAAAATTAATGTTTCCTGATTGATCAACATTAAGTGATTTAAATCAATCCACTCTATAAATACAGGATAGGTCCAGTTCTGAAAGAACTTGTGTTTGAGAAACTGATGGGAAAGATTAATAAAAGTCTGGAATGGCCATGAAGGTGAGCAGGTGTTGCCTTTTTTTTTTTCCTTTTTCTTTCTTTCTTTTTCTTTTTTTAAAGCATGCCAAGTTTTTTGTTCCATAAAATTACAAGCGGTCATGCCAGGTGTAGAGAAAGCTCAGAATCACCAGTGTGCATAACAGGGCGTTTTAACTTTTGGACAAGATGTGTTGGTCAAGCTACAATGAATGCTTGATTATTCCACAAAGTCCTTGTACTAACAGTAGCACAGCTGTCAGAACTTTAGGAGGTAAAAGAAACAGGTGCCTCAACTGTTACATGCATGTGTCATGATTTAAGCTATTTATTCCATGAATTTCCAGTACTTTAGTGCATTCGATTTACATAACAGAGTTAAGGAAATAAAAGATACAGGAAAGAATTTTTGCCTAATATTTAGGGCCCTACCAAATTCACAGTCCATTTTGGTCAATTTCACGATCATGGAATTTTAAAAATCATAAATTTCAGATACTTAAATCTGATGTCTTGGTGTTATGACTGTGGGGGTCCTGACCCAAAAGGGAGGAGGAGTTGTTTTGGGGAAAGGAGGGGGGTTTGAGGTTATTGTAGGGGGGTTGTGGTATTGCCACTCTTACTTCTGCGCTGCTGCAGGCAGCGGCGCTGCCCTCAGAGTTGGGTGGATGAAGAACAGCAGCTGCTGGCCGGGAGCCCAGTTCTGAAGGCAGCGCCACCAGCAGCAGCAGCGCAGAAGTAAGGATGGCCTGGTATGGTATTGCCACCCTTACTTCTGCGCTGCTGCTGGCTGGGCACTGCCTTCCGAGCTGGGTGCCTGGCCAGCAGCCACAACTCTCTGGCTACCCATCTCTGAAGGCAGTGCAGAAATAAGGGTGGCAACACTATAATCCTCCTACAATAACCTTGTGACCCCTCTGCGGCTCCCTTTTGGGTCAGGACCCTCAATTTGAGAAACACTGGTCTCCCCTGTGAAATGTACACAAAAGACGAGATTTCACGGTCCATGAAGCATTTTTCAGTAATGAATTTGGCAGGGCCCTACTAACTTTAACAAAGGGATATTGAATGAGAACCAGACCCAAGCTAAGGAGCAATAATGATAAAATAAGCTATAGGAATCATCATACTACACAATAATATAGCAAGGTTTTATCTATAAATATCAGGATTTACTGAAAATACTTTTTGCTATTGAAGGGTGCTCCCAATTCAAATATCAAAGCAGAAGACCTCCACACAGATATATGAAAACCAGGGCTTAAAAAATCCACTCCGTGGCAAACAGGAGGCCACCCCTGGTGATTGTGGGACTTAATGATATCAACTCTAATTTATTTAAGCCTTTTAATTTTTTTTTTAATCAAAGTTTCTGGCCATTATGGCTTGAAACATTCCAAATGTGAACAGAAATGTAGATGGATAGTTTCATCCTCCCAAGTCTGAAATCAAAGACATCTCAAAAATTCTAATGTTGACCATTGCTTTGCCAACCAGAAAGAAATTCATTTGTAGTTCTGCTGTGAAAAGTGACAGCAAATGAACGCAGTTTTTTTGCTCAGTTGGTTCCTGTGTCTGCTTATTTTACTAATCAATGTAAGTTGAGAGACTTTAACTCTATTAGTACAGCAGAGACAATACAGCTTCAGGACAGCAAGGTAGTTGCCCTCAGCCTCACCCATCAGACTTGTTAACCAAACAATGCATATTCTGTACCTGATGGTTATGAGCCATAAAAAAAGTTTCACTTCCAGATTGCACATTTACTTTGCAGGGCTGAAAAACAATTTATTTGTACAGACTGAGAAAGTTTAGTTATGACATACTCAGGGAATACACACAATGCCAATTGTACAGTCACTGTTCAGAGCAGAACCATGCTTTAACACAAGGTGGGAAAACTTTTTGGCCTGAGGGCCACATCGGGGTGCGAAACTATATGGAGGGCCGGGTAGGGAAGGCTGTGCCCCCCAAACAGCCTGGCCCCCACCCCCTATTTGCCCCCTCCCACTAGTCTAGATCACAGGTGGGCAAACTACAGCCCACAGGCCACATCCGGCCCGCTGGACCCTTCTGCTTGGCCCCTGAGCTCCTGGCCCCGGAGATTCGCCCCCGGCTCCTCTCCCGCTGTTCCCCCTCTCCCGCAGCCTCAGCTCACTGTGCTGCCAGCGCAATGCTCTGGGCGGCGGGGCTGCGAGTTCCTGGGGCAGCGCAGCTGCGGAGCCCGGCCTGACCCGGTGCTCTGTGCTGCGCGGTGGTGTGGCTGGCTGCAGGCACAGTTGCCTGTCCTGGTGCTCTGGACGGCGCGGCTGTAGTGCTGCCAGCCACCAGTGCTCCAGGCAGCGTGGTGAGGGGGAAGGGAGGTTGGAGAGAGGTCAGAGGAGTTTGGGATGGTGGTCAGGGGGCGGGGGCAGTGGTGAGCTGGAGCCCATTAGCACCGGTTCGCGAGAACTGGTTGTTAAATTTACAAGTCCTTTTAGAACCGGTTGCCCCGCAAGGAACAACCAGTTCTAACAGGGCTGCTAAATTCAGCAACCGGCCAGAAGTAGCACCTCCACCAGCAGCGCCCCGCCCCATGCCCCGCCCCAGCTCACCTCCCTTCTGCCTTAGCCTCCTGCCCTGAGCGCACCACCCTGCCCTGCTTCTCCACCTGCGCCCCTCCCCCACGGCTTCCCGCGAATCAGCTGTTCACGCAGGAAGCCGGGGAGAGCTGAGAAGCAGGCAGTGGCTTTGCGCTCTGGCCCAGGGAGGCAGAGCGGAGGGAAGCTGGGGGGGGGGGGGGGGGGGGCGCCGTGAGGAGGGCTGCTCCCTGCCCCAGCTCACCTCCGCCTCCACCTCCCTGGGCCTGAGCGTGAAGCTGCCGCCTGCTTCTCAGCCCTCCCTGGCTTCCCGCGCGAACAGCTGATTCGGGGCGGTGCATTTAGGGGAGGAGCGGAGGCGAGGTGAGCTGGGGCCAGGTGGGGACCTGCCGGTGGGTGCTCTGCACGCACCAAATTTTCCCTGTGGGGGCTCCAGCCCCGGAGTCCCCACAGAGTCGGCGCCTGAACACCGACTCAATTAGCAATGACACCCAAAAACCACTCATCACAGCATACAAGTTACAGTGCAAGACCCTGTCACAGCAATTTACAGCACCATTTTGGCCTCCACATTCACAGTTCCTCATTTTCTATATTTGTACAATATACCAATAGAGCGCTGAGGAAGGAAAACAGAATAGTTAGGAAGTGAATGACAGACTCTCTTGTCCCGAGTGAACTCTGCAATTATAGAGATTATAAACGGGTAATGAAGGTTGGTTTTGTATAGCACTTTGACATTAAAATATATGTGCTGGTACAGAAAATATATGGGCCTATGTCAGAAATGTAAAGGGAAAGGTAAACCCCTTTAAAATCCCTCCTGGCCAGAGGAAAAATCCTCTCACCTGTAAAGGGTTAAGAAGCTAAAGGTAACCTCGCTGGCACCTGACCAAAATGACCCAATGAGGAGACAAGATACTTTCAAAAGCTGGGAGGAGGGAGAGAAACAAAGGGTCTGTGTCTGTCCGTACGCTGCTTTGCCGGAGATAGACCAGGAATGGAGTCTTAGAACTTTTAGTAAGTAATCTAGCTAGGTATGCGTTAGATTATGATTTCTTTAAATGGCTGAGAAAAGAATTGTGCTGAATAGAATAACTATTTCTGTCTGTGTGTCTTTTTTGTAACTTAAGGTTTTGCCTAGAGGGATTCTCTATGTTTGGAATCTAATTACCCTGTAAGGTACCTACCATCCTGATTTTACAGGGGTGATTCCTTTGCTCCTATTTACTTCTATTTTTATTAAAAGTCTTCTTGTGAGAAAACTGAATGCTTTTTCATTGTTCTCAGATCCAAGGGTTTGGGTCTGTGGTCACCTATGCAAATTGGTGAGGATTTTTACCAAACCTTTCCCAGAAAATGGGGTGCAAGGGTTGGGAGGATTTTGGGGGAAAAGACGTGTCCAAACTACGTTTCCCAGTAAACCCAGTTAGAGTTTGGTGGTGGCAGTGGTTATTCCAAGGACAAAGGATAAAATTAATTTGTACCTTGGGGAAGTTTTAACCTAAGATGATAAAAGTAAGCTTAGGAGATTTTCATGCAGGTCCCCACATTTGTACCCTAGAGTTCAGAGTGGGGGAGGAACCTTGACAGCCTATATTAATGCAAGCACACAACAACAGTTCCAAAGAGTTTGGGGGGGGACTGTCTCAGGGCACTAACAACTATTTACCCATAGTTAATACTTTCCCAGTGCAGTACCTGACAATTTGAGATTTTGAAACACTACCCATGACACTCTGTTATACACAATATTTGTGTTCTGGGGCGAATGAGTAGATGTGTTCCTTTAGCCCTACAGCAGATAATTAACTGCTTAAGGAAAAATATTGGGGTCATGTTTTCATTAGATTTTTGGGGGGAAAGGCAGGCAATTTTTGTAATAATTAAATGGCATCTTGGTCTTATTTTACCATTAAAGCAGTTCTTCTGCCACATAAGGAATTTTCAGACTTTGGGACATGAACCCCATCTTCAAGAACCAGCATATCACCCATATCATACAGCTTCCCTGTGATGACTGGTGAGAACCTGGCTTAAATCTTGAAGCATGAGGGTTTATATTAATCCAAAGCTAGTTTTTTTAAATATATATATTTAAATCGGATTTTTTTTAATATAACTGCTTAGTCCTTTTAAAAAAGTTCTGCTGAACTCCTGACCTTGTTAGCACAAAGATCCCATTGCCACAGGGTAAGTGCATTGTGTGGAGTATCATTTCCTTTTAACAGTTTTGAATGGCACTTTTCAATATCATGTCAGATGAAGATGATGAATGTACCCTTGTTCTTTTAAAAGAAAGTGACTAGAATCCTGGTTATTTATTTTCTATACTTTTAGCACGTCCCCTTGAATTTGTCTAAATTAAACAATCCCAGTCTTTTCCATCTCTCTTCATACGAGACTTTTCTATGCTCCTAATCATTCTTGTTGCCATTCCCTGAACCTCCTTTATTTCTATTAAAACCTTTTTGGCACTGGGTAACCAGAACTGAAGATTGTCTCCAAGTGGGGGTCATACCACTTATTTAGAGTGGGATTATAATATTTTCTTTCCATACCATTCTTATATATGCTAATAGTGATTATTTTTATACCACTGCTACACAGAGCACTCGACAAACAGGTGACAGTTAATTTAAAACCCAGAAATGTGTCTGTAGTTCAAGTTATTCCCTTCAACATCCATTTATTTGCATGTGGCAACACTAAATTGTATCTGCTACTGTTTTCTCCATTTACCTACCTTGGTTAGGTCCCTCAGAAGTTCTTCAGTTCTCTGTGGTCTGTGGACAAATCTAATTAATTCAGTCTTCAAGTTTAGACACTCAGTATTTACCCCTTTTTCTAGATCCAATACATTAAAACATCAGTCCTAGTACAGAAGTGTGTGGGCACCATGATTTAACTTTCTGCTATGATTAAAAGTCTCCTAAACTCACTCTCTCAGCAAGTTTTCCTCCTGGGTGTTCTCTTCCCGCTCCCAACACCTTCATATATTACCTGGTCCTACTCTCCCCCTGTATGTGCCCAATTCTGTCCCTAAACAGACAGCGGCAAGGAAAGAGACTTGGAAGAGATACTGGAACTACATGTCTCATATCAGTTCCAGCAACACAACCAAATTAAGATACACTACAGTGAATGCATTTTCAGAAAATGTTTGTTTAAAAACAAAAAACACGCTCTTACACCAAGTAAAATAAAACTCTCAGAAAATGTATTTCAAGTAACAAACACTGATACGCTTGGGAGGCAATGGAATTTTATGCAGGCTTCAGTCAACCAGATTAGGTTTAAATAGCTCAATAACTACAACCCCCTATGGCTGTGCAGTTTCACTTTGGTGAGCGTATGTAGTAAATTTGAACGGGGCAGGAGATAAGAGACCTGGTAGTTGGCAATGTTCCACAATCTAATTGTTAAATTATATGCCTTGAAAGACAAATACTGATTAAAAATGTGCACTGGCCAAGTGTCACCTGCTTTGATGCACCTAATTAATACAATTTTTAGTTCCAAAGTCACAAGGAGAACAACATGTGCAGGCGTCTTCTATATCTCATTACGTAACAAGACAAAAAATAAGACACTCCAAGATACATCCCATTAATTAAGATAAATTTGAGAACTCTATCTAAAAACAGCAAGCCATGCTTCACACGCAAACCATTAGCTATTTATTTTGCCTAATTAATTCACATTTCTAAGTTTTATCCCCTCCCCATCATCCCTGTAACTCAAAAAATTTTATTAGAAGTAATAAAACAATTGTGTTGCAGCCCTTTCGATAGCAATCACAGAATGACTATAATGATACAGGAAAGGGGAACTCCTGTTTCAACATGATTTTGAAACAAATGTTAAGCTAATCAACAAATTAGCTTTAGTTTGTTTAATAGTATAATTTCTTGCATGTCATTTTTGCTCTTCATTTTACTAATACACAAAACTGAAATAAGTGAGTCACAATTTCAGGGGCAACTGCATTTACATCCCCGCTCCATGGTCCCTCGAGGGCACCCACTTAAGGTTTCAGACTATCAGTCATCACCTCTCAGACAGAGTCCCCATGTCTTTCTCCTTCCAGACTGGGGGTTTGGGCTTGCAGTCCCTCTGCACCACACTGTGATTTCCCCACAGCAGGTCTGAGTGGGGTCCAACACCTGGGGTTAACTTTTTCTCCAGGGGCTATAACAGTGTATACCAGTTATCAACCAACCTTCACAAGGCAAGATAAATATATTAGGGCAAAAGTGATATAGAAACAAAACACTAAAAAAATAACTTCCTATGTGCATGCTAAAAGCACATCAGGGATCCCCCATCAGTCTCGTGGGGTTCTAGTAAGCCAAAGATTTTATATTGTTCCACAAAGGTTGGGTCTCCCCTCATGGACAGAAGGTTCTGCCCGTTGAATCAAAAGAAGGCACTGAGTTGCCTCAAATTCAGCCTCTGTATACCAAAAACCCTGTCTTTGTCTGTAGGTCTCCGAAAATCCAGTTTAAACCACTATATGCAAGCCTCCCCAGGGGGCAATAGCTCTCTCGAGCTATCCACAGCCTCAGTGATTTGCCTAAATCACTCCCCCTCAGCTCCGGATTTTAGTTTCTGAAGGAGCTCTGGTAATCCTCTGCACTGAAGTTGCATACAATCCCTGGCCCACAATGGTGCATAAACCATTCATTAAGTTAATACAGAATGGTCCCCAAAGATACTGCAAACAGTTGCAATATCTGGCAGTGATATTTCCAAATGATATATATGAGAGAGGAGAAAGAGAGAGACTAATCTAACAGTTTATGAAGTGTTATGGTTACCCTCTAAGGATCTTTGCTGATACAAACACTTCAAACTCTTTGGTTACTCAATTACAGACCTAAAAGAGGCAATTCTTCAACAACAAAAACTTCAAAAACAGACTCCAAGGAGAGACTGCTGAATTGGAATTAATTTGCAAATTGGACACCATTAAATTAGGCTTGAATAAAGACTGGGAGTGGATGTGTCATTACACAAAGTAAAACTATCCCTCCCCCCCCGGCCCGCCCTCTTGTCAACTGCTGGAAATGGCCCACCTTGATTATCACTACGAGAGGTCCCACCCTCTGTTCTCCTGCTGGTAATAGCTCACCTTAAGTGATCACTCTGGTTACAGTGTGTACGGTAACACCCATTGTTTCATGTTCTCTGTGTATATAAAATCTCCCCACTGTATTTTCCACTGCATGCATCCGATGAAGTGAGCTGTAGCTCACAAAAGCTTATGTTCAGATAAATTTGTTAGTCTCTAAGGTGCCAGAAGTACTCCTTTTCTTTTTGAGGATACAGACTAACACGGCTGTTACTCTGAAACTTGCTGATAAACTGTTACTAGAGGATCAATCTACCAGCAACTATTTCTCATCCTTTCTTTTCTTCAGATGCGGACATAAAAAATGCAGAAAATCAACTGCCTTTTTGAAGCCCCCATAAAAAACTCTCAAAGGAATTTTAGCACACACTGGACAGGGAAATCATTGTAGAAACTTTCTAGCAAATCTAGTTTAGGCACAGTTCTTGCTATAAACAATGTAAAATTGAAGCATCACATAAACCCCAAATGCAGTTAGTGCATATTGTCACAGCTTCTGTGGTAAAACCAGACTGGTGCAAACTGCTACAGGTACTGCTGATAAATCGGAATGATCTTAACAAAGTCCTTTTTTTTTTTAAATGAATTTTTACATGCAAATTTGCTTTCTGCTTCTCAAGCGTATATAGGCCCCAGATGGAGAATACTTAAATCTCAAGGCTATATTCAAGTTTAATAATGCAATGCTACTACAGCGGACCCTTGCTAGAGCGTGCATCGCTATAGCGTGGATTCACATATAGCGTGGTCGCAGCAATGGATCCCAAATTTAAATATTTAAATTGAGATCCACAGTAATGCAGAACCTGCTAGAACACGGTCCCCGCGTTAACACAGTACCGTGCATGGATCCCAAACCCCACGTTCTAGCGAGGTGTATAATTTAGTTCTTAGTCATATGACTGAAGCGGGAAGGCTATCCCCACACATCTGTTGAGCAACATTAGCATATGTTCTTATTAAATTATGGTAATTTGACTCTTCCTTTTATCTAACAAGGTTCTGGGGCATATTAACGGGACTGTCGTATGCAAGACACAGGAAGAAATTGAACCATTCTGTTCAACACTGGTGAGGTCTCAGATGGAGTAGTCCATCCAGTTCTGGATGCCACACTTTAAGAAGTTGCATGGTGTCAAGTATCAAGGGGTAGCCATGTTAGTCTGTATCCACAAAAACAACAAGGAGTCCGGTGGCACCTTAAAGGCTAACAGATTTATTTGGGCATAAGCTTTCGTGAGTAAAAAACCACTTCTTCAGTTGCATGGCACTCCTATTGCAAGTTTATATACTTATTCCATATACTATAAACATTACTTAGATTCCTATATTTTAAAAAGAATTTCAGAGCTAGTTCATAACACTAACTTGATGCCACAGTTGTGGAAGTCACTAAACTCCTTTCATATCAATGATGGCATTATTCCCATAGTAATTTGCTTTAAAAAGGGAAAAGCAAAAGGACACAGAAGAAAGGACAAATATTGCATAAAACTAAGACTGTTAGAGTCAACCAATGTGGTACAGTCAACCAATGTCACATACATTTTTATTTGGAGTATTACACTTTTTTTCTTGCCTTTAAGTTTGAGAAGATCTCAGTCATTCATTCCTGGCTCCACCCCTAACTCATGACAATAAAAACTATACAAACTTGCAACCATCACGTTTATGCCTCATATCTTACATGGTAGCTGCTTAGAATAAGTCATATAACCCATCTCTTTTTCCCTAAAATGTATCTACAGAACACAGATATGTTAAGTAAAGAAGTACACAGGATTACAGCTCAGTAAGTGAAACTGACTGAAAGGGCACTAACTTTTAGTAGTTTACCTATTATCATTTTCAATATGCATAGGAAGTATTAAGAAAGAAGAGTGTCTTCCATAGTGTTGACCACAGCCAAGTATGCAGGTAGTCTTGCCAACAGTTCCTCTCCCATTCACAGTAAAATGCATCACCCTACTTTCACTTATGACTGAAACACTTCCCTGTGACAAGTGAAGCAGTTCTTTAAATACTTTCACAACACTACTTTCCATGCAATGTATCTTCAGTTCTCTGTAATGAAATGCAACAGAACGAAACAAAAGCCAGCATCGTGTCACTAGCCAATGTTCACTGATCACCAGTGGTCCCTAAGGAACACTCCTGGATGAAACAAAGCTTACGTCAACTAGGGGTATGGCATTTACAGTACCATTACAATAAAAATAGTAGAGGACTCAAGATATGAAACATTTGAAAGAAAGTCTTAGGAAATGCTCAACTATGGACAAAGAAGCCTTCATTAATTCTATATTAGAGTTCTACTGGATAGTTGGGATTCAGCACTTGCTAGCCAACAGCCAGCGTAACTGTATCAGGGCAAACCCCAGGTATAGACATAGTAGCTATGAATTGCACTAACTGAGCTTACTTCTGTATCAAGCAGGAGAAAACTCAACTCGAGCAAATTACACCAGACTTGTCTATACTTGGGCTCTGCAATGGCTTAGCTATACTGATTTGCTGGCCACTGATTGCTCAACCCAAAGCACAGACACAGCCTAAAGCACCTAGTTTAACAAGGTATATGTTTCTTCACATTCTTTATGAGCTCAGCTGCAGGGGTAGAGCAGCACATTAATAAAATTATCTAAATGAAGGGCTGGGGGAAAGCTGACTGGTGCAGAGGAGCACACAGTTCAAACACACACATCCCTGGGGGAGGATTTATTAAAAGGGATTCTCTATATCATGTAAAGAGAAAATAGAAGTTGATAAAAGTACAGGTAAGATCTGAAGAGAAACAATCAAAAGTCAATCACATGAAGGCAGACAACTGAATATTGCCAAATTTTATAAGAGCTTGTATGCAAACACTAGTAGTCTAAATACGAAGATGGGTGAACTTGAGTGCCAGGTATTAAATGAGGATATTGACATAATACGTATCATAGGAATCCAGTGGAACAATGATAATCAATGGGATACAGGTTTCAGAGTAACAGCCGTGTTAGTCTGTATTCGCAAAAAGAAAAGGAGTACTTGTGGCACCTTAGAGACTAACCAATTTATTAGAGCATAAGCTTTCGTGAGCTACAGCTCACTTCCTCAGATGCATATCATGGAAACTGCAGAAGGCTTTATATATACACAGAGAATATGAAACAATACCTACTCCCACCCCACTGTCCTGCTGGTAACAGTTTATCTAAAGTGATCATCAGGTGGGCCATTTCCAGCACAAATCTGGAATGCTGGAAATGGCCCACCTGATGATCACTTTAGATAAACTATTACCAGCAGGACAGTGGGGTGGGAGTAGGTATTGTTTCATATTCTCTGTGTATATATAAAGCCTTCTGCAGTTTCCATGATATGCATCTGAGGAAGTGAGCTGTAGCTCACGAAAGCTTATGCTCTAATAAATTGGTTAGTCTCTAAGGTGCCACAAGTACTCCTTTTCTCAATGGGATACAGTAATTCTAGAGTACAAAATATGTAGGAATAACAGAGTAGTGGGGGAGTGTCACTATATGTGACAGATGCGTAGACTCAAATATAAGAAGCAGGTAGCCTGACAAAATCAGCAGGGACACTGGATGACTGAGATGTTAACGGAGCACTCAAGGAAAACAAGACCATTGCAGAGAAGCTAAATGAATTCTTTGCATTGGTTTTCACTGCAGAGGGTGTGAAGGAGATTCTCACACCTGAGCCATTCTTTTAGGTGACAATTCTCAGGAATCAGAGTGGTAGCCATGTTAGTCTGTATTAGGGGGAAAAAAACAAAAATAAAAAACCCCCGAGAAGTAATTGATTGGTCTTGTTACAGTTGGTATGGCAACACCCATTTTTTCATGTTCTCTGTGTATATATATCTTCCTACTGTATTTCCCATTGCATGCATCCGATGAAGTGGGTTTTCGCCCATGAAAGCTTATGCCCAAATAATTTTGTTCATCTCTAAGGTGCCACAAGTGCTCATATTTTTTTAATTCTGAGGAACTGCTCCAGACTGAGGTGTCAATAGAGGAGATTTTGGAACAAACTGATACATTTAACAGTATTAAGTCACCAGGACCAGATGATATTCACCCAATGCTTCTGGAGAAAATCAAATATGAAATAGCAGAACTGCTAACTGTGGTATGTAACCTATTGTTTAAATCAGCCTCTGTACCGGTGGCAACTAATGTAATGTCAATTTTGTAAAAAGGCTCCAGAAGCAATCCTGGCAAATACAGGGTTCTCATCTGTATGCTGTATCCATTCTTTGAGTTATACTTCGATTGTAAGCTCTTCATGACAGGGACGATCCCTCTGTTATGTGTTAATACAGTGCAGTCAGATCCAATATTGGGTTCACTACATATTACCACCATACAAACAAACAAACAAACAAAAACATTAGAAAGTGTAGCATGGTAAACAACTTGGTACTGACAAGGATATTTTTTCCATGTCTAGCTTATATTGTATAATTCCCTACAAAAAATTAGGTGAAGTAATCCTTTCAAGGACAGGTCTGTAGTAAGCAACTGTTTCTTAAGAAGGTGTTTTGTTTCTTTTCTTGGAATGCTTTAATTTTGAATCCCTCAGTTCAGATTAGTGGGTCATTTTCAAGATCTCTACAAGTTATAAACAGTACAAAAATGTTAATTATATTTTTGCAGGGATGCTCTGAGACAGATAGAAGACCTCAGTACTTTTTCAAAAACTTCTGGGAGAGAAGAAACAATAAGTCTTTTCAATAATTCTCAAAGTTGAGGAGTTAAATTTTACATACTGTTAAAGTAAATGAATAAACCAGCACAGTCTAGTTTGATAACACTTTTCTGTGGAATAATCATAACCCACAGAATGCTTTGGAATCACGTGCATTAAGGAAAAACTTACAGAATGAGGATGGAGCCATGATAATCAGGATCAGAGAAGTGTTCCAAGTGTAAGGAGTCTTAAAGAAGGCAGCCTAGGCACTCAAGCAGGATAAAGTAGTAAAGAAAATCTACATTTTTTGCAGAGTGAAATCATAGAAAGAAACATGAGGAGAAAAGGTGGCGGGGGGGGGGGGGGGGCAGGCTGTTGTAGGGCTCTGAAGGGAAGGACCAGGAATTTGACTGATGCTAAACAGATAAGTGATTTGAAGAATTGCTGGAGATAAAGTAGCAAGCCAGGGAATTGTTTATATGGCAGTATTTTGGACAGACTGAAGGACAGCGAGGTGGGTGTCCACAAAGCCATCCATATATATAATGATGCTATAAGTAACACTTTTAAAAAATACAGAGTTAGCAAGTATAGCAGCTTGCACTTTGCCTGAGATATTTCAAATGTGGAAGATGCATAAACAAAAAAATCCATTAAAAAAATCACTCAAAGCACCTTAAATATACATAGCATTATGAAGTCAGATTTCTTGCCCCATAAGAGAAAAAACTGTAAAGATGCTATAAAGATATTAAAATGTTGTAGGATGATTAAAGATAGCATTGTACAGTCCACATAAAATCAGAACAGGTCTCTGTGGTTATATTTCATATAAATCCACACTTGAAAAACCAACTAATCCAGTCTGTAAAGATGATGAAATACAGACAGCATCAATATAAATCACAGTACCCTATCTCTGAACTGTTTACTAATACCAACAAGCACCACCACAGAACGCTCTACAAACACCAAATCCTCACAACACCCTTCTGAGGTACGATCTCAAATTTACAGATCCGGAAAAAGATAAAAGTGACTTGCGCAATGCTACACAGCAAGTCAACAGAACAGCCAAGACTGGAATTCAGGAGTGCCTATCTCCCAAATCCAAGTTCAGTTTACTAGACTGTGTTGCCTCACTTCCCTGCATTGTCACTCAGGATATCGATTATAGATTTCAAAGATTGTAGATGAGCCTGTATTTTCTAACCCTCAGGTCATTCTTATCATTAAGAGATTCATGTAAGATCTTACCCAGAGAAATGTACCCATTTTAGCTCAGGGCACCAAGAATATGGTTTAATTTAACAGTAACAGTCTTTACATTGGTAAGTCATGTGAACTCTTTTGACTTACATGCTTACAATGTTTTCCTCTTACTCCTTTTCCTGATTAGACTTCTCTAAGCCTGGTGACCCCCACGCCAAAACTCTGCTCTACTTTTAACCACTTTTAAATACAACATCTGTGTGTAAATCCTGTCCCATTGTAATTAAGAACCCAACAGTCAAAGGATTTTCACTGCTATAAGCTTCCTACCATTCAAAAATATTAGAATAGTTTATTCAAATGTACACAAGCATCTCAAGAGATGTACTTTGATACTTTATTGATATCAATATTTCCAAATTCTTGAAGAAAAATTCATATTAAGAAGTTAAAAAAGCTGTTTTACTGACACTCCTTTTAAATGTTTCATCATAATCTGTGTTTTAAAATAATCAATGGTAAGAACATTTTACGCTCGAGAGATAAAACTGCATATGTGCATTATTTTTTAAAAAAAATATTAAACTGAGGCAAAACCTTTCCATTCAAGCATATCCTCCTCTTTTCTGGATAACCATCATCCATCCCTCCCAGGAACCAGGGAAGTCATGATTTTCATTGCAGCATCTGGCTCCTTGGCAGCTTTATAGGCAGCTGTGTTGGCAATTTTGGAAATACTTGCAAGTTTGTCCGTTAGGCTTTGGAGGGCCATCTAATTTTCCCAAAGCTGTTTTGCTGCTCTACTGAGTCATTCACTGCCACATTTTTGGGTACGAGTCCAATGGACCCATGCAGGTTCCATGATACGCACACACCCTCTGAAGCTGTTAAAAATTATGCTATGGATCCTTTTACAGCACACAGAAACTTGTTCATGATTCTTCTGTTAAAGCCACCCACATTCTGACCCATCACCTGCACACTAATGTTGCAAGTATATTTTGCGCAAATTAAATTAACAGTTTCTCTGGCAACCTTCCAACCAACATAGATATAGATGCACAATTAAATATAGTCATTGTGTGTCTAAGACTCCTCCACCCTGTGAAAGATGCCAGGAATGTGTCTTTTTGCTGAGGATACACGAACTCGTTAATACAAGCCATGTCCTGGGTGCTAGACACAAGATAAATGGTTAAGAGGGAGCCTCATTATACCTGAAGAGAGCTTCTGAGCCAGCCAACCTTCAAAACACCCTGTGCATTCACACAAACACAACCCACAGCAGGAGGCTATCACAGGAAAAGGGACTCCAGATCTTAACAAGATCATTAATTCAACAGGACCTAGCATAGATCCACCTTCAGACTCTTTTCCGGGGGCTTCGCTGGGCTGAGTGGGAAGGCTATGACTGCCAGCTAAGCTCTCACAGGAGAGTTAATACCGCATTGCTGCTGAAGCTGCTCATTTTCTCAAGCAATAACATCCAAAAAGCAGCCCCAGAGAGTCTCTTGGAGACCCGGCTGGCTTCTCTGCAGAGAGGAGCAGCAGCTCCGCAGTGTCCATCCCCGCTGGGGAGAAGGAAGGTTCATCAGAGCTCGGGGTGGGACCCGCAAGCGCAGCCAAGCGCTGGCGGAGTTTGCAAATCAGGGGGAAACAGTGGCTGCAGAGGGGAAAGCAGCCGAGAGCCACCCACGCACTCCCCCCCGCTCAGCCCGCTAGGGCTGCAGCGCGTCTGGCTGGGCTCTACACGGGGCTCGGCTGGTCCCCCGGGGGTAGGACGAGGCTCGGTTAGTTCCGCGCGGGCGGGACGGGGCGAGAGTCCCCCCACGGGCGGGACAGGACCCGGCTGGTCAGTACCAGGCTCCGCCCGGGGCCGCAGGCGGAACTGCCTGGGGTCCCCGTCTCCTCGCGGGGGACGCTCCCGCCCAGGCTGTTACCTGTCCCCGTTGCCGGGGGCTCTGCCGCGGAGGCGCCGCCTCTTCTCCTGCCCCCGGCCACGTCCCCGGACTCCAGCTCGCATCCCGCGGCGGCCAGGAGCAGCCCCAGCAGCAGGACCAGGACCGGGGCTCCCGCTGCCCCCGGCCGCCTCCCCGCGGCGCCGCTCGGGACCCGGACCCCGCTCATCGGTGCCGCTGCCGCAGCGACCGCAACCGGCTCCGCTGTGCCGCTTCCACCCCCGCCCGGCTCCGGCAGCCGAGCCGCGCTCCGCCCGCCCCCTGCGCCCCACGCTGCCTCCCGCCGCCGCCGGCTTCCGGGGCTCCGCGCCTGCGCGGCCAGACGTCACCGCGCAAACGAGCCTGGTGACTCCTCGGGGAAAGAGGCGCGGGCGAGGGGGGCGGAGCTGAGGGGGGCGCGGGCGGGGTAGCCCAAGGGGCGGGGCGGGCTAGGCAGAGCAGGCTGGGCGCGCGGCGGGGAGGCTGTGGGGCCGGGGGCCCGTGCCGGAGTCCGGGCCCGCCCCTGCCATGAGAGACGCAGGGGAAGCGGGGCTGCCCCAGCCGCGGGCCAGGAAGCGGGGGAGGGGAAGGAAGAGGGAGACGGGCGGGTGGCTCCAGGAGAGCAGGGAGCCCGCCGCAGAGAGGCGCGGGGGCGGAGAGGGAAACAACAAGGCACGAGCCAGGCAGCTGCAGGATGCAGGAGGGTCCTGCCGAAGGCAGCAGTGGGACGGAGAAACGGGGAGGGGGAGAGGAAACGGTAACTGATCACTTTCCTCCGTGCTCAGTTTGTAATGAAAAGGCTGCCGGGGCTACTGCAAAAAGAAGAGGAGGACTTGGGGCACCTTAGAGACTAACCAATTTATTTGAGCATGCGTATCCGATGAAGTGAGCTGTAGCTCACGAAAGCTTATGCTCAAATAAATTGGTTAGTCTCTAAGGTGCCACAAGTCCTCCTTTTTGCGACTACAGATTAACACGGCTGCTACTCTGAAACCTATTCTTCAATCAGGGACAACCAAAGAACAGTCAGTAAATCCTAGGTGCGTTAACGGAGCAGCAGATCCACCCACAAATGTCACATTTAAAAAAAAAAAACCTACCTTCTCCCACAGTTTCCTTGTAAATACCATGAAATTATAAAACTAAATAACTTGTCCCCATGGCCGTCATAAATAGCTAATAAGATCCTCCTCTTGCTGTACTTAACTACTTGCTCCTTCCTCCTACTCTGCAGCATTTGTGGAAGAGTACATCTGGCTAAACCTTTATGTGCTCTCCCCACAGAGCAGTAAATGGAATGAAATTGCTACTTAGTAGTATTTACAAAAAAAATTGAGCTACACAATCAAGCTTATGTTAAATTAATTCCCTGAGGGTTTTAAAATGTACATAAGTTTAGCAACTTTTCACTGAGGAAGGAGCATAAAAGCAGAGCTTTCTATTCCGAGAAAGAGGAATTGGGACATATATTTTACAAAAAAGAAAATGTTGGAAGTCATGTATGTACAGACTATTTTAAATCAATAGAGCTAAATGGTATTTGAAGCCTTGTCACATAAACGCTAATATATAAAACAAAATTGAGCCCTCAACAGGTCCAGGACTTACTGTAGTAATAGCATGAGCCTGTAATGCTTGAGCAAAAGGACTAACTCCCCTAGACAAAAGCAGTACCAGACACATTCTTCATGTGGACCAGCCAATAGACAGAGATAAAACCAGACATTCTCCTAGTGTAGGTTAGGACTACACCATGCTCGGTGCTGTACAAACAGATAAGCCAGTGAGGAACCCAAACTTAAGGCCCTTCACTCCAACTGAAGTAACAGAGTAGAAAACCAGGACCTCTAAAGACCAGGCCTATGGTCCCTGCTGTATAGAGTTTATATTCTAATTTCAGGCAAAGATAGAATAGTTCATACACATAGCATAGCAGAGAATAGTGCAACGTGAAGCCATATAGATGGGGGAAATATATCCCAAGTATATTTACACACAAAAATATAGGTTTTAAAAACAGTAAATCCTTTGAGGAGGCTGTGCAGGGGAAAGGAAGGTTACTTACCTGTATCAGAGGTTCTTTGAGATAGACTCTGCATATTACCAGTTGTGGGGTGCTCCCACTGGTGCAGCCTGAAAGGTAAAATTTACTAACAGTAGTCATTGGAGTGTCCACATGCCTCCTTTGGCCTTCCCCTCACTGAACTCTGGATGTTCTAGGGCAAGTGTTTAAAAGGAGCGTAGTGCTCCACTACCACAGTTTCTTCCCCTCTAACCCCAACCATTTGGTAAGTAGGACAGCAAGGTAATGAGGAAAGGTGGACATGACGTGTGAATATACAGATCCATCTCAAAGGACCTCAGTTATAGGTCAGTAAGATTCATTTCTTCCTTTGAGAGTCCTTTGCATATTCACATTCATGGGATAGATTAATAAGCAGTATTCTGACCCAGGATGGTGAGACCCAGAGTTCTAGTTAAGGAGTGCAGAACTGCCTTGCCAAATTTTGCATCTGAGCTAGATTCTGAGTCTAAAGAATAATATTAAGGAAAAGTGCGAACAGAACTCCAGGTTGCTACTCTATATATTTCTACCAGAGGAATATGTCTACAGAAAACCATAAAAGTTGCCTTTGATCTAGCTGAATGAGTTCTGTTGCCTGGTGGAGTGGATAATCCCTACAATTTATAAAATTCATAAATACTTAATCTAACCCATCTAGAGAGTCTGTACAGAAATCCCTTTTCCTTTTTTTTTTCTTTTTTTATCCACGAGCCATAAACAGCCTTGAAGATTGTCTAAAGAGGACTGAAAAGTTTACCTTTCATTGCATTTTGTCCACCACATTAATGACCTTAACACTTGTTGTGGAATTAATTTTTTTTTTCATGCTGTCTAAACCTGGTATGTAATTCTTTGCTAACCAGTACAGAAGGTCTCATCTGAAGACAAGCAAAAGGAGTCATTGCTGTGGATGACGCCAGCAGACCCAGCAATCAAAGGAAGAAAAGAATTAACTGTCTTGGTAAGTGGTTCAGGAGATATACACATCTGTTTGTTTTGATATATCTCGTCTGGGAGAAAAGCTCTCTCCACAGTTGAATCCAATATGGCTTTTATAAAAAGAATCCTTTGAGTGAGTTTAGACAGGACTTTTCCCAATATATCTGTACTCCCAGACTGACAAATGGTGAACGTATTTGACTTACATGTACTGAGATATCTTCCCTGGACAACATTTTTATTAGACAGTCCTCTAGGTGCAGGATACATATGTTCTTAGCTATGCTGCTACAACACACAGGCATTTTGTAAACTTCCTGAGTGCTGTACACAACTCAAAAAGGAAGACATTGTACTGAAAATGGTCCTGTTCAACAATGAAATGCAGGTACCTCCAAGGACATGACCTTACAGAAAAGTGGACATATTCATCGTTGAGGTCCAGAGGTACACACCACTCCTGGAGAGAAAGAGAAGGTATTACAGAAGTTAGAGACAACATGCAGAAGCATAATTTCTTTATATAAGGCCATGTCTACACTACCACTTATGTTGGCAAAACTTACATCACTCAGGAATGTATGTGGAAAAACACCCCCCCCTGAGTGACATCAATTTTGCTGGCGTAAGTGGCCATGTTCACAGTGCTATGTTGGTGGAAGAGCTTCTCCCACCAACATCGCTGCCTCCGCTTATTGGGGATGGTCTAATTATGTCGATGGGAGAGCTCTCTCCCATCGGCATAGAGTAGCTACACAAGCGATCTTACAGTGGCGCAGCTGCATCAGTACATCTGTGCTGCTGTAAACTATCTAGTCTAGATAAAGCCTATGCGTTCAATCTCTTTAAATCCGAAATAAAGCAAAGGCCCATTTCTTTTTTGGGGAGTAGAAAACAAGAAGTAAAACCCATTCCCTCTGCAATCTCATGGAACTACCTCTGTGGCACCCAGCTGTAGCAGAGATTGAACCTCCTTTTTTAAACAAATCAAGACGACTTTGATCTCTGCCCAGATATGAAACTGGTGGTTGTTAGGGGAAAAGGTTTGAATTAAATTGTGAAACCACATGAAATAACTTCTAAAATGCATCTATCCAATGTTATTAACTCCCATTGATAATCAAAATGGGACTACTGGTACCCAAACTGTGGATAAGTAATGTCCAAGCAGACTGGCTTGAAGCTCTGTGTCAAAGTGGATGTCTTGGAGGAACCATAGAAGATGAACATGAAACTTTCCCTTTAATATTGCAAGGTTTAAATTTCTTCCTCACTTGTAGTTGGTGTTGTGGGGTATAATGAGAGTGGAAATGATATGACTTTTTCTAATAATTGTAATGAAGTGAAGGACACGAAGGAGGTGGGATTACATTTGATATTTATGTAATGGAGTCGAATAAGGCCTCTTCCCTGTATTAAAGAAACCTAAAGAGCTTAAATTTTTCATTTTCTCCAGTATTTCATCAGTCTGACCACTAAACGGACTATCTCCTTCAAATGGAACGTCCACAATCCTCATTTTTATTTTGCAAGGGAGTCCCACTGATCTTAACCATGCATGTCTCCTTAATGACAGCCAAAGCTACTGATCTTGCTGAAGTATCTGAGGAGTCAAAAGATGCTCTCAGTTGTTGCTTAGCAACATTCAGTCCTTCAGCCAAAACAGCATTGCATAATTTTTTTGTGTTTCGCTGGAAGAGCATTAAGAAAAAGAGGACATATTGCTCTAGAGATGGTATTTGTACCTAGCCATGATATCTTCATAGTTGGAAATGTGCATGTATTATGTAGCTGAAGAAAATATTTGTCTTCTTAATTCATCTACCTTCTTCCCTTCTTTATTGATGCAGTAGAGTGATTTCGGGCATCTTTTGATTTGAGAAGTGCCACTTCAACCACCAACTAATTAGGAGGCAGATGAGTATGAAATGTAACCATTCCTTCTTGATGGAAATGATGTAATTTGTCTGTCTTCTTAGACAGAGGCTGAGTGGTTAAGGCAGTCTTCCAGACTGGTTGAGACAGCAAAGGCAACCCCCTCTAATAATGGAAGTGTGTCTCATTATCTAGCCTCTGCCCCCAAAATGTAAAAGACTACAGGATGTTCAATATTTTCATTGATGATCTGGAGGATGGCGTGGATTGCACCCTCAGCAAGTTTGCAGATGACACTCAACTGGGAGGAGTGGTAGCTACGCTGGAGGATAGGGATAGGATACAGAGGGACCTAGACACATTAGAGGTTTGGGCCAAAAGAAATCTGATGAGGTTCAACAAGGACAAGTGTAGAGTCCTGCATTCAGGAAGGAAGAATCCCATACACTGCTACAGACTAGGGACCGAATGACAAGGCAGCAGTTCTACGGAAAAGGACCTAGGAGTTATGGTGGACGAGAAGCTGGATATGAGTCAACAGTGTGCCCTTGTTGCCAAGAAGGCTAATGGCATTTTGGGCTGTACAAGTAGGAGCACTGCCAGCAGACTGAGGGACGTGGTCATTCCCCACTATTGGGCATTGGTGAGGCCTCATCTGGAGTACTGTGTCCAGTTTGGGGCCCCACACTAGAAGAAGATGTGGAAAAATTGGAAAGAGTCCAGCGGAGGGCAAAAAAATGATTAGGGGACTGCAACACATGACTTATGAGGAGAGGCTGAAGGAATTGGGATTGTTTAGTCTGCAGAAGAGAAGAATGAGGGGGGATTTGATAGCTGCTTTCAACTACCTGAAAGGGGGTTCTAAAGAGAATAGATCTAGACTGTTCTCAGTGGTACCAGATGATAGAACAAGGAGTAATGGTCTCAAGTTGCAGTGGGGAAGGTTTAGGTTGGATATTAGGAAAAACTTTTTCACTAGGAGGGTGGTGAAGCACCGGAATGCGTTACCTCGGGAGGTGGTGGAATCTCCTTCCTTACATGTTTTTAAGGTCAGGCTTGACAAAGCCCTGGCTGGGATGATTTAGTTGGGGATTAGGTCCTGCTTTGAGCTGGGGGTTGGAATAGATGACCTCCTAAGGTCCCTTCCAACCCTGATATTCTATGATTCTATGATTTCTCTACAAAAACAGAAGGAATATCTAACATCTTTGACACTTGGGATACTAACTCATGAAAGGCTAGAGCATCATCCGATGTGTTATATTCCCCACATTTTCGTCTGGAGAACAAACATTCCTTAACTCTGAATCAGACTCTGCCAGTTCCAGTCCCTCCTCATAAAATAATATTTCATCTGTTTCCACAGGTGACTTGTTCTGAGTAAGCAGCATTGCCTGGACATTATCCATTGGATCTGACAAATGAATGTCCTCCTGATGCTGTCTTTCTGAAGGTCTGTCTTCATACATAGATTCTTCCTGATAAGGTGCCAAAAATGGGCAGTGAGACCACCTCACCTTGAGGAGGTATGTGCCACCCAAGCCAAAACCCCACTGATGGATCCTGCTGGAAATATCTCTGTGCCTGTGGATCCAGCAGGCTGCACTGAACTGATTGTAATATTTTTTTGTGTTAGTTCTGTTATGTGATCTGCCTCTCTCTTCTGGCCCCAATACATGTATTGCTCAGATGGGACCAGAGACAATAATGTCCTTGAAAAGGAGAGCAGAGAGTTCTTCTCTGGGTATCCCGAAGTGGTCTTAGGAAGAGGCAGCAGTAGAGATCTCCTGAACCTTTTCTGTTTTTTACTGACTCTTAGAGAAGCAATCAGCCTCACTGTGTAGTAACACACATGACTTGTCTTGAGATGCAGTACCTAGCTCAACTGTCAGCAGAACCATAGACCAATCCACCTAATGAACTATTGCTTTAACAGTAAAACTATGTGGTGCCGTGCTAGTTAATAAACCCTCATCAGTTCTCTTATTTGGATGCTTGGATCTCACTCTCAGGACAGGCTCCTCCAGAGTTGATACTGTCAGATCCAGAGAGGGACGACTCCCAACTCTGCGCTGTGAGCTTGAGTCGGAGCCTGACTCCACAATGAGATTCTGTCCCTGTAAATCCTTTTCTCTTGGACTGGCTCTTTGTAATGAGGCCAACACTGAGGAGGGCTGCAATTTTTTTCTCAGAACCACAACCAAAGTCTTTCTGAAAGGGACAGCTGTGGGAACAGAGTCTGTCACTGATCCAAACCTGGTCTTCTTTTTCTGATCTTCAACTTTCTTGGATCCTGTGCCTCACACAGAAGCTGAATCTCACTTCTTTCTAGGTGAACTGGTTGGAGCTGAAGCCGGTCTCTAAGAACCAGCTACCACTGTCAGCACTTCAGGCAATTTTATTATAGGTAGACTGTTTTGTCTCTTTCTTTGTCCTTGTGGTAAATGGTTGAGCAGATCAGCCATTTAGAGGGAGAATGACCTTCCCCATAACTTGCCAAGCACCTGGCGTGTGCATCTCATGCTGGGATTACCACCAGCATGAGACATGTTTTCAATCCAGGATTCTTAGCCTTCTGATCTGACATGTTATCCTTTAACTAACTATCTCTAAACAACTGTGTACTTAGGTAATAACTAAACAGTTTGTATAGGTTAGTTGTTAGGGATCCCTAAGGAGCATACAGCAACACTGGAACCATCCAGTTTATTGCAGATGAAGGGATTGAGGTGGTGGAGTACAGGTTTTTGTAGGCATATTCTTCTGGTAGAGATTAGAGCAGCAACCTAGACTTCTGTTCACACTTTTACTTAACATTATTCTTTAGACTCGAAATCTCAATCAGATACAAAGTTTGGAAAGGCAGTCCTGCACTCCATGTTTAATAAACAGTACTCTGACCCAGGATGGTGAGACCCGGAGTTCTATTTAAGCTATACCATGAATGGGAATATGTGGAAGACACCCAAAAGAAAAAATCAAGGTTACTAACCTGTAACTGAGGTTCTTTGAGATGGACTCTGCATATTCATACTGCTCATCCACCTTTCCTCACTATCTTGGAGTCCTACTTACCAAAGGGATTGCGGTCAGAGGGGAAGAAACTGGGGTAGTGGAGCACCACGCTCCTTTTAATCCCTTGCCCTACAACATCCAGAGTTCAGTGTGTATGGGGGAGGGAAGCAGGCAAGGGAAGCATGTGGATGCTTCAATGACTACTGCTAGTAGATTTTTATCATTCAGACTGCACCAGACCGTACGTCTCAGGAGAGGGAATATGCAAAGGACACTTGAAGGAAGAAATGTTGCCATCTTAGTTTACTATACAGGAAATAGAATCACACAGCTGAATGTTTATATCTGTGGGTGAGGGAAATCAAGAAAACAGACTATTATACTGAGACTAGAATAGTAATATTAGAGACAACAACTCTCCAAATCCTCTAACATCACCATTCAACCTACACATTCTCTTTCAGTTATACATTTATTTGTATTCAATGAACTAAGTTTAAAAATACTGAGACAGCTGTTTCATATCTTATCAAAACAGCTGTATGGTGTTTTTAAGGTTATACACTTTAGATTGTGGCTATTGTATTATATACACATTTGTTTACCTTTTTACAGACTGTGTTCTTACCGTTAGGCCTAAAGATAGTCAGCTTTTGCCACCTAAAGGGCTTCAGTTCTGCTCATTAATGATGAATTTGGACATCTCTTGTTCAGTCTTTCTGGACCTTCCTGTGTGCTAATGTCACTTCTGTTGCTGCTTCCTTTGTTAAGTCATACCTTCCATAGTGTCAATTAATGTGAGAGTGGAAGGGTAAATCATTAATTTTTGAAATTTTGCACTGTATACTGGATTTGAGTTAAAGTTTCTACTAACACTTCAAAACACAGGAAGGTCTACAATCTTGATCTCCTGACCTCACCTGATGGAAGGAGGGACCAGAAATAAGCCTTTAGGATTGGTTTAATCCCCGCAGTTTTCTCCAAAATATAAATATGGCCACTAATAAGAATCCAAGGGAGCAGTTTTGGAGGGTAAACATAAATAAAACTGCTCATTTTTAATCAGGATTTGGCCCTTTACAAACAGTTCGGGCCTCAAGCAGAGAGTGTGGGAAACTCTGAAGCTGCAACACACAGGATTCTAGAGAAATATGGAAAGGCATAAGTCTCTATGCAAATGACTTCTGGGCAGAAAAGGGTAAATTATACTAAACCTGGCACGAAGAGCTAAGAAAGAATTTCATAGGCAGAATGGCAAATTGGAGGGCACTAAAAAGACAGACTCTACAGCCCAAGGTGAAATCAATTGAAAACAGAAGTTCCTAAGATCCACGAAAAATTGGAAGGCATGGATGATACTGATGATTAGTTACCATCCCTGAAGGAGAGAAAGGAGAAGATTCTTTCTTTCATGGATAACTTGGTCAAGGAAATTTCTGTAATAGCGGTCTCCAGACTCAATTTTGAGATTAAAAGTCTTCCTCACTGTCACCTTCATAAAACCACTTGCTGATAAACTACCAAGAAAGAGGATATCCTTTGCTCTGGGGTATTGTGCTTGACTCAGGGGAATCAAGTTAATGTTTTCAACAATTTGGAGGAAGCTATATCTTTTCTAGATCTCCTGGAAAACCAAGATGGTTCTAATCAACTAATATATGAGTCAAGTAGGCCTCTGTTAGTCAATATGAGAAATTCCATTGAAATTGAAATTAAATTACAAAGTTTAAAACTTTTCAAACAGCTCTAATGATGGTTAAAAAAGGGAAATTCTATGAAAATTGTCACTATTTTCCCCATTTTTTAATTTCAAGATTTTCAGTTCTGAAAAATTTTAGCTCGACCTCTTAGTCAATAAAATAGCACATAGCTATTAACAGTAGCTGACTTGAAATTATTCACCTCTTATATGCAAAAGTATATGTAAATCTCTGATTTGAATAATAGATTTTTCTGTCTCTCTAGCTTCAATTCCATTTAGAATATTTATTTAAAATAAAAACTATACCTTGGAATCTATGGCTTACCTGTAAATTGTATTTCTTATGGGTCCCAATAATCCATGCAAATGAGTCCTCCTCTCCCCATAGTTGATTGTCAGGTAGACTGACATCAAAAGAAAGAGGAGTCTGCTGCCACAAGAAGTCTCTGCTGCTGATGCAATTATGCCAGGAGAGTGGCTTTACTTGAATCAACATCCAATCATATGTGGTTAACATCAAACATCTGTGACAGAGAACAAACAACTAACAACTAGGGCATAGGGATTTCTGGAACTACTCTTATGGAAACCCATACACAGATACAGGAAGCGGGAGGGGCAATTCCTGTCTGCAGCAGGTAGCTCCAGTAATCTATACTAATGGTGTCTAACCACCAGTACCAATATGCCAAATTAGGATGGGGGGAAATAATATACCGACCTTTTTTTATTTGTTTTAATTATTGGATTACTGAATTACACCACTTAGAATACTTCTGCTGAAAGCTATGTCAACTGAGACTCAGTCATTCACTCAAAGTCATTTTGCAAATCCTCCTATAGAAGCTACCCTGCTCATGAGGCAACCTGTCTCCTAGGCTGCTGGCCTTTTATCGATAGGGGACAAGAGATACTCCTCCCCCTTCCCCATGGCAGGGAATGTTGTGAAGGCCAAAACTGTAATGGGGCTCAAAAAAGAAGCAGGTAAGTTCATGGAGGATAGGTCCATCAATGGCTATTAGCCAATATGGTCACGGATGCAATCCTATGCTTGGGTGGGCCTTCTGATTGCCAGAAACTGGGAGTGGTAGACAGGGGATGGATCACTTGATGATTGCCCGTTCTGTTCATTCTCTCTGAAGCACACATTGGCCACTAGGGGAAGACAGGATAGTAGGCTAGATGGACCATTGATCTGACTCAGTATGGCCATTCTTATGTTCGTATCTCAACTCTTTCTCAGTGGATGCTTCAAGGATAACTGAATGATTCTCTTAAGAGATGCTTTGAAGCTGGTTTGCCTTTCTGTGCTGCTCCAAAAAGACAGAGCAATATTTCAAAGTAAAGTTGGATGACATGTGGATTGGAAGTGGATGAGACTTGCAACTGCCATAGTTGAGACCTGTACTGCGAGAAGTGGCCATCTGTAAAATGGGGAAGAATGATACTTGCCTGCCCATTAGAGTGGGGAGGTAGGAGGCCTTGCTCAATAAAATAGGTTGTAAAGAAAAAGAATAAATTAACGACAGTCAGTGGCAGAATTTAAAATGCAGAAAATAGAAAAGTAAGGAAGTGAAACAAATGAGGAAACAAAGGAAGAAAAAACAACCTTCAGGTAGGCAAGAGTGAGAAGGAACAAAAAGGACAAAAAAGAGAAAAGAGGCAGATGAAAGAGAGAAAAGTAAATAATTAAATGAAAATAGTGAGACAAGACACAGCTATACGTTTAGTAAAACCAATTTTTATTCAATATAGCATGTTTTATTGCAGCACTAAGAATACAAATTGACAGCAAATTCACGTAAAGTAATGTAAATGAAAATGCAAATCGGTTTTCCCCCTGGACTCTTGATAAATTGCCAGTGTAGCACTTGGTGCTGCAAAGACTGTGACCTACTGAAGAGAAATATAAATCATATACATTTGAACACGTCTGACAATGAAATTGACACCTGCAGCAGAAGGTAGTATTTGAACATGCACATGTAATGTATACAAAATATATAGTCCTTGTCAGGACCTTCATAGCACCTTGATTTCACATGCCCATAATTTTCTGAAAAAGTCCTCACTGAGCATGAAAAGTTTCAACATCAGTCTCATCCCAGAGATTATTTTTTTGGGGAAATTTTAGAAAAATTCCTTTAGCTGCTATTGAGTTACTGAAGAGAGCAAGCAAGAGAGAGAGATTTTTGCAAAAAATCAAGGGCTAGGAACCTTATCTGAATCTAACTGAAGGGGAAAAAATGAGGTGGCAGTAGATTTAGGATCCCCCTCTCTTTTGACCAAAGTAAGTCCTACACCTATTAATTATGTCCAAGAGGGAACCTAGATATCCCGTCACATTAGCAATGGAGATCTGGTAATAGGAGACAGCTGTTACAATGACTTAAAAGCCCCTTCAACCAGGAGCATTATGAACCCCAGAGAAACCAGCAGCTCTCTACCTTGAGATCCAGACTAGGGATGGGGTGCTGTGAGAACTGTATAAAATTGTTAGGAAAGTATAGTCCGTAAAGCAGTCATGATAGGGTTAACTAGGTTACCCGGATGGATGGAGCCTGGCTTCATCCCTTCTTAACCTCCTGTTTTATCCAGTGGGATTTTTTCCCTACCACTCTGTGATGCAGTTGAATAAAGCAGCAGGTTCTCACTCTGCAAGTAGGCTTATTTTTGTTGCATTGAACAGCAGTCCTTTTCAAAACTGAAAACAACATAAGAATGTAATTTATGGGAAAACTAAGGAGTTTAATAAAGAAATACTTACAAAGACTGGGCCACAATTTTCTTGCAAATAAGGACAAACAGTTCTGTGGCAATAAAATTTACTTTCTGTCAAGGAGTTAGTTACAGCCTCAGTAACCCAGAGATACAAGTTTAGAAGACATGAAGAAGGTTTTACCAGAGCACTACACGCCAAAACCAAACATTACTGTAGAACATTTTACAGTAGAATGAGGAGGCAAAGTGAAACTGTAGCTGTACATGTGGCAGAGCTAAAAAGATTTCAAATGAGCACTATTCAGTTAAATGTCCCAGTGGATATGCTGTGGGATGGACTGGTTTGTGATGTTAATAATGAGAGAATTCAAAGATGATTGCTGGCAAAAGGAAACTTAACCTGGCCCAAAGCAATAGAATTAGCAACAGCAATGGAAGCAGCGGTGAAAAACTTACAAGATTTTCACTTAGAATACAGGTGCGATCAGACTGACTCAATAAACAAAATGCAAAACCAGCTGAAAGGGATGCAGGCTCCTGAAGGTGTTTCTGCTGTGGAGCTCATTTTACATCGTCTGTAAAGACCAGTGTCACAAAAAGCCTCAAGATTGGACACGTAGCCAGAAAATGCAAAGGTGACTATCAATCAAGCCAGGAAGGTAGACTCCAAAAGGCCAAAAAAAAAGGAAGAAAGCAGAGGACATTTTACCTTGAGGGGGGAAGAAGACACAAAGGAAGGGATATGGGCTAGATACTGTCAAGAAGAGAAGAAAGTGGGACCTTATGAAGTAACAGTAGAGTTAAACCATCAGTCAGTACACATGTAATACAGGGGCTTTAGCTACTGTGATCAATGAATCTACGTATCAACAGTGACTGAGTCCACTAGCAAATGCAGGAGTGATCCCGTGTGTCTACGCCACAGAACCCATCCAGGTGGTAGATTCTGTGCCAAAAGAAAAAAGTTACTAGTCCCAGTGATCCAAGGACAAAGGCAAAATCTGTTAGGCAGAAACTGGTTACACAAACTAAAACAGAATTGGGAGGAAATTTTCAAAATTGGACCCTACCAAAACTCCAGGAAGCCCTGGGCACTCACCATTTTACTACAGTATAAACGTCATCTGGGTTTTTTTAATTATTTTTTTATTGCCACAATATTAACAGTAATTTGTGTTCAGGATTGTGTTGTGCATTGGGTATCAAAGAAGTTTTTTTTAATATTTATTAAATACATGTAAAAAGTGAAGCAAAAGAAAAAAACTAACACTTAAAACATAAGTAAATGTTCATTGTAACTATTTCTCTTATAGCCTCTTATTTGCATAGAGCTTGTAGTTGCACTTGATTGGTAGTTTTTCAGATGGTGTTAAAGGTTCTTTTGTGGACAAAGAGCCAATTTTAGGTGGTAGATGTTAGCTCTCCAGTTTTGCTGAAAAAGTCTAAGTTTGTTTCTTCTTAAGACACACGCTGGAAGAGGAAAAACAGGAGAAAGGAAAATGCAGCTTTATGTCTTCTGTTCAGTTGCTGGAAGACCCCTGGCACAACACATAAATGAGTCAATTAGCCATTTGTGGACCCCAAGATTTACTTCTCTTGGCTGTGAGCAATATTTAATTGAATTGCTCTGATCTTCCTCTTGGTGGACACACCACCGTATTAGCCACTCGAGGTCCGGTCAAGCTTTTATAAGAATCAAACAGTTAAGCAGCATATTTAGCATGACATTTTATTTTAATTTATTTTTAGTTTACAGCAAAGTGTTGCAATGTTAGATTTGTCCTGGCTGGCTACGTGGACTCTTGTTTGGCAAAGACAGAGAGGAAAGACAAAGGTCGTGGTGGAAAATAACGCACAAGGGATTAGCTGATTGTAGGTACCTTAGAAGTTTCCAGTGGAGCAACCATGGAGATAGCAATGACATCTGGGCCCCTCTCAGGTCTAATCAGAATATTTTTCAGGATCAGGAAAAAGAACCAACCATGTCATGCTAAATCCCTAATCAATGCTGCTGCTCCAAAGCTCACTGCCATACTGCCGCTGTACATGCCAAAAGGAGAAATTGTCCATATACGGACACTTTATTGAATGCCACACTAGAGCCTTCTAAATAGTATGACAATGTTGTATCCGCAGCAGAAGGCCTCAATTCTCCTAATCAACAGGATTTTTAGTTCAAATAAACTCAGTTGCTATCACTTCTGTGATTATTTTGTGCCTTCATTGAACAGCAATTTTATATGAACACATTTATATGTTAAAATGACCTACCAGATGCTTTGCAGCCTCTCTCTTCAGACAATTAAACAGTGGTGGGAACACACACTTCCTGAAAACAACACATGCAGGAGAAGGGAGCACAGATGATTTAACTGCCACTGAAAACAAGCAGTTTGTGTGCTGATCTTCCCCACCCTCCGTCATGAATCTCATGGCAGGAGTGGCACTTTCATTTTCCCTTACCTAGAGTGGAGAGGAACTAGACCCTTAGGTCTGGCCCTCCCTTTCTATCCTGCCAGCGTGGAGGGGGGGAGGAGACAAGGGACGGACACGGATAGATGTGGCTATCCTTCCCTCAGGCAGGACAGCAGCTAGTTCCTGCCTCTGACCCCAGACTGAGCTAGACTGCCTCCGTCTCTCTCCCTTGCAGGCCTGACACTGGCTGCAGATATAACAGGGCAGAGCGAGCTGGGCCCATACACTCTCTTTAATCTCTTCAGTGCTTGTGGGCAGTTTCTCAGCTTCACCACAGCCTCCCTCTATTGCATGCAATTAGCCCTGATTTCAGAGCAGGCTTTTTAGTTGGGTGTGGGAAAAAATTATAATGGAAGTTACAATTGACTGAAAAGTCACTTTTGAACTCATTCATTTGGCATCTGCCAAGATTTTAACCAGAGCGTAAGGCACCCAAAAGGAAAGAGGCTTCAGTTTCACTAAATGACAGTTACCCACCTGCAACCAGCATTCTTTGTGATGGATTCTCTGCACTCACACTCAGGGGGATATGCCAGCAGTGCAGCTCTGAGGGTGGAACGTTTCATAGCAGTGTTGTTTAAAGTGCTCGTGTCCCATCTCACTTCCCTTCATTGTTCCTGCACATTCTGAGGATATCTGCTTTATATCTACGGATATTTGCATCCATGTTTGCAGATCACAGATTGGATGCAGATACAAATTTTGCATCTCTGCAAGGCTCAAGCTATAAGGTGGAGAGTCAGGCACCTCCATCAGCTTCCTCAGTCCTCTCCAACTGCATCCTCAGGTCTGAAATTGTAAATAGGATTCCAAGGGAAAGGGAGTGGCCGCTGCACATTTCCACTCATGGGATAGTTTGATAAGCAAGACTGTCATCTGAGGAAGATAGGACATGGAGTTCTAATGAAACACTTTCTACCAAAGCACCACTCTGCCAAACTGAACATCATACCAGAAGGCTAAGTCTAGTGCATAACGTTTAGCAAACGTGTAGCTAGAGCTTCACATAGCAGCTCTGCCAATTCCTACAATGGGAATATGCCGAAGGAGCTGCTGCATGTTAACTAATCTCTAATGGGAGAGGAACAGATACTAATTTGTAGGTCTCTTCAGTACATAATCTGTCCAGTTTAGACAGCAATTGTGAAGTAATTGCCTGCCCCTTTATTATTGTGTGCTGCAGCTCACATGACAGGAAAGAGAGTGTCCTCCCACAAGCAAGTTAGATACCTTGTGTGGGAGGTCTGAAGTGGGGAATACACAGGACAAGAGGCACCCTCTAAAATCCTGGCCTCTTCCCCTTCAGTTCCATCACAGGATCTGTGAGGTGAGTGAACTAATAAAAGAAATACTTTTATAAAGAAAATAAACAAGCTAAAATGGCTAACAATAAAGCCAGCTAACTCAGAAATTTAACAAAGGTACTGGGTCTCTGAAGAGGTTGGACCAGTCCAGCGAGGTCCTTGACTATGGGGGGCCCTAGGATTTACCTGAACCTGCTAACTTGAGTTAAAACTACCAACTGCCTTGTTTTCACTAGAATTTTAGCTCAAGTTAGTTACCATGTGTTGCCAACATGAGTTAAGAGCACATCTTTTTTCCTAGTGAAGGCAAGATCTTTGTGACATCACAATGCCAGCCTGACCTCAGAGGCCCATGGCTACTGCCAAAATAACTTGCAGAAGGGAGAATGTAAAGATCTCATTTGAACACACACAACACAATTCTCCATAAGCTACAAAGCAGACTTCCATCTATTGTTGAGATAGCTTTTCATGTGAATTTAGTGTAATTTATCAGCAACATTTCTTTGTTTGAGTGTGTAGACTCAAATCAGGGAAGAGAAATACAGAAAGCTCTTTCTTTAAAAAAAATGCACTTCATAACAGAAAAAAAAATCTTACCATCGTGTTTTCAAATTAAAGATATTTTTCTAAAAGTAGATCAAAAATTCAGTCTGAAAGAAGTTAATAAGACAACTTTTAAGACTATGAGAAACTTGCTTCAATAATTTTGGTTTAGAAAAGATTTCCTCCAAGCTTTATATAATTTTAGAACTTAATGTGAATCTCTCAGAAGATAAAACAAAACCAAAAATGAGAAAGACTTACCATTTAGAATAGTCTGCACAGAATTGTTTTGAGGTGTGAATAAAAAAAAAATCAGTTCCTGTCTATTAAGGGTTATTTATACCAGTGGTCTCCAAAGTGGGGTGCGTGGCAGGAGGAGCACTGCCGGCACGGTGGCAGCAGCGCTCCTGGACCTTTTATTCTTCAGTGGCACGCCGGCGACAGCTCAGCTCTCCCCGCTCCGTCTTCGGTAGCACGCCTGCTACAGCTCTTCTTCTTTTCTTTTTTTTTTTTTGCTTCCCCAGAGCTGGCCCTGCGGGTTCGCGATTCAAAAAGTTTGGAGACCCCTGATTTATACTATAACATTTTCTGCATTGTACGTATCTTATTGTGCAAAGAATAGTTTTATTTAGGAAAGACTATTATTTACTTTGTCAATAATAAAAAGACAGGACTGAGATTATTATGAACATGTTTAGAACTGTCCCAATGTACAAAAATACTGGTTGGGAACACAACAAATAGAATAACCAATAGAATTATCTCTGTGTCTCAAATTTTGTTTGCTTCTGATAAATGTAGAAACTAGGAAAATACAAAGAGATGTTTATATAAACTGCTTATTAGTAGGCAACAACCCACATTATTTGGAAGGAAAAATCATCTCTGAAGAGACAGATAGATCACTAACCTCAAATATGCTCTTCCTCCTTAAAAAGCAGCTTATCATTTCAGAGAGGGAAGGGTCTGAACAAATCTGACTGCCATTCGAGGAGTACGCTACAGAGAACAGCTTGGACTTAAATCATCTAAATATTTAAACCTCTACTCACTTTATAGAACTCTATTGTACATATCATACAAGAAAGATTCTAATTTAATTATGTACCTAAATGCCTCCACTCATCTTCTTTCAGTTAACATAACACATTATTTCTCACTTTCTCTACATCTCTTTGTTATGCTCTAGAACCTTGTACAAATAATTCCTTATACAAAACTAAGGATAAAAGCTCAAAATATGACAACTTCTAAACCAACCACACCCCATCTCATAGAAATCACCCAAGAAAATTGTAAATTCCCTCATCCAAACTTCTTATCCCTGAAGCCATCCCTTCAGCAAAAGCCTAGTAAAATAATGCCCTTATTAACAGTAGAACATAAGACTATAACAGGGTTCAAAAAAGAACTGGATAAATTCATGGAGGATACATCCATCAATGGCTAATAGCCACGATGGACAGGGATGGAGTCCCTAGCCTCTGTCTGCCAGAAGCTGGGAAAGGGCGACAGGATGGATCACTTGATTACCTGCTCTGTTCATTCCCGCTGGGGCACCTGGCATTGGCCACTGTCGGAAGACAGGCTACTGGACTAGATGGACCTTTGGTCTGACCCAATATGGCTGTTCTTATGTTATGTTCAATAGATTAATGACTATTATATTGTTAGGGTAGTATTGTAGTGACCTGTATTAAAGTTCAGTTCAACCCAGCAGAGTGACTCTAAAAAATTGGCATTGTGAGATTCTATCTTTATTGTGACTCAGTGTTTCTAAATCAAATGTGTTCAGTGTACACAAGCAAATATTTTTGTTCACCTGGCAGGTCAGCAGATAGGCAAACATCTAGCTTGGAATATTGACATCCACATTCTAGTCCAGATCATACTTGCAGATCACTCATCCTGTCTCATGCTTATTTTCTGACAGGAATCGGCTAGGTACTCAGCATACCCTTTCTGAATATCAGAACTACTTTGGTCCTTACATGCAGAACTTGTGAGACCCAACTGCAAGAAAATGATCCAGATCATCAGCCTCTATTGTCTTGGGGAAAACCCCAGCAACCTTTTGTTCTTCAGTGGACTTTGATCCTCTGTTAACCTTTATTAACCTGATTTGCAACACAGTATAAGCCTAATATACTTCATCCTTAGCCTCCTATGTTTTCACATTCCTGCCTGTATAGTTTATTTCTTGCTTAAAATCGGCTCTCCCATACTAATTACTTGTCCTAATAGTGTGTCGAAATTGCCATCTAATACCGTGATAGATTGATATGAACCCTTGCATCTTCTTCCAGGATTTATTAGGCAGAGCCTTTTAACTTTGTTGTACCTTCTGTTTCCTTCATAACATATTACAGATGGCATCCCTTTGAGAAGGAGGTGGTTTTCCTAAAAAGTCCTGTGGGGAGAGGGTTTATACTTTCTTTAAGCTATGGTTTGCAAAGACAGGATTTAGGAAATCAAAATGGATCGAACAAAACTACATTATAGTGCTGAATATACAAAGAAAGGGGAAGAAATCATGGCTTCCATCTGCATGTGTTTAACTGTTTCAGCACCCTGGCCTTTCTCACAGTTCAATTTTTCTTTTACTCAGCACTATTCTCTTAGGAGATTGAAAAGGTTATTTCTTTTCCTTGCAATTTTTGACCTTTACCATTACGAAGATACTGATTTTCTTCACAGCTTATCAGGGCCATCCTTAGGCATATGCAGCTGCACAGGGCACCATGAAATTTGGGGCACCAAACTGCCCCAAATTTCATGGTGCCCTAAGCAGCTGGGTGCTGCATACGTGGCAGCCTGAGCCCCAGTGACCAGCCCTATCCCTTGGTCGCACCCCCCATGGGCTGCGCCCACTGCAAGGGGCGGGGCCATCCCCAGTGGGGTGTGGGGCCCCGGATAATTCCCTCCACCCTGCCTCTTACCCTTTCCCCCTGCTCTGCCCCCGGCCCACCCCCATTGCACCTCTTCCCCCAGTGACCCCGCACTCACCAGCAGCAGCAGAAGCGGAGCAGCCCGGCCCCAGCCAGCTCTACTCCACCAGCTCCCAGCCATGGCGCTCCACTTCCTGCCACTGGTGAGTGCGGGGAGGTTGGGGAAAGGACGCCCCCCGCACTCACCAGCGGCAGGAAGTGGAATGACGTGGCCCCAGCTGTGGGGCTCGGGTGGAGGTTGGGGAAAGTTTCCCCCCCAGCCACCCCACACTCACTGGTGGCGGGAAGCGGAGCACCGCGCCTGGGAACTGGCAGAATAGAGCTGGCTAAGGCCGGGCTGCTCCACTTCCCGCTGGTGAGTGTGTGTGTGTGTGTATGGTGGGGGGAAATCCCTTCCCCCAAGCGACAAGGCTGGGGCAAGGGAAGCGGAGCGGGCTGCTCCCAGCCCCCCACTAATCCCCTGGGCCATTCTGGGTCTGTGGGGCCCCCAAAAGTGCCACCCCACAGCTCCTGCCTCCCAGACCCGGGGGGAGGGGGGAAAGAGGCTTGGGGCCCCACACAGCCCCCCCATGGGGGGCTGCATAGGACACCCAAATGGCTAGGGACCTGCAGCTTATGGAGGAAAAGCTTTATCTGGTAAAAAGCTTGATGTTCAAAACACATACAAATGCAGACCAAAACAGCATCAGGTCTTTCATGTTGGAGAGCAAGATTTTCAGTTTAAAGCTTTTAAAATATGACCTGACTAAACACATGGCTGTTTTACATGTTCATTGAGGTACAAGCCACAATAACAGGAAAAAGCAGCACTGTAAGGCCAGTAATGGGTACTGTTCTTCATTTAGACAATCTAGCAGCCAGTAGCCCCTGTCCATGTTGCTAAATAGGAAAAGGTGTTCCACAGGGTTAGGGCACTTTCCAAATTGTTACTACTACTTGAGAATCAGTTTCCATATAGTAATTGATTAAAGGTTTAGAAAACATGACCTATGAGGGAAGACTGAAAAAATTGGGTTTGTTTAGTCTGGAGAAGACAAGAGAGAGGGGACATGATAGCAGTTTTCAAGTACACAAAAGGTTTTTACAAGAAGAGAGAGAAAAATTGTTCTCCTTAATCTTGGAGGAAAGGACAAGAAGCAAAGGACTTAAATTGCAGCAAAGGCAGTTTAGGTTGGACATTAGGAAAAACTTTCGGTCAGGGTGGTTAAGCACTGGAATAAATTAGCTAGGGAGACTGTGGAATCTCCATCATTGGAGATTTAAGAGCAGGTTAGACGAACACCTGTCAGGGATGGTCTAGATCAGTGTTTCTCTCAAATGCGGCCATCAGGGGCTTTTCTTGCGGCTACAGCCTTCTGGGCAGTGATTGGAAGGGTGGGGAAAACCAGTGGCCCCTCCCCTGGGACCACCAGGATGGGTTTGGCCCTGCTCCCCTCTGGAGCCACAATGACAGAGGAGCAGACAGCTGATGTGAGTTCCCCACCTTCCTGGGGAAAATGGGCCTCGAGCTTCTGGCTTCTGCCCTGGGGTGGTGTGCAGCAGGCTCCGGGCATGTTCTAACTGCGCGAGTGTGGGCTCCGGTCACAGGCTCTGGCACCCCAGCTCTGGCCACCGCATCCCCTGACCCCTTCACCCCATCACCTACACTACCTCCCTACCTAAGGTTTAATTTAGCCCCCAACTTGCCAGGGCTGAGTAAGTCTGCTGTGAAAAGTGATATTTATATGTTTGTTAATATCACTTTTCACTGCCTCCCAGCTAGCGAAGAAGTCTTCTGTGAAAAGCGATATTAACAAATGTACAAAAATCATTTTTCACAGATGCAGAGATAGTAGTTAGCAAGTCTAAAACAAAAAATGCAGCCAAAAAAGCAAAACAAACAACAATAAGACAAGAACATACCATGTACCTTATCTGTGTTTCTATTCTGTTTAGGTCTAGTAAAGAATAGAGACAACTGTACCTTATTTTTATTATTCAGTCTGCAAAAAAACCCTTACATAAATAAATTACTATGATTTGGATGTGTATATGCTCATATTTATATGTTTTTCCTAAAGTTAATTAAGTATTTTCGGAAAAATTATTATAGCGGTCACCAGCAAGAGTTGGTAGCCGTACTCCAAGGCCACCAAAAATTTTGTTGTGAGAACACGTGGCTAGATAATACTTAGCCCTGCAATGAGTGCAGTGGACTCAACTAGATGACTTCTCGAGGTCCCTTCCAGTCCAACAATTCTTTCATTCTATGTATTGAAGAGTAAAGGGACAAGGAGGGGTCCCCTGGCCTGAATTTGGAAAGTGTGTGTTGGGGGAGTGGGTGTTGGTATCAGTCTAAACTAAAAATCAGTGAACTAAAATTAAATATCTAATATGTCTGTCAAGTTGGTGAAAACAAATTTTTCACTAGTAACATGAATACAGATAACTGTAACTTCCTTGGTAAGCTGTAACAATGCCGATTTTCCACAGTCCAACCTTCACATCAAGGAACCAGAATCGGCCTTCAAAGCAACTTTTTTTTTTTTTTTTGTAACCTAGCAGCATTTAAAGAAAGTGAAAAGAGGAAAAATATCATGTCACTAGTTACAAAAAAGTTACGACACAATTCTGTACAGATAGAAAACAATTAAATACCACTGCTATCTACAGTTCATTAGTACTGATTTAACATTAGTAAGCGGTCTTGGGAACTACAACTAATCCCAGTTTCAGATTTTCAGATGAAAAGTGCCACATAAGTACAAAATATTTCTATGAACCACCAAAACTGTTGAATAAAAACTAACTATAGAGTCATTAGTAAACCCCAGAGCTTAAATTGAGCCCTTGCTTGCCAATATCAAATGTATGTCCTAATAAGCAGGTATATAAAAGAGATCCATCTTATTTGTTAAAAAAAATGCAAGGCATAAAAATTAGCCACACTCTTTGTCTTGCACAAATTTTGTTTACTCCTGTCCATTGAAAAATATAGTCAGCTGCCAGATCCTAGTCTTCTGTCATACTACTACTTTGAAATAGGTTTGTAATTAACTCTTTTGTTAGATGTTTGTTTTGAGATTATGGCCATGCAGTCAATCATACAAGAAGTGTCAATGTACTCAAACTGACAAAGGGAGGTTCCATTAGCTTCCATTAGCAACAGACTACACTGCAGACTGTCAGTAGAGAGAGGACTAAGGAAGTTGCCCCAAGGAACTCTGGGATACATCCAGAGGACTTCCAGTATCCGGGTCAGACCAAGGCTGTGTACATATAGGAAAGCAATAGGGCTCGGTCACAAGATCTCAGCTTAACATGGGCTCAGACCCTCCAGCCCTGCAAAGTCCTGGGACACTAGGTTTGAGCCCTTAATTAACACAATTGGGGCGTGGGGATGCTCAGGCTTACATTGCTGTGTAGACATAGCCTTACTGTCATACATTCAGCATGCCCAATTTATATGCCAGGTATAGGTATGGTTTTTTGGGTCTATTAAAAAAAACTAATATTTGCATTGTTAATGCTGTATATGAATCATGTAGATAACAGTCTACTGTAAATGGAAGCTGGATCTCTCTTAAAATACAGAGGTCCAAGTTCCGCACACATACATACTGTATTTGAAGGTAGAAACTGGTCCAAAACAAAGTGATATGGTGAATGCATGGGTTATGCAATGTTATACACTTCACTCAGTTTTGACTATAATCCTTTTCTAGGTATTAAAATAAAGTAATAAATTAATCCTAATGGTTCTCAGTTTACAATTTCAGAATCCCCAGAAATATCATAAAAAGAAATTATAATCAATAGAAGATGGGCCACCTGGTGATCTAGTGACAGTGCAATACACAATCATGCAGGGATATGAGCATGATCCTGAGTTGCAGCCTGAGCTCTTGGACTAGCAGAGGCCACACACACACACACACACACCCCTCTCGAAAAAGGTGTGTGGGATAGGGGATAAGAAAGAACTGCCACCTTCATTATGCATCCATGCTGGAAGAAAAACAGAAGGCAATGGATGTTGTTTCATCAGGCTGCAACTTTATTCACTTAATATATCTGGCAGTACCCGGCACCAAATTGTATAGTCCAGGTCATGATTTCCTTAATTATTTCCATATAACCTCCAACCTTGTCCCAGCCATCCCATTGCTGGAACCCCTCTGCCCTCCCCTTATATGAAGTGAAAGTGGGGGGAGGAGGCTATAAAACGGTGGTTCTCAAACTTTTGTACTGGTGACCCCTTTCACATAGCAAGACTCTAAGTGTGACCTCCCCACATATAAATTAAAAACACTTTTTAAATATATTTAACACTATTATAAATGTTTGAGGCAAAGCGGGGTTTGGGGTGGAGGCTGACATCTTGTGATCCTCCATGTAATAACCTCATGACCCCCTGAGGGGTCCCAACCCCCAGTTTGAGAACCCCTGCTGTAAAAGAGGGGGAGTTGGCTCCTCACTGTTCCAGACGTAGGAGCCCCAAGCACCCTTCCTTGGCTTCCTTAAAGGGGCTAGGAAAAGGAGGAGGGTCAGTTCCCCACTGTGGAAGACATAGGATTCCCCAAACCCCCTTTACAGGATGCTTTCCTTCCAATCTTTTTCCACCACTTTATTTGATAACGGTATCTGTTCCATAACAAGTACCTGCACAGCACAGCTGTAATTAGTTTTACGTACTAAGTTGTGACATTATAACCTAACCCTGCAGCTTCACCCAACTGGGTACCAGACCAGTTGTGGGAAGGCAACCCCACCACCACCTCACTTTAGCCAATCTAATGGAGAGGGAAAAAATTCCTTCCCGGTCCCCCAAGGAAAAGGGCAACTTCTGTAATGCCCACAGCAAGTCAAGAGGTTTGCCGAGTTCATGGGTGGGTGGCTGTCAGCCATGGCTGTATAGGGAATAGATATCCCTCTCCCCACTGCCGCTCTTCCTATCAGCAGAAAGGGCAGTGTAGCGACCTTCTCCAAACCTGGCCCTGCTCCCTGCCCTTTTCCTGTCCATCCCTGTAAGCTTCCCCCCTCCACCTCACCCGTTATAAGAGATCCCTTAAAGGTGCAATGTCCCTTTTTTCCCCAAAAGGGAACAGGAGTACTTGTGGCACCTTAGAAACTAACAGATTTCCCACAGTTAGCCAGCTCCACATGGACAGTTGCGATGAGCACAGTCTCTTAAAGCTAGGCTTTGACAAGTTCTAGAGGAAGTTATATCCAGCACTTTTTGCAAGGCAAGACTCTCAGGCACTTTTGAGACTCTCATCCTTTGATACTGAGTGATAGACATCTTAGAAAGGCTGTGGGGGATGAATAGATTAAAAAGAAAGAAGTTAAATGGGGAAGAACATGAAAAGAGCTCCTGGAAAACAGTAATGGAACAGAAGCATTTCTCTGATTTCTCCTAGGAAATGAGATAAAAGTTCCCAAAAGTTAAAGCATGTTTTCAAGTATTACTGTACTCTTGAGTTGACATTCTTGTAGTGGGGGGCTTGAATAAGTTATAATCAGATGAAAGTCAGTTTTCTCCAATCTGATATTAGTGGCTCTGTCACGGCACTCATATTAGATCAAGAATTTAACTACATTACCTTTGTTTTATTGCATTTTACATGCATTTTATACATTGATTTGTGTTATTTATATGCATAAGTAATCATTCTCATATCTCATCAGTTATATTATTTGCTGTTATGTTGAAATACAGCAGCATGCAAATGCACAGGTTAGTGTGTAAAGTTATTATTTTATATGTAGAAAAACTTACACTTAACTGTGAAGAGAACATGATCTGTAAGTGACATATACATACAGTTTAATTTTGGTTTTATGCAGACATTGCATAGTTCATTATTAGTTTCTAATGAAAGACTGGATGTGTGGTGTCAGATACCTTGAAACAGATCAAGTGACAGTGGCAAACAGGAAGATCTGAAGAAGAGGCATAACCTTCAGGGTTGAAAGGTCAGCAAGTACAGCCTGGGAAAAAGAATAAAAAGGATTTGCTAAACTTGAAAATTGAATCAAATTTCTCTGAAGCAGTACCTAAGAAATCAGAAAAAGTTGCGGCAAACTTGACTGTAGAATATGATATTGACAGTAATTACCTTCTAAACTTTGCTATTTCATATCAGTCTGTAAAGATTCCTTTTTCCCCAGATTTTTCAATCTAAAATTTCAATGTGCCCCAAAAAAAAAAAAAAAAAAAAGTGCACCAATATGTATAGAAAGCAAGTAAAGTCACTTTATTTTACCCTTTAGGCTTACTTCAAATATAAACACATGACACCATTCACAAGAGGTTTAACATTTCAACTTGCTTCTAAAAATAATTGTATATTATGAATCTTTATCCTGCGTCTTGGGTAGCACTTGTAAGATAAGTCTGTGACTTTAATGATGACTGAAAGTGAGTGATCATCTGATGGAAATATATATTTTTAAAAAATATAACTAGTTATCACCAACATTCCATAATATATAATGAAATTTTATCAGCTTTTTGGGGGGGGGGAATTAACAAAAATACTAATTAGTAACAATAACCACCTTCACTCTGGCCAGTTTTCACATACATAACATGACGACATTTGTGAAAATGAAATTTCAAATTCATTTATTTGATAAAAGCAACCTTTTAAAATTTATGTAATATCAAAAGGCACAGAAGCAATTATCTTTATAATTATTAATAAAAATGACTGTACAAACCTCCCCAATTTTTAAGTATAATATTCTTTAATCAGATTAGTACAGTAGTATAAATTTAGACCATATATTAAAATAGTGAAAAAAACTCATCTCAGATACACAAAGAATTCAGTGAGACTGTGTTGTTTATAACAAATATAACATTTTATATGCTTTTGTAACGTGCCAAAAAAGGAATTTCATGCACTATATTCTTGTAACTTCCTCTGAGTTTTTACCTAAAGTAAGAATTTAAGCAGAGAACTTTGTATTGCATGCCATGTATATCTAAAGCTTAAATTGCTCTGACTGGCAATGCATAAAGAACTATTTCAATCTACTCTAATTGAAACTTATCCTTACTTCAGCTGCAGCCAGTGATGTCACCTCCATCAGGTTCACTGCTCGGAAAGCAAACACAGCAGCTGCCAGGACTGAAAAAGAATGCACAATATTTAAACTGCTGACCTATTAATTAATTGTAAGAATTAATCTTGATCTAAAATTATTAGCACTCTCTCTCTTTTTATCAATCATTCTGGTTTTGAAGGATAGTAAGTAGTGGATTTCAGTGCTTTAGTTCTTGCCAGGTGGCTACTCTTTCATAAAAATGAATAAGTATGTTACTGTGCTTTTTGGAAAAAGTTGAGTAATAATGTGTTTAACCTGACTGGGTTTTAACTGTGTGAAAGACATGATTAAAAATAACATTTTAAATTGGTTCTTTTCTAGGCAGAGGATAAACATTTATTTAAAGAGCAAAATTTCAATGCATAATGTGAACAGAGGGCTCATTTATTAATTTATGTTGCTTTTGGACTTTAAAATTAGTTTCTCTCATAAAGGGAGATAGCCTTTCTCTGCATACGTCATACAGATGCAAATCTAACTGAAAGACTAATCTTCTATTCTTAGGGCAAGAGCTTTTCGTTTTATTGAGCTCCTGTATCAGACTAGCTTCTTGCCTCACACTGTGCCTCTGTAATAATCAGATGTGTGATATTTTCAATTAAAAAAGCAAGCTTCTAATTCCACTTTAAATTACTTGTGAAATGTTTTGCATGCTTGTTGTCAATATAATAAAATTTACAAAATTTATAATTAATTAATTTAATTAATGATGTTACTAAAAAAAGTAAATAAAGAGCAGGGGTATACAGTAGTAGAAAACAAGGAGGATTTTCAGGACTCCTACTGATAGTAAAGGAGTCATCTTTCCCTGGGTGGGGGGGCAGGGAGAACTACATCTTTCATATAGCAGTGACAAACTAATGTAAACTAGACTAATGCACTACACTATCTTTGGGGCAGGGAACATACAGGCCTTCTTTTATGTTCACAAAGCAGCTAGCACTTTATCAATGCTATCAAAGGAAAATACTACTACTAATAATAATGGAGAAGTAGTCACAATAAAACCAGTTTAACTCACTGACAATTCCTGTAAGAACTGGGAAATCTGTGAATTACCACTTTACCTATTTAATATATATTGACTTTCAGCAAATCTGTTTTCAGCAGTCATAAAAAGAATTGAATTTTCCTCTCTTGGTAACATCAATGTTAATTTGTCATGTATTATCTTTAAAATTATCCACAAATAAAATTTTCATTACCAGCGAGAATTTCTAGAGAATTGTATCCTAGGATTCTGTCCCACAAAAGCAGAAGTTGGTCTGTAGCTAAGTAACCAGAGAATGCTCGTACCATCCATTTAAACGATATTCGTAGTCTGTAAACAATTGAAAACAAGAAAGTATTATATTTCTCTCACAAATTACAGATATACCATTTCAAAAAGAATTCCATGACCTGCAAGTCTTTGTTTATTATTATTTATTATTATGATTATTAATATTTATGCGGCAGTTGTGTCCTGAAACCGTAATCAAGACTGGTAGAGAAATGTTCAGTATCTTCTACGACTGGGCTGCAAATCAATTCTATTAATATAAAAATTTCCTAACCCACGAAACCAATTGACAGGGTTCTAGGTCAGCTCCACCCAAAGCCCTAAAACCAAAGACACCCCTCCTGGTGCAATTAAAGGAGGAACCAACTAGGGGGCATGCTCTTCTTGACCTGCTGCTCACAAACAGGGGGAAATTGGTAGGGGAAGTAGAAGTGGGAAGCAACCTGGGCAGCAGTGACCATGAAGATGGTCAAGTTCAGGATCCTGACAAAAGGAAGAAAGGAGAGCCACAGAATACGGACCCTGGACTTCAGAAAAGCAGACTTTGACTCCCTCAGGGAACTGAGGGGCAGGATCAGGATCAGGGAGGGATAGCTCAGTGGTTTGAGCATTGGCCTGCTAAACCCAGGGCTGTGAGTTCAATCCTTGAGGGGGCCATTTAGGGATCTGGGCCAAAAATTGGGGATTGGTCTGCTTTGAGCAGGGGGTTGGACTAGATGACCCTCTGAGGTCCCTTCCAACCCTGATACTCTATGATTCCCCTGGGAGGCTAATACGAGAGGAAAAGGAGCCCAGGAGGGCTGGCTGTATTTTAAAGAAGCCTTATTTAGGGCGCAGGAACAAACCATCCCAATGTGCAGAAAGAATAGCAAAATATGGCAGGCAACCAGCTTGGCTTAACAGTGAAATCCTTGCTGATCTTAAACACAAAAAAGAAGCTTACACGAAGTGGACAAATGACCAGGGAGGAATATAAAAATATTGCTCAGGCATACAGGAGAGAAATCAGGAAGGCCAAGGCACAACTGGAGTTGCAGCTAGCAAGGGATGTGAAAGGGAACAATGAAGGGTTTCTACAGGTATGTTAGCAACAAGAAGGTGGTCAGGGCTGCTGCACTGGTGAGCAGCCCTCAGTTGTTTTTAAAAAAAAAACAAAAAGAACACAGGTTAAGGACTATTTAGAAAAGCTGGACATGCACAAGTCCATGGGGCCAGATGCAATGCACGCTGAGGGCGTTGGCTAATGTGATTGCAGAGCCATTGGCCATTATCTTTGAAAACTCGTTGAGATCGAGGGAGGTCCCGGGCGATTGGAAAAAGGCAAATATAGTGCCCATCTTTTAAAAAGGGAAGAAGGCAAATCCAGGGAACTACAGACCGGTCAGCCTCACCTGAGTCCCCTGAAAAATCATGGAGCAGGTCCTCAAGGAATCCGTTTTGAAGTACTTGGAGGGGAGGAAGGTGATCAGAAACAGTCAACATGGATTCAGCAAGGGCAAGTCATGCATGACCAAAATAATTGCCTTCTACGATGAGATAACAGGCTCTGTGGATATGGGGAAAGCGGTGGATGTGATATTCCTTGACTTTAGCAAAGCTTTTGTAATGGTCTTCAACAGTATTCTTGCCAGCAAGTTAAAAAACTATTGATTGGATGAAAGGTGAATAGAAAGCTAGCTAGATTGTCGGACTCAACAGGTAGTGATCAATGGTTCGATGTCTAGTTTGCAGCCAGTATCAAGCAGAGTGCCCTGGGGTCGGTCCTGGGGCCGTTTTTGTTCAATATCTTCATTAATGATCTGGATGATGAGCAGGACTGCACCCTCGGCAAGTTCGCAGAGGACACTAAACTGGGGGAAGAGGTAGATATGCTGGAGGGTAGGGATAGGGTCCAGAGTGACTTAGACAAATTGGAGCATTGAACCAAAAGAAATCTGATGAGGTTCAAGAAGGACAAGTGCAGAGTCCTGCACTTAGAATGGAAGAATCCCATGCACTGCTACAGGCTGGGGACCGACTAAGCGGCAGTTCTGCAGAAAAGGACCTGGGGATTACAATGGACAAGAAACTGGATATGAGTCAACAGTGTGTCTTTGTTGCCAAGAAGGCTAATGGCATATTGGGTTGCATTAGTGGGAGCATTGCTAGCAGATCGAAGAAAGTTATTATTCCCCTCTATTTGGCAGTGGTGAGGCCACATCTGGAGTACTGTATCCATTTTGGGGCCCGCCACTACAGAAAGAATGTGAACAAATTGGAGAGAGTCTAGCAGAGGGCAACAAAAATTATTAGGGTGCTGGAGCACATGACTTACGAGGAGAGGCTGAGGGAACTGGGCTTATTTAGTCTGCAGAAGAGAAGAGTGAGGGGGGATTTGATAGCAGCCTTCAACTACCTGAAGCGGGGTTCCAAAGAGGATGGATCTAGGCTGTTCTCAGATGACAGAGCAAGGAGATGGCAGATGGTGGCAGATGACAGAGCAAGGAGCAATGGTCTCAAGTTGCAGTGGGGGAGGTCTAGATTTGATATTAGGAAAAACTATTTTACGAGGAGGGTGGTGAAGCACTGGAAGGGTTACCTAGGGAGGTGGTGGAATCTCCATCCACAGAGGTTTTTAAGGCCCGGCTTGACAAAGCCCTGGATGGGATGATTTAGTTGGGGGTTGGTCCTGCTTCAAGCAAGGGGCTGGACTAAATGAACTCCTGAGGTCTCTTCCAACTCTAATCTTCTATGATTCTAGACATTCCCTTCTTAAAAATCTGGGGAAAAGCTATTACTATTTATATTACAGTATCATCTACGGGAGAACCAGGTTGGGGCCCTCTGTACTGAGGCAGGACTAAGTACGCTTGGACCGTCCTTGACAGGTGTTTGTTCTAGCCGTTCTAAAAACCCCCAATGATGGGGATTCTGCAACCCCCCTTGGAAGTCTCTTATAGAGCTTAACTACCCTTACAGAAGTTTTTCACAATATCTAACCTAAATCTCCCTTGCTGCAGATTAAGCCCATTTACTTCTTGTCCTACCTGATCACTGTCTTCTTTATAACAGCCCTTAACATATTTAAAGACTTAACTGGTCCCTGCCAGTCTTCTTTTCTCAAGAGTAAACACGGCTTTTTGAAAAAACCTTTCATCATAGGTCAGGTTTTTCTAAAACATTTAATATTTTTAATTGCTCTCCTCTGTACTCGCTCCAATTTGTCCAGATCTTTCTTAAAGAGTGGCACCCAGGATTGGACACAGTACTCCAGCTACAGGCCTCACCGGTGCCGAGTAGAACGGGACAATTACCTCCCACTTCTTACGTATCACACGCCTCTTACTATATCCCAGAGTGATATTAGCCTTTTTAGTCACACGACTCGTACTTAATTTGTGATCCACTGTAACCTTAGATCCTTTTCAGCAGTTCTACTACCTACCCAGTTATTCCCCATTTTGTAGTTGTGCATTTGATTTTTTCTTCCCAAGTGTACTATTAACCCTAACCCTATTTTGTATTTGTCTTTATTGAATTCCATCTTGTTGATTTCAGACCAGTTCTCCAATATGTCAAGATCATTTTGAATTTGAATCCTGTCTTCCAATGTGCTAGCAACCCCTCCCAATTTGGTGTCATCTGCAAATTTTATAAGCATACTCTCCACTCATTAATGAAAATATTGAATAGTATTGGACCTAGGACAGCCCCCTGCATGGCCCCCCCCCCCCCCGGATGCGTCTTCCCAGTTTGACATCAAGCCACTGATAACTAATCTTGGAGTACGGTCTTCCAACCAGTTGTGCATCCATCTTCTAATAATTTCATCTAGACCACACTTCCCTAGTTTATGAGAATGCTGTGTGGGACTGTGAAAAACATTGCCAATATGGAGATACATCACGTCTACAACTTCCCCTCTATTCACTAGGCTGTCAAAGAAGGAAATTAGGTTGGTTTTCCATGATTTGTTCTTGACAAATTCATAATGGCTATTCCTTATAAGTCTATTATCCTCTAGTTGCTTACAAATTGATTGATTAATAATTTGTTCCAGGCTGGGAACAAACTATAAGGTATTGAAGTTCGACTGACTGATCTACAATTTCCTGGAGTCCTCTTTCTTTCCCCTTTTAAAGACAAGTACTGTGTTTGCCCTTCTCCAGTCTTCTGGGACTTCTTCATCCATCCTCTACAAGTTCTCAAAGGTAATTGCTAACAGTTCTGAGATTGCTCAGCTAGCTCCTTTAGATGAAGTTCAGCAGGCCCCGCCAACTTGAATACATCTAATTTATATAAATACTCTTTAATCTGTTTTTTCCCTATTTTGGTTTGTGTTCCTTCCCCCTTGTTGTTCATATTTATTATATTGACTATCTGGTCACCATTAACCTTTTTAGTGAAGGCTGAAGCAAAACTCCTCAATCTTCTTGATGTTGTCTGGTATTAGCTCTCCTTCCATGCTAAATAGAGAACCTACATTTTCCTCCATCCTACATTTTCCTTTTGCTCCTGATGTATTTATAGAACCTCTTCTTATTTCCTTTTATGGTCCTTGTTAAGTGTTACTCATTTTGTGACTTAGCCTTTCTGATTTTGTCCCTACATGCGTGTGCTATTCTTTTGTAGTCAACCTTAGCAATTAGTCCATATTTCCATTTTTTTTGCATAACTCCTTTTTTGATTTTCAGGTCGTAAAAGTGCTCCTTGATGGAGCCATATAGGCCTCTGATTATTCTTCCCATCTTTCCTTTGCATTAGGATAGTTCACTGTTGTTCTTTTAATATTCTCTCTGTCACACTGTAATCCAACCATCGGTTCCCCAAGAAATGAACTGAGATAGTCCTAGCAGATCTGGCATGAATTATTGAGATCTGTTTGGAAATCAGATCCTTATTTCAGTGAGTTGGTTCCTAAGAGTTAATTTTTCAGTAATTCAGTCAAAAATGTAATATAAAGGAAAGCAGAAGTCTGTTTAATATCCAATCTTAATTGTAGAATCTGGCCTCTGGCTAAAACCACACATTGAGAATTTGGCATTTATATACAAGGCAGAAAAGATCTTAAGGATTTTCCTGATATACTATCGAGCCTGTAGGCCAGGGAAATTCTTGTGAAGTTCCTTTTGGCTGCGATACTGGAATTCCTATGAGTTTTTATTCTCAGGGGGTTTATTGTTTGGGCATACCTTAGACAAACCACTGTTTGTTTAAGGTATGCCAAAACAAACCAAATATGCTCACCCTTCAATTGCCAAAGAGGGAAGTACAGTGCTTCATGTTGGAATTTTAAAAGATGCAAGCCCATTTTATGACCTGTAGGGGACGACTTTCAGAAGCACACATGGAAGTTAGGCAACCCATTCCAATTGACTTTCAATGTATGTTGGACACTTAACTGACCTTTGGGCTGCTAAAAATCTCCCATAAGTTACAATATCACAGAACATCATTTCCAGAACAATGTGAGTTACAGTTATTGTCATGAATAAGTGGTGAAACAGGGAACAAGTACTTACGGTTGCGCCCCAATTTCTCGAAGATGATAGAAGAGCTGAGGGAGATGGGTTTGAAGGAGGGTCTCAAACAGCAAACATAGTGACACGATGCCCTAGCAAAACAACACCACCACACCCTGAAAACATATTCACTACTACTCATATATTCAAATTAAACATTAATATAGTTTTAATTTAAGTATTAAGACAAACAATTAATACATCAGTGTGTTAGGATATAGATATTCAGGCCTGTCTGTAAAGGCCTATACTCTAATTTAGGTGTATTCTTATCACTTAGCTAGTTATAGAGGTATAGAAGAGAGAATCAAAATCACTGTCCGACTGTATAAGGCCTTTGGCTAAGCAGCAGAGGCAGCCATAAGCTGGGAAGTGAACAGTCACATACTCACATTCCAAACTACTCACATTGAAATAAGGTGCTATTGGGCTGTTAGGAATACAGTCCTGTCCTGATAATGCCTATCGCCCCCAGAGAAAGGGAAGTGCCTAGAAAATGTAAAAGGAAACTTAGTTTGATAACATCCTGTCTGGCAAGAACTCCCTTAATATCAATAGCTGGGATGTGAAATCCTCACTTCTGTATTGTTTTGTCATTATAGTTCCCACTTTGCTATTGTTTATTTGCTATTGTCTCTGTCTGGTTCTGTGATTGTTTCTGTCTGCTGTATAATTAATTTTTCTGGATGTAAACTAATTAAGGTGGTGGGATATAATTGGTTAAATAATCATGTTACAATATGTTAGGATTGGTTGGTTAAATTTCAGTAAAATGATTGGTTCAGGTATAGCTAAGCAGAACTCAAGTTTTACTATATAGTCTGCACTCAATCAGGAAGTGTGTGTGTGGGGGGGGCGAATGGGAACAGGGAATGGGGGTGGGGAATTGGAATCATGTTTTGCTAAGGTGGGGAATGGGAACAGGGACACAGGTGTAAGGCTCTGTGGTGTCAGAGCTGGGAAGGAGGATACTAAGGAAGGAAACTGGAATCATGCTTGCTGGAAGTTCACCCCAATAAACATCGAATTGTTCGCACCTTTGGACTTCGGGTATTGTTGCTCTCTGTTCATGCAAGAAGGACCAGGGAAGTAAGTGGGTGAAGGAATAAGCCCCTAACATCTTGGTGCCGTGACTCGAATGCATCCCATCAGATAGGTGAGTGGCAGCCTGTAAGTCCCCCTCCCCAACAGTCCGCGCAGCTGCTTAGAGTGAGTATAGCGAACTCTCGTTATGGTAGTTGCGGGTTCTGGCAAGCCAGGGTAAAGGATTTTGTGGATAAATGGATAAGGAAGAGCCAGAGCCCATTCCAGGTGCAGGGGTCAACCTGGGATGAGATTAAAAAGGAAATGGAGGAGGTGTTGGGGGCTTATTCCTTCACCCACTTACTTCCCTGGTCCTTCTTGCATGAACAGAGAGCAACAATACCCGAAGTCCAAAGGTGCGAACAATTCGATGTTTATTGGGGTGAACTTCCAGCAAGCATGATTCCAGTTTCCTTCCTTAGTATCCTCCTTCCCAGCTCTGACACCACAGAGCCTTACACCTGTGTCCCTGTTCCCATTCCCCACCTTAGCAAAACATGATTCCAATTCCCCACCCCCATTCCCTGTTCCCATTCGCCCCCCACACACACACACTTCCTGATTGAGTGCAGACTATATAGTAAAACTTGAGTTCTGCTTAGCTATACCTGAACCAATCATTTTACTGAAAATTTAACTAACCAATCCTAACATATTGTAACATGATTATTTAACCAATTATATCCCACCACCTTAATTAGTTTACATCCAGAAAAATTAATTATACAGCAGACAGAAACAATCACAGAACCAGACAGAGACAATAGCAAATAAACAATAGCAAAGTGGGAACTATAATGACAAAACAATACAGAAGTGAGGATTTCACATCCCAGCTATTGATATTAAGGGAGTTCTTACCAGACAGGATGCTATCAAACTAAGTTTCCTTTTACATTTTCTAGGCACTTCCCTTTCTCTGGAGACGATAGGCATTATCAGGACAGGATTGTATTCCTAACAGCCCAATAGCACCTTATTTCAATGTGACTAGTTTGGAATGTGAGGATGTGACCATTCACTTCCCAGCTTATGGCTGCCTCTCTGCTTAGCCAAGGCCTTATACAGTCAGACAGTGATTTTGATTCTCTCTTTTATACCTTTATAACTAGGTAAGTGATAAGAATACACCTAAATTAGAGTATAGGCCTTTACAGACAGGCCTGAATATCTATATCCTAACACAGTGATACACAACTAGAGTAACATGAGCAAACCAGATCCCTTCAACTTCTAAGGCCTTGATCCTACAAGCACTTCCACACCTGAATAACTTTATATATAATGAGTAGTCGCATTCAACTCCAAGTCACTCACGTGTAGTATCTCTAGGGTTAAGGTCTAAAGGCCAGATTTTTATAAGTATATAGGCACCAAAAGATACAGATAGGTGCCTAAGTAGGATTTTCAAAAGCATTTAAATGACTAAGACCCATTGATTTCAATAGTAGTTAGGTGACTAGGTACTTTTGAAAATCCCACCTCGGCACTGGCACTTATCTGTATTTTAGATGCCTAAATATCTTTTAAAAATCTGTCTCTAAGTCTATTAAAGGCCCAGTAGTACACAATCTGTGTGGTCTTAGTTTTATTCTGATAAAATAGACTCCAGTTACACTACACCTGGACACAGACAAAAGCAGGGCTTTTTGAATTATAATTAGAAAAAATGACAAATCAAATTATTACAAAGACAAGTTAAGTGGTCTAAACTGTGGAAAAACAAATTTTCCCCATTTTAAAAATTCCTTTAAAAAATCATGATGGAAACTAGCATACATTCCCATACACTGGGATGCCATGCTGCTAATATACCAAAGCATAGGCCCAATCCTGTAAATGTTTATTACCAGACAGAATATCTACCACTGTGAGGTTTATTTATTTGACTATCAATGTGACTATTCACAGTACTAAGTGGTATTCCCAGGAGTAAGCATTTGCAGGATCAGCTGTAAGTCACTTTTTAACAAAATAGTCCACCATCTTTATCACAATGGATTCTTAGTGGCCCTCATATTTTAATTTTATTGGACATTCTTCTGTGCTGTTCACATAATTCATAATACATCATTACATAATTGGAAATATGATTGCTCTCTTCATTTATAAAACCCCTTAATGGAAAAAACACTTGTCAGTTTAAAACATTTTCTATAGCTTATGTAGGGCAAGAAGAACTTGTAATCATGGGAATTTTAAAAATCGTATGCTTAGCTAAATGAATGCCATTTTCTTTTAAATAAAAGTATTTTATACTTTATAAGATTTTATACAAAATAGAAAAGAAGAATGTTATACATTAATAGTTAATATTGTAAACAGCATAAACAAAAAATAAGGCAACCAAAACTTTATACAAATGCAAGTCAATTTTTTAAATAACTTTGCATGCACAAACACTTGCACATGCAAGTCACAGAATTCACACAAATTCCATCACCAGCATATGATAGTGCTTAAAAAAGTGCATTCAAGTATGTTGATACACAAAGATGCATGAGTAAGAAGAGGCTAAGTTGAGACCCCCTTTGAAAATGACTAGTAATGACTAAACCTATGAACTATAGTGCTCAAGTCTCATAAGAGCCTTCGTAATAGAGGTATTCAATGTAATTGTACTACAGAGTAACTCAAAGAACACTGAAGTCCATTGTCTACTACCTCTATATCACACACAACTAACTGGTATCATTCAGGAAGGCACTTAAACACATGTGTAAGTGCTGTTCTGAATTTGACTGCCCCCAAAGCCTGACAGCATGACCACTGTATTATTAAATATGCCTTTGCCAGAGAATTTTACTATTATTGAGGTATAAATTATAGGATTTCAAATAAAGTTATATAATGTTACTTCAGATGTGCATGACATTTTCATCATAGTTAAAGGGACATAACTCAGCTATGTACACTTAAGAAAATAAAATAATATCATGCTACTAAGCATTATTGTTCCATAACAAATAGAAATATAGACTGATTGGGTCTTATTTCCTAATGAACTTACAGAAGGATGAGAAGATATGGAATGAAGTCTGAAGAAAAAACGCACATACATCTCACGGAATATCTGATACAATTTGGAAGGTTCATGGTACAGAAAACAAAGTGGAGCAACTGAAATGATAAAAGAATTTAATTGACTCAATGCTGTAAACTGTTAAAATAGTTCAATGAGCAAGTGCATGAAGTAGGAGGAAAAACAAGCCAATAATCCCTTTAGAATAATAAATTTATAAATTAGTTCTGATTTATTTAGAAAGGTACATTTATTTTTAATATTAGATCCTATTATTAAAAAAAACGACAAGCAAAGGTGAATATTGTAGTCCATGTTACAACCCTATAGATTTCAAGAGGCAGAACTAACTGGATCCTGCCTATTCCATAGACCTGGCCCTGCATGATCATCAAAAATATGTTTTGAGGACGGATCATCCAGTGGTTCTGATGCTAGATTGAGACTCAGGAGACCTGGGTTCAATTTCGTACTCCACTACAGACTTCCTGTGTACGCTGGGAAAGTTACTTTGTCTCTCTCGGACTAAGTTCCCCAACTGTAAAAGGGGACTAATAGCACTTCACTACCTCACAGGGGTGCTGTAAGGGTAAATATATGAAAGACAATGAGGTACTCAGAAACTACAGTAATGAAGACCATATAAGTACGATCAGTCAAAGGATATATGGACACTTGCATACTCATTCTAAGATCTGGATGAACATTTACATTAACTGGGCAACCATTTATGAAGTCCTTTAAATACTAACTGATCCAAAAAATTGCTATCTAATTAAACTAAGCTAGGTGGATTTCTAAAGGATTGTTTCAACTCTAAACATTAAGTCATTTTAAGAGACAGTTTTTAAAACAAACCTCCAGTCAGGCTGAGAAAGTGAAGGACTCCTGGCTGTGACTTCAACATTATCAACTGTGAGAAGGTTACGAGGAGTTTGTAACCAAGCAGTTCAGTACTTAGGAGACACAAAAAGAAAAGGAGTACTTGTGGCACCTTAGAGACTAACACATTTATTTGAGCATAAGTTTTCGTGAGCTACAGCTCACTTCATCGGATGCTGTAGCTCACGAAAGCTTATGCTCAAATAAATGTGTTAGTCTCTAAGGTGCCACAAGTACCCCTTTTCTTTTTGCGAACACAGACTAACACGACTGCTACTCTGAAACCTGTCATTAGAAGACACAGATTCTCTTTGCCAACCAGGATTCAAATAGGATTCCATACTCAAGTGACACTCCATCTTTTGTAGCTCAAACAGTGGAGATAATAATGATTAAATCTGTATTGTTTATGGTAGGAAATGCAAGTTACTAAATAGGAGTAATACCTCTTGAGGTTCTCTCCCATTGTGACTTCCCAGGCCACTTATGCTCTTCACAAAAGAAAAGCTGTTGAAACTTATCAGAAAAAGCAGAAACTTAACTAAACAAAAACATTCCATCATCATCTGAGAAGGAACCAGTTTTAATTCGTACATTTGCACCAGCTGCCCTGTCCATTCTGAGTGCTAAAGGATTTTTCACAAAATACAGAATTCAATTGTTTCTGGAATTCTTGTTGGCATAATGACATGTTAATTTAATCCAAACTCTTTTTTAAAAATCAGGATTTCCAGGGAAGACATACTAATGCAGTAAAGGGAGAGAGCCCAAACCATCCAGTATTAACAAGCTGCTAATATTTTGTGAATTATTCATTGTATTCACAAAAGACATTTTTGTAATTTCCCTTTTAGCAGTAAGTCATGAACATTCCATTATATGATGCCACTCACTACCTGTCCTAGCCATGTGTTTATGCCAGTGGGCCTTTTACATACAATTCACTTTTATAAGAAAACCACTGTTCACACATTTCTTGCCTACTCACAGCACAAAGATAACACAGCCTGGCAAGCCATCCTCTCTCCCCATTTGTGTACACTGAAATTCAATTACCATGAATGAAGCTAGCTTCTGACCTAGAGATCAAGTTCTTCAATAATAGTTCTCTGTTACAACGAGAGCAAATGAGATCAGTCTGGACATTTTTCTAATTGTGCATACACACCTTGGATACAGAAACAAGTGGAATACATAAATGTTTAAAATGCATAAAAGAATAGTTTACAGTTTACCAAAAATATGTGGATGTGTGATATAAACTGTGGTTTATTTACAAAAACTATGTAGAATTATTACTTAAACAGTAATTTGAAAGTCATACTTACCATACATTGAAAAGCCATGAAAAGGAATTACACCTACAAAATAAGTAAGATTCTTTTATCCTTTTATATTTGTTTATTTATCCATACAAGTATTCATATTTATTGCTTTTTCAAATTCCTAAACTGAGCCTCGTGCTTCACAGGAACAACTAAAGACATATTCCATATCCTGAAGAGCTTAGAGTCTTAGACCCTGATCTTGCAAACACACACATGCTTAATTTAAACAGGGGGTATTCCCAATTATTTCAGTGGAACTACTCACATGGTTAAAGTTAAGCATGTCCTTACGTGCCTGTAAGATCGGATTAAGGACCTGATTTAGCAAAGAATGTAAGCACATGTTTAACTTGAAGCATGTGCTTACCTGCTTTCATGAAATCAAGGCCCAGCTTCAGACAAGACACAACCAGCAAGGGCCATACACTGACAAGAACGATGGAACAGGGAAAGAAAGAAAGTTACAATAATGAGTTCATGCAGTACCCAGTAAAGATATGTAGTCATCTTGGCAGTTGTGTTGTCTATTTTCCTCTCTTTTCCAAATCATCTCATTTCCCATAGGTGACATGGCTGAAATGAGTGTTCAGAGGGGATTTGAATGAGGAGAGGGCAAGTGTTTGGCAAATGGGTTTAAGGAGGATGCTTCATTCTTAGTGGGCTGCATAAAAGAATACATGGAAACAGAGGTCGGAGAAGGGGCCAGAGGATGTGCCAAGACTGGCAATGTTACTGGAATAGAGAAGACGCAAAAGGAGACAAGGTTAGAGATACAGACACAAGATCAGTGACGTAGGACCTTGAAAGCATGGACAAAGAGCATGAATTTGATATAAAGGGCAATGAAAAGCCAGCAGCAGGAGTCAAAAGGGAGGGGGTTGATGTGGACAAAATGACCAGTGAGAAAAGAAGATTATAACAGCAGCAGTAAGGGTAACGTTAATAGCATTAATATGATAAATATATTCATACCTTTGTGCCTAAAAATCAAGACCAAATGATCAAAAGTGAGAGCCTAAAATTGGCATCTCAGTGGCATGCTTTCTAGAGGTGCTGAGCAACTAGGGATTAGCTGAATTAAGTGGTGTTCCAGTCAGGTCCCCTAAGCAAGAATCGAGAAGAGTGAAGTATGAGCTACTGTCCTTATCCTATGCTATCAGGCTATTCTCCTACACAGAGAATCCTAAAGTAGCTAATAAAGCTAGATTTAACATGGCTTTGCAGTAGATCCAGTGTGAGGATCTAGCCCAATGAGTTTAATCTCATTATACTACTGGCTGAGATTCACTCTTATTCTGCTTATTTGTTAAGTTTAGCTTATTTTTGCATTGCTAAAAGTAGTAATTTTCCCAGCTTCCACTAGAGGAGGCAATAGTATAACTCTTACCATTTGGTGGATAAAAAACAGCATATTCTTCCACGCCAAGTTTTCCTGTGAATGAGCAGACATGGGTTTAAACACACTCAAATGGTAAAAAGTCTCTTTAGAAATGTGAACTTTATTTACTTTTCAGTAATATCATTTAAAAAGTTAATTATTAATTTTGTATCATTTTATATTGATAACTAGCATGCAATCATTTCACGAGTCATATAATAAAGAAGATATAGTGTTCCTCAAATGTAAAACATAGATGTGACACAACAAAGGAGATTGGCAAACCGTAGAGAGGAGATGAGGGAGAAGGAAGAGTTCAATAATAGCATCACATGGAGACTGTGTGTGTTTGTGCACATACATACATTCTGGAGATTGTTACGTTTTGTGTTTCGTTAAATAAAAATGAATAAAGAGTAACTGACTCATTCGCTGTAAGCCTTGCAGACAAAAGTGAGTTTTCAGAAGGGATTTAAATGAAAAGGAGAGTGCCTTGGCAGACCAGAACAGGGAGAATGTTCTATGCATAGGAACAGCACTTAGAAAGGTGCAGAAATGTTAGTGAGAGGAAAAGGAAATTGTTGCATTAAGGCTAAATCACTGAAGGAGTGGAGGGGTATCATAACTGAACTACTTTTCCTATTTTTCTTTCATATCTTAAAATCCCTATTGCTCCAACAAGCCCTTTTTTTCAAATCTAATATCAGTGCCAACAATAAAAAATGAACACACAATTTCTTCTATTCCTATGCAAAAGGAGCATGTGCTAATACTATACAAAACTATTTTTTAGACCCACAATAAAATGTTGACAGTCAATTTTGAGGCATAATTCAGTGCTTTTCTTAAACACAACTGCACCTATTTTAAAAGATGTTTTTTAATTTCTTTTCTGTAGTTTTAAGATAACAGAGAACATTCAACTAGAACAGCAATATAAGTGTTTACTAGTTATTTCAATTCATGGTTTAAAAACCTTAAATAAATGATTATTTGCTATGATAAGAAAAAGGATCTCTTCGAATATTATGTGTTTTCATCTCTTGTTCTTTGCATTTGGCAAATGTTATAAAATAGAATCCTCCACAGTGAGAGAGATATTGCCAAACCCAGCAGGAAACGAAGAAAATCTGCGTTACGTTATACAGTTTCCTGTACAGTAGAACCTCAGAATTATGAACACCTTGGGAAAGGAGGTTGGTCAGAATTCTGAAACGTTTGTAACTCTGAACAAAAGGTTATGGCTGTTCTTTCAAAAGTTTACAACTGAACATTGACTTAATACAGCTTTGAAACTTTACTATGCAGAAGAAAAATGCTGCTTTTAACCATCTTAATTAAAATGAAACAAGCACAGAAACAGTTTCCTTACTTTGTCCAAAAAAAAAAAAAAATTAAAAAAAACTTTCCCTTTATTTTTTTTTAGTAGTTTACATTTAACACAGTGGATGTACTGTATTTGCCGTTCTTTTTTTTTTTTTTGGTGGTCTCTGCTGCTGCCTGATTGCGTAGTTTCAGTTCCAAACGAGGTGTGTGGTTGACCTGTCAGTTTTTAACTCTGGTGTTCGTAATTCTGAGGTTCTACTGTAGTACGGAACCAATTGAACTGGATCAAAAACGTCCCTATTTAGTTGTGACCAACTGTATACACACACGCACGCACACACACACGAACCCTGTGGGAAGAGAAAGTTTGTCTACTTAATGGAGGACTTACTTAAAATTAATCTAATTTTTAGATTTAATATGATCATATAAAGAACTTTAACCACAAGTACATTAAAATATGGCTATTTGAATATACGGAGATTATATACACACACAAAATATACAATCATACACAACACATACATAGTGGTAACATACATGGGATAACTTTCAGGGACATATGAGAAGCTGCATTATCATGTACATTCTGTCCACTAATTCATTGGAACCAGAACTTGTTCTAAACCTTTAAGTAGGTTCAAACAAATGCGATTTTTTAAAATGACTCTGATAAGGAACTCTCTCATCCTTTACCAAATTGTGGAATTTCCTCAATAAAATTACATTGAATGGAAATGCATAATGGTCAACATTCAGTTTTGCTCCAATGGTAACTAATCTAGTATCTCATGAATGTACTAGCAATGAGAGTTTACGATTGGAAAGGGAAGACTATATACACCACTTCCCTCCTGGCACTTGAAGCCCCAGAGTTATTGGACTAAAGTTTCTTAGGTTTATAAAATGTATTTGTTATATATTTCTGTCATTCCAAGGACCAAGCAGTTAAACTCAAGGGGTGAAATCGTGGCTCTATTGAAGACAATGGGAGTTTTTATTTTATAAAAGTAAGCAGCATATACAGAATACACAATAGTTTGACAGGGTAGGATTTTATTGGCACTCATTTAGAGTATCTAAAATAACTCTCTCATGACTTCTCCATTCATGAGTAATATAGCTGATTATTCCAAACTTGTTTCAATATAACTTTATATCATTTATTGTTTGAATACAATAAAAGCTTTTTTATCTGGCACGTTGGAGAAATGGGGGGGTGCCAGTAAGTGAAAAATTCCGGTTAACTAACAGGGAGGGAGTTTGGGTGCAGCACGGGGTGTGGGTCCACCCCACCCCAAGCGCTGGCTCTGAGCTCCCATTGGCCAGGAGGCAGCATGCAGAGCCGCCTAGCTGCAGCTCCGCCCAGGAGCAGCAGGAACAGGTCAGCGCTTGCGGGGAGCCACTTGAGGTGAGTGCCCCCCGGATCTGGCACCCCAAAGCCCCACATGAACCCCAACCCCGAGCCCCCTCCCACACCCAAACTCCCTCCCAGAGCTCACACCCCGCATATTAGATGAAGAGCTGGACAAGAGACTGAGTGGGACAGAAAGTGCAGAGGGTAAGGGTAGGATATGAGGGACAAAGAGATTGGGACAAGGAGCCAAGGGTGGGGAAGTGACAGGTCAGAGATAGGTTGGAGGGAATGAGGCAAGAGCACACTCCTCTCCAGAGCCTGGAATGGAACCCAGATTCCTGAGTCCTCTGCGGTCAGCAAATATCTGTGAAAACCCTGACAAAAATGTCGAATCCCCCTGTAGTACTTGTCCACACAGAGGATGACAACCTGCTACTGCAATCAGTTACTCCATGAGTTCAAGTGGCAGAGGTCTGTATAGTGGATCTCAAGGTTCCAACCCTGCTGATGACCCCTGAAGGTGTCAATATAATGACACGTGATGGAATTTGTTTTTTCAGTTTGCTTTTGTAAAAACCTAGGAAATTACACATAAAAAAAAGTTTCCTTACTTTGTCCAAAAAAAAAAAAATTAAAAAAAAAACTTTCCCTTTATTTTTTTTTAGTAGTTTACATTTAACACAGTGGATGTACTGTATTTGCCTTTCTTTTTTTTTTTTTTGGTGGTCTCTGCTGCTGCCTGATTGCGTAGTTCCAGTTCTAAATGAGGTGTGTGGTATTAAATTTAACTTAAAATAATATTAAGGTCAAGCACTTCTAAATCAGGAAATACGAGAACAAAGATTGCCCGTGCATATGTGTATTCATTATTATATAGTCTTTAATTACATGATTGTATACTTTGTGCTTTTGTCTAATGCTGACCCTCACGCCTGGAAGAAATTCCCTGTAAACATCTTCAAAACTAACATTAGCTTCCTCCAAAACCCTCCATAAAACTCTCCTTTGTCAATAGGCCTACGTAAAACTGACAAAAGCTACACTGCTAGTATGCTGAGACTGCCGCCTATCATGCTGACCAATATGTTCTCACTATTTCTTTGTACTCACCCTTTGGTCTGCCTGTATCCAACTGTTGTCTGTCAGATTGTAAACTCACTGGGACAGAGACTGCCTTTTTGTTCTGTGTTTGTACAGCACCTAGCACAATGGTGTCATGGTCCATATCTGGTGTTTCTATGTGCTAATACCAGTAAGTAAATAAATAAATATAGTATAGTATTTTCCCTGCCTCAGCTGCCCCACCCTGTGCACTGAATAAGGCAGGAGTTCGGTGGAAAAAACAGTATATGATCATGAAAATTAAAGACTGTATACATAATACAAATACATAGGCAACCTTAATTCTGGCATTTCCTAACTTTTGAGTGTTTGACTTTGTGATCTTAATTATTGTCTTCTAATTTACTTTTTGTGTACATATGTAATATACATAAATTAAGCTCATATAGATTTGCTTTTTTGGTATACTACATACAACAATCAACACTACTCTTCATATTATCTCTTACAATACTTTTACTTTACCTCGTATGTATGATTTGGGTGGAGTAGCGCTATTGTAAGAAAAGTGCTCCAATACTGATGTATCTCGGGAAAAACAGAGTAATACCTGCAGAAAGCAAAGGAAAAAAAATCAGCTGACTTGCTCGATGAACAAAACAGTGTCAAACACACAATTATGCACTGACAGTTGTTTCATTTTAAGATCTTCTGTATCTAATACTATAGAGTTAATAGCAAAAAAACCTCTTACGAGACTATTTTAATTTTTGAAACACATTATGATCCAAGATTTCTACGTTTGTATTTTCAGACCAGTCTATGCCGAGGTGTGTATGTAAACCATTTGTGTATGCAGTTATATGTATGCATGTAACTGACACTTACATGCCTAGCAGGCAATTTCAATACCCTGTTACCATGATTGACAGCCATCATACTAACTGCAAAAACAAACAAAGCATGTGCATTTTTGTGTATGTGCAGTTCTAAAATTGCCTGGTGCCTAACATTCTCCATCAGACACAGAGCCTTTACAGAGTATCTTGATAGTATATATTCTCAACATTTACTTCATTGTGAAACAACACAATGGGAAAATACCAGATTAGGAAGACAGCATTATATCAGCCTCCATCAAAAAGCATATTTAGTGTTAAATAGTTTAGGATAAGAACACAAATATATCTGTATATGGGAGATCATTCTAGATTCTGAAGAAGGATATCAACTATAAGAAAAGAGGCTAGCACATTGCGAGCAATCCTGGAATAGCTATAACAATAATAAAAGATGAAATATATGCATCTGAAGTTATCGGAACATTGTGTCATATTAAATTATATGATATTTGAAGATCTGAATGTTATCATGCAGTCAACGACTGAACCACAACATACACACACAAGGTGGCAGAATTAAAGTTGAGTCTGCTGTTTCCTGACCTGGGTGCTTATCTCCGCAACTTTAAACATTCTTTAATATAGTTTTTAATAGGGAATATTTTAAATCTGGACTACAATTTTTAAAAAAATCAAAACTGTTTTAAATGCTCTAGTGCTGTTTCACTACATATTTTCTGTTTCATAAAATAAACTGTTTTTTCTTTGAATAAATGATCGTGAATAGTTTTCAAATAATAAATTGGTCAAAAACAAACATGCAAAATTGTGACTTTTGTAAACCACTTGCACTTCTATTTGAAAACAGATAATATTCTTTTTGTGATAACATTTTACCTTTTTTGAATCCCAACAATTTCTCATATTTAAACATCTTTTTTAAAAATAAACAATCTTAAATAAACACTCTAAATTAAATACTGTTACTGAATAACTCACAATCATCTTCAAATTGTAACAATACACAGGCAAAGTTAATACTCAGTATATGTTAACTGATGTGGGAGAGTCTAATCGAAAAAGGAAATAAACAATGTTCCCCAGTAGGACAAAGAATCTAACATTTATCTGCATTCCTCTCTTAGGAATTCTGGTGTCTGGAAGTTTTTAAAATCAAGACTGGATATCTTTCTAAAAAGTACGCAATAGCTCAAATGAAGTTGTTGCTTGATATAGAAATTACTAGGTGAGGTACTTTGGGCTGTGTTCTGCAGGGAATCAGACCAGATGATCATAATGGCCCCTTCTGGGCTTAAAATCTATTAATCCTATGTCTCATTGTCATAAATATAAAGGGAAGGGTAAACCCCTTTGAAATCCCTCCTGGCCAGGGGAAAGCTCCTCTCACCTGTAAAGGGTTAAGAAGCTAAAGGTAACCTCGCTGGCACCTGACCAAAATGACCAATGAGGAGACAAGATACTTTCAAAAGCTGGGAGGAGGGAGAGAAACAAGGGGTCTGGGTCTGTCTGTAGTCGTCTTTGCCAGGGACAGAACAGGAATGGAGTCTTAGAACTTTTAGTAAGTAATCTAGCTAGGTATGTGTTAGATTATGATTTCTTTAAATGGCCGAGAAAAGAATTGTGCTGAATAGAATAACTATTTCTGTCTGTGTATCTTTTTTGTAACCTAAGGTTTTGCCTAGAGGGGTTCTCTATGTTTTTGAATCTAATTACCCTGTAAGATATCTACCATCCTGATTTTACAGGGGGGATTTCTTTATTTCTATTTACTTCTATTTTTTATTAAAAGTCTTCTTGTAAAACACTGAATGCTTTTTCATTGTTCTCAGATCCAAGGGTTTGGGTCTGTGGTCACCTATGCAAATTGGTGAGGCTTTTTATCCAACATTTCCCAGGAAAGGGGGGGTGCAAGTGTTGGGAGGATTGTTCATTGTTCTTAAGATCCAAGGGTCTGGGTCTGTAGTCACCTAGGCAAATTGGTGAGGCTTTTTACCAAACCTTGTCCAGGAAGTGGGGTGCAAGGTTTTGGGAAGTATTTTGGGGGGGAAGGACGCGTCCAAACAGCTCTTCCCCAGTAACCAGTATTAGTTTGGTGGTGGTAGCGGCCAGTCCAAGGATAACGGGTGGAATATTTTGTACCTTGGGGAAGTTTTGACCTAAGCTGGTAAAGATAAGCTTAGGAGGTTTTTCATGCAGGTCCCCACATCTGTACCCTAGAGTTCAGAGTGGGGGAGGAACCTTGACACTCATAAAGAAGAGAAATAAAGCCAAAAGAAAACCATCATAACACAAGCTATTTTTAAAGTATACAAATATTTGACAAACTAACAAGGTGTTTATACTATTAGTCCAAAATTAAGAAGAAAATTAACCACTAAATTCAAAGGATAAACTTAAAGTAATAAAATCATGGGGCATGTGATAAAGAGGAATTTTACAATCGATATCAGTGGACCTCAATTATAACGTATGAGAGTTATAAAGTGGTAAAAATGTAATATAGAAATCACACTCATGCAAATAACTGAAAATGAGCAACTTTATCTCACTGTATTCTTCACACAAAGGATTAAATAGGACTAGGGGTCTACCAAATTCGTGGCCGTGAAAATCACGTCATGGACTGTGAAATCTGGTCTCCCTCAGGAAATCGGTCTCCGGCCACCCAGTTCTGAAGGCAGAGCGGACAGCGATGGCTGCTGGCCAGGCACCCAGCTCTGAAGGCAGCACCACCGCCAACAGCAGCGCAGAAGTAATATGCAATCCTGCACTTCTGCGCTGCTGCTGGTGGTGGCACTGCCTTCAGAGCTGGGCGCCTGGCCAGCAGCCGCCGCTCTCCGGCCATCCAGATCTGAAAGCAGAGCAGAGAGCAGCTTCTCCCATGGCCCAGCTTGAGGCAGCGCCACCACCAACAGCAGCAGAGAAGTAAGGATGGCAATACTGTGACCCCTAAATAGGCTTGTGTCAAGGTTCCTCCCCCACTCTGAACTCTAGGGTACAGATGTGGGGACCTGCATGAAAAACCTCCTAAGCTTATCTTTACCAACTTCGGTCAAAACTTCCCCAAGGTACAAAATATTCCACCCGTTATCCTTGGACTGGCCGCTACCACCACCAAACTAATACTGGTTACTGGGGAAGAGCTGTTTGGACGCGTCCTTCCCCCCAAAATACTTCCCAAAACCTTGCACCCCACTTCCTGGACAAGGTTTGGTAAAAAGCCTCACCAATTTGCCTAGGTGACTACAGACCCAGACCCTTGGATCTTAAGAACAATGAACAATCCTCCCAACACTTGCACCCCCCCTTTCCTGGGAAATGTTGGATAAAAAGCCTCACCAATTTGCATAGGTGACCACAGACCCAAACCCTTGGATCTGAGAACAGTGAAAAAGCATTCAGTTTTCTTACAAGAAGACTTTTAATAGAAGTAGAAGTAAATAGAAGTAAAGAAATCACCTCTGTAAAATCAGGATGGTAGATATCTTACAGGGTAATTAGATTCAAAACATAGAGAATCCCTCCAGGCAAAACCTTAGGTTACAAAAAAGACACACAGACAGAAATAGTCATTCTATTCAGCACAATTCTTTTCTCAGCCATTTAAAGAAATCATAATCTAACATGTACCTAGCTAGATTACTTACTAAAAGTTCTAAGACTCCATTCCTGGTCTATCCCCTGCAAAAGCAGCATATAGACAGACACAGACCCTTTGTTTCTCTCCCTCCTCCCAGCTTTTGAAAGTATCTTGTCTCCTCATTGGTCATTTTGGTCAGGTGCCAGCGAGGTTACCTTTAGCTTCTTAACCCTTTACAGGTGAGAGGAGCTTTCCCCTGGCCAGGAGGGATTTCAAAGGGGTTTACCCTTCCCTTTATATTTATGACAGCTTGCCACCCCCTTTTGAGTCAGGATCCCCAGTTTGAGAAATGCTGCAGAGAAATCACATTTTTCATAAGCTGGTCACAGCATAAATAGCAAAATGTCTATTTATGCTGTTACCAACCTGCAAAAAATGTATGATTGTGCCACAATTTAAGTAGACCCCTATTTATAAATAAATAAGAACCAATGGTACAACTCAATATTATTATTTAATCTTGTCATTATCATAAGCCCAGATGCTCCAGACAGGATCAGGGCCCCACTCTGGGTGCCATACAAACCTAAGAGGTAGACATCATCCTTTCCCCAAAGAGCTTGCAATCTAAGTAGCAATAACTAATTCTGCCAAAAAACGAAGGACTAGACAGACAACTGATTTCTATATCCCTTTTAAGCTATAATTTTCAGTGTTCAAATTCTCTTACTTAACCAACATTTTCCCCCTCACTTATCATTTGGAATCAGCAAATAATATGCCATAACAGAGTGATTCCTAAATTGTGGTCTGTGGAGCCCCTTCTTGGTGGTCTGCAGAATGAAACAATTTGAGAAGTAGTTGAAGCTGAAGATTAGGTAGGGAATGAAGGTTGTCTTTAGGAGATATACTTCTTTTACAAACCATTTTGCAGAATGGAATAAAGTACTAAACGGAACTAGACACAAGGAGTGATCAGAAGTTTAGGGTTGTTTTTCAAATCTCAGAACCAAATTTAGCTCTGCACTTTTAAAAAAAAGCACACATGGATTTAGCTAGGTGACCGTTGTTGAAGTCATTGGGGATTATGTTGCTAAAATCCAGTACTTTTTGATGTTTTTGTTTCTTTGAATTCCTACAATCACATTCATCTTTATAACTCAAGACTTAAAATGTTGAAAGGAAACAAAAATAAAACCTTCAAATGTGGCTATGTACTGAGAAATGACTATGCAAAAATGTCATCAGATTTAGCAAATTTGCTGTCCTATGTTCCGGAGTGACATAAGCTTCCCAGCACTGATAGAGACAAGTTTTTATTTCTGTCATCACTGTAGAGCCAATACAAAAATTATTCTTTCTTCTTCATGACTGTCAGATAACTAACATATTTATTGACCCAAAAGAACAGTTTGATTTCAGCTCCCAAGCTGAGATGCTCAGACTGACAGAAAATTTATCTTCCGACTCCTAAACAGAGAAAAATATACATAGAATAAATATGGATACCTGGGGTGTAATTTTTATGAAGTCTCTTTTCAGAGTATGAATCATATTTTAATTAAGATATATTTTTATTTGAAAACTGTAATTGTACTTTTAATTGAGATGAAATAGAGATATAATTTCAAATGGGCACCTAAAAGAAATGCGTAAAGTTATATATATCCACAAACACACACAGATATATTTGAATAAATATATTTAATTACAAATGTATACATTTTCTACGTATGGGAACAAGCAGCATTAAGAACAATTTCTTGGTTAATTTTTCCTCCAGACCGTAAGCTCAGACTTACATAGGGCACACTAACTTCAAAAAGGCACACATGTAGTTTCACATAGCTATAAAAAACAAAATTAAACAAGCCCACCCTAACAGCTGTGACTAATCAAGCTGAAAGTGCTTTGAAAATGGTAAGTTTGCTCCATGACATTTATGTTGACACTGCAATCAAATACACATTAGGAAATTCATGAATGTAATCTCCTTCCATTTAAAAAGATTTAAAGGGAAGTAATGTAGATAATTCAATATAAATTAACTAGAAATTATTTGCTAGAAATAATGTTAGAAATGATGAAAATGACATTGCTGCATCCACACAATACTATATTTATAATTACTATGTTTTTTATTTTTAAAATATTTAACCAAATCATTAGCCATTACAGTAAGCCATTGTCAAGCAACATTTTTATATTTAAACTAAGATTTTCACTTGTCTCCTCAAGACTTAGTCAATTTCTGTGAGTCCTTCAACTCTAGTTTTTTTGTTGTTTTTTTAAACTAACTTATGACTACTGGAAAAATAAAGAACCAGCTGACTTCATCCCTTTTACGTTATTGTATTGAAAAAACAAATAGGTAGAATCATTTCCAATTTGGTGGCCTCTTTGTCTCCTCCAATAGACTCCTATCCAAGTGTCTTGCTCAGCTTCTACACTAGTCTTGTTCAAATTCAAAAATATTCTATTTGATAATACAAGGGACTTCAGAAAGTCAAGGGCATTGACACAGGAGAGTGAGTGACCCTCGTCTTCCTACAGCATAAAGGTTATTTTTATAACCTACATTCAGAAAGTGATATTATTTATTCTTTGTATTGCAGTAGAACCTACAGCCCTCAATTAGGAGCCCCATTATGTTAGGTGCAGTTAGTTCAAACATGTACCAAAACACAATGCCTGCCCCAAAGGTGTTACAATCCAACAAACTCATACTTTCATCTTTTCTAAAGCAGAACTAGCTACTTACCTGATATAAATAATCCTCAAATACAAAATAGTAGTCATCGTTGCTCGCTGTCAGCTTTACATCCTACAATTAAAAAAAATAGCAGTTTGTCACTGAAAGATAATTTTTTCATTTGGGTGATGTCTGCAGAATCTAGGCCCAGGATAGTGGTTAAAGACATTGTTTCAGCATTAATGAGTTTCCTTTCACTTATCAGTTGATGTCATACACAGACTTCATATTTATAATTACAACACACAAACACTACAATAGTTTGATTACAATCATATTCTAGACTAAAACTTGGAGACCAAAAACTCCCCCCTTGGTGTTTATTCAGACCAGCATCAAACAAAAAGCATCCTTGAGTCGTCACTAACTACCCACCCCAAACACCAGCAGTTTAGGGCTCAATCCTGCAGACAAGTCCTCCGTGTTCTTGCGGGGATTTTTAAATAATGACTAGATTCTACAATTGTCATTAATGCTAAAAGAAGGTTACTTACTTGTAACGGGAATTCTTCAAGATGGACTCCATACATTCACACGCAGGGGATGCATTGGCTGGTGCAGCTTGGACTGTGGAAACTTCTCACAGCAGTGCCTGTTAGGGGACTCAAACATCCCTACTGCTGCTCTTGCCCCTCCCCTCAGTGTTTGTGAACGTTCTGAGAGGCTATAAAAGGGGGCACGGTGTCCCCTGTCTCAGTTCCTTCTAGTCCACCACAGAGTCAATATTTCATTAGCAATCTGAAGAAGAGGGGAAGGTGGGCAGGGAGTGGGAATGTGTAGAGTCCCTCTCGAAGAATTCCAGTTACAAGTAAGTAATCTCCATTTCTTCTTCAAGTGTCCTCTGCATATACCGAGTCATGGGATAGTTTGGCAAGCAGCACCCCACGACTGGATGGTGGGATTCAGTATTCTAACTGAATAAGGATTGTAGTATGGCCCTACCGAACTGTGCATCCAATCTAGATGCTGGATCTAATTAACAGTATTTGGCAAAGGTGTGGCTCGAGCCTCAAAGTAGCAGCCTTACATATTTCAACAATCAGAACATTTCTGGACATGCTAGAGAAGTAACCACTGTGCTAGTCAAGTGTGTTTATAAAGGATGTGTGCCATCCCTGTGTGGCCTCTTGTGTCCATGCGCAGCAGTGTGGGTCACCCTGCCTTAATTTCCCAGATCGGGTTGTCAAATTCATTGGGTTGCATTAAACAGCGTCCCCACCCACCCCTGGCCCGGCACACCTTCTGAGGGTCTGATTTATTAACAGAAAGTTCAGCAGACACTCAAGAAAGGCTTTCATCCAGGCTTCTTAGCAGGGAGGCAAACTTCATCTGAGTTTATCAGTCCCACCTGAGTCTAGCAATCCCATGCCCAGGCCCATTACCCGCAAGGCACTCTGTATGATTCCTTCCCTGTAACTAAGGCCTCTGCAGGGCTTTTGTGTTGAATGCAGCTCCTCACCTGGCAGCACGCAGCTCCTCACGGGCTGGGCCTTCTGCAGCTATCTGGGAAGTCCCTCTCCTTCTCCTGAGGATTCTATTGCTGTGTTCCCTGGGAGCACCTCTCCCTCACAAGCCTCCTAGCAGCACCCTCCTCCAACTGAGCGTTGGTAGCTATTTATCAGATCCAGGTGTTTGTTAGCTAATTAGCTGCTAACTAGCTACCTGGGCACTTAGCTACTGACAAGTGGCTGACATGGGCTCGTTTTCCTTTATGAAGTTCATCACAGGTAGACTGGTCCTGACATCCTTTAAAAAGGGCCCAGACACCCCATGACAGTGTCCTAACTTCTGCAGAAGGAGGATCTGATGCACCTGTATATCCCTGTTCTTACAGCTGTCAGCATAAGAAATAAAAATTTTAGGAGACTTTTGAAGCTCTCTCATCCTATTCAGATAGTAAGCTAAAATATGTAGTTTGGATTCTTTTTATAAGCATGAGAGCTTGGAAAGGCAACCAGCAATTAACTGATATGAAATCCAGACACCACTTTTGAAAGGATTCAAGGATGAGGTTTAAGGGCAATTTTATCTACGTAAAGAACAGTGAATGGTCAGGTCAGCCATAAGAGCATGCAACTCACTCACTCACCTTGCTGATGTAAAGACTATTATAAAAGCTGCTTAAATAAACATATGAAATAAAGAACAATCCACCCTTCGTTCAAAAGTAGGATTCATGAGCTGGGTGAAGACCAAATTAATTTCCTATGATGAATTTGGGTCTTTCACTGGTGGGTACATATTAACTGAAACTTTCATAAATATTTAACTGTGTCATGTGCAAAGACAGATTTATCATCTATAGTACATGATGCGCTGCTATTGCTGTTTAAGTGTAGTGTAAGAGAGGTCTAGAGTCTTTACATGCAGTAAATATTAATACACTAAACTGTTGCCCACACAGAAACTACACACTTGTCAGGTCATGAATTTATACCACCTAAACTCCACACTTTCTGGTTAATTGCTTCCTGGAAATAACCTTCTAAAGTGCAAGATTTTTTGTCAAGGTCCATTAAAGTCCTACAACCCATGGCAGCTAGATGTAGAGAAAGAGGACTGGGAGATGAACCTTCACCTCCTCTTGTGAAAACAGCTTTTGCTGCCATCACTGGCAGAAAGTTGTAAACCCCCTCAAAGAAGTGAAGAAAGTCCATATACCACCGTTGTCTCAGCCAGGTAGAATTTATTAGAATTACTCTGGCCCCATTGTGCTTTATCTTTATGACCCGCTGTATAAGAGGAAAAGGAGGAAGCAAATAACAGGCCCATCCCCCAATTCAGAAGACAAGCATCCAATGTGAACAGATTGTCTCTGTCCATTCTGAGCAGAAACAAGGGTATTTCATATTCTGGCTCATGACGGAGAGATCTACTTCCAGAAACCACCAGATATTGAATATGTCCTGAATTACTGAATCCTTAACAGAACATTCATGCAACTGCCTCACAGCACTGATCTATTATGTAGCTGTAGTTGCCGCCTAAGTTCAGGGCAATTGGGTAGATGTTGTAGTGGATACAGCAGGCCCATAGCTAGACTGCCTCCTTGCACAGCTGAGACGAGTGAGCTCCTCCCTTCTCATTGCTGTTTTCTTGTCTGTGACAATTTGCACTACTTTGTTCTGGATGTGAGACAGAAAAAATTTGAGAGCTAGACAGATGCACTCCTCTCCAGTTTACCTATAAATCTATTTTTTCCATGACTCCAATTGTCCTGAATTAACAGATTGTGAAGGTGCGCTGCCCATCTACTCTTAGACTCATCCGACATGACTGTCAATGATGGAGTTAGGAAAACTGAATGATTCCCTTTCAGAATATTCTCTTAGAGTATCCACCATGACAAAGATGAAAGAATGTCTTTCAGGAAAGACAACACTCTGAACATAGGGCATGTCTACAGAGCAGCTAGGAGTCTGATTTCCAGCACAGGTACACAGATATACGCTAACTCTGCCAGAGCTAGCACACTAAAAATAACAGCATGATTATGGTGGAAGGACAGCGACTGTGCTAGCTTCCCAAGTATGTACCCGGGGGTCAGGCAGGATAGTCATATCTAAAACTGGGAGACGCACCTTACTCTGAATTAGAACCGAAAAATATCAAAAACTAGGTGAGAAGTCTCCTCTAAAGCAACTCTCAGGAGCATTAATATTGTAACCATTCTACCCATGAGATAATTAAATTGCAAATCCTCTGAAGGTGAAGAGACTGCAGCATTACGAACATTCGCATCAGGAGAAGAATCATTCTCAAGCTCTGGGTATAACTGCTGATATTCCATTTGAACTACAGGCTTCTCTTCTTCAGATAAAGCATCCAGCACTATAGTGGGAAAGTGCTCTCTTTAAGTAGATATAAAAACTGGATCCAAGAGTCTCGGATCTGAGGTGTGAGCCTTTTCCTATCTCTAGTCCGAGATGAGTGCCTATGCTGGTAAGGCTGAACGTCTCTGTGATGCCTAGGCAATGGGCAATATGGCCACACCACACAAGATGGCACTTGACAATTCTGCCACTTGCCACTTAACCCAACTATGGCAACATCTCATAGGACAAGATGACCCACACAGATTATATCTAGTTGTATAGTCAGGTTTTTGTGACTGAAAGCTCAGATGAACATCAGTAACTCTAATGTGATCCAATTCTTCAGAGAGTGGATCTGATCTCAGATCTGACAATCACACTATTGGCAAAATAACTGATCCTGGCATCTATTCTAAACAATGAAGTGTAATGGCGGGAAGGGGAACCTGGCTGATCTTAGGGAAGTGGCCAGGGAATACCAAGATAGATTCCTCTATCTCTTCCTCTCATCTGGTGTAGAAGGATGACACAGTAGATTTCTTCTTCTCTCCCATAAGAGATGAATCATTCAGATCTGAGAAACACTCCAACTGAAGCTCTGTGCACCTGAGCCATAGGAACAAGATGTACTGGGAACAAGAGCTACAGAGGTTTTTTCAGATCTGATGCAACCTTCTGAACTGAGGAGAGATCCTTTGGGAGAGGTTTTCTCCATTATGGATCATTTGTTCTCTTTGGCTTCAGAACAGTTAGGCTCTGATCTTGCTCAGAGAGACCTGAGGAATCCCCCAGCATGTAGCTTTGTCTCAGCCTTTGGAGCATGCTTAGCCTTGACACTGTCTTTCTTGGAGCCAAGATTATCAGATCTGATGTGGCTTGGCTCTCATGTCAGAGGCCACAACCAATCAAGGTTTTAAGTGCTTCAAAGCTGGATCCAATTATTTGGATACTGATAATGCAACAGCCTTGGAACCAGAGCCCAGCTCAGAGACCAGTGCCTTTTGCGCTGCAAGGTCTGGTAGGTTCTAGGCATTATATTAGTTTCCTGTCCTTAAGTCTGGATTCTTTAGCAGAGTTGGAGCAGAAAGACTTTGCAGCCAGTGCTTCTTGTGACCGTAAGGCTTGTAGCCTATTCTGCTGCTCCTTACGTGCTCACAGGGTACTGAAGTTTGAGTATCTTGAAGAAGAGTGGCCTTTATCCAGGCATGCCATTTAAACATCTAGTGCAAGCATGGATGGATGCTGGAAAGACCACATGATCTCTCTCTCTCTCTCTCTCTCTCTCTCACACACACACACTTAACATCCGGTTATTTCAGCTTTGGATTCATCATGGAACCAGAAGTCAGAATTGAAGAGCTAACTAAATATATCCCCTAACTAACACTAACTGTACTAACGCTCAAGCTAGACTAGACTAAGGTACAAAAATCTTATTGAGAAAAGGATCTCGATTCAAAGCATCCAAAGAGGTTCACATCTACCTCCTCCCGCAGTTGGAAGGAAATGAGGAAGCATAGAGCACCACACCCCCTTTTGTAGTCTCACCCTCAGAACATTCAGAAACACTGAGGGAGGAATTAGAGGAAGATGCAAACACTCCAAAGAGCACTGCGACAAGAAGTTTCCACCATCTAGTCTGCAACAGCCAGCACATCCCATGAATGGGAATATGTAGAGGACACTCAAAGATGAGCATGCTTTATTCCAATGCTCCATGTAACCAGAACATTTGTGTTTTCTTTATACAGAGTTATTGTTTTGATCAGTAAATACTCACTATTTAATGAATTACTCACTTTGTAAATCAGGCTGTCCACTAAAAGATCATGCTGAATCACATTGGACTTAAGCTGTTCGTAGTACAAAATGTCCTAAAATGAAATAAATATTATTAATCATTCTTCAACCTGAAATAAAACCCCGATTTATACTTATATAAGTAAAATAAATGCTGACAGCTACATAGGAGGGCATATTACTGAAAAGAAGGAAAAATTATTTAAAAAAAAGAGAGAGAGATCCATATTGCCTGTAAATACCATTTGAAATATCCTTTCCCCTACTGTGAAGAGATACATTCCATTGTTCATCCTAAGTTTCCTCCATAAAACAAGTAAAAAAAACTGGGGAAGATGCATGAGGATCCACATAATACAATATTATGGCTTAGTTGTATGTTAGATGACACAAAAAATGAGAATGAAGGGAAGAGTTTGGACAAAATTGGAATATCTCAGTCTTCCAAACTTTTGCTCTCTCTAGAGCCAAGCCTGCTTGAAAGTTCTGAAAGAACTGTTCCGATTCTTCTCTCCAGCACCTTCTATTTTCATGCACTTCTGTTTTCATGGGTTCCATCAAATCTTGTTTAATATTAGTGACGTTAATATCAGTATGTAATTAGAACTAAGCCAGTCAGGCCTTTGGATACAATATGAATATCCAAATATTTAAACCCACAAAAAGCCAGCCTAAATAGTAGAAATGTCAAAAGGAGATCACGGAAGGAGTACATTGAGGAAAGGTTTAGACTTTTCCCAAGTTCATCTTAAATCACCTGGTCACTCCCTAAACATCTGTGGAGAATATACTTTCAAAGAGGAAGTGTCCTGGAAGGAAACACTCTTCTGTTTTTGCTCATGCTGCCCCCTATGAGTGGGAGGAGCTCCCTGCAAAAATCCACAAAACCACTTTCTCCTCTTTCAGTTCCCTACTTAAAACTTACCTCTGCCATGATGTCTACAAGTGAACATGGCTTTACACAGTTTTACAAGGATTTTTTAAAAATCCAGCTGCCCTCAACCCCTTCCCTTCCACCGAACCCTTCTAACTTCAGTGGGACTCCAGAGGATACATTCAAACAGCTTGAACGATAAAGACCCTAGACAGCATTCACTGGCTGATTTCTTGTAAGTGCTGCAGCAGAAGTGGTTCTATCAAGCGAGGGACTTGAAAAGTGAATGGGTAGTGGCCTTACGGGTAAGTTTGCAAAGGGCAGCATGCAAGAAAATAAGGAGGTGGTGGTTGTTCTTTTCACATGAGTATTAACATGGGGTGGGAAGAATACCATGCTCAATTAAATCAATTCTATAAACTCAGGGACCAATTACAATTAGTAAACTCTAAAACTAGGAAAAACACCGTGTCTATTTCATGTTAACTGAAAATAGCTCAGGGGAAAATATATTTTCATTTTTCTTTCCAATAAAGGGCAAATAAAGGTAATAAATCAGAATTTTGTTAAATATTTCCTTTAAACAAGTTCAGACATAAAATATTCACAAAATATAAATGATTCAGGATATGTACTAATTGGGCTTTAAAAAAAAAAAGGTTTTGGACAAAAGTTTTAATATTCATGTTTAAAGCCACTATTTTGAAGCAGGGTTCAGAGTAGCAGCCGTGTTAGTCTGTATCCGCAAAAAGAAAAGGAGTACTTATGGCACCTTAGAAACTAACAAATTTATTTGAGCATAAGCTTTCGTGAGCCACAGTTCACTTCATCGGATGCATTCAGTGGAAAATACAGTGGGAAGATTTATATACACAGAGAACATGAAACAATGGGTGTTGTTATACACACTGTAAGGAGAGTGATCACTTAAGATGAGCTAATCCCAGCAGGAGAGCGGGGGTGGGGGGTGGAGGTGGAGGGAAAGTAAACCTTTTGTAGTCATAATCAAGGTGGGCCATTTCCAGCAGTAGACAAGAACGTCTAAGGAACAGTGGTGGGGTGGGGGGAATAAACATGGGGAAATAGTTTTACTTTTTGTAATGACCCATCCACTCCCAGTCTCTATTCAAGCCTAAGTTAATTGTATCCAGTTTGCAAATTAATTCCATTTCAGCAGTCTCTCATTGGAGTCTGTTTTCACACCCCTGGATCCCCGACCTGGGGTATTCTATCTGCTACCCAAGATCCATAAACCTGGAAATCCTGGACGCCCCATCATCTCAGGCATTGACACCCTGACAGAAGGATTGTCTGGCTATGTAGACTCCCTCCTCAGGCCCTATGCTACCAGCACTCCCAGCCATCTTAGAGACACCACTGGCTTCCTGAGGAAACTACAATCCATTGGTGATCTTCCTGAAAACACCACCCTGGCCACTATGGATGTAGAAGCCCTCAACACCAACATTCCACACAAAGATGGACTACAAGCCATCAGGAACAGTTTCCCCAATAATGTCACGGCAAACGTGGTAGCTGAACTTTGTCCTCACCCATAACTATTTCACATTTGGGGACAATGTATACCTTCAAACCAGCGGCACTGCTATGGGTACCCACATGGCCCCACAGTATGCCAACATTTTTATGGCTGACGAAGAACAACGCTTCCTCAGCTGTCATCCCCTAATGCCCCTACTCGCGCTATACTGATGACATCTTCATCATCTGGACCCATGGAAAAAAAACAGTAGGTTTTCGATAAAGGGTGGTGTTTATGTGACCATCGCTTATTAGCACCGTAGTGTCCAGGAAGTGGATCTCTTGTGTGGACTAGTCCAGGCTGAGGTTGATGGTGGGATGGAAATTGTTGAAATCATGGTGGAATTCCTCAAGGGCTTCTTTTCCATGGGTCCAGATGATGAAGATGTCATCAATATAGCGCAAGTAGAGTAGGGGCTTTAGGGGACGAGAGCTGAGGAAGCGTTGTTCTAAGTCAGCCATAAAAATGTTGGCATACTGTGAGGCGGGTACCCATAGCACTGCCGCTGATTTGAAGGTATACATTGTCTCCAAATGTGAAATAGTTATGGGTGAGGACAAAGTCACAAAGTTCAGCCACCAGGTTTGCCGTGACATTATCGGGGATACTGTTCCTGATGGCTTGTAGTCCATCTTTGTAGTCCAGGGGTGTGTCTGTGTGGATTTGATCTTGTGCTTTTTCAGGGAGTTTCTTGAGCAAATTCTGTAGTTTCTTTTGGTAACCCTCAGTGGGATCAGAGGGTAATGGCTTGTAGAAAGTGGTGTTGGAGAGCTGCCGAGCAACCTCTTGTTCATATTCCAACCTATTCATGATGACAACAGCACCTCCTTTGTCAGCCTTTTTGATTATGATGTCAGAGTTGTTTCTGAGGCTGTGGATGGCATTGTGTTCTGCATGGCTGAGGTTGTGGGGCAAGTGATGCTGCTTTTCCACAATTTCAGCCCATGCACGTTGGCGGAAGCACTCTATGTAGAAGTCCAGTCTGCTGTCTCGGCCTTCAGGAGGAGTCCACCTAGAATCCCTCTTTTGGTAGTGTTGGTAGGAAGGTCTCTGTGGATTAGTATGTTGTTCAGAGGAGTGTTGGAAATATTCCTTGAGTCAGAGACGTCGAAAATAGGATTCTAGGTCACCACAGAACTGTATCATGTTCGTGGGGGTGGAGGGGCAGAAGGAGAGGCCCCAAGATAGCCCAGCAGAAGAAGCTGTCCTAAGAGTATAGTTGGATAGATTAACAATATTGCTGGGTGGGTTGAGGGAACCATTTCTGTGGCCCCTTGTGGCATGTAGTAGTTTATAAAGTTTAGTGTCCTTTTTCTTTTGTAGAGATGTAGTATCTTAGAAGGGCCACTGCCCACTTATTTTATTTATTTTTTCTTTTCAGTTGTGCCACTCAGGGACACATTCAGCTGGGCCAGATGTCAGGAGGAAGGGGTTAGCTGCAAAGCAACCATTATTTGAGCTACACTATGTTGTTTTGGGCATTCTCTAATATTAGTTCCATCCCACTCTCCCTCTTTCAGGTTTAACCTACAAAGAAGGGGAGGAGGAAGAGATGACATTAGGGATTGCTCCACAAAAAATAACACAGCAGGACTTCAAAGCTGGTTGCTCAGCAACTGAACTTGCTCCAGCAACATATACCACAGCTATGGGCGAACACAGACAACAGTGACATACTTAGATAATGACCTCTGAAGAAAAAAAAAAAAGTAGACCATCAGCAGCTTTTCTAAAGGAGTTCCTTATTAGACTCCAGTCTCATTCCTAGGCTGCCTTCATACCAGTTTCGTCTTCATCAGAAGTGATAGAGCACTGCCTAGTCAGTTTGCAGTGAAGAGGAGCTAGGGGAGGAGAATCAGAAACAACAAAAATTGCAATAAACCCTGCAAGGTCACTGTCATGGTTACACGGACAGCTGCACCTCTGTTCCCTTTTTGTCTCTCAAGTGCACACCGCTCAAGTGTGAGGCCTTGTGCCTTTACCTCTACTGGGGTGGAATTCCTCAATCCTCCCACTCTTAGACTGGGCTGTCGGCTACAGCAGCCTGCATATCAACAGTGCCTACCCAGCAGGTCAACCCGAGTTTGGTACCTGTGGTTCTTCCCTTTGGGAGTCTGTGACCAGTGGTGTATATGTTGCTTATGCTAACAATAGAGCAAAACACAAGAGAAAAAGGATTTTGTAACAACAGCCTACAAGCACATCTATCTTACCTAAAGTCCTATCATCCCAGGGATAAGCTAGACAGGCCTAACTTCTTCAGACATTTCTAGGAAGCATGTGTGCGTCATTCTTGTTCCCCTGAATAACAATTTGATTAGCCATATGAGAGACAGCCCCTTCTAATACAGCCAGAGCTGCTTTGTTCGTGTCAGTTCCCAGGCTTTGGCCCTGTTTGTCAAAACTAATTCTGTAAGATGGCTCAAGACAGGAGGTGGAATCTTCAAAGTTAACACTTCTTCGGCATTGTCTCTTAATAACCCTTAAGTTATAAACAAGGGGTGGCTTATTTTGAGCTATTGTTTCACTTCCTGCTTGTTTTTATTACAAGCCCTCTATTAAACTAAACCAAAATATGTATACGCTAAACATCCCAAAAACCACCTCACATACAGTATTAATAAATTATTACAGAGCAGCTCCACTCCTGTCACAATCACCATACTTTATCAGGCAGGATCAATGTAGATGGACTGCGTTCCTTGACTGGCCAATGAGGACCATCAACATCTCATATACACAGGCTCAGAATCATGCACACTTCACATGTGGTTTCTTGATCTGTGTGAATGAGTGTGGTTTTACCATGTTGAACAGGTACACATTCTTCATTATTTTATTGCATGGTACTCACAAATGTGCTTCGCAGAAAACACTAAAAGACAGGTCTCTTGTCACAAAGAGTTTACACTCCAGATTACTTTATGGCATTGCATCTCTTATGAAACTGTGGAGTATTTTTGTCAGGCAGGTGAAAAGGAAAACTTCAACAATGGTACACACTGTCTGAAGAATGCAGCTTGTGAAAGCTTAAGGTGAGGCAATCCTAGTATGAGCCCACATCTTTTAAATTTGCTACCACCAAAAATATTCTTAAATGTAAAAGAGTTGCAAGATGCGTTGATCTGTTAACCATGGCTTTTTCAGGAGACTTTACAAATTGGCCATAGAATTCTCTAGCTAAAAAGTAAGGCAGCAGGAGAACATGGTATTCTGCTCCTTTACAGGGAACGTTAATGACTCAACTTTAGCCATGCAAGGTATGTCCAGCTACTACCGTAATGGGTGTTCTATAAATCTATGTAATAAAATCATAATCAAGCATTTAGGGAACTAAGGAAACAGATATTATTAAGGGCCTAATTATTTAAAAGAAATATGGTGTGCAGCAGTGGGCTACCATAATTTTTTTCTGCTTTGTGCAGAGTGGGGAGAGAGAGAGGCTGTGACCTAGTATTCTTTCACTATAAAGAACAAGCTGCAAGAGAGCAGTCCTAGGGGATATATGAGGTCAAAGAACCAGCAAAACATTGCTGAAAGGCAACAATCACTTTTTCCATAACTAAGCACATCACTTAGCTCTTCAGAAAAAATTATGCAGAAACATAGCATTAAGTAAAGTCTTCACAAACAAGTTTAAAATGAAATCTAGGTGAAAGCAAACTCGAGCCAAGCGAAACTTTTAGAGGCAATTTTAGAGCCAAAAATGGAGCTTATGTGGAACATGTCAAGAAGACAGATGCCATAGTTGGAAGAATACAATTAATGATTTGGCATTCAAATGTCATGACAGCTAGCAACATTCTGCAGGTGGTCATTGTAGCTATTTCTGTGTAACATACAAATAAGGAAAAAGAATAGGATGTACAATATGATTCTCTTAACATGTTCTTTTTTAAAAAAATTGTATATGAAATTTAATAATTTGTAAAATATAAATATTATGGTCCCTGTGTATGGTGCTTCAAGGAATGTTGTCAGTTTTTTCCATTTTATAATTTTAAGAAGATAATGTACTACATATATTAATCCACAAAGGATGGCCAGACATTTAAACAAAATGAAAACCAATCAAAAGCAATAAAAGAGAAACATATGGCCACAGATTATTTACTGAACAAGAATGAGATGATTTAGAACATATAAATAGTCCAGTTGTAAAATATACAGAGACCAAGTAATATCCAATTAGGAAAAGAGAAGTAAAAACAACTATTCAGACACTGGGGGTTGGAATTATATTTAAACATAGACTTCTGGAAAAGGTTATCCTTTGCTACAATGCATGCAGAGCACATTTTCAACTCATAATCAAAACCAAATTTTCTTCTGAACACAATCACACTTTAGGGTCACAAGTGGCTCCAGCCCACAGGTTAGACACCACTTATCTAGTATTGACTTTATATAGTCTTGTTTTATCCAACTGGCATGTTTTTCCCCCACATCTGTTTGGGTGTTTTGTTCCAATTATTTGTATTAAAATATTATAAAACTATAGCTTTTAAGTAATAACTTAAAATAATTTTTCTATTTAACTTCATAGTCAGAACAATTTTACATTAAGCCCCTTTGCTGTACTCTTATAATTTCATTCACCCATATAATAAAATGATAAGATGGTGCAAAGAAACAGTTTACTAAAAAGGATAGATATTCTTTATGCAAGAGAAAAAAAGAGCTTCATAATTTACACCCTAATTTAACAGACATCATGAGTTTTTTATGACTGTTTTGAGTTTTAAGCTTTGTTTATGGCATTATATTGCATCATGATTAGAATGTTAATGGTTTACTTTTAATTAAAATATTTATTAGCTTCCTATCTCTGGACTTGAAGGGCAGTTTGTATTATTTAATTAAGCACAGCAAACTGCAGTTTTGTATAAATTACAATTTAGAAAAGACACTAAGAAACCTTCATGGTAGCTGAACAGTCTACGCTTCAGAAAGCTGTAAAAATAAAATAATCTAAATGGAAGTTTCACTTAAACTAATGAGCTATTCCTTAATCTTAAGCATAACAAATATATTTAATACAATTTTGTAATGTTTCTGTTTTTGTTTGTTTAAATGTGAAGAAAATCAGTAATGCCAGTTTAAAAAAAATCACAGCCTTCTGTGATAATTTTAGAAAGCATCCTCCTTTCCAGAATATAATTAATTTTAATCAGGATTCAGACATAGTATACAGAAAAGGAAGATTTTAAACATCCTTTGAGAAAAGAAACAGATATTCTAATGAAAAATTGTATTAGACATTATCTGGTCCAGAACCAGGCACGCTCACTATTAAAACACTGGAGATTAAATTAAAAATCAACACTATGGGTTTTTAAAACAATTACATTAAAACAAAATTAGATCTAAATTAAGAAACAAAGCATAGTTCCAGCCTGCTCAGTGTGAAGCAAAATCATGTAAAATTGTTATTTTACCCAATTAGCTTTTCTGTAGCACTTTCCATTAAAGGATCTACAAGAACGTTACAAACATTAGATAACTTAATTTTCAACCTAGACAATTTACACATTTTGGCCTTAATGCTACAACCACAAGAATGTCACTAATACTGATGAAGAAAAGGAGTACTTGTGGCACCTTAGAGACTAACCAATTTATTTGAGCATGAGCTTTCGTGAGCTACAGCTCACTTCATCGGATGCATACCGTGGAAACTGCAGCAGACTTTATATATACACAGAGAATATGAAACAATACCTCCTCCCACCCCACTGTCCTGCTGGTGTGCAGCTTTCACCCTGACCACACCACACGATCCATCGTCTACAGCCAAGCTCTGCGATACAACCGCATTTGCTCCAACCCCTCAGACAGAGACAAACACCTACAAGATCTCTGTCAAGCTTTCTTACAACTACAATACCCACCTGCAGAAGTAAAGAAACAGATTGATAGAGCCAGAAGAGTTCCCAGAAGTTACCTACTACAGGACAGGCCTAACAAAGAAAATAACAGAACGCCACTAGCCGTCACCTTCAGCCCCCAACTAAAACCCCTCCAACGCATTATTAAGGATCTACAACCTATCCTAAAGGATGACCCAACACTCTCACAAATCTTGGGAGACAGGCCAGTCCTTGCCTACAGACAGCCCCGCAACCTGAAGCAAATACTCACCAACAACCACATACCACACAACAGAACCACTAACCCAGGAACTTATCCTTGCAACAAAGCCCGTTGCCAATTGTGCCCACATATCTATTCAGGGGACACCATCACGGGGCCTAATAACATCAGCCACACTATCAGAGGCTCGTTCACCTGCACATCCACCAATGTGATATATGCCATCATGTGCCAGCAATGCCCCTCTGCCATGTACATTGGTCAAACTGGACAGTCTCTACGTAAAAGAATAAATGGACACAAATCAGATGTCAAGAATTATAACATTCATAAACCAGTCGGAGAACACTTCAATCTCTCTGGTCACGCAATCACAGACATGAAGGTCGCTATCTTAAAACAAAAAAACTTCAAATCCAGACTCCAGCGAGAAACTGCTGAATTGGAATGCAATTGCAAATTGGATACTATTAATTTAGGCTTAAATAGAGACTGGGAGTGGCTAAGTCATTATGCAAAGTAGCCTATTTCCTCTTGTTTTTTCCTACCCCCCCCCCCAGATGTTCTGGTTTAACTTGGATTTAAACTTGGAGAGTGGTCAGTTTGGATGAGCTATTACCAGCAGGAGAGTGAGTTTGTGTGTGTATGGGGGTGGGGGGATGTGAGAAAACCTGGATTTGTGCTGGAAATGGCCCACCTTGATTGTCATGCACATTGTAGGGAGAATGGTCACTTTGGATGAGCTATTACCAGCAGGATAGTGAGTTTGTGTGTGTGGTTTTTGGGAGGGGGGTGAGGGGGTGAGAGAACCTGGATTTGTGCAGGAAATGGCCCAACTTGATTATCATGCACATTGTGTAAAGAGTTGTCACTTTGGATGGGCTATCACCAGCAGGAGAGTGAATTTGTGTGGGGGGGGTGAAGGGTGAGAAAACCTGGATTTGTGCTGGAAATGGCCCAACTTGATGATCACTTTAGATAAGCTATTACCAGCAGGACAGTGGGGTGGGAGGAGGTATTGTTTCATATTCTCTGTGTATATATAAAGTCTGCTGCAGTTTCCACGGTATGCATCCGATGAAGTGAGCTGTAGCTCACGAAAGCTCATGCTCAAATAAATTGGTTAGTCTCTAAGGTGCCACAAGTACTCCTTTTCTTTTTGCGAATACAGACTAACACGGCTGTTACTCTGAAACTAATACTGATGATTACTTAATTTTTAAGAGCTCATATAAATAGCTTGAGAAATCTCTGTTAAAGTGAAACACAAAGGAGATAGAATAGGAAGACAGACCATATTTCACGAAAGATAAATATTTTAACAAATGAATTATCTACTATAAAGATCATAGTACTGACTGCCTCTTTCCATTAAAAAACCCACAGGCTTGGGGGACAAGGTGGGAGAGAGAGAAGGATAGGAGAAAAATCTCTGCAAGCCTTCTTCTGTGGAACGTACTCCCAATTCTTCCTTGTGTAAAAAAGGCCACATTTATCAAACATGAGAATTCCTTTCCTTGTGTCCACAGGTATCATATCTAGACGAAGTTTAAGGGGAAGGTTTTTAGCAGTTTTCTAGTACAAAATTAGTTATTCTAAACACTTTGCTGTAACAAAGAATTTTCCACCAAACAAAGTTATAAAAGACATCCCGATGAAGTGAGCTGTAGCTCACGAAAGCTTATGCTCAAATAAATTTGTTAGTCTCTAAGGTGCCACAAGTACTCCTGTTCTTTTTGCTGATACAGACTAACACGGCTGCTACTCTGAAACCTGACTCATTGAAGTATTTCAACTATTAGTGTTTGCAATCAACTATATATTTTATATTTTTCCTCCTGTGCCAGAATGATCCTGTCCACTCTAGGAGTGGTATTTCTGATTTCTCATTGATCATGAATTCTCCATTCTGCAATGGTGAACTGCAAAATAAAGTCAGTGAGTTCTTTTGGTATCACTTGCATGCTTTTCTGTTACTAGCTGTAATGTGGTTGGAGCTCAAATTTCCCTATGCCTCTCAGCAGGAAGAACATCTCTGCTCTAGGCTGTGATGTTGCAGGCCAGCTCTTTGCCAATTTATTCCCTTGACTTCTCGCAGTGCACTAGGTCATGTACTTTTCACCTGCAATACTTGTTAGATTCCTTATTCCCAAAATTTTAAGTGCCTGGCAAGATCTTACATAGTTCCTTCTCTTCGCTTACTGATCTCTCTGTTTCCCCATGTAGGGTATGTCTATACTGCAGTTGAACACCTGTGGCTGGCCCATGTCAGCTGACTCAGGCTAGCAGGACTCGGGCTATGGAGCTATTTAACTGTAGTGTAGATGTTTGGGTTTGGGCTGTAGTCCAGGCTCTGGGATCCTCCCCCCTCGTGGGGACCAGCTGCGGGTGTTTAATTGCAGCATAGACATACCCTTAAAGCTAGTCAACACTACAATGGTATTTCCAGTACAGCTATCTTGGCAAAGCCCCATAGAGGAACTGCAGAATATACCAGAAAAAAAAAAAAAGAGTTCTGTTGATGTTCTAGTTAAACCAACTTCCCAAGCTCTTTGGCCAGTATACTTTGTCTGTGGTGCTCATCACTATAGTATATGAAAAAACAGTATTTGCTCATTTTTTGCAAATTAGGAACATAAGAACGGCCAGACTGGGTCAGACCAAAGGTCCATCTAGCCAGTATCCCGTCTTCCGACAGTGGCCAATGCCAGGTGCCTCAGAGGGAGCGAACAGGTAATCATCAAGTGGTCCATCCCCTGTCGCTCATTCCCAGCTTCTGGCAAGCAGAGGCTAGGGACACCATTCCTGCCCATCCTGGCTAATAGCCATTGATGGTCCTATCCTCCATTAATTTATCTAGTTCTTTTCTGAATTAAATTAAAGACTGCATCACAATGCATACACATAAGGGAGCCAAATTAAGCTTGCACAGGCAACATTATTTCTGGCATTTCCCAACTTTTGAGAACTTGACTTTACAACCTGAAGAATGTTCTTTTTAGCATAGAGTTTGTGTGAGTGCAGTTTTTGAAGTTTTTAAAAAAAGCAAACTAAAACCGCAGAAATTCCATCATGTGACATCATACTGACACCCACCTGACTCATCAGTGGGATCAGAAGCTTTGCCCCCTTAATAACATTCTTTTAACAGTTTTTTCTGTGTGTGTGTGTGTGTGTGTGTGTGTGTGTGTGTGTGTGTAATTTCCTGTACAACTCAACATAAAAGACTAATAAGCAATTCATTTCCAGACAGTGTACTTATATATTCCTAAATAATTCTGCAGCATAGAGCTAACAGTTTATTACTCAACACCATCACGTAAGCACACTGCTTGTATCTTTGCGTATGATACTGTAGATTGGTTTTTTTACCTGAGCTTTATTTAAACACAATCTCTCAAACTACCATATCTTTATGCTCTCACACACACCAGCCAACTCCGCCTTTCAACTTCTAACAAAGGAAATTTACTGACCTATATTAGATTTATAGACGTATACAGTCTGTTGTAAATCTGCAAGTCTAGAAAAGTGTAAATGCCAAATGACACGCATTAGAGAGGAAAAACTATTGCAAACATATAATTCAGTAATGAACAAGCAGAGAATGAGAAAGTAGTGCTGGATAAACCATTAAAGCATATACAAAATCAGTTACTTGGAAAAGTGCATAGTTTTACTAAACACCTTATTTCACCTTTGCACAATATATGCCAATGAGCAGCCACATAAATACTTTTTTACAGTAATAAAATGTCAGGGTAAAAAGAGTCTTGGATTACCATAGGTCAAGAAATGATTAAGTCTGTGTTTATGAAAGATGACATATGATTAGTATTTCAGTTTATGGATATGCACATCATAACATGGTGCTGTTTTAAACCCACTAGTGAGTGTGTGTTCTATGTCACCCTTTATGACCAACCACAGATATGGGTCTGTTAAAACTCTCTGTTTGAGAGTCTAGCTCTTAAAGCTCAAACTGTATACATTCATGCTTTCAGCTGTGAAGGTCTCTCATTCAATCCTTGGTACACTAGTCAAGATGGCAGCCATCAAACTAGGATACAAAAATGCTTATTATATACACAACAAGAAAAAAATAAACGTCCAGAAAGCTACTTGATCATAAAAGTAGTAGTTTTCAGGTTAGTGTACTAGAAAAATCATGATCTGGAATGCACACTATTTAGCACCACAAGTAGTAAGATTAAGACTAAAGTAATCTGTTTTGTTCATTGATTTGATCATTTCAGTCCCATCTCTTAATACCTCCAACTGGCTCACCATCCATTACTGCATCAAATTTAAGCTTCTTGTCTACACCTTTAAAGCTCTGCATAACTTTATCCTGCCTACTTATCCTCCTTTCTCAAGATTCTTAACATCCTCTTCCTAACCCTCAGCACCCACAGCTCCACCAGCATTGCCATCCACATTCAGCCATTTGTTAGCTTCTTGCATAATCATCACAGTGCCTTCTTCCACTCAGCACCATATGCATGCATGGTATTACCTCCATTAGCTCATCCACAAGGCTCCAACCCTCTCTACTTTTAAGTGCCTCTTGAAGACCAACTTCAATTGCACGTTTCAGAGTAGCAGCCGTGTTAGTTTGTATCCGCAAAAAGAAAAAGGAGTACTTGTGGCACCTTAGAGACTGGTGAATCAAATTATCTTGTATATCCATTGCCTATTCTTTCCTTTCCCCTATACTAATTTATCTACTAATTTTTCTATCAATAGCTTTTGAGTGCCTAAGAACAAGGGGCACTGCTTCCAGAATCCACCTTTCCTCTGTGAATGCTACATAAAGAGAAATTAATAATCAAACAAACTATGCCAATTTTTTTAGAAAAATACTAGCATGGCTTTAAAAAGTTATAAGCACTGAGATACTGGTTATTTTATTCAAAGAGAAACATTTGAGAATTTTTCTAACTGGGTTGGAACTTTTTTCTAAGCAGTCAGTTTTCAAAAAGTGTGTCATGTCATACCTGAATTAAAAAAATATGGAATATCTTACTATTCCTTTTTTTCTTAATAAATGCTTTCCCCTTAATTTATCAAAATAGAAGATTTGATCTTTAATTCAGTTATTTTACTTTGCATACTAAGACAAACATACCTTTAATATATGAAGTGCTCAAGAGAATGTAGACAGATGTGCAATGAAAACAACAAAATGAATTTCATATTTCTAATCTGGTTACTGTCAAAGAGAGAAACCTCAGACTTCAGCTGTCAGAATAATTTAGAAGAACTCACATCTAGCATTAAGCATCACAAATATGTTGTATAATATTTTCATTATTACTTTAGCAGGGCTTTTTTATCTAAAGGGAATTTAATCTGTTATTCACTGTAAACAAATGCCTAGACTGTTTCTTCATGAAGGTCTGAACTAAGTGTTTTTATCACTAGACGAAACATCTGTAGTTGGATTTTAAAAAGTCCATTTGTTGACTGTTTTTCTTAGCACTAACGTTTAAGGTTTGCTGCCAATGTAAAACTTACAGTTCCTGAAAATATAAAAAGGTGTACATTTCATTAACAATGGCTAAGATCTCATAAACGAAGTAACTTTCTAATTGTCAGTTATCACTGTCCCTCAATTACAGCCATATGACTGCATATCTTCAAAGATACAAAAGTGCAATATTATATCATTAGCAATTGTGAATGCCACCATTGGTATGCATGGTTCCTGTCCAAGTGAGTTTACAATATAAAGCTCCAATTCTGCAAAGACTTACACATAAAGTTAAGAACATGTGAATAACCCTATTGACTTCAATGGGACTAGTCATGCTGCATAAAGCTAAGAATGTGCCTAAGTATTTCCTAGTATCAGGGCCGACATTAAATAAGAAATACAGGATGCTATGGCAAATAATGTTGGGCAAAGGGATGAGAGGACAGTACACACGTTGGTTCCTTAATTCATACATGTAAGGTATATGCATAAAATGTATATATTAATTTAGAATTACAGATACATAAATTAAAAAAAAAGATTGTGTCCTATTGTGTCTTACAAAGTGATTGGCACAAGATTAGAGTGTCCACACTACCACTCAAACTAGACCATTAATAAAGACATTTTGGTAATTCATAAATAAAATATAAATCTATATCAATTTACAGCTAAGGTCACAAAGCCCTAGCCTAAATTTTGTGATGTTTCTAAAGTGTTTGTCTACATTGTTGACTACTTAAAAACAAACATTCAAAATTCTTTTTGAACCTCAGCTCTGTATTTAAAACCTTAACTTTGCTTCACAGCTGCACTTTGCAAAACTCATGCAAGATACCTAAAACTATTCTCAAAAAGAAAAGGAGGACTTGTGGCACCTTAGAGACTAATACATTTATTTGAGCATAAGCTTTTGTGAGCTACAGCTCACTTCATCGGATGCATCAATGAAGTGAGCTGTAGCTCACGAAAGCTTATGCTCAAATAAATGTGTTAGTCTCTAAGGTGCCACAAGTACGCCTTTTCTTTTTGCTGATACAGACTAACACGGCTGCTACTCTGAAACCTAAAACTATTCTGAATTTCCTTCTCTCCTTATCAGCTAACTTCTCACCCCGTGTCTTTCATGAAGATTAAACACACATATTCCATGTCCCATCCTACTATTTTCAGCAGATTTCAACATCTTCACATTGGACACAGCCTATAAACAGAAACATTCTAATATCATTCACATGGATTAAACCAGATTACGGACTAGAACTTCCCAATTTCTATAATACACCACCCACTTTGTCTAAATAGACTGATTCACCACTATGCTTGGCTTAATACTTCTTCCACACCAACCACTATTTTATATAATGAATAAGGAGAATTAATTATATTATAGGTTTGGGTCTTAACCCACGCATACACTCATCAAGGCTGATTTATTTACTGCACAATACTTCTGACCTGATTGGTCACACAATGAGTTTTGGTGGAAGTGGGAATGATTGTATCCATGCATGTAGGCTTTCGTTTTCCAGGCACACTAAACACACACACACACACGATTTAAGTCTACAAATATAATTATTATAAAATGGCAAACTAACCGTACAAGTCTAAACATTTGAAAAATCCATATGGTAGTCTTCAAATGTTTACTTATGTGACAAAACAGATTAAAATTGGCAAAACATTACTAACAAACATACATATGCTTTTTCAATAGCCAGTTGTATTTTCATCTGATTTTAACCTGGTTTGCCCCTTACCTCAGGCTGATTAGAAATATTCAGAATGAGTGCCCATAATTCAGCTCGGAGTGCTGTTGGACACCCCTGACGGACATACTGTTGGGCTGCAGCACTATCTTGTTCTGTTAAAACTGCAAAATATGTAGATGCCATGAATTTACATAACATACATAATCATACATTTCCAGAAATTGTCATGTCATTTTTAAAAGTTTTAACTACACACACTTTTTTAAATACTGAAAGTATTCTTATCCATCCTCCCTGTGGAAGGAAAAGGCCTGGGTAGAGACTGTCGAATCGTGGAAGTCAACGAATGGCTATGCAGGTGGTGTTGGAGAGAAGGCTTTGGATTCTTTGACCATGGATGGTGTTCCAAGAAGGAGGAGTGCTAGGCAGAGATGGGCTTCACCTAACGAAGAGAGGGAAGAGCATCTTCGCAAGCAGGCTGGCTAACCTAGTGAGGAGGGCTTTAAACTACGTTCACCGGGGGAAGGAGACCAAAGCCCTGAGGTAAGTGGGATACCGGAAGGAAGCATGAGCAGGAGCACGTGAGAGGGGAGGGCTCCTGCCTCATACTGAGAAAGAGGGGCGATCAGCAGGTTATTTCAAGTGCCTATACACAAATGCACGAAGCCTGGGAAACAAGCAGGGAGAACTGGAAGTCCTGGCAAAGTAAAGGAATTATGATGTGATTGGAACAACAGAGACTTGGTGGGATAACTCACATGACTGGGGTACTGTCATGGATGGATATAAACTGTTCAGGAAGGACAGGCAGGGCAGAAAAGGTGGGGGAGTTGCACTGTATGTAAGAGAGCAGTATGACTGCTCAGAGCTCAAGTATGAAACTGCAGAAAAACCTGAGTGTCTCTGGATTAAGTTTAGAAGTGTGAGCAACAAGGGTGACTTCGTGGTAGGAGTCTACTAGAGACTCACCGGACCAGGGGGATGAGGTGGACGAGGCTTTCTTCCGGCAACTCGCAGAAGTTACTAGATCCGCACGCCCTGGTTCTCATGGGAGACTTCAATCACCCCTGATACCTGCTGAGAGAGCAATACAGCGGTGCACAGACAATCCAAGAAGTTTTTGGAAATTGTAGGGGACAATTTCCTGGTGCAAGTGCTGAAGGAACGAACTAGGGGCAGAGCTCTTCTTGACCTGCTGCTCACAAACCAGGAAGAATTAGTAGGGGAAGCAAAAGTGGATGGGAACCTGGGAGGCAGTGACCATGAGATGGTCAAGTTCAGGATCCTGACACAAGGAAAAAAGGAAAGAAGCAGAATATGGACCCTGGACTTCAGAAAAGCAGACTGTGACTCCCTCAGAAAACTGATGGGCAAGATCCCCTGGGAGAACAACATGAGGGGGAAAGGAGTCCAGGAGAGCTGGCTGTATTTTAAAGAATCCTTATTGAGGTTACAGGGACAAACCATCCCAATGTGTAGAAAGAATAGTAAATACGGCAGGCAACCAGCTTGGCTTAACAGTGAAATCCTTACTGATCTTAAATACAAAAAAGAAGCTTACAAGAAGTGAAAGATTGGACAAATAACCAGGGAGGAGTATAAAAATATTGCTCAGGCATGCAGGAGTGAAATCAGGAAGGCCAAATCACACCTGGAGTTGCAGCTAGCAAGAGTAACAAGAAGGGTTTTTTCAGGTATGTTAGCAACAAGAAGAAAGCCAAGGAAAGTGTGGGCCCCTTACTGAATGAGGGAGGCAACCTACTGACAGAGAAGGTGGAAAAAGCTAATGTACTCAATGCTTTTTTTGCCTCTGTCTTCATGAACAAGGTCAGCTCCCAGACTACTGCACTGGGCAGCACAGCATGGGGAGGAGGTGACCAGCCCTCTGTGGAGAAAGAAGTGGTTCGGGACTATTTAAAAAAGCTGGACGTGCACAAGTCCATGGGGCCGGATGAGTTGCATCCGAGAGTGCTAAAGGAGTTGGCGGATGTGATTGCAGAGCCATTGGCCATTATCTTTCAAAACTCATGGCAATCCAGGGAAGTCCCGGACGACTGGAAAAAGGATAATGTAGTGCCAATCTTTAAAAAAGGGAAGGAGGAGGATCCTGGGAACTACAGGCCAGTCAGCCTCACCTCAGTCCCTGGAAAAATCATGGAGCAAGTCCTCAAGGAATCAATTCTGAAGCACTTAGAGGAGAGGAAAGTGATCAGGAACAGTCAGCATGGATTGCCAAGGGCAAGTCATGCCTGACTAATCTAATTGCCTTCTATGATGAGATAGCTGGCTCTGTGGATGAAGAGAAAGCAGTGGACGTGTTGTTCCTTGACTTTAGCAAAGCTTTTGACACGGTCTCCCACAGTATTCTTGACAGCAAGTTAAAGAACTATGGGCTGGATAATGGACTATTAGGTGGATAGAAAGCTGGCTAGATTGTCGGGCTCAAAGGGTAGTGATCAATGGCTCCATGTCTAGTTGGAAGCCGGTATCAAGTGGAGTGCCCCAAGGGTCGGTCCTGGGGCCGGTTTTGTTCAATATCTTCATAAATGATCTGGAGGATGGTGTGGATTGCACCCTCAGCAAGTTTGCAGATGACACTAAACTGGGAGGAGAGGTAGATACGCTGGAGGGTAGGGACAGGATACAGAGGGACCTAGACAAATTGGAGGATTGGGCCAAAAGAAATCGGATGAGGTTCAGCAAGGATAAGTGCAGGACTCTGCACTTAGGACGGAAGAATCCAATGCACCGCTACAGACTAGGGACCAAATGGCTCGGCAGCAGTTCTGCAGAAAAGGACCTAGGGGTTACAGTGGACGAGAAGCTGGATATGAGTCAACAGTGGGCCCTTGTTGCCAAGAAGGCCAGTGGCATTTTGGGATGTATAAGTAGGGGCATAGCCAGCAGATCGAGGGACATAATCGTTCCCCTCTATTCGACATTGGTGAGGCCTCATCTGGAGTACTGTGTCCAGCTTTGGGCCCCACACTACAAGAAGGATGTGGAAAAATTGGAAAGAGTCCAGCGGAGGGCAACAAAAATGATTAGGGGACTGGAACACATGACTTATGAGGAGAGGCTGAGGGAACTGGGGATGTTTAGTCTACGGAAGAGAAGAATAAGGGGGGATTTGATAGCTGCTTTCAACTACCTGAAAGGGGGTTCCAAAGAGGATGGATCTAGACTGTTCTCAGTGGTAGCAGATGACAGAACAAGGAGTAATGGTCTCAAGTTGCAGTGGGGGAGATTTAGGTTGGATATTCGGAAAAACTTTTTCACTAGGAGGGTGGTGAAACACTGGAATGCGTTACCTAGGGAGGTGGTGGAATCTCCTTCCTTAGAAGTTTTTAAGGTCAAGCTTGACAAAGCCCTGGCTGGGATGATTTAATTGGGGATCGGTCCTGCTTTGAGCAGGGCGTTGGGCTAGATGACCTCCTGAGGTCCCTTCCAACCCTGATATTCTGTGAATCTATTCTATGATTCTATGGAGGAAAGACAAAGCACAACCCAGGTCAAGTCCCTGCATCAAACAAAGATTCTACCAGCTGAGCTTCTCAAGTCTTTATTTCCATCCACAAATATGTATTCTTTTATTGCGTACAAATATCAAAGGTACATTATATAAAATATGAAAATGTATTTCAACGAACATTTACAATCACTGTATTTAGTTTGACTCTGATATCCATTTATTTTACCTTACTTCTTTCCCCGGCTACTCATGAGCAATGGGCTGCTAATATTTGTTTGATGCTGTCTCTCTCAAAAAGGGATCATTGGGACATTTATTTTGAAAAATACACACAAAATCAGGAGGATTTTGTAAGCAGGACTGTGCTTCTTATTCTGAATTTACACATAGTTGATTCCTGGCCCCAAGGCTACAATGGGACCAGAATTTCACCCATGGGTTATTACCCATTTCCTTCTCTTCACATGTCTTACCTTGCATCTTACTGGGCAATATTCAGCAGCTCAACCAATGGAGGGCTTCCACGTGAAGGGTGGGAAGTATCCCTTTCTATTCCTAAGCCACAGTCAACAAGCTAATTAAGGAAGACCAATGCTGTGCATCTGAAAAACCTAACACACCTCTCTGAAAACTGTCCTCTGAATGTAGTTCTAATGCAAATAAAAGGACTAGCATTGTAGCCATTTGATTGGGACGGTGCTTCAGTTTAGGCATGATAGCTTTACCATCCAGGATAAGTAGGAGCCTGAAGGGCAGCATACACTCCCCTGATTTGCCCTAATGCAACAGTCAGCCAATGGGATGGTACCTCTAAAAGGAGGGTTCTCATTGGAAGGACAATTGATATTAGCAAGCAGAGCTAAACAGGGGTCTTTCTGCTCAACCTTGTACTGTACAGTCAATTCTTTGTTCTTCATGCTTCCCTTTAGTTTGACAGAAGTGATTACTGTATTGTTGTCAGTTTTTAGCAGAATGTGTAGCATTGCTGTTGGCAGACAAGCTTCAGGCTTTGCTGTGAATCTCAAAGCCTTCAGTTTGAACACATTAACGTGCACAACTTTGAACAGGTTATCAATTTTCCCACTCAGGCTTCCCAACTGTGACTGGAGTCAGTTGTTAGCTATTCTGCAATTTATAAGGGTAATCCCTACAGAAGGTATGTGCATAGTTGCACCTCCAGTGTAGGAATGTCTTTCATGGGAGTAGTGGGAACTAAAGAGCATTCACGTCAGATCATCAGGCTGAATGCCCTTTGGAAAGCATCACATGTCCTGGAAAGACATCAATAACCTCAAGAAGCAAATTAGCAGTCATGCTGATGAATGGTTTGGTTGCTACATTGCTTTTGCAAGGACTTCTCAACTTCACTATTAGGTCTCTGAGTAGATGACTAAATCGTAATATACTGTATTAGTAGGCCAAAGTGTGCCCACTTCTATGATAGAGTGAATATGCTTTTATGATTTATCACAGAAGACAAGTTGACTGCCTCTATCTTCTTTGTCCGGACCATTGAGCATAGACTTACATAAATACTACTGCTGAATTCTGCTACCAATATCACGACCAATTTGATAATAGTATGCAAAAATCATAGCTAAGCCAAAGAGTAGGGACTGGTACTGAAGTGGACCAGACCAAGACAAGCCTGACACATCTTGGTGGCTAGAAAAATCTGTAGGTGGGAAACTTTCTTAATGATTAATGCTAAAATATCTTCAATAGATTGTGACCAGGGTGGAACATACGAGTTTCACACTGTATCCTTTGTACAGATGAATAAATAAGATGCAATTCTGGGGGGAGTTTCTTAGAAAAGTAAAATCTTCTTGCTTTACTAACTTTTACTGACTCTGAAGTTCACGATAGGTATGTCACTATTCCCATACATCCTGTGTGATATGGTGGGAGAAATCAGGAAGAAGATTTGGATACTGAACTTAAAAGGATATGCCTCCTTTCCTCCTCTGACTGTGAAGAGACCCAGGGTGCTGGAATAGCCCAAGATGCTAACGGTCCCCACTGGAAACCTAGGCAACAGATCTGTACTTCATGAACTCTGCCTGGTTCACATCAATAGGTGAGGTGATGAGACAAGAGAAGAGAAAAGGATACAATTCAAAATCCTTGAATGAAGCTGAACAAGTCTGGTTCAGCTGCAGTCAGGAGTCAGAGACTCAGACCTACCAGACTTCTTTGCATTCGCTGGCTGGCCTGTTTCCTAATCTTCTTCAAAAACTCTTGCTTAGATAAAATATCTTGTTCAAGAAAAGGACACACACATCATGTGGCCAGTTGGTCCAAAGTGAACAAAGGGCCATCTGTTCCAGAATTGCTGGAAGCCTCTGTTTTAACAAATATTTTCTTGGCCTGTAGAGTTCTGTAATAGGTGGTGCACTCATGGCTTTGGGTTTTTTTGTTTTCCACCTTTTTTGGCTTCCTAAATGCTTAGATAGAAAAGGAAAAATAAAATACTGCCAAACTACATGCAAAAACTTGGGAAAAGAAGACAGCCTCAGCAGAGAACAGAACAATATACATGACTGAGGTATTTCCATCTTATCACTTTTTGCAGAGGCAAGAAACAACCTCACTAATAAATTGGGATGCGTTATGCTGGCTGTAGGAGAGAAAAAGCCTCAGCTCAATAGTGCAACTGACACGAAGGTAGGGACTATCTATCAGTGACAACCAAGTCATAGATGGTGACCAAAAGCCTGATCCAATGTCTACTGGAGTCCATAAAAAGACTCCCATTGAATTCAGTAAGGTTTGAATCTGTGCCCAAAACACATAGTGCACTGGTGGCAAACAAGCCTTTTTTCAAGAAGCCTACTTTAGTAAGTGAGAAAAAAATATAAAAACAGCAATACAGAACTTGACAAGTATAGGCTGCATATAAAGCAGATCTGCCTAATTTAATCTCTTCGCTAGAGGCACAAGCCTTCTTCAGTCCTGCATGTATACTCCAAGCTTTTCTGGCCAACTGCCATATGTTGTGGTGGTTTTTTAAATTGTGTTTATAATAAAGAAGGCGTCACCTCCCATGTAGCAGTCATCACAGTTGCTACAAGAAAGCAAGCAGGTCAGTGGCCCAGACTTTTCTTCACAGCTGATCAAGACTCTGTCTCATGGTTTCATGTCACTCTGTGCCATCCTGTAGAAACAAGGTGTAGAAGACGAAATGGGAAGTAGAGGCTGCTCTGAATGGTTAAGAAATAGGGAGCAGTGAATACATAGGAAAGATACAGGATTTACTTAGGAAGTCTGTTTTGCAGGGGCCAGGAATTCATTGAGGAAGTATAGGGAAAGGGGGGGGATGAGAGGGATTGTACCTCAGCTGATTACACAAAGCCAGAATGACTGGGTGAGGAAAAGAGAGACGAAGGACCTCAGAAAAAGAAAGAGAAGGGAGAGATTCTGCTGTCATCTTAGACCCAGCAGCAGAAGAGGGAAGTGGACATGCTTCCTGAAAATGCTATAGGGGTGCATCAGACTTGCTGTCTGCCCCTTTGAAGATGCTGGCTGGAGGAAATAATAATGAGCAGTTATTGTCTACCCCTAAAGATGTGGAAAGTAAAGACACTGAGTGTTTCTTCTCTAGCAAGGTTTGAGCTAATGAAGGACTTTTTTAATCCGTTTTAAAATTAAGGATAACTTCTCATCCTACAGATACAAGGAGGAGATATAACTAACGCAGAAAGGAGTACATGTGTGGAAAAATGAGTGAAAATCATCCATAATGGCTTAGAGTTGCAGTAGTTATGAGGTTCTGCAATTATGAATAACCATCAAAAGGAATTAGGGTTATATTCTCATCTGATGCATGAGCATAAATCCCATTAACACTAATGAGAATTGTGTGCGCACAGATGGAAAAACAAGCTCTTTTGATTTTAAAATGAAATTCAGAAGTTGCATGGGTTAAGCTATTGCCATAAAGGTGTGTGTCTATGCTTGCTATTTTGCTTTTAGCGAACCAGCTGTAGAGCTATTTATCTGGCAGCTATTGGTAGATGTAAAACGCTAGGTTTTCTACCTTTATACGAACATCCATGGAATTATCCAGGGTGCTTTGTGTTACCATGGGTGAAATATTAAAATATTTCAGGAATGACTATTTGAAGAAGACAGATGTGACGAAGTGGGACTCTTCTTAATGTTTCCTCTGAATAGTGTGGGGGTGCCTCAGTTTCCCCTAGGCAGTTCTTAAGTATCTAGGTGGTGGGGTAAGGGTGTATGATCATTGCAGAGCCCTAGAGGGCCGGTGTGTGCAGGAGTCTGGACACAGAGAATGGGCGACACCCTGTTTCCTGGCAACTGATGGCCTGGGCCCTTCCCCCCTGCGAGGTGAGAGCTAAAGGGTTGGAGAACAAAGGAATCAGGTGACCACCTGGCCCGGGAAAGGAACAAAGCCCAGAGGAGGAGGGGCTGGAGGGAGTTTCAGTTTGGGGCTGGCTGGGACATGGAGTGAAGTGCAGACGTGGTCGTCTGGCTCACTGCCCCCCAAAATGGACCCAGCTGAGGGGTCCCGTTCTCTGCACCTGCAAGCTCTGTTTTAGACCATGTTCCTGTCGTCTAATAAACCTTCTGTTTTACTGGCTGGCTGAGAGTCCCGTCTGACTGCGAAGTTGGGGTGCAGGACCCTCTGGCTTCCCCAGGAGCCCCACCTGAGTGGACTCGCTGGGGGGAAGCGCACGGAGGGGCAGAGGATGCTGAATGCTCCGAGGTCAGACCCAGGAAGGTGGAAGCTGTGTGAGCTGTGTGTCCTGAAGACAGGCTGCTCACAGAAAGGCGACTACCCCAGAGTCCTGACTGGCTTCATGGGGAGCAGTTCCAGAGCATCGCCCAGGGACTCCGTGACAACAGTTATTTAGGATATTCCTAATTCCTCACAGTTTATTACAACTGAAATCAAATCCTTACCTGTCTGCCCAACACGTACATGTTCATTTTCAAAGAGTTCTAAAAATATAATGAAGGATGAATAAAATCCAAAAATAATGAAGAAAGAATTGACAAAAATACTTCAGCTATTAGTGTGGCAACATTTTGTATTTTTGACTAACAGAAGATTAATTTTGATGCCTGCAAAGCATATATGTCTGCAGATTAATACACATCATATTTAACCAATATTTTTACTGCTAATGTTACTATAATTAAAATAGCATCAGCAGCAATATTCTTCTGTAATTTAGACTGAAGGATAGAAATAAAAAAAAAAATACACACAACACCTTTAATCAGAACATTTTCCACTTCAAATGTCTCTCTATATCCTATAATTTTCCATTCTTTGAGACCCTAGAGTTGTTTCTACAGAAATAATAGTGTGCATACAAGAAATAAACCACCATTATGTATTATTTAAACCACAGAATATTAACACACAATTTTTTCTGTAATATTTTCTAGAGCATGGACATCAAAAAGGTGCCTCTGTATTTTCCTAATAATCCTGTGGTGTCACAGCTGCACAACTGTGTTACTCAAAGCAGTTTTGATTTGAAACTTGAGACTTTCTAAAAATATATATATATATATTTTTGAGACACAGGCCTGATCCTGAAAAGGGTTTAAACACCTGAAGCTCCATCTGAAATCAACAAGAATTGCAAGCACTCCACATCTTTCAAATCAAGCTCTTCACATTTGCAATGTTATCCACTACCAGTTCAAATATGTTCAACTTTATTCACATGAGAACCATTGGAGTTATAGCTGTGGTACAAATACTTATGAATATTATCAAAAAGTTATACAAGTTACTTTTCAATTACACAGTATTCCATAAAAACATACTTTAATCATTACTGTTCTAATTAAATTATTAAAGCAGAGCACACACTAACCTGGAGGCACTTGTGTGGAATCATCAATACCCAGCTGTCCTGTATTCAAGCCTAGCTCACTGAAATAGTCTCTCTGAAAAAAATACAAATAGAGAATTAAAAGCATATTATGAAGAGCTCGCAGAGAGAGTTTCCTTCTTTAAAAGTTTATTTAAAAAAAAATCCTTGAATTAAATGTATCGTTATATCCTACAAACTAACAAACTTTATCACGTATGAAGTAAATGATTTTAAAAGAAAGAATAAGAATCAGTACAAGATTTTTCTAAGACAGAAAAACAGTTTGACTTACACACCCTGATTCTCACCTACGTGTGAGCTTAACTCAGACAAAACAGACGGAAGCTGCAGGGAGCCGATTATGGCTCCCTGATTTACTGCTCTGGGTGCAAGTTAGGGTCACCCAGGGGAAGCCCTAACTCTCTCCACTAGCATAACGTCCCTCGAGAGCCTTGTGTGTGTGGAGAATCAGGTGCAGCAGAGATCACAGAATCATAGAATATCAGGGTTGGAAGGGACCTCAGGAGGTCATTTAGTCCAACCCCCTGCTCAAAGCAGGACCAATCCCCAATTTTTGCCCCAGATCCCTAAATGGCCCCCCAAGGATTGAACTCACAACCCTGGGTTTAGCAGGCCAATGTTCAAACCACCGAGCTATCCCTCTGATCAACCACATCCCCTTTCCTCCCTGTCTGGCCTACATCCTGTCCCCAGAATGCAGCTGACACACACTATCCTTCCTAAGGTTGCCAGGCATCCGGTTTTTGACTGGAATGCTCGGTCAAAAGAGGACCCTGGCAGTTCAGATCAGCACTGTTGACCAGGCCATTAAAAGTCCAGTCAGCAGCACAGTGGGTTAAGGCAGGCTCCCTGCCAGTCCTGGCTCTGCGTGGCTCCCAGAAGTGCCCGGCATTAACCTGCAGCCTCTAGGCGCAGAGGCGGCCAGGGAGGCTTCGTGCACAGTCCCCGACCCGAGCGCTGGCTCTGCAGTTCCCACTGGCGGGAGCCACCTGAGCTAAGTGCCCCCAAGCCTCCTCCTACATCCCAACCCCTTGCCCCAGCCCTGAGCTCCCTCCTGAAGCTCACACCACACGTCCCCTCCCACACCCCAAACCCCATCCAAGCCCTGAGCCCCGTTCTGCACCCAAACTCCCTCCCAGAGCCCGCATCCGCTCCTGCGCTCCGAATCCCTCGGCCCCAGCCCGGAGCCCCCTCCTGTACCTCAAATGCCTCATCTCCAGCCCCACCCCAGAGCCTGTACCCCTAGGCATAGCCCGCACCCCCTCCCATACCACCAACCCCCTGCCCCAGCGTGGTGAAAATGAGCAAGTGACCAAAGGTGGGGGAAAAGTGAGCTCTAGAGGGAGGTGGGATGGCGTGAGTGGGGGGGAAGGGCCTTCGAAAAGGGGCAGGGCAAGGGTGGGGCCTCAGGGAAGGGGTGGGGGGAAGGTGTTCGGTTTTCTGCAATCAGAAAGTTGGCAACCCTAATCCTTCCCCATGGGGGTGGAGGGCAGAAACAGGGAATGGCTTGTATAGTTGGTGTCAGAGCCACTTTCACTCGCTGTATGCTAGCAGAGAGTTCTCCTGCACAGACTGACTATGTCTAGTCACAGTAATACCATTTTGAACTCTTTATGCTTACATGGCACAAAGTGGCCTTACAAACTGGTCCACAGTATTTGCTTCCAAAATCACCATCACTTAACATTTCTACTTACCCTCCTTCACAATATAAGAGCAAAAAGGACATCCAATGAAATGGAAAGGCAAATTTGAAACTGATAAAAGGTAATCATTTTTTTATTTTTATTTTACACAATGAATAATAAACCTATGGAACCAGAGTAGATGGATATAAATCAAATAAAATCAAATCAATTATTTAAATCATCAAGCTTTAAATAATAGATTTTAAGCATGTATTTACATTTTTTCCTAAAGAAAGGTTGATCCTTATTAGTTGGTAACCATTAAAGCACGTTGACTTATATTTAGTTGTAACAACTTTATACTAAATTTGTGGCTTCTTTTTGATCAAGAGAATACACTACATCTATACAAATTTATTAAAGCAATTAATTTAAGCAGTTTAATTTTTTACTTGTGTCTTGTATCAAGCTCAATAGAGTTGGAAATTCAAATAAATTAAAAATATACAAAAAAAAGCATTTTAGTTTCTTTTATTAAATAAAACTAACTTTTTTTCTCATCAAAACATGTTTTGCATTTCAAACAAATGAACATTTATTAAACAAAAAGAAGCAATAACTGTATTTGAATTGAACTAACTGTTGTTTCTGGTCACCATGTCCTTCAAGATTTTAAAACTAGAAGATCTCATCCTCCTCTCACACATGTACTACTTAATATTTATTTAAATGTATTTAAATTAAATTAGTTTGATAGATATTATTCGTAGTTCAGGTCTTAGCATAGATTGTCAATTGAAAATTAAATTTTAAAATCAGCTTTTTAAATTTAACCTGTATTTAAATTTAGATTTAAATAAAAAAATCTGATTTTTTATTTTTATTTTTAAAAATCATTGATTTTTGGCCACCCTGTGTGGAACTCATTGCCACCAGGTGTAACTGAGGGTAAGAGTGTAGAGGGATTCAGAAAAGGAGTAGTCATTTAACAGATAATATAAACATTCACAGTTACATTAGGTAAGAAAATATACTGCCATGTTTCAAGGTGCAAATCAACCACTAACTAATTGGGGTAAGAGGAAACATCCCTTTTTCAATTCTGTATTTCTTTTTCATTAAAAAGTTCCTTTAATAAATCTTTTCTATATGTTACATTTTATTTACTGACCTATTGTACATCCTTACTCATGTCTTTTAAAAACAAACCTATTAACTAATTAAGATTCCTTTTTATTGCCTAGTATATTATTGATTAGTCAATATATAATAGAACATAAGAACCAATATAATATAATATAATATAATAGAACATAAGAACAAATACAACTACACTTACCAGTTCAGGGATATCTTTAACTTTCAGAGGAACCTGAATTAGACCGAGGTGATTTTTTAAACTAGGCTGATCCCCATTTTCATAATTTGGGTTGCGAAGATTCATCAGTACCTTTTAAAAAATAATACAATCTGTCATTCCCTGTGCATATACCTACACATGAGATTGTGGCCCAACAGTATCAGTGTCACAAATTGTGCTTTGACACAAACGTAGTGCTATCTCCTGCAGCATTGCAACTCCCAGGTGAAGGCCGAAATTTTCAAAAGCAATTAGTAATTTTGGGCAGTCAACTTCAAAATCCATAAAGGGATCTGATTTTGAGAAAGTGCTTAGCTCCCACTCTGAAAACTGAAATTGAGGCACTGAAAAATCACCCATCATTTTTGAACATTTAGGCCATACTCTATGTCCTAATTAACACTAGCTTCCCTATCAAACAGTACCTGAAAGCTAATAGTACTTTTCTCAATGGCTCTGAATTCTAGGATATTGATCTGCACTCTTTTATTTTAAAAAGAGCTATTCTATTAGTGTTTTGATACCCAGTGCCCTAGGTATTCTGCAATTCCACTGCGAAACAGTTTGCCACAGAATTCACCTCTTGCCACAGAATTGTGGCCCAGAATCTCAACTTCCAGTTTTTAAAAAGATATTTCTAGTCCTTATGGTAACGATTGTAACACTAAACACTTAAAACAAGAGCAAACTGATGAGTGCCTGAGTCTACAGGGTCTGAAATCATAGCTTTGACAGCTGTAAACTGCCCTATTCATCTCAGTCACGATCCCATATATTCTGTAAAGAGGAGGACTCCTTGTGGCACCTTAGAGACTAATTTCAGAGTAACAGCCGAGTTAGTCTGTATTCGCAAAAAGAAAAGGAGTACTTGTGGCACCTTAGAGACTAACCAATTTATTTGAGCATGAGCTTTCGTGAGCTACAGCTCACTTCATCGGATGCATACTGTGGAAACTACAGAAGACATTATATACACAGAGACCATGAAACAATACCTCCTCCCACCCCACTCTCCTGCTGGTAATAGCTTATCTAAAGTGATCATCAAGTTGGGCCATTTCCAGCACAAATCCAGGTTTTCTCACCCTCCCCCCCCACACACACACAAACTCACTCTCCTGCTGGCAATAGCTCATCCAAACTGACCACTCTCCTTACAATGTGCATGATAATCAAGGTGGGCCATTTCCAGCATAAATCCAAGTTTAACCAGAACGTCGGGGGGGGGGGGGGGGGCTGGGGGGGGGTAGAAAAAAACAAGGGGAAATAGGCTACCTTGCATAATGACTTAGCCACTCCCAGTCTCTATTTAAGCCTAAATTAATAGTATCCAATTTGCAAATGAATTCCAATTCAGCAGTTTCTCGCTGGAGTCTGGATTTGAAGTTTTTTTGTTGTAAGATAGCGACCTTCATGTCTGTGATTGCGTGACCAGAGAGATTGAAGTGTTCTCCGACTGGTTTATGAATGTTATAATTCTTGACATCTGATTTGTGTCCATTTATTCTTTTACGTAGAGATTGTCCAGTTTGACCAACGTACATGGCAGAGGGGCACTGCTGGCACATGATGGCATATATCACATTGGTGGATGTGCAGGTGAATGAGCCTCTGATAGTGTGGCTGATGTTATTAGGCCCTTTGATGGTGTCCCCTGAATAGATATGTGGGCACAGTTGGCAACGGGCTTTGTTGCAAGGATAGGTTCCTGGGTTAGTGGTTCTGTTGTGTGGTATGTGGTTGCTGGTGAGTATTTGCTTCAGGTTGGGGGGCTGTCTGTAGGCAAGGACTGGCCTGTCTCCCAAGATTTGTGAGAGTTTTGGGTCATCCTTCAGGATAGGTAGTAGATCCTTAATAATGTGTTGGAGGGGTTTTAGTTGGGGGCTGAAGGTGACGGCTAGTGGCGTTCTGTTATTTTCTTTGTTAGGCCTGTCCTGTAGTAGGTGACTTCTGGGAACTCTTCTGGCTCTATCAATCTGTTTCTTCACTTCCGCAGGTGGGTACTGTAGTTGTAAGAATGCTTGATAGAGATCTTGTAGGTGTTTGTCTTTGTCTGAGGGGTTGGAGCAAATGCGGTTGTATCGCAGAGCTTGGCTGTAGACGATGGATCGTGTGGTGTGTCAGGGTGAAAGCTGGAGGCATGTAGGTAGGAATAGCGGTCAGTAGGTTTCCGGTATAGGGTGGTGTTTATGTGACCATTGTTTATTAGCACTGTAGTGTCCAGGAAGTGGATCTCTTGTGTGGACTGGACCAGGCTGAGGTTGATGGTGGGATAGAAATCGTTGAAATCATGGTGGAATTCCTCAAGGGCTTCTTTTCCATGGGTCCAGATGAGAAGATGTCATCAATATAGCGCAAGTAGAGTAGGGGCGTTAGGGGACGAGAGCTGAGGAAGCTTTGTTCTAAGTCAACCATAAAAATGTTGGCATACTGTGGGGCCATGCGGGTACCCACAGCAGTGCCGTTGATCTGAAGGTATACATTGTCCCCAAATGTAAAATAGTTATGGGTAAGGACAAAGTCACAAAGTTCAGCCACCAGGTTAGCCGTGACATTATCGTGGATAGTGTTCTTGACGGCTTGTAGTCCATCTTTGTGTGGAATGTTGGTGTAGAGGGCTTCTACATCCATAGTGGCCAAGATGGTGTTATCAGGAAGATCACCGATGGATTGTAGTTTCCTCAGGAAGTCAGTGGTGTCTCGAAGGTAGCTGGGAGTGCTGGTAGCGTAGGGCCTGAGGAGGGAGTCTACATAGCCAGACAATCCTGCTGTCAGGGTGCCAATGCCTGAGATGATGGGGTGCCCAGGATTTCCAGGTTTATGGATCTTGGGTAGTAGATAGAATATCCCAGGTCGGGGTTCCAGGGGTGTGTCTAACAAATTTATTTGGGCATAAGCTTTCATGGGCTATAACCCACTTCATTTAAAAACTACTTGCTTACAAAATCTGACAAACATACAAAAAAGTGTCACAGCACACTATTACTGACAAATTGCTTACTTTCTCATTTTGTCTGTGAAACTTTAGTTTGTACTGACTTTGCTAGTGCTTTTTATGTAGCCTGTTATAAAATTAGGCAAATATCTAGATGAGCTGATGTACCCCCTGGAAGACCTCTGTGTACCCCCAGGGGTATACATACCCCTGGTTGAGAACCAGTGCTATAAGGAAATTCCTCCTTAAAATCCTATATCTGCAACCCTCATTCATCTGATTAATCCAAATTCACGTGACTAGTCCCTCTTGACTTATATGGGACTACTCTCAGGGTCAGGCCCTAAATTAATACATTAACATGAGAAATGACACACCATGGGACATGAGGGGAAAAGGAAAGAATAACAGAAAACAAGAGGAAAATAAACACTACTTTATAAATATTTAAAATAAGGTCAAAATACAAGCCAGATATAATAAGATTGAATTACAGATAAGTATTACATTTATAATTAGCACAACTATGACATCCAGAAGCCCTTAAATGTAAGAAATTTATAGTTTGGTATTACCAATTAGACAAAGAACAACATGTTACATTAATCTTACTTGCGTATGTAAATTAGAATACTTCACTTTTAACATTCACAGTTCCAAAGAATGACAGTTCATATTTATCCAAGCAAAAGTTACAAGTATGCTACATCTCATACCACTGCAAAAGACACTCCATTAAATTTATAAATCATTTTAAATACTAAATTTGCTGATTATGATTCATATTGCTGTGTTTGTCTTTTAAATTTAATTTTGTAAATTAACAGACTATTTCTATGCTCCCTACCTACATTATCCAAGGTTCTAGATAAATTTGTTTAATCAACAGCTGACAGAGTATTATACAGCCATTGATTTTTTTTAATTGTATTTTCATAAGCAATAGCATTCTACATATTGCCATTATTAACAAGTCACCAGCGATCTCTATTGTGCAACAGACCCTTGACATAATTTTAATTACGGCCTTCAGTATTATTAACTATACAAAAGAACAAGTAAAAACTGAGCAATTCTGGCCTTAAAGATTTAGCAGTAAGCTAGTTTTATCTTCAACTTTTAGTTTTGGTCACAGACAAAAGCCTCAAGTATTTCCAGCTATGAGGAGACTCCCCATCTTCGGTTCTGTATTACGTTCTGTTTTATAAAATTATTTGAATAATCTTTGTAGATGGTCTAGAATTTCATCTTTACATGACGCTGTTATTTACCACAGTGAACCTACTTCAAGTAATATTACACCAATCTGCAATTGGAAATTAATAATGAAATAAGCAACGTAACTGTTCATGTTAATAAAGTGACGAGAGTTAGTCCCACGGGATTCTTCCTGTAACATTTCAGAGAATTAGGAGGCTTTCTATTATAGGCACAATAAAAAGGAATTTTTTTTAAAAGGATGAACCAGCAATCTCTGTAAGTGCAATTCAGCATGATTCCCCTTCCATGCATCCATAAGGTTAGGTTGTCAAAGCAACAGAGACTCTGTTCACATTCGAAAGGCCACTTTACAATAGAAAAATGTTAGAAATTTATTTATTTTGATACAAGCTTAAATTCTCAGGCAAAGAGCACTAAAGTAACAAACACCCTATTTCAGGGACACCTGAAATTATCTGATGTGCATGACTTCCTATTGCCTCGAAGTCCTGATTAGTATGCCAAGTTAAACATTTTGAGCTGACATTTTTCTATACAAGAAGCTCCTTTGCTTAACAGGAATTGAAAAAGTTTCAAGTTTTAAGAATCACCAATATGAGGTGAAATGTAATTCACTAGCAGTTAAAAGTTAATCTTATCAGCCGTTTAGATATGATAATTTCTTATAGATTTAGAAAAAGATAGAAATGTACCATCAATTCTTTAAAGCAGTTTTGTACCTGATTATTTAATGGACAATGATTTGTGTGTTGATTCAGTTTACCCTATTTAGAAGAAAATTAATTTCAATTTCCTATCAATCTGTTGAAGACTTACCATGCACAGGTCCCACTTTACATAACTAACTATAACAGATGTAAATCAATGGCTGGTTAGTTATTTCATCAATACTTACCTCAAGAAAATCTTTAGGTGCATAAACAGGTCGGAAGAGACTTAGATCTGAAATTAACAGGATTTAAAAAATGCTTTATTTAAATTAAAATTTTATAAAGATTTGCAATATATATGAAGTTTTTTCCAATTCTGACACAATGTAACTGTCCCTATAATACATCATGACTATGAAATTTTATGAACAGTTATACTTAAAAAGTTCACATCAATATATAAAAGAATCACTAATTGATGCCATGCACAGCAACCATAATCAGATATTTCATAAAACTGCTATTTAATGATCACTGAGTTACAAAAAGACAAATTGGTGCAATATAAAAGATCCCTGTTATTCAGCCAACTCCACAATAAAATGGAAGCACAAAGGATATACTTTGAGTGTTCTTAAATTGTATAAGTTTAAACAGCTTCAAATCCAATGTGAAGTAAAAATACACCGTCACTTTATTTTCTTCTGCCCCCGGCAGTACATCTATACATTAATGCATCATGAAACTGCTGTTCAGACCATGAAAATTTCCAAGTCATTATCCAGTCTTATTCACAGTATAAGACAATACATGTATTTGCGGCTTGCAAGCTTGCTCCAAGCCCTGGTTGATCCAAACAGGGGATCATTAGCTATGAAACTGTACATAATGTAATTCCTATATATTGATTAGCTGTGTCACTTTTAGCTGTTGAAAAAATACATTATGTGAGTAAGAGAAAATTGTTAAGGATTAAATGACACAAAAAGTAAACACTATGATGTTTTTCTTTCAATTAGTGCACTGCTCCCATTACTACTACTAACTTAAAGGTACCTGTCCACATTCTCTAGGTATTAGTATGTAAGAGAATATATCTACAGACTGCAGGTGTAGATTCAAAAATCCAAACAATAACTCTTCAAATAAATAAATAATACAGCGAATAGGTATTTGTGAGCTACCAAGCACTGAAAACTAGGGAAAAAACAAAACAAAACACAAAACAGGAACTAGTTGCCTTTACAACGGATACTACTTTAATCCCTGACTGATAAATAAGGAGATAAATATGCATTTGCTTTGCTTCTATATAAAAAGACACATTTTATTTAACATACCTGGCTCATCAGTTCCCATTTCATTCCATTTATTAAGAAGTTCTTTTTGCTCTCCAATAGGTCTCTGTAAGTCATAAGAAAAGAAATTGTCTTTTTTAATTAATCAGCTAAAAATCTAAAATAAACCCATCTCCTGTATGGATGAAAATTAGTCTTTTAAAAAAATAGCATGCACTAGAATTTTATTTCTCTCTTCGTAAGTTAGCATCAGCCTTAGGCCATATTCTCTCTATTGCACCAAATCCAAGTAGGGATTGGAATCCCCCTCCTCATGCCATGGGGTAGTTATGGCACACTATCGGCTATTGAACCCTTAGCTAAGTTTAGCTGGCAGTTCCATGTATCTGAGGATCCACCCTGCACCACCCATGTGCTGCCACCAAATTCCCTCTTCAAGCTTCCAGAAGCCCGGAAGAGTATAGCTCAGTTGCACAAAAGGGGAGTAGATTCCCCTGCGTTTCTTTCTCTGTTCCTCCCCACAGCTTTGTCCTCTGCCTTGTACAATAAACCACAGCAGTTCTGCCAGCTACCAGGCTTTAGGGGAGAGGGACAGGGAAGATTTGCCCTATAATACATACTTGCCAATTCTGTTCTGTTTATGTTTCAAATCTCTGTAAGTTAATAAAGATGCCAGTGACGAATGGATGACAAAGGGAAGTGATGATAGTGGAATACTGAGCCTTTCACTCCAAGGTCACAAGTTCAACTCTGGTCCCAATCAGCCATGAAAGAGTGTCAATGTTGGTTGTTCAGTGGCCAATGTGAAGTGAGTCAGTGGTCTCAATCCAGTCTGTGTGTACTACTGTCCACACATCATAAAACTATCAATTGGCTCCTCAGTACAGTATTCCCAGCAGAGGCCAACGATTGCAACAGCAAGAGAAAGACCTACCAACACCCTTCATTACCAAGGTGGTCCTTCCAGAGTACAATGGAGGCACACCGGTGGGGATACTCTCACACTACCACTTTCTCTACTATCTGTTTTTTCCCTGAAGACTTTAGGCCCTAATCCTGCAATTCCTGACATCAATGGAACTACTTATAAAGTTTGCATAAGATAAGTTTTTGCAGGATCAGGACCACAGTTTCCAAAGATGTGAATGTGGCACAAGTTCTACATTCACTTTAAAAAGTTAAGTTAATAAACACAGTACCTTTCGTGCTAATGGGACACTGAGTTCTGTACACATGCTATTTAGACTCTTCAGAATTCGCTTCTCCCAGCTTCCCTGTAACATAAACATTTTAATGAATGTAGAACTCCCCCCGCCCATTTTTATAAGCATACCACAGCCTAGTCAATGAATAACTTTAAAAGAAAAGATGACGAAAGTCACTGACATCTGCCAAAAGTTTACATGATTACTTAAAAATGTGAACAAAGGAATGATTTGTTCATTATACAATGAAAAACTTCTTTATTCAACAAAGTAACAAAGAACCAGCAAACTAAGGTTGCTCTCCAAACTGTATGTTCTCCAAAAAGCCTCTGCTTTACAGGTACTCATTCTTGGAAGGAAGGCTAGTGCTCAAGCTACCTTTTATACTGGTAGCCATGAGTTTTACATTTTAACCACAATACTGGACAAGCATGCTCAGGGAGGTGAACTGTGTAAAAACAATGCCCCCTCCACCTTTAAGACATGGAGAGAAAGTAAGTAAATATCTTTTCTCGAAAGATATTACACTAGCTACCCATTTTTAGAGAGACTAAAAAGTTCTAGGAATTTGGAATTATTGTATCTAAAGTAAGGCATAGATAGGTTTGGCAGAATTTGATTTTTTTAAATATAATTTCAGCAGATTATATTGATGTTTACTCCTAAGCATTTAAGATTTTTATCTATTTAAATTTTCACAATTGTGGGAAATTATCCGGGAGTCAGACAATAATTCCTTAATGACAGCAGACGCTGAGATTCAAAAAGTTAAAACTTTATAACCATTAAAATACCAATTGTCAACATCATATTCCAAAATATACAAAATAAACAGCCTTAAATCAAACTCTAACAAGTTCTCTAGCAGCATTTTTCTTACTTTGCCCATCAGTAAATTTCGATTATCGATGGAAATATTTTTTCATCCATTTGTGTGTGAACAGTGAAATCAGTTTATCAACATTTACCAATAAAAATCCAGTCTTTCCTATGCATAGATAAGAGTTCTCAAATGAAAGATTAAAAATAAAAGCAGGCAATACCTTAATAATGGGGAGAACAAAAAACAGCTTACGGAGGAATCAGATTCCTGTCATAAATGTAGCATATTTTCAAATTTTACATACTAGGTCAGATCCTCAGTTGGTGTAAACTGGCTTAGTTCCACTGAAATCAATAGGTCAGTGCTAATTTACATCAGCTGAGGACCAAGACAATAAGGTTCAGTAATACTGTGACAGCACTCAATTTATTTATATTTGATTTGTATTAGTTTACTGGAAAATTAGTTACTTTCTTTCTTCTCTGCCCCCTAATGTATTTCAAATGTTGTTTATCTTGATAATGTTTTATCTTGATGTTACAGCAATATTGCATATGAGCAATTTCACTGAGGATATACCCAAATTAGGGATTTTAACATTCTCTGTATTCTCCTAGAAGCTGATTCAAACCCTACTCAAGTAAATGGAACCCTACTCCCATTAACTTCACTGGCCTCTGGTTCAGGCCCCTGATTTCCATTTTGAAGAATATATTTCATTATTGTTTATTATTTGTATTCTGCAGCACCCACAGCTTTTGTCCACACACATGAAAACAAAGGCCCGGCCTCAAAGATCTTTCAATTTAAGATGACAAGCAACACATGAAGGATGGGGGGGAATGGATAAAACATACATATATAAAATCAAAGTTTTGGTTTTTTTTAAAATCCATAGTCTAGTTAGTGTTAACAGTATATGTGTACAAGAAAATAACCAGCTATATAAATGAACACCAATAAACCCCTCCAAATTAAACACTGGGAAAAATGTTTTTAAAACCAGTAAAATACCTCCATCCCAAAACAGACTCAATTTGTAGGCTTTAAGGACAGAAGGGGCCATTATGATAATCTAGTCTGACCTCATGAATAACACAGGACTTAGAACCTCACCCAGTAACTAGCGCATCAAGCCCACATCTTTTGTTGCTGTTCACTGCTAACAATTTGCACTTTACTTCTAGTCTAAATTTGTTTAGTCCCAGCTTCCAACCATTGGAATTCATTATGACTGTTTCTGCTAGCTTAAAGAGATATCTACTATCAGAAATCTTTTTCCTAGGTAGGTACTTACAGACCATGATTGAGTCACCTTTTAACGTTCTCTTGGATAAACTACATAGACTGAGTTTCTCAAGTCTCTCACTCTAACGCAGGTTTTCCCAACTTGAAATCATTCTTGTAACTCTTTTATGAATGCTTCCCAATTTGTCAACATTCTTTTTGAAGTGTGGATACCAGAATTGGACAATGTATTCTAGTAATGATGTCATTAATGTCAAATGCAGAGGTAATACCACCTCCCCCTTAGCTGCAGAACTACACTGGGAATTTATGCTCAAGTATATATCTACCATGACTCCTATGTCCATTTCAGCATCCATACATGCATTCCATGATACCATGCATTCCATCTTGTAAGTGTGACATACATTCTTTCCAACTACATGGAAGTTCTTGAGTTTTGTTGCATTTCTTACTGAAAACCTAAAATTCACATCTATGCAAACCTAGATGTTACTTAAGGATACAGACACTCTCACATGCAGCAAAGGCTGTCTTTACACAATGCCTAGAAGTCTTCAGTCCTTAACTGTTCAAGTTACTCTCCTCCAGGAATTTGAATCTGCTAAGTGCTGTTGTAACTTTCAGCATCTTGGCCAACACCATGGATTCAACAAGGACCTCCAGAGCTAAAAAGCATGAGTCTACAGCTTGAGCTAAAAATAGTTAGACTGTGTAGCTGGGGGCTATACAGACCCACATTGTCTGTTCATCAGGCACAGAGGGGATGCACTACATTCACTAACCAGTGGGAATTTCTACAGCTGGAATGGTGGGAGTTGGGTGCTAAGTCATACAGCTTATCAGACTGAGCCTTAACTATGGCGGACATTCATGGGCAGGGGGGAAGAAAAGAAGAGGTGGCTTGGCTTATCTTAGCTCCTATTCTCTCTCTCCACTAGTTTCTTTCTCAGGCCAGTATGCAGGAAGAGGGTCTGGTTATACTGACATATAAATAAGTATCAACATAATTTGTCCTTGTGCAGAAGGTTTCAAAACTACTGCATCAACAAAACTGAAAAGAAGAACTACCACCTGTCACAATGCAGCCACTATACCCACAATGCTTGGAGTCCTAAGTAAGCTTTCCTGGCTCAACAAACACTGCACCGAGATCATCAGAACCACCCACCCTGTCTTTTGGAAAAAGTTCCACAAAACCCACATGCCATGCAGGTTATCCCTTGTACCCACAGCCAGTTTTGGCTCATCAGATATGCTAAAGTCAGGTTTGTTGCTTGTAAAAGGCTCAAGAACATTCCAAAGAGAGGGGAGGAAGACAGACTAGAAAGACAACGAGGAGTCCAGTGGCACCTTAAAGACTAACAGATTTATTTGGGCATAAGCTTTCATGAATAAAAACCCCACTTCTTCAGATGCTGACTAGAAAGAAAATTGATCACCTTTGCTGTACACATTACTGTTTCTAGGAGGCTCCACTGTGCCTCACCAGTGTGTTGGCACCAGAGTAGAAATATAAGTGATGCTCCACAGATCTCTTCAGTGTCTCAGTGCTACACTTCAACTCTGCCATTTCAACTTTTCAGCATATTCAAAGAAGTAATTTGAGTCGATCAAGCTGAAACTGAGAACTTTTAAATAGTTTCAGAGAATAGTCATCCCAAAGAAGAGAAAATTTCACTTGTTGGAAGCCTTCCTGTATTCATTAGAGACCTATCACAGATACATTGTTTCAGACCTATAGAAAGCATTGAGGATATGAAGAGCAGCAAAAAAGTGCTCTTCTTGGCTCAATGAATTATCCTCAAATAGATTTCTTAGCTAATGAAGTCAGGATCTTCCCCCAGGCAGAAGAGAACAGCAATTATGTTTGCTGTTCATAGACACCGCTGGGTATATCACAGCTCTGCTTAAAGCTGCTTTGACTGAGTTTTTGACATTTTCTTGTCTCCAACTACACACTTAAAACAAAAAAGACAGGAACATTAACAGTAAATCTCTCCGATAGAAAAAAGATCAGGAAGAGAAAAAACCCTCTTTTGTGAAAATTTTGTCATAACAAAGGGTATGTTTTCACTGCAGAGTTAACTCAGATGATCAGAATCTGAGTTAGTCTAGCTCAGGTGCAAGAAGCCACACTGAAAGGCCATACTCAAGTTACTGTGTTCTCACTGATGCCACACTCACCCAGATTAGATGGTGTTCCTAAGACTTCTGGGGCGTATCCCATGGTTCTTAGTGCTACTGTAAGCTGAGCCGCTGTATGGTTCTTTTCCAATGAATTGTGGGAGAACTAGTCTGTCCCTCTGGGCATCGAGAAATTGTGGGAAGGCACTGGAGGACTACCAGCACTCAAGTGGTTTAGCCTACAACCTCACTGCAGCCTGAGCGAAAGCAGCATGTGAGCTCTAGCCCAGTGGCTCTCAGTCTTTTCCAGACTACTGTACTCCTTTCAGGACTCTGATTTGTCTTGCGTACCCCAAGTTTCATCTCACTTAAAAACTACTTGCTTACAAAATCAGACATAAAAATACAAAAGTGTCACATTATTACTGAAAAATTGCTTACTTTCTCATTTTTACCATATAATTATAAAATAAAGCAATTAGAATATAAATATTGTACTTACATTTCAGTGTATAGTATACAGAGCAATATAAACAAGTCATTGTCTATATGGAATTTTAATTTGTGCCGACTTCACTAGTTCTTTTTATGCAGCCTGTTGTAAGATTAGGCAAATATCTAGATGAGCTGATATACCCCTGGAAGACATCTTCGTACCCCTCGGGATACGCATACTCTTGCTTGAGAGCCACTACTCTAGCCTATAACCCCAGCTGATCCAGCTAGTCCACGTTGAAAGAACCACCAAACTTGGATTGGTGCATTTTGTGTGTGGATGGAAGCCAGGTTAGGGGCAACACCCAAGTAAGAGCCTGAGTTAGACATACATTGAAGACTTAATCAAAGACATCCACCAGTTAGGGCAAGTGCTAGGCAAAACTCTCACACTGTCAAAGCAGCAAGTTCTGCAGCCATCCACAGTAATTAGAAATAGAATGCAAAATACTTTACCCCACTAAAATGTTTTCAAAACAGCAGATAGGGCTTCAAAAATCATTTTGCTGATGGGCAGCAAGAATCTCAGATGAGTTCCATCAATCTTTGCAGAAATTTAGCTTTAATTTAAAAAATTCTAGTAATTATGACTGCAAAGATAATTTTTAAAATGTGAACTGAATGTAAACCAATGCAGTGCTGTCTTCCTCAGGATGCAGAAAACTCTCAATGGCTCTGCTGCAACTCAAAACTCCCTCTACATGTTCTTTTCATGATTGCTCATTATTAGAAAGCATCTGGTAATAGCCATGGTAGGAGACTGAATACTTGACTAGATGGAACACTGGTCTGAGCCTGTATGGCAATTCCTATATTCTTTCAGTCTAAAGATGAGAGAAAATAATGTTGAGAATTGTTTAAAATTAATTTTCTGTCCTGAATTTTTTTTTAAAAAAAATGTATCTTAGCTGACAGTTCAAAGAGTAGATGTAGAACTCCAGTTTACTTTAAAACTGTAAAGATTCTGGAACAGTTTTCTATGGGCTCTTTAATGAGTGGTTAGTGGACACAGGATTTTGATTTGAAGGAAGTTCCTTCAGCTTTGACCATTTCTGATCATTTCCCAAAAGCTGAGAAATAAAAATCAAAGACAGAGGAAGAGTTCTTATAAAGTAGCCTTTCTGAATTATTTCTAGTTACATCATTTGTAAAGGTGGCCAAAGATCTGAAGAAATTATTTATCCTTTGGCTGGAGAAGAACTTCCTGAATGTGACATTAGCGAAGGGCTTTCTAGAAAAGCAAGAGTTAAAAATCCCTAGATTGCTTTCAGGGTTCTTTACAGGAGATGGAAGCCTGATTAGGAAAGAGTTTAGATAGCATTCATCAATCCTAAAGTGCCTCCTTTAAAGACTACCAAAAAATGCAGTCTCCTCAGAGTGGACCAGAATAAGATTATTCAGCAGGAGAAATCAGTATTCAGGGCTTTGCAGAATCAAAACATGCTGTGAAGAAGTTTTTACTATTCCTAACACCAGTTCTACAAGCAAGAAATAGTAACTCTTTAGACTGCCAGAAAGGAAAAGTCAACTTTAGTAACACAGGAAAAGTTGTTAGATTTGCCTTTACGAATCCTAAACAACTTTGAGAGATTATGGTGTTTTTCTTTCAGATTCTGTTTTTCAAAGAGATTCTGAAGAAGGAAAGGCAGATTGACTTTTATGCAGATCTGCAGATGCAGCATCAGAATCTTTCATATCATTTTAGCTTTCTTTAGACAGAAAGTGAAGAGCTACTCTCAATAGTAAACACAGGCACCAACTCCGTGGGTGCTCCGGGCTGGAGCACCCCTGGAAAAAAAAAAAAAAAAAAAAAACTTGTGGGTGCTCAACACCCACTAGCCAATCATCTGTTTGGTGGCAGGCGAGATATGCTGGAGGAGGCAGAGCAGGGATGAGAAGAGGTGGAGTGAGGCAGAGGCCTTGGGGAAGGGGCAGAGTACCCACCCAGAAAAATGAAAGTCAGTGCCTGTGGTAGTGAAGGATTTTTGCTTTATATGCTTTGGGTTTTGGTTTTGTTTTTTTTTTAAAACTATACATTTCCTGTTGGACAACCAAGATAAGAGGAGGACTAACACGCTTTTGCTTGTATTTTATGGGTGAAAAGTCACAGACTTCAATGGGGCCAGATTTCACCACAGCTCTTTAGGCCAAGGAGCATCTCTTTCTATTCATCTGTACAGCACTTAGCACACTGGGAACCCTTTCTTGACCAGGGCCAATAAGCACTACCTCAGCATAAAAAGTAAAGATTAAAAGTATTAAATAAAATTCTAATACACTTTTCCAATCAAAGCTGTTTAAATATTGACTGCCTTCAGGATGTAAATCTTGGAAATGAGGAAAGAGGAAAAAGGGTGAGTTTGTTCATTTTGGGAGAAGATTTGTTTTCACTTCAACGAGGTCCTCAGATTTCTGAGGAGAGGTAGGATAAATGGAGTGGGAGGTAATTACATACATCCCGGTTAGGATCTCCTTCTTTCCTGGGAGAAATACAACAAAGGTGGACCACTACAAATATAAATGGGAAGGGACAAGGGCCCATGGAACAACCTATACTTAAACAATATTCTTCCTTTAGAGAAAGGCCAGCCATATTGAAACCAAATTCAGAAATAATTCCAGCCAAGAAAGGATGGTAACAAAAGAAAAAAAGCCACCAAAATTACCTAAGAATGCAAGAGGCAAGCTGATGTAGGAACTGGCAAGCTGCTCTTACCTGCAATATCAGGGGTCCTGAGAACTATTAATGGCAGACTGAAACCAAGCCCTCCTATACAACCATCAGAGGTTTCTTTAGGCAGAGGAAATTGCTTCTGTGGGTCTCAAATCCTGCAAATGACTGCCCAGAAGGCTAATTTGGTGTAAAACCTATTCCTAGCATAGAAAGGGGTAAAATGTGGAAGAAAGACTCTCCAAAAGGAATAATTCTGAAGCAGAGCAATAAGGCTACTTCAACGACAGAGATCAGCTCAACTGGGCTTACAGGTGCCAAATTATTTCAGGTGGCTACACAGTTTTCACCAGTACACCTGAACCCATAACAAGGAAAAAAGAAAAGGAGTACTTGTGGCACCTTAGAAACTAACCAATTTATTTGAGCATAAGCTTTCGTGAGCTACAGCTCACTTCATCGGATGCATCCACTGAAGTGAGCTGTAGCTCACGAAAGCTTATGCTCAAATAAATTGGTTACTCTCTAGGGTGCCACAAGTACTCCTTTTCTTTTTGCGAATACAGACTAACACGGCTGCTACTCTGAAACCTGTCATAACAAGGCACAGTCTTATTCAGCAGCTCTCCTGATGGTAGGCAAAAAGGCTTCTATTATTTTTCACAGTAACAAAAGAATTAATGGACAACTAAAAGATGATAAAATATATTTTAAAAAACAAGAGGATGAAACTGAATCCAACAGAGTGGATTCATGGTGAAGTAAGAGGAAGGGAACAGACTTTTGAGCATGTTAGTAACTGCAGGGCATCATCGAGAGAGAGAGAGAGAGTGTAATGAATTTCAGAATGTTCTACTATAGAGCAACATGTGTCAGGCAGATGCCATAAGTATGGACTAAATTAGCAAGGATTTAGCAATTACTGCTAGATAATTTTAGAAACAAAGCACTTTACTCTGGACTCCTGGATTCATAAATTCAAAATAATAATTCTAGAAAATTTAAGTGGGTCAGAAGACTTGATATAACTAGAGGAGTGTTCTTCAGCTGCTAGAAGAATCTATAAACAAACTGAAGAATACTGTAGTTTAGGAAATATTGGAAATGTAGATTTGTTTCAATTATCAATATTTCACAAGTACTGAGTCTGACTCTTTGCAGTGAATTCTACTGCAAATGAAATTTAATCACTGCAAGGCTAGAATACTTTGTATATGTTCAATATTCTACCTTTGTGTCACTGACAGGAAACGGTCTTCGGTCAACAAACACAAACATAATTATGGAAAAGACAGTATATATTAAGTGCATATACAAGGATGTTGTTTTTCTATAACCAAACAGTACTACTAAGAGAAATCTCCAAGAAAACGTTCACATCACGTTTTCTTTCTTTCTACTAAGGGCTTAACTTTACATACAATGCTACAGCAACGCAGCTCCACCAGAGCAGCTATGCCACTGCAGCACTTTAGTGAAGATGCTACTACTCTGACGGGAGAAGCTCTCCAGTCAACATAGTGCTGTCTACATGGAGGGTTAGGTCGGTATAATGTTGCTCAGAGGCATGGATTTTTCACACCCCTGAGTGATGTAGTTATACCAACACTGATCTGTTGTGCTGACCTGGCTTTAGTATGTATTCCTTTCCTGGAAATTTGCTTTTCTTTCAATCTTCCCCATCACTCAGAAGTGTACAATGTGTAAATATCAGCCCATTTTATAAGAATTAGAGAATGACACTGATCTGAAGAGAGAAGAATTTGATCTTTAAAAAAAAATTAATGTCTGTACTGGAAAAAATTTGAAATAATCTTAATTACTGAATCTATCCTTAGGTTCTTTCAGAATCTTTCCAATACTGATACTAAGATATTTTGGATCAAACAGGCTCTTCTTTCCAGAAATGTACATATTAGCTTTGAAATAGAGCTATATTTATTATGGTCCAAAAAAACTTTTAAAAAATTGGACCAGTTGTGAACATAGGAATCTTAATGCATTTGCAGAGAAAAAAATCAAATAGGATATATATGAAAAGCAGTATTTTTCAAATAAGGAACTTTGGTTACTGTACCAAAACACACCTTCCTACCTTAAATGTCATGTCACATTAGACAAAATCAAGATAAACATTTTAAAAAATTCATTACCTACACTACAAGAACCATTTTTAAAGTCACTAATGTTTTTCTATCATCATGGACAATGAAAATAGATTAGTGAGTGCCAGTGTTGCTTATATGGATTTTTTGTAGTCAATTTGGCTAGCTTCCAAAAATATTAGGTAAACGTGTTTGTTTTTAAGAAGTTTCCACTGGAATTCTTTATTAGTAGTAGTAGTATTTTCTTAAATTATTGAAACATTTCTAATTATAGTAGATTCTGTAAAAGCTTTGTTTGTTTGTTTTAAACAAACCCTCTATCTGGAGCCAAACTGACCTATGTCCTTTTAAATGGGCATATCAGTTATTTAAACAGTGCTCAACATATATTAGGTACTTTACATATAACTAGGAGAGCAAAGTGCCTCCCCCTCAGAGCTTACAGCATGGGTGAGGAACCTTTTATCTATCAAGCGCCATTGACCCACAGGCTCCGGGGTTGACCCCTTTTATCTATCAAGGGCCATTGACCCCTAGGCTCCGGGGTGGGTCCAGAAATGAGAGGTTCAGAGTGTGGGAGGGGGTAGGAGGTTGGGGTGCGAGAGGGGGTGAGGGGTCCGGCTGAGGGTGCGGGCTGTGAGTTGGGGCTGAGGGGTTTGGAGCAGAGGAGGAGGCTCAGGGCTAGGGCAGGGGGTTGGGGTGTGGGCTCCGGGAGGGAGTTTGGGCAGAGGGGGCTCAGGGCTGGGGTCAGGGACTGGGAGGGAGTTAGGATGCGGGAAGGGGTTCCAAGCTGGGGCAGGGGGTTGGAGAGCAGGAGGGAGTGAGGGATGTGGGCTCCTGCCAGGTGGCACTTACTTCAGGCGCTTCCCGGTCAGCAGCGCAGTGGGGCTAAGGCAGGCTCCCTGCTTGCCGTGGCTCCGCATGGCTCCCTGAAGCACCCGGCATGTCCGGCTCTTAGGTGTAGGCACAGCCAGGCACCTCTGTGCGGTGCACACTGCCCACGCGCGCCGCCCCCACAGCTCCCATTGGCCGCGGTTCCCAGCCAATGGGAACTGCATAGCCAGTGCTGGGGGTCAGGGCAGCACGCGGAACTTCCCTAATCACACCCGCACCTAGGGGCCATAGGGACAGGCTTGGGGCTTCCGGCTCATGGCACAGAGACTTGCTGCGGGCCGTATGAAATGAAGCGGCGGGCTGTAGTTTCCCACCCCTGGTGTAAAGTTTAAGACTCTGATTCTGCAAAAATAAATGCATGTACTTAACACATAAATAGGCCCATTGAGTGTATAAACCTTTGTAGGATTAGGTATTAAGGCCCTAATCCTACAAAAAGGTAAACATCCTGCAAAGTGCTCAGAGCCTTCAACTACTACTATTTAAATGAACGGGAATTAAAGACATTGAGCAACTCACAAAAAGACTGATCCAAATCCACTTAAATCAATGAAAAGATTCCCATTGACATCTGTAGGCTTCGGATCAACCCTGGAGATACTTCACACATTGCAGGACAGGGCCCTAAATGAATCACATAACAATGAAAGGGAGTGGATGGGATGCAGTAAAATATATTATGTATATGAAAAAGCAGTGATGAATAGCATGTGTATTGCTGATTCCATGATTTGTAGTTGCTTCTATTTTGTTACTGTCACCACCCAGTAACGCTTTTCCCTAAGAGGACTAGAGTTCACAGGACTTTGTCATAAGTTGCTACCTTCCTGGAACACCCTCCTTTAGCAGTTAGCAGCACAAGAAGTGTACCAGCCTCAGTTTCCCTTTCAGAGTTGTGGAAAATTGCCGGCACTACTTTGATGGGTCTCGTGCTTTCTTTTCTTGGGGAGGGTTCAGGGCACCGTTTCTCACCCCTGAACTGGGGTGTTAACTACCCCACTAGAGGAGGGGAGTGGAGAGGGAGGGACCCAGGCCCGCCCTCTACTGTGGGTCCCAGTCCAGGGGCCCTAGGGATAGCGGTAAACCACTTGAAGTAGCAGTTCCTCCCCCTGGGCTACTTCTCTCTCTTGCCCTTCAGCTTGTGGGGCTTCCTGCCCTCCCTCTGCACAAACCAGGTGTCCCTTTACCTAGGGTCTTGGTCTTCTTAGCTCACCGCAGCACTTCTCCAGACTCTCCTCTGCTTCCCTCCGAACTGCTCTCTGCTCCAACACCAATCCACTCTGCTTCGACTCCTCCAAACTGGTCTCTACTGAAACATCAATCCACTCTGCTTCAACTCCTTCCCTTGTCCTTCCCTTGCTTCAGCAGGGGGATTTTATCAGCTGACTGGCTTCAGGTGCTCTAATTGGCCTCAGGTGCTCTAATTAATCTATAGCAAACTTTCTTCCCTCTCCTGCTGCCCTCTGGCCATGCTGTATCACAGAGTCCATAAAAATCATCCAAATAGTTCTTCTGAATCTGTATATACCTCTTGCGGGGTTAAATTTTTACAAAAATTCCACACACATAAATCATAACAAAAGTCCCACAACTATAGTCCATAATTCCCCAACACAGTTCGTTGTATACACCGTTTGGACTAAGTATAGATCTGGCATCTGTCAGCTTGCTCCAGCTCTTCAATCCACCTCCAGCATCTCTTGCCACACTTCACTCCCAGTCTTCAATCCTCTCTGACCCTCCGGCTTCCGCTCTCCAGCTCAGAGAGTCAGCAGGCATTTCTCTCTGCTCATCTCAGCCTTCAACCCTCTCCAGCCTTCTGTGGCCATGGCTCTCTGACTCAGGAAGGTCATCAGGCATCTCCTTCTGCTGGCTTCCTGGCAATTCCTCATTCCTTCCAGGAAGGATCTGCAGAGAGTTTTCTTGTCCTTGCAGCTTTCCCCGGAGACCTCTTCCAGTCTCCTGATTCCCAGGCAGCTCTCCCTGCCCTTTCTTCACTGAGCCAGCAGTGATGGATTCCCCCCTCTTTGGGGTGCTGCCTTGAACTAGGGTACCACTGAGCCCGCCTGACCAACCAGTCTGGGTTACCTTTCACCCTGTAATGCTGTGACAAACTGTAGACATGCTCCCGGTCTCTCACTTTCCCTACCTGTGTGCTAGTGACACACCCAGCTGCAGAAACACACAGACACTGAAATCAGCTCTGCATGGCAAGGCTCAGCTAAGGAATTGCCCAGTACTCAATTGCACACTCCCTTTTAGAGGATAAACCCAAAATTGTACCGTCTTGAGCTGCACAGAGACCTGTACGGAGCAAGCTCATGAAATTTGCCCCCTCCCTCAATGTGGAGAGGGATATACATAGCTTTCTGCCCCAAGTTATGATTTCCACACACACAGTTTTAGACAAAACAAAACACGTTTATTAACTACAAAAGACAGATTTCAAGTGATTATAAGGGATAGCAAACAGATCAAAGCAGATTAACTAGCAAATAAACCAAACACACAATCTAAGCTCAATATATTAAAGAAACTGATTATAAGTAGCAAATCCTCACCCTAAACATTTTTAGGCAGATTGCAGAGATTCTTGAAGGCAAGCTGCACTTGCTTGCAGCTCAAAACTCCAGATATTCCTTTCACAAGACAGACTACCCTCTAGCCTTGGCTCAGCCCTTCTCCCCTAGTCCAGTCTTTTTGTTCTCAGGTGTTTCCAGCAGTCCTCTTTCTTGAGTGGGGAATCAGTGAAGAATGAACCACGATGATGTCACTCCCCTGCTTTAAATAGTTTTTGCATATGGCAGGAATCCTTTGTCTCCCAATTTGATTCCCACCCCAGTAAGTAGAAAAACACTAGTATTATCATGGAGTCCAGTACCAGGTGACATGTCCCTGCAGCCATAACTCAGAAGCTGTTTGCAGCATCTCCAGGAAGGCTTCTCAGAAAAGCTCCCCGGTGGGTGATTAGCAACTTCTAAGACCTATTGTTCTGCCTAATGGCCCTTCCCAGCCAGCCATCTAGACTGATTTCATTCTGTCTAGTGGGCACTCCACAGTGTAAACACATATATAATAGATGCATAGACAATATTCCTAACTTCAGATACAAAAATAATCCATGCATACAAATAGGATAAATCATATTCAGTAAACCATAACCTTTTCAATGATACTTCACATGACCTATCCGGCATAAAATACATCATAGTTATGCCATAATCATATCATAACAATATCTCTATGAAGAATATGGGGCGTAATGCCACACCAATTAGCTCTCACCTGCCCCTTTTCCTGACTGACTCAATCTCTGTCCTGAGGCACTCCCTCATTTATATGGCCCACATGCCCTCTCTTAAAAAACAATTAGTAGGTAGCTGACAAGTCATAGGTGTACTGGCCCTGCTCCCTCTTGAAGGACCAGCATCACCCTGTGACTGGCTTGTTGAAGAAGTGTATTTTAAGGAAGGATTTGAAGGGGATTAATTCAGGCAAGGTGTCCCAGGTATTTTAAGGAAGGATTTGAAGGGGATTAATTCAGGCAAGGTGTCCCAGGCACAGGTGTCCACATGAAAAAAAAAAAAAAAAAATCAACACAGGACTTTTCCCATGCATACTCATTCTAGAAGAGAAGCTGCCATTTCATGAGCAGAACTAAGATATGTAAAATACTAATATTTGTTATATATGCTTTCATAACAGTAACTACATCAGTGAACTCACTGGCATACACATTATGTACACATTTGTCTACCTTACAGTATTTAGTCCATACCAGGAAAAACTATTATTTTCAATGTAAGTAAATGGATGTGACAGTTTATTAATTATTTGTTGAGTGCTGGCAGTATGCTATGTATTACACAATACACAGTCTCTGTCCCAAAGACCTAACAAATAATTTAAAATACAAGACATTAAGTTAATATATACTGGAATGAACAACAATTTGACAGAATAGGTAGAACAATGACTTGTGAACATTACTACAATACATTTTAAGATGGGGTGAGTTAAACACACTGTGGCAACCAAACCTCTGAAGGTCTGTGATTTGGAAGGAGGGCGGTTGTCTTTGCATAGTCTTTAATGTGGAATTTATCATTACAGATAAAAGCAAGCAGTTGTCTCATTGGGCTGAACACTATTCAGAGCTATACGCACAAGAAAGAAACATCACCAGAAAATCATTGGACCAAATACCAACTCTACAGGTCATGCCACAGCTAGATGTGGAGCCCACTGTAGAAGAGCGAAGCAAGGCCATTGATTTGCTATTGAGTGGCAAGGCTTCTGGAAAAGATGGCATCTCAGAGGAAATCCTCAAGTGCAGGAAAGACAGCCCATTACCATATCTTCATCAGCTGCTACTTAAATGCTGGAAAGAGGGTGAGGTACCACAAGAGATGTGTGATGCAAACATCACCACTTTGTATAAAAATAAAAGGCAAAAAGGGTGACTGCAACAACTACAGGGAATCTCGCAACTAAGCGTAGCAGGAAAAGCTTTCTCAAAAGTCATCTTAGTGTGCCTACAACAGCTGGCGAATCATATCTACCCTGAATCACAGTTCAGATTCAGGGCTGGAAGATCAACAATAGACTATTTTCTCTGCATCAACTCCAAGAAAAATGTAGAGAGCAAAACTAACCATTGTACATTGCCTGTGTGGACCTAACCAAAGATTTCAACACAATCAGCAGAACAAGTCTATTTGCAATACTAGAAAAGACAGAATGCCCACCAACCCTGTTAAGTCTTATACATTCATTCCACAACAACATGAGAGCAACTGTCCAGTTTGATGGGTCCACTTCAGACAGCTTTGAGATGAAAAGTGGAGTGAAACAAGGATGTGTTCTTGCCCCTGCACTCTTTGAAATCTTCTTCTCGGTACTTTTGAACTGTGCGTTTAAGGACACCAAAGATGGAGTGTATCTTCACACAAGATCAGACAGGAAATTCTTCAACCTGTCCTGATTTAAGTCAAAGACCAAAGTCAAAAAGGTGCTAATCAGGGAGCTTCTATTCGCTGATGTTGCTAGCCCACAATGAAGATCTACTATAAGAACTCATGGACCGCCTTTCAAGTGACTGTCAGGCATTTGCTCTTGTGAAAGTAGAATGAATTATATTGAAATTATAATTCATTAAAGAAATGCTACTTGAAGGGTTTGTTGAAATATAGTTGTCAGGAAAAGAAACATTAAGGAGTGTGAGACAATGGGTCCTCAAACTAATTAACTTAGAGATCCTACTGAACTAGGAGATTGGTAAACGTTAGTATGCAAATAAGACATGTATGTATATTTGTCAGTTTCTACTTTCTTTTGTCTCTTATGTTAAATTGGCTTTGGCTTAGCTGTATAAATAAGTTACCTTGAGCATCAGAGAGGGGCTCACATCTGGGTGCATTAGCAAAGTGCTTTGCTAATAAACAGAGTGGTCTGACAAATTATGTGAGTCCTGAATCTGACTTTAACACTCTCACCATCAGCATCAAGAAAATGGTTATATTAGGAAAGGGGGTTTCACAAGATCCTTCTATTACCTTAAATGTAAACCAGCTAGAAGTAGTCCAAAAGTTCAGCTATTTAGGTTCTACAGTGACCACCAACCTCTCACTGGATGAAGAGCTAAATGTTCGCATTGGAAAGGCTGCCACCACCTTTAGCAGACTGACTAAAAGAGCATGGAACAACTCAAAGCTTACCATCAAGACCAAAATATTAGTGTACCAAGCTTGCATTCTCAGCACACTGATGTATGGTGGGGAAACATGGACAACTTATGCTCATCAGGAGAAATGGTTAAACAGTTTCCACCTACGTTGTTTATACTCAACACCAAATGGCAGGATAAAGTCACCAATGCAGAGGTTCTTCAAAGGGCAAATGTACCAAGTGTGACAGCCCTGCTCAAGCAAAGATGACTGTGCTGGCTGGGCCATTTGAGTAGGTTAGAAGATGGATGCATACCCAAGAACATGCTATAGGGGGAGCTACCAGAGGAAACAAAACAACAACAACAATAGGACATCCCAAGCTTCGCTATAAAGACACATGCAAGCAAAATATGAAGGAATTTGGAATTGATCCTGACCAATGGGAAATCTTGACAAGTGATCGTAACAAGTGGCACCATTGTCTCAATCAGGGTATCAAAGTCCATGACAGAAGCTGGCTCCTACAGCTTGAAGAGAAAAGAGCCCGTAGGAAGCAAGCAGTTCCCAACCAAAATACATACATTTGCAATAACTGCCAAAGATCATTCAAATCTCGGATTGGACTACTCAGTCACATGAGACATTGCAAACAATCTACATCATAGGCTTCAATTCCCACCGTCTCTCACAGATGAAAGGATGCCAGTTTAATGTAGAATTTACTGGTAAAACATCATGAATAAATCAAACAAGGAAAGTAAAATATTCTCTCTGTGTTCAAGATCCTTTTTTGATCTGTCTACCTGTACCCAATTTCCTCTTATTCTCCTTTGTGTTCACTTAGTTCCTTCAGCTCTAGACTTCTGCCTATTCCTTTTACTATCCCCTTCAGTTTTCTTCATACTGGATAATAAATCCTTCTTGTCTATTACCATCATGTGGGACAGCATCTTTATCCTTTTGCACCCATTTCACTACCTGACTCTTCAAAATCCCACTTCATTAGCCACAAATTAAATGACAAATACCTCCTAAGCTTTTTTTCTAAATCATATTCCATTCTGTGAACCATTCTATTTTCCACATCTCTGTAACACTCATTGATTACCATTGTACCCTACTTCAACCACATTCTACTTTATCTATTGATGCTTCCATTGTGAAATACAACATATATTCATTTTTATACCAAAACACCTATAAAAGTTTCATTTTTAAATGTACAGTGATTTTTAAAAATTGTATGGTAGACATATATAGCATAAACTTAAAATGCTCTAGTTGAAAACAGACAGATAGATTGATGACAACCAACCTGTGCTTTCCTCATGTAAACTAAGGGTTCTTTCATGTGCTCAGGGGGTGCTGCAGGATGACATGGTGAAGGGAACCTTAAGAAAATAAAATTATGTTTTGAATGTTCAGATTCTTATTAAATACATTGAAGAGTAAAAGACATCAGAGTAATCTTTGAACAAATTTTCTCATCTCTATAATTATTTTTAGAAGCAGTACAATATATGCATTAATAATTCTAAAGCCATGGTCAAACCCCAAACGTTTAAAAAAAAAGAAAAAAGGATCAGTATCAATAAGTGAAATCCCAGTTCCTATCTTTGCATTATAGGTATTCACACTCTTAATAAGAAAAGAAATAGCAAAGGGTACTGTAAATCTCTGGCATGGTTGAAATGTGCACACTCATAAACCCAAATATAATTTCTGTCTTTGGATAAGACAATGAACAATAATTTTGTGGATTGTAATCTAAACTTGAAAAATGGGATTTCACATAAAAAGCAGTCTCTTATCATCTTACTATGCATGTAGAGTACTTCAAGGATGTAAAATAAATATTCAAGGCTGTAGACAAGATATAACATAAATAGAACATTTTGTAAAAACAACAGTTAATCACATCACAAATATTCATAAAACAAATCAAATCATGTTTCATTAAATTTTTAAAGCAGTATTACAGAAGAAGATAATTTTGTGGCTGTTTAGACATTTTTTTTCTTTCCAGGAAACTGTATTTCTCAAAAAAACAAGTTCAGTCTGTAACTTGATTAGTTTTCACAACTGAACATCTCCAAAGTAACTGCAGAATTTTGGAGTGCCAATCACAGCGAGCTTCAATCTTTAGCCATAAATTGCATAGCAATAAAAACATGAAAGCACAGGAAGAAAAGTAGCTGGTGGAATAAAGAACTGTCTAGACAAAATGCAAAATATGAACACCAAGAGATGCATTTCATAAGTAAGACAGACAAGCAAAGTCCTGCAAAAATATTAGTAAAGAAATAAAAGATAAAGATTAGGGCTTCTAGAGAAATACCTTTCGTAATTAAGAAAAAAATGTCTGTGCTTTACATGGTGGAAAAATTGCAGTGACTGAATGTAACCCTGGGACCCCTTAGTTCAAACTGGAAGAGGGCACATGAGATGCCAAAGGGTAGCATGCGAAGTCTCTACCGAGAGCCGTTAGCCCACTGGCTGTCATAATCATTGCAAAATGTATGTAAAGATAATATTTAAAGAATTATGTATCTAAAATTACTCTCTTAAGATCTTTGAGTTAAGATAGGTAACCAGGAGGTGACTACCTCAGAAGTTTTCCTTTCAAGCAGAAGGTAACAGACATCTATCTCCTTGTCTGAGCATTTGTGTATTGTATGACTCCCAATGTATGCTTATTGGTTTACTAAGCCATACGTAAAAGAAGAGATTACCTACATCAGAGGAAATCTACAAGAATAAACAAACAACAGAGTGGATGTCCTGTCTATGAATAAAGATAAAGGATTATTCTGCTATATACTGAAGTGCAAAGCGACAAACAGAATCCCGCACAAAGGGAGGCAAACTGACAGCATACTTGTCTCTCATAAAAGAAGGGTCACAGCTAACTTGGCTGTAAAGTGCTGCAAGGATCTGGGGTGAGCAATACTCTACAAAACATGAGAGTATATTGTCAATTAAGTCTAGGCTCTAGAATGCATGTTATGATTTTACTTAATATGTACTCATTTGTTTCCTATACTTCATCTTAATACTACTACCACTTGAATCTCTACACTTTATTAAACTAACTTATATTTGATTTCACTATAAACATATCTAAGGGCGGTGTGTCAAGTGAAGAAGTGATCTGAGATAGAACTGGTAAGCGGGGGTGTACTATTTCTTTGGAAACAGCAAATCTGTGAATATGGAGTATGTTCAGTGGACCAGAATCTGAATGCTCCAGGGAGACACTTGGAGGGCTTGAGGGTTTGAGTGTTCCAATCGCTAACCTGCAAAGTGACAGCGCAGCCTGCGAGGCCTCGAGGGGAGAGTTTGTGTTACCCGTGGCCTGTGGAGTTGGGATCTGACCAACGGCAGGCATAGTCAAAGCTTCTTCATGCTAAGGCCAGGTAGTAGTGAGGCACCTCACAGTCCTGGGTACCTCCAGGAATCCTCACACTGAAACAAGAACAAGTCGGCTGAACAGAGGTTCAGATGTTTTCAAGTGTGATGTAAGCAACAGCCATCAAGTTAGAAACTCACCTTGTGCACTTGGAGAAATATCAACATCTTAATACTAGAGCTTTTATCAGGGCTCTAGAAGATGCAGGGGGAAAAAGAAAATCAAAACAAGTATGTTCTTTTTCTGCTGCTTTGTCCCTCAGTTAATGTAATCACAATTTGTATTACAGCAGTGTCTTGAGGTGTCCCAAACATCATAGGGTGCCAGTGTTCTAGGTAATATAAATGCATTTAAGAGACAGTTCTTGCTCCAAAAAACATACAATCTAAAGACAGACAAATGGTCTAAGACAGGAAGTAATATTACCCCATTTTATAGATGGGGAGCAAAGGCACAGAAAGATTAAGTGACTTGCCCAAGGGCAGAGCCAGGAATTCAACCAAGGTCTTCTGAGTCAGTGCCATAAGTAAAAGACCATTTTTTTCGCCCTCAACATTTCAAGTACACTTATGGAAATAAACTCAACATCTTTTTATAAAAGCAAAACTAGAAAGCAAAAGACAAAAAAAACTAGGAAAAAAAATCCAAAAATTGTATTTACTTCCTTGTTTGCTCACCTGCGTCTTCAATGGCATCAGTATAGATCTTGCAGAAGATGATCTTAGTGATGTTTTTAAGAGCCTAAGTGACTTAGGAGCCTACATCCCATTTTAAAATAAGTAGCTTAAGCACTTAGCAGCCTAAGTCTCATTGAAAGTCATCCATTTTGGGGGTAGAAAAAGAAATCTGTGATGCACTAAAAATACAGGAACATATTATACCTCCCTAGTGTGACATATACACAATGGTCTTGCAAATAATGCAGACATATCATTCAGACAGATATAAATGTACATAAACATATATAATAAAAATACTGAATAAAAACTCACACATTGAGTTCACTATAAACAGCATTCTGAAGCCTCTTTTCCCATCCTGTTTAAATAAAAAAAAAGAAATTGGCAATCATTTCATAAACAAGTAAACTTTTAAGTATCTGAAGACCGACTCAAGGGAACGTTTCAGATTCACTAAAGTTTGTCGTCTGCAATTCAATTTCACATCTACCTAAGTTCTCTCTCTTTCTTTCAGGCTCTCCCTAAAGGCACAGGAGGAAAGAAATAACTACACTAACAGAAGGTTAAAACACAGAAGGCCAAAGTTAGAATTTGCACGTGCTCCCTTATCTCTGCCTCCTGGTTCAAAAGCTTGACAATACAGTCTTCAGTTATAGAATCACAGTTATTCACATATAATATCATATACATTTTAAGTGCAACCATAGATACACAAGTATAATATTGTAGTATGTTGGTTATTGTATTCTTCAGGGCAAATGAACTCAAGCTCTTAGCATGCGTAAGGGACAATTTTCTGATTCAGAAAGTTGACGTAACAACTTGGCAGTCATCCATTTTGGATCTGGTGTTGACCAACACAGATAATTTAGTTGCAAACACAAAGGTGGTTGGGAACTTGGGAGGAAGTGATCATGATCTGATAGACTTCAAGATCCTAAGGAAAGGAGGACATGAGAACAGCAAAACAAGGACACTGGACTTCAAAAAGGCAGATTTCAATCAGCTCAGAGAAATAGCAGGCAAGGTCCCATGGAAAGACCAAACAGGAAGAAAAAAGAGTTGAAGGGGGCTGGCAGGTCCTAAAACATGTAATATTAGAGGCTCAATATCAAGCTATTCCGATGCAAAGGAAAGAAAAGAAGAGCCACAGGAGGCCAAAGTGGCTGCAAAAGGAGCGTTTTAGCTATCTAAAAACCAAAAAGGATACATATAGGAAATGGAAGGAGGGACATGTCACCAAGGAAATATACATGGGAATAGCGGGACAAAATCAGGAAAGCTAAGGCAAAGACTGAGTGACAGCTGGCAAGAAATGTTAGAAACAATAAGAAAGGGGTCTTCAAATATATCAGCCAAAAAAGAAAATTAAGGATGGTGAGAGTCCACTGCTCAATGGAGAAGGTGAGCTGGTTTTGGAAGACGATAGGAAGGCAGAGCTGCTCACTGTCTACTTTGCTTCAGTCTTCACACAAAAAGCAACAAGTGACTGGACAACTAGCAAAGTTATCATAGACAACAAAGGGGAAGGGATGCAGATTGAGATAAGTAAAGAATGGGTCAGAGATCTTCTGAATTAATTCAAGTCAGTGGGACCTGATGCTATTCACCCCAGGATACTGAAAGAACTAGCTGAAGAAATCTCAGAGCCACTGTGTCATGCAGCAACCCAGGGCCGAGTCTTTATGATCACCCCTTGCCCTGGGTAGTGTGGCCTTGTCTTGGGCTAGTGGTAAAAGTCAATATGGCCACTCTCTCTCTCAGGGTTGTATAGCCTGATGGCCAGGGTCAGGACGACAGCCCCTTCCCACAGGGCTGCGGGGCCCAATGGCTCAAACCAGTATGATTACCAAGTTTGCCCAGGGTATATGGCCTAGTAGTCAAAGTCAGTGTGGCCTCCTGCCTCACCAAGGCCGTGTAGCCTAGTGGCAAGAGTCAGTAGGGTTGTCCCCTCTCTCAGGGCTGCATGGTCAGAGTCAGGATAACTGCCCACTTCCGTAGGACTGTGTGGCCTAGAGACCAGAGTCGGTAAGCTGCCCTGTTCAGCAGGGTTGTGTGGCCTGGTGACCAGAGTCTGTATAGCTGCCCTCTCTCAGGGCTTTGTGGCCCAATAGCCAGAGTCAGTATAACGGCCCTCTTCAGTAGGGCTGTTTGGCCTGGCGGCCGCTCAGACAAGTAAGCCATTATCTGGGGGGGGGGGAAAGGAGTGGAGCGGCCAGGTAGGGGAACCCAGGCCCTCCCTGCTCCACCAGGTCCCAGCTCAGAGCCCTGTCAGTGGCAAGTATGCCCACCACTGTGTCAGTGGAGAATCCACCTGAAACACGCTGACCCCACTGGGGGAGGGTGGGTTGCATACTTGGAGGATAGAGCTAAACTTCAAAGAGATCTTGATAAATTGGAGAACTGAGCTATATAGACAACAAAATGAAACTCAATGAAGACAAATGTAAAGTGCTACACATAGGGAAGAAAAACCAAATGCACAAATACAGAGTGCAGGATAACTGGCTTGGCAGCAACACTGATGAGAAGGATCTGGGAGCTGTGGTTGATCACAGCCTCAGCATGAGTCAGCAATGTGATGCTCTTGCAAAATAAATAAATAAATAAATGCAATTTTGGGTTGCATTAACAGAGGCATAGCATGCAAGTCATGGGAGGTGATCATACCGCGCTACTCAGCATTTGTGAGGCCTCAGCCAGAGTACCAATTTAGGTCACCAATGTATAGAGAGGATGTAGAGAAACTAGAAAGGATTCAGAAGCAAGCAACAAAGATGATCAAAAGGATGGAATGCAAACCACATGAACAAAGGCAGAAGAAACCGAGTATGTTATAAAAAGATGCCATAAAAAAAGATGGAGAAAAGTTGTTCTCTCTTGCCACAGAGAGCAGGACAAGTGCCTATATGACTTAGGAGTGGCACCCCATTTTCAAAAGTGAGTTAGGTGCCTTTTGAGTTAGGCACTTTTGAAAATTTTATCCCTAGACTTCAAAAATGGTAAGATCCCTTCTCTATAAAGGTATGTATTTTAAGATTATTGAGGATGGAAGGGTTTTTTCCTTTTGCAGTCAGACTTCTGAAAAGTATTTTAGAATGTCAAGTTGTTTCTTAGAGAAATTCACAGGCATTGTACATATTAACAGTGTATCTTAAAATAATTTATGTTACTTTTTCTTATTTGAACTATGTTATATTTTTATGCAACTATCCTTAACCAGTCTTAATAAAGTTCAGATATTACTTTCTCCAATTAGTGATTGTATTTTTAAAAAAAAATTGTTAAAGGGTTTCTTTAAATGTATCTAGATTTTACAAAATCTCAATAAATCATTCCATGATTTAGTAGTTTTACAGAACTTAAACTACAAAACATTCAAAAATTAAATTCCACAAAACAGGCTTCCCATCCGGCTTTAGTAAATAAATAAGTTTAATAAATACATTTAATAAGTTCCCACTAACATTTTTATTTACAACTATTATCTATTGAATCCCCACAATGGTGCCTTACATAACAAAAAACAGTACTTCAGCAAGGTACTGAAGCATATGCCTAACTTCATTGGGATTACTCACATGCCTAAAATTTACCACATGCTTAAGTTCCTTGCTGAATCTCAATAATGTCTTGGGTGGACCATTACACATGCTGAATATCTTAACAACTTCAGTGGGACTCCACTCCCCTGTTGATGATCCCTTTGCAGTATCAGAACCTAAATGACCTGACATGGCAAGCAAAGACATGGCATGACAAGCATAGACAAATACTGAGGGTAAGGTAGTGTAACAGAAGTTACAGACATACGTTTATAAGGTTCTTCAAAGTAGGACATAATGATTCTTTTCTTCTTCCCCCCTGCACATACCAAAGACTTTAATAAAACCACACCAATTTTCGTAGAGACTTTATGCCTGGAAACTAGTGATTTGAGGTTGCATCTGCACAACTTTAACTTTGGCCATTTCTTCACTGGAGTAATTAATCATGCTGTCTTAACATGAGAAACAAATTAAATGTCCTATTTTTGTTCCATAAACTTTGCTCTATTTTAAAAGAAGATAATAGGAGCCTTTGTCTGCAATGCTTTCAAGTTCTGCTGGTTTGAAATTTTTTTAAATAATGTAAATTCCATAATCTGGAATTACAGAATATTACAGCTATATTTATTCACAGAAGTGTTTATACTTGTACAGATTCAGCAACTGAATGAACTATTACAAACCTGAGGTCTTCAGAAATTCCTTAATATCTTCCTTTAGTGATTCAAGTTTAATTTCTGGTTTGTGCAGACTACCCTAATAAATAAAAGAAAAAAAGCAGACAGGAGAGTAAGCTTTCTATTTTTAATTATGACATTAGACACATTCTTAGGACTACACAGGTAGAAGTAATATGCACAAGATGAATGAGTTTCAACTATTGTGGAAACCATGATCTTAAAATTTTCTGAGTTCAGGGCATAAGGAATCTCAGCCATAACATAGCATTTGGAAGATAATAATGGGAGAGTTTGTCATACAAAGATGTAGTACATGGGAACTGTGAGTTGTAGACTTGGATATTGTAAAAGAGAAAGGAGCATATAAAGATGAAAGAACATTAAAATACAGGCGGAAAATAGATTTTTTTTATGCTCCAGAGGAACTGAAATAGCTTATTATAAAAATTCCCACAGCAACTCCATAATAATATAGCTCCCTTAAAAGAAAAAAATCCAGAGTTTGAATAAGCTTTGTCCAGACTAAACAAATCCTTTAGGGGCTGAAGCAGACCACTGCCAAACTTCCAGGCTAAACTCAAGCCTGATCTACACACGAAGTTGTACCGGTACAACTAATGGTGTAATTTTATATCAATATAATTAAACCAGTGCGACTTTTTGTGAGGACTCTCTTTTATATCAGTTTAAACCTGACATATTGATATAACTTGGACCTATAAATTTGGTGCTGGCTAAACCAATATAAGCAGTTTTAAATTGATATAAAAAAAGAGTTCAAAACAAAAGTTGCATTGGTTTAATTAAACCAATTTAAGTTACACCATTACAACATCTGTGTAGACAAAACATCAATCTTAAAGATGAAACAGGGCTCTACCTGAGCCAGTCTAACTTCATTCCCAACCTAACCCTCCAAAAGCTATAACTGGCCTCTACCTAAATGAGGTTTACAAACAGTGGTGGATTACTGCATTGGCTGATAGGGCCTGTGCCCCGGGGCCCAAATCAATTTGGCGGCCCTGCAGGAGCACCGGAACTCTGGTCCCGACCCCTGCTTCCTTTCCTCGCTCCTCTCTTCCTCGAGGCTCCACCCCCTGGCCCAGCTGGAAAACAAAGCCTGAGGTAGGGTAAGCATATTCACCCTACCCCCACACAGAGCTGGCCAAGCCGCTTGCGCCTCCCGAAATGGGCCCAAGAAGGGCCCCCTCCCCCCATACAGCATGGAGCTGACCTTAGCCTCTCTCCCTTCCCCCCCTGTACAGGGCTGGCCCGAGCCCCACTGCTCACCACCCTGCAAACCCAGCACACTCACCCCCCAGACCCTTTTTGGCGAAACTGAGCATTTGTCCCGTTTCCTCTTCCCAGTTTTGCCAAAAAAGTCCAAACAGCTGAGGCCAAAACGGGATATATGATCACCCTAGGCCAGGGGTTCCCAAACTTTTTTGGTTATGCTCCCTCTTACCTGGTCCGCACCCCACCCCAGGAGCCAGGGCCAAGAGTGGGACCAAATTTGGGGGCCGGGAGCAAGGCCACGGGAGCAAAGCCACAGCTGGGGCTACAGGCAGGTCAGATCTGGGCCCCACCACGCCCCCCGAACATTGCTCCGTGCCCCCTAGGGGGACATGCCCCACAGTTTGGGGACCACTGCCCTAGGCTGTGGTAAGAGCCACTCAGGGAGCCTGGGTAATTGTGAAGAGCCCCAGACCCTCCACCTGTCATGGGTGGGCAGCTGTGGTGTCCAAGAGCAGCCCCTAACACTCAGGGCATGCCAACCAGGGCCGGTGGAGGGTCCAGGGCTCCCCAGAGTGACCAGGGCTTCCTGGGCAGCTCTTACCACAGCCTGGCTTCCAGCCAGGATAGGGGTGGGGACTTGGGGGGCCCAAATGTTCTTTGTGCCCAGAGCCCCAATAAATCTGTTTACAAACTAACAGTCTTCCAAGACCGGAGGAAACTTTACAATGTGATAGCTCCAGCCCTAGTAGGATCTACCCAATCACTGCTCCATCAGAGTTTCTCAGTTGGCAGCAAATGCTTTTGTGCGGTTTTCCCAATGTAAATATATTAGTTCAGTGGAAAGGAAAAACCAGCCCTAAAGACATACCCTGAAGTTTGTTCCTACCTTAAATACCAAGGGAAATACAAAAGGAAACTAGTTCCAATTACCTATTAAGTCTTGTACCAAGCAGTCCCCCACTCCCCATAACAGACAATTTTTTGCAGTATCGATCCTCTTCTATACATAATGGAATGATTTCATTCTGTAGCTATTTGGATGTATATTTAATTATATGTATTACTTAACTGGAATAGTTATATACATTTAGAACACTTGTAATCTTAAATGTATGGAAAACTTAAACATTACTTTCATTTACTTGAAGTTACTTTAATAGGAAACTCACGGAACAATAAAATAAGGAAAATGAAGTCCAAACATTCCTTAAACCTAATCTTACTTTGAATTAGTATCAAAATTGAATCTCAAAGCACATTTTGACAATTACTACAATAGTGACAATTACTAATTACTGGAAGAACACATTCTGAATGACATTAAACTTTCCATTCTGAATAATATTGTCTACTAGGTTGTTCCATTCATTTATTAGTTGAGTGATATGGGGGCAGGGAGGTCTTTCGTTTTCTTAAGTTTTCATTTCTGTCCCTTAGCAAAGCCTTGGGACTGTTCAGAATACTATGTTTTGGAGTATGTACACACTTCGTCCTAATAGCTCACATTTTTTTAGTCATGGGATCAACCTGCTTCTGTGTTTCAGGAGTGGATATCATACTCTCCTAACTCACCACCTTTTTCAGCTGTATATTCAACTGAATTGACTACATAAAGCAATAATGTGTTGACCATTTAATAGCTCTACACACTGTTTAAATATTTTCAGACTTCCATTTAAAGTCTTTTCTTCTTAGATAAGTGCCATGACTTTTGTATATGTTTAGTTCTGTTCATCTGGCTAGTTTCACACAAGTGCCAAATGTTTTTAGCTTTAATTACTGATATCTCCCTAATCATAACACTCTCTCAAAATGGTCATAAGAAAAGGTTCATAGTTTGCTTGCTAGGTAATTTATATTACAAAAACCCAAAGAAGTCCAAGTGCTAATTTTGGTTGGATTTTAATTTATACTCCCTTTGCAGAAAAAAAGTTATGAACATGTTTGAACAAATTTTAGATTATAGAAACCTGATTGACGTTGACACCAATAGCCTTGTCTACATTTGAGCATTTCTACATTAAATTATGTTTGATAGCTAGGGAACAGTATAGGGGTAAAGTGAAGCACTGTTCATATACAAGTACAAATAATCTAGCAATTGAGATGGAAAACAATTGAGAGCAAGTAACAATTTGTCTCAGCTTTTAGGCAGAAGTAGGTCATTTTAAATTTGCTGGATAGGTTTTGTAAATAATAATATTTGCAGTTTTAATCAACTTCCTAGGTTTCATTTGAAGATAGAAATTTACTGCTGCAAACAAGGTACACATCTGCAAAGAAATTCATGTGTACCTACATTACTAATAAAGATCTTCTGTGAATCAAACTTAAGTTGTTTCTGAACTCCTTAATCTGTTTAACGTATTCATAACTGTATTCAATTCAATTAAGATTCTTCATACTGCAAATGTCACTGCTGAACAATATAGACAAGAAGATTACAATCTCTATTAATACAAGAACAGGTCAGTAAGTTCTCTGTTAAATGAGATACATGAAAATAAATTTATTATCTATAATGAATCATGAGCCTACTATTATTTGATAGATTTTGGTATATAATGTTGCATATTACAGAGTTGATCACTTTCTAAATGCGAACTTTCATATCAGCGAAGTTCAGTATCAATAATTCTTTTAGTACTGAAGAAAAGATCAAAATAGTTGCTTTGATTATCTGATCTCACAGTCTGTCCACTCTAGCTAAGCTATTATGTCTATCTGCCCTTCCTTTAGCCACACCCATCCAGGTAGTGTCAAGATCTTGCCACTTACTCCGCCAAAACTTTCCCAAAAAACAGACAGCTCTCTCTACCAACACCACTAAAACTCTTGTCCAGGCCCTTATTTCCCATCTTAATTACGCAACCTTCTTCTTTGACCTTCCTGACACCCATCTCAGGTCCAGCAAAAAGCTGCTGATAAGGTCATCTTCCTGGGCAGTCATTCCAGTCATGTCACCCCCTTCCCCTTCTTTAATCAGCTCAAGCGGCTCCCCTGTCACAATCATATCAGATATATCTTTTTATCCACACTTTAAGATCCCTTATGATCCTTTCTATCTTACCTGCCTTCTTCACTGGGCCAACGTCTATCACCCAGAAGTCTGCTTCTTCTACAAGCACCTTCACATATTCTTCGATGCTGATTCTTATGCATGAAACTCCCTCTCATAACTTATCTATAAAGCCACAACCCTGTCTTCTTACAAATCCCTTCTCAAGACCCACTTCTGCAGAGATGCCAACAATAAATTGCAATCTGAAAATGGTCATGCAAGTGGCAATAGTGATTACTGGTATAATTAATATCACATTTTTTTATGTTTTCAAAAAATTACTCTGCTTCAGTTTTCATCTCTTCGTTTACTCCACTTCTCCCCATTGTCTGTCTAATGTCTGGATAGGGTTTTTCTACCTGTCAGAAGGACAACTTATGAATCTTCTGCCCCAATGAAATGCTCAGGCCTATTTTTTTTAAATTATCTATCTGTCCATCCAGCCAGATATTTTTATGGTTATAGTAGGTTCTGAGTGACTCACAATCATTAGCAGATTTTTATTACAGCTCAATGGAAGTGGAAATTCCATTTCACAAAAGTTTACAAGATTTCAATATCTGGCTTCATTTCAAATCAGAATGAAACCAGAAAATTTCATAATTTTCTGTGAAAGAAAAGTCTGGCACAAATTATTTCAGATCAAAACATTTCATTTTGATTTTGACTTTATTATAATACAAAAATGCAAAAAGTCATTTCAAAATGAAATATCAAAATATTTCATTCCAAAAATGTCAAAACAGGGCATTTCAACATTGTAGGAACTTTTTCCCCATAATTTTTCTCCTAAACAAAATTTTTGCAAACTTGACACAATGTCACAAAGCATTTGATTTCAACGGAACCATATTTTTCAGTGGATTAAGACCCTTGTCAAAAGACAATGACGGCAAGTGTGTCAGTCCTCCATCTATTCAACAGCCCATTGGTTGGGGCACTTACCTGGGATCTGGGAAACCCCAGTCTGAATCGCTGCTCTGCCTGATTTGGAGCACTGACTTGAAGCCAGGTCTCCCACATCACAGGTTAGTGTCCTAATCCCTGGAATATGGGGTCTCTCTCTCTCTCTGATCCAATAAATATTTAAATTATTTATATACAGTGGAACAGTTCTAACAGAAGAGCTTGAGAGAGACCCACTCCATTACAGCCAATAGACTGGTGGTGAGGCACTCATTACAGATGTTGGAAACCTGTGTCCACATCCCTGCTCCAAATCAGATATGGGTTTGAATATGGGTCTCCCACATTCCAAGTAAGTACGCTGACCACTGAGCTATTGGCTATAGTGTGTGGGGGGGAGGGGTGTCTCTCCCTCTCATTTTTTGTGAGGGAGAGGCTGACCTGGCTTAGGCACCTAACTCCAGGAGAGGGTTCATGGTTGAAAATCTGAAGTAGTGCTCTCCAGCCTTTCAGTTAGGCACCTAACCCTCTTTGAGGATCTAAGCCTTCAGCATTTCCCTTTCCTTTGCATTTCACTTGCAGCTGGCATAGGCAGCTGCCCGCTCAGTTTCCTGGCTTCTGAGAATCCCTTTAAGAGTCTAAGGCCATGTCTACACTACGAAAGTACTCCGATTTCACAGAAGTCAATTTTTGGCTTTTTGTATAAAGATTGTATAAAGTCGAGTGCATGCATCCACACTAAGCACATTAATTCGGCAGCGTGTGTCCACAGTAGCGTGGCAAGCGTCAACATTCTGAGCGGTGCACTGTGGGTAGCTATCCCACAGTTCCCGCAGCCAATTGGAATTCGGGGCTGAGCTCCCAATGCCTAATGAAGCCAAAAATTTGTCACGGGTGGTTATGGGTAAATGTTGTCAGTCAACCCTCCTTCCCTCCGTGAAGCAACAGCAGACAATCATTTTGCGCCCTTTTCCCTGGATTGCCCGAGCAGACGCCATAGCACGGCAAGTATGGAGCCTGTTCAGCTCACCACAGCAGTTATGACCATTGTAAACACCTTGCGCATTATTGTGCAGTTTATGCAGAACGAACACCTGAAAAACCAGGCAAGGAGGCAACGGCAGAGCGGTGATGAGGACATGAACACAGATTTTTCTAAAACCGCGGTCCCCAGCAATTTGGAGATCATGGTGTTACTGGGGCAGGCTCATGCTGTAGAACACCAATTCTGGGCCCAGGAAACAAGCACAGAGTGGTGGGACCGCATAGTGTTGCGGCTTTGGGATGATTCCCAGTGGCTCCGAAACTTTCGCATGTGTAAGGGCACTTTCATGGAACTTTGTGACTTGCTTTCCCCTGCCCTGTAGCACAAGAATACCAAGATGTGAACTGTGAGGGCTGCTCTCAAGCAAGTGGCAATAGCCCTGTGGAAGCTTGCAACACCAGACAGCTACCGGTCAGTCGGTAATCAATTTGGAGTGGGCAAATCTACTGTGGGGGTTACTGTAATGCAAGTAGCCAATGCAATCATTGAGCTGCTGCTATCAAAGGTAGTGACTCTGGGAAACGTGCAAGTCATATTAGATGGCTTTGCTGCAATAGGATTCCATAACTGTGGTGGGGCAATAGTCGGAACGCATATCCCTATCTTGGGACCGGACCACTAGGGCAGCCAGTACATAAACCACAAGGAGTACTTTTCAGTGGTGCTCCAAGCACTGGTGGCTCATAAGGGAAGTTTCACCAACATCAACATGGGATGGCCGGGAAAGGTTCATGACGCTCGCGTCTTCAGGAACTCTGGTCTGTTTAAATGGCAGCAGGAAGAGATTTACTTCCCAGACCAGAGAATAACTGTTGGGGATGTTGAAATGCCTATAGTTATCCTTGGGGACCCAGCATACCCGTTAATGCCCGGGCTCATGAAGCCGTACACAGGCACCCTGGACAGTAGTAAGGAGCTGTTCAACTATAGGCTGAGCAAGTGCAGAATGATGGCAGAGCGTGCATTTGGACATTTAAAGGGTCGCTGGCACAGTTTACTGACTCGCTCAGACCTCAGTGAAACCAATATTCCCATTGTTATTGCTGCTTGCTGTGTGCTCCACGATCTCTGTAAGAGTAAGGGGGAGATGTTTATGGCGGGGTGGGAGGTTGAGGCAGGTTGAGGTGAGAGGTTGAGGTATACGCTGAATACGCATAGCCAGACACCAGAGTGTTAGAAGAGCACAGCAGGAAGCGCTGCGCATCAGAGAAGCTTTGAAAACCAGTTTCATGACTGGCCAGGGTACTGCATGACACTTCTGTTTGTTTCTCCTTGATGAAAACCCGCACCCTTGGTTGCCTCTAAATGCCCTGTAAGCCACCCGCCCTCCCCCCTTCGATCACAGCTCGCTTGCAAAAGAAATAAAGTCACTATTGTTTAAAAAACATGTATTCTTTATTACTTGATTATAAAAATAGGGAGATAACTCACAAGATAGCCCGGGTAGGGTATGAGAGTAGGGTAGGAGGGAAGGAAAAGGCCACTTTAAAACTTCTTGAATGACAGCCTTCTGTTGCTTGGGCTGTCCACTGGGATCGAGTGGTTGGGTGCCCGGAGCCTCCTCCCCCACGTTCTTGGGCATCTGGGTGAGGAGGCTATGGAACTTGGGAAGGAGGGAGGGCAGTTAAACAGAGGTTGCAGCAGCAGTCTGTGATCCTGCTGCCATTCATGAACCTCCACAAGACGCTGGAGCATGTCCGTTTGATCCCTCAGTAGCCCCAGCGTTGCCTCATGCCTCCTCTGATCTTCCTGCCACCACCTCTCCTCACGTTCGTCGGCCACTTTCCTGTACTCTGTTATTGTGTCCCTCTACACATTCTGCTGAGCTCTGTCAGTGCCGGACGACTGCATGAGCTCAGAGAACATTTCATTGCGTGTGCGTTTTTTTCACCGCCTTATCTGAGATAGCCTTTGGGACGGAGGACGGAGGCTTCAAACATTTGTAGCTGCTGGAGGGAAAAAAGGGAGTAAAGTATTTAAAAAGATACATTTTACAGAACAATGGCTATACTCTTTCACGGTGAACACCACTATTCACATTACATAGCATATGTGATTTTGGTACAAGGTCGCATTTTGCATCTTATATTGAGTGCCTGCGGCTTTGGTGTTAGAGATCACACATGCAGTGCCGGGCAACAGAATTCAGCTTGCAGGCGGCCATGGTAAGCCATAGTCTTTCGGCTTCTGCAACCTTCATAACAGCAGCACCCTCCGCTCCCATACCAAGCAAAGCACACTGAGTTGGCCATTTAGTGCTGCGGTTTTCCTGTTAACATGCAGCAGCAGAAACCAAACTAACCCCCCGCCCCCGCTATCCAATTCTCTGGGATGACTGCTGTATTCCTCACCCCACCGTGTGGCTGGCATCAGGGAAGATCCCTGCTAGCCAAACGCAAACAGCTCAGCGCCAATGCCCCCTGCCACCGCATGGCTAACTGCGGGGCGGATTTCTTTTCAGCCACAGGCAAACAGCCCAGTAGGAACAGCCACTTCTGAATGTCCCCTTAATTAAATTCGCCTATTTCAACCAGGTTACCATGAACGATATCACTCTCCTGAGGATAACACAGAGAGCTAAAGAACGGATGTTGCTTGAATGCCAGCAAACACCAGGACCATACGCTGCCAGGCTTTGTCATGCAGTGATACCAGATTACTTGCTCCTAGCATGACGTGGTAAAGTGTCCTACCATGGAGGATGGAATAAGGCTGCTCTCCCCAGGAACCTTCTGCAAAGGCTTTTAGACTACCTCCAGGAGAGCTTCATGGAGATATCCGTGGAGGATTTCTGCTCCACCCCCAGACATGTTAACAGACTCTTCCAGAAGCTGTACTGGCCACGAATGCATCCCAAGTTCTCAGGGCTACTTAATCATTAAAAAACAAAACACTTGCTTTTATAACATGTATTATATTTTAAAAGGTACACTCACCAGAGATCCCTTCTCCAGCTTCGTTGGGTTGGGAGAGTATTTCAGTACGGGTGATAAAAAGATCCTGGCTGTCAGGGAGAACGGTGTGCTGTGTGCTCTCCTCAAGCTCGTCCTCCTCATCATCTTCCCCGTCCGCAAAATCCTCAGGCATGGCGGAGAATACCCCATCATTGGAGTCCACAGATAGGGGTGGAGTAGTGGTGGCGGCCCCCCTTAGAATTGCATGCAGCTCAGCATAGAAGCGGCATGTCTTGGGCTCTGTCCCGGAGCGTCTGTTTGATTCTTTGGTTTTCTGGTACGCTTGTCTGAGCTCCTTAAGTTTCACACGGCATCGTGTTGTGTCCCTGCTGTAGCCTCTGTCCCTCATGGCCTCAGAGATTTTTTGAAATGTTTTGGCATTTCGTCTTTTGGAACGTAGTTCTGATAGCACGGATTCCTCTCCGCATACAGCGATCAGATCCAGTACCTCCCGTTCGGTCCATGCTGGAGCTCTTTTTTGATTCTGGGACTGATGAGCTCGCCTGGCCAAACAGGAAATGAGATTCAAAAGCTCCCGGGGCTTTTCCTGTATACCTGGCCAGTGCATCCAAGTTGAGAGTGCTATCCAGAGCGGTCACAATGGTGCACTGTGGGACAGCTCCCGGAGGCCAATACCTTCAAATTGCGTCCACACAAACACTAATTCGAAACAGCGACGTCCATTTCAGCAGTAAACCCCTCATTAGGGAGGAGTACAGAAATCAGTTTTTAAGAGCCCTTTATGTCGAAAAAAAATGGCTTCGTTGTGTGGACGGGTGCAGGGTTAATTCATCTTAACGCTGCTAAATCCGACATCAACTCGTAGTGTAGACCAAGCCTAACTCTCCCCATGCACTGTATGGGAAGGCTAGGTGCCAAACTGTGGGCTGTGAATTCCAGTGGGCAGGAGGGGCACTTAGGAGTTAATTTAAGTCTCCTTTGTGAATCTAGCCTTCGGTCCCTACCCTCTAGTTACTGTGGCTCAGAGGTATATTCAAACCTTTTTAATACTCTTGGGTTAAAGTTAATCTGCGATCAGAGTGAATTATCAAAGATAACTCTGAATCTTTATGCAGGTCTCTAGCTTCTCACATCAACTTGATGCTGAAGAGTCCAGTAAAACAAGTTGCTGTTTCCACTGTGTGCTTGACAACTTAATTATCCTAAATGGTATAAATAATATATCATACATGAAAATTCAAGAAATAAAGGAGAAGTCTTCTCTTCTTTACAGTCCCCTTTTCCTTCTTGTACCCAAAACGTAACCGACTGGTATCTCTACTCAGAGTCCAAAGACTCAACATTCATAAACATCATTCTTAAGAAACCCAGTTTTTTCAAAAGTTCTGTAAGTTGACAACAGAAACCGTTCTTTTTGAGCTCTGCCTGCTAGAACTAAAAAAAAAAAGTAAAAACATTAATGAGTATAGCAAGAATTTTGTTGTTATTTTAAATATTAGTTCCTCAATGTTTTAATTAGGCTCAGTAAATATCACTAACTCTAAAAAAACTCTGGACACTAATTTTAAGGGGGCACTATGTGGACACAAATCTTGATTTACACCCTGACATTTGTCTGATATTGTACATGCACATGCATACAAAATTTTGAATGATTTGAGGGTTTACAATGTTATTTACAGAGAACTCCCAAAGTGATTTTTTATATTTTTTAAAAACAAATAAGAGCTAAAAGTAACTAAAATAAAGTTAAGTTTTCTCTTGGAAGAATTTAGATCAGCAACACAACGGATCTCAATATCGTTGAGATTTATCTAAAATTGGTTTCATGTAGAGATGTTCAATTCTGCAGTTAGTACAGATTTATTTATACTGCAATGTTCAGGTCAGAAACAGAATGTAACTAACAAGCAGACCAGAACATAGATCATGTTCCAGAGATAAATAGGAGTTGAGGTGCCTTGCATAAGAATAGCAAGATTTTGTACACGATCTGCGGCTTCAAAGTTAGCCAATATAATGGTCTGATTAGGCAGTAATTTGAGATAACAATAACAAAATTCAACAAATCACAAAAACAAAACAGAGAAGGCCTGGATGCCTCCCCCCGGCCCCTACAAAAAAACAACCATTACAACCAACCACTACAGAGAAAACTTGAACACAGATCAGAGTTTTGGCAGAAAAGATAAAACAAGTGAGATCTATAGTGTTTGTAAGGGGAGGATAATTGTGAGGTTCATAAATTAACTCAGGATCAAACAGAATGCACATATTCCTGGAAAAACCCAGGATCCAAAGGTAACCTCTTAAAAAGCAAGAATAAATGACGGAACAATAGCAATCAGAGCCAAGAAACACTACCTCAACTTTGTCTGTATTAATTTAAACTACAAATCCCCAAAACCAGCTAATCACATTTAGAAATGTTTTTGTAGGTAGACATCAAATAATGTCAAGTTCAAGCTGCTCTCTTCACCTTTACAAAGCTTCATCCTACTCTACATCTCTCTATCCTCATCTCCTAAGTACTCGCAATATTTAAACTCTGGCCAATCTGCCTTCTTCTTGCCCAATTTGTCTCCTTTACCTTCTCCATATGATTGGAATAATCTCTCTACTAATATATACCAAGCTCCTTCCACAAACTTCTAAAATCCACCTGTTCTGTGAAGTTTTTAAGAGAAACCGGGCTGTGGCCATTATGTTCTGTTCTGTTTGTACTGTTGGTTTTCACTTATATATCTAGATTATAAATCTTCTTTTGTGTTTGGTAGTGACCTACATAGCACTTACAACACTATATTCATTTACTTATCTATATAAACAAGAGAGCAGAAGATACAGATCTGAAATAGCAGACAACAATTTTATATAATTATGATTGCTAATACAGGTTTTTATGTTTAAGTTTTTTATTTTTATCTATTTAAATTTCAAAATTGTGGGAAATTATGGAGGAGGCTAGACAATGGCCAGTCAGACAACTACTTAATGACAGAAAATGTTAAGATTCAAAAAGTTCAAACTTTATAATACACAAATTGTCAGCATCATATGTCAAAATATACAAAGTAAATATAATTAAATCAAATTCTAACAAGTTTGCAAGCAGCATTTTTCTTAGTTTGGCTATCTGTAAATTACCTTTATCATTGATGGAAATTTTTTTTTGTCAGTTTGTGTGTGTACATCGAAATGGACATTTATCAATAAAAATCTAATCCTTTCAAGACTATTTAATAACAATGAAACTCAGGAACAGCACTAATAGACATACAGAAAATAATACAGGGTCCAACGCATAATCCTGTCGGAAGCCTACACTGACATAAAAGTGAAATGGCATGATCCCATGCAGAACCCAAAAATTTGAGAGCTATAAATTAAATCAATAGAGCACTGAATCATGGAAGTCAAAAGTGGACAGCCACGGAACATAGACTTGTCTAATACAGGAATACTAACTAAAGTAAGGCAAATAACCATTTGTTTTATCCACTAAAACATCATTTGTACAACAACAGGGACACTGTAAATTTAAAATATTGTCCACAATTTAAATTTTGTTAAAAAAAAATTATAAAACATAATACCAAAATAAATGTTTTCATAATGTGTTTAAAGTTTGAAACCCAGAACTAAGAACCTGAAAATAAAACTGATAAACTAGAAAAAAGTTAAAAATTGACTTTATTGATTTTATTACCAAGCCATGAGAAAGGTATAAAGAAAAAAAGATAGTAACAAAAACTGGAGTTTTAAAATTATTTCTGTATTAACAATCTAAGGGCTGTTAGAAACATAAAAAAGTTGTTTGTTTACAATATCTTCAGGTTGACAGCATTTATTTATATAGCCAGTCCTATTAAATAACCATCTCTAAAATAAATCCAGACTAATATAGGCAATGCAAATTATTAACCTGAAGGAATGACCAAACACGGTCCTTCAAAATGTTAAGCATGTGTGTAAGTGTTTGCAGGATCAGGGCCCTAACTCAGAATAATGCACTTCAGAAATGAACAGTTGTAAAGTAAGCTGCTATAAAGAAACCAGAAATGTAGCTTGCTTACTTTAAACGAGATTTTCTAAAAAGCCTATTTAAAAAAAAAAATCAAACAGAAAGGCCCACAAGAAAACAATCAAGACATTAACAAGCAATGTAAAGTAAATAAAAGTTCTCAAAAGAAACTACAGAGAATAGGATCATGAAAACAGATATTGCCATGAACAATAAGACAAGAGGTCATCCACAAGAAAAAAACGTGGAGGGGGGAATACATGAAGACAGAGTTTTAGGTTACAAATTTACAAATTCAGTTCAGGCCATAATGTTTGTGGCTGTTCCACCTCAAACAATCCACAGGACAGGATGTCCACTAAGGAGATACGTATTAGATGTAGAGTGCAGTGAGAAACCTTATGCTCAGATAAACTGGTTAGTCTCTAAGGTGCCACAAGTACTCCTTTTCTTTTTGCGAATACAGACTAATACGGCTGTTTCTCTGAAATCAGTGAGAACAAAGGATCACAATTATTACAGCATCATTTTCTGGTGCATATTTCATTTATTTTCCTTCCTTTTCACCAAATCCTTATGTTCTGAGGGGAAACCGCAGGAGGAGAGGGAGTTAAAAAAAACTTGCATCTCAAATTAAGGATTAAAAAACGACCCAATTCATTTGGTGGAGCAATTTGAATGAGTGCGACTTTAACCATATTATTAATACACACAGCAAAATCCTCCCTGCCCAGAGGGAGTGGATATAACTACTACCCTGACAGTTAAGCAGCGAGTCTCCCGGCCCTGCAGAAGAGTGAAAGGTTTAGGGCAGGTCTGACTCCCTCTCCTCTGGGCACACACAGGCTTCCCACGCTCATGCCGCCCTGCGGCATCCGCCCAGCAGTGTCAGGGGCGAGTGCCGGCCGTGTGCGTCCAGCCAAGGGGGGAAGGGAGGACAAGCGGCTGGGGTGAGGGGCGGGACGGAGAGAGGGACACAGAGAAAGGCCGTGGGGGAAGGAAGCAGAAAGGGAGACAGACGCATGGAAGGACGGGGTGGGGGTGGAGCGGGTCAGGCAGGCAGCGAGGGGAGGACAGCCAAGGGCCGGGGACTGGGCTCACCCGTGCCTGCCGCTCCAGCTGGGAGTGGAGGCTGGAGCCCTTCAGCCGCTGCACGATCTGAGCGATGGCCAAGGAGAGCCCAGTGTCCGGCTCCAGCATCATCCCGGCGCACACCGGAGGGATTTGTGCCCGGCCAACACGCCTCGCCGCCGCAGCGGGGGAGCCGTAGTAGCGGGACCAATTTCAGGGAGACACCCTCGCTCCCTCCTGCCCCTCTCCCGCTACTTCACTGACGGCGTTACCAGGCAACTAAGGGAGCGGAAAGCGGCGCTCGGCTGCGGATTCCGGCTGGAAACTGGCTCCCCAGAGCAGAGTTCCGGTCTCCGGGCCTTCCCCCGCGTTGTTCTGCGCTAGCCCAGGCCACCGTAAAGACAGGGTGACATGACTGCTGGCCCTGGCGATACCAAAGGCAAAACTAGACTCTACTGCAAAAGGCCAGTATTTCACCCTCAGCCCCTGAGCAGGGGACAGGCTCCCAGCCCCACCTGCTGTCCAGAATAAGAGACACCCCGCTCCCCCAGCACGGCTGGCAGCATTCACGAGTGTCACCACCAATGTGTTCCACCTATGGATCCAGTCACCATGACAGGGTGCTCTCCCCCCCACCTGCCTCACACACTGTTCCTATGTCTTGTGTTACACTTTCCTGAGCCCTGCAAGCCTACTGCCTCACCACAGCACCCCATGGCAAAGCCATGACGTATCATCCCTGGGCTTTGCATGCCATCCTGGGCTGGGACCACACGGTAATTAAAGCATTGGGGTGCTTAGAATTGGGAGGCCTACCCTGTACTCTTAGCTCTGCCACTGACTTCCTCTGAGTCTTTGGCAAGACTTTTAGGCCTGCCATAAAAAATGAGATTGACCTAGCTATGGCAGTCAGGGCTGTGAAAAATTTTATGCCCCAAGTGCCAGGCCTAGGAAGAATTATTCTATCACTGTAGCTACAGCCTATTGCTGGAAAACCTCCACCCATTGAAAAAGGACGTGTCTACACTACAGCAGCATAGATGCAGCTACAGTGACCTCCCACATATTCCTGGTATACGGGACATTCCAGTACTTCTGGGAATGGCCCCCGCTGGCCTGACCTTAGACATTCAGTTAGGGTTACCATATTTCAAGTTCCCAAATAGAGAACACTACCGGGGAGCGTTGGAGGGGGAAGGAGGGTTCAATTTTTATGGCAATATCATACCATGCCACCCTTACGTCTGCGCTGCTGCTGGCAGTGGTGCTGCTTTCGGAGCTGGGCGGCTGGTCAGCAGCCGCCACTTCCAGCCATCCAGCTCTGAAAGTGGCGCTGCTAGCAGCAGCAGTGCAGACGTAAGGGTAGCAAACCAGTAAACATACACACCGTAATTAGGACATGCCAGGAATTGCAATTCTACCAGAAACAATGTTGGAAAAAGGACAAGCAAGAAAAAATCATGGACCTTTCTTCATATTTCAAAAATCTGCTCAGACAGAGAACAGAGGACCAAAAAGGAGGCCATATCTGGGAAAATCTGGATGTAAGGTAACCCTCCACTTGATACATCTGCAATCATGCTGCACAGGGAACATCATTTTTAAAAGCATGCCACTGCACCCCTGCCCCCCGCCCCAACCCCGCATGACTTTGCATGCAAGGTCACACCAGCATGGAGGGGAGCAGCACGCTCTTCAAAAGAATGTCCCCCAGCTGATACTGGACCCCATCTGTTTTTGTCTGAGTATCAGATAGGGGACAAACGCTGGAAAAGCAGGACTGTCTGGTTTAATACAGGCCTGCCAAGCTGTAGCTCTGCGTTTGTTGTTCTTGTAATGTAGACATAGCCTTAGCCATTCTGTACCTCAGTTTCCTTCTAAAACTTGACAAAGTATCACACAATATAAGAAATCAGAAGTAGGTGTTGGGAAAGCCAGGGGAGGTGGCTTGAAGAATGAAATTCAATAATCTTTAACAAACCAAAATTTGACTTACAAAAGACAACAATCAGCACTACCCAGAATCGTTAACAAGCAGTCTAAATGGGATAGTTATCCTGTTTTCCTATGAGCTCTAATCTTATGAACAAGTTTTTTCATTACTTTGTCACAGTCTCTCTCTCTCTCTTTTGGAATTAGATGTGTCCCCATCTCTGCACAGTGAGAGCATGTCTCACCACTGCTACCAAATGTTGTTTTCAAGTGAGATAATCTGATAGATTATAAAGTGATCAGTGGGAACAATGGTCCAACCAGGCTGAATCCTCCCTAACTGTCTTAAAAATAAAATGTTTGTCAAGCAAAGTGGCACTTATTTTTTACCCCAGACATTTGTCACTGCTGTGTACAGCTTGCCGGTCCATTAAAAATGGATGTGAACATCTTTAGAAGACAGAGGCAAAGGTAACATATGAAGTGTCAAGATGAAGTCTCAAATATTGGTGGAAATACTGTTTGAAAGAAGGTTTCCTTTAGAAAATAGATGTTTGATTCAATGAGATGATGCTTGAGCACCTTCTACTACCATAGAGCTTAATGGAAGTGGAGTATACTCAACCTGTCTTCAGAGGTGTTCAACATTTCACAGTACACTATAGAAAAATTATTTCTAACAATCTCATTTATGGCCCAATCATGCAAGTATATCATTGTTGTTATTTTCTCCAATAGGACTACATGTGTGAGTAAGGATTGATGAGGCCCACAATGTTTTGATGAAGCTGACAACATATCAGGTCTTACAAAAATTACAAAATAGAAAAAAGGGCAATTTCTGTCAATGATTCACCTTCATCAACTTTAAGAAATATTAAAATCACTGCAAAGAAACATGGCACCATATCTTGACAAGTTTTCATATTTTATTTTAAATAACCAATTCCTGTTGTGTAATGAAATTTTTTTTGCTAATACCATAGATGCAGTCTGCAGAATATAGGAAAGATTGCATCATATATTTTGAATTATTAAGGCAGAAAAGATCTCTTATTGCAAAGACTATTCTTTATGAAAAGTAATATATTTTATCTAATAGATGTCTGAACATGAAAGCTAGATTTCCCTACGAATAACTACAAGGCTTAATACTCTAGTTTAGAGAATTTGACAATGCTTCTGTTCTTGATTTTAGATATATTATTTGTCTTCACAGATCTTGGCTTTACATAAATTGAAGCCTTCTGTTGACAATAACTTATTTTTATATTGAGAAGATGTGGCTTGGGAAATAATGTCAACTACTTTTTCATATTCATTTTAAATAGCATGTAGCAATTTTGAGTTACCAAGTTTGTAAAACAGGTATGTGCACAGAGGTCCTGATTCTCCAGTCATGTTAGTTTTATAAACATACTCGACTAACATCAGTAGTGTATTCTCTGTCTAAGATAGGGGCAGGTTCTTTTATGGAATATTTAATCAAAGTTTAAAATAATCTGGTATATATTTGTTCAGTGCCTGGAATACATATATTCCATTATAAAGCAGTATCAGAGTGAGCGTCAAACCTTCAGCTACAATAGTCCTTATGCAGGGCCCTGTGCTCGTTAATCAAAATTCTCTTTGACTTCAGTTCGGTCATTGACTTTAATGGGAATCTGATAGAGTAAGTACTCCGAGGGGAATTCTACACCAAAAAATTAAAAATTCTGCACACATTTTAAAATTCTGCAAAATTCTGCATATTTTATTTGTCAAACTAACACAATATAAACATGCCAGTTTCAATTATTTTGGTAATTTATTTCAAAATACTTGTCAGCAAGTATGTCTGTAATAATACAGACACAAAAAAAGATTCCTTACTATGCATGTTAATACAGAACTTTGAGTAATTCATTTAAACTACAATACAGAAACATATATCCGCACCCCTTAGAAGCAGTGTAAAGGCTTGGGGGAGTCAGGCATAATGGAGGAGCTGAGGGAGAGGGAAGGAGCTTGGGAGTGAACCTGGAGGATTGTTGGGTGTGGGTAGGAGAAGTATGGAAGTTTCGGGGAGGGGCCAGGATTGTTAGGGAGTTGGGGAGCCTCCTCCATTCAAACCCTGGCTGATCCTGAGCCTCTCCCATTCAGTCAGGCACATCTGCCCCTGTGCCCCTGCACCCCCACATCCCCATCTGGCCTTGGAGACTCCCACCCCCATGTAGCCTTGGAACCCCTATCCCCCTGTGACCTTGGAGCCCTCCTACCCCCCATGCCCATGTGCTCCAGGGCACCCCCTCCCATTCAGCCCCTGGCTCAATGCTGTCACCCCACTAGCTCCTGAGCCCCTGCTCCAGTCTGTCCCCCCACTAGTCCTTCTGAACCCTAGTCTGTGACCCACCCCAGCAGCATCGTGTGCCCCATTCTGTCTCCTAACCTAGCTCCACTGGCAGACTGCTATAACGAATGCAGCCAGTTCTGGAGCCTCAGTGACCTCTGATGGGTTAAAGGCAGAACTGAAGCACTTCTTGGGCAGAATGTATTTTCTGCAGGAAACAAAATTCTGCACCAGACATGAATTCTGCATGTGTGCAGTGGCACAGAATTCCCCCCAGGAGTAAGGAAGGACTGCAGGATCTGTCATGTTAGTTCCAGAATTTCTGTCATTCCTATAACAGGGCTTTGGTGATAATCATAGTTAAAGAGAACCAGTCTTCTCCCTGCATGAAAGTATATTTCATTATTTTATGAGGAATTGGCAGGCATTCTGACATATGACAGATGCAGCTGAATTATTTACCAAAAGTTTACCAGACATTTCAGTTGGTAAATTTGTTTATTAAAATATTTTCAAATAAAGATTACAAATTAAAGAATGATCCAAGGAGAGCTACACAATCTCTTAGGGATTTGGGGTCCTTTCCTGATGGTTATGAGCTCAGAGGATAACTTCAATGACTATCAAAGGGAGAACATCTAGTTTTGCTTCTGTTATCAAGATTCCTGAGACATCCTCTACCTTTAATCTTGAATTTAACATTTGCTCCCTTAAAAAAAAGGACAACAAGAAGCATTTGAAAAATTAGCTACAAAATGGAAACACTAAATGAGCAGAACAGAAGAGCTTTCATAAGTTTCTCTTAGTTTTATCTTCTGTGATAGAGCTTTCCTCTCGTTGTAGGAATGAATACTTTTATATCACCTAAAGAAGGCACAGGGCACTGACTGAAAATCTGAACCAACTATGGACTAGCATCTTATCTTATAGCTCTCGCTCAGTGGCACAGCATCTGTCATAAATATAAAGGGAAGGGTAAACACCTTTAAATCCCTCCTGGCCAGAGGAAAAACCCTTTCACCTGTAAAGGGTTAAGAAGCTAAGACAACCTCGCTGGCACCTGACCAAAATGACCAATGAGGAGACAAGATACTTTCAAAGCTGGAGGGGGGGGGAGGGGAAACAAAGGGTTCTCTTTGTCTGTGTGTTGTTTTTGCTGGGACCAGAGCAGGAATGCAGATCAGAACTCCTGTAAAGGGTTAATCAGCAATCTAGTTAGATATGCGTTAGATTCTGTTTTGTTTAAATGGCTGATAAAATAAGTTGTGCTGAATGGAATGTATATTCCTGTTTTTGTGTCTTTTTGTAACTTAAGGTTTTGCCTAGAGGGATTCTCTATGTTTTGAATCTGATTACCCTGTAAGGTATTTACCATCCTGATTTTACAGAGGTGATTCTTTTACTTTTTCTTCAATTAAAATTCTTCTTTTAAGAATGTGATTGCTTTTTCATTGTTCTTAAGATCCAAGAGTTTGGGTCTGTGTTCACCTATGCAAATTGGTGAGGATTTTTATCAAGCCTTCCCCAGGAAAGGGGGTGTAGGGCTTGGGGGGATTTTGGGGGAAAAGATGTTTCCAAGTGGGCTCTTTCCCGGTTATATTTGTTAGGCGCTTGGTGATGGCAGCAATAAAATCCAGGGACAAAAGATAAAATAGTTTGTACATTGGGGAAGTTTTAACCTAAGCTGGTAAAAATAAGCTTAGGGGGTTTTTCATGCAGGTCCCCACATCTGTACCCTTAGAGTTCAGAGTGGGGAAGGAACCTTGACAGCATCTTAAAGAATTCTGACTGAAACTGAAAATCACTGTCTACATTAGTCCAGCACAAATTAACTCAAGAAGAAACTGCAAAACTGAGTTCTAATTTTTGACACACTTTCCCCATTCTAAACAAATAGTTTATAAACATACACATTAGTGTCAATTGGCATGAAAAGAATGCCAATATAGTAAGTAGTTCAATATATTTATTAACATGAAAATGAAATGATGATGTGACATGGGGCCAGAAAAGGTTGCACAACTATCATGCTAATTGGCCCAGATTCAACCTTTAGAGATATATTAGTCGATAATGTTTGTGTTTTTGTGTGTTTACATATATATTGTAAAAAGTCCTATGATAGATTAAACCACTTAAGATATAAACAGAGTAGGAATACATACAAATTCTTACTGTGGAAAGAGGTTCATAACAGTGGGATGCTCCAGAAATCCAAGATAGCATAGTTGTAGTTCAATATATTTATTAACATGAAAATCAAATGATGATGTGACATGGGGCCAGAAAAGGTTGCACAACTATCAGGCTAATTGGCCCAGATTCAACCTTTAGAGATATATTAGTCAATAATGTTTGTGTTTTTGTGTGTTTACATATATATTGTTAGAGGTTAACAATGTAACCAAACAGTTACTGTCTATCGCTGTATTCTGTTAATTCAGATATCAAAAGAAGATATCAACATGTAAATCAATTATAAATGTAATGATATCACTGTCTTAATTTCTCTTTGAAGTTTGTGGTAAATCACAGATTGAGGTCTCCAGTTCCATTCAGGATCACTCTGATATTGGACATTATCCTGAACCTATGGAGTAATTCTAAAAGAACTTTTTGCAGCTCTAAAGCTTACCATCACTACTATGAAATGGACCTAAGAATTTTATTCAAGTCTGTATGGGTAATGATCTTTTAACCAATACTCTCTCTTTTCTTTTTTAATAAATTTTAGTTTAGTTAATAAGAAATGGCTGTAAGCGTGTATTTGGATAAGAGCTGAAATATTCATTAACATGGAGGGTAATGTGTCTGATCCTTGGAGATTGGTAGAACTTTTAATATGATGAACAAGATTTTCAGTAATCCTCATCATATTTGACTAGGCTGTCTAAGTGGGCGCCTAAAGCTGGGTTGCTTTATGGGAGCTGTCTATTGTAGGAGTCTTCTACAATATATTACTAACCAGTAATATATTGTAGAAACTGTTTTGTTGCTACCTTGGTGAAGCTAAGTATTAGAATAACTATCAGTTTGGGGGATTGTCTGGCCCATTCTTTGCAGTTTGCCCTAATTAAGCAATCTCAGCGTGGCCCCCCGGTTTCCCTATCACAGATGAGATGGAAAATATGTTGATAGCATGGTTTCTGCATATCTTGGCTACCCAAAACTCTAATTGACTTCAAGAGATACAGGGCTAAGGGCAAACTTACTAAGGCCATGTTTACTGAGACAGCACTGCAGCAGAGCCTGGAGCCCTGGCAAACACCTCCCTCTCTCCCCTCCCCATGGGGCTGAAGCCCGAAGCCCTGGTGCCCTACCTCCCTCCCCCGTGGGACAGAAGCCACGAGACCAGCCACAGCTGATGCCCCAAATGAGTGGGAGAGCCCTCCAGGAAATTATGATCATTTAAGCCCTGAAGGTAACAAGGTTCAACAGTAGTAAGGGAAGTACTACACGAACTTAAGTTTATGTCACTTTTCCCAGTTGTCAGGACTGCAAAATAAGCATCTGACAGGATGAAAGAAGAAGGACATTAAAAAGGAAAACGTTTTTCAAGATACATCTACACTTCAATAAAAGACCTGCAGCACTGAGTCTCAGAGTCTGGGTCAGTTGACTCAGGCTCATGGGGCTCAGACTGCGGGGCTAAAAATTTTAGTGTAGATGTTTCCCAGTTCAAAAAATAAATAAGGAAAGAGAAATCTAGAAAAATATCTGTTTTTGTCAAATGCTTGTTAAAGAACAATTGGCAGCCACAGGACTTTATATAACATGTTTCAAAAATGTTTTTATGACTTACTTATAAACCCATTAAAATATTGTTATAAAGAAATATTTAGAGAACCCTAATTTAACAGCCCTAATGAGAACTGCTATAATAAGAAGTGAATTACAAAGCACTTTGTTCCTGGATTTTGCCTGTCTCTTTTTTTCAATATGTTGAGTGTTCTCCTTGGCAGCTTTAAAAAATTCTGTGATATAAACAAAGACTGAATAATGAAAATGAATTTATATCTTACATCCTTTCAATCACATTAACTACCTGCACTATATAATATTATATAAACACTGGCAAACAGTCCAAAACTACCTACAGTAATTCTTCCTCAGAATGCATTTTCTTAATGATAATCTAGACAAAAGTATCACCCCTAAGACTCATAGTAATAGCTTTTAAAAGCCTATCCATGGTAAAACTCTGGAAATTCTTACTCTTTGTCAGTGTTTGGATAATATTTTGGAATGACTTTATACGGAAATTATTTGAAGTTTAAATTTATTGTGACTGTGTGGTCATTAGATGGTGATATTCAGTATTGGTAACACTGTCTATGGGCCTGACCTTGTCTCTCTTAGTCACAAAAGTAATCCCGTTGACTATAATTGCCCTCCATTTTGACATCCAAATGACTGGAGACCATAAGGTTTATCAAGGAAGTCCGTAAGAACCAAATACAAGGAATTTTGTCCAGTTCGACAAGGAAATAAACAGCTTAGGCACAGCCCATCAAAATTTCCAAAAACAGTGGGCTAGGGGGCAGATCTTCAGGTGGTGTAAATTGTCACACCTCCCGAAGTCAATGGAGCTATGACAATTTACACCAGCTGAAGTTTTGCTCCATATTCTGATTTCAGTTAGTTCAATAATTAGTCCAGATTTACAGTGGTGTAACTAAATATCAGAATATTGCCCTCAGACTGTGATTAAAAAAGAACAAGACTCAGGCCCCAGTCCAGCAAGGTTCTTAATAATGTGTCTAACTTTAAGCATCTGAATAGTCCCTATGAAGTCTAGGGCACCAGGCACAAAATGTGACTATCTACCTTAGGGTTCTATACTGCCATCCATTACTGTAGCATCTGCGTGTTTTGCAGCTAAAATCAGTAGCAATAACAAAGTTGTTAGCAGATGCATTGGAGTCTCTGGCGCTTCTCTTTTTTGGGGATCAAAACTTGGCTTGTGTTAGGGTTTTTTATTTGTTTTTTAGGAGGAGGGTTGGCTTTTGGGAGTGGTGGGACTGGCAGGGAATAGAAAACAGTGTTGACTGTAAAAATTCACTTATGCTGGAAAGGCTTTCTGAAAGAGGAAAGTGTCACGCTGTCTGGAGTGGTTTCCAACTGTGAGTGCCTGTCTCAGAGTAGACTGTCAGAAAACAAGGGCAGACATCCCAAACTGGGATCTATAAGTAGATTTCACCAAGCCAGTTACAAATGTGAACTCCTGGACCACTATATCAGCCTTACCATGGAGTCACACACAGACAGTATTCTTAGATTCTCCAACCTATCTTGCCACCCAGACAAACTGAATTTGTGATCATGGTTACTTACACCAAAAATCACATCACATCAGGTTTCTTCCAGTCCTAAGGGACCAGTCACATACCCCAGATCAATTGTCACTCCAGAGCTTACACCAAAAATGACGTTGGGAGCCAATTCTGTAGTAAATTAACTAAAAATTTATTAACTAAGAAAAAAGAATGAGCGTTATTGAGATGTTAAATCAGGTAAAATATATGTACAGGTAAATCACAGTTTGTAACTCCAAATGGTAGCAGTAATGTAATAAACTGCCAGTTTCCCAAAAGTTCTTTCAGAGCTACCCAGAATAATTCTGGGGAATCTTTGTCTTCTCATTCAGTTATTCTGCCCTGTTAGAATCCAAACAGTCCAGAGATAAAGGATCTTTCTTTTTAGAATTTTCACATAGAAAGCAAGTAGACCGTGTTCCTGCCCACCTGGGCTTTTTCCTTTGATGATGGTGGGTGAGGAATGCACTAAGACTTTTGACCACCGACCATATACATAACGGCCACTTGTTTTGAAATTATAATTTTCTGTTCAAATCCTTAAATCCTTCATTAGCATTTCGCAAGATTTTTTGATGGGTAATTTAGTTACAAGGGTATTTATCATGTAAATGTTTGCTATTACATTATGGTAGGAACAGATAATCAAAAACAATACAAGTAACATTCCACTAGTTTTCATGAAGTTTAAATATCTGAATACACACTCATACATCTAACCATTACTTTGGTTTACACAAGTGCATTGACCTGAATATACTCTAAGATGATCCTGGTCATCCAGTGTCACAGAAAGTTTTGCGATGTTTTCTAAAAGTAGTCAGACTGTGTTCACTTGATCTCTTTGGGAAGGTTATTCCAGATCCAGAGCCCCTGGATTGAGAAAGCTTTGCCCCAGCTCTCATGTGCTTCATGCTGGGCTTCATGATCAGCATTGTCTCAGAGGATCAAAATTCAGTCTTTGATGGACCTGGGGCTTGATCCATTAATTGTTTTAAAAATGAAGACCAAGGCCCAGGTCGTCAAAGTTATTTGGGGGCCTAATTGCCATTGAAATCAATGGGAGTTAGGCCTCTAAATGCCTTTGAGAATCTGGGCCCAGGGTTTTAAACTGACATTGAAAGCTGACTGGGACCCTAGGTAGGGATTTGAGCATGGGCCTGACAGGACTATTCATGTGCTTAAGCTTAGGCATACCTTGAGTACCTCAAGGCCTCAAAAGGAAAATGGGCATTTTCTGCTCATCCTCTACATGACAAGGGTTCATTACATTTCTGGAGGTCTCATGGTTAACTTTTTTAGATGACACCACAAGTTTGATATGGAACCCACAGTGCCATGAGAAACTGAGGTAGTTATGTGATGGGACATACTCTCACTTTTAGGCTAACAAGAGAATCTCCAAAAGTAAAGACAACTAGAATGTTCAGTTTCTTATATGGACAACTTACAACAAATAACATAACCCTGACAGTCAGATGAAAGTTTAAGACTGATAGTGGAAGTGAACCTTTTAATAAATACTAATATGGATTAAAATGTGCACCTCTGTAAATTCTTCTACCAGAGCCAATACTTTTCTAGCTACTTCACAGTTGGTTCTCCTCAACCAAGGGTTATACTTATATTTAGGAATTCAACTGGTAGCCTAGCTAATAAAAACAGTAGAATTTTGAAGGAACTAGTTGTCTTTTATGCAAATTAATATTTCTTTGATGCTTCAGACTTACATCATAAAATTCAAATAATTTCTAATTCTATAGAAAAATTAATGCCCACTTGATCTGGGCTTGATCTGACTCTGCTTCTCTTCAGAGCAGTGTGGCTTGCCCAAGCGAATAGATCACAGACTAGGACTCAGGAGACCTGGTTCTTTTCCTAGCTTGGCCATGGGCATATTAGGTGATCTTTGGCATGTCACTTTATCTCCCTGTTACTCAGTTTTCTCACCTGTAAATGGATATTCATAATGATAGTGACCCCTTTTGTAAAACTCTTTGAGATCTACTGATAAAAAGCACTACAGAAGAACGAGGTATTGTTGTTATCTATTCTTCTTACTGACCAGTGTCACTTAAATGAGGCCATAAACATTTTCACAAACATTTTAGCAAACCAAATGACATATGTGGTGATTTCTGTTGCATGTTTCATTTCCGGACATGTTTCATTCTTGGTAGATCTGCTTCACACTTCAGAAGCCTGCTTGGTTTTATACGGTGTGAGCCCATTTTCCTGGGAATCATGGACTGGGTTACCTAATGAAGAATGAGCATTTAATCAAATGGGATGGGCCTAGGTGACATAAGTTCTGATGAAGTTTTTTTTCTTTATAATGTTCTTAGATTCTTATTTTGAGTAAAGAACATCAGCTCAGATCCTCAAAAGATATAGAGGCACCTCACTCTCATTGAAATCAATGCTGTTTTCAAAATAATTTTGTTTCCCAAAATATCATGCATTTTACAAATCCATGAGTCTGATTTAGATCACACACCAAAGTGTCAGAGCAGTTACACCAGTGTGAAACTGGCATATAAGTGGAATCAGATCCGGGCCCAGTTCTGTATTTTGATACAAACATCCTTTAAATAAGCTCTCTTATTTTATTTGGTATAACAAAAAACCTAAAGCCAAACTTATATTTTCACATTGAAAGAAGCAATTACTTTTCCAGACTTATTACTCTCAAAGTGGAGTTGCTATTTAAATTTATATAAGGAATGGGATCTTTGAGCACTGGTTTCAGACTAGTGAATTACTGAAAAAATAAACACAATAGAGCCTCACTCTTAAGAAAAAATGATTAGGCAAGCATAAACATATATGACTTTTTATTAGACAAGCATAATTCTCTTTATTTTGTAGTCTAGAATACTGACACGAAATGATAAATTGTAGCAATTATTTCTGCTGTTAAACTAGCGTTTCCCATGTTTGACAGCAGCACTGGAATGACATCAACTGGAGAGAAAAGGGATTAAGGTTAATAATATATTATCTTTATTTTAACAGCACATTCTGCTCAAGTAAGAGGTATTACTATATGCATTTATTTAAAATATTTGAAAAGCCATAACATTGTCTAAATTCTTCAGCTTTAACACAATTAAGGCCACGAAGAAACATATTTCAATTATTATTGTTTTTTTATGTTGTTAATAAGAATAGAGATACTCAAGAATGATTCTTGACTGAAGCTTACAAAGTCCATTCCCAACTAGGGCATACTGATGGTAACATTAATTAAATCCAGGTGGAAGAGAGATATTCAAATTGTTATTTCTCCTAAACCATGGGAACATACTGTGGGAACTATGACACTCAAAAGCTTCATAAAGAAGTCTTTTCTTTTTTCCATTAAATCATAAGGTAAATGACTCTTGTGTGTGTATTTCTCTTTAAATCAGTGTCAAATTATCATATTATCCACTCATTCTACATTGTCTACACATACACGACACGTAGGGAAAGAGTGCCTCCCACCCAGATTTCTGCTTGACCTGCCCCAACCCCGCAGGACCTGGGGGGATTGGCTGCCCTGGCTCAGGGAGGTGGGGCTGGAAGTTCCTTCCTGAGGAGACACAGGGGGCGGTCACGTGTCCTCCCCTTTACATTATGTCCCTCAAGTATCAGGAAGCACTTGTTGTCTGTGTCTATGTGTTTAATTTGATACTGTACAACATGTGCCATATGCTGTGTGATTTTCTGTACAATTTCAAGTATTGGACCTGATCCAACAACTAGTAAAGTCAATGGAATTACTCCTATTGACCTCAATGGGTACTGGATTGTGCTTTAGGCCTGCTATTTTATAGTAAGTAGCAGGCCTAAAGCACAAGCACATTTAAAAATATGCTTATGAATTTTGATACTCAGACTATATAATTTTAATTATTATGTATTTGTATGGTGGTAGCATTTAGGAGAGTCATAGACCAAAACCCCATTGTGCTAGGTGCTGTACACACAACAAAAAGACAGTCCCTACTTCAAAGAGTTTACAATCTAAGTAAAAGAAAAGAGACACAGCATGTGGATGCAAACTGACAGACAGAGGAGCACAAGGAAACAAGGAGACAGTACTTCTCAGTGTAATAGGTAGTGGTCTATTATGAAATTAGTCAGTTATGTATACAATAAAGAGCGAAACAACTTAAAAGAGCAGTTGTTCAAACCTTACCAAACAGAGCATGGTTACTGGCTCTGTATTACAGACCATCAGATATTAAATTTTAGCAACAAACATTTTCAGAGGTATATAAAATGCCTAGCCCTTGCAGCATTCAATATAAAAACCTAGGTAGTATTTTTCAAAATGGGAAGGTAAGGGTTCTTTGTAAGTTTTAACTCAGCTATTCAGTCAGCTTGTTCTACAGATGTCAAAACTAAAAATTAACTTTAAGTAGTAAAAACACACAATTCATCCTCCATTCATCCCCCCTCAAAAAAACCTCAAACCCTTTGCTAGCACCAATTTTTTGCCAATTCTTCCTTGAGAAGCCTATATCTTTGCCCTGTCTCTTGTGATTCCCTGGCTGCTTCAGGATTACAGAGTCCTGTCTGAGTGACCCCAACACCATCTGCTAGACAGCACTTCATTTTTTGGAGCGGTCCCAAATGGTCCCCAACTGACTCTCTTCCCTCCTGCCCTAAAGCCATTCCCTCATTGACTAAGGGGAAGGGTATCTCTGAAGCTCCACCCACATCCCCACTCAGGCTGCTCATTGAGAGAGAAGAGGAAGAGACATCTACCCACCTGGCTACTTACTCCATTCCACTGCTTTTATTTTAGATCAGAACTTATGGGGACGTCATGCGGGGGGGTGGGGAGGGAGAGACTGCTCAGCCCAGGTTATATTGGTAAATCTGGGAGCTAGGGAGCCAGAGACAAGACCGGCACTCAGACTGTGTCCAGCAGTCTCAATAAAAGTTGCCTTTGTATTCATTATAACATGGTCTGCTTACCTTTTCATGTTATATTAATGGCAAGGACACGATACACACATCAGGACACTAGCTACTAACCCAGAAACAAATATTAAGATATAAGCCAGGGGTGGCTAACCTGTGGCTCCGGAGCCACATGCAGCTCCTTGTACAGGCACCGACTCCGGGGCTAGAGCTACAGGCATCAACTTTCCAATGTGCCGGGGGGGTGCTCACTGCTCCACCCCTGGCTCTGCCACAGGCCCTGCCCCCACTCCACTCCTTCCTGCCCCCTCCCCTGAGCCTGCTGTACTCTCACTCCCTCCCCTCCCACCCCAGAGCCTCCTGCATGCCACAAAACAGCTGATCAGGAGGTGCAGGGCCAGAGGGGGAGGCGCAGATTGGCAGGGCTGCCGGTGGGCGGGAGATGCTGGGAGTGGGGGTGGGGGGAGCTGATGGGGGGCTGCTGACGTATTACTGTGGCTCTTTGACAATGTACATTGGTAAATTCTGGCTGCTTCTCAGGCTCAGGTTGGCCACTCCTGATATAAGCAATATCAAAGCTGCAGGAGAAAAGAATCTGAGAGAAAATCCAACCTCAAGTAGCAATATATACAGAGTAAAAAAACAACAAATGATTTATTGCTAACACCAGCCAACCAATGCAACTGGAACTGAAAACACAGCAAATCATTCCACTACTACAAGTCTTTGCCAAGCAGGAAAATATTTTCTGGTGGAGTGTGTAGCAGAGGAGAGCCCCTCCTTCATCAAGATGTGACTAGCTAGAGCAACAGTCTGAAATCTTTCTAAGAGCAAAGCTCTAATTCTACCACAAGTTATTGGATGTAAGAATTACTTGACAAAATTCTATGGTCTGTATTATGAAGGAGGTCAGACTAGATGATCATAATGGTCCTAAATCTATTAAAGTTATGAATCTGCAGATCCTAAGCACCCATTTTGCATACTAATTTTTCACAGCAGAAAGGAGCCTAAAACCAAAGAAGCTCTCACTGAAGTGAGTGGAATGCAAATAAAGAGTGCAGGATCAGAATCTTGACTGGAGGAGTGCAAACACTGTAGTAAGACTTAGAGGAAAGTTGTAAAATGCTGTTTTATTTTGGTCTGATGACTCTTGGATCACTTACAGCAAAGTAAATGCTTAATAGTAGTGTTTGGCAGCTCAGCATGTTTCCTGCTTCATCTTAGTCCTGGTCTACACTTGGGGGGAGATCGATCTAAGTTATGCAACATCAGTTATGTGAATAACATAGCTGAAGTCAGATTTCAGAGTAACAGCCGTGTTAGTCTGTATTCGCAAAAAGAAAAGGAGTACTTGTGGCACCTTAGAGACTAACCAATTTATTCTCAAATAAATTGGTTAGTCTCTAAGGTGCCACAAGTACTCCTTTTCTTATAGCTGAAGTCGACGTACTTAGATCTACTCACCGCAGTGTCTTCACTACGGTGAATTGACTGCTGTCGCTCCCCCGTTGACTCTGCCTGCGCCTCTCGTGGCGGTGGAGTACAGGAGTCAACGGGAGAGCGCTGAGGGATCGATGGCTGCCCACCGGTCTGGTGGGCAGTGTAGACATACCCTCACTGTCTTTCCAATATTATCACCCATCAGGAAAAGAAAAAAACAAAAAGTGTAGTGATCCTTTCAAATCAGTTTTTTTGTTTTTCTTGTGCATCCTATGCATTGAATCAGCACATCTGCAAGTTGCCCTTTTAAATATATGCAGGAGCTTGGAATCAGCTGTAATTCCCACTTGGCCCATCTGAAATTGGCAGTGAAAGTGTTCAGTAAATACTGAAATAACCCAAAATTCACTCCTGCATTTAAATAACAATCTCTCTGCCATTTCATGTAAGAGTTGGTTAGTACCATCTCTGTGATTTATTTTGTAAAATAAGAATTTAAAGATGAACTGGCAAGCTAGACCTCAAACTCAGTTATTCAAAGATTGATGTACCTAATGTTCAAATTAACCTGCTGTAAATATTGAAACAAGTTGTATTTAAAGCTATTTCTCTCAGGTAAAATTCTAAATTAAAAAAATATCCCAGAATGTATAATTCTATAATGTCACAGATAGAAAAAGGCTCCTAGGTTTGTATCATATATGACATATTCCTGGAAAGAGGAAAGGAGTGTTGCCTGCTGAACTTAGTTTATTTCATTCTGATGGAGTTACATTAAATACATTATATACATTGATCAAAAATTTGACTGTTTTACCTCAGATTAGAAAATTTACAAGAGTCTGTACAACAAATTGATAAGGATCATAATAAACCTTTTCAAGGCATGAGAGCAATTTAGACTTGATCTGCAGTGTTGCTGTATACCCCTCCCCCCCCCCACACACACAAACCCATAAATGTTCCAGAAAATGTGGCTGTGCATCAGAGTTTGGAGGAGCTGGAAAATAAATCCAGGCCCTCCAATCTTGTTATATTAGGTAAAGAAGGGGTCTGAAGGACATAATCCTGTTAGTGCTCTCCCTTTTTAAAAATAAATTTGACTTCAATGGAGTAACAGCAGGGATGAATTTATTCCATTATTATTCAGTAATTTCTTGTAGTGAATTATGTCTATTAATTTTTCCTTGGCTTACACGCAGCTTTAGGTTTACACACTTTGTAGAAATAGGAGAATGAAGACAGTGTTTGGAGAAAAACATAATCAGAAGTAGATGTTGTTTATTCATTGTTGCTATCTTGTAGTCTAATTACAGATAATGCAAGTGCAATGGAATTTATGAAACTTTCGTCTAAGCCCATACTCAGAGAAAATCCACAGGATTCTTCTTATATTAACAAACAATATTCATATTGCACTTTTATACGGCCTGATCCAAAGCCCATTGAAATGGATGGAAAGACTCCCAATGATTTCAGTGGACTTTGGCTCAGGCCCCTATAGTGCTTTCCATATGAGGATCCCAAAGTGCTTTCCAAAGGAATATAAGTATCATTATCCCCATTTTACAGGAACCTGAGTGATAAATTACTCCATCTGTTACTTAGCCAGTCTTCCAGTTGTACCTAGAGATGTTACTGCATTTTTTCCAAACTTAAAAGAAACCAAATTGTTTTTATATAAAGAAATAAAACTGTAGACATACAAAGCTCTAACCATGTTTCTTCTTTTCTGCATCCTTTTGTTCAAGTATTTCCTATTACCATGTTAAATATTGTTAGCTGGAAGAGTGATTTGTTATATCATTTTATTGCTCATGATTTATTATCTGTGGCAATAACAGATTCACATAGAGAGGTATTGTAGATATGTGAGCTGAAACAATCTTGCAAGGGGTTAATTTTGTAATCGCTATCTAGTATGTTTATAATCCCAACACTAACCCAGTAATAGAAGGGGGGGGGCGGATCTAGAAGGTACAGGAGAAGACGTGTGTGTTCATGCTTTTCTCTCATGCATCTCAACTGCTTTATATGCTACTGGAATAAATCTTTTTCATTCTGAACAGAGTTCCTTGTACTGGATATTCCTTATGGCTAGCTGAAAAAAGACTTACTTGGAAAACCTTTGTAACATCTTTTCACTGCAGACTTCATTCCAGAATATTTTTGCTCATAGAAAGAATGGGCAGATAGTTGCAAATCCACCTTCATCACATATAAGCTAACCTGTGGAGACTGAAGAATGGAAATAGTTGATGACAGCCTTCTTGAGAATGGAACCAATATTTCTGCTTTCCTGTGTGATATTGTCATGGAAAATGATACGTTTTTCTGTGTGGATGACTCACCTCATCCTGCTAAAGGTATGTGGAGGAAAATAGATTTTTCAGACATCACCAGTTCCAGCTGAAGGCAAACTCATGGATATTTCAAGAAAAACAGGTACACAAAGGTTTGTAGGTGAGGCAGTGTGAAAATAACCATTTGTTGCTAAATTAGGGTAAGAAACAGACCAGCAAGAACTTTGTATGTCCTGTTTTTCCAGATTATAAATACATCTAGAGAGTAATACTCAGTTAGAATGGAATGTAAACCGTACTGATAATTGTTTAATGAAACAATTTTATATTGCTCTTGAATAATTATATAACAACGAAGTTATCCGATCTAATACAGTATGTGGAAGCAACTAACGTGAAATTATAACACTGTTTGTAGCTGCTAAAGAAAATTTTCTCATGTATTAAAATAATATAGATTGTCATAATGTTTCTTACTGTCTCAAAGAACAGTTCAGATAGGTCAGAATCAGGCCCAGGACTTCTAACTTCCACCAGTTTTACTTTGGTGTAATGATATGACTTCAGTAGATTTGCATAAGTAAGATAAAAATCAAGTCTACTGCCTTGAATGATGAGCAGTCTTCACCTTTTGGTTAACGAATGAAACCCCTGTAATAAAAATTAATTAGTTTTATGATTTTCATATTTCATAACTGATTCTTTATTGTGGCAATTTTCAGATTTACATCAGACAGTTCGAATTCTGCTATATTCGTTGATATTTTTGCTCAGTGTCGTGGGGAACACACTGGTAATTACAGTGTTGATAAGAAACAAAAGAATGAGGACCGTCACTAATATATTTTTGCTGTCGCTGGCTGTCAGCGACCTAATGCTTTGCCTTTTCTGCATGCCTTTCACCCTCATTCCCAACCTGCTGAAGGATTTTATATTTGGTAGTGCTGTTTGTAAAACTGCCACCTACTTCATGGGTAAGTCTCTGAATTTTATACCTACTTTAAAGTAAATAACCCATTAAGTTTGTGAGATACTAAACAAGGGCCAGATCCTTTAAAGTGCCAAGCACTCTCAACACCTGCTAAGCAGGACTGATTGGGCATTAACACCTTATTGGAAAGATCAGCACTAAGGAACAAAATTAGCCCGGGCAGTCACATGAAGATGGGAAAAAAGCATATTCTATAAAACCCTTTTTCTTTCATTAAAATTTGACTTAAAGTGCTACAAGAACACAGGGGTGCTGGGACAATTTTTATAGTGGGGGTTCTGAGAGCCATCGAACCAAACTGTAAACCCTGTATAATGGAATCCACTTCAAGCCAGGGGGTGCAGCAGCAAACCCCAGTACTCCTACTTCCAGCACCTATGTGAAAAGATATTAGTAAAAGTGTCACCCCCCTGTAATCAGCAAAAATTCTCCCTGTGTACTGTATGCAGAGTCATATCTGATAACCTTGATAACAAAAGTTAATACTCTTATTAGAGCTGAAGAGACAGCTCTGCACAGCTCTGGGGCGTAATCCTGCAAGATGCTGAGCTCTCTAGTCTCATCTAACATAACACTGAAGCATATGCTTACATTAGGCACATCCTTAAGTGTTCTGCTGGATCGGGCTCAGCACCTTGCAGGGTCAAGCCCTGGAGAGGAACTGCTTTCTATTCCTTCTTGCATATCACCAACAGAATCGTTATTGTTCTAATTACAGGGCAAATAAAATAGGATTGTACAAGGGTAACCATTACCAAGAGCAGAATTTGGCCCACAGAATTTCTACTACTGCTGACAAATGAGAAGGAAACATTCTGATTTTGCAATCCCAGGTGGAATTTGCAGGGCTGTCAGAACAAATATCCTTTCATTTTTTTAACTGATCAAATATGATCAGGAGTCACTGAGAGACAAATATGGAGCCTAATGATACTATTTTTATGGAGTCATATTTAAAAGACCACCATCACTTTCAATATGCTTTGGCTTCATCTGCCTCCCACTAGAGAAGTGGATCCATGAACTGCCTGGTTTATAAATTATCTGATAAGTGATACTGTCTCAACTTTTTAGATTTAATTTTTAAAAATGTAAAAAGAAAAGAGGGAATTCTGAAAAGTTTATGTTATCTCAAAATGAGACTTAGCAATTAATTACAAGAACCTCAGAATTTCTGTTTAACCTGTGCCCTTGAAAACTATGATGTAATGTGAGAATACATTTTGGAAGTGTGGGAATGGGAACTCAACATCTTTGCTTAGATATAATCAATAAAAGTAAAGGTTGTATTTAAACATGTAATGAATTACTGACATAAAAATAAAAATTACTGAAGCATTGTATTTTTTATATTTCAATTTAAGTATTACCAGTTACACACACACACACATATATATACACACACACATTACACACACACGCGCGTGTGTGTGTGTAATTGGTAACACTTAAATTGTAAAACTTCATATTAGAATATATTCCCTTTGTGTGTGTGTGTGTACACACACACACACAAAGGGAATATATTCTAATATGAAGTTTTACAATTACAAAGTTAATTGTATTTTAAGACTCAGAAGGTGAATTGTCCCATAAGCGATCTGGGTTAACAGAGGAACTGTAATGATGAACAGATATTTAAAATAATTATATCATCCAGGCACTTTAGCTGTCATTTTTTGATGTAGAAAGATTGTGAATATGAATCAGTGTAAACTACAGATGATTTTTGCAAAGGAAACTGATGTAAAAATGTTCATATTTTATATTTTTACCCCAAATATTTACCCTAGAAAAGGTAATTTCATAACATAAAATTCTTGTGTGACATAAATCTGAGGATCAGGAATATTTCTAGTCATACAGTAAACACATCAGAGGTCCACAGTGAAAAAAAAATTGCACATATCATTGAAAGTTTGAAGTATTGTATACGATGAGGAAAAGAAATTAACGAACATTTTTATAGAAAATGGGTCTGATTCCTACTGGATTATTCCAGTTTTATGCCATTGTGACTCCACTAAAATCTACGAAAATGTAACTTTTTTTTACTGAATTTTATCAAAACAGGAAGTTAGGTTGTCAATCAAACAAGATACTTGCTTTTTTTAATTAAAATTAAAATCATACCTGATTCACTGCTTTGTTCCTCCCGATGCACACTAGTGTAACCCCACTGATTCCACTGGTTATGTTTCCATGAAGATATACTAGTGTAAAAACTGGAGTAATACAGAGATGAATCAGGACCAAAGCACTTTGATTGATAACAGCTTCCTGCGTTGATGGAACTAAGTCAAAAGACGTCAATTGTTTTTTCATACACATCAGTAGTTACACAAGCATAAATCTGGAGCATCATAAAGGTAAATCAGGTCCACCTCTGTTAACTTAATGAGTTGTGAAAATATGACTAATGCTATATTTTCATTGTTTGCATATGTGCATGGAAATTTAGCAAGTTTATCTACAAAGAGCCATCAGCCTTTTAAAACAAGAATCCATTTCTTTGTTTTATATATTTAGGTGTTTCAGTAAGTGTATCTACGTTCAACCTGGTTGCCATATCTTTGGAGAGATACAGTGCTATTTGCAAACCCTTGCAGTCCAGGGTATGGCAGACAAAATCTCATGCCTTGAAGGTGATTGCTGCTACCTGGTGTCTCTCCTTTACCATCATGTCACCATACCCAATTTACAGCAAACTGGTGCCTTTTACAAAATATAACAACAGCACAGCTAACATGTGTCGCCTCCTTTGGCCAAGTGATGTCATTCAGCAGTCGTGGTAAGATATAATTGACTATTAAACAACATATAATTATCTGGCAGAAAATAGGATTACATGGTAGCCTTAAGCCTGTTGAAAATCAATTATTAACCATTAGTGACTGTTTATAATTCTTTTATGCTTGTTTAAAAAGTCACAAGAATTTCTATTTTTAATTGCTGCTCTTTTTTGTATTTAAATACATTTATTACTTTTGCTTCACATCTGGGTGATATATGTAAAGGGCCAGTGATTCTCAAACTGTAGTCTATGAAGCTGCCACTGTCACTGAAATGAAGGCATCTTTCAGACTTCCAGCAGTGATGCTTCTTGTCAGTATAGCTCGGACTGTTTTATTTTTTGTATATCCAGAGGATTTGTTTATTTTTAACAATTAATCTTTTTAAAAGCCACATGTATCTCTGTGCCCCTTCCAGGACTGATTCACTTCGTTGTCTACATTTCTTTGATGCAGTTTCAATTGAGAACAAATATGATGACATGAAAACTGGAGAAGTAGCAAATGTACCTCAGAACAGAACCAACCTAGTGACTAGAGAGATTAGTGAAGAGGGGGCAGCAGGCTTTTAGGGGACAGTCAGTGTTAATAAATGTCCACGCTCAAGGAGAGTGAATAAACGGCACAGAAATAACATAGGGACATAATCAAGGAGCTGCACCGTTGCATTAAAGCAAGCTCATTTTTCACTCTTTAATACTTTCCTAATATTTCTTTTTCCTGTAACCAAGCACTTTAGTTGGTGCAGGGAAGATATAGGATTTTTCCTACTGTCTTAGTGGGAGGCAGAACAGGTCTATAGTTTGCACCACCTAAATATGGCGCATGCATATAAATATTTATTTGATGTTAACCTTTTCAGTAGTTTAAGGTACTTGCCATAATGAGGATGTCTGAAGAGAAAAGCTAAAAGGCCAAATTCTGCACTCAGTTACACCAATGTGAATCCAGAGCAAGTCCAGTGAATTTGTAGCAATGTTCCTGCAAGGAGCAAATGTTTAGGCTCAAAATATATGATTGATTTGTTAATAAAGTACCTTAAAGCAAAATAATTTCCCTGGGTGTGGTACCATTAGAGAAACTGCTTATGTTTTGTTATGTAGTATATTTACCCATATGCAATCAAATATTCAAGGATTTTCTTTAAAGTGGAATCTCTCCTATGGAAGGGGTTCAGCAGAAAAATAAAAGCCCAAACTGTACCATCTTTCCTTCAGAATCTGTATGAGGCTATAGGGGAATAACGTGCATCTCCCTCCCAGTGCCTGCCTCTGGGGGGGGGGGCACACTCCTCGGGGCGGGGAGGGGGAAGCAGGAAGGGGCACAATCCCACTCCATGGATGTAATGATCCAGGTTGACGAGGGAGAGGAAAGGGGAAACAGTTGTACCAGGGTCCCAAGATCATCACTCCCTCCTCCCCGGAAGTCTGAAACATCTGTAATAAAGTGAAATGGGAGAGGCTGGGGACCTAGCAAACATGACGAACTGGGGCCCAAAATTTCTCTTGAAAGTTAATGGCTAATATCAGCATCTCACTTAAGCACAGGTAGCTGCTCATTTGAAGTTCCACTGGACAAGCTTTTATATCATAAAAACCACCACCACCACCACCACCACCAACATGATTCTGGTCTCGGTAGAGGACAGATATTGAATGGGCACAGAGATTGAAGCATCTTTTTAGCCCTATGTGCCTCTGAGGGTGAGATACATTGGGTGGACAGTGTGGAGAAGCCAGCTCTGCTGTTGTTCGCACTGTACTATTTCTGTGGAGAAAAAGAGGATTCCAGCTTCCAGGGCTGCCAATAGAGTACCTCTTATCAGCCCTAAAAACATTTCACCCAGATCTTTAGAAAAGAAACAAAAATATACAGCTGCTTCCCTGTATTTCTGCTGTTCCCTAATCTCAGTCTCTTTTGCGGCTTCCTCAGGTACATTTTCCTGTTGCTCATCCTCTTTCTTATACCTGGTATTGTAATGATGATTGCATATGGCTTAATCTCTTTGGAACTATACAGGGGAATAAAGTTTGATGTCAGCCAGAGAAAATCTTCACGAGGTAACAGCATGTTTGCATTTGTTTTTGTTTTGTTTTAAGTTTATCTTTGAAGATGTGAATAGTAGAGCTGAGTCAATAATTTATCATATAAATGCCATCTCTTTTTTGTTTACAAAACATCTATGAGCAGATTGCAGAACTATTGCATGTATTTGTTAACCAAAATTATTGGCAAATTTCTTCAGTGAATAATCCATCATCTGCAGATTATTTGCAAAGAGTTCAGACAGGCTATTTGTAATTCCCAATGTTTTAGTTACATAAACTAAATGGATATTGTTTCTGGTCACAGGTTAGATTATTTTGGCTATTAAGCAATGTGACAGGAATTGTAAATTTAACCTAAAAAATACAATTCAAAAATTACTTCCAGCAGAAATTTGAGCATTCAATCTTAATGTTCCTTTTTTGCCAGTTTTCACAGTAGTAGAGACATTTAGATGTTCATAGAAAGGGAACACCAGATGTTCACAAAAATGACTGAATCAAAATTCACTTTAGAATTGGAATGACAGTTTTTACCACTAGTTGCTCATCATCCATGAAGGATTTTGTTTACTTCAAAATTTAGACTCCACTAATCTGTTTATATTTTGAATCACTATTCAGAAATGTTCTGTGTTACATATTTATGTGAGTGCTGCTGATTTGTACATACAGAAAGGAAAGCCAGCACCAGTAGCAACAAATATGAGGATGGAGATGGATGCTACCTGCAGAAAACCAAAAAGAAGAGAAAAATGCCACTGCAACAGCTTTCTGCCACCAGCATCATCAAAATAGACAGGGTCAGAAGCAACAGCTCAACTGCCAACTTGATGGCCAAGAAACTTGTCATCCGCATGCTGATGGTGATTGTGATTTTGTTTTTCCTTTGCTGGACTCCCATCTTCAGTGTAAATGCCTGGCGTGCATTTGACACCACATCAGCAGACCAACTTCTCTCAGGAGCTCCTATCTCCTTTATTCATTTGCTCTCCTACACTTCTGCCTGTGTGAACCCCATCATCTACTGCTTCATGAACAAGCGCTTCCGCATGGGCTTTCTGGCCACTTTCACCTGCTGTCCCAAGCAGAAGCCTCCAGTAGTAAAAGGAGAGATTGGAGATGAGGAAGAGGGGAAGACAACAGGGGCATCTCTCTCCAGGTACTCTTACACACACATGAGCATGTCTGCTCCCCCATGAACTGCTATAGAAAAGGAAAGGTTACACATGGCCAAGAGAAATTCAAACCCTTATCTTCTTGTCTCGTCTTGGAAAGGCGACTAAGGTTTGATTTATAACATGACTTAGTTCTGAAGAGATGAAAACACCACAGTTAAGCAATTAGCTGGTAGGAAATGCCGGGGGAATTGTATGGGCCAGGGACACTGCTAGGGTCTGTGCTTTGTGTCACCTCCATTTCTAAAAAGAGACTGGAGCTTTTAGGCTCTGTGGAGGTAAAGGATTTTGAAACCAGCTCTCCAGCATGGTGCATTTGTACTAAAGCCTCCTGTAAACATATTCTATAACTTGAAGGTGTCCTTTCCACCGGAAGTTTGGCTCACTCTTTTCATGCAAAATTGCAGTTTTTAGATATAGCTCAGAGTATCTCTTGATATTTCCAAGACACTGATAGATTGGGGTTCCTTATCAGTCCTGATTACAAATTTCTATTTTTATATTTTATGGTTAAATACCCATTCCATGAAATCAAAATATATTGGCTATTTTCATAGAACTTTGTCATCCTTATTTTAGCTGAGCTATCATCCTTTGAAATTCTTGGTTTAATGGTCAGTTAAAAAGAGGATATTCCTGGAGAAAAGGAAGGGCTATTGATCCAAAGCAATGGGTCCAGGACACTTTTAAACTAGATTTATTTCATTTTTTTTTTAAAGTTAACCAAGGAAATAAAGGCTAGCAACTTTAAAGGCAGATGAAATACACTTCTTCCAGACAGCAGCCTATGTCAGCTTTTGAAGTGTTATAAATATTCTGACAGTTTTACATATTTTAGCTTTAAATAGCAAGCGGAATGTCGAAAGGCCTGACTTTCTTCTGTGCACATGCATGTACTGGTGCACACACTTTTCAGCACCCATGCATGCAAGTGACAGAGTTTAACACCAGCCCAGTTGAGTGTGTAGGATGCTATTACCAGCACACACAGGTGCGAGTGATGGAAAAGTGCACACAGAGGTGTTAGCACACACAACTTTGCATATATGAAAAGGATACTGGGGTGAACTCCTTTGGAAAAATCAGGCCTGAGATATTGAACGTAAATTGTTGCAACAACAACTTTTACAGCATATCCACAATCACACTGTGGTATTGCCCACACATGAAAGTAGAAATGGTTAAATGGACAAAGGAAGTAAACAACAAGAAAAAGCAAGGACTGAAGGATTGGGCATGACATCAAAAATGTCTATGGATTTATGTGTAGACGATGGAAGGATTTCTCTCTCCTGATATACATATAAGTGTATAAATACGGCATAGACTAGAAAGAGTTACGAATTGTGTACTTCATCTGTGTTTTGTTATGTAAGGAATCCAATCTCCTCTTAATTGTTCAATATTTGGGTGAGCTTGGGTATTCCGCCAATACACATAGCTCTCCAGAACAGGACAGTCAGTCTTACATAGTTTATACTGCATTTTATTTTGTTTTGTGAATGCTTCTTGTTGAAGATTCTTCTATCTTCTAGTTTAGAAAATGTAATTTTTAAAAATTGGTATTAGATAGAAATTAGACTTTGGTAGTAAATGGAAAGTAGATGTGGATGTTAAAGGCAAGCACTGTCAAGGTTTTTAATCTTAAAATTGGACCTCTTCCAGATAGATTTTAAATTGAAGTCGCACTCTTCCCGCACTTGTGCTAACATTCTTGACATTGATCTGACCCTCTGTCCTTATCAGGCATAACTCCTATTGAATTAATTATGAAAGTTTTATCTAAGTAAGGGTGGAGGATAAACCGCAGCCTGGTGTGTAGGGCACTGTATAATTTATAGCGATGCCGCAAGTTGAAATTGTTAAACAAAACCAGCTATGTTAATTTTAGCTCCAGTATCCACTGGGTAGAGAAACAATTTTTTTTGAAATTGGAAAGCACAGTGAGTAGGGAAAAATTAATAATTTCAAGTTGGAAATATATTTCATTCCATAGACATAGGAAAAAAATCAAATAATTTTCTATTTAAAAACATACTTGACAGTGTCTTTTTAATGTCTCATAAAGTCAATATGATTCTGTACCCTTCAGATATTTAAATCAATTATAAAGTGTAGTTTATAGATGTTTATGTAAAGAAATCACATTTTTATAATTGATGTGAATATTCCTGACTATATTCAGTTTAGACACAAGATGTAGTTTGGAATTCTATGTCCAATGTAAGAAAATATTCCTCTTACAATGTAATTTTTCTGGTACAGTCAGAATATGTTGACTTGCATGCACACCATCCCACCACACTGATTTACTTGGCATAATGCTTATTTTTTTGCAGAGGGGTAGGGGGGCGCTGTGCTAGTTTCAGGTCTACAGATGAAAAGTGTGATGTAACAAAAAAAAAAAAAAAAAAGGCTTATTTTGATCATTGGGCCCATGTGGCTTGCAGCACTAGTGGCCAGAACATGAACGTAGGGAGCTTCTGATTGTTGTGACTGCACATCAGTGGAGGGAGGAGATGACGTAGGAATGAGGTAGTGGGCGGAGGGGACAAAAAGAAAGAATCAGAGGAAATATACCAAGGCATAAGGCATGGTAGTGGTGGGATGGCTACAGTCAAGGAATAAGGAGCAATCAGGGAATGGGAGTGAAATGTGCCTATTTCTGTCTGGAGGGTACATGCTAAAGCTAGGGAAAAAAAGTCAGCAAACTGTTTATTCACTGAAAAATGTATTTCATGGTCACAAAACTATTCACAAAATCAGGCTGAATTCAGCAAATAATTTAGACTGAATAAAAAAATGACAACTGTTTTAAAAAAATCATTTCAACATTTTTGAAACAGAGTTTTGACTTTTTGTTTTTGTAACATTTTGTTTGAAAATTTAGATAGATTTATTGCCACACATTTAAAAAGGGTAAACACACATGACAAACATAACAAAAGGAAAAAAAATGAAAGATAAATCATATTGGGTTAAAATGTGGTGTTCAACCCGAAACAATTTTTTGTTTCAGTGAGAAAAAGTGAAAAATTTCACTTTCAGATCAACCCTAACCATTCCCCCCCTCCCCGATTTTTGTGGTTCTGCCATGGAATCAAAAAAATCATATATTCGCTCAGCATGTGCATGTATTTGCTTTTTTAAAATAGGAGCTTATCCTTCCATGAAATCTCAGTGACACCATTACATGAGTGCCTGTGCCTGAATCTAATTAGCCTTAAATTAAGCTATATGTAGGGATACATCTATATATCTCTTAGCTGCCCATTGTGTTGCCCTCTCCTTCCCAATCTCCTGGCTGATAAAGCCTCAGGGATTTCCCCCCCCGGGCTTGGAGTTTTTTGTTGTTACACCACACATGCCATCTGTGTCCCAAAGGCACATCTTGTGTGTCCCAAAGGCAAACCAAAAATCACTAACGGATAAAAGATATCCCTGGCATGATGATACAGCAGGATCCCTCACCACAGTCAATGCAATCCTTCCCCAACACCTTCCATTCAGACCCTGTTGTTATTAGTGGAGATGTGACTTGTTAGAGAGTAAATATGGGCTGAATAAAATGATATTTTAAAAAAGGAATAAATTGAGTCTTATTATTTTGACATCTTTTTGGCCAGTTGCAGGGGACCCATCTCCTAAAAATCTACTACTACAGTTAGTAGATAAAGCTCTTTCCAGATGCAGCCAAAAATGTACAGAATAATGAATACATAAACTTTACATTTTATATTTAGTGTAAGTTTTCTTGCACTCTCTTTTAATTTTCTTTTCATCTTTGTTTCTCTCCTCCCGTGTCCCACTTGCTTCCTGGTGTTTTCTCTCTCATTTATTTTTCTTATTCCCTCTTACTTTCTGTCCCTTTTCCACACTTCTCGTAACTTCCTCTCACCTGAGGAACCTCATTTTTTTCTCTAGACCAGTGATACTGAGACTCGAGATCCACAAGTGGGTCTTTAATTGTCTCCTGCGGCTCTTTGCAGCACGATATTAAAAAGCGGTGGGATTTAATTATTAACCAATCTACACTAGTAACCAATCAGGATGCTTTTACTAGGTTATTAACCAATTGTAATTGATAAAATAATAATACTTGGTCAGTCATTTTGCTGTTAGAATAATATATATGATATTAATTATATTATGATATATATATACACACACATATACACACTACATATTTTCCATCATACTGTTTAAATATGAATATGTACTATAGTACTATAATGACAGGTTTCAGAGTAGCAGCCGTGTTAGTCTGTATTCACAAAAAGAAAAGGATTACTTGTGGCACCTTAGAGACTAACAAATTTATTTGAGCATAAGCTTTCGTGAGCTAGAGCTCACTTCATCGGATGCAGAAGGATGCCACAAGTACTCCTTTTCTTAGAGACTAACAAATTTATTAGAGCATAAGCTTTCATGGGCTACAGCCCACTTCATCGGATGCATAGAATGGAACATATAGTAAGAAGATATATATATATATGTATATACATACAGAAGGTGGAAGTTGCCATACAAACTGTAAGAGGCTAATTAGTTAGGATGAGCTATTATCAGCAGGAGAAAAAAATATTAATGGTATCTAGTTTGCATATTAATTCAACCCAACGAGAAACTGCTGCGCTTGAACTAATATGCAAACTGGATACCATTAACTTGGGTTTGAATAGAGACTGGAAGTGGCTGGGTCATTACACATATTGAATCTATTTCCGTATGTTAAGTATCCTCACACCTTCTTGTCAACTGTCTAAATGGGCCATCTTGATTAGCACTACAAACGTTTTTTTCTCCTGCTGATAATAGCTCATCTTAATTAATTAGCCTCTCACAGTTTGTAAGGTAACTTCCACCTTCTCTGTATGTAGATATATATCTTCTTACTATATGTTCCATTCTATGCATCCGATGAAGTGGGCTGTAGCCCATGAAAGTTTATGCTCTAATAAATTTGTTAGTCTCTAAGGTGCCACAAGTACTCCTGTTCTTTTTATAGTACTATAGTAAATGAAACAATTAATTCACACTATTGTGGCTCTTTTGGGTAATGTTGATTGCTAATTTGGCTCCTGAACCACTGAGTATCACTGCTCTAGACCCTAATGTTCCCTGGATTTGAGAGAGCTCCTATTCCTCTTTCCTAATGACTGCCAGGCTCTATCATCTCCCTTCTGCTCTCACTGCCCTCCTTTCCCTCCCTCCCTCCTGCCAGCTCTGTTTTCCTTTCACCTATCACTCTCTCTTTCTTCCTCTCCCCCTCTTTGGTCTGTCTTCTCTCCTGCTCCAACACTACCCTGATCTACATTATCCTCTCCTAATTCCACTACCTATGCAGAATCTTCTTATAATTGCACCTTCCACAATCACTTCTCATAATCCCACATGCATGAACTCTCACATTATTTCCTCTTACAATCAATTCCCTGAGCGCACACCCCCAAATCCTCTCTCATAATAATTCCCCTATATACACAAAACCCTGCACAAAATCTTCTCATAATCCCCCTGCACACACATACCCCACTGCTTTATGTCTAGACTATTACAATGGGCTTTATTTGGAGCTACCTTTAAAGAGATTCTGAAGCTGTAGCTAATGCAGGATGCAGTCGCTCACTTCCTAAGTGGGATAGGTTGCTAAGAGTTTATTTCACCATTTAGCCAGGGCAGAGCATACAATACCATATATTTTTGAGTGCAGTTCAATGTGTTGCCTATCCTAAAATCTGTAAAGACCTGAATGGTTTAGCCCCGTTATGTGAGTGATGCTGTCACAGGGATCAAGAGCTGCTGGACTGTGCTCACTGATGGTGTCTGTAACATTTTTGTCCAAGAAACCCAGCAGGATATTTTCAGCCAAGTGCCCCCACAAGGTTGAACTTAATGTCTCCAATAGGTTCTCAAACCCAGGTTTGGTGGCTAGCACACAGTGCCATCATATTCCCCAATACTAATTTCCCCCTACTGTTACTAACACCTTCTTGTCAACTGTCTGAAATGGGCCACTCTCATTACCACTTCAAAAGTTATTTTTTCTCCCTTGGTATCCTGCTGTCAATTGGATGTCTCGTTAGACTGACTCACACTTGGTAAAGCAACTCACATCTTTTCATGTATTTATACCTGCTCCTGTATTTTCCACTCCATACATTGGATGAAGTGGGCTCTAGCCCACAAACGCTTATGCCCAAATACATTTATTAGTCTCTAAGATGCCACAAAGACTCCTAGTTGTTTTTGCTGATACAGACTAACACGGCTACCCCTCTGAAACCTATGTTGTGGTGGTTCACACTGTTACAATGCCAAGATCCTGCAGCAATGGACACTGCAGAAGAATTAATAAATATAACAAACATTTACAAACACAGTCTAGCCTCCCCCTCTTTCCCCTTACACACACACCTCTCATAATGTTTGCTACAAACGAGAGAGAGAGAGAGAGAGTCTTTGCTCTTCATTTTTTGCTAGAATTTTTGGGATTCGGGAGAGAACTGAAGGCCTCATTCATAGTTTTTAAAGGGACAAGAAAGGATCATGCATGACCCCCTGCATAATACAGCACACAGCATTTTACTCAGTGATTTTTGCATCAAGGCCAATAACTTGCAGTTGAACTAGAGAATAACTAACTTTTAGATCTCTCCTGGTAAGATGTATTTTCCAGACAATTAAACAATCTTGTAGTTCTTCTCTGAATCCTCCCCAATTTTTTTTTTTCATATTTTAAAGGGTGGACACCAGAAGTTCCCCCACATGATGAAGTTGGGTGGCCGAGTCTGTTTCCATTCCCAGGGTGGAGACATACTGTTTTCAAAAGGGCTAAGAGAGATAAAAAGATGATTCTATGCCAACTATTTCATGAGGTATCCATTTCCCATAAGTCAGTCTTTCCTATCCAAACTAAGATTTACCAGAGTTCATCATCTGTTTAATATTTAAGAACTTTATTTATTTTCTCTCTATTCCATAGAATTTCAATAAATAGTTATTTTGATTTAATCTCAACCCAACTGGGTTTTGACTAATCCTGGAGATATAAATTTCTGACACTCTTGAAGAAAACAGAACCTGTCCTTGAGGGAGGCAGAAAAGGTGAAGGTGGTTGCCTGGATGCAGGATTACATGCAAAGCAAAGACTGCCCTCTCCTCTTGAACACAGTATGGTACAGTATGATAGACACCATAGAAAGAGCTGAAATATATTAACTGTGCAAAGCATCTTGGATACCATTTAAACATGACTCTAGCCACCCCAATCATACTTCACTTTACTGCAAACATGCATCTAAATTCAGCAGCCTTACATACCCTTCCTACTCACTTCCCTCCATGCAATATTTACATTGCTTGGACAGACTTGGTTCTTTATATTATTTACAGAATCCCAGTGTGCCTTTTCACTTAGCAGTCTCCGAAAGTTGCTGTGTGTTTTGAATGTGTTAGAATGTCTCTGTGTAAACTGTTGGCAAACAGGACAGATCACTAAAATGATGCTTGTTTTGTTCCATGTTGTTAAGGTGCACAGGGCTCCAACTGGAAGAAAACAATTTAAAGGAAATATTCCTGGATTGTAAAGCTGCTACCTTGTCTGGCTAATGGCAAAGGATCCCTGCTAGGAGGACTTATTGTGGTCTCTGGAGATCAATTACTGCATGAACAATTTCCTTCGGTTTCAACTTCCGGCCATGCCCAAAAGCACTAATTTTGATCTAGTGAAGTATCAGCTGTCCATTCTGCACCGAGACACAATAGCAAGACATACTCATTATAGCCAGCAGGTAGCAAACATCAGGGGGGAAATCATCTCCTGCTGAGTAAATACTGACTTTAATTGATTTCCTGCTCATTCAGCAGTTATTAAAATAAAAAACAAACCCTGAACAGAAATGGAGAAATGTTATTTTTTTGGGGTTTGATTTAAAACAGTGCAGAAGTTCCAGTCTGGCTCCTGCGAATGTGGTAGTCATATTGGTATTCAAACACAAGCATGCAAATCAATAAAATGAGCAGAATTTAAAACACAGGAGAGGATGGGGGCCTGTTCATGCTGCTTAGATTTCTCTCATAGCAAAACACCCCAAAGATGACAGCTTTGAGTTCCTTAGTGTAAGACATGTTTAACAATTGATAAGAGGCCTGGTCAGTGACAGGAAGTGAAGGATATTGTATGTATTTGGTACTGCAGGGTAATTAGGATAAGCAGAAGGCAATACCCGGGGTGGATTTTGGTCACCAGACCAGGCATATTTGTAACTGTAGTTGGATCTTTAATGATCCCAGGTGCTCAGGTTCATCTCTCACCTGAAGAGGGTCGCTTCAGCAGCACAGTGCCCTCTGGTATTATACTGGGGGATTAGATCAGAACAGGCTCAGAGCCAACACACTGGATAACCAGCGCTACTTCCAGCATCACCTACAGTTTTTGAAAGTTTCCCTTCGAAGGACTAACCCAACCCAAACCTGTTTATCTAATGAGATCAGACAAGATCACAGTACAAGGCTCTTTTCTGAAGCTGTGCTGCCTCTTGCAGAAAGAGCGCGCTTTATTTCAAGATCAAGACGCGATCAAACTGCTGAAATTCACAAAAATAAGCCCTTCTTAAGCAGAGGAGCAAGTAGGGGGAATATTTTCAACCATGAGACAGCTTTTCCTTTTTGCAGAGAGAAAGTTCTGGCCAATTTTATAGTTATGGTTTTAGTGAGATGACACAAGTGAGAGATGGGCTCCAGGGAACATTTCTCAGTACCCTTGTGTTTATTAAATACATAAAACTGTTTAAATAGTGTCAAGGGGCTTGAAACAAAACAACTCAATCCAGGAGAGAATGTCAACCTTAACTATGAATTGCCTGGCATTATTCGCCTTCCTTCCTTCAGTGTGGTTAAAAAAAAAATCTGGAGTGGATGACACTCAAACGATTCAGAGACTTGGTTAAGATGCTGTCATCTGCTTCACTAGCAGCCAAACACATTTTGATTCCTCTGGCCCACTAATACCTTATTCTTTTGTAAGAACTGACAATGCCCTCAGTGCTGTACGAGTCACCAATAAAGACAAGGAGCAAGAGAAAAATGGACACAGATCAGACAAGATGCACTGGGAAACCCAGAGGAAAATAGTGACTGAGGTTTTTCTCCCTTCCTTATTATGAGAAATTGGAAAGGGGATGGCAGAGGGATTACCATTTCTGAGCCTGGTGGAGAATGTGAGTCTTTAGGAGGTTTATGAAGGAGGAAAGCGTGGGGCTCGGTGCACAGGGATTAAAGGCAGTTCCCTGGGGCAGCGTGGAAGGCAGTGAGATATAGATGAGGGTACAATTGTGCAGGACCTTGCAGGTGAGCATGAGAAGTTTAAACTTTCTGTAGCAGACAAGAAAGAACCAGGAGACTGACTGAAAGAGGAAACTACAACATGGTCTGAACTGTGGCTAGAGAAGATCCTTTCAGCTGCTGCATTGTGGACAGCCTGGTTGGGATCAATGTAAGAATCAGGGAGGCCAGAGAGGAGATGGTCACACTAGTAATGGCAGGAGATGAGCAGCGGCAGACAAGCATTTTATTAACTAGCAGGAAGAAATTAAGTTTGGGTGTTTAATACGGTATTGAGAAAGAATTGATCCCAGCCTGGATACACTGGAAGATTGAGAAAGACAAGGCTGCACATTGAGAGCCTGACTGATGGCTGTGCTGTCTACAGCGATTATACAGCATTCGTGGTTATGTTTAATCAGACCTTCTTGGGTTCAAACCAATTGTTGCAAAAGACTATATTTTGTAATGCACTTTGTGCTGATCTACAGGAATTATAAAATAATTTAAGGCAAAAAAAATAGTGCTCTATTTTAGCATACACATTGCTAGGCTGCCAAGATGGGTGGTGTTTCCCCTTCCACACCTGCACCAGCTGTAGGGAACACCACCCTGGTAAACAGCAGTGCTGCATATCTTCCTAGTTTGCCCCTTGCCTTTTTGACCAAGGCCCTTCTCTGATGCATGGGGACACACCCGAGGGAAACATCCTCCAATATAGGACAGAGATGAACATGCAGCCACTATCCTGCTCAGGTTACGTCTCCCACCTCCAGCCAGCATTGGTACAAGCGGCCTATAGAAAGGGGAAGTAAGGTGGAGAAAAACCTTACTATCTCTGAGCCCACTGCATTCTGGGAAGAACTGATAGCAATGGCATTCCAAAATTGAGAAAAAGAAAGCATCTTTTCATCTAGTGACAGAGGATGTGGAAAAAGCTAATGTACTCAATGCTTTTTTTGCCTCTGTTTTCACTAACAAGGTCAGCTCCCAGACTGCTGCGCTGGGCATCACAAAATGGGGAAGAGATGGCCAAACCTCTGTGGAGATAGAGGTGGTTAGGGACTATTTAGAAAAGCTGGACGTGCACAAGTCCATGGGGCCGGACAAGTTGCATCCGAGAGTGCTGAAGGAATTGGCGGCTGTGATTGCAGAGCCATTGGCCATTATCTTTGAAAACTCGTGGCGAACCGGGGAAGTCCCGGATGACTGGAAAAAGGCTAATGTAGTGCCAATCTTTAAAAAAGGGAAGGAGGAGGATCCTGGGAACTACAGGCCAGTCAGCCTCACCTCAGTCCCTGGAAAAATCATGGAGCAGGTCCTCAAAGAATCAATCCTGAAGCACTTGCATGAGAGGAAAGTGGTCAGGAACAGCCAGCATGGATTCACCAAGGGAAGGTCATGCCTGACTAATCTAATCGCCTTCTATGATGAGATTACTGGTTCTGTGGATGAAGGGAAAGCAGTGGATGTATTGTTTCTTGACTTTAGCAAAGCTTTTGACACGGTCTCCCACAGTATTCTTGTCAGCAAGTTAAGGAAGTATGGGCTGGATGAATGCACTATAAGGTGGGTAGAAAGCTGGCTAGATTGTCGGGCTCAACGGGTAGTGATCAATGGTTCCATGTCTAGTTGGCAGCTGGTATCAAGTGGAGTGCCCCAAGGGTCGGTCCTGGGGCCGGTTTTGTTCAATATCTTCATAAATGATCTGGAGGATGGTGTGGATTGCACTCTCAGCAAATTTGCGGATGATACTAAACTGGGAGGAGTGGTAGATACGCTGGAGGGGAGGGATAGGATACAGAAGGACCTAGACAAATTGGAGGATTGGGCCAAAAGAAATTTGATGAGGTTCAATAAGGATAAGTGCAGGGTCCTGCACTTAGGACGGAAGAACCCAATGCACAGCTACAGACTAGGGACCGAATGGCTAGGCAGCAGTTCTGCGGAAAAGGACCTAGGGGTGACAGTGGACGAGAAGCTGGATATGAGTCAGCAGTGTGCCCTTGTTGCCAAGAAGGCCAATGGCATTTTGGGATGTATAAGTAGGGGCATAGCGAGCAGATCGAGGGACGTGATCGTTCCCCTCTATTCGACATTGGTGAGGCCTCATCTGGAGTACTGTGTCCAGTTTTGGGCCCCACACTTCAAGAAGGATGTGGATAAATTGGAGAGAGTCCAGCGAAGGGCAACAAAAATGATTAGGGGACTGGAACACATGAGTTATGAGGAGAGGCTGAGGGAGCTGGGATTGTTTAGCCTGCAGAAGAGAAGAATGAGGGGGGATTTGATAGCTGCTTTCAACTACCTGAAAGGGGGTTCCAAAGAGGATGGCTCTAGACTGTTCTCAATGGTAGCAGATGACAGAACGAGGAGTAATGGTCTCAAGTTGCAGTGGGGGAGGTTTAGATTGGATATTAGGAAAAACTTTTTCACTAAGAGGGTGGTGAAACACTGGAATGTGTTACCTAGGGAGGTGGTAGAATCTCCTTCCTTAGAGGTATTTAAGGTCAGGCTTGACAAAGCCCTGGCTGGGATGATTTAACTGGGAATTGGTCCTGCTTCGAGCAGGGGGTTGGACTAGATGACCTTCTGGGGTCCCTTCCAACCCTGATATTCTATGATCATTGTTGGCATGGAGACCACTCTTGGGACAATACCTACTTGTGCAGTTTTTCTCTTCCCCTAGCGTCTGAAATGCCACGATCCTGATGAACAGGGCCTTATCAGTTGCTGAGCATCTGAAAAATCTCCAAGTGAAGCAAAAGAGGACATGGGAGGAGCTGCTTGCTGACCTTTCCCCAGTGCATTTCAGCAGAGAGGTTTTTATCACGAAAAACTTGGCTGAGAAATTTCGTTGAGGTTCAGCTCCCTGCCCCCAGGAACACCAATAAATCATACAATATTTACACAAGCACATTTCCTTGGTTACAGCATATTCATTTTCTGTCCTCTGCACTCTGGCCTTAAAGTAGCAGCACAACACATCCCTGACCCTGCTTCCCTGACTGCTTGGGGCACTTAGTTTGTAGAGGCACCCTATCTTGCTGGTCATAACACCAACAAAGTTTCTCCGCCTCTAACTCCCAGCCATGGGAGAGGATCTCCCCGCCTTGCTCTCACAGCACCTATCACGTGAGGCAGACATTGTTAACGCACATTCCACTGACATTCTGCAGCTGCTCAGGGCATAAAGAGCGCCTTTCTCCTGTCCAAGTATGCAGTAAAAGGATTCATAAGCCAGGGAAGGAGAGGATGAATTGTGTCTCCCAGGATGTCAGGAGTTGCAACACCATTAACATGCGGTCTTGGGAGCAAAAGTTCCCTTTCTCATTGCAGTAAAGAGATCAGGGTTTTTAAAGATCCTGGCATCACAGACCTTTCCAAACCACCCCACATTAATGTTGATGAACCTTGCATGGTGATCAACCAGCCCTTGCAGCACCATGGAGAAATACCCCTTTCTGTTAATGTACTCTGAGGGCCTGGGATGAGGAGCAAAGAATAGGCACACTGGTCCCATCGATAGCCTCAGTACAATTAGTGAAACCCAACCACGCAAGTCCATCAATGCCCACCTGTGCATTGCCTGGCTTTATGACCTGGCCCAGTAGCATGCTGACAGTAGCAGTGCACATATCCGTGAGAACAGCCCCAACAGCTGATCTACCCCTACCTACACCACATGGGTTAGCTACTGACTGGCAGCGATCAGGAACGGGGCGCTTCCAGATAGCAATGGCCACATGATTTCTTCATACTGAAGGGAACTCTCATGTAGGTGTTCTGCAGCTGCGGCTGTGAAGTGAGCTCTGTACAGATCGCTAGGAAAGTGGCCTGTGCCAGACTGAAGTTCTGCTGTCACTGCTGATCGTCCCACGGCTGCAGCATTAGCCTGTCCTCCTGGTCATTTCTAGTGTGTGTTTCTGGCAGTCGCACTACACCGAGTGAAGATAGTCCAGGAATGCACCCTGGAGAAATAACTACTTGGTTTCACGCTTCTCCCCTTCTCATCTTGACATTGCTGTGGTATTGCCAGGGCTGTCTCACAACTCATCCAAAGTCATCTGGCTCAGTGACTGCCCAGGCATATGGAGCAGCCTGTCCATATTAAGTGATGGTCCGGATTGCAGCACTCAGCAGTGTTTTCTCAGCACCTGACAGCACTTAGAAAATGGCACTGACTTGCAAAACACAGATGAATTGTGGGATGCCAGGAGAGGAATTATGGAAGGAGTTTAGTTACACCTCAAATCCCAGAATTCTAGCAGGTTCAGGTAGGCAACCCACCGTGTATAGAGCCTAGTGGCAGAACATTGCATCCTGGGATGTCTACCAAGGATGCTGGGCGGTTATTTTGAAAAAGTGCAGAGCTATGTGGATGCATTCAGAAGGTAGACTCAGCTTAATCTGGCAAAATAATTCTGTTGCCAGTATAATTTACACCAGCTCCCTGAACGAATTAGGGTTTGCTGGTATAGCTATATGGGATAATGTAGACAAGGCCTAAGCCCCTAGTCAAACAGAGCAGTTTCTCTTTCTGTCTCAACAGATGCTCACCTGCTGAGAGTTGCCTCTGGAGACAGTATTCACTTAGCTAGCAGGGGTGCAACTTTGATACGTTGGGAGGCAATGGGAACACCCCCTTCCACACATACCCTTGTTTTGGGAGGAAGGTAGAGATCCAAGCAGGAGTGCTGGAGCAGGTTTGCCTATGTTCTTCCTGGTTCCCCATCCCTGCAGCATGAACGTATGGGAATGGTGTTGTTCTTCCTTCCCTTTCTCCCTCCCCTGGCAATGGGGACTTCCCACATGGCTGCCTGATAAGAGAGCCTGACCTAATCCACTGCCATTGTATAGTGGAGCCATTACAGGCTGGCTGATTGGCTCTCACCTGCTGGGGCAGGTGGAAGGGTGCATGTGGCTTCTACTTGTTTTTATATGCCAAACTTTATTTGGAGTCTAAAAGGGATTTTTTCCCACTTGGCAAAATTGCTGAGAGGGTTTTTTCACCTTCCATCGAGCATCTCCGAGGTCTGGTTTGGGGCACTTAAATTATGCTCTTGCAACCTTGACAGGTTCCAGTGCAATTTGTGGATTAAAAGGGGCCTTAGGTGAGGTCTCTGTAACCCAGTGGGCCACACTCTGAGCACCACATTGCCTGGTGAGTGGATATGTCTTCATGTCTCGCATAGCATGGAACTCCCTTCACCTCTCCTACCTCCTGCACCGAGGAGGGGAGCAGGTTGGGACTCTGGGCAGGCCTGAGGGTGTAGAGACGACATTGTACAACCTGTGGCCATTGATGCCCAGTTGAAATCTGCACAGCCCTGCTGGGTACTTTACAAAGGAACAGTCCCAGTTGGTTAAAGGTTTTAATAAAGTTGCAGTCTCTGCCTTTAACTACACTATCTGGCTAGACATAGGCACTGAGTGACTATGTAATATACCTGCAATTACTCTGAATTAATCTTGAACAATTTTGTCTCATCTCTCACTATAGAAAAGAAAATGAAGAACTCCAGTATTTGCTTCCATCTGCTTATTGGCTCAAAAAAAGACTGTTTTACTTCAGTCTGAGCCAAAAATTGTTCTTAATTGCTGACATTTGTCCTTGTCCTCAGTAGAGAGGCATATTTGTGTGTGTGCTTTTTCAAGACCTTTCAGCATCTGTGAGATTCTCTCCACCTGTGAGACCCATTATCTCAGATAAAAGTCGGGTGGGTTTTTGAAGACAGTATCAGGCTAGTAAATGATACATTTCTTCACCTGCTCATTTGGAAACACCTGCTTTTTAATACAACTAAGTAGCTGCTTGCCTACCTTAGATATTAGATATTTCATAGCAGCCTTACATTTTCTTTACTCTGTCTCTTGCCTCTAAAGTTACTCATTGTATTTAGCATATAATAACTCAAGGCATCTCTTATTTGGATTTCTCTCCTTTTCCATACACAGTACATTAAATAAGGCAAAATGTTTAATCTTACCATATATGACTCAAGGGCCTTGCTGTATAGAAACAGAACTCTAGTTTCAGCAAGTTTACCTAACTAAAACAATTACTGTTTTACTTACTTCCTGTGCCTTTTTTGGTCAGAAAGTCTCAACCCGGCCTTACTGCCATGTCTGGATTTCCATTGCAGCTGAGGTTTGTTAGCAAGATGGATACTCTTTTCTAAGGCTTCCAAAAATGTTTTCAGAACAAAACTACTGTAAAATCAGTTACTTGCAACAGGAACCCTGAGCTCCACCAACTTTGTATTATTCTGCAGTGAATGGAGTCAGTAAATCTACCGCTATCATTCTGGAGAGGCTCCATACCCACAGTAGGAATAAATTCACAACAGAACCATTTCTCTCCTCAGTCAAGTCCCTTCTAAAAACTCATTTCTTCCATAGTGCCCACAAGAAGGAGGTTAATTAAATTTCAATAACTGAAGAAGAAACTTCTCTGGACTTCCTCTGTATCGCACTTGTTCGACCCAGTCTTGCAAACTCCTACACATGCTTCAATTTTAATACCATTAATAGTACAGCTGAAATCAATGGGATTACTCACCTATTTAAAGTTAGGCATGTACATAACGTGCAAGATCAGGACATTAGATTGGAAACACGGTGTTGCCAACTCTTGTAATTTGATCATGAGTCTTGCAATAGTTGATACTTTACTTAATGCCCCAGGCTCCTGCTCCAAAGGAATCTCAGCTTTTACTTTTTAAAAAAAGTTGCGAGCAATCAGCTGCAGGGAAAAGCTTGAAAATGTGACCGGGGCGAAGCCTAAAAACTAAAAAGCAAATAAAAATAAACCAACTTATTTTTCATCATCATGACTCTTTTGGGGCCTGGCTCGTGATTTTTGAACATTGGAGGTTCGCAATACTATAGACTTCAGGCAAGGACTGTCTTTTGTTTCACAGAGATCAAAAGTGCATTGTCAGCATGTAATAAATAAAGAAGAGAGGGAATAAAAAGTAACTGGAATTCAAAAGAATGGGTTCCTGATTTCACAATCGGGAAAGTTTCAAAAGGAACAAATAAAACATCTCTTCCCAAATGGAAAGTTGTGAGTGAAGGATTTGTCTCTGTTTCTGCATCTTACCTTCTCCAAAAGTCTCTCTTTCCCCCGCTCCCTAAAAGTGGTAAGTGGTATTCATTCTGGAATTTTTATCTTCACAGATTCAGATATAATCATTTAGTTTCTCTCCCCCTGCTTTTGAATCTGAAATGACAAATTCAAATTAGGGCTTATACCTGCAAACTGACTGCAGGTTTCTGAATCTGTGACTGGATGGCAAAGAAATGCTAAGTATATCTGGGTTGACTTATTCGAGAGAGAATTGATTCACATATTCATAAACTTCAAGATCAGAAGAGACTATCATGATCATCTAGTCTGACCGCCATAGCAGGCAACAGAACCTCACTCATCCACTTCTGTAATAGACCCATAGACTCCGGATAAGTTACTGAAGTGCTCAAATCATGGTTTAAAGATTTAAAGTTACAGACAATCCATCATTTACACTAGTTTAAACCTGCATGTGACCCGTACCCCATGCTGCTGTGGAAGGCGAAAAACCCCAGGGTCTCTGCCAATCTGACCCAGGGGAAAATTCCTTCCCAACCCCAAATATGGCGATCAGTTAGACCCTGATCATATGAGCAAAACCCACCAGCCAGACACCTGGGAAAGAATTCTGTATAGTAACTCAGACCCCTCCTCATCTACTGTCCCATCACCAGCCATTGGGGATATTTGCTGCTAGCAGTCACAGATCAGCTACATGCCATTGTAGGCAGTCTCATCATACTATCTCCTCCATAAACTTATCAAGCTCAGTCTTGAAGCCGATTAGGTTTTTTGCCCCCACTGCTGCCCTTGGAAGGTTGTTCCAGAACTTCACTCCTCTGATAGTTAGAAACCTTCAATTAATTGTTGACGGCCAGTTTATATCCATTTGTTCTTGGGTCTACATTGGCGCTTAACTTAAATAACGCCTCTCCCGCCCTGGTATTTATCCCTCTGATGTGTTTATAGAGAGCAATCATATCCCCCCTCAGCCTTCATTCGGTTAGGCTAATCAAAGCAAGCTCCTTAAGTCTCCTTTCATAAGGTTTTCCATTCCTCTGATTATCCTAGTAGCCCTTTTCTGCAGCTGTTCCTGTTTGAATTCATCTTTTTTAAACATGGGACACCAGAATTGCACATTGTATTCCAGAAGAGGTCTCACCAGTGCTTTGCATAATGGTACTAACACTTCTCTCTTACCATGAAGCCCAATTGTTCTATATTTATAATTTCACAAACTCATAGATTCATAGAGTCCAAGGCCATAAGATAGATTGAGCCCAAGTCTATCATTATAAAGAAGATTTTCTAATCCTCATTCTCATTGCTCTTCTCTGAGTCCTTCTTGAATAATGGACACTACAACTGGACTAGGATTCTAGCAGTAGTCAAACCAATGCTAAATACAGAGGTAATATAACCCCTCTATTCCTCTTTATGCATCCAAGGATCACATTAGCACTTTTGGCCACAACATTGCACTGGGAGTTCATGTTCAGTGGATTGTCCATCATGACTCCCAAAGCTTTTTCAGAGTCACTACTTCCCAGGATAGAATCCCCCAGCATGTAAATATGACTTATATTTTTTGTTCCTAGATGAATGTATTTACATTTAACCATATTAAAACAAATTGTTTGCTCATGCCCAGCTTATCAAACAATCCAGATCGCTCTGCATCAGCGACCTGTCCTCTTCATTATTAAACATCCCCCAATTTGTGTGTCATCTGTAAACTCCATCAGTCATGATTTTATGTTTTCTTCCAAGTCATTAATAAAAACATCAAATAGTGTAGGGCCAAGAACTTTCCATGAGGGTTGCCAGTAGAAACACATCTGTTCAGTGATGATTCCCCATTTACAATTACATTTTGAGACTTATCTGTTAGCCAACTTTTAATCCATTTAATATGTGCCATGTTCATTTTATATCATTCTAGTTTTTTTCATCAAATGTTGTGTGGCACCAAGTCAAATGTGTTACAGAGGTCTAAGTTTACAATAACAACACTATTGCCTTTATTAACCAAACTTTTAATCTCATCAAAAAAAGATGTCAGGTTAGTTTGATATGGTTTATTTTCCATGAACCCATTTTGGTTGGCATTAATTATATTGTTTTCTTTAATTCTCTATTAATTGAATCCCCGATAAGCTGCTCCATTGTCTTCACCAGGATTTGTGTCAGATTGAGAGGCATATAATTATCCAGGGCACCCCATTAAGCTTTTAAAAATATTGGCACATTAGCTTTTTTCTAGTCTTCTGGAACTTCCCTGGTATTCCAAGACCTACTGAAAATCAGAATTAACTGTCCAGCAAGCTCCTCTGCCAGCTCTTTTAAAACTCTTGGATGCAAGGTATGCTGATTTAAAAGTGTCTAACTTTAGTAACTGCTATTTAACATCCTCCTGAGATACTAATGAACTGGAAAAAGTGTTACCACATGCTATGACTGCATCATCTGTTCCTTCTCCAAACACAGAACAGAAATATTTATTGAACACTTCTGCCTTTTCTGTGTCTTTATTGATAATTCTACCATTTCCATCTAATGATGGACCTATACAATTGTTAGGATTCTTTTTGTTCCTAATACCTAAATTCCTTCTTATTGTCCTTAATTCTGCTGGCCATAGATTTTTCCTCGTGTCCCTTTGTTTTCCATATCAATTTTCTACAATTCCTAGCTTCTGATTTATATTCATTAGTATCACCTTTCCCTTTTTATTTTTTTTATAGCTGCCTTTACTTCCCCAGGTCAGTTTTTTAACCCATACAGCCTTCCTTCTTCCTTGATTGTAGTTTTTTGGGCATCTAATAAAGAATTCTTTAACAATTCCCAATTATCATTTACATTTTTTTCTGATTAAATTCTTCCTCCTAGTAGATTTTGCTCATAATTGTTTTCAGATTTGTGAAATTGGTCCTTCTAAATCATCAAGTAATATGTATTATTGGTTCTGGCTTTATTCTATTTGCACATTATAGATGTGATCAAGTCATGATCACTTGTACCTAAGCTACCATTATTATTTAGTTCTGTAATCAATTCCTTTTTATCTGTCAAGACATGGTCTAATACAGAATTCCCTCTTGTTGACTTCAACACTTTGAATTAGGAAATTGTCATCTATGATATTTTGTAATTCCAAGGACGTTTTAGTACTGGCAACATGAGCCCTCCAGCATATGTCACTCAAATTGAAGCCCCCATGATCTCACAACTTTTTCCCCTCAACCCTTTATAGACAGGTGTGTAAGGAGCTGATCATCCTGTTCCCTAATGCCATTTTATTATCTGTAGCAGACACCAACTAACACCCCACCTTGTTGCTTTATCTGATAGGACATTGATCCATATGCATTCAGGATAATTTTCTTCTGAGTTATCAGGGATTCATTAGGTGATGCCATTTTTGCTGGAGTGCCACTTCTCTCCCCTTTTGCTCACTCGATCCTTTCAAAATAGGTTATAACCGGTTTGCTAGAACTGGTTGTTAAATTTAGAAGCTCTTTTAGAACCGGTTGTCCAGTGAGGGAGAACTGGTTCTAAAAGGGCTTCTCAATTTAACCACCGGCCAAAAGTGGCGCCTTAGGCGCCAACTCCGTGGGGGCTCCGGGGCTGGAACACCCATGGGGAAAATTTGGTGGGTGCAGAGCACCCACCGGCAGCTCCCCGCCCCGCGCCCGACCCCAGCTCACCTCTGCCTCCTCCCCTGAATGCGCCACCCCACTCTGCTTCTCCGCCCCCTCCCCCGGCTTTCCGTGAATCAGCTGTTCGCACGGGAAGCTGGGGAGGGCTGAGAAGTAAGCGGCGGCTTCGCACTCAGGCCCAGAGAGGCGGAGGTGAGCTGGGGCGGGGGTAAGGGGGAAGGAGGGCCGCCCATGTTGCAGCAAGTAACCCGGGGGGCCGCGCAGGGGAACCACTCCTGGCCCCACCTCACCTCCGCCTCCCTGGGCCTGAGCGCGAAGCTGCCACCTGCTTCTCAGCCCTCCCAGGCTTCCCGCGCGAACAGCTGATGGAACATCCATGGAGTCGGTGCCTAAGGAGCCACTTTTGACGTGATCAGTGGGGGGAGCAGCCGCTCCCCCCCCCAAGTTACGCTCCCCCCACCCCTAGGAGCCAGAGGGACCTGCTGGATGCTTCCCAGGAGCTGCCTCAGGTAAGCACCACCAGGACTCCCCACCTCGCCCTGGCAGGTCCCTCTGGCTCTTAGGGGCGGGGTGGGCACCCACTACAGTGGCCCATGAGACCCTGCCCAGTTCTGGGGGCAGTCAGGGGACAGGGGAGGGAGGTAGATGGGGCAGGGGTCCTGGGGGGGGGGAGCGTCAAGGAACGCGGGGGGTTGGATGGGACAGAAGTCCCGGGGAGTGGGGGTGGGCCACAACCCCCTTGCGGGGTGAGGAGGGAACCGGCTGTTAAGATTTTGGCAGCTCATCATTGGTTATAACCATTTATTTTAACATTCCAGTAATGGGAATCATCAGGTTTCCATAATACCAGCTTGTTCAAATTTATGCTCATACCCATTGTGAGACAATCAGCTGATATGGATGATAACTTGGTCTCTCTTGGCTGGAGACAATCTAGAAAAAAGTAAAGAAAGATCATTCATCATAAACTGTACCAGATAAGACTGAACCACATACTGTATGAGCAGCCTGTTAGACCCATTTCCAAAGCTAATCTTTAAACAATTTTTATTAAAATACAAGCCAAAGAACAGACTTGGTACTATTCCCAATCAAATGAGAAAGTAAATCAAGACCACTATACAAACACTCATCTGCAATATCCAAAGACCCTGTAACTTTTGCTCCTTCTTCCCCGCTCCCAGTAAAAGCAACTATAGCAAATTTACAGCTTCATTCCACAATCCACACTCAAGCAAAACTCACATCACCAATGACGATGTTGCATGTGTATGGATTGCAGAATAAACAGGATTAGAATGGCCCAAAAGACCACATGCTGGCAGGAGAGAATTAGATATGGATAAGGAAAAAAAACAGGGTTTCCATCAGTGATCAGCAAAAATTTATGTATTCTATGATTCTGCAGCTTCAGAATCCACCCTTTGCTGCATAATTCTACTCCAGAGTCTAAGGGTATGTCTACACTATGAAATTAGGTTGATTTTATAGAAGTCGATTTTTAGAAATAGATTTTATACAGTCAATCGTGTATGTCCCCACTAAGCGCATTAAGTCGGCGGAGTGCGTCCTCACTACCATGGCTAGCATCGACTCCTGGAGTGGTGCACTGTGGGAAGCTATCCCACAGTCTCCGCTGCCCATTGGAATTCTGGGTTAAGCTCCCAATGCTTGATGGGGCAAAAACATTGTCACGGGTGATTTTGGGTACATGTCGTCAGTCTCCCCTCCCTCTGTGAAAGCAACTGCAGACAATCGTTTCGTGCCTTTTTTCCTGGGTTACCCATGCAGCCCGCTCAGCTCACCACTGCTATTGCAAGCATTGTAAACAGCTCACGCACTATACTGCAGTATGTGCAGAAACTGGCTAAGAGACGGCAGCGCGAGGACAATTGTGAGGACATGGACACAAACATTCCTAAAAGCACAGGATGTGGCAATTGGGACATCATGGAGGCTGTGGGGCTGGTTGATACAACGGAATGCCAATTCTGGGCTCAGCAAACAAGCACAGACTGGTGGGACCACATAGTCTCGCAGGTGTCCATGGACAGTGGTGGGGTAGTGGTAGGGTCCCCCCTAGAATGGCATGCAGCTGATCACAGAAGCGGCATGTATGGGGCTCTGACCTGGAGCGACCATTTGCCTCCTTTGTCTTTTGGGAGGCTTGCCTGAGCTCCTTAACTTTCACGCGGCACTGCTGTGTGTCCCTGTTGTAGCCTCTCTCCAACACGCCCTATGAGATTTTGGCAAATATATTTGCATTTCTTCTTTTTCAGCGGAGTTCTGCCTGCATAGATTCTTCTCCCCATACAGCAATCAGATCCAACGTTTCCCTTTCAGTCCATGCTGGAGCTCGTTTGCGATTCTGGGCGGACTGCATGGTCACCTGTGCTGCTAAGCTCACCATGCTGGCCAAACAGGAAATGAAATCAAAAGTTCCCAGGGCTTTTCCTGTGTACCCGGCTAGTGCATCGGAGTTCAAAGTGCTGTCCAGAGCAGTCACAATGGAGCACTCTGGGATAGTTCCCAAAGACCAATACCATCGATTTGCATCCGCACTACCCCAAATTCAACCCAGCAAGGTTGATTTTAGCGCTACTCCCCTCGCCGGGGAGGAGTACAGAAGTTGATTTTAAGAGCCCTTTAGGTCAACGGAACGGGGTTGCTTGTGTAGACGCATTCATTATAAAATAGACCTAATGCGGCTAAATTCAACCTAACCCTGTAGTGTAGACCAGGGCTAAGCTTTCATTTAACAGATAGCTCCTAGGTAAACTCAACCTAAGCTTTTGGGACCCCTGAGTTTCTTCTCACTGTGTTTCTATGGGAACTGACCTGGTTAGATTTAATTTGTTTTCTTTACGTTTGTTTATGTATAACTGTGAAGATAATGTCTGTGGATTATAAAATAGCCATGTTATGTTGTAAAAATTAAGTTATTATTTATTATGTTTCTTTATAAGATATATAAAGATACTTAATTAAGTTCATTCCTTTTGTTCTTTTCGGGATTTGAATGTGGGGAGGTTCAAAAAAATTGTTCTTTAGGTCTCAGTATAATCTACAAACCAGGCAAGTTTGAAGCTTTTAGATGTTCAAATTGTGTATGCACAAAATTTCTCATTTGAAGGATTGTTTTTTTTAACATGTACTTATGTCAAAAAAAACCCACTTCAATTAGTTCAAGGTTTTTTGTTTTAAATCACCTATAAACTGAGAGCACAGAAAGTTTTGCACCAATCTAGATGTTTGCTACCAACTTTTATTGATCTATCTAAACTTTAGAATTTTTAAATGGCCCAGGCTTTAAGGGAGCCTGGTTCAGAAGTCTTAAGATTACGGATGTCTGTTTAGGATAGCTCAGTTAGTCAAGACTGTTCAAATGGAAAGGCAAATGGCACCCCCAAAAAGAATTTACAAGCTGCATTGACAGTTTTTTTCCTGTTTTTTCCCTGGTAGAGATTAATGCTAAACAAAAAATGTTCTACTGAAAAATGAAGCACTTAGTAGGCAGTGAAACCTTACGTTTGAAAGCTCAGCATTAACTCTGGCCCCCTATTGTTATGTCTGTCTCTCATATTTATCTGTATGCCAGCATAAGTGATTTGTCAACTAATTCAATACATAACATCAAATAGAACTTTATAAAACCTTACATATAAATTATAGTAGAGAATATACAGATCTTCTGACTTGGGTTGATTTTTAAATCTTAGATCTATAAAAGTAGAACTGTTCAGAAAATTTTCATCAAAACATTTTCAGTGAAAAAGCTGTTTTGACAGAGTCACCATTTTTTTCATGAAATCATTTAGATTTCACCAAAAAATCCTGCAGAAAAAAGAATAAAAATAAAAATTTACATCTTTTGGAAAACTCTGAATTACATATTGGAATTTTGAAATGTTTTAAGTGTTTTATTTGATGGGTTTTCACATTTTTAAAAATATTTTACAGCATTTCATTACATGTCAATGGCAGGAGTTCACATATGTAGTATTCCACTATTACTGACATGTCATATTATGACATCATAGTTCAAATTCTGATTTATTTTAAAAATTAAGGGCAGCTGCTACTTTAGTACTGATTGGAACACCTCTTTTAGATCAAAAGTCAAACTGTTTCATTAAAAGACAAAAAGGAGACAATGACAAAATCTTTCAATTAGTATTAAGTAGCAGTTGTTCTTTAAAAAAAGAAAAAAAATATATTTCAGCTATTATTTTCGTATTGTATGTCAATAGAATAGTGCCCAGGTTAGCCTGTGAAACTTTTTGCCATGGGATTTCATCGAGACCAAGACCTTAGTAGGATTAAAAAGGCTGTGGACTCTCATACAAAAAACATGGATAACCAGATTTATAATAGTAAATATTAAAAAGAATTTTGGAAGGGATATAAATCCTATGCTTCAGGGTTAAACTGAACCTGTAACTTTTGGGGTTACGAATAAACCTTCCTTGGGGGCAGGTTTTCCCACAACTACCAACTTTAGGGTTTCTTTTACCTTTCTCTGAAGTATCTGGTACTAGTCAAGCCTGTGAGAGGACACTGGACTGGAAAGACTCTTGGTCTAACCAAGTACAGTGCATCCGATTTCTAACTCCTATGCTGCTTCTCCAGCCAAATATTTGCATAATATTCTTTATAGCAACATCTAAACCTCTTATCTGTGTAGTTCATTGCCAACTTTCTACTATGTATTCTTCCACAGCGCTGGCCCTAGTTGAAACAAGTATTAGACTATTTCCTCCCACCGTTCTTTTTTTCCTACTGTGCCACCAGTCTTATCTCTGTTAATGCCTCGTCCAAAAGAATTTCCGCATTTCTGCAGTCTCCAAATCGCCCCATCATCAACTGCAATGGAGCAATGGAAGTGGAAAGGGGCTTTAAAGTGGATTTAAGTGTAATTTACATCCATTTTGGAGTCTATTTATTCTTCCAGACCTTCCTAAAGGACTTTAACATAAATGAGAATCAGACCCTTGATGAGCAGTCAGTGGTTCGAGTGTAGTTCCAACCACACTACATGAGATGTGGTGCCTTAAGAGGGCCACTTACTTTGACTATTCTTACGGCCACATTCTCCCCCTCTCTCTTCCTTCTCCTTCATCTCTGTGCAGCTGCAATATACCAGGAATCATTCCTCAATTTATGCAGACATGATTCCTTCACATCATGAGTCTTCTTCTACCTTAATAAGGGAAACCCTGTTTCAAGTGGTGGGCCCATTATCTGTAAGGACCAGCAAAGTTCAAGTCTTTGTATCTACTTTCTCCAGTTTGTTCACCTTATACTTTGAACTAGCATTTTCACATGGATAATACTCAATTGTACCTATCCCAAAGGTCAAAATATTTCCTATGGTTAAAATCCTCTACCAATTTACTCCAGTTTATGTCTTTGTCCTAGCAGTGCTTTGCTTATCTAGCAATAGCCTCCTCTTTCCCGTCCCTCCCACAATCTCATCACGGTTAATGAGTGCAGTGTCTGCCTGCCATTCCTAACCTTTTTCTGGTGCATAAGCCACATCTATTCCTCATCTCCTTTCAAGAGTTTTGTATCTTTATGTATATAATGGACTTAATCCTATGTGTCTGCAGCCCAAACAGGAGATAACCTCAATCAGCTGTAGCATTTGGACTTGCTGGTTCATGTTCTCCCTAAAACCAAGGCACAAACTAGCTTTGTTACATATTCAAGGATGAGCCTAGCTATTAACCAACATCTGAAAAATGCTCATCCAAACAGAACGCAACTACAGACTAGGATGAAATATAAAACAGGTTAAGTAGTTGTAGTAGTGAGGCTGCTACATTTAAATAAATAAACACAGTTCATTTTTTTCTTATTTAATAAATAATATCAAAAAAGTGAACCGGTTCTTTTTGTACATTACTGGAAAAACAACAGTCACTTGTCTAACTTCAGCAATTATACAAGCTGTAGAGAAACAGGTTTAGATTTGAAACCAGTTTTTTATGTGGACATTCCGTATCCAGTTTACGTGGAGCCAGGATGCCTGCCTCACATCTATTGATGACTTTTCCTCTCCTGGGCTTGGTCTTCTGCTGCTCTGGTTCCACAGATGACCTCACTGTTCACAAGCCAAAAAAAAAACAAAACCTGATTTCTTGTTTAACATTATGTCAGCAAAAATGTAGCAATTTTCAACAAATGTGATCGTATTATATTACTCCCTATATAGTAACATCATACAGCTGTTAAAATAAGTTTGTCACAGGAGCAGTAACATGACATTTCATCGTGACTGAAACCTTATAGAAAAAAAATTGAAATAAAATATTATATGCGCTTACACACACTGGACAAAACACGTAGTTTACATTTCACTTTTATTTATTCCTTGAAACTGCCCGTATTGCAGATTGTTTTGATGAAATATGGAACTGAGCAATTCAAATTTTCTACAAAATTATGGTAAAAACTTGCTCAATTTTCTACCTTATTGCTAAGAAATTTTACAGGTGCACAGTTTGTAAAATATAACCCTTAAAGGACTGAATGCATACACTTGCTGCAAGGTTCAAGAAACAAACTAAAACTAAGCATAGCGCCTACAGCTGGACAAATGCAGTACGGACTGTAGGTAAATGTGTACAAAATTGGAACTGTTCATCCATTTTGTCACTTTATGAAGGGAGGAAACAGTTCAGTCCTAAAAGGGTTAGGTAGAAACCCCAATATATTACTGTTTCTAACAAAGCTGCCACTCAACCCCACAGTACAGTGCTTGAAAACAAAGTCAACCGCCTGGCACAGGAAAGTACACATTTTTTCAGTACTCATCATACACACAGCTGCTTTTGAAAGTAAAAAGTAAATAACATGGTTAATAATTACAGAGCATTTTGTTCCAAAATTGACACCTCTACAGTTACTTGGTCTGAAGTGGGTAACTCACTTGTTTCATTTTTGTCAGATTTGTATTAGGGGTATTTATGGTTTTATTTCTTTAGGTTCATGTCTTTTCACGTAACTTATAAGTCTGTGCAATGAAGACAGAAGTGAAATAGTGTATATCAGCATTAACAAAAAGACAGATGCGGAGAGCCTTCAGATAAAATTAGGAAAATTGTCAGCAGCAGGTTATATCATACTAGTGTTGAATTCTGAAGTGCAGTTCTAAACAAAAACAGAACATAGGTAGCTTTGAGCATTTAACTTGCTTTCTAATCCAATAAGTTGGAACTATAAAAACATTCTGAACAGACTCAATTTCTATGTATACTTTTAGAAATAATAAGACAAGACAAGACTTAACAGCTACAGTAGAACAGTTCTATAGTTTCATATTGAAACATTCTATAAGTAGTTTAACAGAAATTTTTAGCATTCTTGGAATATTGTGAATATCATGAAAGATGATCAACAGCTCTTGATGCCATTAAAAGTAACAAAGCCACTCACAGGAAAGAGTTCAAGAAAATAAGTTATTTGAACTTAAATTACAACTGAGCATCTTTCTTAGTGACAGTGTGGATCTGGAAGACAATTCCTGTGTTACTAACTAGCTACTAAAAACAATGGAGCCACAAGTCCAGGAAAAAGCCAACAAAAAGAGCTTTAAAAATTATACATAAGCAGATACTGCTGAAATGGAATTTAATGTACTTTTCCACCCACTAGCCTGTGGTATGTAGAGTGGCAAAAATTAGGCCAAATGCATCATGTTTGTTAGATTCTTTAAAAGTCCAGGAAGATTGTGTATACTCCATTGGGCAAACTTATTGCAAGGAAAGAAACTGAATACAAAAGTCTATTGCATTTACATGTAAAAACATTTTAAAATAATGTAATATAAAAGCAGGTGCCTCTTATGGTTTGAATAGCTATTTAAAAATATTCCTTGAAAGTTAAAAAGCTTGTTATGGTTTTATCTGCTGTGTATGTAATGGTTTGTTCTTTAATATTATACTAAATTCATTACTAACCACTTCCTTTAATCCTCAAGCTAATAAATGAAGAAAACCTGAGGCCCATAAGTTAAACAGTACTGTATAAAACAAACATACTTCTAGCAAAAACTTGTGAAATGATTTCTGTCAACACAACCAAGATAAAATTAAATAGCACACAGACAAGTAAACAGATTTGCAAATAAATGCCAGTAAACAGCTTAAAACAGAGATAAGGCCACAATGAAGTCTGCCCTTGGCCACTGAAATAGAGATGAGGCAGTATTTGTAACAATGTTCAAGGGAAGGTTACATAGTATAAAATGGCTAATAAGAAGGCCTGTGGTAGAATACAAGCACATTTTAGAAGGACAGTGGCACTGATTTAACAACTAACTGAATATGTTTTACAACGGATTTCTTCCCTTAACCACATTATCTTCAGTTTTCAATGAATGCAAAACCAACACGTTCATCGAGAGGCTGAGGCAAACACGTAGAACAGAGCGTCAGAGAAGACAAACATATTGCAGAGAAGCAGTGCTTTAAAATGGTGCTGGTGCTGAAATTGGAAACTCTTAAAGTGGTCAATGGAAATCTATTCAAATAGTCAATGGGTAAGCCTGCAGGCCATACTCTGTAGTAAACCACAGGTTCACATGGACACAGTAGTTGTGGCTCTTGTTTCATGGGATGGTAAAGGTTGAGCAATTCATAGAGTTTATATTCTTGTCCTGGAAGGGAAAGGTTACACTACATCCTATAAGCCTATGCCTGGTTCTGGGATTGCAAATGAGCCACTGGGATATATTTTCAAATACAGTTGAAGCGATCAATTACATAGAGAGGGATAAAAAAAGGCAAATTCAGAATGAGAGTCACACAAATCAACTGAGTCAAACTGAGCCTTAAATTTATGGTGGAGAGAAGGCTCGAATATTGCACTAATTGTTCGCAGGGAAAGAGAAAACCCCCTGGAAATAGAGATGGGAGCTGACTTCACGACAGTGCTTTTGTAATCTTATAATTGCCCATTTCTAAGTACTAAAATTTATTTTTAACTATTATGGTATGATCACTTCACAATGAAAGCACGTCAATACAAGGATTACACCAACGTTTGGCCTAATTTACTGAACAGTAGGAAGAAAAACCATGCTTTTTGTGATTTCTCTCATTGTATAATGATGAAGGGCATCACCTACCAATCCCATTTGTAGCAAATACTTCTCATGATATTAGTCACATGCCAACAAGACAGAAGACATGCTGCCAAATGAAGTCATTGGGAACATTCCACTTTTGAAATAAAATGTTTAAGTTACACTTCATACAAATTATGTACAAGATTAGAAAAAACCTGAATGGATCCTAACACACTTTATGATACATTTCTGACTTTTAGGAGGGAAGGGGGCAAAAACCACCCTTCAAAACACCAACGTATTCCTGTGACGTGACCAATCATAAACATGACTGTTTGAAATGTCACATATTTTGAACTCCTGTAATGTTAGACCCTCATGAATTAGCACTATAAATACATATTTTAAAAAAAGGAAAACACAGAAATAACGATTAACGACTGAAACCAGAGCACTAACGTTAACATACATTGCATGTATTGCAGGCAAGGCAGAGGCATTTTATTTAAAGCTTTTGCACAGACTTCATATAATCTTAAAAAAAAATATGCTGGCCTTTCCAAGGTTCCACTTGCTGAAATAAAAACCATTTCAGTTCATAAAAAGTCACAAGACTTCAGTTTAAAAAAAGGAACAGTTCCAGCCACAGACCAAAAATATATCTATTTTTTAAAACTGGAAGAGTATGGTAATTAGATTATACAAGCATGGTCAGGCTTGGAACCTGAATATACTTCAGAGCAAAAGCTCAGAGGAAAAAAAAATATAAACTATTTGGTAACAAAAGTGTACTATATGTTGTGATACAAAAAAGGTATGGTGAAAATGTACCTTTTATACTAAAGCTTATACAAGTTCCTTGGTCCGTAAAAATTATGTCATGTTCATGTTTTCTAGTTTGTTTAACTTGTATCCCAGCCACATTTCAATTTCTTGCCCATTTAAAAAAAAACAGCTGAAAAATAGATTTTAATAAAGTTTATACATTTCAGATTTTTTTTTTTTATTGTGGCTTCTATTTTTCAGATCAGCACTTGCAGGTAACAAAGTTCAAATAATATCACTCAGAATGGAAAGGTGTTTTCCCATGAAACCACAAAATTGTTCAGTTGTCTTGTCTGTAGCACTTGAAAGTCTGTTAAAGTCCAAGCAAACACTGTAGTTAGGAAACTACTGTTGCTGTAGATGATGTGACATTGGTTGGATTTGTGCTGACATTTGTGTAACTTCCCTCGCTGTTTGTATTTGTTTCACTGGAAGCCATGAGGCTTGAGTTGGCTCTGAGAATTGCTCCAGCAGCACTGCAGTGTGGTCGTGGGCCTGGCTCCGGTGTATATGTAAAGGTAAGGCTAGTGGAGTAGATTATGCCATCATTACGGACCAAAGTTACTGGAACCTGGACTGGCTGACGGACCCACCTCCAACCCTCTCGGAATGCAGAAATGTCTGGAACAACACACAGCATACTTTCTGCACATCTGACAAGAGAAAAAGGCAACATATTAGCTGCCACGCAGGTATTCAGTAAAAAAGGTAGTGGCTCAGAAAATGAAGAGATATGGAGCAAACAACAAAAATCAATATACACTCGCCAGAACTTCAACACCGACTGTAATCAGAACTCCACCCACCAAAAATAGTAGTAGAAAATAATACTGCACCTGTACATGGTTTCAGCTTCCACGTCCCCAAACCAGACACGTAAATTTGGAGTGAAATTCTGACCTGTAAGTTCCAGCATTGCTACATCTCCACCACCATTTAACTAGAGAGAAAATAAACCAGACATACAAAATCAGAAGGAATTACTCTTGTAGTACATATGAGTACCATAAACATTGGTTTATTCCTTCTTTTCCAATTAAGAAAAGCAGCAAACAAATTTAACTCAGTTAAGAGAAATCACATGATAAATAGCTCCAAATGGTTTGGTGTTCGGAAGTGAATGGCAACGCTTGAAGGAAGACCATTTCAATCACAAAATATAAATAGCCAGCAAGCATCTATGTGTCAAGTGCCTGCACCGTCTTCACCACCTGGTAGTTCATCAAAGCTCAAGTAGGAAGAACTTCAGGACACAGGATATGACCTTTTGTGTAGCTGACCTTTTGAGTCCTCTCTCAAACAGAATGAGGTTTGTTGTTAACAAGGAAGGGTTCAGTCATAGTGTGTTAATTGGTAATTAGTTGTTATTGATAAGGAGTCAACATAAATTTTTAAATAAACAAAAATAAAGATCTTTGAGGATTTATTAAAGAGGGCAATTTTAAGAAGTGCAGCAATTCTTAAGAAATAGACAAAGTCGATGTTCTCTTTATCAAGCATGTGTTCTTGTCTTGCATAACAGAGTTGAAAAAACATAGCTAAAAGTTGATGGAACTATAAACAGTATTTTTACTTAACATTACAAAACACTCTCTTGTGGATGCAGATATATAATGTAGGACTAGTTTAGAATTGTTCTGCTTAAGAGAGTTTGTAAGACGCTTTCTAAGTGTGAAAATGCAGTCTAGTGATTAGAGAGGGAGAGACTGGGAATCTGAACTCTGCTTTTACTCCCAACTCTGCCACTGACTCACAAGTGACCTTGGGCAAATTATTAAAGTTCTCTTTGACTCAGTTTACCCATCTATAAAACTGGTTACATAATACTTACCTACAGCATCTCACAGGAGCACCATGAAGTTTAATTAAAGACTGTGAAGTATTTAAAGATGCTCAGATGAGAAGCCCTATAGTAAATGCAAAGTTTATTAACAAGAGCAGAAAAAGTAAACAACTGACTTACTTGAAGACTTTCTACAACAGGCACAGGTGTTACTGGAGCATGGACTGGTCCCATCCCCTCATAAAATGTATATTCTGCCTTATCTGTACTAATGATTGTCCAAGAAGCTCCATCATTAATCATCTCTTTATTTGGTTCTTTGGGGCATGGAGTGGCCTTTAAGAAAGAATAGTTAGAAGTTTGGTCTGTATATTGGTTTGATATTCACACCAGAACTAATAATGAAGAATCTGAATTGGTAAGAGGAAGTGGGTCACAATGTCTCATTTCAAAGTTATGCAACTTAGTTTCCCTGTGTCTCTTCCTATAACAGAATGTAGTCAAAGAACAACCCCTTGTACAATGCGGAATGCATTGCAATTTGCAACACATCCTCCTGTGCTAAAATAGTCATCAAGAGCCTTACAAAGCATACAAGACACAAAATAAGCAACAAAAATATTCACACCGAAAGAGGGGTTCTACTTGGGAAATGTGAACAGGTCCAGGAGGAACACCCTTCACTATTTTTAATGATTGAATAGGAGGGAAAATCTTGATTTTTTTTCCTGTTATGAGATGGGGTCATGGCATGGAAAAGGTTGATAACCATTGCACTAGAACAAGTACAATTACTGAATGAAATACAGAGCTGAAAAAGTCACTTCATATGCTTAAGTGGTTCTGTGTTAATGCTTTGTTAATTTGGGAGGGGAGTGGGGGGAAGGTGGCTGCACTGCAGTGTCCAGGTTCAGTGTCAGACATCCAAAAGAGGTGACAAAAGGAGAAATTTTACTTATCTGTACATTTACTTTATTTGACCCACTTTAGATCCTTGGGTTATAGTTTCTCCCACCCAACAGATGGAGACAGAACATTAAGACTTTTGATATCACACCCATGATATACAAAGATTTGGCAGTTTGTCAACCTTCTGTTGAATTCATTGAAATCCGTACCAAACAAAAAAATTGGATTGATGCTATTCAATAATCATTAACAAATAAGTTCAGTAAGTAAAAGAAGAAATCTTAACATGGGATTGACTCAATAATGGCATTAAAACTCTCAGTAATGAGGTAGATGGCCAAGCAAGGGAGATGGGAGGTGAACTGATCTAGAAGATTCCAAAAAGATAATAAAATTTCCCCTTCTATGATCTTCTGTACCAGTCCAGGTGCTTGGAACTTTCCAAAGCAGTTCAACATTTTAGTATGGATGGGACTACCATTAAACTACTAGTGCCAGTAACAACCTTCTACAAAGGTTGTGAATGCAATCTTATTCTCCAATGTTTTCGCAAAGATGTGGGCAGAAGCCCTGAGGCAGTCTTGCAAATCTCTATTAAAGAGGCTTCTGCTCTTTCTGCCCATGAAGATCCTACTGACCAGATAAAGAGAGCTTTAAAAGATTCTAGTGTTTTTTTTCCTGCTGTAACATAAAGACACTCTGACTAATTCCCTAATCCATCATTTGATGAGGAGTTCAGAGGCACATGACAACCTTTACATTTTGGTGTGGGATGAAATACTTTTAAGACTGCTTAAATTTTGTTATTCTTTCTATTGAGTCCATAGAGCCCAGGCAATGTAGCCTTCCCCCTGTATGATTCTAGGGCCAAATGTGGTTAGAGTGATTTCCCAGTTCAGGTGAAAGACTGATGATGTCTTGAGCCTGAATTCAGGCAGAGTTGTCAGCATGACCACAACCAGGTGAAAAATCACATGACTGCTTTCAGAAAAGGCCTGGAACTCCACAACTCCTCTTGCTCCTATTATTATTAATAAGGTTAGCGTCCAGAGTCTTAACCAGATCAGAGCCCCATTGTGCAAGGTATGATATAACCATGCTTTTATCAGGAACAGGACTTGAAAACACACGTCTCATCAAAATACTCCTCAGAAGGTTCAAAATGGTGAGTTAGCACCAGTTTCAAGTTTTAGCTAAGAACCACGAGGCTAATCTCACTTTATCTGCTGCCTTCAAGAACCTAGAAACATTGGTTTCCAGGCATAGAAGTAGTTTCTCAGCTTTCTCCCCTGGGATTCTTGCCTGGTACTTGCACCTTCAGCCTGACTGTTCAAAACCTGAAGGGCCTACCCTTGATGTTTGTTACCTCTTCTCTGGTTCAAGCCTATCTTTTTAATGTGATTCTGCCTCCCTTTTCCTGAATTATAGGAAGGGCCCTACCAAATTCACGGCTATGAAAAACACGTCACGGACTGTGAAATCTGGTCTCCCACCTTGAAATCTGGTGTTTTGTATGCTTTTACCCTATACTATTCAGTTTTCACAGGGGAGACCAGTGTTTCTCAAATCGGGGGTCCTGACCCAAAAGGGAGTTGCAGAAGGGTCACAAGATTATTTTAGGGGGATTGTGGTATTGCCACCCTTACTTCTGCACTGCCTTCAGAGTGGGGCGGCCTGAGAGCGATGGCTATTGGCTGGGAACCCAATTCTGAAGGCAGCGCCATGCCAGCAGCAGCACAGAAGTACCAGACCATGCCACCCCTACTTCTGCGCTGTTGCCTTCAGTGCTGGATGGCCGGAGAGTGGCGGCTGCTGACTGAGGACCCAGCTCTGCCGGCAGCAGGGTAAAAGTAAGGGTGGCAATACTATACCATGCCATCCTTACTTCAGAGCTGGGCAGCTAGAGAGTGGCAGCTGCTGACCAGGAGCCCAGCTCTGAAGACAGCGCCACCACCAGCAGAAGCTCAGAAGTAAGGATAGCAGTACCACAACCCCTCCCCCGCCAACTCCTTTTTGAGTCAAGACCCCTACAATTATCACACTGTGACATTTCAGATTTAAATAGCTGAAATCATGACATTTACAATTTTTAAAATCCTAGGACTGTGAAATTGACGAAAATGGACCATGAATTTGGTAGGGCCCTAATTATAGGTATTAGTTGTGCTGGATTTGTTCCTGTTGGACTGTAATCCTAGAGCCCATAGGGCAGTGGTTCTCAAACTGTAGGTCGGGACCCCAAAGTGGGTTGCGACCCCATTTTAATGGGGTCACCAGGGCTGCCTTAGACTTGCTGGGTCCCAAGCCCGAGAGCTTCAGCCCTGGGCAGCAGGGCTCAGGTTATAGGCCCCCTGCCTGGGGAGGTGGGGCTTTGGTTTTGCCCCCCCGGTGGCGGGACTTGGGCGGGCTCAGGCTTCGGTGCCCTCTTCTGGGGTCGTGCAGTAGTTTTTGTTGTCAGAAGGGGGTCATGGTGCAATGAAGTTTGAGAACCCCTGCCATAGGGCCTCAGCTGGGGTAGGACTCACTACTTTGAAGCAGCTAAGGACTGTTACATCTTCTCTTTTCTCCTTGAAAAGAAATTTGCCTTTGAAGTGCACAGGTGGTAGTCTGACATTAGAGGAAGAGCCCATTACCCATGGTTTGAGTCACAGAATTCTTCTGCCTGCCACTAAGGTGGCCACGGCTCTAGAAGATGAATAGACTGTCATATCTGGTTTCACACATGAATGAGAGTATGAGGTCCAGAAATGGGAAGGTCAAGATCAGTTCAGCATCCTCATCTTTGGCCTCTGCATACCTACTTTACCTCTGTAGCCACCTTGCCCTTGCCTGGGAGAGACACGCTGCATAAATTGGAGCTTGCAGTGACAGGCCTGAGATCTGACAAGATCTTTTTTAAGGGATGCCTTACTTCTGTCACGGAGAGCCCTAATAGCTAATCCTTCTTCCACAGGAATTATTGTCCTCTTTGCTACCCCCCATTTGGCACTGTCTGCCCTTTTGATTCTCAATGATCATCTCCACATCTGACACTCAGAGGACAGAGAGCCTTTAACGCCATGCTTAGGGTCTGCTGATGGTCAGTCTTCTTTCTGACATAGGAGCGGATGGTCAGCAGCTGCAGGGTCCTATCAGATTAGGAAAGCTCCCTGGCACAGCTTCTGGCCAACAGTTCCTGCAGCTCCAAAATATGTGCCATCCTCATAAAGAGCATTGGCAGGTCCTGCTTAAATATGCAAAGTTCACCTTTCTCTTGATCTTAGGGATCCAGATGGACCTGCTGATTTTCCAGTCTCCTTTCCTTTGCTTTGTCCTCTCTCTCTCTCCCTGGCTATTTTCACGCCACTCCACTATGTCCACTAAGTGGACATGCTCAGTGATTTCCTCTCTGTAATGGGCAGGTAGAAGGAGCTGGCTAAGATGCTCCCTTCATTTCTGCTTGTTCTTAAACTATAGAAGGTAGAGTTCGAAAGACTCCATAGAATCTGGGCTGTAGTTCTGGAATAAGCAGCCTGGTGCTCACGTTTGATTGGGTAGGAAGAAGCAGGTGAAGATGAGACTCTGTAAATGCAGAGGCTTCTTTTCCACAGAGCCTTTGCCCGCAAGAAGAGAGTGTGCTGTTCCACAAATAATCTGGAAAAGGGGATGGGCAAGTGAAGTGACAAAGTTTGCAGATGATACAAAATTATTCAAGATAGTTAAGCCCAGAGCAGACTGCAAAGAGTAATCAAGGGGTCTCACTAAATTGGGTGACTAAACAACAAAATGCCAGATGATGGGTTCTAAATTAGCTGTTACCACCTAGGAAAGAGATCTGAGAGTGACTGTAGATAGTTCTCTGAAAACTTCCACTCAATTCACAGCAGCAGTCAAAATGTCTAACGGTATGTTAAGATCTATTAGGCAAGGGATAGAAAATAAGACAGAAAGTACAGTACAGACCCATTTACGCACGGATGTCGGGAGTCAAGCAGTCACAACCGCGTGTTAATGGACTGTGGGTTAAGAGGGCCAGGCTGAAAAAAGTGTCTATGATTCACTTAGGAAAAAAACGCAGTTATTTTCTGCTCTTTCTGGCTCGCATTTTTTCTCTCTTATGAAGTCTGTCATTTGCTGCAGATGAATGATTTCAATATTTTCTGCATTTTGCTCTTCCATAAATCTTACAACAGTTTCTACAGCACTAAGGGCTTCTCTGGGCGAAATTTTGACCTTTTCAACGACATTCTCGCCATCACTTTCGTGGTCCGATGTAGCCTCACAGCCCATTAATATTTCTTCGTCGGACAGAAATTCTGAAGTCGGGCAATCTTCATCCATCTCCAGCCACTCAGTAATGATTTCCAGCGATGTATCCAAACTAAAATCCTTTATCATTTGAAAGAGAAGTTTACCTTTATCCTCTTTTGTCTGCGTGCATGTTTGTAGGACATCTTCTTCCAAAAATCCTTCAAAGTCTGGCTCTGAATCAGTGCCACTGCTGGAGTTTTCCGAGTCTGAGCCATCTTTGACAGAAAAGGCATCACTGAGAGCCTTCATCCAGCAGTTTTCAATGGACTTTTGTTTTACTCCGTCCCAAGCTTTTTTAACTAAATAAATAATTTCCTTCATGTTTAACTGTTTCAGGAATTCGGAAATGCCTGAAGACATACAAGACACGATCGCCGAAATAAGCTCCCATCGATAACTGTTTTTAAAAATCTGAACAATGCTCTGGCCTAAAGGTTGAATTTTTGATGTTGTGTTGAATGGTAGGTGTAGCACCTGAATTTCTCCATCGCTCGATACCAGTGATTCGGCTGGAGGATGGGTTGTACAACTGTCAATTAGCAAAAGTGCTTTGGCTTTGAGTTTCTTCGACCGCAGATGCTTACAAAGAGCTGGAACAAAGCTGTTGTGCAACCAGTCATCGACAATGTGTCTCATCATCCAAGCATTTTTGCTGTTAGTGTATATTACTGGCAGTTTCGGCTCTACTGAGGTGATTAAAGCAGTGAGGGTTATGAAAGCAGCCAACGAGAAGAGGGGCAAGCTTATGGCTGCCAGTCTTATTACTACTTATTACTACAAAAAAGTAATATATGATTGCTCTCTATAAATATATCAGAGGGATAAATATCAGAGAGGGAGAGGAATTATTTAAGCTCAGTACCAATGTGGACACAAGAACAAATGGATATAAACTGGCCACCAGGAAATTTAGACTAGAAATTAGACGAAGGTTTCTAACCATCAGAGGAGTGAAGTTTTGGAATAGCCTTCCAAAGGAAGCAGTGGGGGCAAAAGATCTATCTGGCTTTAAGATTAAACTCGATAAGTTTATGGAGGAGATGGTATGATGGGATAACATGCTTTTGGTAATTAAATATTCATGGTAAATAGGCCCAATGGCCTTTGATGGGATATCAGATGGGGTGGGATCTCAGTTACCCAGGAAAGAATTTTCTGTAGTATCTGGCTGATGAATCTTGCCCATATGCTCAGGGTTTAGCTGATCGCCATATTTGGGGTCGGGAAGGAATTTTCCTCCAGGCAGATTGGAAGAGGCCCTGGAGGTTTTTTGCCTTCCTCTGTAGCATGGGGCACGGGTCATTTGCTGGAGGATTCTCTGCTCCTTGAAGTCTTTAAACTATGATTTGAGGACTTCAATAGCACAGATATAGGTGTGAGGTTTTTTGCAGGAGTGGTGGGTGAAATTCTGTGGCCTGAGTTGTGCAGGAGGTCAGACTAGATGATCATAATGGTCCCTTCTGACCTCAATATCTATGAATCTATGAGTCACACAATCTTTTATCTTTTTAAATCCAGCTGTTTTCTGTGTCTTATAATTAAAGGCTAAAGTCTTATCAGGTAGCAGTTTTGAAAATAAAGCTGTTTCATCACAATTATAAAGTTGTTGTTTGTGGTACTCTTCATTTTGTAAAACTGATTTTAACTCGGTGGTAAACACGTTCGCGGCTGATTGGTTTTCTCCAGAAATCGATACCTGTGCTATGCCATGATGTTTTTTAAAACTACTTATACCCCCTTGCTGGCTTGGAATGATTCATCCCCCATTAAATTTCCAAATTTTGTCACTTGGGCTTGAAGAATTGGCCCACTTAGTGGCATTCCTTTCAGCCTTTCCTGAGCAAACCACATGCGCATGGCTTTATCTAGTGTGGGTTTTGCTGAATAGCACACAGGTTTTCGCTTAAGCCCTGCGGCAGAATCGATATTTTGTACAAAGCCATTCAGTTTAAATTAGTTTTTTTTAGCCATCCTCGGAGAGTAGATTTGGTAATCCCAATATCTTTTGAAACTTTGGCCTGGGTTTCTCCGCTATTTACTCGATTTATTTCAGCTAGCTTTTCTTCTATGGTGTAGGAATGCTGACGCTTGCCCTCTGCGATTATATTAGGCCTATGGTTAAAATTTTCTAATGTAATTACTATATAACTACTATAGATTATATATCTCTCGAGAGTGACAATGACTAAGCGTGCGTGATAGGTCTTTACCAATATCGGTAAAGACGTACAACACGTTTCCACTCCGCACTTTGTCGATTTCTACGTCAATGAGTTAGTGAACAAATCTGTAGAGCTACATAGCAAGTTCCTGCACCGCGTGTTAACGACTCTCGCGTGTTAAATAGATAGCACTGGCAGGCATGGTGCTACCACCCGTTAAGCAAATTCGCGCATAAATGGGTCTGTACTGTATCATAGTACCACCATATAAAGACATGGTGTGCCCACACCATGAATACTGAGTCCAGTTCTGGTCGCATCTCAGAAGGGATATAGTGGAACTGGAAAAGGTTAAGAGAAAGGCAACAAAGACGATCAAGGGTATGGAATGGCTTCCATATGAGGAGAGACTAAAAAGATTAGGGCTGTTCAGATTAGAAAAAGAGATGACTAAGGGCGGGGGAGAAGGGGGATCTGATAGAGGTCTGCAAAATCACGAATAGTGTGGCGAAAGTAAATAGATAAATGTTATTGACCCTTTCAGATAGTACAAAAACCAGGGGTGACTTAATGAAATTAACAGGCAGCAGGCTTAATACAAACAAGTGAATGTACTTTTTCCATACACCTAACACCTGCAGAACTCATTGCCACCATATGTTGTGATGGCCACAAGTATAACTGGCAGGGACACAACCCATACCTCTGATCATCAGAAGCTGGGAGTGAAAGACAAGGGAGGAACACTCCATAACTGCCCTGTTCTGTACATTCCCCCTGAAGCTCTGGTACAGGCCACTGTCAAAGACAGGATACTGGGCAAATTGGACCATGGTTTGACCCAGTATGACAGCCTTTATGTTCTTATGAAAGTGGGAAGAGGCCCATGTGCAGCCTGAGCAGGGTTTAATCAGTGGGGAGGGGAAGCAGATGGTAGCCTTTCCTTTGTTCTCCCCCTCCATTCTCAAGAGAGAAATTAGAAGAGTTGATGGTTTTGTTCTTTAATCTTGTTCCTACCCCTGAGAAGAGCTGGCTCTGATCTGACTGAGCTTGATGAGTGCCGCAAGAATAGTTACAGTGGTAGGGTGTCTCTGAGTCCCCACAAGCATTTTCCAGGGAGGCTGAATGTACTGCACTCTAAAGCAACTTTCCACAGCAGCAGGAGCTGCTTTTTCTCTTGACTCCCCCGGCTGCTCTGTGAGGGGAGGTATAATCAGGGAGCTGATTCTAAGCATTCCTGGTGTTTCTTGGCTTTCTGTTTCCTGATGGAGGATGTGTTTTCCTAATGGATAAGATCTGATGTTACAACTGTTCCTGCCTAGAAGACACACTTTAAGGTTGAGCGATAGTTCGTGCTGGGGACGCCTCCAGACACTCGAGGGGGCTTCTCCCAGCTACTTAAGATTCTTTCCTGGTACCGCTGTCTCTCTTCAGGGCAAGGATCAAGCCTTCTGAGGCAAAGCCAGGACTGAGTCTTCTTGCTCCCTCCTTATACTGGAAGGAAGTTTTTGTCCAAGGCCTGGTAGAGGCAGGTCTTGCTCAGCTGAGTCAAAATTTGGCCCTAATCTTGTTCCCTTGTAGGGGACAGCCACACTAAACGCCTGCTAAGAGTGGTTCACCATATCAGATGAGATTGAGGGATCATGTCAGTGTGTCATTTGTGCTGCCTGATCAGCTGCAGACATCCTATGTAACAAGGCTCCTGTTAGGCCTCCAATGTCTGCTTTTTCACTCGTGATGCAGCAGCTTGCTAGGAATAATTTTCTCCACCTACTGGAGAACAGAATAACTGAAGACACTTATATGTGAGAGAATGACATAATCTACAGCTTTAATGTTCTGTTTCCATTTATTGACTGGGAGGAACTATAAAACTCAAGAGTCTAGTCTGATACAGAAGACTGGAGAAAGAAAAGAAAATTTAACAGAGTTAACAGGAAGAATAAAGTTTGGTACTTCCTATACCAATTTCTATTAAAAACAAAGACTGCTGAGACCAAAAATGTTCTTCCCAGATATTTTTGAAACAAACTTGATTACATTTCTCATTTAGCACAATCTGTTTAAATAACTCACTTGAAACTGGATTATTCTCTCCTGGGAAAGGCACAAGTACATTCTTTCAGTATCTTTAAGGTAGAATGCACATTTATGGAGCTGCGATACTGGATCATCTGCATCCAGTAATGCTGTCTGTTTATCCACTTTTCGAATGATCTGTTGGTAAAAAATACACAAAGAAATACAGTTAGAACCATGCAATCTATGTTTTATTTACATCAGAGATTATACATTTACGTCTGGCAATTTTACATCAATGGTATGGTAACAAGAGACATTTTAACACATACATTTGCAAGTTTAATTTTAAACATTTGATCAAAAACTCCCTGCAATTTCTAAAACAAGGACAGATATGAAGGCTTCTCTGCTTTTCAGAGTCCTAAGTGAGTTTGTGCTGCATGCATATATTTTAACTTTTTTGCTAGAAGAGAGGAAAAAAGCATCAGAAACCAGCAAAATCTAATTTCTTTTGTTTGGTCTCCTGATGCAGAAGAGCAGCTGGTCAAATATCAATACACAATTTTACAGAAGCAAATGCCTCCAGGATTGACAACTGATATAGCCAACTGCAGCATAAAAGGCCACTTATTGAATTTAAACCTTTCAAAATAGGGATTTATGGTAAAAGTATTAACACATCATTATCTATAGTTTTGCAAATGCAACACTATAATAGTGTATCTCTTGACAGCTGGTCATGATAAATATTAGTTAAGACATGACTGTACAGTACACCTGTAAAGGATGGCTGTTTCCTATATTTGACAATCCAGCACAAAAATACCTACTGTTGTAATTCTAAAAAGTTATAGTATTTGATTTTAAAATATAATTATTCCCTTACAGACGACGGAATCTGAAGCTTGGAATTTTAACTCAACTTCTAGAAAAAAAGTTTAGTACTTCATTTTATGCATCAGCAGCAGAAGCAGCAGCCATAGTGCTTGAAGATTTCTAAGCCGCTAATCAGAAAGCCAACCATGTCCTCTGGGATTTCTAACGACGATAAATGGAATTATTAGCAACATTATTTTCAAGGTTTACATTTTTCTTCAGAAATTTTATGAAAAAAATTTAGTTTCTCGCCTAAAACCCTATAGCCAATATAATAAAATTAAAGGTGACCTGCAAACATACTTTATAAAAAGAATTGTAAGGGTGTGTGCTGAATGTTCCCAACTGCAAGGGTAAAAAGTAAAATGTCATGGTAAATGCAAATTTACTTCCCCTTCCCCATTAGAGGTCTCTGGAATTGCAGATGATGGCGCCTTTCCAACTGGTGGCTGGCCCAGCAATCACGCTAATCATGATGTCATATCGCAATATGGAACCTATTACGGTCAAAGAGAATCTTTCCCTGATTTTCATGTATACTGAATCAAACTAGAAACTGGGTAAATGATGGAATTTTCTATTGCTATAACAGCTTAACAAAGTGAGGTTTTATTATTTTATACCATTTCAGTAGATAAAACAAACAAAAGTTTTGCCCTCAGCAGACCATTTCCATTCTCCAACTGAATTTTGTTGTAGAGACAAATTCTCAACATATTCATGCTGGGATATCTTATAGAGCTGGAACTAAATCTGTCAGAGTTTTATTCTGTCACCATCATCATATTTGAGTAGATTACACATAAAAAAGACTGATAATAGTGAAGTCCCTAATGGGCTAATGATCAATGGTTTTAGGAAACTTAAATAAAGGGAAGGTTTATAATCAGTTATGTACTAATGCCTCCCAGGCTGGCTATTTGTGGGCATTCAGTGCTCCTATATCTATAATTAGCTTGTTAAAAAAGCCCTAAACAGCCCTTTCTCAATCATTGAGGCAGAATTGATTACTATCATTTAAGCTTACAGAACCAAAACACAATTTTTCTTTTGCTCATAGGCACAAAGTAATGATGATGTGCAATTTTTTAATATATGTATTCTTATTGTTATATATGGTTAAATAAGTTCAGTGCCAGTAATCATCTAAAATTACTTTGCATAGTATACTGATACAAGGTGGATAGAAAGCTGGCTAGATTGTTGGGCTCAATGGGTAGTGATCAACGGCTCCATGTCTAGTTGGCAGCTGGTATCAAGTGGAGTGCCCCAAGGGTCGGTCCTGGGGCCGGTTTTGTTCAATATCTTCATTAATGATCTGGAGGATGGTGTGGACTGCACCCTCAACAAGTTTGCAGATGACACTAAACTGGGAGGAGAAGTAGATACGCTGGAGGGTAGGGATAGGATACAGAGGGACCTAGACAAATTGGAGGATTGGGCCAAAAGAAATTTGATGAGGTTCAACAAGGACAAGTGCATAGTCCTGCACTTAGGACGGAAGAATCCCATGCACCGCTACAGACTAGGGACCGAATGGCTTGGCAGCAGTTCTGCGGAAAAGGACCTAGGGGTTACAGTGGACGAGAAGCTGGATCTGAGTCACCAGTGTGCCCTTGTCGCCAAGAAGGCCAATGGCATTTTGGGATGTATAAGTGGGGGCATTGCCAGCAGATCGAGGGACGTGATCGTTCCCCTCTATTCAACACTGATGAGGCCTCATCTGGAGTACTGTGTCCAGTTTTGGGGCCCACACTACAAGAAGGATGGGGAAAAATTGGAAAGAGTCCAGCGGAGGGCAACAAAAATGATTAGGGGACTGCAACACATGACTTATGAGGAGAGGCTGAGGGAACTGGGGATGTTTAGTCTTCAGAAGAGAAGAATGAGGGGGGATTTGATAGCTGCTTTCAACTACCTGAAAGGGGGTTCCAAAGAGGATGGCTCTAGACTGTTCTCAGTGGTAGCAGATGACAGAACAAGGAGTAATGGTCTCAAGTTGCAGGGGGGAAGATTTAGGTTGGATATTAGGAAATACTTTTTCACTAGGAGGGTGGTGAAATACTGGAATGCGTTACCTAGGGAGGTGGTGGAATCTCCTTCCTTAGAAGTTTTTAAGGTCAGGCTTGACAAAGCCCTGGCTGGGATGATTTAATTGGGGATCGGTCCTGCTTTGAGCAGGAGATTGGACTAGATGACCTCCTGAGGTCCCTTCCAACCCTGATATTCTATGATTCCATGATATTCTACTTGCCTGTAACAGGGCACATAAATATACAGAGTGATTTTAGATCTGAATCTAGTAAAGCACATAAACCACTCAGCTTTAAGCACAAGAGAAGTGCCATTGGCTTGAATGAGACTACTCACATGCTTAAAGTTAATCACAAGCTCACTTGCTTTAATTCCCTGGCACCTTTGTTGTCATTGCTAAGCTAGATCTATCTTTTTGAAAAGCTCACAGGGTAACCTACATTTAGCATTTTGATTGATCTGTCTATCATGCCTTCTGTTTAGTTTATGCTTTTACACCTTATCCTTAACTAAGAAAATAATTCTACAGCAAAACAGAAATAAAGATAAAATATCATATTAAAATGAACATTTTTAAAATAAAACAATAGCAAAAAAGAGCTTTTAAAAGTCAAAGCCAATTTGGCATTTCTTCTAAAAATAAATATGTGCTAATCAGCACATGAACTTGCATCTAGGTACTCTAATTAGTATATTACAAATTAGCTATAGCATTGGAGAAGTTAAACTGTACCAGTCTTGGGAGTGCCATGCCAGTAACTGAACACACAAGTTTGACAGTCTGTCCATAATGAATGTAGCCATCTCGCACTGTGAATTCCTCTCCCTCAGATTCATCATCATCCACTGCATAAAGCAGACAAAGTTCTATGTTAAATGGTTTAACTAATTTCTCTCTTGATGTCAAGGGCATAAAATGTTACTATATTACACACAAATATATACACACACACAAAGACTGAATCTTTACTTTGAAAATTGATTAAAAGGGAATAAAACTGGAGGTTTGTATTCTGGGGGGTGTTTTTTGTTTGTTTGCTATTTTTACTTACAGAGATGAATGTAAAATGCTCCCCACTGTTGTGAACTGGCATGGAAATTACCTCCTTCTACGTGCAAGTATCTGGTGCTAACTGTTTGGGATCGAAGTCTATTAAATAGTGCCACTTTTGTTCCTGACGCAATACATACTGCAAGAAAAAATAAAGACTTACTTAATATTGTAAAAATGTTTTTAATAATGCAACACTAATAAAAACAACAAACAGATGCATAATAGACTGGTTCAGACAGTAATTCCCTCACCAATCTGTAATTACGTTTTGTAAATTGAACACATTTGTGACACTCTGGAAAACAGTCACAATTATAAAAGTCAATTGTTTATCTATAATTGCTGTTCTTTGAGGATACTATAAATTCTTGGTAGTTTGCCACTCTTGGACCAGTGCATCTGTCACTGTGGGAAGCCCCTTAGCTCATAGTTCTAAACCACTGGACTCAGAGGTTGCATTGCCCCACCCTACTGAAATACTTAGGCTATTCTGAGTGCCCAGCTCCTTTCAAGCATAAGGAAAATGATGATGACCAGTTAAAAAAAGGAAGAAAACTGTACAAAATTACAGAAACTTCAACTCTCTGATTTGCTCAGATCTCTCTCTCTTGAAAGTACAAAAGGTTCAGCGAGTCTGGCAGAGTATAATCCCTCACAAACCTGCTTACTGAATGCTTCAGATTTCTTTGAGGACAGAGTCCACCTAAGTGCAATCTTTCTTCTACACCAGGAGTGGACAAACTTTTTGGCCCGAGGGCCATATCAGGGAATAGAAATTGTATGGCAGGCCATGAATGCTCACAAAATTGGGGTTGGGGTGCTCTGAGGTGGGGCCGAGGGGTTCGGAGGGCGGGAGGGAGATCAGGGCTGCGGCAGTGGTTCAGGAAGGGTGCAGTTTCTGGCTGGGGGTACAGGCTCTGGGGTGGGGCTGGGGATGAGAGGTTTGGGGTGCAAGAGGCTGTTTCGGGCTGGGATCAAGGGGTTTGGAGAGTGGGAGGGGGATCAGGGCTGGGGCAGGGGGTTGGGGCCTGGGAAGAGGCTCAGGGTGTGCAGGCTCCGACTGGCACTTACCTCAAGCAGCTCCTGGAAGCAGTGGCATTGGAGTGCACTGGAACTGGAACTGGGCCATGCCGCAGCTTCCAGGAGCTGCGTGGTGAGGCCCCGACCCTCCACCCCAGCAGGAGCAGGGCCGAGCCATGTGGTGAGGCCCCCAACCCAGCACCCCAGCCAGAGTGGGCCTGAGCCACATGGTGTAGTTCGTGGACTGGCTTAAAACGGCTCGGCCCACAGGCCATAGTTTGCCCACCCCTGTTCTACGTGGTATTTGCCTTCAAAGAAAGCTCAATACAAGCCACCAGAATTGCAAGACTGGCTATAAGAACATAAGTCAACAATGCATAATGTTGGCCCACTGGTGAGACTCACACAGCAACAAGACTATTTCTAGTTGCACTTGCGGCTCCGGACCATGGGTCCCAACTCAACAGTGTAATGGGCACCAGAACAACACAGCTGATCTAGATGAATGTTTTGTTAGAGTGAGTGCAGGTTGAACTATAGGACCTTGACCCAAGACCGATGTTAACCCTGGCTCTTGGGGCTGAAGTCTTTGGATATGTCTACACTGCAATTAGACACCTGCAGTTGTCCCGTGCCTGCTGGCTTGGGCTTGGGCTCTAGGGATGTTTAATTGCAGGGTAGGCCCACCTTGAAGGGTCCTAGAGCCTGGGCTCCCACCCAAGCCCAAACATCTGCCTCACAATTAAACAGCCCCTTAGCCCAACCCCCACAAGCCCAAGGCAAATGGCATGGGCCAGCTGCAGGTTTTTAGTTGCAAGGTAGACATACCCGTTAAGGCTTCCTAGCCCAGTTTCACAACAGAACTGTTGGAAAGGATCAGGAGGGCTTTAAGGTAAACATTCTGGTACCTCACGGCTTGTGATGGTCTCTGGAGGCATAAATCACAGCCCTTCCAAGGCACAAAACAGTAGCTGTGACTCCCCATTAGTGGAGCAATCAAATTGCATTTCAGAGCATGTTTGAGCAAAAAAGAGAAGGGAAAAAAGAAAAACACAGTGCAACCTCATGTGTTGACTTATGTGCTGAGAAATGGTTATCGTCGTGACTTCCAGTCATTTTGGTTGTTGTAGACCCATTTGTGTTGTTGGGAGCAGTGGGCACCTTCCATCTGCGTGCTCCTTTCCACAACGCTCTGACAGAGTTTCTACGATTTCTCCCTTTCCCCTTACTTCTCTTCATTTCTTTTCCTTCCTTTCCCTTTTCTGTATATTTTGTTCTTTTCTCCTCCCCTCTCTCATTCCTTTTTTTTGTTCTTCTGTATGTTTTTTGCACTTTTCCTCTCATCCAGCACCCTCTTTTGTTTTCCTTTCTGGCAGCACAATTAACCTTCTCCATATTCCCCCACTTATCAGAAAAGTGAATGCTTTTAGTATTGAAGGATGTCCACCGGTGCATCTAAGGCTAAGATGAGTTCCACATGAGCAGAGAAGAGACACTTAGGCTGGCAGACAACTGCCTTCATCTGCAGATCTCTACTTATGAACTGCTCCTCCAACTACATTCGGCCACAAAGACAGGCAAGAGGGAAGGTAGGGAGTTTTCAAGAAGTCATCTGCTACTTTAACTGCACATTTGCAAGTTGGTTTGGGGGACTGGGGTCTTTCAGCTTTCCCCACTTACACCGATTCCCTCTCCTGAGCCTTGCACCCCAATGAACTAGTCTGGAAATCCCAATGCAGGATTCTGAGATTGGAGAAGATTAGACGACAATATTTGAATACGAGAGAATCTGACGGATCAAGAAAAAGGGAATACACAGCGTCTGATATGCATCAATTGTGGACAAGGAAAACTCTGAGGGGAAAAAAGCAAGGGAGATTATAGCTTGGAGTGCTTCAGTTATGCATCAGTACCCAAGAATTCTAGAGCTACAAAACAAAAAACAGGCGTTCCAGAATGAGCAAGAAAATTGGGTTTAAAGTCTAGAGAATCAACAACATGAAGAGTCCCAAACGCCAATAAAAGTCAATACTTTGAAGATAATCACACAAAATACATTTATAAATAAAATTGACATCAATGAGAGGAAAGATAGTGAGAGACTGAGAGCGATGCAGAGAAGTGCAGAGTTGATTGGGGTGATATGGAGCTAATCACTAATGTTCCTAAAGCAACGCCTTTGCTGTTGACTACTGGAGGTAGCTTAAGTACCTCAGCAGGAAGGGTCCTGACCTGCTCGAATCAACAACTTAGAACTTTGAGATAAGGAAGTTCTTGACAAGCCTGTGATAGGTATTCAGATCCATGATTGGAAATCTGCTGAAGGACTTTTTTTAAGACTATTAATCTATATTGCGAATGCTAGCCATATTCAATTCATTTACAGCACAGCCAGGTAAATAAAGGGGAATATTGTAAAATACATCAGTGTGCAGAGGTCTTAAATACATTACAGTAAATCTGAAAAATTCCACTGTATTTATTTTTAGTTCCAATCAAGCCTCAAACATACAAGAAGAAAGTCATGTGAGGTCAAACATATCACCACATAAAGTAAAGACCTGCACACTAAATACTTACGGTCTGCATTTTTCAGTGACTGCTTCTTTTTAGAAGGTTTGGAGATGACTTTGATCCGTTTACTGAGGAACACACCGATGTCGTCACTATTGCCATAGAACATTTTTACTGATAACATGAAGTGCTTTCTCTTGTCTGAGTCAGAGATGTATAATGTTTTGGCTGTGCAATAGTTCTGTAGATTAGAATAAACTATTGTTTCTTTTTCAGATAAACTTTTAGTTCAAGATAGCAGAAACACTTACCACACTAAATAATCAGAAAATATGGGCGGAATTCATCTTTAAAAACGCCTACCCAAATGTTTTTCTTTACCACATTCCCTGAAATCACAAAATCCTGCTCCAATTATTTAAAGCGTACATCATGAAGAGCACTGTAAAATAGACATTTACAGCATCAGTGAAGGAACTACATTGCAAATACAAGGTAACTGAAATAGTGCTTGCAACACCTACAAACAACATAAACCTATGCACAGTCAGTTTTATTCTAGTTTCAGAGTAACAGCCGTGTTAGTCTGTATTCGCAAAAAGAAAAGGAGGACTTGTGGCACCTTAGAGACTAACCAATTTATTTGAGCATAAGCTTTCGTGAGCTACAGCTCACTTCATCGGATGCATACCGTGGAAACTGCAGCAGACTTTATATATACACAGAGAATATGAAACAATACCTCCTCCCACCCCACTGTCCTGCTGGTAATAGCTTATAAGATAAGATAAGCTTATAAGAGAAGCTATTACCAGCAGGACAGTGGGCTGGGAGGAGGTATTGGTTCATATTCTCTGTGTATATATAAAGTCTGCTGCAGTTTCCACGGTATGCATCCGATGAAGTGAGCTGTAGCTCACGAAAGCTTATGCTCAAATAAATTGGTTAGTTTTATTCTAGCTATCTTAGTTCATTGATGGCACAAGAAAACATCCCATAGTAATTTGCATTATTGTAAAACATCTCTCTTCATTTAGCAAAATACTATATCAATTCTTTTAAAAGTATTTTTATTCCTTCCTTTTAAATATTTGTTATACCTGCTTAGAAACTTAATAATTTCATTCTCTTTACCAATTGACAAACCTTTCCCACCCTAATGTCTTATGGGCCACAATAACTAGTTAGTGATCAGAAAATAAACACAACATGAAAGCATTTGCTGAAAGGAGACAGTAGTGGTTAGAATGTCCCATGCTGTAATCTGCAGGAGTAATTATCATACGGGCTCTACCTTTCCTTCCAAATTCAGCTGTTGCATTTCTTGGTCGCTGTTTCCTATTCCAATGAAAGCACATGGTTGTGACTCTTGTTCAGAGCAACCATCCCGTTCCATTTGTTCTTTTTTTTTCTTCCATCCACTGCCCATAAGGTACACACATGGTGGGGGGCAAAAAAACCTGAAGATGAACAATTTACAGATTACATACAGCTTTTATAAAAATCTTTGCACACAAGTGACAAAATTGAGTCTTGTCCCGGCAATACAAAACATTCCTAGCCAAATTAGCATTTGATATTTGAACAAAAGCCCTCCATCACAGCATAAAGGGGGAGACAGATTAAAGATATGGCATCTTGCAACTGTACAGAGCAAAATCAGGAGCTTTATACTCTTGGAAGGGAGATATTCAGAGCTTTTAAATAGAGCCCTGGTAAGTATTGGGTCTTAAAATGACACTGAGTGGGTATTTGTAGGTTACACACACACACACACATATACATATATACACACACACACAATTGCAACCCCTCAATTACGGTCGGGCTGAGAGTTTCACTTTAAGCCAGGATGCAAATTCTGTTTTGCATAAAAAGTATATTGTATCTTCCTCCAAATTTACAGCATATAATCTATGACTAAACTGAATTTTGAGGATTTTCTCAAATGAATCTATTAATTAGTTTATGAATTAAAATTAAACAAACGTGATTCCTTTATGCAATTTATTCTGGCAACTCTCATCTTTGTGTGTGTAGCTTCCTGGGAATGGCGAACCGCGGCCACCAGGAGCTGCGGTGGGGCCGTGTCTGCAGACAGTGAAAGTCGGCAAAATGTCTCGCAGACCGCACTCAGATTACCCTGATGGGCTGCATTTTGGCCGCAGGTTGCCCACTACTACTCTAAGGACCGTAAAGTTGGTGTAGAGATATTAAGAGCTTTGATTGACAGATAAAATAATAAAAACATAAGCCTTTCAGAAAAACCACTCTAAAATATTCACTTAGTATTTATTGTTATATTTACATCCTTTCATCAATGACAAATGAAAACAAGACTTGTTTTCTGACAATGTGGATAAAACTCTGATTTTCTTTAAAAATATTTTTAAATCAGATTTTTTAAAATCTAAATTAAATACTTTCTTTTTTAAAATAAACCTCTGTAAAATTAAATTTGAAATTATGACAAAACTATGGTAAGGACAAAACTTACTATATTCTATTAAAATAATTTAAATAAATACAAATAATATGCTGCCCCAGTGAGCCCTCAAATTGTAATGACTTAAAAGAGTATTGCTTTCTAAATTATCTACAGAAAAAGGGGGAAAGCATCTTTAACTTTTGAGGTCAATTCAAGCTTTGAAAATATGTTACAATGTCATGTACTGTGTTACGTATCTATATTATTTTCAGTCTTTACAACTGAGCAAATGCGGGTGTTTACATATTGCCAAATGCAAGTACTTTCAGTTTATGTTGTACAGAAAAGCTTTTGCCAAAGGACACTAGGAGGCGATAAAGACCACCAGAAAACAAGTTAAAACCCATTTTAAGAACAAACTGGCTGCAACACTTCAACTTTCTTTTAAACTAAAACTTACAATAAGGGCATCAAAAATACTGAATTATATTGCAAAACAAAATCATATACAGACTCGTGGCTTACTAAGTTTTAAAAAACTGATTTTAAACTGCCAAATCAAAGAGAGAGAGAGACAAGGTGGGTGAAGTAATATCTTTTACTGGACCAACTTTTGTTGGTGAAAGAGAGAAGTTTTTGAGCTTTACAGAGCTATTCTCAGGTGCGAGCTCTGTGAAGCTCAAAAGCGTGTCACAAAAAGAAGTTGGTCCAGCAAACGGCAATACCTATTACCTGACCCACCTTGTCTCTCTCATTTCGTGGGACCAACAAGGCTACAACACTGCAAACAAGTAAAAGAGAAACAGTCATAATTATTAGACCTGCTTGATTGGTTCCCTTATTGGTCTAGCCTTAAGGGTTAATCTCTCTTACTCTACCTCCAGATGGAGGCAAGTATTGGTTTTTCAATTTCTAACTTTATACAGAGAATCCTAGTATCTCCTGTAAAGAAGAGTTCAATTATATTGTGTAAAATACAGTATAACTTCAAAGTTATGAACACCTCGGGAATAGAGGTTGTTCGTAACTCTGAACAAAACGTTATGGTTGTTCTTGCAAAAGTTTACAACTGAACATTGACTTAATACAGCTTTGAAACTTTACTATGTAGAAGAAAAACGCTGCTTTCCCTCTATTTTTTTAGTAGTTTATGTTTAACACAGCACTGTACTGTATTTGGGGTTGTTGGATTTTTAGGTCTCTGCTGCTGCCTGATTGCATACTTCCAGTTCCAAATGAGGTGTGTGGTTGACTGGTCCGTTTGCAACTCTGGTGTTCGTAACTTTGAGGTTCTATTGTATGTACAGTAACGTGTGCATGTACAGCACTGATGCAGTTATTTCTCATTTAACATGGGACAAAAGAAGCCCCCATCTTTGATTAGTTTAAAATAACTTGGAGAAAAAGGATTTGGAAGAAATGGGTTAAGATAATAAATGAGAATATCTAAGTTTTGGTCATGGGCTGATTTTCAACTACATATGAAAAGAGGAAAGAGAAAAAAAATTCCTTCAACTATTTTTAGTTTGAAACAATTTCCAGAGTTCAGAATTAGAAACAGAGTGGGACTAGGTGCTATGGAACAAAGAAAACTGCTTTCCCTTTCATCTTCAATTTATAGGGACTTCTAGTCCTCTACATTAACCACAAGACCATAAGCTTCTTCTTGAGTGGGAGGTGGAAGTTCCCAAAGAAGTAATCTGACCAACAAAAAAAAGAAAATGATTAAAAACCTATTGCCTCTGATTCTCCAAACCTTTGCCAGAACCCTGACTACAAGAGGTACTAGTAAAAAGGCATACAGGAGTCCCCTTATCCATTGGATAGATAAGGTATTCCCTTGTTAATTTTTTTCTGCCATGCCATGAGCAGAAGATTGGTAGCTTCTTTTTCAAGTAAGGGATGGAGAAATTTACCTCCACTGTTCCTCTGTGAAGTAGGTAGGCCACTACTTGCTCCAGAGACCACTTGTGAAGATCTGTCATGGATCAGCTCTTTCTGTTATGTTCTTCTTCCCTGCTAAATATATGGTGATCAGAAGTGTCTTCTGGGTAAAAACTCATTCCCACATCTGCCAAGCTTTGCGACGTAAGATGCAAAATTTGGTCCCTTCCTGCTTCTTGATGTAAAGCACAGTGACCCTATTGTATGTCTGAACCAGGGCCACCTTTTGGCATATCAGGTCTCTGAAGGTACTTCATGTATTCAGAACCACTCATCTGCTGTACATAAAATGTTCTGTTGTTGCTCCTATAGACAGACTAAATTCCTTGAGTGGGGTGGGGGGCACTTTCTTTGTATGTTCCTCATGTCATGTTGGACGAATCTGTGGTCACTACAATTTGAATGCCTGGAGTTTGAACTAAATCCCTAATTGAAGCTCATCTTTGGGACTGGCATTTAGCCAGAAAAGCCCAGAGGCTGTCCATCATCCAGAAGAGATGTGAGTCCCCCTATAATGCTTGCTTCCACTGTGATCTCAAGATCCACTGAGTTGGTCTCATGAGAAGAAAAGCCAAGGTACTCCTAATTCAGTTGAGGCCACCAAAACTCAAATGCATTCATAGTATGGCCCATGCTATCATCCATCTGATCTGACAAATCCTCTCCATCAGATTGGTCATGTGTTGAATCCTGTTCTGCAGCAGGAAGACCAAGCGGATACATGCCTAGCATAGCTCACATGTACTCCAAATGTCTGCTGGGGAAAAGTAGAGACTTTGAATCCTACTGACTCCAAAACCCTCGTGATGACATGGAAAAGTGAACAGACTGCTCTTTTGACTCCCTCCATAGTGGTGTTCTTGACCAGCCAATTCCCCAAGTAAGGGTACATGTGCACTCCCAGCCCCTCTAGTATGGCACCACTAAAGCCATGAATTTGGGAAAACATGGTGCTTCAGTGGTGAAACTACCCTAACTAGGCTTACCAGGGAACAATGGGTTTAGGCCAACGCTACTGAGTCCTGGCACTCAGCACTCTTGTTCAACTCTGGCTTCTGCTTCAAGGATTTACCTTTTGAAACACTCTGGCCTAGCCCTGTGCTGGTCTCAAAGTAGTCTTCATAGGTTCCCTTGATGTGGGGTTGGAGAAATACACCACTGTTGGAGGTGACATTTGCATGACAATATTTCCCCTTGTACCTGGTGGTCGACTTGGAGACAGTCAAGGCAGAAGATATGTTTGTCAATTACCCACATTGTTCTGAGCATGAAACCACTCAGCAGTCTTCTTTCCTTCTTAGGGGCTGAAGAAACTGACAACATCCACTGAAGAATACAATGCAACAAGAAAAAAAAAAACATGAAAAATAATTAGGTGCCAGAGTGCTAAAAATAGGCATCGGAGCCACTTGGCAAGCCTTGAACAAGGCAAAGCACTCAATGACAAAACAATCTTAGCAATAACAACCAGGACCTAACTGGAAGGTAGGCACACGGTAAAGCATACTCAACAATGCATTGCAGAGAAAAACTGAACAATAACTACAAGGTACAGCTTCTGCAAGGAGTTCTTTCACTAACAGCTGTCAAGAAATTGCTAACTAGAATATTCCAAGCGTACTAAACAAACTCAGACAGTAGTATGTGACCACTGGTAGAAGGGCTGGCTCAAAGTCCCATTAGTGACTGCCTTTTGAGACCGTAAAAACTTCAATAGTTTGGGGATCTGTCGCATGCCAGGAAGCTGAGAACCAGGAGTGAAATGGTGGATGGTATCTTTACAGAAACATAACTAGCACAATTCTAATCTAGAATCAAAGCCCCCAGAAGGAATCCAGACAACTATGCTGAATGTAACATCTGAGAACATAAACAATAACTAATGTACACATGTCATTGCCATATGGTTCACCTGCAAATTTCTTCTGTTAAATTTCTATCACCCTTGCCATTCCAAAGGCTATTATTACTAAAGAGAAATATGCTCTCATCTTAGAAGAGTGAAGGACCTGTCTATTATTATTTCTATTACATTAACATCTAGGAACCCTAATCAAAGATCAGTGTGCTAGGCAATGAATAGACAAGTAAAGAAGTTGCCAAGAACTTGGGGACTAAGTCTGGAAGTACCTCTTCCTAAGGTTTTTAAACAAAATCACACTACACAACATTTGCACATCGTATGGTTCCTTTCCACCAAGAATGTCATACTATTGATTAAGCCTCATCAAAACACCTGCAAGGTAGTTATTACCCTCATTTACAGATAGATAAACTGCACACAGAAAGGTTAAAAGGTTTTTCCAAGGCCTCATAGCAAACCAAATGCAGAACTGGAACAGAAATGAGGAGTTTCTATAGCCTCGTGATTACACTATCTCTATGACTGGAAACTGGAATTACAAAAGGAGCCCCAACTTCTGAAAATTTAGAAGCCTGTCAAGTAAAGATAGATTATTCATTACACATCAAAAGTGAGCCAAGATACTACCTTATCACATTAAAGTCCAGGACCAAAAAACATGGAGAGATCCTTCTATGAAGCTTAAAATACAATGTAACCATAGGCACAATCAGTAATGGTTCAATTAATAACCTCTCTCTTTGGAAATGCAAGGAAAAAAAATGGATAAAAACTAATGTTCCATGAACATGATTAATCATTAGAATAAAATGTCCTTAAAACCTTTGCTAATTTTGTTTAGCCCAGCAATAAGAAAGGAATAAGGCATGTCTCGCTATGAGTAAAGTAAAATGAATTTGAAAATCAAGGACCTAAATCTGCACTCATTTGCACAAAGTATCTGGAGGCAGAAGTGAATCCAAAGATTTAATTACAACTGGCACTTCTGAGCCTTCTGTTGATACCGGCAATTTAGTTAATAATGAGACATCATTTGTGATGCCAGAAGTTTGGGAGCCTAGTGTAATACTCTAAGGTATCTTCTTAACTGGTTTAAACACTGGTTTGAGAAGGAGAATAAAAATTAGAATGTTTAATATTTAAACAAAATGTATAGTTCTAAATATTCCAATTTTTCTTTTAATAACTTTAAATCAGTATTAAATCAGTTTGGCAATGATGCTATAATCTTATACTGAACTGCCAGCCACTGTCACCGTGGAGCTCTCTCTTCCTGAAACTCTGAAGGTCTAAAAAGAAATCTATACTCATTTGGTAAGTCTATTACTAGGAAAATAATTCAAAATACCTGGTGTGAATAAAAACTCCAGCTATACTAAATAGTGGATGGACCTACCTCCACAATGTCCACAGAGTGATGGAGGAACATGCTATGCAAAAATATTTTATGTATCTATTTTAATCAATATCTGATTACAGTTCAGTTTCTGAGCCACTAATGGTGGCCATGACACCCCTGATAAGTGATGTAAAATTTTTCGTACCAGATCATGAGGATCCAGTATCAAACACTACAATACAGTTCCCCCTCAGAAGAGCTTTGGCATTTTAACATTTGGCATTTTGTATTTATGTAATATTAATGTCGTTCTGATTGCATCTTGTGATTACTAGTTGGCATGAGGACAGCAATTCTCAGGAGTTGGGAAAGCATACTTGTATGCATGCCATAGTGGTTTTACTAACATTAACAATATATACTTATGATAACCAGCAATCCACATCAAGAATGCCTGAAGCTCTACTCTGTATTTTATCCATGGAATTGTTTAGGGAAATATTACCTGTCAAAGGCACATGGGAATATTTAGAAATTGCTAGGAACAAAGACCCACCTTGGAAGTATCACCTCATATTTCTTAAGAGTCATTTTGGAGAAGGAGAGGGATGGGGACTTTACACATTTTCCTAACACAAATGGTGAGTTTTAAAACTTCAAATAAAATGAGCCCTCCCCCCACTTCCTTTACTGCAATCCAAACAGGAAAAGAGTAAATCTATCCCTAAAAGGGTTGGATGGTGGACGACTCCTGCTCCTGAAGTACTTTGGGCCCAAGAGAAGGAACAGATTTCTGTCTGACAGAGGAAAGCTCTTTAGAAAAGCGTTTTCCTATTGATGGAAGCGTACAAAGCTTTTTCAGGGATTAAAAGAATTCAGTATGCTGTACTCCTTAACCATGCTATTTTGGAATAGGATGCAATCTGGGAAGTTAACCATGTATTCCTGCTGTTCAGTCATCATGAATCTTGATGGCTGTAAAATCCTCTTTTGTGAAGCAGCAGGTACTGCTTACTGCTATTCTGCCTTGAATTGTAACTCCCTTGCTATGTGCCCAAAAACACTGCAGTCAGCAACAGAGGGCTGCATAGTCGCATACACACGGTGCACTTGTTCACTTGTGTCCTTTTTTTCCCCCTCATTGAGTTTCCTATTTGATTCTCAAGATGAAATGCAAGGCTCTAAAGAGATCTAAAATATCATTAACAATTAAATGGAACTGCTGAACCTGGAAACTGCCTAGAAGAGAAGCTTAGTGAAGACTGCAAGCTGTGAAGGTCTTATCAGGAGAGTGGAAATACACTGATGTACCAGTAACTAGGCACAGAAGTGTGAAGAACAGCCAACAGTGGCCTTTTCATGAACAACAGAGGCCCAACGGTTGGAAATGAATCCATTTGTACTAGTGGTATTACATCTCAGTACTCTGCAGGCAATTTTCTGATGGATTCTGATTTTCAATTGTTTTTGTACATTGAGATGTTTAATATCTCAACCCTCAGGAAATTTTACAAGCAATATGATACAACAGGATGTGGACCAAGGTGGAGAAAGAAAGATTAAGCATCAAAGGTAACAGTACATGCAGCACGTGTGGCTGTTTTGTGGCTATTGCACATAGATAACATCTGTGTCTGAAACCTCATCTGCTCTAGTCCAATATTTTTAGCTCAGCAATTTAACTTTTGAAATTTGTTATGGACACTTACAGTAACAGTCAGTCATTGTGCATTATAAGATAATTAGAAATCTAGACATAAGGGAGCTTTTTCTGATTGATGCTCCAAGTCAGAATTTAAGTGCACCAGCAGAACAGTGCCGAAGAGTCTGCACACAACATATCCATAAAGCACATTCACTAACAAGCCTTCCCAAAATGCTTCTTCTGCAGCTTCTTGCCTTAAAAACTACCTGAAGCGTACTACAATTGCCTGGAAATGCAGTGATCAGATATGTTGTTGACAGCTGCAGTATAAAAATCTACACAAATAGACTCAGATAGACAGCATCTTACTACTTATATATTGATCTATATTTGGCAAGAAGTTGTTATAACAAGACATACTTTATACTAATTTTAATGATACATCTCGATGTGTCTTATTGCAATTACAGGCCTGATTCAGGACAGCACGTGCTTAAATGCTGTCCTGAATTGAGGCCATGTATATCTTTATTTAAAATTACTGAAAGAAAAAAGCTGACCTTCCCACCACTTCTTCCAAACAAAATACTTTAAACAGACACTTTACCATGGAAAAATAGTTTATACTAATAGGAAAGTCTTACTAAGACTTTCTCCCATTTTTCTAGAGCTAAGTTTAACTATAATCTGAATACACTGATCCCCTTAAAAGTGACCAAAAAAGAGGGTGTGTGTCACTTTTTATTTTGGTAAAGGTTCTCATTCTATTGTTTTTTTGTTTTGTTTTTTTTTAAATTAAACACTGAGATATTGTCTACCTCAGAATGCTCCACAAGTAACTGGAGTACTAGTTAACTCAGCTGGCATGAACAGACACAGAAGCACCTGCAACAGATACAACATTGTTATTGGGGTGAGGAAGAGAAGTGAGGCCCAGGCTAAGGATATCCTTCTCCCCACAGAAATCAAACTGTGCAGGGAAGAACCCCTGCAAAGGATATGAGGATCTACAGAACCTCACTGCTCTCCCAACCATGTGAACTAGATAAAAGAAAGAAATCCCAGGGTGAAGTGAACCTGGGGACTGAGACTGCCAGCAGAAACAGACACAAACGTCTATGTACTAAAAGCAGCAGTTTTCCAACATTCACTATACAAACATCTATCTAGATTTTGGCAATACACTTGATATATTTCATTAATACATTTATTTAGAATCAGATTAAGGTGTTTTTAATTTAAGGCAATTTTGTTAGGTACTATGCTAAAATTAACGACACGCCAGATAATCAGTTTTTTTGACTCGATGGGAGAGAGAGAGAGACTGACTCTTCCTTACCTTTTTTCATTTCCATAGGACTTCTGTGCAACTTTTGCATGGAGGATTAGTACTGTTTGATCACCCCGCTCCTTTAGATAATTCCGCATAGCTTCCCTAAAAATTAAATTTAAAGTGAAAATAAGTTTTGGAAGTTTTTTTTAGTTTTGTAGTTATAATAATTCAAATAGAACTTTAAGAAAAAAATGCAGCTGAGGTGGAAAGAAGCAAAACCGGGGGCACATGCAGCACACTAACAATACAGAGTTGGGTTTAAACCAGATGTTTTAAAAGATAATTTTGGGGACAAAAAAAACAGTATTCAATTTGCACCTCACAACTGTAAGTTATACTGCAATACTTTTCAGTGGGTTTTCAACATCTACTACCATCTCAAAGTTTTCCACTACAGGGAAACCTTGGGGTGCTGTAGAAGGACAGTGTTTATTTCAATACGTCCATTCACACCAACAGGGATGTTTTGAGGTCTTGTTGTTACTATTTACAATAACTTGCTACCCATATTTGTTCAAAAACATTGAACAAATCCAAGGTCTCCTTTGTTAGTTTTATCTGATGTGCACTGATGTGCCTACATGACATACACGGTCCATGTTGGTTTTCTAACATTCATCCACACAATGACAACAGAAGCCAGACAGAAGCTGTTCGGCTTAAAAACAAAGACAACCATCTCTTCAGTTGAATAGGTAGATGATGACATTTTACTAGTCTTCTGCATATTACACCAATCCTCCATTAAGCACTATAACCAATTCAAGGTCCCCTGGTCCTTACCTTCAAAGCCCTTAACTAGGTAAGTGCAAATACTGAAGCTACCTACTGAAACTAACAGAAGTAGAGATAAAACTCCGTGGAAGGGGTTTCAGGACATTTTTGGTGAAGGGCATCCACCTAAAGGCAGCCACGCAGGAGATCAAACTCAACCAATGTTTGGATAGTTCTTTAATGGCACCAAAACATTTGTTGACCGAGAACTTTACTCAACCAAGGAAACAATATTCTTAGTTGACAAGATCTGTTTCCACTAGAAAGACCCCTCAGATAAAGAGAGCCTATGGAATACAAACTCACCCAGGACAGTGGGGGACAGAACGTAATCCAACTGGGATGACATTTCAGCTTAAATTCTTGTACTTGTCACATAGATACCATGGTAACTGGTGCACCAGAAATATGTATATAAGTGGATGATGCATCGATACAGAAATATGGGCCAAATCACAATTTTAAATGTGGATTACCTTGATCTCGCGAAATTTGGCTAATAACTAGTAACATCGATACTATGCTGCATACAGCCATAAAGTATAGACAATAAAAAACTGTTTCTCTCAAGTATATTTACATATACTATCTGAGACTATTTACATAGGTATTCAGATGTTCAGTACTTTGTAACTACGAAACCAAAGATTAATATCTTCTCAATGAATTATATTTACATATTTCAGTACTGACACAAAATTCTCCATTTTAGCTTCTTTTAACTTAATCATAAACATATGTTCAAATTGCAGAGTGAATTATGCAATATCCATGAATATCTACAGTACTCATGTTAAACAATTGTTCAAAGAAACTGAAACAAATATAGTAAAGAATGCCCATGTGCTGTCAATTCTAGTGTATATTAAGCATTGTGTTGGGAGCAAATTATCTCTACCCCTTTCTTCTGCTCTAAAAGCTGTATTCATAAAATCACTGTTGCCACATAGACCTAACCCCCTAAGAATGGAAAGACTATCCTCCTTTCTCTACCGCTTATCAAGAAAATGTTCAATAAGAATAAGAATACCTACCTCTTACATAGCTATTTTCATCAGTAGATCTCAAAGCACTTTAAGGAGGTAAGCACCATTACTCATCATTACTAAATATGTAATTTTATATATGACTGCAAAAGCAAATAGCACAATAGAACAGAAGTTGCTTAGAGATCTTTTTATTCCTTCAAGGAACTTAAGCAATGAAGAGAAAAAGAATGTTTCAGAATTGCTGAAGAACATGTATCAGAAAAAAAAGTTATTTTCCAACTGGAGATGGCAAGTAGGTGCAACATATTCTATTAGGCATATAGGACTTTTGATAAATAGAAAATAATTTAGTTAAAAGAGCATTTGAATTTTAACATAATGGTATATTCTTCAGACTATCTAAATGTATCATATTCTTACTTATATTTTCTATTATGTATTAAGTATAGGATTGCTAATTCAAAGGGAAAAGAGATACAAGAAAGGACTCCAATTCACCAGTTTCCACCTTCTTTGCCCTCTTGTACTTACAAGAAATCTATCTTCTGGGACACGTCTACCCAGATCCTAAAAGATGTTCTCTACTCAATTCTTTAAGCACAGATTCTCAACAAAGAGGTCAAGACCACAAGAGGCATTGGGAAGTCTTAGTAGAGGATAGGGGAGGGCACTTCTTTGTTCAGATTTTATAGGATGGAAGTTCCTCAACATTTTACTACATTTTCAGAACATGGGGTCTTGGTATGTAAAAAAAATTAGAACCACCCACTCTCACATGGGAAATGGTTCCCAGGTTGAAGATACTTTTCTAACCAAGTAGCTGAACCCTAGATTCATCAAAGTTAAGCATACAATACAGTTTATGCCCTGATATCCTACAGGATGTTCATTCAATTTTCCATTTTTAATTAATCCCAGGAAGGTGGATCCTACCAACAAATTTGGAAGCAGAAAATTCCAAAAGTGATTAACCTTCAAGGGGAGAAAATACTTCATGATTTTAAACCTAACCTGTTTAAAAAAATCCACAAATAGATATAGATAACTGTATAACTCATATGGGAAAAGAGAAAATCACCTGTTGATCTTATTTAAAACTATTATGGGATAAACTCTGGTTTGAGTTATAAGTACTTACAGCCTAAATATGAAGCAAGTTGAGCACAAAGCTAGAGTGTATCTGGAAATGCATTCCTGATGAAATGTACCCCAAACCTGACATGACACAAAACATGTTTCTTCTTGTTTTGCATAAGGCATCCTGCTACCTCACATAAAAGGAAGTAGGCCAGGGTACAGTGGGTGTGTTATGCCCCCAAACACTATTGTTCACACACAGAGCTATAAACAAAAGTGCAGGTTTTGTGCAAATCAGGCAAACGCAGTCGCCAGCATGAAGTAAACATTTACCTACAGTTGCCACACAGTAGTAGCCAAGATTACTATAGTTTTCCCCTCTCCACAGATTAATCAGTATTTATAGTAACTGTTTGGTAACAATTGGAAAATGGTGACTATTTTATGGCTTCTACAGTAAGTTACTCCTAGACAGAACAGGAATAACTCAGATAGAATACTTCACAGCCCTTCTCACAGCCTTTCATGAACAGGTTCCCTTGAGAATGTGGTACTACTTATCACTGGTCACACTTCACAAAACTTTTAGGTTAAGATCGTTCCCTGACAGCATTCTTGATTGTGATGTACATTGCTGCGCAAAAGCCGTCAAATATAATATTTAAATTCTGCCAGTAAGAGAGTTTTGGCATTTGATGTGATTTCATTAGCCACACTTATCAATGAATATAGGGATAGAATGTATATGTACTTGTCAATGAGGAGAGATTTGAAGTCATCTCTGGAAACTTAGACCTGAGCAAATTAACACCTACTACAATGCTCTACAAATAATAAATATTTGACTACATAAAAGCCAAGTGATTTCTGCAAAGAATTTTGAATTTCAGATTAAACAGAGAAATGAAAGGAAGGCAATCAATGTTCAGAGTACTATTTCTGGTTGATAATTTGTTTGTTAAAGCTTTCCATTTTGGGGGAAAGATTTTAAACCAACATTTTGAAATGTACTCTGACTCTCTGCCGAATGATTATCCTTCAGCACTGAAATTAAAGGCTGACAAGCTAAAATTTGTTATATATCTTTGAAAGGAAAAAATAAGTTTAGATAAAATGATAAACTATTCTATGCTCACCTGGTAAGACGTTTAGGTTGAGGTCGCTCACCAAATTTCCTGTAAACAAACAAGAAGCCAGTAATTTAAAACAAACATTCTGTGATAGATTTTTACACTTAAATATTAGAATTTGCTATATTGCTGTATCTTCTTATTTCCTTGATTATTTTTCTTTCTTTTTTTATGCTGACATAATAAAGTATATATACACACACACTGATATATTTAAAAACACAGTACAAGTACTGATAACTCATTTATGATTCAGAATGTTTTAAATTGAGTATGTTCCATTTGTATTTTTGTTTAAAGCAAACCAGCCTCTTTACAGAGTTTTTCTGTAATACTAAAGACATTTCTATTTCAAAAAAATCAGAAAAATTATATGTTATTCACATTTTAACTAAAATGAAAAAAAGCCCTTCACTGTGAAATTGTTCTTTATGCACCAAAAGGCCTGGCAAATGAAATCATCCATTATTGTCCAGTTGGGGGGGGAGGGAGGGGGAAATGTAGTACAATTCCTACTAATGTCCTTGTTTACTATGCCTTCTGCAAAAAGTTATATTTGCCTCATTTTTCTGAAGTTTACTTTAAAAGTCCAAGTTTCTTAACTACATCAAAAATCAGGTATCTGCTATTACCACCTACTAGAAGTGCCAGTAAGAACTGTTACTAATCAACACAATGACAACAACATTACTAATATTGTGATCATCAGTTGTCTGATTCTGAGCTGGCAAATACACTGCACTATAAATACTTCACATTAGAATCACTTTTCTAAGAAACTGGGTTTCCCCCGCCCAGTAACTTCTTACAGTAGGGTTGACAAAGTTTATTATATACAATGGTTTAGAGACTCAAGAAAAGTTAGGTTCTCCGCTAACACGTAGGTATAGATAGGGTGATTCAAAAACATCTAATAATCCAATAGCATTGTGAGGCTATACTACCTCACCACAAACTTTAAGCTAAATCTTCCTAAAAATATTAAAGTATGTAAGAAGATGCATACATGAGTTGTATGGAAACATTCTCTTCAGTAATACAAAGCAAACCAAAAAGTTTAAGTCAGAATTGTCAAGAAGATTTGAGAAAAGGAAGGCAAGAATATTGCTCCCCTGCCTCAAAACACGTCTGTTCCTATGTTCAATCTCTTAAAGGAAGTACAATCACAAGCTAAAATGAGAACAAGAAACGTGTAGCAGCTAGCTCAACACCCTTCTACCTAAAAATAAATGATATGAGACAAGGAAGTCAACCATGCAATGAATACACAGCCATTACTGGTAAATACACCAGAATGGCAATGTTCTTGGTTCAGTATATCATAAACAGATATATCTTTCCCTTTATGCTTCATGAACAATGAAACAAATCCATCTATAATAGTGCTCTACAACATTTGAGGCTCCCTATTACATGACAAGAGATCCCCTAATTTATGGAGCAGATCTGCACTAAACTTTGTAGCAAAGCAAGTATAACACAGTAATGTTAATTGATTATGCAATTATTCAATACACCTAAATTTTATTTAAGTAATTCCAGAAATGCACCACAAAGTGAAAATATATAATTAATGCATATAATTTAATTTGCATTGTAACAGAGGAATACCATCCTGCTTAGGAGACCACCAAAAGAGAAAAACTATAAGGGACAGGCAGCAGCATTAATTTAAGGTGATTAAATCAATTTAAAAACACACCTGAACTATTAAACCAGTTCAACTTTCTGTGTAGACCAGACCGGAGTGTTTTGGAAGACATGTCTGTTTTAAATGAATTTGCAAGCTTGAGTGAAGGATTTTGCATTTAGCTCTGAGCAGATGACAACCATCCACTCTCTGAAAATCAGGTCTCTTTAAAGTATCTCAATTTGGGCACCCCAAAATTGAAGTACCCAACATCACTAGTCATTTTTCTGAGTGTTGACCTAAAACCTAAAAAGTTATAAAAATTGATTTTACTTATTATTTATGCTTTGTTTCTTTTTTACATTAGTCTCAGCTTGAATAATGAATGCAGATTGCTCAATTTCACTTATTTTTATGTACTTGTGGCACCTTAGAGACTATCCAATTTATTTGAGCATAAATTGGTTAGTCTCTAAGGTGCCACAAGTACTCCTTTTCTTTTTGCGAATACAGACTAACACGGCTGTTACTCTGAAACTTATTTTTATGATCAGTATATAGCTGCTTTCACTTTATTTCTTGTGTGTTAGTGCAATGCTGAACTGTTTGGCCTTTGAATGTTATAAGAACTTATATGATTCTATTTGGAATGTAAAAGTAAGTGTGTGTGTCTGTGTGTGTGAGATTTTAAACAAGAATATATGCTGCACTAACATCTATTTAGTCACTGTTCTCCTTTGGAGACTTACGACAATAGTTATATTTAAGGAATAAATAGGGTGAAAAAAAACCTGAAGATTCACTTTCCTGAGACTCTCACTGACCAGGCAGTGAACTATCTCTAACCAATGCCACCTGACCAACTGAAGCAGAACCTGAAAGTTGAGTAAGTAGTATGACTTTGTGGAGAAGTGCATTCTCTGTTGCAGTGCTACCTATGTAGTGTAGCTCACTAAGATCACCTGATTAGGGTCCAATGCTGTGCGAGAAAAGTGGATTTCGATTTTTTATATTTATTTATATTCTGACCAGATCAGTTATTAAACTTTCATTTACTTATTTATATTACGGTAGCACTTGCAGGCCACAATCTAGATTAGGATCTTATTCTACAAGCAGCTGTATTATTCAAAGAAAGGAAAAGTTCCTGCCCCTAACTAATCACAATCTAAGGCCTTCTCTACACACACACACATATACACGGTTTTTTGAGTTAAATCAGTGCAACTCCCTTGCAGAGACTCTCTTATTTCAGTTTAAGAGAGTCTTATGTGGTGTTACTGTGGCTTTAAGAGAATCTCCAGCGTGTTGGAGCAGACAGTGGGAGGAAGAAGTTGGTTTTAGGTTAGACTGATAGATGGACCTGAGTTAAGATGCTCTGTATATATGTTAACTATGTAGCTAATAAAGAGTCTAGTTAAGGTGCTGGCAGTGAAAGAAGTTAAAAAACCACCTATAGTAAAAGTTACTGAGAAGTGAAAAAAGTTTGATCAAACTAAGATGGATCAATTAAGAATTCCCACATTTCTAAAAATGTCGAGAAATGCTATGGAAAACTGGAAAATGTTTCAACAAATATTTGATTGATTTTTGAGGACACTGGGATCTAATCATAAAGAAGATGAACAAAAGACTGCCATCTTTTTGAATATTGCAGGTACTGAAGGAATTTCATTATATAATTTATTTGAGCTTACTGTTGGAGAACGAGCTCACTATGAGTTTGTCTTAAAAAAACGTCAGAAATACTGTTTACCAAAAAAATGAAACATTTGAAAGATTTCAAATTTCACTCAAGAAATCAAAAGTAGGAAGAGACTTCTGCATCAGTCTTAACAGATGTAAAGATAAGAAATCAGAAATGTAATTTCCAAGAATCTATCTGAGTAAATGATAAGCAGTCAAACTGTGATGGGTCTAACAGATATCAGTGTAAGAAAAAGACTGTTAGAAGAACCAGATCTAAATCTGGAAAAAGCAGTGAGAATTTGCCAAACTACTGAACTAAATCAACAATGATTTCATATTTTAGAAAGAAAACAAACTGATGCGAATATACACTTAATAAGAAAAAGTCTATTGAGGAAAACAGTGAAAATATTAAAGTTGAAAAATATGAGCATATGAAAGAATGTTCTAGATATGGAAGAAGACACCAACCTAAACAACGTCCAGCATATGGGCAAACCTGTCATATCTGCAAGAAACAAAATTATTTTGCAAAACTTTGAAAACGTAAAAGTCAAGTAAAATTAGAAATATACACTTAGTTCAAAATTAAAAAAAAAGTCTCGGAGAAGATGCTGAATAAGGAATACAGAGCTTATAGTACACATGAAAACAATTTGTTTCTGGGTATTTTGAAACAGTCATTCTGTGAACTACAAGAAGGATACGACAGTACACTATCTACTAATGGAACATTTATTTCATATGTAATAGATACAGGTGCACAAGCTAATATAACTTCAGAAGAAATTATAAAATATCTAAAGTAAAAACCTGTATTAGGAGAACTAAATATTAATTTGCAAACTTACACTGGTGAAAAAAATCCTGTTATGGGTATTTGTGAATTACAAGTCATAGTTAAAGATAATTTAGAAAACGTACGCTTTTGTAGTAGTTAAGGGACTATTAATTTTTATTTTAGGTTTATAAACATGTTTAGCACTAAATCTAATTGGTAGAATTCAAACTATTCAGGATTCTGAAACATTGGAAATATAGTATCAATTTACAGAGAGTTATTCACTAGAATTAGTAAATTAGATACAATGCATAAAATAGAGTTAAATGAAACAAAGAAACCAATAATACATGCAACTAGAAAAATACCCTTAGCTTTAAGAAACAGGGTACACAAGGAACTGGAAAGGTTAGTTAATTTAAATATAATTAAAAGAGTGTGAGAGCCAGCTGAGTGGGTGAATTCATTAGTAATCGTAGAAAACAAAGATGGATTCTTATGGTTATGTTTAGATCCCAATGAGTATGTTAAAATGGAACATTTTAAAAATATCTACCAGGGAAGAAATATTTGGACAAATATCAGGAACAAAATACTTCTCTTCTTTAGATGCTTTGAATAGATTTAGGCTAATAGTACTGGAGTAAGAAAGTCAATTGCTATGCACATGTAATACATCTTTTGGATGTTATTGTTTTAAAAGATCACCTTTTGGATTATGTTCAGCTCCAGAGATATTTCACAAAGCAATACAAAAGATTTTTGAAAATATATATATATGGCACACAAGTGTACATAGATGATATAATAATATGGGGAAGAACTTTCCACGACACACCTTATATTGGAGTGTCCAGACCAGGTAGTTCCCCTGATTTAACCAAGTTTCTCAACCTATTTAAATTGGTACCATTTTCTTGTCTAGATAGGGCCTAATTAGACAAGACAAAAAGTATTATCATCCACATTTTACAGATAGCGAACTGAAGCATAGAGAGATTAAGTGAGTTGCCCAAGGTCACACAGGTCTGTGGTAGAGCCAGGAATTGAACCCCGATATCCCGAGTAAATTCCAAAACCATCCTCACTTTGTATACTTCCAGATGAAAGTTACAGATTTTGTTGAAATGGATGTGTGATCTTGGATAGGTACTGCCTCTACTTAAAGGAACTTTTTCTAAGCACATAAAGCTAAAATCAAGCCTGAGAGAACAAACTATTAACTCTCTAAGCTGCTATCTTTTTAAAATACAAATACTTTTGGGGATTGTAGGTCCATGTTTGTTTACTGTAAGCCCAAATTGTGACTGCCTCTATTAAATCAAGCTGCCTTTTCTACAACTGTATTATCTCAGTCCCCTTAAGCTGAAGTCCATGGAGAGGTGAATGTCATATCATGGCATTTTTCAAATGAAAACGAGGATGCTACCCTCTATCTTCTCGGCATTTCTTTTCTCACTACAAACAGGTTCTAAAGTCCAAAGCTTTGTATGCACAAATGGCCACAGTCACAGCAATATTAATATATAATTTACTGTTTGTAATGTCTTTTGGGATGCCTTATGCATGGAAAGCAATGTGAATAGATATTGTTTGTATCTAACTGGTAGCAAGGACAGAAGTCTCTTTTACATAAGGTGCTTAGCAGACTGTTGGTGTTCAATGAACAACAAAGGGCTCCACACACTCAGCAGCACAATGGACCCAAATTCCACAGCAGGTAGCCCATAAATGCACTGCAATATTAATTATGAAAAATCAGAAAATTAACATAATGTGTAGTTGATGTGAAGTAACATCTTCTATGGGATCTCTAGATGAGGGCAAAAGTTTCCCAGTAAGGCTGAATGTTGAGAATCCCTATACAAACACTCAGTTTCTGGAGATAGTATATGGTAGCTGGGTAAAGCTCCACCCTTTATGGTCCCGAGCTGCTGCCACACCTCTACCTTGGCCAGACAGAGCTCCGACCAACAGTAGCAGTTCATCAGCTTTGGCCCTTGGCTGCCACAACCCTTCCTCCGCAGTTTCTGCACCTCCACTGCATACTTTGCATCCTTGGTGGGACAGAGTTCTGCCCAGTGCAAGTGGCTCATTTTCAAAACCTCTGCATACCACATTCTCTCCCTAGGGCATACACCTTCAATGTTGGGCAAGGGTGGTCTTGACAAGGCAGGACAGCTGTTGTATCACATGCTGGCTCCTGCTTTTATGGCAGCAAGGTGGGACAATGTGCTGTTTAGGTAATTCACTGTGAACACAAAAAATTGTGTTCTTGTGAACACAAAAAATTCTCCATGCTGGGTGTCGGACTCAGGCTGTCTTTTCTGGGAAAACTTCAGCCAAAATGGTCCAGCCATTTCTGAGAACAAGCCTAGAAAAAAAATAATGTTTTGCTCCTGTTAAATTCTGGCAACCCTTTCTTTTAACAGCCCTCGCACCCCAATGTTTTAGAACAGGGACCTTGAAATTTTGCAGGGGTTAACATTTGTGCCAAGGATGTGTCTTTCACCATCCATGTGAAAAATGCCCAATTTTAGCGAAGAAGTGGGGAGAGGCAAGACACTGAGATTGGACAAGCCATCCATGGAGGGAGATTGGGACTGGGCACCACTAGGGATGAGGAACTTGTGAGTAAGGGGGAGGAAGAAGGAACTGGGTGGTTGAAGGGTAAGACTGGGATTCGTGGGCAAGAAAACTGGGACTGGGAATCTGGAGGGGTAAGACTAGGACTTGCTGAACAAGGACACTAAGTCTGGGATCAGAAGCCTGAGGAGTGATGACCAGGACTGGCTAGGTGAGGAGAACATGAATGGAACTAGGAGAAGGCAGAACTGGGACAGGGTCAGGTTGAAGGGGACACGACAGATGGGGTAATGCTTGGGGGGAATGGGCAGAAAAGACCATGCACACTAAAATACACTTGTCTCCAGAGCCTGGAATGGAACCCCAAGATTCCTGATTCTCACCTTTCCCCCCTCTGCTTTCCGCAACTATCTGTGAAACCTACTGGCAAAGTGCCCCACCCCCTTTAGACCAGCGGTACCCCAAATATTCCCCCCATGCCCACCCCAGCCTTGTGACCAGTAATGGCATGTGTCCACACACACACACACACACACACACAGGGCCGGGAGCTGAGTCACAGCTGGGCTGGTGGCCGCAGCCAGGGGTGGAGCCAGCAGCTGAGCCACAGCTGGCGGCTGAGAGCAGGAGCCAAGCTGCAGCCAGGGTCAGGGGCTAGGAGCAGAGCCGGGACCGCAGCTGTGGCCGGAGAGGAGCAGGCAGCAGAGTGGGGCTGGGTGGCGCTCTGGCTCACGCCCAGCCATGTCCCCTGGACATTCCTCTGCACCCCCCTAGGGAGCTGTGCCTCACAGTTTGGAGACCACTGCTCTAGCCAGAGAGGATGACAACCTTCTTCTGCATCAGTTACTCTGTTAGCACAAAGGATAGAGGTCTGTGTGTTGGATCTAAAGGTTTCACCCATGCTCAGGACCCATGTGGGTATCAATATGATGCCATGTGACTGAATGTCTATTTTTTCAGTTTGCATTTAAAAAAATCTACGAAATTACACACAAGAACTATGTAAAACACATTACGGTTGCAATGTCAAGCATTCCAAAATTAGGAAATGCCAGAATTAAGACTGCCTGTGCAAAATCCTTAAATCAACAAATCATACCTGTTCTTACTATTAATTCACTACTCTATTCATAACAAGCCTAATTCAAAAGTCTGTATGACTGAATTTTGACTAAAGTTCTCAAGCAGCATTTTTCTTACTTTGTCTATTTGTAATTTTTGATTATTATTGAGAAAAATATTTCTTCAGTTTGCATGTGTATGGTGAAATAAACATTTACTGATAAAAAACGAATTCTTCCAAGCCTACATATAATGCTAAGTATGCTGAAAAATCAGGTCCCAAGGGTCTCAAGTTGGGCACCCAATATATTAGTGGGATTCCTCAGGCCCAATCTTTTAACCACCATGAAATACAGAAAGATTAAGTTCCACTGAGGTGCCATGTATGAATGAGTGCAACAGTGTTTGTGTCAAAGAGAAAACAGATCCTAAACAGCTCAAGAGCAGACACTTGCACTTGATTCCTCAACAGAAAACTGGGCAAAGAAGTGTGTAATTCAGTGACATCCTCAGACATAATGGTGATGAGTATGGTAATAAGTAGCTAGAGCAGATGATAAGTAGCTAGAGCAGATGGATTCTTAGCCTGACTTCTAGGTCAGGTAACTGAAGATAAGAAAAGAAGGTTAAAAAGTTACCATGTATCTACATGGCTCAGGTGAAGTAAACAAAGGGAGAAAAAAACCTGCTTGATGGACAGGAAATAGCCACTATGAGTTTGTGCTTGCTATACAAACTTCCTTGTTATTACCACCAAGTAGCACTCCTTCAGCGCTATCATTTGTGGAAACACTAGAATAGACAAGGCCCAAACATTTTTTACTTACATGTCATATTACCTTCTGAACAGCGTTAGATGATGGGGATAACAATGCCTGAGCTTTCCCTACACTAGTGTTGGGCAAGGAGGTTTACCAAGCTCTGCATTGTATGATATCACATTTACCATAAGGCATGGTTTTCAAAACTATTTTTAAATTTTGTTTCATAGTAGCTAAAGCCTGTCAATCTGGGTTTTTAAACTACCATTTGAGAGTCCCAATAGAAGAAAAGAGAAGATAATCAGATACCAAGATGATCTGACTGTACAATGTTATTGTAGCAATATCAAGCGGAAATTGTAGGAGCAGAATAGCTCCCTTCAGAAGATGAGAAACAGTTTGTTAGACATCAACAATTGTTTAGAGCAACCAACACAAAGGCATACGCCCCCATATTTAGTTATAAATGAACTAAAACCTTGAGAAAGTTATTTTAAGTAAAAATGAACAATTTTTATATTAGTTCCTGCTATATCTCTATATTGACTGCTAAAATAAAAAATGAATTTTAAAATTTCATTAAGTGTCCTGATTTCAATGGTATCAGATAAGTCCCTTCATGGAATCCACAATTTACATTAATTTCAGCAGCTATTTCATTCTAAATTGTGTAGACCCTAGTTTAAGATATCCAATCTATTCTGCTATGAAAGTTCGCTCAGTAGTGAAATAACCCCAGTATATTTACACTTTTCCTTAAACTATACTAAAATGAGGATTTCAGGGATTTGAAATGTTACTGTAAACATCTTATCTTCTTCAAAGTGCAATATTAATTGTCCTTAAATCAATATTTAATTTATTCATTTATACTGCTCCAGGTTTAAGGATTAAAATATGTAAAAAATTAAATGGGTATGTTGTGATTACATTGCCCCATGTAACTTTGATATACTAAAGAAAATAAATTATGCCACATGTATGAATTCCAACAAGATTCCTAATTATAATGGTACCACAAATTAGTAGCTTATCGAGAGCATGGATGTAACAAAAACGTGAACACCAATGCTCAATTGCTTTTTTTGCTCCCATTCTTGCTATTCTTTATGGTTCATACTCACTTTCACGTCACAGAGCTGGAACAGTACCCCAGCAATGAGATACCATTACCAACGTCTATTTTCATTTGTTTTAGCATATCCAGAATTCCCTGGACCCTCTGTGACATTATGAGTGTAATATAATATCTCATTGAAAGGTGACTGGGCCAGAAAGAGTTAATTAACTCACAGACTGACCTGACCCATGGCCGAACTTTAGAGACTGGTTAGGAAGATATGTAAATGAAAAGAGCTTTGAAGTGCAAACCTCTATTGTTAGAGATAGAAGAATAAATGTTTGCTCAGGTCTTGTGATGTAAGCAAATAAGTCTTGTCTATGGCTATAGCTTTGATTCAAAGATCAAAAAAGGAAAATTAACATTTAGGAAGATACTTGAGTGAAATAGTACTATTGTCTATGTCTCTTTGAAGGTTGTAATAACCTATATCTGAACTGTTTAATGGACAAATTATCCTGTGCTAATTGCCATGATGCTTGGAAGAAGGAAAGTTAAGCCTATTGTTTTCTCAGGCCAAAAGGCTGCAGGAAATGTATAAAAACCTTGGGATATGATCCTTCTTCATCTCAGATCTGCTTTGGGTTTCAAGAGGGGGAAACCTTAAGCCATAAGGATTGAGATCCCCAGTCACTGACTGGAGTCACCCTGAATATGGACATTGGTCTATAACCTATGGACTATTTCTAAAAGGACTTTTGGCAACTACAAGCTCATCTCTGCTATGTAACTGAACCTCAAGAATTCAACTCAAGTCTGTATGTATATTGATCTTTTAACCAACATGCTCTCTTTTTTTTTTTTAATAAATTTTAGTTTAGTTAACAAGAATTGACTATAGCGTGTATTTTGGGGTAAGATCGAAGTTATTATTTGACCTGGGTCTGGGGCTTGGTCCTTTGGGGTCAGGAGAACCTTTTCTTTTATACGATGAAATAAGATTTTCAGAATTTATCATCATATGTTTGACATGTGTCTGGATGGAGGCCTGAGGCTGGGTACTTTAAGGGAACTGCATTATTTGGACTTCTGAGTAACCAGTGAGGTACTATAGACGCTGTTTTGTGCTGGCTTGGTAAATCTAAGTATTGGAATATCCACCAGCATTTGGGGTTTGTTTGCCCCGTTTTGTTTGCAGTTCAACCTGATTGAGTGACCTTAGCTGGCTCCCACAGGCAGCACCGTCACACCCTCACATGTACAAGTCCAAGTTCTCCGATACGTAGATACAGTAAGACTTCCTGAGAGACTAAGACAAATTTTGAACAAACAACTGGCTATGTCTTCCCAGTTCAAGACAGCAAGAATTACTCCCATAAAGTTTCCTGGCTGATGAACAGGGGCCGAAATATACTGTCACTTTATATTTTAAAATATTATAATATATGGGAGGTCGTAAACCACAAAACAAAATTCACACATGCAGCCTACTAAGCTAATAAGCCCCAATAAATGTCTGATACAGGCACAGTTAAAAGTCAGAAAACAGCCCATCTTACTGAAAACAAACACAAAATATAACAATGCAGAAACACTGAAGTAAAATAAGAACAAAATGTCTTCAGTCTTCCCTCAAAGGAGCCAGAAACATATTACAGCAAATATCTAGACCTCTTTCTAAAAGATATGCTGTAGGTCAAACAAAGTTAAGGTCTTGATGTAGGTTACTAACTTCTTTGGCCTGTGTTATAAAAGAGATCAGACTGGATTATGCAAATATTTTCTTCTGGCCATAAAAATCTCTGAATATCCTTGTGAAGAGAATTCAAAAGGAAAAAGCCCTGCTTCCTTCCCAGAGGGAGAGCTGGCCAAAACATGAAAATCCCTTCCCATGAAAAATTTGGATTTTTTTGAAAGAAAAAGATTGCCCTAAACTAATACAAAATGTCAAAAAAGCAGAATTACTCAATGGAAATGTTTTTTTTTAAACTCCATTCTAGGAGAACCAAAACTAATGTTATTGGCCACCCGCCTGGAAAATTCAACTGTCTTAACAAGGGTGTGTGTGTGCTCTCATCAATTTCATGGGTGGAGGCAGAGCACATGGGTGTGCTATAGGAGCCCTCAGGTACAGCTTTTATCAATTTCACTTGCAGAATGTGAAATTGACAAGAGCCTTCCAGGCAGGCAGGCAGTAATTTTGATTTTCCCCAATGAGAAAAAAAAGAAATCTTTAGCAAAATTTAAATTTTCTCATGGAAAATTTCAGTTTCGCAAAAATGGCATTTTTTGTAAGAAAAAACATGCTGATGAAAAATGCGCAATCAGCTCTACACAGAAAGCATGAAGCAGATGTTCAAAAAGGCACAGAATATGACTGAAACAATTTCTGCCCACAAAATTTTCACCCACAAAATTGAACAGCAGAACATTTTGCACAAGCAATTAAACTTCAGGCACAAATCAGGTCAAATTAGGGACAAATTAGGTCAATCAAAAGCATGTTTCACTTTATTATAAAAGCAACTAAATAGTGAAATGAACTGTATCTTGTTTTAATTGTAAAAATCTCAAACCACCTACACATTAAAATGTGGCTAGTATTGCAGGGAGAGATTGTCTATACTACAGAACATCTTTAGAGTGTTCAGACAACTTTTCATGAGCCAGAAGAGAGATTTTTGCAATATTTCAGATGGATGCTTAGAGACGGCATTAACCTCCAGATTTGGGGTTAGGAGGAAACTTCCCTTGAGAAAGGTTATCCTGTTGCCTAGTGCAAGGTTTCTTGCACCTTCTTCTGAAGCTTTTGGCACTGGCGACTGTCAAAAATAAGATACTAGACTTAGATGATCCAATATGACAATTCCTAAATGTGTTTATCAAGTGAGGATTCTCTCTCTTTTAGATAGATCTCAATCTAGTGCGCGAAGTAGGGGACTGATTCCACTCTACTCAGGAGTTACGGAAGGTGAGCCATGTGAAGTGTGTGCTCATTACCGGAGCAAGGCAGCTAAAGGAACTAGACCATACATGGAGGACATAGGGATAAAGAAGGTTTTGGTTTTAACTGCTAGAGGAGAGTAACGCTTGAAAGACAGAGAACCTTGAATGGGACTCCAGATTTTCATAAAATCGGTGGAGGAGTTTTGATACACTCTATGGGGATCAACAAGAAGGAAGTAAGAGAATTTCTGGCTTCTCCAGAGCAGCAAGAGTAGGCAGGAAGGAAACTTCGCAGACTTGGGAGCATGACAATAGAGCATTTTTTGCTCATTTCTGTAAATGGGTAGTGCACTGAGGGTCCTTAAAGGGAAACTATGGGGACTGGCATTCCAATGAACTTTGGGTGACATTCTGGTTAGTGCTTTAGCATACAAGAGGACTTTTAATCCTTCATTTAAAAACCACGTTTCTCAGCTGGCAGATGTGATTATTTTATAAACACATTTACAAGTAACCATATGACACAAACATTGTCACAGTAACAGTTAAATTTGAAAAAGTGAAAAAATAATAAATAACTTTAGCTTGGTTGAGGAGCAGTTGAAGGAAAGTTTCTATTACTTTTTTAAAGGAACTAACAAAATCATTCTGACCACTGTACTTTCATGTTTTCTCTCTCCCCACAACTCTTTGTAAGTCACTTATGGGTTTTTTTTAGATTGCAAGATCTTTGTACAGGCATCATGTCTTCTTATATGTTTGTACAGCACCTAGCACAATGAGGCCTTGATCCTGACTTGGACCTACCAGCATTACCACAATATAAACAAAGCATTTTTTTTAAAGTATATAGTGTGTTGCTATGTTGTTCTGAGTCCTAGTCTTGTCTACTGATGACCCTTGTACCCTACATATTCACATCTGCAATAGTAGAATTCACTTTACTAATAGTATTTTTATAAATTTTGCTTAAGGTATTGCTACTGGCACAAGGTTCAATTAAAAAGAAATGCGGAGAATGAAATTCACAGTTGCCTAGTCAGTAATATATTTATGAAACTTGTATGGGAACTAACATTTTTTTCAGCAATTAATTGGCTTGAGCAAAAGCTGCATCTGATGGAATCTTTATTTTTCAAACATATTGGGACTCTACTTCTCCTTTACATGTTTTGTCTTTTTTCTGATCTCTCTCAGGTAAAATTTAATCATCACTTGGTAAGAGGCGTGCCAGGCTTTTTTATAAAAATATATAATTAGAATTACTGAATATGGGAATGCAACAGATGTAATATATATGGATTTTAATAAAGGATACAGTCCCATGAAATCCTGAAAATGTATTCAAATTAGTCTGGCTGTGACAACATCATGTGGAATTAAAATTGGCTAATAATAAAGCACAATGAATCAAACTGTAGAGGTGTTAGAGAAGGGACTATCTTTTGCCATCAGAATTGAGCTAGTTATTAAAATATTAATACTTTTGAAAATAGGAGTATACTCATTAAATTCATAGTGATACAAAATTGGGAGGAGTTGCAAACACTAGTGGGGACAAATAGATGGTATCATGCAGAAGAAGTTTAACTTGTAGTCAAGTTTTTCTGTGTGCCATTCCACACCAAACACCACTCAACATGCATCACTGAAAAAGCAAAATTAAAAACCAATTTCTGCTTAACAAGACATTTAATTAAATCAAACGTTACATATATCCTGAGTGAAAAAAACTGTCTGCAAAACTAAAATAACCTTAACTCTAACCCTATAGAGACATCAGCCTCAACATCTTTCCTTTTTTACTCTAGTTCACAATTAGGGCCTGATACTGCAGAAGTTTGCATGGTTAATGGTATGCAAGATGAGGCCCCCTAAGTTGTTTCATTTTGGATCAAGGACTTCAAGGGCTCTAGGAAGTTTGCATGTATAGTTGTCGACATCTTAAATTTGTGAATGCCAATGTGTGGTGTAATGACCATAACCCTGCCATTCTCCTATTTTCCCGTGGTTATACTTTTCATAAGAACTTGTAAACAGTATGTTAAAACCTTAAATATGGAGTATGATCCAGACTTAGAAGCTTAATATCTATAGACCCACTAGTTCTGTATTTACAGATGTGCATATACTTAACACATCAGTGACTTCGGTGCTAGGGAATCCTGGTGACAGGAACCAAAGATAGATACATGAATCTTAAGCATCTGGAATTTCTCTATGCTGTAATTTAATTAATAATTTGTAAAATATGTATTTTCCTATGTTGTTTATGGCTGTGAAGATCTAAGTGACCACAAACACTGATAAGATTGCTGTCTGCACATCACCAAAACAACGGTAATCCCCCCATGTAGTGATGTCTTAAGAAACAAAAACAAAATCTCCTAAGAGACAACCTTATCCATTTATATGATTTTTTCCCATTCTGTGGGTGCATATTCATGAATGATTTTCATGGATTTAAAGCCAGAGGAACCACTGTGATTATCAAGTCTGACCTCTTGTATAACAATACAATAATAACTTCTATTAAACTCAGTGTCACAATTGTGTATGTAACCTTAGTTGTTGATTCACAGTTTTCAATATTTGTTTGTCAGATGTTGTTGATTGAATTGGGTATTTGATTTGTACTAGACAACCTTAACCAAGATTTTTGGTTTTCTGACAGCTGACACAGGAAATGTTAAATAACATGCAATGTGCTGTTGAGACCCTGATTTGAGATCTGTATTTGAGCAGGTGGCGTTCTGTGTCTTCCCAAAGCTAAAAATCGGTAACACCCAAAAGCCATGCTCTTCAGGCTTAAAAACAAACAAACCAATCGTGCCCTCAAACCAGTTAAAAAAATGGAAGCAGGTTATTTTTTAGAGGCTGCCCAGGAACTCGGGAGCCATTTGATATTTGTTATCACTTAATAGGTTTTGTTTATTTGCATTTTAAGATGCCATATACTTCAATATGCATATTTTGATTTTTTTTATTGAACTATTAAGGCATTTCATACTTTATTCTTCCAAATGTTGTATGAGGCATGGAGCAAAAGGATAATTGACAATCAAGTGCCTTGACATTCAATTAAATGTTCATTGGTATTACGATTTGTTAGAATTTTCTAATATTCAGAGACGAAAGGCACCTTCAACAGAAAAATCCTAGTTTCTAAAAAGGAAAATATAGGTTGAATAACCAGGAAAATGTTAATATCATTATACTGTAGAGTAGCTTCCCTAAGGGGTATGGTGGAAGCTACATCAGTAGGGACATCTGATACTAAACTGGACAAAATACCAGAAACATGTATTACTGCAGGGAACAATCCTGCACTGAGAAAGAGATAGACTAGTTGATTTGATGGGTCTTTTCTCTCTAATTTCTGTGATTCCATAAATAAAGTCTTCAGAATTTTTAAGTGCACTAGCTGTTCTCATCCCCAACCTTTCCTCTTAAGTTAACTTTTACTGATTATCAGAACATTAGAGGCCACTGCAGTCTAAGTTAATACAAGCTGTGAAAGGTTCCAACTCCTAATGATTAGTCCGGGTAACCTCTGAGGGAAAGGAATCTTAAAATTCCTCAGCTTGCTCACATCCTAAACATTTTAGATGCCCTTTGCTGCTTCCTCTCACTTAAATATGGCCATGAAAGTTGTCTCTGTCATTTCCTTAATAAAAATGCTCTGGAGCAGCAGCTCAGTTCTATGCAGAAACCACAGAAAGTTATGCAGATCCACTGTACCACAGTAATGAACATTTTAAAAAGGGCTCATTTGTTTAAAATACTCGGTAGAGTCTCTGCAACATGAAAAGTTTTCTTTTTACAAAATGCCTGGTTATGCTGACAGCCTGATAAAATAAACGGTGTTGCAAAGGTACTTTGCATCTGAAGAAACAGGCACTGTTCTTGGAAAAAATGAGCTAGCTGCCCCCGCCCCGGCCAGTACAATTCTATAATAAGGACAGCCTTTAGGGCAGAGGTGGGCAAACTACGGCCCACAGGCCACATCCAACCTGTGGGACCGTTCTGCCCAGCCCCTGAGTTCCCGGCCAGGGAGGCTAGCCCTGGGCACCTCCCCTGATGTTCCCCCTCCCCTGCAGTCTGAGCACGCCGTGTCGCGCTGCCAGTGCTCTGGTCCGCCGCTCCTGGGCAGCGCGGTGGCATGGCTGCAAGCTCCTGCTGCTCTGAGTGGCATGGTGAATGGGGGGGGGTTGGATAGAGGGCAGGGGGTCCCGGGGGTCAGTCAGGGGACAGGGAGGGTTGGATAGGGGGTGGGTCCCAGGCGGCCTGTAAGGGGGCAGGGGTGTGGATAGGGGTCGGGGCAGCCAGGGGACAGGAAGCAGGGGGCAGTTGGATGGGGCCGAGATCCTGGGAGGGGGACAGGGAGTGGTTGGATAGGGGGTGAGGTCCTGGGGATCAGGGGACAAGGAGCGGGGGGAGTTGGATGGGTTGGGGGTTCTGAGGGGGGCAGTCAGGGGGCAGGAAGTGGGAGGGGGAGGATAGGGGGCAGGGGCCAGGCTGTTTGGGGAGGCACAGCCTTCCCTACCCGGCCCTCCATACGGTTTCGCAACCCCGATGTGGCCCTTGGGCCAAAAAGTTTGCGCACCCCTGCCTTAGGGTCTGTCAGTCAACACAAATCTAAGAGTTCACAAGGTCACCCCTCATGCCTTAGCCCATGCAAGGTATGTGTATACACTGATAAAATCGCTTTCAGCCACCATGACATTGCAGACATTTATTATTTATATGCTACAAGCACTTAGAGGCTGCGATCTGGATTGGGGCCCCACTGCTCTAGTAGTCATATAAACACATTTATAAACAGTCAAGACAAACAATACACAAATACAGACAATGTCAAAGGTATGTCATTAGTTAGCCTCAGCCACATTTAAAATAAGCTGCAACATCTGCACCCATGCTCATACTGCAGCTAACTTGCTTCATCGCTGCTGACCCAATATGCACTCTTTGCTGCCCAAGCTACAGAAACAGATACAAGAATTAAAAAACTGCACCAACCTAATGGTATCTGCGTAACCGAAAGTGAATAAAGGCATGACTTCTCCTACTCATGTGCTCCAATGTCACTTCAGCTGCTCTTCCCCATTTGGAGGGGGAGTGCTAGATGGCCTAACTCCACCATGGTTCTTTGGGGAGTCCAGAAGTGAAAGAATAACACAGTCTCCCCCCCACCCCCAGTCAATACACAGAAAATTCCTTAACTGTCATTCAAAACTTTCTTAAAAACCCACCTGTTCCATGATGAATTCCACTGACCATGCACCATTATATCTTTGTACGGCATGGTCCTGTACTACACCAGACTACGTTCACAGACAGCAAGTCCTCCAAAACAGAGAACGTGCTACTTGTTTGAAACAAGTCTCCTATTGTACAGCACTATACACACTTTTGGCACTATACCAAATAAAGCTCACATAAATACAGGAGAAGAGCGCTGGTTCTCTTAGTCACGCCCTCTCACTGAAATCACTTGTTCAATAAGAAACTCCCTCTCCCTTTTCTTACCCTCTTTCATCCTCCCACAGTTCTTTCATCACTGTCTTCTCTCTTTTCCAATCCCCAAAGAAAGAAAACAGAGGCAGCACAGTTGCAATGCTGCGTCGTTGTTCTGTTTTAATAAGTAGGTTAACTTTTAAACAGTTTACAAGAGTAAACAAGCTCACTTCTACAAAAGTGTCATTTTGCATTTGGAGGAAAAACTCAGCTAGTAAGTTATCACAACTTCGCTACCTAATTCCAAGGAACACAAGCTACAGTCCAACCTAAAGTGGTTCGCATTTTAATCCAACTAAAACTCATGCAATTCTGCCACAAGGATAAATAAATAAACCAAGAAAGCCAATATGATACCTCGTCTAAGGCCAACAATGTGCCTGACCATAAATCTGAAGATACTTTTCATGTATTCAAATGTTACCATAGTTATCTGCTGTTACAGGCTGCATTATTCCAATGATCTTTCAAATCTATGAAAGGTTAATATACAATTAATAGAAATACAGAAAGCGGCACTTGCAGTGAAAACCAGAATTTAACATGTTTATTCTAACACACTATAAAAGGAAAGGCGTACTTGTGGCACCTTAGAGACTAACCAATTTATTTGAGCATAAGCTTTTGTGAGCTACAGCTCACTTCATCGGATGTAATTTTGAAAGATACCTTTTATCAGATATGCTACTACATTTTGTATTAACCCCTCATGAATGAATAAGGCTGACTGAAAAGCTCAGTGCAAACTGCAGACTTTCAGACACTTACCTCAGCAACTGAAAGAGATATCAGCTTGAAAAAATCAGCATGCCAACAGAATCTCAGTCCCTAAAACACAATATAATTTGGCTCAGCTATTGTGATTACATTGGGAATGTTCAATGTAAGGCTCTAGTCTGAAATATCTTTATCCACCAAAAAAGGTAAGAAATAGAGATAGCAAGATGTAAAATGTGGGCCGGGCTGGTTTGTTTACCTGCCACGTCTGCTCCCACTGGCTGCGGTTCGCTGCTCCAGGCCAATGGGGGCTGCGGGAAGGGCGGCCAGCACCTCCCTTGGCCCGCGCCGCTTCCCGCAGCCCCCATTGACCTGGAGTGGCGAACCGTGTCCAGTGGGAGCCGTGATCGGCCGAACCTGCAGACGCGACAGGTAAACAAACTGGTCCGGTGCACCAGGGGCTTTCCCTGAACAAGCAGCGGACTGGCTTTGAGAACCACTGCTCTGCACTACAGCATCTAAGTGGCATAGCTACAGTGGCATAACAGTGCCGCTGTAGCACCTATAATGTAGATGTGGCCTGATCCACATACCACAATCAGTAAGAGATTTTGCAACTGAATTTAGTTATTTCTCAGAAAATAATCCTCACCCTCCCAAAGCTGTACTAGCTCTATAGTGCAAGTTGGAGTAAAAACTTATTTGTCAGCTGATGAAATTGTGAATATAAAGAAGAAGCAGAGCGATTGAGTCAGAAGGACCACTTTTTACTGTGAATATAAAGAAGAAGCAGAGCGACTGAGTCAGAAGGACCACTTTTTACAGTTGTTTTCTGACCATAACTGCATAGTGGAGTTCAGACAACAGCAATTTCTAAACTGCAGTAGGAGTTAATTTAAATTAAATAAACCTTCTCAATATATTATGTGTTTGCTTTTGTTGCTAGACTACTTAAGAGTCTAACTGACAGAAGTTAGAAATGAAAGAGACCTACTATTAGACTATTTAGGCAACTTTCATGCCAGTGCGGGATTGATTGTTCTCTACAGTGTAATATGAGGTTTTGTTCTATCTTGTTTTCAATGTCCGAACCTCTCCAGTTTTCAAAGAACAGAGGTTCCTGTTCTTAACTACACCTTCCATCCCTGAAGTGGAAGACAGTAATAAACTTTAATCTTATACTCACATGAAAGGTGTCTCGTACGAATCACATAAAATCTGGAGCCATAATGAATTTCTTTTAACTGCCATCATTCCATACAATGCCAGTACTACATACTATAAAGAGAAACTATGAATGACCCAACAAGGAAGTGGTAAAGGACTAAATTGAGCTTGCAATAGTGTCATTACCAAGGAGGAAGGCTCTTACAAAACTAAACCAATCTTGCTAACCTTAAAAGGATTTTTCTTTTCCCTGAGCATTTCTGACCTTCTTAAACAATCTTTTAGGCTGTGGATCAGGATGCTCACAATCCACTTTTGAGTGACTTCTACCCACTGCTCAACTAAGTAGGAAAAGGTGATCATTCTTTTGTGCTCTTATGCTTACCTATGCCCCACAACAGGGAATTTCATCACCACCACTGGAACCACTACTTCCCTACCAACGGATCAGTTACAGCAAACAAAATAAAATACAGTTATTGCTACGATTTCAAAAGAAGGAGAAGACAGAGAATCTTAGCAGCAGCTCAAAAGAGAGACTTAATGTTTGAAGGAAACAAAGAAATTGTTCAAAGTTTCCTCACAGTCTCTCCCAACAGAGCTGGAGAAGCTGAGGGAGAGCTTTCCAAGAAGAAATGATTGTAGCTACAAGTTTGCTATAAATCTTAGACTGGTGTTGCAAAAAAACAAACAAACAAAAAATCAATGGTTAAATGTTAGGCCATTTCTATGGGTGCTTCAGCAGCACAGCTATGGCATGTTAGGATATAGATATTCAGGTATTCAGATATTCAGCCCCCTAACATCTACAGCTATGTTGCTGTAGCACTGTCGTGCAGATACTTGCTATAGCAATGGAAGGGGGTTTTCCACAGATTTAGGTAATGAACCTCCCCATGAGGCAGTAACTAGGTCAATGGAAGAACACATCAGGAGTTAGGTCAGCTGAACATGTGAATTTTTCACATTTGAGTGCTGTAGCTATGGTCACCCAAACAGTAAGTGTAGACCAGGCCTAAGATAAACAACAACAATGAATCTGCAGCTTTTGAAGCAAGTGTCTTGTAGGAGTAAACTCTGGATAATAAAGTTTTATTCTACTAGAAGTTAGGAGTACTTTAGCTGTATTGTTTCAGTGTGTTGGTGACTTGCCTGACTAGACTCTGTTTTGCTGCTTTCCTCCCAAATTTGGACAGACAGACAGACAGACATTTAAAATATATGGGGATTACAGCACACAAAGCTATATGGCAGTGAAATGTGTTAACCCTTGTGATCTTTACACATAGTGTAAAAACTTTATATTGTTTGAGGATACTTTAGCTCTAAGCTATAATTTGTCTTGCATTTGTATTAAAATACTAAAACAATAACAAAGTTCTGCACTTTAACGAAGGCAGAACTAGTCTACTAAAGACGACCTCAAAAAAGGGCAGCGGCATCCCAGGTATAATATCTAGAAAACGTGAGAATGTGTGAAAATATTACATAATTGATTACCCTTGCAAGTATAGCGAAGTCTTAAATTCTCTCTGTGACGGAGGTAAAATTAAACTATCAAGGTGGAAATACAATTCTATTTTGTATAGTAACTTCCTGAGAGAGTTCCTCCCCAACCCCTTGCAAAAGCCAGTACTGCAAACTCAACTGAAATTTCAAAGACAAGCTGTGTTCCTTCTGGCTCATCCATCATTAAGTCTAATAAAGATCTTGCAGCTGGAATTTAATTAATTTAATTCTGTTTATGATGCATGAGCCAAAGCAGAATCTAGATCATTCTCCTATAGATGTGTTTCTGCAGTGCTTAAAGGTGTGAGAAATGGTGACAAAAATATTTGAAACTAAGGTAAGGTAGATAGTGAGACTGACTACGCTGAGAGAACAGAACTGTTGAGTATGAAGCTGTCATTTTCATACACTGTCACTCTTCTGACTATAACCATATGTGAAAGGACACCAAACCCTCTGCAAGTGAAAGCAAGAGGGACATGACATTCTTCCTACCTAGAATTCTTCAAAAGTAGAACCATTTAATAAATAATTAACTTCAATGTAATAGTCAATCAATAATTCTGCTCTTTCCAAATCCAAATAGCTAGGACCAAAACACCTCTTTAAAAATAAAAATTAAAAAAATGAAATTTGAACAGGCAACTCTATTTACATATAATTTTCTAAAGTTTCAGTGGAAGGCCCAAGAAGACTCTGTTGGGGAAGGATATTATGACCATTTTAGAATCATTGCCCTGTGTAACTCTTGGAATCCTCTTTTTCCTCCCCTACCATGCTGCAGGTAGGGACGTAAAACAGAAAAACCACTTCCCAGCAGAGATAAAAATGTTACTATCTTTGATAACCAACATGGGGGGAGTGGGTTTACTCAGAAAATGATCCTGAAGACAGATTTCAGCCTTATCCCAATCTTTTCTACTTCCCTGACACACAAAAAAGACCTGACGCTCCAATATCAACCTGTCTGGTACTATGCGGGTCCTTGAAATCATGTAGTAAAATAATCAGATACCAGTCAGGAAAGCTCTATTACAAAAGAAAGCTTCTGTATATCACATGAGGCTGTATGCATAACCAACAACACAGGGGAAGAGGACATTCAAAAAATTTGTTTTCTTTCAATTCTGTTTGTAACCCCTCTACTCCCTACTCCACACACTCTTTTTGGGCAAGACAGTCAGACTCTTCATTTTGTGTTTGAGAACCTTTTTGATACAAGGGGGTGTACAATGTTTATATCTCCCACTCCCTTTTATTTCCTGTCTCCCCCTTCAAGGGCATCACATTAATCTGCCCTTCCATCAAGGAATGGTTGCAGCTACCTCTACCACCTATTAAGGCCATTAATGCAGTAAGAAAGTATCGCTAGAGTGATAAAAGATGTTGCATGGGAGAGAGTGCTCCACCTGTTGACCCTGAATCCAGAAAATGACAGATCATAACCATCAACAGTATTTAGGCAGAGGATGAAAATCAAGCCATAATAAATTTGTTGGTAGTTGTTTAGTGGGGCCATTTCCTAACTTCCCAAAAAGCATTTTCTTCTTCACTTGACAAAAGCAATGAGAGGAAATGTGTGAATGCACAAGTTTTGCCAGTCTGCTTTCTGTGTGTTTTAATGAAATCATATTTAGTAACAGTAAGTTTTACAAAATTATAGGGTTTCTTAGATTTCAAAGTGACCAATTATATCACCCAAGACATACTTGGTTACAGAACATTCAATTGAGTGTCGTGGCCTAGAATTAATCTTAATAAGCTGTACTATGTGACAATATACCCAACAACACACCATCCCATGAATATACAAACATCAGCAATGCACACACATGTTGGAAAAAAGATGATAATGTTGAAAATTTATGAAAGTTACCAACTTTTTCCTGTGTATTATGGCAGCCAAGTAATTTTTACGTTTTTAAATGTCATAATTTTATGAAAAATTAAAATAATTTAAAATGGCTTAAAAGTTTCATTATTTTATTAAATTAATCTCCAGGCAAACTAAGCCATTGCTTTCTAATCTGGCTATTTCCTAAGTGAAATCACTTCACAGAATTGAGTCTGCCCTCTGCAGAAAAGGGTTAGCTACAACTGACATATAATTTGTGTTATCAACTATTTTTGTGGAGAAAAAAAATCAGACATTTACATTTTCTAAACAGCAAAAAGATTTTTTAAAGTTGAATATCTGATGCTAGATATTTTATTAACCAGTTCTTAGGACTCCCAGTATTTATGATTGCATAATTAATTACTTTTTTTGTGACATAATCCATAGAATAAAGCTCCATTAGCAGATGCTATGTACATCTAATATATTATTATAGTTAACTGGGTCAGTGACATAGGAATAAGAAGGTTACCTGCAAATTTCTGAAATATGCTTTTTAATTCATGTCATAGTATTTCTATAATATATCATGTGTGTCAGGTACACTGACATCTCAATCAGTGTCTCATGCTCCGTTCTTTTTGCTCCATTTGAATTGTAGCGTCTCATACAAAATCTCAGTATAAAATATGGGTGCATAAAACAGCACATTTATAAATATCTCAGCTATGTACCTTGTTGTGTTTTTTAATGTCTTCTTTCTCCAAGTGTACTCATCAAAATGTAATGCTGCCTTGAAAAAAAAATTTTATTACTTTTAAAAAGACATTAAAAAGAATCAAATTATTTCATCCACAGAGGAGAAACACATGTTTTCTATGGGGGATCTTCACATGAAGGAGATCTCCAATGAACAAATGCAAAGTCATTATTGTACAAAATATATTTTTCAAAACACAAATAATTGTTGTCCAAATGTATTCCACACTAGTGTCAGGAGCCTTGTTTTTCAGGTTTATCACATTTAAACTCCACATACAGGCAAATTACAGTTAAAGCTTCTCCATGCACCACAGTGAAGTATACTGCATATTACAAAGCAAACTGGAAAAAAAGAATGCTTTAAATTATAATTTTTCTTGGCTAGAATTTTTGAGCTCCCTTTGATATCACTACAAAACTAGTGTTTTAAATGAAAATTCTACCTCACAGAGCTTAACTACTTCTGCTTAAGCGTAATGGTCATAATCTGTGTTTATTACAATACTGTGTTCCCATAATGACAATCATGATATCACCAACTTAGCATTATGATTATACTGCAAGATAAAATTAAGAGCACATAAGCAGTGTTGTAAGGACACCAATTTCTCAGTTCTGCACCCAACCTCTTTTTAAATTGTCTCAGCTTCTAAAGAATATTCTCATCCAGAAAGCACGGTAAATTTGTAAGAACTGTTTTGAAACGCCAAAGAACTGAGCAGGCCTTTTGTCAGCTGCCCCAATACCAACACCACCTTGAGGACCTAGTCTGGTACCATTTTGAAACACTTGGAGATTGCTGAACATACAGGGTCAGAAGCAGCTTTGGTACATGGCTGAAACAAGGATTCATTGGGAAAGAATTCTGGAATTGACACTTCCCACTTGATGATAGAGAGGTAGATGGTCTCTCTAAGAAGCAGCATTGAAGAAGGCACTGGGTCTTCAACAGATTCACTGAACTGGAGCCACCACCACAGCTTACCAGGTGGGAGACCTTAGATTGTCCATGAAAAAAGTGTGGAGTTGCAGCAAAGATTCTTCTATAGCTAAGATAGATGGACAGAAATAGTCATAATCTAAACATCAGGGGATAATCTGTTTATCTGAGAAATTAAAGTTCAGATATTAGATTCCCAGTGTCTTCCTTCAGGGTATCCCTCTTTCACTGGAAATATGAATAATGTGATGTGTGCAATTGTAACTCACACACCTTCTGGATGTGTTGTTCCATCTCATCTAGTGGCACCGAGACCACTTAGAGAGAAAGATAAAATGAGTTTGCTCTACAGCCTTAGCTAACAGGCAGTTGGCTTTTACCTCATGTGGTAGAGGCTCATGCACTAAACTCCAGAGGTCCCAGGTTCAATTCCGCCCACCGATGACCGGGGTCTGTCAGCGTTACAAGTGGGGGCTCATCTGGGATATCAACTGGGAAGGCTCTGAAGCTTGGGACGCTCTTCCTCAGCTAGGGGAAGTATGTAACCCACACACCTTTTGTGTGTGGTGTTCTGTCCCATCTAGTGGCACCAAGTCCACTTAGAGAGAGAAATAGAATGAGTCTGCTCTACAGCATTAGCTAAGAGCTAGCTGACTTTTAGCTCATGCACTGAACTCCAGAGGTCCCAGGTTCGATCCCACCCACTGACGACCAGGGTCTGTCAGCATTACACTGTGACAATGGCATGAAGAAGGGCCAAGGTTACACCAAGAAAAGACTGTCTTATCTAAATCACAAGGGAAACCCTCTATAGTCAACAAGTAATGCTGACAAATTACTTTCTAGATTGATGATGAAAAAAATTCAGAATGTCTCATTTGAACTGTTTTAATTAGACTCATACACTTTAAAGTCAGAAGGGATCACTGTGATCTAGTCTGGCCTCCTGCAGATTGCCGGCCACAGAACCTCATCCACTCCTCAAACAGACCCCTAACCTCAAAACAAATAATGATTTAAGGACGTCAAGTTACAAAGAAAAAAGAAAAGGAGTACTTGTGGCACATTAGAGACTAACAAACTTATTTGAGCATAAGCTTTTGTGAGCTACAGCTCACTTCATCGGATGCTGTAGCTCACGAAAGCTTATGCTCAAATAAGTTTGTTAGTCTCTAATGTGCCACAAGTACTCCTTTTCTTTTTGCGAATACAGACTAACAGGGCTGCTACTCTGAAAGTTACAAAGAATTCATCATTTACACTAGTTTAAACCTGCAAGTGACTCGTGTCCCATGCTACAAAGGAAGGCAAAACCCCGCCAGGATCTCTGCCAATCTGTCCCTGGGGAAAATTCCTTCCTGACCCCAAATATGGAGATGAAATAAAAGGAAGTATTTCTTCACACAATGCACAGTCAACCTGTGGGACTCCTTGCCAGAGGATGTTATGAAGGCCAAGACCATAACAGGGTTCAAAAAAGAACTAGATAAATTAATGGAGGATAGCTCCATCAATGGCTATTAGTCATGATGGGCAGGAATGGTGTCCCTAGCCTCTGTTTGCCAGAAGCTGGGAATGAGCAACAGAGGATGGATCACTTGATAATTACCTGTTCTGTTCATTCCCTCTGGGGCACCTGGCACTGGCCACTGTCGGAAGACAGGATACTGGGCTAGATGGACCTTTGGTCTGACCCAGTAGGGCCATTTTTATGATCAGTTATACCCTGAGCATGTGGGCAAGACCCACCAGGGAGATACCTGGGAAAGATTCTCTGTAGTAACTCAGAGACCTCCCCATCTAGTGTCCTGTGTCCAGAAGCTGGAGATTTATGTAGGCGATCTTATCATACCATCCCTTCCATAAACTTATCAAGCTCAGCCAGTTAGGTTTTTTAGCCCCACTAGTCCTCTTGGAAGTCTGTTCCAGAACTTTACTTCTCTGATGGTTAGAAACCTCTGCCTAATTTCACTGGCCTACGCTTACTGATGGCCAGTTTATAGACACTTGTTCTTGTGTCCACACTGGTGCTGAATTTAAATATCTCTCTCTCTTTCTCTCGTATTTATCCCTCTGATTTTCTTTATTTAGGTGAATCTTGGTAATTTTAAACCCCTTTTGTAGGAAAACAAGGATATGTAGTTGGATATAACATCAAGGCTTCATCTTACATGGCTTTTCAGTTTGCCATGATACACATGGTATCCCTCCCATAATATGAAGATGTGCTGTTCACCCAAGCCTAACTAAGGGCAATTCCTTGTCCAACTGTAGGGTTATAAATAGAAGGTTTTCCAGAATTCTAAGTTATTACGTATATATCACAACTTAATTCTAAAATTACACATAATTCTAGAGTCCCTGACTTAAATGGATTCATATAAATTGAAGGGAAAAAAATTATGGGATGAATACTAACTTTATCTTAAAGTTTCTTAGAGCAGGGACCAACTGCACACTAGTCTGGAGAATGTCTAATAGAAAACTGGCAATTTAAAGATACACAAAATATTTCCCTGTGTGATTTAATTTTGTCTTTCTCTAGTGATGTTCAGGATGCTGTTATTAATTTATAGGTACTACTCTTTGAGTAGATGATGTCACTGTCTGGGGGTGTAGAAAGAACTGCAAGACTGTCTGTGATGGGGGAAGTGAGGGGTGGGGGACAGGTTCGGAAGCTTGAGGTACTTTTCACTTCTGTTTTGTACTTTTTCATGTACACAGGAAATTCCCTCTGTGGGAGGGAAGACCAACTTCCCAATGCAAACGTAAAAATGAGAATTTAAATAAAGAAGAGAGTTAAAAATTTTCCAGGTTTCCACACCTGGCCATCTGCCAATTCTGTAGTACCGATAATGATGAGTTGCATCAGAGAGTGCTGAAGTAACTGGCGGCTGTGACTGCAGAGCCATTGGCCATTATCTTTGAAAACTCGTGGCGAACCGGGGAAGTCCCGGATGACTGGAAAAAGGCTAATGTAGTGCCAATCTTTAAAAAAGGGAAGGAGGAGGATCCAGGGAACTACAGGCCAGTCAGCCTCACCTCAGTCCCTGGAAAAATCATGGAGCAGGTCCCTCAAAGAATCAATCCTGAAGCACTTGCATGAGAGGAAAGTGATCAGGAACAGCCAGCATGGATTCACCAAGGGAAGGTCATGCCTGACTAATCTAATTGCCTTTTATGATGAGATTACTGGTTCTGTGGATGAAGGGAAAGCAGTGGATGTATTGTTTCTTGACTTTAGCAAAGCTTTTGACACGGTCTCCCACAGTATTCTTGTCAGCAAGTTAAGGAAGTATGGGCTGGATGAATGCACTATAAGGTGGGTAGAAAGCTGGCTAGATTGTCGGGCTCAACAGGTAGTGATCAATGGCTCCATGTCTACTTGGCAGCCGGTATCAAGTGGAGTGCCCCAAGGGTCGGTCCTGGGGCCGGTTTTGTTCAATATCTTCATAAATGATCTGGTGGATGGTGTGGATTGCACTCTCAGCAAATTTGCGGATGATACTAAACTGGGAGGAGTGGTAGATACGCTGGAGGGGAGGGATAGGATACAGAAGGACCTAGACAAATTGGAGGATTGGGCCAAAAGAAATCTGATGAGGTTCAATAAGGATAAGTGCAGGGTCCTGCACTTAGGATGGAAGAATCCAATGCACCGCTACAGACTAGGGACCGAATGGCTAGGCAGCAGTTCTGCGGAAAAGGACCTAGGGGTGACAGTGGACGAGAAGCTGGATATGAGTCAGCAGTGTGCCCTTGTTGCCAAGAAGGCCAATGGCATTTTGGGATGTATAAGTAGGGGCACAGCGAGCAGATCGAGGGACGTGATCGTTCCCCTCTATTCGACATTGGTGAGGCCTCATCTGGAGTACTGTGTCCAGTTTTGGGCCCCACACTTCAAGAAGGATGTGGATAAATTGGAGAGAGTCCAGCGAAGGGCAACAAAAATGATTAGGGGACGAGAACACATGACTTATGAGGAGAGGCTGAGGGAGCTGGGATTGTTTAGCCTGCAGAAGAGAAGAATGAGGGGGGATTTGATAGCTGCTTTCAACTACCTGAAAGGGGGTTCCAAAGAGGATGGATCTAGACTGTTCTCAATGGTAGCAGATGACAGAACGAGGAGTAATGGTCTCAAGTTGCAGTGGGGTAGGTTTAGATTGGATATTAGGAAAAACTTTTTCACTAAGAGGATGGTGAAACACTGGAATGCGTTACCTAGGGAGGTGGTAGAATCTCCTTCCTTAGAGGTTTTTAAGGTCAGGCTTGACAAAGCCCTGGCTGGGATGATTTAACTTGGAATTGGTCCTGCTTCGAGCAGGGGGTTGGACTAGATGACCTTCAGGGGTCCCTTCCAACCCTGATATTCTATGATTCTATGATTCGATGAAGCACCAGCCTTAATTGCCTCTTGTAACCAAAAAGGAAAACATAATGGAGCTACACTGGCTTTGGCTTTGTTTTTCAAACAGGAACTAAGTAAAAATTAGAGTACCAACAAAGCCTGCTATCCACCACTGAAAACAATGGCAGCTAAACACCTTAAGTTTCTGCAACAGGGTGAGCTGGCCCTGTAAGGTAGGCTACAGGACCATCTCTGCCTGTTCCAACTTTCACCCTCAGAAACGAGGAGTTTCCAGATGGACACCGGGAATTATTGGCTGGGCAGCACTGCATGCTGGGAAAGGAGATAGGAACCAGTAAGAGGTCCTCTAATGGATCAGTAACTGGTTAAAAGAAAGGAAACAAAGCATGAGAAATAAATGGTCAGTTTTCACAACGGAGACAGGTAAATAGAGGTGTACCCCAAGGAGCTGTACTAGAACCGGTGCTATTCAACATTTATTAATGCTCTGGTAAAGGGAGTGAAGAGACATAATTTGCATATAAAATTACTTAATTCAGATAGTTAAGTCCAAACCTGACTGAGAAGAGTTATAAAGGGATCTCCATAAACTGGGTGACAAAATGGCAGATGAAATTCAATGCTGATAAGTGCAAAGTAAGGCACATTGGAAAGATTAATCCCTCCTGTATATTCAAAATGATGGCATCTAAATTTTAGCTGTTACCAGTCAAGAAAGATCTTGGAGTCGTCATGGATAGTTCTCTGAAAACATCCACTCAATGTGCAATGACAGAATGTTGGGAACCTTTAGAAAAGGGATAGATAAGACAGAAAATAACAGTGCCATTGTACAAATCCATGGTACACCCACACCTTGAACTGCCTTAAGTTCTGGTCATCCCATCTCAAAAAAGATACATTAGAATTGGAAAAGGCACAGAGAATGGCCATGAAAATAATTGGGGGATGGAATAGCTTCCATATGAGAAGAGATTTAACTGACGGGGACTGTTCAGCTTATAAAAAAGAGACAACGAATGGAAGGGTATGATAGAGCTCTATAAAATCATGAATGATATGGAGAAAGTAATAAGGAAATGTTATTTACCCCTTCACATAACATGAGAACTGGAGGTCACCGCTGAAATTAATAGGCACCAAGTTTAAAACCAACAAAAAGAAGTACTTCACACAATGTAAAGTCGACCTGTGGAACTTGTTGCCAGAGGACTGTGTGAAAGCCAAAAATATAACTGGGTTCAAAAAAGAATTAGATAAGTCAGTGGAACACAGGTCCATAAATAACTATTAGCTGAGATGGTCAGGAATGCAATCCCATGCTCCATGTGTCCCTAAACTTCCAACTGCCAGAAGCTGGGCCTGGATGACAGAGGATGGATCACTCAAAACTGACCTCTTCTATTCATTCCCTCTGACGTTTCTGGCACTGGTCTTTGTCAGAGATAAGATCCTGGTCTAGATGGACTACTGGTCTGACCCAGTATGGTCATCCTCATGTTCTTTGGAGACACCTGAGGGAAGAGGTCCTCCTGTGGAGAAAACCTAGAAGGGCTAAGGAGATGACAGGTCTGGGAAGCTAGTCTAGGAGGCAGTTGGACAAAAGAGTAAGGAACCCCAGGGAGAAGAAAGTTCTAGGGACTCTGTTACAGACCTTGGGAATGGGAGGGGGTGGGTGGGGATAGGAGGGGAAGGTAGGGGAACTGGGGAGGACAGAAATGATTTTTATCTAAATAGCCAGAAGCACCCAAGTCCCAGGAGCAAAATTGAGACTAACAGAGTAAAGAAAAAGGCTATGGACAAAGGGAGCACAAAGAACTGGTGATGTAAACTAAGTGCTAGCTTTCTTTTACAGGGCCCAGGATCTGGGCTTCCAATACTGGATGTGAGTAAGATTGGTCAGACCCTTGAAAAACCATTATGACCCAAAGAGGACAAAGACTGGCTTCTTTTTGGAGCTATTGTTTGTTTTGGATTTTTGTATACCACAGAAGGTGAATTTTCCTAATTTAAATCAAGGGGGAAGTAACACTATTGTTTCACACTCTTATAGGAATATCTCCCTGGAGTTATCCTTTAGAAATAAGTGTCATACATGACAAACGTATGACACTTACAATAATGGAAGTGGATTCTATCAAAAAGAGAAGATATCATATCAAAGCACTGCCAACAGATTAATTCTTTCATACTGTGGCTAGAATAGCTTATGTTCAAAAAGTTAATGTCACAAGAATGCAATATTTTTTCATATTGTGGCTGGAATATGACTTGTTCAAAAAGACAATGTAACAAGAATGCAATAATTCCACTACACACAAAAGAACCATTATGGTTTTACGTAGCAGGTTTTCAGTGCTGTCCTAACCACAGATACAGTCACAAGAAAACTCCTTCTGCATAGTAAATAATTTTAAAATTTAAGTCAGGCATTTTATTTTAGGCACTAATTAGCTGTAAATTTCAACATTTAGAAATGATGTTTTTTTTATTTTCAGCAGGTCAAAACACTATCTTAATCCTCCCTCCTCCAGAAAAGTTTCATTGCCTTGTAAATGTAGCACTATCATAAAAGTTTAAGAAGATGTCCTGCTGTTTTTTTAGTCTTTATTCAAATAGGGTCTCTATAAAACCACAAGCATTTACTGTGAATGCTTGCGCAACAGAAGACCTACAACAGCTATGCAACTGTGTCCTAACCTAGTAGTTAGTATCCTGCAGAGTAGAAAATTTAGTGAAAATATATTTTTTTAAAATAGTTTATGGTACCAGTCAGTCACACTACACTTATTTACATACTGTAAAGAATTCTATTTTACATACATTTTAAAAAGTGAAAATAAGTTCTTCCTAGCTGGTTCACAAACTCAGTGGACTAAAAACAAACAAGGTATCAGCGTGGGGGGTGTTTCAAAGTCACAAATGACAGTTAAGCACTCAACTCATTAAAAGTCATTGAGAGTCGGGTGCCTAATGGTTTCGTTTGTGCCTATGAAATGCTCCCCTATTATGTTTACAAGAACAATTCCTAGCAGGTATCAGAAATACCTCTCTTCTGCTCATTCACAAGTTCAATTTCAGTTATCTCTCTTGGGGTAGGAGGAGGAAGAGAAGACAGACATAGCTTCCCACACACTTCTAAAACTATGAAAGAACAGCAAAGTTTGAGGGGAGAGAGAAAGCAAAAAGAAACTAAAAGAAAAATTCCCCAACAATGAAGCTCTTACCCTCTGTTCCTCTCCAGCCCATTGCCTTCCCTCAACTAGCTACACCCTGAATTTTTAGCTTTCTTTCATTCCCTTCTCTTTATTTTAGTCTCATCCTCACTTTTTCCCCCCCAAGGGGTATTTGGATTCTCCCACCACTCTAACCTGATTTACCCTAAACCAGAATAGATAAAAGTCAATGATTTATGGGGCGGGGGGGGGGGGGGATCAGACTGTTGTCATTTAAATTGGATTTATTTTTTTTTTTGCACTTAAATAGATCTTTGATTTTATTTTAACAACAAGATTTTCTTTTAAAAATGAAACCTGTTTACAATGAAATCTGAATTGAATACAAAATATGTTATTGGCCTAACCTTATAATAATCTCTTAAAGCTGTGGTTCTCAACCAGGGGTACGCATACCACTGGGTTATGCAGAGGTCTTCCAGGTGGTACATCAACTCATCTAGATATTTCCCTAGTTTCACAACAGTTTACATGAAAAGCACTAGTGAACTAACTAGTTTCAGTACAAACTAAAAGTTCATACAATGACTTCTTTATATAGCTCTATATACTATATCAGTGTTTCTCAACCTGGGGGTCATGATTTATAATTACATGGTAAAAATGAGAAAGTAAGCAATTTTTCAGTAACAGTGTGCTGTGAAACTTTTGTATTTTTAGGTCTGATTTTGTAAGTTAGTAGTTTTTAAGAGAGGTGAAACTTGGGGGTATGCAAGACAAATCAGCCTCCTGAAAGTGGTACAGTAGTCTAGAAAGGTTGAGAACCACTGTCTTAAAACACTTAAATAAAAAATAAATGTGCTAAATCCATGAGTCTCTATCAAAAACTGAGTTAAAGGCTACTTTTCTATATAAAGAAACAATTGGGGAGAAAGATCTAACTTCTGAGGTCAAGCTTCATAAATATGGCACAGTAGGTCATGTACTGTATTGAGGGTTTGCTACTGTGGGGGACCCAGGGGTTCTGCTACTGGGTGCAAAAGGCTAACAGTCATCACAAATGTTGGAACAAGGTCCCTGACTCCAAGAGACACCATTACTTATCTCATCAGGATCATTCATTAAGACCTCCTGGGCGTATTTTACTCCTATTTTACAGCTTGTCAATACCTGAGCTCCAGTTGGCTCAGTTGTCAAATAATGACTATTTATGACTCCACCCACCATACAAACATACTCTGCAGCTCACAGGAAAACACTTATCTGCCGAGTAACTACCAGCCTGTTTCTGGATGGTCCTGGGCACTTCAAGTAAATGGTCTTGCTCTATTTTTCTTGCATATGTACATAGAGATACAAACAGAAATCCATTAATTTCTCAACCTCCTTCTGTCTCAAAAAAAAAAATATTACAGTGCAAAAGGCATGTGGGTTACACATGCAATTAAACTTATCTAATTCTGTTAGTTTTTGGTTTTCTGGGGGTAGTGGTGGGAGTGGGGTGTGGCAATGGAGTTACGTTACAAGGGAGAAGGAGCAGAGTGTGCAACCAGAAAGAAGCAACTCTGGTGTCAAAGCAAGACACTTGGAAGAAGGGACAACATTCTTCAGAGAGCAGTCTCCACTGTTGACTTTAACACTTGGGAACTGGAGAAAAAAATCCTACTGTGGCTGCAGGTTACAAAAGAGACTCTCTTTGGGAGGATTTTCAAGAAATTTCTGTACCTTAGGTAAAAAAGGAACACATCCCAGTGTAAACAGGGCAACAAAGATGCAAAACCTGGTTGTCAAAATGAAACGTTATGAAAAATCTTCCTCAGAAGTCAATGACTTGGAAGATGATGTGGACACACGCCTGAACAATCTGGATCAACCAGTTAATAATTTTTTTTGCACCATTCTTACAGACTGCCTACTATGTGGATTACTTATGAATTTCAAGATGTGTGTGTTCATAATTTAATTGCTTTGTTAGTTTGTTGTTGCAGTATTTATCAATTACATTGTACTGTTACTGCTGGACTTCTGAAATGATTTTTTTATTGCCCAATACAATCAGACTAGGTGAGGATTTCCTGTTTAAAAAGTAAAATTTTATTAGGCATTATTCATTTTAACATTTAATTTTTTCCCCAAAATGTTTGGTATATTCCTAGAGATCATGATTTAAACTAATTTAGATAACCATATGGTTTATTATTTTCCTTATGAAACTGGGTTTAGAACATAAGAATGGCCATACTGGATCAGACCAAAGGTTCATCGAGCCCAGTATCCTGTCTTCCAACAGTGGCCAGTGCCAGGTGTCCCAGAGGGAATGAACAGAATAGGTAATCATCAAGTGATCCATCCTGTCACCCATTCCCAGAGTCTGGCAAACAGACGAGGGACACCGTCCTTCCCCATCCTGGTTAACATTCATTTATGGACCTATCTTCCATGAACTTATCCAGTTCTTTGAACCCTGTTACAGTCTTGGCCTTCACAACATCCTCTGGCAAAGAGTTCCACAGGCTGACTGTGCATTGTGTGAAGATATTCTTCCTTTTGTTTCTTTTAAGCCTGCTACCTATTAATTTGACACTTTAGATATAAAGGGTTATGAATGTCCATCATCTACAGCATCTACAACTTCAGTCACTTACTGATACCACCAATTCTGCAATTAAACATACATACTTTAAATAGTGAATTACCTGTATCAAAAAAGAACTTTCATCATCCAATAAAGCCACGTCTGAGTTCACAATCAGGACCAGTAAATTCCAGCAAGATAAAAAGATTGCTCATTTCATTTATGAAACAAAATTCTCCCTTTCACGTCGTTCAGAACAAACATTTCAATGACACGGTTCAATCATTATGATCAGGCTATCCTCCACCCAGCAGAACAGACATCACTAGAAAGTTGCAGGATGGAGTATATGAAAACCAAACTCCACAATGTGCAAAAAACATTGGCAAGATATGGATGGAGTAAAGTACACAATAATCCAGTAATATCTGCTTTTGTGACAGCAAAAGATGGGGTTGTATCAATTGTTTCTGCAAAAACAGACATCAGAAAATGCCCATACAGCAAAATACTTAAAAGTAGCAGCAATAAAAGCTATTACAAACTCTGAACAGAAATTCAAATGTTACGCACATAGCTATGTCACAGACAATGGAGCAAAGATGAAAAAAAAATCTAGAAGAAGATAATGAAGGGAAACTCTAACTTGTAACATATGGGTGCAGTGCTCATTTGAGCATCTGTTAGCTAAAGACAAAAGAGATGGAACTTTCACAGCCAAAGTAGTCAACATCAGACTAAACAGAAATGTAGAAGATATGCTGAATATACTGAAGCCTATTTCCATAGTCTTGGACAAACTGCAGAATATTGCAGCTGTATTGCTAATGCTGTTGAAATTTGGAAAGACCACCAAGAGACACTGAAGAAAGAAGTAGCCAACAACAAAGTTAAATTGCAGGCAGATGGATCAAGCACTGACTCCACCTCATTTTCTTGGCAATATTCTCATCCCAAAGTACCAGGCTAGATGCCTAACTGCTTCAGAAGATGCTGCTATCACATGGGCAACTAATAGTCACCCATAAATCGTGCCAACCATAATAAATTTCACAGCTGGAGGCGAATCATTCAAGCAGTACATGTTTGCTGATGTTTTAGAAAAAGTCACATCAGTGAACCAGTAGAAGTCACTGGCTAAGCACCTGCAACCAGAGTTTGTTGAAGTGCTAATCAGCTTTTGACAGCAGTAGCCTCTTCTGCAGATACAGAAAGAATATTTACTTCATTTGGACTAAATCACTCAAAGCTGAGAAATCGACTGGGACCTGAAAAAGCAGGAAAACTTGACTTTCTTTTCCAGCCTATGAATAAAAACAAGGAGGGAGGGGATGACATCAACTAGTTTTAAAAGTCTGAAGGACAGCTTAAGTAACTGAGGGTAAGTCTACACTGCAGTTAAAAACCCATGGCTGCCCTGTGCCAGCTGACTCAGGCTCACAGGGCTCAGGCTGCTGGGCTGTTTAACTGGTGTGTAGACTTTTGGGCTCAGGCTGGTATCCAAGCTCTAGGACCATGTAAGATGGTAGGATCCCAGAGCTCAGACTCCAGGCCGATTACACAATTACACAACCTGCAATAACACAGCCTCACAGCCCGAGCCCCGTGAGCCCAAGTCAGCTGGCACAGACCAAACTCAGGTTTTTAACGGCAGTGTGGCAGTGTACACATACCCCAAGGAAACTCGTGTCTCATTTTCAAGGGATTTAGGCAAGTCGGGAATTAAGCTCCAGTCACTTTCATTTAGGCATATTTTTCCCAGTCTGATCTGAAATAATCAGCTTAATCCACTGACTACAGTTAATCCTTCTGTTTAATAAATCATTTAGTTGTAAATGTGAAACATTTTGATAAGAAAAGTTTAGGTACCCAAAACATTTAAAGTTGTTTTGTTTCATAAAAATAAATTTTACAGATTGTGTGTGCTTGTTCTGGCCCTGGTTCTCACGGGAGACTTCAATCACCCTGATATCTGCTGGGAGAGCAATACAGCGGTGCACAGACAATCCAGGAAGTTTTTGGAAAATGTAGGGGACAATTTCCTGGTGCAAGTGCTGGAGGAACCAACTAGGGGCAGAGCTCTTCTTGACCTGCTGCTCACAAACCGGGAAGAATTAGTAGGGGAAGCAAAAGTGGATGGGAACCTGGGAGGCAGTGACCATGAAATGGTCGAATTCAGGATCCTAACACAAGGAAGAAAGGAGAGCAGTAGAATACAGATCCTGGACTTCAGAAAAGCAGACTTTGACTCCCTCAGGGAACTGATGGGCAAGATCCTCTGGGAGAATTACATGAGGAGGAAAGGAGTCCAGGAGAGCTGGTTGTATTTTAAAGAATCCTTATTGAGGTTACAGGGACAAACCATCCCGATGTGTCGAAAGAATAGTAAATATGGCAGGCGACCAGCTTGGCTTAACAGTGAAATCCTTGCTGATCTTAAATACAAAAAAGAAGCTTACAAGAAGTGGAAGATTGGACAAATGACCAGGGAGGAATATAAAAATATTGCTCAGGCATGCCGGAGTGAAATTAAGAAGGCCAAATCACACCTGGAGTTGCAGCTAGCAAGAGATGTTAAGAGTAACAAGAAGGGTTTCTTCAGGTATGTTAGCAACAAGAACAAAGTCAAGGAAAGTGTGGGCCCCTTACTGAATGAGGGAGGCAACCTAGTGACAGAGGACGTGGAAAAAGCTAATGTACTCAATGCATTTTTTGCCTCTGTCTTCACGAACAAGGTCAGCTCCCAGACTACTGCACTGAGCAGCACAGCATGGGGAGAAGGTGACCAGCCCTCTGTGGAGAAAGAAGTGATTCGGGACTATTTCGAAAAGCTGGATGAGCACAAGTCCATGGAGCCGGATGCGTTGCATCCGAGAGTGCTAAAGGAGTTGGCGGATGTGATTGCAGAGCCATTGGCCATATCTTTGAAAACTCATGGCGATCGGGGGAGGTCCCAGATGATTGGAAAAAGGCTAATGTAGTGCCCATCTTTAAAAAAGAGAAGGAGGAGGATCATTGGAACTACAGGCCAGTCAGCTTCACCTCAGTCCCTGGAAAAATCATGGAGCAGGTCCTCAAGGAATCAATTCTGAAGCACTTACATGAGAGGAAAGTGATCAGGAACAGTCACCATGGATTCACCAAGGGCAAGTCATGCCTGACTAATCTAATTGCCTTCTATGACGAGATAACTGGCTCTGTGGATGAAGGGAAAGCAGTGGACGTGTTGTTCCTTGACTTTAGCAAAGCTTTTGACACGGTCTCCCACAGTATTCTTACCAGCAAGTTAAAGAAGTATGGGCTGGATGAATGGACTATAAGGTGGATAGAAAGCTGGCTAGATTGTCGGGCTCAACGGGTAGTGATCAATGGCTCCATGTCTAGTTGGCAGCCGGTATCAAGTGGAGTGCCCCGGGGTCGGTCCTGGGGCCGGTTTTGTTCAATATCTTCATAAATGATCTGGAGGATGGTGTGGATTGCACCCTCAGCAAGTTTGCAGATGACACTAAACTGGGAGGAGTGGTAGATACGCTGGAGGGCAGGGATAGGATACAGAGGGACCTAGACAAATTGGAGGATTGGGCCAAAAGAAATCTGATGAGGTTCAACAAGGACAAGTGCAGAGTCCTGCACTTAGGACGGAAGAATCCAATGCACCGCTACAGACTAGGGACCGAATGGCTCGGCAGCAGTTCTGCAGAAAAGGACCTAGGGGTTACAGTGGACGAGAAGTTGGATATGAGTCACCAGTGTGCCCTTGTTGCCAAGAAGGCCAATGGCATTTTGGGATGTATAAGTAGGGGCATTGCCAGCAGATCGAGGGACGTGATCGTTCCCCTCTATTCAACATTGGTGAGGCCTCATCTGGAGTACTGTGTCCAGTTTTGGGGCCCACACTACAAGAAGGATGTGGAAAAATTGGAAAGAGTCCAGCGGAGGGCAACAAAAATTATTAGGGGACTTGAACACATGACTTATGAGGAGAGGCTGAGGGAACTGGGATTGTTTAGTCTGCAGAAGAGAAGAATGAGGGGGGATTTGATAGCTGCTTTCAACTACCTGAAAGGGGGTTCCAAAGAGGATGGATCTAGACTGTTCTCGGTGGTAGCTGATGACAGAACAAGGAGTAATGCTCTCAAGTTGCAGTGGGGGAGATTTAGGTTGGATATTAGGAAAAACTTTTTCACTAGGAGGGTGGTGAAACACTGGAATGCGTTACCTAGGGAGGTGATGGAATCTCCTTCCTTAGAAGTTTTTAAGGTCAGGCTTGACAAAGCCCTGGCTGGGATGATTTAGTCGGGGATCGGTCCTGGTTTGAGCAGGGGGTGGACTAGATGACCTCCTGAGGTCCCTTCCAACCCTGATATTCTATGATTCTATGTTTTCTAACATACAAAAAATGTACAATTAATAAGAAGCTAAAAATATTATGCTATATAATTGCTTAAATAAATGTGTATAGTTTTAGTGTACCCACATAAGCAGCAAAAAGATGTACTAAATCTATTTAAAGGCTACACTTAGTCATAATCATTAGGCCTTATCTACACTAAACGGAAAAATATCTAAGCTACACATAGCTGAATGGCATAACTCAAATCGACATAGCTTAAATCTACTTACCGCGGGGTCCACACTACTTGATGGGAGACGCTCTCCCGTCGACTTCCCTTATTCTTCTCCATCAGGTGGAATACAGGAGTCAACGGGAGAGCGATCGGCAGTGGATTTAGTGGGTCTTCACGAGACTTGCTAAATCTACCGCTGATGCATCGATCGCCACAGCATCAATCCTCCGGTAGGTGTAGACAAGCCCTTAGAACATGCTGATTTACATCTACCAGTGAGAATACATCTTTCTTTCGAAAATAATTGAAATACAAATGAAAGAGTTGATTAAAATTGATGATTTAAATGAAGGCTTTCCACTTGGAGATTTAAATCAATCCACCCTGCCCTATGTGATGATGTGGACTACGGCAACTCACTTCTTGGCTGAGCAATAGGAATGGCTTTCTCTAGTGTTTCTGATATGTACTCTCTTCCAAGGACCAAGTGGACTGGCTTATCAAAGCTCCTAGTCCCAGAAGCAAAGATCCACATTTGGGCTTGAATTGCAATATGCTGTTGCTTGACTGACACATTGGCTCTGTGGAGTAGGGAAGGAAATCTGTGAGCGATCCACACAGAGGATAGCTGAACATGTATTTGCAAACTAGACTGTCCAGAGACAAAATATATAGGACAGAGGAAGAGGACAGAGCCTTGTGGAAACCACACAGCAAGCTGGACATGGGATTAGAAGGCTCCTCCAAGTGAAATACTGAGGGTATGTCTACACAGCAAACAAAAACTATGAGCTGACTCAGGCTCACTGGGCTTGTGCTGTTTCATTGTTGTGTTTTCATTCTGGACTTGGGCTGGAGCTCAAGCTCTGGGACCCACACACCTCTCAGGGTCCCAGAGCTCAGACTCCAGCCCAGAAGTCTACAAAAAAATGAAAGAGCCCTACAGTCCAAGCCCCACAACCCCAAGTCAGCTGGGATGGGCCAGCCATGGGTTTTTCTTTGCTTTGTAGACATATCCTGAATGAACAATTAGAGAGGCAGAAGGAGAGCAAAGAAAGAACAAAGTTACAAAATCCAAGAGAGGACAAGGTTTCAAGAAGATGATCATGGTCAACTGTGTTTAAGGCAGGATCAAGAAGAATGAGTATAACTGGTTAAAATTTTTGGCCAAGATGTTATTGGAGACTTTCAGAGCCATTTAAGTGGAGTGCAAGGGCGGAAGCGGAACTGGATGGAATTAGAGGAAAGGAACTCCAGACAGCAGTCATAAATGATGCATTCAATGAGTTTAGCAATAAAGGAAGAAGGGAGACAGGGCAGTAGCTAGAGAAACAAGTGTTTCTCACTTTTTGTTTGGTTGTTTTTTTAAGATGGAAGAGACTAAAACATGGTAGTATTGTGAGGTGAAGGAGAGGGAGAAAAGTGAGAGGTTCAGTAGAAAAGAAAGGGAAAACAGGATTGTGAGCAATGGCGATGGGATGGGAATATGATTTCGTTCAAGTAGTGTAATTTGTGTGCAGAAAAGGCTTAGAATAATAAAATTTTGGGCTTGAAAATTTCAAACACCAGAAGCAAGTTGGAAGCTTTCCCTTGTGAGTGGAAGAGCCTCCTTCTTTAGATACTTCATGTGTATCAACTATCAATTTCTGTAGAAAGCTTTAATTTTTTAAAAAAGTGTAAGTATTACAATTGAAAAGATAAGCTTTCAAATCTGATGACACAGTGTCATCTTCCTGAGTCTGCAGATTGATGGTCATAGCCCCTCTGCTGCTACACCTAACTGTTAAATTGCTATAGTTTGAAATTAACAAGACTTTACTAAATTTCACTACTGCTAGTAAGAATTCAGGCTACAATTCATGGGAGCACTTACACACATGCTGAAGTGCTATCCTGAATACAGATGCTTCCCTGAATTGGGCCTTAGTGAGTAGCTTCACAAGGCACTAGAGACAGACACTGGAGCTATTCAGCAAGGAAGGATGACCCTTCCAAAAAAAGAAAACAAAGCCTATGGCTACATTAGAGAGCTTACAGCGGTGCAGTAAGCTGCTGTAAGCCAAGGAGTAAGAGCTCTCCTGTTCATTTAATTACTCCAGTCCCCGTTAGTGGTGGTAGCTATGTTGGTAGGAAAGCTTTTCCTGCCCACATAGCACTGTCCACAATGACACTTATGTTGCCGTAATTATGTAGGGCTAATTCACACCCCTGAGTGACAACTTATATTGACTTAAGCTGTGGTGTAGCCATAACCCAAGATTCATCCTCTACTTTCCAGCAGCCTATTGTACCTTATGTGGAGGCAGTTTCCATACGAGTTACAAATGGCCCACCGTGATTATCATACACATTGTAAGGAGAGTGGTCACTTTAGATAAGCTATTACCAGCAGGAGAGTGGGGTGGGGGGAGGTATTTTTTCATGCTTTGTGTGTATAAAAAGATCTTCTACACTTTCCACAGTATGCATCCGATGAAGTGAGCTGTAGCTCACGAAAGCTTATGCTCAAATAAACTGGTTAGTCTCTAAGGTGCCACAAGTACTATTCTTTTTATGAATACAGACTAACACGGCTGTTACTCTGAAATAGAAAGCTTGTGTTTGTCACTCAAATCTACCTATTACTCACCAATAGTCTTCCATTGTTTTTTTCAAATGTATCTCTAGGTCCAGTATAGCAGAATGAGAATGTTTAAATGCTATTTATTAAATAAATAATTTTAAAATACTTATTGTAAAAGGGCTAATTTTCTAAAAAACGTGGACCATTACTTTTGCACTTCTCTATAAATTTGTGAGTTCTGCATTTTTCTGAGACTAACCCTTTTCTTCATTTTTAAATTTTTTTAGTCATGACAAAAAGTAAGTAGCCTTAGCCATGACCTATGACAGAAAAGCAGAAAAAGTGTGCAATGAAGCCAGAAAGAAAGGACGCATAATCAAAATCACAAGCAAGAGTATAACATTTTAAATTAAATAGAGAGCTGATCAACAATGCTATAATTAAATACAGAGAACAAAAAACAACACAGAACTGTTTTCTTCCTTCAGATTGCAATCGGTGTTTCTTAGGCTATGTCCACACTAGCACTTTTGTCAATAAAACTTTTTGTGGTCAGGGGTGTGAGAAAACCCACACCTCTGACTGCCATAAGTTTCACTGACAAAAGCACCAGTGTGGACAGCGCTACGTCTGCTGGAGATCCTCTCCCACCAACATAGCTATTGCCACTCGTTGGGGCTGGTTTAATTATGCCAACGGAAGAGCACTCTCCTGTCAGCAAAGAACTTGCTCATCACCATAGTTTAATAGGCAAAACATAGGAGACTTGGGTTGCAGAGCAACTCTGACATTTGTTTTAACTAATGGTTGTCAGTGTTAATCAAGTGCCGTTCTCTGTCTCAAGAAGAGCGCAGCAAACATGTCTCTGCAGCAAGTCTCCAGTGGAGATTTTATCGTATTAGTCCCTTACATATTTAATTTAGTCAGTACAATATTTTTACATTACAACATTCTATAGAGTTTTTAAATTTTCCCATTTTGAAGATCCTTAGGGGCATGGTCAAAGGTTACTTGAAATTAAATTCCTAGCTTCCCATCTGTGACAGGGTATATGAACCCCTCACTGGACAGCAAAGAGCAGATCTGCACAGAGGAGGACCCATGCCGAGCATGCTCCACTTGGAGGTGCAATCTACAAGGGAGACGCTCAATTAAGGGTGGACAGAGCAGGGAGGAGGATCGACTCTGGAAGCTCCAGAGCAGAAGGCAGCCACATACAAACTGAGTGAAGATATGCTGGAGAGCAGCAGCCCTTGAGGGACAGAGGGTGGGGGTAGACAACCACCAGAACAGACTGCAAAAGACAAGATGGAGGTAGGAAATGGCCCAGGGAGGCTGACTCGAGGCAATTTAGGGGAAGGCTGGTAAGCAGGCCTCACGGGGACATAGGTCAGAACCCGGTGGAGCGGGAGGGCCCACATTCCTCTAGTCTTTCAACTGTAATCATTAGGCGGGGGGGACTGCTATAGACCGAAATCACTGGGGATGGGGGAACCGCCAAAGACTGTAACCACTAGGCAGCAGACCCCGGGCCTGATCACACCATCTCCAAGAGTAATTTACAGTAACCAGCTGTTCCACTGTCACCTATCCCAAGTATATTTTTCATTGCATCCAGTAAGATCAGCATAGTAAGCTATAAGTTTCTGTTAACAATCAGCAATGATAGTGTTAATATTGGCATTTATGGCCTCCTTTGTAAAGTGTATTTAATTTCTGGAGGTGCTCTATAAAGCTAAATATTAGTTAAGTCACTGGGATGTAAAGATATGATTGCTTGAGCTGAACTGAGACAGTTCATGTCTCAAACTTGTCACAGGCTCCTGTAGTATCAGGACAGATTCACATTTAGATTATTTTCTTCCACCCCACAAAGGCCAGAAGATTAAGTTCTGCAGTGCAACTTTTCACCTACAGAATCATAGACTACACATGGCCTTAAACATATATTGAACTTGTCAACATCATAAATACTCAAACAAGGCAGGGATGTAATTATTTCCTTTGTATTCTATAAAAAAGTTACAATTGTTTAAGAGCTGGTGTAATTGGGAAAATCTCATCAGTTGTGTTTAGAACTAAAAGCTGAGAAAGATCTGTATTCTAAAGAATGTGTACCTGTCTAACGCTTCAATATCTGCTTTGCTAGGTAGCTATCAGCAGTGACTGTGAAACTCCAGAAGAGGTGGCGGGGAGGGCAGGGAGAGAAATAGCTGGTTGATATCTTAATCATTCATATGAAATGGCTGGAAAATATCTGTAAATTAATTTCACACACAGGGAGTCATGGTCCCAACTAATTATTTCGGTTAACTACTCTACTACCTCTCTACTGTCCTGAGATAAAATACAATTAGGTTTTAAAAGCAGAGTTGTGATTAGGAAAGTTATTTTCAGTACACACACAAAAAAGTTAGCTGGAGAATTCCCAGTTCACCTCCACCAACCATGGAATGTTAGAAAAAATCTTGAATGCAAAAAGACTAAATGTTGGCAGAAGTGCTCAACAACATGGAAAGAAAAAAAAAACGTTGGCTCAGAAAGCAGTTGGCCACAGGAGATTTGGTCAAAGGAAGAAGAAGTACCAGAACTGATCATTGGAAGACATCACAACATATACAAAGAATTGACTCGTTGATTTCTCCATGAAAAAGTAGAAGGAGAAAAAAATCCGTCCCTCCGATATAACTGATTTTGCCCTATTTTCATTCCTGCAGCTCACTACAGTTCTGTCTTACTTTTGTTTGGGAAGCTGGAAAGAGGTGTTACATAAAAGAAAAACCAAATCATCTATGCAGATTAACTTGTATAGAGAAATAAAGAGATGGCCCCTGAAGGTTTCATGCCTGTTCTGCTGAGAGCTCTACAACTGCACTCTTCTTGACACCATATCTGTCTGATTGTTCTGCACCTTAAGAACTTACATGAAGGGAGTAGCATCCCTTCTGTTGCCACTGTAGGTCCACACTAGTAGCAATTAAAGCTATTAAAACTGATTAACCATGCAAATGATTACTCCCTTTTGGTTTCTCTTTCCATATTGTTCTGCACTGAACAAGACAAAAAACTACGTAATTCTGATGTCTTCCCTCAGTCTTCTGATTCTACATTTCTGGTAGGTGAGAAAAAACACTGCTTCCACTTGCCAATAACAGCACACCAAAAGGGAGCATGGCCCAGCAGCTAGAACACAGTTCAGAGAATCAGGGCTCCAGTCCCACCTCTCCCATTGACTCTGCATGACCTTGGGGAATTTTCAACTTCTTTCTGCCTCAGTTTCCCCATTTATCAAAAGTGCTTTCAGATCTATGGCTGAGAATCACTGAATAAGCTCCAAGTATTATATATTCTGTTAGTGCAGATATTGGAGCTTACATACAATGGCATAAATTCACAGTGGGCTTGAAAATATCCCCTCCATTCTCCAACCCCCATTTTAAAGTTCCCTGCAGATAACAAAATTAGTACATATCAGAACTGCCCAAAAGTAGAAGCAGCTGCCCACCAGAGAGAAACTAACATGTTTAGTAAGTATCACACAGTGCCTTGCTGAGCAAAACACCTTTTTCTATGCCAGAGATGAGCAACATTAAGGTAGACTAGAGCACAAAATCCACTAAACCCCTTTAGCAGCCACATAGGGTTTTTTGTTTGTTTGTTTTTCAAAAAGATTGCGCCAGGTTGCTAAGGGGCTCAGTCTTTTAGAAAAGCTGCTGTTGTCTCATATCGCTAGGCTTCACTTCCTCAACAGCACAGGCTCCGACTCTACCCCATGCCATCCAGTTCCAGTTACTGCCCCATTGGCTGACTGTTAGGAAATGAAAACCACATTTCCCCTATCCACCCATCAATGGGAAGGAAGTAACCAGAACTGTGTAGCATGGGGCAGCAGAGTGAAGCAGAATGCCATGTGTCAGGTCACACCATTTAAATCTAGCCCAAACACCCCTCCAACATACCAACAGGGAAGGATATTTGCTGTTACACTACCCAATTCTGGTTACTGCCTCCCCACTGGCAGACATATGCCCCGATTCATCCACAGCCTGGAGAGTAGAGGGAGATAGGCTGGCCCCAATCAGACTAGCTGTGAGAGCCGGGAGCCAGTGAGAACGCAGTTAGAGCCAGGTGGCTTGGAGAGAAGCCCCTTCCCTGCATGCATGAAACTAGGGTGGTTGGGCCAACGAGTAGCATTGTGACCGAGTCCCTGGGCTTCTGCTCCCAGTTCTAGGCTCTGCTCCCCCACACCCCACACTTTAAGCACTGTGTCTGGTGCTCAGATTGGGTGGGCCTAGGAGCTAATTGGGTAGGCTGGGGCTCAACCCTGCTCAGCCTCCCACACATGAGAATATTTTCACCAGCTGCCTCTGGGCAGACCAAATAAAATGATTTGGCAAGCCAAATCTGTCCCCCAGGTTGCCAGTTACTTATCCCCATTCTATGCAGTGCCTTTTCCCGAACTTAAGGTGGGTATATGAAACTGACTAGGCTTTTGTCAAATTTCAGTCTGAGTTTGAGGTTCTTGGTCTGCAAAATTGCTGCACACAGGAGTTGCGGCACAGGTGTAAACTCAGGGCTTGTCTACAGAGAGACTTAGCAAAAGTCAAGCCAAATTGTGACAGTTCATCACACTAGCCTTCCGTGCACCAAGTCGACCTACTGCCTTTCACTAAAAATTTAGTAGAACTTTCGTTCCAAATAGCAGGAGGTCAAAGTACACTATGGAACTTTTAGTGCACTTAGTATACGGCAAGCTAGTTTACTGTTAATGCACGCCTTGGTTTGCCATGCACTAAGTCTCTGAGTGGACACGCTCTTAGACGAGGAAAGGGAGGCCAAAATCTTCTATATACCAGACAGGGTTATCCAAAGGATTCTCAGAAAGGGTTGCTTTAAAGGTGGCACATAGAAAAAAGATGAACCACTGAGGGTTAAGATTGCAAATGGATTTATTTTGGTGACTTATTAACAATTATAAATAATTGGACTAACAGTGAACACACTCTGGCATAAAACCCCTCCTACACACACTTCTGAATACCTCCTCTGAGATACATAAAAATGAAATGAACACACAGATGTATCATCTCATGCAGTGTATTTAAACATGACTGTTTGCCAACCACTCTGCTGTGAGGCCTCTACAAAACTTGATAGTGATTAGGCGGCTAGCGTGCTGACACCACTGCCTATTCCATCTATCTATATCCATCTGTTGTCTCTTGTCTTGTACTTCACTTGTAAACTCTTTGGGGTAGGGACTGTCTTTTTGTTCTGTTTGTACAGCACTTAGCACAACAGGGTCCTAGTTCATGACTGGAACTCTTGCATACTATAATAATACAAATAAATAAATGATACATATTAATAAATGAGTTTGTTAACTAGAGCTACTCAATATTATCCCCCCAACTCTTAGTATTATTTACACATTAGTTTTGATTAACTTAAGACCACAAGCAACAAGTTTTCAAAGTAGCATTGTGAATTGGCATTATGTTGAACATTGTAAAGCTACAATAATTCTGTGGGTGTTTTATATCTTGATTAACCAGCGTTCTCAAGTTTGAAGATACTGTTTAAATGTGGTTTCTTACAAACCACCCATACCATCACATTACAGAGTGGGGCAGGGGAAGGGAGAGCAGGGGAAAGGGAGTTTACCCCCTGCATGAAAGGCCAAAGAAAGACAAATGTTTTTATTTGATTTAACCGTATATTGTTGAAGAAGCCAGATGTTTAAGTTAACAGGGAGAAACATTAAATCCTAGTCTACCCTACAAAAACTGTTATTCAAAAAATGTTTGATAAAGGTACCGAAGAATGAAGTTAACTAAAATGCTGCTGACCACAATTCTGCAGTCAGTGTAGTCTAGGACAAATTATGTCCAGTATTATGTCAGCTAATCATGATTAAATGATGACTAGCTGACAAGATGTTGAACACAATCTATCCTTGCTACACTGACCACAGTCATGGTTGGTTTCATGTCAGCTAATTTGATTCTTCACACCAGTAAAACTTTGCAGTAAAGATTTCATATTCTAAAGTTATGTAGTGAAGAAAAGCCCCAAGAAAATATAAAACAGGACACAGCATTACCAAGAAGGATAACAACGTGTAAGAGAAACATTTTAAAGTGTGTTTGTATGAAATGGTATGATCATTACAAATATGCCATCTTGTGTGTATTTTAATCCCTTTCTGCTTATTTTTTGACAAAACCGGGTTTGAAATTTACAAATATGGGTTTGAAATTTACTGTTCTTAGATTCAATAACAGTATAATGATTTTTGAATGGTTACTCTCAATAATTTCCTCCTTAAATAAACGGATCAGCTGTTGGACAGGTGCTCTTTTGTTGCTTGCCTATTTCATAGCCTATTCCTCTGCATCATATAAACTTGCTTATTGAAATTATGTGTAAGAATCAGTATTACCCATGTCTTGGTACACATATGAAAGCTTATTGTGAATTTCTTAATATTGTATGATGACCTTCCACAGTGGAACATCAATCACTCAGCAAATTCAAGTAGGAGGTCAATTTTATGTTGGAAAAATGTACAGCTTTATTAGAATATAAACACTTAAAATTTACATAAAAATTTGTTGACAGATTTACGCATTCACCCTGAAGTAGGTGACATTTTTTACTGTTAACCTAAGTAGTGGGAACAGATGAGCACTGGTTATATTTAAGTTAATGAACATTACAATTGTTCCTTTCAGCTAATTTAATCAAAGTATTTTTTTTTTAATTAAAAACCCACTTGCATGTTCAACTATGCCTTTCCTGTAAAATGCTTCTTGGCAAAAAGCCAACAATTTAGTATATTATAGTAACATGTAGATCAATTAATGAAGTGCTTATAATTAATTTCAAAGGACTTGGGATGAAGAGTACTGTAAGAGAGCAAGAGCATACTGCAACCACAGAGTTAGGCTTGGAAATGTTGATTATTTTTTTTAAGACAGATAATATCAATGTTTATTTTTAAGCATTTTTTTCTATTTTTAATCTATTTAAATTTTCAAAGTTGTGGGAAATTATTTGGGGGCAGACAATTATTTAGTGACTGTAGACACAGATTAAAAAAGCTAAAGCTTTACAAACATTAAAAACAAATTGTCAACATTACATGTCAAAATATACAGAGAAAATATCCTTAAATCAAAGTTTAATAAGTTCTCAAGCAGCATTTTTCTTACTTTGCCTATATGTAAATTTTGATTCTCATCAATGGAAATATTTTTTCATCAGTTTCTGTGTGTGTGTACAATGAAATTGACTTTTACTAACATTTACTGATAAAAGCCTACATAAATTTCTGCTTCGCACAGTTTTCTTCTAAAGATGAAATCAAATTATGTACTGCGTAAATTACACTTCAAGAGATATAAGAATGTATTTCATAGTCCTAAATATTTATGATGTTTATATAATTTACATCTTAGGACATCTAAAAGCACAGCTTTTCTTTCTTTCTTCCCCCTTCAACCACTGCTCTCCACCAAAGCAGAGTAAACGTTAATTATTATTGACTATATAGTTTAGTACTAAAACTCTGACCATGAAGACCTAATATCTTTGTAAGCCACTCCAGCTAGAGACATTTCTCCTTCTTTCCATATTTCTCTTCTTTTAGTACAACAGCATCCTGTTAATTTTTACTAATGTCGAAGAACACTATAGTGAATTGTTCTATTGCTAATTTGAAAAAAGTACTCTGTTCTCTTATTTTGACAAGTGCAATTTTCTTTAAATAATTTATTACACTTCATAATGTACTACAGTATATTTTGTAAAAATAAAAGTGTTATATCTCTAAGACTTCATTATTATATTATAGAATTTTTTGCTAAGAAATAAAGAGATGGCCCCTGAAGGTTTCATGCCTGTTCTGCTAAGAGCTCTACAACTGCACTCTTCTTGACACCATATCTGTCTGATTGTTCTGCACCTTAAGAACTTACATGAAGGGAGTAGCATCCCTTCTGTTGCCACTGTAGGTTCACACTAGTAGCAATTAAAGCTATTAAAACTGATTAACCATGCAAATGATTACTCCCTTTTGGTTTCTCTTTCCATATTGTTCTGCACTGAACAAGACAAAAAACTACGTAATTCTGATGTCTTCCCTCAGTCTATTTGGTGCATGTCAAATAAAAGACGTACAGATTAGTGAAGTTCTACATACTACCATAATTTGAATAAAAACAAGATATTTGTTTTTAAGTCAGTCTTTACTCCTGCATTGGACACTGCAGTCCTTTTTGTGGCAATTAAATAATTGTCATAGAGGATTTAGGGTAATGAACAAGCAGCAAATGCAAACACACTAAAAATCAAAGATAATATTTTCATACAACAATCCTTAATAAAACCATGAAAAAAAAAATGTGTTTAGAGCTATCTCAAAGATTTTCAAGGATTCCCCAAAGGTTTCTCAATAGCGAAATTTAGAACAGTAATGCTAATGATTCATATGTTAATACTTCCTTCTTGTGTGACTTTTATTCATTTGACCATAAATGATCTTATAAAAACAACCTTCTAGACTATGTATGTGTGTGCATACAGTATAAACATCCATAGTTTTACTATTCTCAAATCTTAACCATAAAGTTTAAACCTAGAGTGATAGGCACATCTCCCTTCTCCCTTTCATTGCTAAGCTCATTGCACAGCTGTTTACAATTGCTGTCTGGAGTTGCTTTCCTCCAATTCCACCCTAGACCCTCTTCAGTCCATCTTCTGTGCCTTGCACTCCACTGCAATTCCTCTTGCCAAAGTCTCTAATGACCTCTTCCTAGCTTAAGCTCAGAACCAGTACTCCTTGACCTTTCAGCTGCCTTTGACATGCTCTTAATTGAAATATTGTTATCCCTTGGTTTCCATGACTGTCCTCTTCTGGCTCTGCTACTTCTCTAATTGCTCCTTTTGCATATCCTTATCCACCCTCCAACTTTCAATGGCAGTTCCCCAGAGCTCTGTTCTCGGTCCCCCCTTCTCTTTTCCTTCTACATCTTTTCTCTGGGTAATCTCATTCACAACCACAAATTCACTACCATTTCTATGCTGACAATTCACACAGCTTCTTCTCTATTCCTCTCTTTCTCCTCTAAATGCCTTTTGTCTACACTAAAATCTCAGACTCTCTCGCTGACATCTCTGCATCCTCAACATGGCTAAAACAAAGCTTCTAGTCTCCCCCACCACAGTCCTTCCTGCTTCTTTCCTATGGACAACACCACCATTCTGCCTGTCACTCAGGCTCATAACCTCAGTGCCACCTTTGAGCTGGACCGCCAGGTTATGTCTAAATCTTGCTGAGTGCTTCTCCATAAGATCCTAAGATATAATCTATTCTATTCATCCACAGAGCCAAAACTTTCACCCAGCATCCCAATTACTGCATTATCCTACTCTCTGGCCTTGAAAAATGCAATTTTGCTCCACTCATATTAATTCAGAATGTTGCTACAAAGACATTTTCCTAGCATGGCACTTCGACCATGTCACCCCTCTCTCTTCATTCCTCAATAGGCTCTCTTCTTCTCTACTGAATCAAACATTAGCTGCTTGTCTTCACTTTCAAGGCTGTCATAAATATGAAGGGAAGGGTAAACCCCTTTAAAATCCCTCCTGGCCAAAGGAAAAATCCTCTCACCTGTAAAGGGTTAAGAAGCTAAAGGTAACCTCGCTGGCACCTGACCAAAATGACCAATGAGGAGACAAGATACTTTCAAAAGCTGGGAGGAGGGAGAAAAACAAAGGGTCTGGGTCTGTCTGTATGCTGCTTTTGCCGGGGACAGAACAGGCATGGAGTCTTAGAACTTTTAGTAAGTAATCTAGCTAGGTATGTGTTAGATTATGATTTCTTTAAATGTCTGAGAAAAGAATGACTATCCCTGTCTGTGTGTCTTTTTTGTAACTTAAGGTTTTGCCTAGAGGGATTCTCTATGTTTTGAATCTAATTACCCTGTAAGGTATTTACCATCCTGATTTTACAGAGGTGATTCCTTTACTTCTATTAAAAGTCTTCTTGTAAGAAAACTGAATGCTTTTTCATTGTTCTCAGATCCAAGGGTTTGGGTCTGTGGTCACCTATGTAAATTGGTGAGGATTTTTACCAAACCTTCCCCAGGAAGTGGGGTGCAAGGGTTGGGAGGATTTTTGGGGGAAAGACATGGCCAAACTACGTTTCCCAGTAAACCCAGTTAAAGTTTGGTGGTGGCAGTGGAAATTCCAAGGGCAAAGGGTAAAATTTAATTTGTACCTTGGGGAAGTTTTAACCTAAGCTAGTAAAAGTAAGCTAAGGAGGTTTTCATGTAGGTCCCCACATCTGTACCCTAGAGTTCAGAGTGGGGGAGGAACCTTGACAAAGGCCGTTCATGGTCTGTCTCCACACTACCTATTAACTCATATATGCCACAGAGACATCAACTCCTACCTCCAAACAACCCATGATGCCAGCCACTACCACCCACTTGTTACATTTTTTAAACACCTTTGATGCTTCCTCATATGCTGTCCCTCATGCTTGTGAGGAACTCCCTGTAAACATCTCCAAAAACTCACTCATTCTCCTCTACACTCTCTTTTGGTCAGCAGCCTATGACACCATGTGGCACACAGGGCTGCTGTAAAGATGTCAAAAATTTTTCCTAGATGGGTTGCCATGGCAACTGTGCTATTGCTCCAAGGTAGACATGTGCAAGTGGCTCTAGACCATAAAACCAGCACTTGAAGGTTCCAGAAGAACAGACTCTAGAAAGGCTTGATGCTGGAACCAAATTTATTTTATGCATTCACCAATGAACTGACATACATCATCTCAAGGAGATTCATGTAGTCCCATGATACCTGCTTGGCCTCAAGGGACTCTAACTTCCAAAAGACTGAAGAGAACCTGAACAGTGATATTGCTGCCAAAGGTGACTACTGTAAGAAATGGAGACAAACCAAGTACATGAAACACTGCATCAGCATGCTTCCTCTTACATCATGAGGAGAGCCAACTTGAGCTTAAATATGTTTTTGAACGGTCAGAAGTTGGCATATGTTCTAAAACCAATGTATCAAGGGGTTACTCTAAATCACACACTTATACACAAATGCCACCTCACTAAAGTAGTTCAAAAAATCAAGAGCAGAAACTGTCTTCTGAACAAACTAGTAGTTTCCTCTTGGGGAGTCAATGCGCTATGTGGTTTGGGGCTCACCATATGCTACTGAGATGGAGAATGTTGTGCCCGTTTGATTAAGCTCTGCACATGCTACACTAGCAGACAAACAACTCAATCATACCATGAGAATTATTACCAGGCACCCTCAAGACAATAAAACTTGTATGTTTACCAATCCTAGCCAAAAATCCTCAACCTAACAGCTAGCATCACAATATAGCGAATAAACTGATCAGGGTGCAAAGTACCTTTATCAAGACACCAAGATATAGCAAATGAATATATGGGATGTACCCCATCACCAACTGCACAGCAGAAATCTTATCTGGACAGTGCTGCACACACTCTGTGCAACTGATATCATCCTCCGCTCACCATGGTGATCAGAATTGAGAGAGAACCTCTCCCACCGCCTGTAACTCTCACATCACCACCAGGCTGGATGAACAGCAACCTGACTTTGGGCAACTATGCCACCTTTGGAGACAGTTCAATAGGTCCAGGTGTGGCAGGGTTTGCTATGCCAAGACAGACCATGTCTAGGGCATCAAGGACAGCCCTCTGTGCACCTTTAATGCTGTGCAGGAAGCTGCATACATGCGGGATGGCTGCACTTTTTGTGTTGGATTCCCCAGAGGTCTTCCCATAGTGAACACTGCTGACTCAATGGCCACTTACCGGCTCAAGACCATTTAGCTGTTTTGGCATTGGTTTGTTTTTTAAAAGCTTGTCTTGCTCACATGCAGTCATGTGCATACTCTCCCTCTGTAAATACATATAGTGTGTGTGTGTTTGTGTCATATCCTTTTTGTGATACCTACAAAAAACTTGACAATGGAAATGCTGCTGGTATACTAATACCACTGCCTATCGTGCTGACCAATACTGTCTCATTGTTTCCTTGTACTCCCCCCATCTGTCTGTTTATAGCCATCTTGTCTCGCACTTAAAATGTAAGCTCTTTGAAGCCTGGACCGTTTCTTTGTTCTGTGTTTGTACAGCACCCAAGTACAATGGCGTCCTGGTCCATAACTAGGGCTCCTAAGCACTACAGTAACAAATAAATAATAATAAATCTGATAATATTACACCTATAATTAAAAACTGTATAACCATACATTATTCACACAGCTAAGTCTACGAAAAAACAAGCTCATATTATTGTTACCCCATCCACCTCTGTTTGCTTATATCACCCATCTTGTTTTAAACAAAACTAAGATCTTTGGTGCAGAAATTGTCTTTCACTATGTCATATATTTGTATGAGGCTTATCACAATGGGTTCCTGACCTAATTGGGGCCTTTAGGTACTTCCATAACACAAAATTGCTCAGAATGAAGGTTTCTTATTGAATCTATGCATCTCTAATAGCTGATATTTTCATTAATACTTCATAGCCTTAAAGTGATTAACGTTTTCCCAATCATTTACATTCTGCAGAAAAGCTTATGATATTCTGTCCATAAGTTATCCATTTCCATTAGTAAAATATTTTTGAGAATAAGACATTTTCAGTTACTTGTCTGCTACATTTCTAACACATTTTTCATTATCTCTCTCTCTGCCCCTGAAGTGAGTAACTTAGGTTCAATCATAATAATGACTGTATACTTCACTATTCCGATAAAAATGTATTTGAAATAAAATGGTTACAGTCTATAACTTCGTGTAGATAAGAAAGCAGGTAGGTTTTGGTCATACCGGAAAAACAACTTATGTGGTGAAGCGCTAACCTCGCTATTTCATGAACAGGTTACTGGCACAAGTGAATAGATGTATGCAGGTTTATTTACTGTAATTTAAGTTTTAGCATTCAGTTTTCATAGAAAGATTGTTTTTATAGAAAGACATTCAACTTGCATTGACTAGAAAACAATCACTTACATGCTTTGTCTAGCAATCTCAGTGTCAATAAAATTGCAAGCCACCACTGAAAATTTTTCACTTACTGAAGGACACATCAGATTTTAATTTTAACATAGCCACAATGAAAACAGGATATAACATTGCATAACATTAGTATAACATTGCTAATTCAAAACTAGAGTTTAATACTGCTAATCCACAAACCTAGTAATTCTTCCAAAAAACATCAACTCATTCCACTTTATAATATGAAATATTATAAATCATGGCAAACTAAACTACTCCTGTCAAAATTTAGTCATCTGCATTTAGCAAGGTTCTACCAGATAGCAGGTCCTGAGACCATCATTCAGTATACTAACATACACTCCTCAACACAATAAAGCCACACCTGTTAATAAATTTTAGCATGTCTTTTAAAGTCTACCTGTGTGATAGACATATGCTTGAAGTGATTAGCCATAATAATAATAAAAAATGATTCAGGGTCTCAGGTAGTAACAAATGATCTCCCACCTTTAATAAGTACAGTATTATGATTCACGGTTTCAGGGAGTAACAATGAACTCCTTCCTTTAATAGGAATTAGTAAATTTATACAGGTTTTGATCAATACAACCAATTTTAGAATCCTCAAACACACACAGTCTTTTCTGTTCTCATGTTAAAGCACAATGTATTTTCTTCTCTCCTACTGTTAGCCTGGTATAATCATTTCTAAGAAATTTTCTAGGATTATGAATTAGTCAAAAGGTAGTACATATCTCCTAAGAAGAGACAGGATGATACAGACCTGAGAGCATTATTGATAGCAGTTTGCTAATCAACAAGCAAAGAAAATAACTGTCAAATGATCAGACAATTAAATGAAATGAACATAAACTGGAATACAATTCATCCATAACTAACCCCACAGCAACATTTAAAACAAACATTTTAAAGCACTTTTTTGTCTTGTTCCCCACAACCCTTAGAACTCTAAATAGTGCCATCCAGAAACTGTAACAAACACCTGCTGCCTTAAAGAATATTAAATAGGAAAAATGAGCAACAGCAGCAAGCTCCATTTGAACATGAAAGAAACAAGGCAACATCCAGGCAGCAGCTTAGATCTTGTTTTCAACAATCAAGATTAAAAATGGAACAACCATTGAGGCCAAAATGAAACAAGAAAAATACCATAATGCCACTTTTGCCAAGAGAACAAAAGCAACCACCAACCACCAACCCCACCCTAAACAGGCTGCTGGCCTCTCTAACCACATAGCCATAGCTGGAGATAATGTAATCTCATGGGGAAAAGAGTACTTTTGTGTGTTTGTGACATTCACTGTGAAAATATCAAACTAAGTCCACAATGTAAAGATACCCAGCAATATTCTTACGAACCAGGATTTTGTTATGAACAAACAGGTGGTGAGCAGACAAGGCCCGCTATTGTACTTGGAGCCCCATCCCTCAAGAGTCAGTGTGTGTTCAGTGGAGTGGACGCAACTACACAGTGTGACCCAAGACTGGGGGTATGGTGCCTGCTTTGTGCAGTGTAACTCAAGATGTGGCAGAGGTGTGCAAAACAGCTGCTGATGCACCCTACCACTATAGTGAATCTACCATTATTACCTAACAGCAGCTGACTAGGAGTATGCCACCGATTACCATGACACAGTTTACAGGTGGAAGGCCATTATTCAGTATGACCCAGTCGCCTTAATGGGGATGGCAAGTAGTTTTCATGCGGAGTCAATTAGGAGCAGATGGAGTGGGAAGGCTGCTATTCTTCTGTTGGGAGGGAGGCAGCTAAGAATATTCACTTGTAACCCAGAGAATGGTGAACAGGCAAGGAAAGGGGAACTTCCACCCACTTCTGCAAGACAGCAGGGGGTCTTGCTTGGGAAGAGACTGTTCCTACTGAATGGGACCTAGAGCCTGATGAATTCAGCGCACCCCGGCGCGCGGGGAAGGAGTGCTCTGCCCCCTCTCAGCGCGCCCTGCTAGAAAGGAGGAAGGCACCAGGCGGCTTTCCCACAGCAAGACAGGAGCCTTTGTCTGGTGCCCCAGGGCCGGTGGCTGAGGGGGCCTCAGCCCGGACCCGGGCTGGGAAGCCCCACGAACAGGTACCCACCGTGGGGGTGGGGGAGAGAAGAGTGTGCCCGGCACCGAGCCCGCTCCCCCGTCCCGCCTGGGATTTGGGAATCTCGGCCCTCCCTGGACCCGCCCCCAGACTATCCACCTGGGGATCCCGGCCTATCACCCAGGGGCCTTCTCCGGTGCAGCCACCTGGGGGGTCCCAGCCCCCGAGGGTCTGTGTCTCGTGGCCTCCCCCGGATCGCCCGGCTAGGAGCTCCCGCCTCCCCAGACTGGCGACGGGGAAGCAGCAGGGCCAGAGGACGACGGTGGGTGAACCCCAGTGCCCGCGGAAAGGGATCGCTCCCGGCCCGGCGCTGCGAACCCCCCGCACTTACCCTGTCACAACAGGCGCCATCTTCCACAAACTCTCGCCAAAACTCCTACTCTCGCGAGACCTGCCTCCTCCTCCCCAGGCCGAGTGGGCGCGTGCGCGGGCCCGTGAGACAGACACGCGGTCGCGGAAGGGAGAGAGTGGGGAGGCGCGCCGCCCCCTCATCCCGGGTTCTCCCCTCAGACACAACAGCAGCAGCAGGCGTGGGAACCTGCCCAAGCCTCGCGAGAACTCCAGCAGCGGCCTGCCCGGCGCTAAGCCAGACTCGTATCGCGAGAACAGAGTGAAGGGGAGGGGGTGGGGGATTCCCTCGCTGCCGCGCTGCGCGTTTGTGGTCCTTGTTTCTCTGAATCTCCCTGAGCCGGCGGCGGCGGGCGAGGACTAAACCATTCGGGGGAGAGGTGCGGTAGGGACCATTTGCGTGGGGCAGTCAGGCCCTGTCCCACAGGCAGGGAGCGGAGCGGTTCCCTCGCGCGCCTCTGCCTCTTGCCGGCACGCAACGTGCCCGGCCGCGGGGCTGGCAGCGCTCCGGCGGGGCGTGGAGCCGCCCCGGCCTTCGCTCCAGCGCCGCCCTCCCCGCGGGGCGGGACGGCCCAGCCCGGCTCGGGCAGCCGCCCGCGGTAGGAGGTTGCACGCTGGGTAACCGCTGATGTTCTAGCTCCTTGCGGCCCATTCGTCTCCCCTGCCCGCCACCCTCCATCCCCCTCTATTTTAGGGACTCTCTGAAACCCACTCTTTTCCAGGGGCGGTGCGTCCTTTCTCCCTTCCTCACTAGGCTCCCCCACTCTCCCACCCGGGCCTCCCTGGGACAGCCCCCATGCTAGGTTACCAGGGCACCCCAACTGGCCAGGGGCTCTGCGTGCATCCCCCTTTCCCCTGCTCGGTTACAGACAGATAAGTAGAGAACTGCCGTGGTGGTGAGCATGGGCCTCACTTTCTTCAACACAATTAACTTGGCAACTGCCTTTTGGCTGCACTGGAAAGGTAGAGGGGAGAATGAGCAGGCAAGAGAAACAATGTCAGTAACCAGGCTATTAAATGATCTACACATGGACAAACTTCTTAGAATCATAGAATATCAGAGTTGGAAGGGACCTCAGGAGGTCATCTAGTCCAACCCCCTGCTCAAAGCAGGACCAATCCCCAATTAAATCATCCCAGCCAGAGCTTTATGAAGCTGGGCCTTAAAAACCTTTAACAATGGAGATTCCACCACCTCCCTAGGTAACCCATTCCAGTGCTTCACCACCCTCCTAGTGAAATAGTTGTTCCTAATATCCAACCTAGACCTCCCACACTGCAACTTGAGACCATTGCTTCTTGATTTTATCATCTGCCATCACTGAGAACAGCCGAGCTCCATCCTTTTTGGTACCTCCCTTCAGGTAACTGAAGACTGTTATCAAATCGCCATCTTACTCTTCTTCAGACTAAATAACCCCAGTTCCCTCAGCCTCTCCTTGTAAGTTATGTGCTCCAGCCCCCTAATCATTTTCATTGCCCTCCGCTGGACTCTCTCCAATTCATCCACATCCATTCTGTAGGGGGACCAAAACTGGATGCAGTACTCCAGGTATGGCCTCACCAGTGCCGAACAGAGCAGAATGGTCACTCCCTCGGTCTGCTGACAATGCCCCTACTAATACAGCCCAATATGCTGTTGGCCTTCTTGGCAACAAGGGCACACTGCTGACTCATATCCAGCTTCTCTTCCACTGTAATCCCCGGGTCCTTTTCTGCAGAACTGCTGTTTAGCTAGTTGGTCCCCAGCCTGTAGTGGTGCATGGGATTCTTCCTTCCTAAGTGCAGAACTCTGCACTTGTCCTTGTTGAACCTCATCAGATTTCTTTTGGCCCAATCCTCCAATTTGTCTAAGTCACTCTGGATCTTATCCCTATCCTCTGTCATATCTACCTCTCCCCCCAGCTTAGTGTCATCTGCAAACTTGCTGAGGGTCAATTAATCCCATCATCCAGATCATTAATAAAGATGTTGAACAAAACCGGCCCCAGGACCGACCCGTGGGGCACTCCCCTTGATACTGGCTGCTAACTAGACATCGAGCCGTAGATCACTACCAGTTGAGCCCAACAATCTAGCCAGCTTTCTATCCACCTTAGAGTCTAATATAGTCTTGGCAGCAGGGATTTAAGAGGAAGTGGGAAATCCTGATTTGGGGCCCTAAAATTGGCATTTAGGAGCCTAAAAGATTATTTGCATAACTAAACGTGCACTAGGACTTTCCAGTTCAGGGTCTGAATGTATATCAGATGTGGACTACATTTGAAAAGTAGACTACTGATGTGCAAGATCACTACTAGCTCTTCCTTCACCCCTTCAGCTTCCTCTTGCTGCTTCTGTAGTATCAGAAACCATCTAGCTTAACACTCAGATCCTCCATATTAATAAAAAAAAATGCAATATGAGAATGAGATTCTAAAGTTTACTTCATTCTTATCACTCTACTTTGGCAGGTCTGGCTCTATCATCTATATGATTTTTGGTCTGCTTCTTCAGCTTATTCTCTACTGCTAATATAATGCAATGGAAAACAGCTTCCTAGACAAACTACAGTAAACTTGTGCATTTTAAAAGACTGCTTTGCCACAGAGTTTGCTGTAGTTGTACAAACAACTAGTGTTAGTTATCATTACGAATACTCTTTTCCCACCATAATTTCTCCCTCCTCATTAGTTGCAAAAGGATTTTGATTGGTTCCTTACAGGTACACTCCTCATCTGAAGCACAATGCGTACTGAAAATCCTCTGTATTGTTTGTGGAGCAGTAACTCACAATCCCCCTTTAAAAAGCTCTTCCTGAAAACATCTTTTTTTTCCAAGACTGATGAATGATCTCAGTTCATGCTAGTTCCATTGCAGTAAGAATGGTTTCTGGATTTTTGCCCTAGTTTGTCTGTAAATGGTTATTTTGTGGGGCCTCTTCTTTTTGTGTGTGTTTTGAATCAAACTGGAAAATCTAAAAATATTCTTGTGTACCATATGTCAAGACTTTAATATTTTCCAAAGAGGACATATTTTGATTTAAAAAATTGGATCCCAGAAAGGTATATTGTTTCCAAGGATTAATCATTAATAATTTGAGAAAAGTGCTTTTATCACTGATTCAGATGCATTTTTAAAAACCCCAGGATACATATTAAACTATTTTTAAAAAATTATAAGTATTCTATAGTAGCCTAAAAGGTCACTCACCCTAACAGTCCAGAATTAAAAATCAGGAACACAAACCATAAAATCAGAGACAGGGCTACCAATGTGATATATGCCATCATGTGCCAGCAATGCCTCTCTGCCATGTACGTTGGCCAAACCGGACAGTCTCTACTCAAAAGAATAAATGGACACAAATCTGACATCAGGAATCATAACATTCAAAAACCGGTAGGAGAACACTTCAACCTCTCTGGCCTCTCAGTAAAAGAGTTAAGGGTGGCAGTTTTGCAACAGAAAAGCTTCAAAAACAGACTCGAGCGAGAAACTGCTAAGCTTGAATTAATATGCAAACTAGATACCATTAACTTGGGTTTGAATAGAGACTGGGAGTGACTGGGTCATTACACATATTGAATCTATTTCCCCATGTTAAGTATCCTCACACCTTCTTGTCAACTGTCTAAATGGACCATCTTGATTATCACTACAAAAGTTTTTTTCTCCTGCTGATAGCCTGTTACAGTTTGTATGGCGACTTCCACCTTCTCTGTATGTAGATATATATCTTCTTACTATATGTTCCTTTCTATGCATCTGATGAAGTGGGCTGAAGCCCACGAAAGCTTATGCTCTAATAAATTTGTTAGTCTCTAAGGTGCCACAAGTACTCCTGTTCTTTTTCCAGATACAAACTAACACAGCTGCTACTCTGAAATCTGGAAAGAAAATAAACTTCAGGCAAATTTAAATTTTTGGATGGACTTTTTTAAAGTATTGCTAGTACTGACTGTTTTTTGTTATTTCACAAAGTGCTGAGTATTTAATTCCTAATGATTTCAATGGGAGTTGAGAGCACCTACCACCTCATGAGACAGGGCCCTAACATCTGATCCTTAATGGAAGACAGTACCAGATCTGAGGAATAAGAACAACTTTAGATACAGTATAGGGCAGTAAGGACTTTGGATTTATTTGTTATACAAGGCAGTCTGTGCCAATCCAGTATACAGTCTTGTATCTAACCCAGCCCCTATTGAACTCAATGGAAAGAGTTCTAAATCAGGTATTAGGGACTACATTTTCAAAAGTGACTAGCAATTTTGGGAGCCCAACTTGAAACACAAAGGGGACTGATTTCAGAAAGTGCTGAGCACCTGTCCTTTAAAATTTAGTCCCCTTTCAAGGTGTCAGTTTGGGCATCCGAAAACAGTAGGATTAAAATTTTCAAAAGTGACTAAGGAAGTACTGTTTTTTAACCTAGTTTATAAACTCTTTGTGGCAACTACTGGCTGCTACTACTACAGTTTGTACAGTGCCTAGTACAATGGGGCCCCATTCTTGGTTGATCCTTAGGCACTGTTTTAATAAACGTAAGAGTCGTTAATAATTGTATTTTTAACCCCTAGCTGCTTTATAAAAGATACTGACACTAATAAGCAACATATATGCCAGTACCTCACAGACTATCCATATCTTAGTTCATTATAAATAATACATTTCATCTCACGATGTTTCAGTTTACATTTCTGGATGTAAATCACATAAACTACTAGTACTTATTATGATATAACCTTTCTGGAATTTTATAAGCACAGGATGTGCAATATGGTTTAACCACGTTTCTAGGAAAGAAAATAAATACAGTTGCCCACAGAGTATATCTTACATCTAAGCTTGTGTGTATACACCAACAAAAGTTATCGCTTAAACTGCTAACTGAATAAGACCTAGATCTCAGAAGTGACTTTGCTGTTTAAAATGGAAGTTCTTATTCGGCATAGCTGAAAGAAAAGAAGGCAATATTACAGTATCTCCTTTTGATCAATAAGAATAGTTATTACTAGCAATCTCAAAAAGGTATGATTTTGAAATTAAACAGTTTACACTTGTGTGTTGTATTCTCAAGTAGGCCACTGGGACAAAAGAAAAGAAAAACTCTAATCTGTCTAAATCTTAATGCTAATAGGTTATATCTTACTATGTATTATTTTACTATTATTATGAAAGCTCTCAAAAGCTAGAGTCAGGTTGGGGCTGCATTGTGCTACACACTGCAAAAAAACCCGAGGTTGATAGTCCCAGCCCAAAGAGTTTATAATCTAAAGACAAAGTGCAACAAGTGAGCATAACAAACAATAGGAAGGAAGAGGGGGAGGGAGGATGAGGTTAACAGTATTAATATCGTGGTTATGTAGGTTAACAGTGTGCACTGATGGCTCTGAATCATTTAATTTTTTTAGCATCATTTTAAAAATTCCCTATCAAACCACAATCCCTCATACAGTATTACCATTTGTCCCCTACACACCACCACCTAGCTACAAGCGTTTAATTGCAGTGTAGACATATTCATTGAATTCCAATACTGTGAAGGTGCAACTATGGGGTGCCCATTACCTCTCTCACACACCCAACAGTCAAAGTTCAGAACTGCTGACATTTTCAGGGCTCTTAAGATTTTGCACCGGACCCTGCCCTGGTGTTAGTGTGCATTAAGAGAGCTATTGGGGCTGTGGCTCCTAGAGTACTTGCTTCGTGCAGTGGTAAATGCGTAATACACACCAAACCTGTTCTGGTATTAAGCAAACACTAGATATGATTACAAAATAATTTAATAAAAAGAGAAATAACGAATATCCTCTGGAATTTTATTCCGTAAGCATCTCCCCCAATCTTTCAAAATATGCTAGAGAAAAGTGAGATGATATGTCCCTTCTTGCCATTCTTTATTCTACATTTAGGATTGCTTCTGAGATGATAAGGATAGCTTAATAGGAGCAAATTCATTTTTGATTAAACCTTACTGAAATCAACAGAGTTACAACAGGAATTAAACTGGTCCATTTTTATTTTATTTTTAATGGAATTACATCTTTATGGATGCTTAATAATAAGTATCGAAAAGTACATCTCAGAGAAAAGACATTTGCCTGTTTATCTATAATTAAAATTGCACTCTGGATTGATCTGTGACAGCCACAATTTTGAACTGATGTGAAAATAGATGACAATTAAATCTATGTACCAATCTATCACCTATAAGGTAAAAATAAACTACACTTAAAACAGATGCCTTCCTGCAGGAAAAAGTAGTTAACCAGAGGTGCTGCCTCAGCTCTAATCTTTTCATCATGTACAATAGTGACCTACCTACATGCTGGTGCAAATCTCACACCCAGGACTGTCACTAAATAAGTAAGTTTACATGCTTGCTATTAAAGACATCCTTTGAAATAATGCATGTTTCCATATATCAGCACATGAACTCTGCAGGCCAATATGGAAAACATCAAAATCATGATTTTCTAGGAAAAGCCCTGAAATAACCAAAACTCAAATTTGATTTTTACAGATGCAAAAGCAGACCACACCCTTGACTGTGCATACTTTGGTCTCATAGTTAGTGCATGAGGGAGTTTCAAACTAGCTATAAAAATATTACAGTGAAGACGTCAGCAGACCTACCCCATAAAAACGTCACTAGACACATACAATCCCTTGATAAAACTGCTGAAACTCTTTGACATAATTTAACCCATTTTACCATATAGTAGCAAAGTCTGGGCCCCAACCACAACTATGTAGAATGTGATAAAATACCAACAGAAATCCTTAACCTGCAATTCTACAAACCAGTACCACTGTATGTGTGTAATGCTGAGAGACGCCGGTCCTCACCGGGAGGGATTGAACCAGGGACCTGTGGAGCTTAGTGCAGGAGCCTCTGTTGCATGAGCTAAAAGCCAATTACCTCTCAGGCCTGGTCTACACTATGAGGTTAGGTTGAATTTAGCTGTGTTAGGTCAATTTTGTAATGAATGTGTCTACACAACCAACCCCGTTCTGCCAACCTAAAGGGCTCTTAAAATTGACTTCTCTACTCCTCCCTGATGAGGGGATTAGCGCTAAAATCAATGTTCCTGGGTCAAATTTGGGGTAGTGTAGACGCAGCACTGTGCAATTTGATGGTATTGGTCTCCGGGAGCTATTGCAGAGTGCTTCAATGTGACCGCTCTGGACCGCACTTTCAACTCCGTTGCGCTAGCCAGGTACACAGAAAAAGCACCAGGAACTTTTGAATTTCATTTCCTGTTTGGTCAGCGTGGCGAGCTCAGCAGAACAGGTGACCATGCAGTCCTAGAATCGCAAATGAGCTCCAGCATGGAGCAAACGAGACACTGGATCTGATTGCAGTATGGGGAGAAGAATCTGTGCAGGCAGAACTCGGATCCAGCAAAAGAAATGCTGATATATATGCTAAAATCGCACAGGGCATGGTGGAGAGAGGCTACACCAGGGATGCACAGCAGCGCTGCGTGAAAATTAAGGAGCTCAGGCAAGCCGACCAAAAGACAAAGGAGGCAAATGTTCACTCTGGGTCAGAGTCCCAGACATGCTGCTTCTATGAGCACCTGCATGCCATTCTAGGGGGGGACCCTATCAGTACCCCAAAACTCTTCGTGGATGCCTGCAAGGTGGCAGCCTCACGCAACACAGATGAGGATTTTGTGGAGGAAGAGGAGGAGAATGCGCAGCAGGCAAGCGGAAAATCTGTTCTCCATGGCAGCCAGGACCTTTTCCTCACTCTGGAGCCAATACCCTCCCAGGGCATATTGTTCCTGGATCCTAAAGGCAGAGAAGGCACCTCTGATGAGAGAACATTTGTAAGGACACTACAAGGGTTAAAAGCAATTGTGTTTAATATTTGATTTGCCCTGAACAATTGGGATGCATTCGCAGCCAGTACAGCTAAAGGAAAGGTCTGTTATCGTGTCTGGGGATGGAGCGGGAATCCTCCAGGGACATCTCCATGAAGCTCTCCTGGAGGTACTCTGAAAGCCTTTGCAGAAGGTTTCTGGGGAGAGTTCCCTTATTTCATCCTCCATGGTAGGACACTTTACCATCCCAAGCCAGCAGCAAGAGGTCTGGAATCATTGCAGCACAAAGTGTGGCAGTGAATGGTCCTGGATTTTGGTCGCATTCATGCAACATTCGGTCTTTATCTTTCTGTGTCACCCTCTGGAGAGTGATATCATTCATGGTCACCTGGTTGAAATAGGGGAAGTTTTGTAAGGGAACAGTAATCCCCTCTGTTTGGTGATCACTGACACATTAGGATAGCTCAGTGGTTTGAGCACTGGCTTGCTAAACCCAAGGTTGTAAGTTCAGTCATTTAGGGATCTGGGCCAAAAATTGGGGATTGGTCCTGCTTTGAGCAGGGGGTTGGACTAGATGACCTCCTGAGGGTCCCTTCCAACCCTGATATTCTATTATTAGACCCCAGGCATGCTGGGCTAGTTGCGCTTGGCTAAAAGTGATCATCCTGGAGAATAGCCACGTGGGGGGAAAGGGGTTTGCTGCACATCCACCCCAAAACCGCAGCTCCTCCTGTTACCCGGGGTTCTTGCAACCCAAAGCTCTTGGTAACTTTTACTCTGTGCAAGGTGGTGTCAGGAAATAAATCAGGGGAGACATGGCCGTCTGGATGGCTGGCACAAACAGGACAACACAAGAGTGCTTTCACTTGAAGCTAAACTTTACTTAGTCTCAAGCACTTACACATGTCCGCAACAGGTTAGTAAAACACCCCCAACCCTTGATAATTACTAAAGCTAAGTGTAGCTCTCAAGTGACACAGCAGCAGGCTTCTGGTGACCAAATCTTCTGTCTGCCGGTGGGGACTGTAAAATATATCCAGAGGGAGAGTCCAAAAAGAGTTCAGCTACCTCAAAGTTTTCCCCCTTATTTATACATTAGTAATAGAATGACATGTCCCTTAAAGAAAACTTAAGTAAGTCAAGCAAGAGGTTCCTTCCGATTATTGATTAACCAGGATTGATTTTCCAGAGTTTGCAGCCTTGAGGCCCCAATAGGCATTCCTGGGGCACATTCTGCTCTTCCAAAATGCATGTATCAGCAACTTCAACACAATTCTCTTTAGGGAGGATGCGGGGTCAAGCTGCCCTTTCTGTGGCACCCAAAACCCCCTCCTCTCCTGCCTTGGTAAAGCTAAGTTTGATACATGGGCACTTTACGGCCTGCTGACTTGGCTGCTTTTAGCAATAAGCCATAGTGGTTTCAGGCACTTTACTGGTTTGCTGACATCTCCCCGTACACTCCTGTTGGTCAGCCATGTGTGAGGTGTCACCATACCAGCAGGCGCTCAATATAAAAGGCAAAATGTGACTTTGTACTTAAAACACGTCTGCTGTCTGCTGTGAATTGCTTGATTCGCTGTGAAAGAGTCTCCCTTTTGTTCTCAGAAATATATCTTCTTAAAAGTCTATTCTCCCTTTTTTCCCCCCTGCAGCTGCAAATGCTTCTGTGCTCCCAGCATCAACTCCGTCCCTGAGGTTATCGCAGATTAGAAGGTGAAAAAAATGCACTTGCAATGACGTGTTCAGAGCTCATGCAGTCCTCCCACACTGATAGGGTACAGCTGAATGCATGGAGACATTCAGTGGCAGAGGACAGGAAAGCATACAGTGAGCATGATTGGAACATGCAGGAGGAGATGCTGAGGCTAATGGGGGAGCAAACGGACGTGATGAGGCATCTGGTAGAGCTGCAGGAAAGGCAACTAGAGTACAGACCACCACTGCAGCCATTGTGTAACCGCCTGCCCTCCTCGCCAAGTTCCATATCCTCCTTACCCAGACACCCAAGAACGCGGAGGGGGGAGGCTCCGGGCACCCTGTCACTTAACTCCAGGGTATGGCCCAAGCAACAGAAGGCTGTCATTCAAACAGCTTTGATTTGTAGTGTGGCTACAATAAGCAATGTGGCTTTGTCCTTCCCTCCTCCCCAACCGCACCCTATTATCAAACTTTTTGTACACCTGGGCTTCCTTTTACTAGCCAGCATTGTCAGTGATCTGAAGTTTTTTTAAATAAATAAAGAATGAATGTATTCAGAACAATAGGGACTTTATTTCCTGTGCCAGCTGTTGTCGAAGGCAGGAGGGGGATTAGCTTACAGGGAAGTACATTCACCAAAGGGGGCGGCTTTGCATCAAGGACAAACACACACAACTGTCACACCATAGCCTGGTCAGTCATTAAACTGTTTTTCAAAGCCTCTCTGATGCGGACCGTGCGTCGGTATGCTCTTCTAATTGCCCTGGTGTCTGGCTATTCAAAATTGGCCGCCAGGTGATCTGCCTTAACCTCCCACCCTGCCATAAACATCTCCCCCTTACTCTCACAGATATTATGGATCACACAGCAAGCAGCAATAACGATGGGGATATTGCTTTTGCTGAGGTCTAACCTACTCAGCAAACTGCGCCAGCGCCCTTTTAAACATCCAAAGGCACATTCTACCACCATTCTTCACTTGCTCAGCCTATGGTTGAACTACTCCTTACTGCTGTCCAGGCTGCCTGTGTACGGCTTCACGAGCCATGGGAGCGAGGGGTAGGCTGGGCCCCCAAACATAACTATTGGCATTTCAACATCCCCAATGGTAATTTTCTGGTCTGGAAAGAAAGTACCTTCTTGCAGCTTTCCAAACAGCCCGGTGTTCCAAAAGATGCAAGCGTCATGCACCTTTCCCGACCATCCCATGATGATCCACCAGTGCTTGCAACAACATTGAGAAGTACCCCTTGCAGTTTATGTACTCTTTGGCAAGGTGGTCCAGTGCCAAGATAGGGATATGCGTTCCATCTGTTGCCCTACCACAGTTAGGAAACCCCATTGCAGCAAAGCCATCCACTATGACCTGCACATTTCCCAGAGTCATTACCCTACTTAGCAGAAGGGTATTGATTGCCCTGGCTACTTGGATCACAGCAACCCCCATGGTAGATTTGCCCAAATTGATTCCCCAACTGACTGGTAGCAGTCAGGCGTTGTAAGCTTCCACAGGGCTATTGCTACTCGCTTCTCAACTATCAGGGCAGGTCTCATCTTGGTATTCCTGTGGTTCAGGGTGGAGAAGAGCAACTCACAAAGTTCAAGGAAAGTAGCCTTACGCATGCGAAAGTTTCACAGCCACTGGGAATCATCCTGTATCTGCGACACTGTGCGGTCCCACCAGTCTGTGCTTGTTTGCTGGGCCCAGAATCAGCATTCCACTGTATCAGCCAGCCCCACTGCCACCATGATGTCCCAATTGCCACATCCTGTGCTTTCAGGAACGTCTGTGTCAATGTCCTCCTCACTATCTTCCTCGTGCTGGCGGCGCCTAGCTAGGCTCTGCACATAGTGCAGGATAATGCACAAGGTGTTTGCAATGCTCACAAAAGCAGTGTGCAGCTGAGTGGGCTCCGTGCTTGCTGTGCTATGGCATCTGCATGGATAACCCAGGAAAAAAGGCGTGAAATGATTGTTTGCCATTGCTTTCAAGGAGGGAAGAAGGGAGGGGAGACTGATGACATGTACCCAAAACGACCCACGACAATATTTTTGCCCCATCAGGCATTGGGAGCTAAACCCAGAATTCCAATGGGCAGCGGGGACTATGAGATAGCTACCCACAGTGCACCACTCCGTGAGTCAATGCTAGCCACAGTATTGAAGACGCACTCTGCCGACCTAATGCACTTAGTGGGGACATGCACGATCGACTATAAAATCGGTTACTAAAGATTGACTTCTATAAAATCAACCTAATTTCATAGTGTAGACATGCACTTAGCTAAGGCTGTAGAGCAGACTTATTTTCTCTCTCTCTCTAAGTGGTCTTGGTGCCACTAGATGGGACAGAACACCACACCCAGAAGGTGTGTGGCTTACATGTGCACACAGGAATTTTACTATGATTTCAGAGCAGAACTAGGACATTCACCCCTTTGCAGGGAGTCAGGACAAGGCAGAGGTATCACTTTAATCCCACTTAAATCCTACTTTGATTCACACATGTGATGTATAGGCATCGTGCTGGTCCTCTGCACTGGGGCAAATTTAACCTGATGTGCTCGGTGACATAGGAGAAACTGTCCTTGTCCACAGTCTAGGAGGACAGTTTTTATTAGTTTGGTTCTATAGTTCAAACAAAAATAAATAGGAAAGTTATACATGCCGAATGAAGATTTTTTTTTCAAAACAGAAGGGAATAAATTGAAGACATTGTTGAGGAAACTTCATCCTGAAGAAAATGAGTGTGTGATATTGCCAAGTCAATGTCATTTTTGGCTTATTTGTAGTGAAAGGGATAGTTGTACGAATTTGACTTTCCAGGGCCTACTCTAACTTTTATGCAATAACTTTTTCATTTTGAACCTCTATTTTTCTGTATCGCTTTTGCATCCTGACAAAATGTGTATCAATGGTAATCCACTGGACTCTGACATAGCTATAAAGTGGAAGTAAATTCAAAAACAAATAGGAATATCTTACTGCTTTTATGCACTGTATATGATATTCATGGATTAAAATAACCCTTCGGGGAATGACTTAAATATGATTCGTAGCTGTCTAGCCCATTAGTGCTGGATAAAATGGTGATGGGCATTTTATAAATGAATGGTCGAACAGAGAAGTCATGGCTGAGATACTGACTTTATATTTATTGCTGAAGTGAGTGGAAACATCATTAATTTTGATTAGTTTTAAATGAAATTCTAGTGAATGTTTATCTCAATATTTGTTTCAGAATTAACCTAACATTATTTGCTCTTTACACTTAATTCTGGCTTTTCAGTTTTTAAATGGCCTAGCCAGCTAAAGCCCTTTCTACAGCACTTGTAGACTGCCACCCATATTACTCATTGCTTAATTGTCAATTTGCTTTTCTGCTCATTTCTGGCCCTGATCCTGCTAGCAGTTAAGTTACATGCATCATGTTACTCATGTGAGTAGACCCATTGAAACTAATGGGACTAGTCTCCGTGGTAAAGCTACTTAAGTGTCTGCAGGTTTGGGCCCGGTATCACTGGCGACCTTTATTTTGTCAAGATTGTGAAACCTTTCCTGGAAGGAGTTAAGACTGAGCAGAATCATTTTCTTTGCCGTTCACATGTAGATACGTTTGCACAATTTCTCTTGGGCCTAATCCTGATTGATGGTGAGCACCTTCAGTTCCAATGGGAGTTGCACATGCTCAGCGTCTTTAAGGATCAGGCCTACAGTTCCTTACAAATGGGCATTATCATTTGAATTTAACTTTAGCCTGCTTTTCAGCTGTGCTACCTTCTTCCCCTGTTTATGAGTATGGAACAGGTTTTTTTATTTTTAAATTTTGTCATCCATAGGGCCCAGTTCATCAGTATTGCCTGAGCTGAGGCTGGCTCCAACGTGACGGGGTGTAAAGATAACTTTACATCACCTTTGCATCTCCCAAATGCTGGGGCTAGACAATATTTATATAGACCACTAGCAAAATTAGATCAGCTTGAGGATCTGCTTTACCTCTGCCTGGCTGTCAAGCACCCCAGGGAGACATTGCGGCAGCCAGGAATATTTAGAGTGCAGCTGCACTTCAGCCATAAACCCTTTCTCTGAAATACTTGCTTACATTGGAGCTAGAAGGGGAGTAGCAGGGAACGGTTACTCTGTCTTTCTATGATCCAGGTAGTCATAGAATTATAAAAATGTAGGGATGGAAGGGACCTTGAGAGGTCATCTAGCCCAGACCCCTACACTGAGGCAGGAGTCCTCCCACACCAGAGGAATTCCCTGGTGTCCTGTTACACCAGAACTATTACCCCTTTACACCATAGGGCAAACATAAATTGGACCCTGTCTATCAAGCCTTGAATGAGCTATAAACCTGTCAGGGAGGGGGAAGGAGAGGAAGGGAGGTTGTTTGCATGCCTACAAGATGCCCCGCACACTATGAATGACACTAGTTTATATAAAATGCAGCTCCTCATTTATAAAAATAGACACCACAGCTTTGCTGTCATTCAGAAGAAATAAATCCTCTGTGGCCCTGGAAAGAAACTTCAGTTTGGAGACTTTCATCAGTTCTATGTATCATTTTCAAAACAGTCCTTCATTTTGACCCATTGACAAAAACAACAATAAATGGAGATGAAAAATTAATGAAATCATAGTGTCTCTTGTTTGCATGCTGGAAAAAAAAATGGTATAATTAATCCTGACCCACTTCTCTGTCCTTTTAAGGATATATACCAAAGTGTTATTTCCTATGGAGGATTTTTGTATTTATTACCCATTTTACTTCCTTTTCCAGGAAAATTTCAATTGAATTGGGCAGCTAGAGGTCTGAATTATCCTCTAGCCCACATCATTTTTATTAATGGTGGAAAGAGCCATGCTGTGTACATGCAGTGTTCATTTTGATGAAGTCTCATCACCCTAGGACCTATGATTAATGACAGAGGAGGAGCACTGAAGAGACAGTTAGGGTTTTGCCAGCTTGTACTGTATATACAGCTGTTGCTGCATAGGGGAGGGAAATGTAAGGCCTGGCTGTCTGCTCAAAACAAAAAGAAATGGCACATGCTATTAGTTCCAGATCACTGGAGTCCCTGCACCACCATCTGCTTGGGGTCAGAGCAGTTGTCCGGGTCGGCGTCAGTCATGCACAAACTGAATGCTTACCACTGAGTTGCACTCGGCAGTACATATTTACAAGAACAATAAAGCAAACCTGCTCCCTAGACACAGGCAACACAGTACTCTGTCACATTCCAAACAAAGGAACACAACAAAAGTTGATATGCATCACAAAAGACGTACTGGGGATCTCATCTTTGTAATTTCAGGCTGCTAACACAAATGGGGGTAGGGTGAAACTGTCACCAGTCAGCTGAAAAAATAGTGATTGTAGCACTGTATTTGTGTCAGACATAGTAATGGATTCAGAGACATGAGAACTTGAAAAAGATGCCTCGGGCAGCAAGCTCTCCATAATTGAAACAAAGAATGAGACCTTTTCATGGATCTCTGTATCTTTCTGTGCATCGATCGGCATGTATGTATGTATAGTTCAGTCTATGACTCTGTCCTTCTTTAAGTGCACAAAGAGTCTCTAACTAGATGGATCTTTGATAATTTCACACTTTAACAAGCTCCAGTAACTAATGGAGTAACAGCATTTTTGTGTGGCAATGCATGTTCTCTGGAGGATCCTTTGAGCTTCCCAATTTACAATCTGCTTTGCGCAGAGTGAACTCAGAGTTTAGCTCTCATTAACAATTTTCTTTCACCTAGCTTTCCAAGCTGAGTTTAGTTAAGTTTCCAGTAGGGAGCGTAATAAATGTTTCATAAAGCAGAGATGGCTGAGGGGGAAAACAAATAACTTCTTCTCTTGTGTTAGAGTGAGGCGCCTCAGTCTGGCCAGGTGTCTCTGCTTTTCATGTCAGGCTTTTCAATCAGGGTACTTCTGAGGGACCTAAGGCTAAGGCTACACGATAGCTTAAGTTGACATAAGTTAGCCACCCCCCGAGAGACATAACTTATGCTGATTTAACCACCAACGTAGCAGGACAGTTTCACCCGCCGACATAGCTACTGCCGCTCATGGGGGCTGAAGTAATTAAGCCGACAGGAGAGTTCTCCCCCTCTTTGGCTTAAAATGGCTACATTAAAGAGCTTACAGCAGTGCACCTGCATCCGAGCAGCTATGTCGCTATAAGCTCTCTAATGTAGCCATAGCCTAAGCCCTTCTTCAGCCCCAAAGGCAAACAGTGAGAAACTGACTCTCACGTAAAAAAACCTCTCTGATGCAAGAGTGGTAACATGGCTCACTTGATAGCATAGTGGAGATTGTTGCAAAACACACACACAGGGCTTTCCAGTGCTCCTGCACAAAAATGATAACACCCACTTAGCCAGCCCTTGAGAATATACCATCATGCCTATGGGAATGGTTGTAGTCTGTCTTATGTTGCTACACAGTGTTTTTCACCTCCCACCTTGACATTTCATCTGAGCTGCATGGTCTTGTTAGCAAATCGTTAGCCTGGACCCACGCAGGCCAGATACTGATGGAGTCCTCCTTAACTGCTCTAGCATGTCCTTACTAACACCTGCCTGAGCCCTGGCAGAGGTAAGTCCGTATATATCTGTTACACCTATGCAACAGCTATAAGGCTGGTACCTGCTGCTTCCACCATGCACTGTTTTTGCCTGGTACATAATAAGTAGCAGTAGACCTTCGGGCTGGTTGCACCTGCTTTCCTGCCAAACTCCACCCACTTGGCCTAACATGCAGTAGTACGCACCAGATTGTGCAGGAGCTCTGAAGCTGGTTCTGCAGCCTTTTGCTGAATGTGGAGAAGCATTTACTCCACTCTGCAAAAATTTCACCGGAAGCAGTGCACATTGGCACTAGCTCAGGAGATGCACCGATGAAGCACCTGCATATCTCAGTCCTGAATTGGGCTCTACAAAGTTCATGTTCTATTCAGATAGCTTTTACGTGAATAGCCAGAGCTAAAGACAGGATTTGTTTAAAAAAAAAAATCAATGTTATAAGGACTGATTTTAAAAAGAAAAGCTATGTGGAGTCAGAACAGTAGTTCATTTATAGATTGTATATGATAGTGCTGAACATTTAAAGTGTAAATAATTTGCGGGCCCCTTAAATTAAAACAAACGAACAAAAAAAGCTGACAGACTGGATGTTTCAGGGGACTACTAATGGGATAAAGGGAGCCTTTCACCTCTAGGTCAGTGATCTAATCTGGTCGAAGTGTGAGAGACTGAAAGTCATGACCATCTGATAACTGTCCAGCAGCCTATGAGACATTATTTGTTGTTCTCTCAGTCTAGTTCCTAGAGGACAGGTGTCCACATCATGGAAGTCATCCCATTTGGCACTCACTTTCACTCTTATTGGCAGCCTCAGCAGAGAGGCCAAGGACTGAATGAGAGTGGAGAACAGATCACATTCTCACCCCCGTAAGTGGTGCCTCCTGAACAGAGTTCAGGCACATTTGTCAGACAGACAATGTTGTGGGAAACAAGGACTACTGTTACCTGTTCTTCAGATAAATGTAGGACTTAACAATCCAGGACTATTTCATGAGTGCTAAATTAACTAACAAAACAAGCTAAAGCAAGAATGCATTCTGGCTTCATAAAATAATTTTACATATAAAAATTCAGTTGTCTCCAAACAGTAAACAAAGTATGTGTGCGCACTTATGCACAGATGTGTGTGGGGATGTTTGTGTGCACTGCTGCTAAACTGTGCTATATTTTTCTTTTAGGAGGTTTTCAGTGAAGTTCTCTTCCATCTTTGTCTGCTCTTAAAACTAATCTAAATAAAAATCACTTACAAAGTTTCATGTTGAGGATGAACCATATGATAGGGCTCCATTTTATAAATGTAGGGATGGATTTTCAGAAGAGCTCCCACATAGGCACCTAAATGAAGTGGCCAGATTTTCAAAAGAGCTCAGTTCCCAGGAGTCCCATTGAAAACAATTCATTTGGGCACCTAAATGGGAGCTGAGCTGTTTAAAAAAAATCCAGCATAAAGGGTGCATGTCGTGCATTTGTGAAAATCTGGCCCAGAATAAATATTTGTATTGCCGCATTGTTTTGCCAGCATCAGCCTTGATCCCACATTCTCTCGCCAACCACCTTCTGACACTCTGATGCCAATACTTCTTCACCCGCCCTGAACTAATTCAAAATTTCACTACCCTGTCCTTCAAATCCCTTGTCAAGACCCACTTCTACCACAATGCCTACAGAAGAATGCTATCTGGTCATGGCTTGATAAATGGCCAATAGGGAATACTGAAATAACAAAACAAAACAAAAGTCAAATGGATATCTTGTAATTTTAAAACCAGACAATTCTGAATGATTCAAGACCAGCTAAGAGCACACTTTGTGTATAATATGTAGTCATGTGCTACTATCGCTTGTTCTTTCCAACTGAGTATTACACCCACTTGTTGCATCTTGTCTTAATTAAACGGAAAGCTTTTCAGGACAGGTACCGCCTCTTATTTTGTGTGTCTGCACAGCCCTTGGCCGAAAGAGTCCCCCATTGTGACTGGGGTTTCAGGATACTAAAAATAAAAATAAATAAATAGGCAGCTTTAGAACTTGCCACCAAAGCCCTGGGGGTTATATTTATGCAGAATTTTTTTCCTGGATAAATCTTCACAAGCTGTTGCAGGCAGATCAGAAGGTCATATATACTTTTGTTCATTTCCTAAGTTACTACAAGTGGCTTAATAGAACCAGCAAAGCTTGTCTTTCTTGATCTGCCAGTGACTTCCACTCAGCTTCTTAACAAGGAAAATCATGTGGAAAACATAATTAACCATGGGGTTACATGAAAACTCATTTTTTAGATATACCTATATAAACTCTGGGAGGAAAAAAAGGTTGCAGAGTATTAAATACGTTAAACAGCCAGTCCTTAGTCAACACCTTGAAATAACTTTATTCTCTTATTTTCCATATTTTTTATTCTTCATTGTTTATAGAATCCTTTTGGGAAAAAACTCCAGCTGTTTTGTTTTGATCAGTTTTGTAACATTTGCTTTTTCCCTTTATGTAAAAATGGAAAAGAAGCTGTCATAAATATAAAGGGAAGGGTAATCACCTTTCTGTATACTGTACTATAAAATCCCTCCTGGCCAGAGGCAACATCCTGTTACCTGTAAAGGGTTAAGAAGCTCAGCTAACCTGGCTGGCACCTGACCCCAAGGACCAATAAGGGGACAAGACACTTTCAAATCTGGGGGGAGAGGCTTTTGTTTGTGCTCTTTGCTTACGTGGTTGTTCTCTCTTGGAACTGAGAGAGGTCAGGCAGAAATCCATCTTCTCCAACCCATCCTAATCCAAGTCTCCAATATTGCAACCAGTATAGGTAAGCCAGGCAAGGCGGATTAGTTTATCTTTTGTTTTATGTGAATTTTCCCTGTGTTATTCCTGTTTTCTGTGACTTTAAGGTTTTGTCCAGACGGGGATCCTCTGTGTTTTGAATCTGAATACCCTGTAAAGTATTTTCCATCCTGATTTTACAGAGATGATTTTTACCTTTATTTTAATAGAACCCTTCTTTTAATAACCTGACTGATTTTTCCATTGTTCCAAGATCCAGGGGTTTGGGTCTTTGATTTTGTAACCAATTGGTTAGGATATTATTCTCAAGCCTCCCCAGGAAAGGGGGTGTGTTGGGGTTGGGGGGATATTTTGGGGGGGAAGACATCTCCAAGTGGTCTCTTTCCCTGTTCTTTGTTTAAAACGCTTGGTGGTGGCAGCATACTGTTCAAGGACAAAGCAAAGTTTGTACCTTGGGGAAGTTTTTAACCTAAGCTGGTGAGAATAAGCTTAGGGGGGTCTTTCATGCGGATCCCCACATCTGTACCCTAGAGGTCAGAGTGGGGAAGGAACTCCTACAAAAACAGTGGCTATTCTGGAGTAGCAGTGATGGAAGGGGTGACAATCTAGTGAGAGGGAAGACATGTTATAGGAGAGAAATGGAGAGACAGGAAAGAAAAGGAGGTGGAAAGGTAGAGTGAGAGACTGTCACTGCAATAAACAATACAGGGGTTGGCTGAGGAGACAGCATTAAATTGCTCCCAGTCTCTGCTCTGATAACAGACCAGAAGGACATGCTGAATTTGTTACCCCCCATTTGCCAGTCTTTTCTGTAGCAGAAAGAAACTAACGGACACTGTCTCCAGAGCAGCTGAAAACTGACAAAAAAAAGCTGGTCTCTTATTGCCAGGAAAGCAACAGTTCATTGTCTTGTTAGTTTCAAGCCATAACAGAAGCACCGTTGACAAAGTGTGTGCTGAATTTGAGGGAGCAGAATGTGACAATGAAAGAGACCAGAGAGAGGCAGAGAAAAGAATAGAGGGGGAAGATTAAATGGGAGTGTAGGAGCAAACAAAGTAAAAGAGCACAGTCAGAAGAAAAAGAATTGCCCTAAACTTAATAAAATTAAATAATAATAATAAGGAAGTTCACCTTTTATGCAATGCTTTACAGATGGTCATCCTCACTGCACCTCTGCAACATAGGCGAGTATGTATTATAATCACCATTTTACACATGGGGATAAGGAACACAAAGCAATTAAATGACTTACCCCAGGCCACACAGTGAGTCAGTGACAGAGCTAGGAATAGAAGGTAGGAATTCCCAGCTTCTAGCCGCATGCTGCGCACATTGTCTAGTTCCAGAGAGAAGCAAAAATAATTGAAGATACCTAAGAAACGTAAAGACCAATATATGCCCCATCTGCATAGAAATGTGCAGAGATGAACTAACAGAAAACAAAGCCATGGAATTGGCTTGTTCTCGCCTTCCCTCCCCAGTCATGGGATCAATAGGAAGGGAGACCAGGATGTCAACAGGGTGAGCAAAAGCAGGAGAGGCCAGGGAACCCAGGTGGACCAAGCCCCAACATTGCAAAGCCATTCAGAGGGACTCCATCTCCTCTACCAACTACAGCATCATGGCTAGATAAGTAGCTGTATTGCCACTGGGTGCCTGGGTGGTCTGTGAGCGTTCTAAGATGGGATCAGAGCACACAGAGGAGTTAATACTGCTTGATACATTGTGGTATTTCTACAGTTTTTACAGGGTCCTTCAACACTTCTTGGAGGGGTCAAGAGATGCAACAAAAATCGGAAACAGATAGAAGTAGAAATGCACCATTTACTTCAATGGGAGCTGAGCATACCTATCCAAGTCTGAATTGGCTGAATATGTAGAAGCAAACTTTCCACCTCCCAACACTCCCCAGAGACTGCTGCTGTGTAATGCCAGAGCACACGGTTGAGAATTTTAAATTATAATCATAACAATTGGCATGCCAAGTTTTCCACAAGTTTCAGCTGTTTAGTTGGATTATTTTTCCACGTATGATAAAGGCCAAATTCTCCTCTGAGTTACATTAGTAAAGCTCTTTTAAAATCAATGCGGCTGCACGGGTGCAGTTGAAAGGAGAACTATTAAGCTATTAAGAACTATTGGCTATTAAGACAAAATGGAGTCTGCTTCTATGACACAGAAGCCCACTGGTTATTCACAACTCTGTGTCTGCAACTCTTGTCAGGCTTGACTTACTCACTACACCTAACACACTGTTGTTATTATCTGTATCTAAAAGGTGGCATATAATATATCATTTGAAAACTGATGACACACTGGTGATTAATATCACTGTGAAATGTATATATTAATATTACAGGAGACATTATGGATATTCACTGATATTATGTGTTAAAGTCTGTGACCAAACAAAGGGAGAAACAGGTTCTCTCCCAGACAGCAATTAATGCAGCTGTCTGCCGTCTCCAATGTATGTTAAGCAAGGTCTCACCCAAAGACAAAGAAAAGCACATTTACATGTGAGGTAAATAAAGCCATCAGAAGAGCAAGTGGGGGAAAGTGACCACCTAATCTCAATAGGGGATGGAGATTGCAACCCCAGGAGGCCTTGCTGCCTCTTCAAGCAGGGTCTATGAACTTTGGGAAGATGTAAGCAGAGAGAAAAAGGCATTTTGGCATCCTTCACCTAAAGAGAGAAAGGAACCAAGCACTTTGAGATCTATGAAGGGTCATGGCCAGAGAGTTTGGTCAGCCATACTGTAAAGGAGACTTGGTGAACAAGAGTGTCTAATTTGTTAAAATCAGGTTTTGGTTTTAGAAGTGTATTTTTACTTTTGTTTGCTTGTAACCCTTTCTATCTTTATTCCTTATTCTTGGTATCACTTAATCCTATGTCCTTTTGTTAAATAAACTTGTTTTACTTTTACTGTAAGCCAGTTCAGTGCACTAACTAAAGGAAAGTGTGTGTTAATTCCATTTAAGTTAACAGGCTCAGTGTATCATCTATTTAAAGGATCAACAAAGTTTACAATTTCTATAAGTGTGCAGTAAGGGGGCTAGATGCTGTAGGGATATAGTTTTGTGGAGGTCAGGGTCACCCTGCAAAAAGCAACTGGGAGGTGGAAGTTAGGGTATGACCTGCATCCTTGAAGGCTGGCTGTTGGTGTCAAGGCTGTGAGCCACAGCATACCAATTAAGGCACCCAGAGTTGCAAGGCAGGTGGTGAGAACACCTTACTGGTCTGGGTTGAACCCCAAAGCATCACAAACAGCTTTGAGGCATTCAAAATAGACCCACCCTTTGTGACATACCAGGTTACAGTGCAGACCAGTGGGGGACTGTGTCATCCCTGCCCTGCAACCTTGGGTGCCTCATGATGCCTTGCAGAAGGAGCTCCCATGTGGACTTCTCATGAACAGCCTTCCAGCATACAAGCCACACTCTAAGGGCATTGCTACATTGGAAACATCAAAGCACTGTCGCAGGAGCGCTCCCGCGACAGCGCTTTGAAGTGCAAGTGTGGTCGTGTGCGAGCGCTGGAAGAGAGCTCTCCCAGCACTCCTGGTAATCCACCTCCACAAGGGGATTATCTCCGAGCACTGGGAGCATGGCTCCCAGTGCTCAGAGCCTGTTTACACTACTGCTTTAAAGCGCTCTGACTTGCTGCACTCAGGGGGGTGATTTTTCACACCCCTGAGCCAGCAAGTTAGAGCACTATAAAATGTAAGTGTAGCCAAGCCCTGAGTGTCTGTGTGTTACTGCAATCTGCCAGCCACACTTGGGTTACACTCTGGCTCTCACCAGCCTTGGTTATACTGAAGGACGACCCCAACACACCCCCAGTCTTAGATTTCCCCCCAGAAATGTATGTCCTGTGTTGCCCAGCCCTCCTGTGGACAGTTCAGATATTTAAAGTCCATTATTCCTTTAAGGAAATAATATGCCAGTTTATTATCTCAAATAGTTATTCAGACACACCAGTTTAAAAGACACTGGATTAGATAAAACAGTAAAAGAAGTTTAACTACAGCGAGTTAGATTTTAAAGTGAGTACAAGTAATGAGGTATAAAAGTCAGAAAACAGTTACAAGAAAAATAAAGATGAGATATTTACTAATGCCTAACAAACTATGTTAGATTCCATCAAAGTTTCTTACTGTGTACTCCAGCAGTTTACCAAACTCTCAGGTCAGGACTCCTCCCTCACAGTCCAACACTTACTTCCTGTGTCTCTTCAGATGTAGTGAATGCTAGAGGCGGGGAGGGGAGGTGTGTGCCTTGGGATGTTTGTCCCTCCTTTTTATAGTTTCAGTCTCCCGCTTGAAAAACATTTCTAGCAGGGTATGAGGGGACAAAGATTCTACATGGAAGGATGTTCCCTGCTGCCTTTTTCCTCACCTGTTTGAGCTGTCTTTGTTTCCCTCCCTGCTTCATGACTATTTGCTGTTTAAATACAAATTATGGCAAGCACACATTCCTTTCTTTAGGACAGATCTGTTTTCCGAATTCTGTTTGGGCAGTACTGTGGGGTTTGAACATGTGTTAATATGATTCAGGGAAATCCTATAACATTACATACAATATTCCCACACATTTTATCAGGACAATATGGACCTGAAAATTATGAGTTTTCAAATGATACCTTACAAGGCATGCCTTATACAAAAATTACTACAATAGTGTGCAGGGTGTGAACACAGAGGTATATTCTGCCACATGCTCCTACCATGATAATATAGCAAATAAAGAAATGGCCTGGTGAAGCAGGGAACCACTTGGAGAAAGGGTTAAGGCAATGGATGGGTATTCAGGACATTTATGTTCAATTCCTGGCTCTGCTATAGGTTTCTTTGAGCAAGTTTTACAGTGTCTCTGTTCATCTGTATATTGGGGATAATACTTTCCTAATTCCCAAGGAGATTAAAATTAATTCTGAGGCACTCCAATAAAATGCTGTTGAGAGCTATGTAAACCTGTAAATTGAATATCAGTTTGGGGTTGGTTCCGATCAGCAGTGAAACCTGTAGATGCAGAGTTCTTCTGGTGGGTGTTATGTTACATACAAGTGTAAGACTTCATAGACTTTACAATCACAGGGGCCATTCTGATCATCTAATCTGACCTCCTACATAACACAGGATGAAGAACATCACCTAATAATTTCTGCATAAAGCCCACAACTTCTGTTTAAACTATGTATCTTTTAAGAAGATATCCAGCTTGATTTAAAGATTTCAAGGGATGGTGACTCCACCATATCCCTATGTAAGTTGTTTCAATGGATAATTACCTTCACTGTAAAAAAATTTCACCTTATTTTTAGCCTGAATTTATCTAACTTCAGCCAATCGATCTTGTTATGCCTTTCTGCTAGATTAAAGAGCCACCTACTGTCAAAAATCTTTTCACCATGAAGATACTTGCAGATGGTGATCAAGTTGGCCCTTAGCCTTCTATCAGATAAATTAAACAGATTGAGCTTCTTTACTATATGGCACATTTTCCAGACCTCAAATCATGCTTGTAATTCTTTCCTGAACCCTCTACAATTTTTTGCCATGAAGTATGGCTACTACAGCTGGAATCAATATTCAAGAAATTGTCTCAGTAGGGCCATATAGGATATGTCTACACTGCAGCTGGGAGGGTCTACACCAGTGGTCCACAAACTTTTGAGGTTTGCACCCCCCTTACCCCTGTCTGTGCCCCTGCACCCCACCCTGGAACTGGGGCTGCAGCTCCAGGGGGAGCGGGGAACATGGCCAGAGTAAGGGGACTGAGGCTTGGGCCACAGCTGGGGATGGGTCTGGGCTCAGGAATGGAGCTGCAGCCAGGGGCCAGGGCTGGGGGGCTGGCAGCTGGGCCCATGACCAGGTGAGGATCCGCGCCAAGGCTGGGGCCGGGCGTAGGACCGGGAGCTAGGGCCGCAGCTGAGGGTGGGGCAGGAGCAGAGCTGGGGGCAGGGCGGGGCTGGCTGGTGCTCCATCCATGCCCCCCCTTGGGAGCTGGCCTGAGCCCTCCGTGCCCCCCCAAATGTTTCTCCATGCTCCCCTAGGGGAGCACACCCCACAATTTGGGGACCTCTGGTCTACACTCATATTAGTGAGGCTTGAGCTAGGGCTCTGAAAATAGCAGTGAGGACATCTAGGCTCTGGTGGACAACCAAGCTAGCTACCAGAGCTCAGACTCAGGGGGTTGAGTGGGCTTAAGAGCCTGAGCCATATTGCCCATGCTGCTATTTTTAGCACACTAGCTCAAGCCTCACTATCGACAGTCTGTCTACCTGCACTAGTAGGCTTGCTCCCAGCTGCAGTGTAGGCATACCCATAAAGAGGTAATACCACCTCCTCTCTCCTATTTGATATGCCCCACATATACATCCAAGGATCACATTCATCCTCTTAGCTGTAGCATCACACTGGGAGTCCATGTTCAGTTGGTTACCCACCATGATCCCTCAAGTCCTCTTCAGAATAACTGCTTTCTGCTTTGCAGGGTATAGCCCCTGTCTTCTAAGTATGATATCTATGTAGACACTTTGTTCCTAGATATATGACCTTGCATTTGGCTGTGTTAAAACACATGTTCAATGAGCTTACTTTACTAAGCAATCCAGGGTGATCTGTATAACTAACCTGTCCTAATTATTTACCAGTTTACCATTTTCCTCATTTTGTGCCACCTGAAAATTTTACTAGTATACTTTTAGCATATATTTCTTCTTCTTTGAGTGCTTGTTCATGTTGATTCCATTCTAGGTGTGCGCGCACATGCATGTGAGGCCATTGGAGATTTTTTTGCCATAGCGGTATCCGTAGGGTTGGCTGTAGCGCCCTTTTGAGTGCCGCTCGCATGTATCGGTATATTAGGTGCCACCGGCCCTACACCCTCTCAGTTCCTCCTTACCACCCATGATGGTTAGTTGGAGCACCTTTCCCTTGCCTTGCAAGGGCTAGCGATTCTTCTACTTCAGTCTTTGAGCCTTAAGGTCTTGTAAATAGTTTGTTTACAGTAGTTAGTCAGTAAGTATGCCCCGTCTCCGGGTTTTAAACACTGCTCTGACTGTAACAGGCCTATCACTGCTAGCGACCCCCATAGCAGCTGCCTCAAATGCTTAGGGGAATCACAAGGAGAAGTGTTGCATCTGTAAGAACTTTCATCCTGGAACTCAGAAAAAGTGAGACGTCTGTCTGAGGGCCCTCCTCATGGAGCCTGCTCTCCGCCTGGCATTCAAGCCTTCCCAGCCAGACTCTGCCCGAGAACCTCAGCCTTGGTAAGCAGCACATCCCTATCAATGGGCTACACCCATCACTGCTTCCCATCATGGGTGCCTAAGAAGAGGTCGAAGAAGAGTGACTCCCCGGCACCGAGCAAGAATGGCAAAGGACACAGTTCAAGCAGACATCCCACATCAGAGCCACATGTGGATGCCCCTCCTATGGGGGCCTCCTAGCCCTCCGAGGGATCCGTCACCAACTCCAGGGAGTGGTAGGGGTCCCAGACTGGTGGGAGTGCCAATGCCTTCCCAGGCTCTCCTGGCACCCAGAAAGCAGAGGCCTCTACCAGCACCACCGGCAGCGTGTGTATCGCAGATCATGGCAAAAGCTCCCGGTGAGGGCAAGCCAGCCGTAAAGACCCCCCAGATGATGGGAGAATGATGGCAGTCACCAGAGACGAGACAGCACTCTCCATCTCCACACCCCAGGTCTCTGTCTTCTGCGGGACATCCTACATCGCTGGCACCGTGGTTAGCCATGAGACGCAAGCTTCAACGGCTCCCCCGTGGTCACCAGAAGGTGTTTCCTCCAGTTTGGAAAGAGAATTCAGCCCTTCACGGCGACAGCACTGGTGCAATGGGGCACCTGAAGCCATGTCGACTCCACAATGCCACTGTGGTGAAATGGCCCTACTGGAGCTCGTCGGGCATGCCTGTGACGCCAATGTCTCAGTCAGTCCATTCCTTGGCCGCCACTTCAGAGCAGCAACCAACAGCATCGGTGACACTGAACTCAGTGCATGTGGTGCACTCAGGGGCCAGGGCAGAGGAGCAGGCATGCATCCCCGAAACCCTCTCCCTCCCCGCCGCCGAGGGGATGATCCCTCGGGGCCTCCCGTGGTGACCCAGTCGTCATCCTCATTTGTGTCTTGATTTTTCCAAATTGCAAAAATAATTTTTCATTAATTTTTTTGACTTTTATTCCTTACTGGCCAGCAAACTCTGGAAAGTTTTTCATACTTAATGACTGCCACGGCCCAACTAGACCATCTACACTGAATCATCACACAGTCATGGAGGTCCTAAACATGTACTTGAATGGACAGTTTTAAAAAGTAGCTTGTACTTTATAAAGTGGTAGCTAGTGGGGTCCTTATATAATTAAATATAAAAAGCTATTTTCCTATCAAGCTGTTTGGTGAGGAAACTGCACTGTTGATTGAGGAAGTTTTACCAAATTAAAAAAAAAATAAAGGTTTGCCAATCAGGAAATGTGAATAACTGTCTTTCATCAGAGAATAAGATTTCAAAGAGACAGAGGGAGAGGAGAAGAAAAAATCTAATATTATGTAATGTGACAAAGTTTCTGCTCTACTTTGGTGGGCCTTGTGCTTATTGGCGGAGTTGCTGGCCTTGGAGCTTCACGGCAGCCCTCAGCTTGGCCGTTTTCCTGAACCCACAGTCCAGGTCGACTCCTCCTGTGTCTGGCCAGGAGTTGGGAGGATTTGGGAGGAACCCGGGCCCACCCTCTACTCCAGGTTCCAGCCTAGGGCCCTGTGGAATACAGCTGTCTAGAGTGCCTTCTGGAACAGCTGTGTGACAGTTACAACCCAATGGGCTACTTCCCCATGGCCTCCTCCCAACACCTTCTTTATCCTCACCATAGGACCTTCCTTCTGGTGTCTGATAATGCTTGTACACCTCAGTCCTCCAACAGTCCGTGTTCTCACTCTTAGCTCCTAGTGCCTCTTGCTCCCAGCTCCTCACACGCTCACCACAAACTGAAGTGAGCTCCTTTTTAAAACCCAGGTGCCCTGATTAGCCTGCCTTAATTGATTCTAGCAGCTTCTTGATTGGCTGCAGGTGTTCTAATCAGCCTGTTTTAATTGTCTCCAGAAGGTTCCTGATTGTTCTCTGTTACCTTACCCAGGGAAAGGGACCTACTTAGTCTGGGGCTAATATATCTGCCTTCTATTACTCTCCTATAGCCATCTGGCCCGACCCTGTCACAGAAAACTTAATGAAAACAATTTGCATGAAAAACCTTCAGTATTCAAGTAAAGGATAGTTAAATGAAGTAATTACCACACACTTGCCCCTCTCAGTCTGATGTTTCCTTTATTTCTTCAGGGAAATATAGAATTTGATTTGGCCAGTTTTAGAAGCAAAGATTATGGGGAGATCCACAGTTACCTTATTGATTTCAATGGAGTTATGACAATTTGCATCAGCTGAAAATCTGCACCTAATACTATATTAAGGGCAATTTCAGAAAAAATCTGCACCAGTATATCTAATAATGATAATACTTGGATTTTATAAGAGGTTGACATTTAAAAATTCAACTTCATGAAGCGTTCTCTTTTTGTTGCGTGGATCAAGGTTTCTGTTTCACATCTTAGATTTTATCACAGGCTTCTGGTTTTATTTATGGTTTTAAGTAATGAAAACACTATGTAAACAAATTTTAGAAGCTGAACAAAACAGGGCGTTTCCTGTAATACACCAGCTTAGCCTGGTGTTTGATTCTGAAAAGCAAGTTGAGGTATTCTAAAGATCATGAAGAACATAAGTTAAACAGTGTAAAATGTGTCATGTGTCAACAAAAGGGTTCAGAAAAATATTAATTAGTCAGAGCCATCATTCAAAATCAGAATTTGAAGTCAGGGGAAAAAAAAAAGTGTGGTTAACTCTTCATTTGTTTTTACTCATCTCTACCAGTGGCAATTTCAGGTACTATTAGAAATGCAGGTACCATATACTTGGGAAAGAGTGCACTAATAAATTATTTTTTAATATGTTTATTATGGTAGTGCCTAAGGCCCAACCAAAAGCGGGGCCCCATTGTACTAGGCACTGTACAAACACACAATAGCAGCCAGTCACAGCCCTGAAGAGCTACCATGTAACTAGGACAGGCACAAGGTGGGGTGGAAGGGTAGAACACAGAAGCAGAGCAATCAGTAGTATGGAAGCAAACATCATGTTAGTTCTACAATTTTTTAAAATGTATTTACGAATTGGGAGGTTGGTTTAGTGAGCAGAGGATTAATTAAAATGGAAAGAAAAGGGTAAAGCAGGAGGCAAGGAGGGCAGGGCTGGGGAGAAGAGGGGCTGATAAGGAGTGAAACTGAGGTGACAGTCTGTGGGAGCACAGCACAGGGCAGAGAAAGTACAGTCATTGACCATGGGTCTAGAAATCAGGATTGCCCAAGTGCCAATTCTCACTTTGCCCATGGCTTGCTGTGTGGCCTTGGATAAGTTACTTCAATTTTCTATGTCTCAGTCCCCCACATCTGAGAAACAGCAATATTAATGCTTCCAGGAAGGCAGAGAATAATTAACAATTTAACTCATTTTGCCTCTTTCCATCCATGGAATGTATTTCAATAATTTTCTTTAATTTATTAAAAATTTGTCCTGAATTTCATCTTCCCGATGGCTTACTCTTTGAATTGAGTGGCTTTATTGTGATTGGTCACACAAGTCAGGAAGTGCCATTTCAGTTCCCTGGCTGAATCACCATAACTCAAACAGGTTTCTAGTGCAATTGCTCATAGAAAGAAGTTTAAAATTCAGTTTCAGTGAATACTTGAGGGTGTGGCCATCACATTTGCTTTCCACAAGTATTTGTGGTTTTAAAGCTCGAGTGCCCACATGTTTGCACACAGAAAACACAAAAAGGGTGCAAAAACTCAGCCAAAATGAATTTGTTTAAAAATTCAAACAAGTTTACAAAAAGTAGTTTTGCAGTATTTCCTCAGCTCCTATAGCTACTCATACTTAACGTTCTCACAAAGGTGATGTAAGGATTCGTTAAAGAGTTTGATACTGCTCTGTCTGTACTCATGGATCCTTCACGCAGTCCCACCAGTCGGGGTCCCTAAAGATCGTAATCATTTTTCTCCCTAGCACCCCTTTTACACCTATCCACCCTCAGAACTCCACAAACTCACAGTCTAGGCAGGGACAGTCCCGCCTTATGTGTCCTTTGCCTGGTACCACTTGGGCAGCTGGGGCACCCTCTTTTGCCCCCTGCATCTCCTTCCTGGGCTTTGCTGTCTGCGATTCTTCAGCCCTCTCCCCCCACACTTAGTCATCAGGGGACAGAGCTCTTTTCGTGGAAAGTCCGCCTCCACGTACTCCATTAATTTCATGGCCGCGCCAAGTGATTCTGCCTGCTGCCTCCAAACCCAGATCCTTGTAGTCTTCAGAATGCTCTGTATAAGCTGCTCCAGAATAATGGAGTCCATTAGGGCTTCAATATGCTCTCTATTTGGCTGAAACCATTGAGTTGCCCAGTCCAACAATTTCTGCACAGAGGCCCTGGGGCATATCCCGCCATCCCATCTGGCCACCCGATCTTTTTGCGGTATTTCTCAGCTGACAGCTTTCTCAGCTTTCCCTTGCCCAAAATAGCAGCTTTTGGTGTATCATAGTCTTTCGCCTGATGTTTGCTCAGGGCCATATAGGCTGCCTGAGCCTCGCCAGCCAAAGTGCCTATGCACCCTTGTGCCATCTGGTGCTAGTCACCGCTGCTCAAAAGTTAATAAAAAGGCATCAGGGTCATCCCCTGGCACCATTTTACATAGTTTTACATAGTTCCAGGCCCACTGTTCACTTCCCAGTCCCCTCACTGGCATTCACCAGCCCCTGCAGAAGCTGTTGCTGTACCTGGGCCTGCCCTTCGAAGAATTCCTGCAGTATTCATTGTTGCAGGTCCCCCATCACGTATCCTCTTCTGCTGAGGGACTTACTGATCCTGGACAAGCCCCCACATGTCACAGTGCGCCTCTGTCGCTACTCGGTGACCTCACTGCTGGCCAGTTCAAATGGTTTCACAGTCACAAATGCACACTGGACTGTTTATCCTTCACCAAGATGTGCATTTATTTCTCTCTTACATAACACAGGCTTATAGCAAGGATTGGCTTCCCTGCAGTCCTCACTCACAGCTCACCCTGTGAGCACCTCTTGAACTGCCCCCTTACTTCTTGTTTCCTCCCCTTATATTCTCTCCAACAACCTTGTTAGCCCTGTGATTGTCACCCACATGCTCACAATCCCAGACCCCACAACAGAGCGTATAATTGCCTTTGACTGGCTGCAGCAATGTCAGTGATCAGGGTGCTGCTGATAGCACCCAGTCACATGCTCCCATTGAAGACACTGAGAGCTTGGCCACGTACCCCACTGTGAGCAGGATTGGAACCAATGTGCTTTTATTACCTATTATTATTACCTAGGTATCGGGAGAGAATAATATTTCTTTCCCTGCCAAAATCTGTTCTGACATTCCCAGCCCAATTTCTAGTCCAAAAACATTGAGAAAAGTTCATACCCACTGACATGCATCCAGAATCAAACACCAGATACAGCCTCAAGCCACACTTTGGATCTGGATTTCAGATAGTTCACAGTTCAGATCTGCAGTTTCACTTTAACCCAATAAAAGACAAGGGGGCTGTTAGCAAAATTCAGATGCAGATCTGGAATACCTGCAATCCAGGTGAGTGTTTGGATCCGTAGTTTGATTTGTGCTTCTCTCTAGTCAACAAAACACAAAAGGGTAAAATGTCTCTAACTGCAAGAATCATTTCACAATTGGAAGACCTACAATAGCCGTATATCACATGTAGGCCTCAGCCAGTTTATTAAAGTTATATTTGTAAAGTGGGCATGCAATGAATGGGTGACCCAATAAGTCACTAAAATCAATGCTTTTTAATTACAAACATTGTGTGCTTCGTTGTGTGTGTGTGTACAGAGGGGGAGAGAAAGGACTGAATTTTAGTTTAGCACAGACTAATTACAAAACAGGCCCCGTACTGCTTATGCCAAAAGAAAAAGTTCAAGGCATGAAAAATCCAAAAAGAATTACATCATTTCCTTGTATCTTCCCTAAGGGCAAGGGATTGGAGAGTATGAGTCAGTCTGCAGAAATTAAATGAAAACAAGCTAACTTTACTGACTTTTCTCTACTCTTACCTTATGGAATAATGCAGGCTGTTTTAAGGCTTTTACAGAAACATCTTATAGCATGCTAGCTTTAAAAATAAGTGAAAAGTGAAAATGTAAAAAGCATGGTTTTGTGATGAGGGTTATGTAAAGAGACAGCAAATGGGAAAATCTTATCCGTACATGGGGCAGCATGACCTGTGGAATGTGCCCGGGCCTGAGAGCCAGGAGGTCTTAAATACTGTCCATGGCTGATGTTCCATGTGGCTTTGGATGAAATATTTTTTCAAGCTGCCTAGAACAGTGGCTCTCAACCTTTCCATACTACTGTAAGCCTTTCAAGAGTTTGATTTGTCTTGTGTACCCCCAAGTTTCTCCTCACTTAAAAACTTACAAAATCAGACATAAAAATACACCAGGGTCACAGCACACTGTTACTGAAAAATCGCTTACTTTCTCATTTTTACCATATCATTATAAATAAATCAATTGGAATATAACTATTGTAATTACTTTTCATTGTATAGTATACAGAGCAACAAATAATTGTCTATGAAATTTTAGTTTGTAATGACTTCACTAGTGCTTTTTATGTAGCCTGTTGTAAAGCTAAGCAAATATCTAGATGAGTTGATGTACCCCCTGGAAGACCTCTGAGTACCCGAGAACCACAGGCCTAGAAGATATGGACACAACACCCATATCCCTTAGGTCGGGGTGGGCAAACTTTTTGGCCCGAGGGCCATATCGGGGTTGCAAAACTGTATGGAGGGCCGAGTAGGGAAGGCTGTTCCTCCCCAAACAGCCTGGCCTCTGCCCTGTATCCACCCCCTCCCACTTCCTGCCCCCTGACTGCCCCCCTCAGAACCCCCAACCCATCCAACCCCCCCTGCTCCCTGTCCCCCTCCCAGGATCTCCGCCCCATCCAACTGCCCCCTGCTCCCTGTCCTCTGGCTGCCCCAACCCCTATCCACACCCCTGCCCCCTTACAGACCCCCCAGGACCCCACCCCCTATCCAATCCCCCTTGTCCCCTGACTGCCCTCTGGGACCCTCTGCCCCTTATCCAACCCCCCCACTCCCTGCCCCCTTACCATGCCACTCAGAGCAGCAGGAGCTTGCAGCCGCACCATCCCGCTGCCCAGCAGGAGCGGCGGGCCAGAGAGCTGGCGTCACATTGCACTGAGGCTGCAGGGGAGGGGGAACATAAGGGGAGGTGCCTGGAGCTAGCCTCCTTGGCCAGGAACTCAGGAGCCAGGCAGGACAGTGCCGCGGGCTGGATGTGGCCCACGGGCCATAGTTTGCCCACCTCTGCCTTAGGCGGTTTTTAAAACCTCAGTCAATCTTTCTATATCCCATCTTCCCCATCTGTTGTATGGAGAGGGAGAGAGAATAATATGTAAGAATTAGTGAATGGCTGAACAGTGCTTTGTAGATACAGAGGTGATAAGCAATATTGCCTTTCTGCCATTTATCCACTCCACCCTCCAAACAACTTACACGGTAAACAAATGTTGTTTAAACCCCAACAGATTTCAGAGTAGGGACTTCTTTCTGTTTAATTTACTCATTTGATAACATTCTCTGGATAAAGATTAACTTCTACCAAATGAGAATGGAAGCATTAACTTCTCCTTTATACAAGGTCCAATGCAGTGAGTAATCAGGCTATGTGCAAATTAGACACATTTCTCCATCACTGACATTGTTGGAGAAAAGAGAAAGCTGGTAGACACTATATTGTATAACATCCCGTGTTGTCAATTAACACTTTCAGTGTCCAAAGCCTACAAATATTTGGACATAATACTTTACAATAATAATAGTAATTAATAATAATTAATATATTTACAGTTGACCACTAGCAGGCATAGTAATTACCTTGTATCCCTTAGGTTACAATGTGCTGTGGTTGATGAGGTATTTTAGAAGGAATGGATTTTCTGTCTTTCTTACTGTGCACTCTTCTGTTTTTCACCAGTAGTTTCTACTATCTCCATATGCCTATTTTGTCTCTGTAGACCATATTGTCCTCTCTAGTTATTGGGCCAAATTCAGATGTGATGTAAATTAGGGTCCCTTATACACATTGGGACAGTGGCAAGGGCAAGAAGGTCGAAAGGAGTCTAACCACGTGTATGATACTGAAAGGAGGTTGGAGGATGGGGAGGAGGCTAACATGCCATCTTACTCATCACTTCTATTAACAGACTGAGCACAAGACTGGAAGCCATTACCTCCTAAGGCAGACTATGGCTCCTGGAGTCATGTGATTACATCACATCTCAGTTTTCATTTAAAAATAAAAAGTAAGTCTTGGTGAAGAGATGTTTGGAAGCATGATCAGTGTAACTGAAGCAGTGATACCTGCTGAGTCAGTAGACAGTTTGAAACAATAGCTCTGAGAGGTATGAACTGTACAGTGCATGTCAATGATGTGTGAAGTCCTAGTCCCACTGCTCTGAAGGTCCCACCAACACCATCCATCAGAGGAGTCCATGTGGCAAGAGCAGAAGAGTGAAAAGGACCTGGCCCACCCAGATAAACCTGGCTGGTGAGGTAGTCATTGGGGGGCCCATTGCTGCCACTGCTGCCTCAACCACACGATGAGGAAGGAGGCTGAAGGAGCTATGGCAGAGGGTCAGATCACAGGATGGAGCCACGTGGCCCCACATGTCATGGTGTGCCTAGGACACCAGATTGCCTTAATCAAGCTCTGTGCTCAGCACCTCACTTCCTCCTCTATTGCTACTAGTTCTGTGTATCACCAATCAGCTTCACCACCACACAAATGCAAGTCAATATGATAGGCAGAATGAGTCATGTGATCCTAAATGGTACCTGTCTCTAGGCTGGTGGCCCTACTTAAGCATACGAGAGAGACCTTCTGAAGTGTTCTACTAATTGTTTATACACCTTGCCAGAGAAAGAGCCAGGAAAGGAAAAACAGGTTGCCCCAACAGCCAAGACATCTGGTAGGGGCAGGAGTCACATTATGATCATTTCCAGTGAATAGGCTTTGTTTTTAATTGCATAATGAACACTCTAGAAAGTTGAAATCAATTTTGCTAGAGGTATTGTCACTTTTCTCTATTAATCATTCCTGCGGAATGTATGTAATGTCTCTTGAACGTAGAACCAAAGCGAGATATATTGTGACACACTTTCAGACAGAACATGGAAGGGGTGGCTTGGCATAAGAAGTGTGTCTGGGTGGAGTTCTTTGTACAAGTGTAAAGTAAATGATACTGTATGTGGTTGTAATGACAGTTCAGCGTTGGAATAGCCCTTTACCAAGTATGACATGTGAGGACTAGTGATGCAAGCCGCAGCCAATCCCAAAATAAGAAGGGAAGTGTCTATTTAAAATGTGATGAAGTCCAATTGGAATTGGGGTTTGAGTAGAAAAGTCTTTTCTGGAACCAAAGTTTGCTTCTTAAGACTTGCATATAGTCTGTAGCTTGAATAAAGATCTCTTCCTTTATGAATACATTTATCACGACTCTGAATTTTGTACTTTGGTTGCTAGATAACATGGTGTTGGAAACACCTTTTTGTAATCAGGCTGCAGGAATGTTCTTCAGTTTTTATCCCACACATCCCATTTTCCCCTGATTATGAATTTAAGTATTTTGAAACCAGGATTTTAAGTATTTAATCCAGTAACACCTATGACCTCAATGAGTTTTCCCAGTAGCTGAGTATTGCTGGGGTGTAGAGATGCCCCTTGTTTCCAGGTAAGGTCCACTGCTTTGGGACTAAGACAGCTGATAATGTAGAGTCATCACAGCAGTTCTCTAGCACCCAGGAATTCCCCCTGGCAGGGGTTATCCTCCACTGGCCTATTAAGTCAGCATTATGGCTGTTTTGCATCACTGAAGCCAAAGTGATAGGAGGGGCCAGGATCCAGCCCAAATTGTATCATGTGACCAAGACCTGTTATAGTAAAGTCTGTGCTGTATCAACTAGACAGTATCTATTCTGTCACTCACAAACAAATCATTAAGGCGAAGTTGCAGACACATATCAGTGGTCTGAGTACAAGGATGGAGTTACATAAAATCTCAAATGCTAGAAATCCAGCTATGTACAGAGCTAAAGCCCTGACTCACTAAATTACTTAAGCACACATACAATTTGGAATACATACATTGACTTCAAGTCTCAGAATATGCATGTGCTTAAGCATCTGGCTGAACTGGGATCTAAGATTCTCAGAGACAAGGACTCACAGTCTGAGAACAACCACAACATTAACTCTGTCCCAGAAAGTACAACAGATGCAAAATCTTAGTCACAGACATTAATATCAGCATTCCATTAAACGAAACGGTCATCAGCAAGTGCAAATAAAGCAGTTGTAATGCTACAGTAGAAATGGGGCTATGACAAATTTACTTCACATTGAATTCTGTTGCAATGTCAGTTTCCATATGAAAATCTAAAATACAGATTTATCTTCTGTCATTGTGGGCACAAGAAAAGCCATTTTTTAAGATAATTCACTTTGTTGGTGTTTCAAGAATCAGAAGTTTAGACAGAAGAATTATGGATCTTTACTTAACAGAGTCCATATAATCTTAGAAAGCAATAAAACTAACAAACAAAAGCACAATTTTTAAAGGCCATTTTCCAAACTTAAAAATTAAAAATCCAGCTCTTCTGAAATTCTGGACAATAGGGAATCTAAGGGACATCATCGTATTGGAAGTCAATTTAGAAACTCTGGCTAGGAGCCTGCAGACTTGGGTGTGCTGGGACTAGCTGTCAAAAGTGCTCAAAGCTGGACAACAAACAGGAGAATACCTATCGGCGGAGCTGCCAGAGAGGCCACCACAGCCAGGGACATTCCATGCGACAGACAGAGGAACAATCAAAGAAAAATCAAAGGAAGGGATTCAAAGACTGCAAAGGGAAGTCAAAAGGAATAAGGATGCTCAGACAGAATATGCTGGGGAGGAGAAAACCGGCTTTTTCTATTCTCTGTTTTTCTTGATGTCAGATGGACAAAGAAATTCTACACTGTATGGAACATGACAATGGCGGAATGTGCTATTCCTGCAGTTATGGCATCTGGGGCTCCCAGAGAGTATACTGTGTCTGAGCATCTGGAATGAGAGACAGTGTCTGGATAAATGGATTCAGAGTGTGCCCAACTACCAGTAGAGGAAAGTTTAATCAAATCTGAGCTGCTGCAGATGGCAGCACCTATTCAGGTCACCTGGATCCATGGAGACACCAAGACATAAGAGTTTACAGACCAGGAATATAAGTAAGGGGTCAGATGAGCTAACACTGGATGAGGGGTGTCCTCATTACCTGGTCATTTACCAGTGCAAGATATTAGGAACATCTGAGGTTCTCTCTCCTCCCAGGGTATTTCTATGCCCTGGTCTACACTAGGAGTTGAGTTCGAATTTAGCAGCGTTAAATCGATTTAACCTTGCACCCGTCCACATGACGAAGCCCTTTTTTTCAACTTAAAGGGCTCTTAAAATCGATTTCCTTACTCCACTCCCGACAAGGGGATTAGCTCTGAAATTGGCCTTGCTGGGTCAAATTTGGGGTACTGTGGATGCAATTAGATAGAGTGCTCCATTGTGACCACTCTGGACAGCACTCTTAACTCAGATGCACTGGCCAGGTAGACAGGAAAAGGCCCATGAACTTTTGAATTTCATTTCCTGTTTGGCCAGCGTGGCAAGCTGCAGGTGAGTGCAGAGCTCATCACCAGAGGTGACCATGCAGAGCTCATCAGCAGAGGTGACCATGATGGAGTCCCAGAATCGCAAAAGAGCTCCAGCATGGACTGAACGGGAGGTATGGGATCTGATTGCTGTATGGGGAGAGGAATCCATGCTATCAGAACTCCGTTCCAGTTTTTGAAATGCCAAAACATTTATCAAAATCTCCCAGGGCATGAAGGACAGAGGCCATAACAGGGACCCGAAGCAGTGCCACATGAAACTTAAGGAGCTGAGGCTAGCCTACCAGAAAACCAGAGAGGCAAACAGCCACTCCAGGTCACAGCCCAAAACATGCTGCTTCTATGATTAACTGCATGCCACTTTAGGGGGTTCAGCCCACCACTGCCCCAACCATGTTGTCTGCTTCCATCTCCACTGAAGGAGTCAACAGGGAAGCAGATTTTGGGGACAAGGAAGATGATGATGATGAGGTTGTAGATAGCTCACAGCAACCAAGCGGAGAACTGGTTTTCCCGACAGCTAGAAACTGTTTCTCACCCTGGATGTGGAGCCTGTACCCCCCAGTCCCACCCAAGACTGCCTCCCAGACCCTCCAGGCAGAGAAGGGACCTCTGGTGAGTGTACCTTTTTAAATAGTATACATGGTTTAAAAGCAAGCGTGTTTAATGATTAATTTGCCCTGGCATTCGCGGCCAGTACAGCTACTGGAAAAGTCTGTTAACGTGTCTGGGGATGGAGTGGAAATCCTCCAGGGGACATCTCCATAAAGCTCTCCTGAATGTACTCCCAAAGCCTTTGCAAAAGGTTTCTGGGGAGGGCAGCCTTATTCCATCCACCATGGTAGGACACTTTACCACGCCAGGCCAGTAGCACATAGTCAGGAATCATTGCAGAACAAAGCATTGCAGTGTATGTTTTCCGGCGTTCAAACATCCATTCTTTATCTCTCTGTGTTATCCTCAGGACAGTGATATCATTCATGGTCACCTGGTTGAAATAGGGTGCTTTTCTTAAGGGGACATTCAGAGGTGGCCATTCCTGCTGGGCTGTTTGCCTGTGGCTGAACAGAAATGTTCCCCGCTCTTAGCCACGGGGAGAGGCGAGGGGTTAGCCACATGGTGGTGGGAGGCAAAACGGGACCTTGTAACAAAAGCACATGTGCTATGTATGTAATGTTAACAGCAAGGTTGAACATGAAAGAGTGTACCCATTGTTCTATAAAATGTGTCTTTTTAAATACCACTGTCCTTTTTTTTTCCTCCACCAGCTGCATGTGTTTCAAGGATCACGGGATCTTCTCCTTCCCAGAGGCTAGCGAAGATTAGAAGGTGAAAAAAACCGCACTCATGATGAAATGTTCTCTGAGCTCATGCTGTCCTCCCACACTGACAGAGCACAGACGAATGCATGGAGGCAGACAATATCAGAGTGCAGGAAAGCACAAAATGACCAGGAGGAGAGGTGGCGAGCTGAAGAGAGGGCTGAAGCTGAAAGGTGGTGGCAGCATGATGAGAGGAGGCAGGATTCAATGCTGAGGCTCCTGGAGGATCAAACTAATATGCTCCAGCGTATGGTTGAGGTGCAGGAAAGGCAGCAGGAGCACAGACCACTGCTACAGCCCCTGTGTAACCAACCGCCCTCCTCCCCAAGTTCCATAGCCTCCTCACCCAGACGCCCAAGAACACGGTGGGGGGGCCTCCAGCCACCCAGCCACTCCACCCCAGAGGATTACCCATGCAACAGAAGGCTGGCATTCAATAAGTTTTAAAGTTTTAAACTTTTAAAGTGCTGTGTGGCCTTGTCCTTCCCTCCTCTACCACCACTCCTGGGCTACCTTGGCACTCATCCCCCTGTTTGTGTGATGAATAAATAAAGAATGCATGAATGTGAAGCAACAATGACTTTATTGCCTCTGCAAGCAGTGATCGAAGGGAGGAGGGGAGGGTGGTTACCTTACAGGGAAGTAGAGTGAACCAAGGGGCAAGGGGTTTCATCAAGGAGAAACAAACAGAACTTTCACACCGTAGCCTGGCCAGTCATGAAACTGGTTTTCAAAGCTTCTCTGATGTGCACCATGCCCTCCTGTGCTCTTCTAACCGCCCTGGTATCTGGCTGCGCGTAACCAGCAGCCAGGCGTTTTGCCTCAACCTCCCACCCCGCCATAAACATCTCCCCCTTACTCTCACAGATACTGTGGAGCGCACAGCAAGCAGTAATAACAGTGGGAATATTGGTTTTGCTGAGGTCTCACCAAGTCAGTAAACTGTGCCAGCACACTTTTAAACATCCAAATGCACATTCTACCACCTGTGACAAAGCTCTGTCCTTGCCTCCGTGGGTCCCGCATTTCCTGGTGGATTTCGCTAGCCTCAGAGGCTCACTGTTACCCTCCATGTAACACTTCTTTCTCTAGAGACAAGGGTCACAGTCTACTGAGCCATTTTCATTATAAGCCAGTAAGGGAGGTGAGGAGAAGTTATCCTTCCTTGCACAGTCTCTGTTGTCTCCCAGTCTCAGTGATTAATCAGGGGGCAAAGGTGTGTGGGGGGGGGAGCCTGGGCCCACCCTCTACTCCAGGCTCCAGCCCAGGGACCCTAATAGTATCAGCGATGGTAGCTGACCTTTTAGAAACATGACATGTACAATTCCCTGGGCTACTTCCCCCACAGCAGCCCTCAATTCCTCAAGCTCCACTTCACCCTTACCTCAGGGCCTCCTTCCTTGTGCCTGATATGTTGTGTACTACTCAGCCTCTCCAACAGCACAACTTCCTTCCACAGCTCCTGACATGCACAGCCACCTGACTGACTGGGAGGCTTTTAACTAGTTTCAGCCAGCCCCTGACTGGCTTCAGGTGTCCCAATCAACCTAGCATTCTCCCTGCCTTCTGGAAAGTTCTTAATTGGCCTCAGGTGTCTTAACTGACCTGGAGCAGCTTCCATTTCACTTAACCTGGTACCAGGGATTTGTTTAGCCTGGAGCTAATATATCTATCTCCCACTACTTTTCTATAGCCATCTGGGCTTGCCCCGTCACACACCATTCTGCACTTGCTCAGCCTGTAGTTGAACAGCTCCTGACTACTGCCCAGGCTGCCTGTGTACGGCTTCATGAGCCCGGGCATTAAGGGGTAGGCTGCGTCCCCAAGGATAACTATAGGCATTTCAACATCCCCAACGGTTATTTTCTAGTCTGGGAATAAAGTCCCCTCCTACAGCTTTTGAAACAGACCAGAGTTCCTAAAGATGCGAGTGTCATGAACCTTTCCCGGCCATCCCACGTTGATGTTGGTGAAATGTCCCTTGTGATCCACCAGAGCTTGCAGCACTATTGAACAGTACCCCTTGCGGTTTATGTACTCACCGGCTTGGTGCTCCGGTGCCAAGATAGGGATATGGGTTCCGTCTATGGCCCCACCACAGTTAGGGAATCCCATTGCAGCTAAGCCATCCATTATGACCTGCACATTTCCCAGGGTCACTACCCTTGATATCAGCAGATCTTTGATTGTGTGGGCTACTTGCATCACAGCAGCCCCAACCGTAGATTTGCCCACTCCAAATTGATTCCCGACTGACTGGTAGCTGTCTGGCACTGCAAGCGTCCACAGGGCTATTGCCACTCGCTTCTCAACTGTGAGGGCTGCTCTCATCTTGGTATTCTTGTGCTTCAGGGCAGGGGAAAGCAAGTCACAAAGTTCCATGAAAGTGCTCTTACGCATGCGAAAGTTTCGCAGCCACTGGGAATCATCCCAGACCTGCAACACTATGCGGTCCCACCAGTCTGTGCTTGTTTCCCAGGCCCAGAATCAGTGTTCCACCACATGAACCTGCCCCATTAGCACCATGATGCCCACATTGCCAGGGCCCGTGCTTTGAGAGAAGTCTGTGTCCATGTCCTCATCACTCTCATCACCACGCTGACGTTGCCTACTCACTCCGTTTCGCTTTGCCAGGTTCTGGTATTGCATATACTGCTGGATAATGCGCGTGATTTTAATGTGCCCCTAATTGCCAAAATGATCTGAGTGGGCTCCATGCTTGCCGTGGTATGGCGTCTGCACAGAAAAAAGGCGTGGCACGATTGTCTGCCATTGCCCTGACGGAGGGAGGGGCGACTGATGACATGGCTTACAGGGTTGGCTTACAGGGAATTAAAATCAACAAAGGGGGTGGCTTTACATCAAGGAGAAACAAAAACAACTGTCACACAGAAAGGTCCCCTCAAAGATTGAACTCAAAACCCTGGGTTTAGCAGGCCAATGCTCAACCCAATGCTCAACCCACTGAGCTATCCCTCCCCCCGGTATTTCAGGCAGGACTGAATCTCCATGAAACTTTTCAAGGTGCCCCTGACAGACCTCACCGAAACGATTGTCGGCCGTTGATTTCACGAAGGGAGGGAGGGGTGAGCAAATCTGGTGTATTTCTTGTTTTGATCCACTCCATCTATTTTTACATCTTTGGCTGGCAGCAGACGGTGCAGTAGGACTGCTAGCCATCCTCATCTCCTGCCTGCTAGCCAGAAGACGGTACAACAGGACTGCCGGCAGGACTAAAGAGAATGACCTGGTCGAGTCACTCCTATTTTAGTCCCTGTGCCCATGTCTGACCAGGCGCTCCTGACCGACCTTACTGAGGCAGCCAGGAGCACCTCGGACATGATGACAATGGTTTCAGGCATATTGCACCGTCTGCTGCCACAAGGCAATGGGTTGCTGCTGTGTAGCAATGCAGTACCACGTCTGCCAGCACCCAGAAGACGTACAGTGACAGTGAGCTGAGCGGGCTCCATGCTTGCCGTGGTATGGCGTCTGCACAGGTAACTCAGGAAAAAAGGTGTGAAACGATTGTCTGCCGTTGCTTTCAAGAAGGGAGGGAGGGAGGGCCAGATGACATGTACCCAGAACCACCCGCGACAATGTTTTTGCCTCACTAGGCATTAGGATCTCAACCCAGAATTCCAATGGGTGGCGGAGATTGCGGGAACTTGCTACCCACTGTGCAACGCTCTGGAAGTCGATGCTAGCCTCGGTACTGTGGAAGCACTCTGCCGAGTTAATGTACTTAAAGCATTTTGTGTGGGGACACACACAATCGACTATGTAAAAATGATTTCTAAAAAAACGACTTCTATAAATTTGATCTAATTTCGTAGTGTAGACATACCCTATGAGAGGAGGCAAATGGGACCAGTGTAGTTAATTATTTCTCAGAAAAGCCATCTCTGACCTTCATTCCACACATGACTCTCACCAGGGCCGCAAACAGAATTTTCCTAAGGAAGGGGTCAAAGTTCCCCTCCCCTTCCAGCTCCAAGCTCTCTCCCCTTCACTCTTGCCTTGCACCCAGCCTGCACCCCATCCACTGCCTCTGCACCCAGCTTTGAGTTCTCCCACTGCACCCAACCCTGCAGTCTCCTCGCCCCACACCCAGCCCCATGCTCCCCACCCACATTGCCCTACAACCTGTCCTGAACTCATCCCCTGCTGCTCCCAAGTCTTGAGCTCTCTCATGCTGCACCTGTATCCAGCCCCCGACTCTCCACACATACACCCCTTCTGCTGCTCCACAGCCAGCCCCATGCTCTTCCCCCCACATTCATATATAGTACCAAAGGGACAGAGTTGATTCACTAACGTGAGGGATGTTCGATTCTGAAATTCTTTACATTTGAATCTGCAGTTGCACTAGCCAAAAAAGATCACAGGACTACCAGTGTGCTTCAGAAATAGAATGATTACCTGTTAGCTTTGGAGTTGGGACAAAATTCCTTCTAATGTTATAGTAATATAAACTTAGTGACAATACCGTCAAAGAATCTGGTTTTGACTTCTTTCAGGGATAAGATACTGGACTAGATGGACCTGGCACTTAGATACTACAGAGATAAGCATTACAAAAATGCTCATAAATAAATAGTGTTAAATTGAACCAGTCTGTTCTAGTATTATAATACCTACATACAATGTTTATTGTGCTATAACATTTAGTAATCACAATGTGTACAACTACCTCAGTTTAGTAATTGAGATGTTTCTTGCATGCCAGCCTAGTTTGCTGGAGAAACAAGGAGGGTGAGGTAATATCTTTTATTGGATCAGCTTCTATTGGTTTGAGAGATAAACTTTGAGCTTACACAGAGCTCTTCTTCAGGTCTTCTCTAGTTTGCTGGTATCACTGATCAATCTAGTCATTATTCAGATGATGCTCAGCTCTTTGGTCAAAATTCAGTCCTGATTTATTTGGACACTTATTCACTGAAATCAACATATTTTTACCTCAGGTGAAATCCTGTCCCCAATGAAGTCAGTGGCAAAACTCTCTTTGATTTCAGTGAGGCCAGGATTTCACACTTCCTTGCACAGTCTGAGTTTGGTCATATCATGTCTCTTTTTATCAGCTCAGGGTACGTGTTAATGCTCTGTTAATACTCTGTTAATGCTGGGACAGGATTATCTGAGCAACGACATCTCAATCTCTACCCTAAAATGACAATTAAGATCAACTGGGCAGGTTTCGCTTCCACTTCCTGGGATTCGAGTCAGTAGGATTGATGTCAGGGCTTTCATAGTTGAGCTCCCTGCTCTGAAAGGCCATAGAGGGATGCAAATTCTAAAGCCTAGTAAGCTTCAAGACAGGAAGTAAGCTGTATTATATGTCTGATTTGGGCTGCGTGTTTTTATTCCTGATTGCGATGGGATGTACAAACTAGGGCACCATAGTCCTGGTATATAGCCTGTCCCAGTGATGCCCCTAGGAATAGGCCCATCAAGCCAAAGAGTGGCATAGGTCTTGAGTAAAATCCCAACAGAAGTTTCAGAGTCCCAGCTGAGGACATCTCCCTGGGCTGTAACTAAGGGTTCCTCTTATAGACTGATAGACAGAGCTTTGCTGACCAGAAGTCAGAACATAGTGCTCCAAAGACTCCCGCTTTTTTAATGTTTGAAGTTTATGGATAGTTAAGTTACATGAGACTTTGCTGGTTTGTGTTAGTTTAGCTGAACAAGGACCTTGTAAATAAACTGGAAACTCAGAGACTCTTCTGTTTAACTAGGACCTCCTGTGAAAGAGCAGAGCTTTCTTTCCAGCCGCTCAGATCCTGGCCCTCTCTCATGGACAAAATGGTGACATGGTTGCAGACATTTCTGGGGGCAGCCACAGTAATTTTTAATACTATCCATGGGGTGGGGGAGGGTAGTCATATGCTTTTTAGGTGTGTAATTAAGTGCTACATCGATAAGTACCCTATCAATCTATAATCAAAAATAAAAATCCACAGCTTCCTGATTCTTAAACTTCCTGTGCTTGTATAGCTGAACAATATAGAATTGTGTTGAGAAGGAAAGAACGCTCCCACTGGTACCTGTCTGAGTTAGGGATTACTCTATAGCTTGAGAATATGCCAGGCAGCCCAAGTGTAGTTTTAGAAATATCAAATTCTGCAAAGCTAACATTTGGCCCTCTCATCAAGCTTGTATTTGTTAATGCTGCTTTGTGTTTCTGACACCTTGCATTTTAAAAAAAAAACATATATTTTTAGAATCTTTGAGTCTTGGGCTCTCTGGAGTTCAAAAACAGGAAGTCCCTGTAGTCAGTATGCTATGCCAGACCACCAGAAAAAAAAAAGAGTAAACCATCACTATTTTGTAATTACAATTGTGCAGTGGGCTTTGACAGTTTTTTAAAATAGTTTCCTGCCTCAGCAGGAAACATCCTGTTATTCATGTAGCACTCTTTGCTACCTAATGTGAAGGTGTCATATTTTCAAGTTTATATAAAAATTGTGTTTCACAAACCCTACTGCACCAGTTCTGCTCTCAGTTACACCTGTGCAACGCCATTGACCTCATCAGGGGCTGCAGAGGCATAACAGAGAGCAAAATTAGACCCATTGGATGACTATTTTTTGGAATGGGCTCTCTTATTTTTTTCCACAGAGCGCCAAAATTCCTTTGAAAGGTGTCCTCTGCCTCCACAACAGCACAATCCTTTTGTTACCTATGTGGCTTCCACATATTGTACATCCTTTCAGCTTTCTGTACTTTATCTCAGGCAGAGCCTTAATGGAAGGCAAGACACCTTCAAACCTGTAGATATTCAGCATGTCAGAGCTACAAACAGGAGATGTCAAACCCGGTCAGACTGTGATGTTAAGAGAGATACCTAACCAGAACTGAGGAGGATAGAAAAAGCTAGAGTGATTACTAAAGTAGAAAAACCAATGATCTGTTAATGAAATTTATTGTCTCAGAACAACATGTAAACAATGGCAACAAATGCATGGGGCAGATCCACTTTCAAGCATACCTGAATGAAAAATATTATAGATTCAGTTTCCAAAAGGGAAAAGGAAATTGTTAATCAGCAGCAACCTGACACTGAGTGAACAAAAACCAGTTAAACCAATATCATATTACATTATACTAAAGATTTTTTTTAAAAGGGAACAAAGAGGACCCAGGGAATGATAGACCAGTCAGCCTGACTTTGATACCTGGAAAGATACTGGAACAAGTGATTAAACAATCCATTTGTAAGCACCTATAGGACAATAGGGTTATAAGAGATAACCAGCATGTATTTATCTAGAACAAATCTTGCCAGACCAACCTAATTTCCTCTTTTGACAGGGTTACTGGCCTGATGGATAGAGAGGAACCAGTATATGTGACACATCTTGTTTTTATTAAGGCTTTTGACAAGCCCACGTGACATTCTCAAAACTAGGGAAATTGGTGTCGATGAAATTACTATCAGAGGAGTGCACAACTGATGGAGAGATCTTACTCAAAGAGCAGTTGCCAGTTGTTCATTGTCAACTGGGAGGACATATCTAGTGGGGTTCTACAGGCATCAGTCCTGGACCAATATTTTCATGAATGACTTTGACAATAGAAGGTAGAGTACATTTATACAATTTGCAGATGACATCAACTTGGAAGGGATTGCAAATTCTTTGGAGGACGGAATTAATTTCAAAACAACTTTGACAAATTAGAGAATTGGTTTGAAATCCACAAGATGAAATTCAGTATTAACAAGTGCAAAGTACTTCACTTAGGAACAAAAAGATCAAAAGCCACAAAATGGGAAATAATTGGCTAGGCAGTATCTGGGGGTAATAGTGGATCAGAAAGTGAATATAAGTCAACAATGTGAAGTAGTTGCAAAAATAGGGCTAATATCATTTTGGGGTATATTAACAGGAGTGTTGTATGCAAGGAGGTAACTGTCCCACTCTCCTCAGCTAGTCAGGCCTCAGTTGAAGTACTGTATCCAATTCTGGGCACCGCACTTAGGAAAGATGTTGATAAATTGGAGAAAGTCCAGAGGAGAGCAACAAAAATGATATAAGGTTTATAAAATCTGACTCATGAAGAAAGGTTAAAAAAAATGGGTATGTTTAGTCCTGAGAACAGAAGATTGAAGGGGGGGCCATGATACCAGTCTTCAAATATGTTAAGGGTTGTTATAAAGAGGATGATGATCAATTGTTCTCCACGTCCACTAAAGGTGGGGCAAGGGGTAATGGGTTTAATCTACAGGAAGTGAGATTTAGATTAGATATTAGAAAAACTTTGTAATTATAAGGATACTTAAGTTCTGGAAAAAGCTTCCAAGGGAGGTTGTGGAATCCGCATCTTTGGAGGTTTTTAAGAACAGCTTGGACAAACACCTGTCAGGGATGGTCTAGGTTTACTTGGTCCTGCCTCAGCGCAGGGGGCTGGACTTGATGACCTATCAAGGTCCCTTCCAGTCCTATATTTCTCTGAATCTTTGAGGCAATAACATATTAAAAATACTAAAACAAAACAGCTGACCTTCAAAAAAAGTGACATTTCATTCATCTCACACAAGAATGCTGGAACTACAGAAATAAGACATAAGAGTGAAAGACTGACCAAGTATAATTTAAAACTAGTGATCATTAGATCAATAACAAAGAATTCATCTAGGAAAACTGGGAACTGAACAATGTAAAAGCAAGCACAAAAAGTTATGTTTTGTCCAGGAATGTCTGGACAGAGAGAAGAAATTGTCACCTAATGTCAGCAGAAAAAATTGTCTAAATGCCAACACCAAAAAGAAAATGTGAAAATCACAACAAAAAGAAACATTTATCATTCACAAATTTCCATGTCACCTGTGGCAAACTCTGGGAACAAACTTTCCACAGGGACGAGAATGAGTATTTACTGGCAATAGATTATTATTCCAAATATTGTGAAATCTCTCCCTGGAAGAGAGATTGGAATAAATCACACAATAGAATAACTACTCCAGAATGTTTTGTTACATCTGAGGAGAGACAAATCTGAAGGCGCACCCACTTTTAATTTTAAAAAAATCTTGACGTTTGCAAGAAATCGAAGACTGCAAGAAAACAAGGTATTTCAATTTTGGAAGTACAGGAACAGTCCTTTAAGCCACTGTTTCCCAAACTTGGGACGCCGCTTGTTCAGGGAAAGCCCCTAGCGGGCCCGGCTGGTTTGTTTACCTGCCACGTCCGCAGATTTGGCCTATCGCAGCTCCCACTGGCCGTGGTTCGCTACTGCAGGCCAACAATGGGGGCTGTGGGAAGTGGCGGCCGGTAAGTCCGTCGGCCCACGCTGCTTCCTGCAGCCCCCATTGGCCTGCAGCAGCGAACCGCGGCCGGTGGGAGCCGTGATCAGCCGAACCTGTGGACGCATCAGGTAAACAAAGTCGCCGGGCCCGCCAGGGCCTTTCCCTGAACAAGTAGCGTCCCAAGTTTGGGAAACACTGCTTTAAGCAATTGTGAATCAATGGGTGGAGGAGGTTGGGTCAATAGCCCCATGTCCTCCCCATTCCTTTGGAAAGGGCTAACACCCAGAGTAGAATTGGAGTGGAGGAGGAGGGATCACAAGCACTGAGCAGCCCTTGCTCTGGTTTTGTAGTGAATAAAATACAAGTCACCTCTAACAAAGGAAAGATAATCCATAATACGGGATAGGCACAAATTACTCTGTGTCCACTCACATTTTGGGTGCACATTCACAGGATTATGCTCCTGAAATTGTCCTTTAACTCTAAAATGATGGATTTTAGCTACACAGCAGGAGCCTCAAAGAGACTGGAGACTCACTTAAAGGGAAATCAGTTCTCTGTTGTATAAATAATAAAAATAACTGCATGAAATGTATGTCTCACAGATTCCATGCTGGAACTATTAAAACCCCAAAGTTAAAATCCAGCGTACTGCATGACCACAATAATGATTAATTTATGGAAAAATGAAGGGCTATTTTGTGTGTGTGTTCAGCAGTAAACAGCACAAGTTCTCATTTTTCCACTTAAAAGAGGCCCTAGGGACTCCAACATATTTTTAAAAGGCAAACACCCTTTTCACACTTTGTACCAGATCTCCATTCAGTAATACACTAGATTTTTCATATTTTCATCCTAGTTACTAAGTACTGTAGGTCAGTCAAGTGTCTTTAAAGCACGAAAACTGGACCTGGTTGAAGTTAGGAGTGAATCTAATGCAGTGGGGCTCACACTGCCACAGCAAGGGCAACATCTACTTTACTGAAAATAGATTAGATTTGAATACTTTTAATCAGACTGTGCATCCCACAGAGACTATAGGTCACATCATGGAGTGTTTCATCTTGATCCAAGCAACCAGTTAGCTCTAGGATTCCTGTACTGTTGCGGGATAATCCCAACTATTGTTCTGTAGATGGACTAAATGGAACGCCCCCGCCCCACCACCACCTCTAGTCACATGTGGATGCACGCACACACACAAAGAGGAAAAAGTGCTTCAGTTCTGTAGGGACTGTCTTGGGCCTGAAACAGGAGAATGGAGGGTGGATGGAAATACTATCCCTACTCAATACAGTAAGCAGCCAGTAGTAGAGAGATTCTTCATCAACTGTGTATTTAGGCTGGTGTCTGGTATTAACACTGGAAGTGATGGCTGATTCCAAACACTTCATCATAAAGCTGGCAATGCAAAATCCCAAATCCTAGAACAGCAGCAAAGCTGAAGTCTTTAAATGAGGTGCCCCGTATATCAGTTATAAATTGAACTTCCTGGCATCATGGTGCATCTCATGTCCAGCAGTTGAACAGGCAATAAAAAATGATCCAATTGTAGCACCAAATGGGTGGGCAAGATACATCCTAACTATGTAATGCTCTTCCAAGACAGGACAATAGAAATGGCTGTTTTCTAAAGAAACTTTCTCTTAATGCTGTTAGGAATATAGAATATCATTCAAAACTGTTTTTAGCAGCAGTTCCCCCTAAATCCCTACTCATGCCCCAGAAGATTAATAAATGCATTGGCAATTTGCCACACAGCCTAAATGGTGATGTGGTGTCCAAAGCTTGTTTAGCATCTGACACTGACCTAAATGGAGGCTGAATACAGAATCCTATGCTTGGTTTGAAATGGGAAGATTCTTTAGATCCTTTAAGTGAATAAAACCATCGACATCTCTGTGTTTAATCTTGTGGGTTGTCTATTTCTGGCTGTGTATTGTTATCGTGACACACACCTGTTACTTTGGACACACACGTACAGGAAAAGGTTATATAAATCTCATGCTTAGGAAGTGATTCCACAGATTTACAACTACTATATATATATATATAGAAGATCATGGAATTCTGTATCCAATAATGAATTATTCTGCTGGAGTGGAACAGCAGACAATTATCAGTATCTCAGAGATCCTGCAAATTTCATTTAATCCTACCGTACAACTCTCTTTCCTTAGATTCAAAAGGAATCCCATTGATCCAGAAAGCTTTAGTAGCTTTTTGGGACACAAACTTTGTAGAACACATTACATTTATATATATTATTATTTTATATATATATGCTTTGCTGCTGTTCTGGGCTTGGTTTAGATCTAAAAACTATTGAGGTTATTTAGACACTTTTTCTAATGATTTACAATACCCCCTGAGACTGAAAGCAAGCCAGGTTTTTTTGGAAACCTAAAACCTTTCTTTTTTATAGTTTTGAAAATCCTTGGAGTTTAGCTTTGAACTTTAACCAAGAAAAGTTATATCTCCTAAACAATGGCATTTGTTGATTGGATGAAGGACTAGATCAATATTGGTTTTGGCAACTGGCTTTGGCTGTGTTTGCCTGCAAAAATATGCAGGTTGTGGTGTCAAAAAATTATGTCAGTTCCTCAACTTGTGCCTCTTTTTCTTGGAGCTATGCCTGAAAGTTTCCAAAGTTACTTCTGAAAGTTAACCTAGAGTCCTCCTCAGCAAAGGAAGTTCACATCAAATAATGGAATGTAATCTACTATTGTGAACTAGCAGCAGCCTTTACTCTGCCTGTTTTCACGATGTTATCACATATGAAATCAAACAGTATGAGAAGGAAGATAATCAAGGAGACTTCGTAATATAACTGACCTCTATGTAACAGAAGTGTTAAAAGCATAGGGCCTGATTCTCATTTATACTAATTTAAACCATGGATTTAAACCACTCTGGCAGTCTAAAAGGGCCTTAAAGTGTAAATATATATTCATATATTTTAAGGCCAGAAGGTACCATTGTGATCATCTAGTCTGAACTCCAGCATAACACAGGCCATAGAACTTCCCTAAATTTATTGCTGGGTGAAGTCCAATAGCTGTGGTTGAACTAGGGCAGGGGTTCTCAAACTTCATTGCATCATGACCCACTTCTAACAACAAAAATTACTACACGACTCCAGGAGGAGGGACGGAAGCCTGAGCCCACCCGAGCCCTGCCACCCCAGGTGGGGGGGCCAAAGCCTGAGCCCCACTGCCCTGAACTGGGGGGCCAGAGCCCAAGGGCTTCAGCCCCAGAAAGGGGGCCTGTAATGTGAGCCCCACCAACCCGGGCTGAAGCCCTCAGGCTTCAGCTTCGACCCCAGGCGGTGGGGCTCAAGCTTCGGTTTTGGTCCTGGGCGGTGGGACTCGAGCTTTGGCTTTGTGTCCCAGGAAGTCTAAGCCAGCCCTGGTAACCCATTAAAATGTGGTCATGACCCACTTTGGTATCCCAACCCACAGTTTGAGAACTGCTGGACTAGGGTGTATCTTTAAGGACACTGTCCAATCTTGATTTAAAGTTTCCAAAGATGGAGAATCCATACAACCCTTGATATACTGTTCCAAAGGTTAATTACCATCACTGATACAAAAAGTGTACCTTATTTTGAGTCTGAATTTCTCTAGCTTCAGTTTCCAGCTGTTGGATCATGTTATCCTTTGTCTGCGAGGTTGAAGAGCCCTCTGTTATCATATTTCTTCTCCCCACGTAGGTACTTATAGTCTGATCTAGTAACTCCTTTACCTTCTCTTTGATAAGCTAAACAGATTGAATTCCTTGAGTCTGTTGCTATATGGCATGTTTTCCAATCCTTTATTCATTTTTGTGGTTCTTTTCTGCACCCTTCCCAATTTATCAATATCCCTTTTGAATTGTGGACACCAGAAGTGGACATACTATTTCAATGGAGGTTGCATTGGGACCAAATATAGAAATAACCCTGTTTGCTATTCCTGTTTGCCCACTCATGATGTTGCGTGGTGACTGATTTGTATTCTAAATCTTGATGCTAGGCAGCACCCCCTTGCTGTAAAGGAGGGATCAGTCATTCAGAGACTTCAAAAACTAGGTCTGTTCAAAGACCCAAGGGTTGAAACCACACACTCCTCACAGAGGCACAAACAAACAGAACTCTCTTACTGGTCCTCTTCAGGGGCCTGAAACCCAAGCCACTTAGAGACAAACAATGAACAGGTGGGCCAATCACGCCACTCATCAAGTCCCATTACCTCCAAGCACAAGTACATAACTATGCCCCGTAAAACTCCCCTGTTTGCCTCTCCTGTTTGTCCATAATGGACTATTTTTTGTAACAGAAGCACTTCCCTGTAAGCAGATGTTCACTCTAACCCAAATATCATTGTGCACATTGCACTGCACCGATGCTATTTCGGGCTGTTCTTCCAATTCTCTAAAGAATTTAACTAATTCACTATATAAGTAGTCCCACTGTATTAAAGAAAAAAATATTTAAATACTATGTATTGAAAACATCAGGAAATAAGGCACTGTAGAGAAAACAACTGAAGAACTTTGCATGTTAATGAAGAACCAGAAATAGGATTTGTATGGAAAGAATTATCCAGTCCTACCACATAAGGATACAATATGTTGTTTGGGCCACAAACAATGTGTATTTTTCTAATTTTCTCCATTATTCTTTTGAATGCTGTGATGCCTGCCATAATTTAAAGCAAAAGCCTTCTAAAACCATTTGATCTGTGTATGTATCCCCATGCTTTGCTTTGATAATTTACCCCATCATATGGATCAGAGGGTCATCTACACACCTGATTTCGGAACAAACCCTGTACTTTCTGAAGCATCCCATAGTTGAAGTGGAATTAAAATGTAAATATTTCTGTGTTTATTATCACAATGAACACAGCTAAGTGATTTTTCTGTGGAACATTCAAGTCTACTGGCAGTACTTGATGAAGAGACTGCAGCTACTGTAATATACCCTAAGAATTTCAGGAGTCTTCAGATTGAAAGAATGGTCAATCCTGTGATTTTTATCTAATCACTTCTTCATCTAGTACTGCTGAAAAGTAATGGTTAAGTCCATAAAAATATTATTCACATAAGTTAATACACTTCCTCCTTAGATTAATTTGATGCATTTTCTCCTGAGGGAAATCAATGTATAGTGCCTTCTGGAGTACCTCCTCCTCCAAACTGGGCCTTGGTGGCACAGAAATCTGTAATTGACTTCAATGGAAATTACATATCTGTACTTGCTGTGACATCAGGAGCAGATGGTCTAATGATCAAACTGTTTCTTATGTCTGGCCTTCTTTTTAGGGAAAATGTCTTCTTTTACAGTGAAGCCAATATAAAGTGTGTGTGCGCGCATATGGGGGAAACATCATTCGCAAGGGAAACAGTTTCAAGAATGCAAGTATTATTATTAGCTGAGCAGAAGGAAATGACTTGGAGATGAGAGTTTTGGTAGGTTTGGGTTAAAGTGTTGAAGTATAGATGTTCAAGCAGTTTGCAGACCATCTGAGCCACGAAGTCTGTGTTTCTCCTACATCCCCCTTCCCAAACACACCCGACGGAGGCTGGCATCATTGGTTGGGATATGTTGTTACTAGTTTAAAGTGGGAAATCGGAGGCAATTTACATGTTCCATTTGAAAGGCTAAATGAAACTCACTAGGTCTACAAAAAGGTTTAGACTTCCTGGTTCATGTCTTGAGTAGGTTATATTCCTCTTTCACTATGACTGTCACATCTGTAAAGTAACCTTTTACAATTCTACTGCTGAGAAATCCAGACCAACTTTAAAGAATTCATTTACTTTCATTAAACATACAATGCCAGGGACCAGCTATTAACGTGCTTTATTACAGGATGATTTTGGTTTGAAAGAGTGATCTTAGTAAGAAGAGAAAAATGAGTCAGTAATTTGTGGAAGTTGCTGTAGGCATAAAACATCTTAACCACAAAAGGCGGGGGTGTGGGGGAATATAGAGATGAGTTTTGCCTATGCTTCTAAAAATATCATCCAAAAGACTTTGTCACCCCAGTATTATAGGCATAGGCACACACACAGTTTCTCTGCCACCCCATATATAATATCTAGAAGACAATCCATTTAAAAGACTCTGGGCCAGATCTTCCAGTGCAGCATGGCTGTTTTAAGCTTCACTATGCAAGAGAGAATCACCCCAGTGTAAAGTGATATTCCAGTGGCATAGGTCCAGCATAGGGTCTCTTACACCACATACCCTGCTGAAGTTAGCAGAAGAAAAGGGAAGTGGCTGGAATGCCTCAAGCCCTGCAAATTTTCAGCTGCATTTTCAGCCCCCTGTAGCTCTGACATAAATTAGAGCAGCCCTCATGTTCTCTGACCCAAAGAATGTAGTTTGACACAAGTGAGACAACAAAAGGGTACAGAAAGGAGAGAGGAAGCACTACAGAAAAAAATTAAAAGAGCACATTATTACTTAACAAGGATCTGCTCCTAAGTCCATAGAAGTCAATGGAAAGACTATCTAAGATACCTATATGCCCCCCATTACCACAGTGTAACAGAGGTAGCAACCCCATTAAATATTTTGGGAGGCCATATTATATTAAGTCAACAAATCACTGTGGGCCAGGGATTGTATGCAACTCCCAGGTGAGAGTTATCACAGCGCCTCCAGGAATCAAAAACCAGTGTGAGTATGGTGGTGAATCTCTTAGGTTGTAAACACCTCCAGAGAGGTACTACCCCCTGGGGAGACTTGCATATACTGGCTCAAACTGGGTTTTCCAGAAACCAATACAGAAAGGGCTTTTGCTATTAAAAGGTGGGGTTTAAACTAGCTCGGGGCCTTCTTTCTGAACTAGCAAATGGTTATGACTGTGTCCAAAGGGAGGCCCCAACCCTTGTGGAAGGGTTGGAAGGGACGCTGGCCTATCAACAGTGAAGACAGGCAATTTTTGGTATGTTTAGTATGAGTTTAAATCTTTTTATTTGTATATGTTTTCTTTATAATGCTTTACATTAAGAATACACATGGTTGCTTAGAAAGAACTCTGTGGTAACTTGTAACTGCTAGCAATTCACTGTTCATATAGCCCTTGGAGAAAAAGAAAAGCACAGGCAGTGGTCTTTAGGCAGACGGGCTTACAGGGGATATCATATTGTAATGGAGGGGCCTGTGCAGCCTTAAAACCCTGATCAGGAGGGAGAGAGATGCAGGTCTTCAGGCAAGAGAGGTGACAGCTGGGGACTGGAAACTTTAAATGGGTGCCCTCAAGTGATCATGGAGGGGGAATACAGGTGCAGTTACCCTGAAACTGTTGCACATAGAATCAGAATCTTTTCCTGCATTTATCCTCATACCACCCCTCAAGGCAGGAAAGTACTATTATTATTGCCAGTTTATAGGTGGTAGACTCAGGTACAGCAAGACTAAGGGTTGGTCTACAGTGCAATGAAAACCCCACAGCACCAAGTCTCAAAGCCAGGGTCAATTGACTTGGACTTGGGCTGCAAGGCTAAAAATAGCAGTGTACATATTCCGATGTGGGCTGGAGCCCATCTAAGCGTATGTCCACACTGCAGTTAGACACCCACTGCTGGCCCATTCCAGCTCACTCAGGCTAAGGGGCTATTTAATTGTGGTGGAGCCATGTGCGCTCAGACTGAAGCTCTGGGACCCTCCCACCTTGCAGAGTATGATAGTCCAGGCCTGTACATCTACAATGCAATTAAACAGCCCCCTAGCCTGGGTCATCTGGCTGCAAGTTTTTAACTGCAGTGGAGACACACTCTAAGTGACTTGCCTAAGATCACAGAGGCAGGGAATCGAACTGGGAGTTTCTAATTGGCAGAGTAGTTTCTTAACCACTGGATGAGCTTTCTTCCCACTGAAGCACTAAGCTTTGGATCAGGCTGTTGGCCATGTTGATGGTTCCATTCAAATTATTTTGCTGTAATTGTAAGTTATTCATTTAATGTGGGCACTTTGGAAGAAGCTGGATTTTAGAAGAGACTTAAATGGAGTACTGTGGTTTGGCACTATTATTCCAGAATTCATCAGTGTTCTTTCCTGTTTTCCCTTGTAAAGTTCTGATGTCCTGCAGTCAACAACTCAGTTTATTTACTGAGTTGACTCAGGGAAAATCCTACTGGCTTCAGTATTTGGCCTTAAAAATTGCTACTAAATTTCTCCTCGGAAGAAGCAACAAAAATATTCTATCCTGATGTATTTTTAAGTCTGTCCACATGTAAAGTGCTGCTATAAATCTACTTCATTTTATGAGTTCAGAGTGGTACTTGGGAAGAGGGGATGTTTCTTAATTAAACAAGATATGTTCTGCTTAGATTCGGAAGTCTTTTCTGAGTGCTGTGATCTAGCCCATATAATCAATCTCCTTTCTTTATGGCAAGGGTTATGGAGATCATACAGCAGTGGTGAGTTAACAGAATTTCATATTGTGTTCACATAACAACACTGCACATAAGAGATTCCAACTGGGCTTTTAGCATCCCCTTCTAGGATAGGAATGTAGAACCACAGGACTCAACCATAGGCAAAGAGACTCAGCTTTTAGTGGTTTTTAACTCAAAAGGCAATATACTGAGAAAATGGAGGTCAGATACTGTCAGCAAGGGGGCTTTAAGCAGTGCTTAATTTGTAATGAAAGAGGTGCTGGAGCTCAAGCAATTAGGTGCCAGGGCTCAAGCAATTTTTTTACATTCAAAACTGATGCAGAAAATCCAGAGGTGCCAGGACTATGAACTGCAATGCTTAAAAGTGCTGGGGCTCAGCTCTGGCAAGTCCTGGCACAAATTAAGCCCTGCAGCTAAGGGAAAATCAGGGTTTGTAAAAGAATGGGTCTTCACAGATGTAAGAGTTAGCAGATCCTCTACTGGACTTCACAAGCACTCAGTTCCTTCAAAGGTTTCTCTCATCCTCTGTATACACAGAGTGCACCTATAGGTGCTACTTCCTTCCTGGAATTCCTATTTCCTTAACAATTTTGAAGGGTAGGGATGAGTGACGAGGCCAGTGTCCAGACTCAGATTTATTTTTAATAGGAAATGTCTAAGAACATTCAGATTTGGTTTGGGTACAAATATAATGGAAATAATGGGTTGAAATGTGATCACCACATAGCAGGAGAGGCATAGGGTGTCATAGCTCACTTTTCAGAGGGAAATATGAAGCAGAAGAATGAAGTGTGGCTGTTGTGTTTTACCGCAAGAGCTAAGTGAAAAATGCCAATACATTTTTGTGGAAGATTTCAAATTAATTTTAATTCTGCAGGATTTTCAGAGGAACAATATTTTGTTTTCATTTTTTATATTTTGGTGAAAGTTTTTACTGAAAATGTTTGGTTTTTCAGAAGTTCTTGAAATGATGCTTTGGTTCGGTTTGACTTCAACCCACCTCCCCCCGCCACCTCCCGTTTTCCTTTCCTCTCTCCTTTCCTCCTTTTTGTCACTGCAAAAAGAGAAACAAGGGAAGAGACGAAGGGGAAAAAAACAAATTGTTTAATCAAAAACTATAAAATAACCACAAAATGTATTTTGTAAAATTCTTCATTTTTTAAAAAAGCTCATTTTTTGTTCAAAAAACTTTTGTATGAAAATTTTCAACCAACTCGAATTACCGCTGTCATTTTTGTGACACTTAAACTGTGTCTCCTCTGCAGTCATTAAGGACCAGAATTTTCACATGACCAGCTGATGGGATGTTGAACATGACTTGTCTCTGTATATAGTGACACACTCTCTAACTAGTATAGGCCAGTGCCCATCCCCCTATTTTTCAGGGTCTCACTGCAACTCTTCCCAATCTCCCATTACCAGGGGTTCAGTGTGACTCCCATTCTTCCCTCCTCCAGCACCAGCTCCCCCCAGCCTTCTCACCATACCAGCAGCATTATGTTCATCCTTATTACTCCCTTCCCTCTCAGGTCAGGGATTCTATGTGCTCCACTTCCCCCTCTGCCATACCAGGGTCTCCGTTCTTCCCTCCTTGCGAAGGGCTATGTACATGCCTCACATGACCTCTTTCCCCCTATAACCCTTCTTTCCTTCTTCCTCCTCAACCCCCAACATCATTCTTGTTTCTGTCTTGGAGGTAAGTCATTCATGTTAAACTCTATAGGGAGGATGAGCAGAGATGAGAGGGAACATTGTTATAATAGAAGAAGTTAACAGGTGCCAATCAGCCACACATGCCAAACCCGCGGAAAAAACACAGAAATTGGGCTTGTTTTTGGCTTAATTGACTTGTGAGTTGCTTGTTGGCTAGTTTTTGGCTTGTAACTTGTTGATTATTTGGCTTGGCTTTGGCTTCAGACCCAGCCCCAGGCCCCAGCAAGTCTAATACCAGCCTTGGCGACCCCATTAAAACAGAGTCGTGACCCCCTTTGGGGCCCCGATCCACAGCTGAAAACCGCTGCTTTAGTACACCAACTGATTCTCTCACAGGCTTCCTAATACTGATTTGCTGAACTAATTTCTTATCTGCTTTGATATATTTGGATATTTGCTCTTTAAAATCCCTCTGAGCCGAGTTACATTTTACCTGCCATAGTTTATGTTCTTGACAATTGTCTAGGGCTGGATTTCTAACTTTTATTTACCTGTTTGACATGACTAATCTTTTGAAATTTGACATTCAATCCTATTTGAGTTTCTTGCTTTCTTGTTTCCTCTGTAGTTAGTGGGCAAGAATGCCTTCTGTGACTCTTATGGCATGCTTGAGTTCCCTTCAGGCTGAGTCGAGGGATTTTAATTGCCTCACTTTTTGACTAGCCCCTTCAATTTTTAAAGCTTTTCTCCCTTTCTTAAATTTAGCATCACCATCTATGGCTATTAAAGATTGCCTCAGATTTCTTAAAATGTTATGCATTTATCACTCCAGTGACAGCTCCAAGGTTGTTTTGGGAAGACACTTGCTTTTGAATGTGTAGGGAGATGTGCACATGTAGAATGGGGCCAGATTTCTATAAAATCATTGCTTACGTGTAGTGTATTTAACACAAGTTAGCTGTTGATTTTTCTCATGTTGAGTTGGTGGTTGTTGCATTGAGCAACCTGAACTGTTACATAGTGATTGTGTGGTGGAATGCATTCAGTAACAAAAATTGTTTCCTATTAATATGAAAAAGCTCAAAGCTACATCTTTCACAGATGGAAAAAAGCAATATAAATGGCGAAGCTTAATTCCTCAGTTGGTTTATGAATCCAAATCCCTTCAGGTACTCCAACTATCACAAATCCTTAAGTTCTAGATTTGCAAATGGATCTTTGATTAAATCGAAAAGTAAGTGTGAGAACATGCAGTTAGATAATTCCCTCTTGAATGTTCATTTGAGAAGATTCAAGAATATAAGTTATTCTTTCTAAAGTCATTTGCAGTTTATGCTCACTCAAAAGGCTTCAAACTTTTTCAGACAGTAGAATAGAAATAATATTTGCAGAACATAGTCATGTATTAGTCAATTAATATTTAGTGTCAGACAAAGTAACTAAAAGTAGGTCTACAAGTGTTTCTAATTTCCTCATATTTAACATCACAATATGGAAAAAAATATACATATGGCATCTCAGCAAGGTTACTCAAAGCTGAACAGATACGGTAGCCTGCATAATTTTCTTTGTCTAGCAACTTTTAGTATCGTTTCCATATTTCAGGCAGACTGTTACACAACTTGCAATCTCTCCGTCATCAAAAGATATTTTAAGTCCCATTCTCTACAATAGTTCCTTGGTCCTTGTCTCAGTTTTAGTCATGTAGAGGAACTGAAGACTTCTTGACTAGACTGGCAAAAACTAAAACATAGGTCAACAGGTTTTTACCAACATATTACTCAAAATGCATTTATGACTTATCTAAATTATGTCAGGTCAAGTCTAAAAGTAATAGCTACTGCTTTGTGGAACATATATTTTAAAACCAGTAAAGAATTGCAGTTAATTAATTTTCATGATCAATTGCCATAAAAGCACATGTATTGAAGCTGGTTTCTTATAAAAAATAAGAACAGTTATTGAGGTAAGCACTGCCTGGAGCCTGGAGCCCTAACACACACACACACACACACACCCCAGCCTCCTGCCCCAGCCCTGATCCCCCTCCCGCCCTCCACACCACCTTGATCCCAGCCCGGAGCATCCTCCTGCACCCCAAATCCCTCATTCCCAGCCTCACCCCAGAGTCTGCACACACAGCTGTAGCCCTCACACTCTCCCCACACCCCAACCCCAGCCCAGAGCCCCCTCCTGCACCCCAAATCCCTTATCCATGGCCCCACACCAGAGCCCGCACAGCCAGCTGGAACCCTCACCTCCCTGCACCTCAACCCCCTGCCCCAACCAAGAGCCCCCTCCTGCACCCTGAACCCATCATTTCTGGCCCCATCCCGGAACCCACACCCCAAGCCCAGAGTCCATACCCCATCCCAAACCCCAACTCCCTGACTCATTCCAGAGCCCCTTCCCATAAGCCGAACACCTCAGCTCCACCCCCCAGCCCAGAGCCCCCTCTTACACTCCAAATCCCTCATCCCTGGCCCCACCCCAGAGCCTGCACCCCCAGCCAGAGCCCTCACCCTCTCCCACATCCCAGCACACTGCCTCAGCATGGAGTCCCCTCCTGCACCCTGAACTCCTCATCTCTGGCCCCACTCCAGAGCCTGCAACCCCAGCTAGAGCTTGAACCCCTTCCCGAGCCCCAACCCCCTGAACCAGCCAGGTGAAATGAGTGAGAGTGTGAAGGTGGAGAGAGCGAGCGATGGGGGGGGGGGAAATGGAGTGAGTGGACACGGGGCCTCGGCGGAGGGGCAAGGGTGTTCAGTTTTGTGCGAGTGGAAAGTTGGCAACCCTACTGACATGGCCAACTTCTACTCAGACACTACAGTGATAACGCCTATAGAAAAATCTAAGGTAGACTGGTTATAGCAATACAACTATTATGTTGGGCTATAAAAAAAGAACGGGAGTGTCAGTGCACAAGAGCAGGCACGGCGGGTGCTATCAAACCGGATGTACCATGGTTGAGTGGTAAATATCACAGTGCAATAAATAACCATTTGAGTGGTACCAATGGAAGTATTAAGAGGAGGAAAAGGGAGAAGTTTTGAGATGTGATTTTAAATGATTCATTGAGTGTAAGGAGAGCAGTTCCAGACAGCTTGAGCTAGAAGAGAAATAAACATACTGAAAAGAGAACCTCTTTTCCCTATTTTGCGCTTCTTTTGGCTCCCTTTTTATTGCATTAGTTTCATCAGTCAGATGGAAGATCAGATTAGAAAAGAAAAGATGAGACTTATGAATACGCACATCTGTTCCTGTTGGAACGGAATGGATCCTATATACCCATGGCGACATAGCACTCTACACCACATAGAGGAAATGTACACTGGAGGGTGAAGATTTCCTTCTAATAGCTGACTGTGTTACTGAGAATGGCAAATAGTATAATGAAACAGAACATTAAATTTTGATGAAAAGCAGAGTCTCAAAGAATCAAACTTCAAAACAGATTTTTGGCTGCTTTTCTTGAATGCTGAAATTTAAAGAAAGGAAAAATGAGAAATTTGATGGCTACATTTTACACTGGTAAAAGAATTGTTGCTCAGTTTTTCCAGCAATCGTCCTTGCATTATTTTATTGTTTCTTACCCTGTTGTTAACAGACATGTCAATTGAAAACTGCATCTGGTTAATGTGCTACTCTTACAAGTCAACCATGTGTAACAATGATGATACTTCTATAATTACTTCCATCAGCGATCACAAGGCACTTTGCAAATCAATTTTTCTAAAACCCCTGTGACGTAGATCAGTACCTGAAACATAGGAACTGCCATCCTATATCAGACCACTGGTCCATCAAAATCCAATGTCCTGTTTCTGACAGTGACTAATACCAGAAGCTTCAAAGGAAGATTCAAGAGTCCCTGTAATTGACAGTTCTGGAATTTTTCAAAAATGAACTAATAGTAAATAAGTACCTGGACCAAGGGCCCAAACCTGTAATTTACACAATGTGTACTCATCCCCACACTGCTCACTTAGTTTGTATGTTTTTATGTTGTATACTTCCCCTCCCCCTTTCGTCTTAGTTTTGTGTTTTCAGATTGTAAACTCTCAAGGCCTGGATTGTGACTTCCTGCCGTGTGCCTGTATGGCACCTAACACACTTTAGGCACTACAGTAATATTAATAAAAGCAGTAAAATGCCCATAAGCAAAGTTTCTTCCTTACTATCGATAGTTCGTGGTAGGATTCTGTCCAATGACGAGGCTAGCTAGTATCACAGCATACATTCTTCTATGCCCAAGGGTGTCTAATGTCTGTTTGAATCCTACGAAGCTCTTTGACTCAGACATATTGTCACAGGGTGACACAGGCCCTTTAAGAGGGAAGAGCCCTAGTGCACCTGGACTGGTCAGTTTGCCCCCAATTAGGTTTAAGAGAGGGCACCTGCGTCCTAGAGAGAAGGACACCAGGTGAGTCAGAACCCAGTGATGCAGAAAGGGGCAGCTGAGAGATGCTTGACACCCAGAGGATAAAGAAGTAGTAAGGAGGAGTTGCTTGGAAGAAGAGCAGTAATCATGAGCTGCCAGTGAGCAGTTTGGAGGAAAGCTGTTGGGGAGAACTGATAAAAGTTGAGGACCCCTGAGAAGCGAAAAGCTCAGGCAGTGGCCCTAGAAAAAGGGGAAGATCCAGCATGGTCAGGAGAAGCTATCTGAGAAGCAAGAGGGTTGTTGAGGGAGGGTGGATCATGAGGGAGCATGGCAGCTTGGAGGAGAGGAGCACTGCAGGCTGCGGCGCCCTCAGGGTGAAGAACTGGGTGAAGAGCTGCAGGAAGACTGGTCAATCTCAGGCAGGGAGGCCTGGAGAGCGGGGCTCTGGCTCAGTGGAAAAAGGAACTGAGAACAAAGTGCTGCTATTGACTCTCAGGTGAGTGACTTGCTGGTGATGTCCTGGGAGAGAGGAATGGGAAAAACCTGCTGTTCCTTTATGTTTATTATAGAAATTTGAAAGTGGAGTTTACTATGAGGTTTGAGGGAACTACTACATGGAGGTATGTGAATAAATTATACCCAGAGATGGACTTTCTATCACAGTGAGAGACTATGAGCTAAATGCTCAAAAGGATTTAGGTGCCTGAAAAAATCACTGAGTTAGGCATGTAGGCTCTCCACATACTGAATGGGGAGAGACAGGTACCTGAGAATTGAATCCATGAAAGCCAGCATGCTAGGTGGGGAGCCTCCTAAGGTAGTCAATGGGAGACGACAACCAGAAGGCTAAGCCCCACCTCTCTCTGAGATAGGTGCAGGGAGGTGCCTATCTCTGCTTTCTGTTCTTGGCTGGGAACTCTCTTTTGAGTTAGGGCATCTATGTCATTTTAGCAAGAAGGGGATGGGGAGGTGAGGATGGGAAGGAGGATCACTTCCCTCATGACTTTTAGCCTAACGGTTAGGGCACTCATCTGGGAGATGGGAGACTCCCAGTTTGAGTCCCACCTCCACCTAAAGGGGAGAAAGGATTTGATCTTGGTATCCTCTCAGGTGAGTGCTCTAACCATTGGGCTAAGGAATAGTCTGAGCTAAGGAGTCCCTCAGTCTCTCCAGTTGAAGCTGTCACTCTGTGAATAAATAATGACAGCCTCAGTAGAGCAGGGAGACTGGATCACGGGTCACTCACATCCTAACTGAGTGCTCTAACCACTGGCTGTAGAATCAGTCTCATGCTTGTGTGTACTCTTACTCTCTCTTAGAGTAATTTTGGCCCAGATATCTCCACATCAGAGTATTCAATATTCCAGTGGTTAGAGCACTGACCTGAGAAGTGGCAGATCCCTATTCAAATCCCTTCTCCCCCTTAGGTGGAGCGGGGACTCGTACTGGGAGTCTCCCATCTCCCAGGTGAGTGCCCTAACTACTAGGCTAAAAGTTATGAGGAAGGTGATCCACCTCCTCCCTCTCTCTCCCACAGTTTTTCTATTAAACTCACCTATAGGGGCTCAATCTGATAGGCAGTCACTGAGCATGCTTACCAGATTGGACCCCCTCAGGTGAGTTAAGTGGCTGAATGCCCGTCTTCCCCAGGTTTGTGAATCACTCTGGATACAGGTGTCTGGATGCCCATAGGGAGGAAGCAGAATGCGTACTCAGAGGCAGAAACATAGGCATCTAGGGAATTTTTACTTCAATTTTAGGTACCAAGTGAGTTTAGGCACCTACAGGGTTTTAGTGGGAGTTTTGAACACGGAAGTGGTCCCAGAACTGGGCTTTAGGTGGGGGCCTCACTATGGAATATCCTGTAGCAATGACAACTACATGTTAGCTACATGTTGAGTTTAAACTATTTCCTTTGATCAATGTCAAGTGTGTTATCTTTAAATCATCTCTCGTTTGACTCATGACAAAATATAAGTAGTAGGCCTGACAGGAAAACTGGAATTCCATTTCACAAAAAGTTGAGGTTAAAGATTTGTTTTTGTTCTGCCTCACAATGAAAAAAAGACTTCTTGAAGTTTTTTTGTGAAAAAATGTGAGAGAGCTCCTAGAATGGCCAAAAGGAGGTAGTCATGGTACTCCCTTGGGAGGAAGGAGACCCTAGTTCAAGTACCTGCTCTGCCTGATTTGGAGTAGGGACTTGAACTTGGTCCCACATCCTAGCTGAGTGCCCTAAACACCAGCCTATTGGCTATGCTAGGGTCACATGCACTCTCTTCTCCCCTCCACTTCCCCTCAGGCCTGGCAAGCTATTTAGTCAAAACAAAATTTTCCAAGAAGAGGTCCAGTTTCAACAACTTTTTTTTTTTTCTGGAAGAATGCAGTTTTTGTCAAGATTCCTGACCAGCTCTAGTAAATATGCATGTCCTAATAATATTCTCTACATTGTTCATTACGTTTTATATCTGTCTCTTCTCCCTAAACAAATAGCCCCAATATTTTCATCTCCCCTCAAATACATTTAGGCCAACCCGTTCAAACCTGGGTGTTTAAAACTGGGCTCCTCTATCCCATATTCAGGCACCTGAAAATCAGACCACTTTCACTTAGGGGTTTTAAGAACCCACAACACACAACCATTTAAGGAATGAACTGACTGCACAACATTTAAAGAAATATGCACCATATAAAAATATATATAATAATAAAGAAACCAAACATGCTGAGGAAAACTAGAACAGCTTTTTCTGAACCTTAACTATTTCCTTTAGAGTCAGCTACATTATATCACCCACATTTCTCTGTACTGGGTGGAGTGGGTCAGGAAGGAGAAAGGAGTAGTTTCTAATAGCTGAACTATAGATCTTACTGTAGCCAGAGGCAGTGCAATGAGCGGTTTGCTGTAGCTGGATCAGCAAAGAAGCTAGCTGCCTTTTAGGTCCAAAAACAAATCTACCCTCAAGTGCTTGGTGGTTGCTCGAGATAAAATCACTAGCAGCCATGTAGACTTTAAGTGACAAAATTGGGCGGTCAGAGAGTTAAGCCTTTTGGCAGCTCCTCCCCAATGGAAAGAGAGTGTATCGGGAATGTCCTGAGAAAGCAAATTTCCCTGAGATTTAGCTGAAGGCTGATGCTCAGTATCTCATAGGACAAGATCCTATATGATCAAAAATGACCCTTGAATATCAAAGTACATACACTATCACTATATGGCATACATAGGTGGTATATGTACTAACATAAGAATGTGGGGGATTTATATGTTCAATATCTTCATCAGTGATTTAGAAAATGGCAGAGAGAGTACACTTATAAAGTTTGTGGACGATACCAAGCTGGGAGAGGTTGCACGCATACAAAATGGGAAATGACTGCCTAGGAAGGAGTACTGCAGAAAAGGATCTGGGGGTCTTAGTGGTCACAAACTAATAATGAGTCAACATGTAACGCTGTCGCGCAAAAAAAAGCAAACATCATTCTGGGATGTATTAGCAGGAGTATTGTAAGCAAGACAAGAGAAGTAATTCTTTTACTCTACGCCGTGCTAATTAGGCCTCAACTGGAGTATTGTGTTCAGTTCTGGGCGCCACATTTCAGGAAAGATTTGGAGGAAGTCCAGAGAAGAGCAACAAAAATGATTCCAGGTCTAGAAAACATGACCTATGAAGGAAGATTGAAAAAATTGGGTTTGTTTAGTCTGGAGAAGAAAAGACTGAGAGGGGATATGATAACAGTTTTCAAGTACATAAAAGGTTGTTACAAGGAGGAGGGAGAAAAACTGTTCTTCTTAACCTCTGAGGATAGGACAAGAAGCAAAGGGCTTAAACTGCAGCAAGGGCGACTTAGGTTGGACAGTATGAAGAACTTCCTAACTGTCAGAGTGGTTAAGCACTGGAATGAATTGCCTAGGGAGGTGGTGGAATCTCCATCATTGGGAATTTTTAAAAGCAGGTTGGACAAACACCTGTCAGGGATGTTCTAGATAATACTTAGTCTTGCCTTGAGTATAGGGGACTGGACTAGATGACCTCTCGAGGTCCCTTCCAGTTCCATGATTCTAGGTCTATCCTCTGTCTAATTAGCATTAATGTGAATTACATGCCTAAATTCTCTACTCTATGGAAAAATAGACTAATTATTCAAAAGGACAGCATTGTCAGAATTGGAAAATATGCAACAGATGGACTCTTAAATAATTTCCAGTCATTTAATGTAACTATATTCAGATTATCTGGGCACATGTTTCCCCTATAAGAGAAATTTTGCTCTCATTTACAATGGTGCAACCCCATTTAAGTCCATGGGGTTTCACTGATAAATCTTAGACCAGAATCTGATCTGAGATGTGTATCTTACTCAGTTTATAGGACTTTCCAGTCCTGTTGATTACGAAAAGCAAGTATGCTACTAAATCTATTCAACAGTAGGATGATACAAAATGTGTTCTTCCAACTAAATAGTTTTCTTCAAATCTGAAACAGATGGGGACACAATGAATTACCTTGCATGAGATCATCTGGACTTCTGAATGGAATGTAGTACATTTGGTCACATTACATATGTTAAGATCTGATTTTTATGGTCTGATCCTGGAAGTTCCTACCATCACACACATTTACTCTTGTGCATAGGCTCATTAAGGTCAATGGGACTACAAGCAGTAATAATTTGTATTACTTATTTGCATGTAAGTGTTTGCAGGGTTGGACTCTGCATATAATATCATGCATATATACAGTCTATTATCCTAAAGACTAACTTCTCCTCCAAGTTCCATATGCATAATAAATGGAAAATTATCAAAATGAGACAGAGGAAAAGAAAATCTGAAGTGAGTCCTTTTCCTAGGTCTCCCAAGGAGTCTAGTCTTTCTAGGCTGTAAAATTGTTGGGGAAGAGTGTCTTAGACAGCACCAGACATATTGCTGACATCTGACAAAATAAAAGATAACATTTAATAACCTTAATTATGCCTTTTAACAAAAATTGGAACTGTGCTTAAAATAATGATGTACTACTAAGAGAAAGATTAGGATGAAAGTTTACATGTATAGATTTGCAGGTATTAAAATTCCCTTATTCACGAGATTATTCACAGACATTTCAAATTCATACAAAATGATGGGGTCTAAATTAGCCATTACCACTCAGGAAAGAAATCTTGGAGTTATTGTGGATAGTTCTCTGAAAACATCCACTCAATGTGCAGTGGCAGTCAAAAAAGCAAACAGAATACTAGGAACCATTAAGAAAGGGATAGATAATAGAACATGTCAGAATGCCACTATATAAATGCCACACCTTGAATACTGCCTACAGTTCTGCTGGCCATCTTAAAAAAGATATTAGAATTGGAAAAAGTACTGTGAAGGGCAACAAAAGTTATTAGGGGGATGGAACAGCTGCCATATGAGGAGAGATTAAAAAGACTGGGGGTATGTCTATACCACCCACCGGATCGGCAAGCAGCAATTGATCCAGCGGGGGTCGATTTATCGCATCTAGTCGACTGGGGAGCTGCAGCAGTCAACTCATCATAGTGAAGACACCGAGGTGAGTAGGTCTAAGTTCGTCAACTTCAGCTACGTTATTCACATAACTTAGATCAATCCATCTCCCCCCTCCCCCCCCAGTGTAGACCAGGCCTGGGACTGGTCAGTTTAGACACCCAATGAAAGTAAAAGACAGCAGGTTTAAAACAAACAAAAGGAAGTATTTCTTCATACAACACAAAGTCAACCTGTGGAACAAGTTACCAGGGGATGCTGTGAAGGCCAAAAGCATAACTGGGTTAAAAAAAGAATTAAACACGTTCATGGAGGATAGCTCCATCAATGGCTATTAGCCAAGATAGTCTAGGATGCAATCCCATGCTCTGGGCATCTCTAAACCTCTGACTGCCAGAAGCTGGGACTGGACAACTGAGAATGGATCACTCAAGAATTGCTCTGTTCTGTTCATTCCCTCTGAAGCATCTGGCAACAGCCAATGATGGACGACAGGATATGGGGCTGGATGTACCATTGGTCTGACCATTCTTATGTTCTTAAATTAGAACCCAGGTGATTAAACCCCATTTTTGTGGAAACCAATCCTACTAGAAATAATAGTTCATACTTACAACCAAAATCTGCTGAAAGCTACAGTGGTGCAAATCCACTGAAGTCACAAGTGTGAGAGTAAAATTTAACCTTCATTAGCATCTGACTGAAGTCAGAGAATTTAGCCATGGACTTCAAGGACAGTAGGATCTGACTTCTAGTCAAAAGTCCAATCCTGAGAGGTACTGAGCACCTACAACCTCCAATGAATTAAATAAATAGAGGGTGCTGAGCACTTTCTTCAATATACATGTGGCATATGGATTTATAATGCAGCCACAACTCTGGCAATTCAGTCACAAATTTAAACAGGTATGTTGATAACTGAGTGGGCACTTTTGTACATATCTAACTTAAATGTCCAATTTTTCCAATTCATGTGAGCAAAAGTGGTTAGGAATCTCGGACTGGAAGGAACCTCCCAGGCCATCAAGTCCAGTCCCCTGCAGTTGCAAGCAACCTAGTGAGATAATCCTATTCATAAACTTTACTTGAAAGTGTCTATTCCTATGATGTGCGTATGCAACACTGATTTATGCATGTGGGATTTTTGACACCCAACTGCCTGAAAATTTAGGCTAAACTTTCTAAAAATTGTCCATATCAATATGATGATCCTGACTAACTTAGTTATCCAAATACAGCAGAAACTTAAAATATTCTAGGCAAAATGAGCCAGCATTATCTACCTTGTGACTCTACTGCAGAGCAATAGGTGTATTATATTTATTATTTAGATGATCCTTTTGAAAGAACTATTTAAAATATAGTGGAATTATTTACAATTGAATAAGTATCAGGCATAGTGTGTTTTAAAGCAGCTTCCTCTTTTGGCAATCTCCAACACTATTTACCAAGACCAGAGACTTGGTGTCTTCATTTTATAACCTTCCTTTTAACACTCTTGAAATGCTTGACAGAGAGTCGGAGGAATTCTTGGAACTGGAATCTCTAATACCACATTAATAACAGGAGATGGAACAGTATATTCTGCTACATAAATGCATTTGCACATGAGCACAAAATCAAATTGATCCAGCAGAAAATTCTCTGTAGGATTTATTGGACACCAGACAGAATGAAAAATAGCTGGATTAAAGGGAATGATACTTACTGGAGCTGTGGACATTCTCAAAGTAATTAGTTACACATGTTTTGGTTGTAAATTCTGGGATGAGGTAATAAACAAATAAAATGTGGTTTTGGAAATGACATCCCTAACTACCCAAAATGTCCAATACTAGAAGAATCTGGATGTTTCAGAGCTTGGAACTCTAAAAACGGACCACAGAAAAAAATTTCTTTTAAGAGCAACAGCTGTTGCAAAGGAGAGGATACCACAAAAACTGAAGTCAGCATAAGCTGAAATGTTGATTGATGCACTGAGCTAAACTAATTGATACATTTAGAAAAGGCTTCTGTTTGAATAAACTATGATATGTATATAATATTTCTCACTCCCACACACCCACCCTTTGGTTAGTTACCTGTGTTCACTAACTCAAGTTAAGATTGCATCTTCTCTTCTAGTGAACACCCAAAGGGTGGGTCTTAGACGAGCCAGAGAGATGGGAATTCTGGATAGAAGAAAACAACATATTTCTGAGACTTATAATTATTATTTATATTGCAGTAGCATCTAGGAGTCCTATATATGGACAAGGATCCCATTGTGCTTGGCATTGTACAAACATAGAACTTGCCCCTTGGAGTTTACAATCACAGGACTTAATCCTGTTTCCACTGCCCAAATGGACATTTCCCCATCATCTTATACAGGAACAGGGCCCTTGATGTCATTCATGCCTCCTCATTTTCCTTAATAGCAATTCTGAAGGAGTTACTGATGGAAACTTCACTGAAGTCTTCAGCAGTTCCTTAAGAGTAAAAGATGTCAGTGGGAGTGGCCATTCATTCTTGCATGTACATTGAAGAAGGTGCTCAGCACCTTCTATGCTTAATTATGTCAATGGAAGTTGTAGGTGCTCAACACGTCTCAGGATTGGGCTCTTGACTAAAGGCCAGATCCTGTTGTCATTGGCTAAACTCTCAGACTTCAATACGGCAGGGTCAGATGCTCATGAAAGTTAAACTCCGCTCTCATGCTAAAGCTCGTGAAATACATTGATATTTTAGGAGTTCTAATTTCACTTCTGTTTTGCCAGTGTAACGTATGTTTGATCTTTATTATTCAGTGCCCAACAAGCCTTGACAGCCACAGAGACTCCCCCAGCAATGGCCTACAGCAGCAGCAGCCAGGCAAGGAGGGGCCCAGCCGCTATCCATGTTTCTTTCTGTCCCTGAGGTCACAGCTGCTAGTGCACTCATACTACTGTTCACAATTTAAGCTCTGTCTGGACACTTTCTTTTCTGCTGATTGGATGTTTGTTCCAAATTCCTCCTGTCCCTTTCTCCCTTCCTGTCCCTTCACTGTCAGCCTCACCATTCTTGCCCTCCAGGCTTCTTTCTAATCCTTCCCTCTTTTTCGCTGCTCTATTGTTCCTGTTTACTCAACTGCCCTAATAAAAATACCACAAATGGGTAAAAGATGACTGAGATGGAATGACAGAGCCATGTGCCATCATGGTCCTGATTGCTTTGCTTGTATACTGGATTCCTTATCCCTAAGCTCCGTGCCCCCTGCACACACTTTGTTTATCTTTTAGATTTTAAGCTGTATGGGACAGGAGACGGGTCTCTCTGCATAAGTGTAGGATAAGGCCCTGATCCTGATTAGGTGCAGCCAACTAATAAATAACAAGAGTGGCCATGAAAGTATGTATCATAAATATAAAGGGAAGGGTAAACACCTTTAAAATCCCTCCCGGCCAGAGGAAAAGCCCTTTCACCTGTAAAGGGTTAAGAAGCTAGGATAACCTCGCTGGCACCTGACCAAAATGACCAATGAGGAGACAAGATACTTTCAAAGCTGGAGGGGGGGAGAAACAAAGGGTCTGGGTCTGTCTGTGTGGTGCTTTTGCTGGGGACAGAACAGGAATGGAGTCTTAAACCTTAGTAAGTAATCTAGCTAGATATGCGTTAGATTATGATTTCTTTAAATGGCTTAGAAAATAAGCTGTTCTGAATGGAATGGATATTCCTGTTTTTGTGTCTTTTTGTAACTTAAGGTTTTGCCTAGAGGGATTCTCTATGTTTTGAATCGGATTACCCTGTAAGGTACTTACCATCCTGATTTTACAGAGGTGATCCTTTTTATTTTTTCTTCTATTAAAATTCTTCTTTTGAGAAACTGAAAGCTTTTTCATTGTTCTTAAGATCCAAGGGTTTGGGTTTGTGGTCACCTATGCAAATTGGTGAGGATTTTTATCAAACCTTCCCCAGGAAGGGGGGTGCAAGGTTTTGGTGAGGATTTTGGGGGGAAAGACGTTTCCAAACAACTCTTTCCCAGTAATCGGTTAAGCGTTTGGTGGTGGCAGTGATAAAGTCCAAGGGCACAGGGTAAAATAGTTTGTACCTTGGGGAAGTTTTAACCTAAGCTGGTAAAAGTAAACTTAGGAGGTTTTCATGCATTCTGTCCCTGGCAAAAGCATCACACAGACAGACCCAGACCCTTTTTCTCCCCCCTCCAGCTTTGAAAGTATCTTGTCTCCTCATTGGTCATTTTGGTCAGGTGCCAGCGAGGTTATCCTAGCTTCTTAACCCTTTACAGGTGAAAGGAATTTTCCTCTGGCCGGGAGGAATTTTAAAGGTGTTTAGCCTTCCCTTTATATTTATGACAGTATGGCAGTCCAAATTGATTCACATTTGGATCAATATTTGTGTTATGCTCATACAAAGCATAATACAAATATAAAATCCCACTTCTTCATTTGGGACAGTTGCCCTGTCCACAACCATGCTTGTGTACAGAATTTTATTTGTATGAATGTTCACTAACAAAAAAAGTGAAAGGGGTCATGAATTCTGACAAAGCCAACTCCCATTTTGTATTTGAAAGGACATTCTGAACTGCTTTTCTGCTGGTTTGGGGGCTGTAGGCTAGAGCTAGTAGGCATTTAACAATTCATGCCCTACCTGTGAGCCTCTAAACAACTTTCTGCTTGGTGGAACAGGCAGTAGGGAGCCCCAATGGCTTCATTACAGGGCCAAGTGCACTGCTTTTCCATCGGAGGTTTTGAAAAATCTACGGTACATGCCAGCATCTAAAAAAAACCAACTGAGCAACTCTGTGTGGTTGAATCCAGCAACACGTTCTGCCCACAGCTGTTGAAACTAATCTTTTAATAGCTGTCACCATCTGTGACCGATCAGTATATTTCTGAAACACATTCATGGGTGTTATGGTTAACAGCAGATATTCTCAACAAGATAATCTGGCCACTTGCACGTAGCAAGGGTGCCGTCAAAAAGCATGCATTAACCCTCATCTGTAGCTAGCAGCAAGCTCTTTTTAATTTAATTTCCCATGGAATTGCTCCTCCCTGTATAGCCTGATGAATGTGGAGAGGCATACCACAATCAAGTATAATGAGAGAAAATAAAATGAATAACATGGTGACTTGTTGCAGCTATGCTGAGTAGCATCTGAAATAAATCACTGTACAGCTTGTTCCAAATGTTCAGTTTGATGTGATCTGCTTAGAAGTATTTTGCAATAAAGTAATTGGTAGTCCTCTAATAAATCAGGTACTAATGACTGCTAAGTGACTGTGGTACTATATACCCCATCCATGTGACTGCCAAGAAAACTCCATGGCCAATTTGATGCACAATATATCAGTATCAGTACTGCAATGCTGATTTGCCTTTATTAACAAGAGGAAGGCTGGTGTTGTGGTTAAGGCACTGGACTGGAACTTAGGAGTTCTAAATTCATTTCCTGGCTTAGCCACAAGCTTCCTGTGTGACTTTGGGTAAATTGCTTAATCGCCATTACTCAGCTCTCCATCCATGAAATGGAATTAGTTCCCTATATCACAGGACTATGGAAAAAACAAATACATGAATGATTGTGTGACACTGATACAGGGGTGATATGGGTCATAAAATAGGACTGCAGAGAATGAAATACACAAGTGTCACGGCACACTATTACTGAAACATTGCTTACTTTCTCATTTTCACTGTATAATTATAAAATAAATAGATTGGAATATAAATATTGTACTTACATTTCAGTGTAATAGTTGAGCCTGTTTTTCAGTTGTGAGCCTTGTCTAAAGCCCAAGCCGCAGGTGGCGGGGCTGAAGCATGTAACTTAGCTTTGTGGGGGCCCTTATGGCATAGGGCCCAGGGTAATTGCCCTGCTTGCCATCCCCTGATGCCAGCTCTGCACTTGCAATCCCCCATAACCATCCCAGGTTGAGAAATGCTGATTTAGATGAGTTGAGGAAGACCTCTGTGTACCCCTGGCTGAGAACCAGTGCTCTAGGTGCTACCCTAATACAAATAAATAAAATAAGTCAATGGGAGCTGCAGGTGCTGAGCAACCATGAGTGGGGGTATGGTGGGGCATGGGGAAAATGGGGTCATTTCTGTTCCGGTAACTGACTTTAGGAAATCAGGTTTGAAAAATTTGGTATGACTCTGTAGAGTCTGCCCTTTTACGCTATGTAGTCTCCTTGTCAAGTTTTATTACTTACACTTAAAACTTCAAGACCCAAGGCTTTTAATGTCACTTTGAAAGTTTATTATTCTTTTTATCAATCAAATAATTTGTTGGGAGGATCACAACTATTTCCATCCAAATGAAACCATGTTAATCACACCAAAAGGTAACATTACAGGAATGAAAGTCCCTAAAGAGTAGCAGATGCTTTAAAATATTTTGGATGCTGGATCTCAGTCTTCTTGTTTAAATTAAAGTGGACGATGGATCAATTGGAATTACTGTTAATAAACACTGACTGACTCTTTGCTGAGTGATCCTGCCAGTTATTTCACTTTGGCATACAGTGCTATCATAAACAAATCTTGCAGCATTCATCCTAGCCTCTTGCTGTGAAGGAATTCAGCTGAGCTGACTGATGAGTCATTTAGATTTTTGAAAATTAAGTTCCCAGTTACTTTTTGCTTGATACGAACAATTCCCCCCCCCCAATATGCACATTGGTTGTCATTTAGATCTTTAGAATTCTGCCTTTTGCCTAATTAACACATCTGTAGTATCCCCTATACTTTTTGTGAATACTATGGTAACGCTGATGTACAGACATCAGTAAACAGGCAACCACACCACTGCAAAGCAACATTTTTCCATTTTCTAGTGGGTAGAGCTGAAGATTGGGAATCATGGTGCCAGTATTCTCTTCCCAGCTCTGCTGCTAACACACTGCAACCTTGGGCATGTCACTTTACTTCTCTCTGTTTCTGATTCCCCTGTCTGTAAAATGGGGATGGTGCTACTTAGCTCACCTCCCACACGAGCTCTAATTCATGAATGTTTGTAAAGCACTGACACTGGATTAAAGAGGCTAGAGGAATACATATCAATAACTTAGATGATGGAGTGGAGAGCATGCTTAAACTCTGCAGATGACACCAAGCAGCAAAGGGATACAAGCGTTTTAAAAGGCAGGACTACAGTTCAAAAAGACCTTGATAAATGAGAGATTTGGTCTGAAATCTACAAGAAGAAATTCAATAGAGACCAATGCAGACTACTACACTTTAGAAGGAAAAAACAGTCAAATGCACATATACAAAATGGGGAATAACTGGCTAGGTAGTAGTACTGCTGAAAATGATCTGGGGTAAGAGTGGATACAAGTTGAATAGGAGTCAACAATGCAATGTAGTGGCTTAAAAGGGTAATATAATTCTGGGATGTATTAACAGGAGTGTTATATGTAAAATATAGAAGGTAATTGTCCCACTCTTCTCAGCGCTGGTGAGGCCTCACCTGGATTACTGTCCAGTTCTGGGCAACACACTTTGGGAAAGATGTGTACAAATTGGAGAATGTTGAGAGGAGAGCAACGAAAATGATAAAAGATTTTAGAAAACTGACCTGTGAGGAAAGGTTAAAAAAACTGGGCATGTCTAGTCTTGAGAAAAGAAGACTGAGTGGAACCTGATAACAATCTTCAGTTATGTTAAGGGCTTTTATATAGAGGATGGTGATCAATTGTTCTCCATGTCCACTGAAGTAATCATCTTCATTTGCAGCAAGTGAGAATCAGGTTAGGTATTGCTAAAAATTTGTGACTATAAGATAGTTAAGCTCTGGAATAGGCTTCCAAGGCAAGTTGTGAAATCCTTGTCATTCGAGGTTTTTAGGAACAGGTTAGACAAACATCTGTCAAGAATAGTCTACATACACCTGGTTCTACCTCAGAACAGGGGCTGGACTAGATAGCCTCTGGGGTCCTTTCCAGCCCTACATTTCTATGAATAAGATTCCAAGTATGTATTCTATAAATAACCATGGGCATATGAAGGCAGAAACTTAGAGGTCTGAGGGTCTTGGTGGCAGGGAATCAAAGAGAAAACCAGAAGGTGCAATGAGTTAGAAGAGACGAAGAGATCAGTCAGCCTCACCTCAGTCCCTGGAAAAATCATGGAGCAGGTCCTCAAGGAATCAATTCTGAAGCACTTAGAGGAGAGGAAAGTGATCAGGAACAGTCAGCATGGATTCACCAAGGGCAAGTCATGCCGGACTAATCTAATTGCCTTCTATGACAAGATAACTGGCTCTGTGGATGAGGGGAAAGCAGTGGACGTGTTGTTCCTTGACTTAAGCAAAGCTTTTGACACGGTCTCCCACAGTATTCTTGCCAGCAAGTTAAAGAAGTATGGGCTGGATGAATGGACTATAAGGTGGATAGAAAGATGGCTAGAATGTAAGGCTCAACGGGTAGTGATCAATGGCTCCATATCTAGTTGGCAGCCAGTATCAAGTGGAGTGCCCCCAGGGTCAGTCCTTGGGCCGGTTTTGTTCAATATCTTCATAAATGATCTGAAGGATGGTGTGGATTGCACCCTCAGCAAGTTTGTAGATGACACTAAACTGGGAGGAGAGGTAGATACGCTGGAGGGGAGGGATAGGATACAGAGGGACCTAGACAAATTGGAGGATTGGGCCAAAAGAAATCTGATGAGGTTCAACAAGGACAAGTGCAGAGTCCTGCACTTAGGACGGAAGAATCCCATGCACCGCTACAGACTAGGGACTGAATGGCTCGGCAGCAGTTCTGCAGAAAAGGACCTAGGGGTTACAGTGGATGAGAAGCTGGATATGAGTCAACAGTGTGCCCTTGTTGCCAAGAAAGCCAATGGCATTTTGGGCTGTATAAATAGGGGCATTGCCAGCAGATGAAGGGACGTGATTGTTCCCCTCTATTCGACTTTGGTGAGGTCTCAGCTGGAGTATTGTGTCCAGTTATGGGGCCCACACTACAAGAAGGATGTGGAAAAATTGGAAAGAGTCCAGCGGAGGGCAACAAAAATGATTAGGGGACTTGAACACATGACTTATGAGGAGAGGCTGAGGGAACTGGGATTGTTTAGTCTGCGGAAGAGAAGAATGAGGGGGGATTTGATAGCTGCTTTCAACTACCTGAGAGGTGGTTCCAAAGAGGGTGGATCTAGACTGTTCTCGGTGGTAGCTGATGACAGAACAAGGAGTAATGGTCTCAAGTTGCAGTGGGGGAGGTTTAGGTTGGATATTAGGAAAAACTTTTTCACTAGGAGGGTGGTGAAACACTGGAATGCGTTACCTCAGGAGGTGGTGGATTCTCCTTCCTTAGAAGTTTTTAAGGTCAGGCTTGACAAAGCCCTGGCTGGGATGATTTAGTTGGGGATTGGTCCTGCTTTGAGCAGGGGGTTGGACTAGATGACCTCCTGAGGTCCCTTCCAACCCTGATATTCTATAATTCTATGATTCTAAGAAGTCCATTAGTAGGGACGATGGATGGAGAAGAAAGAATCTGATGGGGATAGGGACATGGCAGAAGAAAATGCAGGTGGTTTCTTTTTTGCAATGGTATATGGCCTGAGATCTTGGGGGATATCAGCTCCATTTAATCTTGTTCCACCTAGGAGAACAAGAAAACTGATCTATTTCATTGAAATTACATGAAGATCAGTCTTCTTGCAGTCCAATGCAATAGACTATTTTGTTTAGCATCTGACATATAAACAGTTGCAAACAAAAACTAATTGTATTTGACTTTGTAAAGTTAATAAATACAATAACAGAAAGAGCTGTTTACAGCTATGCCCAATTTCCCTAGCACAACAATTAAAATCCTTTTTCAGCTCAACAAACAAATCCTTGCAGCAACTCACTCTTCTCCTTTTCTCATCTTGAAAAGGAACTCAGTCACCTGTTCCTACTATGATTTGTCTCTTAGCTAGTTTCTAACCCACAGCAGAATTTTTACAGAAATTTTTTTTATCCATCCCACTGTGATATTTAATCAGTTTGTGTGGGTAACTGATGACACCCACTATTATATTTCATTGCCTCTTTCATCTCCTTTAATGTTGTGCATTCATGATCTTTTTACCCAATATGGAAACCAATTGTACAATTCTGCTTGTGTATTTGTATTCTTAACCTTTGGGATTTTTATCAATCCATATTCTTTTGTGTGGTCTTCTCCACTCAGAAGTTTTCTCTCAGTCTCTATGGAATCTTTTAAGCACAATGCTCCTCTCCCACTTCTTTGACCGAATCGGTCCTTTCTGTATCATTTATACCCAGGTTAAAATAGCCCATTGATTTTTATCATTCTAACATATTTCAGAAGAACCCACTATGTTAAGTTTATCTTCTATTGCCAGGTATTCCAGGTCCCCTATTTTTGCACTCAAAATTCACACAAATGACATTTATGGTTTAATTATGGCTGTGTGCTTATGTTTAACATCTTTGTGTGACACCCTGGTGCTTCTGCAGAATGTAACTCTGATCTCAGTGACTCTCCTCCAGATAAGCCGCCATTTCTGTCTAACCTCTTACTACCTTTATATTACTGACAGCTCTAACAGAGGTATTTTTTCCACCTGAGTGTTCTTCAGTACCCATAATCGTTCCCCTGCTCTTAATTTAAATAATCCTCCAAAATCAAGTTTGTTTTCTGTGCCAGCCGTCTGCTTTCCTTTGGCTAAGGTAGAGCTCATTCCCTCAAAGCAGTCTCCCCACCTCTCCCAAATATTCCCTATGCCTAATACAGAACCCGGCCTCCTCATCCTTGCATTGATACCTTGAAGTTTCCCAATGCCTGACTGACCTTGCTCATGAAACCTGAAGTCATTCAGAGAAAGACCGCGATTTAAATCTTTTCCTAATAGCCCAAGTTTAGCTTCAGGACTTCTCTCTTACAGCTCTCTTTATTATTGGTACTATGACCCGGGCTCCTCTCCCCAGCACTCACTGGAAGTTTGTCAAGACGTCTCATGAAGTCTGCCACACTGAATGCTTCTTAGGGCCACCACATACCCAGCTACTGCTATTTCTAGGTCTACTATTATTGCAATCTGTTTGTATCTCAGAAGTGCTCCCCGCTCCTTGTCCTGGAGGGACCATCTCTGTGCATTAGCTATCTACCTCTGCTGGAAGTTGGCACACATATAAAACAGCTTAGTCCCTTACAACTATAAATTTCAATTACTGAAGAACCAGGACAACTGGCCTGAGTTGTTCTTCCTGTCTGTCTCTTTCTACTCCTCCATTTCAGCTGCTCTGGCCTTAGCTGATCTCTTTAGGTCCTGAGGGCCACAAGCTGCTAGCACAATAAGAACATAAGAATTGCCATACAGGATCAGAACAGTGGTCTCTCTTGTCTAATACCCTGCCTAACAGTGCCCAATGACAGCTGCTTCAGAGGAAAATACAAGAAACTATGAGGTAGGCAATTATGGGATGAACTGCTCCAGGGGAAATTTCTTTCTGACCCTTATTAGTAGACATAGAGGTTGGCCACAAGATAAGTAGCTGTACATTCTCAGGCACCATTATGATGTCCACCGTAATAGATGTCCACCGTAATAGAATCCAAGTAAATATATTCTGCAGTCTGTCCAATAAGCTGGGTGGTTTTCTACCTTTATTGGATATAGGGTTCTAGCTCTGGGTCCTAGGATCAAATACTAGCTTGACCATGTTTTAATCTTCAAGTTACCACCCATTTGTGTACTTAGTCCCCTAACAAGTAACTATGCAGCCTACTCCCATGTGGTCTGCACTCCCACCCTGTGCTCTGTCTCTTTCAGCTCAAGATTTTTGTCTCCAAGGTACCCAGACTCCCATCTGCTTACACATACAGAGAAGATCTTGTGAGTTAAAGGTGGTATTTTGGAAGCATAGGACCACATTTGGAGACCTAACCCCAAGTCCTGGATTAGGCATAAGGACTGCAGGACCAAGCCCTTTGTTTTCAGAGGTTATAAGAATTGTGCAATGATTATTGCAGAGCCTCTCATTTGCATGCAGTGTTACCTGTGATCATACATGCACCGAAAGTGCAGTCACACCTGTGATCTACATGATTTATTTGCCATTTTAGTTGCACATTCTTGCAGTTATTAGTCGCACATTCCTTAAATGTGAGTCATTAGCACAGCACCTGGAAGCACTGCCTTTCTATGGCCCTGCATTGTTGTAAGAAGTTACTTTGAAGTATAAGCCTGTGAATCAAAAGGCATGTAAAAAAATAATTTAGGAACAAATTCTACATGCATTTGCATCTGTATAACTGGAGCAACCAGTGAAGATACTACAGATCTATACTGGTATAATCTTTTCTGTGTCGGTTTAAATAAATGTGTTTTCAGCTTGTCAGACTACAAATGGCTAATCAAAAACAAAGGATGCTCTGGGCTGTTCATGGGGGTTAAAGTCTCACTGGGAGTTGTTGATGACTCAAAGCACCATTGTGGGCCATTAATCCCAACCAGTCAATCCTCAGGAAACGCCCTGAGCCAACATCATTATTCTTATTGATTGTTGTTTAAAATATGTATGGATGTTCTTATGGGTTAGACAGTTATGGTCGGTACATATAGAGCATTTCTAGATCATTAATGCCCTGTATAGGCAGATTGCTTTAAAACACCTCTGACCCTTATTCTCATTTTATAATTTTATTTTGGATGATGGATTATAGGGTTTTTTTTCCCCTGGTCTCCCAAACCAGGACATTTTAAATCACTTTTCTTTCTTTTTTACATGAGCATGTTGCTGAACTCATACTAACATGCCAGACATGACTTCAGTAAAAGCCAAGAGAATGAATTATAGGTAAATTATAAATGAATTAAATGGTTTCCAGAATGTTGCAGGGTAATTACATGTACAAGAAGTAGAACTGAGCAAATAAAAGTGTTGCAAGTTGCTAAGAACAGAAACACATGTACAAGATATTTTAAGCCCAGTACACTCATCCCAAACTGCTTTAAAATGGGTACAGAGCTGGTGAAAATATGCAAGTGTAGATTTCGAAGAAATATGGATGGTTCAGGAGATTGACACTGCGATACAAGCTTTATTTTATGCCTACATCCCCAGGTCAAATCTTGACAGGTCAATAATAATCAAAAGTCATTATCTAGTATTTACTGCGTTATGCAAAATTTGTGGTCTCAGTCCAGTTTACCACTGTCTGCATCACATAAACCATCATCAGAAGTGACTGATTTGACAGCCTTGTCAACAGTCTCTGTGGAGAGGCCAAAGACTGAATGAGAATGGAGTGTGAGCCACCCTCTTGCTTTCGGTTGTGGAAACTTCAGGTCCTGTTAGAGATACCCTGGCAGCGTAGCAGGGAGAGACTGCACTATCCAGGTGGGATCTGTCTTGATTCTGTCTCCACATGCCTTTTTAGAGCCTGTCACAACTGCTACATTCACTTCACAAAGCATTTCAGAAATGAACAAGTTATTGGGTTTTTGAGCACTACTGCGGATGCTTACAGTGGGCAGCTCATCAGCATCTGCAATCCAACCCTCCGAAAGACCTACTATAAGCACCTCTTCCTAGTCCCTCCAGAGCTGCCAAACGACATCTATCCTTCTCTCTCTCTGCCCCTCCCTCTGCCCTCACCCCGTTGAATCCTCTATCATGCCTTCATACCAAATCTGTTCCCTTTTCCACATCCCTCAACTCTGGCTTTTGTTCTGGATAATAAAATAAAGCCTCAATTAAAGTTTCATAGATTCTTCGGTCAGGAGGGACCATTGTGATCATCTAGTTTGATCACCTGAATAGGACAAGCCAAAGAACTTCCCTCAAATAAATCCTACAGCATATCTTTTAGAAAAATATCCAGTCTTGATTTAAAAATTAGAGATTCCATCGTGGTTCTTGCTAAATTATTCCAATCATTAATTACTCTCACAATTAAAAAATTACACCTTATTTCCCATCTGAACTTGTCTAACTTCAACTTCCAGCCATTGGATCATGTTATACCTTTCTCTGCTAAACTGAAGAGTTCATTATAAAATATTTTTCCACATGTACGTACTTACTGATTGTAATCAAGTCACCCTTAGCCTCAAGGACCTCAATCTATTTAGCTTACCAAAGAGACGGTTAACACTAAAAGGCAGGTTTTCTAATTCTTTAATCATTCTCATGTCTCTTCTCTGAACCGTCTCCAATTTATAAACATCCACCTTGAATTGTGGGCACCAGAAATGGACAAAGTATTCCAGCAGTGGTTACATCGGTGTCAAATATAGAGGTAAAATAACCTCTCTGCTCCCATTTGAGATTCCCCTATTTATGCATCCCAGGATTGTGTTAGCCATTTTGGCCATAGCATCACACTGGGAGCTCGTGTTCAGGTGATTATCCACCACAACGTCCATGCCTTTTGCAGAGTTACTGCTTCCTAGGATAGAACCCCCTATCCCATAAGTCTGACCTACATTCTTTATTCCTGGCTCTATACAGCTACATTTAGCCATATTAAAATGCATATTGTTTGCTTGAATCCAGTTTACCAAGGAAGCCAGATTGTTCTGAGACAGCTATCTGCCTCTTCATTATTTACCATGCCTGCAATTTTTGGGTCATCTGCAAACTTTGTTAGTGATGATCTGATGTTTTCTTCCAGGTCATTGATAAAAATGTTAAACAACATAGGAAAATTACCTAATCTGCAGGTGCAAATGTATATTTTTTGCACAGTCACATGTTCACGTGCACAGAGTTTAGAGCTCCAATCCTGCAATGAACTCTGCAAACAGACCCCTGGACCCCACATGCTCATTTTTGATAATGCATCCCTTAAATGCCTCTTCTGAATAACTGAGATTTCCATGAACTTTGCTCAAAAATGTGCAAAAAGATTTCTAAGTAACAAACATGCTTTTGTAATTTACTGAAACTTCGCCCTTGTGTTCCTGAGAAGCAACCTCTCCATTACTCACCAGAGAGGCATGCGAGCCAAGGAAGGAAAGGGAATCAGCTAATAAAAACAGGCAATTCCCTCTTTCTGTGCCTACAGTTAAACAAAAAATAGAACAAAATCCAAACTTTTTCCAAATGTGTCAATGCCTGGATCAGGATTGATCCAGGCAGTTTTAATTTGTGGCTCAGATGGGACAGAGAAAGTACTGCAAGGTTTATTGGTGCCAAGACAGTTCAATCAAATGATAATGGGCTAATAATTAGCACCACTACAAGCTGTTAAAGTCTAGTGCTAGTCAGCTGCAGGTAAAGATGTTTTGAAACTGTGAAAACAAAGAAATAATTTTCAACATGTGCCCAACAACCTCAGCCCAAACTAATAACTGTATATTTGCAAGCATGTTGATATCCATTTCAGATGCTGTGTTTTGGATGGCAGACAGACCTTGCTCCTTAGTTCCTCTCCTCCCTCATCTAACTGTTCACAAAGCCATCCTGCCTGAAACAAACTCACTATCGCAGTTACGGATGTGCTTAAATAACAGGGCCCAGACCAGCAGCTCCCTCCAATACAAATCACTAACAGCAAGGGTTTAAATTCAATACTAGGAGTACACATAATGGCAGCGGGAATCCTAGCATGAGTAAAGTGAGCAGGAATCCCAGTAAAGTGAAGCATTGACTGAGGATTAACCCTCTGACTCCCGACATTCACAACAATTACATGCTTAAGGACAGTTCACTCATATGCATGGAGGAAGGAGGCTGAAGAACTGTATTTCTTTAACTTCTTCTAGGAGGAATGGGGAGAGAGGAAAGAAAACTAGCACTGACTCAGGCTCACAGATAAAGTTTGTCCTTTGCATCCATGTCTAAAATGGCCACACGTCCAGGGAGCCACAGTGATTTTCATCTCTTTTCAGAGTAGCAGCCATGTTAGTCTGTATTTGCAAAAAGAAAAGGAGGACTTGTGGCACCTTAGAGACTTACCAATTTATTTGAGCATAAGCTTTCGTGAGCTACACGATGCATCCGATGAAGTGAGCTGCAGCTCACGAAAGCTCATGCTCAAATAAATTGGTTAGTCTCTAAGGTGCCACAAGTACTCCTTTTCTTTCATCTCTTTGTTAGTACCTCCATGTTGAGAAACAAGTTATGGACATGTCTGGTGCGAGGAACATGACTATATTTTCCTGTAGTTTAGGATCAGGCACAGAGGGACTAGTTTGTCTGTTAAGCAAGCTGCCAACTTATGTTGTAGTGTCTTGGGGCACACGACCTCTAGGCCAGTGGTTTTCAACCTTTTTTCATTTGACTATCCCGACAAAATTTCAAATGGAGGTGCGGACCCCTTTGGAATTCTTAGACATAGTTTGCAGACCCACAGGGGTCCACGGACCACAGGTTGAAAACCAATGCTTTAGGCAATGTCTACAATCAACTGTTTGTTTTCTTTGTGACTTCAACATGGATGGTTCTGTATGTGTGTAAATATATGAGTTCCCAAATGCCTGTGTAGATGAATATAGCTAGTTTAATGAGGAGATGGGCATGGGGCTCACTTCCTCCTCTGCCAGTTACTGGGGGCAAGGGCATTGGAGCCTTCCCAAAAGTGGGGGGGGGCCAGGGGCCTCTGCCCCCCAATGCCCTGCCCCCAGCCAAGCTGGAAGCCAGAGCAGGACCAGGGAGCCCCTCCCCCTGCAACCCGCTGCTTGTGTCCCTGCTCCCTGGGCCCCCTGCCCAGGGCAGGTGGAGGGACCCAGGCTCCCCGGCTCCCCTTGCAGCTCTCCCCGACCTGGCTCCAGCCAGGGGAGGGCCTCAGAGCTACAGCCCAACCACAATAAGAGCCGCGAGAGCAGCTGTGGGAGCCACAATGGACCCTCCACCTGCCTGCGGTGCGGTGGGTCTGAGGAGAGCAGCCCCTGGCCGTGCCCACACCTGCCTACGGCATGGTTCTTACCATGGCCAGGCTGCGGCTCCAAGCCCTCCCCACAAGCTGGAGTTGGGTCATGGAGAGCCGCGTGATGGCTATGTGGAGCCGGCGCAGACCCTCCATATCCACCTGCCCTGGGCCGGGCAGAGAGCCTGGGGGATGGGTACACGGACTGGGGGATGCTCTCATACTCCTGGCACTGCGGGCAGGTGGAGGATGTGCACGGCTCCCAAAACTGCCCAGGGCTTCCCGTCTGGGCTTCAAGTTGGCCTGGGTGGGGAGTGGGGCTTTAGGGGAAGAGGAGGGGAAGGGTGAGGGGTCCATCCCGGCAAAAAGTGGAGGGGCCAAGCCTGTCCACTTTCAGAATGTGGGAGGGCCCTGGACCCCCTGTTCCAGTGCCACTGACTGCAAGAGGTGTCAATCAGGTATCTTGATTTACTACCCTCTCTGGCTGGATGTTCTAGTATGACAAGGGACTCAGGAGGTGAACCAAGGCCTGTGTCTGTCCTTGTGTGTAGACATATCTACACAGCACACTAAGCCCAGGCTCTGATTCAGGTTCAAGCCCAAGCCCAAGCCCTCTTCTGTCCACACAGAAGTTAGTCTGTCTCAGGCCAGAAACCCCTCTTGACTCAGGCCAATGGACCCGGGTGAGGGTGGGAGTGGGTCAGATTTCAGGCATTTTGTATTGTGGAGGCAATTCAAGTCCAGGTTGCCAAACTCAGGTCTGGAGAGTCCACTAACGCTATCCCATAATCTCCTGAGACTGTGCTTCCCAGCACTTCAACTCGAAAACTTGCCACTCACTTCCCAGGAACAGGAAGCAGCCTCCTGGTTCAAATGCAGATGTTCAATGTTTAACCCTTCATTTCACATAGGCGGCTCAACTGGAAACCACAGTCAATTCTAACACATATTAGCTATGGCCAGCAGTAAGAGGAAGCCTCAAGCACACTGCTAGCTGGTCAGAGGAACACAGCCAGATTTTACAAAAAGAAAAGGAGTACTTGTGGCACCTTAGAGACTAACAAATTTATTTGAGTATAAGCTTTCGTGAGCTACAGCTCACTTCATCGGATGCATTCAGCGGAAAATACTGTGGGGAGATTTATATACATAGAGAACACGAAACAATGGGTGTTACCATACACACTGTAACCAGAGTGATCAGGTAAGGTGAGCTATTACCAGCAGGAGAGTGGGGGGCGGGGAGGGCAAACCTTTTGTAGTGGTAATCAAGGTGGGCCATTTCCAGCAGTTGACAAGAACGTCTGAGGAACAGTGGGGGGTGGGGGAGGGAATAAACATGGGGAAATAGTTTTACTTTGTGTAATGACCCATCCACTCCCAGTCTCTATTCAAGCCTAAGTTAACTGTATCCAGTTTGCAAATTAATTCCAATTCAGCAGTCTCTCCTTGGAGTCTGTTTTTGAAGTTTTTTTGTTGAAGAATTGCAACTTTTAGGTCTGAAATAGAGATTGAAGTGTTCTCCAACTGGTTTTTGAATGTTATAATTCTTGATGTCTGATTTGTGTCCATTTATTCTTTTACGTAGAGACTGTCCAGTTTGACCAATGTACATGGCAGAGGGGCATTGCTGGCACATCATGGCATATATCACATTGATAGATGCGCAGGTGAACGAGCCTCTGATAGTGTGGCTATGATGGTGTCCCCTGAATAGACATGTGGACACAGTTGGCAATGGGCTTTGTTGCAAGGATAGGTTCCTGGGTTAGTGGTTCTGGTGTGTGGTTGCTGGTGAGTATTGGCTTCAGGTTGGGGGGCTGTCTGTAAGCAAGGACTGGCCTGTCTCCCAAGATCTGTGAGAGTGTTGGGTCGTCCTTCAGGATAGGTTGTGGATCCTTGATGATGCGTTGGAGAGGTTTTAGTTCGGGGCTGAAGGTGATGGCTAGTGGCGTTCTGGTAGACGAAGCAGTCAGTACGTTTCCAGTATAGGGTGTATAGTATAGACCATCACTTATTAGCACCGTAGTGTCCAGGAAGTGGATCTCTTGTATGGACTAGTCCAGGCTGAGGTTGATGGTGGGATGGAAATTGTTGAAATCATGGTGGAATTCCTCAAGGGCTTCTTTTCCATGGGTCCAGATGATGAAAATGTCATCAATGTAGCGCAAGTAGAGTAGGGGCATTAGGGGGACGAGAGCTGAGGACGCGTTGTTCTAAGTCAGCCATAAAAATGTTGGCATACTGTGGGGCCATGCGGGTACCCATAGCAGTGCCGCTGATTTGAAGGTATACATTGTCCCCAAATGTGAAATAGTTATGGGTGAGGACAAAGTCACAAAGTTCAGCCACCAGGTTTGCCGTGACATTATTGGGGATACTGTTCCTGACGGCTTGTAGTCCATCTTTGAGTGGAATGTTGGTGTTGAGGGCTTCTACATCCATAGTGGCCAGGGTGGTGTTTTCAGGAAGATCACCGATGGATTGTTGTTTCCTTAGGAAGTCAGTGGTGTCTCTAAGATAGGGCCTGAGCAGGGAATCTACATAGCCAGACAATCCTGCTGTCAGGGTGCCAGTGTCTGAGATGATGGGGCGTCCAGGATTTCCAGGTTTATGGATCTTGGGTAGCAGATAGAATACCCCAGGTCGGGGTTCCAGGGGTGTGTCTGTGCGGATTTGTGCTTGTGCTTTTTCAGGGAGTTTCTTGAGCAAATGGTGTAGTTTCTTTTGGTAACCCTCAGTGGGATCAGAGGGTAATGGCTTGTAGAAAGTGGTGTTGGAGAACTGCCTAGCAGCCTCTTGTTCATATTCTGACCTATTCATGATGATGACAGCACCTCCTTTGTCAGCCTTTTTGATTATGATATCAGAGTTGTTTCTGAAGCTGTGGATGGCATTGTGTTCTGCACGGCTGAGGTTATGGGGCAAGTGCTGCTGCTTTTCCACAATTTCAGCCCGTGCACATGGGCAGAAGTACTCTATGTCGAAGTCTAGTCTGTTGTTTCAACCTTCAGGAGGAGTCCACCCAGAATCCTTCTTTTTGTAGTCTTGGTAGGAAGCTCTCTGTGGATTAGTATGTTGTTCAGAGGTGTGTTGGAAATATTCCTTGAGTCAGAGACATTAAAAATAGGATTCTAGGTCACCACAGAACTGTATCATGTTCGTGGGGATGGAAGGGCAGAAGGAGAGGCCCCGAGATAGGACAGATTCTTCTGCTGGGCTAAGAGTATAGTTGGCTAGATTAACAATATTGCTGGGTGGATTAAGGGAACCATTGCTGTGGCCTCTTGTGGCATGCAGTAGTTTAGATAGTTTAGTGTCCTTTTTCTTTTGTAGAGAAGCAAAGCGTGTGTTGTAAATGCCTTGTCTAGTTTTAGTAAATTCCAGCCACGAGGAAGTTTGTGTGGAAGGTTGTTTTTTTATGAGAGTATCCAGTTCTGAGAGCTCATTCTTAATCTTTCCCTGTTTGCTGTAGAGGATGTTGATCAGGTGATTCCGTAGTTTCTTTGAGAGCGTGTGGCACAAGCTGTCAGCATAGTCTGTGTGGTATGTAGATTGTAATGGATTTTTTACCTTCAGTCCTTTTGGTACGATGTCCATCTGTTTGCATTTGGAAAGGAAGATGATGTCTGTCTGTATCTGTATGAGTTTTTTCATGAAGTTGATAGATTTCCACTTCATACGGCTAAATGCAGTGCCTTGCATAGTGACAGGTTTCAGAGTAGCAACCGTGTTAGTCTGTATCCGCAAAAAGAAAAGGAGTACTTGTGGCACCTTCGAGACTAACACTTTTATTTGAGCATGAGCTTTCGTGAGCTACAGCTCACTTCATCGGATGCATTCAGTGGAAAATACAGTGTGGAGATCTATATACATAGAGAACATGAAACAATGGGTGTTACCGTACACACTGTAACCAGAGTGATCACTTAAGGTGAGCTATTACCAGCAGGAGAGCGGGGGAGTGGGGGAGGGACCTTTTGTAGTGATAATCAAGGTGGGCCATTTCTAGCAGTTGGAGCCCCACCTGCCTTCCCGAACGGCCGCCACTCTGTGCCACTCTCCATCGTTGATTGGGTCCTCAGAGACTATGCTGGCTTCGCCGCTGCCCAGCTGGTAACTGAACCCCAGGGGTCCATCACTCAGGCCGAAGCTGATGAAGTCTTTGGCTTTGCCGTTCTGCGCTTGCTCCTCGTTAGTAGCATGTGGCTTGAGAGCAGGCTGTTAGTCTCTAAGGTGCCACAAGTACTCCTTTTCTTTTTGCAAATACAGACTAACACGGCTGCTACGCTGAAACCAGCCAGATTTTAATTCACCTCTGGTGTGAGGTGAGCAAGACATTAGACTTCAGGAAGAGCATGAGAAATGATCATAGGAATATAAGAATGGCCATACTGGGTAAGATCAATGATCCTTTTAGCCCAGTATCCTGTCTTCTAACAGTGGCTGATGCCAGATGCTTCAGAGGGAATGAAAAGAACAGGGCAATTTTGAATGATCCATCTCATCATCCAGTCCCAGTATCTGGCAGTCAGAAGGACTGCCAGAGCATGGGGTTGTGTCCCTGACAATCTTGGCTAATAGCCATTAATGGACCTATCCCCCATGAACTTCTCTAATTCTTTTTTGAACCCAGTTATACTTTTGGCCTTCACAGCATCCTCTGACAACTAGTTCCACAGGTTGACTGCTCATTGTGTAAAGAAGTACTTCCTTTTGTTTGTTTTAAACCTGCTGCCTATTAATTTCATTGGATGACCCCTGATTCTTGTGAAGGGTAAAATACATTTACTTTCTCCACACAATTCATGATTTTATAGACCTCAATCATATCCACCTTTAGTCATCTCTTTTCTAAACTGAACAGTCCCAGTCTTTTTAATCTCTCCCCATATGGAAACTGTTCCATTCCCCTAATCATTTTTGTTGTCCTTCTCTGCACTTTTTCCAATTCTAATATATATATTTTTGAGATGGGGTGACCAGAACTGCAGGCAGTATTCAAGGTATTGCCTAACAGGGATTTATATAGAGGCAACATGATATTTTCTATGTATTATCTATCCCTTTCTTAATTAATCCCAGCATTCTGTTCACTTTTTTGACTGCCACTGCACATTGAGTGGATGTTTTCAGAGAACCATCCACAACGACTCCAAGATCTCTCTCTTGAGAAGTAACCACTAATTTATACCCCATCATTGTGTATGTATAGTTGTGGTTATGTTTTTCAATGTGCATCACTTTGCATTTATCCACACTGAATTTCATCTGCCATTTTGTTGCCCAGTCACCCAGTTTAGTGAGGTCCCTTTTTAAATCTTTGCACTCTGCTTTGGGCTTAGCTACCTTGAGTAGTTTTCTATCATCTGCAAGCGTTGCCACCTCCCTGTTTACCCCTTTTTCTAGCTCATTCATTAGTGTGTTAAGCAGCACTGGTACCAATACTGATACTTGGGGGACCCTGTTATTCACCTCTCCCCCCATTCCTACCCTTTGTTTCCTATCTTTTAACCAGTTACTGATCCATGAGAAGACCTTCCCTCTTATCCCGTGACTGCTTACTTTGCTTAAGAGCCTTTGGTGAGGGACCTTGTGAAAGGCTGAGTCTCCGAGTATACTATATCCACTGGATCACCTTTGTCTACATGTTAGTGGACACCCTCAAAATTCTTTGAGGGATTATTTATCATATGTATAAAATTATATCTGAACAGCTGGCAGCATTGGGGATCTGGAGAGCACATCAATGCAGAAAGTGGATCAAGGGCAGAAGACAGAATACTGCAGAGTCAAGGATGCTAGTGGTACCTCTGGTAACTACCCATCTTCCTGAATCTTTTACAAGGAATTTGACCAGGTAATGGGAACTGCACAGAGCTTCTAGTGGTGCATGATGCTGCTGAGCTGGGAGAGTGACCTTATAACCCCCGCAGTCACAGGAACTACCAGAGGAGAGCTAGCTGCCTGATGAAGAGCAAGAAGTGACCTTGGAATTCAAGTCAGTAACTGAAGGAGCTATGCCACTGGAGCAGCTACACCACACCCATGGTCCTTCTCAGAGGTCCTATTTGGGGATGGCACTAGGGAGCAGCCCACAGCAGAACTTATGCTGGAGTCTGTAATGGAATGCTAAACTGTATTATATTGTTCAGCCACTACATGGCATCATAGCATACCTTATCTGAGCTGGTCATAGACAGAGCCAGCCACTACAGTAAAGGATCTTATAATGAACACATCTCTGGTGTATCTCTTGGTGAAAGAAGCTCTGTAGCCAGTCCGTATCTGGTAAAGAAGCCTGACCTGCTAGGAGAGGCCTGCAGCCTACTGTGTACAAGAAGTACATGACATGGTGTCAGAAGTAAACTAGTGTCAGAGGAGAACAGAAACAGAAGGAAAGCAGCAAAGGTTGCAGGATCAATCTCATCAACATGTCACTCTTCAATGCTTCAGACAATTTCCCTTTTGCTAGACCTACAGAATGGATGAACTGGAAACATTTTCCAAGATTTTGCATTGCAAACAAACTCCACAGGGAAACTGGAGACATTCAGGTGTGCCCTTTAATTTATTCTATGCAGAAGCAGGCAGAGCATATCTTTAAATCTTTTGACTTTTGACTTTAAGGAAGATAGTCACAAAGATGACTATGAAAGGGTTCTGGCTTAGAAACTGTAAACAGGCACTTGAGCGCAAAAAGTCATTACCATAAAAGCCTGAGGCTATGAGGAAATTCCAATCAGACTGCAAAGCCTTTCAGAATAAGTGTACAAGATGTGGAAAATTTCACAGCTCAAGACATGTGCCCAGCTAAAGGTGAAATATGTAAGAAATGCACAAAGTATAGACATTTTGCGGCTGTTTGCAACATTAAGGCAGTGAAAGAGCTAACTACCATTAGACAGACAGACAATGAAGAGACATTGTTTCTGGAATTTATCACATATGATTGCACAGAGCCTGTCTGGAGAGTGAAACTGACTATTCATGGATAGACTATTGACTTTAAAATTGACTCAGGAGCAGATATGACCATCATCACTGAAGGGACTTGAAATTATCTTCATGCCCTCCCAGAACTGAAATCACCTGATACAGCCTTGATTAGTACTGGAGGTATTCTGAATTGAAGGTGTCAATTCATCACAGAAACAACTTACAAAGACAAAAGTGCATGTGATGAGAGGATCAAAGACCAACAAACTTCTCAGCCGCAGCATGGCTGCCATGATGGGCCTAGTGAGAAAGGTGGAAAAACTCAGAGGATTTGATCAAATTGGACTTTTGAAAAGTGATACAAACACCTCTACCAGACAGCCCTTGGAAGAGACTAACTGTAGATTCATGCAAATTTAGAGGACATCATTACCTGATCACAGTGGGCAATTTATCCAAGCATATAGAAATAATGGGGACCAGCAGGGGGCCAGAATAACATGGCTGCCTGAAGCCTGAGCAGATAGCAAAGCAATCTGCCTCCATCGAGCCCCAAACCCTACTAAACTTCCCCCTGCAAAATAAGCATAGCGTTCCAGAGGATGGATTCTCTAAGGAAATCTGAAAATTTTAAAAAGATACCTCACTAAAAAGAATGTTTTAGACTTACAGAGTGTAGAAATCTCTCCAATTCCAAATGAACACAGCAGATATGGCAGAAATGCCAGAGCTGAAAATAGGGTTGCCAGATGTCCAGTTTTCAACTGAACACTCAGTCAAAAAGGGACCCTCCCTCCAGCCCAGTGAAAATGAGCGAGTGAGTGGGGGTGGGGAAGAGCAAGCGACAGAGGAAGAGGGGAATGGAGTGAGTGGGGTGGGGGCTGAGAGAAGCGTGTTCGGTTTTGTTTGTCAGAAAGTTGGTAACCCTAAAAAAATGGCTATCAACAGCAGATATTCTGGAGCTGATCTGTCAGTTTAAGGTCATGAGAGATGGTTTGATGAACAAGCTTTTCACAGAAGGAAGTTGCTGACTTGGAAGAGTCACAGTGCTAGAGACTGGCTTTAGAGAAGCAAGTGAGAGAGAAACAGAGCTGCAGAGCCTCATGGCAGTGATGGAGCAGAGAGAGAGATGCAGTTTAAAATTGGATGATATAGAAAATAGATCAAGAAGGAACAACATCAGAATTAAGGGACTGCCTGAAAGTGCTGAAGGAGGAAACCCAATCCAGTATGTAAAAATTGTAATTGTGGAGTTTTTACATCTGAGGTCTCTGAAAGGGGTAAAAGTGGAGAGAGCATACAAAGAGCTGCTCCCCCGACCTGGGCCTCAATAATAATAAACCCAGAGACTCTATTAATTATCAGCAGAAAAATTTAATTATAAAAGAAGCCAGAGAGCATGCAGAGTTCATACTGAAAAGCCACAAGCTGCAAATTTTCCATGACCTCTCTTCCCTAACTTTAAAAAAAAGAGAAGAGAAGTGGGGGAATTTACAGCAGCACTCAGGAGAGCACATATCCACTACAGATGGGGATTCCCATTTAAACTCTCATTCAGCTTCCAAAAAAATCAGTATTATGCAATACTGTAAACAAAGAAAAAAATACACTCCAGGAACATGGGGTAGAAAGCCAAATTTCAGATGTACAAGATGACTCTCCAGAGGTAGTAACTACAGATAAACTGCTGAAAAACTCTTGGTAAGTGGTGAAATTCAGGAAAAAGAAGACCGTAAAATAAAAGACAAAAGAGTCTAGAGACCAAACTGGCAATGTCAGAAGTGAAGTTGAGCAAGAGAATACCGGAGTAGTAATCCAATTAGAACAGGACTTCTTGGGAGTCACCAGGAACGAGCAGTTGGACAGTAATCGTGTTCGTGTTATAAAGAGAATAATATGAAGTTTACTTAAATTGGGGTGATCAGTAATAACAATAATAACTCTAAAACAGAGGAAATAAAGGCCAATAGGAGGGGAGTATTTCAAGGTTGCAGGGGACTGTAGAAAAATAGAAAGGGGAAAGGAAGGCACCTTTAGGGGTTCTGTACAAACACTTCCCATACTCAAATGATCAGATGGCAAATCAACCCCTAGGGTCAAGGCCCTATAAGTGGAAAATGTACCTACCTTTGATTGCAAGAGAAGCAGTCCAAGTGCTCCTCAGGAGAGTACCAAGACTTAGGTTTCAGCAAAGCACAGTCATTTGGGAACTGTGTTACATGTTATGTTGGTATTTCATTTGAGGATTTAGAGTAAGGGGAATGCAGGAGAAGGGAGGGACTGGGAAGGCTGGGGGGAATTAATACAAGAAGTTGACATGGAAGTTTACAAACAGAAAGCAAGATATATTTAGGCATACAATAGTGAATGCAACATAATTAGAAACCAGAGATATTGGCAACGCAAGGGTTCATGTCATCAAACAGCTAGAGGATTGAAGGTCTGGAGCAACAGATAACGACCCTGCATTGCATATGAGAAACGGAGGATGTTCTGGACAAAAGTCAGGATATGCTTCAATGGGCACAAAGCTCTAAAGATTTAGAGCAGGTTGCACAGCGAAGCCAAGAGGCCAGTGAAGAAGCTTGGCAACATGTGACCTCCAGAAGAAGAAGGGGGAATGTCCGGGTTCCAGCAACGCGGACACAGGTAACTAACCGCTTTCATGTTCTCTCCACAGGTACCATTGCGGAGAGTGGACCAAATGATATGTCTGGGGGAGAAAGCAGAAGGAGACTCCGCTGGTTGGAAGGCATGAGATGCACTGTCCTGAGATGGGGGGTTCCATGACCACCAGTCCCAAGAGAAGGAGGCGGGTGGTGGTGGTGGGGACTCTCTACTCCGGGGGACTGAGTCATCTATCTGCCGCCCTGACCGGGAAAACCGAGAAGTCTGCTGCTTGCCGGGGGCTAAGATTCGCGATGTGACGGAGAAACTGCCGAGACTCATCAAGCCCTCAGGATTGCTACCCCTTCCTGCTTCTCCACGTGGGCACCAATGATACTGCCAAGAATGACCTTGAGCGGATCACTGCGGACTACATGGCTCTGGGAAGAAGGATAATGGAGTTTGAGGCGCAAGTGGTATTCTCGTCCATCCTCCCCGTGGAAGGAAAAGGCCTGGGTAGGGACCGTCGAATCGTGGAAGTCAACGAATGGCTACGCAGGTGGTGTCGGAGAGAAGGCTTTGGATTCTTTGACCATGGGATGGTGTTCCATGAAGGAGGAGTGCTGGGCAGAGACGGGCTCCACCTTACGAAGAGAGGGAAGAGCATCTTTGCGAGCAGGCTGGGTAACCTAGTGAGGAGGGCTTTAAACTAGGTTCATCGGGGGAAGGAGACCAAAGCCCTGAGGTAAGTGGGAAAGCGGGATACTGGGAGGAAGCACAGGCAGGAATGTCTGTGAGGGGAGGGCTCCTGCCTCATACTGAGAATGAGGGGCGATCAGCAGGTTATCTCAAGTGCTTATATACGAATGCACAAAGCCTTGGAAACAAGCAGGGAGAACTGGAGGTCCTGGTGATGTCAAGGAATTATGACGTGATTGGAATAACAGAGACTTGGTGGGATAACTCACATGACTGGAGTACTGTCATGGACGGTTATAAACTGTTCAGGAAGGACAGGCAGAGCAGAAAAGGTGGGGGAGTAGCACTGTATGTAAGGGAGCAGTATGACTGCTCAGAGCTCCGGTACGAAACTGCAGAAAAACCTGAGTGTCTCTGGATTAAGTTTAGAAGTGTGAGCTACAGGAGTGATGTAGTGGTGGGAGTCTGCTATAGACCACCGGACCAGGGGGATGAGGTGGATGACGCTTTCTTCCGGCAGCTCGCGGAAGCTACTAGATCGCATGCCCTGGTTCTCATGGGTGACTTTAATTTTCCTGATATCTGCTGGGAGAGCAATACAGCAGTGCATAGACAATCCAGGAAGTTTTTGGAAAGCATAGGGGACAATTTCCTGGTGCAAGTGCTAGAGGAGCCAATATCTTTCAATATCTTCATAAATGATCTGGAGGATGGTGTGGATTGCACTCTCAGCAAATTTGCAGATGATACTAAACTGGGAGGAGTGGTAGATACGCTGGAGGGCAGGGATAGGATACAGAGAGACCTAGACAAATTGGAGGATTGGGCCAAAAGAAATCTGATGAGGTTCAATAAGGATAAGCGCAGGGTCCTGCACTTAGGACGGAAGAACCCAATGCACAGCTACAGACTAGGGACCGAATGGCTAGGCAGCAGTTCTGCGGAAAAGGACCTAGGGGCGACAGTGGACGAGAAGCTGGATATGAGTCAGCAGTGTGCCCTTGTTGCCAAAAAGGCCAATGGCATTTTGGGATGTATAAGTAGGGGCATAGCGAGCAGATCGAGGGACGTGATCGTTCCCCTCTATTCGACATTGGTGAGGCCTCATCTGGAGTACTGTGTCCAGTTTTGGGCCCCACACTACAAGAAGGATGTGGAGAAATTGGAGAGAGTCCAGCGAAGGGCAACAAAAATGATTAGGGGTCTGGAACACATGACTTATGAGGAGAGGCTGAGGGAACTGGGATTGTTTAGTCTGCAGAAGAGAAGAATGAGGGGGGATTTGATAGCTGCTTTCAACTACCTGAGAGGTGGTTCCAGAGAGGATGGTTCTAGACTATTCTCAGTGGTGGAAGAGGACAGGACAAGGAGTAATGGTCTCAAGTTGCAGTGGGGGAGGTTTAGGTTGGATATTAGGAAAAACTTTTTCACTAGGAGGGTGGTGAAACACTGGAATGCATTGCCTAGGGAGGTGGTGGAATCTCCTTACTTAGAAGTTTTTAAGGTCAGGCTTGACAAAGCCCTGGCTGGGATGATTTAATTGGGGATGGGTCCTGCTTTTGAGCAGGGGGTTGGACTAGATGACCTCCTGAGGTCCCTTTCAACCCTGATATTCTATGATTCTATGATAATCACAGTAATTTCAGGTTTTTCAATAAGCTAAATAGTTACTCTCAATGTCTCATCCTTTTAAAGTAAAATCTTTCAATGTCAAAGGGTTAAATGGTGCCATTAAAAGGGAAAAAGCCCTCATAGAACTGAAAAAAACAAACATACCCCACTCTCAGATTATTCCACTTCAAGAAACTCATTTTCAGGAGGGGCGAATTATGGGCATGAAAGGTAACTGGTTTCAACAGACATATTTTGCTTCACTTAAAGGAAAGACAAGACAAGAGGAGTGGGCATAGCATTTGCTAAACATGTACCTTTTCAGACTAAATATCAATTTAAGGATAAGGAGGGATGATGGAGAACCTGCAAAAAAAAATTAGGGGTGGAGTGGGGACAGAGCCTAGGATGAAGTGGGGGTTGAGCACCCCCAGTGCAAGGAATAAGCCGGCGCCTGTGCTCCCATGCAAAAGCAAAAAAAAAAAAAAGTTTTCTATAAGAAGGACTTCTTTACAACACTGAAATACTTTGGACAAGGGCCAATTATAGTGGGAGGAGACTTCAGTTGCACACTGGGACAGATCTGAAAAAGAGAGACATGGGGAACATGGAAGTATGCACAGCATTGACTTCTCTGTGCCAATGATTCCGTCTTTCAGATTGCTGAAGAGAATTGCACCTGGGGAAAGAGATTACACATTTTATCCACATTCTCATCAGTTACATACTAGAATAGATTTAATGTTAATCTCTAAATCTTCAACGAAGCAGACCTGATCTGCAAAAAATGTCAACTTTACATCATCAAATCATGTACCAGTGGAAGTAATATTTGATAGCTGGGTTGGCTTAGAAAGATCACTTTACTGGAAAATGAATGGCTTGTTTCGCCAAGCAAGAGATCAGGTTGCAGCAATTAAAGAGGACATTGTTCACTACTTCTAAATAAATGATACTGACAATATAAAGAAAGGCCTTCTCTGGGAGGCATGTGAAAAGCAGTATTTAGGTGTCAGTTGATAAGCAGAGCTTCAACTGAAAAAAAAGAAAGAGCTCAAGAAAAAAATAGAACTGGAACACGAAATTAAAAAAACCCCATAGCAACAATTAACCAAGAGGGAAGTTGAATACATTGACGACAGATGCCACTGAAAAGGCCCTTAATACCAAGAAGATGTTTTGTGAAAAAGGGAAAAAAGTGATGAGCTATTGGATCAAAAGCTTAAATGGATTCAAGAGCTATGTACTATTCCACCAATTAAGAACAATCCGTAAAATTACTGTAATGAAATGTGCTACTTTTACTGCTTATTATAAACATCTCTGTACCTCATATAATCTGAGGTTATTCAGAAGTTTCTGGAAGTAGAAGGGTTGCCAAAGGTAAGCAAAATTGATAAAGAAACTTTGGATAAAGAAATAACAGAAGATGAAATCCTAGAGGCAACAGCAAGTATGAAACATGGCAGGACTCCAGGACCTGGTTGCTTTCCAGCTGAATTTTACAAAATATTTAAGGAGGTATTGGTGGGTCCTTTGGGAGGTACCTCCAATACTATTCTATTAGATGGGGAACTTCCATAACCGATGAAAGAAGGTACTGTGGTTGTTCTCCCTAAATATGGAAAAGATCTTAGTTTATGCAGTTCCTGTAAGCCCGTATCTCTGTTGAATCAAGACAAAGATTTTAGCAAAAATACTAGCTAGACAATTAGAATCTATGCTCTGAGTTTATATGAGCCCAGATCAAACTCAATTCATTAAGGATAGACAAATGTCAGACAATACCCAGAGATTACTTGGAATAATCCGTAATGGCAGATTAAAAAAAAAAAGATCAATTTCACTTGTCATCGCTAGGTGCAGAGAAAGCCATTGATAGAATAGAGTGGAACTTTATGTTTCAAGTCCTGTTTCATGTGTACTTTGACATCCCTCCTCCCCAAGTTCCTTACATGTACAGCTGTTTTTTGGACTGGTTTAAAAAGCAGTTGTCCAAGTTAATAGGGTTAAATATCCCCTTTCTGAATTACACAGAGGGACTAGGTGGGGATATCCAGTGTCTGCTTTACTTTTTGCACTGGCTGTGGAGCCTTTTGTACAGAGGATAAGGAATAATGGATCCCTCACAATAAAAACTTGCAGGAACACATCAGAAAATAGAAATAATATTCCATCCACTGCTTACAATGCTATCTAAACCAAATATTTCCCTAAAATTAGTTTTTAAAGAAACCCAGGACCTTGTGGAAGCATCTGGATTTAAAAGTAAATTATCCTAAATCTATAGGATTTTTTTCTATAAATTTTCCAGAGTTTGAAAAGTCACTCCTCCAGAAAACATATGGGCACAAATGGGCAACAAATTCTATAAGATACCTGGGAATTCAAATCTCAAACAATCTAGAAGAGCTCTATGATTCAGATGTCAAACCACTACTTCAGTAAATGAAAGAAGTTGGGGGGAGGGAGGGAGAGTATGTAATTTCTTGGTTGGGAACAGTAGCCACAGTCAAAATGAATATTCTGCCAAGATATCTTTCTTATATCAAAATCCTTCTGTGAGTATCCCAGATAAAACCAGAGCAGAGGGCATCAGAGCAGATACCATGTACAGACCCATTAGACAGGGAGCACTAAGTGTTTCAAATATTCCGAGGTACCACTAACCCAGACAGTTTAAAGTAGTAGTGGATTGGGGGCACTCTAACCCAGCCAAACACTGGGTCTCTATTGAACAAGAAAATTGCAGGAATGTAAACATTGCTAGGCTACCATGGATTAATAATATTTTTTTTAAAAAAATCACACCCACCAGAAATTTACACACAACCTTTAGCAAAGGCTACTCTATGGGTTTGGGATGGAATGAGAGATAAGATCAGTTCTGTTCCCTAATCAATGACACTCATTGCAAATAAGCCAGATCTTAACCCCAATTGTGAACCAGAGAGCTTCAAAGACTCAGAGAGCTAATGGAATACACACAGTTGGCCAGCTATCCTGTAAAGAAACTTTTCTAACTTATTTAGAGACCAAAACTAACTTAAACTGGCCCATTCTCCCCTGGTATCAGTACTTTCAAGTCAGGCACTTTGTCTCTCAACTTATTAGAAAACCTGCTTTATACAGAAAGTTAACTTTAACAGAAGCGATGGCATCTGGTCAATTAGGAAACAAAAAATTATAACTAATTTATATCAATCTTTGCTGATAGCTTTCCTCACAAAAAATTGTCCATATATGATGTGCTGGGAAAAGGATGTAGATAGACAAATAACCCCAGAAGAATGGGATTTGATCTAGAAAAGAGGACCAGCAAATTTCTTTAAGATACCATTTCAATAGTATCTCACACCAGTCAGGTTAAAAAAATAAAACGAGAGATTGAATGGGAATAAGTGTTGGAGAAACTGTGGTGAAAGACGATATTTTAGGCATATACGGTGGACGTGTCCAGTCATTAGGGAGTATTGGGATGCAATCCGTAACCAAATATCAGAAATGTTGGATACTTATTACCAAGTGATCCTTTGGTAATCCTCCTGGGCTTCTTAGTGGAAGTGGTCACACACAAAAGGAAATGAAGTGTTACTCTTTCAGGATCCTGCACTTAGGATGGAAGAACCCAATGCACAGCTACAGACTAGGGACCGAAAGGCTAGGCAGCAGTTCTGCGGAAAAGGACCTAGGGGTGACAGTGGACGAGAAGCTGGATATGAGTCAGCAGTGTGCCCTTGTTGCCAAGAAGGCCAATGGCATTTTGGGATGTATAAGTAGGGGCATAGCGAGCAGATCGAGGGACGTGATCGTTCCCCTCTATTCGACATTGGTGAGGCCTCATCTGGAGTACTGTGTCCAGTTTTGGGCCCCACACTACAAGAAGGATGTGGAGAAATTGGAGAGAGTCCAGCGAAGGGCAACAAAAATGATTAGGGGTCTGGAACACATGACTTATGAGGAGAGGCTGAGGGAACTGGGATTGTTTAGTCTGCAGAAGAGAAGAATGAGGGGGGATTTGATAGCTGCTTTCAACTACCTGAGAGGTGGTTCCAGAGAGGATGGTTCTAGACTATTCTCAGTGGTGGAAGAGGACAGGACAAGGAGTAATGGTCTCAAGTTGCAGTGGGGGAGGTTTAGGTTGGATATTAGGAAAAACTTTTTCACTAGGAGGGTGGTGAAACACTGGAATGTGTTACCGAGGGAGGTGGTAGAATCTCCTTCCTTATAAGTTTTTAAGGTCAGGCTTGACAAAGCCCTGGCTGGGATGATTTAATTGGGGATGGGTCCTGCTTTGAGCAGGGGGTTGGACTAGATGACCTCCTGAGGTCCCTTCCAACCCTGATATTCTAGGATTCTATGATTCTATGATTTAATCCTTTCACTCAGGGTTTTAAGTCATCTACATCCCCTTACATCCGAGGGCTTCAGACCACTTTCCCAGTGACTGGCAGGGGAACCCAGGCCCATGAACTACACTCCAGGGACCCTAAAACAAGCAACCAAGAACTGCTCCGTCAGGCATCTTGCCACCACCTCCCTAGACACCTTCTTACTATTAGCCTTTCTTCAGGCCTTCTCTTCAGCCCCTTTCTGGGGATTTGTAATGAGCAACACCTCCCAAGGCTTCTCCTTGGAGATCAGATGCCTGGCCTTAGTCATGTTCCCAATCAACCACAACAGGACTCCTACAAGTAGGCTCCCTGTAGTGTTCCACATCCAGAGCCCTCTGCCTACAAGGTTATCCCTTCTGAGTTCCTCCAGAATCAGTCTCCTGCTCTTGGGTTCAGCTTCTCCCTGACTGAGTTGGTTCCTTCCCTTTTACCTCAGAGCCCCACATAGCTTTCTACTTAACAGAATAGTGTTGTGTTGCAAGCTTTTCTGTTCCTGCTACTGCATCCTGTTCTTCTGCTCACTACTACCGAAAGAGACACTAAAACATTCGTTCCCTACAACCCACTTTGCCACCAGAATACCTCTCTTTATAGCACCAGCAGCTCCTCCCCAGGCTTCATCTTTGATTAGGTCTGGCCCACCCTCCAGGTACAACCAGATGAGTTAATTGGCATCACAAGCTCACATTAACCTTTCAACACCTCTCCTGTTGGGTAGACACTCCATCACAATAAGGCTATAATTCATTCCTAGAAAGGCCCTGTTTGAAAGTGATATGATGATTTGAGGCTCTGTGCAAATAAAGACATTGTAGAAAGGCAACCAAATACATGATCAAAGCGATCAATGTTGTTGATGAGATGATATGTGATTACAAATAATAAGAAAACAATCTTTCAGCTGTAATACCTGAAGATCATATTAGGAAGGAGAGATTAGAATCCATTTTAGGGGACTGAGCTGAGCTATGTGTGGTCTTGAAGGGTTCAGGGTAAACTGCACTTTTAAGCCCTCACTCAGTTCATCTCTTGGCACTCCTTTCAAGTGACATGCCCAGCCCCTGTATTTCTCTCAGAGTGACATCCCACAATTCATCCTACTGTCAGACTGGGAAAGCGGGATACCGGGAGGAAGCACAGGCAGGAATGTCTGTGAGGGGAGGGCTCCTGCCTCATACTGAGAATGAGGGGCGATCAGCAGGTTATCTCAAGTGCTTATAAACGAATGCACAAAGCCTTGGAAACAAGCAGGGAGAACTGGAGGTCCTGGTAATGTCAAGGAATTATGACGTGATTGGAATAACAGAGACTTGGTGGGATAACTCACATGACTGGAGTACTGTCATGGATGCTTATAAACTGTTCAGGAAAGACAGGCAGGGCAGAAAAGGTGGGGGAGTAGCACTGTATGTAAGGGAGCAGTATGACTGCTCAGAGCTCCGGTATGAAACTGCAGAAAAACCTGAGAGTCTCTGGATTAAGTTTAGAAGTGTGAGCTACAGGAGTGATGTAGTGGTGGGAGTCTGCTATAGACCACCGGACCAGGGGGATGAGGTGGATGATGCTTTCTTCCGGCAGCTCACAGAAGCTACTAGATCACATGCCCTGGTTCTCATGGGTGACTTTAATTTTCCTGATATCTGCTGGGAGAGCAATACAGCGGTGCATAGACAATCCAGGAAGTTTTTGGAAACCGTAGGGGACAATTTCCTGGTGCAAGTGCTAGAGGAGCCAACTAGGGGGGGAGCTTTTCTTGACCTGCTGCTCACAAACCGGGAAGAATTAGTGGGGGGAAGCAAAAGTGGATGGGAATCTGGGAGGCAGTGACCATGAGTTGGTTGAGTTCAGGATCCTGACACAGGGAAGAAAGGTAAGCAGCAGGATACGGACCCTGGACTTCAGGAAAGCAGACTTCGACTCCCTCAGGGAACGGATGGGTAGGATCCCCTGGGGGACTAACATGAAGGGGAAAGGAGTCTAGGAGAGCTGGCTGTATTTCAAGGAATCCCTGTTGAGGTTACAGGGACAAACCATCCCGATGTGTCGAAAGAATAGTAAATATGGCAGGCAACCAGCTTGGCTTAACGGTGAAATCCTAGCGGATCTTAAACATAAAAAAGAAGCTTACAAGAAGTGGAAGGTTGGACATATGACCAGGGAAGAGTATAAAAATATTGCTCGGGCATGTAGGAATGAAATCAGGAGGGCCAAATCGCACCTGGAGTTGCAGCTAGCAAGGGACGTCAAGAGTAACAAGAAGGGTTTCTTCAGGTATGTTGGCAACAAGAAGAAAGCCAAGGAAAGTGTGGGCCCCTTAATGAATGAGGGAGGCAACCTAGTGACAGAGGATGTGGAAAAAGCTAATGTACTCAATGCTTTTTTTGCCTCTGTCTTCACAAACAAGGTCAGCTCCCAGACTGCTGCGCTGGGCATCACAACATGGGGAATAGATGGCCAGCCCTCTGTGGAGAAAGAGGTGGTTAGGGACTATTTAGAAAAGCTGGACGTGCACAAGTCCATGGGGCCGGATGAGTTGCATCCGAGAGTGCTAAAGGAATTGGCGGCTGTGATTGCAGAGCCATTGGCCATTATCTTTGAAAACTCGTGGCGAACCGGGGAAGTCCCGGATGACTGGAAAAAGGCTAATGTAATGCCAGTCTTTAAAAAAGGGAAGGAGGAGGATCCTGGGAACTACAGGCCAGTCAGCCTCACTTCAGTCCCCGGAAAAATCATGGAGCAGGTCCTCAAAGAATCAATCCTGAAGCACTTACATGAGAGGAAAGTGATCAGGAACAGTCAGCATGGATTCACCAAGGGAAGGTCATGCCTGACTAATCTAATCGCCTTCTATGATGAGATTACTGGTTCTGTGGATGAAGGGAAAGCAGTGGATGTATTGTTTCTTGACTTTAGCAAAGCTTTTGACACGGTCTCCCACAGTCTTCTTGTCAGCAAGTTAAAGAAGTATGAGCTGGATGAATGCACTATAAGGTGGGTAGAAAGTTGGCTAGATTGTCGGGCTCAACGGGTAGTGATCAATGGCTCCATGTCTAGTTGGCAGCTGGTGTCAAGTGGAGTACCCCAGGGGTTGGTCCTGGGGCCGGTTTTGTTCAATATCTTCATAAATGATCTGGAGGATGGTGTGGTTTGCACTCTCAGCAAATTTGCAGATTCGATACTAAACTGGGAGGAGTGGTAGATACGCTGGAGGGCAGGGATAGGATACAGAGAGACCTAGACAAATTGGAGGATTGGGCCAAAAGAAATCTGATGAGGTTCAATAAGGATAAGTGCAGGGTCCTGCACTTAGGACGGAAGAACCCAATGCATAGCTACAGACTAGGGACCGAATGGCTAGGCAGCAGTTCTGCGGAAAAGGACCTAGGGGTGACAGTGGACAAGAAGCTGGATATGAATCAGCAGTGTGCCCTTGTTGCCAAGAAGGCCAATGGCATTTTGGGATGTATAAGTAGGGGCATAGCGAGCAGATCGAGGGACGTGATCGTCCCCCTCTATTCGACATTGGTGAGGCCTCATCTGGAGTACTGTGTCCAGTTTTGGGCCCCACACTACAAGGAGGATGTGGAGAAATTGGAGAGAGTCCAGTGAAGGGCAACAAAAATGATTAGGGGTCTGGAACACATGACTTATGAGGAGAGGCTGAGGGAACTGGGATTGTTTAGTCTGCAGAAGAGAAGAATGAGGGGGGATTTGATAGCTGCTTTCAACTACCTGAGAGGTGGTTCCAGAGAGGATGGTTCTAGACTATTCTCAGTGGTGGAAGAGGACAGGACAAGGAGTAATGGTCTCAAGTTGCAGTGGGGGAGGTTTAGGTTGGATATTAGGAAAAACTTTTTCACTAGGAGGGTGGTTAAACACTGGAATGCGTTACCTAGGGAGGTGGTAGAATCTCCTTCCTTAGAAGTTTTTAAGGTCAGGCTTGACAAAGCCCTGGCTGGGATGATTTAATTGGGGATTGGTCCTGCTTTGAGCAGGGGGTTGGACTAGATGACCTCCTGAGGTCCCTTCCAACCCTGATATTCTAGGATTCTATGATTCTATGACTGGGTCTCCCAGTTACCACATCCCTGTTCAACAACCATGTTTTCTTAGCAGCGCCAACTGAAGTTTAGCCTCTGTTATGCTTCCCTTTAGGAGCCTATTATCAGTGTAAAAAACCCACAGAATAGCCTCTTCAGAACAATTATTTATCTATAGAAATATAACAGAAATAAAATGATTAAAACAACAAAAGGAGCAACATACATATCATCTTACCTACACTTAGCATTTCCCCTCAAGATTTTGGTAGGCCCAAGTTTTCCCAGCATCTAGGAATGGAGTCCAATCTACTTTGCTCAAGACCTTTTCTCTCTCCCTCAGCTTCAGGGTTGATATCTTTTAACAGTTTCCAAGTCCTTTGTTCCAGTTTCCTCCCTTCCTTTGCCAGAGCATACCATTAATTCTTTGCACCCACATAGCAGATAGCATGATAGTAAAGAAATATTCAGAAAATATAAAATAAAATAATACATAAAATAATCCATTATATTCCCACATTCTTCATACATGGCAAACTTTATACAATATTGAAGTGGCTCTGACATGCTACGAAAGTAGCCGAGCGTGAAGGAGCATATTATCCAGAATGGGAGTTACAAGGTAATATTACTGCTTTTATATTCTTTCCTACGTTATTGGAGTGTAGAGAGCAGAATGTTTCTACGTGAATCCTGTCAGTGTTTGAATATATCTGATTTCCTGTTTACTAAGCTATAAATTCAAACACAATTTGTTTCATCAAATATGAAGTAGATCTGTTATACTAGGGAAAATACTCTCAAAAAGAACTGGGCCTGATCCAAGACCCATTGAAGTCAGTGGAAGCCTTCTCATAGACTTTACTGAGCTTTGAATCCTACCCACAGTGAGGCAGATAATACAGAGGTGTGTGTACATACTAGTCATGGAGGGAGAGAGAGAGAGACATGCTGCCTTTTCTCCAGACAGTGTTTCGAAGGTAATGGTGGGTATTGTGGGTGCAGAGAATGAAATGGCCTGAATGTATTGTAAATTGATACTGCATTAAATTAAAATGGCATTATGCTGTGTTTCACCTACTCCTACTCATCAGCTCTCAGTGCTGAGGGGCTGGAGCAGATTTTCTAGGAGGCTTAGAACCTCAGAGCAAATCTTTTTGTTGTTTTACTTTTCTCTGTGTCTTGTTGTGTTTCAGGCTATGAGCTTTCCCCCCCCCCAAGATAAGCTATTTCAACTCACTGTGCATCATGTGAGGACTACACATTTCTCTGAAGCTCTGGCACTAACCACCATCTGAGGCAGGGTGCTGGGCTATGGCTCTGTTCCATTGAGACACTTCACGCATTCCTCTTATTCCTGATTTGAAAAACATTCCTAATTTCAGGCTTGAGATTTAAGACTGAACTAAAATATAGCTTAGCCTGATCAAATCAAACTTTTAAGCGGATCATCTATTAGCCTATGCTATTATATTTCTTTTCTGAGGGCAAGTGGGAAGCACAATCAAGAAAGCCATGAATCAGATGCATACTTTTGGTGAGGGCAGGAACTCCTTTAAATATATTAACCTTCACATTTCAGAACCCTTTTTAGAACAACTTGGATTTATTGGGGCTGTCAAAGTGTTCTGAAGTATCATCCATGGAGACATTTACAGAAGCAGAATTACCAAAAGGAAATATGAGTGTGCGCATGTGCCCACGCACGTGCCTAAAAAATGGTAACAAATCTTTGTCTCCAAATCCTTTTGGTGGTTTTAAAAGAGAAAACCTGTGTTTATTTATATATGTATTGCTTGAGAAGAAGTACTCCTTTTCTTTTTGCTTGAGAAGAGTCACACTGTGATGACTGAAACACTAGAAATTGAACTGAACACAAATAGTGTGCGAGCATGTCCATTTGGAAGCAATCTGTCTTTTGTGACTAACTCTTGGTAGGAAACTTGGGAACTTGCCAAAATGTAAATATCCTTGTGTCTATGCAGGAAATTGTTTTTAGCAAACCAGAGCTGGTTTGCTGGTGTGGGAGATTCCAAACTTTTCACATTACAATATATCTACTGTACACTCTTATTGGAACAAGTTACAGGGGGCTCACGGCAGCACATTATGGATAATACCGGTGAGAATTTAAGAATGTAACAAAATGGTAAAGCAATTAATTGCAACAATTTTTAGCCATTGCCTAATGTAGTGTTTTAAAATTCTTGTGCTCTTTTACAATAATGTGGAGAAAGGCTGCTTAGAAAAACAGTCTGGCTTGGAAAGGACATTCCTTCAGTTCCTCTTGAAATTTTGACAAACCCCTTGATAGGAAAATACTATTGAGCAGCCAATGCTTTCCACATTTGGCTAAACGTGATACCCAAAATACACAGAACACTACTTCACTCTGAAAGGATTGCAATACTCCTATCTGAATCATCTGAAAGCAAATAAAATGAGACCTAAACAAATAAACCTAATTGTGCATGGAAACATATCCAGCTCTTCAGCTTGGCTAATGTTCTGTTTTTGTTAGTTTAAAGCCAACACATGCAGTTTTAGTGGCATCAGGAGTTATACAAACATTGACAACAAATTGCCAAATGTGTTTTTTTTTTCTTAGGTGCCTGTCAAGAAGATGAAGTGGTGTTTCTAAGCACCTTCTGCACTGGACAAATTTCACAACCTTGTGGGATCAGGGCCAGTTTCAGGAACTTTCTATAGAGTGTATTGTCAACATAGCAATTATGCTGATTTAAGATATTTATGATTGCTATCCACTGGGACTTTATTTTTCATCTAGAAACTTAGCTGAAATCAAATCCAAACTTTCAAACTGTATTTCACATATTTGCACTGGATCCAGGGCCGTTGTCGCATTTTCAGTCCACTGCATCAGGATTTGTTCCTAATTTGAGTCTTTTTTAATCTGCTTTTGGTGGTTGGACTGACCAAAAGAGAAATGTAATGGTGAAAAGTGAGAAAATCAAGCTGCACTCTGAAACTGTAACATTTCTACCATTAAAATTTTGTCACTAATTTTTTCCCCTGGAGAGGCAGTCATCTCAAAATAAAAATCTCATTCTCTTTCGATCCAGGAGCAATTAATCATAAAGAAAGAATAGATGCTGATCCAGTTCATCTGAATTCTTTATGGTCCACATGGAAGAGGGATGACTTATCAAATCTGGATTTGCTGTGAGCCAAAGGAGAAGAAATTAGTGAGTGAGGTAGGATGGCTTTGCGCTTGATTTTTAATCAAACAAAAGCATAGGTTTGTACAGAACCAATATAACAAAGTTTCTTCTTCTCTCCCTTAGAATCACAAGACATGACCATCATCATAACATCAGCTATTTTAACCCTCCACTCTTCTGCCACTGCATTAGTGTTCTTCACAGATTTAGAGCTTGATCTTGCAATTTTTCCACATGTGGAACTCAGGGAGCATTTGAAATGTGGGTCAGGATATTAATGCAGACATATCTCCAAAGGCATTTATGTACTACATTCATCACCACAGTGTCTGAGCACTACACAAAGAAGAATGGAGCATTAAATCAGTGGAAGCCATAATGGAGGGACAGTGGGACCTGTGATCCTGTAGGAAAGAAAAACACACTGTGTCACTAGATCTGGACCTGCATAAAACCCAGAATGCTAGGCAGTGTCCATGCTGTGGGAAAACCGTGAAATATGACAACCCATGGTAGCTCACCCATCAAGGCATGTCATGTTAGATGATATTTTGACAACTGCCGCAATTGCAGTTCAAATCCACCAACTGACAAAGGGAAACTAATCTCAAATGCAAAAAGCTACATTAATGCAACATTTTAATAGAAATCTTACATGCACCAAAATCAGGAAATTCAAAATTCTAATCCCTACAGTAATTATAATCCAGCCCTCAAGCATATATGTTCAGAGTGATAATGCTGCTACATGGCTAGGATTCGTATAGGCACCATAGGTTTGAATTTGCTGACTTTGGTACATGCAAAATCTCCACAATAATCTCTCATAAGTATATTTTCTTTGCAATTCATCACCTTTTTAAAAAAAGGGAAACCAGTTGTTTTCCTGTGTGATGGGAGTTTGAAATGCCTGCACAGTTCCATATACAGGTATCAAGCTACAGCCATACTTATATGTACCCTACTTCAGTAAACTCCCATCTTGTGCAAAGTCAAGAGTAACCTGCTTTAGCTCAGGGGCAGAGAGAGGAGAAGAGTTGAATTTCTTTCCAACCTAGATAGGTTGGTTCTGTATTGCAGCTTCAGTAGCATATTCAACACTTACTACCTAGCCTGCCTGTAGGGAGAAGGGGCCATTGGATTTGTATTTTCTTAAACTCCACCAATGCCCGTTCCCCTTGGGCAACAGGTTGCAATGAACTCCTGCAAGAGGTGCAGACCCCTTGGTATGGGTTGCTGAAATTCTGGCCTTCACAACACAAATGCCCTGCAAACCCCTCTGCAGGCACCACAGAAAGGTCGGGATTTGCCCTTTGGTGCATAGGGGAATGACGTACCATGCGATGCTCTCTCTTATCTCATTGGGAACTTGTTTACTCTCCAATCAGTTTGTGTCTGATTTAGCAAAGAGCCTTTTCCTCATGAAGAGCGTCATTAAAGCCAACTCTGAACTTTCAAGATTAAATCAAGAGGGAGGAGTTAGCCAAGTGCAAAAAGAAAAAAATGTATCTGAAGCGGACCATAAAGTGGGGCAAGACATCATGTTTGGATAACAGAATAACAGCCAAAGAGAATTTCACCATCCCCATTCCACACATGAGAGACATTTCAACCCAACGACAAATTTTCTAAAAAGCTATAAGCCCCTAAAATAGGGGCTTAAGAAGGAAACTGCTTCCTCAACTATAACTGCTGCCAGGATGTCTGAGACAGCTGGGCCCAGACTTTGAAGGGCCAGATTGTGATTCTCCATAGTCACATTGAATGGCACTTTTTTCTGCAAATAGTAACGTTGGTTTGTCTACTCAGGGAGAGTGAAGGTTGTCAGGATCTGGCCCTAAATTTTTATACAGCATCTATCACTGTGGGATCTAAGCTCTTTCTGAGTGTAACAAGGCAAACTGTTCTTTTCCTCTGGGTGGTCACATTACTGTCTTGTCATTTGCAAAGTACTGTACATTTTAAACTGTACAAAATGTTCCATACAGTATGGTAAGGAAAACATCACACTGAGAGCCTTGTGCTTATAATGCTGTATTTAGTAGTATTGTTATTTAATATCTGTACATAGAGCCATTGGTGTGTGTTTTCTTGAACCTTCTGTATTATTTTACAGATAGATGAGAAAATGCACACTTGTCATAGTTCATGTAAATGGAGGTTAGTTGCAGTTTCATGTACTGCATTCAGAGGATTCTTTATGCACTGATTCTGTTAGATGTTAGTAACATATTTACATGCTTTTTTCTCTTTTTTATTGTCTTATTTCATTAGCTTGTATCACTCTCTCTCTTAGGTCTTTCTAGGGCATCTATTACTTTAGTAGCTGAGCTTCCTGTGCTAGTTAGCTATGACCTACTACTTCTGAGATTCCTCAGCAAGTTATATACATCACCGAAATGACATAAGTTCCTCTCCTCCCCTGAGCTGTCTGGTTTTCCCCATCTATTCTGGCTGAAGTGACAGACTCTCTCCCCCAGCCAAACATTTGTTTTACAAGGTATTTATATACCATCACCTCTTCTCTGCATCATCCCCACCCACCCCTCACAAATACATGCCATGGTGGGAGGACATTCTGATTTCACACCATTTGCAACACTGAAGTGACAAATTTTCCTTCCTCTAAGTCATTTCTTTCAATACAGATGTGTGTAACTGCAAAGGACTGGTTTCCCTTTATTTCTGCCATGTTGTGTAGGGAGATTTATTTCTTTGAGTTTGTCTGGAAAAGTCTAATAGGCACAAAGAAGAAATGGTGACTGTTCTATAGGTTTTTGAAACATCCTTTAAAATTTAACCAAGAATTCTATCCCTGCAATAGGATTGTTCAAAAATTTACAGAAAGGACTAGGTTGTCTAAAATGGCAGAGTAGTTTCTATGGATCCCTGAAAGGATAATACTTAAATACCAGTTTTCAAGAATCAGGCAAAATCATCATCCCACTGACTTCATTCGTTCGTTTTGTTGCTCCTCTCCCCATGGTAAAATGCACATACAGCCATATCCATAGAGAAGACAGTGGCCTAACCATGAGACTTGGAATTCCTCGAACCACAGTTTCTAATGCCACCACGATCAAATAAACTCTTCTCCATCCCAGATGAGAAACACTGGGCCACATCAGGTGTGGGTGCAAATGAGCGGGAGCAAATACCACTGAAAGCAATAGAATTACCCCTGCTTACACTGGGACTGAATTTGACCCACTGAGCTCCATACAATGTATTATGGAGAGGGAAGTGCCCTTCAGAAGCGTTCATGTCTGTTCAGCATGCCTCATGACACTTTTCATACAGGGGAGAGTCTTATCCCTTGTCCTCGGCCCAAACTTCCCATTATCTGCAGGACGGCAGCTGCTGTTTAATTCTGGTTTGTAAAAACACTTGGGGCACAACATAAAGATAAATTGTTAATGGCAGCCAAAAAAGGAAAGAGCTTAACCCTCACAACCTCTGTCCATTAAACCCCACAATTTTGTCATATCTAAAAAAAAGGGGTAAAATAAGTCAGTTTCAAAAGCAGGGCAAGGCACCATTGGCAGCAACTGAGACATAAAATGTGAAAGCATTTAACAGTGAGGCTTATTTACCTGCTTCCGTGAAAGGCTTAAAGGAGCGGAGCACCAAAGGGAGCACATTTCAAGGTTCCCCTTCAATCAAATATATAGTGCTGCCATTATGTGGTGCAGCATCACCCACAACACTCAGCCAGGCAGCTGTGAGGATGAGAAGAAAACAAAAGCTTTCCATATAGTTAAGTATTTTAATAGAATCATAGAATATCAGGGTTGGAAGGGACCTCAGGAGGTCATCTAGTCCAACCCCCTGCTCAAAGCAGGACCAATCCCCAATTAAATCATCCCAGCCAGGGCTTTGTCAAGCCTGACCTTAAAAACTTCTAAGGAAGGAGATTCTACCACATCCCTAGGTAATGCATTCCAGAGTTTCACCACCCTCCTAGTGAAAAAGTTTTTCCTAATATCCAACCTAAACCTCCCCCACTGCAACTTGAGACCATTACTCCTTGTCCTGTCCTCTTCTACCACTGAAAATATTCTAGAACCATCCTCTCTGGAACCACCTCTCAGGTAGTTGAAAGCAGCTATCAAATCCCCCCTCATTCTTCTCTTCTGCAGACTAAACAATCCCAGTTCCCTCAGCCTCTCCTCATAAATCATGTGTTCCAGACCCCTAATCATTTTTGTTGCCCTTCACTGGACTCTCTCCAATTTCTCCACATCCTTCTTGTAGTGTGGGGCCCAAAACTGGACACAGTACTCCAGATGAGGCCTCACCAATGTCGAATAGAGGGGGACGATCACGTCCCTCGATCTGCTCGCTATGCCCCTACTTATACATCCCAAAATGCCATTGGCCTTTTTGGCAACAAGGGCACACTGCTGATTCATATCCAGATTCTCGTCCACTGTCACCCTTAGGTCCTTTTCCGCAGAACTGTTGCCTAGCCATTCGGTCCCTAGTCTGTAGCTGTGCATTGGGTTCTTCCGTCCTAAGTGCAGGACCCTGCACTTATCCTTATTGAACCTCATCAGATTTCTTTTGGCCCAATCCTCCAATTTGTCTAGGTCCCTCTGTATCCTATCCCTGCCCTCCAGCGTATCTACCACTCCTCCTAGTTTAGTATCGAATCCGCAAATTTGCTGAGAGTGCAAACCACACCATCCTCCAGATCATTTATGAAGATATTGAACAAAACCGGCCCCAGGACCGACCCCTGGGGCACTCCACTTGACACCAGCTGCCAACTAGACATGGAGCCATTGATCACTACCCGTTGAGCCCGACAATCTAGCCAACTTTCTACCCACCTTATAGTGCATTCATCCAGCCCATACTTCTTTAACTTGCTGACAAGAATACTGTGGGAGACCGTGTCAAAAGCTTTGCTAAAGTCAAGAAACAATACATCCACTGCTTTCCCTTCATCCACAGAACCAGTAATCTCATCATAGAAGGCGATTAGATTAGTCAGGCATGACCTTCCCTTGGTGAATCCATGCTGACTGTTCCTGATCACTTTCCTCTCATGTAAGTGCTTCAGGATTGATTCTTTGAGGACCTGCTCCATGATTTTTCCGGGGACTGAAGTGAGGCTGACTGGCCTGTAGTTCCCAGGATCCTCCTCCTTCCCTTTTTTAAAGACTGGCATTACATTAGCCTTTTTCCAGTCATCCGGGACTCCCCCGTTCGCCACGAGTTTTCAAAGATAATGGCCAATGGCTCTGCAATCACAGCCGCCAATTCCTTTAGCACTCTCGGATGCAACTCATCCGGCCCCATAGACTTGTGCACATCCAGCTTTTCTAAATAGTCCCTAACCACCTCTTTCTCCACAGAGGGCTGGCCATCTATTCCCCATGTTGTGATGCCCAGCGCAGCAGTCTGGGAGCTGACCTTGAAGACAGAGGCAAAAAAAGCATTGAGTACATTAGCGTTTTCCACATCCTCTGTCACTAGGTTGCCTCCCTCATTCATTAAGGGGCCCACACTTTCCTTGGCTTTCTTCTTGTTGCCAACATACCTGAAGAAACCCTTCTTGTTACTCTTGACGTCTCTCGCTAGCTGCAACTCCAGGTGCGATTTGGCCCTCCTGATTTCATTCCTACATGCCCGAGCAATATTTTTATACTCTTCCCTGGTCATATGTCCAACCTTCCACTTCTTGTAAGCTTCTTTTTTATGTTTAAGATCCGCTAGGATTTCACCGTTAAGCCAAGCTGGTCGCCTGCCATATTTACTATTCTTTCGACACATCGGGATGGTTTGTCCCTGTAACCTCAACAGGGTTGAGGTATTCCTTGAAATACAGCCAGCTCTCCTGGATTCCTTTCCCCTTCATGTTAGTCCCCCAGGGGATCCTACCCATCCGTTCCCTGAGGGAGTCGAAGTCTGCTTTCCTGAAGTCCAGGGTCCGTATCCTGCTGCTTACCTTTCTTCCCTGTGTCAGGATCCTGAACTCAACCAACTCATGGCCACTGCCTCCTAGATTCCCATCCACTTTTGCTTCCCCCCACTAATTCTTCCTGGTTTGTGAGCAGCAGGTCAAGAAAAGCTCCCCCCCTAGTTGGCTCCTCTAGCACTTGCACCAGGAAATTGTCCCCTACGCTTTCCAAAAACTTCCTGGATTGTCTATGCACCGCTGTATTGCTCTCCCAGCAGATATCAGGAAAACTGAAGTCACCCATGAGAACCATGGCATGCGATCTAGTAGCTTCTGCGAGCTGCCGGAAGAAAGCGTCATCCACCTCATCCCCCTGGTCCGGTGGTCTATAGCAGACTCCCACCACTACATCACTCTTGTTGTTAAGGAGTCAGGGCAGGACATGCACCCTTTGCTTTGTTCTGTTTGAAGTGAGATCAGCTGGAGGCAGTGTCTGCTGAAAAGCAGCAGGAAATTAGAGCTAGTCTATACTAGAAGCTGTACAGTGGCACAGCTGCACCACTGTAGTGTATCTGGTGAAGAGCATTATGCTGACGGGAGAGAGCTCTCCCGTCGGCATGATAAAACCACCTCTGCAAGAGACGTTAGCTGTCCACGCTGGTGCTTAGGTTGGTGTAATATACGTTGCTCAAGGGGGTGGCTTATTCACACTTGGCAACAAGTTACACTGACGTAAGTGGTAGTGTGTACAAGCCCTTAGTGGGGGCAAAGGGCAGGGGAACAACTTGTGTTTCTCACCAAAAAAAATGTAAGTAGGAAGAGCAGAAGTTTCTGCTTCAAGCCCAGGAATCCCTTCTCCTTTTCAGACTGTGCCCCAGCTTTGTGTTTTGTAGAACAGCACAGCCAAAGGCCACCAAACTGTCACAAGGGGCACTCCACCAGAAAAAGGTTAAGAATCTTTGGGTTAATTCTCTTGACCTGGACCCAAACAAAATACTGTCCACGCCTATGAAGAATAGAAAGTAACAAAGTCACCTCACCCTCTGTATCTTGGGCTAAGTGTCCAAAGAGGTATCTGATGGCTCATAAGAAAACACAAGTGAGTCAAATAGAACCAAAAATGGAAACATTTTAAGAGAACATTTCCCCTGCCCTTTTGATCACTTGATGTTGTCTTGCATTTGTTGTGAACTGCCTCAGCCTGAAACTAGCTTTTTCACTCAAAAGGCCAATTGCACCATTTTCTTTTTAAAAAAATAAACAACTTTTTAAGAAGAAAGAGTGAAAAAGAGAGACAGCTCATACGAAGTTCAACTGCGTGACCTGGGACAAGTCACTTCGATCATGCGTCTCAGATTCCCTACTTCTAAAAAGGGAATAGTGCTGCTTACTCATGTTTTGCAGAGCCCTGCGCGGATACAAATGTCTACCCTTGGCTGCAGATATCCGCAGATATAAACCGGTATCCGCGGAGCTGCAGGACTCTATCAGGAACCGCAGCGGTGAAAGGAGCAGCAAGTGTGGCTGCCACTCCCTGGAGCCAAGGCCCTGTGCCGGCAACTCTTCCGGCATGGCTGTACCGCCTCACCCCCGCCCACTGCGGTGGGCACCAGGCTCACCAGCAGGTGTCCCTGTTCGCACTAGTGCAGCAGACGGGGCTGGAGGCAGAGCTATACCAGGGCTGTACCCGGTACCATAGCGGCGACCCCACATACTGCTCCTTTTGCCACTATGGTACCTGGTACAGCCCTGCAGCTCCACAGATACCAACTTACATCAGCGGATCGCCACAGATAGAAATTCGTATCTGTGCGGGGCTCTGCATGTTTGCTATGTGTTTTGAGATTTTTGGATGAAAGATACTATGCAGAGGGAGTTGTAGTAATATATATATTTAGCTGTACCTTTGCATTTTCTAGGGTACCCATTTGCTTCAGGCAAATAAAGTTATTATTGTTCATGACACATTCTCATGAGTGGAGAATTTGCTGTCAATGCTTAACCCTTTGATGAGCTCAGTAACAAACATCCAGACAAACAAAGTCCTCCTGTGATATTACTGTTTATGTAACTTTTCTCAGAGGTCTGCTAGTCATTGACCCATTTAGCCTAAACAATTTTTTTTAACCATTTTGGAAGTACTCCAGCCAGTCACAACATTTGTCAACTTTTGATTTCCCGAATCAAAACAGCACCCATGTTTATTTCATAACTGGGATTCCTGAGGCACCTGTGCAGTCTAAACTATATTTTATATCTATGATGGGAATAGTATGTTCCTTAAAATTTGACATTTTAATTAGCAATGAGGTAGAACAAAGGAATCACTGGCACCGGAGGGGAGGTCAACAGTGGAATGCAAAAGTAGGGGGTTTCAAAGAGAGATTGAAGGAGAGTAAGGATGTTTAGTTTACTGGAAGGAGGAGGTTGTTCTGTCTGTCTATGAAAGGTACTTATATGGACCCCACTACCATAATATCCGAGTACTTCATTGTGATGAAATGCACCCCTGTAGTCAGACCCTACACACTATTGTAATAAACTTAGTTTTCAAATGATACCTCACAAGACATCTTTTGTACAAACAACTCACTTGTCAATATCATGGTGAAGTGTATGTAGCAACATATGTAAAGTTTTGAACATAAGCTGACATTATGACTGAAATGTGTTTACCAGACAAGTCTGGGGAGTGCGTAAATCAGTTTACTGAAGACAAAAGACAAGATGACACCTCCAGCCAGGTATCATCAAAACTGATTGGAGTCACAAGTTAAGCGGCTATTCTTCAAGGTCCGATCCTGAGCAGATCAGAAGTGACCACAGGGCTCCGGGAGTAAGGGTGAAGGAGTTGGGGGTGCAGGTGTGCTCTCTTCGATCCTCCTGGTAGGAGCCCAGGCAGAGACAGATGCATCCTGGAGGTGAATGCCTGGCTGCGAGGAAGGTGTCACCAGGAGGGCTTCCTTGGCCATGGGATGCTGTTCCGGGAAGAAGGACTGCTAAGCAGAGATGGGGTCCATCCATCAAGGAAGAGCATATTTGGATACACTCTGGCTAATCTAATAAGGAGGGCTTTAAACTAGGTTCAGTGGAGTGGGTTGATTAGTTAGTACCCATTATGCCTCTGGCATTTAGGGCAGCAACAAAGCTCTTCCACTCCTGTCTGTTTCTGGCAAGTCTTTCAATGGTTCCCCAGCTGTGCCCCAGGTTTTTCAGCTCAGCTTCCACAGCTCTTCGCCATGTTGTTTTCAGGCAGCCTCATTTTCGCTTGCCTTCAGGTGTCCATCATATTGCCATTCTGGTGATGGAATCAGTTTCCATCCGAAGCACATGGCCAATCCACCTCCAACGCCTCCTGGTAATGACGGTGTTCAGATCTTCTTGGCTGCACGGTGTGAACAAGTCTTGGTTTGAGATTGTTCTAGGCCAAAAGATACGGAAGATTTTTCTGAGGCAGGTTGTATGGAATGAAGACAATATGAACATGTTGTACTTTGTCATTCCCTAGCATTCTGTACTATAAAGTAGTGTTGAAAGTACACAGCTCAGATAAATCTTAAGTTTGGTTTTAGTGTTATATTTTGATGATTTTCAGACTATTTGAGCTCCTGAAGGTGTTCCTGGCTTTATTGATTCTGTTCCAGATGTCCTGGCTTGTTCCACCATCTTGGTTCATAGTGCTGCCCAAGTATGTAAATGTTTCTGCATTAGTGAGAATATGATCCTCTATCCGTACTGGTGATGATGAGGCAATATTAAAGGTCATGATATCTGTCTTCGTGCAGTTGATTTTCAGTCCAATTTTCTGGCTGAATGTGTTGAGTTGGGTTGTTTTATCTTGTATATGGTGTTGGGTATGTGATAGGAGAGCAATATCACCTGTGAAATCCCGGTCCTCAAAGGATGAGAAGGGTGTCCATTTAATGCCTCTTGGCATGTCTTCTGTTGTATGCTGTATTACCCAGTCGATGGCAATGTTGAATTGGATTGCAGGCATGACACAGGTTCAATGGGGATGTGACGGGTTATCCCCCTTTAAGTTGCTACCTGATGTACTGTGATACCACCGAGCACACCTGTTCTGCCAGCCTGGGCCCCTTTACCCTGTCTTGCTGAGCCAGGCTCTTAAGCCTCCTCTAGCACACACATAAGCAGGGCCACACCCAGCTGCAAAAAGACACAGACACTGAGATCAGCTCTGGGAAGACTCAGCTTAAGGGACTTTCCCCAGCACTCAGGTGCCCACCTCCCTTGGAGTGCAAACCCAAAGGTATATTGTCTTGTGCTGTATAGAAAGCTCTGCACAGTGCAAGCTCATAAAAATTCGCCGTCTCCCTCAGTGTTAAGAGAGATATACACAGCTTCTTTCCCCCCGATATGGGTTTAATAATAGGGCTGTCATGTGATTAAAAAATTAATCGTGATTAATCGTGCTGTTAAACAATAATAGAATACCATTTATTTAAATATTTTGAATGTTTTCTACGTTTTCAGATATTTTGATTTCAATTACAACATAGAATACAAAGTGTACAGTGGTCACTTCACATTTATTTATTACAAACATTTGCACTATAAAAAAGAAACTTCAATTCACCTCATTGAAGTACTGTAGTGCAAGCTCTTTATCATGAAAGTTGAACATACAAACGTAGAATTATGTAAAAAAGAATAACTGGACTTAACAGTAAAACAATGTAAAATTTAAAGCCTACAAGTCCACTCAGTTCTACTTCTTTTTCAGCCAATCACTCAGACAAACAAGCTTATTTACATTTGTGAGAGATAATGCTGCCCTCTTCTTGTTTACATTGTTACCCAATTGTAGCCAGCGTAGCATGATATTTACGTGCCAGATGTGGTAAAGATTCATATGCCCCTTCATGCTTCAACCACCAATGCAGAGGACATACATCCATGCAGATGACGGATTCTGCTTGATAACTATCCAAAGCAGTCGGGGCCAATGCATGTTCACTTTCATCATCTGATCTGAGTCAGATGCCACCAGCAGAAGGTTGATTTTATTTTTTGGTGGTTCAGGTTCTGTAGTTTCCGCATCAGAGTGTTGCTCTTTTAAGACCTCTGACAGAATGCTCCACACCTCACCCCTCTTAGATTTTGGATGGCACTTCAGATTCTTAAATCTTGGGTCTAGTGCTGTAGCTATTTTTAGAAATCTCAGATTGGTATCTTCTTTGCATTTTGTAAAATCTGTTGTGAAAGTATTCTTCAATCAAACAACATATGTTGGGTCATCACCAGAGACTGCCATAACGTGGAATATATGACAGAAGGCTGATAAAACCACAGACCAGGAGATATACAATTCCCTCCCCCCAAGGAGTTCAGTCACAAACCTGCAGGGCTCAAGTAGTGTTTCTAGCTTTTGCAGGTTTTCAAAATTCTTGTCTGTCGGCACTGATAGATGGTGCTTTTGGAGAGCTAATATGGATGTGAAAGTGGCTTTATTGCAAAGCAGGCGCAGAATCATAGCCAATGTGGAGTTCCATCTGGTTGAAATATCTTGTACAAGAGGTTCTTGTTTCTGTCCATTTGCAGCTTGCTGTATTCCTAGCTCTGTACTGTGTTTGAAATGGCCCACAGGTTTTCTACATTTAGCGAGCACGTTTTCAAAACCACCATCACTGAGTGCTACTGTAATGGATCGCTGCAGACCGTGGGCAGTGCACATCATGTGTTCAAAAGGCAAGCAACTGGCTCCTGCTACCATGTTACGTGCACTGTCAGTACTAATTGTTGTCAACTTTTCTTGAATATTCCATTCTTTCGCAACATCCATGAAACACTCCGCACATGCTTCAGTATGAGTCACTGTTACAGCAAACAACTGCAGGCATCAATAAAGGTGTGCTGTGACACCAAGATCGCTATGATTGTTCAAGGATGTCCAGTGATCACTAGTCAAAGCAACAGCCAGTGCATTTTTCAGACCCTCCAACTTCGTAGTCTTCTCGTTGTCATATAAGTAATTTATTTGTGATGCAATGCTTCCTCGGGAAGGAAAGGTGTCTGATCGATTGGAAGATGTAATTTGAATAATATCTCTTAGCCCTCTGTCATTTACAATGTTGAGTGGGGTCAGCCCCAGCCCTGGGAGGCATGGGGAGGGTGGTTGGAGTGCCCTGCAAGGGGAGGAAGGAGAGAGCTCAGGCGAGCCCCTGGCCGTCCTGTTTTTACATTTAAAAAATACTTCTCCGCTGGAGCCAGTCTGAGTACCACTTCTTTCTGTCGTCTCCTCTCTTTCTGCCTGCCCTCTGGTGGCGGCTTGCGTTACTGCACCTGGCCTGAGGTAAGTTCTCTGGAGCAGTTGATGCTGCCCTGAGGCGATTAACGCACATTAAAAAAATTAACATGTTAATTGTGCTGTGCATTAATCACACACGTTAATGGCAGTTAATTGACAGCCCTGTTTAATAATAAACAAGACAAATTTATTAACTATAAAAGGCAGATTTTAAGTGATTATAAGGGATAGCAAACAAAATAAAGCAGATTACTAAGCAAATAAAACAAAACACGCATACTAAGCTTAAGATCTTAAAAAGCCTTGTTTCAAGAAGTAATTTGTCATCCTAAATGTTATTTTCGGCAAGTTGCAGAGTTTCGGTCACTTAGATTCCAGTTATTCTGTCTTACAGGCTGGATGCCTGTCTCAGTCTGGACTCACCCCTCCCTGCCTTTCCCTTCAGGTTAGTTCCTTTGTCTCTTCAGGTATTTTCAGCAGGCTTTCTTCTTGGGTAGGCAATGGAGGAGAGTCCAGTTTAACCCCCTCCCCAGCCTTAAAAAGGATTTACCTAAGGCGGGAAATCTTTGTTTGAGCCCCATCCCCCAGAAAAGTACCAGCAGTGTCCAAGGTGGTATTTTGTATCAGGTGACAGGATCACCTGGCCTAGTAGTGTCACAGCTATGTCCCAGGACACCTCTCAGGAAGGAGAGAGATTAGTATCTTCAGTGTCTTATTGTTTCTTCCTAATGGCCCATCAAGGCTGTGATGGCCAGTTGTCTGGTGCGTATCTCCCAAATACACACACAGTTGTAATTATTGGAATTGGAAAAGGTTCAGAAAAGGGCAACAAAAATTATTAGGGGTATGGAACAGCTGCCATATGAGGAGAGATTAATAAGACCGGGATTTTTCATCTTGGAAGAGAGACGTCTAAGTGGGGAGATATGACAGAAGTCTATAGAATCATGACTGGTGTGGAGAAAGTAAATAAGGAAGTGTTATTTATTCCTTCTCATAACACAAGAATTAAGGATCACCAAATGAAATTAATAGGCAGCAGGTTTAAAACAAACAAAAGGAAGTATTTTTTCCACACAATGCACAGTGCCCTGCTGTGTCATTTTTCCAAGAGATGTCTGGGTAGTTGAAGTCCCCTATTATCACCAAGGCCTGTGCTTTGGATAATTTTGTTAGTTGTTTAAAAAAAGCCTCGTCCACCACTTCTGCCTGGTTAAGTGGTCTGTAGTAGACCTCTACCACGACATCACCCTTGTTTTCTACCCCTTTTATCCTTACCCAGAGACTTTCAACAATTCAGTCAACATATTATCCAACAAGTTCTTGGAATGTATTGGAGACAATTTTTTATTTTCGAAGGTGGAGAAAGCTATTAGGGGAGAGGCTGTTCTAGATTTGATTATGACAAATGGGGAGGAACTGGTTGAGAATTTGAAAGTGGAAGGCAACTTGGGTGAAAGTGATCATGAAATAGTAGAGTTCATGATTCTAAGGAATGGTAGGAGGGACAACAGCAAAATAAGGATAACGGATTTCAAGAAGGCAGACTTCAGCAAACTCAGGGAGCTGGTAGGTAAGATCCCATGGGAAGCAAGTCTAAAGGGAAAAACAGTTCAAGAGTTGGCAGTTTTTCAAAGAGACATTATTAAGGGCACAAGAGTAAACTATCCCACTGCGTAGGAAAGGTGGGCAGTATGGCAAGAGACCACTCTGGCTTACCCAGGCGATCTTCAATTATCTGAAATTCAAAAAAAGAGTCCTACAAAGAGCGGAAACTAGTCAAATTACAAAAGATGAATATAAACAAATAACACAAGTATGTAGGGACAAAATTTGAAAGGCCAAGGCACAAAATTAGATTAAACTAACCAGAGACATAAAGGGTAACGAGAAAACCGTCTACAAATACATTAGATGCAAGAGGAAGACCAAGGACATGGTAGGCCTGTTACTCAATAAAGGGAGGGGGAAACAAGAACAGAAAATGTGGAAATGGCAGAAGTGCTAAATGACTTTGTTTCAGTTTTCACCACAAAGGTTAATAGCAATTGGACATCTAACACTGAATGCCAGTGAAAATGAGGTAGGATCAGAAACTAAAATAGGGAAAGAACAAGTTAAAAATTACTTAGACAAGTTAGATGCCTAGAAGTCTACAAGTCACCAGGGCCTGATGAAATACATCCTAGAACACTCAAGGAGCTGACTGAGGAGATATCTGAGCCATTAGCGATTATCTTTCAAAAGTCATGGAAGACGGGAGACATTCCAGAAGACTGGAAAAGGGCAAATATAGTGCCCAGCTATAAAAAGGGAAATAAAGACAACCCGGGGAATTACAGACCAGTCAGTTTAACTTCTGTACCCGGAAAGATAATGCAGCAAATAATTAAGCAATCAATTTGCAAACACCTAGAAGATAATGAGGTGATAAATAAGTCAGCATGGATTTGTCAAGAACAAATTGTGTCAAACCAACCTGATAGCTTTCTTTGACAGGGTAAAAAGCCTTGTGGATGGGGGGGAAGCAGTAGATGGGGTATATCTTGTCTTTTGTAAGGATTTTGATACGGTCTTGCATGACCTTCTCATAAACAAACTAGGGAAATACAACCTAGATGGCGTTACTATAAGGTAGGTGCATAACTGATTGGAAAATCATTCCCAGAAAGTAATCAGTGGTTCACAGTCAAGCTGGAAGGGCATATCGAGTGGGGTCCCACAGGGATCAGTTCTGGATCTGGTTCTGTTCAATATCTTCATCAATGATTTAGATAATGGCACAGAGAGTACACTTATAAAGTTTGAGGACGATACCAAGCTGGGGGGGGGGGGGTTGCAAGTGCTTAGGATTAAAATTCAAAACGATCTGGACAAACTGGAAAAATGGTCTGAAGTAAATAGGAGGAAATTCAATAAGGACAAATGCAAAGTACTCCACTTAGGAAGGAACAATCAGTTGCACGCATACAAAATAGGAAATTACTGTCTAGGAAGGAGTACTGCAGAAAGGGATCATAGTGGATCATAAGCCAAATATGAGTCAACAGTGTAACGCTGTGGCAAAAAAACAAAAAACAAAAACGCCCCCTCATCATTCTGGAATGTATTAGCAGAAGTGTTAGCAAGACACAGGAAGTAATACTTCTGCTCTACTTAGCTCTGATTAAGCCTCAACTAGAGTATTTTGTCCAGTTCTGAGCGCCACATTTTAGGAAAGATGTGGCCAAATTGGAGAAAATCCAGAGAAAAGAAACAAAAATGATTCAAGGTCTTGAAAACATGCCCTTTGAGGGAAGATTGAAAAAGTTGGGGTTGTTTAATCTGGAGAAGAAAAGACTGAAAGGGGACATTACCTTTTATGTACTTGAAAACTGTTACAAGGAGGAGGGGAAAACAATGTTCTCTTTAACCTCTGAAGATAGGACAAGAAGCAATGGGCCTAAATTTCAGGAAGGGCAGTTTAGGTTGGACATTAGGAAAAACTTCCTAACTGTCAAGGTGGTTAAGCATTGGAATAAATTGCCTAGAGAGGTTGTGGAATCTCCACCATAGGATATTTTTAAGAGCAGGCTAGACTTAGTCCTGCCATGAGTGCAGAGGACTGGATTAGATGACCTCTCAAGGTCCTTTCCAGTCCTATGATTCTGATGATGAAGAAGGGCAGGGCAGGAACGTATTGATTTGCATTTTAGTAAACAACATGTAACCTTTCTCGCCACATAACTCCATGCCTCCATCCTCACAGCTGGAAGAAACTTTATGTAGAGGTAACCTTCAGGAAAAAAACATTCAAAGGGTGACTGGACTCTAAAAGTGAGTGGCAGAAACACCCCAGGAACATTCTCTTTATATCTCTCTCAATTGCCCTTTCACCCAAGAAGACAAAGGAAGTAGCCTTTAGATTTTGGGAGGGCTCTGACCTGAGAATTTGGTCAGCCCGGTTGCTGGGAACATTTACCTTGAACCAAATCTAGTTTTGCGAATACAGACTAACACGGCTGTTACTCTGAAACCTGTTTAAATTTAGTTACCAGGAAGCATTTTATCTTTATTTCTCTTGTAACCATTTCTGACTTTAATACTTATACTCACTTAAAATCTATCCCTTTGAAGTTAAATAAACTTGTTTCATTCTTTAATCAAAACTAATCCAGTGTTGCGTTTAAATTGAATTGTTTAGTAACTCCAATTAAAGTAGCAAACTGTTGAATATTGACCCGTCATGGGGCAATGGACCTCTAATATCTGGACTGTCCAGGAGAGGGCTGGACAATGCAGAACACACATTTTAGGGTGAAATCCATGACTGGGAGTGTGTTGGGGCCACCCTGCCAGTGGTAACTAAGAGTGGTGGAAGCCAGAGTGTGATTGGAGAGTGTTGGCAAGCTGCAGTTATACACAGACACTTGGGTATGATCTGCTTGCTGTTTAGCTGTTTGTGAGGGGTCCAGGCTGGGAGTAACAACATCAAAGCATTATGAGGCACCCAAGGTTGCACGGCAGGTGATGACACAGCCCCTCAGTGGTCTGGATTACACCCCAGAATGTCATAATCCCACTCTTCGAAGTATTTATAACAACATCCCTGTGACGAAGGGAAATTATATTTATAGGCATTTTACAGGTGGGGAACTGAGGTACAGAGGGTATGTCTACAGTGCAACTGGGAGAGAGGTTCCCAGCCCAGGCAGACAGACTCAGGCGAATGGCATTCGAGCTAGTGCATTATAAATAGCAGTGTGGACATTGTGGCTCCAGTGGAGACTCAGGCTAGCCACCAAGCGCAGACCCAGAGGGTTGGGTTGACTTCAGAGCCCAAGCTTCCACCCCAGCCTCAGTGTCCACACTGCTATGTAGGAATAGGGAATAGTGTGGGAAAAGGCAGGAGTGGGAAGGAAAAAAAAAGGGGGAGGATCAAGAAGGTGAGACCAGTGAAGTCGGTGGGTTGAGCTAGTGAATAAATAGACAATGAATGAAATGAAAATGCTGGCAGAGCTGGGCAGCACCGAAGTGTTTGAACTTCATGCTGAATATAGGGAGCTAGTAAAGAGACATGAGATATATGGGGAGTGGGCAGTATGGTCTTATGGCAGGAACAAAAGTATTTAAGTGTTGGATGGTGACTAGATTGAGGGGGAAAGTCAGGGAATCTGGACAGAAAGAGGTTACAGGAATCTAGGTGAGAGAATAATGGCACAAACCAAGGTTTTGACAGTGGATGGAAATAAAGGGTGGTTGTTTTAAAGTGCATAGAGAGGGAGAAGCAACAAGACTTGGTGATAGCCTGGGTCTGAGTAATGACCTGGGTCAAAGCAACTCTTGAGTGACATGAAGGTCAGGCGAGTATAAACTGCTCCCCCAGAGGGATGAACTTGTGCCTTTGGAAACATTGGACCAGATCCTACTAATTTACACCACTGTACAGCCAGGGTAACTTCACTGTCTGCAGAGAAGCTGCACTAGGTTTACAATGGTGTAACTTTGGTCTAGTTGGTACTTTGCGAGATAATCTCCATTTTAACCACATAAGTTCTTTCCAAACATGAGCTATGTTAGTCTGTAAACTTCTAGACATTATCTCCAGTTATGTCAAAAAAAAAAATAAAAAATCCCAGGCTGCAGTACAAAAGCAACCCCCCCCCCCGCAAAAGCTTTGAGAAAATGTAGCTTGCTCAAGAAAGGAACATGAGCATACAGAGGCTCACTTGCACTATCTGGTGGTCAAAGAGAGAATTTACCTCAGCAGTGCTAAAAACGAAATACATCATTAAAGCCCCAGATTCAGCAAAGCACTGAAGCACATTTCTGACTATGAGCGTGTGCTTAAATCTCATTGACTTCGATGGGACTTCAATATGTGCTTACATGCTTTACCAAATTGGAACCTGAGGTAGATTGTTCATCATTACAGGCGTGGGGAACAGTCATGGCTTATTTATGGCAAAAAGTGTAAGTTTCATTTAAAAAGGAAATCATGGGATACTAAAGTAATATTAAATTGTTTTCAATGGGAAATTGAGAAGTTAAATATATATATTTTACTTTTACACTAAAATGGGTTAAAATGACTTCATGCTATAATATATCTTAAAGAACCTAAGAGGCACATCTGGAAAAAAAATATGAAGCCTTGCTCAGTAAGCTTTGGTGAGGTTGCCAGGCATCATGACATTTTATGGAATAAAAAGAAAGGGTTACTTACTTTACAATGATTACAGTGATTCTTCCAGATGTGTTGTCCACATACATTCCGCTGCTGGTGTGCTTGCCCTGTTCTTGTACTCAAGTTCAAATTACTTTGACCAGCAGTGTCCCTTGGTGGAGGGGGCTCTACATGCACCCAGAGTGTCCACATGTCTCCTACTGGAAGGCATAAAGGGCAGTGTGACCCCAACAATCCCTCAGTTCCTTCACTGATACAGAATCCAAGTCTTATGAGACTGTAGTAGCAAGGAAGGAGGGCAGGTCATGGAATATATTATAGAAGGACAACACAGGTCAAAGAACCACAGTTAGTGTAAGATAAATGTTTTGATCAAACAAACAATGTTTGGGGAACTTCAGTTTGTGGAAAGTTTTAAAATCACAAGACTCCCCCGAAACCAAAGATAAAATCCAGTTCCCATATAGCTGTTTCCAACCCTCCTGGTTGTGAAGAATGCTTTCGAGACATGTACTGAGTGCAATTAACAGTGCTGTCTTCTAGAATCTCCAGAACGCCTGTAACAAGTGCTCTATAAAAAGTCATCACACCAATGGCAACATTACCTGTTTCATTGCTGACCTTAGTTGCAGGTAGAATAAAGAAAGGTGTGGGAGGGAAGCCACTGGGAACAGGCAGGAATTGGGGGTTGCTGAAGAAAAGCAAGTACAGAAGGGAAAGAACAGATTTACAAAGAAAGAGAAAAACAGAAAATGGAGGACGTGGAAAGAAACAAAGGTCAGAAATATCAGTGTTTCTAAGGTGAACGTATTTTCCCATTAAATGCAACAAAAGGTCTTGAGTAACAATAAAGTTATGATCTACCCTGGATCTTTGTGCAAACTTCCCATTCATATCAGTCGGATTATGGACTTGAGTTCATTCCACACTTATGAAGTATAGTAGCTGCTATTTCCATTTATAGATGGGTAAACTGAAAAACAGCAAAGTTAAGTGACTTATCCAAAGTCACACAGCAAGCTGCTGTCAAAGGTAGAAAGAGAATTCAAGCTTCAGGGCCAGGACCATGCAATCTCAGCCTATGAATTTAAGATTCCAATTGTGAAAACTGGAATGATTTAGGCTTTTGGCTGTAAGTTTGTTTTTACCCACCAGTTATGTTTTACACACATATACACAGAATGTTTACAGTACTTTTTCAGAAGCTTCAAAACAATTTTCCCCCCCATCAAACGTGACCTCCATTTAGCAAACACGTTGCAGTGCAGACGTCTACGAATGATCTTTGTTTACATTTGTGCCTGCGTAGTAGCATAATTGAGGTCAGTAAAACTGTAAACAGTTCTGGGAAAACTAGTAGTCAATCATTACTAGAATGCAACAAGGTAAAGCTCACCTGATTTATGTTGGTGTAGAAAAACAGCCAAGTCATAAGGATTGCTCTTTTTTGGCTTTTAAAATAAAAATTGACAAGTAAAGAGTACTCCTAAAAAAGTCACATTAACCTTACCAACTTGAATAGCTCCATTGACATCAGTGAAATTATCTGCATGATGTCACAATGGGTCAAAGCCTTCTTGTCTATTTGTATAGTCTGATCAATTGACTGGTAGCAGTTGCCAGGTTCATTCCTGTTCAGAAGTTCAGGTTTGATTGTTTCAGCACGTTGTAAAAATCTATGACTCTTCATAAATCTGCTGGATTCAATCCAAACTGCCTGTTTCAAAGTAGTATGCAGGGTCGTTGTAGCACTGTTGGTCTCAGGATATTAGAAGACAAGGTGGGTGAGAAAATATATTTTACTGGATCAAGTTTTGTTGGTCCAATAAAGCATATTACCTCACCCACCTTGTCTATTTCAAATAAGCTCATAAAAAGACAGCCAACATTCAATAAAAGCTGCTTACTTATGTTCGTGAACCAACTTTACACTGCCAATTGTTTCAGTTAAGACACTATCCAAAATTAAGGTTAGTCCCATGAGCCTAGGTCTGAAGTTAAATTTACTCTGTAACTGTTTTTACAACAGCTATAGAAAAAATATTGACTGTCTAAAGTAACCAAGGTAAATGTTATCTATTATTTTAAAAAACTGATTTAAAAAGGAATTTCTAGTGAAAGGTTCTCTCCAGTTCCCTTATGGCAGGGGTCCCCAACGCGGTCCCCACGGGCACCATGGCGCCTGCCAGGGCATTTTTGTGTGCTCACAGGATACCCCGCCACCGAAATGCCGCCGAGAAGGCATTTCGGCAGCGGGGTGTCGGGCGCCCGCCACAGTCTTCTGGGAATAGCAAGCAATAGGGGACCACTGCCCTACGGGAATGATTCAGAAGACAAGAAAAACGTGGCCTAAACAATCAAGGCCATCCTTCTTCCTCTAAATGCAAGCTACAGTCAGGGTTACCTCAATATAATACCGATTGAATTGTTTTGTTAATTTGAGATTTTTAATATTTTCTTAATGCATCTTCTAATGTCTTGAGGTGCATGTACCAGACCTAATGAAAATATGCAATTTTGCTTCTGAGCAGCAAAAAGGGTTGGAGCCTCACATTCTCCCATTCATCTAACTCCACCCTCAGGCAAACGATTAGGGGAGAGATGGGCTTTGCATGGTGCCCCAATGGCCAGGGAAACCAAGTAAGGAAAGCTAAAACCAGGCTTGAGGAGCTTCCTATGAGATAGGCATTGCTTGCTAAGCACCCTGCTGATCTCAGCTATTCGGGAGGCACTCTTAAAGGAAGAAACCAAGCAACATATAGCACTACACTGATAAAAAGTCAACACTAAATTGCACATAACAGCAATAGGAAGGTAGAGTAGCACCTCCTGGAGAAGTAGCGTAACATGTTCCTTACAACTGATTCTAACAGGCAGACTTACCTGCTGTAACCCTCCTTTGGAGGCCACTCAAAAGTATCGGCAAACCCTGGAAGAAGAAACGTTAGTTCTTTCTTAACAAAAGTATGCATATGAAGTATATTAGATCACCAACATCTTCCATGACGTGTCCAATGCTGTACGTTGATCATACAAATCTACATGCATGAGTTGAAATTAATCCCAGTAGAAAATGAAGACTATACATCAGGGCAAACTTAACATACAAAGTAAATACAAAAATCTCACCGTTTCCTATTTGTATATTCTGCTTGTTGACTTACACATGAGCTGAAGTTGTTGTTTGTTTGTTTTAAAGGCTATCAATAACTGTTTCAGATCTTCGAAGTCAAAAACAATGGATATGGAATCTTAAATTTATAAACAGCATTTATAAAACCTTGTACATGTTCAAAATGTTCCTTAACCAATTTTCACAGGAAAATGGAAGTAAAAGACTCAGATTTTGCATCAGCGTACGCTAGCATAGACACCTTAGCCCCACAAGTGTTGGAATCTGAACTCATGGACTTCCAGATCTGATCAGGACATAAGGGAGCAGCCCATCACCACAAACTAGATCGCTGCCAGAGCCAGAACTAGAACCTGTGTCTCTCAACTACAGATCATGTAATTCAATCAGGTCTTTCACAGTTTTACATAACTCTCTTCCCCACACACCATTTATCCTATATGGGTTAGTGATTTAATAACCACGTAACAGGTGGAAATACGGCATTCTTTACCCTGTTTATAATGTCAGCACTTGCAGAACAAATGCTGTCCTTCAGAAATGGTTTCCAAATATTTGTTCTACAGTGCATGCATCCATGTTTAAATCTACACATTTACTCGGTGAGTGATTAAAGCTATGAACCATAGGTATAGCTAAGAAGTATTTCAGTTCAGTTTTTAAACAGAAGCAAAGTGATTGGAACTGTTTCTTTAAATAGATCAATATGACTTTTGTATGAGGTAGAACCAACCCAGCCACCCCGCCCAAACACAAACATCTCAATCTTACTTTGTTGAGAAACATGCCTGAATTGGTGTGAAATTTTCCAACCTCAAGTTTATTAAACTAGATTCTTGGTTTTCTACCCAAGGCTCAAATAGGAGCATAGTGACAGTGCCATGTAATACAGCAAAGGTGCTGTCAGCAACACTGATTCAGATGTGAGGTGAAAGCCTAGCTCCTGTACATGAATAAGACCGCCAGAGCAGCATTCAGGAGCTCTAAAAGCCCGATTTGACCAGAGGATTCCCCCAGAACAGGAACTGGGGAAGACAACCGTAAGGCTGCTTTCTGAGGACCACCTCACAAGTCCCGGTACAAGAGATAGGGCATGTCAGGCCTCAGACTCACAGCAAGTAAACTTTTAGCATGTAACCTTGGCAGTGATGCAATCAGTGACAGGCCTCCAAGGACTAGGTTATGCCAGGGGCTTCAGAGCAAATCCAGACTTAGGAGTGTGCTGGTTGAGAATTTGAAAGTGGAAGGCAACTTGGGTGACAGTGATCATGAAATAGTAGAGTTCATGATTCTAAGGAATGGTAGGAGGGAAAACAGCAAAATAAGGATAACGGATTTCAAGAAGGCAGACTTTAGCAAACTCAGGGAGCTGGTAGGTAAGATCCCATGGGAAGCAAGTCTAAAGGGAAAAACAGTTCAAGAGTTGGCAGTTTTTCAAAGAGACATTATTAAGGGCACAAGAGTGAACTATCCCAAGAGTAGGAAAGATGGGCAGTATGGCAAGAGACCACTCTGGCTTACCCAGGCGATCTTCAATGATCTGAAACTCAAAAAAAGAGTCCTACGAAGAGCGGAAACTAGTCAAATTACAAAAGATGAATATAAACAAATAACACAAGTATGTAGGGACAAAATTTGAAAGGCCAAGGCACAAAATGAGATTAAACTAGCTAGAGACAAAAAGGGTAACAAGAAAACCTTTTACAAATATATTAGATACAAGAGGAAGACCAAGGACATGGTAGTCCTGTTACTCAATAAAGGGAGGGGGAAACAAGAACAGAAAACGTGGAAATAGCAGAGGTGCTTAATGACTTCTTTGTTTCGGTTTTCACCAAGGTGGTTGGTAACGATTGGACGTCTAACATAGTGAATGTCAATGAAACTGAGGTAGAATCAGAGTCTAAAATAGGGAAAGAATGAGTCAAAAATTACTTAGACAAGTTAGATGTCTTCAAATCACCAGGGCCTGATGAAATGCATCCTAGAATACTCAAGGAGCTGACTGAGGAGATATCTGAGCCATTAGCGATTATCTTTCAAAAGTCATGGAAGACGGGAGACATTCCAGAAGACTGAAAAAGGGCAAATATAGTGCCCAGCTATAAAAAGGGAAATAAGGACAACCCGGGGAATTACAGACCAGTCAGTTTAGCTTCTGTACCCGGAAAGATAATGCAGCAAATAATTAAGCAATCAATTTGCAAACACCTAGAAGATAATGAGGTGATAAATAAGTCAGCATGGATTTGTCAAGAACAAACCGTGTCAAACCAACCTGATAGCTTTCTTTGACAGGGTAAGAAGCCTGGTGGATGGGGGGGAAGCGGTAGATATGGTATCTCTTGACTTTAGTAAGGAGGAAATTCAATAAGGACAAATGCAAAGTATTCCACTTAGGAAGGAACAATCAGTTGCACAGATACAAAATGGGAAATGACTGCCTAGGAAGGAGTACTGAGGAAAGGGATCTGGGGAACATAGTGGATCACAAGCTAAATATTAGTCAGCAGTGTAACACTGTTGCAAAAGAAGTGAACATCCTTCTGGGATGTATTAGCAGGAGTATTGTAAGCAAGACACGAGAATCCTTCCACTCTACTCCGCACGGGAGTATTGTGTCCAGTTCTGGGCGCCACATTTCAGCAAAGATGTGGATAAATTGGAGAAAGTCCAATTAAGAGCAACAAAAATGATTCAAGGTCTAGAAAACATGACCTATGCGGGAAGATTGAAAAAAACTGGGTTTGTTTAGTCTGGAAAAGAGAAGACAGAGGGGACATGGTAACAGTTTTCAAATACATAAACAGTTGTTACAAGGAGGAGGGAGGAAAATTGTTCTTCTTAACCTCTGAGGCTAGGACAAGAAGCAATGGGCTTAAATTGCAGCAAGGGCAGTTTAGGTTGGACATTAGGATAAACTTCTTAACTGTCAGAGTGGTTAAGCACTGGAATAAATTGCCTAGGGAGGCAATTTCCATCATTGGGGATTTTTAAGAGCAGGTTGGACAAACACCTGTCAGGGATGGTTTAGATAATACTTAGTCTTGCCTTGAGTGCAGGAGACTGGACTAGATGACCTCTCGAGGTCCCGTCCAGTTCTATGATTCTAAAGATGCCCCCTCCGACCACTGAGCTGTGAGCTTAGAGACACAGCACAGAATCTCATCTGTGATATTTAACTGGGAGTTGTGAGTGGTCTGAACCTGAATTGCTGCGTATGTTAATTAATCCATCTTAGCTTTGTTATAGAGGTTGCTTCTTTTTAAGAAAATAGGGACAAGCAGATTGATTCTCTACTTTTTAATTGGAAAATATGGCACAAATCTTGCTTCATATATACACAGAATCTAAATAAACAGCGGGAAACACACTTGTTGATATTGTTCTATGGCCTAAGAGCATTGTTGGACCTCATGCTGTTCCCCTCCAAGAAGGAAGTTGCTACAGTAACATTAAATATGATGGCCATTTATAGATTAATAGATTGTAAAGCCAGAAGGAACCTTTGTTATCACTCCTGCATAAAGTGCCACCGAATTTCACTCAGTAATTACTGTATCAAGACCAGGGACAGGTGGCTGAACTACACCACATTTTAGAAGAGCATCCAATTTTGATGGATTCCAATGATGGGGAATCTGCCACATTTTTTGTTAAATTGTTCCAGTGGTTAATTATGTTCACTGTAAAAAACATGACTTTACAGAAAGACCCTACAAGATACATTCTACTCCCACTGACATTGCCAGTGCTGTTTCCTATTTACAAAATAAACATAATGAAATGGAGAAAATGTCTGCCAGTTTAAATAAAAACATGATTTTAATATTGTTTACAGATTTACAGCTGTATCACACTACAGTCTTTCTGCATTGTTCACCCATCTTGCATATACTGTCTTTCATCTGTATTTATAAACTCAAAAAGGAATAATCAAACAGTGGAGTAAACTACAATGATCTGCATAATTTATTCTAATCATATTTATTCTATAAATGGTTAAAGATTGAACCAAATAGCAAGTTCTCTTTTCTTCCCTCAAACGTATGAAAAAGTGTTTCAGCTCTAAACTCAAAAATAATTCAGCCATCTCAGTCAGTCCATTTTGTTCCAGAAGCTACGGAACTCTAAAGAAAAAATTAGTATTAATCTTCAGAATCAGCAGCATTCACTGAAGTGACTACCTAAACCACCATATTAAGAATCCTTCTCCAGCAACACCCGAACAATACACTCAGTGTATGAGTCAAAATAGTTGCTTTGAACATATCCATCTTCAATCACACCTTGTGATGTACAAAGACGATGTTATTTCCTTCCAAATGGATCAGACCATACTTTTAACCCTATAAATCAAGAAAAAAAACACTATCAAGAGTTTATAGATTTTTATAGGCCAAAAGGACAATTATAATTATCGTCTGACCTCCTGCATAATAGGTCAAAGAACTGCACACTGTAATTTCTGAATCAAGCCCGTAACTTCTGTTTGACCTATGCATATCATTTAGAAAGACATCTAGTCTTGATTTAAAGAATTCAAGTCATGGAGACTCTAGGTAAGTTGTTCCAATGGTTAATTACTCTCAGTGTTAAAAAACTGCATCTTATTTTTAGTCTGAATTTATCTAGCTTCCATCTGCTATGTCTTTTTCGACTAGATTATAGAGCTGTCTATTATCAGACATCTCTCTCTCTCTCATGTAGGCACTTGTAGACAGTGATCAAGTCACTGCTTAACCTTCTTTTGGATAAACAGACTGAGCTTCTTTAGTCTAAATCCATAAGGCACATCTTCCAGACCTCAACTCATTCCTGTAGTTCTTTTCTGAACCTTATCCAATTTTTTAACATCCTATTTGAAGTGTGGATACACTGGATACAATATTGAAGTAATGGTTTCACTGATGTTATATACAGAAGTAATACCACCTCTCTACTCGATATTCCCCTGAAGTTGATTTGGACTTTTATAAAAAAATTGAAACAAATAATCCTGTAATACCTATTACAGAAACACAAATAGCCTCTTGTCTGCAGCAACAAATAGCCAACCTTGAATGGCTAATAGCTAGTACTTTAATCCTCCCAGAGCCCTTACATTTACTTTGCCTACCAACAAGAATCTCTTTCACTGGCACAGCAAGCCAAAGAAGCTAGCTGGAAATTATAACAGTAATTATCAACAAAATATTTCTGACAATGGAAACAATACATGCTCAGGCAGCTCAGTTCTACATAGTTTCTTGGTTAGAGCTTCTATTCAGCAATGCAGAGTGCAAATGTACATTTTTACAGTAAAGCCCAGCCTACACATAGAAGCTTTTAATTGGTTTAGAAATCTGTTGTTTAATCTGTACAACCCCTCTGCATGAATGCTCTGAAACTGGTTTAAAAGTGACATATCTCCACACAGAGGGGTTGCACCAATTTAACTAAATCAATTTCTAAACCAAGTTAGTTAAATTGGTGAAATTTCTGTGCAACGACGATGTGACACTCTACATCCCAGGGGAGTGCCCTGTAGCCCCAATATTCATCATTTGTTTATAACTGTGATATTGCATATAAAGCATGACATGTGAGGTATCAGGGGAAAGAACAATGGCTTTCAGCAGATCATGACCCTATCTAAATATGTATATCATTAGTGCATATAAAGTTATGCAGTTGTGTTGTATGGTTGTCACTAAAATACGCTGTGAATTGGGGAATTGCCCAGATATTAGATCCCTGCAGACAAGGACAAGGGAGCTAACCACAGCCTAGGCGGGTGTCAAACAATCATCAACAGCCATTATCCTGCAAGGGAGTTACAATTCAGTGACCCACTTGCACAAGGCCACACTAGGGGAATTGCTCAACCTTGCCTGGTGGAGACTCAGCAATGCCCACCAGACATGCCTTGAATTATGTTCTCCAAACACATGGATGGACTAAGGGTATGTCTTCGCTACCTGCCACATTGGCAGGCAGTGATCAATCCAGCGGGGATCGATTTATCGCGTCTAGCCTAGGCACGCTAAATCGACCCCCGAGAGCTCTCCCGTCGACTCCTGTACTCCAGCGCCACAAGAGGCGCAGGCAGAGTCGACAGGAGAGTGGCAGCAGTCGACTCACCGTAGCAAAGACACCACAGTAAGTCGGTCTAAGTACGTCGACTTCAGCTACATTATTCACATAGCTGAAGTCGCGTAACTTAGATTAATCTCCCCACACAGTGTAGACCAGGGCTTAGAGTATAAAATAGAGCACAGGGGCCCCATGCTTTGCCTTTGCTCCTCCCTACACCTATGCTGCAAGCAACAAGAACACTCCGAAGACTGAAGACTCCAACAGAGGAGACTGGCCCAGGTTTCAAAGGTGAAACCTGCGTACTATGATCTGCAATATCCAGTGGGGTGAGAAAAACTGTTTAATCTAGATGTTGCCAAGTCTAATAGGGTTGAGAGTTTAGACTGCATGCTTATATTTTCTTTTCTTTTGGTAACCACTCTGACTTTTTGTAATCAATAAACTTGTTTTACTGTTTATCTTTATCAGTGAATTTGCCTGAAGCGTTTGGTAAATCTGCTCAGGTTCACAAAGGCTGGTGTATATCCACCTTCCATTGATTAAGTGGTGAACCAATTAGTGAACTGCTTGTCTTGAGCAGTGCAAGATACTATATTCCTGAGGTACAAGGCTGGGAGCTGCGGAGATTCGGCTGATGCCTTTCTCTGTGTGATTCATGAGCGGCTCTGGGAGCATTCATGCAATCTAGCTGGGTGTGGAGCTCCACGTGCAGTTGTGCTGAGTGATAACAGCGCCTGGAGGGGTTTGCTGCTTGTAACTAGCAAGGCATTGTGAGAGACAACCCCAGGGTGGAAAGTTAAGGGGGCACAGCGGTCCCAAAGTCCCAGCTGCACCTCTGGAATCCCGTCACAGATGATGCCTGAGAAAACTGTTTAGCACTAAGTCACGTATTACAAGTTGTTTGTTAGTTTTTCTAAAAGAACACTGAATAATTAAATGGACAGACTATTTAATTTAACATACTTGCTTTTAAAGTCTATTTAAATGCTGAAATTATAGTATTCAATGAGTGTTTTATTACCTGGAGGCTGAACATCCTCTTGAACAATACCAGATCTATTTGTTGCCTGTTCCTTCCCTGGTAAACACAACAAACAGTAAAATCACACAGACAGAAACACCATATATTCTTACAGTAGCGAACAAAATGTTATGAATCAGAAAGGCAGCAAAAAAAATCTGCATGTGATAGTCTGACACGCTGGTGAACAGCAGTCTGCTCAGCAAAAATATAATAAATCACACAGGATGAAAGCTTGCATCTCAGACCAATAAACAGCAAGAAAATTTTTGGATATATAACCAAACCAAAAAGAGATAATGTGAAAGGATTAGTTTCTTTGATATAGTGTTTCTATAATATAGTGTCAGCTATTGCCAAAAGGTGATATTAGGGAACACAACACCTTAGTGACAGATAAAATGCAACACTGATGAGTGAAAAATAATGCACATTGGAAAAACTATACATACAAAATGATGTGATCTAAATTAGCTCAAGGAGTGATCTTGGAGTAATTGTGGATAGTTTTCTGAAAACATCCGTTCAATGTGCAGCAGCAGTCAAAAAAGCTAATAGAATGTTAGACGCCACCAGAAAAGGGATAGATTATAAAACAGAAAATATCATAATGCCACTATGTAAATCCATGGTACACCCAAACTTTGAATACTGCCTGCAGATCTGGTCGTCCCATCTCACAAAAGATGTTAGAATTGTAAATGGTACAGAAAAGGGCAACAAAAATGATTAGGTGTATGGAACAACTTCCATACGAGGTGAGATTAAAAAAGACTGAAACTGTTCACCTTAGAAAAGAGACTACTAAAGTGAGAATATGATAGAGGTCTATAAAATCATGAATGGTGTGGAGAAAATGAATATGGAAGTGTTATTTACCCCTTCAATAACACAAGAACCAGGGGTCACCCAATGAAATTAATAGGCCTGCCTCAAGCTTTCCCCCGCTCTCCCCCGGGGAGGAGGGAGAGAGAGAGAGTAACTGTGACAGAATTGGAGGAGGAGACTGGCACTTGTTGGCCAAAGAGACTGGAAATTGGAGCTAATGAGACAGACCTTTGGAAGGAGCAGGCTGGGACTGGGAGCTGTGGGGCAGAGAGGGGAGGGAAATGTCACGAGTATCAGATGAGGAGTTGGGAGATATACATTTTGATACAGTCTATCGACAAGGGGGAGTGAATTAAGATTGCACAGGCAACCTTAATACTGGAATTTCCAGACTTTTGGGTGCTTGACTTTGTAACCTTAATGATGTTCTTTTATCATAGTGTTTTGTGTGTAATTTATATTTAAACTGCATTATGAGGAGGAACAGGATACAGAGAAGAGTGATCAGTTTTTGATGGGAAATGGAACAGAAAGTGTATCTTGGTGGGAAGCTCCAGTCTGAGTAAGTGGAGCTTTCCTAACAGACTGTAGGTGCTTACCAATTAGCATGGCATTTAAACTGAAATAAAATGAAAGTCCCTCTGAGGTGGCCATAAAATTTGTTTCACTTTCTCTTTTACAATTCAAAAATATTTTCAAACTCTTTCAATAGATGAATCACAATAAAGTTTGTGTTAAAATGGAGATACAAATTATAAGAGATTAGCTCCTTTGTTCTCCATTATTAGTTGTCCCCCTTAAAAGCTTGATATAAAATTTCTGTGCAGAAATTTGATCTCCTGTATTTTTCAATTTTTTTTTCTTTTCTGTTTCCATCTGAATTGTTTTATGGCTCTTTGTGCACAATGGAGCAACAATAAACTCTGGCATCAACTGAAAGTTAATTTATGCTCCCCCTGCTGGCTCTGCATCAGCAAAACACTAAACACTGACTTATCTAGGTCTTGCATAAAAAGCATTTGATTTTTAAAAATTTGTTTACAGAATACAACAGCAAGTTTAAAAATTTAAGAGCCAAACAAACAGTAGATTAGAAAAGTACCATATTCTAGACAGTTAACCGTGAAAAACAAAGAAAAAAGAGAATATAGTTTAGACTAGCATTCAAGGCAATGTTCACGACGTTCTAGTCACTCAAGTTATCATGACTAGCGACTAAGGTAGCTCTTAAATTCACACTATATACAGGTTATATATGTGGTATATTTATGGGAAGCTTTATGCACCCCTTAAGCTGGAATGTTCTCTTCTGCTTCAATTCAAATTACTCTCTAAAACTCACTTCTTCTGCAATATTTATCAGAACTGAGGGGAAGGTAGAAAATATTTGTTTTAAAATACGAGTTTAAAAATGTGTTCATGCCTCACTGATTCACATAACTGTATGCTCTTATTGTCATCATTGTCCTTTTCTTTCCCATTCTCTTGATTCCCCCATACATTGTCACATCAAACTCAGACTCTTTTGGGATAGGTCCACATCCGTAATTTTTTCTGTGAGGGAACAGCACATTTTGGGAGCTTGAAAAAGTAATTACAACTCCATGGATGTGAGAGATTTAAGTAATGGGACATTAACTTGAAGTTTAGGTATCTTTTAAAATAAAGGCATTTTAGACCCTGGAGGTACAACAAGTGTTCCTGTGTCCTCCCGTGCCTTATTAATGTTCACAATAGAAAATGGAACACAGTGATACAGCCAGAATTCAAAATTTAGAGTTTCTGGATTCCAGCTGTGCTCAGGCCATCAGTCCACACTGCCTCCTATATTGTACATATACACACATATATTATGTAATGGATCATTGAAAAGCCTATTTTGGTGAGTTTCCAGTTGTTTAATATGATTTTATTTTCCACTGTAAAAGGTCTGCCTCAACTCCCTTTTCTATAACAATGGGATATTACAAGCAAATAATAAAGGAGGGATTATTCAAAAATATTTCTATAGCAAAGATTGGTCGTTTTATATGATGTGAAACAACAAGTAGTATACATTAGGAGCATTTATTCCCTAATCTGCAACAAGTTATCTTTATCTGAAATAGAGGGGAGAAATAGGGAAGAATAGTGAAAATATTAGCTTGTGTTAAGTGAGTTTGTTGCAAAAAATGTATTCCAGACACCAAGGGACGCTCTTGAAAGCAAACTAGCAAATGTTATGGATACAAAACCCATGCTCACTCTACAGTTTACAACATAAAAGTAAGGTGAAAAAACCCCACCATTCAACTGCTAAAGTCACATGTCTTAAAGAACAGTTTTTCCAAGAAACCATTCAGTATGCAGCATGGACAGAGTTCTTTGGGGGGGATGATGCTAGAATGTCTTAGCACCATTAATCCTATCTCCATCATGATTCTTTTTTGTGGGGGAGGTGAGGGGGAAGGAGAGAAAGACTGTTAAGCCATTTTATTTTATACACAAAATAGCATGTCAAAGACTTGGTAAATTTAGCATTCCCAGTTATCCAAATTAGGCAGAGAATTATGTCCAGAAGTCTTCTTGTGACAGCTCATCTACTTAAGAAGTGTTTAGTCCAACTTGATGAAGCCGATGTCCTTGGCACACTGGCAGAAACACTGCCTGCACATGTTCAGCCTGCACTTGCGGATCAGGCCGTGGCGGTTCGAGCACAGGCAGCACGAGCGGCAGCCGTGGCTCCAGTAGAGCTGCTGGTGACCCATCCTGCCCGAACTGTCAAGCTAACTGAATACAGCCACAACAACCACCCATGGAACCTATCACCACAAAGCCTTTTCTTCAAAGCACTTCATTTGAAAGAAGAGAACTCCTCTCCTGGAGGTTTCTTGCTAAGTAGTTACTGAAAATATAGAACAGATGACAGCAGGGAGGTGTCACTTGTCTGGTTACGGACGTTTATTGTGGGAGGCAGTAATGGTGCTCTGTCAGGATATATATATAGGCTGGCTAAAAAAAACAAGGAAAATCTGAATCCCTGAGACAGCCAAGAGGATGAGGGGAACACAGGAGGGGACCATGGGGGAAAATAACTCATGTGATCAGCAAAAAGAAAAGGAGGACTTGTGGCACCTTAGAGACTAACAAATTTATTTGAGCATGAGCTTTCCTGAGCTACAGCTCACTTCATGGGATGCATGTGATCAGGAGGCTCAGGGAGGGACAACCCAAAGGGTAAATGAAGCGCTTGCTGTACGGCACAGAGAGGATATCGTGAGGGGCGAGAGGAGGAGTCCTAGGGGTTACACAGGGAGGGGACCGGGGCGGGGCATGCCCGAAGGGGAGGTTGCTCACTGGGGCCCGGGGCATGCCCGGGAGGACAGGGGACACGCAGGTGGGCACCGGGCACCCTACAGGAGAAACGTCCGCGGGCTCAGCCGCGCAGGGTGAGGGGCACAGGCTGGAGGAAGGGGCCGCCAGAGTGATGCACAGGAAGCGGCGGCGTACAGGGGAGGATCGGCAGAGGGGGGCGGGGACCGCATCACCCGAGGCACTGCCCACCCCAGGGGGGATCACGTGAGGCTCGTTGGGGTGGGGGGGGTCCCGCACTCACTGTATTGCTCCACCTGCAGCAGCGGCCGGAAGTAGATGGGATAAAACGCCGCCCCCACCACGGCCGCGAACCCGCCGAAGATGAGCAGCGTGCGGGAAATCCGCGCCATGGCCTGCAGAGGGCAGGGCGCAAACCTGCGCGCGATCAACACCTGCGCTCCCTGCCTCCCCCCCTCCCCCTTTGCACACTTCCGCTTCCGGGGCAAATGCAGGGGCTGCTGGGAAGCAGCCTGGATCACGTGGGTGCTCCGGCCTGGGCGAGAGCTAAGCCACGCCCCCTCTCACAGGCGCCCGCTTCCCCGCTGTCACAGCGCGGCCTGCGCAGAGCGCCCCGTTCTGCGTCCTCGAGCGCGCTCCGGAGGGCGGAGCCTGTCGCCTCACCTCAGTGCTCCGAGCCCCGGGAGGCGCCGGCTTGGGCGGGCCTCCCTGGCGGGGTCACGGCCGCGACCTTGGAAATCCCGCCGCCGTTGGTCACGAGCGTCCGCGAGCTCGGAGTATGCCGGGCTTTGGACAAGCACGTGGTCGAATGGCGGGCCTGGTACAAACGCCTCTCTGTGCGGACAGACAGAGAGACAGACTCAGGGGAAAGAGGGGTACACCCATCATTCCTGAGGGGTTTGGGTTGTAGGCGGGGGGCGGGGTGTTACCTTTGTATAACTGCCTACGTCTTGGAAATACAACGTATAGTCCATTTATATCTCAGTACCCTTCATTTGCCACCTTTTTAGTCTCTCCTCAGTCCTCCACTGAGCATCTCATTGTCATTTAAAAGCCTCTGTTACACTCCATGCAGCCACAGTGCAATGTACTCCTGGGGGAAATTTGTGTCACTGCGCGTGCGCAGAATTCATGTTCTCTGCAGATTTCTATGCTTCCCCACAGAAAAATGACTTCTGATGGAGAAGCACAGGGAAGCTGCAAGAGCAGTCATGCACTCCTCCCTGGCAGCATAGGCAGGTCGGTTTGGGCTCCTGAAGTGGGGGGAAGAGCAGCTGAGCAGTCATGCGTGTCAGAGAGACATTCTCTCCCTCTCGCTCGCTATTGCGGCACATTTGGCATGGAGGGACAGAGTTTCAGGGTGTTTCTGAGGAGTTAGGCATGGGGCAGGCTCTGTCCCCTCAGGCAGAGCAGAACGTAGCAGCCTGTCTTCTTAGTCAGTTGTTCCCATTGTCTTTGTGAATTCCCCCAGGAGTATAAAACAGGTGTCAAAGTTTTAAGGCTCCTTTACATTACCAGAGTGGTGTAAAGGACAGTATGACCTTATAAATTCTTATGGTGCTTTAATGATTTGAACTGGTCTACATTTTTGGACTGAAAAAGTTTCCTATCAAAATATGCTCCATGAACTGTTTGCTACTAACCATTCTGGAGATGGTCAGTAGCCAATATAAATTATGAGTTGATTCCCCAGCTCCCTTATTGCTCAGTTTCCTATGATTAAGGCTGTGAGTTTGTCATGGAGGTCACAGATTCTGGGACTTTCTGTGACTTCTGCAGCAGCTGGTGAGCTTGGCCCTGGGGCAGCCCCTGGGCAAGTTGCACAGGCTGCTGCTGGGGTAGTCTCGGGTCACCGTGCTCCCCAGCAGCAGGAGTTTGGGTGTAGGAGAGAGTAGGGGGTTGGGTCATGAGACAGGGTGAGGGATCTGGGTAGCACTTACCCTGAAGCAGCAACATCCTCCTCCCGACCAATAAGAGCTGTGGAGGCAGTGCTCGGGGCGGAGACAGCGTGCAGAGCTGCCTGGCCATGCCTCCACTGAGGAGCTGAAGGAGGGGGCTGTTGCTGCTTCCAGGGAGGCACGGAGCCAGGTAGGGAGCCTGCCAGCTGTGCCACCTCCCCAGCGGTGGTCCTGGGCTACGCAACTCCGGGCCACCCCCGTGCCAGCGGCCACAGCGCCCCTGTGCTGCTGCCCCGAGTACCCCCAAGATTTAGTCAGAGGTATATAGTACAAGTCATGAACAGGTCATGGGCCATGAATTTTTGTTTACTGCCCATGACCTGTCCATGACTTTTACTAAAAATACCCATGACTAAAACGTAGCCTTACCTATGATGTAATACTGAGCATATGGCTGCATATATTTGTTGACTAATAACTAGAAATAAAGAATCAAACTTAGCTACATTACTATTAGGCAAGGGGGTTGGGGGATTTCCTCCAATGTTCTCCACTCCCATTCTCCACCCATTATATTGTAGTTTAAATAAATTACCTAAATAATTGAAACCAGCATGATTATATTGCATTATTTTGACAATTAAAATATGCAGAATTTTAAAATATTGTGCATAGAATTTTTAATTTTTTGGCACAGAATTCCCCCAGGAGTATGTAATGGTGTATATAGTTTAATAACAATACATCTACATTGTGCCTTTCATCATGATTGATCCTAAAGTGAATTACAAACGTGGACATGAATCGGGTCACCCATCACAGATATGTAGTCACCTCCTGAGCGGAATAGAAAAGCTGTTTAACACCACTTGGCAACCCATGAAGTGAATAATAATATATTCAATCGAAGCTACTAGTACATTCTAACACCAGTCAGTCTTTATGTAGCTATAACATCATCATGCAGAAAGACGAATGCCTGTGACTTCAAACACAGCACAATAAACAAGTATGTGCGTTTTTTATTACATTAAGCAAAGATGCCAAACTTTCATTTTCCGTAGATAACCAGCCTGATATTGATTCTAGCAGAATCCAGTTCCTTAGGTGCTTTGAATGTAACCTGCAAAGAGAAAGAAATTGCTTGTAAGAGCATAATCAATCATCTTCTTCTGCCTGGAAGATTTGTTTCAAAAAGGGTCATGTTCTGCTTGTTTTTTTACATTACAAATATCAGTTAAGGATGTCATGGTCAATCTTTTCTAGTTTTGCTGAGGGCTTCTTGGGCATACCAGATTGTGGACCAAGAGATTTCTCAGTCTTTGAATATTTAACGGATACTTTTTTCTGCCCCAAGTATATTGTTAGGTGTTAGAGTTGAATGTATTAACAAAACCAAAGTTTTAAAAAGCCTGAATCAGAGTCACTGCCTCTCTCAGTTAATCAGCTTTCATTTGCATGATAACTCTATCATATATCTACAATTTCTCCTGTTGTCCAGAGAGTCTTTCAGGATAAGCACATTGGACACAATCAGAATCTCCAATGCAGTGGTTCTCAAACTGTGGGTCGGGACCCCATTTTAATGGGGTTGCTAGGGCTGGCTTAGACTTGCTGGGGCCCGGGCCAGAGCCAAAGCCCATTCCCCGCTGCCCAGGGCTGAAGCTGAAGCCTGAGCACCACCGTATAGCACCACCTCAGCCCTGGGCAGCGGGGCTCAGGTTACAGCAGGGGTCAGCAACCTGCGGCATGCGTGCCAAGGTGGCACACAAGTCGATTTTTACTGGCACGCTGCTGGCAGGCAGCAGGCTGAGCGGGGCCGGCAGCCAGGACCCCGGCTGGCAGGAGCAGGTGGATGGAACCCCAGACGGGCGGCGGGCTGAGCCGCTCAGCCTGCCGCCGGTCTGGGTTTCTGTCCACTGGCCTCACTCAGCCCACTGACGGTCTAGAGTTCTGGCCGCCAGCCCCTTGCCAGCCGGGGTCCCAGCCGCTGGCCCCGCTCAGCGCGCTGCCGGCCTGAGTGAACAGAACCCTTGGCCAGCAGCGGACTGAGCGGGGCCGGCAGCCGGGACCCCGGCTGGCAGGAGTCAACAGAACCCCAGACTGACAGCGGGTGAGCCGCTGCTGGTCTGGGGTCCTGTCCGCCACCCAGCTCAGTCCGCTGGCAGTCTGGGGTTCTGGCCGCCAGCCCCTTGCCAGCTGGGGTCCCGGCCATCTGCCCCGCTCAGCCTGCTGCTGGCCTGGGATACCAGCCACCAGCCCCGCTCACCTCACTGCTGGTCTGGGGTTCCAGCCGCCCGGCACCCTGCCAGCCAGGGTCCGAGCCTCTGGCCTTGCTCAGCCCTCCTGCCGGTTTGGGGTACCAGCAGCCAGCCAAGCACTCTGCAGCCCTTATCAAAAATTACACTACAATTAGCTTAAAAACTTGAAAACTTAAAAACGTATATTACAGTAATCGTTAAAAAATGTATAATGTTAATAAATACATAGGTTTGATGAAACAAAGTGGTTGTACTTATGTGCCTGTGCTTAATTTGTGTTTTGGATGATTTACCTTCTAAAAAAATCTCACATGTCTCGCACCCCCAGGGGTGCGTGCACCCTAGGTTAAGAACCACTGTACTAAAGTGATAAGATCTGCATTTTAATTTAATTTTAAATGAAGCTTCTTAAACATTTTTAAAACCTTGTTTACCTTACATACAACAATAGTTTAGTTCTATAATATAGACTTACAGAGAGAGACCTTCTAAAAATGTTAAAATGTATTACCGGTGCACGAAACCTTAAGTTAGAGTGAATAAATGAAGACTCAGCACACAACTTCTGAAAGGTTGCCAACCCCTGGGTTACAGGCTCCCTGCTGGGGTTGAAGCCCTTGGGCTTCGTCTTTGGCCTTCCTGCTCAGGGTAGCGGGGATCAGGGGTTGGCTCAGGCTTCAGTCCTCCCTCCTGGGGTCCTGAAGTAATTTTTGTTGTCAGAAGGGGGTCGCGGTGCAATGAAGTTTGAGAACCCCTGCTCTATGTAACAAGCAGCCCTCCTCTCCCAATGCCCTTTTTTGAGGAAAAAAACAAACCAACCCATTCAGACTTTTGTTTTGCATCATTACAAAGCAAAATAATGGAATAAGCTGAATTTTCAATTTTGGATATTTAAAAGGACAAGCATTTGTGGTATGTGAAGAAGACATAGTTGTCATCCTAAACATTGTGTCCTTCTCAACCAGATACAAATGTTTTCAAGGACAGAACTGGTATGTAGTACAATACTTCGGACGTTGGGAAGCAGTATTTGCCAAATCCTGCTAATATTGAAGCCAGTGGGAATTTGCTTGGATGAGAGCAGGATAGGAGCCATATTCTGCAAGGCTAAAATTCAACAAAATGTAGAGGAACCACACATGGCCCTACATACTACTTAAGGTCCCTTCAGTCTTGCATCAAGGGCTCCACATATGTGCAAGAGGTCTGCCAAAGTCTACTAATTGGGGACCAAGGCCTTAGACTGTAGTCTGATTAGGGCAGGAAGCCCACTGTAAAGTGTCATGCATTTCTATTGGTCTACATACATGACAGATAACATTGAACGCCATTACCTAATACAACTCTTAATTACAATGCGATAGAAACATATATTAAACAATCATTTTAACTCCATTATTAAAAATGGCAATGGCAATTAAATTGGTACTGTCCTGCCATATGTTTTATTCAAGTTCAGGTTTGAAAGCATAAGTAAAAACAATAATATGCTTTATGTGAGCTGTTCAAGGCAGCTACTATGTCTTCCTATGTGTGTATGCCTAACATACTATATGCTTGAGCATAGTGCAGATATGTAATAATTAATAGTAATAAAATGTACCAAGGATTTCAGCCCATGCAATGTCTTTTTTATTGTAATTTCTATGATTCTGTGATTATGGTTAATAACTAATAACATGATAATGTGCACTTCTATAGAGATGTGACAAATGTTCTCAAAACACTTTACTAGAATTAATTAATGAAGCTTTACAACTTATTCCAGTTTGACTGATGGGTTCCTGGGGCACAGCAAAGTTAAGTGATGTGCCAGACTTGACATGGGAAGTCTACAGAAGAATAAAATCCAGAAAACCTGAAGGCTCCAGCCCCGCCCGGGCGGCTCCTCCTCCCCCCGCGGAGGCTGAGCTCCTCCAGGAAGCAGGATCTACCTAGTCCCCGTGGCCGGATTCCCCAGGCGGCCGCGCGCTCGGGCTGCCCTGCCCTGCCCTGGGCACCGACCCGCCGCAGCAAGTTCCGCTCTCGGCACCGAGCCGCCGCGCGCCGTCACCGGCGGCATCCGCGACGCCCATGGGAGCAGCTGGCGCCTGAGCCCCATCGGAACCATGTGGTACCCAGCGGAGCCCCGGGCCGTGCCCCACGGGGGCCTCCTCCTGCTCTGGCTGCTGGTGAGCCCGCCTCCCCCCACTCCCCGGACACCGGCCGCCACCCCGCTGCGGCGCTGGCCGGGACCTGCCGCCGGGAGCACCCTGGGAGGGGCTGCCAGCTCCTTTGCCCCGCAGCAGGCACATCCTCCGCTGCCAGCCCCGGAAGCTATGCAGGACCCCGCTGTGCTCTGCAGTATGCCCCGTTCCTCCCAGCACACCCCTCGGTGCACCCCTCAGCGCACTCCCAATGCTCCCCCCAGCACACGCCCTCTATGCCTCCATCCACCCCAGCACACCTCTCCATCCACCCCAGCACACTCCCAATACATCTCTCCATCCCAATACACCCTCCATCCACCACAACACTCCCTATATACTTGTCCATTCCCATACACCTCTCCACCCACCCCAATATGTTGCTAATACACCCTTCCACACTTCTCCATCCACCCCAGCACACACCCAGTACACACCTCTGTCCACCTTAATATGCTCCTAGTACAGTCCTCTGATCCAATACATGCCTCAATCCACCTCAACACAGTTCCAATACCTCCATCCCTCTACCCACTCCAACCCATTGCTAATGCACTCCTGCACCCTAGTACCCCCTCTGTCCACCCCAGCACACTTCCCGTGTAACCCCCCATCCCCGTACATCCATCCATCCATCCATCCACTCCATCACACTTCCAGGACAACACCAAACAAGAAGAATCCCACTATTTTCCATGGGACTATATTAACCTGAATCATAGAAATATAAGGCTGGAAGGGACCTCAAGAAGTCATCAAGTCCAGTCCCCAGCATAGAGGCAGGACCAAGTAAACCTAGACCATCTGTGACAGGTGTTTGTGCAACCTGTTCATAAAAGCCTCCAAAAATGAGGATTCTACAACCTCCCGTAGAAGACCATTTCAGAGATTGACTATCCTTATAGTTAGAAAGTTTTTCCTAATATCTAATCTAAATCTTCCTTGCTGCAGATTAAACCCATTACTTCTTGTCCTACTTCAGTGGACATGAAGAACAATTGATCACAATCTTCTTTATAACATCCCTCAACATATTTGAAGACTGTTACCAGTCCCTCCTCTGAGTGTTTCTCAAGGCTAAATATGCCCAGTTGTTTTAATCTTTCCTTATAAATCAGGTTTTCTAAACCTTTTATCATTTTTGTTGCTCTTCTCTGGACTCTCTGCTGTTTGTCCACATCTTTCTTAAAGTGTGTTGTCCAGAATTGGACACAGTAGTTCAGCTGTGCCTAGTAGAGTAGTCTTGCATACAACACTCCTGTTAATACACCCCAGAATGATATTAGTCTTTTTTGCAACTGCCTCATATTGTTAACTCATTTTCAGTTTGTGATTCACTATAACCCTCAGATCCTTTTCAGCTCTGCTACTATCTAGACAGTTATTCCCCATTTTTCAGTTGACATGATTTGTTCTTGACAAATCCCTGTTGACCATTGCTTAAAACCCTGTTTATCCTCTGGGACAGGGGTTCTCAGACTTCCTTCCACCACGACCCCCTTCTAACAACAAAAATTACTTCATGACCCCAGGAGGGGGGGAACTGAAGCCTGAGCCTGCCCAAGCCCCACTTCCCTGGGAGGGGGCGGAGGGAGAGAGGAAGCCTGAACCCTATTGCTCCAGGCAGGGGGACCAAAGCTGAAGCTCAAGGGCTTCAGCCCCTAGTCAGGGGGCCTGCAACCTGAGCCCTGCTGCCCAGGGCTGAAGCCCTAGCACTTTGGCTTCGGCCCTGAGGAGTGGGGCTCAGGCTTCAGTCCCAGGCCCCAACAAGTCTAAGCCAACCTGATGACCCCATTCAAAGGGGGTCGTGACCCACTTTGGGGTCCCGATCCACAGTTTGAGAACCATTTCTCTAGGTGCTTATAAAGTGACTGTTTAATAATTTGTTGCAGTATCTTTCCAAGTATCAAAGTTAGGTCGACTAGTCTATAATTCCCAGGTCCTCTTTGTTCCCCTTTTTAAAGATAGTTACTTTGTTTGCCACTCTCCAGTCCTCTGGGACTTCACCCAATTCTCTAGGAGTTCTTGAAGATAATTACTAAGGGTTCTGAGACTGCTTCAGCTAGTTCCTTAAGTACCCTAGGATGGATTTCATCAGGCCCTGCCAACTTCGAATACATCTAACTTATCTGAATCTTCTTTAACCGGTTCTCCTATTTTGATTAAGGATAGTGTGTGAGAGTAAAAGTTGGAGAGTTGATAACTGGGCCATTAATCTGGTAATATATACTTAACGAAGACTACATGGGCAAGATTTTCACAAGATTTTCCGCACCTACAGTCAAAGCCACATTTTCAAATAGATCAGTGTTGGAAAAACATCAGCATCACTCTGGAAGCTGCTGTATCCTGAGTGCTTTTGAAAATCTGCCTTTATGTAGGTGCCTAAATAGGAGCTTTCCAAATCTGGCCCCAATTGTGGGTTCAAGCACCTGAACATCTGGACCATACCTTTTTAAAAAATTTAGCCTCAGATTTCTAAATTCTTGTGTCCTTATGTAAGCAACATACATAACTCTTATTGACGTCATTTTAAAATGATTGTATGTAATTATTTTTTTACACATAAAAAAGGAAAGAAACTTCTCCTGGTTTCTTCTCTTATATTATATTCAGATTATTACATATTTTCTGCCTGCACCACCCATACAGAAAGGGCTGTGTTTACCTCTGCAGCATAGTCTTAGGTCAGGCTTTAGATTACCATCTTTGTCTCTGACAACAAAAGAGTTACAAATTGTGAAGCGGGAAATGTCACATTGATTAACTCTGTGGCAATACTGATCTTTAAAATGTAACCCTTTGAAGAGGATCCTCTTCATTTTGGCCAGACATATTTATTTCCTCTTATAGAAACTAGGGGTTACTCACTATTTCTCAGTGTACATTATTGATCTAAGAAGTGATGAGTCATACCGTTAATGCATTAGAAAACTTTGTACAGTAGATGCCATTAAAAACTCAACGTTTTCCATTCCAGAGGGATTGTGGTACTGTGGTATCTTCTTTTACATGTAAAACTATACTATCTTTACTGTAGGTACCCAGGTGGTGGTAAATAATGAGTTTTTAATGGCACCCACTATACAAATTAACTTAAAGCGGCATAATTTCAGGACTCTGCTTTTGCTCTTTTGGCCTCCAATTTAAGTCAGTGGGGATTGTTTTGCTATTGATACTGAATGGGAGCAGGACTGGGCCCTTTGTGCTGAATTTCTCATATTGGGGCTTTTGCACATATCTTAAAATTCAGCATGGCACAGTAGAGGTCTATGGGCCATATTCAGATCTTGTGTAAACAGATGCAATTTTATTGAGGTCAGTGGAGTTTCTCCAGAGCTGAATTTGGTCCCCAATGACACGCTCATCATCCCTGATACTAATGGAATGATTTATAATAATGCCTATTCAGCCTTTTTTCTTTTTTGTTGCCTAGTATCAATGATGTTTCATAGGTTGAAAATCAACTTCCTTGCTCATCACTGGTGAACAGGAAGCTTCCCCTGAAATCTGGCATGGCAATAGAACCAATGCCATCAAATTCAGTGGAATCTAACTCCCTTCCAATTAATAAAAAGTTTGTAGCCCTTGTGGATGTTAAAATAACTATGTGAATCAGCTGTAAACTAATGCAGTGTTGTCTTCCTGAGTCTGTGTAGTGTTAGCATGTGAAATTAGCAGGACACTGTTCTGTTTTACTATTGCTGTTCCATGCTTACCCAGGTTCTTGAGTGGATAACCTCATCGAACATCTAGGACAAGCACATATTATATAATGACCTTCGATCTCACCAAGGGATATTGGCAGATTCCATAGCCAGTGCTGACTGGCAGCCTCACAGCAGCTGGAAGAATAAAGGAGCTGTGAAGCAAAGGAGCGGGGAGACTGCCAGAGGAGCTAGCAGGCTAGAGAAGGGAAGTCCTGCCAGAAAATTGGTGACAAGCTGTCCAGGCACAAAACCCCAGACAAGGGATGACTGTAACTATGGGCTGAAGAAGCCCACAAAGCCAAGTAAAGTAGGAAGGAGTTCTGGGTACAACAGGAGAAATTGGAGAGAATTGATTGTGCCTGCCTGGTTTAAGAACCCTGAGCTGGAACCCAGTGGAGTAGGTTGGCATAGGTTCACCTACTGATCCCTCAATGGAGACTTAAGCACCAAAAGGGGTCTCCAGACCAGCTAGCCTGGCCAACTATAAGGGGAAACTTGTACACCCCAGAGGTACAGAAACAAAGACTTTCATAGTCCAGAACAGGTCTATTATAGAGACTCAGACAGGAAAGGCCGACTGACCCCCCCTCCAGACTGAGCAAACTCTGTGCAACAGTTCCGTCTGACCAGAGCAGGGGAACTGACGCATTAGCACCTAAGTCTACACTGCTGCAAATAATGACTACTGTGCTTTCCAACTAGATTTCCAACTAGTAAATGCACTGCCATTCTGTATTTCATTCTTGCAATGCACTTTTGAATACTTTACAAATGTTAATTAATCCTAACAAAACTGTGATTGGGAAGTGGATTAGGTATTATCCCCACTTTACAGATGACTAATTTAAATGTTTCTGTGGTAGGAAAATTTATTTTTACAATTGTATTATAAGAAGCTGACAAAAACACAACTAAACAAAAACAAAACAAGGGTCCAAATCCTATAAATCACAATAGAAGTTTTGATGGTCTGATCCTAAAATGTGCTTAGTGGCTCATAGAGTAAGTCATTTCTTTGGTGGATAGGATCTTACCTGAGTAAGATTTGCAGGATATATCTATATGTATGTTTGTTGGTGTATGTAGTTATAAGAATTTAAACTGGTCAAATATTAGCCTAAAAATTCTAATAATTCATAGCTAGTTCCTGTATGAAAGGGCCTTCACATTTTGGGTGTCTAATACTGTATTTTACGTTTTAAAATGAGAAGAAACACATGCAATGAATCATTATTGTAAATATGTTAATCATAAAGTTTAACTCAGGCAGGTGGATATAACGTTTAAAAAAATTTTTTTCCAGAATTTTGTGCCATCATTTGGAAGGGAGACACTCCTGACAACGTCAGTTATCCCACAGTCTGACCACAGCATAGCTTATGAAGATTTTATTCATTTAAACATTTTAGAAAGAAGAGTTCTTAACGATTCTGAGGTCTCAGTTCAGTATTTATGTTCTAAGCCTTGCACGGTCACTTTGGAAGCAGTAGCCTCATCAGAGTTCAGAACTGGTGTGTTAGTGTATAAGAAGAGATGGAAGAATGAGAAGCATCTTCGTATAAGTAGAAGTCAAACAGTGCATTTGAAATTTCCAAACATCATGGTTTACAGAGATGATTATTTCATCAGACGCTCTATAATAGTGCCTACTGTGATACTATATGCATGGATCAGTCACAAACCTGTTGAGGGCTATGATGCCAAGCAGGATGAAAGCTACCTACAGGCAGTTGCCAGGAATTATACTTTGTTGGAAACAGTTCCACCTTGTGAGCGTCCATACAAAGATCACAAAGTATGTTTTAAGTGGAGCTCTGAGCACATGTGGAGGCTCCAGGCAAACAGGATACCTCAGTGCCCATATGAGACTGGTAGGTACAATTATATGTTTCCTTTTTTCAGAGAACGAAGATGGGACCAAAATGGCACATTGTATAAGTTGCTATAAAAGTGTATATTTATAGTTATTAGCAAAAATATTTTGCCAGAGGGATTTGTTTTTGGTAGCAAAATGATTAAAATCAGCGATTTAAATAGCCTTGATTTAAATCAATGCACTCTGCTTCAATGGATACAAGAATGATAGGATCGGGCCCTAAAATGGATCTCCCTTCCTCCCCCCACACAGAAGACTAGCCTTTGGATTAAGAGTGAGTATGTGAAATTTCAACCCAGAAGGAAACATTTTATGATACAGAAACAACTGAAAATAGGGTTTAGAATGCAATGTCCATCTCAGCTGCAACTGTAGTTTTGCTGTGCTACACTTTATTTATAAATAAAATCTGAAGCATCCCTCTAAATTTCCTAGAAAGGAACAGAAATGAGTTAAAACATATGTTGAGTCAGATTATGCTTTCATTTACACCCATCCGCCCCTATTGAAGACTGTGTGTGAGTACAGAAGTAAATACAGAAGGTGACCCACTATCTCAAAAAAAAAGTCTATTATCGCAGAAACTGAACAGTTTTTGCCATCTTAGGCCTTTATGGCCCAGTTCTGCCCTCAATTACATGGGTACTTCTGCCAGTGAAATCAATGGGAGTGCACTCATGTACCTAAAGATAGAATTTGTCCCTATGTAGTTTAGTATGCTCTTACTTACATTATAGTCTATAACTGTTTTGAGGCCATTATAGTGACCAAAAAGTTTGTCTCCACTATAACTGGGCATTTGCTATAATGTATTCAAAGGGTGTGGGACCCGAGAGTTGCTTCTTTTTCAGTGTGTTCCTTGGTACAGCCAACGTATGTTGTGATCCAGTGTGGCATTGGATAAGTATGCCATCACACTGGGATGCAACATGATGACATCTCATGATTTGGTTTAGCCATGATTGTTCCACAAACACAGCTTGCAGGATGCAGGATATCTCTGTAGAAATCTAGTTGACCCACCTGTCTCAGTATGTCTAGGGAAACCTACAATCTGTCAGAAGTGCCTCAGGATCCTATTGGGCAGATCTGTGTCTAACAACTGGAATTTTTGCCACATTTTGTGACCTCATTACCACTAATCCTAGCCTCAGAATAGCCATGAGAAATGGACCCCATGCTTCTTTCCCTCCTATGAGTAAGCTCTTCCTGGGCTGCAGTGTATTGTATAAAGGAGAGTTGACCTAACATTAGGGATTTGTTGTGTATTTGTGGGCTGACTAGATCATAGCATTTGTTCTATGTTACAAGATATTTCATTTAAACATTTAACAGTGTATGATTGAGGGGTGTCAATGTGAATTGACATTTCTTGGCAGACTAAGAATGATTACATTTGGCAGATGCTGTCGAGATCCTCAGTTTTCCATATGCATCAAGCGGAGAGAAAACAGGAATTGTGAAGAAGTTCAAGAGATTTCACAACAGAGAACTTGAGACAATCAGGCAGCATCAGATCGATTACCCAAAGTAAGCAAATGCAAATCATGGAAGATGAGTATATTTAATTCCTAATGGCTAAAATCTGTCCTCAGAGCCACCCTTGTACAGAAAATCACAAGTTAAAGGCACAGTCTCCACTAATTCAAGCAAGTGATAGGGCAGCTTCCCTGCTGGTGTTTATAAGGGTTTTCTTCAGCAGAGGAGAGACGACGGGACTGAGATTTGCAACACCAAATAAACTTGGGCTCACTCCTCTTCCATCCTCCGCTCCCTCTAAACATTCCAGCAGCACTGGAAGTAAGGCTCCCAGCTTCTAAACTCCTTTCCAAGATATGCAGAGAAGTCGTATTTCATGAAGAACTCCCCTCCTGCAGCTTTCCTAGGCTCCCATTGCTCTTTGGTTCCACATAGGGATCTGAGGGGAAACGAGGAGGATCCCTACCCTTCCCTGGGCTCCTGTTGCTCCCTGACCTCCCCTCAGTGCAACATGGTCATGGAAATGGAAAATGATCACTAGATTTATATATTACCCTTATGTACTAAAGGACAGGAGGTGTGACTGCCAAACTTGCTGATACTGAGGATCTGCGGGAATTAGAAGCCCTAGACACAGGCCTCTTAAATCATCCATGTGTAGAAGTTCTATTTTGATGCACTTTCTAGCTCCTTGCCCCTTTAGAATTGGTAGCATGGCTGGCTCATGTGCCATGCTATCAGTGGCTATCCACTGCAGCTGAATTCAACTTCCCCTCTAAGAATCTGTGGATGGGAATATGCACTATTAACTGCCCTGCCACCAGGCCTCATCCCCTCTTTTACATGGAACACCACTCGTGTATTTTGTGGTGGCAAACCAGCTGCTGATAGCTACACACTGAGTGGGAGAGGAAGCATGCTACCTCACAGCTTTTTCTCCACAGCCCAATTTACATGTGAATTTTTGCTCCTCTCCACACCTTCGAGGGGAGCAAACAGGCCAAATTCAACAGTCTGAACGTTTCAGTCTTAATCAGGGATTTCTTTGAGTGCAGAAATCTCTGTAAGGATGAGCAGAAAAGCAGATGAGCATAATATAGTGAGAGAGGGCTGGAGAAATTCAGCTATTGCATGGGGCAGCTGCCTCTAGGCACTGGGCACCAAGGGGAAGCAGGAATCCTGGAGCATCTACTGGCCACAGAATTTTTCCCTGCCAGAGAATTATATTTTACAGTGAGATTTACAGTGATGGGGGTGCTGGCTCAGTCAGCATTGTCCTGCACTGTGTGCCTTGTGACAGCCATCAGAAGGAATGTGTGCTCTCCTCTCCCCACTTGTAGAGATCCCCCCAACTATCAAATCTTAGGTTGGCAGGTGAATACATCTTTCCTTTTGGCCCCCGGTTGTGAAGATTTGCTGTCCGTTGACATCTGTCTCAGCCCACCCCTCCTTTCAGACGGCTGGTACCCAGGGGAGGTCTAGGAGAGAGACGGGACTATGCTCCTTAGCCACACAATAATTGGCCCCTGCACAGGAGCACAAGAGTAGAAGACAGGCTAGTGTGTCCTTCCCTTGTGCACCAGCAGAAGGGCTGGTCACAATCTTGCCCTAAAGACTTTTTCCTCCTCTCTAATAACTGTATAACTTGGAAAAATCAAGCACTGTACCTGACTTCTCAGTGCTACATCAATGCAAACCTGAGTATCCAAGAGGAGATCTCAGCAGCAAGACTCTGAAATGGCTTGTTTTGTCCCAGGCAGTTGTAACTGCTCTGTGTTCTGTTTTGAAGATCACAAGAGTAAATGAGCTTTGGTAAACTAAAGTGGAAAACGTGCCTTTAAAAATATGTAGATTTTAAAAATTGATATGATCTATATCCTCAGAGTGGGTTGTTTGTTTCTTTTTACTCATGCAGGTTCACTATTTCAGTTTGGCTTTATTTACTCCGTCACTGCGAAAAGAATCTGTGTGGAATATTCTACTTTATTGACCCAGGAGAAATGTATAGTACCCCTGCTGTATTTCTAAATGAAGAAGGTAATAATACCATGAAGCCTTCAGAGGAGAAATAGTGTTATCATCCCTGACCCGTAACAAAGAACAACATTTACAAACATTTTTGTCAGGCCTATTGTACTAAACTCATGCCTGGCAGAATGCTCCATTTTGGCCCTGTGTGTTTGGAAACAAAAAATATCCAGTATATTATTAGAGTAAGATTAAGAAGAATTAAATTTGGCCACGGTATTTCCATAGAAATCTTTGCATCCAGCCTGGGCTATCTCAGAAAGTGTCAGTTTTCTTTTCTGATTTTATTTTCAAGAACAATCCCACACTCTCAGGAGGATGAACGAAATATTATAGGTCTTTTCCACAGCTGCTGGCATCATGCTGTGACTATGAGAGCAAACTAAGGGCATGGCTACACTGGAAACTTCCAAGTGCTGTCGCAGGAGTGCTCCCGGGGAAGCGCTTTGAAGTGTGAGTGTGGTCGCGTGCAAGCACTGGGAGAGAGCTCTCCCAGCGCTCCTGGTAATCCACTTCCATGAGGGGATTAGCTCCGAGCGCTGGGAGCACAGCTGGGAGCCTATTTACACTAGCGCTTTAAAGCACTCTGACTTGCTGCGCTCGGGGGTGGGGGTGTGATTTTTCATACCCCTGAGCCAGCAAGTTAGAGCGCTATAAAATGTAAGTGTAGTCAAGCCCATAGTCTTTGCATGGGTAAACAAGAGAATGAGGAAGGAAGGAAATGGTATTACTTCTGTATGTGAAATTAATGAGACTGGAACTAAAATACTGTGTCCCGTTCTGGTGTCCACACGTCAAACAGAATGTTGAAAAATTGGAAAGGGCTCAGAAAAGTGGTACTAGAATGATTCAAGTTCTGTTTTACAGTGAGAGATGGAAGAAGCTCAGTCTATTTATCTTATCCGAAAGAAGGTTGTGGGGTGACTTGATCATCGTCTACAAGTACATATGATGGAAGAAGATTTCTGAAAGTTGAGGACTCTTTAATTGGAAAAAAGGCATCACAAGATCCAGTGGCTCAGAGCTGAAGCTAGACAAGTTCAGCCTGGACATAAAATGCAAATTTTTTAACAGTGAGGGTAATTAACCATTAGGACAATTTACTTAAGAATCTGGTGGATTCTTTTGACTTCTTTTGAAGTCAAGACTAGATGGTTTTGTTTAAAAATATGCGATAGCTCAACTAGAGCAGGCTTCATGCAAGGATTACTTGGTGAAATTCTATGGCCTGTGTTACGCAGGGTGTCAGCCTCTCTCGGGTGGCATCAGACTAGATGATCATAATACTCCATTCTGATCTTAAAATTTCTGACTCTGTGAATCTAACTTCTGTGATTCTAAGTAGTGCCGTCAAATTACCATTGTATTGCTTCACAGGACAGGGTTATTGTGAACAACATTTAGGAAGCCAGTTCTTAGCTTTCATAATTTTGTGGTTTTTAACTATTTCTTTGTTTTCATTTGTTGCTGTGTTTGTCAGGTTATGTTCATATACAGATGCGTCTTGTCAAAGGAGAAGACCTTGCAGTGAAAACTAGCTTCAGCCTTCCTCTGAAACAGTGGTTTCGACTAGATCTCTCCTTTAATGGAGGACAGGTATGTGTGGTGTCACAGCTGCCATCTTGTAGTTTAAGACAAGGGTAACAGTGTTTGGAGTTTGCAGAGGGCTATTTATATTTGGTTATGCCACCACTATCCCTTTTTACAGACTGGGCAAAGAGAGATTATATGCTTTGCACGTTTTCACACAGCAAAAGAATGGGAGACCAGAGATTTGAAACTAGGTCTTTTGATTTAGAGGCCAATGTCTATCACAAATCCACACACATTAGTCATTGCTAGCTCTAGTGTAGCTGTGCTGCTGCTAGAAAAGAGAACATTTTCCAGTGCAAGGAAGGACTGATTTTCTGTGGCTCAGTTTTCCCATCTATTAAGTATACTTCCCCCTCCTCCTCTAGCTCCTGCATCTCTCAGTAATCTAAAAACTACCCTTCCCAGAAGCACGTCTCCCAGCCTCTTTCACGCCTAAAGAAAAAATATTCCACCTCCTATGCAATTTTCTAAGCTTTGCTTCCATACAGAGAACCAGTAGAATGCTGTTAAGAGATCACATTACAAAATCCACTGCCAACAGACAAAACACATATTTTAAACCCTTATAATTTTAACAAATCACAACCAGTTTTCAACAGACCACTAAAAGGCACATCTGGGTCATTCTCCCTGCCCCATTTCTAGTCTCTACCATGAACCACTAAGGCACTAGAGCACTTTAAAAATGTTTGCATCTTTTGTTTAAATGTGTAAATCTTTTTCTTCCTCTTCATTCTTGAAAAGGACTGAATTGATTTTGCTCGAAGTTTTAAAAAGCCCACTAATTCATGGATTAAAAGAGCCACACTGACCAGTTTAGATCCAACGGTAAAAAACTGACAAGGCAGAAAATGACACTTTAAAATGAAAACATTTGTACAACCTTAACGCCAGACATCTATAATATAAATATATAAATGGAGGAAAAGGTCAGGGTTCCACAAAGTAGCCTGATTTTCTTGCCAAAAAAAAATCAGATAGAAATGTATATTTATTTTTAAATGGCTACCTCATTTTAACATGTGTTCTGTCTCCAACCTACTTTTTTTAATAGGAAATTAAAAAAAAACATTTGTTTCTGAATCATTTTAGGTGACTTTTTAAAAATGTTTAAACTGCACTGTGTAGTTCAGGCCTCCACTTCTGGAAGCAAGCATGGACCTGGCCTGAAGTCCAGTTCAGGTGCAGATGTGAATGTTATTATCAATATTAGCATAAGGTGAATAAGTCATTTCCTGTTGAAGAGGGTTGCCTATTGGTCACTTGGATAGCTAAATCAAGACATTATTCTGCAATCTTAGGGCAGAGTGAGTTCACATAGACTTGAAGTAAAATCTCATGCTTTTCTCTATCGGTTGATATGAAGGGAGCATAAAAAGGTTCATCAAAGCTCCTCCTGAGGCAGGAGGAACAAAGCCAGATGGGAAGACAGTCAAATGCTTAGAGTGGTAACCTGGGGCACAGAAGATTCAGGCTCTATTCCCAGCTCAGCCAGAGTCAAGTTGCTTAGTCTTGCTGTGCTTCAATTGCTCATCTGTAATAATAGCACCTGTCTCACAGGGGTGTTGGGAGGGTAAATACATATTATGTGAGGCATTCAGATATTACACTGTTGTGGGGGCCAATAAGTACCTAAGATGGATGGAAGCAGTGTGACATGGTCTAGCCCTGCAGAAGTCTCTCCACAAAACCACTACATCTGCTTTACAAGGCACACTCCTCCCCTTCCCTCCAAGACAGGGTTCCTTGTGGTGCCCTGCCCAATACCTGTGAAGTCAGGCCAGATTCCTAAGGGAGCCTTAGGGCCATTAGGGAAATGGAGATTGGAGAGAAGCATGGATGGACAGCTCTCAGTTTCTGTGTTGGCTGGAGCCCCCTTTCGCTATAGAGTGTACAGGCCAAGCTCCACATATCTTCCTACAGAGGTAATATCAGGAGGAAACACCACACAGTAAACTTTTGTGGCATTTCCCAAGGTTTTACCACAAGGAAGTACAATATGGCTTTTTTGTATGTGTAAAAATCATCTTAGAGTAATAGAAACTCTATACACTGCTCTCCTTCTCTCACTCCTTCCGCAATCCCTATTGAGTAGCTATTTATTTCTTAGTTTTTCTAGGGCTCACATCACTGTAGTATCTGAGTATCACAGAAACATTAACCAATTAGGCAGGGATTATTATCCCCATTTTATAGATGGGGAAACGAGGCATCAAGAGATTAGAGGCCAGTTTTTTAAAGGTATTTAGGCATTTAAAGATGTAGATAGCCACTTAGCGGGATTTTCCAAAGCAACTAGGTGTTTTAGAAAATCCCATTAAGCTATTTGACAGTGTCCCTCTTAACATACCAAAAGATGCAGCAGGACACAAACGACAATTTTCAAAACTAAGAGTTACTGTATATCAAATAATATTATGGCAGTTAGTTTGCAATTTGCAGTCTATCACAACTGACATTTAATATTTTCCATCCTTTTAGATAGAAATAACCAGCGTTGGGAAGAATCTGAAAAGGCACCAGCATCAGTCTTTTAAGTAAGAGAAGCATTCCCCTTTGCATACTAATGTGGTCTGTGTTTGGTTGTAGGGGATGGGTGGGGAGGGGAGGGCAGGGAAGAGGGGTGTAACTGAAATTCCAAAACTGATTTTCCAAAACTTTCTACCCTGCCTCTCTGACACTATTCTTCACCCACTCATGTCACTACAGCAGTCATGGGCTAGATTACGTTACCTGTACACATGTTGAATACATCATGAGTGGTCATTCTGATGTCAATGGGACTATTTGAGAAGTAAGTTACTACTCAACATAAGTAAAGGTATTGCCGTCTAATTCATAGGGTCTGATCAAAGACCACTGAAACTAATAGAGTAAAATTTACTTCAGTGGGCTTTGAATCAGGCTCTTAAGGTGAAATCTTGGCCTCACTGAAATCAATGGCAAAACTGACATTGACTTCAAGGAGCCAGGATTTCACCCGAGGGTCTAGATTTGGTCCCCTTAAGTAGATGACAAAATTTCCATCAACTTCAGTGGCATGAGGATCATGCCTCTCATGTCCACGGTTGGGGGTGGCTCGTGTATTTGTACTGTCCCACTGACTTATTGCTCTTTCTCCATCCCTGGCTCCAAGCTATTGGACCATTTTTCTTCTTAAAATCTCATGTTAAATTATTCATTTTCCCTCTAGCATACAACTGACTCTCTTATGCAAAGAATTTTAGGATTCCTTTAATAAAGGAGATTATGTACTAATACATTATATTGTAAGCTTTGCTGTTTACTCTTTTTCCTCTCCATTCTTGTTTACAAAATGTGAACTGTGTAAGGTGCATTTGCAGATATTCATTGTAACAATGGATTCATAATAAATATAAAAAATAAAAATAAAGATCTTTGTCTGGGTTTTATTGACACAAAAAATCAGGAAGAAAGACACCTCAAATGTGCAAATCATGTCAACAGATAAAAAATCAGCGGTTCTAAAATGTTTGTGAAACAAAATGTTTGTTAAATCTTTTTTATGGATTTGTCTACACAGGGACACTCACGAAAATTATTCTGAATTACCTACAAGTGTGATTTAAAAGTGGATTAGTTAAATCATATTAAACCCCTGTGTAGACAAGCTCATTCAGAACTAAAGTGGTTTTAATTCAGTTTAACTGCCTTGACTTCCAAAGAGAGAGTAAAAGGATAGGGAACAGAAATAGATGTTTGGGATGAATTAAAGGTAGTCTCTACCAAAGTATGAGACACAGGGTTCTTGTTTGCTTCATAATACCTCCAAATACTCAGAGTATTTATGCGTCTTGTTTTCTAGTTTTAGGGAAGATTTCTATTATGACGACACGGCTGGATACTTTGTTCTTGGAGGCTGTGGGTACACACCTGGCATTGAAGGGTTCTTTGGACCTGTGAAATACTACCGTCTTAATATTCTGGAAACAAAACAGGTAAATGTATACAGAGTGACATACTGTGTCAAACTACTGAGGCCCAGTTCTCCCATCATTTTATCTATGGAAGTTCCACCTATGGATGTCACTCAGAGTTCTGAGTGCAGACTGATGACAAGATCAGATCCTTGGTATTTACTAAAGCCACAGCAAATGATAAGCCCGTCATCAACCATTATTGAATTTGAGGGTTTCATCAGTATGCGATCATGGGTTCTGTTAAGATCTAGTTACTTTAGATGCCCACAAAACGTGTACACCAGCTAACAGATTTTCATGAATGGGTACCTAAAGATAGGCTCCTTATCCCATATATAAGGGCCCAAATAAGTGTCTCGATATTGAAAAATGCCGAGTGCTATTTAGGTATAGCTGACATGATATTGAACACAATGGATGAAATTCTGGCTCCCTTAAACTTAATGGAAAATGTCCCATTGACTTCAGTGGGGTCAAGAACTCATCCCGTTGTGTCCTGGTCTACACTGACTGCTTGGCATGGTCTGCATCATGTCATCTGACTCAAAACAAATGCATCAAAACATGATACAGTTTTGTTGACAATAATCCTTTATTTTTGCACATGTCCATTCCAATGTAGGGGTGTGCTCACTCCGAGAACAGCCGCTGGAAAATCTTCCCTCAGTGGTGTCCGTCAGGTCGGCTCTGGTGGCCCCTAGGGTTTTGCATTCATAGTACTGGTATAAAGGGTCCTGCCAACCCACAGCCCCCTCAGTTCCTTCTTTCCACCTATGATGGTTGCTGAAACTACCTCGTCCTTGCAATTTGTTTCTGTTATTAGATTATTAGGTTATTGGAACTTGGTCTCTGAGCTTTAAGCCCTGTGCCACAAGCCTATGTCTGTAAGTGATCCCCATTCCAGCTGCCTTGAGTGCCTGGTGGAGGATCACATGCAGGAACTTTGTAAGATCTGTAAAGACTTCAGAACCCGCACCAGAAAGGGTAGAGACACCAGACTGAAATTTACCCTCATGGAAGCAGCGCTAAGACATCCCTTGGAGCTGGGTCACTCGGACTTGGCACCGAGCACTTCAGCCTCAGTAAGGAGCTCCCCGGCTGCTGTTCGGGACCCTTGGCGCTGTTCTTCATCAACGGTACCAAGGAGAGAAGCTCCTTCCACATCTCAAGAGCCATGTCCAGTGCAGAAGAAAAGTGCTCCTGCAAAAGAACCTCGGCACCGTTTGCCATTCCTCTATCAGACCTCTATCAGAAGACTGACAGAGGTCTATCCCCAACCCCGAGGTCGGCGGGGCAGGGAGAGTAGAGTGTGACCCACGTCAGCCATGTGGTGCCATGGACTCCAGCCCCAGAGCGGGTACCATTATGGACTCAACAATGCAGGAGCGCCACCAGAGTTCTGGTACCTTGGCAGTACAGTCAATACCAGAGGCATTCGCTGCAGGAAGAGACTTCCTCTCACTGCTTGTACCGGCGTCTCCGGCTATTCAGGAGCTGACAGCAACAGCACCAAATGAAGGGACCTCTGTGGCACCTAGGTCTCAGGTGCCTTTCAAAGGGAAACCATTATGGCCCAACCCCAATCTCCTCCCTCTTAGCACTGGTCACTGACACCGATCAGCACCATACATCCCTGGTCTCCAGGAAAGAAGTCTTCGGAGTTGGACTTGGAGGCAGTCTCTTGCCAAAGCCGACACCATCACTCCAGTTGGCACTATCCTCCTATGGACCCGGGCCAAGGCATCCCTCCCATGGCGTGGCCACAGGAGTGGTGGCAGATGCCAGCACAATGGTCATTCTGGAACCCGTGGGCTTTCCCACCAATGCAGGGGCCCCGGTCCAGAAGGTCATACTCTGTGGCATCTGAGTCCAGAGCACTACCACCGTGCCACTCAGAGCAGGATCCAGTACCAAAAGCCAGCACCTGGAGACCTATCCAGTGCCGAAGGTGAAGAACAGTACCTCCTACCATTTCTTCCTCTTCTTCTGATGAGGCAGTGGTGGAAGCAGATATAGTGCCCTCTCAGGTTGACTGTAGGGCTCATTAGGAGCTCCTTAAGAGAGAGGCCCAAAACCTGGGGATCCAGGTAGAGAAGGTCAGGGAATCCCCCCATGCTTTGGCAGGTATTCTAATGCCAACGGGCCCATCAAGAGTGATACTGCCTCTTAATGAGGCCATTATGGACCCCATCAAAGCATTGTGGCAGACCCCAGCGTCCATTCAGCGACAGCAAAGAAGACTGAAAAGAAGTACTTTTTCCCAGCTAAGGGTTATGAATTCTTATATATACATCCACAACCGGGCTATTTGGTTCTGTCAGCAGCCAATGAGTGGGAGCAACAAGGTACAAGGGCCATCACCCAAGGCCAAAGATGACAAAAAATTAGACTTTTTTGGCAGAAAGTCTATTCAACAGGTGACCTTCAGGTCAGGATCGTGAACCAGTAACCACTGCTGAGCAGATATGATTTTAATTCCTGGAGACTCTGTGCTGAGATTGAAGGAGTTGTTACCCTAGGAATCCCGATAAGAGTTTTCAGCTCTCATGGAAGAAGACAAATCAGTGGCAGAGGCGTCCCTTCAAGCAGCCTTGGATGCAGCTGACTCTGCAGCCAGATCTATGGCCTCAGCAGCGGCAATGTGTGGAAGCTCATGGCTTCAGTCCTCAGGCCTACCACATGAGATTCAACAGACTCTGCAACACCTTCCTTTTGAGGGCATGTTGCTTTTTTCCAAGCAGATGGACTCCAAGCTGCATAGCCTAAAGGACGGCAGGGACACCCTGAAGTCCCTAGGTCTTTATACACCAGCACCCACAAGGAAACATAAATAAGCCTCAACCAGCCTCTCAATTCTTCCCGCCACCTGCCCTGCAGGACTCTCACAGGAAGAGGAGCAGGGGCTTTAGGAGAAGACATCCTCCACAGTCCTCATCCGCATCCATGCCTGCTCCCATCCAGACACACTGGTAGGTCCAAGCAGCCCTTTTGATGGGTCACTCGGGGACGACGTACCAGGATAGAACTTGGATCCAACCTCCCCAGTATTTCTGTGGACTGTGTATTCCATTTCTATGAGGCATGGGCCCATAATACAACAAACCACTAGGTGCTAAGCATGATAGAATTAGGATATACCCTTCAGTTCACTTCTTCTCCCCCACCACCCTGCTCCTCTTCAGGGACTCGTCTCAGGAGCATCTTCTAGCCCAAGAGGTGTAGTCGCTCCTAAGTGTGTGAACCATGGAAGAGGTTCCACCAGAGTTAAGGGGCCAAGGGTTCCACACCCAATATTTCCTAATCCCAAAAGCCAATGACAGTTTCAGACCAATTCTGGACCTGCAAAAGCTCAACAGATACATGAAGAAGCTAAAGTTCCACATGGTCTCCTTGGCTTCCATCATTCCCTTCCTGGATCCAGGGGACTGGTATGTCCAATCTGAAGGACACTTACTTCCATATCTTGATTTTTCAGGAACACAGAAGGTTCCTCAGGTTCATCAAGAGCCACATGCACTACCAATTTGCGGCTTTGCCGTTTGACCTGACAGCGGCCCTTCAGGTGTTCACAAAGTGCATGGCAGTCACAGCCTTCCTGAGGAGGCAAGGGATTCAGGTCTACTCTTACCTCGACAACTGGCTGGTCAGAGGTCACACCAAGAGCCAGGTGGCGTCCAATATAAAGTTAAACCAGTCAGTATTCCACGGCTTAGGTCTGCTTATAAACACGCAGAACTCTACCCTCTTCCCACTCAAAGGACAGAGTTTATTGGAGTGATCCTCGACTCTGTCCAAGCCAGAGCCTTTCTCCCAGAAGCATGGTTCCAAGCAATAGTGATGCTTATAGAGAGCCTCAGAGATCACCCATCATGACAGCAAGGAACTGCTTGAAGCTCCTGGGCCACATGGCCTCATGCACCTGTGTAGTGCAGCATGCAAGACTTCAACTCAGACCTCTCCAGGTGTGACTGGCATCCATATACTTGCCAAACCAACACCATTTAGCCACAGTTATTACAGTTCCCTTGTCGGTGATCGCCTCCCTCAATTGGTGCTAGACCCATTGGCGGTGCATGCAAGAGTCCCATTCTCAAGACCCCAATCATCAGTGTCTCTCATTACAGATGCTTCAGCGATGGTGGGGTGTTTGCTTGAGTTCCCTCAGAACTCAGGGCCTCTGGTCTCTGGAAGAGCTCTTGCTGCACATCAATATCAGATTGCTCAGGGCAGTTCGCACATTTGCCAGGCATTCCAGCCCCATGTGGCAGGCAAGAACATGTCAGCTCTCACAGACAACACAACGGCGATGTTTTGTATCAACAGGCAGGGAGGAGGGTGCTTCTCTCACCTGTGCCAGGAAGCACTTCACTTGTGGGAGTTTTACATAGCCCACTTGATCTACCACAAGGCCTCCTATCTGCTGGGATTGCAGAATGAGCTAACAGATCACCTCAGCAGATCCTTCTCCAAACCACCACGAGTGGTCCATTCATTTAGATATTATGAACACCATTTTCCAAACCCCCCAGATAGATCTGTTCGCGACAAGGCACAACAGGAAGTGTCTCTAATTCTGCTCCCTCTTGGGTCACAGCCCCAGATCTCTCGCAGACGCCTTCCTCCTTCCTTGGATGGGGCATCTCTTCTATGCATTTCCTCCCATTCCTCTCATTCACAAGGTCTTGCTGAGAATCAGAATGGACAGAGCATGAGTCACCCTGATAGCCCCTGCCTGGCCCTGCCAGCACTGGTTTGCCACAGTCCTAGAACTCTCAATGGAGATACCAATCCTTCTACCTCTGTATCCAGACCTGATCTCCCAGGACCACAGCCTCCTGCATCACCTGAACCTCGAGTCCCTTCATCTGATAGCCTGGATGCTCCATGGCTGAACCCCACAGACCTAGCATGGTCAGGGCAGGTGCACGAGGTCTACTAGAGAGCAGGAAGCTGTCCATCAGAGCTACTTACCTGGCAAAGTGGAAGAGGTTCTCGACCAGGTCTTGCCTACGCAATCAGCAATACCATTCATTGTGGACTACTTACTACACCTGAAGCAACAAGATCTAACCATATCATCTATTAGGGTCCATCTGGCCACAATCTTAGCTTTTCACCAATGGCCATTCCATGTTTTCAAACAGCATCTGTAATTGGTTTCTTAAAGACCTTGTTATATTGCACCCCCCGATATATCAACCAATCCCTCCCTGGGACCTCAACCTGGTATTGTTGAAATTGACAGGACCCCCATTTGAGCCACTGGCAACGTGCTTTCTGCTCTACATGTCCTGGAAGGTGACCTTCCTAGTGGCCATTACTTCTGCCAGAAGAGTGTCAGAGATCCAGGCCCTCACTTGAGAACCACCAAACACTGTATTCTTCAAGGACAAGGTCCAATTGTGTCCTCATCCAGCTTTCCTTCCAAAGGTGGTTTCACAGTTCCATAGTATCCATGGGATATCTTTCTACCAGTCTTTTATCCAAAACCACCTTCCAACAGGGAAAAGCAGAGGCTCCACTCACTAGATGTCAGACACACACTGGCCTGCCACATAGAAAGGACTAAGCCATTTCAGAAAACTACTCAACTGTTCATAGCCATTGCAGAGAGGAGGAAAGGTCTTCCTGTCTCAGCTCAGAGAATTTCACCATGGATCACTTCCTGCATCCACACATGCTACGACCTGGCAAAGGTCCCTGCCCCCACCTGCCCTGACAGCATATTCCACAAGGGCCCAAGCCTCTTCGGCAGCATTCATAGCACAAGTTCCTATCCAGAACACTTGTAGAGTGGCAACATCATCATCAGTTCACCCTTTTGGGTCTCACTACGCCATCAACCAACAGGCCAGAGATTAAGCTGGATTTAGCCGAGTGGTGTAGTAATCAGCATGTCAATAAACTCTGAACCCCCCCGCCTGCACAACTACTTGGGAGTCACCTACATTGGAATGGACATGTGCAAGCACTCGAAGAAAAAATGGTTACTAAACTTTCTGTCACTGTTGTTCTTTGAGATGCGTTGCACATGTCCATTCCAAGACCTTCCTTCCTACCTCTCTGTCAGAGTCGGCCAGCAAGAAGGAACTGAGGGGGCTGTGGATCAGCAGGACCCTTTATACCAGTGCTATGAGGTGCGACTCCAGGGGGCACCAGAGCCGACCCGATGGATACCACTGAGGGAAAACTTTCCAACGGCTGTGCTTGGAGCAAGCACACACCTACATTGGAATGGACATGTGCAATACATCTTGAAGAATAACAGTTATAGAAAGGTTAGTAACCGGGATTTATTTTGTCATCAAGTCTGTAAAATCTGTGGGCTGTACTACTTTGGTCTAATTTTGGTTTCTGGGGTTAGTGGGCTGGTTCTGGCCTGTGATATACAGGATGTCAGATTCAATGGATCTGGTGGTCCTTTCTGACCTTAAACTCAGACTCAATGATATCTCTTTTTAGAAGCAGCCATGTTAGTATTTCCCCTTGTTTATTCCCCCCCCCCCGTTCTTGTCAAATGCTGGAAATGGCCCACCTTGATTATCACTACAAAAGGTCCGTGTCCCCCATCCCGTCCCGTCCCATCCCCCGACTCTAGCTCACCTTTCCTGATCCCTCTTGTTACAGTCTGTATGGCAGCACCCATTGTTTCATGTTCTTTGTGTATATAAAATCTCCCCACTATATTTTCCACTCTATGCAGCCAATGAAGTGAGCTGTAGCTCACGAAAGCATATGCTCTAATAAATTTGTCTGTCATCATCATGAATAGGTCGGAATATGAACCAGAGGCTGCTAGGCAGCTCTCCAACACCACTTTCTTCAAGCCATTACCCTCTGATCCCACTGAGGGTTACCAAAAGAAACTATGCCATCTGCTCAAGAAACTCCCTGAAAAAGCACAAGAACAAATCCGCACAGACACACCCCTAAAACGCCGACCAGGGGTATTCTGTTAGCTACCCAATATCCATAAACCTGGAAATCCTGGACGCCCCATCATCTCAGGCATTGGCACCTTGACAGCAGGATTGTCTGGCTATGTAGACTCCCTCCTCAGGCCCTACGCTACCAGCACTCCCAGCTATCTTAGAGACACCACTGACTTCCTGAGGAAACTACAATCCATCGGTGATCTTCCTGAAAACACCTTCCTAGCTACTATGGATGTAGAAGCCCTCTACATTAACATTCCACACAAAGATGGACTACAAGCCGTCAGGAACAATATCCCCGATAATGTCACAGCAAACCTGGTGGCTGAACTTTGTGACTTTGTCCTCACCCATAACTATTTCACATTTGGGGACAATGTATACCTTCAAATCAGCGGCACTACTATGGGTACCCGCATGGCCCCACAGTATGCCAACATTTTTATGGCTGACTTAGAACAACGCTTCCTCAGCTCTCGTCCCCGTAATGCCCCTACTCTACTTGCGCTACATTGATGACATTTTCATCATCTGGACCCATGGAAAAGAAGCCCTTGAGGAATTCCACCATGATTTCAACAATTTCCATCCCACCATCAACCTCAGCCTGGACCAGTCCACACAAGAGATCCACTTCCCGGACACTACGGTGCTAATAAGCGATGGTCACATAAACACCACCCTATACCGCAAACCTACTGACCGGTATACTTACCGACATGCCTCCAGCTTTCATCCAGACCACACCACATGATCCATTGTCTACAGCCAAGCTCTATGATACAACCACATTTGCTCCAACCCCTCAGACAGAGGCAAACACCTACAAGATCTCTATCAAGCGTTCTTACAACTACCATACCCACCTGCTGAAGTGAAGAAACAGATTGACAGAGCCAGAAGAGTACCAGAAATTACCTACTACAGGACAGGCCCAACAAAGAAAATAACAGAACGCCACTAGCCATCACCTTCAGCCCCCAACTAAAACCTCTCCAATGCATCATCAAGGATCTATAACCTATCATGAAGGACGACCCATCACTCTCACAGATCTTGGGAGACAGGCCGATCCTTGCTTACAGACAGCCCCCCAACCTGAAGCAAATACTCACCAGCAACCACACACCACACAACAAAAACACTAACCCAGGAACCTATTCTTGCAACAAAGCCCGTTGCCAGCTGTGTCCACATATCTATTCAGGGGACACCATCATAGGGCCTAATCACATCAGCCACGCTATCAGAGGCTCATTCACCTGCACATCTATCCATGTGATATAAGCCATCATGTGCCAGCAATGCCCCTCTGCCATGTACATTGGCCAAACTGGACAGTCTCTACGTAAAAGAATAAATGGACACAAATCAGACGTCAAGAATTATAACATTCAAAAACCAGTCGGAGAATGCTTCAATCTCTTTGGTCACTCGATTACAGACCTAAAAGTTGCAATTCTTCAACAAAAAAACTTCAAAAACAGACTCCAACGAGAGACTGCTGAATTGGAATTACTTTGCAAGCTGGATACTATTAACTTAGGCTTGAATAAAGACTGGGAGTGGATGTGTCATTACACAAAGTAAAACTATTTCCCCTTGTTTATTCCCCTCCCCCTCCCGCCCCACTGTTCTTGTCAACTGCTGGAAATGGCCCACCTTGATTATCACTACAAAAGGTTCGCCCCCCACCCCACCCCACTCTCCTGCTGGAAATAGCTCACCTTTCCTGATCACTCTTGTTACACTGTGTATGATAACACCCATTGTTTCATGTTCTCTGTGTATATAAAATCTCCCCACTATATTTTCCACTGTATGCATCCGATGAAGTAAGCTGTAGCTCACAAAAGCTTATGCTATAATAAATTTGTTAGTCTCTAAGGTGCCACAAGTATTCCTTTTCTTTTTAGAAGAATGCAGAAAGTCACAACTATTGTAGTTACCAGCATGTCATTTGCCTTTGTCTAGATTTCTAATCCTCTTTATGACAAAGAAATTATGGAACAGATTGAACTCTACTATGAGAGATGTGCAGACATCCATAAAATAGTATCTGGGTATGGACACCTTGTAAAGCAAGGCCAAGCAGTGCAAAAAGATTGTAAGTACTGAACTTCATGATCTGATTATTAGTGTGCCTTGTTGTTGAGGTCTCCTGCTTTGCTTTTATCACAAACAGAGTGTGACTAGATGATGATTTTAATAAAAAAAAGAAATATAAATTCCACCATGTGCTTAATAAGAAGAAAATTAATTTGTCTTCTGCAGCATGCTTGCTGGAAGGTAAAACTGTATTGCTCAGTGCTGGAAAGCCTTCCTTCCAATATAGTTTTTGATTTTTTTTCCCTTAAGAAGAAAGACAAATAAAAAGAACAATAAAATGATTCCAGGCTAATATGATATGCCACTCAAATCCCTCTCTTCTGTTCTATATCTATGTAAGTTTCTTTTGGCTGGTTATACAAATTTGTTCTCAGTATTACATCAAATTCATGATGTTTTACAGTACAAGAAAGCAAATAGCTTCAACTACATACATATTTTTAAAATTCCCAACAACTTTTGTGTTATGCTGGAAGATCTGTTCCATAGTTACTCAATGTGAAGCAGCTGAGAGACAAAATTCATATCAAAGCATCTATTCTGTTCCATACTGGTGGAGTAACACAACATTAATTATTATAGCACTCAAGAACACATATTGGACATCAAGTATGAACAACATTATTATATGTCCTGCAAGATATGGAAGAGGTTATAATAAATCATTTATATTTGTTTTAAATGACCTGTACTGACATTATCAGTTTTTCACTCTGTTTCCTGCCTCTTTCCTCTTCCCATCCTACATACCACGTTCTCATCCACCACAGGGACATCTTTTAAATATAAGCTTCCTCCAAAGACCAGCTCATTTCCCAGCTCAGATCATTTCCTTGATTTCTCACTTTGTTCAGGTATCCGTGAAAACTATTATTCAGAGCTGAACTACAAGTATGGGGCCAAGAACAAGTGTGATGCCTTCATCTGGGGCAAAGAGCTAAGGGAGAAATACCACAGCTTGTTCAACCTGCTGCGAGAGATGGACTTCAGTCCATCTGATGGTAATCATGCCTTTATCTTGTCTTTCTGAAATTACTATACAGTGTCCCTTAGAAGCTGGCACACTTTGACTTTACCTCATGTTGCAGAAGTTTTTTTCACATCACTTAAGTTAAGGATGGAGTGTCAAGGTTAACCTGTAATTTGTCTGTATCACATTGCAAATGAGGAATGGACACAATGTAAAAGATGGAAATACAGAAACACGCAGGGTTTTAGTGTCCTTGGCCAAAATGTGGGCAATTTGTTTAAATGCTCAGTTATGGAGTGGTAATGACTATGGGCCAGCTTCAGCCGCCATTATTAATGTTGACTAGTACCTTACTCTTCAACAGTCCTATTGATTTACATTGTGAAATTGTCTGACTTATTCCTACTGGGCCAGGTTGTGATTTAACCTTATTCATGTTGGGTAGTACCTTACTCTTCTAGGAATTTCTTTTATTTCAGTGGTACTCCTGAGAAGTAAAGTATTTTTGAGCATGAGTAAGGATAGCAGAGTTTGTCCCAGTAAAAATAAATCACAGAGTTGCACCGTCTACATTTTGATTTAAACTGTTTTCACATATAACAATTGTGCATCTACTTTGTGATGTATTTTTAGTGTCAGAAGACCAAAACAATACAGTTTTAGAAGTTGGCCGGAGAATATTTGAGAAGGTTGCAAAAAATCTTTCCAGGGCTGATGGTCTATACTACATGAGCTCCTCCATCCCTTTTCTGATGGATTCCAGCTGCTGTGGATACCACAAAGCTTCCTTTTTCCTTGCAGTTATTTTTGAAACGGGACTAGCTGTGCCCGTAGACCCTGTGCAGGTAATGTATTCAATGTGTCTGATCATCTCAGATGAAATTAGTTACCTTCAAAAGCAATTTACACAGTAGGTTGCCAGAGTGAAACTTGGCCGTTTGAAGAAAAAATACAGGAAAGAAATTTTGGTAGCTTTCCCCATGTCAAATCTGGTCTCCTTTTCAATGGCATGGCCAATAGGCTCCCTCTACCTTACCCCTTTACTGGGCAGCTGGCCACAGATATTTCTGAATTCCCTGATACACTATGGGGCTAAAAGCAGTGGAGCCTAATGGAGGAACTTCTCTGTCCCACTGCTACAGAATGGAGAAATGCATTGATTGGTCACTCCTAAAAGAGGGTGACAAAGTGAGCTGGGATAGAGCGACAGTCCTGCAGGCCACTGAAGAGATATGATGCAGGCCTACTTGTCATCCACATTTAACTCCAGATGGGAGTGCGGGCCAGCTTGCTGCCCCCAGAAAAGTAGACTGGAGGAAGTGGATCTGTTAGTCGGCCCCCAAAACCTGTGATGAAGAAAATATCCTTGAGCTGATGGGGACAGCAAGTCACAGGGATTCCCCATTCAAGAAATCTTGGCACTAGGTGGGGCATAGCGGGGGGTCTCCTGGAGGAACAAAGTTGTATAGGACTAGAAGGGAAAGAAATCCTGTGGTCTGTTGTGCACAAGACATGATACTGAGACTGGGCTGAGAGGGAAAACGCCACAAAAGTTTTAGAAAAGCATCTGAACTCCAAAATTTTTCAAATTAATCATAAGGTCAGAAATATCCTTGTAATTTCACAGTGTCAAATAAAAGAGGAGGAGGATCTGAGAAGGAGAAAGATATATGTGTGAAACTGGAGGCTGTTTTATAATGAACTTGCCGATAGCCATTTAATTACGAAATGGTACAATAATATAAAATACTCAAGAATGGTGGGGCTGCCTAATGTCACTGTAGAATGTGTCAGTATATTAGGAGGTGGAGTTAAATGGTGCTCCCAAGACATTAATCTGAGGCAAAGTTTACCACATCCTGTTCAGGGAAGAGAAACTGAGACTTAGGTCTTGTCTAAACTACAGATATGCCCAGTGCTAACAATAAGTTCCTGGGTCCCCTTCAAATATTGTTAAAACTAGTTTAAATAGCTAGTGCAGGTGGGACAAAACTGATTTCAGCACCGTTACAGAGGCACCCTTGAGACCAGCGGAGTACTAAGAATGGTTGTGTCCAATCTGCACTAGCAGTGCTGTTGTCAGTCCCAGCTGAAGTGCAGCCTGGGGAATCGACTGCTGATAACCTTTGTCAGCCATAAGTCATTAGTGCAGGCAGACCCTCACGGTGAGACTTTTCAATGAGAGCAGAGTTTTGAGAGCCTGCAAAAATCCCACCCTTAGCACCCCAGTTATGAGCTGATGCCTTTTGGTTGTCCCAGGAGTAGCATCTGCATTAAACAGCAAGGTTATCTAGTGGTAGCAAGATGATAGGCAGTAATGCTCATCGTGTGTGTTCAGTAGAAGTGTCATAGGGTTTCTTTTATACCTTTCTTTATAAAAGAAATCCTAACCACTTTATTGTTCAGGTGTTTCACCTGATATAGTTGGTGTATCAGCCAATACTGCAGATGCACGTTGCTCATTCTGTGAAGTCTGTGAGACAGCACCAAAATGGTTTATAGTAGGCAAACTTGTTAGCGGTCCAATTAATTGTTTATGTTTGTTGATTTTTCCCAGGGGCTATTATACAGTTTGGTTGGTGCTCAGAGGAGTGAGAGACTTGCTGTGATGAATCTTGGGTATAAACATTACCAAGGCATTAACAATTATCCACTAGACTTGGAGTTATCATATGCTTATTACAACAATATTGCACTAAAGACATCTCTTGATCAACATGCTACTAAAGGAGATCAGGTAAAAGAGTTATAGGTGTATTTGAATTTATTTGCCATGATAGCAGTTTATAATAAATTAATACTTATATATACAGAGCTTTGTATCTTCAAAGTACTTTATAAACATTACCTTACCTAATAATCACAACACCTCATGAAACAGTAAGTATTATTACCCCATTTCACAGTTGGGGAAAACTAAGTCACAGAGAGTTTAACTGTTTTGACTGCGACCATACGAAGTCAGTGTCAGAGCTGGGAAAGAAGGCTGGTGTACCTTGTTCGTAGCCTCATGCTTAGTTCACTAGATCATATCAATCTATATTAAGGACTGTTAAGTATCTGTTCTTCTTTTTGTTCTTTAATACCCAGACTTTATTAAATTCAGGAAAAAGGCCACCTGTACTCTCCGTATCTATGTCTGTTCCATAATCAAATGTAAAATGTTTAGTTGTGTTTAATATCTGTATGAAAACCCAAGTAAACTTATTTCAGAAATGGCTTGTGAATAGGAAACAATATAGTTTTAGATGAAAAAATATTTAACAACCTTAAATGAGTGCTAGGATCTTGGCCTGAAAAAACACTTGGACAACATTGTCTGCTTAGGACTGAGACTTATCACAAAAGGAAGGATAACTGAGGGATTTGGAACATTGCAAAATCAAAACATACAGACTGCAAATTGATTTTTAATTACTTATCATAGGCCAAGTCCACATTAGAAACTTATGCAAGCATACCAATGTCAGTTAAGATGTGATATTTTTTATTTAATTTTTTTTTTTTTGCAACATAACTATACTAGCAAAACCATATGGTAGGTACAGTTATATTGGCAAAGGAATGCTTTTGGTGGTATAGCTTATTTTGTTCAGGGAACTGGTATAAGCTATATCAGTAAAAGCACTTACTTGCCAGTATAAACTGGGTCTATCCTAGGAGAGTTTTGTCCATATAGCTACACCAGTAAACCTTTTAGTGCAGACTAGGCTTTATGCTTTTGTGCTGTCACCTATTGCTGTCATATCTGAGTGCCTCCTACATTAATTATATTGGCAATAGCAATCTCTCACTTTGTTGGACTTCACGGGGTCTCTGGATTTTCACCATTTCCAGGCTATAAGAAATCTCTGCTTGGCATAGGTTTCTCCCAGCTGTTCCATTACGTGATGGAGTGTGGAAGTTGCAAGTTCCAGATCTTAAATAAGACCCATTTTTATAGATCCGCTTTCTCTTAAAAAATGTGCCAAGCAATTTCTCCAGTCATGTTCTTGTTTTCTCCCTCAAACATTCCTTTTCCTTTCTCTTCTGCTTTGATCATTCTCCTCCTCTTATCCACACCCTTCCCCACCCCATGGTCCCATATTGGTGTGGCAGTGAATAATAGTTGATGCCTGGTGAGTCTGCAGCTGTCTAAACTATCTTTTACTTCCAAACTATCCCATCTTTACAACCCCCAGTACTACCAAAGGTGGGAGCTTTAACAGAGACTAGCTGCCAGTGCTTTTACCACCTTGTCATCTCAGTCTGCTCACTGGAGATCTAAACCAGGGTTTAGGATCTAAACCCTTTTCTTTCTGAGCCCCACCCCCCTAACATACTATAAAAATTCCATGGCCCACCTGCACCACAACAACTGTACTTCTGCATATGCAGTAGATTAAAAGCCAGGTCCAGCATCAAGGGGTAGCAAACAGGGCAATTGCTCCGGGCCCCACACCACCGGGGGCCCTGCGAAGTTAAGTTGCTCAGACTTCGGCTTAAGTCCCAGGAAGCAGAGCTCAGGCTTCAACTTTCTGCCCTGAGCCCCAGTGAGTCTAACACTCGCCCTGCTCTCTGGTTTATTTTGGCGGAAACCTCCTGAAACCTGCTTGCGCCCCCCCCCCCAGGGGGTCCCATCCTGGTTGAGAACCGCTGGTGTAGACAACATGGTGGTTAAGGTGCCAGCTGCCGCTTTGTTACCACTTGTTACATTTGTTACCACTAATGGAGCTGCACTGAATAGTACCAATGGTGGGGAGCTTTAGAAAAATAAATCTAGGGTAGTCAGGGTCTCTGTTTGTTCCATTCTGTCAGACAGACCTGTCAGAGAATAGGAGGGCCTGAGTGAATGAAAGGAAATGACAATGAGCTTATGGTTTCAGGATTAATAAATTGACCAGTGAAGAAAATAACAGAACTTTGAAAGCCCAGAATAGAGAAGGAATTGTTCAAGATATCAGGAAACATCTAACGTTTTCATTTAGGTGGGCAGGTTGATTAATATGCTGTTTAATGTTTTCTCTGTTCACCCTCTTTTCAGGCATTTGTAGAAACTATAAGGCTGAGGGATGATGAACTATTAAAAGCCCAAACTAAAGAAAATGGTGATGTCTTTATGTGGTTAAAATATGAAGCAACAAGAGGAAATGCAGCTGCACAGGTATAGTCTATATCATAGCACATCGTTTCATCATTTTGCTTGTTCATACAGTTCGGACTAAACCATAAAATCGCTGGTAGTGCTGTCATGTTGCTCCCTCAAACTTATTTCTTGTCTGATCTTTAAACTTTTCCAGTGCTTCAACCTGAGTGTGAAAACCACTAAAAAGATGACGTAAGGCAAAGAGAAGGGCACATAAGGGGACTTCATCTCACGTGCTCATTGCTTTACTTGCTATAACTATCCTTTCAATTCCCTTGGTGTGTATTTGACACTTGTTTTGTACAACTGCAGAATGCCAGCTCCGTGCAAGTTGCTCTACTGAGCCATCTGCACACATTTTCCCGTGCACTTATATCACTATTTATTCACCACTGAATTCAATCCAGAGACTCTCATGGTAGTTGCATCTACATATGCCATATCTGAACTCGGTCCGTTATCTGTAAACGTTACTGATAGGAAGCCCTCTCTGAAAATTACATAAGGCAACCTGTTTTCAGAATGCTTAGCACACTTAACTGTCTTCTTGACACATTTATCACCAGTGTAAATCTGTGAAAATAATCCATCCCTGTAACTCCAATTACAGTTTAAATTTAAGATTTATTATTATGATAGTTGTGTTTTGTTTTTAGCAACGATTGGCACAGATGCTGTTCTGGGGCCAGCAAGGGGTGGCAAAAAATCCAGAAGCAGCAATAGAGTGGTACTCAAAGGGTGCACTGGAAACTGAAGATCCAATATTAATATATGATTATGCCATTGTTTTATTCAAGGTAAGACATGCTTCCAATTCTCAGTTCATTTCAGACTTGTAGAGTAGTTTCCTTTTGGGTGTAGATGCTTCAGAATTTAGATAATGGAGAGAACTTTGTGCATTTTCTACAGTGACATATTATGTGATCATTGTAATGCTCTTAGGGTATGTCTACACAGCAAAACAGACCCATGACAGCAAATCTCAGAGTCCAGGTCAACTGACTCAGGCTCATGCTGCAGGGCTAAAAATAGCAATGTACAAGTTCAGGCAGGTGCTGGAACCTGGGGACCGAGATACTCCCCCATTGCCAGGTTTCAGAGCCCAGGCTCCACTCCACGCCTGAATGGCAACATTGCTATTTTTAGCCCTGTAGTGTGAGCCCAAGTCAGTTGACCTGGGCTCTGAGACTTGCTGCCTTGGTGGAGGGGGGATTTGCTGTGTAGATGTACTGTGAGGCTATGTCTATCTATCACATTTCTCAGCCCGGGGTGTGAAAAAAACCACACACCCCTACCCAACAAAAGTTTCACCAACAAAAGCACCGGTGTGGACAATGCTATATTGGCAAGAGATGCTCTCCTCTGACATAGCTACCATTGCTTGTTGGTGGTGGTTTAATTATGCCAGTGGGAGAGCTCTCTCCCGCCGGTGTAGAGTGGCTACATGGGAGACCTTACAGTGGCACAGCTGTACCACTGCAGCTGTGCCACTGTAAGGTCTGTTGTGTAGACATAGCCTTAGATACACCATTTTACGCCACCTAAATAACTCCACTTTTTACCAACTTGAGCTAAATTGAAAAAGGACACTATGAAGCCCACACCCAGACTTGCACTGAAATAACAAAAGGGGTGAATTAAAACCATCTGAGGTTTCAGAGTAACAGCCATGTTAGTCTGTATTCGCAAAAAGAAAAGGAGTACTTGTGGCACCTTAGAGACTAACCAATTTATTTGAGCATGAGCTTTCGTGAGCTGCAGCTCACTTCATCGGATGCATTCAGTGGAAAATACAGTGGGGAGATTTATATACACAGAGAACATGAAACAATGGGTGTTATCATACACACTGTAAGGAGAGTGATCACTTAAGATGAGCTAACACCAGCAGGAGAGCGGGGGGAGGTATGGGGGGGGCTTTTGTAGTGATAATCAAGGTGGGCCATTTCCAGCAGTTGACAAGAATGTCTGAGGAACACCGGGGGCGGGGGGGGGGAATAAACATGGGGAAATAGTTTTACTTTGTGTAATGACCCATCCACTCTTAGAGACTGGGAGTGGATGGGTCATTACACAAAGTAAAACTGTTTCCTCATGTTTATTCCCCCCCCCCCTTCCTCAGACGTTCTTGTCAACTGCTGGAAATGGCCCATCTTCATTATCACTACAAAAGGTTTTCTTCCCTCCCCCTCTCGACCCCCCCCACTCTCCTGCTGGTATTAGCTCATCTTAAGTGATCATTCTCCTTACAGTGTGTATGATAACACCCATTGTTTCATGTTCTCTGTGTATATAAATCTCCACACTGTATTTTCCACTGAATACATCCGATGAAGTGAGCTGTAGCTCACGAAAGCTTATGCTCAAATAAATTTGTCAGTCTCTAAGGTACCACAAGTAATCCTTTTCTTTTTGCGAAAACCATCTTAGTTATTCCAATGACAGTTTGTGTGTCAGCAAGATCTGGATGGGAGTTACTTACCAAGAGTTAACAGGTTTCAGAGTAGCAGCTGTGTTAGTCTGTATTCGCAAAAAGAAAAGGAGTACCTGTGGGACCTTAGAGACTAACAAATTTATCTGAGCATAAGCTTTCGTGAGCTACAGCTCACTTCATCGGATGCAAATGTGCTCCGGGGGTGGTGGGGATGAGTGGGGCAGGGAAGGGAGAGCTGCGCTCCGGGGATGGGGGCATGATTGGGGCAGGGAAGGGAGAGCTGGGGGGATGAGTGAGGCAGGGAAGGGAGAGCCTGCTAACCGGACACTGCCAGGTTCCCTTTTCGACTGGACTTTCCGGTCGAAAACCAGACACCTGACAACCCTAACTTCCTTGTCCCAGCCAGGCCTCGTTTACAGACTGAGAGCTGGAAGCCTACTCTCCTTCCCAGTCAACAACCAATTGAGCTGGGCTTTCTCCTTTTAACCCCTTCCTCCCAGCCTGATTGCCTGTGTAGCAAGGCAAAGCTGGCTGAGTCTACAAGCAGCTTGTTAACCCTTTCCTGGCCAGTGTCATGTTTGTGTACCCCATCACAGAGCCTAAAATTACAGAACAAACAAAATAATACGGCAACAAATATGAAAGGGTTCAGGTACAGTAGACTGCAGAGGAAAAGAGGAAGAAGCAGCCTTCAGTGCGTGGATATCCATAGTGAGCACAAGACAGAAGCTGGTTGCAGTTTGAATTTCATGTTGGTTACATTTTAAGAAAGTTTGTGAGGGAATGTGGTTTATAGCAACAGAGAATTAGCAGTGAGAGCCCCGTTAGAAGAAGTAGGTTTCAAGGAGATTCCGCTTACAGTATTTTTCCAATTACTAAAATTATTTCAGTATGTGTTCAGATCTATTAGATTAAGACACCCAGGCAAAATTGTGATGAAAATTCACCAGCCCAAGCACAAAAGCTATTCACTATTCTTTTTTCCAAAGTAACTGACAGTAATGGGGGGGGAAAGGTATTTCACTTGCCCATCAGAAAAGTTACTCACCCAGGTTAATTGGAAAAATGGAATTTTCCGAGGCTCAATTAAGATTAGGTTAAACTAGGATATTAAATGTGAATGAGCCCTACAGAGCCACACAGCTTTGCTACCCAGCCCCCATTTTAACATATTAAGATTAAAAAATAACTATAATATCCAAAAATTTTAAATTTGCTTTTAAAATTATTAGCTAGGAATGTTCATTAGCATGTATTATGTGTTTCAAAATAGTGGTTGCTTATATATACTTATTTTATTATGTTTGTTACTTAGGGTCATGGTGTGAAAAAGAACACAAGACTTGCTTTAGAACTGATGAAAAAAGCAGCATCCAAGGTAAAATATTCATAATAGTAAATATTTATTGCTGTGCTATCTAAGTAAGATGTATTATTACTGATATGATTATAATTTATAATGATTATGTGGCACTTTACATCACCCTAATGCTGTATGAACATTAATCAGTCCTTCCAACATCCTGATCATAAATTAGGAAAGCATTATTATCCTGAATGGAGAAACTGAATCCCACAAAATCTAATTGAGCTCTGGAGTAAGCAGGTGCAACTCCACGGAAGTAAACGGAATTGTGCCTGCATACACAAAAGCTGATTTTTCCTCCTAGTGACTTATACAAGGTCACACAAGGAGTTAGTGGCTGCTGTAGGATTAGAACTCAGGTGTTCTTACATCCAGTTCCTGTGCTTGTATTTCTAGACCGAGTTTCATGTTAAATTGTCAAACAGAAATCCCCACCTGGTCTGATGTTTGGAGATGTTATGTGCCCACTAATCTCACTGAGGGCGATGGGAGATAGGGGTGATCATCACCTTTGAAAAATCAGGCCAACAAACTTCATAGTAATATAGTATAAAGGAGAAGAATAAAGAAGGGTTGAGAGCCAGACTGTGCTTTTGCAATGTGCTCTGTGTAATTGGTGGTGGGTAGCTGCACCAGGACTAAATGGTAACTCAAAGTCAGGATTCATTCCCTCATACCCATTACATCTGGTGGGTAGTAAGCTGTTACCGTCTCTTGCCATCTGCAGATCATTACCTCCTGCACCAGCTCAACTCCACTAGCTGAGCAGCTGAGACCAGACTCCACCCTCTCCCTGCCCTTCTGCATCTCATCTCAGGGGGAAGTAGTGGGTGTGCAGAGGTTACATACTCCTCTGTGACTGGACCAGGGAACTCACATGGGGGCATAATGGCCATGTGCAGCCATGATCTGGCCCTTAGTGATTTCCACATCTTCATATATATTTATGTCCTTATTTATAAAGCCCAGGCCTCTGGTAAATTTATATCTTGAAAACCATAACTATTCAAACCACTCAAACCACTCCACTGTGGGAGGCATACACGGTGTTTCCTAAAACTGACCTGTATGGCACTGGCCGACTGTTTCTACTCTGTAAAAACAGCATATTGAAGTTCCATGTTAATGGCCTCCCATTTATTTTCAGAGCAAATGTAAGGAATGCAAGCCAGAATATCAAAAGAACAGGTTAAAGAATATATAGACATATTCAAGTCTGCAGGGCCTGATTAAATTCATCCTAGCATACTTAAGGAACTAGCTGAAGCAATCCGAGAATCACTATCAATTATCTTGATTATCACTGCTGGTGAATGGGTGAGGTCCCAGGAGACTGGAGAAGGGCAAACATAGTACCTATCTTTAAAAAGGGGAACAAAGAGGACCCAGGGAATTATAGACCAGTCAGCCTAATCTTGATATCCGAAAGATAGTGGAACAAATTATTAAACAACTAATTTGAAAGGGCCTGGAGGATAATAAGGTTTTAAGGAATAGCCAGAACGGATTTGTCAAGAACAAATCATGCCAAATCAACCTAATTTCCTTCTTTGACAAGGTTACTGACTTAGTGGATAGTGAGGAAGCATTAGATGTGATATATCTTGATTTTAGTAAGGCTTTTGGCACAGTCCCATACGACATTCACAAACTAGGGAAATGTCTAGATGAAACCACTGTAAAATGGGTGCACAACTATTTGAAAGACCATACTCAAAGAGCAGTTGTCAATGGTTTGCTATCTAATGGGGGGACATATCTAGCGGGGCTCCATAGTGGTCTGTCCCGGGTCTGGTACTATTCAGTATTTTCATTAATTCCTTGGATAATGAAGTGGAGAGTACGCTTATAAAATTTGCAGATGACACCAAGCTGAGAGGGGTTGCACGCACTTCGGAGGACAGGATTAGAACTCAAAATGACCTGGACAAATTAGAGAGTTGGTCTGAAATCAATAAGATGAAATTCAACAAAGGCAAATGCAAAGTTGGGAAATGCAAATTCCTTCACTTAGGAAGGAAAAATAAAATGGACAACTATAAAATGGGAAATAACTGTCTAGATAGTAGTACTACTGGAAAGGATCTGAGGGTTATAGTGGATCACAAATTTAATATGAGTCAACAATGTGGTGCAGCTGCAAAAAAGGCTAATATCATTCTGGGTGTACTAACAAGAGTGTCATATGTAAGACACGGGAGGTCATTGTACTCAGCTGGAGCACTGTGTGCAATTGTGGGCACCACACTTTAGGAAAGATGGGGTCACACTGGAGAAGGTCCAGAGGAGATCAATAAAAATGATAAAGGTTTAGAAAACCTGACCTATGAGGAAAGGTGAAAAAAACTGGGTATGTTTAGTCTTGAGAAAAGAAGGATGAAGACTGATAGCAGTCTTCAACTATGTTGAGGGCTATTATGAAGAGGATGGTGATCAATTCTTCTCCATGTCCACTGAAGGTAGGACAAGAAGTAATGAGCTTAATCTGCAGCAAAGGAGATTAAGGGATGGCTACACTTGCGAGTTAGAGTGCATTAAAGCAGCCCCGGACACCCTAGCTCACTATCTGTCCACGCTGGCAAGGCACGTAGTGCGCTCTGACTCCACAGCTACAGCGTTCCTGGTGCTCTACCTCAGAGAGATGATTAACGCTTGTGCGCCTTGGCTGAAATGCCTGAGCGTCAGTGTGAATGAGGTGTTGCATTACTGCGCTCTGATCAGCCTCTGGAAATGTCCCATAACCCCCTTAAGTCAAGTGGCCACTCTTCTCATTGTTTTGTACTTGCTGTAGGAATGCAGATATGCCCTTTGAAAGCTCTGTTTCTGACAGACAGCTGCTTATCTTTTCCGAGACAAAGCAACCATTACTGTGGAATGCTGTGGGGGGGGGGGGCGTGCTGCTGTCTGAACTTACAAGACAGCATGCTGACATGCTCTCAGCCCCCCCTAAAACCTACTCTGTCTCCCCCCACATACACCCAACACATTCCCTGTCACACTCCACCCCCCCCCATTTGAAAAGCATGTTGCAGCCACTTGTATGCTGGGATAGCTACCACAATGCACTGCTCTCTGTGGCTGTTGCAAGAGCTGCTCATGTGGCTATGCCAGTGCACTTGTAGCTGTCAGTGTGGACAGATTGCAGCGCTTTCCCTACTGCGCTCTGCGAAGGCTGGTTTAACTCAAAGTGCTCTACATCTGCAAGTGTAGCCATGCCCTTAGGTTAGGAAAAACTTTTTAACTAGGAAAGTAGTTAAGCTTCCAAAGTTAAACAGATTTCCACAGGAGGTTGTTGAATCCCCATCGTTGGAGGTTCATTGAACACAGGGCCTTAGAGAAAAAAGCAGAGAAAAATAAGGGGACCCTAACGATTCCAGCAGTCACAAACCTCTTGGTTACAGCTTGGTAGAACACTGTCTAGATAACATGCTCCAAAGAGCTACAAAGATTAACTTTCTAGAACTCCTGACACTAGACAATAAGTTGGCATCAGAAGATGTCGCAAAGCACAGCTGAACCTGAGTGGTTGAGGACATTTTTTTTTCTTTACCCACAGGGATTACATCAGGCAATGAATGGTTTGGGATGGTATTACCATAATTTTAAAAGAGACTACGTAAAAGCAGCAAAATACTGGTTGAAAGCTGAAGAAATGGGCAATTCAGATGCGTCCTATAACTTGGGTACCCTGCATTTAGATGGGATTTACCCAGGAGTGCCTGGCAGAAATCGAGTAAGTAAATAGTCAGTGTGTGATTTCTTATTAAAGGGTCTGGTTTACAAATATTGGCTTTATTCTTTAAGATTCTGTGTTTACTTAGGAGGGGCATATTCTGCTACCCTTCATCACAGTGAATCGAGTCTTTTCCTGTATGAAGTCCCATTGAAGTCAGGGGCACTGCTTCTGGAGCGAGGCACTACTTAGCGTAATGGCATCACAATCTGCTTCATGCCTGCTAAAGATGTGTTTGCATTCCTCTGACCTGTGTAGTTCTACCTCAAGAGTACCACTGTCCCTTTAAGAGTAAAACACAAGTCCCATTAAAAATGTCATACAAAATCAAGTTTGGAGTTGTTTTATACCTTCTTGAGGGCCAGATTCTGCCATCATTACTCCTGTAGAATAGCTCTCTACTTCAGTAGTAGCCCCATTGAATTCCACGGTACTTTACATGGAGCAGAGCACTATCCAGTGTGATTAAGGGCTGCAGAATCTGCAGGAGAACTTTTGAGCTGTTGCACTGCACTCATATCGAAGCTGCTATTGTTGTGGGGAAAAAAAACAGTTCAAGACAGATTTTAAATGAAATTTCCCTTTCAAAGTCTGATTTGCAATTTAAATGCAGCCCTCATAGACCTACATATTTTATTTTTGTCTTCCTAAGACAGGACCTTAATTTTATATATATATCAAGAAAAAATAATGTTCTTTTTCCAACAGAGGATATCATTATTTTGATTGATAATTTTATGACCAATCACATTTATAGTTCAGAATGCAAAAATAAAAGTTATCAAACCTCATGCTTCAGGCCAAAGGAGGCTGGAAAATGTGGTCTAGGCATTCGAGAGCATGTCTAGTGCCTCAGTCAGTGAGCATATATGCTGCAAACAGCAGCAAGAGCTGCCCAGCAAATGGTGGCAAGCATATTTCTCCTACCTGGGGACAAAAATTACATAATAATGACCTGCCCATAATAATACAATTCCAAGTTAATAACAGCCCCTACAAAAGCACTCTATGGACCTGTATTCCTTCATCACCAAAAGCCTGAGAAAAGAGATATGCTGCTGTGTGCTCTGAAAGTTAATAAAACCAGGCTCTGTTGGATCAAATGAGGGAGCTAGTTACAGAGTCCAGGACCATTGACAAAAATACTGGGTCTCCATTTTACAGCAGAGGTTGCTAGTTAGACGTTCCTGGATTAAAGAAATTGTTTAGTTGTGATTGCTGTTGCTTTACTATGATTACTGTAGAAAACTTGTTGATTATGAGAACTGGATACTCTCTCAGTTCCCCTTCCTTCTGCAGTTCTGTCCTGTCCTGCTGAGCCTGTATTGCCTTATACAAACTATCTTCATATGCTTGAGAAATTATGAACCTGATCCTGGAACCCATACTCATGTGTGTAGTTCATGAAAGCACTGGGACTGCTCACACAGTAAAGGTCTCCAGGATTGGACCCTCTGTTCTTGTCATTCATGCAAATGATTTCTCAGATGCTAGAGAGCAAGCTTTGCTCCAGCAGGCTGTGACACTGGCAAAAACAGCTCCCCTAATTCACCACCAGTTGTAGCAACACTGGAAGCTGTAGTGTAGTCAGGACTGCAGTGTTTTTATCACTAGCCGTGAATGTAGGGTTAGATAGCCTGGAGGTTAAAATGCCTGTATCCTCTCTCTACACTCCAGCTTCCACTGCTGCTATTACTGACAGTGACTTACTGGTCCCATTTTTGTCAGTGTCAACAAAGCCACACTGTATGGCACCAGAGGCCAGTTGTATATTTTATATATTCACCTACCTGATAAAAATGCTACCACAATTTCAGCTTTAAAGAACTTCCAACCTAACCTGGTAAGGTGGTAGAAGAAAGAAACTGATTTCACCCATCTGCACAGAAAGTGATTAAACTGACTGGTTTCATTAGCCAGGCTGCCATTATTTATTTATTTTTTAAATGAAGCAATTATAGGGAAATAGTAATTCCCCAGGAGGTTGCCATTTTTATCTTGTTTCTTTGCAGACCCTAGCTGCTGAGTACTTCTATAAAGCTGCCCAAGGTGGACACGTAGAAGGGACCATACGATGTTCTCTGTATTACATCACAGGAAATATGGAAAACTTTGCTAGAGATCCAGAAAAAGCTGTCATGTAAGGAATGAAACCCTTTTTTTTTTAATAAGGAAAATCTCATTTTTAAACCAGTGATGATTCAAATCATGAAAAAATCATTTCAATTACAGCAGGTTCTCGATTCCTCAATCTAAAAATGTGCATCTTTCTTCTTGAGAAACTGTTCCATGGCAATAATACTTGCTCCTCTTGAATGTTTGCATATCTTAATGTTTAGGAAATAGTTAAGCCTTCGTTTTCAGAGGTGCTGAGCACCTTCAGCTACCTCCTAGAACTGCAGGTGCTTAGCATATCTGAAAATCAAGTTACTGCTGCCCATTATCCCAAAAGGTCTTTTGGTTGATGAAACTATTCACACGAAATTCACGTCTACTGGTTTGTCAAAGGATATCTAATTCACAGCTTTGTAAGAAGAGGTGGGACCTGCATTTTCCAATACCACAGTGGCCTTGTGGTTTCTTAGCACCTGGAACAAATGTATCGTTTTCTCCAAAAAGAAAAAGTAATTTTATCAGCAAAACTATAGGACCATATGCTGTCCTTAATCTATGCAGGGAACTTCCAAGGATACTAATGGGAATTCCATGCAAAGATATGCACTAGTTCAGGGGTTCTCAAACTTCATTGCACTGCAACCCCTTTCTGACAACAAAAATTACAACATGACTCTAGGAGAGGGGATTGAAGCCTGAGCCCTCCGTGGGTGTGGGGGCCAAAGCCCAAGCCCCACCACTCCAGGTGTGGGGGCCAAAACCATAGCCCAAGAGCTTTAGCCCCAGGCTGGGGGCCTGTAACCCTGAGCCCCACCACCAAGGGTTGAAGTCCTCAGGCTTAGGGGCTTTGGCTTGGGTTTTGACCCTGGGAAGCGGGGCTTGGGCTTTGGCCCTGGGCCCCAGCAAATCTAATGCCAGCCCTGGCGGCCCTATTAAAATGAGGTTGTGACCCACTTTGGGGTCCCGACCCACAGTTTGAGAACCGCTGCACTAGTTCTACCAGAAGCTGTGGTCTTGATGCAGAAATTACTGCGTTAAATTCTATAGCCTGTGATATACAGGAGGTCAGACTAGATGTTCTAATGCAGTGGTTCTCAACCTGGGGTATGTATATCCCTGGGGGTATGCAGAGGTCTTCCAGGGGGTACATCAACCCATCTAGATATTTGCCTAGTTTTACAACACACTTGCAAAGTCAATACAAACTAAAATTACATACAGACAATGACTTGTTTATACTGCTGTGTATACTATACACTGAAATGTAAGTACAATATTTTTATTCCAATCGATTTATTTTATAATGATATGGTAAAAATGAGAAAGTAAACTATTTTTCAGCAATAGTATGCTGCAACATTTGTATTTTTGTCTGATTTTGTAAGCAAGTAGTCTTTAAGTGAGGGTATGCAAGACAAATCAGACTCATCAAAGGGGTACAGTAGTCTGGAAAGGTTGAGAACCACTGTAATCTAATGGCCCCTTTTGACCTTAAAAATCTATGAATTAGTATAAGTTAGGCTACTTTGCCACTTATACCTACACAGAGACCCATTCATAACCAGCGTATAAATTGCCACCTTTTGATATGTTGAATTTGACCTGGAGTTTTGTTTTGATGCTGTACCAAAATTTACATGTAAAATGTTACAGAAATAAAATATTACCTTTGGACATTTCAACGTTAATACCACATCAGGGGCTAAATATATCATAGAAATGTATGCCTTTAATGACAAAGAGGCTGATCCTGCACCTGCTTAAATCAGTGACAAAAGTCCTATTGGCCCCAGTGAGAATAGCACTGGACTATGATGTGTGAAATGTGTGTGTTCATTTATTGTCATGTTTCTTCTTTTACAGCTGGGCAAAACATATTGCAGAAAAAAATGGGTACTTGGGACATGTAATCAGAAAAGCTCTCAATGCCTATTTGGAATTGTCCTGGTAAGTTTGATCTGCACTGTGTCTGAAAACTAATTGGTTGTTATGTATGTGATTTATTTTTATAAACTTTTGTGGTAAAACGATGCAACATCTCCCCAACACACACCCAGGGTGAAATTATGACCCCTTGAAGTCAATAGCAAAACTTCTGTTTACTTTAATGAAGCTGGAATTTCACCCAGGAAGTCTTTGACATGAGAATAAATACAACTGAAATAAAACACATCAAAACCAGGACCATACAGAAAGGTTGTCTTTCACTGATCTGTAGACAAAGCACAATTATGGGTAGCTTTTTTTCAAACCTGGCCTCCTTCATTTTAGAATTTTTTTGTGTGCAAAAAAATTGTAGGTGCAATTGATGTAATTGATTTTGTATTTCAGTCTTACACAAACTCTAAGTCAAGGAGCACTTATTCAAAGCACCCTTGACATACACTGCAAACCACCAACCTCATCACTGCTGCTATGTGATCATCCAACAGCAGGTGGCAATCCAACACAACCCCCAAATTGTGCAAACACCATCACAAATGGTGGGTGAACACCCTCTTTCAAAGGGGCAGATATTAGCCTTGCCATATCATCTGTCTGCTTTCCCCAAACAACCCAGCATCACCTCAGTCTTTTCTGGATTGAGCTTCAGGCACTTAGTTCTCATCCATGACCCAGTCTCCATCAGACACTGGGCTAGGCATTCAACAGCACTGCTGGAATCAGGTGAAATGGATCTATAAATGGAGATACTCGTGCAGACAGACAGATTGATGTCAAAACTGTTCCCACTAAACATTATTAAAAATTAGTATTATATTAAAGGGGGTAAAGCAATCAGAATTGGGATCCCATGGGCCATTGTGCAAGGCAGTGTAAAGACACAGGAAAATGCAATGCCTGTCACAAAAAGCCCAGAATCAAAAAGTCAAGACATACTTAGCTGCTTTTGAAAATATCAGAAGTGACTTAGCCACTCAGGAACCTAAGTCTCCTAGAATCTCTATGATATTTAACTTATGTCAACAGCCCACGTGTTTCCCTAATGGTTTCCAGGTGGATTTTATGGCACTTCCTGTGGCATTTAACCTTAACATTCTCTCCTTCTCCCCAAACAATATTTTGCTTTCTTTTAATTTTGCTTTCTTTCTGTTGTATAATTTTGTGATTTCATATTAGATACTTTTTTAATCAGTCCCTGTGTATTTGTCTGGCACATTCTTTCCAAAATATTCATGTAGCTGGTGTGAGCTGGTATTTTGGGAGGTCATTCTGAGGTTTATGAAAGTAAATAACTGAGAAACAACGTTTATGCTGCATCGGCACAATGACAGCAAAATGGTTGCTTTTGCCCTGACGCCTTTCTAGGGCTTTGTGAGAGTAATCTTAGGAAAAAACAAACAGCCAAAACTGTCATATTTTATTCTCTCTTCATCGTGTGTTTTTTCAGTTAGCACTTTTTTTTTTTTTTTTTTAGTTTGTCTAAAATTTCCTCTAGAGACCTAAGGCTGGAGGCAGCCAGAACTTACAGTGGGCTGCAGGGAAGACAAACACATACTGCTGAGCTGAGATGGTCCTTGTCATGCACGGCACTGTAGACCTTAGTATCTCTAGTCCTAGGCACATTGTTTTACACATTATTCTGTCCCAGGCATTGGTAGCACAAGCTGACACTGACAGCAAAGCTTCTTCCAAAACATAGAAACACATGTTATTACCTTAGCTGTGTTCTTCATTATGAAGAGCTTTGGTTATGTTCCCCCCAAAATTAAATAGGTTACAATGTCCAACAAGCCAGCCAACGGAGTCTCCATGCAGCCCACTTTTGTGGTCCACTTTTGCATGCGTGCTCATTTGCAGACATAAGCATCTTAGTTTCTGCATGCAGGCACCAGAGCATAAGGCGTGTCATATTGGATGAGGCCAGTGGCTATCTAGTATCCTGCCCCTAGCAGTGGTTAGTCCTAGAAGAAGGTTTATATCCTAAAATATGAGGGTTTATATTCCTAATGCATGTTCATGCAAATCAGACAACTTGACCTCTGTGTTCTGCAAATTGGAAGCACTCTTCCTTTTAGTTTTATGTGGCACTTTATCATGTGCAAACCTTTAATCAGCTCTAATCGTTTATTTTAAATAATGCCCTATTTTAGTCCCATTATTTTACAGGGTGCTAGAAAAGATGCCTGTGTGAAATAGGCCCTGTTGACCCAATTCTGTCCTCAATTACCCTAGGCCATTCCCACTGAAGTCAATTGGAGTTCTGTGCAGATAACTGAGGATGGGAAACTATAATTGCAGTCCCTCAAAAGCTAGGAGTTGTAAGCTGGTTTCTGCAGGTGGGCCACCTGGCTCTTGATTTCCTACCACTATTCATTTAGATTTGAGACAGCACAGAATATTTAGAGAGTCATTTGCAAAGACTGGTGTTAGTTATGGAAGTTTTGCGTTGTTCAATGTGTTAATCGTTCTGATCTTTAGCTCATATGAAAAACCTCTGGTTTTGAATTTGTCTCCATATATATCTCACACAGAGGTGGAAATTTCAATTTGTTGGAGAATTTAGTGTTGACATTGCTGCAGAGGTCAGGGAGTTTGCTACAGTTTGCTGCTAGACACATTGGGTCCCAATCTTAAAATACTGTTTTGCTGACCAAAATGTTTTGCATATACTAGAGGTCCCTAACTGATCCGGTGGCCACTGGTAATCCTCAAAATACTTGCGGGTCATGCACGGAGAGCTGACTAGTCATTTGGTGCTGACTTTCCTTGTCCCAGCTGTTTCTACAGGGCTTTAGACTCTTCACTGAAAAAGGATACTTTAGGAATCTGTCCCATGCAAATAAGCAGGAAAACAGGAGCAAAGCCTGCTTATTTGCATGGGGCAGCTGGTATACAGTGCTGCCAACTCTCACTTTTTCCTCTGTGCCTCAGTTTCGCCATCTGTAAAATGGGAATAATGATACTGACCTCCTTTGTAAAGCACTTTTGAGACCTGCTGATGAAAAACATTAATTATTATTATTTTGGGTCTCTTTGCTTAAGCCTCTGAAGTCATGCAATTATATGAGAAACTTTGTTTTCTTTTAAAAGACCACAAACCTGTTTCTAGCCTTAATGTTTGCAGAGAACAGCTTGAAAATGTGACTCCTAGAGGCTCTAAAACCAGAAAGCAAACAAAAATCACCCTCATTTTTAAAAGCCAGTCGTGATTTTTTGGGTGGGGCTTGGCCTTCATGAGTGAAGGAGAAGAGGAAACAGGAGCTCCCGTCAGGATCAGAGTCCCCAGTAGACTGCCAGTTACTGAAAATGTGATGTTGACTTTTATTAGTTGTATTGCAATAGTGCCTGGAAGCCACAGCCAGGACTGAGGTGCCATTGTGCTAGATGCTGTTCATGTGTACATGCACACACAAACACCACTGTTCCAAAGAGTTTACAAGCTAGATAGACAAAGTGTAGGAAAAAGAGATGGCGCATACAAGCAGAAGTGAAATTTGGGAAATGTAATGTTAGGTCCATGTTGTGATGATGGTGATGTATATGTGTGTGGTGTGTTTTTGTTTGTGGCACCTTAGAGACTAACCAATTTATTTGAGCATAAGCTTTCGTGAGCTACAGCTCACTTCATCGGATGCATCCGATGAAGTGAACTGTAGCTCACGAAAGCTTATGCTCAAATAAATTGGTTAGTCTCTAAGGTGCCACAAGTACTCCTTTTCTTTTTGCGAATACAGGCTAACACGGCTGTTACTCTGAAACGTGTTTTTGTTTGTTTGTTTCAGGGTTATATCTTGAAACAGGCCACTCCATCTCACTTAAGTGTCATAATCCAGCCTTACACACCAAACATTCTTTCAGGTGTACTTTAAAAGAGTAGAACCTTACATGGAGCTGATTCTGCCTCAAAGCAGAAGAGAAGATGCTGAAACCACCCAAAACCAAATTCTTTTCTGTTATACCAAATGTGGCCAGTAGATGTAGCCCTTGCATGGAATAGCCATTCATTTCTTTCTAAACCATGCTCACAAATTCTGCTTGCCCAATGGATGTTTCAGAATTTATTTGGTAGTTCTAACTATAGCTAAATCCTGGTGATTTCAGTTTTTTTTTTATTTCTGTCCTCTGTTTTAGGCATGAAGCTCTGCTGTATTATGTTTTAGCAGCAGAGGCTGGGACTGAAGTGTCACAGACAAACTTAGCACATATCTGTGAAGAGAAACCAGTAAGTACATTTATTCATAATACATGGTCCTTTAAAATCATTAGTGATACTGTAATACTAATAACTTTCCTGTGATATAAATGGATCCACTCTTTTTCTTTCCAGGAACTAGCAAGAAGATACTTAGCTACTAATTGTGTTTGGCGATACTATAATTTCTCCATATCTCAAATCAATGCTCCCTCATTTGGTATGTATAGCATACTTTTTATTGGTTTCAGAGTAACAGCCGTGTTAGTCTGTATTCGCAAAAAGAAAAGGAGTACTTGTGGCACCTTAGAGACTAACCAATTTATTTGAGCATAAGCTTTCGATGAAGTGAGCTGTAGCTCACAAAAGCTTATGCTCAAATAAATTGGTTAGTCTCTAAGGTGCCACAAGTACTCCTATACTTTTTATTAATTCAGATCTTAATAGGATTTCAGTTTTCATTGTTGGTTACAATGAAAATGTAAAAGTGTGTATACAGTGTGAAGTTTTTATGCTAATGAGCAAATTAAGGAAAGAAAGGGGATGGATTATGGGGGAGGGGTCTCGCTTTTTGCACATGACACAAACTGAGTGTGGAGGAGTGGGGACTGCAAAATGGCTGTAAGCTACCTTTGCCCTTCCTTGGTTTTTGGACCACCGGACCCAGGATTGGTCCCCCAGAAATATGCAGAGAAGCCTTTTCAGAAAGGAAACTTTAAATTAGAAACTCCTGCCATTCACACCTTTTTCTTTTATAACTGCAGTGTTTCAACCGGAATTTCAGTAGTAGAAATGTATATCTCTTGGCAGGCTTACCTATATCTTAATGCAGTTTGTCAGAGAATTTCCTACTTTTTTTAAGATAGTGAATAACATTTTCAAAAGCACCTGAGTGACTTAAGTCTTATTTTCAGAAGTGACTAAGTCACTGATTTGCGTGCTGGAAAAAATGCCCTTAAATGAAAGTGCTTTACAGTGAGACACTTAAAGAGCTTAGTCTGTTTAGCTTATCAAAAAGAAGATCAAGACTTAATTATGGTGTGTATTTTCACAGGGAGAATATGTGGGTACTAAAGGGCTTTTTAATCTAGCCCAGAAAAGCATAACAAGAACAAATGGCTGGAAGTTAAAAGTCAGACAAATTCAAATTAGAAATAAGGAACCCATTTGTAATAGTGAGGGTGACTGACCATGGGAACAAACTACCTAGGAGGGTGGTGGATTCTTCATCTCTTGAGGTCTATAAATCAAGACTGGATGCCTTTCTGGAAATTATGCTTTAGTCAAACACAAGTTATTGGGCCTAATACAGGGTAGCTGGGAGAAATTCTATGGCCTGTGTTATGCAGGAGTTCAGAATAGATGAGCTATTGGTTGCTTCTGGCCTTACAATCAATCTATCTGTGACTTTCAGTGACGCTTAGTCTCCTAGGTCAATTAGATACTTTAGAAAATTTTACCCTGTATTTAAAAACACTGATACAATTGTAGATTTCATTCTGTAACAATGTTTTGTTGTTGTTATTATAAGTGTAGTATAAAAATAATGCAAGCTATTCAATGAAACAGAAAAACAATAACGTATTTGAATCCAGTACCACACTGGTGGTGCCTGTATCCAACTCAGTCCAGAGTGATTCACCCATTGGAACTTACGAACACCACAGGGTTTTCTAATGGAGCTTGTAACATCTTGTGATATGGCTCCCAGAACTTACAGACTTCATGAGCACAGTCTTATGCCAGAGAAGCATCTAAAGTTCATCAGATTTCTGAAATTAATTGCAAAACATCCCTTGACTTAAATGGAGTCAGGATTTCACAGCTGGTCTCTTTAGGAAGCCGAATGAATAAAACAATTTGAAGGTCTAGGGTTTCTAGGTCTGGGGTTTTTGGAGGTTATTGTTAGTTTTGTGGTAGAGATTACGCTGCACAGTCTTCTTAGAAATTTTTTCAAGAGCAGGAAAACCATTTATTAATTAAACTTGTCTCTTCAAAACGCCGTGCCTGATTAACCTGAAATGTCCTCCTAAGACTATTCCCTGACAGAAGAAGAACCATGAGAAATTTCATTCCAAATGTGTTTTTTTCAGAGGTTAGAGACCCTATGGGCTTGGCATAGAAAGAAGGTCACAATCTTAAGCAGAGAGAAACTATGATTATCCATAATACAATGCTCTGAATGGAAAATTCAGTAAATTCTTCAAATATATTAATAGTTCAATTCTTTCTATACAAATATTTTGTAATGCCCTGTTACTGTTACCTTCCACAGCTTACTTGAAGATGGGAGACTTCTATTACTATGGTTACCAGAACCACTCTAAAGACCTTGAGCTGTCAGCGCAGATGTATTCACAAGCTGCATTAGAGGGAGATTCACAGGTATCTTCACTGTTATAAAAATATCTTCTTGAAATAACATTTCTAGGAACAAACCATGATACACACATGCAGCAAACACACCTACTGGTATAAATGTATCATTTATTTTAAAGTATGATCTGTGTCACGAGTTTGCTCTTTCACACTAAGATGAACTAGAATTAGCCTGTGGGATGTTTTTAGGGCTAAAGGTGAAGAGCCTAGTTCATCGTTACTCTTTTCGGTGCTACTGTAATACAAATTAATAATAATGATGCACTTCCCTTAAAGCCAAGAGCTACTCCTGGGATGAACTTGGCCCAGTATGTTCCCATGAACAAAAAACTTCAGCATATATGCTCTCATAATGCCAAGTTATTCCAAGACATTGTACCAAAAACATGAGTAATTTAACACTGGGCAGCATTTTGTTCTCAGATCTTCATAGCAGATATTCTTCCGTATTCTGCTCTCCTAGGCATATGGAACTCTCATTGACACCAGAAAAATTCTTGCACGTGATTTGAGCAGTTACCAGAGTTGGGACCCACCCCAAGGATCTTGAAACAAAAAGCTGCCAGTGTCTGCAACAGCAGCTAAAATGGAAAGCAAAGAGAAACAAGTGTCTTCAGTTTTAAATGGGAAAGACACATCAAAGCTCCATCCTGCAACTGCATTCACACAGACAGACCCTTGTACCTCTGAAGTGTCCCACTGAAGTCAGAGGTCTGTCCAAGCAGATGCTGTTGCAGGATCAGAGCCCAAGCCATTTCCAGCTAAATTCTCCTTGCAGATACACAATTGCAACGTCCATTGAAGTCAGTAGGGTTACATGGGAGGGGACTAATTGGGAATAGAACATGGTCCATTTCTGCTTTCAGGCTTTGTATAAAATATGTCGGCATGATGCGCTCTTCAATTGTTGCTGTAGTTAGACAGGATCTAGGGATGAAAAGCTTAGATCCTTAGTGAGCTAGTTTGAGAAAATGGAGCTCATCATTACACTAAGATGAATTAGAATTAGCCTGGGGAATGTTTTCTTGTTTATGATGTTCTTGTAAATGTATCGTTCACATGAGCATATCTTGGAGAAATAAGGTGCTCACATTTATTCAGTGACGATCACAGAACCATATGATATTAAAGTGAAAAAGGTAAAAAAAAAGTAATTGTAATTATTGACATGCTGATCAGTAGCCCAATCCATCTCTCACTGAAGTCAGTGATAAAACTTTCATTGAGCTCAGTGGTGCAGGATCAGGCCTTAGTTTCATGTATCTTCTTCTATATAATTGTATATTTTATGTATTTTTAGGGATTCTTTAATTTGGCCCTTCTCATGGAAGAGGGTAATTCCATTCCTCCCTACATTTTAGATCACTTAGAGATCAACAGGACTCTCCATTCTAGTAATATTTCCATCCTTGAGGAACTTTATCAAAGGTGAGTTTATATATTCATCTTTCAATACCAAGAGCTAGAATTCTTATCTTTACTCACATTATTACTTGTTGCAAATGTCACTGGGACTAGTTGAGTACTCTGATCCCACAATGTAGCCTTAAATTTTACTGCCAAACTAGGTTCTAGCAATTTGTACCTGTTCCATTTGTAAAATGCCTAACATAGCCTTTTAAATACAAATATGAGAAATAATATAGAGTACTGAATTAGGAACAGCTTCTATCTATTTATCTGCTTGCTTTGCTACGACATGCTGACATTTATCTGCTTTCACTTTGGAAATTCTGGTTTTTCTTCAAGTGACTTTTGCATGTTCCCACTCACGCGATGTGCTAGTGCAGGGGTGGGCAAACTTTTTGGCCCAAGGGCCACATCAGGGTGGGGAAATTGCTTGCTGGGCCATGAATGTAGGGCTGGGGCAGGGGTGCAGGAGGGGGTGCACAGTGCGGGAGGGGGCACAGGGCAGGGGGTTAGGGTGCAGGTGGGGTGCAAGGTGCAGCAGGGGGCTCAGGGCAGGGGATTGGGTGAAGGGTGCAGGAGAGGTTTGGGGTGCAGGCTCCGGCCTGGCGCCACTTACCTGGAGCGGCTCTGGGGTGGCAACGGCATGCACCAAGGGCAGGTAGACTCCCTGCCTGCCTGCCTGCCCTGGGCCCAGCCCCAGCTCTGCGCCGCTCTGGGAAGCGGCCAGCACCATGTCCCTGTGGCCTCTGGGGGAGGGGGCACAGAGGACTCCGCGCGCCTGTGGGTACCTCCCCCGAAGCTCCCATTGGCTGCGGTTCACCGTTCCTGGCCAATGGGAGCTTCGGGGGAGGTACCCACAGGCAACAGCAGCGCGCCGAGCCCTCTGTTCCCCCCTCCCACAAGGGCTGCAGGGACATGGTTCCGGCCACTTCCCGGAGCGGCATGGGGCCCACGCCAGCACAGGGGTGGCAAATCCGCAGGCCATATCCAAAGCCCTGAGGGCTGGATCTGGCCCGCGGGCCATAGTTTGCCCACCCCTGCACTAGTGTGTGCAGCTCAGACAGTGGAATCTTCTCGTAGCAGTGCCGGTTAGAGTGCACACACGCCCCTCCTGCTCCTCCCCTCTGCGTTCCTGAACATTCTGAGGGCAGGGCTATAAAAAGGGGGCATGGTGCTCCCTCAGTTCTTTTCAGCTGCAGCAGCAGACAGATGTGAACTTCTCCCGGATCTGTCTCTCTAAAAGAACTCAGTGCCTTAGCTTAGTGTAGTGTCAGTGTTAGTGGTTAGATTTTTATTCTTAGGATAGTTAGTTAAGCCTTCAGTTCTGACTATCAGTGCTATGGCGGATCCAAAAGCTAAGAGACCTAGCTTCAAAAGATGCATGTCTTGTCCAGCAGTCTTCCCGGTGTCTGATGCCCATACCAGATACACAGCATGCCTCAGAGAAGGCACTCTCTTTCAAGGTGCTCCATCTGCAGAACATTTACCCAAGAACTTACAAGGAGCGCTAGAACAGGCTGCAAGCCTTATTGCTGCAAGATGCTCTGGCTGCAAAACCTCCCAAATCCAGCTCATCTAAAGAGTCCGTATCTAAGTTGAAAAGGCCAGTGTCAGCTCCTGACCCATTGGGGACTAAGAAGATGAAGAGCACTATTCAAAAGTTTCCAGTATCTGCCCAGAATCAGGATCCAAGACCTCAGTGCAGTAAGTTCGCAGATGATTGGATCTGACCTCAACACGCTCAGACTTCATCGGTGCTGGTCTCGGAAACTGTGTGAGACAAGAAGGCTCCCATTAGTAGGGCCAAACCACAATCAGGACATTTCTTGTATCCATCAGATCCAGACCAGAGAACATTGGATCCTAAATCAAAGTCTAAGATAGATTCTAGCTCAGGATAAATCCCTGCTTAAGAGCCATCCACCACTCCTGAAGTTCACATCGGATCTGAAGATCATTCCAGAGCCCACAGTTGTTTCTACATCACCCATCCAAACTGCCCCAGTCTCTACAGTGATATCACAAGAGCACCATAAAATGCAAAGTCAGATCTACAAAGGACAAAAATGATTTCTTCCCCTAAGGGAGATAATAGGAAAGCTCCCACTAGTTATCCTCCTCAGATCTCCCAGAAAGAGAAAAGGAAGACATTGGATAAGTTTTCACAGACAATAAGACACTTCCCTTTCTTCCCCAACACACCCTGTGGTTTTACCAATAAATTTGTTTCCCCTTCTCAGTTTTACACATGCCATGTCCTGTAGTTTCTCCAATAATCTGTGTCTGATCCAATTGGATCTGAGGTTGTATCCACAGTCTGAGTAGGGATTGTCTCACATTAGGCATACCAGCATACCACCCAGTTTCCATGCTTATGAGAAAGAACACACTTCTAGGTTTGGTTAGTCTCTAAGGTGCCACAAGTACTCCTTTTCTTTTTGCGAATACAGACTAACACGACTGTTACTCTGACTTCTAGGTTTGGTGTCTAGAAAACAACAAGTCCTCCTAGATATGACCTGAAGCCTGAGTTTAGTTAGTGGCATGATTGGCAGATACCACTGTGGGCTAGGTGACCCCACTGGCCTTCACATAGACAGTATAGGAATATTCTGAATTCTTGTCAGAACCCCTCACCCACGAGGGGTCAGAAAATGGCTCACTCCTCATCTCCGAGATTCCCAGATCAGTTGACTTCTCCTGCTTTCAAGGTTCAGTCTCCTACCATAATTTCTGATACTCTTTCAGAAGAAAAAGAGGAGCCTACAGCTCAGGTGGACTGTCAAGAATTGGAGCCAGAACTTGGATGATGAATCTTTCCTGGATGAAAATATTGGAGTTGCTTCAGTTTCCTCTCCTTCTGATGATGCTTTACAGTTCCACAAACTTGTGGACAGAATGGCAATGGCACTGCAATTCCATCAGTCACACTGGAAGAAACCTCCATCCTGTTTTAAAATAAGATTATCTTTCCAATATTAGATAAACTATTGCAGCCTGGGAAGACAGTTGGTCTACTCCGTCACTTTATTAGGCTATATTGAAAAAAGCTCACAAATTCTATCTATTGGTATAGAAGTTTCCATTCTTTCAGGCACACCATACCCCTAAGTCTCTAGTGGTGGCAGGGGTGGAACAAAGATCCAGAAGAGGGCAATCACATTCCACACCTTCTGACAGGGTGTATAAGAAGATGGATGCAGCTGGTAGACAGGTATTTTTATCTGCATAGCTCAGAATTAGAGTAGCAAGTTACCAGGCAGTGATGTTGAATTATCAATATCAGTTACGGGAAAAAGATGTTCATGTTTGCCAAAGCACTTCCCAAAGAGCTAAGGAATCTGGCCAACACCTTGAAAACACAGGGGCAGGCAATGGCTAAATATGGTTAGAGCTTCTTTTCATGCTGTAGTTTTAGCAGTGAGAGTGATTGCTTCAGCTATCACACTGTACAGACATGCTTGGCTCAGATCTTCTTTCTCCAACCTGAAACCAAATCAAAGGTAGAAGATCTTCTCTTCAGAGGTCTTGTGGTTATTTAGTAATAAGGCCAAGGAGATACTGGAGAAGATGAAGGTCATGAGGTCTACTGCAAGACCTTTAGGTGTCTACCTAGCTCAGAGGAGAAGGAGTTTGAGACCTGTCTTCAGGTATCATGGAAAATTCTATCCCCCTTCCTCATCATCTTATTATTCAGAAATATGTCATTTTCAGCGTCAGAAGCCTTCTTCTACACAGCCATAAAAGAGAAAGCCTTTTAAGCCCCAAATGAAGGGAAAACAACCATCAGTTGCAACATCAAATTCAAACATCAGACCTCAAGTTTGACATGATGATCAGAAGCTTCAGACCAACCTGTAACCTCTTTCCAATCCCTGCCATCTTTCCAGACTTTTCTATTATGTCAGTGCTCGCAATGACATCACATCCAAAATGAATTCTGGAGATATTACTGAGTGATTATGCCATCGACTCGATTCCTTTCCTCCACCTGGCTGGTGTGCCACTTCTATCCCTATTCAAGGACCCTCTCAAAAGAGAGGGTGTGAAGATCAGAGTTCCATTCTTTGTCGGAATCAAGAGCCACAGAGAAGGTGCCAAGGGAATTCAAGGGACAAGGTTCCTACTCCAGATATTTTCTGATACCAAAAGACAGACTGAGGGCTTTGTGCAATGTTAGATCTATGGAAGGCCTGTCTCCTTTATAAAAAAATCCATTTCCCCATGTTGACACAAGCATCCATCATAGCCTTCCTGACCACCTTAGACTGGTTTACAGCTCTCAGTCTGAAAGATGTGTACTTCCATATCTACATCAGATCCAGGCATCAAAAATATCTTCATTTCCTGGTTAGACAAGACCAGTCCCAGTACTAAATCTTACCCATCTACTGTCTCATGGCTATTTACAAAGTACCTTTCCATGGTTGCAAACTTTACACAAGCTCCCTCTTCAAGAGGTTAGGACTTGTGATAAGCAAGAAAAAAAAATCTCTTTTGCTACCTACACAAAGGATTCCTTTTATAGGAGCAGGTCTCAGTTCCCTGGAGGGCAGAGCCTTTCTATTAGAAGAAAGATACCTGAAGCATCAATCCACTACAGAGTGCTTCATCAAGATCCCACTTAGAGTCATGTTCTTTCTAGGCTTCATGGGTTTAGCCACTTATGTCACAAATTATGCTCAGTTCAGGATGAAAAGTCTTCAGTTTTCGCTGATGTTAAGTTACGGACCAAGCACAGATGGCACGTGCATATAGTTGACCATTCCAAGTAAGATACTGCTATCCTTGACATGGTGGACTCAACGTTACAATGTTCTGAGAGGGGTAGCTTTCAACTCTCCAGCTCCATCTGAAATAGTCACCTCAGATGCCTCCAACAGGGATGGGAAGTACATTTCAGCAAATTGACAGGTCAAGGTCATTGGAGTTCTCAGAAAAAGACACTGCATATAAATAACCTGGAAATGAGAGCAATCCATTGGGCTCTCAAATTATGTCTCCCTCACAGCCAGAACAGGTAATGCAATTGTCACAGACAACACAATGACTAGATTATATCAACAAACAGGGAGGGTCTCACGCTTCCCAATTGTGCAAAGAAGCAGTTGCATTATGGGATTGACATATCCAGCACAACATTTATCCCATAGCTCTACACCTAGCAGGCAAGGACAACAGCCTGGTAGATCAGCTGAACAGAGATGTAACAGAACTTCATGAATTGTCGTTAAAGAAATCTATAGATGAGATCCACACCTTGCAGGGTTGCAAACCTGTCTTTGCACATAATACAGTTAGAAAAATTATGAAGGGACTTGCTGTGATGCTTCCTGGGGGGTCCCAGGGTTGTGAGGCACCTCACCACCACCTGCCTTTAGTGTGAGGAAACCTTGTCTGTGCCTGTCAAGGGTCATACCCCTGGATTGTCCTGTCCCTGGACACTCACAGAATTCACAGATCTGCTATTCCCAAAGGAACAGTACCCCTCAGTTTACCAGTTACATCTCAGGATCACTGCTCACCTCAATTTATAGCACTTAGATATGGTTATACTGAAATCAGGTAAAAGTTTATTTAACAAATAATAGAACTTCAAGAAGAAGCAAGTAGACTTAATGGAAATAAATATTTACATATAAAATAAAGTAGTAACATGCTTTCGGTAGCCTAAATTTAACTAACAAGACAATCTCCTGCCTCCTAAACGTTAGCCCACTCCAAGACTCACCCCCAGGGTTAAACAGCCAGATTGGCTGTGATCCTCCATTCATAAAACAAACACACTGGCAGCTTGTCCCCTAGGTTTAGGTGTACCTGTGCAACCTCAAAATAATTTGAACCATCCATTTTCTTCACTGCAAACAGTATATCCCCTGCTGGTTGTTTTTCCTGCAGAAAAACTCCTCTGTAGACTTTGCAGTCTCTTGATTAGCATTTTACTCAGTCTGTAAATAGACATCCATTGTGAAGTATCCAATACTCAATTTACGTACAGACAGACATCTAGAGCATCTCCCACCTGAAAGAAACTTGTTTTATCACCTCTTGGTGACCAACCCCAATTCACAAACCTTAAGAGCATTATCTTCAGTGTATATATACATAACTCATTACATATTATGCATCCATACATTTCGCAATGGATATGATGATCCGTGTGACACAGGCTTTCAGTAGAGACCTTATATGAGACCCTTTGATGAACGATCATGTAGAGACCAGATCCAGGGGGTCCATGTAGCCCTATGCCCCACTGTGCCCTCTGCCAGTGGGAACCCAGAGGTCCCTGGGTCACACTTGCCAATATATATCCACAAATAAAAGATCCAATACCATCATGGGATCTCAATTTACTCCTAAAACAGCTAATGACACTTCCCTTTGAGCTTATGGAAGACTGCTGTCTGTACCATCTATCTATAAAAACTGCTTTCATAGTAGCCACAGCCTCAGCTAGGTGAATGAGTAAACTACCACCACATGGCTCATCAGGTATCTTCCACAAGGATAAGGTGGCCTGTGCCCTAATCCTAGATTGCTTCCCAAGGTGGTACCTGACTTTCATGTCAATCAGATTTTTTCCCCCGAGGGTTCACACTCTCATAAAGGAGTCAAAGCTGCATATGTTAGATGCTAAAAGAGCTCTGGCTTACTTTATTAATAGAATGAAGGAATTTCAGAAATCCTCCAGTCTCTATTTCATATGCAGACAACCATAAAAGACACACACTCTCTTCAGACTTTATCTAGTGGGGTTAGATCGAGCATAGGGGAAATCTATAACTAGTATTCATTCCACCCCTTCTTGGGGTTAGGTCATACTATCAGAGCAATTGCTACCTCCATCGCTTGCCTTAGACACGTCCCAGTTGCAGAGCTCTGTAGGGCTGCTACTTGGAGCTCCACACATACTTTTTACAAAACTTCTCCCTAGACCTAGCATCTGGATTGGGTCTACTGTTTGATGGAGTAGTTTGGTGGAGCAGTACTATAATCCCTATTCGATTGGGACTCTGAGTCCCACCTTCCATTATGGGGTACTGCTCGCCAAACTATCCTGTGAGTGGGACTGCGCAGCAAACACGTGAAGAAGAAATGGAGGTTACTTACGTGTAACTGGAGGTTTTGCAGGGATGGACTCTGCATATTCACCCACATTTCTGGGAATCCTAATAGAATTTTGACTTGAGAAGGCAAGGTTGGAAAGAACTGAGGCAGCAGGGAGGCAGCCTCACCCTCTTTTATAGCCTCACCTTCAGAACTTGCAGGAATGCAGAAGAGAAAGGTAAGGAGGGGACACTTAGGGGCACTGCTACAAGAAGGTTTCACCGCCTCAGCTGCATCCGCTGGTGCGTCGCGTGAGTAGGACTACGCAGATTCCATCTCTAAGAACTCCAGTTACGGATACGTAACCATTATATCAGTTCCATTTACTTACAGAGAGCTGGTTTCCTTGATACCACATAAAGCAATTCCCATTCTACCCTGTAAGTGAAGTACAGTATGTACTGAAAGTTCACTCAGTAATTTGTAACATTGTAGAATCACCTTATAGATAAATGAGGAAGGATGACCTAGTGGTTAATGCATAGAGCTGTGAGTCAGTGATGAGAGCTCTATTCCCAGTTTTGCTATCGAGTAGCTGTGCAACTTTGGATAAGTCACTTAGGGCCCAATGCTACCATTCTTACTTCTTGTAGTCCCACTGCTATAGAAGTACCAAACAGTAATATTAAAGATTCAACACCATTTTTTATTTTTGTTTATAGGTGCTGGATTCATAGCAATCAAGAATTAATTAATCCATGCTCATTAGCTTTGCTTTATTTTTACTTAAGAGTTTTCTGGAATAACATTTTGCATTCTACTCTGGTATGTATTATTCCATTGTCACATTCATCAGTACAGTTACAGCCAGCGCCCTACCTTTGTATTGATCTAACACACATTTCTAAACTTATTGCAGATCTACTTCATGGGAACCTTTCTTGTGTCAATACTGGTTGCATTTGCAATGCAATATTTTCAGTCTCTGTCTGGTAAGTATTTGCCATGGTCAGGCTGAAATAATCTAGAAAAAAAATAATTCTATACATAAAACAGGGAACTTTAAAGATAGAACAGACTTCAAGATTTGGTGCCAGCATGCAGTTCATATATAATTTAAAGCAAGTAATGTCCTACAAATTCAGTCTCTTAATTGCAGGAGTAGATCTGACTCACACAAGTAGTCCTACTGCCTTCAGAGCATCAGCATGAGTAAGGGTGTGCAGACTCAGGCCTTAAGCGCAGAACAATAATTTTGCACCAGATCAGTAATTTGGAACTGTGTATTGATATTTGCCATCCTCCCCCCACTCCCCGGAACAATTTCACCATTCTTTCACCAATTTTAACCAAACGCAATTTGATTAGAGGATCTGAAAATCATTCTTATTATGTTGTATAGCATTGTAGCGCTCTGTTTTATTTCAGCATCCTAAGTAAGATACTGTTTTTACTTTTTCATCCTCCAAAAAGCTATTAATGGATGTATAAGTGAATTAAGGGCTTTTGTTACTAAGGCCTTGGCTGTTTTTAACATAATTATTGTAGCTTGAAAACTGCAGCTTCCTTCTATTTGAAATGATAGTCACAGAAATGGGAAAAGATCTAGTAATTAGAGCGCCCATCTCTCTGCCAGTGCAGGACTACCCCCTACTATACTTTTTCTAGTGTGTTTTTTTCCCAGCAAGATTTCACATGCTCCAATTGATCTGTCTTCTATCACTACCCTTGGGAGAGTATTCCACAATACACCTCACTATTAAGCTGTTTTCCCTGATATCCAGCCTAAACTTTCGTTTTAGGAATTTTATCTGCCTAATGCATTCTGAATTTTCATACTCTTAGTCATACCCAGTGTACCGTCCTAATTGTGTAATTCCTCTCCCTTTCAGATGTTCACACCCATCAGATATTTGTTATCATGGCCCTTCGTAGTCATCACTTCTCCAAGTAATACATACTTCGCTCTCTGAATCTACATTACAAATCACTCCTTCCAGCCCCATGCACATCTCTTTTCCTCATCTCTTCTTGAAGTACAGTTAACTAGAATAATGGGAATAAAACAAACAAAAAATAACGAACAGACAGTTCAGTAATGTCAATTTCATGTGTCCTATTCTAGTAAAATATTTTTCTATAACTAGAGTTGGGTTAAGCAGCAGTAAGAGGATTTTTAACCTATCCTTGAAATAAAGGTTCAGAGACATAATTAGTATCACAGGAGAGGTTATGCTTATTACCACTTTTTGTTGTTGTTGTTTGTTACCATTTGTGTTAAGCCTTTCTGATGCTTTGACCATCACATTAGTTACTGAAGTCTGAATGAAACCTAGCACTGATGACTAATTTAAACCTGTTGTTAAGGCAGTGGTTATGAAGATTCCTAGTATAGCATTAACTTTAAGAAATAGTAACTGGAAGGAATAGATCATTTCCTTTTATAGTCCTTATACCTATCACCTTGTGAATAGTCAGACTAATGAGTTTATGACTTCAGGTGATTGTTGCTATTAGATTCAGTGGGCTGTATTCTGCACCCTGACTGAGCTCCACCTAATGCGTGGGCAGTGGAGCCAGTTGGGCTTCCCTCATCCCATGCCACTAGGTCCCAGTGTAATAGTTACTGGAGAGCAACTCTGACTTATACCAGTGGATGGAAGCTCATACTTTACACCCGTAAAGAATCAGTCACAGAAGAGCAAGAGTGGGTCAAAATGGATCTAACAGACTGGAAAATCCTGTCCATTGCTTTCTTTTCTGATAGGGAGGAAGTAGAGAATCAATGTTGGGGCCACATATCAGCCCTCAGTCTCCTAGAAATTTTTTTTCAGTTCAAAGGAATATTACAGACAAAAAAACATTGTCTAGGGGGAAAAGTGCTCATGATGTGCAATAGATAGTAAATCACTGGTCAACAAAGCTGAAGAGCATGATCAGCCACAAATTAAAGAAGAGAGCAAAGGCAGGCACGTATCTAAGGACAAGACAGTTTTTGATCAGCAAACTGTGGAAGAAATATGGACAAATTATGGAAAGAGGGTTTCCATTATATTGTATTTTCTTGCAAACTTAAAAATGTTATCGTCTAATCTTCATAGAATGGGTATATGGTGACAGGCTTATTACTGTAACAAAATAAAGTAAAATCAGGGCTATGTCTACACTGTGCCACTGTGTGGACGATGGGGTTGTGAATTGCAGCGTTACAGCAAAATGTTGCACACGAACTGCCCTGTGTCGACACTGCTAGTGCAAACTAAAAGATACTAGTTCACATTAGTGTAGTCTTCTCTCTAAAGCTACCTTTTACTTTGCACTAGCAGTGACCACACGAGGCAGTTAGCGCTCAATACTTGGGTGTGTTCTGCAGTTCACACACCCCGTTGTTAAGTTTTGGAAAATAATCCCCTATAATCACAAATATTCCTTTATTAATATAAAGTATACTGAATTATTAAGAAATAAGACTTACAACATATATGAATTGTTCACAGATGCATTATAAACTTCATTTTGAAAGCCCTGTCCTTTATTACCAGCTGCAATTGATATAATTTAGGGGCCATCGTAATGCATACATACAAAGGGACACAGTTAAAGTTACATTGGGCTACTTATTTTGACATTTCTTAATTTTTGAATACTTGATTTTTCTTCCATGTAGTTTTATTTATATGATTGTGTGGAAGCCAGATATGTACGTGTATACTTTATATATAGTACTACATTTCAATATTTATTCTGTATTTGTGTTTTTTCTACAGCCAATGATTCTCAGACACCAAGGCCAGAACAATCTCCAGATGTACATTCTTCCACTGAAAACACCAGTGACACTAGATCAGAGCAAGAGGAATCTACTCTTACGAACAATTTAGCTCAGCATCCCCATTTGATCAGCTGAGGTGTAATTCTCTGAAAGATTGGAATTCCAAAGCAAACATTAGGAAGGCATGGTCTTGAGCAGTTACAATACTAAGAGTTCACAACTGTATAGAATGGTATTAACTATATACTTCATGGGCTAAATCCTGCTCTTAGTTACAGCTGGGCAAACCCAGTGATCTAATCTATCTATTTTATAAAGGAGAAGGAAATTTTAAAAACCCAAACCAAGAATACATGTTGATTATCTCATTAGATTATACATCTGAATGCATTGTATGGTCTTGTTTTTGATGGGAATAGAAAAACAGAGGTGAAATCCTGACCACACTTTGAAGTCAGTGGCAAAACTCCCATTGACTTCAGTACGGCTAAGATTTCACCCACGGTATCTGATATTTTACTAAACAGTCTTTGCCCACACTTAGACGCAAGGTTAAATTTCCTGTAGCCCTGTTCCTGGAGGTTTGGCGCCAGTCTTTGTTTGCTTTGAATGTATTGGGTAGCTGAACAAGAGCGACTGATTATAGGGAGCAGCTCCCTTTACGAAAAAATACAAAAAAAATGGAAGTGTCACAGTAAATCAGTGAACAGTTTCTTCTCAAATTCTTATATGGGTAATATAGGAAGGGATTTCTCTCCAGTCTTACAGTAGATCTTAGATTGTCCTTGAACTAAATTATTGATCAGGTGTCGTTTTCATTAATTAATATGTTTATACAGCACCTAGTGTAATGGGGTCTTTGATTCCATGTCTAGAGGTCCAATAGGCTACAGTAATACAAATGATGATAAATAATAAAAATGCTAGTTAGGACAGTCAGGATAACAGAATGTACAGGAAGTAATCATACAGAGCATAGATCTCATCTGTCTGATTTTAAAGCTATGCAAAGTGAGTGGATGTAGGAAAGGAGTGACTGTGTTCAGCGGGTGTGTGTACACATAAAAATCGTATGTAATTGTATCCATCTATGCATTTTTGTCAGTTAAAACTACTCTCTTTGCACTGCTTTATTTACAAGAGTAAATAAAATTATTTTTCTATTGCTGACTGTATGGTAACTGGCTTATTTGTCTTTTTGTCTTGAGTTACAGATAGGATAGCTCTACACAAATGTTGTAGCCACAAATTAGCTTTAGAGGATATAATCTGTTCAGGTAATCTCATCATGCAGTGCTCCACTATTTGTAGCCTTTTCAGAAAAGCTCATCAGTAAATGGGGTTTTCCCCCTATGGAAAATCTTGACTTTTCATTGAAAAAACAAAAAGCCAAAAGGCAAAACATTTTCAGACCTTTGAGTTTGATGAGCCAACAGCGTAACACTGTTACAAAAAAAGCAAACATCATTCTGGAATGTATTAGTAGGAGTGTTGTAAGCAAGACATGAGAAGGAATTCTTCCACTCCACTCTGCTGATTAGGCCTCAACTGAAGTATTGCGTCAGATATGGGTGTCACATTTCAGAAAAGATGTGGACAAACTGGAGAGAATACAGAGAAGAGCAACATAAATGATTAAAGATCTAGAAAACATGACCTGTGAGGGAAGATTGAAAAAACTGAGTTTGTTTAGTCTGGAAAAGAGAAGACTGAGAGGGGACATGATAACAGTTTTCAAGTACATAAAAGGTTGTTACAGGGAGGAAAATTGTTCTTCTTAACCTCTGAGGATAGGACAAGAAGCAATGGGCTTAAATTGTGGTTTAGGTTGGACATTAGGAAAAACTTCCTGTCAGGGAGGTTAAGCACTGGAATAAATTGTCCTGGGAATTGTGGAATCTCCATCACTGGAGATTTTTAAAAGCGGATTAGACAAACACCTATCAGGGATGGTCTAGATAATACTTAGTCCTGCCATGAGTGTAGGGGACTGGACTAGATGACCTCTCAAGGAATAGGCACTGACTCTGTGAGTGCTCAGGGGCTCAAGCACGGGAAAAAATAAGGGGTGCTCAGCACCCACCAGCCACAGCTATTGGGCGGGGGCCACCGATCGGCTGTTGGGCTGCTGGTGGCAGATGCTCGTGGGAGGACAGAGAGCAGTGAGCAGCAGCCCTCAGGGGAGGGAGTGGAGTGGGGGAAGGAAGAGGTGGAGCAAAGGCAGGGCCTCAGGAGGGCGGGCGGAGGAGGCATGGGGCCTCAGGGTAGAGCAGGGATGGAGCAACCACTGCAAAAAATAAAAGTCAGCACCTGTTTTCTCGAGGTCCCTACCAGTCCTACTATTCTATGATTACAGCGGAAGCCATGTGAAGAGTAATTAATGATCAAGTAATGTGAAGATACATACTACTTTACAATAAGATGGAATTAATTAATGCTGAAATAACAGCGATTTAATTAAGTTATTGTCCTTTACTTGTGATAATAACTGATTTTTGGAAAGTTATTACTATTATAAAACCTAGACAACCAGCAGTTGGGGGATTTTTTTAAAGAGAGAAAACTGAGTAGTTGCAGGAAAATATTAAGTCTGAAATGGAAAATTATCGATTGAGTTATATTTAAAAGCAGTTTTCCCAAATTAGAGCAGAGAATAGAATTCTTCAAGTTTATATTTTGTATAACCCATTTTTAAGATTTAAGTTGGATAAAGAGTGCTGAAAGAGCTCAGAAATATAGCACCAAAAACAAGTTACTAACCTAACTTCATTTCATACTAGAAAATAAAGTGTGTGTGTGTGAGAGAGAGAGCAATAATCCATCACAAACATAGCTGCTTCTAGCAATGTTCTATCACTCAAATAGTAACATGCATAACCAGGTCTGAGGTTTCTTTCCTATCTTTCTATTGGTTTCAACTTAACATCACCTGCAGCAAAATAAAAATGAAAACATGGCAAGGTATTAGAGACCTGATTTTTCCAAAATGGGTGCACAATTGTGCATCTAATTTGTGCACAGTTACAACAAAGGAGTAGGCAAATGGGTGTCTGTATCTGCAAATGGCCAGTTAGCCATAGCTAATGATAACAATAATGTCAAAGAACTTTGATAAAAGGGAGTGTTGCCTAATGAATAGGGCACAGGGCTATAACTGAGGAGACGTGGTTTCAATTCCCAGCTCGGCTGCTTGCCAGCTGTATGACCTTGGGTAAGTCACGTCACTGCTGTGTGCCTTAGTTTCCCCAGCTGAAACATGGAGATAATGATACTGACCTTCTTTGTAAAGACCTTTGAGCTCTATGGATGAAAAGTGCTAAATAAGAGATAGGAATTCCTATTATTAGCAGAAACATGGACAATTATATCCAATTTACAGATGGTTTAATTGAAATACAGAGAAATTAAGACCTAGATTTACACAAATAAAGTCAGTTATAATCAATGTATATTGCAGGTGCTCCCCACTTCTGCAAAATAGGCCACAGGTGCCTCAAATCAGACACCCAAAAATTAAAGGACATGCTGAAAATTCACTCATGTGAATTACCTAGGGTCACAGGGTGAGTTAGTGGCAGAGTAGACCCAGAATTCAGGTGTTCTCAGTGGCCCTAGCCACTGGACTATGCTATCTCCTAATTTGCGTGGGGATGAACTTTAAGCATACAATTCTGTGTGTGTTTTGGAGTGTGTAGTTACACATAAGCATACATGAAAATTAGGCCCAGCGATGCTAACACTTTTGTATATTTATATTTGAAATTAAATAAATTTCATACATATGAAACATTTCTTAATACTTGTATGGCACCATTGAGATCCATGCCATTTTACAAGCAGGCAAGTACGAGTTTTTAAAGGGGATCTTGGATGAGAGCAAGACTATTTAGTGCGCTGGGCAGAAGGAGATGGCCCAGACAGAGAACAGCATGGAAAATAGCCCCAAATCCTGAGTGAGAGAAGGTGCCTAAAGGCTATGCAGTCCTGGAAGAGTAGACTGAACGTAGTACATGAGCAAGAGTGTAGTAGGACAGATATGTAAACAGGACTGGGACTATGCAAAATCTTGGGAGTGAAGACCAAGGGCCTGAGTCGTAGGGCTTGGCTACACTTGCAAGTTAGAGTGCATTAAAGCAGCCCCAGGCAACCTAATTCCTGACCCATCTAGATGCTCTAAGGCCCCTTTATACCACTCTAGGCACAAATAAACTTTAAGGCCCTTTGTATGCTGCAGTGTTAAGGGATTTTAGTGAAAATGTGAATCGGGAGCAACGTGTCTGAACCTGATGCAGAATAAAACAGCATATCTTCTGTACTTCCAGCCTCTGTGCATTTACAGTATATGCCTTGCACAGAACTCATGTCAAGTAGTGATTGCACTCCCATAAGCCTGCTTTTGTTAGACATTTACACCACACTTGGCTTTCATGCAGGAAGTAGTATGATGTATAGGATATCAAAATAAATATTGATGACAAGGATATAAATAATGCAGTTCAAGTATTTTATTGCAGATATTGCTAGGCATACGGTTTTCAACAGCATGTAAATCCTATTGATTTTCAAAGGGCATTGTGTTCCTTCGCCAGTTGAGCACTTATGAAAATCCCATATTACATTCATGGTCATTTTGGAGCAGAATTACAAAGATATTTAGAGGCCTAAAGATGCAGATTGTGGCACCTTGGACCAGATTCACAAGGGGGAACATAGGCACCTAAATGCCACTTTTGGTACCTGAATCCAAAATTTAGATCCTCAATACTCCTGCGCAGCTTCTGCCTAATGCTGTAGGTGCCTAAATTACCCAGTCTATGTTTCTGCCAGTAAAGTTCCCAGGGCACCTCCATTTCTGCTGGTGCACATGCCCACACCCTCAATCCTGAGATCACTGAGCAACTCTGTGCCTAACTCACACTTAAGCCGCAGCAGATTCACAGGCTAAGTATCCCCCGCTCTGGCTTGCTTGGAGGGCCCGATCTGGTAGACATCTTCAGCAGCTGCTTTAGCCTCCAGTATTCAAAGGAGCAGGGACTGGAACTCAAGCCCAGGGGTGATGGATTGTTTCTAAAAGTGGGGGAGGATGAGGCCCTGCCCCCTCCCCTCCTCTTCTCGTGGAGGCCCTGTCCCCCTGGTCAAGCCAGAGCTGGTCGGGGAGGGGTGTCCCAAAAGCAGCCCCCAGCCTGTGTTCCCACGCCCAGGGCACCCCCCTCCAGGGAAGGTGGTAGGTCTGGGGCTCCCCACAGCTGCCCGTGTGGCTCTTACCCCGACCTGGCTTTGGCTTCCAGCCTGGCCTGGAAGCAGGGTCTCGGGGGCCAAAGACCCACTGCCAGGCCATAGGTAAGAGCCACCCAGGCAGTTGTGGGAAGCTGCAGACCATCCATCTGCCCTGGGCAGTGGACACAGGGGGCGGGGACACAGTTCAGGGGCTGCTCTTGGGACCTCCCCACCCTGGGCAGGTGGAGAGTCCACAGGTGGAGGGTCTGCAGCTCCCCTCAACTGCCCAGGCTCCCTGGACTGGTCTTACCCAGGCCGGGCTCCGGCTTTGGGACTGGCCAGGGGGTGGGACCTTGGGGGAAGGAGGCACAGGAGGGGCAGGGGGCTGGGCCTGTGGCAAAAAGTGAATGTGCCATCTCCTCTTGGCTCCCCCTATTCTGACACCCCTGCCCAGGTCTCCCACATCCTGGGGTGAATGTGCTAACCACTGGGCTCTTGGGTAAAATTGGGCACCCCACCTCCTCTTTGCTTTCACTTGAGAAAAGAGTGACCTGATTTAGGCACCTAATGCCAGGAAAGGGATAACGGCTGCGAATCCCCAATGGAGGAAGGAATCTCCCTGCAGCCCAAAGTTGGTGGCCTAACTCCCTTTGAGAGTTGGGTGTGCCTTAGGCTGTACCCTTCTGCTCAGCATTTCCTATTTGCTAGCTTAAGTGGCTCTCCATTTAGTGTGCTTGCGTCTGTGAATTGCTTTGTTAGGCACCTAACTCTCCTTGGATGGGGAGCCAAGGCATCTATCTCGAGGTTGTGAATTCCACTTAATGGCAAGGTGCCTAATCAGGTGCTGTACACACACCATAATAAGTCCCCCAAGTAAATCTATTAGGATTTTCAAAAGCACATTGGTGAATTAGGTGCCTAACTCTCCTGGCCTTTCAGTGGGACCTAGGTTCTTATGCTGTAAAAGCACTTTGTAAAGCCCACTAGGTGTCTGTCTGCACCTTTATAAATTTGGCTCTTTTATCACTTAATCTTCATTGTTTAGTCAAAACGCCTCAACTCTCCAGGCTCTCTTCTATCCCTGCTCTTGTCCCCAACTTTCCTCTTCCCGTTCCCTTCTCTGATTTGTTCATGTCTAGCTGTGTCCGTTATCGCTCTTTATCGCTCATCATCGCTCATCTACCTTTATCGCTCATCCATCACGAAGGAACATCCGAGCTGCCAGTGCTTCTCGCCATTTCCTCTGAGGTGAACGGGGGCCCATTGCCACCCTTGAATGGCAGCTTGAGAGAGCAGGGAAGAGACCCAGCAAACAGAAAAGCTGCATAATCCGTCCTTTTATTGTGCCCATAATTTTTATGTGGCCTTTCTTGTAACTTTATCAAATATTGTTTGCACTAGAAAGGGTCAAAACTTTATTGCACCAGTATTTGGAGCAGATATAAACTCAAACAAAACAGCAAGAAGCAAGCACATAGAAATTACTGTAATAAATGTCTATACGTGTCAGAAGATCAAGTTATGACAATGTTTGACGTACATGCATAGATACTAGAGATGGAAAATGCTTTGCACAGCATACTGTTTAACGGAATGCAGTAATAAAAATAAGTGTGCATAATTATGAGGCCAATAAACTAAATGCTTTATTATCCATCCTATGCTTAAACCTAGTTAGCAGGGGAGATATACAGCTTGATTTACGAGCAATACTAAACCATTTCGGTCGTCCAAACTAATCATTATCATTCAATTATGATGTGTTCGACTCTCTTGTCATATATTAGACTAATGTTAAAGGGTCTGTTTTGTTAAAAAACAGCCTCCCTCTTGCAGCTGCAATTTTTGCAGCCACGTGTGGTCATAAATGACTTGTAGGTTAAAAACAGGTATTTAGGCATCTAATTGCCCTCATAGATATCCACATTAGTTAATCCCACAATTATTTGAATGTGCAAAATGTGAGACTATATTGAAAAATTAGGTCCAAATAACAAAGCTGAAGAGATCTGCACAAACTGCCCTTTGACTGCATTTACTGGCAAATCACAGCAGAATTCCTTCAATGCTTTGGCTTACAATGCTGGATTTTATACATCTAAAAACTGTGCTAGAGTTAAGAATTGCAGCCCTGGGACATCCAAACCAAATACATTTAGTAACTGTGTCAAATGGATAGGGTATGGCTTCACTGCGGAGTTAATGGAAGCATTGTGTTAACCCCCCCTCCCATCCACACACAAAATCCTCTCACCCAAGTCTGGTAGTGTTTCAAACCTAGGCTGGCTGGCCTGGCTGTAGTAGACGCTAGAGCTCAGGTTTTTCCAGGGACTGAGGTGAGGCTGACTGGCCTGTAGTTCCCAGGATCCTCCTTCTTCCCTTTTTTAAAGATTGGCACTACATTAGCCTTTTTCCAGTCATCCAGGACTTCCCCCGTTCGCCACGAGTTTTCAAAGATAATGGCCAATGGCTCTGCAATCACAGCCGCCAATTCCTTCAGCACTCTCGGATGCAACTCGTCCGGCCCCATGGACTTGTGCATGTCCAGCTTTTCTAAATAGTCCCTAACCACCTCTATCTCCACAGAGGGCTGGCCATCTCTTCCCCATTTTGTGATGCCCAGCGCAGCAGTCTGGGAGCTGACCTTGTTAGCGAAGACAGAGGCAAAAAAAGCATTGAGTACATTAGCTTTTTCCACATCCTCTGTCACTAGGTTGCCTCCCTCATTCAGTAAGGGGCCCACACTTTCCTTGGCTTTCTTCTTGTTGCCAACATACCTGAAGAAACCCTTATTGTTACTCTTGACATCTCTTGCTAGCTGCAGCTCCAGGTGCGATTTGGCCCTCCTGATATCATTCCTACATGCCCGAGCAATATTTTTATACTCTTCCCTGGTCATATGTCCAACCTTCCACTTCTTGTAAGCTTCTTTTTTATGTTTAAGATCCGCTAGGATTTCACCATTAAGCCAAGCTGGTCGCCTGCCATATTTACTATTCTTTCGACTCATTGGGATGGTTTGTCCCTGTAACCTCAACAGGGATTCCTTGAAATACAGCCAGCTCTCCTGGACTCCTTTCCCCTTCAAGTTAGTCCCCCAGGGGATCCTGGCCATCCGTTCCCTGAGGGAGTCGAAGTCTGCTTTCCTGAAGTCCAGGGTCCGTATCCTGCTGCTTACCTTTCTTCCCTGCGTCAGGATCCTGAACTCAACCAACTCATGGTCACTGCCTCCCAGATTCCCATCCACTTTTGCTTCCCCCACTAATTCTACCCGGTTTGTGAGCAGCAGGTCAAGAAAAGCGCCCCCCCTAGTTGGCTCCTCTAACACTTGCACCAGGAAATTGTCCCCTACGCTTTCCAAAAACTTCCTGGATTGTCTATGCACTGCTGTATTGCTCTCCCAGCAGATATCAGGAAAATTAAAGTCACCCATGAGAATCAAGGCATGCGATCTAGTAGCTTCCGTGAGCTGCCAGAAGAAAGCCTCATCTACCTCATCCCCCTGGTCCGGTGGTCTATAGCAGACTCCCACCACTACATCACTCTTGTTGCACACACTTCTAAACTTAATCCAGAGACACTCAGGTTTTTCTACAGTTTCGTACCGGAGCTCTGAGCAGTCATACTGCTCCCTTACATACAGTAAGGGATCCTTAGGGGTTATGCTAGATGGCTAAAGCATCACCTGTACTGTATTAAGGGGTTGGGGTCAGCTGTGCCTGCCCCAGATTTAGTCCACTTTCCCAGATGGAGGAAATGAGTAAACCATGTGACAAAGTCGGGTGAGTTGAGCCAGATAAAAAGGCAGCATGTGGGCCAGGGAAATGGGAGAGCCAAGTAGCAGAAGACTGCTGTCTGATGCCTTATCCCAAGGGAGAGGTTTGAGCATAGCATAGAGCGCTAAAAAGAGACTTGAAAGTGACACCAGGAGGGAAGAGAGAGGAGCCTGGGAGTTAGTATGCAAGAGAAGAGCAGGCAGGCAGCAAGTGTAGGAAGAAGCCCTGGGGAAAGAAGCAGAGCAGCATGTGGCCGTAAGCAGAGCAGCCCTAGCTGTTTTGCTGGCCAGGGTGGAAAATGTTTCCAGCCCACCCGCCCCTAGCTGCTAAGCAATAAAAAAAAAATAATCAAAAATCAATCTGACCAATTGGAGTGGATTAAAAAAAAAAATCTTGAGCAGCATATCAGTCTGGTGCCCACGATGACTGCCCTGCCTGCCCACTCACCCCTACAACTGGGCCCTGGCTATTGTGGCCAGGCAGCCCCATTGGTTAAGGTTCCCAGGCTGGGCCCATCAAAGAGCACAAGGGTAGGTCCCACTATACAGCCCCAAGAAGGAGAGTTGTGGAGTCCCTATCCCAAGAGGGAAAGAATTTTGAGCCCAGAGGACAGGCTGAAGAGGGGGTAAAGGTGAGCGGAAGACAAACCTTTGGAGCAGGATGGGCTGTGCACAGCTTAAGCCTAGGGCAAAAGACTGGTTGGTTGTCTGTTTTATTAGACTTTGATACTTCAGAAGGAGTGGACTCTTGTGACTTAGCTGGAGGGGCTAAGTCACCTCAGCAACTGAACTGAGCTGACGACTGGAAGAATTAGTGAGAGCTCCAGGAGGGGAAATTGAGGCAGGGTGGCTGCATTGCCCTGTGGGGGTTACACGCTGGGACTGCACCCTGTGACATGTCCAGTTAAAATTGGTATCTAACAGTTTCATAGTGATATCTGTATGCAATGTAAAATTTGACATCCAAGATCTACTTGTCTTTAGTATCTTATTTTACCAGATCCAAAAGGAGATCCGTGTGTAACATAGTCTCGTAAGCGGTCATTCTAATTCAAACTGGCTTCTGTTAGCTACATCACAACCAGACACACTGAATCTGCTACAGGGGAAGACAATGACTGTCACTGAACCTCCTCATTATGTAGGACTTCATGTCTGGCCTTCATAACCACCAGGCTCAGCAGCAGCTCTATCGTGCCTCTCAGACTCATCTGATAGCCCTCCCTGGGACAACAGAAATTGCTAAGGAAGATCACCTCAGTAGTTGATTTGAGTGCTTCTTTCATCGTAACCTATAGAATAGCAGAAGACAAGGGTAGCACAGCCCATACCGGGGCGGGGGGGGGGGTGGATTACTGGAAGGGGAATCTTGTTGCTGAGGAGACTGGAACATTAGTATTCGGACTTGAGCCTTTTATGAGCACACACAGCACTTAAGTAACTAAGGGCTTGTCTACACTTACAGTACTGCGCTGGTGCGGCTGTGCCATGGTAGCGCTTAGTGAAGACGGTACCTACGCCGATGGAAGAGCTTCTCCTGTCAGCGTAGGTAATCCACCTCCCCAAGAGGCAGTAGCTATGTCAATGAGAGAAACCCTCCCGTTAACATAGCACTGTCTACACCAAGGGTTATGCTGGTATAACTGCGCTGCTCACGGGTGTGGAATTTCTACACCACTGAGCGATGTATTTATACCAGGGTCAGTTTATGATGTAGACCAGGGCTCAGGAATCAGTCTGTGCCAGTATCAGCATAATATTTTTGGACAGTTTTGCTGTGGATTTCCTCATTAAGTTTCCTCTCTCACACACTTCCCTGATTTACAAGGGCAGGTGATGCATCTTGGTCTAGTGACCATTTGCTTTGCTCACAAGGTTTTCAGTGGCAGACTATAAAACCATGGCCTGCTCCAGGCACCAGCGCTCCAAGCAGGTGCTTGGGGCGGCAGTCAGAAAGGGGCGGCAGAGTTTCTCTGGCGGCGGCAATTCAGCAGCAGCTTCTCTCTCTCCTGCCAGCCACAGCAGCAATTCGGCAGGGACAGTTTTTTTCACTGCTTGGGGTGGCAAAAACAGTAGAGCCGGCCCTTTATAAAACTTTATGGATTTAGTCATATACCTTTCTAGATAGTGTTTTATGAAACATACCCCAGGGGAAAAATCTGCAATAAAACCAACAAGGGAAAAGTCAAACATACACTTGTCTTCTGGAATTCTTATCTTACCATTTGCCAGAGCAAAGGTCTCCTGCAGCCCCCAATATATAAGGTTGGGGGGCTCAAATTTCTCAAATACATCTGCTTCAAAAGAAAAATATTCGTATCTTAGAAAAGGACAAAAACAATGCTCCTTGCAGCTCCAGTCAAACAGATTCAGACTGGCTACCAGAACCTATAGTCATATGTAAAAAGAAAAGGCTTATCTCTCTATTTAACTAACCATTATGTCTTCAGCCACAGGCCTTTGCTCTTTTGTGCTAGGTTTATCTGATAACATTCTCTCTCTTTGCTGTGATCCAATCTCAGGAAGTTTAAAATCAACACATACAGATAGCTTAGAAAAAGCACTGGGACAAGTGAGATTCCTGTGAATTTTGGGCTTGTTCCAAATCCCATAGAAGTTAATGTGAATCTTTCTATTCATTTCAACGGACTTTGGATCAGGCCCTTCAACAGGAAGCTAGGGTCAGGGTAAGAATCTGCACCTTCAAGAAAGAGTAAGAAAAATTAATCTTTTGTTTAGAAAATCATATGTGAACTCATAGCTAAGTTGGCAATGCTGGGGGCAGACTGGAGAGGGGAGGGAAAGGCAAGAAGAGAGTCTTAAGTTTATATGTGTGTCTTAAATTGGTTTTAAAGGGGGCAGAGATCAGCATTCACGTCGCACTCCCCATCAGTACCTGGCCCGAGCCAGGAAAGCTAATGATCCAACCAGCAAAACAAATTTGGTGATGAATCCTAGTCACGTACCACCCGAGGCATGTTGTGCACATGCTAAGAAGAATTCATTTCAAGGTAATAAAGAGAAGGGGTGGGGTGCCGGAGCCGAGAGGAGAAAGTACACAATTCTGAATATTTTGCAGTTAAAGCACCACTAATTGTGCAAGCTGGCCAAGTTTTGCTTAAGATTTCTTGTTTGCATCCCAAAAACCCATTGTGCAAAACTCAGATACAGGCACACTTCTGAAAATGTGCCCCATACAGCCCTATGGACAGGGCCCGCTCCAGGCACCAACGAAGGAAGGAGGTGCCTGGGGCAGCCAATAGAAAGGGACAGCACTCCGTCCGTTATTGGGGGGCACATCCGGGCCTTCATTCCCTCCCTTTCTCTTCGGCGGAAGCTCAATCGGGTTTTTGGTGGTTTTTTTTCCCTTCACCGCTTGGGGCAGCAAGAAAGCTGGAGCCGGCCCTGTCCATGGACACCCTTTTGCTAATTCCTGCAGCATGCAGTGCTGCAGCTGGTTGCAAAAGAGGCGACACTCAGCAATCTCCTGTGGATTCTCCTAGAACAACTGTCAGGGCATTTCAGTGATTGCCAGCTCCAAAGCCCATTGTAATCACTGGGAGTCTTTCCATTTATTGACAATGGGCTTGGGTTAAGGTGCAATATATACACTGAAGGAATTCCACTGCCCCACCTTCCTTAGATGCTGTGGTTTTGTCTGTAATAATAACAAATGGGACAGATGCTGCTAAGATTTCAATCCAGACCATCAAAATCCTTAGAATGTGAGGGTGAAAGGCCGGGCAGCTTACAGAGCCACCCATCAGACATTTCTACAGGACCCAAAAAAATCAACTTGAAATGAACGAATATGTGACACTTACCTGCTTTGTTTTCCCCTTTCTGTGTTGTGATTGTTCTGGAGAAGAAACACTCTCCCCCTGCAGAGCAAAATACAGTCATTTCAGTGTATCTTTCAGCACATGCCACCGCACGATTCTCCTGAGTTATTTTCTCATCATTAATTGTTCATTAGTTGGATAAGATTATTTCTAGGATAAACTGATGAATCAGCTCCACAGGAGTTCAAGGGAAAAGCAGTGTGAAACCTTGATCCTGCCGCTAAGGTCAATAGTCTGGGCTGGCCCTGGTGCGAGTGAGTGGAATTTGGTCCATTGTGCTGTATAAGTAGCTCAGGATTAATATGATAGGAAACAAATAGGTCAGGGCCACCAGTAATTCCACTTTTTATCAGGATTATTGAAGGACCTGGGGAGATTAAAAACTTTTTAAGATGCCAACGGGAGAAAAAAATCTGTTCTATAAATTAATATATGATTTTGTATCAATATTGTTGGGGCCAAGTCATGATACAGGCTGTTTTTATTTTAGTGATTGTGGCAGTGTTACTCCTGGATCTGCAGCAACCCACTGCTGTAGCCCCATTCAGTCACAAAACAGGGTTTATTGGGCCGTCTCCCCCTTCAGGCAGGCCACCACCTGCAGCAGTCTTACGCAGCAGCAAGGGGCAAGTCACGGGTAGCACATCACACCCAGAGTCCTGCATCAGGCCTACCTTCTTTCAGGGGGGGCTCTGGCAGGCAGCAGTCTCTAGTTAGTTCCTGGCCACAGACAGCAGCGACATCACTTCAGATAGTTCTGGGAGGAGGCAAAGTCTGTATGGAGGGGTGGCTGGGTCAAATTTAACTAGTGTTGTGACCGTACAGTGGAAGCGACCCTTCATACTGCTCTGGCAGCAGCTGTACTGATTAGGGTTGCCAACCCTCCAGGATTGTCCGGGAGTCTCCAGGAATTAAAGAATACTTTTTAATTAAGCATTATGTCATGTGATGAAACCTCCAGGAATACTCCCAACCAAAACTGGCAACCCTAGTACTGATGTCATGCAGGTCCACTGCTTAAAAGCGTTGGGGCAATGCCCCCTCCCCCCTACTCCACAGCCTGAAACTTTGAGCAAAAACCTTGGGGGGACTCACTCCCCACCCCAACCCTAATTGCTGCCAGCTAGGCTTCTTCTCTTTTGCTTTCCCTCTCAGCCAGATCCCAAATGAACTAAGCTGTCCCCTATTAACTCCTCCCTCCAGCCCGCTGCCTACTGCCAGTGTAGTGAGTCAGAGCTGATTAAGACCTCAGCAGCTTGTTAGCCCTCTCCTGGGCATTTGTATTCCCCCATCACAGTGCTATTCAATTTAAGACTGGTTCATCTAAAGCAAAGGGGCTCATTCTCTTCTTGAAATGCAGGGATGAAATACATACACTGATTCATGGCTGAAATTCTCCTTCCTGATCTTCATAGCAGATCTCAGCTGATATAGCATTTGTTATACATGACCAGAAACCTCATTTTCATGAAAGGAAGCAGCTCTACCATGCTGGTATGAGGAAAACATTCTCCCCTATATAAGGCCCAATCTTCAGAACTGTGAAAATACAATCTTGCTATGACATACCTGTTTGATTTTGAGCAGCTCTTGACGAAAACTTGGGAAGTTATATCCATATATACCTTCAGTCCATGGCAGAACTTTCAATGAATGAGCTGGCAGATGGCCCAGAATGTGCTATAGTTAACCAGAACTGCATTAATTTGCTGAACTGGAAGGCTACAAGTGGCTAATACATCCACAGAGACAGAGTGACCTTGTTCTGTGAATAAAGGCTTTGGGCTGCCATTGACTTCAGTAAAAAGAACAGGAGTACTTGTGGCACCTTAGAGACTAACAGAATTATTAGAGCATAAGCTTTCATGAGCTACAGCTTATTTCATTGGAAATTGACTTCAGTGGGCTTTGGATCAGGTCCTTTCTCAGCAGGGATTTGGATTAGCTGTGTTAATTCACAAGAGTCAAAGCTACAAATGAGTTCTACTTGAAGCTCATTGGTGGGGCAGGGCCTGAGTGACAGGGGAAGATTGATACTAAACTGACCCAAAAATACTGAACACAGAGAAGGTGGAGAGTGATATAAGGATGATATTTTACCTAACGATAGAACTTGTCATCGGAGGATGGTGCACAGTATTATAACAAACCTCAAAGCACTCTGTAGGTAAGTGCTATCTCCCTTTTGTAGATGGGAAGCTGGGACTCAGAGATGTGAAGGACCTGGTTCGTTGAGTTACTAGCCACCCACAACTCCCACTGAACTCAGCCAGAGCTAGCATGGTCCACCTCTCAGAAAAACCAACCTTGAGTGACTTGGCCAAGCGTGCAGCAAGTTAGTGATAGAAACCAGTATCAGATCAGAGTTCCTGATTCCCGCACCTGTGTTCTAACCACTAGGCCATGCTGCCTACTGTATGTGTCATTTCACATTCTTTCTATAAAGACACCTTTCCGCTCCTCCCTAGAATGATGCAACAAGCCAGGGCAGAGCATGAACTCAGCAGGTTACAACAGAAACATTCAGCTTCCCCTTCTTCAAAATGGCTTTATTTCAGACCAGAATTGAAGAGCTTTTGAGCAGGATAAAAGAAAACCAATCAGTCAACAATTGTAGGCCTGTTTTCCCTTTCTTTTTATACTGTGGACAGGGGAAGCCCATCAGAGGAGAGGGCTCTGATTAGCCAATGAATTTGTTCTTAAACAGCAGCATATGAGTGTGATATCAGAGTTGAAATCTTCTGTCCCAATAACCATGTGTCTAAGTTGCAGGCTTAACCCATGTTGTTACGCATGGTTTAGTCCTAACCACATTATCATCCACACATAAAACCCTTAAACTCATGCTTGTATATGTTTTAAACTTGGGCACTCTTGTACAGCTGCAGGTCTGGAGTAAAGCCTGTGTTTCATATTAAGGCATGTTCCAAACTGTCCATTTTGCAGTGAAGATGTAGCTAAAGCATGTGTTGCTGACGTCATGTTCAGTTAATCCTCCAGTGCTGACCCACAATTCCCAGGCCTGTTTGTTCTGGTCCTTCTACCCACTCACTTCCCATACCACATGTGATCCAAGGTGGATTCCAAGTGTGGGAGAGGCAGGATTTAAACATGCAATTAGCACTTAATATTAAAAAATTGCACTTATTAAAAAACTCAGGATAATCAGGATTCCATTCTTAGCAAGCAAGAGTGCATATCCCGCTCTCTGTGTAACTCTGCCACCCCTGTAGACTCATACAGAGTTATACCAATGCTAGCATTACAGCAGTGTCCCAGACAGTCTGAATTAAAAGAACAAATGGACGTATCAAGTGAAATCCCTTGGGAAATCAGTACTTCTCCTGGTCCTGATGTCCAGGCTGAGGAGAGGAAGGAGGGGGAACCTGGTCTGCCTTCTAGTTCAGCATACTGTTAATATTTGCCCAAATTTTACCCCCTCTGGCAGGTAATTCTTGAGAATTATTTATACAGGAGAAACTCAAGACGGTCAGTGTTATCCCTGGGCAGGGCAAACTTCTCATAGCCACCCCTATAACTTACTAGCCCTCTCCAGACCTCGCTATGCTGTTCAGTAAGTGAACAATGAAAAATCTCCTTTGCACAAATAGATGGAATACAACCACTAGCCTGGAAAAGCTGCTCCCTCCTCCACTTTGGGACTTCCAATCAATTAATATCCTCTAAGGCTTCCCTGGCCTGAAATAATGATAAAACTACTACTGGTGACAGGCCCCTGCCCTAAATCACCCCCAGCCCCATTTTTTAAAAATGGAAATAAATCAGAAATTCTGACCAGAGTGTGTCTTTAGGCTGGGTATGTGGCTAGAAGGAGCTTCTGAACAGGTCAGTAAAGATGGACTAAATAAAAGCACACCAAACCGATAAACATAGAAACTATGGCTTTGCCAGGATGGCGAGATTCTTTTCTTCCACCATGCCCAATGGACAAAACATAACACACACTTTCATTTCCTTTGCAGGAACTTCCAGCTCAGTGGGAATGAGGCACCAGGACTCTTGAGGCACGTTCATCCAACAAAGTGGAAAAAGGAAGAGGCTCACAGATGACATTGGGCGCAGGTCAGACAAACACCTGGAGTGCCCGAGGAAAGGAGGAGCAAAACAGGAAGCAGGAGGGAGAGCATGGCTGCTCGTGTTCCGCCTAAGCATGAGTAAGGGATCAGGACAGAGTGCAGCACAGGGGGCTGTTTGAGCAGCTGCTCACCCTGTTGGCCACCACTTCCCAGCCCGCAGCTCCAACCCCATAAGCAGTGCCCATGGGCTCTCCTCCATGCTACTACATCCACCTTGCAGCCAGTACAGCCACTTGAGAGCCCTGTGGCTTGGGGTGGGCTATGAACAACTCCGTGAACTGGAATGGGCAGAGGTACCCTCTTCCCTCCACCCTGTCCAACCCATTCAGCAGGGGGAAGAAGAAGACATACTCTTTTGACATCCAGTTCCACTGCCAGGGAGACTGCACAGTTTGCACTATAGCTAGTGGCACAGTTTTGCACTCTGTTGCACTTTCTTACCCGTTTACATCATTATTTGTGGACAGGCAGCTGGGATGCCTGCAATGGTCATCAGAATACTTTGGGTTATTTTAATACTTTTGTTTACAAATTGGTTTGGCTGTACAATACAGTTGTGTCTGAGTGCTTGGAAAAGAAGGCAGTTGTAGCCAAAGCTTTTAATAGAGGATCAAACTCTCCGACAATCACATAAAACCAATACCAAAAACAATAGCAAATCAGGAAAATAACAAATACATTGATATGCGTAAGACAAAAATACATAGCTTTGCATCCCCCCACCACAGCATCACATTTCCTCACCAATGTCACCCCAAAATTAAAGGTACAGGTGCTCAGTGTGTCCCTAGATTCACTTGCTGACCTGGACCGAGACCCAGAGATGATAGGTGCACTTTCTGGTTGCCTGTACCAGGCCTGCAAAATGACAGTGTCCTGAGCCCACACCAGGCAAAAATGTTTGCCCTTATTCATGCATATGCTGAGCAAAGCACAATAATACATAGGGCACTAGCTGCATTGGCATCCAAACAGTTCTGTATGCAGTGCCAGCCTGCATTCGGCCTGCCAAATGGACACCCAGCACCATCCTGCAATTGCTCGGTATGTAACTGACCTTTCTTTTGTCATGTTTCCTGAGGTCAGGGTATATTTTGGAGGGAATTACGTCCCTTCTTGTCCAAACGAGTAAATGTCAGATCTTCTCAGCACCCTGGTTTCAGGCCCCTTTCCAGTACATCCTATGTTTGTGGTCATGAACCTGTCTCTGTGGCTGACGAAGGCCTGCAGAATGATCAAGTAGCATCCTTTGAATCTGACATATTCATGTGCTCCTTGTCACAGTTGAACTATGGATATGTGAGTGCCATTGAAGGCTCCAGCACAGGGTGGGAAACCCATTCTCTCAAAGCCAGATATTTTTCCAGACACATTAACAATGTCCACCACAGTATTAATTGCCTCACAAATCTCAGTCACCACAACCCCAAGAGTTGACTTGCCAACCCAACTCCAAACTGGTTGGATATGGAACTGTAGCAGTCTGGGAGCCAGAATACAGATGGCAATAGCAACCTGCTTCTGGTCCAGTATAAGGGCCTGCCTCAATTGTGTGTCCTGCTGCTGGATGGTTTGGCAAGCTTCTCACACAGCTCCATGAAGGTCTGCTTCCTCTTGTGGAAGTTCTGGAGCCACTGCTGGTCACCCCAAGTTCACATGATGATCTGATCCCACCATGCTGTGTCAGTGGCCCTGCATCAGAAGTGCTGGTCTACATATGGGAAGTTCACAGTGATTGCAATATGCAATGGGTGTCTCCAATCTGCCATGAATGAACTCCCCTCTGAGACCTGCCGCCACCTTCCAAGGGGCAAAACTGCTGCTGTAATGTCATCAACCATCTCACAGAACCTCTAGCTGCACCCTGCTCCAATAAAAGTTCAGCCACAAGCAGTTCTGGGTCCACGGCATGGCACTGGCTGGAATGGAGAGAAGCGAGGAGTGTACAGAGCCACAAGCGCCCCAGCTAGATGTGCTGGTGGACTAAGAAGACTTCCACAGAGAGGCCCAGGAGGGACAGACAAATCCTCCACAATACACCGCTAACCAATGGCGAAAGCAGCTCAAGCTAGTGAAGTGCTAAGAGCCCTGGGATACACATACATGGATCAAACCCATGTAACTGCAGCACTAGTGTGACTGCAGCTACATCAGTATGGTCATCTGTGGCTCTGCAGCATGGCTGCTCAGACGCATGCTTGGCAAGCACTGATCTACCTGCACAGGAGCCGAGACCAGGGTACATTCTGCTGTGCTGACATTCCCTCAGAGGGAAATTTTGCCGTTAGTACATCGCAGCTCAGCAAGTGGCCTTAAAAGCTTTGATTTTATGAGGGTTCTGTCTGTCTACTGAACAGAAAGATTATTTTAGTTCATGGTCACATTTACAGTAGTACTCACCACTTTTATTTGTTGATGGCACTAAAATGTGATTATTATGCAATTCACCTTTCACTGGCAATGGAACAAAGGCCACACTGGATCTTTTACAACCATTTAATTGCGATGATTTTTATTCTTCCTAGTAGAGGAATTTGAATTGCAGGCAGTTTATCCACTGATGACTTAATTCAGTCTTCTGATATGCACGTACACCACCTCCCACTGATTTTAATGGGAGCTGCAGTAGCAGAACTGAGAGGAGATTTGGGCTTTTAGAGTTTCACATATGACAATAACTTTTTGAGGAAAGATCTGCTGGGACTTCACCTGGTGTGCATGCCTCTTTTTCCAGTAAGGATGATCTAAATCCTGTGAGGGAACATGCCATAATTTACATACAATAACCTAATGCTGTGCCAATGTCAAAGAAACCTTTATAAGCGATATATTTTGTGCGGTTGTGAACTTTCACAGTAGGTCCACTGTGGAAATTCTATCTTGGTTAAAACTATGAATAACAGATGGTTGGATAAAATGACCTATAACAAAGGATGGTGATGCCCAAAGGTACAAGTGGCCCCTGTTAAAAACCCAGCATTCTCTGTTAATCACCACATCAGGGAATCTGAGATACTTGATTATGTGCTATTCTCAGTACGGGGAGATCTTGCTGAGTGATAACTATTGGAAAAATGACTTTTCAAATAGCAATTAATTGTGACAGTTCGCGTAGATGCTTCCATTCATTTTTGCCCCTCATTACCATTTCAGAGGGCAGGCCTCAGACTATGTTGTCACATCTCTAGGATGTTTGGTACAGCACTGCCAACAGTGAACCTGAAAATGGAGTTAGCACCTGCAGTATGTGTGATTTACAGATCTCAACCTTCCTGTAAAACAAGTAAAAACAGCCATGCACTTCATCAAGATAGAGAGCACAATGACTCACCCGCTAACATTCTACATCTGAGATGACACAAAATGGCATCTCCCTCACAGCTGCCCCTGAAGAAGACAGGAAGACCGTTCTACATTTAAAGGAGCAATACACAGAAAAGAGAATGACAACATTTTATTTCAGGTACCATAGCTAGATACGCCACACAGACAAGCATTACCCAGAAACTCAGAAGTGCAGTTAGCTTTGGAAAGCAGCATGCCCCTAATAGGTTTTACTGAAGTGAAGAGAGATGGGGTGGGAAAGGAAAAAGGGAGAGGACTCAAATGAAAGGGAGATGATTTACTAATAAGGTAAAGGGAGCTAGGATTTGCTAATTCCACATGGGCTAAGAAATTCTCAAAACACAGTTAAAGTTAATGGGAGGGGATTTTCAAAGGCACAAATTACAGTTAGGCACTTAAGTCCCACTTATCTGAAATAAGAGTTGAGTTCCAGAGACCATTTGTGCCTTTGTAAATCTCCCCCAACCTGTCCCTCTCCATCCCAAACTTTCTAGAGCCTCTGAACTCAAGGAAGCCAAATTAGGCCAAATTTTGTCTTTATTTTTATTTATTACCATATTGGAATCTCAGCATGCTAGATGCTGTGCAAACAGAATGAAAAGACAGTCCCTGGCCCAAGCTTAAAGTCTAATTCGAATATTTAACTAACTTTTCCTTGTGGTTCCTTTTCATAGCAATCACAGCTGTTTGTGATTGCTTTTTAAAAACATGGCCTTATGTGCAGCTGTTAAATGTCACTGATGAGGGTGTCACTTCTCTTCCAGTTCTGCTTGGTTTAATAAATGATCATCATCATATGGTGGGGGTTTCATCCATACCATACTGAGGAAAAAAATGTTACTAATATAGATTTTTTTTCATCTTAAAAGTGACTGTAGTATGTATGTAAGGTGACTGTGAAGATGTGCATATATTTTTTAAACTGTAGCAGGAAGCCAGGCAGGAGGGAGCTGGGGAAGGTTCTAGGCCAGGGGTCGGCAACCTTTGGCACGCTGCCCATCAGGGTAATCCGCTGGTGTGCCGTGAGACATTTTGTTTACATTGTGTCAAGTATCAGGGGTTAGATTGAGTGAGATGGGTACCCAGAAGTCACCTACTACAGGACAGGCCCAGCAAGGAAAATAACAGAACACCATTGGCCATCATGTACAGCCCCCAGCTAAAACCTCTCCAGCACATTATCAACAATCTACAACCTATCCTGGAAAATGATCCCTCACTCTCACAGACCTTGGGAGGCAGGCCTGTCCTCACTTACAGACAGCCCCACAAACTGAAGCAAATACTCATCAGCAACTACACACCACACCACAGAAACACTAACTCAGGAACCAATCCGTGCAGCAAACCTTGTTGCCTACTCTGTCCCCATATCTACTCTAGCGACACCATCTGAGGACCCAACCACATCAGCCACACCATCAGGGGCTCATTCACTTTCACGTCTACTAATGCCCCTCTGCCATGTACATTGTCCAAATAGGACAGTCCCTATGTAAAAGAATAAATGGACACAAGTCGGACATCAGGAATGGTAATATACAAAAGCCAGTAGGAGAATACTTCAATCTTGCTGGACATTCTATAACAGATTAAAAAGTAGCTAAACTTGAACAAAAAAAACTTCAGAAACAGACTTCAAAGAGAAACTGCAGAACTAAAATTCATTTGCAAATTTAACACCATTAATTTGAGCTTGAATAGGGACTGGGAGTGGCTGGCTCACTACAAAAGCAGCTTTGCCTCTCCTGGAATTGACACCTCCTCATCTATTGTTGGGAGTGGACTACATCCACCCTGATCAAATTGGCCCTGTCAACACTGGTTCTCCACTTGTGAGGTGTCTCTTCATGTGTCAGTATATAATGCCTCCATTTGTAATTTTCACTTCATGCATCTGAAGAAGTGTTTATTTTATCCACGAAAGCCTATGCCCAAATAAATCTGTTAGTCTTTAAAGTGCCACCGGACTCCTCTTTGTTTCTGTTTACGTTGACTGTTCGCAGGCACAGCCCTCCGCAGCTTCCATTGGCTGGGAACGTTGCTCCTGAGGCAAGGGTGGCCCTGCTGCTGCTCCTAAGAGGAAGAAGATGCCCCATGCTGCCTCTCTGGAAGGGGATCCCCATGCCACCACAATTCCAAGTGCGGGAGGGGGCAAGACCAAGGTCCCAGATTGCTTTAATCTGGCCTTGCCTTCCCTACAAACCTCAGTAGCTTTACTGAACAAGCTAGACCTGATTTATTTTGGACTGCTCCCTCTGTGAGCATGGTGGTTAGTAATGCTTTTATATTGTCTTTTGGTTCATGTTCTATAAATTGTGCTGAGGAACAACCACCGCTGGGGCAAAGGGTGAGGGAATGAATCGCTTATGATCATATAAATCACCTACTCTTCCATCTGGGATCATACAATATTCCTGTGGCAACTACAGCAACTTCTTCCATGGAAAAGTACTGGGAAAATACTTCATGCATTTTTAGCCTCTTTTCATGCAAAGTAGCAACCAGCAACAAGAAGGAGCCAGCACCAGGGACTAGATACACAAAGGCAGTTAGATGTTACAACACCCCACCAAGGAGTAGAATTCTCAGCTCTGAGTTAAGTTCCCAGGCTCCCTGCACAATGCATGGAGAAAATTAGGCTTGTGAGGAAGGAATCCTTAGAAACCCGCAATCCAACAGGGAAGCCGCCAAAGCTAGCCAGGAATGAAATGCAAAGGAAAGGGGAGTGGCTTATAGCCCAAACTCAAATGGTATTTAGGCTTCTAACTTCCATTGATCAGGGCCTCAAGGTGACTAAATTGACAGGCAGAGGAAGGTGCTTCCCTCTGCTCAAGATAGTTGGGGTTGGTCCTGCTTTGAGCAGGGTCTAGGACTAGATGACCTCCTGAGGTCTCTTCCAACCCTAATCTTCTATGATTCTATGAGATCCTCAGCCATGAACCATCTCCTGGTGTTAAACACATATGCCAGGTCAGCTGCTTAAGTAACCCATGCCCTAGCAACTGAAAATCAGCAAGAGACACCTACTCTGTTATAGCCAGCAGGCCAGTAGTTAGGCCACTCACTCAGGATGTGAGAAACCCGGCTTCAAGCCTGATTTGGAACATGGACTTGACCACGCATCTGAGGTGAGTGCCCTACCGAGCAGGCTATTGGCTATTCTGGGGTAGGTCTCCCAGCTATTCACTGGGGCAGAGACTTGAACCTGGGTCTCTGTGAACAGGTTTCCCCTTCAGCTCCTAGAAACACTGGCTAGTAAGCCCTCTTTGTGAATTAAGCAGCACATAGAGTCTTGATTATTGTTTATGCGCCAGGCACAGCCCAGCATAGCAGCAGTTATGTAGAACCTCCCTCGCCTGCTCCCAGGCTCTGCCTTTTACACTGCTTGCTTTTTTCTCAGAGCTATCCAGCAAGTGAGCTAATTACTTCATTAGCTCCCCAGGCCCCCTACAGGTGCAAGTGATCCCTTCTGCCTTTCCAGACCCAAGCTACCTAAGTCCCTCATACACTAACTACACCTAGTACCCTGGCTGTTCTAAGTGACCAGGGTGCTTCCAAAGGGCTCAGTTTATAGCTGATAACAGCACCCTGTCACAGTCTCTCACGTACTAGCTGAGTGTTCTAACTACTGGGCTATAAAGCTGTGTCTGGTCATTTGATTATTTATACAAAGCGAAGTAACTTTAACAGGAGAGATTGAGCACCTTTCTGGCGCTAGCCCCTTACGACCAACTAGCTCTCCGTGGACAACAGCTTGAGAACTGATGCTCTGGGTCATAGTCAAATAGTAGAGGACTGAATTCTATCCTCAGTTACATGTGCACAGCTCCTGCTAAAGCCTATAGGAGTTGCACATTGCATAACCAAGGGCAGAATCTGGCCCATAAATTGTCCAGCTTGTAATTTATGCTTCTTGCATAGTGTAAACTAGCAGTAGTTACATGCTACTGTCATCTACTTTCAAAATATTATCTACTGCTGTAATTAAGTTGCTTGTTTATATACAGTGCAGGGCACTAATATATTAACTAGTGTATAGCGATTGGTGCCTGCAAGAAGTGTAAAAGATAATTATGAAAGTTTTACAAGGGCATGAGTAAAATGGAATGGTTTCAATATTGTCCTCCCTTCTGGTGTTCTGCTGTGTTGTAATACTGGGGTCTGATCTGCATTGTAAAACTACTTAGTCACTGCTCTAGTGAAAATCAGCATAATTACTATCCATGTGAGAAAAACACACCTTAGCTTCCCTGGTTATGGAGCATGTATTCCCCTTCAGAGTAAAGTGATGAAGGGAAGGCTACAATTCACAGAATATTCCCTATAAAAATACATTGCATGAGTTGATATGTACAGTAAAATGCCAGCCAGTCACATGGACAAAAATATTTATAGCAGTTGGCATTTGGTATGTCTAAAAATGCCCGCTGATAGAAACAAATCCCTATCAATGACATATTGAGGATGATATGGAGCACAGCATTGCTGCTTACTTACAGTACCTATATGGAAATGTGGATGGAGATTTTCTTCTGGTCTCCTTATGCTCTTAAATGTTGGCCGTGCCATCTGCAATATTCATATTTAGCACCCTTTGCTTACACACCTACCAAATCATGTGGATTTGTTCTCAGTATTATTCATTAACCATTCATTTTTTGTAGTAACGTAGAGTCAAATTTTCTGCTTTATAAATTGTCCCAGCTGTATTGACTTCTGTGGTCCTATGTATTGTGCACATTTATTTTTACAAATATTCATTTCTTGCATGGTGCTTTACACATTTTTAATGTGAGTGTTTTGGGAGTTTTAAAATCGTATTCTAGCTGCACCTCCTACAGAAAACAATGACCTTGACCTTGGGTCACTTCTTTGGCCTTGCCTTCTCTAATATAACGTTAGAGCTGACTGAAAAACAGAAGTTCCATTTCTCAGGAAATTTCAACTTATCAAAACCTGTTTTGGTTCTGAATTGGCATAAGTCAACATTTCAAAATTTTCTGTGGTACAGAAATTCTGAAAAAAGTCAATTCAGAAATGGCAAAACACACAGTTTCAATAATGGCAAAACAACATAAAATAGTAAATTATACATTTAAATTCATGTTTAATAATAAAAATATAAACTAATCAAACTGAGATGGCTGAAGTGAATCATTTCAACACTTCCCCATCAAAAATGTTGTCAAATGCTAATCCTGCCCATGAATGTTTTGATTTCAACACAACTGCATTTTCCAGAAAACTCTCCAGTCAAAATTTTTTTTGACCAGCTCTAATAAACACATAGAAAGCATGTATATTTAAAAACAAAAAAAGTCTTCCAAAACAAAACACTGCACTGCAAGCACTATTTCCCCCAGGGAAAGGATGAGAAAGAGAATGAATGAGAATGCGACAGATAGTCACGTTGCTTAATGCACTTCTAGAAAGTGCTCTGATACTACTGTGATGAGTGCAGTATAAGAACAGATCTAGATTAGACTAAAAACAGTCATTTAACTATTTCCTTCCATGGTTGCCAATATGGAAATCAAGGAGAGAAATTAAGTAGTGGAGTGTTTAACCCGCAGTAGTGATAGTAGTGTGTTTAATTTCCCCTGGATTTTAAAATGTACTCAGTTTAATGCTCTGTTCTAGATATGAATACATTGTCAGGACACACTGGAAACTGAAGAAAGGGAAGGTAAACCTCCCAAATAATCCTGGTGAGAAGAAGGGTCCACTTGAAAGTGACAGCAAAGGAGACAAAAGCTTAGAGATGAATGATGAACACTGTGGTCCAGATGCGGAGACAGATGAAAGAGGAGTACAGCAATGTGCAGAGATAAGAGCAGCAATGAGGAGTCCCTTGATGAACTTCATTCTAAGAGTCTTTAGATCCCTCTGCAGCACCTGCCTGAAGTTAAGTGTTTGCTTAAATGCTTTGCCAAAGTGAGGCTTCAGTGAACTTCCAGAATGGATTTGAAAATTGTTCACATAAGGTGGACAGCACAGGGATGAGCTTTACAAACCCCACGCTAAAGCAGAGACAAAGGAAGGGATGGAGCAATACTGGCCCAGGGGGGCCTTTCCCCCTCAGGCACTGTTGAGCATGCTCCAGGGAGAATACCAGGATAAAGAGCGTCAGCAGCCCCAGGTGGAGGGCCATTTCCTGGAGGAGCACTGCCCTGCAGCAACAGGAGAGGAAAGTTCTCCTAGGTGAACCTGACTGTGAATCTCCCCCCACCTCCCCAGCTGCTCTCCAGGAGGGAGGAGGAACCGTGGGCTAGGATTTGAGCAGGCGACAGGCATTAGCCCTAGACTGTGTAGGTTTGGAAATAAAGACTAATGCCACTGTGCCCATGCCCCAGACTGAGATGCAGTGATAGGAAGAAGTGGCCCAGGCAGAAAGGCTTAGGGTTGCCAACTTTCTAAAATTGAACAAAACCGAACACCCTTGCCCCACCCCTCCTCCTCCTCCTCTTCCCCGAGGCTCCGCCCCTACCCCACCCCTTCTGAGGCCCTGTTCCCCACTCACTACATCCCCCCTCCCTCTGTCGCTCATTCTCCCCCACCCTCACTCACTCACTTTCACTGGGCAGGGGCAGGGGATTGGGGTGCAGGAGGGGGTGAGGGCTCCAGCTGGGGTGCAGGCTCTGGGGTGGGGTTGGCGATGAGAGATTTGGGTGCAAGAGGGGGCTCATGGCTGGGGCAGGGGGTTGGGGTGCGGACTCTGGGGTGGGGTCAGGGATGAGGGGCTTGGGGTGCGGGGGGGCTCAGGGCTGGGACAAGGGGCTGGGGTGCAGGATGTGGGCTCCAGCCAGGCAGTGCTTACCTCAGGCAGCTCCCAGTCAGCGGCACAATGGGGCTAAGGCAGGCTCCCTGACTGCCCTGGCTCTGTGCACTCATGGAACTGGTGGCATGTCCTCTGGCCCTTTCACCTGGGGGCCACAGGGGCTCTGCACGCTGCCTGCGTCCACAGGCTCCGCCCCCACAGCTCCCATTGGCCGCAGTTCCAGGCCAGTGGGAGCTGCAGCGCTGGCTCACTGGGTGGGGACCGCGCACAAAGCCCCCTGGCTGCCCCTGCACCTAGAGAGCACAGAGACATGCTGGCTGCTTCTGGGAGCTGTGCAGAGCCAGGGCAGGCAGGGAGCCTTCCCTAGCCATGCTGTGTTGCCTACTGGACTTTTAGCTGCCTAGTCAGCAGTGCTGATCAGAGCTGCCAGGGTCCCTTTTCGAGCAGGTGTTCTGGTCGAAAACTTGACACCTGGCAACTCTAGAAAGGCTGGAGTTAGAGGCCCAGACTGCTAGGCCTGCTGACCAAACAAACCACCCCGTTACAGGCACTATCCACGTTTTCACTGATGTGCTTAATTCATGAGGGACGGGGAGTCAGGCATAAGGCATGACGACAGCAAACTGAATTTCAATATTTTTAGTTTACTAGAGGAAGTTAAAAATTATAAGCCAAGTGTCTAAGCCGTGCGCTGTTTTAATTTCTGAAAGAATGCTGTTCATGTAGTGTTGCTGTCAAGGTTCCTCCCCCACTCTGAACTCTAGGGTACAGATGTGGGGACCTGCATGAAAAACCTCCTAAGCTTCTCTTTACCAGCTTCGGTCAAAACTTCCCCAAGGTACAAAATATTCCACCCGTTGTCCATGGATTGGCCGCTACCACCACCAAACTAATACTGGTTACTGGGGAAGAGCTGTTTGGACGCATCTTTCCCCCCAAAATACTTCCCAAAACCTTGCACCCCACTTCCTGGACAAGGTTTGGTAAAAAGCCTCACCAATTTGCCTAGGTGACTACAGATCCAGACCCTTGGATCTTAAGAACAATGAACAATCCTCCCAACACTTGCACCCCCCCTTTCCTGGGAAATGTTGGATAAAAAGCCTCACCAATTTGCATAGGTGACCACAGACCCAAACCCTTGGATCTGAGAACAATGAAAAAGCATTCAGTTTCTTACAAGAAGACTTTTAATAAAAATAGAAGTAAATAGAAATAAAGAAATCCCCCTGTAAAATCAGGATGGTAGAGACCTTACAGGGTAATTAGATTCAAACCATAGAGAACCCCTCTAGGCAAAACCTTAAGTTACAAAAAAGATACACAGACAGAAATAGTTATTCTATTCAGCACAGTTCTTTTCTCAGCCATTTAAAGAAATCATAATCTAACACGTACCTAGCTAGATTACTTACTAAAAGTTCTAAGACTCCATTCCTGGTCTATCCCCGGCAAAGACAGAATATAGACAGACACAGACCCTTTGTTTCTCTCCCTCCTCCCAGCTTTTGAAAGTATCTTGTCTCCTCATTGGTCATTTTGGTCAGGTGCCAGCGAGGTTACCTTTAGCTTCTTAACCCTTTACAGGTGAGAGGAGCTTTCCCCTGGCCAGGAGGGATTTCAAAGGGGTTTACCCTTCCCTTTATATTTATGACAGTTGCACATTTATCCATTTTCAAATAAGGAATGTTTCTGTGCTGGTATTTTAATTTGATAGAACGCTGTAATTTTGTAATTTACCAATTTTTAATTCTTAAATAGGTCTGGGTTCTTTTCACATTTTAAATTCCTTACACCATGTTCAATCTGAAAGAGCAAAACAGATATGCTCTTTAAATGCCCAATTAAAAAGCCCAATCACTTAGGTCCATAGCTGGGGAAAAAGAGAAGCCAGTGTTTCTTGAATACATTCTGTTCTGCATGTATCCCCCTTCACACAGTGCAGGGGAAAGGACAGCAGAGGCCCAATGCTCCATCAAGCATCAAGAGTGTTATGACAATCTTCCCTTTACTCGTCCATATCTACTTTTCACTATGGCTAGCCCATAGAAACTTGCCAGAAAATCCCCATGCCCACATAAGCCAACTGCAAAGTACTTTACTTAGGAAAGAAAAATCAAATGCACAACTACAAACCAGGGAATAACTGGCTAGTGATAGTACTGATGAAAAAGGATCCGGGGCTTACCATAGTAGGATCATAAATTGAATAAGAGTCAACAGTGTTGCAGTTGCAAAAAAAAAAAAAAAAAAAAAGGCTAATATAGTTCTGGGATGTATTAACAGGAGTGTCTTATGTAAGACGGAGGAGATAATTGTCCCACTCTACTTGGCACTGGAGAGGCCTCAGTTGGAGTAGTGTGTCCAATTCTGGGCACCACACTTTAAGAAAGAAGTGGACAAATTGGAGAGAGTCCAGAGGAGAGCAACAAAAATGATAAAAGGTTTAGAAAACCTGACCTGTGGGGGAAGGTTAAAAAGAACTGGGCCTATTTAGTCTTGAGAATAGAAGACTGAGAGGGGTACTGGTTAACAGTATTCAAATACATTGAGGCCTGTTATAAAGGGGATGGTGATCAATTGTTCTCCAGGTCCACTGAAGGTAGAACAAGAAGTACTAGGCTCAATCTGTAGCAAGAGAGCTCTAGGTTAGCTATTAGGGAAAACTTTCGAACTGTAAGGGTAGTTAAGCTCTGGAACAGGCTTCCAAGGGAGGTTGTGGAATCCCCACATTAGATGTTTTTAAGAACAGGTTGCACAAACACCTGTCAGGGATATTCTAGATTTAACTTGGCCCTGCCTCAGCACTGAGGGCTGGACTAGATGACCTCTCATGGTCCCTTCCAGCATGCCTCATACGCAGCATGTTCCCTTCTATCAAAATCTGTGTTGGTGCACATTCCTGCTAAGATTTCCTTTGTTGTACCTATGCTGATGCACAACCCCATATCCTTTACACGTTGCTGTTTCAAAGTAGAGCTCTTTGACTCAGAACTATTTTTCCATTGGCAACCACTGCATATAAGTAAATGTATATATTTTAAACATCTCTTTATTTTTTTATTCAATGCACTGCACTCTACTAGAGCAAGATGAACTCTCATGCCCAGGTTACAAAGCCAATAGTACAGAATCCCAAAAGGTTGTATAATTTCCTCTAATTTAAAAAAATGATTTTTAGAAACCTTGTGGCTCAACAGTTACTCTTCACAGAAAATTCATAACTGGTTAGAAAAATAGATTTCAACATCCTTCTGTATTATAGACATAATATGAAGATATTTAGCTACACTGTAATCTTTATTTTAAGAACTCACCTCCTGCATTAGCAGCAAATCACAATGTAACTTAAACAATGGAGCCACTAACATGGCTCCACAATATGTATTATACATAGATACAAATACAATTTTTAAAAGCTATGTTATAAAATATACAGTGTGTCCTTTTTACATTATAGATAAACATTGCATAGTTTTCAAATATGGCATGTAAACAACTCAATCACATAAAGACATTTACGATATAACTTATGAAAATGCTGTACACTAGAACAATTATAAATTAAGTGTAAATAGCAATTATTAGAGTCTGGGAATGAATATGCTGGGACATGTGCTATCAGTTTTTAAGTAAATGTCTCCACTGAAATCCATGAGTTCTGCTTAAAAATAAAGGCATGTGACACAACGTATATGAAGAGTGAAGAAGGATAAACAAGAACTGAATGTAGGACAGGAGAATAGTTACAACAAAGGAGCCTAGAGCGCTCATGTGCCTAAACATAATTCCTCCAGTTCCTTTGTAGCAACTGCTTTCCCTAACCTACCCCTGGTGTTTTGATAGAGGGCTTGTTTAAGCTTTTATTTAAAACAAAGAGCCACTCTGTTAACTGACTAAGGAAAAGCAAGAAACTTCTTCTATTTTAAAGTTAGTCAATCAAAAATCTGACAGAATTTCACAAGAACATCTAGATATTATTCTAATGAGTCAAAAAGCTGAGAGTAGGAAATGCACATAAGCCAATAAAGACATGTGAGAGCACATCAGAAATATCAGCGGCAGAATAGAGATCTTGTTCATCTGAGAAGAGTGGTTCAAAGACAACAAAGTTCAACAAACATTAACATCAAGAAAACAGAAAAAGGAATAGGGGTGGCTGGTCCTAACTCTGAGCTCTCTATTGAGATCCAGAGAAGCAGAGTTAGGCCTACATTGAGTCCTTTTGAAAATCCTATCTGGGCTAATAGATACAAATCGCAACTATGCTTAGCATCCGATGAAGTGAGCTGTAGCTCACGAAAGCTCATGCTCAAATAAATTGGTTAGTCTCTAAGGTGCCACAAGTACTCCTTTTCATCTTGTCATTGGCTCACAGTTACAGAAAAAATCAAAAGCTCAGTCTGAATAAAATTTAATATAGTATGAAAAAGCAGACTTTACACAACTTGTAAACATGTTAATTTAAAAATGTGAAGAACTTATTTTCACCCTCAAAATGTACATATTTACATAATAACTGAGTTCCACCTATTAAATTACATAACATTAAGAAAATAGGAAACTTGTTTCAGAAGTAAATCTATTTTAGCAGCACTGAGTAGCTATGCTACAATGAAAGGGTCTTGTCAGCATTTCCATTATAAGTCTCATTTATAACTCAGCTATAAAAACTAAAAATTAGCATAGAGCCAGGGTTGTAATTTTTCCATCCCTCATAACTGTCAACCTTCACACATTCCAACCCTCACCCACTGCATCTCCCATGATTTGGTCATTTTTAAATTACATAAAGCCAACAAAAGCGTACTGATTTTTGAAGGCTTTGCAGTACTCAGAATGGCTCATTCTGAAATGTTGCAGTTTGTCAGTCCATGATGTGGACTAGTCTTCACAGGCATTTACTAAAACATTAATACCCACAGAGAGTGAGGACAAGGGACTTCCCAGCATGTGCTGTATGATTACTTTACCTATGGATTTTTATTAGAGATTTGGATTCCTAATATGCACATGCATAATACCGATAGTACAAATTCACATCAGGCACTATGTTGATTCCAACTAAGTTGACACAGGTCATGCTGTAAATGGTTACAGTTAACACACATTTTCTCTACAGTAGATGTTAAAAGATTTCTTTAAGAACGTGTGATCTTAGCATAAACCCCACAGTAGGCATAATGCTGAAGTCCAAATTTCCTTGGACTTTTATTGCTCTAAATCCAATCTTTACCGCTATTTTAAAAGGCTGTTTTATGGTTTAGTAAAGAGGTTCCAGCAAGCCCTTCAGTAGGCACCCAATCCTTAACCGATTTATACTTTCAAAAGGCAAGTGCACCAGCAATTTAAAATTGTTACATGTTAGCCTTTAGCTGGAAGTCACAAAATACAGCATCTCAGCTCTCTAACATTACAGGAAATGAATATATGAAAACATTTTCATTCTTCTGATTTTTTGCCTCTTCCAGAAACTTTGTGGGATCATCGGGTGAGTGTGGTTTAATATCCCTGTAATTTGGAGAAAATGTTCTGCACATTCCAGAGTGTTTTTTTTAAGTTCATATCTCTCAACTCATTGGAGCCATTCTGCTAATGGGACTGCATAGCAATGTTTATTTGTTTGGTACTGCTGACCTTGAATTAATGTATCATATAGTAGATCCTCCAGATAAAAATCCAGCCTTAGCTTTTTACCTGATCTTAGACTTTCTGGGAACCCTGTAGAATTTGTTCTACTGCATTCCTTGATGAGTAGTATACCACTGGATACAAGAACCTAACAGAGTTTTCATTCATTCCTCAATATACTGCCCAAGCTGATTTTCAAGAGATTGACTGTCTTATACTGTATCTTTTCTATTACAGATTGATCCCCTCCTAGAAGGCTGTGTTGTCTGAGTAGGTTTTCTCATCACCAGCTGCTGGTTCTGTCTTTGTAACACAATTTTCTTCATCAGCCAATTCAACTGCGTTATCATAAACTGCCATAGCCTTTCCCTGCTTGTCTCTGGCCAGCTCATCTTCCGTCTTGTCTTTGCAGCATTTGCAGCACTTGTTGCAGAAGCAGTATCTCCCACAGAAGGACAGTGCAGAAGTTATCACATTATCCCATGGCTTCAAGGAGTGTAACCACCTGGGAAGGAAATCCCAGTTTTGGAGCTTTGTAGGCAGTATATTTGGCCGTTTGGACTGCAGAACATTAATCACAATCACCACAATCAAAGCGAGTAGGATGGGACCACAAACACCCAGAAGGACCTGCCAGCCAGCTACCGACAAACCAAACACAGCCAACGGGATCAGGAAGAAGCAGAGGATTAGATAAAAAACAGCAAACCATCTGTACTTGGCTGTTATGTTCCCCAAGCTCTTTGCGAGGCGGATTGGTACCCGGGTGAAAGGTATTGGGTACCACAGAATAATCCCGGAAATATTGAAAAAAAAGTGACACAAAGCAATCTGAAAGCAAGCATATTTTGAACAGTTAGTTAGAGTGCCTTTAAATACTGTGTCCCAAATATCAACAAACCTATGATCTTCCTCAGAGTCTGTGTTCTGTCTTCCCTTGCTTCCCTCTTACTCTATTATCACACTTAGAGTTATGATTAGATTTAGGTTATAAGGTCTTGTCTATGCTCTGGGAAGCACTATGCACACTGTGGGTACTACATAATTAATAATAATGATTAAAAATCAAGATAATGTTTGGAAAATACCCAGACTTCTGTGTGTTTTTGATGAGTCATCAACATAAGACAGCTAAGTTACATCTGACTTGGCCTAAGGGTCTAATTCCTTACTCTCACACTAGCAAAATTCCCAGTGAAATCAGGGCACCTACAACAAGAGTATGGGGTCAGGTCATTACAAGTGTACAATGGACGGCACATCCACATGCACAATGAGACATAGAGCTGGTCAGAGAAGCTCTGAGAGAACCAGATTCTGTTGGAATATGTGGTTCCATCAGCATCAAAATGCTTAATGAAACTGGGTCCATTTTGCCAGAATATCATTGCGGGGAGGGGGAGAAAGGTTTCAACAAATGTCCCATTTTGACATTTTTGGAACAAAACATTTTGATTTTTTGCTTTCAAACCACTTTTCAGATCTAATTTTTTTTTACTTTAATAAAAAATGCAAAAAGTTAAAATCAAAAAGAAACATTTCAAATGACCCAATATATTATTTTTCATTTCCCATTGTGGAGAATTTGGAAATTTTGGGTGTTTGCTCCAATTTGGAACAAAGCCAAAACTCAATATCTCGAAATCCTTCACAAAACAGAACTCTCATCCTCCACGCAGCTCTGCTGAGTAGTTCTACCATGCAGCCCTTCACCCCAGTGCTGCATGCTGGGGACAAAGCCAGCCAATTCAAACAACAAGCAATTTCTTTTTCAACTAAAAAAGATACAAGTACAAATCAATGAGAAGGGCACACAAGCCTAATTTTTTAATGTGAAAAATGTGTGGCTTATAAGGAAATAAGGTGCTGCCTTTAGACTCCGGCAGTCTAATAAGTCAATTAGGACAAATGCAGAGTCCTCCACTTAGGAAGGAACAATCAGTTGCACACATACAAAATGGGAAATGACTGCCTCGGAAGGAGTACTGCAGAAAGGGATCTGGGGGTCATCGTGGATCACAAGTTAAATATGAGTCAACAGTGTAACGCTGTTGCAAAAAAAGCAAACATCCTTCTGGGATGTATTAGCAGGAGTACTGTAAGCAAGACCCAAGAAGTAATTATTCCGCTCTACTCCGCGCTGATTAGGCCTCAGCTGGAGTATTGTGTCCAGTTCTGGGCACCACATTTCAGCAAAGATGTGGACAAATTGGAGAAAGTCCCGAGAAGAGCGACAAAAATGATTCAAGGTCTAGAAAACATGACCTATGAGGGAAGATTGAAAAAATTGGGTTTGTTTAGTCTGGAGAAGAGAAGACTGAGAGGGGACATGATAACAGTTTTCAAGTACCTAAAAGGTTGCTATAAGGAGGAGGGAGAAAAATTGTTCCTCTTAACCTCTGAGGGTAAGACAAGAAGCAATGGGCTTAAATTGCAGCAAGGGCGGTTTAGGTTGGACATTAGGAAAAACTTCCTAAAATACAAAGGTTAAAGAAATTCTTGAGTGAACAGTTAGCAGCAGGTTTTGTGGGAGTGTGGCCTGAGAGGAGGCAATTTTGTGGTCTGGAGATGTAGTCTTGATTTTTGAATGTTTTGTTCCAGGCTTGTGGCGTGAGCCAGTGCTCATTCATATCCCTTAACAAAGGGATGGTGATGATCTAGTGGGCAAGGTTTAAAAGTCAGTCACTAGCTAACATTGGTAGAACCCTGTGCAGATACAAAATTTATATGCCCAGATGTGGATATCCACGGATATAAAGCGGATATCCGCAGAGCTGCAGAGCTCTACCAGGAACTGCAGCGGCAAAAGCAGTAGCATGTCAGGCTGCCGCTCACAGGAGCCAGTGCCCAGCCCCGGCAACTCCTCCAGCATGGCTGTACCACCCCCAACCCTGCCCATTGGGGTGGGCACCAGGCTCCCCAGCAGCTGTTCCTGATCATGCTAGTGTGTGCTAGTGGCTCACACACTTCCAAACAGGAGTCCCTTCCACACAGCAGTCTGCGTCTCTATAGATATCCATCCCCAGACATAAATTTTATATGGAATGGATCAAGGACAATTATGCTCAGCTCAGTAAGACACTTAATGAAGTGGAAACTCAGGTGATCTTCAGTGGAATACTTCCAGTCCCTAGAGAAGGCGAGTGAAGGCATGAAAAATAATGAAGATCAGCAGATGGCTCAAGGATTGGTATTATGAGGAAATTTGGGGATAACTGACCAGTAAGAGGCATTCACAGAAAGAAGACTCTTCTTGACTGATGAAATCCCCTTGAGTCCTGGGATATTAACATTCTGAGATCAAAACTGGCATGACTGATAAGAAGGGTTTTCAACTAGGAGAGAAGGTTGGAAGATACTCATTCAATCTCCACGCCTGGTTTCAATACACAGGACGAGGAAAATCAGCTAAATGAAGATATAGTCAGGGTTAAAGGAACACTAGAAAGTAAGAGTAGGGACAGCGAGGAGAAAGAAAGTACAAATGTTGATTGGAGTAGTAGTCAGGTAGGGGATACAGTTAGTTAAAGGACTATACCTAATCCAGCCAGAAAACTGGGTAAGGTCTGAAGAAAACAACTGAGATGCATCTACACAAATGCAATGAGTCTGGGTAATAAAATGGGAGGAACTGGCACGAGTGGTGCAAGAGGTCAAACTGAATATTATAGGGATTACAAAAACATGGTGGAATAGCACTCATCCCTGGAATACAGATATTGAAAGGTATGTGCTGTTTAGGAGAGAGAAATAAAGGTAAATGGAGAGGGGGGTAATGTACATAAATGATGCAGAAAACTGTAAAGGAATAAGTGACAATATGGATAAAACAAACTGGGTCAAAATCACTTGGGGGAAGGATTATAGAAGAGGTTCTATTGGGATAGTTTTATGGGTCTGCAATAGACCCCTTGTTTCAGACTTGGTTATGGACAGCAATATATTGAATAATGTAAGAGATAAATATTACTAAGAATTGTGTCATAAAGGGAGACTTTCAGTTCCCAGGTATAGATTGGAGAATAAATGCTATTAATATTGGTAGGACCCACTTATTGCTGGATGTGATAGACGACAGTTTTCTTCAATAAATAGTTACTGAAATAACATGAAGTGATGCAATTTTAGACTTGGTTTTGGTAAGCAGTGAGGACATCTTGGTCATAGTGTTGGTCATAGAAAATAACCTTGGATGGAGTGATCATGAGTTGATTCGGTTTAAACTAAAAGAAAGGACAATCAAAACCAGGTAATCAGCTATGGTTTATGATTTCAAAAAGACAGTAAAGTAAGAAAATCCATTTATTCATGTCTGAATATCGGTGACATCATAGCAGAACTTTTAGAAGCCTTCATCATCCACTGCTGTCTTTGCACATTCAGAAACTGACCTTCCAGTGATCTGTCACATACCATGTATTCATCTCCTCACTGGTAGTTCCCTACTATGATGACCCTCCACTATTTCTTCCGCAACAACTTTTTCAAGGTTATTTCCATCTGCACGCCTAATGTGACCAAAGCACATAATTGTGCATCTGCTGATTTCCGACGTCTCCAATAAACATTTCCAACATAGACATTTGTCAAAGGACAGACTTTGGGAAATTAAGGGAATTAGTTAGAGAAGTCAACTGGACTGAAGAGCCCAAGGACTTAAATGTGGAGGAAGTTTTTGTATTGTTTAAATCAAGTAGACAAAAACTATCTGCAATTTGCATCCCAAACAAGGGGGGAAAAGCAAGGGAAAGGCTCCAGGCACAACTGGATAAAAAACCACCTCAAAAAGCTTATAAGGAGTAAGCAGAGAGCCTACAGGGAATGGAAAAAAGGATTTATCAGCAAAGAAAACTATATGTTTGAGGTTAGAAAAATGTAGGGTAAAGTGTCAGTTGCTAAAAATCAAGTTGAATTAGCTCATCAAGAAAATTAAAATAAATAGTAAAAGGGTTTTTTAGTTATGAAAATAAAAGGAAGGATGAGGCTGGGCCACTATGCGGTGTGGAGGGGGTGGGGAGATTAAAAATCTAGGCATGGCCCAAAAACTAAATGAATATGTTGCCTCAGTTTTCAATAAGGATGATAATACAGAACAGGGACATGAAGGCAGTACGGCTGATGGAAATGAGCATATGGAATGGAGACTGTCACATTGCAGGTGAAAGAAAAACTTTAAGAGTTTAATGATCTAAAATTAGGGAGACAAGATAATTTCTATCCCAGAATACTGAAAAAACTGGCACATGAAATTGCTAGTCCAGTAGCAAAGATTTTAAATAAATCTATCTATTTGGCAGTAGTACCGTATGACTGGAGAATAGCTAGCATTGTTCCGATATTTAAGAAAGGGAAAATAAGTGATCCAGGAAATTACAGAGCTATTAGTCTGACCTATATGGTATGCAAGGTTTTAGAACAAACTGTGAAGGAAAGAATAATTAAATTCATGGAGGTAAATGGAAAAGGGGATGTAATGCAACATGGGTTTACCAAAAATAAAGTGTGCCAGACTAACCTGATTTATTTCTTTGAGAAGAGAACTGATTTTTTAGGTAAGGGAAATGCAACAGATCTAATACACTTGGACATCAGTAAAGCATCTGACATGGTACCACATGGAAAATTATTAGTTAAATTAGAGGTTTCAGAGTAACAGCCGTGTTAGTCTGTCTTTGCAAAAAGAAAAGGAGTACTTGTGGCACCTTAGAGACGAACCAATTTATTTGAGCATGAGCTTTCGTGAGCTACAGCTCACTTCATCGGATGCATCCGATGAAGTGAGCTGTAGCTCACGAAAGCTCATGCTCAAATAAATTGGTTCGTCTCTAAGGTGCCACAAGTACTCCTTTTCTTTTAGTTAAATTAGAGAAGCTGAAGATTAGTACAAGGAACTGGCTAAAGGGGAGAAGGCAATAGGTTGTGCTGAAAGGTGAAATATCAGACTGCAGAGAGGTTACTAATGGAGTTCCTCAAGGATTGGTGTTCAGGCCAATATTATTTAATATTTTTATTAATGACTTTGGCACAAAAAGTAGGAGTATGCTAATAAAATTTGCTGTTGATACAAAGGTGGGAGGTATTGGCAATACAGAGGAGGATCTGAATATTATGCAGGAAAACCTTGAAGACTGGAGTGATAGAAGTGGGATGGAATTCAATAGTACAAAGTGCAAAGTAGGGTCCAATAATAAGAATTTCTGTTATAAATTCAGAGCTTATCAGTTAGAAGCAACAGAGACTAAGTGTATTGGTTGATCACAGGATAACTATGAGCCACCACCATGTATGTGGCTGCGAAAAAGGCAGATGCAATCCTAGGATGTATTAGGCAAGACTTTTCCAGTAGAGATAGAGAAGTATTAATGTCATTGTACAAAGTACTGGTAAAAACTCATCTGGAATACTGTGTAAAACTCTGGTCACCCATGTTCAAGAAAAATTAATTCAAACTGGAACAGGTGCAGAGAAGAGCTACTAGGATGACTGGAATATGGAGGGTCTATTTTATCAGAGGAGAATGGAAGAGCTTGTCTTGCGTGGCCTAGCAAAATGAAGTCTGAGAGGACATAAACACCAGGGAGGGTGAAGAGCTATTAAGTTTAAAGGACAGTGCTGGCACAAGAACATACGGGTATAAGCTGGCCATGAACAAATTAAGGCCAGAAATTTAAAGAAGGTTTCTAACTATCAAAGAGGTGAAATTCTGAAACAGCCTCGCAATAGGAGTTATGGAGCAAATAAGTTAATTAGTTTTGAGAGATGGATAAATTTATGAGTAGGATTGTATGATGGGGTTGCTCATGATGGCGGGGGGCCAAACTCAACAGCCCTGGGGGTCCCTTCCAGTTTATGTCTTCCGTCGGTCACCTGAAGGGGTGACCCCGACGTATTCAGGGTTTTGTTTCTCCTTCCTCTGAAGCATCAGAGATGGGACACTGGACAGACGGTGCTTTAAGGTGGCACTGAGCATTCTCTCACTCGGGTGCTTGCTCACGTGCTCAGCCTCTAGCTGATTGCCATACGTGGGGTTGGGAAGGAATTTTCTCCAAGGTTAGAGTGTGACTTTGGGTGGGTTTCCTTTGCAGGATGGAGTGCAGTTAACTTGCTGGGATCATCTCAATATGTTTCACTCAATCAATCCCTACCATGGCAAGGGCTTCCGGCATTGGTACACCTCAGTCTCCCCACTTCTCTGCCTGTGCCAGATACTAATTTAGTTTCTTGTGGGCTACAGAACTTTCATCTAATTTTGATTGTTGGGTTTAGCGTGGGGATGTTGGGTGATGTTGGTGGCCTGTGATATACAGGAAGTCACACGACGAGGGCCAGATCTACACTAAAAAGTTAAGTCAACCCATTTGTGTCACTCAGGAGTGTGAAAAAGCCACACGTAAGTCAGCCTACCCGCCCCCTGTGAACAGTGTTAGGTTGACAGAATAATTCTTCTGTTAACCAAATTAATACCCCTCAGGGAGGTAGATTAACTACAGCAATGGGAGAAACCCTCCCATTGCCACAGCAAGTGTGTATGCTGCAGTGCTACGGCTGCTGTAGCGATTTAAGAGTGACATAGCCTAGATGATCTGGTGGTCCCTTCTGGCCTTAAACCCTACGACCTGCTTTCTAAAGCCTCAAGAAGGGGCTTGGGCAAAATAAGCCCAGTGTCTGCTGACCAAATCTGTAGATCCCTGCCCTTATCTTATTTCCCTTCAGTAATTGTTATTTGATTAAAACTAACACTTAAACTAGGGCTGTAGATTAATCACAGTTAACTCATGCAATTAACTAAAAAAATTAATTGTGATTAATCAGTTTTAATTGTACTGTTAAACAATAGAATACCAATTGAAATGTATTAAATATTTTGGATGTTTTTCTACATTTTCATATAGTATTCTCTGTTGTAATTGAAATCAAAGTGTATATTGTTTATTACAAGTATTTGCACTGTAAAAATGATAAACAAAAGAAATAGCATTTTTCAATTCACCTCATACAAGCACTGTAGTGCAATCTCTTTGTCGTGAAAGTGCAACTTACAAATGTAGATTTTTTTTGTTACATAACTTCACTCAAAAACAAAAAAAATGTAAAACTTCAGAGCCTACAAGTCCATTCAGTCCTACTTCTTGTTTGTTTATATTTGCAAAAGATAATGCTGTCCACTTCTTGTTTACTATGTCACCTGAAAGTGAGAACAGGCATTTTCATGGCACTGTTGTAGCCGGTGTCAAAAGATATTTACATGCCAGATATGCTAAACATTCATATGTCCTTTCATGTTTCAGCCACCTTTCCAGAGGACATGCTTCCATGCTGATGACGGTCATTAAAAAAAAATGCGTTAATTAAATTTGTTGCTGAACTCCGTGGGGGAGAATTGTATGTCCCCTGTTCTATTTTACCTGCATTCTGCCACATATTTCATGTTATAGCAGTCTCCAATGATCACCCAACACATGTTGTTCATTTTAAGAACACTTTCACAGCAGATTTGACAAAACGCAAAGATAGCTACAGCACTCGAGCCAAGGTTTAAGAATCTGAAGTGCCTTCCAAAATCTGAGCGGGACGAAGTGTGGAGCATGCTTTCAGAAGTCTTAAAAGAGCACACTCTGATGCAGAAACTACAGAACCCGAACCACCAAAAAGAAAATCAACCTTCTGCTGGTGGCATCTGATTTAGATAATGAAAATGAACATGCGTCGCTCCACACTGCTTTGGATTGTTATCAAGCAGAAACCGTCATCAGCATGGATACATGTCCCCTGGAATGGTGGTTGAAGCATGAAGGGACATATGAATCTTTAGCACATCTGGCACGTAAATATCTTGCGAAGCTGGCTACCACAGTGCCATGAGAATGCTTATTCTCACTTTCAGGGGACATTATAAACAAGAAGCGGGCAGCATTATCTTCTGAAAATGTATATAAACTTGTCTGAGCGATTGGCTGAACAAGAAGTAGGACTGAGTGGATTTGCAGGCTCTAAAATTTGACATTGTTTTATTTTTGAATGCAGGTTTTTTATACATAATTCTACATTTGTAAATTCAACTTTCAAGATAAAGAGATTGTGCTACAGTACTTGTATTAGGTGAACTGAAAAATACTATTTCTTTTGGTTTTTTTACAGTGCAAATACTTGTAATTAATAATGCATATAAAGTGAGCACTGTACACTTTGTATTCTGTGTGGTAGTTGAAATCAATACATTTGAAAATGTAAGAAACTTCCAAAAATATTTAAATAAATGGTATTCTATTATTGCTTACCAGTGCGATTAATCGTGAGATTAATCACAATTAATTTTTTTAATTGCACCATTAATTGTGATTAATTTTTTAATCTCTTGACAGCCCTAATTCATACACATGGTTTTGTTTTTTAAAGGCTGTCATAAAATGATTAATTAACATGAGATCAACTTAACTGGACTTAGCCCAACTTGAGATTGCCGCTGCTTAATCTTGTGTGGAGGTAATAAAATGACTACTCTGGTTATTTCCCTGTTTTATATGTATGTCAATAACCCAGTCAGTTTATTAATTAGAGTTATTGAAATGCATTGATACTGGTTATAGAGAAGACCTCATTACCATTTTCCCCCTTGACGTAGAAAGGTAAATTCAGACATCACCATATACCTGGAAAATCATTTACCATTTTAAAATATAGGTTTCCAAACCTAGGCTCCTAAAATCAGCGGTGTTGAGGGCTGAGCCAACAATGAAGTCAATGGGAGCTATGTGGTGTTCTGCATTTTTGAAAATAGGCCATCAGTGTAGATGTCTACATTCTGACTTCGGGAACCTAACTTCAGACTTTCATTTCTGAAAATCTATAAACAGAATCAAGACAATCTCAGGAAAGCCATTATATAACAGAATTCTGTGAACATTTAATGTACCTTTTTGCTCTGGCCTCAGTATGAGAGACTGATGAGTGACCCTTAATAACCTGAAGAGCTCAGGTTTGAAAGGCAATAGTCTGCTACTAGTATGGGATATTTGTACACCAGCATCATTAGAGCTAAATCCTCCTTATGCCTTAATCCTCCTTATTCTGGCAAAATTCTCACTGACTTCAATCTGTAAGTAATAATAAGCATGATTTATACTGACCTGTAATGAATATCTTAATGTACTGCCTGGACTTGCTAAAGCAGCAAGTATAGCCGTCGTGGTCGTACCAATGTTAGACCCCAACGTAAGGGGGTACGCTCGCTCGATGCTTACAACACCAATACCTAGAAGAAGAAAATAGGACTGAATATTTTGGACTGAAAAACATAAAATATGAGGCTTTCGAAATAAAAGACCAAAGAACTTACCAACAAGTGGCGTAATAGCAGATGTGAAAACAGAACTGCTTTGAACAATGAACGTCATACCAGCTCCAACAAGCATTGCCAGGTATCCGGTTACCCAAGAAAAAGGATATGGGAAATCTGAAAAATAAAAAAGGGAGGGCACGACTTTTAGAGTCACAAAATATTTGATGCTATATGTAATACAGATGTGAAAATATTATTATTATTATTATTTATTATTTATTAGATGTTAGAGCTATTTGGGGCAAGGACCATTTTTTGTTCTGTTAGTACAGCACCTAGGACAGCAAAGCCGTGGTCTTTGACTAGGGCTCCTAGGTGCTACCACAGTGCATATAATAATAGAAGCATTTCAATGGAGATCAACACAACATATAGGTGCCTTTCAAGTTATAAACTGAAACAACAAGGCCTACGGTTTCCAAATTTCAGTTGCCTCAATTTTGGCAGCTTTTCAAAAAGCACTGAGAACCCATTCTGTGAAAAATCAGGTCTCTTTAATGTGTCTCAAGTTGGAAACCCAAAAATCACTAATAACTTTCGAAAATATCGGCCTAAAGATCCTAATTAGAGAGATGATGCACCATGTTTCCCTGAAGCCTGCAGCTTTGCCAGTCGACTAAGAAATCAGGACTTCATCAGTTGTGAAGAGGTGAAATAAGAAACCCAGGAAACTGACCAGTTCCAAATTAGATGTAAACATGGGAACTGACTAATTTTTTTCCTGAGCTACTGGTGCCTTGTGCCCCAGAGGAAGGAAGGGCCAGCAGCAAGTCCTGTTTGTTTAACCTTCTCCCCATGCAGAGCACCATCTCTTCTTCCTCACTCAGACCTCTTCCAGGGCTGTGTCCCACTGCTAGTGGGGCCCACCCCGCTCCTCAGTCTAGAAAGCAAAAGGGGATGGTGGCAAAAGCTGCACCTGGGCGAATGTCCTAGCGCAAGGTGACTCCGTGCTAGAAATGCAGCTGGCTTTTTAATGAGACAGGTGGTCATAGGGATTGAAACTGGCTGCTCAGTCAGGAGAGAGAGTGGTTCTTTTGGCTGTCATACCTCACTTAAGAAAAGGCTAGAGGGGTGTAGCAGGGCAAGGGAAAGAATGGTAGGAACTGGGGAGGGAAGGGAAAGCACCAAAAAAATTGTCCCTTTTTTCAACTAGCTCTAGCAGTAACATGAGGTGCAGGCCCCATGCCAGAGCAAGCAGTCAGCACTTCAGTGGTATTTACTGAGGATATATATCTACTAACCCCTAGGATTCTAACAGCTAATGATTATACAGTACATCAAAAACAGAGTCTGGACTTTGGTTTCTACAGCTTAATCAGCCACACTTCACAAGTGAAACATTCACTCACCAATTTATAAAAAGAAACAAAAGAAACACACTGACAAGATGAAATATTATTCTAGAATTTCAGCTTCATATTGCTTTACTCATGCCATCACTTTGGATTGGCCAGTGCAAAGCGTCAGTACAGATGCTTATTGCCAGTTATTCATAGTTACACAGAAACAACACATAGTTACCGGTATTGAGCGTCTTCTTGATAACTGAGGCCACTTGTCCTTTAAGCACAGAATTCAGTAACTTAACTATCAGCACCAAACAGATGCACAAAATTATCAAAGACCCTGCAAGCAGGATGAGACCGACAGCAAGATCAGCAAGATTTGTTCCTGCAAAGAGATGCTGGCCTAAAAAGGAAAAAGAAAGTCAAAGTCAGACTAGCCAGAATTTTATTTCTTTCACTAGGCCATACAGCTGTTCTTCCATAAATAGGCATGATGGCATCAATGTCAAAGGTAGCAAAGGTTTCAGAGTAACAGCCATGTTAGTCTGTATTCGCAAAAAGAAAAGGAGGACTTGTGGCACCTTAGAGACTAACCAATTTATTTGAGCATAAGCTTTCGTGAGCTACAGTTCACTTCATCGGATGCATGGTAGCAAAAAATCCTTACCTCACTGGCTGCCCAGTATAGGTGTTTTAGGGGTGGGGGGGTGCGGATCTTCTATGGACAGGGCTATAAGATACACAGCATCCCCACACAAAGGGGCAGACACAGACAGAAACATGCCCATGCATGGGTAGAGTATCTCCAGGCAACTTCGCGCAAGGGAGCGGTATGCAAAGGCAGGAGCAAATCTTAGTGTGTTCTCCATGGCAGGATGAGTGTGTCACCCCTTCTCTGCCAACTGGTACTCATATGCCAATGAAGATGATCAATCAAAATATCCAAGAAATCAGTCTTATAAAATAACCATAGGACCCTGTCACTGGACTAGTAAGGGGTGACATGACCTGGAAGACCTTCCGTGCTGATTTTAGGGCTCCTGGCAAGAGAGCTACGTGGGGTCTGAATGATGCGATGCTACCAAAAGTAAATTGGTCAATAACTCCAGAGGAGCTGGTCTGAATGTATGCAGCAGTCAAACTTCATTTTGCTTCTATCCCTTTATAATGATCTGTTGTTCACTTCACACAAAATAATCATAGAATCATAGAATATCAGGGTTGGAAGGGACCTCAGGAGGTCATCTAGTCCAACCCCCTGCTCAAAAGCAGGACCAATCCCCAATTAAATCATCCCAGCCAGGGCTTTGTCAAGCCTGACCTTAAAAACTTCTAAGGAAGGAGATTCCACCACCTCCCTAGGTAACGCATTCCAGTGTTTCACCACCCTCCTAGTGAAACAGTTTTTCCTAATATCCAACCTAAACCTCCCTCACTGCAACTTGAGACCATTACTCCTTGTCCTGTCCTCATCTACCACTGAGAATAGTCTAGAACCATCCTCTCTGGAACCACCTTTCAGGTAGTTGAAAGCAGCTATCAAATCTCCCCTCATTCTTCTCTTCTGCAGACTAAACAATCCCAGTTCCCTCAGCCTCTCCTCATAACTCATGTGTTCCAGACCCCTAATCATTTTTGTTGCCCTTCGCTGGACTCTTTCCAATTTATCCACATCCTTCTTGTAGTGTGGGGCCCAAAACTGGACACAGTACTCCAGATGAGGCCTCACCAATGTCGAATAGAGGGGGACGATCACGTCCCTCGATCTGCTCGCTATGCCCCTACTTATACATCCCAAAATGCCATTGGCCTTCTTGGCAACAAGGGCACACTGCTGACTCATATCCAGCTTCTCGTCCACTGTCACCCTTAGGTCCTTTTCTGCAGAACTGCTGCCTAGCCATTTGGTCCCTAGTCTGTAGCTGTGCATTGGGTTCTTCCGTCCTAAGTGCAGGATCCTGCACTTATCCTTATTGAACCTCATCAGATTTCTTTTGGCCCAATCCTCTAATTTGTCTAGGTCCCTCTGTATCCTATCCCTGCCCTCCAGCGTATCTACCACTCCTCCCAGTTTAGTATCATCCGCAAATTTGCTGAGAGTGCAATCCACACCATCCTCCAGATCATTTATGAAGATATTGAACAAAACCGGCCCCAGGACTGACCCCTGGGGCACTCCACTTGACACCAGCTAAGTGTCAAGATAAGTGTATCTGAAACCCATAACTTACAAATAAGTGGTATTTCTACTTACATTTTTTAATATTTTCTGTGTCAGACACATTTTTGATGGTCCATGTCATGTTTCTGTCAGTCCAGCAAAGGTCAGGGGATGTACAGTTTTCTGAGGCCAGAATGGTGACATTCTGCATAGTCTAGATATTGCCATGCAAAACAGACAATTTAATCCTTTGCATTAAAAACTAACGTGCATGGGTTTTCAAGAACTGCAAAAAAGCATTCCTATAATAAATTAAGAGCGGTGAACAGGGCTAAGCTCAGTCTGTAAGTAATGGCATCCCACGAAGGAAGAGGCAGACTTGCTTGTATTTTGAAAAAAGGCTGAAACTTTATTCAAGTTAATTAAAGTAATATGGTGGGTGGGAGGGCTGTGGAATTCCTTGACAATCCCTACCCACCTCACTGTTTCCTTGAACCAAAGAAACTTATCTCCGCTGAGGTCCTTAATTGAAATTAGTGGAGGCAGTACTTCCTAGTGGGTAGAGCATTTGACTAGGACCCAGGACACCTGGTTCTACTGCCAGCTCTTCTTGTTGGGTGACCTCTCTATGACTCAGCTTCCTCATCTGCAGAATGGAGACAATGCTACTGACGTCCTTTATAAAGCACTTTGAGATCTAGTGACAACAAGTTCTATAGAAGAGCTAATTACTATTAGTGGGGGACCTGTACTGGACCCTTCACCTGTTCACCAACCATAACCACACCCGTGAGGAGGGAAGTGACCAGTCCAGACTCTTGCTGTGCTGGCTGTGATTTGCCAAGCCAGTCATGTTCTGCTCTTTCAAAGCAGTTGTCTCGAGTAGATCAGACTCAGCTCTAGTGGATGCAAACAGGATTCTTCATTCAGGGTGGCAGACACACACAGACCCTGACTCTTCAGTTCACAGAGAAACAGGGTTATATAATACAAGGTCTGGACATCCTAGCCAGGTTAAGAACGCATGGAATGGATTGTTTGTTGAACTGTACAGTCCAAGAAAGTGGTTACCAGACAGTTAGACTTTGAACTCTGACTCTCTGAGCCATTGACATTGTGACTGTCACTAGTCCACGGACAAGTTTTTCCTTTTCTGTTATCTCTCACTTTGTTGCCCTTACAGCCAGTGACAGGTTGTCTGTGCCTACGCTTGTAAGGGGCTTATTAAAACAATTTTCTAATATTGTGTGTTTAAATGCACCAATTTAACAATATTTTTGAATGACAACACAGTAGGGGTTCTACACATCTCTTCTCCTTTCCTTTCCTTCACTATGAATTTTTATTCATCAGAGACACGGGACTAAGCATACAATTTAATAAACACAAGAGAACTGATTGTCTAGGATTCATAGTAGACTCTGAAACCAGGGGTTATTGTAAGTAAATCATGAAATCTTACAATGTTTAATGACTCTCCTGCAAATTCAGCAGCAATTACTGCCCATTTATTGCCAAATGTTACTTACTGTATTATTACAACATTACCACTCTCATCAGAGCTTCTGAAATAGCCACTAGCAGCAGCAAAGCCAACCAGTTAGTATTAGAGCCAAGCAATATGCTGTTGTTGTAGGACCTGATTCTAATATCCTTACTTTCATTGAGTAGAACCTTATTTCCCAACCCATCCCACTGGTTTCAATGAGATTACTCAAGGAGTAATCAGAATCTAGCCTTTAGAATATACGTTTAAAGAGGTGTGCATGGTCACATTTTTAATGGACCAGAACCTGCTCCTCTTATTCATGCTGACAGTAGCTTACTCTGAAAGTAGTCTTACTGAAATCTAGTAAGGTAGTTTTCAAACGAAGTAAGGGTGACAGAATCTAGCCCATCATAAACTGATATTGGGCTTCAGAGTAGCAGGCTGTATTCTATTAAATAAATGGGACTTGAGTGCAAAAAATCAAAGGGGAAATATGACCTACGGGTTTTTACGGGGTCATTGCTGTGCAGGAGGGACTACAGAGAATCTAACATGACTCCTATCTTAAGAACTATTTTTCGTGCATTTTGTACTCCTGAAAGATGGTAGGTTGATAGTCCTGCTGAGTAACATTTTGTGTTTGTCGACAGAAAAGGTACTATATGGGCAGGGGCAGTGCAAGCTTTCCACACTGCCTGCTAATATACCTCAACCCTGACCTGGAGTTATCAAATTTGTTCCCATAGCTATTCAATATTTGGCCTCTCTGCTGAGACTATTTGTTTAGTTGTTTTTAAATTTAACTATTTCCTTGAGTGGCAGTTCTAGAACAACAAATGTATACATGCACATAAAATTGTATGTATTTGATTATATCCCTCTTCCCAAACACTCCATGTAATCACTTATCTTCTTAGGCTGGGATTTTCAAAGACGTGTTTGAGAGTTGGGTGGCCAAAGCTCATTGAATATTAATGGCAGGTGAGTGACTAACTGCATTAGGCTCATCTGAAAATTTGAGCACTAGATTTTAAATTCTTCAGAGCAGGAATTGTATCTTTTTATGCATTTGGGGCCGCTGACTTGGAGACTTTGAACGTAACTGTAATACATATGAGAAATGATAACATTCTCATTAAGAGCACCAAGGGATCTTTAACAAACCAGTTTTTATTTAGATGAAGCACTGAACAAGATCCAAATCCTGCAGTCTTTAATCTAGCAAAATGTATATTGAAGTTAACTACTGAAAGAAATACCTTTAATTGGGAGTTTTGCCTGAGTTATGAATTCAGTTTAAGCTCCAAGTCAGGTTGGTCACAAAGCAGTTTTCCAAGAATACTAAAATAGGCAACTGCCAAAAGACTGCACTAATGCACATCAGAATAAACTAGTTCTGTTTTGGTTTGTCAGATCAACTCACTGGAATGCTGCCATACTGCATTGGTCTCCTGCTTGAATATTTGGCTTTGCTGTTTATACCTTCACCTCAGCATTTATAGTCACAGTCAGAGACTACTGTCAGGGGCACTTTTCTGTTCTGCTGAAATTCATGCTTCATTGCAGATGACTTTCACCTCTTTTTGTTAATTATTTTTATGTAATAGCACCAAAAGTCCCCAGTCACAGGGACCTATGGTGCTTGGCATTCTACAAACACACAGTAAAAGACAGACCATGCCCTGAAGAGCTTACAATATAAATGGACAAGACAGGAAAATGGTAGGGGGAAGGTGGTATTATTATTGCTGAGTTGCAGATATTTTCCACACTCAGGAAGTCTGCAGCAGCACCAGAAATTTAAAATAATTGTGGATTTAGGAGATTTTTCTTTTTGATTCAAGACAAATGACAAATGACAAATCAAAAGATGTACAGCATTGTTCAGTGTCAGACACAGTAGGCCAAATTCATACTTGGTACAACTCCTTTGACTTCAGTAGAGGTACAAGAGTGTTACACTTTGTTCATTTATTTTATGCAACAAATAAAACTAATCTCAAAATAATCTCACAAACTGTATATATTAGAATACCCTGCCTAACTACTGTAATTAGTAGTAATAGAAAAATATCTTTTTGTGCTGTGGATGTATTTATAATACTGTCAAACTATTTCCTTCTATATGAAGGAATGATAGTTAGGTGGCAATATCTTTCCTTAAGAGCACAAAAGCCGGTTTAACACAATACTCACCATATTTGTTTTAGTTTTGCACCAAGTCTTTACCAGGGATTTGTTTTTTGCTCCTTCCTCATTTGTAGCAATTGCATTTATTACTGATTTATCAAGCTAAAAGAGAAGAAACAATTAGAACACAGTCATTCCGGTCTGTAGTTTGCATCTGCAAATTAAAGCCAAGCCTGCTCATCTAACTCCTCCAAGTAGTCCCACTGAAATCAATAGGTCTGCTAACATGAGTAAAGCAAACATGATCTTGGAAAGTATCAGAGGGGTAGCCGTGTTTGCTGCTTTTACAGATCGAGACTAAGAGTCCTGTGGCACCTTATAGACTAACAGATGTATTGGAGCATAAGCTTTCATATTCACCCACGAAAGCTTATGCTTCAATACGTCTGTTGGTCTATAAGGTGCCACAGGACTCTTTGCTGCTTTTACATGATCTTGGAAGTGGCCTGATCTCCGGCCCAACAAGAAATTTAAACAGGGGTTTAACTCCTGGAAAAATAATCTTCCTTTCTTGTTTTTATATATCTATAAAAAAATGAAACATACATCCTTTTCCCCATGTACTAGACCAAATCAGCCATCACCTATCCCTCATTTAAACAAACACGCATAGTTGATTTCATATAAAATCAACTTCTCCATGTATCAATTTCCCTGTTCACTCTATTTTTCACCAACCGCCTAACTCCCAACCAACCCTCCCACAAGCGCCTGGCTGGAGTGTCAGCATTAAATTGACAATTTTTTTGAAATATTTGAAACATGCATCTAATACATAAGATTTCAGGAAATGTGAAACAATAAAATAAAATAAAATGAAATAAAATGAGCTTTTCTGTCATGAGTACAGTAATACTAACAGGCAGCCCAGCAGCCTGAGAGCAGTTTGATTAACTGAAGATGAATCAAGCAAGTGGCCTCATTAAAGTGAGAGCTTACCTGGATGATAAGCTTTGTAAAAGGATCTGTGATGACTTTTAGCAGCTCAGGGGCATCTTCGCCACTCTCGAGATTAAAGGATTCAACTATAACATTAGTAAGACGATAAAGATAACCAGACACTACTTCAAGGGGCAACAACACAAACACTGAGAGCCAGTTAAAGAAATCATGGACTGTAGCTCCAGCAAAGGCCCTGCAAAAAGAGATTCAAAAAGATGATTTGCTGTTTGAATAACATGTATAACATAGATAAAGGATGTAATCATATGGGTTAGAAAGGAACCTGCACTGAGGCAGGAATGATTTCATTTTTAGGGCCACAACCTGCCATCCTGTCTCTCAGTGCACAGAATCTTACATGCAATTGGCAAAACGGGCCCTGAGGGATTAAAACGTCAAACAAGAACAGACATATGAAGCAATTCTCCCTGAAAGAGGGGTGTCATGTCTTGCCTTAACTATTTCCAGTGAAAGCCACTGCATAATCTCCATTAGCTTGTTCCATCGCTCAACTGTAGTTATACTGTTCTCCCCTAATACTTAGCCTGACTTTTCCCTGCTGTAGCTAAAACCGTTTTTTTCCCTGTCCTTACCGACTAACATGAATTATTTATCCCTATCCTCTTTATAGCAATCCTGTGTATATTTACAAACAATTATTGTAGATCTCCCTTCCAGCTTTCTTTTCTGCAGACTGAACATTCACAGTTGTTTCCTCATAGGTCTTCTTTTCCAAGTCTTTAATCACTTATTAATCTCCTTTTAATTCTCTCCAATTTATCTATATATGTTTTAAAATGTAGTTCCTAAAACTAAAAACCTAATGCTGTGAGCCGAGGAAACACATTTTCTAAATGTTAATCTGTTGGATACCTTAGGTTTGCAATATTGCTTGAGGATAGAATATTAGTGGAAGTTGGAACATTAGAATTGGACAATGGAAATGACGATGCAGTCACATAATCAGTATTATTTTGACTGCTAGCAGGCACTTGTCATTTTTTATTCTTTCTTTGAAATATGAATATATTGATGCATTTCAACCACCACAAGAGCGATGCGAACAGTACAGGTTAACAACAGATAGATATTATTATTAATAATTATATTATAAAGCAACTTTTTCATTTTACTTTAGTAATTAAAGTTTCTCCCTTCTATACATTATTTAGCTCTAACAAATTATTTGGTAGGTCATGTGTATGTCATTGACAAAGACTGGTAAGATTCAGAGGGACAACAAACACACTGAGATATGTTTTGGGTAAATGCATTTCACGCACCTGGTTATGTGCACATATTCTTTATTATTTGTACTGAATGACAAGGTGCCAAAGTCTCACTCCCATCCCATTTTTACTGCTCTCTATCAGTAAGCTAGCAGTGTACCTTTGTAGTGTCAAGTTAGTAATCCATCGACTCGTAATGGAGACAGTCAATTGTTAGAACGTTTCACTTTCCTCATCTTACCATATCTTACTTACTGTGGAATTGACAGACTTGAAAAAAATCATAAGGAGAGTAAACAATAGGTAGAAAACACTTTATTTAGTGTAACATTAACCTCTCCTGTGCAGACAAAGTTTTTCTTTGCCTTTTATAGAAATAGGGTGAAATGTGGGTAGAAAAGCAGGCACTCTTCAAATTCCACTGGTTAGAAAGATTCCACTAGCTCCTGTGACATGCCTTATCTTTAAAAAGGAGGATTTTATTAAGCAAGAGTAGAATCTCTTAGAACTGTGGAACTTTTCAATGGAACCACTATGCCTCTTTTCAGATGTATTTTCAATTATACTACATTAAGTCTAGGTTGTACTGTACTTTATAGTGGCACATAGCTCATGAACAAAGGCAACATGGTACTTACAGTACTACCAAAGCTGACAGCTTTATGAAGCAGAAAGCTACAGAATTGCCATGTAATTATGTATGATGACTAAGCAGGACAGAGCCTATTGAGGTCAATCACAAAATTCCCCTTGATTTAAGTGAGACAGGATTGCATATTTTTTCATGATTGTGGACTAAACATTGACTTATTTTAATTAGTTTATATCCAAGTATATAACTGAAAATGCACAACAAATTCATTAAATGCTTTAGAAAATGGACTTTCACCTTTCTAAATGATAAAACATCCCTTTGGACAATTAAACTGTAAAGTGGCTACTGTGATGATAAGAACACAAAAGAAAGCCTGCTAGAGGAGTTGAAAATAGCTCTTAAGGGCTAAGATTAAAGCACAATACCTTCTAAATTCATTCCTGTCTCCAGCTTGCATGAGCGCCACAATTGTGTTTGTGACGGAGGTACCAATATTTGCCCCCATTATGATAGGAATAGCAGACTTTACACTCAACACTATAAAGTAAAAAAGGAGTATTAGGAGAAAATCAAATCCTTGGCACACATTTTACATTGGACCTAATCATCCTCCCACTGAAATCAATGGGAGCTTTGCCATTGGCTTCAGTGGGATTGGGATTTGTCCTGTTAAGTAAGTAACTGTAATCAAGCACTATAATCTAAACAAGTTTATTTTAACAAAGCACCTTGAGAACATGCTACATGATTAATCTGATTATTTGAAGGTCATGGTCTGCATCTGAAGCATACTGGTTTTCTGCCACTGCCACAAGATGTGAAAGTAGTAGAAATTCTGTCTTATACTAAGCATTATCCTGCATGCAACTCTCACAGAACTCAACCACAGAAGCAAATCAGTTACAATAACTTTGTTGGAAGGATGAAGTATGCAAGTGCGGCTGAAGTTAACAAATCTAGTGTCAGTGTACCAAACAGATTTCACACAGTTAGGGGGTGGCTGGTTTTCTATGCTATGTGTCCATTTTTAATTGCTGTTCATTTCTTGTTTTATACCAGGATGAAATAACTGTGAGGTTGTTTTCCTGCAATCCCTTTCCTCATTCTCAGTGTTTCCATACCTGGAGGTAAAAGGTGGTGAATGTAAAGGGTCTGAGGATGATCTGCACTAGCTTATTGTAAGCAGACTTACATGTAGAAGACACCATGCTGACTATAATGGATGAGGAAGTGCTAGAGCTCTGCACCATGACTGTCACCAGAACTCCAATCACCAGACCAGCAACAGGATTTGACAGCACAGAACCATCTCGAAAAATGTCCCCTGCTGCTTTACCTATGTAAAGGAATTATTTTAGTGAGAAAGTGCCTTGTATAGTCAATAGTAAATAAGACAGCATTTTGTGAAAGATCATAAAAACAATATGCATGTGGCCATGCCTGTCAGTCTAAAGGTGATACAACCAAGGGATCTAAGTTCAGATCCCGAACATAGTCTCTAGCCTTCTGAGTGATCAGGGAACACCTTACATTTTTCTCTTTCCTTTGGTTGACTGAAAAATCAGCAAGGGTGATGGTGTTATTCCAATACAATAAAAACCAGCAGGATCTTATTAAAGGGGAAAAGGCAAAATGACACATTTATTGTGAATACAGAAAGAATCATAGTAAGCAGTTAGTTGTAGATATAACATTCCATTCAATTTCATATTTATTCACACATTCATTCACACACACACACAGGTTCTGCAAGGTGGTTATCATAGTTACCAGCCTTAGAGTTGCTCATGCCAAGCCACTGGCCAGATGGCCTGGACATGAGGAGGGAGCAGGGCCTTGTCAGATGCTCATCTGACGCTCCTGGAAGTTGGTTTGCAGAATCAGACCCCAAAGTTCTCACTTTCTAGAGTCTATTTTTATAGGAATTTCTTCCTATGCCAGTCTATGGGCATTGCTTCATCATGCTGTTGCTGAATCAGTCAGCAGATAGCACATTCCTGATGGCTCTGTGCTGCCAGATGTTATCTTGTTCTTTGGTTCTCCCATCCTTGAGGCTGTTGGGGGATTCCAGTCTGCTCTCCGGGGGTCCTCTGGTTATTTCCACTTGACGCCTTCTTCGGCCGATGGACACTGGATTCTTAGGCTGGCACCTCCCTGATCATTCAGTTATTAGCCACACCAAGCGTCCATCCACATACATCCTCTATCTCTATTTTAATCACAATTGTTAACAAAGCGAGATGAATACAACAAAAAGGCAGGGAGTCTCTAGGTGCTGTTTCTGTTGTTAGAGTATTGCTTTGAGTCTTTCTCTGTGTGAGTAGTTGTTGTTACAAAGAATTGCTTTGAGAGCAGACTCTGTCTTAGAATGTACTAACACAATTAGCAGCTTGCAAGTTTCACACATAGAGGGAGAGAAACAGCACCAAAAACCAAGAGACCAAGCTGCTAAGACAGAGTCTATAACACTACCAGGAAGGTGGCATGGAGACCAGGTTAGGAGGACATGAACCTAGCAGCTTCTGAGAAAGAAGCCTGAAAATTGGGATCTGTAATAACATTTTCCTAAGCTTGAGAGGGTAAAGGGCACCTCTAGATGAAGTGGAAATTAGATCATTCATGGGTTTACTTGTAAGTAATAAAGTAAGAGTTTGTTAACCAAGTCTGGAGCTGTGGTGAATGGATTTTCCTGCATTGGCGTTGAGATAGCACCTACTGTTTTTATCAGCAAGAGCCCTGCTCCAGGGGACTAGATCCTAGAAATAAGGGAGCAGAGCAAAGGGTGACATGATATAACATTTCTATCTGCAAGGCTTGGTGTTGGCAGCAGTTACCTGAGCATGGGGCACAGGAAACCTGGGATCATGAGAGCTTTCAATAAGCATCCAGTTTTAAGTCTCTCCACGGTAAAAACATTTTCACATATTGAAGAAAATACAAATACACCTGTGTATTTAACAGTCACTAAAATAAAAGGGACTTCCAAAATAAACTGGGGTCACTAATCTCTAATGTCAACACTACTCTGGAATTCTGGAAACAAAGGCATCCTGCAAACAAAGGGAGATCAACATTCAATCACAGAGGCCTCCCTCTGTATATTTAAATGAAAGGAGTTCTCAAGGTTAATATTCTTTGATTAGTTAATTTATTTTGAATTGAACTAGATTCAACAGCCCACCCAAAGCCTAACCTGATACTTCATAAGAGTTTTCATACCTCCTACCAACTGGAAGGCAGAGCTCAGTATATCCAAGGAGCACACAAAGAAGTAGAGTAGTCCAAGCAAGACAATAAACTTCGCTATCCCTGTGAGTACACAGATGATTTTTCCTTTGTTATCCAGGTCTGCAAAACATAAGGTAAGTTTTTATGTATCACATATTGATGTGTTTGGCATTTCTTTTTGAACAGTTTAGCATTTCTAGCAAGTCTCCCATCCACAGTCCATGGAGTCAAGGACAGTATTGTGAGCTTTGTGGATGATAAACCCAAAGGAATGCTCTTGTTAATAAAATTTTAACTACAGCATCATTGCACATAAAAGCTTTTCATAAAAACTTTAAAGACTCAGGAAGTTTGAAATTCATTCTTTTTTTTTTTTTTAACTGTTCACTTTTAGGTTTTTACCACATATAGTGGGGTTAATGAAAGGTTGAAATTAACATACTGCTTGACAGCTTTCATCCACAGCTCTCACAGTGCTTTAAAATGGTGGGTAAACGTATTGTAATCTCAACACCCACAGGATCTGAGGAAATATTATAGCCCCATTTTACCAATGGGGAAACTGAAGCAGAGTGGTTAATGCCAACATTTTAAAACCTGTGTGCCTAAGAGGAGGATCTTAAGTTCATTTCTACAGAAACTAACATTTGAGAAGAAATGCCTAAGATAAAGAGCGCAGAAGATGAGAAGAAATAAAGACATGTAAATAAGTTGTGTATTGACAGGTTGTACCTGCCCACTTGACCCCAGTGTCCTGAAGCACTGGCATACTCCAAGGGTCTTCTTGCCCTGGCTCATCTATCAAGGAAATGTTGGAATGTGCAGGCTGAAGTCCACCTTTACTTTGAACATTGCCTGTTGAAATAAAAACACAAACAAACCAAACTGATTACTTGCCATCTTTCCCCGTAGCACAAATGTAAGGTTTTTATAGCCATGTAAATTATACGGGAGCAGATAATTTACCTTTGTGATTTTCTCCATCTTTTTCAGACATGGCCTTGTCTTGCTTGGAGGAGTCTTCAGTATAGTTATTGGGTTGAGAGTTTTCCAACTCAGGCCAAGGAGCCATGGTCTGACATTAAGAAAATACATTGATTAATGTTAGAGTCTGATGAAAACACTCTTCGGTGTATGACAAGAGAAAGGATTACCTCTAAAACCAACAGATCCTTGAACTCTGTTCTTTATTAACCTTATTGAATTAATGCATTTTCTTTGTGAACCCATATTGTAGCTTTACTTGTGAAACTTAGGCCAATACAAGCTATACCGTTATGAGCTGCATAAAAGCTTGTTATGATTTGAATTAAAACCTCATTCAAGCTGATGTGTGAATATGCCCATCATTTAAGAGACTTTTAAGAGACAGTTAAGAAGTCACACCTAAAACAAGGTCTAACAGAGTCTGCCCAGAAACTAACACCATGGGGGCAAGGGGTTCCACTGGGTATTGTGACTGGGGGGAGGTATGGGAGGATGAGGGAAGGGAGAACATACAGAAACTGAGAACACACAACAACGGAGAGAGGCAGAGGCAAAAAGCAAGAAAGCGAAGCAATAGCCTGTGAGCATGGTGTGACCCTGGGTAAAGCTAGAGATAGAGCTTTTGGATCTGTTGGCTAAAGAGGCTTGGGGCTGTAATCTAAGAAACTGCTCCTTTTGTTCTTGGTTCCTCCTGTGTTTGGAGAAATAGGACTTAGTACATTACTTGTAAATAAACAAGATTGGGTAAAAGAGACAATCAGACTCCATCAATTTCTGGAAAATCCCCAGGGCCCCAAAATTTGACTAGCCACTTGGCTCAAAAAGGGGCAACACTGGTGTCCGCCTTGGGATCCAGTTTCCAAGGAGAAAGATTGTGAGCTGGTATTTCTGCTGAACCAAGATGGAACAAATAATGAGGATGCTTGCAAAAATCAGAAGTAGCCAGAAGAACTTAAAACAAGACCCGAAACAGGAGCTGGAAGCTTCACAAATGGAATTGAAGCAGCACCCGGAGGTTTGCCAGAAAGAAATGAAATCTCTGTGGGAGCAACAACTACAAAGCATCCAGACAGATTGGTCTGGACATGTCCGTGCTGGAATAGTGATGAGGTGACCAGCAATCTGACTGGCATAGACCAGCATTTCTTCTATGAAATAGTGGAGGCTAAGCAAGCTTTAGCCAAGCTTCAATTTGCCAACCAAGATGAGCTGCAGCAAGGACTTATGGAGCTAAAAATTCACCTCTGGAAGTAAATCAAAGGGTCACAGACCAGTGGAAGGCAGCAACCTGGAGAGAATTGAGCTACCTAGCACACTTGGTTAAGATTGGACATTTACAACAGCTTTCTACCCCATTTGTAACCTACAGAGACCTAGGGGGAGAGGTCAGGCTGTCTCAGCTCAAATAAGGCAAAATCTTTGAGGAAAAAAAACTCCCGGGGAAGCTTTTTTGGCCCAGTTCAACCTTGTAGCTGAATGGCTGAGAGGAAGGATAGAAAGGAGGGTTACTAGCAGCAAACTTGAGAGACCCAGCTCTGATTGTGCTTTAGAACTTACTGTAACAATGCTGGTTCTAGCAGGACCCAACTGAGAGTGCCAATTCAGGACAAATTGCTAAAAGCAGGGCAGTTACAGCCCAAGGCTAGGGTTTCTATGCACACCAAGGCAAACCAAACCAGCCAAACAGAGAAGACTTTGATTTTACCCCACTGGCTAACCACAAGTCACACAAGCAATTCCCTTAGACACTCCAGTTTCCCAGTATCACCACCAGTGCCACTCGTTACGGGAACAAATGGTTATGAAAACCAATACCCCAGGAAAAGAAAAAAGGTTCTCTTGATCCCAAAGCACCAAGCCCCAGACCCAGGTCAATATACAATCAGATCTTACCCCACAAATCACGCTGTTGCCAATCCTTTAGAATCTAAAATCTAAAGGTTTATTCATAAAAGGAGAAAGATACAGATGAGAGCTAGAATTGGTTAAATGGAATCAATTATATACAGTAATGGCAAAGTTCTTGGTTCAGGCTTGCAGCAGAGATAGAATAAACTGCAGGTTCAAATCAAGTCTCTGGAGTACATCCAGTGCTGGGATGGGTCATCAGTACTTTGTTCAGTGACTTCAGCGTAGCAAAGTTCTCCAGAGGTAAGAAACAGGATTGAAGACAAGATGGAGGAGCTGCAGCAGCTTTTTATATTCTCATGCCGTGTGGTCTTTCTTTCTTTGTTCCAAAGACAAGCAGTCCATCAAATGGCCTGGAAAAACCTCAGAGTTCTGTCCATAGGCATGTCCCTGCATACCTTGCTGAGTTACAAGGCATGTCTGCCTTCTCTCAATGGGTCAATTGTATAGTTGATAGTCCTTAATGGGCCATCAATCAGGCTAGGCAGAGCTGACACCAACTTATCTGGGGTGTCACCGAGAAGCATAGCGTAAGTTTGAAATACAGTCAGTATTCATATCTTTACCTACAAAAATGATACACACATATAGACAGCATAATCATAACCAGCAAACTATAACCTTGTCTTAGACACCTTATTTGACTCCCTTTATACAAGCTTTGGTGCCACTACAGGACTTTGGTTGCAACAATGATCTATACGGTCCCAGCTTATGTCAATAACGTCACAGCCCCAACGCAAAATTGATTCAGAAAGGGATGACACAAACATCACTGACTGCATCCCAAGAGCTTCCTATCCTTGGTTCTGTCTTACTACAGCGAGTATTGGTGTATAACAGAAGTGGTTTATCAAAGTCATGTTCAATAACATGATTGAATCTCTTTACAAATTCAAGGTAAAACTTGGTTAGAACAATAGTGGATTGGATCTGCTTTTGCAGCATGGTTCCTGTCTGTCTCGTGTGATCTTGCCAAGAGCTAAAGAACATAGCTACTTTATTCATACAAAAAGAAAAGGAGTACTTGTGGCACCTTAGAGACTAACCAATTTATTTGAACATAAGCTTTCGTGAGCTACAGCTCACTTCATCGGATGCATACTGTGGAAACTGCAGAAACATTATATACACAAATATAATTAGATTAGACAGATATAATGTTTCTGCAGTTTCCACAGTATGCATCCGATGAAGTGAGCTGTAGCTCACGAAAGCTTATGCTCAAATAAGTTGGTTAGTCTCTAAGGTGCCACAAGTACTCCTTTTCTTTTTGCGAATACAGACTAACATGGCTATTACTCTGAAACCTGTCTTTATTCATACAAACTCTGGCAAATGTTTGGAACCCAATTAACATCGAGTCAATGTAGCTATTAATGTTGTCCATAGTACAGGAATCTTGGCATTTAGCCGTGAAAGCAATGTGGTACTGTGCCTCAGTTTCCCCTTTCATACAGCACATCAGGTTTGGAATGTCTTTTTCCCTGTGAAAAGTGTCAAGACGGTTTATAGGCATTAACTTTGCATCATCAGTATTACAAGGCCTTTTAACATAAAGTGTGTTCTTATGTATCACTTTTAACGTATTCAAGGGTTTTTTCAAAAGATTAGGCACATTGTACATCTTTACAGTTCTTGGTAATAGCAACACATTAGTTACAAAAATTACCATAAGCAATAACAACAAATTCAAGTCCATCTACAGTCAGGTTTGACTTGCCACACCTCTGGCTCAATACCATTGGGGTTTGGGCCTTTTAGGGTCAGCCTGTGGCTTCCCTTTGCAAAATTAACGTCTCTCTTTCCTCCTTGACCTGAAGGATCAAGCCCTGATTTCCCTTGCTTAACAGAATTCACTGGCTGATTGGGTGCGCTTTCTCTGCTAAGGGCTAAATATTAGCAAGTCTTTATTCTCCCAGTCAGTCAGGTAATTTGCATTCAAACAGACAGGAGCCTGTTCACCAGTGTTCAGATCCTTCACTGCTACCAATTCCAAGGCTGTCTTAAAGAGAAATCATCCATTTTCACTGACAAGCTAGACTCAACGTTCTGTTGTCCTTCCCTTACCAACCTCTGATTCCACATGGAATTAGATGTTAAGTTCACTGAGAGACGACAAGTCATATCCAAAGTGTCTAGAGATGAGAGTTTACCTGCCATCCCCTGCATTCTCGAGAGATTAACTGCACAGCTGTTCTGCTCTGCAGACTCAGCTACCCAGTCTTCCCTCTGAACCTGAGACACAGACTGTCCACTTACAGAATCAGCATGGAGACATTCCTCTCTCCACAACCTTGTCTCCCCAACAAGCTGGCCAAACACAGCCACTTCCTTATAGGACTGTTCAACTTTCTTAACAGCTTTCACTCCATCTGAGACCTTCTCAAAGCTATCCACACTGGATCTTTCAAAAGGAAAGTCATTCACACATGTGGATCCATTCACAACAGAAAATTTCTGGCTGTTAGGAACTGAAACTTTCTTGATTACATCACTTTCACACCCTTCAGTTGCAGTAAACTGCTTGCACAGACTACCATGAGGATTCCTTTCCCCAGGAGCTTTTCTAAGCAGCAATTCAACCCTCACAGAAATTCTGCCTTTACCCTCTTCACCTAGGGCTTGCTCTAAAGGAACACTTCTCTGAGCAACAACAGACTCTTTCTGGGTCTCACTTACATCCAGAATCAACTCTGGCCCATCAGGCGGATTCCTTCACAATCCCCTTTCAGGCAAACTTCTAGACTTCCTAGATAAAAGGTTAGAGGCATTCTCCTTCCCTTTGCCACACACAAGCTCAGGAATCTTTTCCTTCTTGCTACACACCCTCAGTAGGTAACACAATCAAATCACCTTTCTGCTCTCCTTGTGCCCTGGCTAGGATCTCACCGTGATTAGACAGAGTTGCTACACCCTTTCCCAACAACACACTAGCAACAGGCAAAATACAAGCACCAGAATTGTCTGGTCTCTGGGATTTTGCATAGACACTAACTGGATGCGACCTAGTTACATGCCATTCTCCCTAGCAGACACAAACTTAGGACCATTCCCTTCCTGGGCTTTAGTTGAATCCAGAACTAACTCTGAGACAACTGTAATATTCTCAGCCATCACAGGCGGAAAGGCACCTTCTGTCTGCTCCACAGACAAAGAAGAGCCAGAGACACATTCTCCTTTACCAGACACACAGCTTGGGATCTCATTTCCCTTGTCCCAGCACACAGGGCTGTTCACAGACAACTGCTTGGAGCCTGGCGTAGCTCCCTCCATAAGCAAGTCAATACCCCGACAGACACAGGCACTTTCCCTTCACTGTCACAATTCTCCACACAGGTAACAGGTAAATTATAGGGACACTCATCTTCCACTATCCTTGCCTTCCCAAACTGCTAACTGGACAAAGCCATCAGCTCACAAGGCTGCCTAGGCTCATCCAAACTTTCCTTACCAGGCACATTGCCACTCCCAACAGATAAACTGCTGCTCTTCTCACTACACTCAGCTACTTCCAGCAAATCATAGAATCATAGAAACATAGAATCATAGAATATCAGGGTTGGAAGGGACCTCAGGAGGTCATCTAGTCCAACCCCCTGCTCAAAAGCAGGACCAATCCCCAATTAAATCATCCCAGCCAGGGCTTTGTCAAGCCTGACCTTAAAAACTTCTAAGGAAGGAGACTTCCTAGGTAACGCATTCTAGTGTTTCACCACCCTCCTAGTGAAAAAGTTTTTCCTAATATCCAACCTAAATCTCCCCCACTGCAACTTGAGACCATTACTCCTTGTTCTGTCATCTGCTACCACTGAGAACAGTCTAGAGCCATCCTCTTTGGAACCCCCTTTCAGGTAGTTAAAAGCAGCTATCAAATCCCCTCTCATTCTTCTCTTACGTAGACTAAACATCCCCAGTTCCCTCAGCCTCTCCGTATAAGTCATGTGTTCCAGTCCCCTAATCATTTTTGTTGCCCTCCGCTGGACTCTTTCCAATTTTTCCACATCCTTCTTGTAGTGTGGGGCCCAAAACTGGACACAGTACTCCAGATGAGGCCTCACCAGTGTCGAATAGAGGGGAACTATCACGTCCCTCCTTATACATCCCAAAATGCCATTGGCCTTCTTGGCAACAAGGGCACACTGTTGACTCATATCCAGCTTCTCGTCCACAGCTTCTCGACCCCTAGGTCCTTTTCTGCAGAACTGCTGCCGAGCCATTCGATCCCTAGTCTGTAGCGGTGCATTGGATTCTTCCGTCCTAAGTGCAGGACTCTGCACTTGTCCTTGTTGAACCTCATCAGATTTCTTTTGGCCCAATCCTCCAATTTGTCTAGGGCCCTCTGTATCCTATCCCTACCCTCCAGCGTATCTATCTCTCCTCCCAGTTTAGTGTCATCGGCAAACTTGCTGAGGGTGCAATCCACACCATCCTCCAGATCATTTATGAAGATATTGAACAAAACCGGCCCCAGGACCAACCCTTGGGGCACTCCACTTGATACCGGCTGCCAACTAGACATGGAGCCATTGATCACTACCCATTGAGCCCGACAATCTAGCCAGCTTTCTATCCACCTTATAGTCCAGTTACCCTTTTCAGGTTCACTTTTATAAGCTGTACTAGCCTATAATACATTACCCATCAAAAATCTACCCTTTCCTTCCTCAGTTGGGCTTCCACTTGACCATCCACTTTAATGTGCTCCTGAGAAACATTGTCCTGACCAATGAGTTCTGTGCTTGATCTAATTCCAGATTCACTTCTGAGACATTAGACAGATATTCAGAAACTTCATTCACAGACAAACTGCTTTTTTCCACAGACAAGCAGCTATTTCCCACCTCCTCCCCCTGGTCAGAGCAATATAACATACAAACATTGTTATAAACTGAAATTTCAAGAGGATACAGTTTCTCGATTGCTTTTTTGACTTCCAACTGAATTCTGGCAGTTTCTTGTCGCAGCTGGTGAACCCTCTCCTCAGCAGCAATCCTTTGCTTTCTCACCCATTGAATTTCTCTAGTTTCTGTTCATGCTCAAGTTGCCATTTGTTTGCTGCCTTTTGCATTCCACTTGCTTCTGCAGCTTCTGTAGCATCAGGTAAGGGCTGTGCTCCTGCCTCCTAATCACTGGCCATTAACAGATTTCTCAGTTCTTGGTTTGTAGCTTTCTTTCTAAAGCTTATCCCCTTTTCTGAACACAAATTTTCCGGGGCTTTTTTGCCAAGGCCCTCATATGCTGTTTGCTCACCCGTTGCAACTGCTCTTTAACCAACAAAACTCTCAATACCAAAATTCAAATTTGGATAGCTTTGGGTTTTGACCCAAAGCTTAATTGACCTGGTTCTGTGGATCCTAGCACGACTACGTCACTGTAACGATGCTGCTTCTGGCGGGACCCAACTGAGAGTGCCAATTCAGGACAAATTGCTTAAAGCAGGGCAGTTACAGCCCAAGGCTGGGGTTTCTATGCACACCAAGGCAAACCAAACCAGCCAAACAGAGAAGACTTTGGTGTTACCCCACTGGCTAACCACAAGTCACACAAGCAATTCCCTTAGACACTCCAGTTTCCCAGTATCACCACCAGTGCCACTCATTACAGGAACAAATGGTTATGAAAACCAATACCCCAGGAAAAGAAAAAAGGTTCTCTTGATCCCAAAGCACCAAGCCCCAGACCCAGGTCAATATACAATCAGATCTTACCCCACAAATCACGCTGTTGCCAATCCTTTAGAATCTAAAATCTAAAGGTTTATTCATAAAAGGAAAAAGACACAGATGAGAGCTAGAATTGGTTAAATGGAATCAATTATATACAGTAATGGCAAAGTTCTTGGTTCAGGCTTGCAGCAGTGATAGAATAAACTGCAGGTTCAAATCAAGTCTCTGGAGTACATCCAGTGCTGGGATGGGTCATCAGTACTTTGTTCAGTGACTTCAGCGTAGCAAAGTTCTCCAGAGGTAAGAAGCAGGATTGAAGACAAGATGGAGGAGCTGCAGCAGCTTTTTATATTCTCATGCCCTGTGGTCTTTCTTTCTTCGTTCCAAAGACAAGCAGTCCATCAAATGGCCTGGAAAAACCTCAGAGTTCTGTCCATAGGCATGTCCCTGCATACCTTGCTGAGTCACAAGCCTTCTCTCAATGGGTCAACTGTATAGCTGATGGTCCTTAATGGGTCATCAATCAGGCTAGGCAGAGCTGACACCAACTTATCCGGAAAAAGAAAAGGAGGACTTGTGGCACCTTAGAGACTAACCAATTTATTAGAGCATAAGCTTTCGTGAGCTACAGCTCACTTCCTCAGATGCATATCATGGAAACTGCAGCAGGCTTTATATATACACAGAGAATATGAAACAATACCTATTCCCACCCCACTGTCCTGCTGGTAATAGCTTATCTAAAGTGATTTCCAGCACAAATCCAGGTTTTCTCACCCTCCACCCCCCCACACAAATTCACTCTCCTGCTGGTGATAGCCCATCCAAAGTGACAACTCTTTACACAATGTGCATGACAATCAAGCTGGGCTATTTCCTGGAACCCCGACCTGGGATATTCTATCTACTACCCAAGATCCATAAACCTGGAAATCCTGGGCGCCCCATCATCTCAGGCATTGGCACCCTGACAGCAAGATTGTCTGGCTATGTAGACTCCCTCCTCAGGCCCTACGCTACCAGCACTCCCAGCTACCTTCGAGACACCACTGACTTCCTGAGGAAACTACAATCCATCGGTGATCTTCCTGATAACACCATCCTGGCCACTATGGATGTAGAAGCCCTCTACACCAACATTCCACACAAAGATGGACTACAAGCCGTCAAGAACACTATCCCCGATAATGTCACGGCTAACCTGGTGGCTGAACTTTGTGACTTTGTCCTTACCCATAACTACTTCACATTTGGGGACAATGTATACCTTCAGATCAGCGGCACTGCTATGGGTACCCGCATGGCCCCACAGTATGCCAACATTTTTATGGCTGATTTAGAACAACGCTTCCTCAGCTCTCGTCCCCTAAAGCCCCTACTCTACTTGCGCTATATTGATGACATCTTCATCATCTGGACCCATGGAAAAGAAGCCCTTGAGGAATTCCACCATGATTTCAACAATTTCCATCCCACCACCAACCTCAGCCTGGTCCAGTCCACACAAGAGATCCACTTCCTGGACACTACAGTGCTAATAAACAATGGTCACATAAACACCACCCTATACCGGAAACCTACTGACCGCTATTCCTACCTGCATGCCTCCAGCTTTCACCCTGACCACACCACACGATCCATCGTCTACAGCCAAGCTCTGCGATACAACCGCATTTGCTCCAACCCCTCAGACAGAGACAAACACCTACAAGATCTCTGTCAAGCTTTCTTACAACTACAATACCCACCTGCAGAAGTAAAGAAACAGATTGATAGAGCCAGAAGAGTTCCCAGAAGTTACCTACTACAGGACAGGCCTAACAAAGAAAATAACAGAACGCCACTAGCCGTCACCTTCAGCCCCCAACTAAAACCCCTCCAACGCATTATTAAGGATCTACAACCTATCCTAAAGGATGACCCAACACTCTCACAAATCTTGGGAGACAGGCCAGTCCTTGCCTACAGACAGCCCCGCAACCTGAAGCAAATACTCACCAACAACCACATACCACACAACAGAACCACTAACCCAGGAACTTATCCTTGCAACAAAGCCCGTTGCCAACTGTGCCCACATATCTATTCAGGGGACACCATCACAGGGCCTAATAACATCAGCCACACTATCAGAGGCTCGTTCACCTGCACATCCACCAATGTGATATATGCCATCATGTGCCAGCAATGCCCCTCTGCCATGTACATTGGTCAAACTGGACAGTCTCTACGTAAAAGAATAAATGGACACAAATCAGATGTCAAGAATTATAACATTCATAAACCAGTCGGAGAACACTTCAATCTCTCTGGTCACGCGATCACAGACATGAAGGTCGCTATCTTAAAACAAAAAAACTTCAAATCCAGACTCCAGCGAGAAACTGCTGAATTGGAATTCATTTGCAAATTGGATACTATTAATTTAGGCTTAAATAGAGACTTGGAGTGGCTAAGTCATTATGCAAGGTAGCCTGTTTCCTCTTGTTTTTTCCTACCCCCCCCCCCCCAGATGTTCTGGTTTAACTTGGATTTTAACTTGAAGAGTGGTCAGTTTGGATGAGCTATTACCAGCAGGAGAGTGAGTTTGTGTGTGTATGGGGGTGGGGGGGATGTGAGAACCTGGATTTATGCAGGAAATAGCCCAGCTTGATTGTCATGCACATTGTGTAAAGAGTTGTCACTTTGGATGGGCTATCACCAGCAGGAGAGTGAATTTGTGTGGGGGGGTGGAGGGTGAGAAAACCTGGATTTGTGCTGGAAATCACTTTAGATAAGCTATTACCAGCAGGACAGTGGGGTGGGAATAGGTATTGTTTCATATTCTCTGTGTATATATAAAGCCTGCTGCAGTTTCCACGATATGCATCTGAGGAAGTGAGCTGTAGCTCACGAAAGCTTATGCTCTAATAAATTGGTTAGTCTCTAAGGTGCCACAAGTCCTCCTTTTCTTTTTGCGAATACAGACTAACACGGCTGTTACTCTGAAACCAACTTATCCGGGTGTCACCGAGAAGCATAGCGTAAGTTTGAAATACAGTCAGTATTCATAACTTTAACTACAAAAATGATACACACACATAGACAGCATAATCATAACCAGCAAACCATAACCTTGTCTTAGACACCTTATTTGACTCCCTTCATACAAGATTTGGAGCCACTACAGGACTTTGGTTGCAACCATGATCTATATAGTCCCAGCTTATGTCAATAATGTCACACTTACCCAAACTTTTGACATGTTGTTTGGATCTAGCCATCATCTTAGCTGGCCAGGGCACAGCTAGGAGCTGGAAGGAGAGGGAAAGAACCCTTACCTGAACTGGCAGGGTATCTGTGGAGACTTGTGTTCTTGGCATACCAGATATTACAGAGGCCTTCCAGGATACACTGGCATTGGACCAATTTGTAGATGTTCAACTGGACTTGGACTTGCTGATCAAGATCAGCAAAAGGAGACCAAAGACCCTCCAAGAGGCTGTGAAATTTTCCCATAGAACTTGAAGCTTTTCTTTCAATGGTGCACCAGAAGAGAAAGCAGCTGCTAGTGAGGAAGATGGAAACTGATTGTCATTAGCCCTGTAAGTACAGCTCTGAATCCAATCTATATGATGAAAGAGGGAATATAAATCTGGTACATGACAATATTGAATGATTAGAACAAATGACATATGTGGTTTGTAAAAAAGGGGAAATGGCCAATAATCCAAAAATAGGTCAGTTAAATTCTGGTACTGTGACAAAACTGGCCCAAAAAGAAGGACTATTATAAATTTAAGGCAGGTCAAGACAGAGTGTCTAAAGTGTCTAGTGAAAGCCTCTCTCCTGGACCAGGAAACAGGTGACACCAAGTTGAAGGAGCAAAGCTTATGGAGGTACAAAGATCAGACCAGAGTTTTGGCTTCATAGCCCAGATCTAAACAACAGTAAGAGGAGTTTGGCTATCGAGTGCATATTACAATCCGTGCTGTGTATAGGGATAGTTAACACAGACTCAGCCATAATGGTTATTAGACCAGAGATGCTAAAAAGGCTACCCAACTCCCCAGACAGTACCTTTCTAGAGATCTGCTCCTATTACAGAAAGTTCATTTGTCGGTTTCCAACTATTGCAAAACCACTGCATAGACTGCGTGAGAAAAGGAAACCATTTCAGTGGTCAGCAGTGTGATGTAGCATTTTCAGAGGTGAAAAGCCTCTTGTGATGGTGCCTTTCTTGGCCTATTCATGTTTCAAAACCCCCTTTCTATTGGACACAGATGCTAGTGCTTATGATTTGAGGAAAATATTGACACAAAAACATAAGGGACTTGAGCGGGTGGTAACTTATTATAGCAAAAATCTATGTTCCCCAGAGAGAAATTACTGCACCAACCAAAAGGAACTCCAGCAGCAGTTAAATCTACACAATGTTTTCCTCACTATTTGTATGGGAGGAAGATTATGGTCAGGACCAACCAATGCTTCCCTGCAATGGCTCTTTAGATCCAGGAAGTCTTTGGGACAGCTTGTCAGGTGGTTGGAAAAACTGCAGTGTTAAGATTTCACACGCAGATGTGGCCATAGGCATAGTAATGTTCCTGCCTTGTCCAGATAGCCTTGTTGGGAGACTAATTTGAAAACACTGCCCCAAGTAGGAGAGCAAGGAATTAGTTGCTCAATGGAACAGGTCTGCCTCTCTTCCTCTAATTTGCAGAAGTGCCCAGTGTTCCCAGTTTATCCTCTGGAACAATGGGGATAGGGTTGCAGGAATGGAACCCAGGACAAACTAAAAACTTCCCAAAGAGAGGATTCTGATCTCATGATAGTGTGTAATTAGAAAATCAACGGGCAAACACAGCCACCCTGGAATGTGGTCTCCTCCCATATTATTATCACCATTAAAGCTTCCTGGTCACGGGGAAAGCCTGGAATTTAAATACGAAATATTGTCTAGAAGGTGGGAGAAAACAGCAGGTGATGGACACAGCTGTTTGTACCAGATATAACATCAGAACCTTCTTTTTCAGTGTGTCATGATCTTAATACTGCTGGACATTTTGGATTTGCAAAACCTTAGCCAAGCTAAGAGAAAATTTCTATGGGGTAAAATGAAGGCAGGACATAAAAAGTTGGTGCAGGAAAGGTGATGCTTGCTTTACAAAGAAGGGTCCCCCTAAAACTGGGAGAGCCCCTTTGCAGCAGGATCTTGTGGGATGCACCAGTCCAGAGTATTGCGATTGATGCTCTTATGCTGTTGCCTGAGACAGAGGTGGGCAAACAACATTTGCTGGTAGCTAGAGATGATTTCAAAAAATGACCTGAGGTATATCCAATAAGAAATCAAGAGCTTGTGATGGTAGCAGGGGTCTTAGTGAAGGTATTCACTAGATTTGGATCCCGAGTGAGTTACAGAGCAAGGGAGAAACTTGGAATCCAAAGTGTTTCAACAGGTTTGTGAGATTCTAGGCATCCACAAAAGCAAACCCACAATCTGATGGGATGGTGGAGGGATCAATAGGACTTTGGAGGTTCAGCTGGCTACATTTGTAGAGCACCACCAAAGGGACTGGGCCCAGCATATTCCATTCCTTTTGATAAAAGAAAAGGAGTACTTGTGGCACCTTAGAGACTAACCAATTTATCTGAGCATAAGCTTTCGTGAGCTACAGCTCACTTCATCGGATGCATGATGATGTAGCTCACAAAAGCTTGTGCTCAAATAAATTGGTTAGTCTCTAAGGTGCCACAAGTACTCCTTTTCTTTTTGTGAATACAGACTAACATGGCTGTTACTCTGATTCCTTTTGATGGCATACAAAATAGCAATGAGAGTACAAAAAGTGTTCCCCATGTTTGGGCATGATCTATGGACCCCGGCAAACCTCTAGTATGGAGTTCCTGAAAAGGAACAAAGGGAATGGAACCCAAAACTGAAAAAACTCACACTTTTGCTGGAGAAAATTTGAGGATAGCCTCTGATAAAATGAAAAGCTTCTGTGGCATCATGGCATATAGAGAATCTTTTAGAAGCAAGGACCTAGTCTGGTTCCACATTCCTAGAAGAAAGGTAGGACCCCTAAACTGGATAAGCCTTGGGATGGACCCTATAGAGTACTGTCCCAAATAAACAAAGTGGAATACAGGATACAGTTGGATCCCAGGACTAAACCCAAAGTTATCCAGAAGGACCATCGAAGGCAATATAAGGGAGATAGGATTTCAGCAAGGTTACTCTCCAATTTGGAGAATGTAACTGTGGATACTGAGGCTGGGAATGTTGTGACAGTAATGAGTCCCATACCCAGACAGAATGGGCAGGGACTGTCACTGCCAGCAGTTCCACAGAAACAAATGACACACCTCAGGAGCACACTGAAAGGAAATCCATGGAGAAAAAAGCCCCCTAACAGATTTGGGTGGGAATAAAATTTTATGTTGGTGAAGTGAAACTACTCTGACAGAAAGACACTGTAAATAGTTATGCTTGGATTTAGTCTTGGGACCCAACTGCATTCTGTATGCCACTTCATTTATTTGGGACAGGCCTGTCTAGGGTCTATCCCAAGGATTATGTAAATAGCTACGCTTGTATCATTTGTAATAATTTGTGTTAAATTATTTGTTTTCTTCCTATTTGGAATGGGTTATTGGATAGCACCATTTTAGGCCTCATTGGGAAGATGAGTAAATTGGAGCTGAGGGGTGTTATGAGCTGAGTGAATGCTTGTTATGGGCTGAGTTAAAACCTCATTCAAATGGATGTGTGAACAAAGCCTTCATTTAAGAGCATTGTAGAGACATTTAAGGGGCCACAAAGTCTAAAACAAGGCCAATAAAGTCTGCCCAGAAACAAGTACCATGTGGACCGGGGGATTCCACGGGGTATTGTAACCAGGTGTGTGTGCGCGCAAAATGGTCGGGAGCTGAAGGAAGGCACAACACATACAAACTGAGAACACAAAAGAACAAAAAGAGTAGCAGAGGTGAAAAGCAAGAAAGCCAAGCAATATCCTGTGAGTATGGTGTGACCTGGGAAAAGCTAGAGAGAAAGCCTCAGGTTTGTTGGATAAAGAGGCTTGGAGCAGTACGCTAAGGAACTTCTTTTGTCCTTGGTTCCTCCTGCAATCAGAAAAGGAGGACTTTGTACATTCCTTGTAAATAAATAAGATTGCACAACGAGAATACCAGACTCCATCAATTTCTACGTCCAACTGGAACAGCCTCAAGACCCCGAAATTTGACTAGCAGCTGGGGTTGAAAAAGAAGCAGAGAATATGATTTCCTCTCCCTATTTGTAAATGTATTTAGTTTTGGCTGCTACTGAAGCAAAGAATGTCACACTTTCTAAAGTTTAAGTTTACAGGTTGTTTTAATTCTTCATTCATTTTGCCTTCTGTAGAAAACAACTTAAATTACTGCTGTAACTTTTTCTCTATTTTCTGGTGCTTAACTGTGTAATTGTAGTCCTGAAATAGTATTCCAATGTATGGATCTGAAGAGGGACCTGCTATTTTTAGTGTTGGCTGAATACATGAGAATTACAACCCTGCTTTCTCCATTTCCATTAATCTTTCCAGGATGTTTATTTTAGAAGCCAAATCATAGGGCCCATTTGTGCCATTCAGGCACATTCCTATACTCTGGGTGCTGATCAGGGTTGGGTCTTGTCTTCACCTGCAGTTTAACTGTTTTTAGCATTGGTTCAGCCACATCTGTTGCTGACAGCTGTTTTTAACAAAGGCTAAATTACTGCATGTAAATAAAGCTTCAGTGTTATAAACATCTGTACAGACAGTTACCACCACGCTTAATTTGTAATGAAAGAGGTGCCAGGGCATAAGCAATTAGGTGCAGGGACTCAACAATTTTTTACATTAATAACTGATGGAACAAGCCCAGAGGTGCCAGGGCTATGAACTGCCAAGCCTAGAGGTGCCAGGGCTTGGTCCTGACACAAATTAAGCACTGGGCAGTTACAATTATAGCATGGATATAAGAAAAGACCATGGTAGAGCCCTTCTAGCAAAAAAATGGCTAAATATTGTTAACGTTTGAGCCTTTCCTTTGACCAGGCCCTTTACAAAGTAAGGATATTCCAGAAAGTTGTTCTCTAAAGGCTATGTATGTAGGAAATATTTGCTAAAAATATCAGTTGGCTGCTACCATCAATTCATCTCCAACTGTGGTAACACTAATGAGATTATTAACATGGACAAAGCTGTGGAGGCCACTGGAATTTTAAGTTCTGTATTGTATAGACCTGCTCTGAGCCATTATACAACTCAGGGATAGATCTACAAAGGGATTTAGGTGCCTAAATCCAGAAATCAGATCCTCAAAACCCCTGTGGAGTTGCCCCCTCACCCTGTAAGTGCCTAAATTCTTTAGCTGTCTAAATTTGTGCCAGCAAAGTTCTCTGGGTGCCTAAATTTCTGCTGGTGGACACGTGTAAAGCCACCTCTGCCCTGAGGCTCAGCACCAAGCTCACATATAAACCCTGGCTGGAGTCTGAAACTAGATGTTCCCCTGCCTATACTGCCTATAGAGCCAGATCTGGTCCAGATCAGGGCCCACATCAGAGGAGGAGATGGTGGTGCTTCTTCCCCCCTTCTATTCAATATCCCAGTTGTTAGAGCACTCATCAAGGATGCAGGAAAACCATGTTCAAGTCCCCACTCTGCCTGTTCCCCCAGTTCCCCTGTCTCCCTGGGGAGTGTACTAACCACTGGGCTAAGGGGTAGGTGTCACGCAATTGCTCCTGTTGAAACTATTTCACTTTGTATAAATAATTAAATGGTCATTGGGCCAGAGAGATAATGAGAATGTCTTGATAGCCCAGTAGCTAGGGCACTCATGTGGGAGGGAGGAGAGTCAGTTTCCAATCCCTCCTTCAAGGGCTATTTGTGTTCAACATTGGCTGAGGGAGAAAGTCACAGACAGTCACCGCCTTCTATAGCCAACAGGAGAGTGGGTTTGTGTGTGTGTGCAGGGGGGGAGAGAAAACCCCCCTGAGATTTGTGCTGGAAATGGCCCACCTTGATTATCATACACATTGTAAGGAGAGTGATCACTTTACATAAGCTATTACCAGCAGCAGAGTGGGGTGGGGGAAGAGAAAACCTTTTGTAGTGATAAACACCCATTTTTTCATGATTTGTGTGTATAAAAACAAACATCTTCTGTATTTTCCACAGTATGCATCCGATGAAGTGAGCTGTAGCTCACGAAAGCTTATGCTCAAAAAATTTGGTTAGTCTCTAAGGTGCCACAAGTACTCCTTTTCTTTTTGCGAATACAGTCTAATACGGCTGTTACTCTGAAACCGTTCTATAGCATAGTATCATGACATTCATAAGGAAAACGTTCTCCTCCTCCCACACTGTTCAGGAAAATTATGGTAATATCCTGATAGCAACAACTGTGCCTTTACACATTTGTTATTAGTCAAGTTTTAACAGTAGTGTAGACATAGCAACTCGGAGGGCACACAGAAAATGATCTTTACACAGCTGGAAAAAACACTCTTGCTTGTTTGAACAGTGTGTTTTCATTTGCCTGGAGCCATTCTCATAGTCCCATGCATGTCAGAACAACCCAGTCCTGTTAGACAAGCTGCATTAGTATATGTTAACTTCAGCATTAAAACAGCTTGCAACAAAATTGCTTAGCAATAGCAGCCCTCTAAAATTTAAATGCAAACATTAAAAAAAGTGTCTAAAATCCAGGTTTAGGGTTGGACTGGCAGCTTGTTTTCACCACCCATCACAGGTTCTATCACCTACAAAATACATTTAAAACTGTTTTGCTATATCCAAATTCAAGGAGTAACTCAAGGATTCGGCCTCCCCTATTACTGAGGTAACATGAAAATGAGACTGGGGTGATCTCCAGAGGCATGAAGGGTTGAAAACTCTACTTGGTGAACAACCTCTTTCATCCCACTAAACAAGAAATCTTCTAAGATCAAGAATTTGGCAGAACACATTTTCATAATGAGGATGCCTCATAACACTAAGGTGTCTGGAGTTCCACAGGTACATCATTTATTTTTATTATTGCTTTTTTATGTTATTATTTCATTATCCTGAAGCACATTGAGCAAGTTGGGGTCGGGAGGAGTGAAGGAGGGAGAAGGTGGCAGAGGAGAGGTGCTATATAGCTAAATATATACATAAAAATATTAAATTTGATGTCTGATCAATGTCCAAGATGGAGAATACAACCTGAATACCCTAATTCCTTGAAGTAACTGCCCTCAGCAGCTGTTTCCAGGAAGAATATTACAGTAGCAGCCAACTCTGACTGCCTGATGTTATCAAGGGTCTCTGAAAATAGAATCATGTAGAGGCTGGACTTCTTAAGTGTTACCAAAAGATGTACACTTCCCCCATCCCTAACCTCTAGCTAAGTGAAACAGAAAGCATCTGAGCAAGTAACTTTCAGCCACCAGACAGGCTGATTAACAGAATTCTGGCCCACAGCTACCCACAAGTTGATTTAATAAAGGTCTTTTCTCATTCAGATGCAGAATGTAAATACTATCACTGCAATATTCACTTCCGAGTTTACTGTCTTCCCCAAGGGTAAGCACTGAAACTTTGGAAACAATATTTCAAAGAAAAAGTGGACACTGCAGAGAAGCTGAAACCTAGTGTCGCAGGGCCTCATCGTCCACTTCCTTGGCCCTTATGTTATTTACACCTGTGTAAAGTCAGTGAACACCTCCATCACCACATCAAAATAGTAGCAGTTTATATCTGTTTTGCACAGGTACAAATGCCTATAAAAAGGGTAAGGGAATGGAGAATCAATTCCACTGTCCTTAACATAGTAATTTACTTTAGTCATGATTTTCAGTGCTACTTTGAGAGGCTCCCACCTACAATGATGTAAGCACTGAAATGGAAAAGATTTCTTTTTTAAAGTAATATGTCAAAAAAGATTCTTTGCACAGTGTATGAAAGTAATATTTCCAAGGTATGAAATCTAATGCTGATGCAAGCTGTGATCCAATCTGTCTCAGTGAATCTTGCAATATATCCTCACAAGTCATAAGCATATGATCCTATAGTTGTAACTCTTGCTTCTGGTTGTGCCCACTGTGTGCTAATTGCTTTCCAAATATAAACGAAGGCAAAGTCCCTTCCTTAAAGAGCATAGAGCATTAGGGTGACCAGATAGCAAATGTAAAAAATCAGGACGGAGGTGGGGAGGAATAGGTGCCCATATAAGAAAAAACTCCCAAAATCGGGACTGTCCCTATAAAATCAGGATATCTGGTCACCCTATAGAGCATCAGAACAAAAAGTGGAATATTTTAAACCAACATTGAAATACGAGTGGCCCATTGGCATATGCCAGCAAAGGCTGAGCCCACAGTTTGCATGGAAACTTACAGTGCTACAATCACAAAAATTCAACTCTCTGATGAATAACTTGAGCAGCACTAGGCACCATGGAATTATCCTGTATTACACTGCCAAGTGTCTCATTAAACCGCTTCCACATTTTCTGTGTGGTAGAGCTAAACTTTCAGTAGTTTTCAATTCTACAGTAAAAGCAGTCACAAGTCTATTTATTTTGCTGGACTTAACACAAGGAGATATAAACTACCAATTGCCATGTGTCTACAAAGCATTGTTTGTACCTTTCCATCCATGACAGTACAGTGAAAGGGCAAGCTGTACTTGAAACAAGTACTGGAAAGCAGTAAGGTTTAGAGAAATCAAAATTACAGGGGAACGGGATAAAGTAAAATTGAGATGAAATGCTGGTGTGGAGGGGGGGGAAAGGGGCTTTCTCTGTAGAGAAAGTACCACTACCTTCATATGCAATTATTAATAAACACAATGAACAGCTAGACTATCATACATGTAAATTCTTTCCAGGTCTTTCATATTGTTTCCAAGACAAGATATGGAAAATCTGTTTCATGCAGGCTGTTCACGCTTTCTTCTAAGTATCCTCTTTTTTTTAACTTTTCTACATATACACAATACTTTATAGTCACTCACCATGCTGTAGAGATTTTTAGTTTTAAAAATGGCATTTTTTACAGCTAGTCTGATATTCAGTGCTAACTATGTGAATCAATACTATTTCATCACCTAAACATCTTAGTAGCAAGTATGCATTAACCCTTGTCAGCATACACTCTGAATAAATATTGAATATTTCTTTAAAATGTATAATCTGAGATAAAAGTTAAGACTTGTAAAGACAGAGGGGGCCAGATTGTCAGACAGCGTAAATCGGTGTAGCTCCATTAACTTTATTGAAGCGATACCCATTTATATTAGCTGTGGATCTGGTCCAAGAGTCTGTCACTTTGCTGCCCCATTCCCATAAGCGTGATAGAACAGGTAATAATTTAAATACATGCAAACAATGACTCAAACTCGCTAGGAACAAGTTTCTTCTTTGCTTTAGCAAAGGACTATTGGCATGAATAAAGGGATCAGAATCTAGCCACAATGTAAAACCTCTAAACATCTCTTCATAGATGTGAATGGATGCTAAATAATGATATATTTTTTCAATTATATTGAGCCCTTGGGCCTCTGGTTGCCTCACAAAATAGAATCTAAAGCATGTCAAAACTAAAACATAGATAACATGAAATAATAAATAAAATGAATGTCTAAGCCAGTGCAGAAATAAAGCAAATCCCCAGTAATAACCCATCAACTCACAAACAAACAGAGATGCTGCTCTCTAACGGCAATAACCACACCAACTATCGTATAAAAGACTTCAGTGAACTACCTGGCAGAAAGATACTTAAATAAAACAAGTTACAATTCTTAAAAATGGCAACAAAAAAAAATCTTAATAATAAACAATGAAAATAAAACAGGCACCTACCAGTACTTAACCTGAAGCACATAGTAAAGAATCTCAAGAAAGGAAAAAGTAATGATATTAAAAGGCTTACTGATCTAATAGAAGAGCCGCTAATAAAAGTTCTTCTGATATCCGTGGACTTCTGTTTCCTGTCACATTAGTTCAGCTAACTATATTAGACTAATGTATTCCTTTTACCTCAGTATATTAAACTGAATTAGCATAAGACAATGTATCCTTGACAAATCGCCTGATACTGCAACAGTGCTGCACATAGACATTACACTATTATTTATACTAACGAAGTGAAATGCAAAGGGATATCTTTAAATAATGCTTTATTTATTACATTCTAGACTTTTTTCCCCACTATTGGATACTACTCTTCACTGTGCTGTATTTTAAAATCTCACCAAATAAAAGGTTCAGACAATACTTTCCACAGGCTATAGATAGCTGAGTTAATTCTTACTCTTTACCACTATTAAAATAACTTTTAGTTCCTTTTTAGGATTTGACAATAAAAAATATAGTGTCTTTCCAAAAATATTTATTGTGCCACAATGTATACATTTCCCCACAATGTGTACATTTCTATCCTCTGTTTTAAAATATTGTGAGTACAAATTAAAGGACAAAAGCTGAAAAAATTAAGAACTGAATTATACTGCATTGTACAATTCCACTTCCCTTTATGAGCTCTAGTTGCTGCTATCTCATGTGAGCTGCAAAAGAATTCTGTGGTGATTCTGACTTGCAAACTAAGGTAAAGTTTTTTAAAAAGGAGAGTTTGTCTGAGTGGCTTTTACTTACCACTTCTTCCTTCCCAGACAATAGAGTGAAGGGATCAACCAGGTATCCACTGAAACCTACAATATATATAGACGCAGGTATTGAGCAAAGTCTACTGTCATCACCACACACTCACATTCCTACCTTACACTCTGGAGGCACTGCCTACCTGCAATTTAATGATCTCAAATCAGCTCTTTCCAGTAGGGCAGTAACCAACAGTACTAAACTTCAAATTGTTTCAGGCTCATCATATTCTAGGAAAAAGAAAAGGAGTACTAGTGGCACCTTAGAGACTAACCAATTTATTTGAGCATAAGCTTTTGTGAGCTACAGCTCACTTCATGCATCCGATGAAGTGAGCTGCAGCTCACGAAAGCTTATGCTCAAATAAATTGGTTAGTCTCTAAGGTGCCACTAGTCCTCCTTTTCTTTTTGTGAATACAGACTAACACGGCTGCTACTCTGAAACCTGTCATATTCTAGGAAATGTCTCATCCCCCCCCCCCCAAAACACACACACACAAACTCACTCTCCTGCTGGGAGTGGGGTGGGAGAAGGTATTGTTTCATGGTCTCTGTGTATATAATGTCTTCTGCAATTTCCACAGTATGCATCCGATGAAGTGAGCTGTAGCTCACGAAAGCTCATGCTCTAATAAATCGGTTAGTCTCTAAGGTGCCACAAGTCCTCCTTTTCTTTTTGCGAATACAGACTAACACGGCTGCTACTCTGAAACCTGTCATTAAAACAGAGTTGCTCATATGTTCCTGTGAATGCTGTAAAGTGGTTTGTTCCACTCTGACAAATTGCTGGGCACCTTATCATTCAGTAATCTCTCCAATAAGAATTTTCCAAAACTATTTTGTGGTTTCAAAAGTCTAACAAAAGGGTTCTGATTGGGATATGGTACTATTATTTGTCTATTCATCCACCTATTAATCTATCTGTCTGTTTCATCTGCCTATTGATCTGTCTAAGAAGAGAAGTGAAGGAGAATCAGATTAAAAAAAAAAAATACAGTCTCATTGGGAAACCTGTAAGAATCCCTTTCAGAACAAAGGAGTCATTTTCATTCTTATCAGTGCTCAAGTGTTTCCAATTAAAGAGAAATTAGCATTTTGGCCATTGCTGGTGTGGTTATCATTCTGACAGAGATTTAAAGATGTTAGACTGTTCCTGGTAATTGTATCCCGAAGTCTAGAAAGTAGGACAGATACGAAGATGCTTAGTACGATATAAAAGATTCATGAACTATACAAACAAATGACTAAAGTTAGACCAAGAGCTACTATACAGGACTGGGTTTGTAGGGAATCTGGGTACTGACCAAGCAACATCAAACATTGTAATTATTTTTTGCTTTACAGACCTACGCACTCTTAAAGAGCACCTTCACTTGGAAAAGTGACTATGTGAAGCAGTGTCTTACCCAAGAGATCTGCTTCCTTTGTGTATGCAGGTCATATCTACTGACAAAAATAGTTTGGTGACAAAACAAGTTATTGTTGCTTTTCACTCTTGTTAGCCTGCAGAGACAATACAGCTGACAAGGTGTGAGCGGGATCTTATTCTTCTTATACATTATCAGTTATTTACTAGAATTATTTACTAAATTCTAAGTTGTTAAATTCATGCCATGCTATGGAGGCACTGGGGTGGCACAGGAGTGAGTAGGACATAATTTGAAGACAAGGGACCTGTATAGGTGTAACCAAAAGTCTAATAACCTTTATTACTGATGATGATGCACTAGGAGCAAAGTATCCAGCTTTAATCTCAGATCCCAGATGGCGCTTGCAAAGTTGACTATTAAAAATACCTTTTTATTTGTAAAAAGAAAAGGAGTACTTGTGGCACCTTAAAGACTAACCAATTTATTTGAGCATGAGCTTTCGTGAGCTACAGCTCACTTCATCAGATCCGATGAAGTGAGCTGTAGCTCACGAAAGCTCATGCTCAAATAAATTGGTTAGTCTCTAAGGTGCCACAAGTACTCCTTTTCTTTTTGCGAATACAGACTAACACGGCTGTTACTCTGAAACATGTCACTTTTTATTTGTGAAAGCTGAAAACACTTGAAGTGGAAATAAATAAATGACAAAACCACACCTGGAAATCCATAATGCCATTTTTATAGTCACTTTTCCTACTAGAACTGCACTTTAATTTTACATACAAAATAATTTTAATTGATTCCCCCACTTGTAGAAAAATACATATTAGAACAACTTAAAATAGGAAGACCCATGTGTTCTGTGAACTATGCATATATCCTCCTTTGGTTTTCTAGGTGTAAAACACCGGCTCTGATATTGGGAAAGTTATTAGATATTCAAGATTCAAACACATGGCCAGTTTTCAACCAGGTAGTTGCCTACCTTTTTAACAGTTGGTTTTTACTCAAGATACTTTGTTCTGGCTGTCAAACACAGAATGATTCTTTTAATAGAGTATACCAACCTTTTTAGATTTTAGGAGGGTGACCCCTCCTGGACCAGTATTTTGCTGTTCCAGAAACAATACCTTAAGCCTTTGAGCCAGGGGTTGGACTAGATGACCTCCTGACATCTCTCTCACCCCTAGTCATCTATGATTCTATCACCCTATTTGAGAGGAGTGGGGAAAAACATCTCGGGCAAGGAAAGAGTTAACTAACAAATTCACTCCATGGATGTGGTTTTCTGTTTTGTTTGACCTGCCACAAGGTCCTGTTAGTTATTCTGCAGAAAGTGGTTACTCACAATTCAAGGTACTTGAAACAAACACCATTTGAAGTCCTTTCGTGTTTGTGTAGAAACCCCACCTCAAACAATGGCTCATTTACAGGCTGCCAGTAAGTTATGTGAGTTATGAACTCTGTCAAGACACTGTTATTGTCATCAGGAGCCTATAAAACAGTCAAGAAATATGTCTCACATGCATACATACCACAGAATGCTACAAGCTCTCTTACAACATCCCCAAACAAACTGGCGATACACAGGATTGCAGTAAGAGCAAGAAAAGTATAAATCCATCTGTTCCCAAGGGACAATATTCATTCCTGAGCATGGGCACATATGTTCCAGTAGAAAAATGTGGATCATATACAGTTAAAATAAAATTTTTTAAATCAATCTAAAAGTTGACTAACATAAATCCTAACAAAGACTCCACAGCAGCACAGGGCTTGTTTTTGTCATTAGTAACATTACAGGATCACACTGGTCATATTACTAGATATAGTCCCCATAGAATTATTATGCATCTTCAAGATATCCCTCTCACACCAGGAAGAAAATTACCTCTTATACAATATACCATTTAGTTTAATCTTTTAATGTTCCACAGATCAGAATAATATACTGCCATGCATTTATTACATAAATGAGGTAAGGCTGATGTCACTTTCTTTCACAGATAGCTATGTGGCTACTGTTGAGCATATTGTAAGATTCAGAGTTCCTGGACACAGTGTCCACTGAAACTTGTTCTGCCAAATTCTGGCCACTGATCTGTGTTTGGAAAGTGCATATATTTGGCCTAAAATGTCTTCCTTTCATCCTCTTTCCCCTAGCCACCCACACTCCCAATCTTAAACAAAACAGTTGGCTATACGAAAAAAGAGCCCCATGCTGATTGCATTTTGGATAATGATATAAAAATTATTTGGTGCAGAGCCAGCCACTGTCAGCCTTGAAACAACCTGAAATAGTGCTCTTTCTTGACATCCATGGTGCAGTTTTCAGGGTAGAATTTAACCCCAAATTATCTGTTTCATTTAAATACAGACTACTTTTTGGATGATATTTAAACAATTTTTTTGTTCAAAAAGGAAAGCACAGTAAATTAAAGTTGATATGTATGAAATTCTGCATTCACATACGCTTCAGTATGAACTGGGAAATAATATTTAGACCAAATTCTGTCCTTGGTAGTATACCTGAGGTTTCCACTTCAGTACATATATGCCTCTGAGACCATTCTTACAGGGCAATATTCTACTTTTAGTTTCCCACATGACTTTACTGTCAGCTGGGTTAGATTGAAAAAATATACTGAGAGTAGTATTTGGCCCAGTATGTTTCTATTGTATTCAGAAAATAATAAGGGAGACTTCCTGAGGCTAATTTAAGACTATATAAATTATGTAAAGGCAACATAACCTAGTGGACAAAGTATCTGCATCATATTACACAGAGTAGTGTGTTACTAGGATTACCAACAGTCCCTTATTACAAGCGACATCCCTTATTGTTTCATCTCTGTACAACAAGATCAAGAGTTGCTGAGTGCTGCAAAAAAGCAGCAAGAAATACCCCTGGCGAATGTAAGTAAGTACAGCTTATTAATTATTATTAATGATTATTATAATAATATTTGGTAGAATGGGTAGGCTGGGGTGCTAAGAAAACGGTATCTTATTTTTGAAATACAATATTGGCAATCCTATGTGTTATGCAAAATGTAATTGCATTGTAGTTTAATGTTTTTAATCACATAAATGGTATCCAAAAATTCTTCAGAGTTATTGTAAATAATACACATATAGTACTCAATAATGTCAGAAAGAGAGAGCATTTGACAGGTATAGTCAAGGAGGAAATGTGAGATATGAAATGAGTGGGAGAGTCAATGAAGTGAAAAACCACAGGAAGGCTTTTCCAGATAATAAGAGGAAAGAAGGCTTTCACACCAAATGGAACAAGATTTTCTGATTGGACAGAAAGGAGGCCAGTGTTAGACAACCAGAGCACTAGGGGGAAATAGAGAGGATCTTTTAGCAACTCCATGATAGCTTTTAATAATGAGAGGACAAATTTGAACAGAATCCTAAAATAAATGGGGAGTTAGAAATAAAGTTGCTTGAGGATGGAGTTGATGTTGCATTTCTTTGTATATATGAGAAAGTGAATAGACGCAGTCTGCATGTGCTGGTCTCTGGAGAGTCAAATGGGCAGAGACATGCAATAGTCCAGGCAAGAGGAAAGGAAAGCATGGATACTAATTTCAGAAATGGAAGGCCTGGGTCAAGGAGGAAGTTAGAAAAGATAAGGTACATTTGATGATGATCTTCTCGCTCTAGAAAAGGCTCACAAAAAGGCTGAAGGTACTGAAATAGTAATGAGGAATAAGAAAAAAGCATAGCAGGCTGAGAAAATAACCAAAATGGAAGCCACAAAAGAGCTGAACTCCTGGAAAACTTATATCTTACACATTTTTATTAAGATTCCTATCAAAAACAATAATTAGATTATTTCTAACTCTTTTCTGAAGCAAAAACAGTATCCAATGATTCAGAACAATACTCATGAGAAATAAAGCCAATTTAGGAAAAGTTGTAGCCATGTGGATCCCAGGTTGTTAGAGAGACAAGGTGGCTGAGGTAAAATCTTTTATTGGACAACTTCTGTTGGTGAGAGAGACAAGATTTTTATACACAAAGCTCTTCTTCAGATCTAAGAAATGTACTGAGAGTGTCACAGCTAATTACTAGGTGGAACAGATTGTTTAGCATAAGTAGTTAACACATATTTCAAGGTACCCTTCAATGTGGCCAGTTATGACTTCTGCAATAATAGGAGAGGGGAAAATGGGGAGGGGGTGGTTATAGATCACTGTAATAAGCCATAAATCCAAGTCTCTGTTAAGTCCATGATTTTCAGTGTCCAGCAAAGTTATAAATTTAAGGTCCCAGCCCAGGCTCATCTTTTGATGGTTTTAGGTAGGTGTCCTTTGAGGTTGAGGACTGAGAGGTCCGATATGGAGTAAATGTTTTATGAAAAGTGTTTGCCTATGGATGATACAATGTTTCTGTCGTATCAGTTTTCTATGTGAATTCATCTGAGAGCATAGTGATTGTCTCATTTCACTGACAGAGTTGTTATTGGGGCATTTACTGCACCAGATGAGGTATACCACATGTTGTTATAGGCATAGGTAGGACCCAGGGGTCTTGAAAGGTGTGCTCTCAGGGTTATTGATCATCACAGCAATGGAAATATGTGGAGTTTAGGTCATCTGTCCAGAGGATGAAAATATCACCAATGTATCTCAGGTATATCATTGGTTTTGTGGTGCATTTTTTCCTCCTCCTGTCACTGGAGAGGTGTTAACTGGCCACTTTGCCTTGAATGGTCCCTTGAAATGTATGTTAACTACTTATGCTGAACAATCTGTTCCACCTTGTATTTAGTTGTGACACTCTGAGTATATTTCCCAGACCTGAAGAAGAGCTATGTGTAGCTTGAAAGCTTGTCCTTCTCACCAACAGAAATTGGTCCAATAAAAAATATTACCTCATCCAGCTTGTCTCTCTAGTGTAGGAAAAGAACAGTTCTGCCATATGGTATAAAGATGTGATATCTATAAAAACAACTAAATTAGAAAAATGTAAGCCTTTAAAGGTGAGATTTTCAAAAACAGCTAAGTGACTTAGGAACATCCAATCCCAAACTGTCAATTTAAATATGACATAATTAGGGCTCATTAGTTTCATTCCTAATGTTCATAAATCCTTTTACGTGATCTCTAAATGAGGGAGGGGATCAAATGTGTCAAATGCAGTTTTAAATGTGTCTTATTTAATGTAAGCATTTGAAAGGCCAGTGCTTTTCTCTTTTACAAAATTCTTTCATTGGTAATTTAAGAAAAAAACAAAGAAAATACTACACAATGAGTACGATATTTAAATTAATACAATAGCTATTAGAATCAATGAAAGAGTAAAACACTGAGTTCTTTTGCTTTATGCTTTTAGCACTTGTTTTGGTTTTTTTTGTTGGTTTGTTTTTTAATTTTTACACAGGATCAGCCCAGTGCATGACCTCAAGATCTGTTTACACTAGTTTAAAATGGTATCTACAAATGTTGTTTCAGTAATGAGATCATATATGATTCTTGTTATATCATAACTGCACAAATGCATCTATGGGATACCAAATGTTAGTGTATTTTTTCTCAAAAAGAAAAGGAGGACTTGTGGCACCTTAGAGACTAACCAATTTATTAGAGCATGAGCTTTCGTGAGCTACAGCTCACTTCCTCAGATGCATATCGTGGAAACTGCAGCAGGCTTTATATATACACAGAGAATATGAAACAATACCTATTCCCACCCCACTGTCCTGCTGGTAATAGCTTATCTAAAGTGATTTCCAGCACAAATCCAGGTTTTCTCACCCTCCACCCCCCCACACAAATTCACTCTCCTGCTGGTGATAGCCCATCCAAAGTGACAACTCTTTACACAATGTGCATGACAATCAAGCTGGGCTATTTCCTGCATAAATCCAGGTTCTCACATCCCCCCCACCCCCATACACACACAAACTCACTCTCCTGCTGGTAATAGCTCATCCAAACTGACCACTCTTCAAGTTAAAATCCAAGTTAAACCAGAACATCTGGGGGGGGGGGGTAGGAAAAAACAAGAGGAAACAGGCTACCTTGCATAATGACTTAGCCACTCCAAGTCTCTATTTAAGCCTAAATTAATAGTATCCAATTTGCAAATGAATTCCAATTCAGCAGTTTCTCGCTGGAGTCTGGATTTGAAGTTTTTTTGTTTTAAGATAGCGACCTTCATGTCTGTGATCGCGTGACCAGAGAGATTGAAGTGTTCTCCGACTGGTTTATGAATGTTATAATTCTTGACATCTGATTTGTGTCCATTTATTCTTTTACGTAGAGACTGTCCAGTTCTCTCACAAATCTTGGGAGACAGGCCAGTCCTTGCCTACAGACAGCCCCGCAACCTGAAGCAAATACTCACCAACAACCACATACCACACAACAGAACCACTAACCCAGGAACTTATCCTTGCAACAAAGCCCGTTGCCAACTGTGCCCACATATCTATTCAGGGGACACCATCACAGGGCCTAATAACATCAGCCACACTATCAGAGGCTCGTTCACCTGCACATCCACCAATGTGATATATGCCATCATGTGCCAGCAATGCCCCTCTGCCATGTACATTGGTCAAACTGGACAGTCTCTACGTAAAAGAATAAATGGACACAAATCAGATGTCAAGAATTATAACATTCATAAACCAGTCGGAGAACACTTCAATCTCTCTGGTCACGCGATATGTAATATAAAGCCTGCTGCAGTTTCCACGATATGCATCTGAGGAAGTGAGCTGTAGCTCACGAAAGCTCATGCTCTAATAAATTGGTTAGTCTCTAAGGTGCCACAAGTCCTCCTTTTCTTTTTGCGAATACAGACTAACACGGCTGTTACTCTGAAACCTGTATTTTTTCTGTTTTCAGTGTAAAGTTATTTTCTCCATCAGAGCTGTGTTTGACAATTCTCTCTACCATGCTGAATAAACTCGAGGTGTATTTGATTTTCATTCTGAGTATTAAATATTTTGCAACTAATAGACATGTCAGTACCCATTTCTTGATGTTCACTGGAACATATAAATTCATTTACTAATTCTAGAATACAGACATTTGGACAGATAAAATCGTAGGGTTAGAAGGGACTGCTAGAGTCATCTAGTCTAACCCCCTGTCAAGATGCAGGATTTGTTGTGTCTAAACCATCCAAGACAGATGGCTATCCAGCCCCCTTTTGAAAACCACCAGTAAAGGAGCTTCCACAAGCCTCATGAGGCAGTCTGTTCCATTGTCCTACTGTTCTTACAGTTAGGAAGTTTTTCCTGAGATTTAATCTAAATCTGCTATGCTACAGTTTGAACCCATTGCCTCTTGTTCTGCCCTCTGTAGCAAAAGAGAACTACTTTTCTCCATCTTTTTAATGGCAGCCTTTCAAGTATCTGAAGACTGCTATGTCACACCTTAATCTCCTCTTTTCCAAACTAACCATCCCCAGTTCCTTCAGCCTTTGCTCATATGGCTTTTATTCCATCCCTTTGATCACTTTGTCACTCACCTCTGGATCTTTTCCAGTTTCTCTATGATATGTGGAAAGAATTTTGTATAAATTCTGTAGTGTGGCTGGGTATCTTCCTACCCTCTAGGAAAGGAAGTGGGGTGTATGTACAGCGTACGTTTAAAACACCAAATCCACTTGCATAAAATAGCTTCATTTTTCACAGCAGCAATGTCAGCAGAAGATTAAAATAACTGGTCTGGCTATATGTTTTAAATAATTTTTAATCATGGCTGCTTTAATTTTTTTATATTTTAGCTGAAATGCTTAAGCAGGCTATTTAAGAACTACCAACCAAACTTCTTATATAAAAACTATAAAAGATTACTGCTTTCCATGCCATTCTTTGTGGAGAGGGGTATTTTTAAAGATTAAAATAACCCAACATATTTCCTCTCTTCTTCATCATTCCTCACTCTCTTTCTGCCTCCTTTCCTTTTCATCTCTTCTCCTGGAATTCCAAAAATCTAGGAAAAAAGCAATATTTTATCATTGTTGACATGGAGGACTATAAATTGGACAAAAACTAGCTGTCCTTTTTCTCTCTTTTCCCCAAAGCACCGGGCATGTTGCGGTAACCATGGACAGAGGTCCTGAATTGAGTTCCTAAAGGACAGGGAAATTGCTAGCACATCACAGCCACTGGGGATGATGGAAAAACAAAAATCCACCTGAAGCGCAGGGCTTTGAAAGCACAAACGTGTGTTCACTGTAATTTATTAAGAAATCATTTAAAATATCTTTACATTTATGGTTTTGAGTCTTACACAATTCACTGAAATGCCTGGCTTCATTGTCATAAAATCCTCACATTTACTATACTTAAATCCTCACATAAAGTGTGATAAAATGCACATATGAAGCATGATAAAATCCTTGGTAACGTGGTAATGGTAACACCCATTGTTTCATGTTCTCTGTGTATATAAATCTCCCCACTGTATTTTCCACTGAATGCATCCGATAAAGTGAGCTGTAGCTCACGAAAGCTTATGCTCAAATAAATTTGTTAGTCTCTAAGGTGCCACAAGTCCTCTTTTTCTTTTTGCAGAAACAGGCTAACACAGCTGCTACTCTGCACATACACGTGAAGCTGTGCAATAATCATGATTAAAGCCTTATACAAAAGCAATACATTGTTCACATGCAGCCCCAACACTCAGGTTAGTAGCAAAATGCATTGCTAACTGTGCCCCTGAGTAGTTACAGCAGTCTATAGAGGTCGCCTCTCTGGCAATTCAAAACATTCAGCAAATCTGTCCACTTCCTCCTCCCATCCAGCCGCAAGGCTTTCTCCCTTGCTCTCACAAAAGGTTGTGCAAAACACAGCAAGCAGGTATCATAAAGAGGCAAATATCTCATCAGCCCCCAACCGCAACAACAGGCTCCTTCATCTACATCTTAATCTCCCTAATGCACATTCCAATGTCATTCTACAAACACTCAGGATATAGTTAAACAGCTCTTTTTTCTCATCTAAGTAAAAAGCTCTGCTTCCCTGGGGGAAACAGAGAGTAAGCAGCATCTTCCAGATGACTGGAAGAATGGCAACAATATCAATTTTCAGAGTAGCAGCCGTGTTAGCCTGTATCTGCAAAAAGAAAAAGAGGACTTGTGGCACCTTAGAGACTAACAAATTTATTTGAGCATAAGCTTTCGTGAGCTACAGCTCATTTCATCGGATGCATTCAGTGGAAAATACAGTGGGGAGATTTATATACACAGAGAACATGAAACAATGGGTGTTACCATACACACTGTAACCAGAGTGACCAGGGAAGGTGAGCTATTACCAGCAGGAGAGTGGGGGGAGGGGGCAGAAAAAACCTTTTGTACTGATAATCAAGGTGGGCCATTTCCAGCAGTTGACAAGAAAGTGTGAGGAACAGTAGCGGGGGCGGGGGAGGGGGGAGGGAGGGAAGAGGGGAGAATAAACATGGGGAAATAGTTTTACTTTGTGTAACGACACATCCACTCCCAGTCTTTATTCAAGCCTAAATTAATTGTATCCAGTTTGCAAATTAATTCCAATTCAGCAGTCTCTCGTTGGAGTCTGGTTTTGAAGTATTTTTGTTGAAGAATTGCCACTTTTAGGTCTGTAATCAAGTGACCAAAGAGATTGAAGTGTTCTCCGACTGGTTTTTGAATGTTATAATTCTTGATGTCTGATTTGTGTCCATTTATTCTTTTACGTAGAGACTGTCCAGTTTGACCAATGTACATGATGGCATATATCACATTGGTAGATGTACAGGTGAACAAGCCTCTGATAGTGTGGCTGATGTGATTAGGCCCTATGATGGTTTTTTCCCTGCCGCTCTCCTGCTGGTAATAGCTCACCTTACCTGATCACTCTCCTGTATTTTCCACTGAATGCATCCGATGAAGTGAGCTGTAGCGTACAAAAGCTTATGCTCAAATAAATTTGTTAGTCTCTAAGATGCAACAATATCAATGTCTGCAATGACCATCAGAGTAAATGTTTCTATTGTCACTGGAGAAAACAGTTCAAATTTTCTAAAGATCCTGGATCATGGGCCTTTCCACTGTGATCAAGCAAACCTTGCAGCACTATGGTGAAATGGCCTTTCTGTTCATGTACTCTGAGACCCTGTATGGGAGGGCAAAGAATAGGTATGTGTCCCATCACTGGCCTCAATACTACTGGGGAACCCCAACCATGGAAACCAATTAATAACCTCCTGTATTTTGCCCAGCCATATGACCTGGGATGGCAGCACCTCCTTGATAGCTGCACACATAAAAACCAAACGGATGATGGGATGAAAGGAGAGGAATCATAGGAATTATTTAATTTGATCCCAACCCCCTGAATTTCAGTAGTTCTCACATTGCACAGTGCAAAAAATCCCTGAATGCACGCAGTACAGCAGTGGAGTAATGCACCAGGGGATGTCTACTGAGAAGCTGAATGCTTATTACAAAACTTTGCAGTGCTATCTGGCCGCAACAATATAACCTAAAAGTACGGTAACTGGAAAATAACAATACGGTGACTAACAAAGCACCTTAAAGACTAACAGATTTATTTGGGCATAAGCTTTCAGGGGTTAAAAACCCACTTCTTCAGATGTTAGGATCTTGCAACTTATGATAGTTTTCATAAAGTTTATGACTCTCTTACCAAAATGAAAATGCATCTGTGATGGTGGTTTTTGGTGCAATCCAGACTGATAAGAGGTTGTGTCACCATATGCCCTGCAATCCTGGGTGCGTTGCAATGCTCCGCTGTTGGAGCTCCCAGCCTCGGATCTCACTTCAGAAGTGGGGTTTTTACCCATGAAAGCTTATGCCCAAATAAATCTCTTAGTCTTTAAGGTGCCAGCGGACTCCTTGTTGTTTTTGTGGATACAGACTAACACAGCTACCCCTCTGAATATGGTGAATACAAACCACTCACTCAACAGTTGTTGTGGATCGCTTAATGTGGATACACAAAACCTGCAACAAGTTTCAAGTGCAGACATGCCCTATAGGGTTCTGATTGCCTAGTTGGCAGGGAAACCGACATTCCAATTGTTTATTCAATTGAATCTAGAGGAAAGAGATGAATTACTTTGAACACCACATCCAGTTAATATTACAACCATTTAACCAGAGCAGACAGGTCCATATTCTGAAATTTAATGTGGTTGTGCAAAACCAAAATATCCTTCTCCTTACCTTAAAAACAAAAAATAGACCACTTTGACTTATTCCATGTGGTGGTGTTTTTTTCCAGCACGATATTTATGTGAGCAATTTTGTAAAATATAGGGAAGAACCCACTACTATCTGAGCCATCCTTAAGTCTAATGGCACAATATTTTCACCCATTATGATATCAATAAAGATTCTGAAGCTTTTAAACCATACACATAGGACACAACTTTCATCACACAGATTAGATCCATCTCATTGTAGCTGCAGAACTCCCTAAATTATAAGCGGTGGAATACATCTTAGATGGCGAAGAACTTCAACAAGTAACCAAGATCACGGCAGTGGATATAGCCCAGAACTGGATAATCTAAAGTGAAATTTTATGCGTTATCACCCCAGTTTTGTTAACGTGTTATCACCCCATCTTTGCTCTTTTTCCCCTCCCACAGTATTTGGAGAAGAATCTTCCCTGCGGGAACACTGAAGGTTAGACTCTGTTCACTCTCTCTCACACACACTCACACAAAAAAGCAAAGATCCTGAGCTTTGTGCTTCCTGTAAGCCTATATCACTTATCTACAAAGATATAAACATCTGGGACAAGGTCCTAGCTGTTCAGCTACAGGTCATTCACACTTTAACTGCTCCTACCCAGGTAGGTTACATTAATAGCAGTTTTCTGGCAATGATGTCTGACAACTAGTCAACCTTATCAATAGGTTTTAGAGTAGCAGCCGTGTTAGTCTGTATTCGCAAAAAGAAAAGGAATACTTGTGGCACCTTAGCGACGAACACATTTATTTGAGCATAAGTTTTCGTGAGCTACAGCTCACTTCATCGGGGATGCATCCGATGAAGTGAGCTGTCGCTTACGAAAGCTTATGCTCAAATAAATTTGTTCGTCTCTAAGGTGCCACAAGTACTCCTTTTCTTATCAATAGGGTAATTTAGAGCACATCCACTCTCTTCATCTCCACAGAAGCAGAGAAAGCATTTGCCAGGGTGAATTGAAATTTTATGTTTGGCACTTAGATGTTGTTACATTCTGGGGTGGAATCCAGACTGGTGAAGGGTTGTGTCACCTCTTACACTGTAACTCTGAGTGCTTCCCAATGGCTTGCTACTGTACCTCTCTGCCTGGGAAGTCCACAGTCAGTGACACTGGGGCTATGGGGCAATAGACAGGTTGCTGGGGCAAAGCTGCTGAACCAGGGCTGTCTACCACATAGACCTTCAGGACGTGACCTGCATGCTGGAAATCTGGCTGTGAGATCCCAGGCTAGGAGCTCCAGCAGCAGAGCATTGCAAGGCACCCAGATTGCAGGGCACATGGTGACACAACCCCTTATCAGTCTGGAGTGCACTATGAACTACCATCACAGATGCATTTCCATTTTGGTAAGAGATTCATTGAACTTTAAGAAAACTATTACAAGTTGCAAGATCCTAGCATGTGTCTTCTAAACAGCCTTCAGGGGGTTGTTTCATGTGGGCAGAGTTGACCAATATCCTGAGTGTTTCTCATCCATTGACATTTGCCAATAGTGAACAACCAAACATTACACAGTACTCAAATAGACAGAAAAGACAAATTATCCTTGGGTGCTGACAATATACTGCTCGATGTCATCAACCCAGCCACTTCCATTCCTAAATTACACACCCATATTACAGACTGGGGAGGATATTCCATTTTAAAGATTAATTTAGATAGATGGCATTCAGGACAGGGTAGGGTAACATTAAAAGACTTCCCCTTTAGGTAATCCCCCAATGTACTGTCAATATTTTGACACAAGGCAATAACAATATTTTCCCGACGTAGCCTGTGAAAAATCCTGTGAAATCAGCATACATATGTTCACTGAGAGGGTGAACTGGTAAATCTATACACTTATTTAGCAATTTAAACAAAAACACTTTTTCATTACCATAAAGAAGGAAGGAAGGAAGTGTCACTTGACAAGAGTCCCAGAAAGAGTTTTCTCTTCTAATATCAAATAAGGAACGTAGGGATAATAGTGTTGTTCTTATTCTAAAGCCTGCCCCCCCCCTCATAATTTCCTGAAAACTATTTAAAGTGAAATGCTGCCCCTGACAGACACATGAGTAGAGCTCCCATTAACTTTTGTAGTAGTTGCATGTGTGTACCTAAGAGCAGAATGTGGCCCTTAGTGTTTCAGTGTTTTCCATTATTAAAATCTAATATGGCACCAACTTCAATAGGACTTCCTTCCAAAGTAAGGGTCCAGTCCTGCAAACATGTATGCATGAGTACATTCGCTCATATTAGTAGTTACACTGATGCTACCCATGCAAATGAAGTTACTCATGTGCATAAATGTTTGCTGGATCAGGACCTTGCATACCACTCAGCATACAGGTTGGCAGAATCCAGCACTAAAATTTTGCTGTGGCAAAATCCTACCCACAATCTTGTCCATAGATATACAGGCTTATAATATCCTGGGTTGTGAAAATCAGCTCCTGTTATTGGGCAGCAGCTGATTTTAAAAGATACGTGCTTGTGTTTCCACTGGCAGGCAGTAATGGAGACATCTATTTAAATCTTAATGTAAACACAGCGCGAGAACAACTCTTTGTGGGGAAACATCACACAACTCTGCCGTTGTGAAATGTGTAAGGCGTAAGATACTTACAATTATAAAATAATTTCCAGGCTCAGGAAAATATATCTTTACATTCTTAAAACATAGCAACCAACAAACCTCCTAAACAAAGGTCTGCCCTGATTTCTAATCACCAAACCTTTTAAAAAGCCAAACTTAGGGCCTGATTCTGCAAACACTTATCTATCAGTATAAATTTACTTGCAGGAGAAATCCTAATGACCCCAATGCAAGTAAAGTTATATGCCTATATAAGTGTTTGCAGGATTATTACCTTAAGAAGAATCTGTTGTTGGAAAGTTTTGTCAGAGTGGTCATAACATTAGAAAGACCACAGATAAAAAGACAGTTCCTTAAAAAAGTCATTTAACTACTTTCACAGCAATGGATCACCCATCAAGTGATGCAGCTCAGCAGGCAAGAATTACTTGTTAACTTACACTGGCGAGACAATTTTTACCTGAAGGCAACAAGTGTGTTTTAGCATATATTATGATTTAAACAGATGTGTCTGTTACAGCTGATGTGTAACTAAGGACCTACAGAGTCTGCAAAACTGTACCATTTTAGGTTAATGTCAAATTATATAAAACACATTTACAAAGATGTTCTGTACTGTCCTTGATCCCTGAACCTTTATCTGATTGATCTGCTATTTATAAATCCTCTATCAGTTTACAGAGTAGCTGCCGTGTTAATCTGTATCCGGAAAAAAGAGAAGGAGTACCTGTGGCACCTTAGAGACTAACAAATTTATTTGAGCATAAGCTTTCATGAGCTACAGCTCACTTCATCGGATGCATTCAGTGGAAAATACAGTGGGGAGATTTTATATACACAGAGAACATGAAAAATGGGTGTTACCATACACACTGTAAAAAAAGTGATCAGGTAAGGTGAGCTATTACCAGCAGGAGAGAGGGAGGGGGAAGAAACCTTTTGCAGTGATAATCAAGGTGGGCCATTTCCAGCGGTTGACAAGAACGTCTGAGGAGCAATGGGGCGGGGGAGGGGATAAACATGGGGAAATAGTTTTACTTTGTGTAATGACCCATCCACTCCCAGTCTCTATTCAAGCCTAAGTTAATTGTATCCAGTTTGCAAATTAATTCCAATTCAGCAGTCTCTCCTTGGAGTCTGTTTTTGAAGTTTTTTTGTTGAAGAATTGCAACTTTTAGGTCTGTAATCGAGTGACCAAAGAGATTGAAGTGTTCTCCGACTGTCCAGGAGACACCACTGACTTCCTGAGGAAACTACAATCCATCAGTGATCTTCCTGAAAACATCATCCTGGCCAATATGGATGTAGAAGCCCTCTACCCCAACATTCCACACAAAGATGGACTATAAGCCATCAAGACCATATCCCCGATAATGTCACGGCAAACCTGGTGGCTGAACTTTGTGACTTTGTCCTCACCCATAACTATTTCACATTTGGGGACAATGTATATCTTCAAATCAGCGGCACTGCTATGGGTTACCACATGGCCCCACAGTATGCCAAGATTTTTATGGCTGACTTAGAACAATACTTCCTCAGCTCTTGTCCCCTAATGCCCCTACTATACTTGAGCTATACTGATGACATCTTCATTGTCTGGACCCATGGAAAAGAAGCCCTTGAGGAATTCCACCATGATTTCAACAATTTCCATCCCACAATCAACCTCAGCCTGGACCAGTCCACACAAGAGATCCACTTCCTGGACACTACGGTGCTAATAAGCGATGGTCACATAAACACCACCCTATACTGGAAACCTACTGACCGCTATTCCTACCTACATGCCTCCAGCTTTCACCCAGACCACACCACACGATCCATTGTCTACAGCCAAGCTCTACGATACAACCGCATTTGCTCCAACCCCTCAGACAGAGACAAACACCTACAAGATCTCTAACAAGCATTCTTACAACTACAATACCCACCTGCTGAAGTGAAGAAACAGATTGACAGAGCCAGAAGAGTACCCAGAAGTCTCCTACTACAGGACAGGCCCAACAAAGAAAATAACAGAATGCCACTAGCATCACCTTCAGCCCCCAACTAAAACCTCTCCAACGCATCATCAAGGATCTACAACCTACCCTGAAGGACGACCCATCACTCTCACAGATCTCGGGAGGCAGGCCATTCCTTGCTTAAAGACAGCCCCCCAAGCTGAAGCAAATACTCACCAGCAACTACACACTACACAACAAAAACACTAACCCAGGAACCTATCCTTGCAACAAAGCCTGTTGCCAACTGTGTCCACATATCTATTCAGGGGACACCATCATAGGGCCTAATCACATCAGCCACACTATCAGAGGCTCGTTCACCTGCACGTCTACCAATGTGATATATGCCATCATGTGCCAGCAATGCCCCTCTGTCATGTACATTGGTCAAACTGGACAGTCTCTACGTAAAAGAATAAATGGACACAAATCAGACATCAAGAATTATAACATTCAAAAACCAGTCGGAGAACACTTCAATCCCTTTGGTCACTCGATTACAGACCTAAAAGTGGCAATTCTTCAACAAAAAAACTTCAAAACCAGACTCCAACGAGAGACTGCTGAATTTAAATTAATTTGCAAACTGGATACAATTAACTTAGGCTTGAATAGAGACTGGGAGTGGATATGTCATTACACAAAGTAAAACTATTTCCCCATGTTTATTTCCCCCTTCCCACCCCCCACTGTTCCTCCTTGATTATCACTACAAAAGGTTCCACCCCCCACCCCCAGCTCTCCTGCTGGTAATAGCTCACCTTCCCTGATCACTCTGGTTACAGTGTGTATGGTAACACCCATTGTTTCATGTTCTCTATGTATATAAATCTCCCCACTGTATTTTCCACTGAATGCATCCGATGAAGTGAGCTGTAGCTCATGAAAGCTCATGCTCAAATAAATTTGTTAGTCTCTAAGATGCCACAAGTACTCCTTTTCTTTTTGCAAATACAGACTAACACGGCTGCTATTCTGAAACCTAACAACTTTAAATGTTTAAAGAAGATGTTATAGGAGCTGCTTGGGAAGTTGACTAGGAAACACTTATCAGGGCAGTCTCTACGTAAAAGAATAAATGGACACAAATCAGATGTCAAGAATTATAACATTCATAAACCAGTCAGAGAACACTTCAATCTCTGTGGTCACGCAATCACAGACATGAAGGTCGCTATCTTAAAACAAAAAAACTTCAAATCCAGACTCCAACGAGAAACTGCTGAATTGGAATTCATTTGCAAATTGGATACTATTAATTTAGGCTTAAATAGAGACTGGGAGTGGCTAAGTCATTATGCAAGGTAGCCTATTTCCCCTTGTTTTTTCCTACCCCCCCCCCCCCAACGTTCTGGTTAAACTTGGAGAGTGGTCAGTTTGGATGAGCTATTGCCAGCAGGAGAGTGAGTTTGTGTGTGTGGTTTTTGGAGGGGGGTGAGGGGGTGAGAGAACCTGGATTTGTGCAGGAAATGGCCCACCTTGATTATCATACACATTGTGAAGAGAGTGGTCACTTTGGATGGGCTACTACCAGCAGGAGAGTGAGTTTGTTTTGTGCGGGGGGTAGAGGGTGAGAAAACCTGGATTTATGCTGGAAATGGCCCAACTTGATGATCACTTTTGATAAGCTATTACCAGCAGGAGAGTGAGTTTGTGTGTGTATGGGGGTCGGGGGGGGGGTGAGAAAACCTGGATTTGTGCTGGAAATGGCCCACCTTGATTATCATGCACATTGTAGGGAGAGTGGTCACTTTGGATAAGCTATTACCAGCAGGAGAGTGAGTTTGTGTGTGTGTTTTTTGGAGGGGGGTGAGGGAGTGAGAGAACCTGGATTTGTGCAGGAAATGGCCCACCTTGATTATCATACACATTGTGAAGAGAGTTGTCACTTTGGGTGGGCTATTACCAGCAGGAGAGTGAGTTTGTGTGTGGGGGGGGGGGCGGAGGGTGAGAAAACCTGGATTTGTGCTGGAAATGGCCCAACTTGATGATCACTTTAGATAAGCTATTACCAGCAGGACAGTGGGGTGGGAGGAAGTATTGTTTCATGGTCTCTCTGTGTATATAATGTCTTCTGCAGTTTCCACAGTATTCATCCGATGAAGTGAGCTGTAGCTCACGAAAGCTCATGCTCAAATAAATTGGTTAGTCTCTAAGGTGCCACAAGTACTCCTTTTCTTTTTTCAGAAAATACTGAATCATCAAAACCAGAACTTTTTGCAGAAAGATATTGGGAGGGTTTCTTGGGTCCAGAGTAGAATTTCTAGTCAAAATGAGAGACAGAAAAAAAAAATCCAAACAGCCCGGTGATTAGGGCACTCTGCATGATTCAAACCAGGGATTTGAACTGGAGTCTCCTACATCCGAGGTGAGTACCTTAACGCCTGAGCTTTTGCCTCTTATAACCCCACTGCACTCTGGGGTGAGTACATATCAATCTATCAAGCATCTAGTCTCTCTCCCCACCAACTCTTCCTCTCCCCATTCTGAGGAAGATCTCTCTCTTGCTTGCTTGCTCTCTCTCTCTCTCTCTCTCTGAGGATTGTGGGAGTGAGATGGAGAGTGGTGTGCTTTGCTGTTCTCTGTGTTTCTTTCTGTTAGGGAAATGGGGTTTGAAGTTTATTGTATGTTTGTTTACTTTTGTGCTCGTTGTGGGTTCCATTTCAGGCTTTCACTTTTTTAGCAGGCTATCTGCCTGCCCTTTGGACTGGCCAAGATGAGAGCGATCTCCATTTATTGTGGATTGTGAGGGTTTAACCTGTGGCCATGGGCTGCTTGTTTTGCTTCCAGACTCGGCCTCTGCGGAGGAGTGTGTTCCAGTTGTGGGGAAGGTAACTGGGTTTAACAATGTGTGGTATGCCTCCTGCATGAGCAAGACTGTTGTGTTTGTTGCCTTGTTAGCCTTGTTGAGCTGGTGGTTGTGGAGGCGATTTTGTGCAGGGTATTTTTGTCCCTGTAGTGCTCCTCGCAACACCTGCTGTTAAAGTCACTATCACTAACGTTCCTCCTATTTTAGAAAATGGGCAACTGGCTAGAGACCTGGTGAGTTATGGTTAGATCACCAGCCCTATTAGGAGGATTTGGCATGTCTTGCCCTTTCGTAGGGAAGTTTATATGCTATTAAACAATGCTTCCAAAGTTTAAGTTTACCTGAAGTATAGGATTTGGGGGTGTGACTATGTTGGGTTTGTTAATTAATGATCTGGAGGATGGCGTGGATTGCACCCACAGCAAGTTTGCAGATGACACTAAACTGGGAGGAGTGGTAGATATGCTGGAGGGCAGGGATAGGATACAGAGGGACCTAGACAAATTAGAGGATTGGGCCAAAAGAAATCTGATGAGGTTCAACAAGGACAAGTGCAGAGTCCTGCACTTAGGACGGAAGAATCCCATGCACCGCTACAGACTAGGGACCGAATGGCTAGGCAGCAGTTCTGCAGAAAAGGACCTAGGGGTTACAGTGGACGAGAAGCTGGATATGAGTCAACAGTGTGCCCTTGTTGCCAAGAAGGCTAACGGCATTTTGGGCTGTATAAGTAGGGGCATTGCCAGCAGATCAAGGGACGTGATCGTTCCCCTCTATTCGACATTGGTGAGGCCTCATCTGGAGTACTGTGTCCAGTTTTGGGCCCCATACTACAAGAAGGATGTGGAAAAATTGGAAAGAGTCCAGCGGAGGGCTACAAAAATGATTAGGGGGCTAGACCACATTACTTATGAGGCGAGGCTGAGGGAACTGGGATTGTTTAGTCTGCAGAAGAGAAGAATGATCTGGAGGATGGTGTGGATTGCACTCTCAGCAAATTTGCAGATGATACTAAACTGGGAGGAGTGGTAGATACGCTGGAGGGGAGGGATAGGATACAGAAGGACCTAGACAAATTGGAGGATTGGGCCAAAAGAAATCTGATGAGGTTCAATAAGGATAAGTGCAGGGTCCTGCACTTAGGACGGAAGAACCCAATGCACAGCTACAGACTAGGGACCGAATGGCTAGGCAGCAGTTCTGCGGAAAAGGACCTAGGGGTGACAGTGGATGAGAAGCTGGATATGAGTCAGCAGTGTGCCCTTGTTGCCAAGAAGGCCAATGGCATTTTGGGATGTATAAGTAGGGGCATAGCGAGCAGATCGAGGGACGTGATCGTTCCCCTCTATTCGACATTGGTGAGGCCTCATCTGGAGTACTGTGTCCAGTTTTGGGCCCCACACTACAAGAAGGATGTGGATAAATTGGAGAGAGTCCAGCGAAGGGCAACAAAAATGATTAGGGGTCTAGAACACATGACTTATGAGGAGAGGCTGAGGGAGCTGGGATTGTTTAGCCTGCAGAAGAGAAGAATGAGGGGGGATTTGATAGCTGCTTTCAACTACCTGAAAGGGGGTTCCAAAGAGGATGGCTCTAGACTGTTCTCAATGGTAGCAGATGACAGAATGAGGAGTAATGGTCTCAAGTTGCAGTGGGGGAGGTTTAGATTGGATATTAGGAAAAACTTTTTCACTAAGAGGGTGGTGAAACACTGGAATGCGTTACCTAGGGAGGTGGTAGAATCTCCTTCCTTAGAGGTTTTTAAGGTCAGGCTTGACAAAGCCCTGGCTGGGATGATTTAACTGGGAATTGGTCCTGCTTCAAGCAGGGGGTTGGACTAGATGACCTTCTGGGTTCCCTTCCAACCCTGATATTCTATGATTCTATGATTCTATGAGGGGGGATTTGATAGCTGCTTTCAACTACCTGAAGGGGGGTTCCAAAGAGGATGGATCTAGACTGTTCTCAGTGGTAACAGATGACAGAACAAGGAGTAATGGTCAAACAAGTTGCAGTGGGGGAGGTTTAGGTTGGATATTAGGAAAAACTTTTTCACTAGGAGGGTAGTGAAGCACTGGAATGCGTTACCTGGGGAGGTGGTGGAATCTCCTTCCTTTGAGGTTTTTAAGGTCAGGCCTGAAAAAGCCCTGGCTGGGATGATTTAGTTGAGGATTGGTCCTGCTTTGAGCAGGGGGTTGGACTAGATGACCTCCTGAGGTCCCTTCCAACCCTGATATTCTATGATTCTATGTTGCCACTGAGGCCAGGGCCTGTTTTTGTACTGGTAGTCTGAGACATTTGGTTAATCAGTGCCTTAAGAAGGCTGCTTGGTGACCCTGCGCCTGGGAATGTGGGGATTTGAGAATAAAGCACAAGGTGGGGTGGGTGTGACAGAGACTGTGTCCCAACAGGCTCCAGCTGTCTCTGGGGATGTTGGTTCTGGGAGGTCAGTGCCCCCTTTACACTCTGGGAGAGATGGTATTACTGGTTCTGTGGCTCCTGACTCAGTGGCCTCATGGCCTGAGCTTGATTGCAAAATGGAAGTTGAGCCTGTTGCTATGGAAACTGGCTCTGGCTGAGGATTCTGGCTTGTTGGCAAAGCCCCTATGAAGGGGTATTTACCCCCACACTAGCCCAGGAAGGGTTAAGGAAGCTGAGAAAGGGCCAATTAGTGAGACAGATCACACATATGGGAATTAGGCTGGAGAAGCACCCCTGATCAGAAGATGAAGCTCAACTGAGCAGGTATAGGCTGGGCTAGCATAAAGCCAGGAAGCTGGCAACAGAAATGGCTGCAGTGAGAAAGTCTTCTGCCGCCCTCTGCTTTAGAGACAGAAGGAGGGAACACAGGGAGAGAGTAGGAGCCTGGCTCTGAGTAAGGGCATACCCAGAAGAGAGAATGGTGGAGAAGAAAGCCTGTGGGTGGTGGGTAGAGAACAGCAAGATTGGCAACTGAGCAGACCTTAGCTGCGTGTTGTAGGGTTCCTGGGCTGGGCCTGGGATCCCCTACCAGCCACTGATTGACTGGCATTGCCCGAACAGTGGGTCCAGTGAGACTCTATATTCCAGGAGCAGAAATCACATAGGGATCTGGCCAAAGGGTCAAGTCACAAACAGGAAGCTGCAGCTCCTAGAGTGAGAGAGGGGCTGCTGAGCGAAAAAGACAACAATGGGGAGAGACCGCAAGGGGAGGCGTTGGACCTGGAAGAAAGCTAATCTCCAGAACAGCCAGGAGGAGGCAACACCCACAGTGAGTGAATACCCTGTGACAGCTTCAAAGTAAAATATGGCCGTTGAAGTTGGAAGAAAATAGAAAAGAGCATAAACTCTGACAAGAGGGAGCTCCAGTTTCTGAGGGTGCTGTAAAGCAGACTAGTTTGGTCAGAGCAGTAGGGAAGCATACTGTTGAGGGTCCTGCTGAGGGTGGTTCTTTGGTTGGGGACACAGAGAATTTTCAAGTGTTAGTTCTGCCCCCTTGGTCCCAACAGCCCCCTACCTCTGGTTTCTCTTTTGTCTCTCTCTCTCTCTCCCCTCTCAAGGTCAGTAGTGACTCTGAGTCTGAGCGTGTGGGGTCTGACGAACTCAGATTCTTTTGGATCCTGAACTCACGGAGGGGGGATACCCCCAGATACTATTAGTAGACTTCCAGATGAGACTAATGGAAAATGTGGAGTAGAGGTGGCAGATAGATTAAGATCAGGAAACCTGTTTTCGTTATCTGCTTAGTATACTGTGTGATGTGTTTCTGTGTCTGAGTTCGACAAACAGAAGTGGTACAGACTGGGAAAAAAAAAACTGATGACCAAAGTTTGTGTCTGTGGCCAATGGCAATGTTGGGGTTTAATGGATGTAGGAGAATGTGGTGTTTTTGTTTGAGGGGTTTTTTTTTGGGGGGGGGGGTTCTGTGTCTGTCTTTTTCTTATTTTTCCTGATGAGTGCTGGTCTGATGGATAATTTTATATATGGTTCTCTGAATGTGAATGGGTGCAGGGACATTAAAAAAAATACGGCTCTTTTTGAATACCTGTTCCAGAAAAAGGTAGACATTACATTTTGCAAGAGCCGCAAACAGAAGCAGGCAACCAAACCGACGGGCTTGCTGATTGACAAAGAAAGGTTTTTTTTGAGTCATGGTTCCATTGCAAGCCCAGGTGTTCCAATTTTGGAGGGGGGGATAGGGTGAAGCATGATTCAGTTCGGTGGTTGTACAGGAAGTTGTTCCAGGCCATTTATGGATGGCTCAAGCTACTTTTGAGCAATATCATCTCTTTTTGATTTAATGTCTATGCTCCTACAGTAGGAAAAAGACAGGGTGTGGGGGGTTTGGGGGCCAGTTGTTTTTGGGGGGTTCAGAGCTTGGGGTGCTCTTTTGACAAATTGTTTGACAAGTGATATTTTAATTTTTAATTGTAAACGTAATAAGAGATTGGATAGGAATCATTTGGAGCCACATCCACTGTCTGCTCAGTGACTTGCAACTCTTTTACAGGCTTCTGACCTGACTGATGTAAAACAACATTGTCACCCTTACATGCAGCAGTATGCCTGGCTGAGTGAGAGAAACCAGCTCTTTCTCTATGGCTTGTTTGGACCATTTTTATGTTTTTACCCTATTGGGATTTCAGATCATGGTTTGGACTTATTTGTGTTTCTTCCTTCTGTACACAAAAGTCATCCATATTGGCATTTTAACACTCACCTTTTACAAGACACTCACTTTTGGGACTCTCTCAATTATTTTTAGGGAGCCTGGGTTGCCTCAATGGATGTTTTCCCCTCCTTGAGGCTATGATGGGATGTGGGTAGAGTTTAATATTAAATATTTACATCCCTGAGCCTGTGTCAAACTATGGAGGAGTTAGCGTTGGGGACTGTAGAAAGAAAAAATCTTTCATGGCAATAATGATGCTGGTTCACATGAGAGCTTGAAATGTAGAAAACAGCTCTTGAGAGACCTGTTGAATAGTAAAGTTCAGAGTGCACTGGTTAGGCCCTGAAATTGGCTCCTTTCTCAAATGGATGCCTGGAAAAGAAACATGCAGAAAGGATGGCTGGTGTAGTCATACAGCCTGATCAGACCTACTGCGCCCCCAACAGGTCCATTTTTAATAATCTTTTCCTATGGCAGGATGTAATTTCAGCCTCAAAAATGTTTGATTTGCACATTGGGTTGATTTTCCTTGCCCACAAAAAGGCTATTGATCCTGTAGATCATGGATATTTGTTTTGTACCCTTTTTGCTTTTGGTTTTAGCCCAGGTTTGTGTCCTACATTCAGTTACTCTATAATGATATATATAGTCTATTTAAGGTGAATAGTGTTGTGAGCACTTTCTGGCCTTTTTCTCCCTGTTCCAGTTTATACTCCAGTGAAAGGGTCTGCATATGCTGTCAATGGGACTGTGTTTATTACTCATGATTGTGATGTCCAGGTTTTGACTGAATGTCAGCTCTCTTAAGCAGGTTTCCTCAACTCCCATAAATTGGGAGAAGAGTGACACACTCCAGCTGGGGGCTTGGGTGATCTCCTGCATTCTGACTTTTCTGGGGTTGGGGGGCTATTGTGGAGCCAAACTGGCTTTAAGGCAGTGGAAATTATGCTGAGACCAGAAGATATTTTGGGTAAGAATTGAGAGGGAGTTATGGAAAAATTGGAGGAGAGGTTGCATATGTGGAAGTAGTATTTGCCTTGACTTTCTTTCCAAGGGCAGATGTTAGTCATTAATTAAATTGCCTCTGTGTTGTGGCATAAGTGTATTGTTTTGGATTCCCCTCCACTCTTTTTAGAAAAAGTTCAGAGGGTTCTTTTAGGCTTTTTCTGGGATGGCCATCATTGTCTAAGACAGAGTATTTTGTATCTGCTCATTGTGGAAGAGGTTCAAAGTTTCACTGATTTTTTTTTTTTGAGCGGAGTCACTACTTTTCAGTTAGTCTCTGCAGCAGCTGTTGTTTGGGTATGTGCCTGTTCCTTGGAAGCAACTAGCCTTTCCTTTTTCTTTGGTCGGGAGGGGGATTGGGTTTTGATTGAGAATGTTTTTGTTGGACCCTGGGTATCTCAATTTTGAGGTGTTACTCAGTTCTTATCAAAACCTTTTTAATGCTTGGAGATTTTTTTTAAAGCTTTTACTACAGGATAGGTGGCTGGAGTTCCCAGGACTGCTTGCTGATCCCCTTGTTTATAACCCTGCCAAGAGAATTCTAGTTTTGTCCCTTATTGCAGCAGGTTTAACAAAACTTGTTCATTTAATTGATTTTATATGGGTCTCACAGGATATCTTGGCTGTCAAGCTTCGTTTTCATTCTGTTTGCTGGGGTTCTCGGTTTTTATCACAGGTGGAATCAGCCCGTCCAAGGGGCACTATTGCCAGGCTAGACAGTTGCCTCCTTGAGCGAGCCATTCCTGATTACACTAGCATTTCTATTTTCTTTCCTGTTGTGGATTGGAATGTTGACAATCCTGGCACCTTGCTTGCCTTCAGTGTGTCTTCTGAATTTACTTTTAATAGCTTAGGCCATAAGTCATTGTATATGCTTGTGGTAAAAATTTGTCATTTTCAAATGCTTGTTGATGATCCCAATACGATATTAGAAAACAGCTTCTGGTGATGGATGCCAGTCTGGCACACTGTATACAATCTTCCAATTGAAAAGAGGATAGGTGGCCTCCAATGGAGAATTCTTCACGAGGCTATTGCCATGAATGTGTCTATGCATCATTTGATTCCAAAGGTGTCCATGTCATGTCCTTTTTATGACATGGAGGAGACTGTTTTCATATGTTTCTTATTTGTTCCAAGTTACAGCCATTATTTGTTTTACTTCAGGGTATTTTTTGTTTATTGTCTCAACAGTAAAAATAAATACAGGAGAAAAATTAAGTATAGGTTCATAAATAGATCTGTGGGATGCCTTGCAAAGTTTATGTTGGGTAAAGCAAAGATGGCCATTTCAAAAAGTAAACTATGTAAATTATTTGGTACTGGGGCTTCCGATGTTCTTTGTGTGTGTGTTTTAAGATTTTTAGTGGTTTTACACTTTGATTTGAAGTTTAGATATTATACTCTTATAAGCTATTTGGATCAATTCATTCAACTGTGGGCTATTGGAAATCATTCTGTACTAGTAGGGATGGGCAAATATTTTTTTCTTGTTTTTACTGTGCTTGTTTTAAAAGTTTCTCTCTCTTCTCCCCCCCCCCCTTCCCATTCTGGGGTAGATCTCTCCCCCAGCCCCAGAATAGATTTCTCTATCCTCTTCCTCTTCCAACCCCTCCCTCCATGAAGTTCCATCCTGGACTGGAGAAATCTTCCTTATAAAAGTTTAATCCAAACCAATAGAGGAGTGTGGATTCATATCAGAGACTTGCACCTGGTTCTCCCACATCCCAGGTGAGTGCCTGGGGCACGCTTGTTGGTGTTGTGCCTCTTTCTCTCCCTCTCAAAATTTTGAAATGGTTGGTTTTGTGCCACATCAAAATGGAAACAAAGGTCAAAACCTCAACATTTTTCGTGAAACAGTACTCTTGCTTTCCAGCCAGCCCTAGTTATAAACAAACATTTTAGGCTTCCATAGACATTTATTTTACTACAGAGTCCAGAAACACTTAAATTAAGCCAATTGAGGTCTAAAATAAATGTGCACAAAAAGAGAGAAATATGCATGTTGTTCATCAAACATCAACTTTTTAGGAAGACAGTATGTGAACCAATAAAACTTTGGGAACCACTGCTCTAGATCCCTTTCCCCTCCCCACCCCCGATAGTTCTTATGAACTTTGTTACCAGGTGTGATTAGACACCAAATAAGTCAGATGTACATTAAAAATGCCATTGATAAGATAAAACACTGAGTATAAGGATACAGATATTATGGAGGTTACAGGTGATAGAACTAGGATCCTCAAAGCAAGGCTTAGCTTGAGAGGGAAGAAACAGAAGTATTTGGTATTCGTAAAGATAAGCATCAAGTATAAGTGAAGTTTAAAAGAGAGGGGAGTGGTCTAGGTGTTTGAGTACAGGAACTTGTAATCCTAGCTCTGGCACTGACTTGTATTATCTTTGCAAATGTATCAAATCCACAACTTTAATAGGAAGAATACTTACCTGGTTCAGGGGAAGACTAGTTAATATTTGCAGCACTTTGAAGATTAAAGTGCTACATAAGTATTGTTAGTACTAAACCAAGCAAAATTTATTCTGGAACTTCCCAGCCATAAAGCTATATCTTTCAAGTAGTTTGCAAGGAAAATGCATATCTTATGTATATATAGCACTTCCATCCTGAAGGAATACAGTTTTGTAACATGCTGAAGATGTCTGGTTGGCAGATGTATGGTCATTTTATGATTGTGTGTAAAGAGCAGTCACAGATCAGAGGGCAAGTTAAGTTTGTCTGGGTTACTATAAGACCAAATTTCCATATTTTACAATATTTTTGTTTTACATTCCTGGATTTCAGATGCTTATGATTTTTAAAACTACTTTTTCCAACAAAGGCTTTATTATGGTGATAAATTAACATCCTTAATTCTTGTTTAAACAAAGCTATTTGGTTTGGGGCTTAAAAAAAAAAACGGCCCTCAATGTTAATTTGATGTATATTATTAACAGGGGAGTTCCCAGGTGGCCAGCCGATAGCTTTGAAACTTCACACTAGCTTTCTGGAATGTGCCACCCTGGAATTTGTTTAATCAGACATAAACTATGTAAATTGCACCACACACCCTTCCCATGTAGCCACAGCCTTGTCTGGATTGAATCCACTGGGCTGTGTCCTCCTTATTACTGCATGTGAAGCCACAGCTGCTAAAAATACTTTCTTTTGTCTGGGGCTAGGCGGGAAGCTGCACATCACAATGTTAGAAAAATGACCTGGCCCTAAATGATCCATACTTCTATAATCCCCAAGATGGACTACTGCAATTCATTATAATTTAGGAATAAGCACACAGACTTTAAAGAAATTTAATTTGAATGCAGCAGTCCATCTCCTCATCAAAAATAGCTGCTGAGATCATATCACTCCAGATACTCTGGTACACTGCCTACTGCTGATACACTTGCTCAAATTCAGAGTCTCAGTTATAATCTAAAAGGCCCTCCATGGCACTGACCAAGCATCTCTCCCCACAACAGTTACATTCCTCAGGAACTATGAAACTGTCAACTCGGTCAAGGATGAAACTTACAAGAGCGTGAGAGTTCTTGAAAGCTGGCCTAAGATCACTGTGATGAAATGAAATACAAATGTCAGTACCTTCATCCATTTAATCTTCCCACAAACATATTGTAATAATTCTGTGCTCCAAAATGCAACAGGAGATGGCCTGTTTGGTTGCAAGAATTTTTTTTTTTTTTTAAAAAAAGGTCCTCAAGCATTAGACCAGTGGTTCCCCAACTTGTTCCGCCACTTGTGCAGGGAAAGCCCCTGGAGGGTCAGGCCAGTTTGTTTACCTGCTGCGTCTGCAGGTTCAGCTGATCGCAGCTCCCAGTGGCCGCAGTTCGCTGCTCCAGGCCAGTGGGAGCTGCTGGAAGCGGTGCAGGCCGAGGGACATTCTGGCCACCACTTACTAGATAAATAGGACTATGGTGGTCCTTAAAATGGAGGTTTCTGGGTCTGGAAGAACTATGATAGATTACACAAGACGAAGATATGGGTAATCTCATAACCTTTGGTAGCCAACAAAAAAAATCTTAGCGACAAAGTAGCTTAGGCTATGTCTACACAGGGATAAAAAAAATCTGCAGCTGCCCCAGGTGAGCTGACTTGGGCTCACGGGGCTCGGGCTCCATGGCTGAAATACTGCTGTGTAGATGCTCTGGCTGGAGCCTGAGCTCGGGGACCCTGCGAGCTCCATGAGCCTGAGTCAGCTGACCTGGAACAGCCACAGCTGTACTGTGGGTCTTCTGTCCCTGTACAGACGTACCCTTAGAGGGCACTTCAGTGGATCTTAGATGCTCCATTAACGTTCTGGCTAACAGGACACCCAGGTCACAGATTTAGCATATATGAATACATTTTAAAAAGCCACATGCCTAAACGTCATGATCACAAACACCACCCGATCCTTCTCCCACCTAAGCCAACTTTACACTGGTGTAACTCAATGGAGGTACTTCTCATTTACACCAGTGTAGCATATATGGGGAGAATCAGGCACAACGTCCCCAAGCTTCCCCTCTAATGTCATTTACATTTAAAGCTTTGTCCACACACAGACTTGCACCAAAATAACTAAAAAAAAGTTTAAATTAAATTAATACCTTGTGTTATTTCAATAGAAGTCTATATGGACACTCATCTTTCAAAATAAGTATCTTTTTTTAAGTAGATAAAATAGACTTGTTCTGAAATAAAGTGTCCTCACACAAACTTGTACCAACCCAAACTAACACAAGGAGTGAATTAAAGCCAATAAAGTTATTTCAGTGCAAATTTGTGTGCAGACCAGCCCTCAGTGAATAGATAGCAAAACATAGCAGAGCTTTCACTGGTCTATTAGCACTGAGATAGTGAGTTATTTTAACTGCTGCTCTTATACTACAAAGGATAGGTGAGAGGTAAGAAAATACCGTGTTATTGGAGATCCTTGGATATTATGGCTTGAGTAGCAGCACACTTTAAGAACTGTCATGTAGTCAGTGTTAGGATTGGTGGGTAAAGACAGGGGATATGCATTTGAGCAACATTATTTTTATTACAGTAGCACATAGGAGACCTCATCCTGAATCAGGACCCTACTGTGCTAAGCACTGTACAAACACAGAACAAAGGATCTTACAATCTAAGTAAAGACAAGAGACAACAAATGGATACAGACTGGGAGCACAAGGAAACAATCAAACAATAGTGGTTGGCATAAGAAGCAGTGCACAGCTCTCTCACATAAGAAATCTAGAACCCTGCTTCAACCTTATTAGCAATTCACTTTGGAGGAAATGTATTTGTATTGCATTCTTCCTTTTAGTGGTGAGAGGAGCCTGAGGCTCAGACAGGATTTGTCGGCTTTGATTTGAGAGCCCTGAAATACGTGGAAATCCTGACAAACATGAGAAACAACTATGAAGTTATTTATCCTATGTTCCTAAAGTGTCTACGTTTAGATCAATGTTTTCAAAAGTGAATGCCATAGCTAGGCACTTAAGTCCAGATTTTTAAAGGTATCTAGGTGTTGGCTGCTTTCAGCATAGCAATGTCTAACTGATTTAGGAGCCTAAATATTTTCAAAAGGGACAGTCAATGGGATTTTGGCTCCTAAGTGCCTAAATCCCTTTTGAAAGTGAGACTTACATGGTTGCAATGCTGAACCCAGCAATACCTTTAAACAATCCAGGCCTTACATCCAAATCTAAGTACCAAAATAAATAGTATGGGTTTCGGAGGTCTAATCACAACAATTCCCAATGACTTCAGCTTCTTTATTACCACTACCAAACAGTTTATCCATAAGGAAAATGGAGCATTTTTAGAGATTGCAACATAAAACATGACAATCCCAGTATCACAGACTTGGACAAGGACTTCTAGAACAATGAGAGAACCCTGCTGACTTTCCAGTGAACCCACATTTTTGTGGAGAACATTGGAATGGATTTATGGGCCTGCCAAATACATGCCTAATATAACTCCACAGCCTTCAAAGGTTATATGGAGGATCAATACTGCTTTATTTGTATTTGTGAAATACAGAACCCAAAAAGCTTTTATGTGAGAAAAGCAAATTCAGCTTTAGAGCCACCACCATGGTTTTTGTTTGTTTGTTTGCTTATTTGTTTTTTTTTGTTTGTTTGTTTGTATGCATCTTTTAAAGACCAAATTTTCTAAAATTTTACATAAAAGCCTGGGAAGGCAAATGGCCTGGTAGGATTCATTGTCTTGTTGCATTATAATACTACAAGGTGCCGTAAGTGGTAGCACGCATCATGTAGTTGTTCTTTCGCATTAGAAGAAGGATTATGGAGGAAATTGCAATGAATGCAATTGCTAATCATATTAAGAATTCTCACTTCACCTTCACTGGACATTCAGGAAATTGTACTGTATGACTGTTGTTTGTTGTGTTGGTGTACCCATGTTAGTCCCAGGATATTCAAAAGACAAGGTGGATGAGGTAATAACTTTTACTGCACCAGTTTCTGTTGGTGAAAGACAAGCTTTTAAGCCATACAGAGCTCTTCTTCAGGTCTGATATAGAATGTATCAATTTATAGGAAACTATGGTCTGTTCATTTGCTTGACACATTGAAAGCACTTGACACCGCATTGCATACAAAAAAGGACTGAGGATGTGAGTAAGGTCTGGTAAACTAACATTGTAACCTAATGACTTAAGAAAACACATGCTGGGAGCTTAGAAAGTCAACAACGTTTATACTCAAACACAAAAGTCATGATAAATGAAGAACAAACCTATTTTTAAAAGTTAAAGTAGTAACAGAGAAGGGTAAAATGTGTAGTAATTTAAAATATTTACTCTTTTGTGTCATACTCAGGTACAATCTGGGCTGATTGGCAGCTGTGTCCCCTCAATTCTCCAACCTGGGGTACCTATTACACTGCTTTGCTGTGAGATCTACTACTCCTGGTCTCCTCAGACAGCCTCGAGCATGTAATTTACTCCCTGTCATATTATATGAGTGCTACTGCCAGCCACCTTTGAATTACACTGCAGAGTGACACCAGCAAACTCCCAGTCCCAGACTTTCCCTAGAAATGTACGCCTTGTACTACCCAGCTCTCTCCTGGGCAATAGAAGCTCATATAAAAATCTGTCATTTTATTCACAGTAAATGATATGCACAAATCCTGTTATCTCAAGTTGAGTTTCCCAAACACTTAAATTCAAACACACTAGTTTAGATAAAACTATAAAACAAATTTATTAGCTACAAAGAAATAGATTTTAAATTAATGCAAGTAATGACATAAGAGTCAGAACAGGTTACACGAAAAATAAAAGTAAAATGTAACTAATGCCTAACTTAAACTAGACTGAATTCAAAGCCAAGGTCTCTCTCACCACAAGTTTCAGCAGTCTTACTGGCTGAACTTCTTTCAGTCATGATACAACCCCCATTCCAATGCTGCTTCCTTTGTTCTTCAGGTGTCATGAATGCCATAGGTAGAGGGAAAAGGAGAGATGATTTGGGGTGTCCACTTTCCCTTCTTGTAGTTCTCTCTCTTCTTCAAGAAGCATCTTCAGCTGAGGTTCAGGAGACAGAAAGTCTCTGTGGATGGGAACCCCAAGCTATAGATTTTTTGCCCACCCCCCTTTTCCTGCCAAAGAGTGGCCACTTATACTGGTGATGGTCCATTTGATTTTGTGGACACCTGGCTGAGGTATCAGCATTCCTTTTGTCTCTGGGGAACTGGAACACATCTTAGTAATATGATACAGAAGAATCTTCTAACTTCATATAGAATGTTGCCACACATATATTGCCAGGACAGTAATGATCAGCAAATTATGAGTTTTCAAACAATACCTCAACAAGGCATACTTTAGACACAATTTATCATAACCCTGTGAAATGGCTGGACACAGGGGTACACATCTGTTCTTGACTTTACTGAACATGTTACTGGTTTCATCTTGTATAATTTGAAGTGACCTTGTAGAGAGATTTAGGGGTAACTTTCCCTCAGATTTGTTTTTAACAATACATACCATCTGATGCAATCCGATCCATTTAAAAGGCAAACAACTGCTTTTCAGAAGTATTTTTATGAGCATCAGGGACCAGTCATCTCTAGCTGGGATGAATTAGCAGCAGCCTGGTAGTGGGCAAACTCCATCCATGGCAGGTATGTCATCCTTATTTTACCTTCAATTTGTCACATTTGTAACTAGTACTCTATGGGTATGTCTACACTCCAATTAGACACCTCTGGCTGGCCCATGCCAGCTGACTCGGGCTCAGGCTAAGGGGTTATTTAACTGTAGTGTAGATATTTGGATTCGGGCTTGAGCTGCAGCCTGAGCTCTGAAACCCTCCTAGCTAACAGGGTCCTAGAATCCAGGCATTTTGAATCCAGTGTCTTATGACTTATTACAACAATCTGTAACCCACTAACCTCCCTTTTTTGTCCTGTGACTGCAGAGGTATTAACAGGCCACTCTACCTTGAATCGTCCCTTAGAATATTATGCTAAACAATCTGTTCCATTGCGCATTTATCTCTGACACTGAATATATTTCCCAGACCTGAAGAAGAGCTCTGTGTGGTTTGAAAGTTTGTCTCGCTCACCAACAGAAGTTGGTCCAATAAAAATATTACCTCACCCACCTTGTCTCTCTAATATCCTGGGACCAACACAGCTACACCTACTCTGCATACATCATAATCATTATTTATACTTGGTCATATGTATGTTAAATTTATACTTTATATGATCCATTGAAATAACAAACAATGCAATCAAATCTTGTCATGGTTGTTATTATGAGCTAGAGGTGTTGACAGTGATTAAACAAGGAAATACCATGCACAGGCTATACATAGCTATTGCAAAATTCAAAGAATTCAACCTAAACATTAAGGACAGATATTGTATCTACAAATGTGGAAAGATATGCAAGTGTCAATAATGTGTCTAGCTTTGTGATATTAATAAGTGACCAGGAATTCTTTAATTTAGATCAGACTGTATAATACTAGATGCCAAGTCCTGCTCACCTGACTCACATAAATAGTCCCACTGACTTCACTGAAATTAGTCCTGTCAGTAAAGCAAGCAGGATTTGGAATTAAGGAGAATCACAAGATTCAGGTTAACATTCTTAAGCACTTAATGCCTAAATTACACCTAAATCCCAGTGACTTTCAATGAGGCCTAGGCTCCTAAGGCTCCAATCCTGCATATACTTACGCATGTGTTTAACTTTACTACCATGAGCACTCTTGTGCTGGCAAATATAAACAGTCAAGTAACACTTGAACACATACACTTGAAGAGCTACATGTTCAAAGTTCCTAAGTCCCAGGCTACTACTTAGTCCTTGTCTATATTGACGGCAGCGTGTAGCTACATGCCACAGTGAAAGGCAGGCTGCGTCCACACTGTGGTGTGTAGCTACAGGCTGCAATGAAAGGCTCTAGCAAGGGGAAGACGATGAGGAAAGCTCTGGCAAAGGGAGCTGCTGGAGCCTTTCCCTGCTGCTTCCCCTCTGCCAATGTTCAGACTAGGATGTGCGCAGTCTGAACTAGTGGTCATAGCAGGGGCAGTCAGGCATAGTGGTCAGAGCCAGAATCAGCATCCAGGAACCAAGCCAGGGGTCAGAGACAGTGATCAACACAAGTCAGGTCCAGTTCGGCAGCCAATCAGGAAGTCTCTCAGTTGCTCAGACAACTTCCTGTGCCTCCTTCTGGCTTAAATAGCATGGTCAGGCCAAGTAGAGGGACTTCTCATTGTCCCACAGACAGGATCCTCATGGGCAGTGCCTCAGGGAGGGAGGTCAGAGTTCTTCTAGCTCCTCACTTCTTGTGGTTCTGGGTGAGCTGCCTAGTGACAGCCAGTTGTGAGGGCTTCCTAGGAACCCACGAGCCTGGGTTTGAGACCCGTGTTACAGCCAGAGTCTTTTGCTGAGACAGCAGGACCAACGTTACCAAAAAGAGCAGCATAGACATGGGAGGCACTGCTTGGGCATGCAGAGAGCCGTGCAGGGTACACACCCAAAGGTTATGGCATGGCTTTACTCCACTTGCCTAAGCTGTGCCTCACCACCTACCCTGCTATTTATACCCAGGTTATCTTGGTATGCAGTGTATGTACTCTATATACCGCCTCAAGCATAGACCTATCATTAGTGTTTGTTAATCTTATACATATTTATTTCTTTAGCACCAACAATTTTCTTTCTTTGTACAGTAAACAAGATAAAGACAATCCCATCACCAAAGAGCTTACATTCTAAAAAAAGAGAGACGCAACACTGCAAATAGGTCCCAACAGCTTCTTCCCCATGATAGCCAAAGGCAGTACTCCTCATCCCCATAGCCCAAGACCTCCTCTAGTCACAGAGGCTGATTAAGGATTCAGGAATTGTACCTTGCAGTCATGCAGCTTGTCTGCAACAGAAGGCTTTCCTCCATGGTTTTCAGTAGGCTTTTAGTCGTGTGGTTTTCCATGGAGATAGGCTTGAACGCTGGGGCAAGGTTGATGTTTGTAACTGGGATCTAGAATCCCTCCATCTGTGTTCTATATTCCTTTGCTTTCTCCCTCATAACACCAACAATCTGCAGCAAGGGATCGACAGTTCTCTCTGAATAGCTTGGCTTTGCACCAACCAAAGCTGTGGAGAAAACAAATGTTCTTGTTTACTTTTCAGCCCACACTAGACTGTAATTAATACAACCCTCCGTTCAAAGTAATGCAGCAAGTGTTCACTCCTGAACAAGAGTTCTGTGGATCACCCCTTTCCTTTTCCATGATTCTGACCAACCTCCTCTGTCCCACAGAATAACTTTGTAACACTCAGGTAATACCTTCCATCAAACCCAAGCGTAATGAATGTCAGGACATGAGTTAAGATGCATTCTTTATCCATTTGTGTTTTACTAAGAGTTTTTGTTTTGCTCTTATTTGGATTTTATCCTGTGTAATTAAGGCTCCTAGCTGCCATAGCAGTAGGTGCTACAGAAGTTAGTATTAACAATAAATATATAAATCAGACAAAAGCAATGCAGTAACAGATGGTCTCTCTGCAACATAATGGGGTACGAGTCTGAATAAGGTCAGTCAGGACTACATTTTTATTTTACATATAGAACTTGAATTTTATTATTTTTGTTATAGTTCACAGCTATGAGGGACCAACTGATCTCAAGCTGGGGAGTAAATGAACCGCAGATGGGGTTAAAGAGACTTAGATGCTTTATATGATATCATCTGTTGACAGAAAGCTAGATTAGTTCCAGCATGAGCTGCAACATTCTCCTAAATAGACCCCTTGTCTAACATTCTCCTAAATAGACCCCCAATGAATACACCTAGTGTTTCCCTTTTTTTTTTCCTTTTTTTTTCAGTTTACACTGAATCATAAAACAGTCTTTCAGAGTTTTGGGGGATTCAAGAGAAGTCACCTAGGTGGAAATCTATTCAGGGTTCATTTTATTACAAAATAAAAATAAACAATGGCAAATACAAATGGTTAAGTAACGTGCAACCGTCAACATACTACATAACTACATAACCAAATCTCTCAGGTCCCAAGTTACCTCTTAGTGTTCCTTAATCTTATAATCATTACTATTATTTATTATTTTTAACACCAACTATTTTCTTATCTCTGTACAACAATAAATAAAATAAAGCCAATCTTTTCCCCAAATATTTATATGATAAAAGAAAGACATAGAAGACAGAGCACTAGGAAAAAATGATGCAATCCCTAGATGTGTGGTAATACTCAATAGTGTTAAGTACAGTGCCAATAGGAGGATCTATGCCTATGTAACATAATGAAGAGTCATAACACACCTGTGAGGTAGGTAAATATTATGATGATTTGACCTAGGTCACACAGTTAAATCTGTGGCAGGGTCTGGAATATTAGCATGCAGGAATTCTAATCCCCAGGTCACAGATCATAAATCTGTTTCTCCCCTCTAACAGAGGTGCATCTCCTGTTAACTTTGCCTGGATAACTGAGAGGAGAACTGAACTCTTTACAATTACAACTAAACAGAATCATAGAATCATAGAATCATAGAATATCAGGGTTGGAAGGGACCCCAGAAGGTCATCTAGTCCAACCCCCTGCTCAAAGCAGGACCAATTCCCAGTTAAATCATCCCAGCCAGGGCTTTGTCAAGCCTGACCTTAAAAACCTCTAAGGAAGGAGATTCTACCACCTCCCTAGGTAACGCATTCCAGTGTTTCACCACCCTCTTAGTGAAAAAGTTTTTCCTAATATCCAATCTAAACCTCCCCCACTGCAACTTGAGACCATTACTCCTCGTTCTGTCATCTGCTACCATTGAGAACAGTCTAGAGCCATCCTCTTTGGAACCCCCTTTCAGGTAGTTGAAAGCAGCTATCAAATCCCCCCTCATTCTTCTCTTCTGCAGGCTAAACAATCCCAGCTCCCTCAGCCTCTCCTCATAACTCATGTGTTCCAGTCCCCTAATCATTTTTGTTGCCCTTCGCTGGACTCTCTCCAATTTATCCACATCCTTCTTGTAGTGTGGGGCCCAAAACTGGACACAGTACTCCAGATGAGGCCTCACCAATGTCGAATAGAGGGGAACGATCACGTCCCTCGATCTGCTCGCTATGCCCCTACTTATACATCCCAAAATGCCATTGGCCTTCTTGGCAACAAGGGCACACTGCTGACTCATATCCAGCTTCTCGTCCACTGTCACCCCTAGGTCCTTTTCTGCAGAAATGCTGCCTAGCCATTCGGTCCCTAGTCTGTAGCTGTGCATTGGGTTCTTCCGTCCTAAGTGCAGGACCCTGCACTTATCCTTATTGAACCTCATCAGATTCCTTTTGGCCCAATCCTCCAATTTGTCTAGGTCCTTCTGTATCCTATCCCTCCCCTCCAGCGTATCTACCACTCCTCCCAGTTTAGTATCATCCGCAAATTTGCTGAGAGTGCAATCCACACCATCCTCCAGATCATTTATGAAGATATTGAATAAAACCGGCCCCAGGACCGACCCCTGGGGCACTCCACTTGATACCGGCTGCCAACTAGACATGGAGCCATTGATCACTACCCGTTGAGCCCGACAATTTAGCCAGCTTTCTACCCACCTTATAGTGCATTCATCCAGCCCATACTTCCTTAACTTGCTGACAAGAATACTATGGGAGACCGTGTCAAAAGCTTTGCTAAAGTCAAGAAACAATACATCCACTGCTTTCCCTTCATCCACAGAACCAGTAATCTCATCATAAAAGGCGATTAGATTAGTCAGGCATGACCTTCCCTTGGTGAATCCATGCTGGCTGTTCCTGATCACTTTCCTCTCATGCAAGTGCTTCAGGATTGATTCTTTGAGGACCTGCTCCATGATTTTTCCAGGGACTGAGGTGAGGCTGACTGGCCTGTAGTTCCCAGGATCTTCCTTCTTCCCTTTTTTAAAGATTGGCACTACATTAGCCTTTTTCCAGTCATCCGGGACTTCCCCGGTTCGCCACGAGTTTTCAAAGATAATGGCCAGTGGCTCTGCAATCACAGCCGCCAATTCCTTCAGCACTCTCGGATGCAACTCGTCCGGCCCCATGGACTTGTGCACGTCCAGCTTTTCTAAATAGTCCCTAACCGCCTCTATCTCCACAGAGGGCTGGCCATCTCTTCCGCATTTTGTGATGCCCAGCGCAGCAGTCTGGGAGCTGACCTTGTTAGTGAAAACAGAGGCAAAAAAAGCATTGAGTACATTAGCTTTTTCCACATCCTCTGTCACTAGGTTGCCTCCCTCATTCAGTAAGGGGCCCACACATTCCTTGGCTTTCTTCTTGTTGCCAACATACCTGAAGAAACCCTTCTTGTTACTCTTGACATCTCTGGCTAGCTGCAGCTCCAGGTGCGATTTGGCCCTCCTGATAACATTCCTACATGCCCGAGCAATATTTTTATACTCTTCCCTGGTCATATGTCCAACCTTCCACTTCTTGTAAGCTTCTTTTTTATGTTTAAGATCCGCTAGGATTTCACCATTAAGCCAAGTTGGTCGCCTGCCATATTTACTATTCTTTCGACTCATCGGAAAAGGAAAGGAGTACTTGTGGCACCTTAGAGACTAACCAATTTATTTGAGCATAAGCTTTCGTGAGCTACAACTCACTTCATCGGATGCAAACTGTGGAAACTGCAGAAGATATTATATACACAGAGACCATGAAACAATACCACCTCCCACCCCACTCTCCTGCTGGTAATAGCTTATCTAAAGTGATCACTCTCCTTACAATGTGTATGATAATCAAGTTGGGCCATTTCCAGCACAAATCCAGGTTTTCTCACCCCCCCCCTTTTTTTTTTTCCCAAAAACCACACATACAAACTCACTCTCCTGCTGGTAATAGTTCATCCAAAGTGACCACTCTCCCTACAATGTGCATGATAATCAAGGTGGGCTATTTGTTTCATGGTCTCTATGTATATAATGTCTTCTGCAGTTTCCACAGTATGCATCCGATGAAGTGAGCTGTAGCTCACGAAAGCTTATGCTCAAATAAATTGGCTAGTCTCTAAAGTGCCACAAGTACTCCTTTTCTTTTTGCGAATACAGACTAACACGGCTGTTACTCTGAAACCTTTCTCAACAAGTAGTCCCATTAACTTCATTGGAACTACTTGCGGTATAAGATATTATTCGGTGTGAATAAGGGTATTGCAATCTGGCCCAAATTAATTACTTAGTACTTATAAAATACTTTCCATCCATAGATCTCAAATAATTTACAAAGATGGTAAACATTGTCACAGTTCAGGCAACAGCACCTATATTCCCCCCTTCTTGGTCCCTCAGGAACACCCACTCTAAGCACCTGGTTCCTCAGCTATCACCTCTCCTGGGCAGAGACCCACATCTTTCTCTCCTAACTGGTTTTTTTCTGGTACAATACAGTTCCCTGGACCCTGCCTACACTGTATTATTCCCAGTAAGCCAGACTGCCTGAACAGACCTGACTCTGCCAGAGTTCCTGTGTGATGCTGGGCAAGTCACTTAAACCAAACTTTTCACAAGTGATCATTAACTGTGTGTTCCTCATTTTCTGTGTGCTCAACTTGAGACCTGGGAGTCTGATTTGCAGAAGAGCTGGACACTTACTGCTGCAACTGAAGTTAATAGGAGCTGTGCTTGAATATATGAAGTACCATATAATGCTAAGAACTCTGAAAAATCAGGTCCTAATCATCTCAAATTAGGCACCCAAAATTAGTGAAAACATCTGACCTTAATTTCTGGGCCTCAGCCCTCCAGCTGTAAAATGGAAATAATGCCACCTCCTCGCCTCTTAGTGGTTTTGTCAAGACAAAATAGTTAATGTGAACTGAGGTTGGCATGGATGTGAATGTTGTATTAACTGGTAATTTCTTGACCTTTGTGTTGATAAGAAAAGCAGATTAACAACCTAAACTCAAGTGAATTAAAAAAATGTTGTGGGAGAATTTTCCAATTTTTGTAAGTAGGATGCATTGTCATAATTATAAAGGGAAGGGTAACCACCTTTCTGTCCACAGTGCTATAAAATCCCTCCTGGGCAGAGGCAAAACCCTTTCACCTGTAAAGGGTTAAGAAGCTAAGAGAACCTCGCTGGTACCTGACCAAAATGACCAATGAGGAGACAAGATATTTTCAAAGCTGGATGGGGGGGAACAAAGGGTCTGTCTGTCTGTGATGCTCTTGCCGGGAACACATCAGGAATGCAACTCAGAACTCCTGTAAAAAGTTAGTAAGTAATCTAGCTATAAATGCTTTAGATTTCCTTTTGTTTAAATGGCTGGTAAAATAGCTGTGCTGAATGGAATGTATATTCCTGTTTTTGTGTCTTTTTGTAACTTAAGGTTTTGCCTAGAGGGATTCATAGAATCATAGAATATCAGGGTTGGAAGGGACCCCAGAAGGTCATCTAGTCCAACCCCCTGCTTGAAGCAGGACCAATTCCCAGTTAAATCATCCCAGCCAGGGCTTTGTCAAGCCTGACCTTAAAAACCTCTAAGGAAGGAGATTCTACCACCTCCCTAGGTAACGCATTCCAGTGTTTCACCACCCTCTTAGTGAAAAAGTTTTTCCTAATATCCAATCTAAACCTCCCCAACTGCAACTTGATTCTCTATGTTTTGAATCTGATTACCCTGTAAGGTATTTACCATCCTGATTTTACAGAGGTGATTCTTTTACTTTTTCTTTAATTAAAATTCTTCTTTTAAGAACCTGATTGTTTTTTTCATTGTTCTGAAGATCCAAGGGTTTGGGTCTATGTTCACCTGTGCAAATTCATGAGGATTTTTATCAAGCCTTCCCCAGGAAAGAGGGTCTAGGGCTTGGGGGGATATTTTGGGGGAAGACGTCTCCAAGTGGGCTCTTTCCCTGTTCTTTGTTTAACACGCTTGGTGGTGGCAGCATAGGGTTCAAGGACAAGGCAAAGTTTGTACCTTGAGGAAGTTTTTAACCTAAGCTGGTAAGAATAAGCTTAGGGGGTCTTTCATGCAGGTCCCCACATCTGTACCCCAGAGTTCAGAGTGGGGAAGGAACCTTGATATGCATCAATGTAGGTAAACATTCACACTAGTATCTACAGAAGTTGATAATAGAGGGAATAATACATTCCAAGCTATACAGTTTGAGATAACATGTTCTGACATCACTTTTTGAAATCTTTTGCCTTAACAAACAAATACAGTATGTCCTGCTGATACAGTCACTTGTGAATTAGGTTAGTCTCCTTGGATGACAAACTGTATCTTTATGTTTGTTCAGTGCTAAGTACACGAGCTGGAGCTTAACAAATAATCAATTATAATACTACTAAAGTATGTGAATGCTACTCATTGTACCCAGCATGTGCTGTCTCATGCACTAGGTACAGCCACAGAGGAGTACAGACATTTTAGCACTTTAAAAAAATGCAATCCCTGCCACATCAAAGTAGTGGCTGAACTCCATTTTGAAGGCATTAATCTCTAGTAGAGAAACAAGAGCTGTGTGGGCTCCTCATTCAACTAAGTCCAGCTCTAAATCTGTGGAAGCCATTACTACCTGTGCACGCTGTAGGAGGGAGTAGAACAGGTGAAATCAGTGAGGTAGGAGGAATGTGAATTGGTCCTGACAGAAGAGGAGCAAACTATTCTCATAAAGAAGGAGCAAGCTGGCTTTGACAGACAGAGGAATGTTTGGTTGCACTAGATGGAGGGGCGGGGGGAGGGTTTATCCCATCAGCATACTTAGTTCACTGGGATTCTTGAAGGAAGTTCACATTTTAGAAAAAGCTGGATGGTTGGGAGAGATATGGACTATTTTCAATCTTTGCCAGTGGGAAAATGCACCAAGTAGTTAGCTGAAGTAGGAGGGTAAGAGTCCTGTCCATTCATCCTTGTCTCTGCCATGGGCTCTCTGCATGATCTTGGGCAACTTGCTTAATCTGTGTGTCTTGGTTTCCCCATTTGTGATAATGTTTCCCACCTCACATGGGATGTTGTGAGGCTTCCAAATGTCATGTTAGCAAAGTGCCCTGTTCTATAGAAGTGTAAAGCATTAAATTACAATAGTAGTCCAACAATCTCACTAAAAATGCACATGCACTACCCATCTGACGGGTTGAAACCTTCACTGTCCTTAACTGCGGACAGATGAATTAACTCACAACTTGTTAGAAGCCCATAATCACCATGTGTTGTTATGTCTCGATGCTCAAATCAAATAAAGTAGAGGGTGCAGTTTCTTGCTCTCATCTGCAAACCAAGTACCTGCTTTAATTAAAGTTACTTAGATTATTCATCTAGGATTTTAATAATCTGAGATGGTCTGTGCTGAATTTGTTGCTATCAGTCCAGGATTTTTTTTGCTGCACTCCTCACCATAGTAAATTAAGAGACTTGATGTTGGTGTAGTAATTGCTACACAGAAAGGGAGAAGCAGGAATATTATTTATGTTTCTCAATGGGACGGTACAGGGAAGTATTCAGAGTACTGTACTTCCCTGTCTTCATGAAAGAAGTATCTGAGACACTCTGTGCACAGTTGCTAACAGTTAGATTAACAGATTCCAAATCCAGGCGGGACCATTGTGATTATCTAGTCTGACCTCCTGTATAACACAGGCCATAGAACTCCCTCAAAATAATTCCTAATGAGACTTGTTAGCTTTAAGCTGCAGCAGCCACACTAGGAGAAGCCAAAAGAGGTCAGATTTAGTCTAGTTTACATTTTTCTAGATGCTTGTTACAAACAGGGATTATCCATTTGACAGTGGATCAGTACTGCCTTAAAAACCGGTGCTTGCCCATACCACTTTAAAGAACAGATCTTTCATTATGTCCAGATTTGATTTGCATTGCATATCCTTTGAACAAGAATTCTCTTACGTTGATTTGCAGCCACCTACTATTGGATCTAGGAAAACATTACACACCTTTAAAACTACCTAAGACAGTAAATAGTGCATAAATAAAAAACAATAGACCTTAAGCCTACTGCCAATTTCCTCTTAGCACCTGAATACAGGCATTGGTGGTAACTTTAGAGTTAATTTCATTTTCTGGCACTGATAATCTTACCAACAGACTGAGGTAAATCATCATCTTTTAAACAGCAAACACTAAGACACAGAGTTTCCTCAATTGAATTCCACACAGTTGCTCACCAATGTATACCAATCTTGGCTAAGAACAGAAGTTTGTTTGACTCTCCTGTCCAATGGGGCTATTGTAAGGAAAGGGCTAACGTTTTTATTGACATTTTGTTAATTTCATGTTTAAAAAAAAATCCAGGAAAAAAATTCCTATAGCACACTCCATGCTCAAAGTCTCAATATTCATGGAAGGCAAACGTGAAAGGATTGGGAAACCAGCTAACATGAACAATTTTCCATTTACTGGTCTGTCTCTTGAGAATGTTTGGGTTTTTTTGAAATGTGCCCTAAATCCAGAAGAGAACACATAGGTGCTTCTCTCATCTTAACGGTCAAGAGGTTAAATCTCCAAAGGCAGCTTCTAACTGAGCCTGGAATAAAATGAACCTGGTATGAATTTCCTTATCAATTGTTCCTAACAACCTAAAATGCCTCCTTCAAATTCCTTCAGAACAAACAAGAGGCCTAACTATGTTGACATCACCACATGCTCTTATTTTGTGTAAGCCTTGTCCTTCCCTCTCTAGTTACTTCTATCAAGTCAAAAAGACAGGTTTGTGAATTCTAACAGCAATGCATCCACATATCCCTGGTCTATCAGTGTTGTTAAAGGTCCATCACCAGAATCATGTGAGAACAATTCCAAGAGCTCAGCTAGCCTCAGTGTAATTTTTTATTGAAACTGTAGAAAGATTTATTTCTCTGTGGTGCAGAAAACTCTGCTGCCAAATCAGTCAAGTCTTGGTCATTCTTGAGTTTCTTCACTAGCTCCCATTCTCAAGGTACAAGGTTGCATGTTCTAGGCTCTGCATAATTCTTCCCCCACCTACGTCTCTTCTCCATTTCCTTCTACACCCACCACACACTCCATATGCACTGCCCAAGCTAGTCTCTATTTTTCCCTTAGACACGTTTGTCCACGCCCAAGTCTGGGCTTCTTTTTATTCCACCCATTACATTAGGAACAGCCTCCTAATTATTGGTCACCAAGCACCATCACTTCCTTTAAAAACTCCTAAGGACACACCTGTTCTATGAAACATTCTAGCTCTAAAGATCCCACCCCATTCTGCGTTTGCGCTGTATTGTATTGTACTGGCTTGTGCCTTGGACTGTAAAATCTGTTCTATGTTTGGCACTATATACAGTAAATAATAATTATACTCGGACATTCTCATACACCTCTCCTCCATTTTCTACACCTCTCCATTGTCTGTCCATTATAATTATGTTATACCAATAAAATAAAAACCAGCAGGATCTTATTAAAGGGAAAAAGGCAAAATACCACATTTATTGTGAATACAGAAAGAATCATAGTAAGCAGTTAGTTATAGTTATAACATTCCATCCAATCTCATATTTATTCACACATTCATTCATACAAACACACACACACACACAGGTTCTGCAAGGTTGTTATCATAGTTACCAGCCTTAGAGTTGCTCATGCCAAGCCACTGGCCAGGTGGCCTGGACATGAGGAGGGAGCAGGGCCTTGTCAGATGCTCATCTGATGCTCCTGGAAGTTGGTTTGCAGAATCAGACCCCAAAGTTCTCACTTTTTAGAGTCTATTTTTATAGGAATTTCTTCCTATGCCAGTCTATGGGAATTGCTTCATCATGCTGTTGCTGAATCAATCAGCAGATAGCACATTCCTGACAGCTCCAAGATGTTATCTTGTTCTTTGGTTCTCCCATTCTTGAGGCTGTTGGGTGGATTCCAGTCTGCCCTCCGGGGGGGGGAGTCCTCTGGTTATTTCCACTTGACGCCTTCTTCAGCCGATGGACACTGGATTCTTAGGCTGGCACCTCCCTGATCATTCAGTTATTATCCACACCAAGCGTCCATCCACATACATCCTCTATCTCTATTTTAATCACAATTGTTAATGCAACAAAAGGGCATGAAAGTCTCTGGGTGCTGTTTCTGTTGTTAGAGTATTGCTTTGAGTCTCTCTCTCTGTGAATTGCTTTGAGAACAGACTCTGTCTTAGAATGTACTAACACAATTAGCAGCTTGCAAGTTTCACACATAGAGGGAGAGAAACAGTACCAAAAACCAAGAGACCTCTTAATTAGTAATACCCTGGAATTTAAACTCTGGGGAATCAAACTCATTTGTGATTTTAATACAGAACTTCTTTAATATGATCCAACAATTACACTTTGAATTTGTTACCAAATGCATGTTTTGAAACACTTATATATTTAACCATTTAACCCTCAGTATTGTCATGGGACAATGGTAAAGCATTATAAAAAGTGTCGTTTTCTTAACACTTTGTTAGAATATTGATTAAAAAACCAATATATATCCTTACCTCTTTCCTCTCCCCTTTTTATTCTTACATAAACAATCTTAAATAAGAATTCATATTGAATAAACAATACAGCTAAATGAGTCACTCATCACATGATTGATTAGATCTACCATCTTTTGGCCTTGAGGAGGGTTTTGTCCAGTGGGTTCACTTGGATTATCAAATCCAAAACTGCAGATTCTTCTTCAGAAGGTTTAAAACTCCTCTGAACACAGTTATCTCCCTTCTTTAAGGCTGTGGTGTAAGTCTCAACAATTCAGTTGGTTTGGAACCAGATGAAGATGCTGCCCACTGTCACTGACTAATCTTCCTGCACACCAAAAACAGAAAAACCTGCCTTTTAACTTTTCTATGACCTTTTGACTTGTAGGTCCAATGAAAAACAGAATTTAGAGCTGGTCAAAAAAATCCCATCACATTTTTTTGTTGCAAGTGAAATTTTCACTAGAAGTACCAATTTTCAACAACATTTTCCAGGTTTTCATCAAAAAATTAAAACCCCCAAACTGAAAAAAAAATTAGATTTTTGGCCACAGAAAATATGTTGGTTTTCATTTTTATTTTTTGTGGGGGGTTTTTATGAAACCTTGAAAAATTTCAAGAAAAATTCACTTTTATTTTTGTTTTTCCCCAGACTACTTTGGTTTCATGTCTCAGTATTGGCCTATGACCTATGCTTCACAAAACTTTGCACCTCCCAAAACTCACCTATCCACGTGCCCCTTGTACTGTAAGGAGAACAATTCTTTCCTGGTCTCCCTGCAAGTGAACAGCTTATATCCTGAAGAACTGAGGTATGGATCTAAATTATTTAGCTTATTTATCTTACCCTGTAAACAGTCATCTGAACATAAGGTATGTTGGCTGCAGTGAGGGCAGTGTAACTCAGGAAGAAATTGTTTCAGGGAGCCACAACCGCTCCTTGAGTTCCTTGGTATGCTTAGAAAGCATTGAGAAAGAATGGATTTTCCCTTTATTATCTATATTAATCTAAGATACTTGAAGCTGGGGATATTTCTGGATTGTTTACATTACAGACTAAGACATTAGTTTCCATCCAAACACTGGAGCAGCTTTGCGTATCCAGTAATGAAAATAATGCCTCCCTTACGTTATTTTCTTAAATGACTGAAAGCAATACAACAATAGTGTGTCTCACCAGGAAATGATCAGCACAGCAAAGGCTGAAACATCCGAATCAGAAATTCTTTCACCATAATACAGATAATGTCCATTTAACAATAGATATTCTGTACATAGGCTGTCAGTTTCATTTCCTGTGGATGGTATCTATAGTCTCCAAAGTTGCTTTCTGCTTTTGCCAAAATAAAACTTCAAAAATTCAAGAATCCCTCAACTCTGCAAAAACAGTGTTTGGGGAGCCCAGTGCAGTGCTCATACTAATTTTCCCACTGGTCAGATTGGTACTATGGAAAAAAAACATTTTCCCCATTTTATTCTACAGACTCTCACAAAGAGAAGAAACAAAATATTGGAAATCATAGAATATCAGGGTTGGAAGGGACCTCAGGAGGTCATCTAGTCCAACCCCCTGCTCAAAGCAGGACCAATCCCCAGTTTTTGGCCCAGTTCCCTAAATGGCCCCCTCAAGGATTGAACTCACAACCCTGGGTTTAGCAGGCCAATGCTCAAACCACTGAGCTATCCCTCCCCAAATAAAAGTGACTTAATTTTTTTATTTTTAAAAGACTACAGATTTAGTCAATCACAGATGCAGCCTGCTATATATCACTCTCAAATCACCAACCACCAATTCCAACAAAATAATTAGTCTATGGGAAAACTCATGTGCTTAAAGTTAAGTGCATGCTTAAGTGTTTTGCCAAGTCAGGATGAAATTACCCATGTGCTCACATTAAAACACATGAGTAATTTCATCCTGACTTGGCAAAACACTTAAGTGGACAAAATCAGAGCTGATCTGAACCTTCAACCAAAACTAAATCAAAATTTTAAGATCAGAAAAAAATTGCATGGTTATTTTTTCCTCTCCTATGTCTAAAGTTCGAGGGGGGAGGGCAAATTGACATAGTAAATTTACCAAAAATGCATTTTTGGGGGGGCACCAAAACTATTCACGAATTCAGGTTAAATTCAGAAAATTGTTTCGGCCAAACTCACTCTGATTTTTGTTTTGGATATATCTAAACATGTCATTTCAAAAAACATCATTTCAAAACACCATTTAAAACTTTTTGTTCAACTTGAGCAACATTGTTTTGGTTTTTCATTTCAAATAGAAAAACTCAAGGCGGGGAATAGTTTGGGTTAAAAAATGGGGGAGGCGGTATTTTTTCAGATTTTTTAGTTCAGCCGAACCAAAAAAATTATTATTCACTCAAGTCTACATATATTACTCAACTTTCTGTTTTCAGCCAGAACCAAAAGACAAAATATCAAAATAATAAGAGAAAGTCTATTCAACCAGCTAGAAACAGGAAGTCTGTTGGATAGGTTCAGATAAGCATGTAAAAAGTTTGGTGGTTTGTGTTTTCAATTTAAAGCTACAGAAAACAGTTCTAAAACAATATGCTGCTGGAAATGCAAGAATGTGGGAGAGTTTCTAAGCCAGGTCATGTATGGGGCATAACAGTGAGAGAGTATCTCTTCAAATATTTGACATAATTTGACAATGGGAGTCCAAAATGCAAGTAAGAAAGAAATGCACGCAATTACAATTAGTTTCTTTTACTTATCCATCAGTGTGAGTGGTTTAGATTTATTCATAGACATCCCTTTGAATGCTAAGAAATTCTGTTAATCTGGCATGTTACTGGAAGCCTCAAATTCTTTGAGCTCCATCATCCCTTCTGCTTTCATGCTTTCTGCCATCTACAGTGTCGTCACCACCATCCTTTTTACAGTGCTGCAGACGTCCCTTGGTATTGCAGCGGTAAATATTCAGGTGGGAGAAAAAGGAATCTTGCAGCATTTTTCAAGCATGTGGCAGTGGACAGCTCAGATCTAAAGTAACATTAACTCAGTCTCTGTATCAGCCCATCCCTCAGAGGAAGTTTGCACAGGATGCTTGGTCAACAACAGCACAGTTCTTGGATAGTCCAACATTCTGCAGGACCATTTCCCATCTCTCCATATTTCAGTCATCAACAAGGTTAGGAAGCCACCTTTCCTGCCTGCTCAGCAGGCCCTCTAAGATTTGCATACACTGGGGATTTGCCCTAGTTGCAAACGTTGGTGTGGCTGTATGAGTGCAAACCCTTAGGACGTAAAGGAAAAGCGGCCATTTGCACCAGTGGAACTTACTCCAGTTTTAAGCAGGCGTTACTAGGGATTTCACCAGTGCAGCTATATTGGTAGCTACCCACACTGGTGGCTGCAACTGTGGCAAATCAGGAGTATAGATAAAGCCATCATCATAATCCAAATAGCAGAGGGAACAGTAGGGGCAAGGAAGTTTGCATATTCCATTATCCAGGCCACAGCACAGTTGTTTCCCAACCTGTAAAACTGAGATAATAATACTTCCCAACCTCACAGGGTATTGCAAAGAAACTGATTAGCATCTGTACAGCATTTGGAGTCTCAGATGTTGATGGACATGTGCAAATTATGATTAATTACCTGAACTGGAATTTGACAAGGTCACCAAGTTTAACACCTGTACTCTGCAAAAAATTTTATAGGATCTTTAAAACCACATATGGTCAATCTCAATTTCACATCTTACCCAAAAACAGGCACCTGCAGTAACACAGGGTCTAATAACACTAATAACATGCTACAGCCTTATTTTAGTGAAGGCTCACAAGGCAGAATGCCACCTACTGAATCACCAGCACCACTCCCTTCAGCACCCATGTTTTTTTTCGTTGGAGGTTTCCCATGCAACTCCTGACTCAACCCAATCATATTTAGTTTGTTAAATCTGATATAGCCCACAGTAGTTTGGCTGAATGCCATAAAAATTACCGTTTAAGGACTGGCAAATTTGAAGTTAGTTATTCACTTCAGTAAGATTATATTTCAAAATAGGTTTATCATGAAATAATTTAATATAATCGCCGTGCATCCTGGCTAAAAATCCATAGAGCTAGATTATGAAACCAGTTGTAATAGTCACATCTTATCAAAATGACAGGAGTAAAAACAAGGAAGGAATTGGCATTCACATTACAGTACCATCGTGTTGCCACCATTTCCTGTTGGATGCATCCCAAAATATTGACAACATCTAAATGAAAACAGGAGATTCAAAGTTAAGACCAGGACCTAGCTAGAGATGGGCAAAAAAATCAATGGTGATTGTTTTGGCTTTGCAAATCATCAATCAGGTGTTGATTCTTCAAAACCAAGATCAGAATGGGGTTTGGACCTGCACCTTATTTTAACTGCAAAGTTCAGTGGGGGGAGGTGGCTACAAGAATCTGATTTAAACCCCTCTCTAATCTTAATTCTTTTTTAATGTCTTGTTTATTTGAATCAAAAGTTTAGACTTAGGCTGTCCTCTCTGAGGTGGTAGGAGTACTTCTGAGAGAGCATACCTCGGTTCCTTAGGTTACAGTGAGGGAGGAATTTGCTTGGTGCTGCAATGAACCATCTAGCTAGCTCAGGAAGCGGTGTTGATGAACTGCAAAGGAATGAAGTTCAGGATTCCAGTCAGATGAGGGTCACGGGGTGGAGGAGAACAAAGAAGGGAAATGGTGAGGATAGCTTCTTGCTAGTAGCCACTCTTGTGTTTTCACAATAGGTCATCTCAGTTCAACAATTGACTGACAGGTATGTTGCGTCTTTTCAGTTGATCAAAATTTCATTTTGAGCAACAGTTAATAAGAGATCCAATGGTCCCTTTGCCATTCTAGACAGTTTTAATCAGTAGATTTCAGAGTCACTCAAGCAAAGGACAGAGGTGTAGCCACGCCTCAGATAAAGTCCCATCGACGAATAAGGGTTTAGACACACTACACCTTTTGAAGGGGTGAATAGTGAATGAACATGATTGTGACAGGAACACCATACACTGGAGGAACCCAAGCTGCTCAGTTTTAGTAGGGTCCACATTGCACAATATGTAATCCTCACATCATTTGCACGAGCAGATGCCTGTTCTAGCTGAGTATGACGACACTGAAAATATTCACGCACAATCTTTTGACATCTGAATATTTAAAGATATCCTATTTTATACATTTTGTATACTGTGGAGGCAGCACAATCACAGCAAGCTGAGAGTTAAATACTGGTAATTCAGAAGATGACTTTCAGTAGAGGGTGGGCACATAATTCTCTTAAGTGCTTTTGAAATTCCTACCCTAAGAATCCAAAGGAAACTTAAGTAACTATTGAGTTTAATAAGATCTTATCTGAACCTGATATGTGCTATTACTCTTATACATCGTCTAAAGTGTGTTAGCAAAAACAACGAGGAGTCCTTGTGGCACCTTAGAGACTAACAAATTTATTTGGGCATAAGTTTTTGTGGGCTACAACCCACTTCATCAGATGCATGGGGTAGAAAATACAGTAGGAAGATATATCCGTCCGTCTCTAGTCTCTACGCAAAAGAATAAATGGACACAAATGTGACATCAGGAATCATAACATTAAAAAACCAAGAGGAGAACACTTTAGTTTCTCTGGTCACTCAGTAACAGACCTAAAAGTGGCAATTCTTCAACAACAAAAACTTCAAAAACAGACTCCAACATGAAACTGGCAATTGATTGTATCACATGATGCCCTGCTGTAGGGGTAGGTGTCCACAACTTTGAGGAGAATCATGTTTGAGCAGCTGGAAGTACAGCACCAGGTCTACATCACCATAAATACTATGATGCTAGTCACCTCTATTTCAAGGACGACATTGACAGTCATAGTTTGTTCTAATGGGTCTTCACATGACTGATTTTTCATTGTTCTTAAGATCGAAGGGTTTGGGTCTGTGTTCACCTGTACAAATTGGTGAGTACTCCCTAGACCAAATCAGGAAGAACAAAATTTACCACTTGCCACAGAGCCATTTGCCTAGCTGTGTTGGTTGAGCTGCATGTTGTTTCCATACCTGGTGCATGAAACTGCAGAACTGGAATTAAATTTGCAAACTGGACACCATCAGATTAGGCCTGAATAAAGACTGGGAGTGGATGTGTCATTACACAAACTAAAAACTATTTCCCCATGCTAATTTTTCCCCCTACTGTTACTTGCACCTTCTTGTCAACTGTTTGAAATTGGTCATTCTGATTATCACTACAAAAGTATTTTTTCTTCTGCTGATAATAGCCCATCTTAATTGATTTGTCTCATTAGAGTTGGTATGGCAACCCCATCTTTTCATGTTCTCTGTAATATATCCCCTCTTAGCCATCTCTTTTCCAAGCTGAAATGTCAGTCTTTTTAATCTTTCTAATATGGCTAATTTATAGTAATAGATAGAGTCAGCAGTGGCAGCTTAAAGGTGGGGGAAATCAAATGGCTTGACTACAAGGGAGGTTAAGCCAAATTAAATAGAGGTGTGAATTTAAAGTGCCTTAGTTAAAGTACATTAAACTTCTATGTAGATGTTTTCATTCAGAAGTAAAGTGGCTTTAGGTTGCTTTATCTTAATTCACTGTTTCTCTAGAGTTTTAAATGGCAAAGATAATATACTCCAAATGTAGCTGATTTGGAGATGCAGTATGGTATCTTCAATATTAGCACAAGATAGCAACCAAGTATTTTTGCTGAGAGTGACTGTGGAGCTAGTTAAGCAGAAAAAAGAACAGTGATTTACTGAACAGTTGGTTTAAAGGCCAGACTTTGGATTTTTTCCAATTTATTTTGTACCCATTTTTAAAAATTGTCCAGCAAACTAAAGTTAATGGGGGATCAAAAGCATAGAATCATAGAATATCCGGGTTGGAAGGGACCTCAGGAGATCATCTAGTCCAATCGCCGGCTCAAAGCAGGACCAATCCCCAATTTTTGCCCCAAATCCCTAAATGGCCCTGTCATAAATATAAAGGGAAGGGTAACCACCTTTCTGTATACAGTGCTATCAAATCCCTCCAGGCCAGAGGCAAAATCCTTTCACCAGTAAAGGCTTAAGAAGCTAAGTTAACCTTGCTGGCATCTGACCCAAAATGGCCAATGAGGGGACAAGATTCTTTCAAATCTGGAGCCGGGGGGGGGGGAATAAAGGGTTTGGTCTGTTTGTGTGATGCTTTTGCCGGGAACAGATCAGGAATGCAACCTCACAACTCCTGTTAACTTAGTAAGTAATCTACCTAGAAATGCGTTAGATTTCCTTTTGTTTAATGGCTGGTAAAATAAGCTGTGCTGAATGGAATGTATATTCCTGTTTTTGTGTCTTTTTGTAACTGAAGGTTTTGCCTAGAGGGATTCTCTATGTTTTGAATCTGATTACCCTGTAAGGTATTTACCATCCTGATTTTACAGAGGTGACTTACCTTTTCTTTAATTAAAATTCTTCTTTTAAGAACCTGATTGATTTTTCATTGTTCTTAAGATCCAAGGGTTTGGGTCTGTGTTCACCTGTACAAATTGGTGAGGATTCTAATCAAGCCCTCCCCAGGAAAGGGTGTGTAGGGCTTGGGGGGATATTTTGGGGGAAGATGTCTCCAAGTGGGCTCTTTCCCTGTTCTTTGTTTAAACGCTTGGTAGTAGCAGCATATGGTTCAAGGACAAGGCAAAATTTGTACCTTGAGGAAGTTTTTAACCTAAGGTGGTAAGAATAAGCTTAGGGGGTCTTTCATGCAGGTCCCCACATCTGTACCCTAGAGTTCAGAGTGAGGAAGGAACTTTGACAGGCCCCCTCAAGGATTGAACTCACAATTAGCAGGCCAATGCTCAAACCACTGAGCTATCCCTCCCCCTGTGTACAAACAGAAGATTTATGGGCAGGTGCTAATGCCAATATAAAAGAGGAGGGGAAGAAGGGCATCCTTGTCAGTAAGTTAAATCCTTTCTGTCCCAACCAATACCTTGTCACTGCTCCCGTGTATACAGCATCCTGTTCAAACAATCAAATGCCCCTTCACCACCCAGGAAAACAGCAGTGATGGCAATATTTAGATTTTTTTGCATCAAATTAATTCACAAACTAAATTTTGTATTTTCTAAATTTAAAGGGGGAAAAAAAATCTGAATTGATCATGGTTTATATCCTGGCTCGATTCCAACCTCGCTGCAAGGACTTTGGCATAGCTCTTACAACTAAAACAGATAAAGGAGATTGGCTGGTAGCTTTTGCAATTAGACTTCCTGATAGACTTCTTTGAAAGTTTCAGAGTAGCTGCTGTGTTAGTCTGTATTTGCAAAAAGAAAAGGAGTACTAGTGGCACCTTAGAGACTAAGTGTAATTCATGTTTTTGTTAAAACATTTGTTTAGGGTTTTAATAAAAAATAAAATAAAATTGGCTTTTCGGGTTGCTTTCCTGCATGGATTGGAGCTCTCTCGTCTTTTCCTTTGGATATTATTAACTCTAAAGGATTACTGCTTCCTGTTCTCCTTAATCGTTTTAGCTCCACCAGACTGGGATGTCCATTATCACTTCTATTATAAACTTTGCTTGTGCAGCTACCAGCCATAAAGATTAACAGTCAGATTTCATTTAGGTTGGGGCAGGGATTGTTAGGTCCTTAGAATACCATCACTAGGGTTGCAACAAGGACTTTAGACCAACTAAAAAGAGACTATGTCTCAGTGTTACCGGGCCCCAGGACATGCTGGCACAGGACTTTGGTTAGTGCTGTGTATCTGCAAATCTGTAAATGCGCTCAATGAAGAGATAAGGTTGTTTCTTTGGCTTTAGACCAAGAAGTTCTCAGTAACTTAGAAAACTTTGCAGTATGTTATATGCTGTGAAAAAAATTGATTGCCAAGGCTGCAATCAGCCCCAAAATTCTCCCCTCCCGTTTCCACAAACTATGACAGGCCTCTTAATCCCACATTCCTCCTACTCTTTTCAGAGTATGAATTACATTTAAATACAGAGGTTGTTTATCCTACTCCACCCAGTATCACATTGGTCATCTCACACTCTTTAAAATCTCTTTGGCAGTTATAACAATTGTTAATATGGAAAGGTATTTTTAGCTATCTTTTATGCTTACTAACAGCTAGAAAAGGGAAGAGAACAAGCATTGTGATGAGCTGCCTGGTTGCTGATCCACAGATAGGTGGTCCATAGACCTAATATGAAAATGAATGGGTATTTATGCTGCAGCAACTGTTCTTTATTATGGGTTGTCCACATGTATTATATTTCTGGGGCGCATGCACCCATGGACATAAGATCAGAATGTTTTAGAGCACCAGTGTTCATTGGGGTGATGTATGCACTCTGCATAGTCTCTGGCTTCCTGTAGCTTAGGTCATAAAGCCCAGCTCCTTTGCTAAAAACAGGTGCCAGATTGGCAAAAGGTGAGGTTTTAATGTCATTTATTCTTATGGAAAACTGTATGCAGTGGCCCCACTACAAAGGCCCGAATCTCTCCTGTCTGGTTGAGGTTATGGCCACTAGGAAGACAGTCTTAATGGAGAGGTGGAACAAAGGAGCAGGTAGCCAAGCATTTGAAGGGAGATCCCATTAAACTTGTTCAAACTATGTTGAAGTCCCAGGAGGGAGGTTCTCTGACTGATGAGAAAATATGAACAGAAAACCTTGGGAAATCTAATCACTGTCAGGAAGGTGCAGGCCTCTGGTATAACATAATGGAGAGATGCAATGAGTAAAGCACCATTCCCAGAGGTAGATTTCCTCCTGGCAAAGCAGCAATGAGCAAACTCCTCCTTCTTTGTTAGTGTATTACATTGCTGTGGTGTCATCCATGAGCACCTGTACTGTGCACCTCAAAGTGTCAGGAGGAAAGCCACGCACACCATGCCAATGACTCTCAGGTCCACAATATTTATGTGAAAATTCATCTCCTGGGAGGAACAGGGGACTTGGGTCCCAAGATGGGCCAGATGAGCTCTCCATCATACTGTGGACACACCTGACACCAGTTGGAGAAAGGCAAGAAAGAACCTCTTGGGGAATCATGATCAACATGTCTATGTGATAGCTGCCTGGCATACACACTTATTTCAACCACCTAAGTATGGAGCACAGGTGAAGCCTGGCAAATGGCATCATACTGGTGCAAGGGGCCCAGTGACCCTGGGGTTTCAGGGAAGTTCTGACTGATGTTCTTGGGTGAGATTGAAGCTGTTTGACAAGATTTAGAATGGTGAGAAATGTTATGTGGCAGATAAGCTTTTCCCACTAAGGAGTCCATCATGGTCCCTATGAACACTTTGCTCTGTTGACTCTGAGGCCAAATTCAGTTAAAAGGATGAGGATTACTCAGATTAGGATGTTCACTGTTGCAGTGACTGGCCTCAGATTAGCCAGTTGTCGAGAGGGTAGACTTAGATCCCTGGCCTTCTCAGGGCTACTGCCACCACTGCTAGGCACTTGGTGAATACCTTCAGGAGCGTGGATAGACTGAATGGAGCACCCTAGATTGGTAGTGACACTTTTCAATGAGAAACCTGAGACATTTCCTGTGGGCCAGCTGAAAAGCAATATGAAAGTACTGGTCTTATAAATTGAGACCTGTGAACTGGTCTACAGGATCTAGTGTAGGGATTATGGATACCAATGTCACCATCCTGAATTTGAATCATTGGGTGAAATGGTTGAGGTCCAGGATAGGGTGCCATCCCCTTTTCTTCTTTGCTACCAGGAAATAATGAGACTAGAATTCCCTTCCGTGGAATTCCAAAAGCATTTCTTCAATGACTTCAAGTTATAGGAGGGAGTCTACTTCTTCTGTGAGCAATATTTCATGAGTGGGGTGCCTGAAGGGGAAAGGGGTCAGGAAGGATTCAAAACTAGAAACAGTATCCCTTATCCACAATCTCTACAACATAATCTGGTTTCATGACTCCCAAAAACAAAACTTAAACATTTCCCATAGATTAGGAAAGGACAGGAGAGGAGGTGGAATTGGATCCACTAACTCTGCAAGGCTCTCAGCAGCACAATCAAACCTGCTGTTCTGAGGTAGCTGGGAAGGTGTACAGCAGAGGAGGAGAAAGAGGTAGATAGTCTCTAAGGTGCCACAAGTATGCTTCATTGAATCTGAGGACCCTAACAAATTTATTTGAGCATAAGCTTTCGTGAGCTAAAGCCCACTTCATCAGATGCATGCAGTGGAAAATACGAGAGAGAGAGAGAGAGAACATGAAAATAATGGGGGTTACCATACCAACTCTTAACACCACCAATCAATTAAGATGGGCTATTATCAGCAGGAGAAAAAAAACACTTTTGTAGTGATAATCAAGATGGCCCATTTCAAACAGTTGACAAGAAGGTGTAAGTAACAGTAGGGGGAAAATTAGCATTGGGAAATAGTTTTTAGTTAGTGTAATGACTCATCCATTCTCAGGTGATATCTGCTTACTGTAGCAGCATGAGGATGGTTACCTCTACCGCAAATAATGCTGAGGCTTGTACTGTCTCTTTCTGGAAGCCATGACACAAGGTAACCCAAGTCCTTCAATGTTAATCAGTGTTTGTACTGAAAAGGTTGCAACCCTCAAACAAGAGGTCCTTGATTGTTATGCGAATCTCCCTCAGTGTTCCCAAGAACTGTAATCGGGAGACCCTGCCGTCATTATCACAGGAGCCATACCCTTGGCCACCATATTGGAGATGTTAAATGTGGCCTGCAATGAGGTGCGTGCATCCAGCTGTCCCTCCTGCATCAGAGATTTGATTTCCTGTCTGTTTTTCTTTCAGGAGTCTGTCAGCACATTGAGAAACAGGGTCTCAATTCAGGAAGTCATATTTGGCCAGGAGTACTTGGTAGTTCATAAAGCACATTTGTAGACTGACTGAGGAATACAACTTCTGACTGAGGAATAGAAGGGGTCCAACATTGTTTTGTTCCTTATCCTTTGGAAATGCTTATGGGGATCTGCGGACTTCTCTTGGACATGGCCATGACTAGAGCCCAGTGTCAGGTGGTAGAAGAAATCCTCAAAACCCTTGCAGGGGTCTTCATAGCACCTCCCTGCTTTTTCTAGATGTAGGCACTATAGAGGCAGCCACTGGGAGCTGCGGGTGGTCATGCCTGTGGACGGTCAATGTAAACAAACCACCTCACAGCCTGCCAGCAGATTACTTTGATGAGCCGCAGGTTGCCCACCACTGTTCTGGAGACTGTGCAAAGGTCGGTCAGTGACCTGTCAGTGTTCAGGCACCATCAGCACTTGATCTAGGCTTTCGACTGCTTGCTAGGCTGTATCTGCTCCTGGTCAGAGAGGGAGATCTACATCTCCAGTCACCATGTCAGCAATGCTTTTTCCATCCTGTCTTCAGAGGGTTCTGAAGGAGTGAAGAAAGTTCTGGCCAATTCCATGGTGGAGTAATGGGATTTCCTCAATGTTGAATGGGCTGTGGAGCCCAGGATGGACCATAGCTTATCAGGGTGCTTGGAGAACAACACTACATTATAAACTCCTAAAAGTAAGTTAGATCTAAGGGACTCATACTGAACATGCCAACTTCGTTTGTAATAGCACTTCATTTGGAATCTGTGAAACTGAGCAGTATCATCAGAATGCTCCTATAATGTTATGAGTAGAGGATAGATAAACTAAACAAGTTAAATAGATTAATCAGACAGAGGGGTGGAGCAAGACAGTTGCACTCAGCAATGATAATTCTGAGGCAAAGGAAAGTCATCTAGGCAAAGGAGAGGGAAAAATAAGCATTTTATTGAAAGTGTACAGCTGCACCCAATGATAAAAATATTCCATGAGGCTCAGCCATAACGTTGGTTAAGGTAAATCAATTTACTGCATGCTAGTAAATAACTAACTTACAGTATCAAGAATACAGCAATGCAGTTACTGTACTTGGAAAATTAGTAGGACTGTACTTAGTAGCAGCTGTATAAAGTCATAATAAAGATTTACAGTTCACACACACACACACAGAGCTTAGCTATGGAAACAGTATGTGTTTTGGATGAACAGCACTGATCTGGCATTCATTAAAGATACAAGACCATTATTAAAAATGAATTATAATAAATTTGCTGAAAAATGCAGTTTTGATCAACACAAAACTATTCAAGAGTTTGTATCAAGTTTACTCAATAGAAACTAATATACAAAACATTTCATTTCAACCTGACTCAAATTTTCTCATTTAAAATTTTGGGCATTTTGACAAAAGCAAAGGGGGGGGACTAGATTCACAAAACGCTGGGGGGCCAGAAAGATAAGCTCCTTTATAACCTTTAGCCCAGTGATCAGGGTACTCTCCTAGGACATAGGAGCCTCAGGTTCGATTCCTGCCCCACCTTCTTGGGGAAGGGTTTGAACAGGGCTCTCCTTTATTACAGGCACATTCCTTAACCACTGGGCTATGGAATATTCTGGTCTGGAGTTCAGCCTCTACTTTTTATAAATAAATAGTCATTGGAGCAGGGGCACAGACTTGGGTCTACCACATCTCAGGTGAGTAACCTGGAATTTTGTGCATTTAGTCCTTCTTTGCTTTTGTTAAGATGCCTGAAATCTAAATGAAAAAATTCACATTAGATCAAAATGTTGTGTTTCAACCCAGTGTGAAATTTTTCTATTTTTCAAATACCTGAACATTTTTTGGGGAAAAAGTTAATTTGCAGTTCAACCCAAAGCAAAACTGCTTTGGATTTTTCAGAATTGTCAGTAAACCAAAACATCTATTAGTCACCCAGCAGTTCCAGGCTTTACTTTTGACCCCAAGTTCAGATTCCAATTGTAATGGTTTTACAATATTCTCCCTTCTATCTCCCCGGCTAACATGTGAAATATCCACACACACAAACAGGAAATTTACAAACTATAAAGGGGAAACAGTAGAATACTCTACAAAGTGCTGTCAAATGCACAAAATAAACTAACTGCAAAAATAGATTTTCTTCTAATCTTAGGTTAGACATGTACCAACAGTAGGTAAAAAAATTTTAGACAGAAGTGTGATTTACAAATTGATGGACTCCCTCCAGCCAGCTTTAACATCTCAGAATATTTAACAGAATATTATTTCCTTCCCTCAGAGCCAGCATAACGAAAGGATGCACAAAATTGCTGCCTTGACACCTTTTGGCTGAGAGAAAAACAATTTAATTAGCCTTGAGTTGTGTCTACAATACTTTCTGGGTCCTTCTTGCCAATATTTCCTGGCAAACAGAATGGACTTCTGTTGTGCAGTGGCTCATAAACAGTATGTCTGATTACATGATGCTTTCTCTCCCCTAGCAGATTTGTCAGTTTATTGAGGAGCTATACAGTGAATGTTAGTATACTCACTAACAGATACGATAAAATGCCAACTTAAGAACTTGGAGCAAGTCCACCTTTTTATAGCTGATCTTTGAACTGGAAAAAAAAAGTAACTTTCACATTGGACTTCAGTTTAACTTAATGGATCGCACAAATCCTTTTTGACTAAATTAAAATTTAAGGCACACTTTTGATATATCCACCAGAGACATAAAATTTTGAGAATACACTATACACACACACACATATATATATGCGCATTTCTACTCATGATTAGTATCAAGTCATCAATATACAATTTGTAAGGAAACTCTCTCTTTCTATGGAAATTATTGTATCTGAGAAGTTAGGATTTAGGTAGATACTTGGGGAGCAGAATTTTGGGTCCGTGCCACAGCTCATTTGATTATTCAGATGCCCTCAGATAGAGATGAGACTTGCCGTAGAGACTGCAACACCGGTTCAACATGATCTCCTGTGGCAGCGTGTCCTTGACTTGAGAATACCAAGTGTCTGGGTCCTGAGAGTTGCTGGGCACATATGTAGCACTCCTGTAGAGTGTACTTTCAAAATAGAGGAGGAGAAAAAAAGGCTGTCGAGGTAGCCAGGTTCTAGTACATTTAGAGCTTTAGAAATAAGGAAAGGATATTAATGTAGGCAATTAGAATTCTATAGTGTGATGTGTTCCTATCTGTTCATGTTGAATAACTTGTTTCCAAGCGGTTTTTAGGTCAAACAAAAAGTAGACTAGATTGCAATAGTTCATTTCAACCTGACTCAAAATTATCAGCATCAACATGTGGTAGAATCCTGATTCATGAGATAACAGCGCAATCTCCTGGCCAGACAGACAAAAGAAAGACTGTTCTAGCAACTGTTATGAACTGAGGGCATGTTCAGAGCACTTGTTAACTTGCCAAAGTGTTTCCTATTGCCAACAGATATCATGTCCCCATTTTATCTGGATTGAACTTGATCCAGATCCCTAATACTGGGATAGCAAGAAGTCAGTATTGCTTGTGCTTATAAGAGGATACAGAAGTAGGTGTTTTCAGAATACTGGTGCTACTGCAACCCATAGCACCTTATACTCTCCCACAGTGGCTTCACATATACTGTCTGTCAAACAGGAAAAGTGACAAGATTGAGACCTGCAGAACTCTCTAATGAGGGCCCTTGCTGAGCAGAAGCAGCCGCCTATCAAGTTGGAAGGATATGAGAGAAGAGAGCAAAGCCAGCTTGACACTCTTCCATTATTACATATAACCAACTAGGTCCCTTTGGCAGATCTGCAGTGTTGCATAATAGATGGTTTCAAAATTAGCAAATAGTTATAGAACTACTAGGATGGATGTTTGACCTCTACATACTTCTAGAAAATCCATCACCACACTATCCATGCACTAAATACACTAAGATTAACATATCATGGTTCAAAACAGACTTCATAATGAATCCTGCTTTTTTCCTCTCCTAAACTTTCAGAATCTTTGCTTTTGTTCTTTTTTTTGGTTTGTTTTTTGTGGTTTTATTTAGGATTATTGGTCGGAGAGTGGGAGAAGATGGCATGTATGAGAATGAATCTAGTGATTATGCATGAGTGTCAGCAATTCCTTATCTTTGATAATAGCATGAAAGACTATGGAAAAATAGATGAGTTTTGCAGAGTCCTCTGAAAAAGGGTAGAGTTTAATTTAGTCTACCCTTTCTGGTAGCTTGTTCCAAACTAGACCACTCTCAACCAAGAACACTTTGCATCTGACTTTCACAAGCTTTGTTTTGGCCTTGCTGTTTGAATTGTCCCTAAAGAATGCAACTGTCTTGATGGATCATGACGTTATCAGATCCTGACAACAGGACCTTGAAGATTAAGACCCATTAAAAAGAATATTAAAACCCAAAGCAGACAGCAGAAAGCAACACAAAGTAAAACTGATGCTGATCCGCACAAGCTCTGTTGCTAGTAAAAAAAAAAACATGATAGAGGACCTTATGAGTGATGAAACATCTAATATAGCCTGCATCACTGAGACCCTGCTGGATGATGATGCAAGCCCAGAGCTAGTACACCTCTGCCCCCCAGGATACTCAGTACTTCACACACCTAGACAGGACAGTTAGGCAGGCCACCTTGCATTCATCTTCTCTGCAAAGACCTAATACAAAGAAGGTGTCTCAGGTACCACAATTTTATTTAAATTGATTCATCTGACAGTAGAAACCAGAACCAAAGCTAATATTGATTCTGTGCTCACTTACAGACCACCATAGCCAAAAGAAGTCATAAAGGAGCTCACCAATACCTTGTTGGTGATGGTGGTGAAATACCCCAGACTTGTTGTCCTGGGCACATGCATATTGACAAGGCCAGAGATGCAAAAGCCCAAAACAGTTAATCTCCTCACTTGCCTCCCTAGTACTTCACAGATCATTTCTGGCCCAACCCACACAGTCGGTCACACCCTGTCTCTGATTTTCAGCCTAGATGTCAAAATGGTGCCTGGGTTGTGATGTCCTCTGTCTTGGACAGCCCATCACATCATTAGGGCAGTGGTCAGAGACCTTCTGATGAGCAGGCAAAAGGCAAGACAAACCATCCTGATTCAATCACAAAGACTGATGGAGTGCAACAAATTCCAAACCCTGCTAAGGGACACTCACAGAACAAGAAGTCTAGGACCTGCTTACTCATTACCAGTCTACCCTGGTCTTGGCCGTTGACACGCAGGTCCTGAAACAGCCTCTTCTCCCTCCCCACATCACCCACACAGATCTCTTTGGTTTTTGATGCCGTGTGCCAGATGAAGAGAGGACCAGAAACTTAGTGCAAATATTGGAAAACAAAGGCTGATTCAGAGAGGACAAAACATAATGAATGTGACAAAGCCTATACTGAGGCTGTATTACAGGCTGAGAGAGCCTTCCTGTCAGCTTCCATTGAAAGTGCCAAATCCAGCCCAAAGGAGCTAACCAAGGTGGTTAACTGCTTCATCAGTCCTGAATGCCTTCAGCCTACATTAGAGCTGAGCACCAGGCAAGGTGAAGAACTACTTCACTGAAAAGACCACACACATTTGAGAAGACTCAACCAATTTGTTGGTTGGTCGATGCTGTGTGAGGAAACTATAGTAAAGAACAAAGTTATCAGACACATAGATTAACATAATATGTTGGTAAAGAGTCAACATGGTTTTTGTAAAGGGAAATCATGCCTCACCAATCTACTAGAATTCTTTGAGGGGGGGTCAACAAGCATGTGGACAAGGGGATCCAGAGGAGATAGTGTACTTAGATTTTCAGAAAGCCTTTGACAAGGTCCCTCACCAAAGACTCTTAAGCTAAGTAAGTGGTCATGGGATAAGAGGGAAGGGCTTCTCATGGATTGGTAACTGGTTAAAAGATAGGAAACAAAGGGTAGGAATAAATGGTCAGTTTTCAGAATGGAGAGAGGTAAATAGTGGTGTCCCCCAGGGGTCTGTACTGGGACCAGTCCTATTCAACATATTCATAAGTGATCTGGAAAAGGGGGTAAACAGTGGAGGTGGCAAAATTTGCAGATGATACAAGACTACTCAAAAAGAAAAGGAGTACTTGTGGCTCCTTAGAGACTAAAATTTATTTGAGCATAAGCTTTCATGAGCTACAGCTCACTTCATCGGATGCGTGCAGTGGAAAATACAGTGGGGAGATTTTATATACACAGAGAACATGAAACAGTTACCATACACACTGTAACGAGAGTGATCAAGTAAGGTGAGCTATTACCAGCAGGAGAGAGAGAGAGAGAGAACCTTTTGTAGTGATAATCAAGGTGGGCCATTTCCAGCAGTTGACAAGAATGTGTGAGGAACATTAGGCGGGGGGAAATAGTTTTACTTTGTGTAATGACACATCCACTCCCAGTCTTTATTCAAGCCTAAGTTAATTGTGTCCAGTTTGCAAATTAATTCCAATTCAGCAGTCTCTCGTTGGAGTCTGTTTTTGAAGTTTTTTTTTTGTTGAATAAAGACTGGGAGTGGATGTGTCATTACACAAAGTAAAACTATTTCCCCATGTTTATTTCCCCCCCCCACACTGTTCCTCACATGTTCTTGTGAACAGCGGGAAATGGCCCACCTTGATTATCACTACAAAAGAAAAGGAGTACTTGTGGCACTTTAGAGACTAAAAAATTTATTTGAGCATAAGCTTTTGTGAGCTACAGCTCACAAAAGGTTATTTTTTCTCTCCTGCTGGTAATAGCTCACCTTATCTGATCACTCTTGTTACAGTCTGTATGGTAACACCCTCTCTGTGCATATAAAATCTCCCCACTGTATTTTCCACTGCCTGCATCCAATGAAGTGAGTTGTAGCTCATGAAAGCTTATGCTCAAATAAATTTGTTCGTCTAAGGTGCCACAAGTACTCGTTCTTTTTATGGATAAAGACTAACACGGTTGCTACTCTGAAAACTACTCAAGATAGTTAAGTCACAAGCAGACTGCGAAGAGCTGCAAAAGGATCTCAAAACTGGGTGACTGGGCAACAAAATGGCAGATAAAATTCAATGTTGATAAATGCAAAATAATGCACATTGGAAAACATAATCCCAACTAAACATATAAAATGATGAGGTCTAAATTAGCTGTTACCACTCAAGAGAGAGAACTTGGAGTCACTGTGGTTAGTTCTCTGAAGACATGCACTCAACGTGCAGTGGCAGTCAAAAAAGCTAACAGAATGTTCGGAATCATTAAGAAAGGGATAGATAATAAGACAGAAAATATCATAGTGCCTCTATATGAATCCATGGTATACCAACATCTTGAATACTGCATGCAGATGTGGTCGCCCGATCTCAAAAAAGATATATTGGACTTTGAAAAGGTTCAGAAAAGGGCAACAAAAGTTATTAAGAGCATAGAACAGCTTTCATATGAGGAGAGATTAATAAAATGGACTTTTCATCTTGGAAAAGAGACGAATAAGGGGGGGATATGCTAGAGGTATATAAAATCATGACTGGTGTGGAGAAAGCAAATAAGGAAGTGTTATTTATTTCTTCTCATAACACAAGAACTAGGTGTCACTAAATGAAAATGGGCAGCAGGTTTAAAACAAACAAAAGCAAGTATTTCTTCACACAATGCACAGTCAACCTGTGGAACTCTTTGCCAGAGGATGTTGTGAAGGACAAGACAGGGTTAAAAAAAGAACTAGATAAATTCATGGAGGAGATGTCCATCAATGACCATTAGCCAGGATGGGCAGGGATGGTGTCCCTAGCCTCTGTTTTCCAAAAGCTGGGAATGGGCGACAGAGGATGGATGACTTAACGATTACCTGTTCTGTTCATTCTCTCTGAGGCGCCTGGCATTGGCCACTGTCAGAAGACAGGATAATGGGCTAGATGGACCTATGGTCTGACCCAGTGTGGCCGTTCTTATGATCTGTTCCACCTCCACTCACCAACCAACAGCCCACATGCATTTATAGAGTTCAGTAAATACACTCATCAAGAAATTCTGGGCACCCTAAAGGAGTCTCCACCCATTCCCTTCCTGGTTTGTGAAAGAGCATCATGAACAACTGGTGCCATCCTTATCTAAAGAGCCAATGACACATGAAGAGAATTTTACCTTCCTCCTTCAAACACTGTAAAAATCCACCCTAACTATTAGAAATCCTACCTAACTATTGCCCAGTGTCAAGCCTCCCATTCCTGAGCAAGGTCATAGACATCTTTTGATAGACTGTCAAGTATTAGGGGGTAACTGTGTTAGTCTGTATCCACAAAAACAACAAGGAGTTTGGTGGCACTCCATGCATCTGAAGAAGTGGTGTTTTACTCACAAAAGCTTATGCCCAGATAAATCTGTTAGTCTTTAAGGTGCCACCAGACTCCTTGTTATCAAAAGATGGACTACATGCTCACTTAACTGAAGACAACATTCTAGCCCAGGCAAAATCTGGATCCATAACAGGACATGGAACCAAACTGCTTTAGTTGCCTTGATGGATGATGTCACAGGATGCAGCCCTCATCACCAGACTGGAGCCTCCTCCTGGTAATGCTGGGGATTAACTCAAGGCAGACACCCACATCCACAGTCTGCACACTGGCACTCTGTCTCTGCTCCTGCCTACAGCTCCCCCGTCAGCTCCCAGGACCACAGCATCCTCTTCTCAACTCAGCGATCTGGCTAGGTCATCATCTGTGTTTCCCCCTTCCAGGGGTGAGCATCTCTGTCCAACAGTCCAGTCACTTCCCCAATGGCAACTGGGGCAGGGGGGACCCAGGCCCACCCCCTACTCTGGGCTCCATCCAGGGACCCTCTAAATAGCAGCCTTCTACTACTCCTCTGTCAATGCTGTTCTATTTCCCTGGGCCACTTGCCCATGGCCCCAGAACCTTCTTTGCCCTCAACTCAAGGCACTTAGCTGCTGATTCCCAGGAGCCAGCCACTGCTCTATCCAAGGTGGTTACAGTTCTAAGCTCTCCAGGGACACAGTGCTTGCTCTCCAGACTCCCAATAGCAACTGACCCTGCTCTGCCCAGTGGCTCTCTTTATATGGCCCTGCTGGGCCCCGATTGGCTGTTCTCCACAGCCCCCCTCTGATTGGCTGCTTCCAGTGCAGCCTCCCTAGGGCTCTATTAACCCCTTCTCTGCCAGAGTGGGGCAGACATCCCACCACAGATGATCTCCTGTGAATGGATAAAAGACAAACATCCATTTTCATCATGCTGGATTTCTCTGTAGCATTTGACACTTTTGACTATGAGATTCTGCTGTCTCACTTGAGAGGGGTGGCAGGTTAATGTGCTAACCCGGTTTGAGTCCTTCCTGGAAGGATGATCTCAATGAGTTGTGATGGGAAACTGCACCTTCACCACTATACCCCTCACTTGTGGAGTTCCACAAGGATCAACTCTCTCTGGTCCTTTTCAGCATCTATATGCAACCACTAGGTGAACGGGCCAGATGACAAGGACTAAAATGCCAGCAATATGCAAGTGATACACAGCTCTGCCCATCCTTCACCACATATCATAGAATCATAGAAGATTAGGGTTGGAAGGAACCTCCGGAGGTCATCTAGTCCAACCTCTTGCTCACAGCAGGACCAACCCCAACTAAATCATCCCAGACAGGGCTTTGTCAAGCCAGGCCTTAAAAATCTCTAAGGATGGAGATTCCACCACCTCTCTAGGTAACCCATTCCAGTACTTCACCACCCTCCTAGTGAAATAGTGTTTCCTAATATCCAACCTAGACCTCCCCCACTGCAACTTGAGACCATTGCTCCTTGTTTGGTCATCTGCCACCACTGAGAACAGCCTAGCCATCCTCTTGAGAACCCCCCCTTCAGGTAGTTGAAGGTTGCAACCAAATCCCCCCTCACTCTTCTCTTCTGCAGACTAAATAAGTCCAGTTCCCTCAGCCTCTCCTCATAAGTCATGTGCCCCAGTCCACTAGCCATTTTCATTGCCCTCTGCTGGACTTTCTCCAATTTGTCCACATCCTTTCTGTAGTGGGGGGCCCAAAACTAGATGCAATACTCCAGATGTGGCCTTACCAGTGCTGAATAGAGGGAAATAATCACTTCCCTCGATCTGCTGGCAATGCTTCTACTAATGCAGTCCAATATGTTGTTAGCCTTCTTGGCAATAAGGGAACACTGTTGACTCATATCCAACTTCTCATCCACTGTAATCCCCAGATCTTTTTCTGCAGAACTGCCACTTAGCCAGTCCGTCCCCAGCCAGTAGCAGTGCATGGGATTCTTCCATCCTAAGTGCAGGACTCTGCACTTGTCCTTGTTGAACCTCATCAGATTTCTTTTGGCCCAATCCTGCAATTTGTCTAGGTCACTCTGAACCCTATCTCTACCCTCCAGCATATCTACCTCTTCTCTTCTGAAGCACTTAGACAAGAGGAAAGTGATCAGGAACAGTCAGCATGGATTCACCAAGGGAAAGTCATGCCTGACTAATCTAATTGCCTTCTATGATGAGATAACTGGTCCTGTGGATGAAGGGAAAGCAGTGGACGTGTTATTCCTCGACTTTAGCAAAGCTTTTGACATGGTCTCCCACAGTATTCTTGTCAGCAAGTTAAAGAAGTATGGGCTGGATGGATGCACTACAAGGTGGGTAGAAAGTTGGCTAGATTGTCGGGCTCAACGGGTAGTGATCAATGGCTCCATGTCTAGTTGGCAGCCGGTATCTAGCGGAGTGCCCCAAGCGTCAGTCCTGGGGCCGGTTTTGTTCAATATCTTCATTAATGATCTGGAGGATGGTGTGGATTGCACCCTCAGCAAGTTTGCAGATGGCACTAAACTGGGAGGAGAGGTAGATACACTGGAGGGTAGGGATAGGATACAGAGGGACCTAGACAAATTGGAGGATTGGGCCAAAAGAAATCTGATGAGGTTCAACAAGGACAAGTGCAGAGTCCTGCACTTAGGATGGAAGAATCCCATGCACCACTACAGACTAGGGACCGAATGGCTAGGCAGCAGTTCTGCAGAGAAGGACCTAGGGGAGACAGTGGACGAGAAGCTGGATATGAGTCAACAGTGTTCCCTTGTTGCCAAGAAGGCTAACAACATATTGCATCTAGTTTTGGGCCCCCCACTACAGAAAGGATGTGGACAAATTGGAGAAAGTCCAGCAGAGGGCAATGAAAATGGCTAGTGGACTGGAGCACATGACTTATGAAGAGAAGCTGAGGGAACTGGACTTATTTAGTCTGCAGAAGAGAAGAGTGAGGGGGGATTTGGTAGCAGCCTTCAACTACCTGAAGGGGGGGCGGGTCTGAAGAGGATGGCTAGGCTGTTCTGACCTTCTACCGTCTCCACTTGGCTAGGAAATGCCATTCCATCCTACCAGGCAAAGATCCAGCCTTGGTTATTCATTCCTTCATCACCTCTCAGCTGGAATACAGCAATGCAATATGCCTGTGCATGAAGCCTTCAACATTTAGGGAACTCCAGCTAGTACGGATTGCTGCAGAACATCTTCTTAGCAAAACAGGCTACCAGGAACACATCAGACCTGCCCTCTGCTCTCTACACTGGCTTCCCACAGAATATCAAATCAAGTTCAAGGTCTCTGTCCTTATGTTCAAATCACTCCACAACTTGGGCCCAGCATATTCCAACTCACCTCTGAACAACATACTAACCCACAGAGAGCTTCCTACCAAGACTACAAAAAGAAGGATTCTGGGTGGACTCCTCCAGAAGGTCGAAACAACAGACTGGACTTCTACATAGAGTGCTTCTGCCGACGTGCACGGGCTGAAATTGTGGAAGAGCAGCATCACTTGCCCCATAACCTCAGCCATGCAGAACACAATGCCATCCACAGCCTCAGAAACAACTCTGTCATCATAATCAAAAAGGCTGACAAAGGAGGTGCTATCGTCATCATGAATAGGTCGGAATATGAACAAGAGGCTGCTAGGCAGCTCTCCAACACCACTTTCTACAAGCCATTACCCTCTGATCCCACTGAGGGTTACCAAAAGAAACTACACCATTTGCTCAAGAAACTCCCTGAAAAAGCACAAGAACAAATCCGCACAGACACACCCCTGGAACCCCGACCTGGGGTATTCTATCTGCTACCCAAGATCCATAAACCTGGAAATCCTGGACACCCCATCATCTCAGGCTTTGGCACCCTTACAGCAGGATTGTCTGGCTATGTAGACTCCCTCCTCAGGCCCTACACTACCAGCACTCCCAGCTATCTTAGAGACACCACTGACTTCCTGTGGAAACTACAATCCATCGGTGATCTTCCTGAAAACACCATCCTGGCCACTATGGATGTAGAAGCCCTCTACACCAACATTCCACACAAAGATGGACTACAAGCCGTCAGGAACAGTATCCTCGATAATGTCATGGCAATCCTGGTGGCTGAACTTTGTGACTTTGTCCTCACCCATAACTATTTCACATTTGGGGACAATGTATACCTTCAAATCAGCGGCACTGCTATGGGTACCCGCATGGCCCCACAGTATGCCAACATTTTTATGGCTGACTTAGATCAACGCTTCCTCAGCTCTCGTCCCCTAATGCCCCTACTCTACTTGCACTACATTGATGACATCTTCATCATCTGCACCCATGGAAAAGAAGCCCTTGAGGAATTCCACCATGATTTCAACAATTTCCATCCCACCATCAACCTCAGCCTGGACCAGTCCACACAAGAGATCCACTTCCTGGACACTACAGTGCTAATAAGCGATGGTCACACAAACACCACCTTATACCGGAAACCTACTGACCACCATTCCTACCTACATGCCTCCAAGCTTTCATCCAGACCACACCACACGATCCATTGTCTACAGCCAAGCTCTACGATACAACGCCTTTGCTCCAGCCCCTCAGACAGAGACAAACACCTACAAGATCTCTATCAAGCATTCTTACAACTACAATACCCACCTGCTGAAGTGAAGAAACAGATTGACAGAGCCAGAAGAGTACCCAGAAGTCACCTACTACAGGACAGGCCCAACAAAGAAAATAACAGAACGCCACTAGCCATCACCTTCAGCCCCCAACAAAAACCTCTCCAATGCATCATCAAGGATCTACAACCTATCCTGAAGGATGACCCATCACTCTCACAGATCTTGAGAGATAGGCCAGTCATTCCTTACAGACAGCTCCCCAACCTGAAGCAAACACTCACCAGCAACCACACACCAGAACCACTAACCTATCTTTGCAACAAAGCCCGTTGCCAGCTGTGTCCACATATCTATTCAGGGGACACCATCATATGGCCTAATCACATCAGCCACGCCATCAGAGACTCGTTCACCTGCACATCTACCAATGTGATATATGCCATCATGTGCCAGCAATGCCCCTCTGCCATGTACATTGGTCAAACTGGACAGTCTCTACGGAAAAGAATAAATGGACACAAAGTGAGCTGTAGCTCACAAAAGCTTATGCTCAAATAAATTTGTTAGTCTCTAAGGTGCCACAAGTACTCCTTTTCTTTTTGCAAATAAAGACTAACACGGCTGCTACTCTGAAACCAGTCACTTATTGTGAATCCTGAGATGAGACCAAAGATTGGTGTTGCAAAGACAGTAGGGATTTAAAGCCAAAGTCTGTTTTCAGTTATAACCAGCCATTTTCAGTGAGATGTTACATGTATACCTGAGGGTTGCATTTGGCCTGTAAGGATTTCTGTTTTGTTTCTGTTTAACCAGTGCAACAACACTTAGATACCAAGATCATAGACACTATAGAAAACCCTAAAAGCTTACCACATCATTAAGAAGCATTGCCTCAGTTGTCTGTTCCCCAGTTTCATTTTATATTCTCTCCAAAAGTGATCTAAGGTTTCAAATGACCTTTTTCTGACCATATCTTAGCTTGTTTTTCTAAAAGATCTACTCTAGGAATTATTTTGGGGAAGTTCTATGGCCTGTGTTATACAGGAAGTTAGACTAGATGATCATAATGGTCCCTCCTGGTCTTAGAAACTATGACTCTATGAGCAAATCCCATCACATCTGGAGAGAAACTCAGCAACTTTTAACAGTACACAGCAAAACTACACAACTATTTAGGGCAAGAAATGAAAAAAGCAACTAACTAGAATTTAGTCATCGATAATGTTAAATTGTAGGTTTAGAGTAGCAGCTGTGTTAGTCTGTTTCCGCAAAAAGAAAAGGAGTACTTGTGGCACCTGAGAGACTAACACATTTATTTGAGCATAAGCTTTCGTAAGCTAAAGCTCACTTCATCGGATGTATGCAGTAGAAAATACAGTGGGGAGATTTTATATACACAGAGAACATGAAACAATGGGTGTTACCGTACACACTGTAACAAGAGTGATCAGGTAAGGTGAGCTATTAGCAGCAGGAGAGCGGGGGAGTGCGGGAGGGACCTTTTCTAGTGATAATCAAGGTGGGCCATTTCCAGCAGTTGACAACAACGTCTGAGGAACAGTGGGGGGCGGGAAATAAACATGGGGAAATAGTTTTACTTTGTGTAATGATGCATCCACTCCCAGTCTCTATTTAAGCCTAAGTTAATTGTATCCAGTTTGCAAATTAATTCCAGTTCAGCAGTCTCTCGTTGGAGTCTGGTTTTGAAGATTTTTTGTTGAAGAATTGCCACTTTTAGGTCTGTAACTGAGTGACCAAAGAGATTGAAGTGTTCTCCAACTGGTTTTTGAATGTTATAATTCTTGACGTCTGATTTGTGTCCATTTATTCTTTTACGTAGAGACTGTCCAGTTTGGCCAATGTACATGGCAGTGGGGCATTGCTGGCACATGATGGCATATATCACACTGGTAGATGTGCAGGTGAACGAGCCTCTGATCGTGTGGCTGATGTGATTAGGCCCTATGGTGTGTCCACATATCTATTCAGGGGACACCAGCTGGCAACGGGCTTTGTTGCAAGGATAGGTTCCTGAATTAGTGGTTTTGTTCTGTGGTTGCTGATGAGTATTTGCTTCAGGTTGGGGGGCTGTCTGTACGCAAGGATTGGCCTGTCTCCCATGATCTGTGAGAGTGTTGGGTCATCCTTCAGGATAGGTTGTAGATCCTTGAAGATGCATTGGAGAGGTTTTAGTTGGGGGCTGAAGGTGATGGCTAGTGGCATTCTGTTATTTTCTTTGTTGGGCCTGTCCTGTAGTAGGTAACTTCTGGTACTCTTCTGGCTGTGGCAATGGCCCACCTTGATTATCACTGCAAAAGGTTTCCTTCCCCCCCACACTCTGCTGCTGCTAATAGCTCACCTTACCTGATCACTCTTGTTACAGTGTGTACAGTAACACCCATTGTTTCATGTTCTCTGTATATATAAAATCTCCCCACTGTATTTTCTACTGCATACATCCAATGAAGTGAGCTGTAGCTCACGAAAACTTATGCTCAAATAAATTTGTTAGTCTCTAAGGTGCCACAAGTACTCCTTTTCTTTTTAATGTTAAATTGTGTTTAATCAAACAGAATGCCTATAAGATTTTACATTTACCTCATTATATAATTTCAGGTTCTCAAAGGATTAATACATATTGAAATAAGCTCCAGAAAACGGGCCAATTTAAAGGAGATTATTTTTATGTACTGTAATGATAGCATTTCAACTCTCACCTGCTCTACTTCACCAGCTTGTTTTCTTACCTTAGTACTTTTTAAAAAATAATTAAAAGTTAGTATTGATTTCATTTAAATGATCAACATGTAAAATGAACCCACTTTGAAAACAATTTAAATCCATATTTAAAAACAGTATCACATCATAAAATCCCAAACCTAACTCCCAATATTCTGAGGACTGACTAAAGGATGGAGACGTAGATGCTAATATAGTTGTATTACTGTAGGATAAAAAAATTAAAAAATATGTATCTAAAAGAGAAATCTGAACAATTTTATCCATTTTGTTTTAATAAGTCATCCCTGTCCCCCCACCAACTGATAAATAGGAATTAATCAATTCTGCATCCAAGAGATAAAGTTTATTGTTCTTCAGTTCACAGTAACATTTTAAGCAGCTGCTCTTTGAGCTTCCCTTAGGAAATGGTTGGTTACTTCATAAAAAAAAGGCATCCAATGAAGTGAGCTGTAGCTCATGAAAGCTTATGCTCAAATACATTTGTTAGTCTCTAAGGTGCCACAAGTACTCCTTTTCTTTTTGCGGATACAGACTAACATGGCTGCTACTCTGAAACCTGTCATCAAAAATTTAGTTTAAAATAAATATCTCATCAGGTATTTCATTACCTTTGCCCCTGAATGCTTATCTGTATATACTGACCAGATAAAAGAAGGATGTGGAATGCATCCTAGGAAAGGTCTACAGCTTGATTAATAGACTCTCTTATAAAGGAGCTCACCTATGGAAGTCTGGGAGGTCCAGCAAAATAAGTCTCTGAGGAAACTCTTGAATTTAACCAATTCATTTTCAAGAAGGAGGCATCTTTGGGCCCCCAGAGCCTCCTCTGCAGCAGAAGGGAAGCCCAGCTACTTCTGTTAAGGATTATGTATGCAGACACCAGTTGCTAATATGTAGGCAATTATGTAGGAGGGCTGGTGGCTACTAAGGCCCAGCTGTTCTGGTGATTTTTCAGTAATAGCGTGCTGTGACACTTGTGTATTTTTATGCCTGATTTTGTAAGCAAGCAGTTTTTAAGTGAGGTGAAACTTGGGGGTACGCAAGCCAATCAGACTCTTGAAAGGGATACCATAGTCTGGAAAGGTGAGAGTCACTGCCATAGACCATGCCTATAAGGAGAGAGGAGATCCAGCCCCTCCCACTCGCCATAAGGCTACAGCTACCTCTAGAGTGTCAATAGGTACTTTCGCAAATGCCAGATCCCTGGTTATTGCCTCTTCAGCTGCCAAATCCTCCAGTCCCTCCACTACCCATCTCCAGTGACTTCTACAAATTAGTTAGGTGCTTTCACTACAAACATTTCAGTACAGCACATAGAAAATTTGTGGAATAGCTCATCCTGCTTCTCCCCTTATGCATATACTGACCCACTCACCTCCAACACAGCCTCTCTTATAAATCCTCCCCACTCAGTCTGATTTGTCACTTCCTCCTCCCACCAAAAGACCCTCCACAAATCAAATCAACCCCCAAATTCAAGTGAAATGCCCCCTCCCTGCAGGTACTTCCCAGGCTGCTTTCTCACCTACCTCGGCGTCCTTGGACTGCAGGACCGGGTTCCTTGTTGCCGCTGCTGCTAGCCGCCGCCTATCAGCCCAGTCTGCCACACGGTGCCAGGGCATAGGCTAGAAGGTGGCTGCTGTGGTTACTGCCCTCTGCCTAAGTGCCTTTGGCCCATAGCATTGGATCCTCTCTTGAGGCGATCACAGCGCTGCCCACCATCGCAGGGCCTTTGGGGATCACAACACCCAAGGCAGGCAGAAGCTGCTAAACTAACCTTCCAAGATACAGAGGTAGGTGCATGGTGCCCCCTGGAGGCAGGGAGAATGCCAAGAGTCCTGGCTCTGTCTGTCTTAAAAAGACAGTCCTCATGACACCATAGCATAAACTACTTTAAACCTGCACTTTTGCTGGGGCCAAAGGTCTCTTGGGTGATTTCACTGGTGATCAGTCTGACATAATTGTATTCTATTGCCTGGGTAGCTAGAGCGATACTAAAGCAGCATATAATTAAATACAAGTCACTAACCTAAAGGGTGAAGGTGGGTGAGATATGTTTTATTGGACCAACTTCTGTTGGTGAGACAGCCTAGCTTTCGAGTCACACAGAGCTCTTCTTCAGGTCTGGGCTGTCCTAAAGGGAGTGTCACAGTTCTCCTCTCCCACCTCCACACCATTCTCTTTTTTTCCTTATTGTTCTCTCTCCTCTTTAAAGCTTCCCTTTCTCCATTCTCTTCCACTTCCCCCTTTGAGACGTTCCATATAGCAACACCTTTCTTCGTCTCCTCTCACTGAGGTTCATCCCTCTTCTAATTACTCAGACTCCAAGGAGGGTGCCAACAGCAGGTTGTGAAGACCCCATTCCTCTTCCCCCATGCATCCTAGGACTAGGATGCCTGAGCCAGCATTGATAGTGAGTGAGTCCTTGTGGCTGGAGATCAGCTCAACAGAGGAGCTAGCGCAATGCAGATGGCCCATTTGAGTCTGCAAGCGAGCTCTTCTCAAGAGGCAGCAGGGGAAGCGTAAGCAGCTCCTACACCCACAGATCAGCCAGAAGTCCCAACAAAATGTAGGTGATCTACTACCACAGAATGTGTGGGTGCCAAAGGCTTGGACTGGGCAGCATGGTTTTTAGTGAAAAAAACCCACAGTGTAACATCCAACCCTAGCAAGCACTAGGTTTATATTTTGCAGATTTTGTTCTGAAACAAGACAAGGGCTAGAATTTTTTTAATTAGATTAGCACGGACACTTTTGAGAGCGGAACAGGCTTCCTTCAGTAACAACATACATAAGAGTCTGACTCAAAGGAACACATACTGTTCATATAATTACACAATGCTTAGTGATGTGTCTATATCCTTGAGTAGTAGAGTTTACAAAAGCCATTTTTCTTCTCTCCAAAATTTCTGAAAAAATAAACAGGCAAAAGGTTCATTTCCCACACTTCCAAACTCAAACTGTGTCAAAATAAATAAATTTAATTATTCAGAGCCTTAAAACTGCATCCCTGATAAGTAAAGCTGGTCAAGTATTTTTCAACAAAATGTGTGTGGTCAGTTGTTTTTTTGTTGTTGGGGTTTTTTTGTCTTTGGGAGTCAATTTCAACAAAATGGTTTCTCAGATCCAGGATGGACCTGCTGATCAAAAACCACAGGGAGCCCTACCTCACAATAGCCAAAAGGCCCTCTGGTCAGGGCACTCCATTGCAATGTGGGGAAATCAAGGTTCAAGTCCCTACTCTGCCCAATTTGGTAGCAGGGATTTGAATCTGGGTCTCCCATCTCCCACTTGAGTTCCCTAACCACTTGGCTATAGAGTGAGGTCTGGTTTTGTATCCCAAGTGTGAGTTTAGAACAGCTCCAACCAGAGAATTTGAGTAAGCTGGAAATTGACTCTATAGTCTACTGGTTAGAGCTCTCAGCTGGGATAGGAGAAGACCCCAGTTCAAGTCAGGAAGAGATGGGAATTGAAGCTGGATTTCGCAAATCCAAGATCAGCACCAATGCTATAGGCTAATCTAGAGTCAGACTCTCTCTTGCTCTGGTTTTTGCGAAAGACTGCAAAAGGTCTCACTTTTGTCCCATTGTGGAACAGGAAAGTTTTTCAAAATCTCAAATTTTTGCAAGCTGAAAAACTGTTTCCTGCCCAACTCTACAGTCTATGTACCTGGAAAACGCTCCAAAGTTATTATTAGCAGGATGGAAAAAACCAGACTGTGGGGCTGGTTTAAAAGTACTTAGCTTTTCAGGGAGTTGTTAGATTCCATCTTTCCCCTGATCCGCCACCTCCAAAAGCAAATGATGTATGACAGTCAAGGGTTGGATTTTTGAAGGGAGTGCATAGGTGATCAGATGCCATAATAAAGAGACCTATAAGATCCTGAATTATACATAGCATACTTGTATTCTGAAGGGAAGCAGAGGACCGTAAGGGTTTGAAAAGGAAAGGAAGTCATATAATCTGCATGGGAGCTAGCAAAATTAGGAGGGGGTTAGGTACAGTTAGGCAGAATGAGGGGTTAGAGATGAGCAGCTGAAGAACCTCAGTATTAGCCCTGGTCTACACTAGGACTTTAGGTCGAATTTAGCAGCATTAAATCGATGTAAACCTGCACCCGTCCACACGATGAAGCCCTTTATTTCGACTTAAAGGGCTCTTAAAATCGATTTCCTTACTCCACCCCTGACAAGTGGATTAGCGCTTAAATCGGCCTTGCCGGCTCGAATTTGGGGTACTGTGGACACAATTTGACAGTATTGGCCTCCGGGAGCTATCCCAGAGTGCTCCATTGTGACCGCTCTGGACAGCACTCTCAACTCAGATGCACTGGCCAGGTAGACAGGAAAAGAACCGCGAACTTTTGAATCTCATTTCCTGTTTGGCCAGCGTGACAAGCTGCAGGTGACCATGCAGAGCTCATCACCAGAGGTGACCATGATGGAGTCCCAGAATCGCAAAAGATCTCCAGCATGGACCGAATGGGAGGTATGGGATCTGATCACTGTATGGGGAGAGGAATCCGTGCTATCAGAACTCCATTCCAGTTTTCGAAATGCCAAAACCTTCGTCAAAATCTCCCAGGGCACGAAGGACAGAGGCCATAACAGGGACCCGAAGCAGTGCCGCGTGAAACTGAAGGAGTGAGGCAAGCCTACCAGAAAACCAGAGAGGCGAACGGCCGCTCTGGGTCAGAGCCCCAAACATGCCGCTTCTATGATGAGCTGCATGCCATTTTAGGGGGTTCAGCCACCACTACGTCAGCCGTGTTGTTTGACTCCTTCAACGGAGATGGAGGCAACACAGAAGCAGGTTTTGGGGACGAAGAAGATGGTGATGATGATGAGGTTGTAGATAGCTCACAGCAAGCAAGCGGAGAAACCGGTTTTCCTGACAGCCAGGAACTGTTTCTCACCCTGGACCTGGAGCCAGTACCCCCCGAACCCACCCAAGGCTGCCTCCTGGACCCAGCAGGCGGAGAAGGGACCTCTGGTGAGGGTACCTTTTAAAATACTATACATGGTTTAAAAGCAAGCATGTGAAAGGATTACTTTGCCCTGGCATTCGCGGCTCTCCTGGATGTACTCCCAAAGCCTTTGCAAAAGATTTCTGGGGAGGGCAGCCTTATTGCATCCTTCATGGCAGAACACTTTACCACTCCAGGCCAGTAACACGTACTCGGGAATCATTGTAGAACAAAGCATTGCAGTGTATGTTTGCTGGCGTTCAAACAACATCCGTTCTTTATCTCTCTGTGTTATCCTCAGGAGAGTGAGATATAATTCATGGTCACCTGGTTGAAACAGAGTGCTTTTCTTCAGGGGACACTCAGAGGAGCCCATTCCTGCTGGGCTGTTTGCCTGTGGCTAAACAGAAATGTTCCCCGCTGTTAGCCACAGGGAGGGGGGAAGGTTGAGGGGGTAGCCACGCGATGGTGGGGGGGGGGCAAAATGCGACCTTGTAATGAAAGCACATGTGCTATGTATGTAATGTTAACAGCAAGGTTTATCCTGAAAGAGCGTAGCCACTGTTTTATAAAATGTGTCTTTTTAAATACCGCTGTCCCTTTTTTTTTCTCCACCAGCTGCATGTGTTTCAATGATCACAGGATCTTCTCCTTCCCAGAGGCTAGTGAAGCTTAGAAAGAAAAAAAAACGCACTTGAGATTAAATGTTCTCCAAGCTCATGCTGTCCTCCCACACTGACAGAGCACAGACGAATGCGTGGAGGCAAATAATGTCAGAGTGCAGGAAAGCACAAAATGACCAGGAGGAGATGTGGCAGGCTGAAGAGAGTAAGTGGCGGGCTGAAGACAGGTCTGAAACTCAAATGTGGCGGCAGTGTGATGAGATGAGGCAGGATTCAATGCTGAGGCTGGTGGAGGACCAAACCAGTATGCTCCAGTGTATGGTTGAGCTGAAGCAAAGGCAGCTGGAGCACAAACTGCCGCTACAGCCCCTGTGTAACCAACCGCCCTCCTCCCCAAGTTCCATAGCCTCCACACCCAGATGCCCAAGAACGTGGTGGGGGGCCACCAGCCAACCAGCCACTCCGCCACAGAGGATTGCCCAAAAAAAAGAAGGCTGGCATTCAATAAATTTTAAAGTTGTAAACTTTTAAAGTGCTGTGTGGCATTTTCCTTCCCTCCTCCACCACCCCTCCTGGGCTACCTTGGTAGTCATCCCCCTATTTGTGTGATGAATGAATAAAGAATGCTTGAATGTGAAGCAACAATGACTTTATTGCCTCTGCAAGCGGTGATTGAAGGGAGGAGGGGAGGGTGGTTAGCTTACAGGGAAGTAGAGTGAACCAAGGGGCGGGGGGTTTCATCAAGGAGAAACAAAGAGAACTTTCACACCGTAGCCTGGCCAGTCATGAAACTGGTTTTCAAAGCTTCTCTGATGCGTACCACGCCCTCCTGTGCTCTTCTAACCGCCCTGGTGTCTGGCTGTGCGTAACCAGCAGCCAGGCGATTTGCCTCAACCTCCCACCCCGCCATAAACGTCTCCCCCTTACTCTCACAGATATTGTGGAGCACACAGCAAGCAGTAATAACAGTGGGAATATTGGTTTCGCTGAGGTCTAAGCGAGTCAGTAAACTGCGCCAGCGCGCCTTTAAACGTCCAAATGCACATTCTACCACCATTCTGCACTTGCTCAGCCTGTAGTTGAACAACTCCTGACTACTGTCCAGGCTGCCTGTGTACGGCTTCATGAGCCATGGCATTAAGGGGTAGGCTGGGTCCCTAAGGATACATACAGGCATTTCAACATCCCCAACAGTTATTTTCTGGTCTGGGAATAAAGTCCCTTCCTGCAGCTTTTGAAACAGACCAGAGTTCCTGAAGATGCGAGCGTCATGTGCCTTTCCCGGCCATCCCACGTTGATGTTGGTGAAACGTCCCTTGTGATCCACCAGAGCTTGCAGCACTATTGAAAAGTACCCCTTGCGGTTTATGTACTCGGCGGCTTGGTGCTCCGGTGCCAAGATAGGGATATGGGTTCCGTCTATGGCCCCACCACAGTTAGGGAATCCCATTGCAGCAAAGCCATCCACTATGACCTGCACATTTCCCAGGGTCACTACCCTTGATATCAGCAGATCTTTGATTGCGTGGGCTACTTGCATCACAGCAGCCCCAACCGTAGATTTGCCCACTCCAAATTGATTCCCAACTGACCGGTAGCTGTCTGGCGTTGCAAGCTTCCACAGGGCTATCGCCACTCGCTTCTCAGCTGTGAGAACTGCTCTCATCTTGGTATTCATGCGCCTCAGGGCAGGGGAAAGCAAGTCACAAAGTTCCATGAAAGTGCCCTTACGCATGCAAAAGTTTCGCAGCCACTGGGAATTGTCCCAGACCTGCAATACTATGCATTCCCACCAGTCTGTGCTTGTTTCCCGAGCCCAGAATTGGAGTTCCACAGCATGAACCTGCCCCATTAGCACCATGATGCATGCATTGGCAGGGCCCATGCTTTCAGAGAAATCTGTGTCCATTCCTGATCACTCACGTAACCGTGCTGACATCGCCTCCTCGCCCGGTATCGCTTTGCCAGGTTCTGGTGCTGCATATACTGCTGGATAATGTGTGTGGTGTTTAATGTGCTCCTAATTGCCAAAGTGAGCTGAGCGGCCTCCATGCTTGCCTTGGTATGGCGTCTGCACAGAAAAAAGGCGTGGAACGATTGTCTGCCGTTGCTCTGATGGAGGGAGGGGCGACTGATGACACGGCTTACAGGGTTGGCTTCAGGGAGCTAAAATCAACAAAGGGGGTGGCTTTACATCAAGGAGTATTTCAGGAAGGACTTCACGGAGGGTTCCAATAAGAAATGGTGCACCTAAGTTATTGTTCTTATTGGAACAAGGAGGTTAGCCTGGCCTCTGATTGATACGTGGCTAGATTTACCTCGCTGCACCTTCTCTGTGAGTGACTGCAGTGTGACCTAGAGGAATGAGTCCCCTAGACAGGGGAGGAGGCAAATGAGTACAAAACAAATCTGGTCTATTTCTTGTTTTGATCCACTCCATCTATCTTTTACATCTTTGGCTGGCAGCAGACGGTGCAGAAGGACTGCATGCCATCCACATCTCATGGCTGCTCAGCAGAAGATGGTACAATAGGACTGCTTGCCATCCTCATCTCTTGCCTGCCCGGCAGCAGATGATGCAATAGGACTGCTAGCAATCCGTATCACCTGCCTGCTCACCATAAGACAGTTCAATAGGACTGACTGCAGGACTAAAGAGAATGACCTGGTCAAGTCACTCCAAATTTAGTCCCTGCGCCCATGTCTGCCCAGGCGCTCTCAGCCGACGTGGCCAGGAGCACCTCGGACATGACGAGGACGGCTACCAGTTGTACTGTACCGTCTGCTGCCAGAAGGCAATGGGTTGCTGCTACTGTGTAGCAATGCCGTACCGCGTCTGCCAGCACCCAGGAGACATACGGTGATGGTTACCTGAGCAGGCTCCATGCTTGCCGTGGTATGGCGTCTGCACAGGTAACTCAGGAAAAAAGGCGCGAAACGATTGTCTGCCCTTGCTTTCACGGGGGGAGGGAGGGAACGGGGGCCTGACGATATGTACCCAGAACCACGTGCGACAATGTTTTAGCCCCATCAGACATTGGGATCTCAACCCAGAATTCCAATGGGCAGCGGAGTCTGCGGGAACTGTGGAATAGCTATCCACAGTGCAACGCTCCGGAAGTCGACTCTAGCCTCGGTACTGTGGAAGCACTCCGCCGAGTTAATGCACTTAGAGCATTTTCTGTGGGGACATACACACTCAAGTATATAAAACCGATTTCTAAAAAAACAACTTCTATAAATTCAACCTTATTCCGTAGTGTAGACATACCCTTAGTGATAGAATAAGAGGAAGGAAAATATGGTAGATCTTGTCTAATTTTTGGAAGAAGCTGGAAAGATCAAGTGCAGGGAGAAGAACATAAGAAAGGAGGGGGCAGCTTTTATAATAAAAGGTTACCATTAAGCAACTGGGATTCTGGACGTGATTGTTGCTGAAATGGTTTTGTCTGACCAATAAGAAGGTATTAAAACTGAAGTAGGAAAGAACGCATCTGTAGTAGAGGAAGACTGCATGAACGAGGGAATTTCCTTCAGTGGCACAGAATGGAACAAATCAGATGTTGGAGGTAAAAGAGACAGACTTTAAAATGGGAGGGAGAGGCAAAGGAATTTAGGAGAAAGCAGAATAGAGGGATTTAGCAACTGAGTCAACCGTGGAGCAAGAAGAAAGTGGGAACAGAACAGCAGTTGTGAAATCACAGAAGGGCTACATGGCAGAGGGATGATAGTTGAAGAGATAAGATGGTACCCAGAGTAGAAATGCCACTAGTGTGACTGGAGAACAAGCAGTTTTACTCTTGAGGGCATTCTGCACCAAAAAGTTAAAATTCTGTGCATATATTAAAATTCCAAAAAAATCTGCAAGTTTTATTTGTCAATAAATAAATGCAAAGGCTCCAGCATGGCAGTGCGGAGCACAGGCCACCTGGCTGTACGAAGGTGGGGAGATCACCCTGCAGCAGTGATGAGCTGCCAAAATCTTAACAACTGGTTCCCTCCTCACCCCATGAGGGGGTCATTGCCCACCCCTGCCCCCCGGGACTCCTGCCCCATCCAACCCCCCTGCATTCCCTGAGGCCCCCCCTCCCCATCCACCCCACTTCCCTGGCCGCCCCCAGAACCGGGCAGGAGGGTCTCGTGGGCCACCATAGTGGGTGCCCACCCCACCCCTAAGAGCCAGAAGGACATGCTGGGGGGGCAAGGTGGGGAGTCCCGGCGGTGCTTACCTGGGGCAGCTCCCAGGAAGCATCCTGCAGGTGCCTCCTGGCTCCTAGGGGCGGGGGAGCATAGCTGGGGGGGGGGGAGTAGCCATTCCCTCCACTGATCACATCAAAAGTGGCGCCTTCGGCACCGACTCCGTGGGGGCTCTGGGGCTGGAGCACCCACCAGCAGCTCCCTGCCCCACGCCCGGCCCACCTCACCTCCGCTCCTGAACACGCCGCTCCACTCTGCTTCTCCCCCCCCCCCCCCCGCATGGAACAACTGGTTCTAAAAAGGCTTCTAAATTTAACAACCAGTTCTAGCAAACCGGTGGGAACCGGCTCCAGCTCACCACTGCCCTGCAGCCTCCCCACCCCCACCCTGGGACATGGACTCAGGGGTGAGGCTGCACCTGCAGTGGCACAGAATTCCCCCAGGAGTACAAGCAAGTCCTAGAGTCCTAGAGAAGATACGATCAAATGACTGGCCACACACCACCCATCAAAATGAAAGATATGATAGCAACAACTGGGCTGATTGGAGTCCTGTCTGCTGAAGGTGATGGGCTCCAACAATCAGATTCAGTACAAAGATTAAGAGGTACAGGCAGTCCTCGACTTGATGTTTGAGTTATGATGAAGGGCACTTATGCTGTTTATAAATTGACACACTGTTTCAACTTTACAATGTTGGTTTTGACTTTACGACGCTCAATCTACATTCATACGTGCTCAGTTCCAACTTACAATGTTTCAACTTAAGATGCGATTTTCAGGAACCAATTGTATCGTAAGTCCGAGGACTGCCTGCAAAGAAATATCAGCAGGAAAGACTAAAGGCTCTAAATCAGTGTTTCTCAACCAGTGGGTTGTGACCCCCAGGAGGGTCAGAAAAGATGATCAAGGCGGCTGTGAGGTGTTGAAAAATGTATTACAAATTTTAAACAAAGAAAATTTTGCTCCCCAATTGCTGTGCACTCTAACCTTTCGAGGCCATGTATTCTGTCAATGTCTCGAAACAAACACACACACACAAATTATACAGTACTTTTGTACTTCCACTTCCATGGTAAATGTAAGGGAGTCAGGAAAATGTTTTACTTTAGTTAAGGAGTTGCCAACCTAAATAGACTGAGAAATACTTCTAAACTGACACATCATTTGTATTATGCATACTAGAGATTTAGGGACCAGTCATGTACCAAATGAAGCCGGCAGCAAAGCTCCGATTGATTTCAGTGGGTGTAGGTACATGTATGTGCTGAATAGATTGGGTTAGGAAGACTGGAGAAGATGAACGGAAGTAATAATTGAATATTTCTAAAGAGCATATTGTAGTGCAGGACTTAGGACCTCTTACAGAGATTTAGAAAAACGAACTGTGGCAAAGCAGAAAGCAATGCTTCAAACCCCACACACTACAGCCACTTAAAAAGAAGGCAGATCCAGGTGACTTGTTTTCCAGAACACTCAAACTAGGCCATTTCACAATTCAAATCTAAGGAAGACTTGGACTGAGCCTGCTCTCCAGCAGTAGTGAATGTTTCAACAAGCAAGCCCACTCTGCAGAGAGCAGCCTTTGAACTTTTAGATAGTCCAACAGGCAAGGGGAGGGAGCTGATTTTTAAGGAGCTTCATAGCCTAAAACCTCTCAAAGCATACCAATCACTTTACATTTACAAAGCTCTCTCTGCCAGTAAAAAGTCCACACACTCTCTTTAGAAGTTAAAAAAATTATACATCCAATAAGGGTCCATTTAAAAAAAAATCAAATTACATATTGATAAGGTAGGAATGATAATTTCTAGAATCACTCATTGGCATTAGACATACCAACACAACCAAAGAAAAGCAATTTATAGAGAATAGTTGTACAAGTTTTATGGTTTTTTTTTTAATTTAAAAAAAAGTGTAGAACCAGAACACATGCATAAGAACTAACTTCCCCCAATTCAAGTTACACAAATTCACTCACACAGTTTTATAGAATTATGTATTTAGCAGCACTGTTAATTCAAAGAGTTGAGCTGCAGTTACAGAACACAAAGGAGACCAACTAGTCAGCAACAGGCAAACATTTTCAGATTTTAAACAGGTTTCTAGCTTTCACATTGAGCACCAAAACATTCCAATAAACATAAATTAGAAAAGGAGATAAATATGGCAAAATTGAAAGCATACATGAGACATACAAACATATCAGAATAGAAAAATATATTCTCTGTAATAATATAAATTTTCCATCATAAAATACACAGGGGAAAATGTTCAAGAATTGTCTCATGCACCACACCACGGGTTGCAATATATTTCTGTTGCATATAAAGTAACACAGACATAGCTGGGGTCTAACAACTTTAATGGGTTGGTCAGGGGGGTTTGTTTTAACAATTTTTGGGTTCCCAGTAATACAAGCAAGAATTACAAAAGCACGAGTCAAACTTCTGAAATGTGCACTAGCTAAACTTGGGTAGCCAAATACCCAATGCATGTCTGCAAACCTGTGTGTTAGTCAAATACGTATGTAAACCTTGGCTTCAAGGGCACAGCGTGTTCGCACCCCTCAACTGGACATAAACATTAAGCACACATCTGAAAATCTGACCCCTATAACACGTTCTCCTCAGGTAGGTAAATTTATGGGCTACACAGATTGGTTATGTCTCTTTAAAACTCCAGCAGCCCTCTCCACCACCCCTTCCCCATATATATTCAATACTGCAATACTCCAGGAAGAAACTGTTGTGTTTGTTACAAACTAATTGTAACAGAACGAACATTCAGTAAACATACTCTGGAGCAAAGAAATGGTTTTGTCTGAAGCATTGTGTAGTATTCTACAACATCCACAACATTAATATAATATTTGGTACAGTACAAAGAAAAGTATCAATGATTTGAAGCTAGCTTTTAGTCTCTTCTCCTTTTTTTTTTGTTACAGTGAAGGCACAAATATCAAGGATCAGGTCAAGAATCCAGGCTTGATTCATGTTCTTCTGTTTCATCTGCCAGCTCAGCAGAACCACCACACACACTACTGTGGTTAACTGCAGACAGATTCAGCTCTTCATGTTCACCACCCACAATCTGAGTGGTTTCTTCCTCCTCCTCCTCTTCCTCTGCCTCTCCATCATCTTCTACATCCATCTCAAACACTCTGACATGACGGAGATTCGAACTTAGCTATGGAAATATTTAGAAGTTTTCATTAACAAAATAAACAGAAAAAAATTATTTGAAAATGTTGGCCAATGCCTTTAAAAACAGCACTTACCAAAACCCTGATTTTCTTTTAAATGGAGTGAAGTAAAGTAACAAGTTAGCGACAAACCTATTTCATTGCTACGGCTGATTAAGAATAAGGTAAATATGACTAAACTAACCTGTTCCAATCTATCTACACAGAAAGCAAGCAAACATTTAAGTTCTATTATTATAATTTTTTCGACTCTGGAGCGGAGATGCAAGTTGTCTCCTCCTTTCTTTCTAAGGATCTTGTAGAACACAGGATATAGAAAACATTTTTTTACAAAACAAATTAAGTGCCCTAAGAGTAACTGATGCAGAGTATCAATCTCTTCAGTCACTGCACCAGCAAACTATTTCCCTTAATGATTTATATGCTAGACTGTAAACATGATACTTACCACACAAGAAACTTTCCGAATGCCATTCACTGCAACATACTGAGCTTTCATATTCTCCAGTACTCTCCACTGACTTTCCAAAAAGATAGTACGTGTAGGAATATCATCAGATTGCTCATCCAGCCTACATTTGGTAAAAAACAGAAATTCATTGTGTGTGTGTGTGTTTGTGTAAGCAACAACTCTACCCTGAGTAACCTCAGACAAAAATGACAGAATTAAAATTTTACTGTACCACAGGCAACAGGTTTATAAATGCTGTGATTCTCCTACTGCATATACTCTAGATTTCTGTTACTGGACATATTTTTCTTTACAGTGTACTGAAAATCTCTCTTCTCACCCTGAAACCATTATGGCAATATAAATAAGTATAGGAAGGCATTGATCCTGCTGTTTCGTTCCAAAGATAAGTTAGTTATGTTTTTTCAACAGATAGTGATAATACTCATAGGTACAACCACTGGGAGAATGAGGAAGAAATATTCCCTCAACCTTTTATTACCCTATCCCTCTCAGTGCAACTGCAGATCTTGTGCATTCACTCCTGTTCCTGAGTCTCTAGTACTCTTTTGAGTGGTGAGGCACAAAACCTCTTACACAGAAGCAGACAAAGTTTCTACTTCCTCAATACATTCTCAAAATTGCCTCTCTCATTTATTAAAAAAAGAGATGCGAAGTTCTATTATAAGAAATAGCATGCAATCTCAAATATGCACAAACATTAGATTTGGAAGTTGTAATCAATTGTAATCATCTCCCCTCAGAGGAAGAGAAAAAGTTATTTTTTTCCTCTTTAAAATACGTGTGTGTTAAGTGTATAACTGTATACAAATCAGATACTTGTATAATCCGCTTTTCAGCTCTTAATTTTCAGGGGGTCATGTTTTCATACCTTTTACTAGAATTCAAGCTGAATTCCCTTTCTTGGTCCTCGTCAACATACACTGAAGATAAAGGCAACTGAGCCAAGATTCTCTCTTTGCCTTCTTGTTCCGCATTCTCCTTAAGAACCACGGTTATAGTTTCATCATCATAAAAATGTGCATCTATACAACTGTAGAAGCTATAGCAAAACAGGTATGTTTATTTGTATTCTATCAAGTTTTACAAACAGTAAATGAAAAAGCTGAATGAATAAATACTGAAAGATCTTTAAGTAAGTTATCAGTATTTATGTTTCACATTTTAGATCCAAATTTTGCCTCAGCCCACAAATGACGTGTTCTTAACCTGCTAATGGGCTAATGATCATAAAGGTCATAAAAATACGCAGTCATGAACCTAAGCTTATAGAAAGCTTGGCAGTCCATGGTTTTTATGGCAATGCCATGTGCAGGCGATAGATGTTCAGGGCCAAAGTTTGTCTGATCCTTCACACAAAAAGGCAGGGAATGGGAATACTAAAAGACAGCAAGCAAGCCCCCAGGAAATATTTGGTATTGCTGAAACAGGTTGTCACGGTTCCTCCCCCACTCTGAACTCTAGGGTACAGATGTGGGGACCTGCATGAAAAACCTCCTAAGCTTATCTTTACCAGCTTAGGTCAAAACTTCCCCAAGGTACAAAATATTACACCTTGGACTGGCCGCTACCACCACCAAACTAATACTGGTTACTGGGGAAGAGCTGTTTGGACGCGTCCTTCCCCCCAAAATACTTCCCAAAACCTTGCACCCCACTTCCTGGACAAGGTTTGGTAAAAAGCCTCACCAATTTGCCTAGGTGACTACAGACCCAGACCCTTGGATCTTAAGAACAATGAACAATCCTCCCAACACTTGCACCCCCCCTTTCCTGGGAAATGTTGGATAAAAAGCCTCACCAATTTGCATAGGTGACCACAGACCCAAACCCTTGGATCTGAGAACAATGAAAAAGCATTCAGTGTTTTACAAGAAGACTTTTAATAAAAAATAGAAGTAAATAGAAATAAAGAAATCCCCCCTGTAAAATCAGGATGGTAGATATCTTACAGGGTAATTAGATTCAAAAACATAGAGAACCCCTCTAGGCAAAACCTTAAGTTACAAAAAAGATACACAGACAGAAATATTTCAGAGTAGCAGCCGTGTTAGTCTGTATTCGCAAAAAGAAAAGGAGGACTTGTGGCACCTTAGAGACTAACCAAATAGTTATTCTATTCAGCACAATTCTTTTCTCAGCCATTTAAAGAAATCATAATCTAACACATACCTAGCTAGATTACTTACTAAAAGTTCTAAGACTCCATTCCTGTTCTGTCCCTGGCCAAGACGACTACAGACAGACACAGACCCTTTGTTTCTCTCCCTCCTCCCAGCTTTTGAAAGTATCTTGTCTCCTCATTGGTCATTTTGGTCAGGTGCCAGCGAGGTTACCTTTAGCTTCTTAACCCTTTACAGGTGAGAGGAGCTTTCCCCTGGCCAGGAGGGATTTCAAAGGGGTTTACCCTTCCCTTTATATTTATGACACAGGTGTTGGCTGGTTAGCTCTGAAGGCAGTCGTATCTAGCCCTCCTTTGCTAGAAGGAGAAGTTGGCCTGACATGGCTTTTCTGAGATGTGGAGAGCAGAGAAAAGGGAAAACCTGGGAAGAGAATTCCCCAAAAACACTGCATTGAGAAAATTATGGCCAACCATTACACACTTCATGCATATTATTATTTGTGTCACTGTTTTTAAAGTGTCAGTATTCCATGTTTAGGCAAGAGCAGTTTCAGAACTAAACTAATTTTGTTTCCATCTAGCAAATTCTGACAGTTTCCTTGAACTTGAGTTCAAGTACAAAGTAAGCCACCTGCCCAAAATCCTGTAAGTTACTTCATGAAGATCTATGAGGATGCATGCAGGTGCCCAGGTCTGCCCACAAAGACCCTGATCCTGCAAGTTGCTCTAAGTGTAAACAGCTGAAAAAAACATTAAGTAGGATAAGCAAACCCTTGAAGGAATATAATCTGACAAATTATTAAAGACCCTGTTTCCCAGATATACTAACCTTGTATCTGAGCTTTCATTTATACTGTTGTTCAAAAAGTTTCCAAAATCAACAGCAAGTAGTCCATTAGCAGCAGACCTAAAAGGAGGGAGAAAACTAGCTGTGTTACTCGTCCTTGAAGTTCCATGCCAAAATACCAGAATCCAAAGATTTACACCAACTACTGGAACAGACTGCAGAGCCTATTTGGATGAGAACAGACAGGCAAGCTATATGTTGCTTCCACTCTGAAGGATGGGCTGTGGAAGAAGAAAAGCAAAAGACAATATGGATGAAAGGACTGAAGTTACAGAATTGTGTTGTAGACCTTGGCATCAGGCGCTACTAACCACTGGCATTAAGAAATTAAGAGTATAACTGTCCGTATCACTGAGATCATCTTCCCATTTTTACAGACTGTGATAAGCTTTGTAATAAGTATACAAAGTCTATCACAAGGTTTGAGGTGTTGACCAAGGTGAATATTGATGAAGTAAGATGAAGAGCCCACTTAACATTACCATTACTGCTCACTGAAAGGAAGGAGCAGAGAATACTTGACACATTTCCTTTTCAATAAAGCATACAATCACAGAAGAGTAAAATAACTCAATCCAGCAATGAAGAGCAAGGTCCTAAGCCTGGAACTGGATCTAGATACATCTGGCTGCAAAATCAGGCCCCAAGAGCATACTTTTCCATTTCCAATCAATTTATTACCTGGAAACATCCGTGTGCCGCCTCAAAATGTAAATTTTAGAAAGAGAACTTTCTAACATCATGAAGAGAACATAATGTAAGTTGGAGGATTTGTCATTCCACCTAAAATACAAAAACAAAACAAAAAAGTTAGACCAAAACATAAAACATGGTAAATGAAATACAGTACGAGAAGCAGTATACTTACATAAAGGGTAATTTAAATAATCGAGGGGTAGAGTCCTCACTAAAACAGAAAACCAAAAAAGAAAGTCAGAAGGTAACAATTACAATAATTCTATGCTCATTAACACTAAACATAATGTAGAAAAAAAAATGTACCTTTTAGATCCTTTGTATAGAGGCATGCAAACTGCTTGATGTACTGATTTTCCAATCACATCCTGAAACACACCATGAAAACATTCCAAAATGCAGAAAAAATTATTCAGTTACACACACACCTCCCGACTTTTTTAAAGTAATCACAACCTACCTGAAACAGACTGACTCAGCCCAGTTCCTTCTGAATAAATGTCCTTATCACAAAATCTCGTATCACTTGACACACTTTTAAAAATTATTTATTTAAACCACTGTACTGTTTCTTGGAAAATAAAATGAATTACATTTAAAAATGGATTCTAGTTGTGTGTGTGTGAGAAGCAAAGAACTGAAGAGGCAGGGAGATTTAACCACCTTCTCAGCCCCATGACAGGCTCAAGACACACTGGAAGGGGAAGCTGCATTACAGCCATCCTTGTGGTACACCATGTATATTAGGGGACTTCAGCCCTTAGGGCATGCAATGGGGCACCTTCAATGAGTACTAAATTCACTTTAAACAATTTAGAGTAATTAATGACAAGATCAAAAAACAGCAGCAACTGATGGCCCAAAATGCACACAGTTTGTAACAAACAGGACTTACAGCTGGTTTTTGTAGACACTGATCAATAATACCCTCCATTCGCCTTTTGACAAAATGCAGTGATTTCTGAGGGTAATAGGGAAACAGCAGTGGACTTTCTGCAAACAAATAATTAGGGTTTTTACTGAAAAATACAGTTTCTGTAAAGATACAGTTAAATGAGTTTGCATTCTAGCAGAAGTGTGGGTCTGGATATAGAAATCAGAACTGGAGTCTTGTTTGCCCTTTGTAGCTCTCTTCCCCACCAACTAATTCCAATAGTAGAAACATGAGACTTGCATCCAGCCAACAGCTAGCAATACATGTGTCATGAAGCATCCTGTTATACCAAAAAATGTTTTTTTCTTCTTAGCCAATCTACTGTCTGGGCAAAATGGAAATATTTTCAGCTAGAATTTCCTTGCTTTGAGACATGATACATTTGATGCACACACATTTAAGATTATTTGTTACTAATTATCTTCTGAAGTATATCTAATTCATTTCAATACAAAGATTTTACTGGAAAAATAATAAATATATGCTAAGTTAGAAGGTAATATAAACTACCAAAAACTGGAAATATAGCATCAGTCACAAAACCACTTATTATGTTCCTAGCTCCTTCAAGCTTACAGTTCTATGCAGATAACAAGGCAAGTGAATGCCTTAATACTTGCTGACTTGTGATACTAACAAGAAGCTGGTGTATACAATCATTCTCAAACTGTGCAGCGTTCTCTGCTGGTGGCAGAAAACTGGCTGGTTACACGGTGTTGGCTATTTCCAGTTACACGGTGTTGGCTATTTCCAGCCACTAAATCAAATGGAAAGATACCTAAATTATATTACATAACTTTCTAGATATATTTTGTCATATAAACAATTGCTGTAGTTGCCATAAGGATGCTACATGACTGTGAATAGGCAGAAAGGGTCTACAAGATAGTCTCTCTGTTATAATTTGGTCCATGCTATGGAAGAGTTTTAGACCACCAAGACAATCAAAAACAATTACTATGAGCATCAACTACTTGATGTCTAATTTACATGAGTGAGAGAAGAATATAAAAGGGAGAGGGATTCCATAATGCCTGAGGAAAAACAGTCTGCAAAACTGTGATCTTATTCTAGATTGAGCAGGGGCCTGTATGGAAACATCTTTATAGGGCAATGAGATCTGCAGGTTTGTTTCTACACCACTGATATTCTTTGCAACTGACACAGTATAATTTACTTGCACTCATGCCTACCCAGGTATGATTATTATCATCAAATCTGCACATGTATCTTTGATTGCACAGCATGCAATACCTTTAAGATGTGTGCTGTTTTGAAGGAAGTTAAACCACTGATTTCCCTCTGTGTTAGGTGGGGATACAAGGTCGTCATCTTCATCTTTCAAGTACTGCAAGAAATGACAGATCCATGCAGTAAACATTTAAGAACAAGATACTTCTGACACATTCACTGAAGGACTGTGTGAGAAGAATGTGTGTCATAATATCTTCATTTAATTGGCCTTTTAAAAAAATAAATAACCCAGTTTTTGGGCCTTCTTCCCACATCTTTAGAAAATGTTTTATTGTCCATTCTAAATCAGATTATAACAGGTTACTCAAAATGCTGTGGAACTTCTTATCAGAGATAGTTATAAACCATTTCTCTTTGAAACTGCAATTTTAGATTCTAATACTAGTGCCCCAGGATTTGAAGGACATCAAGCAAACAGATTTCAATTTCATTCCATCAACATTAGTTTCAACCGTGTTCCACTTTTTTTTTTTTTAAATACACCACACAAATGAAGGAAATAATTTATAAGATATGAATCCAATTAATTTTCCCTAATAATCAGGGAGATAAAATAGTATCCTCCACTCATAACACCTGTGTGTGTGTTGAGCAGCAGGAAGGGAGTTAGAAGGAGTGCTCTTTAGTAACTACATCATCTTAATACTCTAGCCCTTGCTCCCCTGTCCCTCTTTCCCCAGCTGGTGCTTGTCCGTATACTTTGTCTCTCTTATCTCAATATACAGCCTGATACTTTACCTGACCAACTCTCTCGACATTGAAGTATTTTCCTTTACGATTGTAGAGCTCTGGTGCCTGAACCAAATATAAAACAAATTTTAAACACAAAATACTGACTTGACAGTACTTAAGACAAGGGAAATTAGATGATTTTTCATAGTGAGACACTTTAAAAAAAAACAAAAGACAATTTAGTTTAACCAGCCTTTCCAGTTCAGTTGTCTGAAGACAGAATTAGGGTGCATGCATAAAAGCACTCAGTAAACTGAAATACCTTACCTCATTGAAGTGTTCAGTAAGAAAATCAGCAACAAATGTGATATCTTTTTGAGTCATCTAATGGAAATAAAAAGGGGAAAGACTATAAAATAACCATAATTCAAACAAATATAGAATGTAATAGGTTCCAAGGAGGCATGTGACAAAAGCCTACAGGTAGATATAAAAAAAAAAGGTGACCTTAACAGAGAGCTAAATGTTGGGAGAGAGAAATGGAAAATTACAAGACGGTCATAAGAGCAACAACAGGGCAAAGTGGGGGACTTTGCTTACCATTTCAGATGTCTACACACAAATGCAAAGAGCATTGGGAATAAACAGGAAGAACTGAAAGTATTAGTCCATAAATTAAATTACTTAACTGGCATCACAGAGACTTGGTGGGATAAATCTCTTAACTACCGCACTGGCATAGAGGGGCATAGCTTGCTCAGGAAGGGCCCACAGAGGAACAAGGGAGATGTTGCACTGTACGTCAAGAACACACACTTGTTATGAAGGTCCAGAGGACGAGAGAGGCAGACCAATTGAAAGATAAAAGTGAGGAAGATAAAAGGGAGGAAAAGAACAGAGGCAATGTCATTACAGTGATCTATTACACACCAACAAATAAGGAAGTGGTGGTGGGTGAGGAATTTCTAAAAAAACAAAAAAAAAACACACAGAAATATCCAAACATAAGACATCATAGTAATAGGGGATTTCAACTACCCAGACATCTGCTGGACAAGTAATAAGACAAATCAAAGTGTCCAATAAGTTCTTGGAATGCATTGGGGAAAACTTTTTCTTTCAGTAAGTGGAGGAAGTAACCAGCCCTTTTAGACTTGATTCTGACTAACAAGGAGGAATTGGTTGCGAACCTGAAGATACTTGGCGTGAAAGTGATCATGAAATGATAGATTTCATGATTCTAAGAAAAGGAAGGAGCGAGCAGCAGAATAAGAAAAAAATTGACTTCAAAAACACAGATATTAACAAACTTGGAGATCTAACAGATAAGGTCCTGTAAGAAGAAAAATCAGAGGGAAAAAGAAGTTCAGGAGAGCTGGAAGTTGTCTCAAAGGGACAATATTAAAAGGTGCAACAGCAAACTATCCTGATGTGAAGGAAGAAGATACAAAGAATAGTAAGAAGCCAATATGGCTCCCTTGAGAGCTCTTTAATGACCTGTAAATCAAAAAGGAATCGTACAAAAAGTGGAAACATGGAAAAATTGCTAAGCATAAGTAAAGAAACCCAGCACAAATATGTAAGGACAAAATGAGTTGTACCTTGTGAGGGACATAAAAGGCAATCCAGAGAGGTTCTATATGTACATTAGGAAGAAGAGGAAGGAAAGTTTATGTCCTCTACTTAGTGGGGAAGGATAGTTAATAATGGACATCATCAAGAAGACTGAGGTGTTTAATGCAAATTTTGCTTCAGTCTTCACTAAAAAGGTAAACTATGACCAGATACCTAAAACAAATAATATTAAACCAGGAGAAAAGAACACAAGCCAAAATAAGGAAAGAACAAGAATATTTAGATAAGTTAAATAAATTCAAGTCAGCAGGACCTGATGAAATGCACCTTAGGGTATTTAAGAAACTAGTTGAAAAAAAAAAAAAATCACAGAACCATTCTCAATTATATTTGAGAACTCATGGAACATGGGTGATGTCCCAGAAAACTGACGAAGGGCAAACATATCATTGTCTAAAGGGGAACAAAGAGAACCTGGGGAATTACAGACCAGGCAGCTTAACTTCAATATCTGGAAATATACTGGAACAAAATTATTAAAACAATCAATTTGTAAGCACCTAGAGGATAATACGGTAAAAAGTTAGAGCTGGTTAGAGCTAGTTTTGCTAGTGAAGAATACTGGGAAGCAACAATTTTCTTCGGAACAAATCAAACACAAAGCTTCACATTAGTAAAAGTTTAGATGGGCAGCAACTGCTTTTATATAGTGTCTAAAGGACTGCTGCAGAGAAGATCATGCAACAGCAGTGATATTAACTTAGACCCAAAGAAACAGAAGCAATGCTGACGGGGGTGGGGTGGGGGTGGAAGTAGACACCCCAGTCAGGGCAAAGGTGCCCACTAGAGAGGGGAGCAGAGAGTAAGCCTCCTTCAAGAGGTGAAAAGATCCACTATACAGCCTACTCACTAAAATGGTCAACATATAGTTTACTCAATTTCAAAGAGAAAAGTGAGATTTTTTTCAGAAGAGTAATAGACATAAGGCTGACCACATTACAGCCAATAATGTGCAACTGAGGGCATTTCATGCCCTAACTATCCCAAAGGGCTAGCAGGACAGCATTATTCTTTAAATGCAATTTACTTTAAAGAAACAACCTTAAAAGGTTGGTTTTTGTTTCTAACTGCACTAAACCACTGGCTACCTTCAGAATTAGATTTTACATTGCATTATTATAAAAAAGCATCTAATCGGAAGAAGTTACTACTACCTTGTTTAGCTCTGGAAGAACATGATCTTCTGACATCCTCAGCATGGCTGGGGGAAAATAAGAACAGCGAAAATGCTATTTTTCCAATACACTTAAAATTTTCCTAAGGTAAAATATTAAGATACAGATGACAGAGCAGGAAAGTTTACTCTTTAGATGCAATATTGACTAGCGCAGGGGACAAGGAATCAAGATTCTTAGGTTTTATTTATTAGTATGATTCAGTATTAATATAGGTTTTGAAATGAGGAGAGGGAATGATTCCTCAATTAAGTGACTGCTCTTCATTTAGACTGGCCAAGAGCTACCACTGTTAATATACCAGAGCTAAACCATAGCCAAAGATTCCCTCCGCTCCGTCAATCACCTATATAAAGGAAAAAAAGTCACTTTAACTTGTATGAATTTCCAGGATAGCAATAAATAGAAAGTCATAACAGCAGCTCCACAACTGGATTTAGTCAATCTATTTTTTGCCAACATTTCAGTATTTAAATACAATACTGGCTCTTTTAATCATTTAATTTCTTTTTTAAAAAGCTATCAAGGAGCTTATCAAACTACATTTGTTAGAAGTCAATTCCACAGATTAACCCATAGGCAAATATTATTACACTAATTCTGGAATTGTCATAGAATATCAAAGCAAATAATTAAAATATAAAGGAGATATGAAATACTTAGGATATAATTAAGCTTACCCACATACAACCATCGGAAAAATGCTTTGAAGTTTTTCATACTACTGTCTATAACTCTGTATAAAAAAAAATGCAAATTGGTAGAAGACTTGATGTAAACAAAGGTCACAAGCTGCAAGTTTATGCAGAAGTTCTAACTGTATTATAGGTGGGGATGGCAGCAATGCCGTTTTGTTAAGTTGGCCTTTCGCTTCCCATTACAATACTACTTTCGGTTGTTTATAACTTTGCCAAACTTTAACTCTTTGAGCTGGACTTTCCCATACTAGATGTCTGCCTCAGGCTGAATTGTTTTGGAAAATTTCAGTCAAACTGGTTCAGTCATTTTGGAGAACGAGGCTAGTGAAAACTATGTTTCCCAGTTAAAAGATTCTGGTGACCTTTTCTTTGATAGCACCCTCATGTTTTGGAATAGGGACTTGAAATTTGGAAGGAGGGCAGAAACTTGTGTCAGGGGGTATGTCTTTTGTTGTCTGCATGAGAATTCACCCAGTATTTTGCCAAATTATAAGCCGGAGGGGGAGGGGGGAAATCATGGCTCACAAATGCTCAGTACAGACTTGCTAGACCCTAACAGCTAAAATCTCTGTAGATTCCATCCTCACTGAGCATGCTCCATCCCCAAAAAACTCCTATAGATGACAGGATGGTGCATGTACCATCCCCACAGAGCAGTGGAGCATGCTCCCTCCAGTCCAGGGCTATAGTGGTGAAGTTAGAGTTTTCTTGTAATTGCTGCTCCCAGCTGCTCTCTGAGCCACGCACTGGAACTGAGAGCAGGGAAATCTCTCTCCTGTGCTCTCAAACATCCCACTACTAACATCTACTGGAGGAGGAAGCCATTTGATTCAAATACTACTCCTGGGGGAATTCTGCGCCCTGGTGTGTGTGTGCGCAAAATTCACATCCATCACAAAGTCCTTTGCTTCCCTACAGAAAAATTACTTTCTGACAGGGAAGAGAAGGGAAGCTGCAAGAATGGTCACTCACCCTTCCTCAGCAGTGCAGGTATATTGTTTCAGGCACTCAGAGCAGCCGGTGGGGAGGTAAATCACCACAGGGCTGGGGACACCCCAGCTGGTGGCTCCTACCCTGAGCTGGGATCAGCTGCTAGCTGAGCTGGAGGCAGGGGGAGGACAGGACTTCCTCTTCCCCTGCAAGGAACGGCTGGGGCTGGGTCAGACCCATCCCCAGAAAGCTCCCCCAGCTGCAGGAAGCTCAGCATCCTCCCTTGATTCCTACCCCCATCACTCTTCAGCCACGGGAGGAGGGGTCACTGTACGAGAAGCTGCTCCCCCATCCACCCAACCCCCTGCATCTGGACCTCCCCATACTCAGACCCCTCCCATCAAGCCTCATCCAGTACACCCAGAACCCTCCCCCTGAGCCCCAACCACCTTCACCTGGAACCCCCTGCAGAGTCCCACTTCTCCTGCTCCTGGAACCAACCCCACAACAAGCCTCTGTGCATCCAGATCCCCCTACACCTGGACCCCGACAATAAGCTGTCTGCATCCAGATTGTCCCACACAGAACCCTCTCACCCCACACCTGGATCCCCCCCACACTAAGCCTCTCCAAACTTGGATTCTGCCTGGTTGAGCCTGCCTGCCCCCTACCTTAGTGTGCCTGGCATGAAGGAGCAGAGCCCTGGGGTGTTTCTGGGGGCAGGCCCAGCCCTTGCATTGTGTCAGGGTTGGGTGCAGCCTCACTGCCAAATCAGTGTCCCAGGAGGGGGCAGGGGGAGGCTGCAGGGTGATCTCCCACCTCTGTGCAGCCAGTGGACTGTGCTTCCCACTGCCATGCTGGAGCCTCCACATTGATTTATTGTGCAAAATTCTGCAAGTTTTATTTGTCAATTTAAAAATATTGTGTACAGAATTTATAATTTTTTGGTGCAGAATGCCCGCAGGAGTAAGATGCAGAGGGGATAAAAGCCAGACAGGAGAGAGGGAAAGGAGTAGATTGGGACAAGGAGTTTGGTGAGACTAGGTCTAGAGGGGAGAGAAACTGGGACTTGGAGGTGGGGAAAAACTGAGACTGGTTGGGTGGGGAGGCTGGGAGCCAAATTGCAGGGAAGGAACAAGACACAAATCAGATGAGGTGTTGCAGGGACTGGCTGGGCAAAAAGCCTGGGACAGTGAACCAGGGACAGAATGGGGGGCAGGAGACTGAGGAGGCAGACTGGGACCCAGCTGGAGGGCAGAAAGGGGGAGAGAGATTGAACAAGGGGCTACGGTGAGGTAGAGAGGTACTGGCTGGGAAAGGAGACTGGCACTAGGTGTGGGGAAGTGGAGAAACTGGTAGTCAGTGGAAGAATGGGATTCCAAAAACAAGCCCAGAGGGGGAGCCTAGAATTGGCTAGGCAAGGAGATGGACTAGGATGAAAAGTCTGAGGAGTGGTGATTGGGAAGTAAAGAGAAAGGTACTGGGACAAGGAGACAGGGTAGGGGAGAGAAAGGACTGAGACAGGTTGGAGGGGATGGGGCAGAAGGGATCACAGCTGGGAGAACAGACAGAAGGGTCTAACCATTAGACAACACTCCCCTCCAGAGCTTGGAATGGAGCTCAGAATTCCTAAGTTTCACCATTCCTCTCATCAGTAAATATCTGTGAAGCCCAGTGGCAAAATGTGTTTCTCATCTTCTTGTAGTGCTGGTCCATACAGAGGGTAACAGCTTACTACTGCTGTTACTCCATTACCTCAAATGGCAGAGGATCTAAAGGTTCCAACTCTGCTGATGACCCATGTGAGTATCAAGATGATGCCACCTAATGGAATTTCTATTTTTTTTCAGTTTACTTTTCTAATAACCTAGGAAATTGCACATACATAAACTATGTGAAAGGAAAATTAAGATAGTTACTATATACTTAAGTTTAAAACTGCTCTGGTTATTGGAAATTACTCATTAAGAGAACTAATTTTGTTGAAATATGAACTGTGGACTAAACAATATCAAAAATTTTATATTACCCACAAATTTAGCTCGGTTAAAAGATTAACGTTAACCGTTATTCAGGTTGCAAAGTCAAGTGCATTTGCATTATTTGCATGTGCCTGTGCATTATGATACAGTCTCCAATTACATGATCACATGCTATTTTTCCCAAAGGACCCCAGTGTCTACAAAACTGGCACTCACAATGTAGAATAAAACGCCTCTATTGTACCAGTTATATTTCTTCTTTTCCTAAGATCCATTTTGGTTGCCCTACTCATCATTCCAATATCTCACTTGATCATTTCAGTTATGTTTTAAATAAAGGAGGTCATAGAACAGTTACTCGAGGGGATTATTCTAATACATAAAATGACATAGAAAAATCTTCAAACATTCATTTCAGCTATATGTTACATTTTTATATTTGAAAATTAGGACTGTCGCGCAATTAAAACAATGAATCGCGCTGTTAAACAATAATAGAATACCATTTATTTGAATATTTTTGGATGTTTTCTACATTTTCAAATACATTTTTTCAATTACAACACAGAATACAAAGTGTATGGTGCTCACTTTATATTATGATTTTTATTACCAATATTTATACTGTAAAAATGATAAACAAAAGAAATAGTATTTTTCAATTCACCTCCTACAAATACTGTAGTGCAGTGCTTCTCAAGCTATCTGATGTGGGGGGACCAGCAATTTTTTTCCCAATGTGCACGCGGACTGGCAGCCGATGGCTCACGGACCGGCACCGGTCCGCGGACCACCACTTTGAGTAGCACTGCTGTAGCGCAATCTCTTTATCATTAAAGTTGAACTTACAAATGTAGAATTAAGTACAAAGTGACATTTCAAATAAGAAGCAGACAGCAGTATCTCCCATAAAATGTACACAAACTTGTTGTCTTAGAGACTGGCTGAACAAGAAGTAGGACTGAGTGGACTTGTAGGCTCTAAAGTTTTACATTGGTTTGTTTTTGAATGCAGTTTTATTTTGTACTTAATTCTACATTTGTAAGTTCAACTTTCACGATAAAGAGATTGCACTACAGTACTTGTATGAGGTGAATTGAAAAATACTATTTCTTTTATCATTTTTACTGTGCAAATATTTGTAAGGAAAAATAATAATATAAAGAGAGCACTGTACACTTTGTATTCTGTGTTGTAATAGAAATCAATATATTTGAAAATGTAGATAAACATCCAAAATATGTAATGAATTTCAATTGTTTAACAGTGCGATTAATCGCGATTAATTTTTTAAATCACGATTAATTTTTCTGAGTTAATCACATGAGTTAACTGCGATTAATCGACAGCCCTATTGAAAATAAAATTGTGTTGCAACTCTCCAAATAAATACTTACTGAAGAAGCTCGTTTGCTTTCAAGATGAAGGAGCCCACAGCAGTAATAGCATCTGCAAAGAGAGCAACCATTTTTAGTTTTCACAACGAACATCAGCGTGATGAGTAGTAAGCCAATTACTGTACCTTCAATTCCTGCTGCGTCTAGTCCAAGAGACTCATATTTTTGTTTCCATGATGCCATTCCTTTCAGTTCACTCAAATGGTACAACAATGCCTCAGAGCCACTATTACAGAAAAGCATAATTTCTTAATCAAGTGGAGACTCGTTTAACTGACAAATATTTTACACATAATATCTTACTCTTATACAGCACTTTCTCATCCCTACTTTGTAAAGTTCTTTCAAATATATCATTATCCTCATTTTACAGAGAGCAAGCATTCTGTCCAAAAGCATTACCTACTTTTTTTGAATCACAGTCCCAAGTCCTTAAACATTAGCTACAGCACATTTCCTGTACAGTGTTAGACTTTTCTAGCTCTAATCAGTTAAATAAATCAAGTATTTCTTCCCTTACAATACTTTAGGGAGAAAAGAGTTAATATTCAAAATTACATTTTAAATTTTAATTTCTGATGTCACAAAATAATAACAGACTAAACTCTGCACGATCATGACAAGAAGTGGTTATGTTTTTCATTGGGCTCAGTTTCTTTTAAACTAAGGTTTACTAATAAATTTATCTCTGTAATTCATTAGGTGTTATATGACTTACCTCTGCAAGTGACTTATGACTAATTTTTGTATACTGGAGTACGAAGACTCTATGGACTGACCAAGCTTTTTTAAGCCCTGATAGAAAAGAGACATGCTTCATTATAGTATATTAATACGACACTTATGAAAGATACTGAAATAGACCATTTAAAGACAGTAAACATTACCATACCTTTACTGTTAGTTGGTTCATTAAAAGTGCTTGAAGTTCAAGGCTAAGTGACAAAAATTAAAATAAGTGTTCTTTCTTTAATCTGAATATGCATTTACAAGTTGAAACAGGAATATAAAAACCCAAGCAGCAACTACCTTGCTTTGCCCCACAACAGCAGCTGCATAAACTCATCCTGTACAGAAGTGGTTGTGTTCTTTTCCTGTTAATCAAAAATTACTGAAATAAACTGATGATTTTTAAAAATTACCAATTTACAACATTAGAATTGCAAACACCTCATTTAAAATACAGAGAAACAAAATACATCATTGAACACTGAAAATGCATTCTTGACCACTGGAAACTCAATGATTAAAATAGGAAAAAATATTCACTACTTTCACATTTATTCCATTAGCGATAAGAGTTTTGAACATTATTTTTATTAATTCAGAATGTATGTTACCAAACAATTTTTTAAATTTGTTTGTTAAATACTAGCAAGGATTACAAAATTTATGCCACTCCAACAGCACCTCATTGGTAGCTCCCTTATACATATTCTACTATACTTTTTCCTACTTGACATAGAGCCAGTGAGATGAACCAAGCTGCAGGTGCTCCAATTCAATAGTTATGATAATTGGAATCTGTGCTAGGAAATTATTTGCTTATAAAAAAGAAATTCAACTTTAGCCACTCACAAATTAAGAGTGTAAACGTACTGCTCAAGTTGTACACTTTCATGGACAGGCTGGTCAATCACTAACAGAAGTATACTCAGTGGGTTAGAAAACACAAATCTAATAAGAAGGCAATCAGCCAATAATTATATTAGTGGACAACCATCACTACTGCATGAACATGAATCCATTAAAATAATGAGATTGATGATGGTATACCAATTGACTGTTGTCAATGGACTAGAAAGTCACAGGATAAAACTACTGAACTCTCAAACAATGCTTTTTCAACTTCAAAGCACTTGACAAACATTAATTACTAATGGACTCCAGCTTGCCTCTGAATTTACAGAGACCATTATCCTGTGATAGCTGTTCATTACACACGATATAGACAAATTGGAAAAAGAACAGGAGTATTTGTGGCACTTTTGACGGATACAGACGAACACGGCTGCTACTCTGAAACAAATTGGAGAAAGTCCAGAGAAGAGCAACAAAAATGATTAAGGGTCTAGAAAACATGACCTTTGAGGGAAGACTGAAAACAACTGGGTTTGTTTAGTCTGGAAAAGAGAAGACTGAGAGGAGACATGATAACAGTTTTCAAGTACATAAAAAGTTGTTACAAGGAGGAGGGAGAAAAATTGTTCTTCTTAACACCTTGGAGGATAGGACAAGAAGCAATGGGCTTAAATTGCAGCAAGGGAGGTTTAGAAATTCCTAACTGTCAGGATGGTTAAGCACTGAAATAAATTGCCTAGGGAGGTTGTGGAATCTCCATCATTGGAGATTTTTAAGAGCAGGTTAGACAAACACCTGCCAGGGATGGTCTAATACTAGGTCCTGCCAGGAGTCCAGGGGACTGGACTAGATGACTTCTCAAGGTCCCTTCCAGACCTATGATTCTATGAAAGAAACAAAACTGAGATATGAAATAATTTAATATAAATAAGAAAGCTATTCATTCTCTGCCTTCCCCAAATAATTGCTTATACCACAATACCTGTACGAATTTGGTTAGACGTGAGTCCATCTGCATCAATATTTCTTCCCATGCTTCACACATACATGTCAATGATAACTTTATATACTGCAATGCAAAGAGAAGTTAGTGCAGTGACTTTTTTAAAATTCAGACTAAACATACATATGTTCTCAGAGGACTCTTATCTTTACATTTCTAAAGCGGTGCTCTATATTAACTTAAAATCAACCTAAATCCCTAAGTAGGCAAGTGTTTTATACTAATAGGGTTACAAAATCCAATGCCTGTAATAACTGTGGAATTAAAAAAAAGTCATAACAAAAATGTACCTGTAGGAGAGTTGAAATATGAGTAAATTTCCTGGCCATTCGAGTTACCTCAGGTAAATAAACCGATAGCAGACTGGTGTCCAGCTGTAATATGCAAGATAAGCAACAGTTATAATCAGATGGATGGTCTTTTTATTTTCTGTAACAATAGCCTCGATCACGTTCATTAAGGCAAAAACCACAGTCACTAAAATAGGGAATATTAAAATATATTTCCTACTATAATAGGGAATAATGAAATTATTTAGTTGTTAGTTTGGCAGAAAGGAGACAGTACATAAAAAGCCTTTAGAATACAGCTACTGTTCAGAAAAATGCAAACACTTCAGAGCTTCATCACTGTCAATCACGTATTACAACAATTTGAGTCAAAATGGAGAAGCCAAAAAACCTAAATAATATTACATGAACTTTAGAGAAGGTGGGAATAAAAATATTTTTATCGTTATGTAAATAGAAATGAGGACAATATATTAGAATTGTTTCATATGAGTAGTAAAAATAAATAGTTTAAATATTTTAACAGAACATTTAGAAAACACCACTATTTGTGCGTTTGCAGTCTGCATTTTACTCACCTGGAAATAGGTAATCTCCGGTACACTGTCTGGGGAAACTTGCACCTCTGTAATGACGGATAGTGATTTCAAATCACTAGAAAAGCATAATCCAAGGCAAGAACCTGCCACCTGAAAGAGTCCAATGTAAAGGGGTTAAAGTATCTCATTTTCTCAATAGCCCAATAGGTACAAGTACACTGATCTATTAACTGATGAACTGAACACATGCCCTTATTTCAAACAGAAACTGCATTCTATTTCTGTGTAAGTATCACCTGAAAAGAGAAATAAACATCTCAGCTATTGAGGGGAAACAAAAATGCGTGCATACTGTTTTGTTTTGGATAATCAGTATTAAATTACAGAGTGGTAGCCATGTTAGACTGTATCAGCAAAAAGAACGAGTACTTGTGGCACCTTAGAGATTAACGAATTTATTTGGGCATAAGCTTTCGTGGGCTAAAACCCTCTTCATCAGATGCATGCAGCGGAAAATACAGAAGGAAGATATATAGAGACAGACACACACACACACCATGAAAAAATGGGGGTTGCCATACCAACACTAAGGAGACTAATCAATTAAGGTTTTAGAGTAGCAGCCATGTTAGTCTGTTTCCACAAAAAGAACAGGAGGAGTACTTGTGGCATCTTAGAGACTAACAAATTTATTAGAGCATAAGCTTTCGTGGGCTACAGCTGATGAAGCGGGCTAATAAATTTGTTAGTCTCCAAGGTACCACAAGTACCACAAGTACAATTAAGGTGCACTTTGTTTCAAATGATACAGGATTTGAAGATTTCCAGATGGAATACTAATTAAAAAACAAAATAAAAACCACACAACTATTCCTCTCTCTGGGTTTTAAGCATAGTAATACTGAAGTGTTGAAGTTGCAATACTTTACACTCCCAAAGATGAACTAAAAACTGTGTTTAATTAACAAAGTGTATTTTAAGAGGAGAAATAACAAGGGAAGTTAAAAATAAAAACAAAACAAAAACACTTACCCCTATTACTGTAGCAATCTTGTACATTCCATAAGCATAAACCTCAATGAATCCAGAACTGCCTCCAAGAACAAGGGCATTTAGCCTGATAACAAATAAGACTCAGAAATTACTCAGTGAGTTGTCCAAATGGGAGGGGACGGGGGGGAATCAAATTTTACTGGATTATGACAAACCTAGTCAGTAAATCACTAGTTGGCTATTTCTATTCCACATGAATACCTATTCTTAGGATTTAATATTTAAAAGTAATCAAAGTCTGTAGTGTGAAGATTATCACCAATATATAGTCAACATTAAAACAAGACAAAAATTTAAAATACATTAAAATATTGTTTAAAGAGAGAAATTAATAGCTCTACAAAAAAGTTACTAGCACCAATGTTATTAGTATAGATAGATGATGAGAGAAAATTTGATTTATACATACACCCTAACTAGCAATCTTCTTTCTAAAGAGTAGACAACAGCATATTTCCTCTTTTAAATCTTCTCTTATATTCAGCTAATTTTACTCTAATACAACTCTGAATATATCACCAGCAGTCACACAATGGCATTGCCCCACTCAATTTCAAATGCAATGAAAACTGAAAACAAATGTAGCACCTGAGAACAAGCACCAATGACAACAGCAACAGAAGAGGGAATCCCATCCAGTGGACAGGGCACTGGACTGGTCCTGAGAGAGTGGCATTTTGTTCCTGGCTGTAATGCTAACTTGCTGTGTAACCTTGGACAACTCACTTCATCTTTCTGTGCCTATGTTTCCTCTCCCATCCTTTGTCTGTCCATTTGTATTGTAAACTCTTTGGGGTAGGTGATCTATGATAGGGCTGAATCTGACCCTGTAATTGTAATTTTAAATTGAATAAGTATTTACCATATTTCCAAGTGGTTTCAGGCCCTGCTGAAGTAACAAACAAACCATTCCCTGCAAAAATAGGTCAATAGAGATCTTTTTTTCCAATTATATTAGAGGACGAGGAGGAAGCTGCAGTTAGCTATTTTTTAAGCATTTATGGTGTGTTTGATAGCACATTTCTCTAATCTAAGAAGAGGACCTATCCAAGCTGCAAATGGGGGAGACAAAGGAAGGGAAAATGATTTTAAAGAATACCCATCACTTCCATTTGTTTTAAATAGGCTAGTTTTAAAGTGACTAATTATACTGCCAATGAGACAAAGGGTGGTTTTACAAGAATTTGTATGCTTAATGCTTATAAACTATGTCAGGGGCTTTAGGGTTTTTTTGCTAGTGTATTCTTTGGAAGCATGGAGAATTAGCTGAACTATGACATCACAAAAAACTTAAACGTGATCAGCTGAGAGATGAAGGGATTCTTTATCCGACTACATAACGATTTAGTTTTGCTTAACATGTATTTAACTCAAGATTAAGACAATTTGAAAGAAAGCTCTCTGAAATATTCAACCAACTCTCCCTCTCTTTCAATTAAAGGGTAATACAGTTCCCACTTCAGTTCTATATTCCTTCAAGAAGTCCTCCAGCAAAGAGAGAGACCTGGGTCCATTAAATCTTTCTTTGCACTTTATAAAAGCCAAGAGACTTTCCTGCCACCCCTTTTGTAGGTCACCATTAAGAAAAAAAGTTACAATTTATTTTAAATCCAAACTTGCCGTTATTTTATGGATTTCAAAGAACAATACTTACCTTACATCACCCAAGAGCTTCATAATCTCATCTGATTTTTCTTCACTAAAAATATAAAAATGGTATGATTATGGTAACCCATAGGCAACCATAAGCATCATTATAAGAAGACATGAAGTCATCAATTCTTACCTGAAAATTTTTGCAGAGGTACTGTAGCTAAATTGAAGGCAAAATAAAGTTTGAGAAATAAGTGCCTTTAGTAAAGATGTCTTCTTATTTACTTCAGAACAGTTGTGTACTTTTAAACATAAAGAACCCATAAAATGACACCAAATGACAAATTAAGATATTTAGGTTTTTTAATTTAACACCTACTTTTTGGGCAATGCAGGTAATTTAGGCAGGAGAAGATTTGACTCATCCTCAGCATTATAAAATGAAGTGAGAACACTGAAAAAAAAGGAATCATTAAGAATTTCTTTGCCTTTGCTGCCAGACTTTAAAAATTGTAAAAGATTTTTTTTTTAAATGAAATGCCAGGTAGTAATTTAGACTTAACATATCATGTATGTTCAAAGAGTTACAAATCTCACAAGCATATCATTTGTTTTCTAAGTAAAGTCTTTTTAAAACACAATCACATCAATACAAGATGGCTAAAGAGCTCTCTTTTTGTTTTTATATCCTCTTCTTTTGACTTAGTGTTTCCCACATAGAAAGGCGAAGAACAAGTTTATATTTGCTGATTCAGTGGTTTGCTTCCCAAATCTTCCATTATTATTAATTATTTGCATTATAACAGTGCGGGGAGGCCCTGATCGTGGAGCACGGGACCCCACTGTGCTAGACAATGTACAAACACCAAAAAAAGAAAGATTTCCCCTGCCCTAAACAGCTTTAAATAATTCCTAGCATAAGTCTATGGGCCTGATCCAAAGCCCACTGAAGTCAACAGAAAGACTCGTCAGTCTAAAGCAAAGCCTTATTTACAACCTCATTTCAGGTTAACATATATCCACAAGTTAAGTGTCCAGCATATTACATGTTTATGCTGGAAGCATGAGGTTGCAATTAAAATTATGTAGAGATTACTGTAAGAGAGATTAAGGAAGCCCACAACATATTCTGCAGGAAATTACTTATGAAGATGCTGAGTGTGGAAACAGGCCACAAGGGCATTAGTCTACGGTTAAAAGATATCCCCTAGCTTAATATTTCCTTGCTGGTTCAGGGTTTGTGTTTATGGGGAGGGGGAAGAATGTCACACTTACCTAGCCTTAATCCCTTTTAAACAAAATTTTTGTTTATGGAATTTCTTGTTTTTTTAATACAGCCAATGTAGACTGGTTTGTGAGGACACAGAAATGGGGGCGGGGATGCCCCCAACTTCCCCTATGGCATGTGGAACTATGAAGGGCTCATATCAGATCTGTGCGAATGTCAGAGTGAACAGAAGCACAATTTATGACTAATGGCACACAACTTGCAAGACAATGGGGGTACTCTTATGTCCTGAGATACAAACATAATTAAGACAGCACTTCCAATAGCTCTGGGTTTTCCATCAATGCATTAAAAATAAACAAAATCACTAAAATTCTTGAAAATGTGGATAAAAATAATATTTTAAATTTATCACCTTCCATTGTCCAGGTACAATGAAGCAGATTACAGCAATACATTTGATATTGGTAGAACACCGTTACGTAAACTGAGCAGCAACTATGCAAGTCAATACTAGCTCATATATCTAAATAAATAAGCTATAATAAACTATAAATTAATAAATGGACGCACAAGATACTATTAAAAGTGTTCTTGTTCTTATAACTAGAAAACAAAAATATCAAACTTTTAGCACTAGAACTGCACTGTTATCAATAAATGTATGAAAAACCTACACTAGAAACAAAAAAAAGGGGATTTTTTTAAATGAAGTGGTGGGAAAAGTGACTGACCTATGTGACAGTTACTTTTTTTTTTTTTTTTGCTTAACTACTATATTCCACTATTTAACTGTAAAGTTTTTAGAGCTACCTGCTTTCTTCAGTTACTTCCATCCAATGCATGTAAGTAATAGGAGCATCCACTGAGAAAGAGTGTAAACTTTCAGGTTTTTCTACATCACACAGGATAACACGCTTGGTATCAGCTAGGCCAAAAGCCAAAACTAGAGAAGTAACAGAATAATGTTAAATAATCAACACACAAAACATTGCAGCTACTCAAACATATGACAAGTTAGGAAATGTAATGATTCTTCAGTCATTAAATCCAAATACTACATACAATTTGAACTTTTTCTAATGTCACTTCTAATTTTAAACCATCTTACTAAAAAGCACACTTGAAGTCAACCTTTTTATTTTAAAATGGCATATTGGGTCACACCTGACAAAATGACCTGATCCTGCAAAGACTTACACATATGTTTAACCTAGGTCCATGCTTAGCTTTCTGTTACTCATGGGAGAAAACATAAGCTAAGCATGGATTAAAGTCTTAGCATATTTGGTGCCAAAAATACATTTGAGACACACTGTTCAATTAGCAAGGATATTTTATTGCAATGTAACATAATGCTAAGATTCTCACAAGAACTCATCCCTACTTGATTAGAACACTGACACGAATATTCATTGGGCAACATTTGCATAAGAACTTACATGAGTATATTCATCTTTTTGAACTAATTCATTCCCAAAGAATGCCAGGTTACAATATAATTGGAGATTCTGCTCATTCATATGCAGATGGATGATTGACATGGAACATCTCTGCACTATTAAGAGTTGAAAGCTGTGCCATGCAATTTGAAGAATAATATTCCCATAATTGCAATCAGATTTTAGATTTCACCTGTTACTTCAGTGCCACTATAATTTGGCCATTCTTTATACATCACATCACACATCAAAGGGGTACCTTTCACTATTATTTTAATAGTATTGCTACATAAAATTAAAATTTTGTAGTGAGTATTTTCTTTTTGAGACAGGTGGTGCTGTGTTCACGAAAGGTATCTGCTGATTTCCAACACCATTTTTATTGCAGCACAAAACATCATATATTTAACATTACTTTTGCCATCTGGTCTCCAAGCAAGGGCTGTAACTTCTTTCCCTGTATTTTCATTTGGTGGCAAACTCCAAACTCGCTGAAAGTTTGCAAGTCGGTGAAGTAAAACCTGAAAAGCAGATAGATTAAATGTAGGAAACTTGAACATCTTCTCCTTTAACAATATTTTGTAAGTCAGCCACTAAAGTATCACTCCTTTTTATTAGATTTAAGAAAATCCCACATCCTGAAAGTCAGATCTAGAACTATTTGTATCAAGAAAGCAGTCATTCTACATACACACACAGAGTTCTGGGGCATACTGTCTACTATGAAGCAATGAAAAGAGGTTTTAGGTTAAGACCTGAAGTTTACAATCAACCTGGCTAATCGGAATAATATGGTAGATAGCAACTGTATTGTGGAAGCATTGCAGTTGATCTTCCCATGCATAGCCAGATGCATCATGAGGAGACCAAAGTGCAGAGCAGTGGTTTTTAATCTTTTTTCATTTGCGGACACCCTAAAAAATTTCAAATGAAGGTGCAGACCCTTTTGGAAATCTTAGGCATAGTATGCGGACCCCCATGGGTCTGTGGACCACAGATTGAAAACCACTGGTGTAGACAGCAAAAAGAATGTGCTGTGGAGGGATAGAGGGAAACAAGGAAAACAGGAACTGACAGAGAGACCAGAAAAAGACATTAAAAAAACAATGCTCTCTGACAGAAGCAACCCCCCTACCCTGTCATCAGCAGACAGCACGGCCGTAAGATCAGAAGCAATATGTAGCAAACTGGCAAGGGAAGCTCTGAATTACGTTACCTCAAGAAATAAACTGAGATCTACAACATGTTGTTCCAGGACATAGAGTCTGCCTCTGCACCGCTAACCAGTTTTCGATGCTTCTATTGGTTTTAAAATTATTTTAAATATAAATTAATTTTTCTACACTTGTTAAATCACACACAAAAACACGCACTCTGCTGGGACACACAAAAAACCAGGTATTCAGCTGGGAATTACCATTTACTTAGATTCTGTTTTTTTAACAAAGGATAAAAGTAAGGCAAAAATTCTCCTATCACAAAATATATTCTAAAACTATTATATTGTGGACAAAGGACGACATATGTAGCAAAAAACACAGAGAGACAATATACCCACTCCACCCCCACCAGCAACTATTGCTCTTTATTCCCAGGGATCTTAACCTGAACATTTTGAAGACGAGTACAGAATCTTATGGTGACAGGATGAACATTTAAATGATACCCCTTTTCCAGAACACATCTGAAGAACATCAGGATTGTGAGAGAACATAAGACAGGAAGAAAATCAGCAAGCAATTTTTAAATACACTTTAGGAAAACAGGATGCTTCCCAAAGTCATCAGAGACTGAATATTTGAGATAGATTCAGATACAGCGTGTTCAGGCATTGTGCCAGATTCTTCACACCACTGTTCCACCAAATTCTGCCTTGCAACACATCAAGCAGCTACTGTAAACCTGGGTCTCTCCTGCACTGATGCTGGCAACTGTGCCATACAGCCAGCATGAAAAGAACACAGTTCCTGGAACTGCCAAGATAGTAAACCCAGGGCACTTACCAAGTCATTCTCATGTGAAGGGTTTAAAATAAAACAAAACACTCATAAAGACACATGCCACGCTAACACTGGAGACAGCCAAGCACCACTATTCATGTGGCTGAAGAGGCCACAAGGAATAAGGAGGCGTGTTTGGGGTATGTCAGTAATGGCCATTGAGGGTAACCAATGCTAGCCCCCTTGGCACAGCACTGCCCAGCTGCCAAGGGGAAGACTAGAGTTCTTTCTCTCTGGAGTACCAGGTACGGGGCCCTGCCAGAGGCAGGGCACGGGACTGGATCCATGGAGCGGAGCCCTGTGTGGTGAGCCCTAAGGGAACTGCTCGTGGAGGGGCAGGCAGCAGGCCCCTCGCTGCGAGCGGAGACGGGCTGTCAGCCAGCGAACCCCGCTCCCCCTAGCAGGAGAGATCACAACAGCCCTGTCTCCGGGGGCGGTTTCTCTACCCACCATTTCCAGCTGGCTGAGCCGGGCCGACCAGCTGCTCCCCGTTACCCCCGGCCCCGCCTTACCTCCCCCACTTTGTTGGCAAGGGCGATGAGATCCCTCTTGGGAGACCAGGCCATGAAGATGATTTCCTGGGGAAGCTGCTTCTCCCCGACCTGCCGGAACGCCGGCATGGCGGGGGGCTCCGGCACCCTCAGGCTCGGGGCCCGCGGCCCAGCCTGCTGGGAAGCCCCCTCCTCTCACCGCCGATCTCCGTCCCCCTTAAACCCTCCCCACTCCCCCGGCAGCCCCCCTCCGCGCCCGGAGCCAGCAGGGACCCCGGCTTCACCGGGCGGCTGCCCACAGGACACAGCGAGAGCCCCCACGAGAGGCAGCTCCGCCCGGCGCTCCCGCCTTCCCAAGTTCCCGGCCGCCCTGCGCTCGTCACTGCGCGGCCGCCGGCTCCGGCTCCGGCTCCGCCTCCCCAGCCGGCCCTGCGGCGCTCGGCGGCCGCCCGTGCCGGGGAGCCAGGCTCCCGCCGGCGCCTCCCGCCTAGGCCTGCGCCGGGGGCCGCTCTCGGACTGGGGCCCAACGCCCTCGCTGGCCCCAGCCTAGGCCCGAGCGGGTGGCTGGCCCTGGCCCTGGGGCGGGCCCCACTCGTGCTGCCAAGCGGGGACCCCTCCGCTGCCGCTCGGGCCATAGAAAGCCCCTTATCTCGGGGAGGGCCTTGGGATAGCAGCCTAAGGGGGGAATGTAAACCGGGTTAGGCAATTGCTGCAGCCGCCTGTGTGGACGCTCCTCCGTCGGTGTAAGTGGGTTTGAGTCAGCTGGGAACAAGCAGAAGTGGAACAGAAGTAAGCCGCTCAAACTGCACCAGGAGCATCCACACAGAAGTTTGTGCCAGTTTCACTGTATCCGTTTAAAAACCAATGCAGCTTTCCCCTATAGACAGCAAAAAATAACCCAGGGTTTGCCCTCATTTTGCAGATTTCAGTGCAGTGAGACTGGAGAGAGCTGCTTCAGGCCAAGTTGCTTTTGATCACTTTGTTCTCAGCAATATTTTTGGATTTTGAATCAGTGTCTCAGTTCCCTATTCTGCAAGTACACATGCTTAACATTAATCATGAGAGTAGGCCCTTTGGCTTAAATGAGACTACTCGCTTAAAATAAAGCACTTGCTTAAATATTAGTGTAAGTGGGGGGTGTAATTATCATTTGCTTTTGTGTGGGGTAGTTTGCTCCCGTGGTTTCACAGATTGGAGTTGTAGCTGTAATGCTAAATAGGAATGAGTATTTTCATTTCTGATCTTCCATTTTTTATGGTAGAGAGATTGTGTGCTGTTTGATGCTAGCAGAGCAGGTGCCAGCTCATGCCAAACCCCCAGGCCTCACTGATGGATAGCTAGAAGATGGATACTTACAGATGGATAGCTAGAAGCCAGCTAATTCATTTGTATGTTAGTATAGATCAAAGTGATTGTTAAATGTGTAAGAGTGTATTTGGTGCTTAAAGTTCATGAAAATTAATGGAATTTTACCAGTGGTGCAAGTAGAACTCATTTCTTGCTGGTACACTGCACTCATGGGAGTGACACAAAGTGGAGGTGGGCACATGACCTCCCCACGTGACTCCTCTGCCTCCTGCCCCCCAGCCTGGGGCCCCTGCAGTCTTCTCATGATGAATATCCATCCCAAATTACCAGGGGTTGGTGGGGGGGCTCTGTCCTGCCTTCCTCTGCTGTACAGAGAGACCCCAGGCAGGAGGACTCAGGAAATGCCACTGCGTGGAAGGGCTGGGGGTAGGGCTGAAGGCAGTACAGCCACGCCGGAGGTGCTGCCAGCATGGGGCTGCCCAGCGGCCCCACATTCTGCTCCTTTAGCCACTGCGGTTCCCGGGAGATCAGGGCTCTCTGGAACCGCAGCGGCAAAAGGAGCACAAGAACATGGGGCCACCAGGCAGTCCCACACCAGCAGCTCCACCAGCATGGCTGTATCGCCCCCAGCCCTACTCCCAGCCCTTCCATGCAGCTGCATCTCCTGAGTCCTCCTGCCTGGGGTCTGTACAGCAGCCCGGTCAGAGGACAGGGCTGGGAGTGGTACAGCAGCTGCGCTGGAGGAGCTGCCGGCGTGGGGCTGCCCAGCAGCCGCGCGTTCTGCTCCTTTCCCCATAGTGGTTCCTGGGAGAGCACAGCTGTGCTGCCCCCAGCCCCTCCCCCTGCCCTTTCACTGAGATGTGTCTCCTCTGTCTGTACAGCAGCCCTGCCGGAGGGTGGAGCTGGGAGCAGTACAGCTGTGCCGGAGGAGCTGCTGGTGTTCTACTCCTTTTCCCCACTGCAGTCCCCAGTGGGGAAAGGAGCAGACTTCTGGCAGCTCCTCTGGTGCCTGTACCATCCCCAGAACCAACCCAGCCCTGTCCTCCGGCGGGGATACTGTACAGATGGAGGAGACGCAGCTCCGTGGAAGGGCAGGGGGCGGGTGTGATGTTCCCTTGTTGTTATCTAAACCAGTGATCTGCTAGGTCACTCCAATCCTCAACTTTGGGAGCTAGCCTTACCCTACTCTGCTGTGAGAACCCCCACTCCTGTTCACACATAGCCTCTGGCATGAAAGCTGCTCCCAGCTACATGAGTGAGCACTTTTGGCCAGCTGCTGCTTGGATTGTGCAACTGAATGACACTAGCCAGTATCTCCAATCCCAGACACAACCCTAGGAACCTCTGTCTTGCAGTGTCCAATTATTCCCCCTGGATTCAGCAAGCTTATATGAGTTCATCAATTTAACAAAGAAAATGATATGTACCAAGCTTGTTATCCCAAGGGGAGTCTCTGACACACTTCAAACCAAACGCACTGCTTCAGGTAGAATAAACAAACAAATTTATTAACTACAAAAGATAGATTTTAAGTGATTATAAGTCAAAGCACAAGTCAGATTTGGTCAAATGAAATAAAAGCAAAATGCATTCTAACCTGATCTTATCACTTTCAGTGCCCTTACAAACTTAGATGCTTCTCACCACAGGCTGGCTGGTTGCCCTTCAGCCAGGCTCTCCCCTTTGATCAGTGCTTCAATTGTTTGGTGGTGGTGTCTGTAGATGGAGGTGGAAGAGAGAAGAAGAGTATGGCAAACGTCTCTCCCTTTTATCATGTTCTTTCTTCCCTCTTGGCTTTGCCCTCCCTTCAAGGTCAGGTGAGCATTACCTCATCGTAGTCCCAAACTGACCAAGGGAAGGGGGGTGACTCACTTGAGAGTCCAACAGATCCTTTGTTGCTGCCTAGGCCAGTGTCCTTTGTTCCTGTGCGGCTGGGCTGGGTTTGCCCCTTGCATGCCCTGATGAGGTGTGAACTGCCCCTCTTTCTGGAGTTTTGCCTGGACTTGTTTTAAGCCATGACGACACATTTTCAGCCTCATAACTACATACATGAAATTACAACCTGTAATATTACTATAACAACAATGCTCAGTGCATTGTGAGCCTTCCGAAGACACCCGACATGACAAACTTTGCATTGGATACCACACAATCGTTATACCAATAAAATAAAAACCAGCAGGATCTTATTAAAGGGGATAAGGCAAAATGCCACATTTATTTTGAATACAGAAAGAATCAGAGTAAGCAATCAGTTATAGCTATAACATCTCATTCACTCATACACACACACACACAAGTTCTGCAAAGTTGTTATAGTTACCAGCCTAGGAGTTGCTCGTGCCAAGTCACTGGCCAGGTGGCCTGGACATGAGGGTGGAGCAGGGCCTTGTCAGATGTGCATCCGATGCTGCTGGGGATTGGTTTGCAGAATCAGACCCAAAGTCCTCAGTCTTCAGGGTCTGTTCTTATAGGGATTTATTCTCATACAAGTTTAAAGGGTTTGCTTCATCATGTTGTTTTCATGTTTGAAATGATAATCAATCACTGTTCTCATGTTTGAGGTGATAGTCAATCATGCAGATGGCACAGAAATGACAAAATGACAGTATGTTGTTATCTTGTTCTTCAGCCCTCTTGTCCTTGGCACAGGTATGCCCTCAGGGTTATCAGGCTATCTCGTCCACTGCTTTCTTTAGCCAGACGATCTTATTTTAAGGCTGGCACCTCAACCTTTAATCTTTCATTCCTCATTCAATCATACATACATGCATACAATCACACTCCAATGTATATCCTGTCACATCTGCATTTTATCATCTACCCATCCTTTAACAAACTGTTCTAAAATCAGTGGGACATGGCAGACTTCAATAAGTCTATTCATCCCACTTATTATATCTAAAAGGAAACGAACAAGATAAGCATGCAAGAGTGAGGGGTTCACACATCTTATTCAGAGTTCAGGAAAACAAAGTTGTACCAGCCATAAAGGCAGCTATTATCTTGTTACTTTTAGAACAATCTCTTTGTCTCTGGATGTGCTTCTACAATTAACACTGATCTTGTAAAACTGACAGGCAATTTCAATCAGCACAGACTCAGCAGGGTGGTTGAGAAACATATTTCTTTTTAATGGTCAGGCCAAATTCTGGGGTCTGCTGTGGAGTCACTCTTTCTTACATTGCCCATATCAGAAATATACCAGTTATCAATCTAGTCCAACATAACCATGTCATAAGGATGAACATGGGGATGCAGGGTGTTCCCCTGAAATACAGTGTCACAGCGGGGCTGGGGGCGGGCTTCTCCTTTGTCTTTCCAGTACGCTGTACCAGCTATAAATATCTTACTGGTATGGCCTATCGGACTGTACCACTGTACTTGTGCCACTGAATGTTACATACATTATAACAGGACACAGATAAGTGAAAACAATGTAATAGCAAACATTTACATTGTATATACTTATGTAACTATATAACTCCTCAAATATCAGCTCCCATATGGTCTAGTGGTTAGGATTCCTGGTTTTCACCCAGGTGGCCCGGGTTCAACTCCTGGTATGGGAACAGTGAAATTTTGGGGGTTGGACTAGATGACCTCCTGAGGTCTCTTCCAACCCTAATCTTCTATGAAATGAGAAAGAATCCTTGTGTAATCTGACTGAAAAACTTTAGCAGAAAAGTACTAATTCTTGCACATTTGAATCCAGAGGCAACTCTCGATTTAGTCCTGAGTGGAGTGCAGGATCTGGTCCAAGAGGTAACTATAACAGGACTGCTTGGAAATAGTGACCATAATATAATAACATTTAACATTCCTGTGGTGAGAAGAACACCACAACAGCCCAGCACTGTGGCATTTAATTTCAGAAAGGGGAACTATGTAAAAACAAGAAGGTTAGTTAAACAGAAATTAAAAGGCACAGTGACTAGAGTGAAATCCCTGCAAGCTGCATAGACACTTTTCAAAGACACCATAATAGAGGCTCAACTTAAATGTATACCCAAAATTAAAAAACACTGAAAAAGAGCCACCGTGGATTAACAACCATGTAAAAGAAGCAGTGAGAGATAAAAAGGCATCTTTTGAAAAGTGGAAGTCAAATCCTAGTGAGGTAAATATAAAGGAGCATAAACACTGCCAAATTAAGTGTAAAAATGTAAGAAGAAGAGCCAAAAAGGAGTTTGAAGAACAGCTAGCCAAAAACTCAAAAGGTAGTAACAAAATGTTCTTTAAATACATGTGTCCATACAGGAATTATACATACTTTACAAAGCCATTACTATAGGTTTCTTGGTTCCCAGTCCATTAAATGTTGAAATGTTGGGATGTTGAAATGCCAATAGTTATTCTTGGGGACCCAGCCTACCCCTTGCTCCCATGGCTCATGAAGCCGTACACAGGCACCCTGGACAGTAGTAAGAGGCAGTTCAACTATAGGCTGAGCAAGTGCAGAATGGTGGTAGAATGTGCCTTTGGACATTTAAAAGCTCGCTGGTGCTGTCTGCTGATGAGGTTAGACCTCAGCAAAACCAACATTCCCATTATTGCTGCTTGCTGTGTGCTCCATAATCTCTGTGAGAGTAATGGGGAGACGTTTATGGCGAGGTGGGAGGTTGAGGCAAATCGCCTAGTGGCCAATTTTGAGCAGCCAGACACCAGGGCAATTAGAAGAGCACAGCTAGGCATGCTGCGCATCAGAGAGGCTTTGAAAACCAGTTTCATGACTGGCCAGGCTTCGGTGTGACAGTTGTGTGTGTTTCTCCTTGCTGCAAACTTTTTTTATTTTAATTCCCTGTAAGCCAACCACCCTCCCCCATTCAATCACAGCTGGCAAAGGAAATAAAGTCACTATTGTTTTGAAACCATGCATTCTTTCTTTATTAATTTTTTAAAAAGTGAGATAACTGACAAGTAGCCCGGGTGGGGTGGGATGGGAGAGGAGGGAAGGACAAGGCCACATTGCTTATTGTAGCCACACTAAAAATCAAACTGTTTGAATGACAGCCTTCTGTTGCTTGGGCCATCCTCTGGAGTGGAGCAGCTGGGTTCCCTGGAGCCTAACTCCCGCGTTCTTGGGCATCTGGGTGAGAAGGATATGGAACCTGGGGAGGAGGGCAGGCAGTTATACAATGGATGTAGCGGGGGTCTGTGCTCTTGCTGGCTTTTCTGCAGCTCCAACAGATGCTTCATCATGTCTGTTTGCTCCCCCATTAGCCTCAGCATCACCTCCTGCCTCATGCTCACTTAATGCTTTTCCAGCCTCTGCCACTGAATGCCTCCATGCATTAAGCTGTGCCCTATCAGGGCAGGAGGAATGCATGAGCTCGGAAAACATGTCATCGTGAGTGCGTTTTTTCCCCACCTTCTAATCTGTGAAAACCTCAGGGACGGAGATGATAGGGGGAGCATAGAAACATTTGCACCTGGGAGGAGATAAAAAGGGAGAGTAAAATTTAAGATGATACATTTCTGAGAACAAAAGGGAGACTCTTTCACAGTGAATCAAGCAATTCACAGCACACGTGCTTTAGGTACAAGGTTGCATTTTGCCTTTTATATTGAGCACCTGCCAGTATGGTGACACATCACAAATGGCTGGGCAACAGAATTTGGTTTCTAAGCAGCCATGGTAAGCCTTTTGGTACTCAGGGTTGGCTTCTTCCACCTTCATAACATGTCGGAATGGTTTCAAACTGCAGCGCCATCCTTTCCCATAGCAAGCAATGCCGGTTGGGTTTCACATTTAAAAAGGAGGGCCTGCGGTTTTCGAGTGGATGTGCAGTACACCCCTCCCCTCACCCCACAACATGGCTATTCTGTGGGATGATCCCTTTTAGCCAAGCACAAACAATCCAGCATTAACAGGGTCCTTTTACTGTTACCTTACAAAAATTCCCCTATTTCAACCAGGTGACCATGAATGATATCACTCTCCTGAGGCTAACACAGAAAGATAAAGACCAAATGTTGCTCGAATGTGACCAAAACCCAGGACCATTTGTTGCCATGCTTTGTGCTGTAGTGATTCCAGACTACTTGCTACTGGCTTGACGTGGTAAAGTGTCCTACCGTGGAGGACGAAATAAGGCAGCCCTCCCCAGAAACCTTCTGCAAAGGCTTTCAGAGTACCTCCAGAAGAGCTTAATGGAGATGTCCCTGGAGGATTCCCGCCCCATCCCCAGACACGTTAACAGACTTTTCCAGTAGCTGTACTGGCCGCGAATGCATCCCAATTCTTCAGGGCAAATCAAACATGAAACACTATTGCTTTTAAACCCTGTACTGTACTTACAAATGTACATTCACCAGAGCTGCCTTCTCCGGCTTCAGGGTTGGGGATCCTGCCTTAGGAGGTATTGGCTCCAGGGTGATGAAAAGGTCCTGGCTGCCAGGGAGAATGGATTCACCGCTCACCTGCTGCGCATTCTCCTCCTCCTCTTCCTCATCCACAAAATCCTCCTCCCTGTTGAGTGAGACTACCCCTTTGCAGATGTCCATGGACAATGGTGGGGTAGTGGTAGGGTCCTCTTCTAGAATGCCATGCAGCTGATTGTAGAAGCAGCATGTATGGGGCTCTGACCCGGAGTGACCGTTTGCCTCCTTTGTCTTTTGGTAGGCTTGCCTGAGCTCCTTAACTTTCACGCAGCACTGCTGTGTGTCCCTGTTGTAGCCTCTCTCCACCATGCCGTGTGCGATTTTGGTATATATATTAGTATTTCTTCTTTTTGATCGGAGTTCAGCCTGCACAGATTCGTCTCCCCATACAGCAATCAGATCCAGTGTCTCCCTTTTGGTCCATGCTGGAGCTCATTTGCGATTCTGGGGGGACTGCATGGTCACCTGTGCTGCTGAGCTCGTCACGCTGACCAAACAGGAAATGAAATTCAAAATTTCCCGGGGCTTTTTCTATGTACCTGGCTAGTGCATCGGAGTTCAAAGTTGGTCACATTGGAGCACTCTGGGATAGTTCCTGAAGGCCAATACCGTCGAATTGCGTCTGCACTACCCCAAATTCGACCCAGTAAGGTCGATTTTAGCGCTATTCCCCTCACCAGGGAGGAGTACAGAAGTCAATTTTCAGAGACCTTTAGGTCGACAGAATGGGGTTGATTGTGTAGATGCAGTCATTTTAAAAATCTACTTAACGCGATTAAATTCAACCTAACCCCATAGCGTAGACCAGGGCTTAGTTGTTTATCAAACTATTTTTTCTTCCTGTCCCAGGATAATATTCTCCCTGTGTTCACATAGGTGAAGGAATTTGAGTGAGCGATAAACACTGTACTAGGAAAATTACTTTTTGATAACTCTCTCCTTTTAAGGTTTGAGCATTCAGAACAAGGTATTTGGCTGCTTTATAAACTTTAAAAAAAAAACCACCTTAAATTCAGCCTAGCATTCAACTTTGAACCTTACACTGCTACAAAACAAAATTGGTGTTAATATCTGATATAATTAAACCTATGTATCAATAAAAAAAATAGTAGTATAAAACGCAAACTGATGTTTTTCAATCAAGAAAGTGGAGTGAACCTGGATTGTAACCATGGGTGGTGGGTGAACGCCGGGCCCTGCCCCTCTCACCGGAATGCAGAGGTCCCCTCATGCAGCTGCTAGCCTTCCCTCTTCCCCGGCTGTCTGAGCACCCCAAGCCCCAGGCTGGTGGCACAGCCCCCCCACAGCCTCAGAGCACCAGGTGGGTGGGCAGGGAATATGGCCCTCCTCCCCTAGCCCGAGTTCTGGACGGTTGGACGAGCAACACGCTTCCCCCAGCCCCAGAGTGCCGGATGGGAGGCATGTACCTCCACCCCCAAAGTTCAGGCCAGCCCCCATTAGCCGCAGCCTGGGCCCTGGCCACAGGGGGGAATAGCCCTCTACAACACAGCGATGGGAAGCAGGAAAGGGTCGGGATGTGGAGCGTGGGCAGGGCTACACAAAGCTGTTTGGGGAGGATCAGACTTCCTCGGCCTTTGATACCCACCATCAATGGTTGTAACCTCAGACCTACACTTCAACATGCATGTCAATAGCTTATTTGCTCTACTGAAACAGCCTCTCAAACTCAGAATTCTTCCTGACCTCAGAGATAAATTGCCAGTTTTAGGCAGATAATTTCATTACACTACTGTGTTGCCAATATAAATGCTTAGAAGGATTTACATAATAAACATAATCAATTATTTAGATAATGGTATAGAGTACACTTATAAAGTTTGAAGACAATACCAAGCTGGGAGGAGTTGCAAGTGCTTTGGAGGATGGGATTAAAATTAAAAATGATCTGGACAAACTGGAGGAATGGTCTGAAGTAAATAGGATGAAATTCAATCAAGACAAATGCAAAGTACTCCACTTAGGAATGAAAAATCAATTGCACACATAAAAAATGGGAAATGACTGCCTAGGAAAGAGTACTTCAGAAAGGGATCTGGGGCTCAGAGTGGATCACAAGTTAAGTATAAATCAACAGTTTGTAACACTTTCCAAAAAAAAAAAAATATAGCAAACATCATTCTGGGATGTTTTAGCAGGAGTGTTGTCAGCAAGACACAAGAAGTAATTCTTCCACTCTACTCCATGCTGATTAGGCCTCAACTCAAGTATTGTGTTCAGTTCTGGGCACCACATTTCAGGAAAGATGTGGACAAATGAAGAGAATCCAGAGAAGAACACCACAAATGATTAGAGGTCTAGAAAACATGACCTATGAGGGAAGAATGAAATAACTGGGTTTGTTTAGTCTGCAGAAGATAAGATTGAGAGGAGACGTAACAGTTTTCAAGTGCATAAAAGGTTGTTACAAGGAGGAGGGAGAAAAATTATTCTCCTTAAGATCTGAGGATAGGACAAGAAGTAATGGGCTTAAATTGCAGCAAAGGTGGTTTAGGTTGGACACTAGGAAAAGGTGGTTTATCAGGGTGGTTAAGCACTGGAATAAATTGCCCAGGGAAGTTGTGAAATCTCCATCATTGGAGATTTTTAAGGGCAGGTTGAACAAACACCTGTCAGGGACGGTCTAGATCATAGAATATCAGGGTTGGAAAGGACCTCAGGAGGTCATCTAGTCCAACCCCCTGCTCAAAGCAGGACCGATCCCCGATTAAATCATCCCAGCCAGGGCTTTGTCAAGCCTGACCTTAAAAACTTCTAGGGAAGGAGATTCTACCACTTCCCCAGGTAACGCATTCCAGTGTTTCACCACCCTCATAGTAAAAAAGTTTTTCCTAATATCCAACCTAAATCTCCCCCACTGCAACTTGAGACCATTATTCCTTGCTACCACTGAGAACAGTCTAGAGCCATCCTCTTTGGAACCCCCTTTCAGGTAGTTGAAAGCAGCTATAAATCCCCCCTCATTCTTCTCTTCTGAAGACTAAACATCCCCAGTTCCCTCAGCCTCCCCTCATAAGTCATGTGTTCCAGTCCCCTAATCATTTTTGTTGCCCTCCGCTGGACTCTCTCCAATTTTTCCACATCCTTCTTGTAGTGTGGGGCCCAAAACTGGACACAGTACTCCAGATGAGGCCTCACCAATGTCGAATAGAGGGGAATGATCATGTCCCTCGATCTGCTGGCAATGCCCCTACTTATACATCCCAAAATACCATTGGCCTTCTTGGCAACAAGGGCACACTGTTGACTCATATCCAGCTTCTCGTCCACTGTCACCCCTAGGTCCTTTTCTGCAAAACTGCTGCCGAGCCATTCAGTCCCTAGTCTGTAGCGGTGCATTGGATTCTTCCATCCTAAGTGCAGGACTCTGCACTTGTCCTTGTTGAACCTCCTCAGATTTCTTTTGGCCCAATCCTCCAATTTGTCTAGGTCCCTCTGTATCCTATCCCTACCCTCCAGCGTACCTACCACTCCTCACAGTTTACTGTCATCTGCAAACTTGCTGAGGGTGCAATCCACACCATCCTCCAGATCATTTATGAAGACATTGAACAAAACCGGCCCCAGGACCGACCCCCGGGGCACTCCACTTGATACCGGCTGCCAACTAGACATGGAGCCATTGATCACTACCCGCTGAGCCTGACAATCTAGCCAGCTTTCTATCCACCTTATAGTCCATTCATCCAGCCCATACTTCTTTAACTTGCTGGCAAGAATACTGTGGGAGACCGTGTCAAAAGCCTTGCTAAAGTCAAGGAACAACACGTCCACTGCTTTCCCTTCATCCACAGAGCCAGTTATCTCATCATAGAAGGCAATTAGATTAGTCAGGCATGACTTGCCCTTGGTGAATCCATATGGACTGTTCCTGATCACTTTCCTCTCCTCTAAGTGCTTCAGAATGGATTCTTTGAGGAACTGCTCCATGATTTTTCCAGGGACTGAGGTGAGGCTGACTGGCCTGTAGTTCCCAGGATCCTCCTTCTTCCCTTTTTTAAAGATGGGCACTACATTAGCCTTTTTCCAGTCATCTGGGACCTCCCTCGATCGCCATGAGTTTTCAAAGATAATGGCCAATGGCTCTGCAGTCACATCCGCCAACTCCTTTAGCACTCTTGGATGCAATGCATCCGGCCCTATGGACTTGTGCTCGTCCAGCTTTTCGAAATAGTCCCGAATCACTTCTTTCTCCACAGAGGGCTGGTCACCTTCTCCCCATGCTGTGCTGCTCGGTGCAGTAGTCTGGGAGCTGACCTTGTTCGTGAAGACAGAGGCAAAAAAAGCATTGAGTATATTAGCTTTTTCCACATCCTCTGTCACTAGGTTGCCTCCCTCATTCAGTAAGGGGCCCACACTTTCCTTGACTTTCTTCTTGTTGCTAACATACCTGAAGAAACCCTTCTTGTCACTCTTAACATCTCTTGCTAGCTGCAACTCCAAGTGTGATTTGGCCTTCCTGATTTCACTCCTGCAAGCCCGAGCAATATTTTTATACTCATCCCTGGTCATTTGTCCAATCTTCCACTTCTTGTAAGCTTCTTTTTTGTATTTAAGAGCAACAAGGATTTCACTGTTAAGCCAAGCTGGTTGCCTGCCATATTTACTATTCTTTCTACACATCGGGATGGTTTGTCCCTGTAACCTCAATAAGGATTCTTTAAAATACAGCCAGCTCTCCTGGACTCCTTTCCCCCTCATGTTATTCTCCCAGGGGATCTTGTCCATCAGTTCCCTGAGGGAGTCAAAGTCTGCTTTTCTGAAGTCCAGGGTCTGTATTCTGCTGCTCTCCTTTCTTCCTTGTGTTAGGATCCTGAACTCGACCATTTCATGGTCACTGCCTCCCAGATTCCCATCCACTTTTGCTTCCCCTACTAATTCTTCCCTGTTTGTGAGCAGCAGGTCAAGAAGAGCTCTGCCCCTAGTTGGTTCCTCCAGCACTTGCACCAGGAAATTGTCCCCTACACTTTCCAAAAACTTCCTGGATTGCCTGTGCACCATTGTATTGCTCTCCCAGCAGATATCAGGGTGATTGAAGTCTCCCATGAGAACCAGGTCCTGCGATCTAGTAACTTCTGCGAGTTGCCAGAAGAAAGCCTCGTCAACCTCATGCCCCTGGTCCGGTGGTCTATAGTAGACTCCCACCACGACATCACCCTTGTTGCTCACACTTCTAAACTTAATCTAGAGACTCTCAGGTTTTTCTGCAGTTTCAGACTTGAGCTCTGAGCAGTCATACTGCTCTGTTACATACAGTGCAACTAGATAATACTTAGTCCTGCCATGAGTGCAGGGGACTGGACTAGATATCCTCTCGAGGTCCCTTCCAGTCCAACAATTCTACGACACTTTAAGCTTTATATATCAACTTGAAAAAGTAACTACCTTTCCAACCCCTCTACGCCCAATCATTTTCCACATCAGAAAACGTTTGAATAAATAATGTTATTTGGAAACACAGAAACAGAACAGACAATTCAGAACACCATATGATTTAGTATTTTTTAGTCCTGCAGAACCAACACAGCTCTGGGCAAGTAAAATTCATTTTTCTTCTTTGCACATCAACAGATTTATTATAATTGCAGATATTTTGCAGATAATTGCAGATAAATTGAGCATATATGCTATGAAATTTAGTGTGCTTTAAAAAGTTACAGAAATTATGATTGCGTTTTCTATATCCCTCTCATCTTCTCTTTCAATCACTGTGGTCAAGAAACAGAGCAAGATGACTGGGGTCTGAAATTAGCAGAGGAACTCCTGTTGCAAGATTTCATAAACCTGACAAATTATCCCTGCGGAAGATTTTGTTTTGCACACCTTAGCACAATGAAATTGTGTATTGGCAGATGGGAGAAGATAGACAGTGAAAAAATTGTCAATGACATCTTTGATATTTAATACTAAGTAGAAAATCAATTTCTTGAATCAAACAAGTACAGTTATAAAAAGAGTTTATTTCCACTGCATTTCTCATTTCATTTTCCTCTGAATTTGTTATATTCATGTCTAGCACAGAATCAAGAATAATTTGTATGAGTTTCCTTGAACTGCAGACTCATCACCACTAGTAAATGAGGTTACACATTTAAGTTTAGCTATTTTTAAAAATCCCTGATTTAAAAATATTATAACAAGGGGCACTTGTCTAGGAATTGTTTTGGGGAAGTTCTATAGCACAGGCTATAGCGGTCAGGCTAGAAGATCACAATGGTCCCTCACCTTAGAATCTATAAATCTATTGTTAAGTTTATCACTAAAATCCTAAAAATATTGTAACAGCTGGAGAACATCCTCTGAATTTTTGTTGTCTACAATGTGTCCACTGTGGCTAAAATTTAAAAACTACATACATCTATAGTTATCTAGAAATTATAAAGCACTGGTCTCCATTACTGCGGGTGAGACAATCAACATACCACAAGATAAATAACAAAAGGATGACTTGATATCTGTTAGACAGATGGCCACATTGGACGGCGTTGAGAGAGTGTAAGATTTGGGTGAAAATGTTTGTAAAAAAGGATCAAAATGTATGTGTTATTGTATAAAGGTCAATACCAAGATAACTGAAAGCTATTAAAATCCCTGTCCCTTTAACTTAAATCATCCTGTGTAATATTATTCCACTTTTTATTTTAGCACAGACATGGTTTACAATGTATATACACCGATTTCTATTTTGCATTTGAAAATGTACACAAATTGAAAGAGCAGCTTGTATAGCAGTTTTGTCCTACTGCCAATTACAAGTAGTAATTTTTAATTCAACCAGATTTTATCTGAAAGATCATATTAAACATTTACAGAAAATGGAAGCAAAAGTTGGCTGTAAAATCATTCACAGTTTTAGGTAACTGGAGATTAACAGGCAAGAGTGTTTTTGTTTTTCTTTTTCTTGTTCTTTATTTTTTTCCTTGAGAATGTAGCATGCTTCACATATGATCTTTTAACGATATCCATTTTTATCTTCTTGTTCTTTTTTAGCCTGTGATTTCTGTCAGCTCTGGAAAAAAAAAAGATAGACAAACCCATTACTACATGCTATCAAAGTACAGGGAATTATACATTGTCGTATACAAATACATAAATACAAGTTAAAAGACTGGACTGTTCATGAGCAAAAACTCAGAAGTATTATCACAAAAACAGCTATTAAAAGGAACATTTGCTTTGAAATTGGATTTGTGAGAGTCTAATTAATCTCCCCAGGGATAAGTTTATCCACTTTAACTTGAACACTGACACAGGATCACATTTATTTTGCACTATATATATATATATAAAAAAAATCTTTACTCAGTCGTATAATTTTAGATCCAAATGCTTATAAACATTTAAAAGTGTGTGTGTGTGTGTGTGTGTGTGTATATAATCACAGATCAAATATAAAACATGGCAATTGTTGACACTGCATGTTCAATACTGAACTTCTCTGCTCACTTTACTATTGAAAAAAGTACACAATGTTTAACAAACATAATAATCTGCACAGAATACAGGAATGAAAACCTAAATAATTAACAAGTGGATTCTTTTCCATCTGTCATGGGCATCCAACATGCTATCAACTAAAAACTACACAATCTTTGTACTAACAATTGCATACATTTGCAGGTGTTTACATTAACTAGCAAAGGAAGCCCATGTTAATCCAACAATTCAATGCACTAGAAACATGTGGAGAATAATAATAAACAGTGGTCTGTAAGAAATACAGTATTTCAATAAGATATAGGTCTTTGATCTCACCAAAACCTGCCGGCATGCAAAGTTTCATGGAAAAGCAAGGTCACACTTATTTTCATGTAGATTTTACTTCTTTGAGGAAAAATATTTTTGGAAAAAATTATGAATGAGGATTTCCCCTACATTTTGGCTATATATTATCCATAATTAGAATGATTGGAAAACAGAAATGTTCAGCTAAGCCTTGCATTGATATTAGATAGCAAATTACACCTGAGCTGATGTAGTATGGACACAAAACGCTAATATAGTTTTTGGACTGTATATACAGAGGCATCTACTCATAGAGCCACAATTTCTGCCATCTCACCTATAAAAAGGAAAGGTTAAAACACTACATCATCCACTAATAAGTGCACATGCCTTACTAAACTTCAGTAACTGCATGATCTTATTATGGTCATCTTGGTTGCTCTGCTTTGGACAAAAAAATAATGGATTTAAACTCAAAAAACTAAAACCTTACAGTAATTGTGGTTCTTAGAGCGGGACCCATGTGGACAAAACATCTCTAGGTGAACAGGAACCCCATGTCCACAAAATCACTCTTTTGGCCAACTGATGACCATGGAACCATCCAATGAGAGTCCCTCACTCAAATGCATAAAAGCAACACAGTCCCAACTGCTATTCAGTTCCTTCTTACCACCCCTGACAGTAAGATGGAACGCAAGTGTCCTTGTAGCTCTATCTCAGGGGTTCTCAAACTGGGGGTCAGGACCCCTCAGGGGGTCGCAAGCTGTCAGCCTCCACCCCAAGCCCTGCTTTGACTCCAGCATTTATAATGGTGTTAAATATACAAAAACGGGTTTTTTAATTTATAAGGGGGCGGGAAGGTTCGTACTCAGAGGCTTGCTACGTGAAAGGGGTCACCAGTACAAAAGTTTGAGAACCACTTCTGTATCTTCTCTTATTGTTTAGTTCTACCTAGTGTTAGTTATTTAGTAGGTAGTTAAGCTTGTTGACAAATTAAAATCTTTCCCCCCATTTTTAATAGTTACCTTGGTGTTAAGGCAGTGACTATGACTGAGTCTAAGTTTCCAGACTTAGAAACTTGTCTGGTCTGTGAGGCCATTCAATAATGGACATATTAAAGTGCCTTTATTACCTTAGAGAGGGGTATGTGCCTGGAATATGCTCAACATGCAGATCTTTTTTCAAAACACACCCACGAAAGGCCAAACACATCTATTTAAAATTGTTTTCATTAGAGTGCTTCAAGTGAGAGACTCTGAAGCGCTCTAGAAAGAAGCTCCTGTCTCTTTTAAAGTCACATCTACACGTTAGCTGGGGGTGCGAGTCCCAGCTTGAGGAGACATATGCTAACTCTGATCACGCTAGCACACTAAAAATAAAATGAAGCTGAGGCACTGTGAGCAGCTAGATGTGCCAAGTACTTGCCTAGCACCTCCAATGGGCATATATTTTTAGCACACTAGCTCAATCAGAGTTAGTGCAAGTATGTCTCCTTGAGCTGGGAATTATACCCTCATGTTAAAGTGTAGACAGCTAAGTCTGGCTCAGCCAATCATGGGTCTCCTAAGCTTCTTTAAAACCCGGCACTTTATCAAAACAGGCAGAGTCTCTCTCAAATTCCCCACAAAAGTTAAATAGATTGAGTGAGGGGCTCAAGGACAGGGTGCATGTGCAGTCCCAATGGACACTGTTGGCCAAAATATGACCCCAAATCCATGAGGCAATCCATGTGGACAAACACTTGAAGTAGTCGTATCTCCTTTTTATAGACAAAGCTGAAACAGAGATTAAATGACTTGGCCAAAGTCACAAAGGATGCAGGCAGCAAACAGCATGTGAAATGAAAAAACTCTCAGAACTTCCTCAATTTATTCATTATCACAGACAATTTGAGGTTACTGAACAACTGTTTCCCTACTTCTATCAAATCATTTTCATGAAATAATAGTCACGTCCCACAATTGAGAGGTGCAGTGTCAAACTTACTTGCCAGCTCTTTCAGTCACAGAAAGATTAGGACAGGTGCTGCGTTTGTGACCTGCTCCACTACAAATAAAGCAGACAGCTTTAGCACTCTCACAAGTGTGACCTTGAAGAGCACAGCGATTGCAAGTGTTGCAGTGAATCCAAGCTGAAAAATAACAGGGATTTATGATTTTGAAAAGACTCACAAAAATATATTAAAATTGAAACATGATTCTAACATCAAGAAGTTTACAGATTGCTTGCAATTTAAAAAGGTATTTTAAGGTTTATGTTTAGTTTCTATTTCACCAGCCATATTTTTGTTTTCACTAAATGTGCTGGGAGAAAAGAAAAAAGGAACTAGGGACTTCCCCATTAATTCATTGCTTTTCTTTTAGTAAATCCAATAAATTGATAAAACTGTTCTGATGTAGTAGTACTATAGTACTAAGTACTATAGTACTAAGCTCATCACAGGGATGACAGTCTTAATCTTGGAAATATGATACAGTAGTTAAAGTAACCAAGAAGCTTTGGCTCTGAATTGATAAACTAGTCCTATGTATGCACAGACAGCTCCAAATGAGAGTTGCTGAGCTGCTTTCATGTATCTGAAATGATAAAACACCTGGCAGGGAGAGGGGACTAGGTTAAGAACCATTTATATATGTTTATAGAATTCAGCTGAGAAATCTATGTAAGAATTTTTTCATGATTCTACAATATACAGGAATCAGACTATTTAAGTTCTTCTATAACTAATACAGAAGGAATCTACTGTGCCTTGATTCAACAACAAAAATGTTTTTGTGCAGCTGAAATCCACTCAGACAAGCTGAATTTTGGGGGCTGTCTATGGAAGTTGGTTTTTTTGGTTTGGTATTTTTGCAAGGAATCATTGTGTCTTTTATAGTTTACTATTTTCATTTCTAGTTTTTGTTTTGACTTCTTTGGACTATAACTTATATAGTAAATGTACTTGTATTACTTAGAAAAATATTTTCTGTACTTACAGGGCTTTACGCATTTTTTGCAAAGAAAGCAATGTTTCCATCGCCTTCCATCCTATGAAATAGATTTTGTAAGTAATTTGTTAATTTTAAACACAAATATTTTCAAACATTACTAATGAAATATGTACTATAATTTTAAACTGTACTGTACTCCCAGTCTTCCTGGCATACATCACTGAAATATTTCAAAAATATGGCACATGCATGTACATAGTTGGCATACACAGATACCCTGAAAACACAGATCCTGAGCATCCTTTGGCAGCTGTTAGCAGAACTGATGTGCCTTAAAGGATAGCATATTTTTCCACCTTTCCAAACACAGGAAAAATGGTACATGGAAGCATGCTTTTGATTAATGGGGTCATGAGGGTGAAGGGCAAATGTGTAAACTTCTGGTGTCCTTCTTCCAACCCAAAATCAATCAGAAAAAGGAGACAGAAAATCCCACAGGACCTGATCAATAGCCCAAATCAACAGAAAGCCTCCCGTATCCCACGAAAGATATACTGTCAATATCAGGATGGGTTTATAACAAAAGTATGCAAATACATCACTTTACAAGTGCTAAAATTCCTTTCCAGAAAGAGGGACTTACTTTTGATGTACATGAATTGCAGATCTCACAGTGCTGGTTCCCTGAACTAACATATCGCTGACACACAGAGCAAAACCTGAAACAAGCAGTTACAAAAGTATTGGTCTGCTGTTTGCTCAGAGAACCTTATCAATGGATCAACTCAACAAAAAGTTGCACGAGGAATGCAAATTTAGTTTGGTAAATTTAAAATCTCACTATCAAGCTATGGAATAATCAATTTGTTTTTTGTTTTTTTTAAAATACTGGCTGGAGTCACTTGCGCATACACTGTAAGCAAATCCGTTTATACTTTACCTGTAACCCTCTTCCACAGGAAGTACTATCATACTTGGGGAAATGTTGGTGAAAATACGAACAGGAGACTGTTTACGGCCTGTCTTTCCATGTTTATAAAGTGCATGATTATCATAGTCTACCTAGAAAATGAAGGCATAGGAAGAACAAATTAATTAAAAAAACCTCTAAACTTCCTCCCAAGTACTATGCTAAAAAGTGACAATGGCATTTAGCATGTTTACTCCCTTTCTACACCCTCCAAGAGGTTCATGTTTCTATGAGTTAGACTCCATCCCCAGTGCAAACAAAATAGCAAAATTAAATTATAAACTCTAGAGCAGATATTAGGTCATCATTATTAATTAGTGTGATTAGACTACTGGGGGTGACTCAGGGTTCCTATCACTTAACCTAGTGCATCTTCCCTTTTTATTACACTTTTGCGCTGGGTAAGGTTATTTTACAGTTGCTGCGGAGGAAAGAGATATATCTCCTTTGTTAAAATAATCCATTACTTAAATGAAAACTGCATCCAGTTTGCTCAGCCTGGCAGCATGAAAGTTCACAGGCTAAAAAGCATTTCTCATCCCACATAAAAAAGTTTTAATTACAATTACTATTTCTGAGCCTAGTGCTGGAAACTGGTACCTTGCTGTAGAAACTGTCACCTTGGACACTACCAAAATTACAGAGCCAAAAATGTAAACCTGTTTCCAATATAAACATATACAGCGTTTAAAAATATTCCCTTCTTTCCTCAGGCCATTGAACTGAAGTTAAGACAGGTTGGAAACTATTTACTATTGCTTGTCTTGGGCTCTCAGCAGTCAGTGTCAGAATTTCACAATAATAGACCGCAATCACGCATCAGACTTTCACAAGAGATGAAGCTCAGAATGAATTTTTCTATCTTAAAAACGTGCTGCATGGTTTATTTAAATAAGCATTTCCCCAAACCACCATGTCATAACTCAATGCAGAAGCAAACACCAGCCCTTGTTACTAGGAAACTGGCTTAATTGAATAAGTAAGGCGAGTTCTACCTTCCTAGCTTTAATTGTATGTATCAGTAGTGTCATGTACTCAGATGATATAGTGATGAGTACAATAGAAATGTAATATTGTTAGGACACCCAAGTCATTTTACACAATGGTATAAAAAACGGATACGCATAGTTCACCAATTTTAGTACAGAATATAAAAACATTTGTTTCACAAGGAAAGATGTTTTGTATGGATGTCTGTTAGAAATATATTAACACAATTGACCTCACAGATACAAATCCTTTGATATAGTACAACACTCAAACAATTTTACAAATTACATCTATCCACTCATGGAGCCAAAACCATTTCATTGCTTTATCCCTGACGCTTCGAACAAGCATTTGCAAAAAGAATGTTTGCAGTGGTATACAGATCCCATTTCTAGCCCTGATGGGTTGTGAGAAACAGACCTTCAGCTTTTCATTGGTCCAGGATTTAAAGTTATAAAACTTCACTGGCCCAATGGGTAAGAGAAATTCCACGTTTAGGAAAAGAAAACTGTTTGGGTCTTATTTATTTAAGAGAGCTGTTTGAGTAACTCAAAGAGCTTGTCTACAAAGGGATATTCAGGGTAAGTATACACTTAAAGTGCTGCATTCATGCAGCTGCACTGATGGAGTTGAGCCACTGTAGACACCAAATAGTCTCGGGGAGGTGGATTAACTAAGCTGATGGGAAAGCTCTCTCACATTGACTTAGGGAAGGGGTGGGCAAACTACAGCCTGGGGGCTACATCCGGCCCTCCAGACATTTTAATCTAGCCCTCGAGCTCCTGCTGGGGAGCAGGGTCCGGGGCTTGTCCCGCTCTGGCACTCCAGCCAGGGATCGGGGTCAGGGGTTTGCTCTGCTCCACACGGCTCCTGGAAGTAGCAGCTTGTCCCCCCTCTGGCTCCTACATGTAGGGGCAGCCAGGGGGCTCCACACGCTGCTCCCGCCCCAAGCATGGCTCCCGCAGCTCCCATTGGCTGGGAACCGCAGCCAATGGGCACTGCAGGGGCGGCACCTGCGGATGGGACAGTGCACAGAGCCGCTTGGCCATGCCTCTGCGAGGAGCCAGAGGGAGGACATGCTGCTGCTTCCAGGAGCTGCTTGAGGTAAGAGCTGCCCAGAGCCTGCACCCCTGCCCCAGCCTTGATCCCCCCCCTCACCCTCCAAACCCCTTGGTCCCAGCCTGGAGCACCCTCCTGCACCCCCAACCCCTCATCCCCAGCCCAACTCCAGAGCCTGCACTCCCAGCTGGACCCTGCACCCCAACCCCCTGCCCCAGCCCGGAGTCCCCTCCCACACCCTGAACTCCTCATTTCTGGCTCCACACCAGAGCCTTCACCCCCTCCCACACCCCAATCCCCAATTTTGTGAATGTTTATGGCCCGCCATACAATTTACATACCTAGATGTGGCCCTTGGGCCAAAAAGTTTGCCCACCCCTTCACTAAGTCAACAGCACAGTTAATCTACCTCTCTGAGAAGCAGTAGCTATGTTGGCGGAAAAAGCTCTCCCACACAGCACTGTCTACACGGGGGGAGGGGTGTGTGTGTTAGGTGGGTATAACTATGTTGCTCAAGAGTGTGGATTTTTCCACACCCCCGAGTGACACAGTTATACTAATAGAGGTCTGTAGTGTAGATCAGCCCATAGAAATATTAATCCAAATTAACTAAAGGTGGGAATTTAAAATGGAGTAGCTATACTGCATTAAATCCCTGTGCGGACACACTCATTCAGAATTAAAGCAGCCATATTCACTTTGGAAATTAAGTAAATTAAACCGAATTAAGGCCACTTTAATTCTAAATGAGAATGTCCACACAGAGGTTTAATGCAGTTTAACTAATCCACTTTAAATTCAGACCGTATGGCTGGTTTATGCTGAAAACTTACATCTCTCAAGGATCTGAAAAATCCACCTTTGAGAGACATAGCTGGGTTGATGGAAGAATTGTTCTGTTGACCTAGCTAACATTTCTTGGGGAGGTGGATTAACTACAGTGACAGGAGAACCTGGCCCATCACTTTAATGAGTGTCTACGCTGAAGTCCTGCAATGGTGCTGCTGTAGCATTTTAAATATAAACATACCCTTAGTTAATGATTAACTTTCCTGAATGACCCCATGTGGGCAAGCCCAAAGCTTTGTTATATTAAAAGCATCTCAAGTGAGAAGGATTAGTGGATAGCGGGCTGCTGAAGTGTCAAAGGAGCTTGATGAAGGCATCACAGTGCTCCACAGTTTATCTGAGAGATCACCAATATAAATGTGGAATATATGTATCAGGTTAAGAAATAACTTGACAGATGTGGTGTTTGCTCTGCTGCACAGTAAGGCATGAAGTTGAAGACAAATTGCCTTTTGCACAGAAGTATTTTGATTATCTACAGTCCAGCCCATTTTAATTTCTAATATATGTAGGGTAAATTAAGAGCATTAATTAGATTTGGTCATACCTGGTAATCCATCATACTGAAGCTTGGGAAAAACTCAAGAATGCGAGACTCAAAGTAGTATGGAAATATCCAAAAAATGGGCAACTCTTTGCTACTGTGATCTAATAATAAAAAGATTCAGATATATTTTTTGTTAAATAAGGAAAGCAGAATGAACTGCATGAAAATGTACTAATATTTATGCACCCAAAGCAGTTATGTGTGTGAGAATAGCTCAAACGGAACCAATTCCGTTAAGAGGGCAGAATGTTAGCCAGACCACTATGGGTAGTTAGCTTCCACCTGGACAACAACCAAGGACAGGTGTAAGTGACATTGATTTAATGTCTTATCCACAAAACAAACATAGAAGAAATTAAAAAAAGAAAAGAAAATGAAACTTTGTATAAAGAAAGTGATTTGTTGCAATGTCAAGACATTAGTCAAGAGCACCTCAACCATTAGTTAAAACATACATTTAAATTTAGCATATTGGTCTTACATCTTTAGAAACTAGAATGAAAATTTGTGTGCATCAACTCAAGAGTCAGGTACCATTTTAAACAGTAGTTTATTATTACGGGGTGATGAAGTTATTAACTCCATCATCTTATTTGCTTGTAACACATACCTTCCTCTTGAATCTCTCTCCATGTTGCAATCAGCTTTTTGAAACTAAAAGCCAAGGGCTCCACCAAACCTCCAAATGGGGGGTCAGTCACCAATATGACTCCTTCACCTTTCTCTTGATGCAAGAATTTTCTACAGATTTCATGTGCAGCCTGCAGGAGATATAGGTTACTTTCCAGAAAATGAGCTCAAAAAGTTTAAGGACAGCATTGGGCATTATTAAAAAATGTGTTTTTTATAAGTGTGCAGTTTCCTTTTAGAAGTCTGAAAATGTGTATTGCATTTTAATTTTTTTTAGTGAATTTAGTGTTTGTAAAAACTGATAGATTAAAAACACTGAAAAGGAGTCCTTTATATTTCATAGGCTAGATATAGTAAGGATAGCAACAGCTCGAGCTTCCTAACACTGCCCTTCTTATTGGGTCCTAACCCTGACCTGGAGAGATGGAGGCTGCTAGGAGCGAGAGAGTAGCTCAATCTCAATGCCAATTCAATATCTGCTCTTTTCCCTTGGCTGGCAATTAGTGCAAATTATGAATGCAGATGGAGAATAGCTACCCCACTAGGAATTAGGATAAATTCACCAGTTCATTCCATATCATTACCAAATCTATTACTTTTCAGAAACCAACATTCCATTTTGGAGCTGGATTTCCACTGATAGCCTTTCACATCTAGATTAGTATTCTACTAACATCTGTTAGGATATAGATATTCAGGTCTGTCTGTAAAGGCCTATACTCTAAGAATTTAGGTGTATTCTTATCAGTTGGCTAGTTCTAGAGGTATAAAAGAAAGAATCAAAATCACTGTCTGCTGGTGTAAGGGCCTTCTCTTACTGTGACAGTCTGAGGCCCTGTTCTTAGCTAAGGCCTTTGGCTAAGCAGCAGAGGCAGCCATAAACAGGGAAGTGAATGGTCACATCCTCACATTCCAAACTAGTCACATTGAAATAAGGTGCTATTGGGCTGTTAGGAATACAATCCTGTCCTGATAGTTCCTATCACTTCCAGAGAAAGGGAAGCGCCTAGAAAATGTAAAAGGAAACTTAGTTTGATAGCATCCTGTCTGGCAAGAACTCACTTATCAATAGCTGGGATGTGAAATCCTCACTTCTGTATTGTCTTGTCATTATAGTTCCCACTTTGCTATTGTTTGTCTGTATAATCTCTGTCTGGTTCTGTGATTGTTCCTGTCTGCTGTATAATTAATTTTGCTGGGTGTAAACTAATTAAGGTGGTGGGATATAATTGGTTACATAATCATGTTACGATATGTTAGGATTGGTTAGTTAAATTTCAGGAAAATGATTGGTTAAGGTATAGCTAAGCAGAACTCAAGTTTTACTATATAATCTGTAGTCAATGAGGAAGGGTGTGGGAGATGGGAACAGGGAATGGGGGTAAGGAAATTGCAATCATGTTTTGCTAAAGGGGGAAATGGGAACAGGGAATGGGAGTAAGGAAGTTGAAATCATGTTTGGCTAAGGGTAGGAATGGGAACAGGGACACAGGTGTAAGGCTCTGTGGTGTCAGAGCTGGGAAGGAGGATACTAAGGAAGGAAACTAGAATCATGCTTGCTGGAAGTTCACCCCAATAAACATCAAATTGTTTGCACCTTTGGACTTCGGGTATTGTTGCTCTCTGTTCATGCGAGAAGGACCAGGGAAGTAAGTGGGTGAAGGAATAAGCCCCCTAACAACATCCTACACAATCATGTACTGTTCCTTCCCCTATGAACCATGTCCAACTCTGTCTGGTGGAGGGGGTGGGGGGAAATCTTTATAATAACTTCTATTCATAAAAGTGCAGTGGTTCGATAGCCTCAAATAATTTATTATACTATTATGTATACACTTCTATAGTGCCAATCATTTGAGACTTCCCATAAGTTAAAAAATTAAACTACAATGGGGTGTAACTATCCCTAATTCACTTTTTTTTCCTTTTTCTTTTTTTTTTAAAGTGAGACACAGTAATACTTTAATAGAATGATAAAGGATTGGATTTGAACCAAGAAGGCAAGGAAAGTTTATTATGGGCCTGAAACTTCAAATAGCTAGTTTCACTCATGAACGTTATTTTTCTTTATTATTTTTGAGTCAACGTTAAAAGCTATGGTTTATGATGCAAAAATATGAATCCTAAGTGAAACCAAACTAAAGGGCACTGCTACAGATATATTATTATAAACTGGTATCTACAATAACAATGGCTCCAGAGGAGACTAACATTTATTGTGTAAAATTACTTGGATGAAGGTATTGTCAGAAACAATCTCAAATTTGTAGGTTATATTACAGTATGGTTCCACTCTGGAAAGTGACTATAAATATGGCATTGTGGGGTTGCATGTTTCTTTTCAATGATTTCCAGACCCAAAGTGATCAGTATACCAGTAAAAAGATGTTTTTGCTAACTGTCAACATTACATATTTGTCCTCATTTCAGACAGTCAAGCTGAGATATTTCGATCTTGAACACTTGTAGTAAATCCTGCCCTCAGTGGACCAGTGTAACCCCACGGTCTTCAGTGGGACTTCAATAATAAATTCTACTAGTGATTCACAAGTGGGAAGCTTGTTCCCTCTTCACTGTGTTGGATCTGCAAGACTAACTGGAGTAAAAAGCAGTAGCCAGCAGATAGGATTCTGAAGACACAAAGGGAGTAATCTGCTGAGAAGGGTGGGGCCTTTTTTTCTCCAAGTCACTTCTCAGAGTGGATCCTCACTTCAAGCTAGTATAAACAGAAAAATAAGATACAGCAGAACTTGATCACTGAGTACACCAGCTAACAGAGCGCCAACTACTAACGATCTGGGATTGAGGAGGAAATTTTCCTGTGGATGGATTATTGTCCATTATAGGACTTCTGACACCCTCCTCTGAAGGATCTGGCTTTGGCCACTGTCAAGACAAGATACTGGACTAATGGGCCACCATTCTAATCCAGCATATTCCTAACTCTGCTGCATTCCTCAATATTGTCCATTTGAGATGCTTTCTTTCTTATGTAAGAAAATAACTTGTACTGAAACTCTCTCTCTTTAATACAAAATAACTAAAAAGTATTTAAAGTAAAAGTAACTAAAAATATTTAAGTAGCACTAGTTAAAATAGGCAGTGATGTCCTTGGATATAATGGTATAAGTTACTGAAGAAATTGACACTGCTATTCTTTGATCTAAAGTAGAGTTTGCTGGGCATTACATTATGGTAACTATTTTATAATATGTTTGACCATATCAGTAATATGGACAAAGTTCTACATGAACAACATACACAGCTTTGAGAAAACATTCAGGGAATTTGACTGGCCCTTACCTCTCCACCAAAGAAATAATGGTTAAACATATTATAGTGGCAGAAGTCTTCCTCTGTATAAAACTGTGAATACCTGTAAAATAAGTTTTGAATGTAATAGAAAACATAAATTCCTGTATGTTAGTAACAAGATTTAGGGTGAAAACTTGTGAGCACAGGGCCATGACTGGTTAATTACAAAATATCTTGACAGGCTGAGTGCAGAGGACAAGTACTTATATTGGCCAATCATTGAGCTAGTTGGAAAACAAGTATACCACATGGATCCTGGCTAGGGGAAAAAAAGAACAGATGGCAAAAATTAAAAATGAAATAAACCACACAGAAAAAATAGTTTGTATATGTTCCCCATACAGACAGACACTTAACAAAACCTACCTGAAATCAATATCTAGCAGAAGGCTTTTAACACTGGACTCCTGTTCTCGTGATGCTTTTAATCGGATCAACTCATGAAGCCTGAGGTAATTAAAGCAAAGCAGTTTAACGTATCATATCATGAGTGCTTCAGAAAATAGTTAACTAGACAAAGAATGACCAATAGTTTTCCAAAGAAAACAGCTTATTTTTCAGATGAAATCACACTGAAATCTCCCAAATTCAAGTTATCAATCTTTCAGTTTCACTACTATTTAAAGTTAGAAAAAAACATCCCATTACCTGAAACACGATATTAGAGATTATAAAGCAGTGGAGATTGTTGAGCCCAACAGAATTCTCAATACTTTTTTTTTTTTTTTTTTAAATAAAGAGAGGCTTCTTGTGTCAAGGAGAAATCCAGTGCACTTCAGTGCCACTACCATGGAAGACAGCAAAATTCTACTTTCTAATGAAAGAAGACTGTTGGTACTTCACTATAATATTTATAAGGCCTTCCATTCCTGTATCTTCATAAGATCTTCATGAGCTGCTTTGGCAATACCAAGTACCTCAAACCAGAGCTCATGAAGGCACTTTAATATCACATACAGAGGGAGAGAACCCTTCTGCTAGATACTGAATCACGTAAGAAAAAGGACTAAGCAAATTAGGTCTTGTCTATACTACAAAATTAGGTCGATTTTATAGAAGTCAATTTTTAGAAACTAATTTTATACAGTTGACTGCGTATGTCCATACTAAGCACATTAAGTGGGCAGAGTGCTTCCTCACTACTCGTGGCTAGCATCAACTTACAGAGCGGTGCACTTTGGGTAGCTATCCCACAGTCTCCACTGCCCATTGGAATTCTGGGTTAAGCTCCCAATGCCTGATGGGGCAAAAAAATTGTCGCGGGCAGTTTTGGGTACATGTCGTCAGGCTCCCCCTCCCTCCTTCGCTCCCTCCGTGAAAGGAACGGCAGACAATCATTTCGTGCCTTTTTTCCTGGGTTACCCGTGAAGACGCCATACCATGGCAAACATGGAGCCCACTCAGCTCACCGTCACCGTACATCTCCCGGGTACTGCTGGCAGGTACTGCATTGCTACACAGCAGCAGCTCCTTGCCTTTGCGGCAGATGGTGCAGTAGGACTGATAGCCAACGTACATCTCCTGGGTGCTCCTGGCAGACCTCGGTGAGGTCGATCAGGGGCGCCTGGACATACATGGCTATCCTCCTCTTAGAGCACCGAATGGGAGCCAGAGACTCCAGGTCATTCTCTTCTTTAAGTTTTGTCTCATGGAGATTCAGTCCTGCCTGGAATATTATGTGAGCTGGAGGCCTCTCCCTCAGGCTGCTCTCCCAGCCAGCAGCACCGCGCGGTCGCACCTACCCCAGCCTACCCCTTGCTCCCATGGCTCATGAAGCCTGGACAGTAGTAAGAGACAGTTCAACTATAGGCTGAGCAAGTGCAGAATGGTGGTAGAATGTGCCTTTGGACATTTAAAAGCTCGTTGGTGCTGTTTGCTGACTAGGTCAGACTTCAGCGCAACCAATATTCCCATTGTTATTGCCGCTTGCTGTGTGCTCCATAATATCTGTGAGAGTAAGGGGGAAACGTTTATGGCAGAGTGGGAGGTTGAGGCGAATCGCCTCTCGTCCGATTTTGAGCAGCCAGACACCAGGGCAATTAGAAGAGCACAGCAAGGCGCGCTGCTGCACATCAGAGAGGCTTTGAAAACCAGTTTCATGACTGGTCAGGCTTCGGTGTGACAGCTGTGTTTCTCCTTGCTGCAAACTCACCCCCTTTGTTGATTTTAATTCCCTGTAAGCCAACCACCCCCCCCCATCTCGAAATAAAGTAATTATTGTTTTGAAACCATGTATTCTTTCTTTATTAATTAAAAAAAATATGAGATAACGGACAAGGTAGCCTTGGTGGGATGGGAGAGGAGGGAAGGACAAGGCCACATTGCTTATTGTAGCCACACTAAAAATCAAACTGTTTGAATGACAGCCTTCTGTTGCTTGGGCCATCCTCTGGAGTGGAGTGGCTGGGTGCCCGGAGCCTCCCTCTCCCCAGTTCTTGGGCGTCTGGGTGAGGAGGCTATGGAACATGGGGAGGAGGGTAGGTGGTTATAGAGTGGATGCAGCGGGGGTCTGTGCTCTTGTTGGCTTTCCTGCAACTCCAACAGATGCTTCATCGTGTCCGTTTGCTCCCCCATTAGCCTCAGCATCGCGTCCTGCCTCTGCTCTTCGTTCTCACTTAATTCTTTCCTGGCCTCTGCCACCGAATGCCTCCATGCATTAAGGTGTGCCCTATCAGTGCGGGAGGACTGCATGAGCTCGGAAAACGTCATCGTGAGTGTGGTTTTTTTGCCTTCTAATCTGCGATAACCTCACGGACGGAGATGATAGGGGGAGCATAGAAACATTCTACGCTCTACAGTTCTGGGGAGACTGCATGGTCACCTGTGCTCCTGAGTTCGCCACGCTGACCAAACAGGAAATGAAATTAAAAAGTTTCTGGGGGTTTTCCTGTGTACATGCTAGTGCACCAGAGTTCAAAGTACTGTCCAGAGCAGTCACAATGGAGCACTCTGGGATAGCTCCTGGAGGCCAATATCATCGATTTGCATCCGCACTACCCCAAATTCGACCCAGCAAGGTCGATTTTAGCGCTACTCCCCTCATCGGGGAGGAGTTCAGAAGTCAATTTTAAGAGCCCTTTAGGTCGACGGAACGGGGTTGGTTGTGTGGATGCAGTCATTTTTAAAATCGACCTAATGCAGCTAAATTCGACCTAACCTGTAGTGTAGACCAGGGCTTGGTAACAAGAATTTCTTGCAAGACATATTGATGCTCACTAACATACCTTGGTGTGCCAACACAAAGCACTCTTTTGAATCCTAGAGCAATAATAAGGTCCAGCAGAAACTGACAGCTTCTATCTGCAAACAAATACTGTGCATTTGTCTTCTTATTCTTCAGTGGACACAAAAGTTGACTGGGCCTTTGTAAATGGGCAATGGAGAGATCACTCAGTATTTGATGGCCAGAGTGTTTTCCCCACTCCATTGGCAATAGCAACTGCTGGCATTCTTGACAAAATTTCCTTTTTGATAATGGCAATAGACCAAACTGCTTAAACCTTCAAATACAAGATAAAATGAGGAACCAATTTTAGAAAACAAACTATTGAATGAAGGTATGAAATTAGTCCAAGTATTTTATAAAAGTTTAAACAATACAGTAGCACTATTTCAAAGGTACTGAACCTCAATCAATTAATGGTTAGGAAAAGAAAATGTTCAACAGCATGCTTGGGAAAAGCCTTACTTGACAAGAAAAGGGTGTAGCATGGGGGCTAACTGTGTTGTGAATCTCAACAGAGATTGGTATACATAGAGAAGAGCCTATTCCTGCTACCAGCTAATCAGCTACTCCTTTAACTTAAGTGGTAGAAGCCTGTTCCTTTGGTGCTAAAGGTTCAAATGACCGTAGTAACTGAAGAAATTGGGCCCCCTCCAGACTTCTAACAGCAACACGGTCAGCAATACCCTTGGACTGGGGCAAAAACTTCTTCTACAAACTCTGGAGTAGGATGATAGCAAGACCTTTATGAAATATTCAGTAGTGTACATTTCTTTTGTGCTATCCAGCTCACTTAGTCGAGTAATTGGCTTTCATTTTTATATTATTTTCCAACTGCATTCACTACTTGATTTGAACTCCTACTACTGCTGACCTACATTATTTTTATTACCTTAGCGCCCACGATGTGCTAGGCATTGTCCACTCATACAAAGATACAGTCCCTGCCCTGAAGAGATCACAATTTAAGGAAACTTTTCATGTAATTTTATCTTCATAGTTTATTGGTTCTTATTTTCCCAAATCTTGTCTGTAATTTTTCATATTTTTAATCAGCATAATGGAGGGATGATCAGTACATATGATGTACCTAAACTATCGACATGCTCATATTTAGTAATGAAAATGCACATAGTAACAATACCTTTCCACGTTCTGTCTGTGTGACAAAGAGGGTTGACAACTTCTATTAACTCCTTCTCGTGCTGAAAGTCTACCTTCTAACACCTGTAGATATAGAAAATGTAAACAAAGATGTGAAACTAACTATGCTATACGAAAAGTTCACACTTCTCTGTTGAAAAAAAAGTATGGATTCCCAGAAGACCTAACATTTCTATTTCAGCATCTGACTATCCCTGCAAAAGATCCTACTACTCAGAAGAATTCCCACAATCCCTGCAGAGATCATGGCAGCATTCAACATACTGGAAAGGTGATTCCCTGAAAAAATTCAAACAGCCTATGAAAGGATAGATTCCCTTCTTTTCATCCTTCTACAATAATAAAACCAGGAGTGGGAAATCAAAAATGTTCTGTTGCAGTGGAGTGAGAGAAGGATTTACCCACTGTTAAAGGATGCCACAGTCTTAAATGAGATTCTAATCCCCTTACGGAGTATAAACCTGGTCCTGCCACCGAGGACAATGAGAATTTTGCCATTGGCTTCAATAGGTGGAGGATCAAGGCCTTGTAGCTGTCCTGAAGGTATGACTGACCCTCCCCAAGTATTTTAAAAATATTTATTTTATTCCTATAAGAAATTCACACTTCCTGTCAGATTTTATTTAACCTTTTTAATGCAGCTGCAAAACATCTATAAAGAAGCGACAAAACTAGTTTATTTAAAGGACACAATGGAAGGCTGTGAAGTTTAATGGACTAGGAACCAAGGAACCTAAAGTATGTATAATTCCTGTATGGACACGTCTATCCACTGGCAACACCACTTCACTCCACACAATCCAGCGAATAGCCATCTCACACAGTTTTCAAGTTAGACAACTTTTCATCACTTCCAAACAGCTGGGTTTGAACAACAGACCAAATGGTGAAAGGCTTAAGAATCGGATTGATAAACGTCCATGCTAATATCATCCCCCAAGAAGTGAGTTTTAAGATCCAATTTGAATCATGCAGACATGTTGAGAATAGTATTGGAAAAAGAGATAAGTTACACACTCATGAATGTGAAGAAATGATAACACTAAGCCCAGTGGGAAGATACTGTGGCAAGCTATTCCCTCCGAGCTCCACCAATGCTCATCAATCCTAAGTTAACATTATTTTTAAATTGTCTGAGCAAAGACATACAAATCAGGAAAGGGTGCAAGGAACTGTATTGTGTTTTGTAATATTCACACAGAGTGACATTTAACCTCAGCTGTACTTCCTTTGAAAGCAAATCCTATTTGAAACTGGATCTCCAGAGCTGCAGGGATATTTCACCATTTAGCCCATTCTCTTTGTCCAACAGCTGGAACTTTAGAAATAGTAAATATTATTGCTTCTCAGATAAAAGAAATCTTCAGTTCAAATATATATATATATATATACACACACACACACACACATACATATACATATACACACACACAGGAAAAAAAAACATTAACCATATCTTAAATAGTATTTTCTTACCTTTTCATTTTCCCACTGAAAAAAATTGCAGTCTTTCCTATCTCTACATGCTGAACAAGCATAAAATCTTCTTCCCTCTTCTTTTCCTTGGCTAACCTTTACAAACAGAAGAGTAGGACCTAAAGAAGAAATGTGCTGAGATCAGTACCTTTAAAAGAAAAAAATGCAATTTTTGCATTTGCTACAACACCAGCTATAAGGGATTATAGAATTAGATTTGAGATATATCTATGGCCATCCCTCCCCAAACCTGCCTACGTCCCCTCTGCTACAACTCGCCCCCATTCTCTCCAGCCCCTTCCCGTCCCGAGTTCCCTCCCCATCAATCTCCGCTGGCCTCTGCTCCCCTCCAACCAGCCCCCATTGTCCTCAGCCCCACCTTCCCTTCCCTTCCCCTCCCCTGACATCCCTCCCTCCGCTCCCCTCCTCCCCAGCCCTTTGGCTCCCCCCTGCTCCCCTCCAACCAGCCCCACCTTCCCTTCCCTTCCCCTGACATCCCTCCCTCCGCAGCCCTTTGGCTCCCCCCTGCTCCCCTCCCGGGCTCCGTCCCACTGGCCGGGCTCAGGACAGCGCTACCCCGCGACTCACCGTGCGGGCAGCAAGGAGCGGGCCGGCCGGCCTCCTGCCCCAGCACCACCGCCACCCCCGAGCCCCGCAGAGTCCTCTCGCTTCCGGCCGCCGCATCCCCCATGTCAATCGCCAACCCCTGCTCCGCGGAAGCTGCCATGCCACCGTCCCGGCAGCCTCAGCGCCCGCCGCCAGCATCGGGTGGTGATGAGTCCTGCGGGCGAGAGAACACATGCAAACCCCACGCTGCGTGCGTCGGATCCAGCGCCACCCCGTGGCCGGAGGAGCGCCCGCCCGGCTGAGTAGCACCTGGGATTTGCAGCCCTAGTTAAATGACAAACATTAAGCGTTTTCCTCACTTCTGTCCCTCCCCTCGCCCCCATCCGCACAGAGAGCTGCGGCTGCACCTGCCCAGCCCAGGCCCCATTTTGAAATTTTATTCTCGCACATCTTTTAAAAACATGATCTCCTTGCTGGAGGTGGGGAGAGCTGAAGGAGTCCCACTAGCTCTGGGTTTTCTTGTTCTGCAGGAGCTGCGCCTTGGTTCTTGTCAAGGAAAACTTAGCACATGTGACTCCATTTTGGTTTGGGGCCCACCATTGTCCAAAAACAAGCACATCATGCACCAGGAGGCCTGTTCCCTAGCTACTGCATTCCTGTGAAAATCCTCCTCCTTGTCTCCAGCCTGCCTTGACTCCCAGTATCTGTTCTTTGTCAGTCCCTAAACTCCCTATCTCCTGGCCTTTGATGTGAGGTCTCCCATCCTTGGGGGGGGGGAGGGATAGCTCAGTGGTTTGAGCATTGGCCTGCTAAACCCAGGGTTGTGAGTTCAATCCTTGAGGGGGCCGTTTAGGGATCTGGAGCAAAAATTGGGGATTGGTCCTGCTTCAAGCAGGGGATTGGACTAGATGACCTCCTGAGGTCCCTTCCAACCCTAACCTTCTATGAATCTATGAATCCTGATAATAAAAGTTACTGATGCATGGCTTTAGGACCATGCTGTGTAATTAACATACTAGTTTAGCATGAGGAATGCACCAAGCAGGGATAGGTGGTAGATAAGAAAAGGGTTTGTTTATTGGCTAAGGTTTCCGCTGCACAAGGGCAACATGCTTTGCTAAAAAGTATATAACCTTTGTATAATCTGTATTCGGGGTCCCCTCCTGGTTAGCAGGGGGGCACTACGTTTCAGCATAATAAACTTAGTGTCTTTTGGGAACTCTGCAGTTGTGGACTTCGTTTATGTGCCTCAGCCTAGATTTGAACTGTGCATGACCTATCAGGTATAATTCGCAGCATTTGTCTGCGTTTCCTACCAGGTATAATTCGCAGCAGTTGTGTGCGTGTCCTCTCAGGTATAATTCGTAACATTCTCACAACTCTCATCATTTGCCACACTCAAAACAGGCTTTTCAAAAGTAGGGGAAGTCTACTCCTTAGACTGCAACAGGAACCATTTGAACTGGAACTGTATTTTAGTAGGTTTTATCCGATTTTTCTGTATCACTGCTCTTGAAGTGCGACATCCATATTTTCATGTGTTTATACTTTAAAAAGTTACCTTTTAAATTGATATTTTTCATACACATTGACTTACACAGACAGAAAGGGTGGTTTTGCACAGGTAGGCCTCACGGTGGGCCTACTCTGAAATTTGACTTCAGCACAGGAAAGTTTACGTGTGCAGCTGATCCCTTTGCACAAGCGTTGTTTTCCAATTTCAGTCACAAACAAGTTTTTACTGCTGTGGATGCCTATTTCACCTACAGAATCAATATAGCTGAGAGTGGATGAACTGCATTCTATTCCTTCTCAATCAAAATTCTTACTGAGTGCTCATTTATACAACCCCACTGAATATACAGGAGTTGCACAGATGTCACACAGAGCAGAATTTAGCCCCCACAACCTTTGTTACAAGTCATAGATATGATAAGAAAACCCAGCTGGTGTCTCAGGTGCCAGGTGGAGGTTATTCACTGTCAGATAAATATAGAAATCAGCTACCACAGAATGCCCTTCTGACGGTGACAGTGGCTTCTTTAAGTAGTACTGGTTCTGAAACTAGGGGGTGAAAAGCATCTCTCCCTGTGGTAAAAGTGCAGTCCTTGTGACTCCATAGGACCTCTGCTCCTTCTCAAATGTTACATACATATACACACACACCCCAGAAATTTAAAACAAGGCGTCACCCTCCACTAAAACAGCAAAGAAAAAAGGGATGTGGAAAATCCTACTCTCTTAGAATCATAGAATATCAGGGTTGGAAGGGACCTCAGAAGGTCATCTAGTCCAACCTCCTGCTCAAAGCAGGACCAATCCCCAATTTCTGCCCCAGATCCCTAAATGGCCCCCTCAAGGATTGAACTCACAACCCTGGGTTTAGCAGGCCAATGCTCAAACCACTGAGCTATCCCTCCCCCCTCTTCCTTGGTACTTAAGGATATGTCTAAACAGCAAAGAAAAACCTGCAGCTGGCCCATGCCAACAGATTCAGGCTCATGGGACTCAGGCTTTGGGCTGAAATCCAGACTATAGGACCCTGCAGGGCCTGAGAGCCCAGAAGTCTACACAGCAATGAAACAGCCCCACCGCCCCGGCCCTGCAAGCCTGAGAGTCAACTGGTGAGGCCAGCCATGGGTTTTTCTTTGCTGTGTAGACGAGTAAGTGTGCCAAGTACATGCTATCTTGGACAACATATGGGCACAGAACACAAAGGGAAACGAGCAGGTAAAATACCATGTTTTTAAGGTTTCAGAGTGGTAGCCGTGTTAGTCTGTATCAGCAAGAAGAACGAGGAGTACTTGTGGCACCTTAGAGACTACAAATTTATTTGGGCATTAGCTTTCATGGGCTAAAATCCACTTCATGAGATGCATGCAGCGGAAAATACAGTAGGAAGATGTGTGTGTGTGTGTGTATATGTGTGTGTGTATATATATATATATATACATATACACACACAACACGAAAAAACGGGATTACCATACCAACTTTAACGAGACTAATCAATTAAGGTGGGCTATAATAGCGTGTGTGTGTGTGTATATATATATATATATATATATATATATAAATAAATCTTCCTACTGTATTTTCCACTGCATGCATCTGATGAAGTGGGTTTTAGCCCATGAAAGCTTATGTCCAAATAAATTTGTTAGTCTCTAAGCTGCCACAAGTACTCCTCATGTTTTTAAGAGTATCTAACTATAGATCATTAGGTAGAGTCAAGCTGCCTGCACTTGTTAGTTTCACAAGCATATTATTCACGGTATTTATAAATTCAGCCAAGAGGAATTCCTGTTTGCTCTTTACTATTCATTGGCAGGAGACAAGTTGTAACAGAGCAGCAGCACATACGTTTATATTGTGTAAGGGAAAAAGACAAACTGCAGAGTATTATTATTTTAATAACTTGTGGAGTGATTATAGAAATGGCAGTATTCAGGACTCACTGTTTTCTTCTGTTGTTGGTGCTTGTTAATTTAGATCGGTAAAGAATAGCTAAATAATGTAACCATTTTCAGAATACCTATTCTTGTTTCAGTCTCATCATAGATGAATGGCTTCAATGCCACATGGCTGCCTGAACAGCTTCTTCACAGCGGGTACTTGAGTCTCAACAGAATGTTAAGTACGCAAAAATAAAGTTAGTATCCAAGATATCCAACTGCTTATTAGAAATGTGTAAGTTTGTTAGTATAGTACTAATGGCATTGCAAGAGTTTTTTGTTGTACTCTTTCCCATTATATGTAATACTGAAAAACTTCTCATAATGTTCTACACCATGTACATTTTATCTTGTAGAAAGTGATTTGGATGCAGACTTTACAAAAGATTAAGTTAAGGTCCTCTTCCTGCTTAAGAAATAAGACACTTTAGGCAAAAACTGTCCATTTCAGACTGACATTTATTGTTGCAAGTAGGCATGCCCAATACCTTAAATATACTCTTTAAATTTAAGAAATTGTTCACTAAAAATTGAAGCCATAGAACTTTATAAAGGTGGCTGCCTCAATCATATTTTAAACACCACAGTCCAGTAAATTCTACATTTAAGGCTTAGACATTTTAGTAAATCAAGGGAATTCCTGACATGCTACAATATGTACATCAACCCAAAATTATATAAAACAGTATACAAAGATTTTGGTTTTGGGATTAATAGTATTGCTTGGAATTATAAAATACAGCAATGTCTGAAATACTTAAACTGTAGGTTTCCTAAAAGCAACAATATTTGTAACAAAGGTTTTTCCCCCACCCCAGGTCCTAACCTTCCAGGACATCACTGAAGTAAAAATAATTTACCATATCACATAAGCCACAGATGTGAAAGATGAGTCTATATTTTAAACTGTGTAGCTTCAACATAAAAACAAATAAGTGGCAGGCAAACATGGGGTTGCAAGGAGTCCAATGACAGTGTTGCTGTACTCTACACATTGCAATCTATTTTCTGCCTTTGCTGGTCCACATTAAATAATGGAGAGCGTTTAAACTGAAATGTTGCAAGTGGGATGGCTCAACAACCAACACTCCAGTGTTTTCATCAATCAACAATGGCAGGGAACTACTTTGGTGTCAGTTAATATACTCCATTGACTTGTCATACATAGCGTTAGCCATCAATTCTAAACAAAACTATGTAGTATTTTGTTGTCATGATGGAACTACAGAATGCTACCTATGGAGTAAATATAGTACAGACAATTTTCCATAAGTTATTTAAATATACAAGTGATCCTTAAAAGGCTAAAGACCAAATTTCACCCAGGAATACATGTACATAACTCCCACTGAGGCCAAATGAAGTTGTGTACACATATGAGGGCAAAAATTAGCCCTAATTCTGATTAAACTAAGATGTGCTTTTTTGGTCCCCAACTCAAAAACCTTTGGAGTATTTTTCAAGTTTCAAAAATTGCAACTAATGCACTTTTTTAAATGCATGACCATTTTATTTGAATATTTTCCAACTCACTAGGCTATGAAAACCCATGGAATAACTTATGACATCTGTAAGCAGTAACACTGAATAGCATTTTACAATCAAAGAAAGAGAACATGCTGTGCTTCATTTCTAAAGCATATATAAAAAGGATCAGTTTATAATTGTATGTGCTCACATTTATATCCAACAATAAGCATTTTTTCTATGTTGTATTCAAAAGTAGTCTCAGCATATGTAAACTGTAAGTTTTCCCTTTAGTATGAATTCAGCCTATAAAAATACAGTATAGACAAATTCCTCTCATTCCCTGACATAAGGATTCACAATTTTGACACAAAAATTGTAAACTTTGATTACATTCAAAATACAATGCTTAAATCTTTACATTTTCAAGTTAAGTTTTGAGGTTTTGGCAGTCAGAGCCCTCGGTATATAGCAGAATTACATTATTGCAGAGCCTTTTGTGTAAAGTAGCGTACTAAATTACAGTCATTTACTTTCCTCTTATGTTGCTACCAGGAGGAAAAGAAAGGCTTCCTGCTATGAAAGGTCTGTGTGAATGCATTACTCAGATGAACAATTCGGCCCTGACTTCCAGTACTACTACGCTCCACAACCACGCGTGGCATCTGAACTAGCTGAATTGGACTTCTTCCATCTTTTAATGCCTGAGTGAGATTTAGTATCTGCAGAAATAAAATAAAACAAAGTAAGTGGTACCTAATGAAAATTTGATTGTTCAACCTGTTAGATGCTGCTCTTAAAAAAACAACCAACCAATCCCATAGGGTTCTGGTAATTCTATTTTCTCAGTTATCTTTCTCCTAAAGAATCACATTGTTTTTTAAACTGCAAGTAAAACAACATAAGATATTACTGGGCAGCTGAACGTTCCACTAATCTTTTCTCTTGAGAGCATACACACCAAACCCTGCCTTAAATACCTCTTGTGAAGCAAGTTCTTTCTGAACTACTGGAATAGGTTACAAATGCAGAAATGCTTTCAGGTCTACATAGTCTAGCACATCTCCAAAGAAACCCATATATTAAAACACAGGAGGGCCATCAACATTTTCTTAGCCTAGAAGTCTGCCAGCTAAAATTTTAGCTATGAAATGACTGTCTCACATCACAAGAGAATGATTACAGGCTAACTTAAAAACCCGTCTAAAATGCAGTTATCCTAGTTATTCTCTCATGTCTTTCATGAACCCTGGGAACCTTTGAAACAGAATAATTTTTTTTCTATTTTACGTTACAAGATGGAAAGTTTTAGGGCATCCAGACTATGCTGAACTTTTGTGATGCTATTATATAGCCTTTACACAGGTAAGTGTCTAAGCTTTTAGTTACATGGATCCCTGAACGATACATGGCTTAAAGGAAGAGAATGTCTCTTTATGCAGCAAGTAATGGCTAGACCTACTTGGTTTGTGCTGAATCCAATGACTCTTGTGAGTTAACAGACATTTTGGTGTAATTCTTGAAATATCTTCAGAAAATTGCTTAGAATACAAAAGGGTCTAAGAATTCTTAAGAGAATATGGTATTGAACAGTAAAATCTTAGCTGGATCTCTATTATTTTAAAAAAGGCTTTTCTAAACTAGAACTTGTCTTGATTCTAAATTATTTAACAAAAGAATTCTGCAAAACCTTTAATCAATTTTCAATGACAAGTTACCGGCGTGTCATGAGAAGGTTACTCATTGGAATCAGTTTGGTGCTTGATGAATACTTCCCAGCGATAAAACTCTGTGAAGAAGGGGATGTGACTTTCATATGTCCACACACCAAACTTCTTTCACAAGTTCTTTCAGAAACCAGGCCTAACAGTTCATTTTGACAAATATGCTTTTACTGGCTTTTTTGCCAGAAGAGCTACTTAATTTACCAGAACCATATTTGACTCAGCGAGCAGGAAAGCAGTATCAATGCCAGAGACTTCTGTGAAAAGGGGTCAGATTAACCCTGTACAATGCCACTGTAAAACTGAACATGCATAACTTCTGCATTGTTCAGACAGATCATGAGCTCAAGAAAATCAAATTCATAGAGTTTAAGGCCAGAAGGGACCACTAGATCATCCCATCTGACCTCCTATATATCACAGGCCCTTAAATTTCACCCAGCTATCCCTGTATTGAGCCTCATAACTGGTTTTTGGCTAAAGCATATCTTTCAGAAAGGCATCCAAGTCTTGATTTAACAACATCAAGGGATAGAGAATCTATCATTTCCCTTGGTAGTTTGTTCCAGTGATTAAATCACTCTCACTGTTCAGAGCGTATAACCTATTTCTAATTTGAAAATGTCTGGCTTCAGCTTCCAGTCATTGGTTCTTATTATGCCTTTCTTTGCTAGATTTAGGGGCCCTTTCTCTTCTCCCTGTGAAGGTACTTATATACTGTAATAAAGTCATCTCAATCTTCTTTTTGATAAAGAGTTCAATCTGTTTAGTTTAAGACTCTCACTACAAGGCAGTTTTCTTCAGTTTCAATCATTTTTATGGCATTTTGCTGTACCTGCTCCACTTTTTCAACATTCTTTTAAAAATGCTGAACACAGAATTGAACAGAGTACTCCATTACGTCTCACCAATTCCTTATGTAGAGGTAAAACTCACTTCCCTACCTCCAAGGATTGCGTTAGACCTTTTTGCAATAGCATTGCATGGGAGCGCATGTTCAGTTGTTTGTCCACTATGACCCCTAAATCCTTTCCAGAGTCATTGCTTTCCAGGATACAGCCCCCCTTTCTGTAGATTTGGCCTGCATTCCTCATTCCTATAACTTTGCACTTGGCTGTATTAAAATCATTTTGTTTGACTGGGCCCACTTTACCAAGCAATCAAGATGGTTCTGCATTACTGGCCTTTTCCACCAGTCTGTGTGCCATCCATAAATTTGAATCAGCAGTGTTTTTATATTTACTTTCAGATCACTGACAAAAATGTTAACTAACATGAGGCCTAACACTGATCCCTGTGGAACCCCTCAAAAACTACCTCCATTCAATGATGATTCCCCAATGACAACTACTTTGAGATCTGTCAGTGAGCCAGTTCTAAATCCATTCAATGTGTGCTCTAGGTTTTATAGTGCCCCTTTTAAATAAAATGTTATACAGTACTAAGTCAAATGCGTCACAAAAGTCAAAGGTAACTGTATAGATGCAACATACTTAACCCCCAAACTCGTAAATCTCCTAAAAAAGAATCAAATCACCTTTCTTGACAAGACATACTTTCTGTCAAACCAAATCTTATGTTCAAGTCATACATTAATTAGCACACAGACTAGCATAGCACTTCAACTTAAAATAGTAACTTCAGTGGGAGATCTATTGGCTTACAATGTTTTGACTAGATAGCTAATATAAAATGTAATATTCTAAAGTTATGGTGGCAGAGACTTCGGTCTCCAGGAGGGTTACTTGTATATTAAAAATAAACACCAAAGCGATCCGACCAACTAAAGATTGATGCAAAAATGAGAACCACCCGTTTGTTACATGCTAGAGAAGCCAGCTAAAAAAGAAGGTTGTCTAGTACTCCAGTGCAAGACCAGTGGAAAGAAATTATCCTTTTGATATTTCATTCAATAATTCTGGGAAGCAGGTTTATCTGTGTTTGCATAAACTGTTAAACGACTCAAACTGGAATTATTCACTGCTTAAACATCATACTAAAAAGTATGCATTTTGATCAGAATTCAGTCTCAATAAAACCATTACATAGAATTCTATACTTTATGATTAAGTGCATTTCAGTTAAACTGCAATTCAATTTGTAAATCCCAAGGTGTAAGCATGTGGTACAACGAATGATTTGTAAGGAGTTCCTGTTGCTTTGTCACACACTTATGTGCTAGGTTTCACAAAACTGTCTTTCAAGAAATAAACATACAGTTAAGGTCAGGTGTTGTTTCCTCAGCATTCACATTTATCTCAAGTTAACTGCTAGTTTAATTCAGCTTCTCAATTGCTGATTGAGCTGTATGCTGGTTTCTCTAAATACAGTTTATTAATCAAAGTTTTTCACTATATTTTGTTGAAAGTTCATAAAACCCTTTTACGAAGCTTTGATTTTGAATTATTATAGAGTTTGTTAGAGATCCTAAATTAATAGCATCAGAAATGGAATTTCTTTAGCTGTAAAACACAGACAGAAAGACCAACATCAATATAAGCTTCCTTGCTGCCTCCTTTCTATCCTAATGCATGAGAACAACCTCTAGGAATGAAACATTAAGTTCAGTCTTCATGGCCATTTGGCTAGATTTTTCAGAGATATTAATCACCCATAACTCCCTTTCAATTTAACAGCAGTTAGTTTCAGGTATATCTGAAAAATCAGGCAACTATTAAGAAATACAGCAACTATCTTAAATATCTTACTAAGTGGTAAAATTTTTTAAATGGGTCATGATAAGGAATTTAAAAATCAGCCATACCTGTCCCCTCATCACTGACATTTGGTTTTCAAAAGTAGCCTTGTCAAATCCTTTATCGGTCTTTATTCAAAATAAAAACAGAGCAGTTATTTTCAAAACATTTTACCATTCTTAAAACCAGATGTATTTGGAAAAACAATCTTATTCTAAGAATTTAACTGACCTTTTGTAAAATTTTAAAGTTTATGATTGAGACAAACCATAACTAGGAAGGAAATTCCAAGTACAAAAGCAATTATAAAATTAAGTGTAGTAGCTGTGTAAGATGACAGATTGGACTTGGACACTGTCAACATCAAAGTGAATTAGAAGTAGTTTCAGATACTACACCTGTCCCCAGTTCTCTCTTTTTGTAGTTTTGAAACTGCATTTTAAAATGTCTCTCACCTATTACTGTGTGAAAGAACCACACAGGGTGACCAATATAAGGGAAACCGGGAAGCAGACTATAAAATAGAGAGCTATAAACTGCACGAAGTAACTGAAAAAAGATTCTTTATTGTCTTTCAGTTTTAATTAATTAGGTATTACCTATAACAGTAAAAAGTTTCAGATACTGCATAAGTGGAATATTTCTGTTGACAGTACCCTTTAAGACATAAGAGGAACAGCATGAGCAGTAACTGTGCAAGCTTAAAATCACCTTTTCACAAATGTTACTCAACCCCAATGTGCAGAAACTACCTATATGGGAAAAAGGACAGGTCTGTCTCCAGATCCATTAAATCCTTCACATTTCTGCTGTGACTAACAATGGGTGCTAGTTAGTGCCAATTTTGATTGTGGTATTTTAATCATTTTAAGTCAGACAAATACAAAATTACATTAATGAATGTGTTTCAGGACTCTACTTTTCCAATCAGAATTGCATTTTTAGAAATGCAAGTTGTGCACAAACACACACCCCCACTATGGTCATCTGGAGCATTCAGCATGGTAAATGTTTATATTTTACAAGATTAGAATTTGTATAAGTCCCCTTTACTAAGATTACAGTTGTGTTCAATGCTTTAATAAACAGAGTAAAAGGAGGTGTGTGTGTGTATTCACAACAATATATAGTTTGAATATCTTAAAATGAAACTGACAAAACCTCTGTCTAGAAGCCCATTCATTAATGGAATGACACAGGTTTTAATATCGCTTTGAAGGCACATGTAAAATGAAATATTTTAAATATGTACCAGCTGGACTAATACCTGATATTACAGTGAGTGAAGCTTTTTCCCCAAGTTATTACTGTTTATTTCAAGTGCATGTTGCCAGGCATCTTAAGTGACAAATATATTTAAATGCATGTTTTAGTTATTAGTTTAGTGTTTTTTAATTGATTATATAAAATTTAAGTGTAACAAAGGAGGCTATTACCCATCAGTAAAGTTGATTACCAACAATTTCAAATCTTTCATGCACAATACAAGGCCATACATTTACAAAGGGGGATGTATGACTACTGTGTCAGCCTATGTACCCCTTTTGCCATCCTAACATTAGTGGTAAAGCATAAGTAGTATCACATATTGTGAAATAATTAAGTAAAGTAATACAAGTTTCTAAGTTAACTTTTAACAATTAAGTTTTCCTTCCACATATACTACTCAACTAACTATCCCTTCTCAATTAAAAATTAATTCTGATTCACCTTGAACAGTTCATAAAGATCTTCACAAAGATCCTGTACAAAGTTCATGTCAGAAATACGAGGGAGAATCAAATCTCTGGTCTCTTGGGAAAAAGGAACTTTTGCTTGAGAAAGCCAAGCCCAATGAAATGGATCTAATGGGAAAAACAGTTCAATTTCTTGATTAATTAACAGGTAGAAGTTAGAATCAAATGATCTGCTACGGGCAGAAATCTTAGGAAATAACTTGCTATTCGGTATCAAAACATGAAACCATTTGTCAGTCAGCAGTTACCAAAGGTTATTTACATATATAATATTCCCAAATTTGTTTGCCACTATTACATTCACTGTGTTTGCCTGTAATTACAAGTTAAATTTGATTGCTGTAAAGGCTTTAGTTTTTAAGAGACTACAGAAGACATTTTAAAAGGTTATTAGGGTCACAACAAATATTTACTAGAACAAATAAAAATTAAAAAGGTTAATTGTTCCAAAATAAAAGTCCCTACTTTCCCCCCATCTCCCCATCAGTTATATAGTTTGTCTTGGAGTGTCTTGTCTTTGATCAAATAAAACTACTTCCAGATAGTTGATTTGATTTAAAAATATAATCTATAATTTTTAAGTAAAGATCAATCTTAACTTACTAAGACATTTTCTAAAAAATAGCTTGAAAAATAAAAATTATTAACTATAACAAGGGTCTTTTCTCAATCCTATAATCTGTGAAAGAACGTAAGATGAAGTTTATGTACATTATATAATGCTTTTTAGTTAGAGAAAAGCAGCTCTGCATCCCAGAGCTAAGGCTTTTGAACCACACTGAGATAGATATTTTATTTTTAGAAGTAGTATTGCACCAATCTTGTCCAACTTAAAGAAGTTTATATGCTGAGATTAATAAAATTTATACCGAACAGAAAAATAGTAATGCTCTTTAATTTTAGTATCACAATACAGTGGATTCCACTTATTAACAACATCTCAGTTCTCAGCAAAAAATTACATTAACTGGAAGTTGCCCATAAGCAGAAGGCAGGTTTGCAGGGCTGCAGCTAGGGAAGGAAGCACTGGAACATACCTTCCATGGCTGCAGACCCGCACGCCAGCCTGCAGCCAGTGCCTGGCACATTCCTTCCCTGGCTGAAGCTCTGCAAGCCTGCCTGTGGTCAGGGCCTGGCACATCCCAGTGTTTCCTTCCTTGGCTGCAGCCTCACAAGTCTGCCTGCCTTTCTTCCAAAAAGTGTTAATAAGCAGCATGCCCGAGGCCAATAGCCAAATCCCATTAGGGATCAACTCTCAGCAAAATGTTGCTCTTAACCAAAACTTAAGATTGGTATTGGTATTAACCAGCATCCACTGTACTTAAGTTTGCTGTCCCAGGTAAAGGTTACCTTAACCTCCGTACAACAGAATAAGGCTGAAGTTATATGTCACTTTGTATTTGTCTACTAATTTCAATAAGCATTACAAAAGGATGAAGAATAGTTTGTTTTGTAATAGGAAGAAATAGGACCATTTCCATTTATAGAAATAATCTGGGAATTTTAGCACTCAAGAGAAATTCTATGATAGCAAGCAGAAAGTGCACATGAAAGATACATCCCTAAATCCCTTCCAACCCCACATATCTAAGTAGGTATTCATATTAATGCATCCTATTAGTCACCATCCATTACTGGTGGGGTGAAAAACCAGCTAGTGAGTGACTATGAAGCACAAACACATTCCAAAAACAGTAAAAAGCCACTCAGTATTTGCTTATTTTCTTGAGGGAAAAAATACACCATTATTCAATAAAAACAAAAGTTAATATGGTGAAAATATTGTAAGTATTCTCAAATACCACCTGAAGACAATTATTCCCTCAAACTGAAGATTAAAGAACTCAATACTCACATGCTCTCCACTCGTCAGGATGTTTAAAGGGAAAAGCTAAACCATTATCAATTGCAGCAATTTTAATAACAGGTTCTTTACTAGTAGTCCATTGGATATCCTAGGATAAGAACATTTTCAAGTTACTAGTAATTGAAATATCGATAAGGTTTTCACAAAATTAAGTATACAGTAAACTGCATTATTATTTTTTTAATATAGCGGGTTTAGCAACACCACAAGTGCTTTAGACTGAGCAAAAAAAATAAAATAAAATGAAGGCATTAAGTGGGAGTACTCAAAACGAAGGCCAAAAGTCAGGTGCATACGGTTTGGATCCATTTATTCACTTCTGTAAACAGTATAAATGACCAAAAGCAGCTACATCAAGACAGCCTGAAGATCTAATTTAAATCAACAAAACCAAGATTAAGTATTAGATGAACAGAGCATATCAATAAAGTAGCTAAGATACTGCATTTATGTGCAAGCAGACAACTTTATTGTTGAAGCACATGTGCTACAAAATGTTGCTTCTACTTATTTAGTTTAGTTAAATACGAAGTTCATTAATGGTTTTATCCAGGTCACTCTGTAATTTAATTTGACCAGACGGATATAGCCACATATTTCACCAGGAGTATACTCTATCACATTCCTAGTTAAGGCACACTGTGCATCAGCATTCCAGCTACACTGTTCAAATTTTATGAGTCAACTGACTAGTTTTGAAAAAAAAAAAATTCTTCTTACCTTATCTGAAAGATCAATATCATCAGCTTGCTTTTCATACCTGACTAACCAGTTATCATTGCCCCTGTCTTCAAAAAGGGAAACAAAAGTTGTTGTGGGGACGTGCAAGTCTTTTACAATTAGCTGATCTTAAAATAATGTTGTAAAACAATTTGTTTCTATCATAAACTGAAGATATTTATTAGAAGGACAAGGGAAAATATTCACAAAAATATTTTTCCATCAAAATACACGTGTTTTAGAGTTTGTTAAAAAAAACTAGTATTAGATTAACTGGAAAGATGTAAATTTTTTCATGTAATTAATTCAAATTTTGTGTAGAGTCATGCACTAGTAGTTCAGCTTCTCTTACTAGCTGAGCAAACATGTAATATCAGGAACGTCAGCAGAATTCATTTTAACCTGTTTTCCCAGAATAAGTTGGCTATGTTGTGTATGTTCTCGCCAACCAAGTCTGGGGGAGGAGGAGGACGGAAGTGTCAGTAGCAGCAGCAGAAATTTGGCTCTGGGCTGCTGGTGGGGAAAGGGCAAGGCCCTCCTCCAAGATTATCCATGTTTTAACAAATTTAGCTAAGCACACAAAGGGGAAAGGTCTATTTCTGAGGGAATTCTGCGCCACTGCACAAGCACAGAATTAACGTCCCTTGCAGATTCCTCCCCCCCCCGAATATCAATTGATTCTGACGGGGAGGCAAAGGAAGCTGCAATTACACCTTTCGCCCACCCAGGGCTGATGTTGTGCTAAAGAGAGGGCAGCTGGCTCATGGGCCGGAGCAGCCAGCCACAGAGAGGGAGATTCATAGATTCATAGATACTAAGGTCAGAAGGGACCATTATGATCATCTAGTCGGACCTCCTGCACAATGCAGGCCACAGAATCTCACCCACCCACTCCTGCGAAAAACCTCTCACCTATGTCTGAACTACTGAAGTCCTCAAATCGTGGTTTAAAGACTTCAAGGAGCAGAGAATCCTCCAGCAAGTGACCCGTGCCCCATGCTACAGAAGATGTCAGAGACTGTCTTCCTCACAGCACTCTGCCCACAGGGCCAGGTGGAGGCAGCACAGGACATGGTGGGGAGGACAGAGCAGGTCACACAGTGCTGCTGGGGGGGGACACACAAACTGGGGTGGGGGTACAGGAGCTAGTGGGGTGACAACATTGAGCCAGGGGATGAACATTGAGCCAGGGGGTGCAGGGCCACCTGGGGACAGGGGGAGTGGGAGTGGCTGAGTGGGGCTTCAGTGATACATATGGACAAGGGCAGAGGTGCATGACTGAATGGGAGAGGCTAGGGGTCAACCACGGTCTGCATGGAGGAGGCTCCCCAAATCCCTTCCATCGCCACGCCCCCTACCCCGCTACCCAAAAAGCCCAAAACAAAAACACAACCCTCCAGGTTCACTCCCAGACCCCCTCCCAGCAATTACTTCCTTCTCCCCTCGGTTCTTCCATTGGCCCTGACTCCCCGAAGCTATGCACTGCTTCTGAGGGGTGCAGGAAATACATTTATTTATTGTAGTTTAAATGAATTATTACTCAAAGTTCTGTATTAATATAACTAATAAGGAATCTATTTGTCAAAAAACATTTCCTGAGTCTTTTTTGCTGACATGTAACAAAACAGACAACAAGTATGTCTGTATTTTGAAATGTTACCAAAATAATTGAAACTGGCATGATTATATTGTATTTTGACAAATAAAATATGCACAATTTTACAATATTGTGCACAGAATTTTTAATTTGTTGGTGTACAATTTCACCAGGAGTAAAGGTCTACCCAAAGATGCTGAGAGGAGGGGAATAGAAGACAATCTTCATTCCTAAGAGGATATTCTCTACCAGGAAAACACAATGGTACGTTGTAAATTCTTTCACAGGGTCTGCTGGATAGAAATTCTTTCACAGGGTCTGCTGGATTTTGTGGGGACAGAGGGGTGGTGTATTTAGATTCTTCATAGATTTGGATAAGCATCCAAACTTTGAACATTTTACTGTTCCACTATTGCTAGTTTTGTACATAATTTGGTTGTGTGGATGCTGCTTTACATGTTTGGTTTTTAACTTATTCTCTTAAAGTAATATGGCGCAGATCATGAAAAATCTGTAAAAGTCTGGAGACACTGAGATCAAGCTTGGAAACTGGCTGCCAAACCGTAACAGTGACCAGAAAGCACAATGATATCTTTATCATCGTACTTTCTTCCTTCAGGGAGTTTAAAGTGATATGCATCCTCAACAGACTTTCCATGAGATATCCTCAACCGGCTTTCCTGCTACATTCCTAATTGCGCGGGGTGGGTGGGGAGAGGAAGGAAAGAGGAAATTGCAGTGGTAGGACCTGTAGAAGAGCAAAAGAAGGAACCCACTACTGGCAAAGCAGTGGAGGAAATGTCCATACCAACTACCTTCACACTCATGAGGAAACTGGACTCCTACATAGCCAGCAACAGAACATCAGCCTCCAGCTACAGAAAAGGAAGTTTGGCCAGCATGAGATGCTGAGGGCCAAAGTTCCAGGGCTTGCTCATGCTGAATAGGACCAGTTCTGAAGTGATATGCAACTGGGCTGCCATCTTCTTCCACTCAGCAGAAAGATCTGGCAGCAGATATTGCTCCTCTTCCTAGTTAAGTGGTCTTGAAACCCCAGTGTGTCCCTCACAGCTTGGCTACGATATGGAAAGTGGAAGGTAAGGGCACATATCCTGGGAGACTTCCCTCTGCTAGTAATGGAAGAGAAACCAGAGAGCAAATATCCCCAACTCACATCGAAAGGCTAATCGCTGGCTGGGGTTGTGTGCTTGATTTGCTACATATTGCTCTAGCCCTCAGTGTGCCTTACAAAAGCCAAAAACTGCTTAAATGGCTGCTATGATACTTGATACATTTCAAAGACAAAACTTTTGTAGCTTCAACGGATTTCACAAGTTCATCTGCAAAGGAGTTTCAGATTTGTGAAAAGTATGTGAAATGCATTAGAAGAATGTTACTTTCACTCAGCACTATTTTCTGACTCGAATGAGCAAGCAGATATAAACTGGGGGACAGTATGTCAGATACCTGTGTTTCTGATGACATAATCTAAAACAACCAATCTCTCAAACTGTGACTGAAATTGTTTCCTAGTATTCTCAGGTAAAGGATCAGTTTCAAATTTCCTGAGCCAGTACTCAGCTTCTTTATATCCTTCAACGAACAGCTGGAAGGAGCCAACCTGCAATTTTAAGAACCTGCATTTAGAAAATGTAATCAAATAGGTGAAGTTTAAAAGTTAACTGAAAGAACTGAACATAAAGAGTTCTGAACACGAAGTGTTTGACAGTACTACTCAGAGTAAGCTACATGAAATATTAAGTCTACAAAATAATCCCCTGCTTCCAATTTCTAGATAACCACATTTTATAGGTTGAAATACAACTGAACTATTTCCAGTTTCAGAGTTCTTTATGATTAGAGTAATACACCAGAACAGCATTCTAGTCTTAGTTTGCATATAAGCAGTATGTCAGAAAAGAATAGTTGAATGTTCAAAAACAAAACATAGCAATCATATTGATACATGATATAAATTTACTGAAAGAAAAGCAGCAACTAAAAAGTTTTACTACTGTCATAATTTGAAAGCAGTTCAATACAATCAAACTGGAACTACTTCAGGAGCCATACAAGAGATGGCAAAAGGAAAACAGAAATGTTTCACAGCAGTAGTGAAGTAACTGGAAGCAACAGAGGTTGGCTAAAGTGACTGTATGCGTATATCCTGATTTCTAGACCAGTCCTCATTTTTCATGTGCATCTTGGTACCTCAGAACTTCTTTTGGGATCCCTGAAATGTCCCAGCTCTTCTATTTCACCACTCAAAACATCTGTTTTTTACATCTGTTCAATAATTTGCTCTATATTTACTAGGCACAAAACAGTCCAATGGACTGAATGTTCACAGTGATGAACAGCCTTTGGGGCAACAAGAAAATCAGACTACGCACTACTAAAGCTGCTGTTCTGCTCAAAGTGAACATCAGTGACACTTGGTTCAGTGTTTCATGATAAGCTCATCCAGAACATTAAGTTACTAGAGAAAATCCTCCATTCTCACAAATATGCACCTTTCATGTCTGAGTCAGAGAACTGGCAGCAACAATACCAGCACACTTTTTAAAAATAAGAGAACTTTTGTATGACTTTCATGACCCCAAAAATCATTTCCACAATAGTATCTGAGGAAGAAGAAAACTGTGTGAAAGAGGACTGCATGTGAGAGAGGGCACACAGCAAAGAAAGAACACTCAGGAGGAAAGAGAGGCTGTGCTTGTGTTCAGAACAAAAGGCTGCATGTTGCTATGCATCTATGTAAGTAGACAGAGACTTTCTGGGAAATGCATGCCTAACAAGTGTCATATGGAGTGCTGTTGTGGGTAGCCTGCACGTGTCAGCAGATAACAGGGGAACCCACATGTGTGCATTTGCTTGATTTTCAAGAGAACATGGTTGTGAGATTTTGGGGATGCAAGAAGAGCATGTCTATGATTGTATGGGTGAGGAAGTCGTATATGAGGCTTTGATCAGGGAGACAGGAGAGTCTATAAGATAAAATGAAGGTGGGCATTATGTACAAATGGGGAAACCAAGAGAGGAAAGAAAAGACAGACTAAGTGAGAATGACTGAAAACACTGGGCAGTTGGATGAGAAAACACCACAAAAAAGGTGGAGGGGAAGAGAAAGAACAATTATTATACCATATAGAAAAGATACTGACGGGAAAATAGACTGCAAGGCAGGAAAAAATACCTAGAAGAAGAAAGGAAAGATGTAAAGAACAAATACAGTGTGGAGACAGTAAATTTTAGAATCCTCTTGGTAGAAAGTGTAGATGCAAAATGATGCAGTAAAGTCACCAGATTTTAAAATATGTTTAAATAAAGGGATAATATCTGATATGCTTTGTGGACAGAAATTTGTTTAAAGCTAGCTAAGGCTGGCAGTCTTTTTGTTGAATAGGGGCATGTCTACACAGCAATGTAAACCTAGGGTTAGTGGGACTCAAATCAGCTGATTAGTGTCAGGGAATCCTGGGCTTGAGCATCTACACTGTATTTTAACCCTAGACTAAGAATTTTCTGACCTGTGCTTGAACTCAGGGCTCTGGCATCCACACTGCAGTGCACCCAAGTCAAAGTAAATATATCCCGAAGTGCCTTGCGCCCCAGCTCCCCCATGTTGGGACTCTAGCCCTAGGAAGGTGGTGCACTGTGGGAAACTCTGCTGCCCACCCTGTTTCCTGACTGTGGCGGTGCTACTGATGGGACTCCCATAAGGAGTACGTAATCTACATAATTAGCTCCTTTGGTGGCTGTTTTAGTATAATGACTACAGTTTGAGAAGGCTTTATACTGAACTGCTGCCTAATCTGAACTGGGCTCTCTACCTCTAGGCTGAGTCACATTGCCAGGAAAATGCCCACGTGCACCAGTTTGGAGGATAATTAGGATGTTGGTCTCCAGGACTATCAAACCACTAAAGTAAAACTTTGCAATTCTTAATTTTTACAATGGGATGTTCAATGAAGGTGTTTTCATTTGTTTTTTTTTTGTATTTATTTGTCTGTTTGGAAGTTTGACATAAAATGTAGATGCCAGAGGAAAAACACAAACACCCTCCCCACCCAACCTGGCTGCTGCCAGCTGCAGAATGGTGAAGTGCATATCCAGGGCTTGGGGTACAGTGTGCTTCGTCATCCCGTAGGGATCTCTTATCCCTACCCCCGCTGCACCCTGGGAGACAGGGATAATGGATCCCCCGGATGCTACAGGCAAGTTTTGGGACTGGCTCCCACTCACTGCCCTCACAATGGATGCTGCCAAGATGCCTCTGCATATGCAGCTCCAGGTATCCGGGAGCAAGGGCCAGAGAACGGAGCAGGGACTAAGCAGCTGCCCTGCAGGGAGTGGGAGTGGCAGAACTCCTGGCTTAGCACTTCCAGGGGAGGGATGATCCCCAAACATCCTGGCAGCCAGGAGCTGCCTCCCACTGTCAGCTTTGCTCCCTGTGCTGGGCAAGTTCTGTGCAACAGCAAAGAGGAACCAGAGCCACTGCCACGGGAGGCTGCAGAGAAGTTTGGAGTCTGGCACCCACTTGCCACTGTGAGAGTGCACATTGCACATGCAGCACCAGGGAGGGCAATGGGGGCGAGGGAGGGGGCAGAGTTGAGTGTGAACCACAGGCAGGGGGAGCGTTGGGCTCCCAGGTCAGCACAGCCAGGGAGGGATGACCCCAAATATCCTGGTGACCAGGAACAGCCTCCCACCTGCCAGCTTTGCTCCCTGCTCCAGGCAGCAGTGAGGAGATGGAACAGGAAGGGGGGAGTACATTTAGCCAGGTGGTAATGTCGCTTCTGGCCACTGCGCTGGCTGCCTGCAGTGCTACTTCTCTGCAGCCAGGAACTCAGATACATCTGGAGGACTTCCAGGACCCGAGTCAAGCTGGAGCCACATGCATCCAGCAAAATAATATGGCTCGGATCCTACATCCCAGTTTAACATGGGCTCGGACCCTCCAGAATCCTGCGACCTTGGTCCAAGCACTAGGTTAGCTCAATTAACACGTGGACGCAACGGGGTTTTGGCTTGAGCCGGGGTTCACACTGCTGTGTAGACATAGCTGGTATTAGTTTAGGGTTTCTTCTCCTGTGACTGAAACTACCCATGAATGTCCTCTTTTTGATTCAGCAAAGTATATATCCTGTATAGACAAGGCATTAACAAAATACTACAACGTAAAGCTTCTCAGAAGAACTTACCTTAGGAGGTAGTCCAATTCGATGAAATTTTTTACCAACTTTTGGCACTTTTTCTAAAGCATATTTTTTCCCTCTTGATTTTGCACGATCTATTGCACTGTAGTTAAAGGTTTCACTGACAAGCCAGACAACCTTAAAAATATCCAAGTTAAAACATGGCTCAAAGTTGCTTATCATTTCAATTACAGATTGACAATAAGATTTCGAACCATCATAAAGATGCCACGTAAATAGCAATATTTAAAAACACAAGCAAATTCAATGCAAAAAAAGCTGCACACATGCAACACTGCAGATGGCAGAAAATTTAAATGTACACATAGGTCTGGAAATTCTAGACTACAGTCCTTAGAACTGGCCCCCTATTTTAATATACAATGCTTTGTATTACCACTATATTGAAAGAACTACATTAAAAGAATGCTAAGATTGCAAAGTCAAGCACTCAGAAGTTAGGAAATAATGAATTAAAGTTGCCCAACCTTATGCAACCTTAATGTATATACAAAAGGGGGCCAAATTATGTTTGTCTAACATGATCATTTACTATTTTTCCGCCCTTGACCTCTGCTTTATTCAGTGAATATGTAATTATTGAATATTTTTTAACCCTCTCATTCAGTCTCTCCCTCTCAGGTCTTATTTATGCTCACCATCCAAACTCTGTACTGAATACAAAATTATTAGTTTCCTCGTGGTCATTTCTATGGTGCTCTCACGAATGTCTGAGTGCTTCACAAACATTAATGACTTTATCTGTATAATTGTGCTATGAAAGTAGGTGGTATTATCCCCATTTTACGGCTGGCGAATGTAGACCTGGAAAGATTAATGTCAAAATTGTGCAAAGTGTCTAGACAACTAAGCGCTTAATTTTCAGAGGACTTGGTATTTTTAATAAAACTTTATACATTCAAAGCACAGCTCCACCTGACTTCAGTTGCAGTTCTGACAATTCAGCACTTCTTGTAATTTGGCTCTAAGTGTCTCACATTGATCACCAAGCAAATGCACACACAAATAGCGACCAAATAGGTATTCAATTTCCTTAACCACGACAACATCCTTTCTTTTCTTGCAGCCCCCTGCCTCATTCGCTATTCACCACACTTACACCTTCTGCAACACACAAGAGGTTCTACAGACAACATCCTCCTTCGCTACACAGTCCTGATATATGCATACAGCACTATCCATCCTAGGCACTGAATTAGGGAGTGGTTTTGAAGAAAAAAATAGTATGATTGCACATATAAAGACCGTCTCATAATGCATATGCAAAAAGGCATGAATTAAAGCTGCAAGAACAATTTCCTAACTTCTGAGTGCTTGAATATACAACTTTGAAATAACTTCAAAGCAGCGTTTTTAATGCAATTTCCTAGGGTTGTTTTTTTTTTTAAATTAAAAAAAATCCCATCCTGTAAAACCATAATGATCCCCCACATTGGTCATCAGCAGGATTTGGAGCTTTATATCCACAGTGCAGACCTCATCATATGAGCTAGGGGACAGTTGATAGCACTAGTAAGCATTATTTCCTATGTGGACCAACCACTGGAGAGGGATGAGACATGCATCTTTCTGATTGGTTTAACAGCTATTTGCTGAAGGCAGAGAAATGTGGGTTCCTTTCCCCAGGACTCCTAGGTTCCATTACAGGCTCTGGAGAGGAGCATGCTATAGTGATTAGACACAATTTTGCCACTGGACTCCAGCTTGTCTCTCCCTCCACTTGGCTTCTATTCAACCCTCTCACACTGGCTCATGCAATGCACATTGAATTGTTTTTCTCCAATATTAGTTTCTCTCTCTCAAGTTGGGGATAAAAATACTCAGTTTGATTCTACATTGCAATATCATATCCTCGTTTATTCTGCACACTTAAGTTGTAGTGTACTAAGAAAGAACTCTTTTACCTTAGTTTTAGGTACCACTCCTAATCCTAGTTTGGTGTCCACAAGACAGGCACCAGTTTCAGAAAGGTATCCCTGATTAGGAACAAGGCACCCTCTGCCAAAGCAGCAAGGACAACAGATCTTGTGGAAGTATTTGGTCCATTTTGGATTCAGATGACCATAAGGCTCTTCAGATTTTGGTTTGAACACTCCAATAGTTTTCTAAGAAAAAAAATCCAAAGTTAAGTAACACATAATAATTTGAAGTGTAAGAATTAGTCACAACAGTTTTTACTGAAAAATTCACAACTTGCATTTTAAGATTTATAGACTTGGAAAATAGTTTGCCATCGTTGATGATATTCTGCTTTGTACTTGTTCATTTTGGTCTAAACAAGGAGTTGAATAGGAACTCTAAAATGGTAATGTCAATTCACAAGTTTATAAAATGAAATGCTTGTCTAAAATGTACCATTCAAAATAAAACTTTTGTTCACAGATATTTTAAGATAGACATCTTTAGTGTTTGGGTTTTATTTATATTAAAAGGGATATGGTCAATCTTAAATTTTAAAAATTAGTTAAAAGTAGTAATCAGATTTTCTAATTTAAGATGTTTTCTCTCCCACAATACTTGTGAAAGACGCACAGAAACACAACTATACTGAAGAAAGTGACACTTACATAAAAAACTGAAGTAAACTAGAAAATATTTTTCTTTCCTCTAATCAAATTTTAGGTGTTTTTAGTGACAGTATATAAAAAAGTAATATGTTTTTTTAGTTTGTTTACATCTATAGGGGCTGTATTGTCTTGTACAGCTGCTTCAGACTTAGTTTCTCATAGCAGACAATGCCTCAAACCATCAAGTCATTTACCTTAAAGGTAAACAATGAGCTTGAAATTGTCCTTATTGTTAAAAGTAAGCTTAGGGTTTACTTTTAAGTTTCTGTTAGAAATGTCCATCTGACTGATTGTCTCCAAACTCAGTTTCAGGTAAATCAGTATGCTGACCACAGTAAGGTTCAAGTAGGGATCATGTCTTCATTCTCTCTATACCAGTGGTCCCCAAACTTTTCAGGGTCAGGCCTCTCATTCCCCCTCCCCCCTCCGCCTACCCAGAGCTAGGTCAGAGAGCAGGGCAGTGGCTCCTGGGGGAAGGGGGGCAGTCAAGGGAGACAGAGGTAAGGGGACCAAGGCTGGGGCTGCAGATGGGGACAGGTCTGGGGACAGGAGTAGAGCTGGGGCCCTGGCCAGGGGCCAAGGCTGGCAGCTGTGGCCTCAGCCAGAGCAGAGTGGGGCTGGGTGGCACTCCCTCCCCACGCCCATAGGGGATGGCCCAGGCCCTGCCGCACCCTCCTCAATGTTCCTCTGTGCCCCCCCACCCCGGGGATGCATCCATTCAAGTGAGCTGTAGCTCAAATAAATTTGTTAGTCTCGAAGGTGCCACAAGTACTCCTTTTCTTTTTGCGGATACAGACTAACACAGCTGCTACTCAAACCTTTTTAGATAAGAGTTAAGCTCATTTACCTACTCCACTTGACTCAACCATTTGTGTTTTTGTTTGTCACTTGTAATCCTTTAAAGCCATCTCATTCTTATGCAGATGTGCTAATGAAACAACCCATATTACCATGGACAATATAACACTAAATCCCCACAGTATAGCATTTTTTTTTAAAAATTGAACAGTTGAGTTTTGTTTTCTTTTTTAACAGCTGCACATAGCCTTGCCCAAAAATCATTAACACAAAAATTCCCTTTGGAAGGATATTTATCTATAAAATAAATGATAGATCTGACAGTCAGAAATATATGGTGATTTCCATTTTTATTTTGACATTTTCAATCCTTTACCTCAGTAGTCCCCGAACTTTTTAAGGTGCATCACCTTACCTCTAACGTAATTCCCCCGCCCAATCCCCGAGTCACAATTGAGAGTCAGGGCTGGAAGCAGGGCCGTGGTTGGGGCCAGAGCTGTGGCTGGAGCTGGGCCATGGCCGGGAGCCAAAGATGCGGCTGGGGGCAGGGCCAGGCCGCAGCCAGGAGCCACGGCTGGGGGCAGGGCTGGGTGGTGCTCTCTCCCTGCCACCCACTGGGGCTGGCCCGGGTCCTGCCACACACCCCCGAACATTCCTCCATGCCCTCCAGAACGTGGGTGTGTGGGGGGGTGGCACCCCAATTTGGGGATCGCTGCTTTAACTCATCATGTATTGATATTCATTCATAAGCGGTTCTTTTTAAGAGTCAAATAACCACTGTAAAGTTAATATTAAAGCAAACAATTTAAAATTTCTAATCTATCATCTTTTTATGAATGATTTAATAAAACAGTTTACATTACTACCTTTAAAAAGACAGAACAACAAAAATAAAGGGTAATTGCTTGACTAGAGAACTGAACATTTCTAGTTCTAAATAAATAATGCCACAGTCCAAACAACTTTAATTATGATTTGCATTAGCTAATTCAGATGCAAAAAGAGCAAAACAATGACTGACAAGCCATAGGGCAATATACAAAATAATCAAACAGTAATGGAACCATATGAAATCAGACTTCACATTTTAATTCTATATACTCATGGACAACAGCAGTGCACTGACTGCTAACCTGATAGTGTATAGATCAGTCAAAGCTTCCCATAAAATGTTTCCTATAATAGATCATTCTTGCCTGAACAATTTTGAAGGGCTTAGTGTATTTACATAATGAAGCTATCCTGACTAGCAAGCATTCATCATGAATCCCAATACAAATTTTAATCACATTTTTACCGTTTCTGTATGTAGAAAAATACCATTTAAATTTTACTTCTGTGCTTTTTTTTCTGTTTATTGTAAAGGAATTCCTTAAATTAAGCAGTCATTAGTAAATAAGTATTCTCAGAATTTTAATGTTAAAATGATCAATATCTATAAAAGGGATTCATGAAAAATCAAATTGCAAAGCTGAAAGGAACAGTTCGGTTCAACTAGACATGTCACACATATTCATTAAAACACTCAGAAAGGTTCTGCCTGCACTTGAATTTTAAACTACTTTTATAACCAATTAGTGACACCGTTTGCTCAAAACAAAGTCAGTGGCCATAAACGATAAGTTTAATACACAGTGAACATGGTACAGCATTTCACTCCATCAAAATTCTACTCTGGTGCATGGTTTTCTCCCTGAAAGAGTTTCAACCCACCATTTCGTTGTATCATTTTTATTTCTGAAATCCCTTTTCCTCCTATTACAGAGGATATCCAAAATGCACTTCCCTCACAAGCAGCTGATGCTGCTTTGTGCAAGCCCTCTAGACACATACATTCTATTGGGGTAGTAGTGACAGTTGCCCACATTTTCCCAGAATGGCAAGGAGATGCTTGATGAAGACACATAAATATGGGTCAGCTCTAACTGCAAGGCAGAAAGCTGCAGAGTAAACAACTCAAACCACATTTGTTGTGAGTCAGTCAGATGAGCATGTCACAACCATGTTTTTGTATCCAGTTTAACTTTTAGCATGGATGGAGCCAAGACAACTTAATACCCTTGAACTGAAATGGGTAGCACTGCTTGAACACAGATGTTTGTGCACTTTCTAGGAACAGAGGACCATCACTTGCTTTAATTGCGCATGCTTTACTAGGTAAATGCTTTTTACTGTACTTGTACAATACTGAAATATTTGTTTTGCAATCACTAGAGGAATGTTTCTATTTAAAACAACTATATATTGCTTTGCTTTTTTAGTTCCATAACATTTTGAATACTGGATTTATTGAGTTTATTTTGTTAAGTCACAAGTCCAAAGTCAGAGGCTTGGAGGAAACACTGACAGGTAGTTTAGTTGCTGCTACCCAAAGCAATCAAAGCACAATACATTTATTTGAAGAGTCTACAATACTAGTGACTTCTTCATTTCCTAGTGACGAGTTGGTAGATACAGTAGTATATGCAGCCTGTTAACCCTATAATCAGTCTCGTGCCTCCTTGAATTACACTTTTAACCTACCAAGTAAGCAATCAATACATGTGCCACATTAAAGGAGTCCCACCCATTCCACCAGTTGACTGGACCATGATGTATTTTCTCTGTATTGTCAAATCTAGATTATCCAATCCCAGATATGGCCTCTAAAGTTTGACTGAAGCACTGATCTTGCTGAGCTCTACAGGTTCAAAACTGTTGGGCAGCATAATTGTGCAGAGGCTTTTAATGAAGAGGAGTTACAGAGCCACACAGCTCAATGTTTAAGGAAGTCTCCATAGCAGGATTTGAAGTCTACACAAGTCTCCTGATTGACTCCACAGGTTACCTAATGGTTTTGTGTACTCTATACACTTCCAAGACTTCAGGACAGTTAGTCCTTGGAGCAACGATAATATCATCTATGTTCCGTAAAATGCAACGCACATTAGGATTGGGGGTGAGGGGGCTTAATAAAATATTTTAAACTGCAGCTCAATTACTTTTACAATATTATATTTGAATTTAGATTTCATTAGCCTTTTTTTAATTTAGTTTCCTTTACCACTGATAAGCAGGGATGGTGTCCCTACCTCTGTTTGCCAGAAGATGGAAATGGGCACAGAGACTGTATCACTTGATGATTACGTGTTCTGTTCATTCCCTCTGGGGCACCTGGCATTGGCCATGGTAGGAAGACAGGATACTGGGCTAGATGGACCTTTAATCCGACCCTGCATGGCCGTTCTTATGTTCATTACCCAGAGGTATTTTAATACACAACGAACTAAGAGCATGATGGTAGTTTATTGTTTCACTTCTGTTGGCATCAAATAAAAGAGCTAAGGAGAGGGAGGCAAAAATCCACATGTTCAGTTTACGTATATTCTGGGAAAACAGGTTATCAAGACAATGATACAATCACAGGGATGTTAAATACTGTAAAACACAGAGTGAAGAAACAAAATACTTTGACTACCTATTTCCCAACACAAGGGAGAGAGGACTTATTTTCCCTACCCACAGGGGAATGGGAGAAAACACATCAGAAAAGTAGTTTGGTGTGAGATGATGCAATACTGAAATGTCAAGCTGAAAAAGGCTTTAAAAGCCAGCTTAAAAGAAAGGGGCTTGGACGGTAGAGATGTAAATTTAACCAGTTAACCAATAAGCACACGGCCGGGGTGGCAAAGGTGGGGGACAGGAGGCAGCCAGGACCCCGGGTGTGCGGGGGGCGGGGAACAAAGGGAGGAGAGAGGAGGCAGCAGAACCCTGCGTAAAATGTGGGTGGGCTGCAGCACCCCCGCAGCCCTAGTTCCCAGTTAAACCGATTGAATTTCAATAGATTAAACTATTACTTTTTTAACCCTCTACTTACATCCCTATTGGAAGGCTGACAAAGGAGTGTCTGTGGGGTCCAAGAAGCACAGCAACCTATCCTGAAGGACAACCCATCACTCTCACAGATCTTGGGAGACAGGCCAGTCCTTGCTTACAGACAGCCCCCCAACCTGAAACAAATACTCACCAGTAACCACACACCACACAACAGAACCACTAACCCAGGAACCTATCCTTCCAACAAAGCCCGTTGCCAACTGTGTCCACATATCTATTCAGGGGACACCATCATAGGGCCTAATCACATCAGCCTCACCATCAGAGGCTCGTTCACCTGCACATCTACCAATGTGATATATGCCACCATGTGCCAGCAATGCCCCTCTGCCATGTACATTGGTCAAACTGGACAGTCTCTACGTAAAAGAATAAATGGACACAAATCAAACGTCAAGAATTAGAACTTCAAAGACCAGTCGGAGAACACTTCAATCTCTCTGGTCACTCGATTACAGACCTAAAAGTTGCAATTCTTCAACAAAAACACTTCAGAAACAGACTCCAAGGAGAGACTGCTGAATTGGAATTAATTTGCAAACTGGATACAATTAACTTAGGCTTGAATAGAGACTGGGAGTGGACGGGTCATTACACAAAGTAAAACTATTTCCCCATGTTTATTCCCCCCCACCCCCCTGTTCCTCAGACGTTCTTGTCAACTGCTGGAAATGGCCCACCTTGATTATCACTACAAAAGATTCTCCCTCCCCCCCAGCTCTCCTGCTGGTAATAGCTCATCTTAAGTGATCACTCTCGTTACAGTGTGTACACCCATTGTTTCATGTTCTCTGTACATATAAATCTCCCCACTGTATTTTCCACTGAATGCATCTGATGAAGTGAGCTGTAGCTCACGAAAGCTTATGCTCAAATAAATTTGTTAGTCTCTAAGGTGCCACAAGTACTCCTTTTCTTTTTGAGAATACAGACTAACACGGCTGCTATTCTGAAACCAGCAACAGAAATGAGGGACCTGGACAGAACCCTGAACTGACAAGCACAGAGACTGCTGGGAGAACGAGGCAAAGCTGTAAATCAAATGTAATAAATCTTCTTGTGACCCCTTAGCCAATACTTTCATATTCTGAAATAAAGCTATTGCCTACCTACCAATATTTTTATAAATATTTAGTCCAAGCATATTTGAATATTTTATGACAGTTTCCTCCAAATATATCAAAGTGTGATGAAATGACTCATTTTGGGAACAGTAACTGTCAGGCACACAGGAGGGAAAGAAAACTGAACTCTGACCTTAAATGATGCTGAGCGGAAATATAAGTAACTGCTTCAGCACTAAGAAACAAACAGGAAAATAAAGGACTCCTCCCAAAAAAGTGCCACAAAGAAGATTGCCAAGGATATCATAGGCATTGGGACAGTCAGAGACTTGAGGGTGTTAGGCATTGTTACATACATATAGGACTGCCAGAATTCATGGGTGTTTTAATGTGTCATGATTTCAACAGAGAATATCAGTTTATGGTGCCATAGCACTGACCGGCCCCAATCATGGATCAGGGTCCAACTGTGCTAGGTGCTGTATAAATAAAACAAAAAAAACAGCCCCTGATCTGAGGAGCTTTTATAAGATCTGACTTGGATTAGGATTTCTACTAGTATTGTGAGTCTTAGCTCCTTCCTATGAGTGTGATGGAACTCCCCTCACAAGGTGTGTGGGGTTTTGTTTTTTAACTTTTGAAGGCAGCGCGGTAGAGCACGAGCCAGGCTTTCTAGTGACTGTAGCACACTGCTCCAACAAGTACTGTGTTCTGAAAGTTCTAGTCTCTCAATTCAACTGCAGGAAGTGACATGTCACAGAAAGACAAGGTTGGGGAGGCAATATCGTTATTGGACCAACTTCTGTTGGTGAGAAAGAGAAGCTTTCGAGCTTACACAGAACTCTTCTTCAGACCTAAAGAACTCGGTGTAAGTTCAAAAGCTTGTCTCTCTAACTAACAGAAGTTGGTCCAATAAAGATATTACCTCACCCGCCTTGTATCTCTAATATCCTGCGATAAGCAAAGCTACAACACCACTGCATACATCACAGAAAGAAAAGCCAATTCAAGATAATTAGAATAAGAGTACACTAGAAAAAGATGCACCCAAAACCAGCAACTTCCAATCTCCGAGGAAAGATGGGTGGGCAAGCAAGAATCGTGCAAGTTGATCTTTTCATAGGAGCAAAATTAGTAAATATTAACCCCTTCTCTAATGAGATCATCTGTGCATGATGACCTCTCCAAAATCCAAAAAAAGATTAATAGCTGTTCCAAGGATATAGGAGTAAAAAGCTCCACCATGCAGTAGCAACAAGGCAGTTGTGTATAAATAAGGAGTGAATATTTGGCATGTAAGACAACAGGTACTTCCACTAAGGCACAATACTCAGCCTGTAGAATGATTCTCCCCACCCCTACCCAAAAACTCCCCCCCCCCCCAAAAAAACTACCTATGCAAAACCAACTGAAGATAAAAGCCATCCAAAATAACTGTTTTGATTCACGACCAGCCAAATCACAGCAATTTGAAATACAATCAGACAGCTAGTTAAGGCATGGTTAACAGGACTGCCCAGCAGACTGGTGTCAGAAGTTGGATGGATTTTCTAAATGCATCAGTCCACACCAAGCTCTTTTCTAGAAAAGTTCTTATACCACCCTCTTCACCACAGTAACTGAATACCTTCCAGAAGTTCAATAAGTGACATGACTAACATCTGTCATGTGTGGTCCATTCTCTCATCCTCCTCTCCGCACTGGAGGTTGGTGGGGGACATGTGTGCAGAGTGGTTTTTGTTTTAGTAGGTCTTTAAAAAAATATGCACACACTGCTAGCTGTTTATATTAGATAACATGAGGTTGAAAAAATGCACATTTCACTAGGAATGGAAGATGGTGACGTTTGTGATGGTCCTTAATTCCTGGGGGAATTCCTTCCGTCTCTGACCAACCTCTGATGCAGCTGTGTCTCCTGCATTAATGAACTTTACTTACCCTTGTGGTGGGAAGTTCCACTGTGGCTGAGAAGTGGAGTTGTCAACCACTGTCCTCATCCTGGAGGCGATCTTTTAGAAATCTTGAGCCCAGGCCATCGAGCACCTTGAAGATGAGGACAGACACCCCAGACAGAAACCCAAAAGCCTTTTATCAAACAAGTGGAGAAAGACTTCAGTGCGATGGGCATGTGGCAATGGGAAAAATGTTGTCAGGTTTATAAACTCTTTAAGGTGGAACTCTGGTAACACCTTAGAGAGGAATTTAGAATGAGTCTGCAGCACCACCTTATCCTCATAAAATCTGGAATGAGATGGGTTGGTCAAGACAGCTTGAAGAGTTCACTCACCCTGTAACTTGTAATCACTGTCATCACGAAAGTGACCTTCCATGTAAGAAACTTAAGATCACAGGAAATGAGTGCTTCAAAAGGAGGTTGCATCCACTTTTTCATAACCACATTAATATCCCAGACACAGGGATTTTTAATGAAGTTTTTTAAAACGGTCGATCCCCATACAAACCTGATAACAAGGATCATTCTTTTAGGGATACAGGACAACCATCTGGAAGGTTGACTGAAAACCTAATGCTGTACCTACACTGTACAGTGCTCAAGATCCAAATGCCAAAGGTGACCATAGGTATTCAAGACTAACAGGCTTCTAGTCTGCATCTAATTGGGAGGTCTTTGCAGACTACTGGTAAAAGCTGGCCAGCTAAGCATCTAGAACCTTCCAAAAACCCTCTCTTTTTGGTGCTTGCTGAAACATCCCTTTGGCTTTTGTAAGTGCTGAGGACTTCAGATAGAGGTGATTAAGTTCCCTCAAAGCCAGCTGGCGATGTGAAGTCAAATTACAAATCAGAGCCTCTCTTTTTAGTACACATTAGGGGTTAGAATCAGTCACAAGAATGGAATGAGACCCTTGGATAACATTTTCAAAAGCACTTAAAGTCACTCAGAAGCCTAAATCCTACGTCCCTGTCTCAGATCACCATGTACACTTCACTCTCCTGAGTACTAACTTCTCATGTTTGCTTACAACATTCCTGCTAATACATCTCAGAATGATGTTATGATGTTAGCTTTTTTTGCAACAGTGTTACACTGTTGACTCACATCTAGCTTGTGATACCTGGGGGTTATAGTATTTCTTTCCACAGTACTCCTTTCAATCCAGTCATTTCCCATTTTGTATCTGTGTGATTGATTGTTTCTTCCTAAATCGAATATTTTGCATTTGTTCTGATTGAATTTCACCCTATTTACTTCAGACCATTTCTCCAGTTTGTCCAGATCATTTTAATTTAACAAGAGATGTGAAGCTGAAGCTGAAATTTAAGAAGCAGAAGAGACTCAAAACGTGAGCAGGGAAACAGAAAAATCCCTATTAACAGAATTTAAAAGAGAAATTTTAAAGACCTCTGTAAAACTACTTGAAATAGTGTGCTATCAAAAGCTTCAAAACATTCAAGTTTTTGAAGTTTATGGTATCCTTTTAAGATAGTCCTTTTAAGATAGTCCTTTTGATATTTAAAGAATATCAAAATTTTACACAAGGTAAGAAGAATCCTTGACTTGTTTTCAAACAGTAACAGAGATCCCATTCCCCATATATTTTGATTAAGCATCAGCCATTCAAAAGTGCCTGAATAAATTCCACTACACAGGAATAAGAATTATTTTCAGATTATCTTGTTTTGCAAGCTACCTGATCAAATTGATTTTCACAGCCGTGCTATTAACGCATCAAAATAAATTAAACTAACATGGCACCATTTATTTAAGGGAGACAGTTCTTTGGTTACCAGTTAGAGAATGCCAGTTTCTTCCACCTTTTCAAATAAAATGAGTTGTGTTTACCATGTCTGATTAGTCAATAGTGCACTCACCCCCTTTGGATCCTTGACAAAATAGCTCCCACTAGATCCTTGGGAAATTCGTTCTGGAAAGACTCCACACTCGATAGCTTGTTCTGTTCTCAGCACAATTTCTGCAAATTCTGGATCATCCAAAAATAAGTTCATCTCTGCAGTACTTCCCGCGTTTCCTAAAAAACAAAAAGTTATTCCTCTAAATGTTATTGAACTATCTTAGACAAGGTTCACACAATAAATGGCGAGTAGGAAAAAATTATATCAGTTCTTCCTCCTTTAGTCATCATCAAAACGGCACTAACATTCACTGGAGACCAAGGGTGAAATGCTGGCCTCCCTGATGTCAGTTGAGTTTTGCTATTGATTTCACCAAGACTAGGATTTCACCAAGTGCCAACAAAGTATCTATTGTTTAAAAAAGTTAAGCATTAAGCCTAGTTTGTGTCAACTTATCTGAGTTCAATATTGTAAAAATGTTTGTCATCAACTTTAATACAGAATAAATAAAAGGGAATATGAAAAAACATTAAATTTAAACATGTAAACAACTCATGTTTCTTTTGTTCTTATAGTCTTGTTTCCAAAGGAGGGAAGTTCAAATGAGTGGACTAAAAAGCTTTTATTGATCTTTTTTACTAATATCTGTCCACATATGTAAGTTGGCCCTGTAAAGAAAGCTAGATGAGTAAAGCATTTCAAGCAGCACTGAATATTCAAGGATATAGTCCATATAACAGCTTTGCTTAATATACTTGTTTTTTTACATTTTCAAATCCTCTGCCACAAACTAAAGTATGATAATATTGTTCACTAGCAATCCATTAAGCAGATCATTTGCAACTAGCATTAACATCTGGTTTAAGCTCTGAAATGCTTGTTAACATTCAAACTTTAAAGCATTCTAATTAACTGATCACCAGAGGGTTTTTTGCATACCAATAAACATAGAAATTACAGCTCTGTACAAGTGTGAAAAAAAAAATTGAAGTACTATGAAAACAGTTTCCATGACTTCGCAGTTCTATTGCAATTGATACATTTTGAAATCTGTTTTTATCAAAAGCTTTGAAATCTGAAGTATCTGACAAGTTCTCCACAATTTTTTTTTTAAATTTTTGGTTAGGACTATATTTTACATATGCAAAGTTCTTATAGCTAGAGAAAATATTTTAGGGATTCTAATGCAAAAGTTAAGGCTGGTCTATCCATGGAATTATACAAGCTGTTCCTGAATAACTCCATACGTGGACACTATTCCAGAATAAGAGTGCCTTGTTCCTGTTAAGTGTGTTAAGCTCTACTAACTGCCTGACATGAGGGAAGGCGAAACAAGCTCAAGGACACTTTAAACATCTCTTCCTGGAGTGAAAGGGGAGGGGGCAAGGACCCAGAAAACTTGATGTACCAGGGCCCGAAATTTCTCGCAACTGGCCTGAGTGTAGACAGGCCATTATTCAACCTTGTCTCCCACATACCTTACTCTTCTCCTCCCTCTTTTTGTCTCACCACTATCTTCTGATTCTCATCCTTAATTCTTTTCCCATGGGAGAACGTCACACCATTCAGCTCACTGGTTCACAGATGTATAAAAGACATGTTGATATTACTGAAGTCAGAGGTAAAGTTTTGCCTTATAATTACAAAGAATGTGGTCTGTGTATTATGTTACTGTACATATTAAATACAAAATTTTAGTCCTTATCATCAAGGCATTCAATGGCATGTGACCAGAATATCTAGATTCTACAAGATTATAGAAAGCTCCAGGATGAGGACAGTGCTCAGTAACTCCACTGCTCAGGTATTCTCAATTCTCCTGGGGGAAGGAGGGGAAATGACACAGAATGAATGACATTTGACAGATGTTAGTCATGTCACTTTTGTGCTAATGGAAGTTGATCAGATACTGTAGTGATGAAGGTGGCATGAGAAATCATACATGTTTAAAGTGTATGGGACCTTTATAGAAGGTCAGAGCGTCAGTGAAAATGATGTGAATATGATGTTTGGGGGCTAAAGTATGCCAGAGGATACCTTTATGGGACATTTTTTGCTTTTAAGGGTTTGTGGATGGGGTTACCCTTAAGCAATGCTAACTTTTCTTAACCAAGTTTTTGTCTTTGGGGGGATACACTATTGTCAACCATTTTTGATGTAGTCCCCAATACTGCAATCAATCCTGAGCAGGCAGATCCCCTTTCACCTCAGCTTCACTTCAGTAGGGCTCTATGCTGGAACAAGGGTCTGCCCACATCTAACTACAGAATCAGATCACTAAACAGCTTAAAATTCAAATGAGAGTCTAGATAGTATAACTCACGTCTTCTGAGCACCCTCAGCTTTTACGTATAGCAACTTCACTTGCTTAAGCTTTGTCTAGACGTATGTTTAAGCGTGCAATATTAAAACATGTTAGCTAACATAAAACATTTTAAAGGAGTAAGACAGAAAGCAGCAAATACTTTAATACATGCTAAACTGATTGAGTTAAAACCGGGGCTCCCCCTATTCTATTCTTTACAGAATATACACTGTGCTCACCACCATAATATCTGAGCTCTTTCCAGTAGTGCATTAAGCAACATGACTATCATCTCTCATATACTGTTCTCTCAGACCCTCCCCAGTGATAAAAATGTGTGCAGTTGAGAGTTGTTGTGACACTCTGTACCTTAAAATAGCATCCTGGAACCTCCATATTCACCACGGTCATATGATTATGATATGTTTTGTACAATGAGTGCCTTGTGAAGTATCATTTTAAAATGATCTGTCCTAATCTGTTGAATTTTACTATCATTGTATGTGAAGTCACGAAGTATTGCTATAGGTTTGTTAATCAAATGTCGTGTGAAGTTGGGAATGCTCACAGCTAGCCTTTCAGTGGGGACAAGAGAGTTACATCAGGACCAGCCAGACATGTGTTGATTGCCCATCAGGAAGAATCCACTATCCCCGAGACTTAGAGAGGGGATGTACCCAATGAGGTCTAACTAAACCCGACCTCACAGCAAGGATCTTTCTAGTAGCTAGAAAAAGGTATAAAAGAGGGACAGTGAAATCATCACTTGGCCTCTCTCCATCCCCCATTTCAAAACCTGGAAGACTGTTAGGAAGATAAAACTTTGAATTGGGGAAACTGGTCCCAAGTTGGGAAGGGGATCCAGCCTGTGTAAATTGGGGTGAGAGACGGTTTGATTCAAACCTTACTTAGGCCTGGTCTATACTGGGGGGAAGGGTGGGGGATGCAAGGTAAGTAGGTCTAAGTTACGCAACTTCAGCTACGAAAATAGCATAGCTGAAGTCGACGTACTTAGAGCTACTTACCGGGGGGTGTCTTCACTGCGGTAGGTCGACTGCTGCCGCTCCCCTGTCGACTCTGTGTACTCTTCTTGCTCCGGTGGAGTACTGGAGTCAACAGGAGAGCGCTTCGCGGTCGAAGCGATAAATCGACCCCCGCTGGATCGATTGCTCGGGAGGTAAGTGTAGACATGCCCTCAGACTGTAGAATTTAGACTGCAAGATTATTATTTCTTATGTAACCAACTTTGATCTCTATGCTTGCTACTTATAATCACTTAAAAATCTGTTTTATATTTTATCTAAAACAGTGTTGTTTTTGTTGAAGTACTTGGGAAATCTCAGCTCAGGTTAACAAGGGTTGTTGCATATCCACTACCCTTTGCAGAAGTGGCAAACTAATTAATGATCTTGCACTATCCAACTCTTGCACAGCATAAGACGGTATATTGCTGGGGTGACTGGCTGGTGCTGATCTCTATATAATTTGTGACTGACTCATGCAATTTATCTGCGTGTGGGGCTCCACATGCTGATGGCTGAGTGATCACAGCACCTGGAAGGTGGCATAGCACCATGTCACTGGCATAGCACTGAGAGAGAGAGCCCAGGTTGGAGAGTTAAGGTGCACAGCAGTCCCACAGTTCCATGTTGTACCCTATGAATCCTGTCAGTTGTGTTCTGGAATTTTTATACATAAATATATAGCAATGTGGGTGTACATATTTGAAAGGCAAAGTCAAAGAAATGCTCCTTGCACTTTAGTCTGAATGGTGGAGAGGTTTATTATGGTCCCTAGTTCCTGAGAGAGTTAATTTCTGACTAGTACACAGACAAGCTTTTACTATTATTGCAGAAAGTTCTATCATATCAAAGAAGCAAAGTTGTTGACAGTCTTCATTCTGGAGCTATAACACAACCAATTCAGCACATATTTAAAGGCAACATGCTTCACGTACTGTACACCATACTTTTAAAACGTGTTATGTCAGAACACATGAGCGAATACATTTTAACATAACTTCTTTAAATCTTAGGCCTGGTCTATAGTTAAAAGTTTTGCCAGAATATGGCAGTTAGAAATAAGAAAAAAAAAAAATCCCATCATTCCCCCTCTCCCCTCCAGAAAACTGACATAGCTATGCCAGCAATAGCCAGAATGAAGATGCAGTTGTGCAAGGTAACATTACTTTTTTGATGATATAGTTTATTTCATTTGAGAAACTATTATAAAATAAACTGGAAAAAGGATTATTTTACAGCTTTAAGCTGCATCTCAACTAGCAAAGTTTGCTGGTATAGCTATACTAATAAACTTTTTCTAGTACAGGCAAAGCAGTTTAGACAAGGCCATAGGTTTACACTCCTTTACTGACCTGGAGAGGCTTGAAGAGAGGTATAAAGTCATAAGAAAGACAACTAACAATTTGTTAGTTATTACTTTCTTGCTACAACCCTCTTTTTGGCACTTTTGCATTTGGAATTTCACCGACAGACTGACTCACTTTAAAATTTGGACACTTTTCCCTTGAGTACTGGGTTTCAAAGACAAGAAAGCAGTTATTAAAAGTCAATTTCATATTGCCAGAAATGTACACACCTGACACACTAATACAAAGCTCCCCAGTCCTATAATAGGTCATAAAACCAAGCACTGAATCACTTTTCACAGAATGGAAAGTGAATAAATATTATTCACAAGAAAAGGAAATTGGACAGTCCTTGAACAAGCAAGTCTGAAGGAGAAAAATGAGAAAGCTTTGCCAAGTTGTCAGGAATGATAGACTGTTCCAAACACTAGATACAGCATGACTACAGATGTGAAGCCAGAACTTGAAAAAGATGACAAGAGCTGTTAAGTGAGAACTGAGGGCAAGTCTACACATAAAACGCTGCAGCTATGCCACTGTAGCACTTAGGTGAAGAGGCTACTTACGCTGTCCACGTAGGTACTCTGCCTTCCTGAGAAGCAAATTCTCCTACTGACTTAGCGCTGTCCACACCAGGGGTGAGGTCGATTTAACTGTGTCGCTCAGGGATATGGATTTTTCATACCCTGAGCAACATAGGTATACCAACCTAATTTCCTAGTGTAGACCTGACCTGAGAGGAAAACAGGAAGCAAGAATACACAAGAGTGGATATATAGAGGCAAGTGACCTCACATAGGGTCTTACATATAGAGACAAGGAGTTTGATTTTTAAGTTAATTTACAGTAGCAGCGTTCCTTAAAGCACTGTTTTTAGAGGATGGTGGTCCCAAAAATGATTACATTGCAATATACTCTCCCACCGTTCTAGACTAACAGTGACTGAAAGTAGTTTTTACATAACAACTGACCCACACGTTACATGATACAAATTGGTGGTGGTCTCCTGAGATGGATCCTTGCTGGCATTTTCAAAGAGGTATTGGGTACTGAGACTCAATTACCTCTGTAGATGAGAGGGTATCCTTACAAACAAACTAGCAGGGAAGGGGCTGTCACTGTCTATACTGTAGCCATTCCCTGAGCAAACAGGCCTTCAGTTAGGCAGCTCTTGCAAGCAGCAAAAATAGCTTTACAATGATCTCATACTACACCCCATCCCCTCCCCCTTCAGGTAAGCTCTCTCAAATCGAATAACAATTACAACTTTGATCTTGTTCCAGTAACAGCGCCTGTTTTGTTCCGGGCTCATTTCTTTTAAAAAGTTATTTAAACTAAGTAAGTCGTATTCCAGAACATGGAAGCAAGAGGAAGGAGGGTAAACCCTCGTTTTACACGGTGTGGGGGCAGGCTGTATGTGTGTATATATAGGAAGACTGTGAGGTACTCCCCTTTAGGTTTCCTACCCTAACAAGCCAGCAGCACCTCGGAAAGAAAAGAGAAAGTGAACTGGATAAACGCTGAGTCAAGGGATCAACAAACCAAAGACAAGGCATGAATGGAGGGGTGGTGGTGAGGAATCCCCGCGTTCCCCCAGGGGGCGGGGGGGGGAAGGGGACAAAAAGTAGAAGCCAAGGGGAGCGCTGTAGAAATTGGGGGAGGGGAGGCAGTCCCACCGGTACACCAGCTGTCCCAATTTTATAGCTACAGTCCTGATATGTGGGGCTTTGTCTTATGTAGGCACCTATTACCCCCACCCCCTCCGGATTTTTCAGTCTTGCTATCTGGTCACCCTACCCACCGGGTGGGTAGTTTGTGTGTGGACAGGGCTCCGCTGTACCTGCAGCAATGCGAGTCTCCCTGTCCCAGGGGGCACCGGCGCTCCGGCTCCGGCGGGTGGCAGATGCTCCTAGCAGCGGCTCTTCCTCACCATCACCCTCAGGGTCCGTGTCTATGTCCCCATCCTCCTCCAGCCCCGAGGCCCCGCCAAGCCTCACGGCCCCGCCGGGAGCTGCCTTCACGCCGTGGAGCCCCCGCGCGGGGGGGCTGTCCTGCAGCGTCGGCTCCGAGAGCAGCAACAGCCGCTCGTCTGGCTCCTCAGGGCCCGGCTCCGCCATTAGCGTCTGCGGCGGGCTGGGTAAGATCCTGCGAGCCGCCAGGCGGGCTCACACGCTACCGGGGGAACGCATTGCGCAGCCAGCAGCCGAGAGTCGGACAAACACGCTCTGCGGCGGCGCCACCTCTCAGCAGCCCTCACTGCACATGCGCGCCGTGGCCGAGGAACGTAGAATACCTCGCCACCCCCTCAAGGACCAGCTCCAGGAGCAAATGGTACAGCAGGGAAAGACTCGGCCGCTGAGCCCTTCCACCCTTGTCCCCTTAGCCTACCTAGGGAGACACTCTTCCAACACCCGCCCCCGGCGCACGCCCTTCAACAGGGAGACCTGCACTCCCAAGGTAGGGTGACCAGATGTCCCGATTTCATAGAGACAGTCCAGATTGTTGGGGCTTTTTCTCATATAGGTACCTATCACTCTCCACCTCCTGTCCCGAGTTTTCACACTTGCTATCTGGTCATCCTATCCCTAGGGGCCTGCCCAAACACACAGGCACAGAGCCAAGCCACACACTGCTTCTCTGCTCTATTCTCTGTTGGGAAGCTTGAGTTGACAATATCTTTCTTTACACATTTATCATTTTTTATTCTCTTGCTTTGAAAGTGAATTTTGGGGCCAAGGCACCAGCTCCAGTAACGCCGCCACCCCACACAAGTACATTCAGGAGGATTGAGGCAATCTACAGGCCTGGGCTGGCTGCATTTCTGAAATTTATACCATATATGAAATTGCTACAGCACAGGACTGCTTGCTGCAAAATGACACCCTAGAATCTAAGTTGAATACATAAATTGATTGTAACTGATATTATTGTGGGAAATTAGTCATTTTATGAAATTGTAAGGGTCCTTCAATGTGCTACTTGAAAAACCTAAATAAAGTTACTTTTTTCAGTGACTGATAAAATAACCAGTCAAATACCTGACTGGTCTGTTTTATCACAGCTTAACTGCGGGACATGGACTTTGGAGCCCGCTCATGTATCATTTGCTTATATAGCTATTAATATCTGTAATCTCATAGAATCTCTTCATATTTGCATTTCTCTTTTCATTTGTTTCTGGTGAAGATGAGCAGAATGGACCAAATTTATCCCTAGTGTAAACCCAAACAAATTGGCCCTTTATGCCCAGTAAAAATTATATGGAGACAAAAGATATGGGAACTGATTTTACAGTGTGGCATATTATATGGTCATCAATCCCTGTGCACAGTGGGTGTAAAAAGCTACCAAACCATAATGGCAGAAAATTCTACACCCACTCTGCACACTGAATAATCAGGTCCCGTGCATCTCCACATAGGTGAGTTAGCTGCTACTGTTTTGTAGCTATTTCAATACTGTCCTATAGTATTGGTGAGACAGAACCTCCTTTAGAAGATTCCAACAAGTTTGGGATTTTTTTCTGCCAATAATGGGGGATGGACTGAACAAGAAATATGTTTATATTTCCCTCTCCTACCCCATTTTTGTATACTGGAGTGGAAATGTTAACACTGTTTGGATCTTCTGCTCATGTAATGGGAGTTCTGTGATTTGCTCAAACACTCCTAACCTAAACAGCATTCATGATAGCTCACTCACTGACTCATGGTACAGATCTCAAACAGGAAAATGCCCATAATAATAAATTATTAAATATATAACATACATTATTTACAAACTATTAATATTGAATTCAAATTATTAGCTCATGTTTCTGGATTAACAATGGTCTTTTTAAAAATGCTGAAAGATCTGGATTATTTCATTTTTTTCATATCTTTTTCATCGATTTGAACATGAATCTAATCCTTTAGTGTATCTCACCTTGTAGATATTTACCTCTTACAGTGGTGTCTGAACCCTAGAACAAAGAAAATATAAAAAGAGGCTAAGTACAAATAGAAGTAAACCCCCATGGTAGCTTGCTCACATTCAGTGTGTTTTTAGCTTTAGGTGGGCGCCCTCTTGTGATACTTTCAAATAAAGAACAAAATAAATAATGTCCCTTGTTGTATGAAAACAAGATTAATTCAGTGCATCATCACATTCCAGGTACAACACAAAATATTAAAATTTCTAAGGGAAAAATCTTTTAGAATGGCTCTTCTATGTTCAAACAGGCTGAATAACAATCTATTAACAGGTTTCAGAGTAGCAGTCGTGTTAGTCTGTATCCGCAAAAAGAAAAGGAGTACTTGTGGCACCTTAGAGACTAAATGCATCCGATGAAGTGAGCTGTAGCTCACGAAAGCTTATGCTCAAATAAATTTGTTAGTCTCTAAGGTGCCACAAGTAATCTATTAACAGTAAAGTGTGAGCCAACAATTATTCAAATAAGTTTAACATTAACAACTTGTGAGGCTTGTTGATGATGTAATCAAATCGATTAAAGCTATGTTCAGTAGGGTCAGTGAGGTCACTATGTATGTTTCCCATGTTATTTAACCATCTAAACATAAAACTGAAGTGGAAGAACCAGATAAGACTCCAAAAGTAAGTTTTAAGGGGCCAGTTATATTTGCTCAAAACTAAACATCAGAAGTATGAACTCAGGGACCTATCCGCCAAGCTTACTTTAAAAAAAGTCTCAGTCAGTCCTTTATTTCTTATGTATAAAAACAAATAACCAAACATTCTAAACTAGAAAAGATTTTGTGGAGACAGAATACATTGCTCCTAAAATTCCAGTTCTACTAATTCCTCTCTTTTAGTCCTTCCAACCTCAGCCTGACAGAATGAATTGTTCAGGCACTCCTCCTGCTTATAAAATGCAGGCAAGAAACAAAAACATCTCTAACGGAATTCCACATGTCAAATATTCAAAACAGTAAAGAATTGACAAGCAATCCACAGCTTGAAATATTTTCATACTAAATTGTTATTTCAAATAGTTAACCATTTTTTAAAAAAAGTATCTGCTTGAGTGTCAAACTGAAAAATGGCTACATCTGATTAATAAGCTTCACTGTGACTAAACTGACCAGTTATGGAAGTGATACTAAACACCTAAACAAAACTGGGCTGAATAAAAGTTACTCTAGCAGTTTCAACCTAATTTCTGCTTGCTTCTTCAACCTAAACATTGCTTCAATGCATTGTTTGTGTCTAGTTTTAGATTTAAATTTACTTTGCAGACAAGATATACCACATAATAATGAACCACTCAGGAGAATGTAAAAACGTGGTTGTTTAAATAAGGTGGTCTTTTAATACAGATGCCAGAGAAATTTATTAAAAAGCTAAAAGGAAGACCTATAAAAGAGTAAATACTTATAGGACATTAAATATATTGTATCAGTTATTTAATAAAACAAATACATTTCAATTCAATACTTGAAATACTTAAAAATTTATGTTTAATGCATTAAGAAGTCTTGTGTAGTCCAAATATAAAACTGTCTACAAGGTACCCACAGATGAAATCAGAGTGTAAAATCTATTTTGTTGCTGTCTGGTGTTTCATAATAAAAAATTTAAAGCAACACACAGAAGTATGCAAAACGCAATCTTTTGTGTATAAACTGTGGCCCCAATCCTGCTAATACTTACACACATGCCTAACTTCCAAGTATGTGAGCAATCCCACAAATTTCAACTCATAAGTAAAGATAAGCATATGTTGCTGTTGCTGGATCAAAGCCTTTGTACAAACTTTACACATCTAAAGTATTTCAGGTGGGCTCATAGAACTGTAGAGGTGCGTCTGTCTCTAGTTCTGGGTGTTTTTAGAGTGCATTAAGAGGAGGTTTCAATAAAATAATTTAATACTGTAAATTGCTTGGCAATGTCCTGAAATGGGAGTTCTGGGCCTGGTCTGCACTTAAAAGTTTTGCTGGCATAGTTATGTCTGGGGGCCGGGCAGGCGGGGAATCACAAACTATACCAGCAAAAACACTCTTTTGCCAGCATAAACTAAGAAGTTTTGCTGGTATAGCTGTTCCAGTATAACCCTTTCTAGCATAGGCAAAGCCTTAATGAATGTGGGATCTTCTAGCAGAGGTTTTGAGTGAAATCATGCTGTTTCAAGTGACTTAAATATAAGGCTCCTGTGTAAGAATTTGAGATAGCTAGGCAGCTTTCTCCATGAACGAAACCAGTTTAGTTTTCTGTTTAAAAAAAACAAAACAAAAACCAACTAAATATTTATTTTATTCTCCATTAAGTTTTTCTGTCTCAAGGACATAACTGACTGGAAATGCTGTAGAAAGGCACTAGCAGTTAATGTGGTGAAACGGGTACAAACTTCCACAGGGGTTCAATAACCCAATTATGACTTGTCTACGCACAAAAGTTGTACTGCATTAATTATACCAGTATAGCTAAAGCTGCAAAACACCCTTATTATAGATGTAATTATACCAGTATAAAGATGCTTATAGTGGTTCAGTTTATTCCCATTCCCTTATGGGAACAACTACATTAGTATAAGGCACCTTGAATTGTGTCCACACTAAGGGTTGTACTAGTGTAACTATTTTAGTAAACAAGCACATCCCTAACCACAATAATTATAATGGTGGAAGAACTGCATACAGCAGCCTGACATGCATGCTTTTAACTTTAAGAAATCCTATTAACCACAAAGGGGGACTAATCATAAACTTTAAGTTAAGCACCTATGGGAGTGTGAGCAGCCTCAAGACCTAGGTTTATTTCTAGTCCCTGCAGGAATACAGTATCCTGCTTTTCCTCCTTTGTGTAGAAAAAGGGTTTTTCAAAGTTACCAAAACCTTTCACCTCTCTAACATGTTCAGGCCTGGGTAGGCTTTAACAAAAGGGCAATTCCACAGTCAGCTCCAGGACAGCCCAGCACGCCCCTGCTATTCAGGCCTAAACTAAGCCCACGTCCTAAGGGCGCCGCCTGAGTTATTCGCAGGCTGGTCGGGCCGGCCTGTGAGGGCAGAACTGGACCTTTCCGAGCCCATCTTTACTGGACGTTGGTACATCCACGGGCCTGAGACCCGTGCGCTTGGTCAGTCTGGCTGAACTCAGGCCAGGGCACGGCGTGCGGAGCCCGCCTCACCTCCGCATGGAGACACCTGGCTGCAGTCGGCTCCACTCTGCGGGCTGCGGCCGTTGGTGGCTGCAGGCAGGCTGAGGAGGCAGCAGCGCCCCCGCGAGGCATAGGCGTAGAACACTCCGCGCGCCAGGAAAAAGGCGCCGCACCGCATCCCACCCCCAGGGGGCGCGGCGTGACGCGTTCTCCACGCGCATGCGGGCAGGCTTTTGATTACTGCCTCGGAGTTGAGCGTGTCACCTCACGTGGTGTCACGGCCCTTCGTTCTACGGGGTTGCGCCTGCGCTGAGGCGGCAGGAGCGTCTGGAATCTGAGTGTGTTTGTCAGTTTCTCCGCCCACTACTTCCGACATGAACGTTGAGAATTTCGGCGCTAGTGAGAGGCTGGTGAACGCGGCCTACGTGCGGCAGGGGGCGCAGGGCCGGCGCGCGCATGAGCTGTGCCTGCGGGTGTTGCTGGAGCAGGTAACGGTCGTTCCTACCCCGCTGCCCCAGGGGTTCTAAGGGCGCTCCGTCAGCGTGCGCCCAGCCCCCAGCTGTTGCGCAGCGCGCAGCCTCCCTCCCTCCGTCCCTCGTGCGCACTGATTAGAGCCGTGGCTCTGAGCCCCACGTCCCTACCCTCAGCCTGAGGCACCTGGCCGGAGTTGGGAGGATCCCCAGTAAAGGCTCCCTGCCCCCTCCCCCTTCTGTGCGCCCTTTAGGGCAAGAGCGCGTGTGGCACTGCTGTGTCCTTCCCTGCTTATGGAGTAACAGCCGTGTTAATCTGGATCCGCAAAAAGAAAAGGAGGACTTGTGGCGCCTTAGAGACTAACACATCGGATGTATCCGATGAAGTGAGCTGTAGCTCACAAAAGCTTATGCTCAAATAAATGTGTTAATCTCTAAGGCGCCACAAGTCCTCCTTTTCTTTTAGTCTGGTTATGATTTGTCTGCCCCCTAGCGCACAGGAGCCCAGCCTTTGGGTTGTGTTAAGGCTGTACAAACACAGAAGAAGCTCCTGGCCCTTGCCCCAAAGAGCTTACAAGCCAAGTGTAACTCCAGAGGATGGGTGGACGCAGATGGACTGGGAAATAGGAGGAACCTTGTCATTGCACTTGGTGCCTTTCACCTCTTCCTTTGTGTAGGGCACACACTTTGAAAGCACATGGAGGGCCTCAGGGAAGATGCATTGATTTTTGTGGTTAGAAGGAACCATTATATTCATCTAGTCAGATCTTCTGCAGAGATGCATGCTGGAAGCATTGATATATCCCCCCAGAATAGCCATGCAGCACCTTGTCTGGCTCCAGCATTGTGGATCTTGGGCTTTGCTGGTATGGACTCCAAGCAAGTTAGAGGTTTCTGTCTTCCTGCTTCCTAGCAGAGTGCTTTGCTGGGGCCCACATATTACCAGGGGCTCATCTACACTACAAAGTTGATCTAGCTACATTGCTCAGGGTGTGAAAAATTCACTCCCCAGAGTCAAAGACACCTAGTTAAACCAACCTGAGTCCCAGTGTAGACACTGGTAGGTCGACCGAAGAATTCCTCTCAGAGAGGTAAATTAATTACAGCAGTCGAAGAAGCTTGTCCGTTTCTGTAGTAAGGCCTAGGCTATGCTGCACGGTTAGGTTGAGATGCCTTGTGTTGACCTAGCTGTGGAAGTATCTTCACTTAAATTTGGCTCCTGCTGATGTAAGTGCCTCTCTACGCTGACTTCGTTACACCACCTCCGTGAGCGGCATAGAGTCACATGTAATTAGGTCAATTTAGTGTTAGAGTAGACACTGCCTTGCATACATCAACTGTTACTGGCCTCCAGATGCTGTCCCAAAATGTCCTATACTGACAATATTATCAACAAACGTGCTTCTGGTGAGGACACGCACTACCAACACAAGAAGCACATGGGCACATGCACAAAAGATTTAATAACAGGTTGACGTAATTTTGTAGTGTAGATGTGACCTAAGTCTCTCCACTACAGTTTGCAGCTGTTCCACTTTAGCGTTTCTAGTGTAGATTTACTTCATTATTTTTGCAAACTCTACTGTGACCACTTGAAAAAAAGTATTAGATGCTTACAAGCAAGAGGTACAAAAGACAAATGAGGGGCAACAGGCAGGGTCTAGAGCCAGTGCCCTGTGAAAAGCATAGCCTCTATCTGCTGCTCAGACTTTTACTGGTTTGTTGTCCGTAGGTCCTACTTGAGGGCTCCTATTTCAGGTTAACTGCTTCTTAGAATGGGTCTGATAAATTTGAAATGCCCTACCCCCTAACTCTTGGAAGTGAGAAGGAGCTTTCTCTCCACCCTTTCAGAACGCTCACAGTGGCTGTAAGGGTTGGGTCTTCAAAACTCTACCCTTCTCCCACTTCTGAGCTTTCTTGCTGCCATTGAGAAGGGGGCCTGAGATAGACCTAAAAATGCAGTAGGAGTAATGTTTCTCAAGTCCCTTCTCATTACTCTATTGTGAATAACTCCTGTGACCTTCTTGCTGCTTATGGCTTTCACAAGCAGCAGCCTGACACTAACATGGTTTGTGATGGTTTCAGTGTTGCCCATAGGGTTCTGAGTGTCAATTGTGAAACTGACCAGAGTCCTTTAATTTAGTTCTTGTGCTGCTTGGTAAAGTTTTGAGCCTCACAGGTGTACTCTGTCTGGAGATTAAAGGGCTTGTTTACAGACCTGGGTTAAGAAATAAGGCATCCTTTTCTGGATGGAGTTAATCAGGGACTGACAATCCCTGAGGAAAGTAGCACTTTGTCAGTTTACATTTGGTAGACTGTAACCATAAAATCTCTGCTTTTAGCACTTAGGCCATGTCTATACTACGAAATTATGTCAACATAAGTTACAACGGTATAAAGCCACTGAAGTTATTACATTGCTTGTGTGCGCATGCTTGGCTCCTTGTGTCAGCAGTGTGTATTCTCATCAGGAGCTCTTGTATTGATATAGAGTGCAATGTACTATGGGTAAATATCCCACTGTGCAACTCGCCACCATCCAGTGCAGGATCTTTTGGGAAGTTCTTGCAATGCCTGATAGGACCAAAACAAGTCACGCAGGGGTGACTAGGAGCATGGGGTCAACTTCCCATAATGCATTGTTCTCCATTCCATAATTTCATCTGCATCCCATAATTTTCATGCCTTCTTTTCAAAATTCCACAAACCCATGTGTCCCTCCTCACTGTCCACCATCTATGACAGAAGCATGGAGTCTGCACAGCTCTGTACTTTTGTCATGAGCATGGCAAGCACAGGGCATGTGATCCTGCAGTATTTACAGAGCTGTCAGAGGAGCCACAGGGAATGTGATGATTCCTTGGAGGCTAGATTGCTGTGGGACATAGTAAGAACCAATTCAGGATTGCGGGTGGCATTCATGGAGCAGTTGGAGATGGTGGAGTGTTGGTTCTGGGCCTGAGCAACAAGCATTGACTGGTAGGATCGCATTGTTATGGAGGTATGGCATGAAGAGCAGGGGCTGCAGAACTTTTAGATGCGCAAGGCCACGTTCCTGGATCTGTGTGCAGAGCTCTCTCTAGCCTTCCAGTGCAGGGACCCCAAAATGAGAGCTGCACTGACAGTTGAGAAGTGAATGACGATTGCACTGTGGAAATTTGCAATGCCGGATTGCTACCAGGTAGTCAGAAATGAATTTGGAGTTGGGAAATCCACCACGGGCTGTTGTCAAGCAAGTGTGCAGGGCTATTAATCATCTCTTGGTATGCATGACTGACTCTCGGTAATATGCAGAACATGATGGATGCTTTTGCAGCAGTGGGGCCACTGAACTGTGGTGAGGCAATAGATGGCATGCATATTCCTATTTTAGCACCAGACCACCTTGCCACAGTACATTGACAGAGGGCTACATCACTGGGGATGCTTTACTGACATCAGTGTGGGCTGGTCAGAGAAGGTGCATGACGCGCACATCTTTAAGAACACAGGATTGTTCAGAAAGGTGCAGGGACTTTCTTTCCCAACCAGCAATTACCATTGGGAATGTTGAAATGCCAATAGTGATCCTGGGTGACCCAGCCTATGCCTTGCTCCCATGGCTCATGAAGTTATTCACTGACCACCTCGACAGCATCAAGAAGCGCTTCAACTACAGGATCAGCAGGTGCAGAATGACAGTTGAATGTGCCTTTGGTTGTTTGAAGGGTCACTGGCATTGTTTACTTATAAGTTTGGGCCTTAGGGAGAGAAATAGCTGAATGCCTGCTGTGTCCTGTATAATAGCTGTAAAAGAAAGTGGGGAAAGTTTCCACCGGGGTGGAGGGCGGGACTGAAGCGGCTATCTGCTGAAATAGAACAGCTAGCTACAAGGGCTATAAGAATTGCTCAACATGGAGCTATATGGCTCAGGGAGACTTTGAAAGAACATTTTAATAGTGAGTCAGAGTAGTATGTTTTGCTGTAGTGTTCTCTTCCTGGCCTTGCTCTTTTGCAGCCCCAAATGAATCTTGCAGTGATTGCTGTGTGTGTAGCAGTATAAGTAGGGCCCTACCAAATTATGGCCACAAAAAACGTGTCATGGACCATTAAATCTGGTCTTCTGTGTGCTTTTACCCTGCATTATACAGATTTCACAGGGAAGACCAACTTTTCTAAAATTGGGGGCCCTTCCGAAAAGGGACTTGCAGTGGATCACAAGGTTATCTTAGGAGGGGGTTGTGGTATTGCCCCCCTTACTTCTGAACTGCTTTCAGACCTAGGCAGCTGTTGGCCAGGCACCCAGCTCTGAAGGTAGTGCCCTGCCAGCAGCAGCGCAGAAGTAAGTAAGTGTGTGTTGTGATTCATTACCCTTGATTTTTATTTTTGTTCTATAATATTCTGAAATTAGTAATTAGAAGTGAGTCTCCCGGTTATTAATGTGGAATATTGCGGTGCCTCCCTTACTCTCTTCTTGTGTGTTCAGACCTAATTTTCTGACCATTTAAATGGACACTATCATTTGTCTACATTTTTTCCTGTTGTTGTGACAAATAACTAAGATTATTGAAGGAGACTAGCAGAAGATAGTCTCTTTTTTTAGTGTTTAAAAACATACAGAAAGAAGAAGAGAACAGGTGTTGCATAGCTATTTGTTGCTGTGTAGTAATGCTTTGTGTTTTCAGAGTGCTTTTCATCTAAGCTAGGGGTTCTCAAACTGTGAGTCGCAACCCCAAAGTGGGTCGTGACCCCTTTGCCAGGGCTGATGTTAGACTTACTGGGGCCCATGGCCGAAGCCGAAGCCCCACCACCTAAAGCCAGAGCCCTTGGTCTTCAGCCTTGGCTGGTGTGTGGGGCTCCCGGGGTCATGTAGCAATTTTTGTTGACAGAAAGGGGTTGCGGTGCAACCTGATCTAAGCACGTTACAAAAAGTGAGTATACTACACAAAGGAATGCAAAGAACAGTTGGCCGCAGTCTTTGTTTGGTCAGTCTCACTGTTTCCCCTGCATAAGTAGTCAGTTTCTCTTGCTTTAGTGTTTTGTTTTTTTTTTTTTTTAAACAGTAACAAAGAAGAGGAAAAAATAAGTAGGAAAATGTGTAATACCTGAAATTACTTTTAACTTTCTTTGATTATTAGTATTCTTTCTTCTGTTATCCTAATTGTCTTTTACTTTATCTTCTCCATGTCTCTTGATCAGTGTTATACTCCTAATGGACTAAAGTTGCATGTAGTATATCAAATATCCTGTATATCCTTCATAAGGTGAATCTCAGAATCATAGAAGATTAGAGTTGGAAGAGACCTCAGGAGGTCATCTAGTCCAAACCTCTGCTCAAAGCAGAACCAACCCCAACTAAATCATCCCAGCCAGGGCTTTGTCAAGCTGGGCCTTAAAAACCTCTAAGGATGGAGATTTCAGCACCTCCCTAGATAATCCATTCCAGTGGTTCACCCTCCTAGTGAAATAGTTTTTCCTAACATCCAACCTAAACCTCCACCACTGCAACTTGAGACAATTGCTTCTTGTTCTGTCATCTGACACAACCAGGAACAACCTAGCTCCATCCTCTTTGGAACCCCCCTTCAGGTAATTGAAGGCTGCTGTCAAATCCCACCTCACTCTTCATTTCTGCAGATTAAATAAAACCAGTTCCCTCAGCCTCTCTTCATAAATCATGTGCCCCAGCCCCCTAATCATTTTTGTTGCCCTCCACTGGACTCTCAGCAATTTGTCCACATCCTTTATGTAGTGGGGGCCCCAAACTGGATGCAGTACTCCAGATGTGGCCTCATCAGTGCTGAATAGAGGGGAATAATCACTTCCCTCAATCTGCTGGCAGTGCTCCTACTAATGCAGCCCAATATGCCGTTAGCCTTCTTGGCAACAAGGGAACACTGTTGACTTATATCCAGCTTCTCATCCACTGTAATCCCCAGGTCATTTTCTGCAGAACTGCTTAGCCAGTCGGTCCCCAGCCTGTAGGAGTGCATGGGATTTTTCTGTCTTGAGTGCAGGACTCTTCACTTGTCCTTGTTAAACCTCATCAGATTTCTTTTAGATCAGTCCTCTAATTTGTCTAGGTCACTCTGGACCCAAGCAAGAAACTTCCTAAATGCTCTTTGCTGCTTCTGTTTATGCATCCTAGAATGCTGTACTTGGAGACAAATACATCTTAAATTTATTCTTTCTGGGAACATTAATATCAAATTGCATCGAGTATAGGAGCAATTTATTATGTAGCTTTTATTACTGAATGTTCCAGTTTCATGTACTAGGAAGGGGAGACTAGAAGATTTCTTTAATGCTTTAAATCTGCTCAGTGCACTAAAGAAGATACCAAAATTAGCAAAACAATCTACTTACAGAAATCTTATCAATTTTAATTATCCACATCTAGGAAGTATTTTTATTATAGTTATAATTCCTTCTGAAGGGCAAGTGTCCTGAAAATGGATGGGATGAAAGTACCATCGAACTCTTCCTCCATGAACTTGCCATTATGGATAGCAACAATTTTCTGAGCAACTGTGGTGTGGGTGAGAGGGAAGGAAGAGTGGCATCAGGATTAGTTGCCCGTCGGCATTACAGGTAAGTCTGACAAGTAATTTTAATGCTACTGTTTTATTATGTTTGTTTTGCTTATTTTAATATCTTGTTATCAGAGTTTGAAAGCATTTGAAAAACAACATTTCATTACAGACAATTACATCAGTTTCAGATATCATATTTTCCATTAGCAAATCATGAAAAGTTTTGTAACAAGATTTTTTTGTTAAAATCTCTCACTGTGTTCTCACAACTTTGCTCTTAAGGAAATTGTGTGTGTTAGAGATGCAAAATTTTGAATTGGACACCTGACAAAGCAAGAAGGAAAAGAAGAGACTTCTCTGGTTAAAAAATAACTTGTGTTACTTGTCCTTTAAAGTTCCGTTTATAGAGCACTGCATTAACCCATCTGTATATTATTCAAAACTTCTTCTTTCTTCTAAATATTATCCCTATTGGAAAAGATCCCTTGCATCCAAATATTGATTGTTGTAATTATTAACTCATGACAGAGATTAATTGACATTACCATAAACCAGTCCATTAAAATTGATTCAGAGGAGGTAGAGCTATGAGACAGGGAGGGCTTCTAATAGCTTGAAGTCCTGAGTCTTCTGAGATTTGATGGGTGCTTTGGATATTGAATTTTAGAGACTCTGTAGATATTGCTTTATCTAGATCTGCTGTTTTGGGTTGCTGTCCTATGCCAATTATCTGCATTCTATTGTTATGTCATCTGTAATGTCAGCAGAGTGAAATTTACTGAAATCCCCATCTCTGACATGTTGGCACAAGGACATATCGGAGACCAGTATTCTAGTAAATTCAACTTTCACAAGTTAAGCTCAGTTTAGCCCATCCAGTTTTATAATGGGAGACCTCCAGAGAAAACCAGGGAACTGAATTCCTTTTGCAATTGCAACTAAATATGGTATTTTCCTTCACTTCTTGTTCTAAATTGCAGTTCTTTAAATTTAATGCGTGGTCATAGGGATCTAGCAGTTTTTGAAGGCCCCTGCAATTCTTCTTGAGGAAGAATTGTTCTAGTGGAGGACAGACCTGGAGGCATCACCTCTGTCTTCTTTCTCCCATTCCATCTACTTAATTCTGTAGTCAGTCTCTGGCTTGATTGAGCTATGGGATCAGGGGCATCTTCGGAGCATCTCTCTCTTTCCAAAAGTGCTGCTACCTAGCTTTTCTAAAGGAATGTGGTAGACTAGGAGTTGAACATATTGCAGGTGACAGAGCTGAGGATGTTCCTTAACTTTTGCTGGGCTGGGACAGTTCTGTCGCCTTATGTACCACTTATACCTACTAGCTTCAGTAGTGGGAGAGAGAAGGAATTCTTCTAAGAGTTGTCCTCCATTACATCCCCACTCCATTCTCCTGCAAATTAGGTAAGTAAAAGAGTGGGGGGAAGCGTCAGGCAGCGGTTTGAGAGCACAGTCTCCTTCTCAGCCATATTAAAATCAAAATGAATGGGCAGAGTGAGCCCAGCGTCTAGAGACCCAGGAAAGAGAGATAGGGAACATGTAGACTGAGAAAAGGGGGACCAGGGGAACAAAGCATTTTTGTAATTGTAAAGTAAGGATTATGTGCAAATTTTTCAATTATCAAACCAATTAACTATTGCTGTAGTTACACTGAAAGTGGGAGAAAAAAAAACTTCAGATATAAAACCACCCTCCTAAAAGTTCTGCGTTCCTTCTAGTCCATCAACTCTTCAGTGAATGGATGTATATGGCTGGAGTCCTCGCTGTCCCCAAGACAAAAATGGAATTCAGGTTGTCAGTAGTTGTATACTGTTGCTGAGCTTTCTTAGGCAGCTGCTGCATTTCACCAGTGGGTGAAGTTATTTCTGTAAGTGTGTAGTTCATAAAAAGTTATATGATCCTTCAAGCCTGAAAGGTGCTAAATAATATTCCACATTTATAAATGGAATTTGAGTGGTATCAGAAAGATGCAAGAATGTGAAGAAAGATGGGACTGCACAGAATGAGAAGGAGGAGGTAGTAGAATGCCGGGTGGGTAGAGACAAAATGTGGAGGGAAACACAGCGTATATTAACGTAAATGTTTTAAAATTTATTTTTAACAGAGCATATGTAAACCACTTCATTGCTCTGTTGTTGTGAAACGTTTATCAGGCACAGCATCTGTAAAATCCCATGGGTGTACTTTGCATTGTATAATACTGCTTTTTATTCTTCAAAAAACATGGCTGCAGTGTGTGCGCAAAGTGTGCTAGCATTTGTAGCATGATCTGGGGGACACAGATTTCACAGCCCTTTCTTCCGGTAAATCTACCTGGTGCATAAAGTAATCACTATTATAGGCCTTCTCAGTTACTCTGTTTAACAGGATGTTGTTTTTGATGGCTTTACTGTACAGAAGTGAGTGAAATAATGAATTACCATACCTTATAATAGTAACATGAAATTGACTGATTTTGGTGTTGCATTGGATAAGACATTTTATCAATGTTTATCAAATCAAATGCTCTTCAGAAAACAGGAAATATTGCTTTAGGGCTTGAAAAATTCTTAATATAAGTTTTCAACCTCTTTTGTTCAGGCTAATCCATGGAATTGGGAGGTCAGGAGATATTTCTGCTGTCCAGCCTAAAGCTGCAGGTTCTAGCCTTTTGAACAAACTTACTAATTCAATAGTTCTGGACATTATAAAGCTGGCTGGTAGGTATGAAACGAATGTTTCTCTTATGTGGGTGATATGGCAGTTAGCAAATATTCTATGCTACTACCTCGTTTGTTTTTATATACAGGTGTCCGGACAGTGACCAATTGCTTTGTGGTTCCTATGGCAACTGGCATGAGTCTAACTCTGTGTTTCTTAACACTGCGGCACAAGAGACCAAAGGCAAAGTATATTATTTGGCCACGCATAGATCAGAAATCTTGCTTTAAATCTATGATCACTGCAGGTAAGAGGAAGAAGGTGGGATTGACCACGCAATGTGGCATTCTAACTACACATGTTTAAAACTATCCTGCTGATAGTGGTACTGGATTCATAAACTTGGTGTCTGGAAACAATAAAATAGACGACTAGAAATCCAAATAGAATATGGAGATATGTAAGAGTAGAGATAAAGATATCATCACTCTGCATAAAAAGAAAGTGAGGAATGTGTCTAGAATGTCGTGCCCAACTTCAGGCACCATATTACAAGAGACCAAAGAACTGGAAATAGTTCAGCAGAGGACAACAGTTGAGTATTTAACTAGGCAGCCATAGCATTCTCTGAACATAGGTAATTATATGAAATGTGGTTTATTTAAGATATTTGTAATACCTGCTTATATACAGAGGAGAGGTTAAGAAAAATAGATTTATATTAGGAAAAAAGAGTAAGAGGAGACATGACTGAATTGTTCAAAACTTTTATTTAAATAAGATGGATGCCACCAAATTAAAGAATGAATAAGTGTCTCAAAAAAAAAATGGCAAGTATTGGATGTTTAGGGATTGGTAATGTTTAGGGATGCAGAGTCTCTTACCCCTACCTCACCAGTCTGAAACCAGCCTAGGTCAACAGTGACTAAGTCATTGCAGTATGATGGTTTCAGGTTGTCTAGTCCAAGTTCTTGTGGACAGGGGCTCACTCACAATTTCATTCCTCCATGACAGAGCTGAGGCATATTGTTAATCCAAGGAGGGAAGACCCACAATGATGCTGCCATGCTAGATTGGAAATCGAAGAATTTAGTTTGGTCAACTCAATCCTATTGCACTGGGAACAGGAGCAGGCTTGATGGGAGTTCAGTACAAACTTCTTTGCATAGATGGAAATTAGTGTGTGAAATGGACTGCTAAAACTGGCAACTTGGGATGTATGAAATTTAAATTTATAAATAAAAAAAGGGTACAAATACTACTTAAAGAGGTGACCAGATATAGATGGATCACATGACTTCCTTCCATAATAGGAAATTACTTTTTAATCCTTATTTTGCTTGGGGATGATAGTTTAAATTACTTTAATTTTTCTGTTTGCATGCCATTCAGTTAAAACTGATGGTGGAAAACAAAACAGAACACTGGGGCCTTTTTCTTTACGTTTTAGTTGGTACACAAAGTATGGAGGCTAAAAGTAGTGAAACTTCTAGACTTGCTAGATCCACTGTGGAGGAAAATATATGGTTCTACAAAATCACACCATATTTTAAGTATCAAACTAATTATTTTCAAAGAAGTGTTTTGAATTTTAATAGAGCCTTAAGTTTGCAGGCCTGTTCATATAGTTAACATGCATAATTGATCTTTTCAGTAACTCCATAGGTTTTAAATTATGCCATTTTGTCATGTACTGAAAAAACTTACATGTGGCACTATGGACTTGTGCAATTGGATAGTTCCTCAAGCAGTGGCCTAACTGAAAAATGAATATATGTGCACAAAAGCAGTTTAACCATTTATGACTTAGTGCATTTGAAAAAAAAATTTAAACACATCTGTCTCTTGGGTATGATCTTCAGTGAGGAATATCCACATATAAAGTTTGCAGTTCAACTGTTTTATTGAGTCTTTGTATCTAAAGAAGTCTTAACACTTTTTAATGTGATTCTTTTCTTTAGTGTTTGCTTAACTCAAACATGATTAGCAAATTTGGCTCAGATTTTCCAAAAACAAAAATTTCACTTACAGAATGAGACCAAATGTGGACATTTCAAAACTCTGATGAATATTTGAGAGTTGAGAATGAGTAAAAACAGGATTTTGATGAAAGTTGAGTTGCAGCCTTAACTATAGCATTTGCTGCAAACTGATTTTATTTTTAGAAGCTGTTTGATTAGTATTTTTAGCATTTTTTTCCCCAGCAGTACTGTTTTAATGTACCTTGGAATCTTGAAAGGGAAATCCTTTTGACTGATTTCACCTGCCTCCCTCATATTGAATATTTAAAAACAGAATTGGGAGTGAAGGGGTTAATCTGCTTCAGTAAGGGAGATTTCCTTGAACCTGTTGCTGCTATATGATTCAGCTTGCAAAGAGCACTAGCTTTTACCTAACGCCCAAGCTCTCCAGTGGGCACCAGTGAAGTTGTCATTTATGTACTTTTATGTTCTAAATGATTCTGAATCTCTGAAGTAGTCTCTTACCAGAATAAGTGAGTAGAAATAAAAAAATCTGAAATTAAATCAGAGCCAATAAGCATGCATCTAGCCTGAAGATATAGACCTGTAAAATTACTGCTTAATACACACTCTTATTTTTATTGGCTGGGTTAGGTTTTGAGCCAGTGGTGATAGAGAATGTATTAGAAGGTGATGAGCTGCGCACGGACGTAAAGGCGGTAGAGGCTAAAATCCAGGATCTTGGGGCTGAAAATGTTCTCTGTGTTCATTCTACTACATCTTGCTTTGCTCCAAGGGTACCTGACAGGTAAATAATCCTCATATAATGCTTGGTAACTATTACCAAAGTTTTAAATAACCTTCACATTTATGCTCATCTTTCTAAAATTGCTTAATTACTACTACCAATAGTTAATGAAGCAAAATAGATACCACAGTGAAAGTTTATTTCCAGTTTCCTCCTGGAATTCAGGGAGCAGGAGGATGGAAATAATGCGCCTTCTGCAAAAAAGCATACCAGAAGAAGCAGAAAAGGACGGAGAAGAAACAGGGCAGATCTTTCTTTTCATACCTGGCTGAGGATAATAATCTCATTGCTTTTGGTGATATAAATGTGATTGTAGCCAGCAGTTTTTCATGTGATTCCACAGAAGTGGGTAAAAATGGTCTTCTGTGGAATCATACAACAGAAGCTTCCCTGGTAAGTCAGAGGTCACATTTTTCTTGGTTACAGTTCCCTATGCTGCTGTCTTCTTTAGTTCACTGATCACAGATGAATTTTTGGCACCTTAGAGACTAACCAATTTATTTGAGCATGAGCTTTCGTGAGCTACAGCTCACTTCATTGGCTCACGAAAGCTCATGCTCAAATAAATTGGTTAGTCTCTAAGGTGCCACAAGTACTCCTTTTCTTTTTGCGAATACAGACTAACACGGCTGTTACTCTGAAAGATGAATTTTTCTCATTTGACACTTTTGATAGCCCAAGGTGGGATGTCTGTCCACTGTGCAAATACCAGTGTAAATATACTAGTATAGCTGCAGCATTGCAAACCTGAAATGTAGATGTACTGGATGGATATTTAAAAAAAAAAAAAATTTGCTCTGGTTTCTTGGTTTGAGCACTTACTAGCTGATCATGTGATGCTGGCACTCTGTTTCCAGCTGTTAAATCACATTAAAATAAGCTTAACATACATTACATTCTTTCCTAATATTACATTTCCATGCAAGCTATTGCTGTAATTGCCACAGGGATGTTATTCAATCATTACTGACAAGGGAGATGAACCACACAGTCAAGAATGGGAGATAATATGGTCTTGAAACACTATATTAAGATGTGGTCCGCACTATGAAATCTTTGAAAACTCTTGTTCTGGAAACGAGAAATTGGATTCTTATGGCTAAATGCACTCAGTATGTTGGGACAAATTTTCAAAATGAGACCAGTGATAGTTGCTTGGAAAACCTGCTTTTGTGAACGTAAATACTGTCTGCATATGCAATTAGATAATAATAAACCCAAATACTGGGTTTTGCCAGTGTACAGTTGTATATCTGTGGGCTCATTTGTGTTCACAGTACAATTTGTTTAAAGTATAGGTTTTAATAATATTGTTGAGGTTTTGAAAATATAGTACCTTAACTTCAGCATAAGAATTGCTTAAATTAGGTATAATTCCAAAACAAAATAATCTTACTGCTGTTATTTTCTTTCTGCATCATATGTATCTATTTGCTTTAATTGCTTTGATACCTAGAAATTCATAACTGAATGTCTGTGAAGTTAGAAATGAAACACTATCATCTTACAGTTGAAAAATGGCTAGTGAAAAATATCTTTCACTGTTATCCTACATTAGTCAAAAGTGTCCCACATTTTATTGATTTAAAAATAAACCCAAACACTTATACATGTTGGAAGGAAAGTGGGATGAATAATTCTGTCAGAATACAATGAACATTACCTGAAGATGAGTTGGAAAATGTATTGGCCAGCTTGAATCAAAACCACCAAATCAACTAGTCTGTTTTTGAACTAGCGTAAATTTCTTTCACTCCTCTGCCTCCTCTCCTTTTTTGAGAAGGTAGTGTTCTGTCCCCTGTGACTCTGAAATAAAATATAAGTTGGGGCTGCTTTATAGCACACTACAGATAGAGGGTTTTGAGCTTTTTATTAAAAGGATACTTCCAACCATCAAAGACCACAAGATGCATATTCATAAAAGGAAGGTGAATCCCATACAAGATCCCTGCAGGATACCTTTTTATATGCATGTTTTTAAATATCTGACATTTTTGTTTTAATGCTCTGTCATAGAAGTATGCTGAAATGTAAATTTTAAGCAAATGTCATGCTACATGAAATTTAACATTTTTATTTTTTTAAAAGGTCTTTTTAAGCCTAAATTCATTGTGTGCCCCTTTCTAAGTATTACCACTCTTTATTGGAAAGAACAGAGCCGTAACAAGGGATTTTAGTGCCCGGGGCAAGTACATTTGTGCCCCGTAGAGGTGATGGGTGGAGGAGGCTTGCAGGGTAACATGCCACCCCCCCACCCACTATTTTTGCCTTCTATTGAGTCGTGCCCCACAGTTTGAAAATAGTTACCTCTTGCCAGAAGCCAGTAGATTGGAAGCTAGTGGGAGCTGCGTGGGCCCCTGGTTCTTTGCACTGTGGATTTTGCATGTGTGCAAAATCCAATTGAAAAATTTTAACTTTTCAAAGAGAATATTTTCAAAAATAAATATAAGAAATGTACACAAGTGGGGGCGGGGGGGAAAATCAAGGGATTTTAGAGAGATGCCAGAATTGGAACCCTTTTCCAATGTACTAAAAGCAAAGATCTTATAAAATACAAGAGGCCCGGAAAGTTCAGTGAGCTCTGCCCGGTGAACTCCTGCATCTATGCAGAGCTTTATAGACTTTAGTGGGGTCCAGAGGTCCACCCACATGGAGCTCATTGCAGCTCTGAGCCTGTATGGTAAGTGAAAGTTTATCTGGATTGTGAGAAATCAATTCCAGCAAGGTGCTGATCCATGGATCTTTGCAGTCAGCAATTATAGGGCTACCTATATATTAAGCCTAAGGAAAAATCTCTTTTGTTAGTAAGTTATCTGAGTTATATGAAAGCAAAGATATTGGCCCAAATCTTGAAATGAGTGTTGCTTGAAAAAGAAGAGTACAGGATTCAACTTAGTGTAGAGGAAAGATTTATTGGTAACTAGTAAAATAAAATGAAGATGGTAGAGAAGACCCAAACACAGAGAAATACCAACCATCCAGATATGGTACTAACTAGGACCAAGTTCATGTGCCTTTAAACTTAGCTGGGATCAAGCATATTCAGACTAGTATAGCTGTCCTCTTTTGGGGCCCGTATTTGGGAAAGCGCTTAAGTCAATGGTCTTAAGAACATGCTTGCCTATATTAAGGGCCTTAAGCATCACCCTCTGACCCTGCAACTGCAACATACTTTGGTTACTATATTGTGGTTATCTGAAGATACAATAATTTATGTGCATCATCATTTGACTTTCTATGCTATTTGCTTTAAAATTGTACAAATCTCTCAGCAGGTTCCAGAACACACATTCTTAATTTAGATTTATGTGCAGACAAAGTCTAAAACAAAATAATTTGGTGTGGCAAAGGTGTCAGATTGGAGTAATGGGAGCCCAAAGTCTACTTCCCACAGAGTACATATAGTATGAGCAGCAGGAGTGCATGATTCTCGTCCTAGATCTGTCAGTATTTCTCTCCTCTTCTGGAGGAACCATTTGTATTGTCAAGAGGACAGAGTTACTTCCATTCCAAGTTACTCCTTGGTCTCTGCTTAGCATGCAGATGAGCACCAATGGATGTCAAAGGTGCTGGTGGTTTTTGAAATATGATTACTAAGGTTTGTACTGAGACTACCAACCCATTAAACATAGGCCACTCAATAGCTATCAGAGGGTAACAACTTTAGTCACTACCCAGCTGGGTTAGATTGAACTGGGAACCTAAAGGTGAAACGTTCCCTATCCTGTGCTACTTCCAATCTCTTTAGACATTTCATTCCCCACACAAATTTTGAAACTTCAGTCAAACCCTTTGTGGGGCTTAGTGCTATAAATTGAAAAAAATACAGTAAGCTGAAACATGCTTTAAAAAACCATATTTGCAACTCCAATTATAGTTTTTTGCGGGGGTGCTTTTTACTAAAAAGTTCTTTGGAATCAAGGTTAAGCATGAAAAATTTGAGCCCAACCCAAAAGGTTAGAGAGTGGGTATAGGTAACTAGGAATGTTGGTTTAACAAAAAAACCTTTCCATTTAACTATCAGGTCACAATGGTAATACTAAAGTATGTCTACTCTCAGCTGAGAGCATGCCTCCCAGCCTCGGTGGACAGAGACTCGCTAGTTCTTCTTGAGCTTGTATGCTAAAAATAGCAGTGTGGACTTTGTAGTGCAGGTTAACTACCTGAGTTAGGACTGAGGAAGTCAGGTGGGCCTGTACTCGAGCAGCTAGTCTGTGCCACTGCCCATGCTCGGAGGTCTGTACTGGTATTTTTAGTACACTAGCTCAAGGAGAACTAGCATGTATCTGTCTACCCAGCTGGAGGCATACTCCCAGTTGCAGTGTACCCTAATATAATTGTGGAGAAGTTTCCTTTTCCGTCACTTGCCCCCATTTTGATCTTCTTGTATTAATTAGTCCTTAAATGGCCTGACTCATACCATAACTTCGTGTTCGGTTATAAGTGTTTTCCTAATTTGCACTTTTATGTTTGTAGACTGGAAGAACTGGCTGTGATTTGTTCTAATTATGACATTCCTCATATTGTCAACAATGCATATGGAGTTCAGTCTTCAAAATGTATGCATCTCATCCAGGAGGTATGAGGCTTGTATTTCAAATGAGACTTTTTAAAATGATATATTTATATTAACCTTTGATATGCAGTTATCTAGAACTACAAAATGCACAACATGGGCACATTCTGTCAAATGTTTTTGCAGACTTGAATCTAATCCCAGGCAGTTTTGCATGTCTGAGCAGATTCAAAGGACAGAGTAGTTTTTCAGAGCTGCTTCCCCCTGCTGACAAAGTCAAGTGGGCCAGATTGAGCAGAATTGGTTTCCAGCAACCTTCCTACATTTCAGACTAAAAAGGGTTTTCTTGAAGGGTTATTTGGACTCCCCACAACTTCTCATAGTTAGGGGCTTGAAGTAATATTCATTAGCTTCTGATTATTATTCACACTACAAAATCAGAAACATACAAAGTAAAATTGAAAGAACAGGAAGAAAAATAATTTCCCACAAAACTTGGGATTTTTAATTGTCAAAAATATGGAAGAGACTTCAGGGTATTGGTGATGCTAAATCAATAAAGTATATATAAATAATTTGTCAAAGGTAATGCACCATGTGAATTTGAGGCTGAGGAAAGGCAAGGTAGTAGAGGAAAGAGTAAGGAAAAGAAAGGGGTTGGGGGGGAGGAGAGTTCCAAACTGTTGTTTCTCAAAATGCCAAGCAGTATGTGGCCCTTCCAGCTGCTTCTGATTCTTTTTCTAGTGTAAAAATTAGGATGGAAGCTTTTCAGTATTCCAGATGTCATTATTATAGAAGAAAGTGAGTTAAAATTGGCAGATGGTCAAGCAAACTGCTGCTGAAAGTGGGGGACGGAACCACAAAAGGATAATCCTTTTTTAAAGTGAGAGAGAGACTTGGAAGAAATAAATATATGCTCACCTTTTCTCTACTGTCTGGAACATAACATTTTCCCCTATCTTTGCTTCATTTTATTAAGAAATACTTTTCATAGTGGAAGGATGTTTTATGTCTTCTTAAAACTGCTTCCTAAACTTATTAGAACAATTATATTTAAAATCGTGGACTGTAATTGAATAGGAATTAAGACCTCTTCAGGATGTGAATTATTAGGTACCTTATTCCTGATGCACTTCTGAGGTGGCTGAAGGAATATGACAGAAGTGCCACAACATCTTACCAATGTCCACCTCATCCTTGCTTATTGCTACAAACTGTTCCAGGGAGAGGAACAACTGACTGATACTGGATAAGCTACTTTGTTTGTTTCAGAGTAGCAGCCATGTTAGTCTATATTCGCAAAAAGAAAAGGAGTACTTGTGGAACCTTAGAGACTGTTAGTTTCTAAGGTGCCACAAGTACTCCTTTTCTTTCTACTTTGTTATAATGCTACTTTTTAAAAAAAATGCCTGTTTTGGGAGAATTGTTTGTTAAATGGACATTTCCTAATATGCAGCATCAGCAATAAAGCTGTTAAAACCCTTTTATCAGTAGTTGCAATCTACATGTGTTTTTTTTTTTTTGGTCAACAGCACCTTCAGAAGTGTAGATTGAACAGACTGAGGTCTTTAGGTATTTTGATAACAGTCCTTTTACTAGAAGTTCATGGAAATTCCTTGTTTGAAAGGGACACTGTCAACTTAAATCTTTCTGAGAAATGTTTTACTGACTGTTACAAACGTCTAATCTGGCTATAACTGAAAGATTAGAGGAAAATACATCTTTCAGCATGTTTAACATCTGACAGCACTTTTTGTATCATTTCTAATATTTCCCTTTTGTGTTGGTTCTCACACATCAGCAGGATAGAGGAAAACATTTTACAATCCCTATTTTTTCCAAAAAAAACCCACAGGCACAGATAAGGGATATTACTTTGGGTCTAATGCCTGAAACTACTATTTTTTTAAAAAAAAACCCTAGATTTCAGGTTGATGATGACCCTTTAATAAAATTATATTGTTTAATCTTCACAAGCATTAATTTTTTAAATAAAAACATTTGAAGTGAGATTATGGCTGCTATGTGCTCTTGAGTGGTTGAAGGCCCTTGGCAAAACATATTTGAGACATGAGGATGGAAAAAAATTTCTGATGTTTTATAGTTTACTTGATATTTATTGTACCTACATTATAGTGGTTTTGTGACATGTAATTGTTTGTGAAGCATTTTGATTTTCACATGGATGGGCTGTGTAATTGCTGAGTATTATCCTACAGCTAATGAGGGTTTCTTATCAGAGAAACTATATTATTATAGGCTAAACTTATGATCAGAATGTTAAGAAACTTAATTTCCTGTGTCAACTCAAATGGAAAAAATCATTTGTAATGATAATCTTGTCAAGAAACACTGAAAAGCACAATTATGTGCATTAGTGTATTGGGCTGTGCATTTCTTTCTGGCTTGTAGCTAGATATTTCTTATGATATAATCTTAAACATTTAACTGAAGTCATTATTTCAGAGTTTGTTAACAAAAGAAATCTCTTTTCTTCAATAGAAATTATACAATCTAGGAGGAAATTAATTTTAAGGTATATTTAGGAGCCAATGCGTTCCATGATAACAGTGGCAGAATTTGTCAATGGTAAGGGATGTCTTGGAGAATCATGGGCCCTGGGAAAAGTTCAAGGGTCCCAAACCACTATCATCCTCAAGATATTGGGAAGTTGGGGCATTCCACCCCTCCAATGTAATGATAGATATCGATGGAAGGGGAAGCTACATGAAGTTCCCAGGGCACCTGCTTATCCATGTTGTCACAAGGCAAGTGCGCCTCATGCCCTCTTGGGGTGGGGTAATTATTTCCCCACAGTCACATCCTTCCGATCACCCCTTGTCTTGGGGTAGTGTGGCCTAGTGGTAAAAGTCAGTGTGGCTACTCTCTCAAGGTTGTGTGGCCCAATGGCCAGAGTCAGGGTGTGGGACCTAATGGTCCAAGTGAATATGGCTTCCCGGTTCAGCCAGGGTGTATAGCCTAGCAGCCACAGTCAGTAAAGCCACCCTCTTTCAGGGCCGCATGGCCTAGCGGCCACAGTCAAAAATGTGGGCCACCACCCCAGGGTGGCTGACAGCCAGGTAGGGGGATCTGGGCCCTCCCTGCTCCACCATGTCCAAGCTCAGGGCCATGTGAGTGGCAAGTATGCCCACCACTGAGTCAGCAGGGAATCCGTTCAAAACATGCTGACCTCACTCAGCACCACAACTTCTCTCCCTGAGCTACTTCCTACCTGGTTCCTGATGCCAGGGATTCTGGGCTCCCCAGTCAGTGAAGCTCCCAACATCGCCGCCACTCCTTGGCCATCCTTCAGAGTCTCAGCATCCCTGGCTTCTGCCATCTGGGTCTTCTGCAGTTCATAGGCTGGAGTTGCAGCATGCATTTTCTCTCTTCAACAGTCAGCCCTGAATGGGCTGAGCTGCTCCCTTTTATACCTAGTCTCCAGCTGGAGCATGCCCAGCAGGGCCGCAGGGGTGTGGCCTCTTCAGCCCGGAGAGTAGAGTAAATTCTCACAGTACCAGTGCAGAGCAAGTGTACCCCGTCACACTTGTACACACTCATTACTAATAGACTAATGGATTGTTCATAGGTACCATGATGAATGCCAGAAAATAAATGCTAGAAGGATGGATCCAACAAACCAAAATGGAATGGGAGGATGAGAAGGAAAAAAACTAGATTTTTTTTTTTTTTTTGAAGCAGGGGAGTGATCCTGTTCCCAGTACCCTGTCAACTGCCCCACTTTTCCCTTTCCCCCAACTAAATGCAGGTGTTAAACCTCTGGCATTCATCTCCGCACCAAAACACTGCCAACTCATTGGCTCCCTCCCACTCACCACCCAAACAGCTGTTTAAAAAACAGAAGTGACAATACATGTTCTATGTTTTGTTATTGTCACAGATACTAGTAACATTCATGTAGCTTGATTTAATATATAAATAAATTGTGTGCTTGAGTATATTATACTGATTTCATGCTGCTACAGACGTCTCAGCTAACTGGAGAATTCATAAATTTGTGGCTTTTAAAAGGCCAGAAAGGACCATTGTGATTTTTTTCTAGTCTAACCTCCTGCATAACACAGACCATAAGACTTCTCTGAATTCACAGGATTTGTGCTTCAGAAAACGGAGCCTTGATGCAGTATTTACATCCTGTGTCTTGGAGAATACTTAGCCCCCTGGTTATAATGACAGTTTGTTTTATTGAGGGGAACTTGACTCCATTTGCAGTAGTGGAGTTACTTGCATTTTCATATTATAGGCAATCTTACATGATACAACTAACTGAAATCTTGGTAAGGACAGTGATTGAGTGTTCTCCCACAATCATCCACTGGTTTTAATGGGAATTATATATCTGCACTGAGAAAAGACTCTGTTTTCTCAATTAAACATAGCTACACCGTGGCCATTTTTATATATAAATATAATCCCTGATTGAGACTCAATTTGGTAAACTTTTGAAATGTTGTGGGTTACTGACTTTTATAGGAGTTATACAGTTAAAAATCCATGCAGTACTTTGAAAATGTACCGCATTGTGTAAGACTTCAACTTAGTTCAGTGTTTCAATTCCTTGCAAAATAGGGATTAATAGTAGAATTACAGATAGATGAACCTGTGGTGATATGTAGCAATGCAACCATGTTCTTAGTAAACACTACTGAGAAAAGGAACTTAACCATTTTAATTTTGTTTTAGCTCTAATGTATTTTCTATGAGAGTTTTATTAATGTAACTTGCTGTCCATTGCTTTTACACATAATACAATTGGATGCTGTCAAACACTTGTTCCTAATGTGTACATGTGTGTGGGGTGGTTGTGTTGTTTTTGTTTTGTTTTTTTGTTTTTAGGGTGCTCGAGTAGGTAGAATAGATGCTTTCATCCAGAGTTTGGACAAAAATTTTATGGTTCCAGTAGGTGGTGCTGTCATTGCTGGCTTCAATGATTCCTTCATCCAGGATATCAGCAAGATGTACCCAGGTAAATAATTGACAGATTGATTCATCTTTGTGAAATAACTGCAGAGAACATGAATATCTGCTTGTGTGTGTGTGTATGTATGTGTGTGTGTGTGTGTGTATATATATATATACACACATTCATCTTTGTGAAATAACTGCAGAGAACTTGAATATCTGCTTCATATAGAAGCAGATATTCAAGTTCTCTGCAGTTATTTCACAAAGATGAGTGCGTGTAATCTGTCAAAATATATATATATTAATAGACATATATTTTGACAGATTACACACATTCATCTTTGTGAAATAACTGCAGAGAACTTGAATATATGCTTCTATATGAAGCAGATATTCAAGTTCTCTGCAGTTATTTCACAAAGATGAATGTGTGATATATATCATTTTATGTGTGTGTATGTATGTGTGTGTGTATATATATATATACACACATAAAATGAGAGAGAATTAAAATAATCTGTATATCATTGCTTCAGGAAGAGCATCAGCATCTCCTTCCTTAGATGTCCTCATTACACTACTGTCCCTGGGTGAAAGTGGCTACAGACAGCTACTAAAAGAGAGAAAGGTAAGCTTTCTGGCAAACAGCATTTCTTTTTCTTTGTAAATACAGTGCAGTCACAGTACAGCCCAGGAGCATTCATATATGAGTATATGCAGTTTGCCTGTTTATCACTGGATCCCAAACTAGAAAATTAATCTAAAATCCTTTACTGTATTTCAGGAGCCACATGCCTCATTGTTTAAAAATATATGTGACTTCCAAAATAAACCTTTTACTTTTGAAAGCAACAGCAGTGCAAATTCCAGACGGTTTCTGACTTTGAAAACAAAATTGCTTGAAACATGGATCATTTTTTTAAATGTTCATGTATTTGGCCTGAACATTTCACTTCAAAAGCACGCAGTTCACAGGAAGAATACTAATTGAAACTTGAAAACAGTTTGTAGTAGAGTTAATGGGAGTGGTTATGCTTTAGTTGGACCATCTAATTTCAGAAGTGCTATCAATCTAGGCAAATACTTCCTTTGTGGCTGGGTCAGGCATTTTGCAGCCTGTCAGTTATACATGACCTAAAAGAAAGTTGTGAGGATTTGATTTTATGTAAATGTCTGCATCTTCTATTACTTTATTTTGTATTGGGCTTAGACATGGTGTCTCTTGTCTATTTGTGCATATCACATGCGTGAAATAAAACAGTCTGAACTTCATAGTCTCTCTTGTTCAAATACAATTCCATCTAACACCTTTAATCATTAGATTCACAAATAAGGTGGTATACAGTAGTTAGCTATATTTTGACTAATGAACAAAAAAGCTGAGATTTGCATCAGTAAATGTTTCCTTTTTCTTCCACCCATTCCCTTAAATAATTGTAAACAAATTAATTATGCCTTTCCGTAAAATTAATTTTGATTGTGCGCTTTATAACGATGGTGAATATGTAATGTGGAGCTGTAGGAATTGTCCATGTCACAAATATGGTAATTCTTTAACAAATAAAATGTCTTAATGAATAGCTGTATATTTCAAAAGTAATGACATTATTTTCCTGGAACTAGGATTCTAAAGTGAATAAAACATCAGATATTTACAACTTCAATAGGCAGGTCTTTTTATTCAAAATGTGGCTCTACGCTGTAAACATACTTTATGTATGGTGTAAATATTTCCTTTATTGGATTTGTGGTAGGAATGAGAACCCTTTTTGTTTAAATGTTCTTGCTCCTGAACTGTATAACTCTAATAGTGATGTTTATTGTCTGTGCTCTGTGGAGGCAGAGCTATTATGCTCTCAGCAGGAGCTATTTATAGCTTGACATTGAATACTTCTTTCTATATTGGTGCAGCCTACACCTACTCAAAAAAGAAGTGAAGCTATAAAAAACTCCATGTATTTTTTCTTTCTTTTCTTACCTTATCCTTATTCACATCAAATGTTACTTCAGGTTATTTGAGCTCAACTCAAAACAAAAAGCCCAGATTTTTAAATAAAGAAGGATAATCTCTTGCAACAGAGGGAAGCAAGAACCAGACTACTCTGTTTCTGCCCTTCACTGGGGAGAACTGTGTCAAGGTGTAAAATGTTATCTGGTGGCAGAGAGAGGAGTGTGCATGCAATAGGCGGGCCCAGAGGTTCAGGGCCTACGGCAATATGGAGGGAGTGGTTGTGTGACCAAGGGCAGAGCAGTGAGGGGATCTAGCTGATTCGCAGGGCTCGGGCTAAGGGGCTGTTAAATTGCCGTGTAGATGTTCAATCAGTCTGGCACCCGGGTTCTAGGACTCTGTGAGGTGGGAGGGTCCCAGAGCTCAGGCTGCAGCCCGAACCCAAACATCTACACCACAATTAAACAGCCCCTTAGCCTGAGTCAGCTGGCACAGGCCAGCTGCAGTTGTCTAATTCCAGTATAAACATACCCCAAGTGTGCACGTATTTAGAGTGCAAATGGCTGGGGCTGGCAACAGGTGAACCTACATGAGAGACTGATGTGTCTTTAAGGGACAAATGCAGTGGGTATGTCTGGGAAGGAAGAACTGATCACAAACACCTTCACCGCTGTTTTGCTGTCTCCGGGGGTTGGGGGGGGGGGAATGAAAGCAGTTTTTTTCTTTCTCCCCTCTTCTAGCCCTGTCACCTCCATCATCACACTTAACACCTAGTGACAGTATTGCCTCATGCATTTTATATTAATTGACACAGGGACTGTCTCTTGCTATGTGTTTACAGACTGCCTAGCACAATGAGTTCCCAGTCTTAGCTGGGGACTCTAGGCACTACTGGAATGCAAAGAACAATAATAGGCACATAGTCAAATATGACAAGTACATGAATGTTTTCTCTCATTTTGAATTCTAGTATTATGTAAAGGTTAGATTTCTAAGAGGTGATCTTTTGGTGCTCTTACATAATATGCTTGTTGTGCATCAAATTCTATATTTCAGGTTTTAACATGAAACCTATATGTTATATACTTATTTCTTTGGCTGAACCAGACAATATGTACCAAACATAGTAGTAATACAATTCCTGACACCCAATGCAAAATATTACTCATGCTGAGGAGCAAATGTTAATAAACTCAGAATAAACATGACAACCAAGGAACCTAAATTACAGTATCAGATTTAACATTGGTTACCTATACTGTGGAGAACATCTTACTGCTCTGTCTAACTATTTGATATGTTGGTGATATCAGGAAGGCAACTACAGAGTGTTGTGCTCAACTATTTAGCATTTTCCTTAGTTTTCTCAATAACCTAATGGTCAGGATGTATTGGCTACCGGTGAGACACAGCCAGCATATGTTATTTCCTGCTTTTGAAATGCAATGCAGATTTTGTTTTGGTGACTAGGTGTTTCTAACTTTAGTTATTTACAGAGCCACTCATATTCCATAATGACACATGAGTATGAAGTATTTAAAACTACATGAAAGAGAAAGGTACAATGGAGAGGAACATTTTGATTTGTAGCTGTTTTACATATGTGTTACCAAGAAAATGTAGACTGTGTTGATAAATATGAATGTACTATATTTTGTCTCTACAATTCAAAATCAAGTTATATTGCTGCTCTGCTTACAACTGAACTTAGGAATAGTGAGAGAAAATACTCATAATGCATATTAAGACTGTTAAGTTTTCAAAATGTTAGTACTCCAATACTTTCACTTATTCAGATGAGAGACATTCGTTGCTGTCTCAGAATTCGTGAAGTGTTAGATTCCCATGTTATAGTTTGTGAGATTTTTTGAGTTATTGCAGGATTTTCTCTTTATATGGAACTTTCAGATGCTTTGTAGAACCTGGATTCAGACCCACAATTTCCATGACTTTCTCACTTAGCTGACGTTAATGCATAAATTTAATATCTTAAATTATGTTTTGCAATTATGCAAGCACATGGTATGAGTAAATGGTCAAAAGCAGTATACATGTCCAGAGTCTGTATTAGAGATGCATGGATCTAAAGGTCATGCAGACACAGAACAGTGTGCATGGTAGGATTTACATAGTTGAAAACAAAAACAATTAAGTTTAGAACATGAGGATCCCGTTCAACAATGTGTCGTCATCTTACCTGAGTGGTGGAGGGTTGGGCGTTTTTGGTTTGTTTTCTTGCATTTTTAAGCAACTATTTTGGAGCATTTAACCCTCCATTTGTAATCCAGTTTCCATTTTTAAAACTGACATTAATTATATACCAGTGTTCGGAACAAATGAGATTTCAGCTTAAGCTCTGTGTCATTTCAGAAATTGGACTCTGCGTTTTAGCAAGCTGTAGTTCTCAGTGGTTGCAGAGGGGTTTTCATTTTTAATTACGCTTTTCAAATTCTTCTACTTCGTGTTTTTCTTGTGGATTCTTAAGACTATAGAATGTCTAATCTTGTATTTGTAATCAAATACAGACTATATAATTGTTTTAAGCATTTAAGTTCTTTACAGTATGTTGTCCAAAGGTGTCTTCAAACAAGTATATTGAAGGGGCTCTCTCTGGAACCATAATGTGTGTTAGTAGATTTAGTATGGGCTGGAAGACAGGAACTTCTAAGTTCTAAATTTCTGTGTCACTTACTTGTTATAAGGTCTGGGGCAAGTCATGTAGGCCTGGTCTGCACTAAGAATTTATATTGGTAGAGCTACATCCCTTAGGGGTGTGAAAAATCCATACCCTGAGAGACATACTATTCCAGCCTACCCCCAGTGTAGACAGTGCTAGCACAATGGAACCTAACTGCCCCCTCTGGGGAGGTGGTTTACCTCCGTCATGTACTCTATTGGTAATATCTACACTGAAGTGCTGCTGTGGCGCAGCATCATTTTAATTTAGACATATCCCTAGAGACTGATTTCAAAGGTGCTGAGCTCCTGCATTTCCCATTTACTTACATTGGAGCTGTGGGTGCTTAGCCACTCTGAAAATCAGATACAATAACCTCTCTGTTCTAGCTTTTTTATGTGAAAAATAGGAATTGACAGGGGTTTTGAGATTAATGGGTTTGTAAACTGCTTTGAAGATGCCAGGTGCTAAGGATTAATTCTGAACCTAAAATAGTTCAAATGTCACAAAAAAACCAAACCCACATACCTTAGCTTAATTTCTTAGGGTGAGATTCTCATACTATCCCATCCTCATTAAGCCAGGTAAAAGGGACAGGGCTCTGAAATCTCTATATCTGGCCAGGGAGGCGCTGCAGAAGATAGCTGTAAGGCTATCCTCTGAGGAGCACTTTGCAAATCCTGAAATAGGAGTGGGATGGGGCTCTGGTCAGGAGAGGTGTATTGGGGGAAGGGTCACAGCATGCATATAACTATGGAAATTCTGGGCAGTGCTGCAGCTCACAGGGCAGACCCAGGAGGCTGCCATAACTGAGGGTGTGTCTAGTGCTGCAGCTGTGCTGTCATAATGTAGATGCTTCCTACATCAACGGAAAGGGTTTTTCCATTGATGTAGTTAATCCATCGACCAAGCTGCATCTACAGTATCTATATACAATAACTGGGTCGCACAGCGTGAAGCATTTTTCACTGCTTGGAGTGATATAGCTAGGTCTGTCTAATTTTTCAGTGTAGACCAGGCCTTAGTCAGGCCCAAAGGGCTTTCTGTGTTATGCCAGGGATGTCTCCATCTCTCAGAGTAACCCAGGATCAAGAAGGCGCAAAGATGGCTTAAAGCCATGATCGCTCCCACCCCTCCAGAACTGAAGATCTTGCAGAAGGAAATGATACCATAGTTGGGACCCTCCTTCCAGGTGATGATGTGATATCCTGTCGCACTGAGGATACCTCTCTGAGGGAGGGAATGCCAATTATTAGGAAGAGACAAGTATTAGTAATGGGCAATTCAATCATTAGAAATGTCTATAGCTGGGTTTGCGATGAGCGGGAGAACCGCATGGTGACTTGCCTGCCTGGTGTGAAGGTTGCGGATCTCTCAAGACCTCTAGATAGGCTCATGTGTAGCGCTGGGGAGGAGTTGGTGGTTGTGGTACATGTAGGTACCAATGACATAGGGAAGGATAGGAGAGAGGTCCTGGAGGCCAAATTTAGGCTGCTAGGTAAGAGATTAAAGTCCAGGACCTTCATGGTGGCATTCTCCGAAATGCTTCCAGTTCCACACGCAGGGCCAGTTAGAGAGGCAGAACTGCAGGGACTCAATGCGTGGATGAGACGATGGTATAGGTAGGAGGAGTTTAGATTTATTAGGAACTGGGGAAATTTTTGGAAAAGGGGGAACCTATACAGGAAGGATGGGCTCCACCTAAACCAAAATGGAATCAGATTGCTGCCACTTAAAATTAAAAAAGTTGTAGAGCATTTTTTAAACTAAGGGCTGGGGGAAAGCCGACAGGTGCGGAGGAGCACATGGTTCAGACATCCCTTAGGGGAGGATCTGTCAAATGAAAAAAAGTCCCATTCAATTACATCATGTAATGGCCAGCAGCTTAAAATGTTATGAGTTTTTAAAGTGCTTATATATCAATTCTAGAAGTCTAAATAATAAGATGGGTGGATATAGATATAATAGGCATCACAGAAACTTGGTGGAATGGGGATAATCAATGGGACACAGTAACACCACGTTTCAGAGTAACAGCCGTGTTAGTCTGTATTCGCAAAAAGAAAAGGAGTATTTGTGGCACCTTAGAGACTAACCAATTTGAGCATAAGCTTTCGTGAGCTACAGCTCACTTCATTGGATGCATACTGTGGAAACTGCAGAAAACATTATATACACAGAGACCATGAAACAATACCTCCTCCCACCCCACTCTCCTGCTGGTAATAGCTTATCTAAAGTGATCACTCTCCTTACAATGTGTATGATAATCAAGTTGGGCCATTTCCTGCACAAATCCAGGTTTTCTCACCCTCCGCCCCCCCCCCCCCCGAAACTCACTCTCCTGCTGGTAATAGCCCATCCAAAGTGACCACTCTCTTTACAATGTGTATGATAATCAAGGTGGGCCATTTCCAGCACAAATCCAGGTTTTCTCACCCCCCCTCTTTTTTCCCCCCCAAAACTTTAGATAAGCTATTACCAGCAGGAGAGTGGGGTGGGAGGAGGTATTGTTTCATGGTCTCTGTGTATATAATGTCTTCTGCAGTTTCCACAGTATGCATCCGATGAAGTGAGCTGTAGCTCACGAAAGCTTATGCTCAAATAAATTGGTTAGTCTCTAAGGTGCAACAATTACTCCTTTTCTTTTTAGTAACAATATTGGAAGGACAGAACGGATCGTGCTCGTGGGGGATTGGCACTATATGTGAAAGAAAGCGTAGAATCAAATGAAGTAAAAATCTGAAATGAACCAAACTGTACCATAGAATCTCTGTGATAGTAATTCCATGCTTGAATAATCAGAATATAGCAGTAGGGATATATTACAGACCACCTGACCAGGATGTTGATAGTGACTGTCAGGGAGATTAGAAGGGGCTATTAAAATAAAAAACTCAGTAATAATGGGGGATTTCAACTATCCCCGTATTGGCTGGGTACATATCACCTCTGGAGGGATGCAGAGATAAAGTTGCTTGACAGCTTAAATGACTGCTTCTTGGGGCAGCTAGTCCTGGAACCCACAAGAGGAGAGGCAATTTTTGATTTAGTCCTACGTGGAGCATAGGATCAGGTCCAAGAGGTGAATATAGCTGGACTGCTTGGTAATAGTGACCATAATATAATTAAATGTAACATCCCTGGAGCGGGGAAAACACCACAGTAACCCAACACTGTAACATTTTAATTTCAGAAAGGGTAACTACACAAAAATGAGGAGTTTAGTTAAACAGAAATTAAAAGGTACAGAACCAAAAGTAAAATCCCTCAATTTAAATGTGTACCCCAAATTAAAAAACATAAAAAGAGAACCAAAAAAGAGCCACTGTGGCTAAACAACCGAGTAAAAGAAGCAGTGAGAGGCAAAAAGACATCCTTTATAAAGTGGAAGTTAAATTCTAATGAGGAAAATAGAAAGGAGCACAAACTCTGGCAAATGAAGTGTAAAAATATAATTAGGAAGGCCAAAAAAGAATTTGAAGAACAGCTAGCCAAAGACTCAAAAAGTAATAGCAAAATTTTTTTAAAGTACATCAGAAGCAATATTGCTAACTGCTAAACGACCACTGGACGGTTGAGATAATAAAGGAGCACTTAAGGATGATAAGGCCACTGCAGAGAAACTAAATGAATTCTTTGAATCGGTCTTCACGGTTGAGGACGTGAGGGAGATTCCCAAACCTGAGCAATTCTTTTTAGGTGACAAATCTGAGGAACTGTCCCAGATTGAGGTCTCATTAAGAGGACTTTTTGGAACAAATTGATAAACTAAACAGTACTAAGTCACCAGAACCAGATGATATTCACCTAAGAGTTTTGAAGGAGCTCAAATGTGAAATTGCAGGACTACAAACTGTCTGTAACCTATCATTCAAATGAGCTTCTGTACCAAATGACTAGAGGATAGCTAATGTGATGCCAATTTTTAAAAAGGGCTCCAGAGCAGACCCCGGCAATTACAGGCTAGTAAGCCTGACTTCAGTAGCGGACAAACTGGTTGAAACTATAGTAAAGAACGAAATTGTCAGACACATAGATGAACATAATTTGTTTGGGAATAATCAACATTGTTTTTGTATAATGAAATCATGCCTAATCAATCTACAATTCTTTGAGGGGGTCAACAAGCATGTGGACAAGGGGGATCCAGTGGATATAGTGTATTCAGATTTTCAGAAAGCCTTTGACAAGGTCCCTCGCCAAAGGCTCTTAAGCAAAGTAAGCAGTCATGGGATAAGAGGGAAGGTTCTCTTATGGATTAGTAACGGGTTAAAAGATCAGAAACAAAGGTTAGGAATAAATGATCAGTTTTCAGAATGGAGAGAGGTAAATAGTGGTATCCCCCAGGGGTCTGTACTGGGACCAGTCCTATTTAACATATTCATAAATGGAAAAAGAGGTAAATATTGAGGTGGCAAAATTTGCAGGTGATACAAAACTACTCAAGATATTTAAGTCCCAAGCAGACTGCGAAGAGCTACAAAAGGATCTCTCAAAACTGGGTGACTGGGCAACAAAATGGCAGATGAAATTCAATGTTGATAAATGCAAAGTAATGCACACTGGAAAACATAATCCCAACTATACATATAAAAGGATGGTATCTAAATTAGCTGTTACCACTCAAGAAAGAGATCTTGGAGTCATTGTGGATAGTTCTCTGAAAACATCCACTCAATATGCAGCAGCAGTCAAAAAAGTGAACAGAATGTTGCGAATCATTAAGAAAGGGATGGATAATAAGACAGAAAATATCATATTGCCTCTGTATAAATCCATGGTACACCCACGTCTTGAATACTGCATGCAGATGTGGTTGCTCCATCCCAGAAAAGATGGATTGGACTTGGAAAAAGTTCAGAAAAGGACAACAAAAATGATTAAGAGCATGGAACAGCTTCCATATGTGTTGTATGAGTGCAGGGCCTAGCATGGTGCAGCCTCTAGGTATTACCATAATCCAAGGCAAATAATATTTTTTAAACCCACCATCTCCTAAGAGATGGAAAGCCCTTTAAGTCTAGTTTAGCTTCTCAAAACTAGAAGAATTCTGCAATATAAATATGTAGTATGATTCAACTATTTGTGAGAACATATCTCCAGTAAAGATTCTGCATTAAAATGTAAAGACTCCAAAATTATTAATGTCCAATAAAATAATTTTCCTGTCCAAAAATGGGTATGTGTGTATTATGCAATATGTATATCTGCACTGAACGGTACATATTGTAGTAGATGGCTTTAATAACGGCTAAACCTAGAAACCATAAATCCCATTTCTAAAGACTTTCCCGTGATATTCATAGACTGGATTTTTGTGTTACTACCTCACATTTCATGGTCGGTCTAATATGAAACCTCAGGCTAGACTGATTTCAATGAAGCTGTGCTAATTTACAGCAGATGAGGAACTGTCCCTTTATATCCAGGTTACCAAAATTGGCTCCAGAAACAACACTGATTTTTTTTGCTCACTTCTTCCAAAGTTTCTTGATAGTTTTATGTATACTTCTGTGAAGCTTGTGATTATATCTAACCTGACCATGTCATTTGGCACTTCTGATATACGCTGCTTCTAGGATTAACTGAATTTTCAGGTTTCCGTTAGATGTGATTGTTTCAGGGGGTTAGAAACCAAGCTAGAATGCCAGAAGTGCAACATATTTTCATATAACAGCATTTACTCAATAGCTAGCTAGTTTGTGTGGTACAGTTGTTTCACATTTTCAGTCACTCTTCCCCCTAGCAATTTAGCTGACATTTACTGTGTAAGTAATTCAATACACCTTTTAGTATGATAAGTCTTTTAAAAACTGAATTATAGTGCCTACCACATAAAAAATCAATTGTATTTACCTACATTTCTTTTAAGAGCTCATTGTATATATTTGCTTGGGGTGCTTATAAATTTTCCATGCAGCAGAAAATGATTTTATAATAGAGGTCAACTATAGACTTGACCCCCCAAAATATTGCCAAATCTGAAAAGTCATTAATTTATTGTACAGTGAACTGCTTAGCTAACTATTTATTTATAGAAGATCTAGATGTTGTTAAATGGAAAATAAAAATTCTAAAATGCAAAGCATGCTATTTTACAAAAACAGGAAAACATTTAAATTTGTATACAGAGGTTTTCAGTCAGTTTGATGAAAATGCAGATACCTAGGTTTCCTCTCCTACTTCTTCATTCTTCCCTGATTCATCTAGTCCCTCCACATGCAAGTAACAATTCTGGGCTAATTGAGTGGTTTAGATTTCTAATCATAAATGAGGAAAATGTACTGCTATAAGTAGCTAAGTTAAGAACTCAATTATACAAATCGGAAGTTACTTTATTAAAGGGACATTGTCAAATGTACTACACTATAGGGAAGTCCTCAAATGAGACACCCTTAGAGTGTTAAATTGTTGGGGAATATCTTACTGTTCTCATCTCTAACTTTCTCTCATCACCATTCTCAATAAATGTATTCTGAGAACAGCCATTGTAAATACACTCCCTTGCAGTGTTATCCTCTGTTGCTGCAGAAGTAAATAGCCAATAGAGGGAGCACAAAATAATGAACAAATCAGATTACAAAAATGATACTGATCTAATAGATGAGCACATTAGAGATGCTTATTTACTCCTGAGGGAATTCTGCACCAAAAAATTGAAAATTATGCACAGTGTTCTAAAATTTTGCAAATTTTATTTGTCAATAAATGTGGAGGCTCCAGCATGGCAGTAGGGAGCACAGGGCACTGGCTACACAGAGGTAGGAGTCACCCTGGACCCCTCCTAGGACACAGACTCGGCAGTGGGGCTGCACCTGACCCTGACACAGTGCAAGGACCAGGCCTGCCCCAGAAACACCACAGGCCCTGCCCCTCTAATCCAGATGCACCAGGTGTGGGACAAGCAGGTTCAACCCAGCAGGATCCAAGTGTGGAGCGACGTAGTGTGGGGGAATCCAGGTGTGCGGTGAGAGGGTTCTGTGTGGGACAGTCAGTGTGTATGTGGAGGATCTGGATGCACAGGGGCTCGTTGTGGGTTCTGGGTGCAGGGCTAATGGGACTCTGCAGAGGGGTCCAGTGAAGGTGGTTGGGGCTCAGCAGGGAGTGTGTGTCTGGGTATGAGGGGATGGCACTCAGCCGAGGGTGTGGGGGAGGGGAGTGTCAGGTGTGTGGGAGAGAATGGGGCTTGGTGGGATGGGAGTGTGGAGGGCTCAGCGAGTGGGTGGTCCACGTGCGGAGGGGGGTGGGACTTATTGGGGTGGGGGTTCGAGTGCGGGGGTTCAGCAAGAGGTCGATGCAGGGGGTGAGGCTCAGTGCGGGGGTTCGGGTGCAGGGAGCTCTGTGGGGAGGTTCTGGGTGTTGGGGGATTGAGGCTCGATGTGGGGTCTGGGTATGGAGGGGTCCAGATGCATGGGTGGCGGGCAGCTCCCCCACAGTGACCCCTCCCTCCGCAGCTGAGGAGTGATGGGGCAGGAAGCGGGAGGGGGCAGAGCTTCCTGCAGCCGGGAAAGGTTTCTGGGGTCTGACTTGGCCGCAGCTGCTCCTTGCAGGGGAAGAGGAAGTCCAGTCCTCCCCCAGTCCAGCCAGGACTAGCAGCTGGGCCCGGCACAGGGTAGGAGCCACTGGCTGGGGCATCTTCATCCCCACCCCCTTCTGTGATTTACCTCTCTGTCAGCTGCTCTGGGTGCCTGAAACAATGTGCCTGCTCTGCTGGGGAAGGTGGGTGACCACACTTGCAGCTTTCCTTTGCTTCCCAATCAGGAAGTCAAAGAAATCTGTGGGAATATGAATTCTGCGCACACGCTGTGGCACAGAATTCCCCCAGGAGTATAACTTATTGTGACAAGAAAGTGAATAACAAATGAATATGGTGTTTGTCTTCCACGAGGAGCAAGAAAAATGTGCCTGGATATGGGAACAAATGTTACTTTTAAGCTTCTAAGAGGATACTGTAAATAAAGCCAACTGCAAACTGTTGTACTCAAACCATAGAAGTATTGGGTTTGGTTTCAAATTGCCGCTGTAAAGCAGTAATGATTTGCCACAAGTTTCTAGTAGTCCTCCTCACTGTCCATAGAAGCCTCTTGCAAGTTTTTTTTCTCTAACTAGACATCTCAAAAGCTTCATGCTGTTGTCAGTGAACTTAAAGGTAGTTTGATTAATTTTGTTAGGTGGCATGACACTATTTCTCTGTGTTTGAGTGAATCCATCCCATGTGATTAAGAGGGTCAGCTCAGGAGCCATTTTCACTTGATTTCTCTAAGATGGAGGCTACAATTCAGTTCATCGCAGTGGCCCAGGAAAATGAGGTATACACATTTCTCAGAACTGCCCCCCAACCCAGTTGGTTCTGTAAAATCTCTGAGGTGCTACCTACAATGGTATCTTTAATTCACCAGAGCTAACTGGTTCCAGTCAGAGAGGTACATGTCAGAAGGTAGGATGATGATCCACACATGGAGGATGCTGATGCTGCTGTGTGTAGAAAGGAGGGTTCTTTGTCAAGTCCTAAAATTGATGAGGATGTCGAAGCAATGGCCATGAGAAAGAATGATGGGGAGAAGTAGCAAGCAGGCAGTTGTACTGAAGTGAATGGTGAACAAAATCATTATAGTCAGGAGGAAGAACAAGCTGATATCTAATGACCAGGAATAGGCTACCCAAACTTAAATCCTCTTTGCCTTTGTGCCCCCCCCCCTTCTCTCTCTCCCTATGTCTACCAATGTGAAGTGCTGAAAATGACAACTCAGAGGCCATAGGAAGTGTTAGGAAGAGTGGTGTTTGTTCTGACTGTTGTCCATCTGTTCTGCGCTGAGGTGTGAGGGGATCATCACTAACACTGAATTGTTTGGTTGGTGAAGACCTGAAGCAGCTGTGATGTGTGGGCTTTTTTTTTTTTTTCCTAATATCGTGATGTCGCATATGCATTAGTCAGGATAGGTAGGCAATTCACGTAGGCATCTCTGCTTTTGGCATCCTTTTCAATAAAGGAACTGTCTGATGAAATGACATCTGAACTTTTGATACCCATCTATAATGTTTAGAAAGCTTGAGCAGCAGCTGCAGGGTGACCAGCTACTTTTCCCAGAAAGAGGACAGGGACGGGAACTGTCTGCATGGCATAGTTGACTGTGGAGGAGAATATAGCGTATGGCACAAAATACATTCATACTCATACCAATGCTCTCTTGCTTAATGTGAAGGCAGATCAGATGCTGACCTATTGTCCTTCTTGTGTAGAAAAAGAGGGATCCTTTTAGGAGCTGATGGCAGTTGCAGGCCTCTAGTGACAGATGCCAAACTGCACTTTTTTTCTACACTCAGACTGTTCCAGATTAAAACAGTGCAAGCAGCAGTTTGGCATGACTTGGCCTGCAATGAAGGTAGAACAGTGTTCTCCTCACTTTAGACAAGTGGGTCCAAACCTCCCCAACTGTTTACCTTTAAATCAGGGCTTTGGAGCTGTGCTCCGGCTCTGCTCCAGCTCCAGGCAAAAACCTGCAGCTCCACTGCTCCGGAGCTGCTCCACGCTCCAGCTCCAGGCTCTGTTCCAAAGCCCTGCTTTAAATTAATCAAAAAGCAAAAAAATTGATCTGATTGGTTAACAGTTAATATTTAACCATCATTTGTATCCAGATCTGTTGATGCTAAACAGTAGAAATATTCTGATTCATCACAGAACTGTTTCAGCTGGTAAAAAACAAGAATATTTTCTTCTCAGATATTGATGTGATGGAACAAAATGTGCTTTTTTAGTGTTGTACTGGGAAGTTAAAAAAGATGGATGAAAGGAATGCTAATTCCTGTTTTCTTTGGCATCATGCAGGGTTAATTTTTTTTTTTGAAGCGGCTATTTATTGATAGAATTTGTGCTCAAAGATATCATCATGTTTCACCAAAGGTTCAGCTTCTTATGTCATGAGTGTCACAGCTATAGTCCTATCTGCTGTACTTGGATATGAAAGATGCCGTGGGACTTTTGTAAGAGTAGAGGTTTGTCCTGGTGTAGTGGGGCAAAATTTCCCTCTAGTCTCCTCAACATGTCTTGTTGACGTTCAGAGTTATGCACCAGTTGGTTGCCATACTCAACTCCAGTGGTGTGATATGTTATACACATTTGAAGTGTTTTGGGCTCCTTCAGGATGAAGGACACTAAATATATGTAAAATATAGTATTCACCAAGAAATATAAAATATGCTCCAAAGAATGATATCTCAACTTTTTCACTGAACCAGTGTGTCCCCTGTCCTGATAAATACTATAGACAAGGGCTTTGTGTGTGACTATTTCTGCAAAGATTTCCTTGTGGCGATTCCCCCACAGTGTCTTGTTGGGAGGGCAGGGTTTGTTGAGCTATGGTAAAGCTCTTGCCCGAAAGCACAGCAGACTGGCTGCAACCCTGCACCAGCTTTGGCCTTGTCAGCTCTTCTCTAACTCCCTGGTTCCCTGGCAGTGGCTGCCCTGTTGTGGTGAACAATTTAGATCAGAGATGATGTGGGAGTACAGGTGGTCTGCTATGTTTGCAGATGCAGCCTCTATCACAGCAAGGCCACCCTGCTCCTTCCTAGGATGGATGGATGGATTACCTTTTCTATATAAATTCTGCGGAGCCAAAGAGGGATTGATAGGAATCGTAAGCACAGGTGCTGGCCCACATGGAGCTGCTTCATCTGGTCAGGTGGCGAAGACAATGGTATGGAGGCAACTGAGCACCCCCTCTCTGTATGGAGGGATATCTACAAAAGAAGAGGCTTCCATGTGCAGCTCAAGGGCACTGTCTGACCTATTGACTCAAATAAATGGCTGATGCTTAATACATATGAAATGGGGACCACTTAGGTACTTTGATATATTCTGGAGGCTGACAACTTTCCAAAATTGATATTAACTATTCAACAGAGAAAGAGAGAGAAAGAAAATTGAAAATTGTTGCTTTTTTCCAGGAAATGTTTTCCTACCTTTCAAGTCAGCTGAGGAAGCTAGCAGAAGTCTACAATGAGAGGCTGTTGAACACACTACACAATCCTATTTCCTTAGGTAATTTCCGTTCAGGTTTGAACTAAGCCAGCACTTCTGAAATCTTCTGTATTTTTAATACGCTTGCATACACAAGATGAGCTTGCATATGGTTCACCCTTCCATTCCATTAATCTTATGCCAATACGAGCCCATGGAAATCAATGGAATTACATCAGCCTAAAAGTGGAGTAGTGTAGTTAGTGACTCAGGCCCTGTATTTATATACCTAACTGCTTGTGATCAAAATATGCTTAGTTTGATCATGAGAGTAAAAAGACTGACATGTTAGCATTTAGTACTACAATTTATTTATTTCTATACTGTTTAATAGTTATTTCAACCACAACTGCTTGGCGCCGAATTTCAGTAAAACAGACTACTAGTGAGTCCCTTTATTTACTTGGGATTTTCATTGTAAGCAATAACTCTGTTGAACCTGGAAAACTGGAATGTCTCTCTCCACACAGTATCTCAACTGTATAAACAGTCTAATAAGATAATGAAAGGATATATTTAGTGGAAAACTGAAAAGACTTAAAAATAATAGTAAGAATGTTCATCTTAGTTATATTCTAAGCCAAATACTTAACCAGGTTACCATTGTTAGATAAAACTTATCAATGGTTCTTTTCTGATGAAAGAGGAGCTTTATTACACTTATTATAACACAGCTATTTATGTCTTCAGCTATGTCACTAGAGAACCTAGATAAACACAGTGACATGGCTGTCACTCAGCTTGGATCTATGCTTTTCACAAGACAAGTTTCAGGAGCAAGGTGAGCATCTGAGATATTTTAAACATTTTTCATATTCAGTGAAGTTTGCTGTGCTGTGATGGTTCTTAGGACTTTACAAACTAACTGAGGTATAATGTGTACACATGTATCTCTCGCACAAATTTGAAGCTGGTTGTAAAGAGTCAGAGTGATGCATTCTTCATTCTGCTGCTGTCGCCCTTCACTGTCTGTTACTTAAGCTTTCCCCAAAGTGTCCTCATGCTTCCTCCCATGCTGCTCCATATGTACACAAGGAGCTTCCTGTAAAAATATGCTAAACCACTAACTACATAATGTCTGGCAAACCTCTCCTTAACTTGCCACTGTCAGGATGCCTGCGAAACACTGAATGCTGGTTAGACAATTGGTGTGCTACGATACGACCACTGATTACCATGTTACATTGTACTATCCCTGTCTGTTTGCTTTAGCACCTGGTGCCACTAATCTTAAGATTGTCCTTGTCCCAAATTATTCATAGTCTTTTTGTTATGTGTGGCAGTAGTGCCTAGCACAATGTAGTCCTGATCCCTAATTGGGGCCTTCTAGGTGTGATACCACAATACAAATTGGTGATAATGCATCTTTCACTAGTGGTGGAAGCTGTTACTGTACTTGACAAAAAACTGAGGGTTGTAATTTTAGAGGAATATTTAACTTGGCTTCAGCTGTATTTTAAAAAATCATCTTTGTGCCGAAGACCTGGGAAACACATTGCTAATCTCTGTTGTTAGTTGCTTTTTGGAGTGTGAAAGAAAATCCTACTTTCCAGAATTAACTTCAGCCACTGTAGGTGGAAAAATTTTACTGCTAGACAGTACATGGCAAGGGAAATGCAGACCAAATAATTTTTAATGATTTCAATTTAAACCTTTTAGAAGAAGAGGATGATCTAAAACTTGTTTTGGCAGAATTCTTTAATCTGAATATTGCTGCTGTCAACCAGCTGCTGCTACATAGTTAATGTCACTTTCTCTGGCAGAGCTGAGTATTTTCACATCAGAAGACATGCTTCATTAGCTTGGATTATTCCACTTCTTACACAGATGAACTACAGTAAATCTGTATGTACTGCAGTAAGATGGGTGGGGGGTTTTTTGGTTTGCTTGATGATAACTGTTACTTGTCCTGCTATTATAGTCCTCTTTGTGTAGATTGGTCGCAACTTCGAAAAGTTCAGGGTTTCATCAAGTTCAAAATTTCCAGTCCTATTTGTACCTACGCTGTTTTTTTTTCATAATTCTTGATTTTAATGTTCTTTAATAATTGGTTCACTTCAGGTACTTTTATACAAACTTGTTTATAATTTACGCGTGTTGTTATGCATAGAAATGCTTGTAAATGATTTCAGAATACTGTGCTTCCTGTAAACAGCCCTGAGCATTTTTAATTGAATTGTGATTGTTTTTTTTCAGGGTGGTTCCCCTTGGGTCTTTGCAAACAGTGAATAACTACACTTTCAAAGGCTTTATGTCACATGCAGATAACTATCCCTGTGCTTACCTCAATGCTGCTTCAGCAATTGGAATGAAAAAGCAAGATGTAGACCTATTCCTAAAAAGACTGGATAAGTGTATGAAGACTTTTAGAAAAGAAAAGAGCAGTGGAAAAGATGTGCCTGAAATGGATAACTGTACCAAACATACAAGTGCGGGAGAGACTGAAGACTAGAACAAGATGTGAATTTTGGAACACACAAAGTTTGGTGTGATGATTTTTTTTTTTTTTGATTCTGGGAAGTTTGTATCCTATTTACATTGTGGAATATGCAATACAGGGAATGGGAATTTAAATTTTAAAAAAACTTGGGTGAAATTCAGATTTTAAAAATTATTGGGTAATATTCCCCGCTGTGCAGACAGCAAACCATGAGGCTTTTGCACCTCTGAAAGCCCACTTAAGTACTCAAATAGGGCTTAAATGGTATGAAGGCTCTAAGATGGGTCTTTGTCTAGAGATGAATGTGCCCCATTATGGTTGGAACTGGACAAATATCTAAAGAAAATTTCAGTGAATATTGATTAATATTTTAAAGTGAATTTGCTTCAGCAGTGTTTTGTATCCCTTCTGATTTTGCTATTGGTGTTCATTTAGCAAACAGTCCTTTTTTCCTCACAAAAATGTCTGTGGAATGAGTGTTCGTACTTGTGAGTATTTGCTCATGAGTGCTTTCACAGCCATCTCCTGCTACATCTCTTTATGGGCATGAGAGGGGAGATAGATATTATTAAATGAAATTTTAAAATAATCTGAGGATGAGATACAATGGGGAGAGATGGTTTTTCCAAGTCCCTTTCCTGATAGTAGTTTGAACAGCTGCAAACAGGAGCCACATGTTTGAAGCCTGGACATGTTCTTAGGTGGGGAACACCATGAAAAGGCACAAACTCCCTGTGGCAAAGGGAAATCTACAACACTTCATACCCAGCCAGTCCTCAGCCCCTGGAAAGTTTTGCAGGATTGAACAGTCCCACAGGAAGCATATGGGGGTAAACAGCAAGGAAAGAAGAGGGCTGCAGTAGGAAAGCAGTGAAATGGGAAGATCTCCCCTACCTCTTGCATTTGATTTGTGCCTTAATAATTGCTCTCCTGAATGGGAGCAATCAGCAGACCTGCAGTAATGGGAGATTGGTTCTCCTATGGGCCCTGAAGAGGGACAGCAGATATTCATGGGGACTCCCAGGAGGTTAGATTTACTCCAGCACTTCGATAATTTTTGAGACCATGCCTCCTAATTGTGAACCATCTCCTGCGGGTGGTGCTGCTGCTACACCAGCTATATTCAGTGGCTGAGTGAACTGGTTAGCCTAGCTAAGGACCCATATCACTGAATTTGCTTTTGTTGGCTTAGGCTTGTAAAGTTTTTCATTTTAAAAAAGAAATTAAAATGGATTCATGCTGTATATGCAGAGTGGCAATTTGGTTAAATTGAAGATATTCCAAATCATTTATTGGCCGAGTGGAGCAAGATCTAACGCTCAACTCAGTGGCATTTCTCTGTGTTTGTCCATAATGTGATATCTTTGGCACGCCACATCAGATCAATTTTAAAAATAATGGAATGTTCTAGGCATCCGTGGGCCCACTTCTATTAGTTCTGGTGGAAATCAGAACACCAGAAGAGCCCAATTCAGAGGAAAAACAGGGCCCCAGACTGTTTGTTGCCACATGCAGAGGAATCTCTGCTGCCCCCTGTACATAACAGAGGCAGCAGCTTAACTTATTGAGTGGGGAGACTGTAGCCTGGACTCTAACAGAAATGAGAGCTTTCCAAGGATTGTATATAGGGAGGGAAGTGGGGCAGGGGGCGGGGGGGAGAGTTGGGACCCAGAGAGGGAGGGGGCCAGGGTGAGGGGATGCAGCAGGGACCAGAGGGATGGGGTAGTCATGATGGGTGAAGCAGGGACCCAGAAGCGGGGGAAAGGGAGATGGAGGGGGAAGGATGCAGGAACCCAAAGAGGACTAGGGGTCAATGGTGCTGTGGGAGAAGCAGGATCTGCAAGAGAATGTAAGGGATGGGGAGTGGTGGTGGTGAGGGAAGCAGGGGCCCAGAGTGGAGATGGGGGGAGGAGAAAGTAGGGGTGGGGAGTCAGGAGGGGCAAACCATAAATACTTGGGGGTGAGGAACAAGGACCTGGAGAGTGGGGAATGGTGATGGGGAGTATAACAGGGCATAGCAAGGCCCCCCGTGGTCCTGCCTCTGCACCACTCCAAAAACCACTCCAAGACCTTCTGGCTCAGCAGTCACCAGTGCAGTTTATTTGCATAGTGCCACCCCATCACCTTCTCACCAGGTACAGCTTGGGGGCTCTAGCCTTGAGGACTCCTTAGTCTCTGGACCCAGAAGGGCAGAGCTACCACACTCCTTCCCTGGCTCACACTTCTCTCACTCTCTCTCCCCTTTCCCCCCGCTGTCTGCCTCTGGGCCTGTATATAGACCCAGGCTAATCAGGCAGCTGTTTCTCCTTTGCCAATTGGCCACTGGTTTTCCCCAGCCAACCCCAATTTACCTCCTTTAATTGGAGTTGGAGTGGCAGAGGGCTGGCTCAGCCATTTCTGCTGAGTACCCTGTCACAGGGAGGGAGATATGCAGGGGAGACACACAGACTGGAGCAATGGGGGCACACACTGAGCCCCTAGTATGAGGAAGGGGGTGGAAGAGTTGTAGGGAGACCCTGAAATAGAAGAGGATGCAGTATGACACACAACGAATTTACTGCGGGGAATGAAATGGAGGAATGCAAGTAGCCCCTAGGGGCACATTGTGCTTCGCCTGCTGAAGCTATGAAGAGTGTGACACCCCCATCCCCAGTTTTACACACACACACATTTTGTTTTGTGGTACCATTGTCTTGGCATATTTTTACTTTAACGTAATATCACTGTTTAAATGCTGCATTAATTCTATCAAGTTAGATTTTATTAAACTTACTTGTTCATAAGCATGGTTTGTATGAGCCACTGTAAAATACTTTTATACAAACTAAGGCCCATAAATTGTAGAATTCTGCCAGCCGGAACAGAACTGCCAGACCTCCTATTCTGCCAGTGCCCCAAGCCTTTGTGCCCCATTTGTCCACTTCTTTCATGGGCATCGTCAGGGCTTCTTTCCCCAACACTAATCTCTATGCCTGGAATGCCCTGCAAGGGCCACTATTCTCTCTGCAATCAAATCCATTCTTCTGGCTCACATCGAAGACTCCGCAAATGCCCTCATGAAGCGAGTCAATTTAATATTTTTTAAAAAAACCTTGTACCATCATGATATGCATGTGCCTTAAACTAAATACCTCTGTGATGTTATTGCTGCTACTCTTGTTTCTCCTCACCCCGTTGTTTGTCACTCTCACTTGCTGTGTCGCTGTCATTTGTTATGTCATGTCACATCTTAATTTAGACAGTAAGTTCTGAAGGCCATATGCTGTGGGTAATTTAATAACTTGAAATGAAATTTGATTTAAATAATCCAAAGTCAAATGGAAAAGAATTACCAAACCTTTGTGTTGGTCTCTTACAATGCAGAGCTAGTTCTGTACAAAAGATCTGAGCCAAATTATTACACAGGATGCTTTTAAAGGAAGATTATAACGTCATTGACCACTATCCGCCAGTATGTATGATAAAGTAAGTAATGTACATTCAAGTGATGCTTCAGTTACTGACTTAATCTTTCCATATGTCACTTATAATAACCAATTATGGACAAGGTCCCCTCAAGACGATGGGAAATACTACCCCTTGGAAGTGGGCAGAGTTTCACAGCACTGCTGCTAGAAGGTGGTGATAGAATGGAGGCAGCATTGTTTGGAGGTAGGGCGAGAGGGAAAAGCTGACAATGGCTGCCTTCCATGAAAATTTTGCAGTGAGATTTTATGGCGAAGGGGAAGAACTCAAGAACTTTTGCCGCACTGCACCCAGCCACAAAGTTCACAGGAGGGCATGAGTGAACTGACATTTGACCTGATGATCATGTGGAGATTTTGAGCAACTGCACTTTCAACATAAGTAAGGCCACGGGACCTCCCACAACTCCTCAAAGAAAACCAAATTAACTGGTTGAGAGGGGGTGGCTTTGTGTGTAGGAGGGGGCCAGTGCTGTTTCTTCTCAGGGTGTGCGAGATGCAATGCTTTAGTTCCATTTTACCATGTAATAACTTGTGCTAATTAGATGTTCCTGAATGTTTGACATGTCTGATTAATTGTGTATTAAGATCTCCTATAATATCTTACTTTAAATGATCAGGGGCAAAAATACATAATAAATGTTTTAATATATTTGTCTTTGCAGCCTTGAATATTTTTGCCTAGCTTTTATGTAAATCTCATTTCAGAGGATCAAGCAAATTCTTCAAGTATTTACCACATATATTGCACTGTTGGTGTGCATCATGTCTGTCGGGGGCCAACTCTACACCCTGAGTTTACTCATGCCTCCAACTGAGTGTTTAAAGGATGGAGGTAGCCCCAACCACCCACTTCCTTCTTACCACCTGTGGAATTTTCAGTGTCTCAGCTTGCTCACTGTGTGATCTATCAGACCTGATTGAGGGAAAGGGGGATAATTATTAGATCAGCCTGAGAGAGAGAAAGGGCAGGCCAGCAGGGCCAGGGTAAAGGAAGATCACTGCATGGAGTGTCTCTGGCAAAAATGATGCTTATTGTATGACACAGTGAATAAACTGCTATGTGGGATTCTAAGAGGGTGGTGATTGATACAACACAAATAAAGTACACAGTAGTGGTTACAAATTGGAGGTGTCAGAGCGATTTGTTCAGGGAGACCGGAGCAGAGGGCAGCTCCCTGTCACAGGACACCATCTCCAAATTTGCTGACAGGATTCCTCAAGATGGCAGAGAGGCGTTTAAATCCTTTAGCTTGAAGGGGCAACTTGCATGTACATCCCTTCAGTTAGACCATGCAGACACAGGAAGTGCCAGAAATTTCAGAGGAGGAAACCATCCATCTTCACCACCATGTCTTCTCACCAGCCCTCATCATCATAAGACAAGAGATTTGACTCCTTAGCTGGGAATGGTGTACAACCTGTGTTGGATCTCCCTCTTACATCCTCTCTATTTAAGTGCCATTTATTTTATTTTCATGGGGTGTGGATTTCTACAAATCATTGGGTCCTAGAAATCATAGAGGTGTGTTACTCAATACAATTCTAGTCCCTCCCCAACCATCTTCCCAGACCCTACTAAGGGCCTGCTCTCATGAGAACATGTTAATCAAATATGCCTTATTGTAAGACGAAAGGAGCTCTCTTTACTTAGCTTAACAAAGTGAAGGTTAATTATTGACTTGATCACAGTCTATAAGTACTTATATTGATAACAGAAATTTGATAATAGAACTCTCTCCAATCTAGCAGACAAAGGTATAACAAGATCCCGTGGTTGGAAGTCGAAGCTAAACAAATTCAGACTGGCTGTAAATTTTTAATAGGGAGGGTAATTTACCAAAGGTCATGGTGAATTCTCTATCACTGGCTATTTTTGAATCAATATTGAATGGGGTTTTTTAAAAAAAAGATATGTTCTAGTTCAAACAGGGGTTACTTTGGAGAAGTTCTATGGGCTCTGTTATACAGGAGATCAAACTAGATGATCACAATGTTCCCTTTTGCTCTTGGAATGTAACATTCTATGAATCAAGAGGTGCAGTCACTTCTAAATCTTGGAGCACTGGAAGAAGTGCCTCAAGAACATAGTACAAGGGCAGGACTGGGGCCATATGGTGGACCTGAGACAACTGAATGCTTTCATTTGCAAGCTCAAGTTCAGGGTGGTGACTCTGGCCTCGATAATTCCAATCTTTGGTCCACTGGACTGGTAAGCAGCTATCTACCTCCAGGATGCTTATTTTTGTACAGCAATTCATCTGGCTCATTGAAAATATCTAATATCCATGTGGGCAATTACCCCTACCAATAGACTGTCCTGCCAATTCATCTATGAAAAGCATTAAGGGTATTCACAAAATGCCTAGCAGTAGTGGCAGCTTACCTGATGAAGAATAAAGATTTACCCATACTTGGATGATTGGCTCATTTGTGGAAAGTTCCTAGAATAGAATCTGCCACTTTTCACCTTCCTAGGATTAAAAGAAAACAGATAAATCAGTGTTAGTGCCTACTCAAAGGATAGCATTTTTAGAGGCAGTTCTGCACTCCCATCATATCAATTGTCTATCTGCCCCCAAAAAGATTATATTAGTTCTGGTCAACCACCTGCAAAGTCATACTCCGACATCTGTGAGAATTTGTCTGAGACTTCTAGAGCACATGGCCTCCTATACATAAATAATTCAGTATGTCAGGTTTCACCTTCAGTGAACATAAGGATGGTTAAAGTCTGTATATTAGCCCAAACATCACCTGGATATGCAGGTGCCCCCAGAACTCTTGTCATCATTAAATTGGTGGAAGGCCCCTCTAAAAGTTTGCAAGAGAATACCTGTCTCTCCACTATTTCCATCAAAGACTCTGGTGACAGATGCCTCCATCCTGAAGAAGCCCCTGGACAATCTTCAAACACATGATCTATGGAGTTTTCAAGAAACCTGGGTTCACATACATGTCTTGGAGCTAAGGCGTATTCATCAACTGGGCACAGTTTTCCTTTCAGTTCTGAAAAGCCTGGTAAGTCAGATCATAATGGACATCACTACAGCCTTGTTTTATATAAATAAACAAGTGGGAGCAAGAACCACCCTTCTGTGTCAAGAGATGTGCATCTGTGGAACTACTGTATCAGTCACAAAATTACTTCAATAGCTCTACTACTGCCAGTCCTGCAAAATGTGCTGGTGGATCACCTCAGCAAACAGTTTGCGAACAACCATGAGTGGTCAGTAAAGGATACCTTTATTTGTTCAAGATGTACTCTTCAGATCGGGTCATCCAGCCATAGACATCTTTGGCACCAAAGAGAACAAGAAGTTCCATAAGTTCTGCTCTCGAGGAGGGCAGAATCAGGGATTACTGTCCTGACACATTCCTTATCCGCCGTTCCCCAGGTCTAACATATGCTTACCCTTCGATTCCATTGATCCCAAGTTTCTCAAGAAACTCAGGATTCTGCCAGGATGATCATGGTAGCTTCAGCCTAACCCAGGCAGTTTTGGTTCTTGGATCTGATGAATCTCTCCAACCAAACACCAATACAATTGCCTCTTTAGCCAGATATGATATCTCAAAGAGATGGACAGATCCTCCATTAAGATTCACTTTCCCTGCATCTACTAGCATGGATGCTAGCTGGTTAACATCAGTAGAGGGGATCTGTTCTGATGAAGTATAGAACATTGAGCATTCTCAGTCTACAAGGCTTTCTTACTCTGCCAAGTAGAAGAGTTTCACTATCTGGGCAGAATACCACCAGTTGTCTTTGTTTGAAACTTAGATACCAGGTATAGTGGATTACCTTCTATCCTTAGAACTCTGGACTACCTAATGAACTCCCTGAAGGTCCACCTAGCAGCCATCTCTGCTTTCAACCCTCCCATTCAGGAATATTCTACTCTTTCCATGCTGTGCAGTAGCTAGGTTCCTGAAAGGCCTTGTGCAGGTATATCCCACAGTTAGAGAGCCTCCCCCTCCTTGGAATCTCAATATTGTATTGATGGGTTTAATAGGTTCATCTTTTGAGCCACCAGCTGGGTATTCCTTCATTCAACTATCCATCAAAATATCCTTTATAATAGCAATAACACCTTCCAGAAAGGAAGGGGCAATATAAACTTGCATGGCGTGATCTGTGTACATGGTTTTTCATAAAGATAGAGTAGTCTTGAGACCTCACAGAAAGTTCCTGCCTAAAATAGTCTGATTTTGAACATGTAACACTTCTCCCTGTTTTCTTTCCAAAGCCACATTCCAGCAAAGGAGGTGGGGCTAAAATTACACCCCAGAGATTCTTAGTGCATTTTCTTTCTACCTGAATAAGACTAAGCCATTTAGGGCATTCCCAGATTATTTGTAGTTGATGGGGACAGGATGAAAGGTCATATCAACATGGAGACATTCTAACTGGATTTCTGCAGGCTTTAGGTTGTGCTATGAAATTGCCCGCTTAAGACCCAGTGGTGAGAGTGATGGCCCACTCCACAAGACCTTGAGTAGCTTCTGCATCTTCTTTGAGAAATGGTCCGTATTAGAGATATGTGGGCAGCTTTCTGGGGTTTTGTGCTTATGTTTTTGCAGCATTATTTCATAGTATAAGCATCAAGATCTGATTCCCCTTTTTGGCAGAGCTGTCTTACAATCATTGTTCAATATTTCCCACCTCCTGTTATTTAGTCACTACTTGTGTGTCACCAACCATGGAATATAAATAGCCAAGCACTCAAAGAAGCAACAACAGTTACTTACTTTACTAACTGTGGTTCTAAAAGATGTATTGTCCTTATATATTCCATGACCTATCCTCCTTTTTTGCTACCAGGAGTCTGACAACACCTGTATTCTGTACTGGCGAAGGAACAAAGGAGCAGTTGGGTTAGCCCCAGCTTTTATGCCCTCAGTCAAAGGCATGAGAACACCAAGTGCAGGCATGGCCACCTACCCCAACAAACACAGCTGGCAAAAAAAATCCGAACTCAAGTGCATAGGGGACATGTGGACCAACAATGGAATATATATATGGACAACACATATCAAAGAACCAGTGTTACTGTAAGGTAAGTAACTGTTTCTTATTATCTGTGAGATAAACAAAATTGGGAACCATTTGTGCAGTAATCTTATTATCTGTTCATGCTTTGCAATGACTGTATAGGAAACAGAGCAAATAAAGCCTACCAGATGCAGCAAACTCTCTTGAGCCTAAGAAAGCAAAAATGTAATGTTGCAAATGTAAATGCTGGCATTGCAGCTTAATATACATATAAGCCAAGTAATCTATATTGTGTGATCATCATTTTTTTAAGAAAGGCTGGAGCCCAGAGACTAATAAATGTCCTCATCTGCAGTGTATCAGCAGTTCTCAGTCCTGCGCTGATGTACAGATAATAAATCTAACTGAAGAAATATTACATGAATCCACATGTGGATTATAGATGGGTTACAGCCTTTTGCTCATGAAGCTTTAAAGACTCAGTTGCCGTTTTCATTTTTTTGTTTTGGGGGTGTCCAAAATACCTCTTATTTTTAATTCAACATTTTAATAACACTGGCTTGAGGGGTTTTGAAATCCCAAGTAAGACAATTTAAGAAGCTGACAATCATTTTTTTTAAATCCTGTCCATTGCAAACTTGAACTGGTTACAAAGTGACCCTCTTCTGGTATTAAACAGAGGACCTATGGTGAGAAACCAATATTTGAATAATTGTGCTGTGTGTATTCAGAAACTGTTGCTTTTCATTTATTTATAAAACTACCTTTGTAAATAATGTGAGCATACTAGAGTGCATTGTAATCATTCTATTTAAAAATATTGGTTGAAAAAACACTATCTCTAGCCATCTGTCACAGAGTGTCTCTGTCACTGCCCAGTGAATTACAGCTGGACTCCCATACCTACTCCAAAAGGCATGACAACAACAGGAGCCTTTGCCTTGGGAGAATCCAGTTGGAAAAGACCCTGACTGTTCAAGGGCCCAGATCCCAAAGTCTCTGAACTAAGGTAAAAGCCCTGAAGCCCTTGCAGGCACTGAAAGGCTTCTCTGTGATCAGACTTTCTTTTCTTATACTCAAAAGGGGTGGACTGGGAGGTGTAACCTGGGTGGTGGGGGCTGAGCCACAAAAGAAGAGACAGGCCCCCCATAAGACTGAACTATAACTAAAAAGGGGGGATGTCAGGGTGGGAGACAACCTGCTGCACCCCTGCCTGACCCCTAGTGGCACTGGTGGTGAGCATTCCCCTTTACAAGGCCTAGTGATGAGACATAATATTTGACTTAGATTTTGGATTCAAATCCCACCCGTGTCAGTAGTGGAAAAATTATAATCTGGCTATTTTTTGGCCTTCTATGTGTGAAGCGAATATAGTGGCTCTCAGTGGACAGATGTGTGCACCACAGTTGACACTGATGGGAAAGCAAAGGAGCCAAGAGCCAAAACACTTACTCACCCTCCCACACTTAATGGTGGTTTGAATAAGTCAAATTGTTGGAGCACTGTCGGGAAAGTTTGCTCTCTTGCTGCTGACTTTGTTCTCCAAGTACTGTCCCTCAGTTTTTGTGAATTAAAGGATTGTGAAAAAAAATGTTTTAGCAGAAATATGAGAATAAAGGCATGGTACCTCCTAGCAGTAGATTTAGGAAGGTCTCCTGATAGGTTATGAGGTGATGGCTAGTTTAGTGTGAAAAATCTTCCACTGTAGTTACCCGATTGTACCCAATCTGTGGCTAAAAAGCAAATGGCACCTTCCATTGCTGTCAGCTGTTTAAATGTAGACTGTACCCTTTTTTTCAGTCCACTCTTCTACAAGTTGACCTGTGAAGTTGTTCTTGCTATGTATAAACTGTCAAAAATGCTTAGGGTCTCATTTTCTGCCCATACTGCTGTAAATCAGAATAACTGGACTGAAGTCACATGCGTTACATCACTATAACACCCCAAGTTGAATTTGTCACTTCAGAACTGCTGGCTTCCATTTGATGCAGGGGAAAAGTCGTCTGACAGCAGAGTGAGAGAGCTCAGTATCTGAGCATTTTGGTTTGATAATGGGCTAACAAACAAATGATGATGTTTAGTACTAGATTGTGAATACTTGGTGAGAGTTACTCTGGGGGCACAATGGGACCTCAGTCGTTGTTGGCTTTTAGGTACTACCATAATAAACACTACCAACAATAAACACAATTATTGTTAATAATAGTCCCATGAGTAAGCCTTCTGGAGTCAATGGAACCACTAGTGGGAGTAAGAGGGCTCACCAGTGTGAGCAAAGGGCTCTCAGGTTGGCCCTTGATATGCTCAAAAAGAGGAATGTAGATAGACAAGAAAGGATTTCCCATCCTATCAGATTTAAATAGAAGTATTTTTATAAGCTTTCTTACAATATAGTGTAATAACCCTTGTTTAAATACAAAACTCTCCAACAATCTCTCACAGTCCATCTCCCTCTTCTAGATGCTCCAGCAGTGACGTTACAATGCTTTATCTAGTTTATGGTTTTGCATCGCACTCGTCATTGCAATTTTAGAAAGTACCAGAGAAATGGACTAGTGAGCAACAGACAAGCAAGATGATAAAAGGTATGTTTTTATATGTATATATCTAGAGAGAGAGAGAGAGAGAGAGTGTATGTTTATAAAATATAAATTGCACTGGAATTGACATGCTTCTTGTGGCATTGTAGAAGCAGAGAATCTTCTGGCAGGATTTGAATAAATAGCTATAATAACACCATACCACATCATGATAAATATTTATCTTTTTTAGAGCCAGTAAATACTGCCTAATACATATTTGTTTATTTTACCAGAATGAGTGTCCACCTGTCAATTTTAGGAAATGCTACAACTTTATTTCCAATAATGTTGTATTTTTCTTTGACTTTTTTTTATTGTTCTTTGTGTTTTTTTGAGCCAACTTTGCAGTGCTACGGTACAGGAAAAAAAAAATGCTTACCAGTATATTACCATCCCCATGGATGCAGAACTTAATAGGCATGAAATTGACTGATGCACTTAAAGGGAGCAGGTCCATGTGCATATGGTGCCAGCAGTTTTTAGGGTTTATAATCAGTAAATGGATTTTAATACAGAAATGGTTTTTAATAATGATATAATTGATACTATTATAACTCCAGCTTGTATTCTACACAGTGAAAACTGCAATATTCACTTTTTTTGTTTTATTTTAGAAAAATTCATCTGAATGTCAAATCTATGAGCTATATCAATGCAGCACCTTATTTTTCAGGAAAAGACAGCACCAGTCTACAATGTTAATTTTTTATACCTTGATTACCACCACCAATGCCTCTCATCTCTGAGACAGTGGCTTGGGATTCTGAGCCTATTATGTTGCTTGGAATCTTAGGTCTGATTCTAGTCCTCCTGAAGTCAATGTGAGTCTTTCCACTTACTTCAGCTGGACTCGGATAAAGCTGTCTGTGATTTTCATCCATTCCTTAAGGTGAAGATCTACTCTGAAAACCATGAGCTGTCATGATGACTGTAGGTCAGTGACTTCTAGGTCAGACCTTATTTAAGTTTACAAGCAAAGAATTGTTGTTTTCCGTCAACAGGACAAACTGTTCTTTATTGCTCAAGCTTCATCATCAGTAATAAAGATTTAGGAAGCAAAAGTTCCGACCTGTTTGACATTAATGCTTTCAGTAGAATTATACAGGTGTAACTGAGGGCAGAATTGGGCAGTTGGAACTTAGTTTACATTCTGTTGATGTGTGAGCCAGAAAAGAGTTCAGCTCTTTCCTGTAGATGTGATCGTTCTGCAGTGCTACCAGGAATAAAAGATAATTAAAATGTATTTTTCTCATGGAAGCAAGTAGATGTGACTCAGAATGCACTCAGGGAACAGTTCTGCTGAGTTAAAAGATGCCATTTTTATTTGGTCACCATAACTGCACTGTTATGCAAGAACAAAGTGGCATAGACTTAACCCTGCACTCATTAGGCCTGATTCATATCTGCCCTGCAGCTTGTATAGTCATTTACACCATTGCAATAGTCAACTGTTCTGATCTGATACCATTTAATATATATGCTGCACTGACTCTGCACAACGGGCAAAGGAGTGGGGAATTAGACCCACTGTTTACATTTTAGTCCAAAGGACATAGAAGTCAAACATCCTTCTCCCCGTCCACCATGCTCTGCCATTAACATCAGTTAGTTTTTGTAAAACACATTGCATTCCTTTCCCCAGGAAGCTGAGCACATTATCTGTACAACACTCCAATATATTGCTAGAAACATTCCACTGTTAAGTTTTTAGAGAGTTCTTTTCATAGCTAGCAACCTTGATGTGACCACAGCACCTGTTTTTACCTGATAAGATCATTAATTTTTTTCCTCTCCAGCATTTGTGTTGAGCATAAGCAACTCTTTGTTTATACGTGACAATTATTGCCCGGATATCAGCTTGCTGGAACGCTGACCCATATTTCCTGATTTAATAAAAACAAACAAACAAACCATTAAATGACCAATTAGAAGAGAGCACTTCAACAAAAGTGGAATGAACTGTATTATTATGAGAGCGCAGGTTTCTCATTAGCTGAAATAGAGCTAAGACCACTCCTGGAATCAGTCATCATGCAGCTTTTCAGCCGTCACTCTGCTGCAGCAGCGGCCGTCTCTTAGTCAAAATGACAGCATAGCACTGATCTATATAGTTCTCTCAGCAAGAGCGAGAACAGTTGCATATTCACAATAAATGTGTTTCTGGAATAAACACATTGGGAAGTACAGCTTATTTTTTTAAGAGAAATTTTCTTATCCTCCCTCTCTCCTTTTTTTTAAATTTAGTAGGTTGCTGTCATGTACAACATTTTAGTTTTGTAACTATTCTAGGCAGAGCTTTATAACTGTAGTCTATGGAACTTATGATTTTGTTTTTCTGCATACTGCAGCTTTACATTTCTAAAAGTCTGCTGGTGGCAGCTGTCATTTTGTGTTCAGTTCAGATGTGGACTAACAGAAGAGAGACGTGCTCTGCTCTCTCATGAGCCAGCTGCACCAGTGTTTAGCAATCCTGGGAGCCCTAAGATAGCAAGGCTCCTAAGACGGCAGCTTTTATCAGCGCTGTGTTGAATAGACTTGCTCTGGGTGGGTTTCAGTGACACATTGCTGCAAATGGCATGGAGTGGGAGAGCCATTATACAAGGGCTCCCAGAATCGATACCACTGATTCAGTTATCAAGAGTGGAATTTTCTGTCAAAAACCCTAGTGTAGACAACATTCTGGAGTCTTTACGTTTGCTTTTTCTGGTTTTGCCTTCATCTATATGAAGAGTGGTTTGGACTTAAAGTACGTAGTTGTGTATCAGATTCTTTAGTGTCAAGGGCCCAGATCCACAAAGGACTTAGGTTCCTAACTTCTGTTGATTTGTCTGGATCAACGGCCATATACGTACTGTGACAGGGTCGGGCCAGATGGCTACAGGAGAGTGCTAGAAAGCAGATATATTAGCCCCAGGTTAAGTAGGTCCCTTTTCCCTGGGTAGGGTAACAGGGAAGGTTCCAGAACAATCAGGAACTTTCTGGAAACAATTAAGGCAGACAGTCTGATTAGAACACCTGCAGCCAATCAAGAAGCTACCAGAATCAGTTAAGACAGGCAGGCTAATCAGGGCACCTGGGTTTAAAAAGTGATCATGAGCTAATTCAGTTCAAACTGAATGGAAGGATTAACAAAAATAAATCTGCAACTAGGGTTTTTGATTTCAAAAGGGCTGACTTTCAAAAATTAAGGAAATTAGTTAGGGAAGTGGATTGGACTGAAGAATTTATGGGTTTAAAGGTAGAGGAGGCCTGGGATTATTTTAAATTAAAGCTGCAGAAGCTATCGGAAGCCTGCATCCCAAGAAAGGGGAAAAAATTCATAGGCAGGAGTTGTAGACCAAGCTGGATGAGCAAGCATCTTAGAGAGGTAATTAAGAAAAAGCAGAAAGCATATAGGGAGTGGAAGAAGGGAGGGATCAGTAAGGAAAGCTACCTTATTGAGGTCAGAATATGTAGGGATAAAGTGAGACAGGCTAAAAGTCAAGTAGAGTTGGACCTTGCAAAGGGAATTAAAACCAATAGTAAAAGGTTCTATAGTCATATAAATAGGAAGAAAACAAAGAAAGAAGAAGTGGGACCGCTAAAAACTGAGGATGGAGTGGAGGTCAAGGATAATCTAGGCATGGCCCAATATCTAAACAAATACTTTGCCTCAGTCTTTAATAAGACTAAAGAGGATCTTAGGGATAATGGTAGCATGATAAATGGGAATGAGGATATGGAGGTAGACATCACCATATCTGAGGTAGAAGCGAAACTCAAACAGCTTAATGGGACTAAATCGGGGGGCCCAGATAATCTTCATCCAAGAATATTAAAAGAATTGGCACAAGAAATTGCAAGCCCATTAGCAAGAATTTTTAATGAATCTGTAAACTCAGGGGTTGTACCGTATGATTGGAGAATTGCTAACATAGTTCCTATTTTTAAGAAAGGGAAAAAAAGTGATCCAAGTAATTATAGGCCTGTTAGTTTGACATCTGTAGTATGCAAGGTCTTGGAAAAAATTTTGAAGGAGAAGGTAGTTAAGGACATTGAAGTCAATGGTAAATGGGACAAAATACAACATGATTTTACAAAAGGTAGATCGTGCCAAACCAACCTGATCTCCTTCTTTGAGAGAAGTAACAGATTTTTTAGATAAAGGAAACGCAGTGGATCTAATTTACTTAGATTTTAGTAAGGCGTTTGATACTGTGCCACATGGGGAATTATTAGTTAAATTGGATAAGATGGGCATCAATAGGAAAATTGAAAGGTGGATAGGGAATTGGTTAAAGGGGAGACTACAACGGGTCCTACTGAAAGGTGAACTGTCAAGTTGGAGGGAGGTTACCAGTGGAGTTCCTCAAGGATCAGTTTTGGGACCAATCTTATTTAATCTTTTTATTCCTGGGCACAAAAAGTGGGAGTGTGCTAATAAAGTTTGCAGATGATACAAAGCTGGGAGGTATTGCTAATTTAGAGAAGGACAGGGATACCCTACAGGAGGATCTGGATGACCTTGTAAACTGGAGTAATAGGAATAGGATGAAATTTAATAGTGAGAAGTGTAAGGTCATGCATTTAGGGATTAATAACAAGAATTTTAGTTATAAGCTAGGGACGCATCAACTAGAAGTAACGGAGGAGGAAAAGGACCTTGGAGTATTGGTTGATCATAGGATGACTATGAGCTGCCAATGTGATATGGCTGTGAAAAAAGCTAATGTCGTCTTGGGATGCATCAGGAGAGGTATTTCCAGTAGGGATAAGGAGGTTTTAGTACCGTTATATAAGGCACTGGTGAGACCTCACCTGGAATACTGTGTGCAGTTCTGGTCTCCCATGTTTAAGAAGGATGAATTTAAACTGGAACAGGTACAGAGAAGGGCTACTAGGATGATCCGAGGAGTGGAAAACTTGTCTTATGAAAGGAGACTCGGGGAGCTTGGCTTGTTTAGCCTAACTAAAAGAAGGTTGAGGGGAGATATGATTGCTCTCTATAAATATATCAGAGGGATAAATACCAGAGAGGGAGAGGAATTATTTAAACTCAGTACCAATGTGGACACAAGAACAAATGGATATAAACTGGCCACTAGGAAATTTAGATTAGAAATTAGACGAAGGTTTCTAACCATCAGAGGAGTGAAGTTTTGGAATAGCCTTCCAAAGGAAGCAGTGGGGGCAAAAGATCTATCTTGCTTTAAGATTAAACTCGATAAGTTTATGGAGGAGATGGTATGATGGGATAACATGGTTTTGGTAATTAAATATTCATGGTAAATAGGCCCAATGGCCTGTGATGGGTTTTTAGATGGGGTAAGATCCAAGTTACCCGGGAAAGAATTTTCTGTAGTATCTGGCTGATGAATCTTGCCCATATGCTCAGGGTTTAGCTGATCGCCATATTTGGGGTCGGGAAGGAATTTTCCTCCAGGACAGATTGGAAGGCCCTGGAGGTTTTTCACCTTCCTCTGTAGCATGGGGCACGGGTCACTTGCTGGAGGATTCTCTGCTCCTTGAGGTCTTCAAACTACAATTTGAGGACTTCAATAGCACAGATATAGGTGTGAGGTCTTTTTTAGGAGTGGTGGGTGAAATTCTGTGGCCTGCATTGTGCAGGAGGTCAGACTAGATGATCATAATGGTCCCTTCTGGCCTAAATATCTATGAATCTAAAAAGGAGCTCACTTCAGTTTGTGGTGTGCGTGCAAGGAGCTGGGAGCAAGAGGCGCAAGAAGCTGAGAATGAGAAGGCATACTACTGGAAGACTGAGAAGTACAAGCATTATCAGACATCAGGAGGAAGGTCCTGTGGTGAGAATACAGAAGGTGTTGGGAGGAGACCATGGGGAAGTAGCCCAGGGAGTTGTAGCTGTCACACAGCTGTTACAGGAGCCACTGTAGACAGTTGCAATTGACAGGGACATGGGCTGGAACTCGGCGTAGAGGGCAGGCCCGGGTTCCCCCCATCCCTCCATCCCCCACAACACCCTACTTGATACTGGAGGAGTTGACCTGGACTGTGGGTTCCACCAGAGGGGAAGGTCTCTGGCCTTTTTCCCGATCCACTAGGTGGATCAGCAGAGACTGCGGGGATTGTTCTTCTTCCTTTTCCCCATGCTGGCCAGTGATGAGGCTAACTGAGTGAACGGCAGATTTGAGTCACGAAAGTGGCCAAACTGAGGGCTGCCATGAACCTCTGAGGCGAGCAAATCTGCCAATAAGCGCAGGACCCACCAAGGCAGAGGAGGAACTTTGTCACAGTACCTAGATCAACAGATTGATTATACCATTATATTTTCTGTTTGGTGCAGGTGTGAAGAAACTCAGTATCTCAGGGTGACCGTCAGGCCACTGGTTCAAATTCAGATAAGTTGCTAGTATCAATGAGTGTCTTATTTAGTTTGGCCTTTCAGAAAGGCCTCTGAACTCCCAGTGTTTGATATCAGAAATGGGCAAAACAGACCCCCAAAATGGTTTTCAAAAAAATGCCTGAAACATTCTGCCATTTCATTTCATGTGATCTTGAAGCCCCATAAGTATTTGGTTTTACAAGATTTCAGGAAAATGGACATTTTTTGTGTTGAAGTATGCAAAAAACAGAGAAGCAATTTTTTTTCTTGAAAATGTGCACTTGTAAACATCTAACCTTAGGTGGAAGGAGTCTGTGTCCATTTGTATGGGGAGTGTGTCCCCTCCTGGACAAGCTGCATGTTTGTCTAGTGCAACACAGGCCTCAAACTGTGGTCAGTGGGTCACTGTTAGCCCATGGAACGCTTGCTGGTGGACTGCAGTGAACTGGTTTGGGAACATTATTCCCCTTAGCACTTCTGTGTAGTGCTAAGGATATATTATGACAGGAAACTGAGCCACAAAGGACAAGATCCTCAGCTGGTGTAAACTGGCATCACTCCATTGAAGTCAATTTACACCAGCTGAGATTCTGGCTTAGAAAGTGTGTGATGAGCCTGAGGGAACACTGTGGTCTAGTAGGTTAGGCATGAGTCCGGGCATCAGGACACTCGCATGCTATACTGGTGCTGGTATTTACTTGCTGGATGACCTCAGGCAAATGATTTAACTTCTCAGTTTTCCAGTTTCTGCATTTCTAAAATTAGGGTAATTATATTTATCTACTTCATAGAGTGATGTGAGGCAGAACTAAATAAGGTTTGCAATAGGATTATAAGTACAAAGCCAAAGGCAGGGTGTAGCAGAGATGGGAGTAAAATACAGGAGTGTTTGACTCCCAATCTCATGCTTTACACTATAACTAGTCCCTTTGGCTATGTCAGTGTAGGCCCAGGACAAAATGGACAATGGAAAATGCATAACCTTGTGAATTCCCTCTGGCTCAGGATGATCAACGTGGGTAATACGACACTGCCATTAACCCTACAGCTACCTGTTCTCTGGATATGCACAAACAGAATATGTCTGCTTCCACTGCTGCCATTAGGCCCTTTTCATGAGAACCTAAAGAATGCCTGCAATATTATTTGAATGACCCCTTGTCCGTTATGCAGTTTAACTCTTTGGTCTCAGCAATGCTCATACAGCTCCTGTAAAGTTAGCCAAACAACTCATCTGTGAGGAATAGAGGTATTGTTAGATCATATAAGTTCTTCAGAGGAATCGTTCCTTTCTCAAGATGTAACCAATTGGAAATAACATTTTGACAGTGAACATTTCCAATACTACCATTTCATCAGAACCCAACTCATTCATTTTCTATCCGGCTGAAGCTCATAGTAGATCTTCCTCTTCCAAGTTTGACAGGTTAGGGAGTCCAGAACAACATACATATATATTCTTCGTTGGAGAGTAATCTGTTTTCTAGTGCACTGGTGTTGATTTCCCTTTAAATATAGAGCTGCATGGAGCTCCACTTTCAATTTCACTGCAAAGGTTTAAGCATGGGCCGCGGGTGAGCCCTATGCTTGGGTAGCTAACCCCTGGCCCAGCCCGCCCCTTTAGCCTGAGGCCCCTTCCCTCCCATCGAAGCCCAGAGGCCCCCCACGTGGCTGCCAGCCCCTCCCCCCCAGGCCGTCCTGCCCCCCACCCCCCCGTGCGCCAGGCAGACGGCGTGACCCCTCTCCCCCAGCCCCGGAGCGCAGGCTGGCCCCTATTAGCCCCAGCCTGAGCCTGGGACCTGGCCATGGGGGGAAGAATCCCCCACAGCACGGTGCTGGGAAGCAGGAAGGGGTCTGGGGGTGGAGCCTTTCCCTGCCTTCGGTACCTGCCGCTCATGGGTTTAAGCCACAGAAGACATACAACTTGCATGAGCACACAAGAGAGGACATTCCCTAAGAAATGCTTCTGGGGAAATAAAATAGGCAGCTACTAACAATTTATGCTCAGTTCGAACAGTTTTCTTAGAAAATCTAATGCCACAAAATCAGAGCATTTAAATGATTCTGGTTCCAACCACACCCAAAGATTTTCTCTGAGATTTCACTTTTGAAACAAATAGCTGTAACAGAGAAGAACCTTTAAAATATCACCATGTAGCCCTGACATTTTCTAAGGCATATGAAAATAACAAAAAATAACATTCAAAAGACATCAAACATGAAGAAACCTCCAAAGGCCAATCTTTCTTCCAAGCCTTGTAAACAATATACATGCATACTGTAGAGAGACACATAAAATGTGCGCTCTGCATTTCAGGTAAAGTTGTGATCATAAATGGAGTGTAACATAAGTAGAATATTGATTACTTCCACTGGCAGACCATGAACAAACAAGTCCCAACAGAATTGTTCACTGTTGCTTGTGCCCTTTATTTAGCTGGGTTTTAGATGAAAGAAAGCTAACAAAGGTATGAGATAAAGGACTGGCAGTTGTGAGCTCCTTCAAACAATCCAATTGCGCACTAATAAAGTCTGTGGAAATAGGGCCTGACCCTAAGAAGTGCACCCCCCAAAGTATCTTCTGCTAAAGCCAATGGGAGCTGCAGGTGCTCAGCACTATGTTGCTTGAGGACTGTGGTTTCTAACAGACATTAATTAAAGCCTCTTCACAGAGGCTTCTTACACTAAAATTAACACTTGTTTGAACTGCAAATCAGTCGGAGCATTCCGAATGCAATTTGTCAAGCAAAGAGGAATCAATCCAAGTGAAGCAAAGATGGAACACTTTAACTGTAGGCCTTAATACAACCCTAACAATATTTCCCAACAATCCTCTCACATTCTTGCTGGGTTTCCATAAGTAGGATTCTCTAGCAGGAATTTCATTTTCCTCTAACTTCTTACAAAAAATAACAAGGTAACATACAGTCAAATGAACAAGTACGATATTTATCGGTAAGCACTTCAGGGCAGGAGCCATCTATTACTCTGTGCTTGTACGGTGACTACCACAACGATGCCTTGTTCTTGGTTGGTCTGTAGGCGCTGCTGTAATAAAAGTTTATTATTATTAATGATACTAAGTAAGCACATTGAGCTTTAAATACAAAGAAACTGAAGCTATGTCTAAATGACCCTCAGGAGCATTATATCATTTATCATCTATCATTTATAAAACCTTAATCTAAAAATCTCTCAGGAGTCCTAGACATCTGTATTCCTAGGCTTTTCCTGAAGAGATGGATTGATACATGTAGGACAGTCTCATTGGTTAAATGATTACCTATGGTGGGCAAATACCAAATGCGATTTATATTTTGACCAACTGAGTCAGCTTTGGGAAGGAAGCATAAGTCTTTGTATTATAGATATTTATTTTTGTTTTCTACATTGTAATGTTTAAGCAAGTAAGTCCTTTGCAAACACATTAACAAAATTAATAGACATAAGAGTAGCATTCTTCCTCTCTGTGCTTTCTCTTGCTCTAATTGAAGTCAGGATCAGATCTCAAACTGGGTCTTTGTCTGTTACATTCAAGACTACATATTTCCCCAGTGCTGTTTGTCTTATTTAAAATCAATCCAAGATGCATTATTAATAGAGTGCAAAGAGAGAATCCCATCTTTACAAACTTCTGACTTTGTGGACTTAGGCAAACTGAGTCTAGGTCTACGTATCAACTAAGAGTCTGTCAGGCTTAATGCTGGTAGAACATTATTAAGTTGTTAAAATTGCAGTAAAATGCAATAGTGTTTGGATTTTCCTAAATGCTGGTGACTGAATGACTGTAATACTCATGTGCTAATCTCTCCATTTCTCGTGTTAAGAGTAATATCTGTACCTGTGTGTTACATAACTTCCATATGGCTGGCACAGACCTCATAATAATGAGCCATTAATCATTGCTGAGTTTTGCCCACAGAAATGGCTACACCCCTTTGCAGGAGAGAGTGGTCAGTTAATAAGCATTAAAAAGCCTCAGGTCCAAAGGAAATGCCTTGATTCTCAACACAGCAGGTAGAACCAGTTTAGAGGACAGTGTAGAAGGGGAAACACCCACCCAGGGAGGAATCGCACAGGATTACTTCACCAAAGAATTGGCTCATGGACCTCCCCCCAGTCCCCTGTGAACCCTAGAGTCAGAATGGTCACATGGCAGGATTATGGATAAAAGCTGCCTAGCAGAAGGAAACAAGGTTCTTTTTACCAGATTGGATCTTTAAAGGGAAGGATTTTGTCTTCCAGGTGAAGGACCTCGAGATACCTGTGACAACCCCCAGGGTACAACCTGGACTGTGGGACCACTGTGTCCCCTTTACCTCTCTGGATCAGAGTACCTCTCACATTGCTCTGCTAGTGACCAGCAGCCCCTTCAGGCTTCGCTGTCACATAGCCATTAGCACACGAAGGCACACCCAAAGTTACATACAGGCTCTCACAGCCTCTCATGAACTATACACAGTGAGATACCAGCAAATCTGCCCAGCACCAGCCTTGCATACCAGAAATGTACAATCTTACACTGTTCCAGACCTTCTTGATCAGTGCAAGCTCATTAATTAGTTTGCTACTTCAGAAAAGGATGGTGGACATGCCCCAACCTTTTATAATCTGAGCAGATTCCCTAAACACTTTAGACAAATTTACTGGTAAAGATAAAACATTAAAATAAGTTTATTAACTACAGAAAGATAAATTTTAAATGATTATAAGTGTTAGGCATAGAGGTCAGAGTTGGTTACATGAGAAATAAAAGGTAAAATCACGGTTTAAATCCTAAACGTTATCAGACTAAGCAAGATTTGAATCAAGCAGTTTTTCTCAGCCCACTAGGCATTGCAAACAGTTCACAGTTCTTAATACACAGGCTGAATTCCCTGCTCAGCCTGGGACCAATCTCCCCAGTTCAAAGTCTTTTCTTCCAAACGTTTTTGTTGCCTTCAGAGTAGGTGGGGGAAGAGAGAGGTAAACTCATGGTGTCATTGTCCCTTATTTTAGACTCTCAGTTCATGTGCCTGGACAAATATTGGCTCACACCATGGAGTTAAGCATCACATATCCTGATACCTTTATGAGTTACAGAGTTGAGCAATCCCCCATAGTGCAGAGCTTGAGCAACTGTCTTTTATTGAATTGTAAATCTCATATTTATAATTCCCCTAGTGGTCAATGGCTGGTGATAGTCACTTAACACCAGTCTGGGTGTGAGTCACCCACTTTGTTGCCACTGGAGAAGTATCTGTGAGCATCCCCCAGACTCTCAACATACTGTATTTCAATAACAACCATATAGCAAAATCTCATAACTCAATATACAATGATGCTATACATATTTTGACAGAACAATGAGTTTCGGCGAATCATGATTTTTCAGAGGATACCTTAAAAGGCATTCTTTGTACAAAATATCATAACCATTTACAAGTGGTGATTGTGGGGGTTACAGTGTGCTATTCTGAAGTACCAAGTGTCACAATGCCACAGCTGGGGTAAGCCTCAGAAGCTGAACTATAAGACCTTGTTACGGTGAACAGAAATTTGATAAGATAATAGACTTTGCCTATCTGAGTCTTTAGTATTTTTAGCATTGTGAAAATATCTCCTCCTTCATTTTCATTCAATATATAAAGCCTACGTAAGTTTATTTCAGGATTGGACTGAGTGTTGCCCAATTGGATACAGGAGGGAGATCTAAGGAGGATTTGACCAGTGGTATGTGTCTGGTCTCTTTGGAACAGAGGAACTTGGATTTTCTGTGACATTAAAGTAAAAGGGCCCAATATCACAGAGGTTCACTTACTTGGTGTCAAGATGTACTGAGGATCCCAAGAGTATTGTTTAAACTGTATACTGAGGCTGGCAAAAGCCTAGGAAGTTAATAAGCCATGTGATTAACTGGTGTGTCTAAGGAATTAGAGCCCTAGCTGACACTGGGTTAAATTCCCTATTATTGAACAGTTCTGCCCTGAAGTAGAACCTACAGTCTTGAGATACGCAGGGGCATGACGCATACATTATAACTTGTCACTGTTAACAGATCATAGCAGCAATACCTTTCTCTTCTCTTTTCATAGGCTTACTTGGGAATAAGCAAACAACATTTTCCAATCTACAGCTTCACCAATGAATTGTGCTAACAATTATTAAAGTCAATATTACATACACCTCTTTCTCCTCCAACAAGTGCTCCTCCACGAGGATCTTCCTTCAACCCTACTTCCTTGCATGATAAGTTGTTCCCTTCCAACCCATGCTATCAATGTCGGTAGAGCCACTTTTGGAACTACTTCTTTGCTATGGTTACCTTCTCACCTCCTGCCCCGCACCAAGTTGCCTTGTCCCTTGGTCATTGGGCTTTCCCTTTACTCCAGTTGGCTGCAGCCAGCATCCTGGCAATATCTTTTGGGAATGAGATTCCCATGCCCATGGCTTTAGCTGCAAATCCAGCCAGGTACTGTTGTCCCTATTCAAAATCCTTGAGTACTTGTTGGTGTTTCCCTTGCCATAATAATGGTGTGCACTTGGTCTAATATAATCATTCACTCCAAATTATCTTCACAAAAATAAATTTTTCTTTATTTTGGAAAGTGGAGGGAAAATGTAAGGAAATGAAGCTACACAGAATATAGCATCTCTAGGAAAGGCAAAATGATGCTAGGATGTATGATAACTCTGGTGGCTACAGTCTTTTGACTTAAACCCAAATACTCTTTGAGTTCATTGGGTCCGGAATTCAAACTGATAGACTCCATGTTTTCATTGACTCTCTAGTTCAGTATGACATGCTCCTGCAGCTAGCAGATACTGTGGGTCTAATTATCGTTCCAGCTACACTGGGGTAAATCAGGAGTAACTCAGCTGAAATCCATGGAATTACTCCTGAGTAGATGAGGAGCATTAGGCTCTGTATTTTTTCAGCTGTCAGTGTTGCAGATACAGTTGTTTTGGGGACCCGTGGAGTTGTCATGAAGTGTAAATGACTACTAGATAAGAAAGGGAGTTGAGCCATGTTTCCACTGATGAGGTCTGCATACTTAGATCTTCTGTAGCTGTGACACTGGGGGTACATATATATATATATGAGCATTTGGAAGAGCCCTGCTGAGCTTCGCTTCTTTCATCCAGTACAGAAAATGTCAGCACTCCCTCGGAGAAAGCAGTAGATTTACCACTGAGCATATTTTCACTATAGTACGTTTCATAATGGGGCTTTTACTCAATAAGTAAATGGTCTATTTTCCCAGGATTTAAGATTTCTACTCAGCCCTCTTCTTAAAAGACTTAAACTCAGGGGGGAATAGTAATTCGTCAGTCATCACAGCCCAGTCTTGGCCTTCTCTTACACAATCTTCAAATTCTACTGGATATTTTGTGTAGGGATTTTAATTCAGACTATAGTCCTTGTAATGATAATTAGGGTTACTTTCCTTCTCTGTCTTTTATTTAAGTGAAAAATATAACAATAAAGCACCAACTATGACTCGTGAACTTGTGAATGGGTGAAAGTAAGTTAACTTACTATGTAAAAGACTTTTTGATAAAATGGTTTTCGTTATCTCATCTCTGTGATTTATGGGTGCTAACAGGTAGTCAAGATTCCTAGTGAGGGAAATAGAAATCTGAAAAAAGATGCATGAATTGAAAACACTAAATCCCCTTTGGCTGGGAGGTCAGTCCCCTTAGAGCCTGGTCCAAAGCCCATTGGAGTCTATCCATTAACTTCAATGAGCTTTAGATCTGACCATGGTTTTGTGAGTGAGGACTGGGATCCTGAGCTTTTTGTCTCCCACAGGTTTTACAACAACATAGCTCCAGTGTTGCAGTGGAAATGCTCCTAACTGTCAGCAATGTCAGGATCAGGCCTAGAGGCGCTTATAACTCGATCAGTTATTTTCTCCTTAATCTATTTATCTGAGTTTCCTTAAGGGTTTTACATGTTGTTGCCCCTTTGCCAAGCAGTAGCACATGTGAGGGCTCTGAAGTTGACTTTCTTGTTGGAGGAGAAATCAATGATGTGCAGTCTGTGCAACTTCTTTATTTTACACTGTATAACCAGTCCTTGAACAGCGGTGGCTAAACAGCACACTGGAAATACTCTTTTTCAGGAATCTTGGACAAAATACCAATGTCCAGTATCCAGGAGCAACTCTGTGCCACAAACTGACTCTAATTAGAGATATTAAGGCAGTGAGCAAACTCCCTTGCTTCTGGCAATGCTTTCTACAGAAGAAAATACCTCATAAAACTAACAACAATGCAGCATTGTTCAAAGACTGAGCAATGCTTAAATGGTAAATTAAAGAACTTGTAAAGCTATATGTAACAGCCAACTGGTAACTCCTGCAATACAGTATTTATTGTGTGGTTAAAGAGTTGACTGGTGGTTTGAGCTGTGTTTTTTACTTTGTAATTCATGAACACCTACTGAGCACTAAGTAGGAACCTGTTTGTTATCCTATTTAATCTTTATATAACTGGTAGGTAGTTAGGCACTCTAATGATAACAAAGTCAAAGCAGATGTTTGAACAAGTTTAATTATGGCAATTTAGTTAAACCTGTGAACTTTTCTAACATAGACAAGTCCTTAGATTCCATTTTGTATTTAAAGCATCTTGTAGGACAACGCACATTTTTTTATATCTTGGCTGTTTGTTGATTTTGTTGCTTTCATTTTTTCTTTGGTTAATGTCTTCAGACTATGTTAGGAGATTAAAGATCAACTGCAGGTTCAGATCTACACAAAGATAGGTGGTATCTAGTGCAGGTAGCTGTGCTAAACAGTCTAAAGGGGCTGGAGTTCTGCCCTCACCTCTTCCCCTGCCCCAGCCAATGTAGTAGGCCCGGCACAAGGGGAAAGCAAACATTTAATCCTTTTAAAAGTTCCTGCTCTGGCATGGGCTCCCCCTGTGCTGCAGAGGCATTCTGACGCAGTTGGCCAGAATGCATTTAGCTAGAATATGTCTGGAGACTGCCTCTGGGGCAGAGTGCACTCACACAAAATAGGATCATGGTTTTAAATTCCAGAATAAAGCCTCTACCAAATACAGTTTATTTTTCAACTGTGGGAGGGGAGAGGTAGCGATATTGTTTTCTAATACATAAGCCCCCATATAGCACTTTACAAACATCAGCTAATTAATCCAGAGGCCCAAATTACTCAAATGCACATATAATTTTTTCTCCCTGTAGTAGGAAGAGCGCCTGAAACATAAGCCGTTTTATCAGAGGCCTGGTATGAGACAGGACCTGCTCACAGAATCTGGCAAGAACAGGGCTGATATTGCAGAAATACACATTCCTAAGAAGTGCTAGTTACAGTGTACTTATGCAAACACATTGTGATATTAAGTGGTACCAGAACATCCTGATTTTAAGTATGGTACAGAAACATCCCCCAAAAGTAACAGGAACACATTGACCCTCCTAAAAGATAAGGTCAGGATGACAGTACGTAATAGAGATGTTTTAATTTAATCAACATGTACAAGGTGATGGATAATAACTTACCATGTTAGGGGGCAGTAACTAACTATGCTAGAAGGGAAGTATTAACTTCTTTGTATGGGGGTATAAAAATGTATTTCAGAGGGAGTATTTTTGTTCTGCCATTTACTGAGTTGGTCCATTGTTATGGCATACATGTATTAGTGGTCCGGTAGAGTTTGCTGGATACTAATACCGTGCTGTGTTGACAATAAACCTGGATGGGTGCCTTTGTCCCTTAACGGATCTTGTGGTTATTGGGTGGTTTGCTTGAGGTCTGCTGTGCCAGCTGTCTGCGCAGGGCTGGGGCAGCACACAGAGGGAACACACACACGCAGCCAAACATCTGTTATCATTTTACCACACTGGTGACCCACAACCGCTGATCTGGTAAGTAAGCGAGCTGTCCTCTGTGGGAATTGTGATCTAACATAACAGAAAACAACAAGCTAGGGAAGATTTTTGCTCCGAGTGCTGAGAGTAAGGGCAGGAACATAAACCCATCTCCCAGCAAGATTTTCACCTTATTTAATAAAACAACATTTTTATTACCAAGACATGTTAGGAGTAAAAATATGATAGCCTCTATTTTATGTAGCCATTGATCTTTAATCTGCAAGGACCTGGAGGTTTTCCACATTGTCATTGCTTTCCAGCCAAAATACGTGACTGCAGGGAAATGGATAAGTGAGTGCCAGTGCGGCTTTTTTTTTTTTTTCCTATGAAAAGACTGAAGTTGCTTTGTGTACATGTGTGGAAAATGCTGATATTTTGTTTCTATAAATATCTTGCTGCCTGCATGCCATATTTCATTTATGCCGTTTCCTAGGAGTATTTGGCTTCTTATCACTTTGACACAGGGTGCTGAATTCAAATGAGCTTTTGCTACAGTTTACCTGGCAGACTATATTTGGAACAGTGGTGACTGTTGTGCACTTCCTGAGCAAGAGTAACTACTGAATGAAACAGATTACACTGAAGCACTGCAAAACACTAAGGTTTATAAAGCATACACTTGCTATATAAATACTAGAGAAAATACAGACTTTCTGGGCAGGTAGGTGTGTAAATATATACTGTGTATATATGTGATGTAACCCCCCACCCCCTGAAATAATTCAATACTATTCTTGGGAGTTTAAACACATGGAAGTAATGAAATTCAAAGTTTCAGTTCCTATTCACAATACCACTGTCCCAGACAATCCCGGGTTTCAGGTCACTGCCCCAAGCCTCCTGTCCCAGTAGAAGGGAATATTTCCTGCATTCAGGGTTGCCCAGAGGAGGGGCAAAAGGGATAGTTTGCCCAAGGCCTCCTGTTCGAGAGGGCCCCGAAACCAAGTGGCATTGCAACCTGATACACGTGGCTACAGCGCCACTCAGGTTTGGCCCAGCCACCCCCTCCATCTCCATCTGCAGATGAGCCAAACCTGAATGGCGCTGCATCCCACTATAGCCACGGGAAGTTGGGAGGTCTTGCATCCACAACTCAGCCCCTTTTGTGGGTCGTGATTTGTATTGCTGCGTCTGCCATACCGTATTCATAGCCCATATTTCCCAAACCAAAAACCTGTATTACCATGGAGTTAAGGTTGAGTGTATGTATCAACAATTCCAGAGTTAAAAACACGATGCTGTGTCCCTCATTTGGCTGCCAAGCAGGGTGAACAGACCAGTAGAGCTGGTTGAAAAATTTCAAACTGACATTTTTTCACAAAGAGCAAGGTAGGGTGACCAGACATCCCAGTTTTAAAGGGACAGTCCCATATTTAAGCCCTCCTGCAGGTGTCCTGTCTTTTTTTTAAAAAAAGGGAAAATTTGTCCTGTATTTTCTGTCTTCCTCTCCATCAGTACTGGCAGTACCCACCCCTGCTCCACCCCCTTCCCCCCCCACTTCACCCCTTCCCCCAAGCCCCCGCCTCACTTCTTTCCAGCTTCTGCCTCCTCCCCCAAGTGACGTCAGGAGCTCCTGGGGGCAGGGCGGAGTAGGCTGGAGTCAGGTTACTCGCTGCTGCTAGTCCCAGGTCCCCCACTAACCCTCCAGACCGCTCTGGACCCTGCGTCCCCTGAAGCACAGGGTCCCCCACAATGTGGGGCCCGGGGTGGTCGCCCTGCTCCATCCTAGGGACAGCACGGCTCTGCTTGGACCCGTTCTGGGCACCACCAAAAATTATACAAACCTGGTGCCCATTGGCATGGGGAAGCTAAGCTCTGGAGTGATGAGGGGAGAGCGATTTCCCGTCTGTTCATGCCCCAAAACTGCAGGCTCCACAGCATCAGGGTAGGGGTTTTGCACCCTCTTCGCTGCCTCCCACCCAGGTCCTGCTCCCAGGAAGCACGGGGCTGCTTCGTCCCCTAGGAGCCCTCCTCTGTTGAGCCACCTCTCTGGCCAGGTTCGCGGAAGCCCCTGCAGTCAGGTTCCCTGGGCAGGAGTGCACAATGCATCCTGTCATAAATATAAAGGGAAGGGTAAACCCCTTTGAAATCCCTCCTGGCCAGGGGAAAGCTCCTCTCACCTGTAAAGGGTTAAGAAGCTAAAGGTAACCTCGCTGGCACCTGACCAAAATGACCAATGAGGAGACAAGATACTTTCAAAAGCTGGGAGGAGGGAGAGAAACAAAGGGTTGGTGTGTCTGTCTGTAGTCGTCTTGGCCGGGGACAGAACAGGAATGGAGTCTTAGAACTTTTAGTAAGTAATCTAGCTAGGTATGTGTTAGATTATGATTTCTTTAAATGGCTGAGAAAAGAATTGTGCTGAATAGAATAACTATTTCTGTCTGTGTATCTTTTTTGTAACTTAAGGTTTTGCCTAGAGGGGTTCTCTATGTTTTTGAATCTAATTACCCTGTAAGATATATACTATCCTGATTTTACAGGGGGGATTTCTTTATTTCTATTTACTTCTATTTTTTATTAAAAGTCTTCTTGTAAAACACTGAATGCTTTTTCATTGTTCTCAGATCCAAGGGTTTGGGTCTGTGGTCACCTATGCAAATTGGTGAGGCTTTTTATCCAACATTTCCCAGGAAAGGGGGAGTGCAAGTGTTGGGAGGATTGTTCATTGTTCTTAAGATCCAAGGGTCTGGGTCTGTAGTCACCTAGGCAAATTGGTGAGGCTTTTTACCAAACCTTGTCCAGGAAGTGGGGTGCAAGGTTTTGGGAAGTATTTTGGGGGGAAGGACGCGTCCAAACAGCTCTTCCCCAGTAACCAGTATTAGTTTGGTGGTGGTAGCGGCCATTCCAAGGATAACGGGGGTAATATTTTGTACCTTGGGGAAGTTTTAACCTAAGCTGGTAAGGATAAGCTTAGGAGGTTTTTCATGCAGGTCCCCACATCTGTACCCTAGAGTTCAGAGTGGGGGAGGAACCTTGACATGGTGGCAGCGGTGGGATTAACCTGAAATCATTTTGAGATCCAGTTGAGATTTTTTGAACTAGAAATACAGATTTTAAAAAGGAATTTTTAGGAAGTCCAGAAGGCAGCTTTGAAACTGAAAGCAGCTTGGTTTCTCTCTGCTTTGTGGCCAAGCAGAGACAAAAGGGGATTATCTTGTGAATTGCAGGTTTTCTTGCCTGGAGGCAGGGTACTTAACTCCTGCAGGGAAATTCACAGTCTTCCAACCCAGAGGTTTTTTTTTTTTTCTTTTCTTCCTAAAAGTAAATAGGGGGTGTGTGCTCTACCCATTTGCCTGGAGACAAAAGTGGCAGGGTTTTTTTTTAGGATTTTGATTTTTTTTTTGTTTTGTTTTACAAGGAGCACAGGTTTGAAAAGAAATTTTTTTTTTTCTTTGGGCTGGGTAAGCAGTTTTCCAAGTAGTTGGAGGTTTTTTGCTTTAATTTGGGCCCAGAGCAGAGACAAGGGAATTGTCTTTTTCTGTAGGCTGACAATCACTATCAGAGAATAGGTACTCTATTCCAGCACAGCAAAAGTTTACAGCCAAGTTTTGTTTGTTTATTTCTAAACCTCGGGTGTAAAGTTAGTTAAAAACAGAGAGGTTAGAATGGCCAAATCCTCAGCTCGACTACAGCTGGAATTAGCCAAATTTCAGGCTGAGGAAAAACAAAGGGAACATGAAAGACAGATAGAACTCATGCGGCTGGAGAAGGAGGTACAGGAGGCTGCCCACAAGAGGGAAATGGAGGCAAGGAAGCATGTGGAGGAGATGGAGAGGATAAAGGCCCAGCAGAATATACCAACAAACCCTAGCAATCCTTCTCCAGGTACCACTTCCCATCCCAGAAAGTTCCCCACCTACAAGGCAGGTGATGATACTGAGGCCTTCTTAGAAAACTTCGAAAGGGCCTGCCTTGGGTACAACATCTCTACTGACCAATACATGGTAGAGCTGAGGCCGCAGCTCAGTGGACCCTTAGCTGAGGTGGCAGCTGAAATGCCTAAAGAACACATGAACAAGTATGAACTGTTTAAATCCAAGGCGAGAGTCAGAATGGGGATAACACCCGAGCAGTCTCGTCGGAGGTTCAGAGCCCTAAGGTGGAAACCAGACATGTCATTTACCCGACATGCCTACCACATTGTAAAACATTGGGATGCCTGGATATCAGGAGCAAGTGTTGAATCTCCAGTAAATTTGCCCTTCCTAATGCAAATGGAACAATTCTTAGAGGGTGTTCCTGAGGAAATAGAAAGATACATCCTAGATGGGAAACCCAAAACTGTAATTGAGGCAGGAGAGATTGGAGCCAGATGGGTGGAGGTGGCAGAGAAGAAGAAAACTGGTCGCAGTTGGAGCGGAGACCAGAAGGGACCACCCCAGACCACACCCTATTACCGGGGGCCGCCCAAAGCCCCACCTACCTCCCAAAGAACCCTCCAGACCCCTTATCGTCCCACCACCCCGTTCTCCAGCAACCCTCCTCGCCCCAGTGACCCGTCAGCTGGACGATGTTTTAAGTGTAACGAGCTGGGGCATGTAAAGGCCAACTGCCCCAAGAACCCCAACAGATTACAGTTCATTGCACCGGAATCACACCAGAGGTCCACAGGCCCAGATACCTCCCAGATACCCTTGGAGCGGAGGGAAACTGTGAGTGTGGGTGGGAGGAAGGTCACCGCGTGGAGGGACACCGGAGCACAAGTGTCAGCTATCCATGCTTCCTTAGTGGACCCCAATTTAATCAACCCAGAGATCCAAGTGACGATTCAACCCTTCAAGTCCAACTCTTTCAATTTGCCTACAGCCAAGTTGCCTGTCCAGTACAAGGGCTGGTCAGGAATGTGGACTTTTGCAGTCTATGATGATTATCCCATCCCCATGCTGTTGGGGGAAGACTTGGCCAATCATGTGAAGCAGGCCAAGAGGGTGGGAATGGTCACCCGCAACCAGGCTAAACAAGCCGTGAGGCCTAGCTCTGTTCCGGAAACTTCTATCAGGACCCAGTCAGAGGTGATGGACCTGGACCCCAGGCCAATGTCTGCAACAGCAGTAGTGGATCCAGTCCCAGAGACCCAGACGGAACCAGTCCCAGAACCGGAACCAGCCAAACAACCAACACCAGACCCCGTGTCAGCACTGAATCCAGTACTTGCAACCTCAACACCAGAGGGCCCCACCGAACCTGAACTGGCAGCAGCCGATAACCCTACACAAGAGGCTCAGCCGGAGCCTGAATCCCAACATAGTGCACCAGCGGAGAGCGGTTCACAGTCAACAGAAACAGCTCCATCCCCTATATCGCTTCCAGAGGGACCAAGCCTAGGTCCACAATCCCATGAGGAACTGATGTCTCCAGCATCAAGGGAACAGTTCCAGACCGAACAGGAAGCAGATGAAAGCCTCCAGAGAGCTTGGACGGCGGCACGGAGCAACCCACCGCCTCTCAGCTCTTCTAATCGATCCAGGTTTGTTGTAGAAAGAGGACTTTTATACAAGGAAACTCTTTCTGGGGGACACCAGGAAGACTGGCATCCTCAGAGACAGTTGGTAGTTCCAACTAAATACCGGGCCAAGCTCTTGAGCTTAGCCCATGATCACCCTAGTGGCCATGCTGGGGTGAACAGGACCAAAGACCGTTTGGGGGGGTCATTCCACTGGGAGGGAATGGGCAAGGATGTTTCTACCTATGTCCAGTCTTGTGAGGTGTGCCAAAGAGTGGGAAAACCCCAAGACCAGGTCAAAGCTCCTCTCCAGCCACTCCCCATCATTGAAGTTCCATTTCAGCGAGTAGCTGTGGATATTCTGGGTCCTTTTCCGAAAAAGACACCCAGAGGAAAGCAGTACATACTGACTTTCATGGATTTTGCCACCCGATGGCCGGAAGCAGTAGCTCTAAGCAACACCAGGGCTAAAAGTGTGTGCCAGGCACTAGCAGACATTTTTGCCAGGGTAGGTTGGCCCTCCGACATCCTCACAGATGCAGGGACTAATTTCCTGGCAGGAACTATGAAAAACCTTTGGGAAGCTCATGGGGTAAATCACTTGGTTGCCACTCCTTACCATCATCAAACAAATGGCATGGTGGAGAAGTTTAATGGAACTTTGGGGGCCATGATACGTAAATTCGTAAATGAGCACTCCAATGATTGGGACCTAGTATTGCAGCAGTTGCTCTTTGCCTACAGAGCTGTACCACATCCCAGTTTAGGGTTTTCCCCATTTGAACTTGTATATGGCCGTGAGGTTAAGGGGCCATTGCAGTTGGTGAAGCAGCAATGGGAGGGATTTACACCTTCTCCAGGAACTAACATTCTGGACTTTGTAACCAACCTACAAAACACCCTCCGAACCTCTTTAGCCCTTGCTAGAGAAAACTTACAGGATGCTCAAAAAGAGCAAAAAGCCTGGTATGATAAACATGCCAGAGAGCGTTCCTTCAAAGTAGGAGACCAGGTCATGGTCTTAAAGGCGCTCCAGGCCCATAAAATGGAAGCATCGTGGGAAGGGCCATTCGTGGTCCAGGAGCGCCTGGGAGCTGTTAATTATCTCATAGCATTCCCCACCTCCAACCGAAAGCCTAAGGTGTATCATATTAATTCTCTAAAGCCCTTTTATTCCAGAGAATTAAAGGTTTGTCAGTTTACAGCCCAGGGAGGAGACGACGCTGAGTGGCCTGAAGGTGTCTACTACGAAGGGAAATGTGCTGGTGGTGTGGAAGAGGTGAACCTCTCCATGACCCTTGGGCGTATGCAGCGACAGCAGATCCAGGAGCTGTGCACTAGCTACGCGCCAACGTTCTCAGCCACCCCAGGACTGACTGAACGGGCATACCACTCCATTGACACAGGTAATGCTCACCCAATTAGGGTCCAACCTTACCGGGTGTCTCCTCAAGCTAAAACTGCTATAGAACGGGAGATCCAGGATATGTTACAGATGGGTGTAATCCGCCCCTCTGAAAGTGCATGGGCATCTCCAGTGGTTCTAGTTCCCAAACCAGATGGGGAAATACGTTTTTGCGTGGACTACCGTAAGCTAAATGCTGTAACTCGCCCAGACAACTATCCCATGCCACGCACAGATGAACTATTAGAGAAACTGGGAAGGGCCCAGTTCATCTCTACCTTGGACTTAACCAAGGGGTACTGGCAGGTACCGCTAGATGAATCTGCCAAGGAAAGGTCAGCCTTCATCACACATCTCGGGCTGTATGAATTTAATGTACTCCCTTTCGGGCTGCGAAATGCACCCGCCACTTTCCAAAGACTTGTAGATGGTCTCCTAGCGGGATTAGGAGAATATGCAGTCGCCTACCTTGACGATGTGGCCATATTTTCGGATTCCTGGGCAGACCACCTGGAACATCTACAAAAAGTCCTTGAGCGCATAAGGGAGGCAGGACTAACTGTTAAGGCTAAGAAGTGTCAAATAGGCCTAAACAGAGTGACTTACCTTGGACACCAGGTGGGTCAAGGAACTATCAGCCCCCTACAGGCCAAAGTGGATGCTATCCAAAAGTGGCCTGTCCCAAAGTCAAAGAAACAGGTTCAATCCTTCTTAGGCTTGGCCGGTTATTACAGACGATTTGTACCGCACTACAGCCAAATCGCTGCCCCACTGACAGACCTAACCAAAAAGAAACAGCCAAATGCTGTTCAGTGGACCGGAAAGTGTCAGAAGGCCTTTAACAAGCTTAAAGCGACACTCATGTCTGACCCTGTACTAAGGGCCCCAGACTTTGACAAACCGTTCCTAGTAACCACAGATGCATCCGAGCGTGGTGTGGGAGCAGTTTTAATGCAGAAAGGACCTGATCAAGAATTCCACCCTGTAGTGTTTCTCAGCAAAAAACTGTCTGAGAGGGAAAGCAACTGGTCAGTCACTGAAAAAGAATGTTATGCCATTGTCTACGCTCTGGAAAAGCTACGCCCATATGTTTGGGGACGGCGTTTCCACCTGCAAACCGACCATGCTGCACTAAAGTGGCTTCACACCGTCAAAGAAACTAACAAAAAACTTCTTCGGTGGAGTTTAGCTCTCCAAGATTTTGATTTCGACATCCAACGCATCTCAGGAGCTTCTAACAAAGTGGCTGATGCACTCTCCCGTGAAAGTTTCCCAGAATCAACTGGTTAAAATCGTCCTTGAGATGTGGAAAATATTGTTAGTCTTTATGTACTTGGTAGTATATTTAGAGATGCATGTGTCTTATTAACTCTGTTTTCCTAGAGCTCCAGGAAGAAATCCCAGCCAGTGTTTCACCCTAGCTGAGATTTGGGGGGCGTGTCATAAATATAAAGGGAAGGGTAAACCCCTTTGAAATCCCTCCTGGCCAGGGGAAAGCTCCTCTCACCTGTAAAGGGTTAAGAAGCTAAAGGTAACCTCGCTGGCACCTGACCAAAATGACCAATGAGGAGACAAGATACTTTCAAAAGCTGGGAGGAGGGAGAGAAACAAAGGGTTGGTGTGTCTGTCTGTAGTCGTCTTGGCCGGGGACAGAACAGGAATGGAGTCTTAGAACTTTTAGTAAGTAATCTAGCTAGGTATGTGTTAGATTATGATTTCTTTAAATGGCTGAGAAAAGAATTGTGCTGAATAGAATAACTATTTCTGTCTGTGTATCTTTTTTGTAACTTAAGGTTTTGCCTAGAGGGGTTCTCTATGTTTTTGAATCTAATTACCCTGTAAGATATATACTATCCTGATTTTACAGGGGGGATTTCTTTATTTCTATTTACTTCTATTTTTTATTAAAAGTCTTCTTGTAAAACACTGAATGCTTTTTCATTGTTCTCAGATCCAAGGGTTTGGGTCTGTGGTCACCTATGCAAATTGGTGAGGCTTTTTATCCAACATTTCCCAGGAAAGGGGGAGTGCAAGTGTTGGGAGGATTGTTCATTGTTCTTAAGATCCAAGGGTCTGGGTCTGTAGTCACCTAGGCAAATTGGTGAGGCTTTTTACCAAACCTTGTCCAGGAAGTGGGGTGCAAGGTTTTGGGAAGTATTTTGGGGGGAAGGACGCGTCCAAACAGCTCTTCCCCAGTAACCAGTATTAGTTTGGTGGTGGTAGCGGCCATTCCAAGGATAACGGGGGTAATATTTTGTACCTTGGGGAAGTTTTAACCTAAGCTGGTAAGGATAAGCTTAGGAGGTTTTTCATGCAGGTCCCCACATCTGTACCCTAGAGTTCAGAGTGGGGGAGGAACCTTGACACATCCTTAGAGCTTAACCCCTTCCTGCCCGTGCTGTAGCCGGGGGACAGGAGGTGGCTGGGTTACGTCGGTGCCCAGCAGCAGCCTGGAGGTGTTAGCTGTCTTTTGACGTTGTGCAGGTAGGAAGGGACAAGTTGCTTCCAGCCACGCAGGAGTGGTGAGGAGGGGGAGAGATGTGCTCTGCAAAGACACAGGTCAGGTCATCCCTTCCCCGCCCCATCCCCTGGAGCTGGAAGCAGCTCCCTTCCCTCCCACCCAATGCCAAAAGGCTGCTGCTGGCCACATACTGGTGTGAACCCTGGCAGAAATCTGGGGAGTGGGGCATGTGACCCTGCGTGCCCCCCACATATTGCCTCAGGAAGATCAGGTACCAGGAGAGGCAGATCCATCCCAGGGGCCCAGCCAGGCATAGAGGGCAGAAAGCTTTGGGCAGGGAGGGTCAGGTCTGTTGATCACATCCTCTGTGTGAGAGAGGTGTATGGGAGTGTGTGTGTCACCCCCCGCCGCCGCCCCATGTGAATCTTAAAGATAAGAAGGTAAATAAAAAGAATTCACTATGGAGTATTTCTTTTTAACAGGGGCTCAGTCAACTTGATGTTAATTTGAACATTTGTACGATTGATTGCCGTTGAACTCGCTTGAATATGAGTAATTTTACCAGGTATCCCATATCCAGCATAGGGAAATATGGTCACCCTAAACCAAGGATAATTTTAAAACCAAACTTACAGCCACTGTGGGAGACTTTTCCAATGCTCCCAGGGGTTTGGGCTGTCAGCCCTTGGTGGTATTTGTAAACACTGAGTGCCTAAAGTCAGGCATTGAAGTCATCTGGATCTGCTGTACACTCAAGGCCTGATCCTGCACCACTGAAGTTAGACTCTTCCGTAAGTTATGTTACTGTACAGCTGCTGACTTTTGTCTATTGCTTGGTCTCATGCACGCTTAGCTGCTTGCATCTGTGCTGTGTGCACTCACCATGAGCGACTGTGTGGGTGGAAAATGTGATGCACCGTGGTAAGTTTCCCAATGTGCCCCGTGATGCTATCCGGTGCAGTACCTTGTGGGACATTTTTGCAGTTCTTTGTGTGATACTAGTGATTCGCTCAGGGATTTCTGGGAACTAGGAGTCAAGTTCCCACAATGTCACTTTATCCATCCCATAATGTTTGTTCCATCTCAGAATTTTTGCACTATTTATAAAACTCCCACAATGCCATGCTCTGCTTTTCGGTTTCTGCCATCTCCCTGGCAGAAGCATGGACCCTGCAGAGCTCAATGCAATTGTAATAACTGTTGCTAATACAAGTTGCATGATTCTCCTGTGTCTGAGGAACTTCTGTGAATACTACTACAGCCAACTGTATGATGAGGAGGAAGAGGAGATGCTCAACCATTACTGGATGAACATAGCAAATAAAAATACCAAGTTGCATCTGGCATTCACAGAGCAGCTCCACACAGTGGATCACTGCTGCTGGTCCCAGGAAATGAGCAATGGCTGGTGGGATTGCATTGTTATGCAGGTTTGGGATGGTGAGCAGTGTCTGCAGCTTGCAGAACTTTCAGATGAGAAAGGCTACATTGTTGGATGTGTGTGCTGAGCTCATTCTAGCCCACCAGAATGAGACCTGCATTTATAGTGGAGAAGTAAGTGGCAGTCATGCTCTGGAAGCTTGCAACACTGGATTGGTATAGGTCACTGTGAAATCAGTTTGGAGTTGGAAAATCCACAGTGGATCGTCATTGTCATCCAAGTACGTAAGGCCATTAAGAGTATCCTACTGCACAGGACTGTGACTCTTGATAATGTGCAGGAAATCATGAATGGATTTTCAGCAATGAGGTTCCCAAACTGTGGTGGGGCAATAGATGGGACACAGCTCTCTTCACTGGCCACAGTAGTGTTATTGTGATGCTTTTATGAACTGGTGTACCTTCCTCTTCAGAGCTTAAATATGGGTGGGTTACTGACTGCTGGTATGAATTTTGATACAGTACTGCTCTGCAGCTTGAGCCATGGTGAGTATGGCACGGGGGATGGGGGGAAGGCTAATTGCATGGAAAGTTTAGAGGCTGGGTGGCCCAGGCTATGAGTAGAGAGAATGTGCACTGAATATTTCCAATATTCTCAGAGACGCAAGGTGGGGACGTAATCTCTTATTGGACCATCATCTGCTTGTGAAAGAGACAAGCTTTGGAGTTACACAAAGCTCTTCTTTACAGTAACACTGCAAGTAATATTTTCACAGGCAGTGGTAAGTTTGGCTGATCTCTCAGTCCTGAGGGTAACAAAACCTAGCTGCTACTGGTATACCAAAGCCACCCAGGCGTGCATGCTGCTGGCCTGTTTACTGCCATGGTGCCAACAGAAGTCATCAGAGTGGTGTGGGGAAGTCTCTTATCACAGGGAAAGAAACAAGGCCACTAATGTTTGAGAGAGGATTGCAGAGTATCTACATGAAAGTTTCCTTGAGAATGCTCAAGAGGGACATCGCTGTTGAGATTAACAAAGTACTTTGCATGACTCCCTTTGCCTAATTCAACAAGACAAAGAATGGAAAAGCCTACATCTTCTCAACCTCTCTCTTTTACTGCTATGAGAGCACGGGACACTGATCTGATACGGCACTGCTGCTCATGCCTGTTGTGCCCCAATTTTAGCATCCTCTGTGCAATCTGCACATAGCTGTAGATATTTCTACGGCTGTTCCATAGCTGTGCTTACACAGTCTCATCTCTCCCCCGCACAGGCAGGGGAGATCTGTGACTTCTTTCCTGCTCCAGGCAGGATCATGTCTAGTAGCTCTATGTGCGTGAAGCCAGCCTGGTCAAATGTTCACAGCGGTGGGATAGTAGGTGTTCGTTCCCAGGTGGGCATTCAGAAAAAGGAATTTAAAAAACACTCTGGGAGTTTTAGGAGGGGCCGGCCGGGGGGGAGGGGAGGGGCGGCAGGGCGGGCGGGCAGGCAGGCAGCTTCTTATCTCTGTGACCCTGGGCAATGTTGTTCAAAATTGTGACTGGCGCAACCACTGTCACGGGGACTGGGCCACTGTGGAGCAACCACTATAGGACTGTTAGGATCGACACAGGTAATGCAGTATCTACATTTGCACTGCACTTACAGAAGTAGGACAACCATGCTCTGCATCATTCAGGGAGGTGGTGTTACTGCATCACTGTAACAGGGTGTTTACATTGGTAGGAGACAAATGCAGGGGTAGACACATGCAAAACTAGGTTGAAATTAGTCAATTTAGGTCAACCAAACTTTGTAGTTCAGACTAGGCCTGAGAAGGACCAAGTAACGATGGCCCAGGCACCATCTTCAGAAGGAGTAAGAATATTGGAAACAAATGGTTACATATAAAACAAAATTATAACATGCTTTTTAGAGACTAAATTTAACAGGTTACCCTCCTATCTGAAGAAGGATTATCCCACTCAATGCCTTCTGCAGCTTTTCAGTCAAGATAAGATGAGACCCTGTTTTCATGAAGGTAAATGCAGTACTTTTTTACTTCCTAGATGCACAATAAGGGGGTGTCTTTTTGCCTTCTGCTTTTATCCATAAAGTTCATTGTCTGTACTCAGAGACAGGATAACCTCTGGAGGCTTAAATTTTCCTGTGTGCTGCTTCTCTGTTGACCTCACATTTCCCTGCTGACCTCCTATGTAAATGGGTATATGTTGTGTTAGCTGACAATGCTTAATTAACATCCCGACAGAGAGAGAGGGGAGTAAACATCTTCTGTCTGTTAGAAAACCTGTTTTTCCAGTTACAGAATCTAAGAACATATTTTCAGTATGTGCATACTGAATTCCTTACATAGTGTCTGTACATGCATTTCTCAATGATATTAATGACCAGTGCAACCCCAGTTTTCATTTAAGATCTCACATTCTTTGGCGAACCAGAATCGGGACATTCCTGTAAGCCTCTTGTCAGGTGGCATTAAGGGGTTCTTGGGTCACAGAACCTGATCAAAGGATCAACCCTCTTGCAACACCCTCTTGCTTCCAGGCTCAGCTTCTCCAACCAAGCTGAATTTTCCCCTTTTTCTAGGTGCTGCTGCCTGAGGCTTCCAGACCTCAGTGGTCCCTAGGTTTGGTCAGTTCTCACCAACAGCTTTCCTCCAAGCTCCTCACTGGCAACTCACAGTTACTACTTGCCTTCCAAACTCTGCTCCCTGCCAAGCAACTCCTCTTCCTTGCTGCTTCCTATCTCTGAATCCTCTCTGGCCGGGCTCGAACTCTCCAGGTCTCAGTCTCTGTCTCTCCTGGTCTCAGACAACTCTCGCTTGCCAGTCGCCTCCCTTTAGGGCACAAATGACCACTTTGAAGCCCAAATGGGGCCAAGTGACAAATCACAGATGCACTGGCCTCTTGCCTCGTAAAAGGCCAGTGATACCCCACTTGAAAATTAAGCAGCTAACTTTACCATCAAAGAAATCCCTTAGGGTTTTTTGTTCATGAATCATACATTTTAAGGCCAGAAGGTGCCATTATATACATCTGGTCTGAACATCCACATTCACTGCCAGAGAACTTCACACAGAAATTTCTACATCAAGCCCATATCTTGTGTATGAGAGAGAGTGTATGTTTTAGAAAAACATCCAGTCTTGATTTAAAGTGATGGAGAATCTTCCACGTACCCTGATAAATTGTTCCAATGGTTAAATACCCTCACTGTTGAAAATTATCTTATCTCTAGCCTTAATTTTTCAGCTTCCAGGCATTGGAATATCATTCTTTTGATAAAATTGGCAGAAATTACATTACATGAAACCATTAATCATAAATAAGCAAGGTTTAAAAATAAGAACCTGTTAATAAAATTATCAAAAAGTCTTAAATACTGATGGTGAAATCTAGCTCTCCTGAAGTTAATGGGAGTTTTGACTTCACTGGGGTTGGGATTTTATTCTGAGTGTATATATTAATCAGAGGGTTTGAAGAAATAATTACTAATTCCTTTCTCAAATCCAAGCAAAATATATATATATATATAGTTACTAAAGACCATCAGTTTAAAGCTTTGGATAGTTTAAATTTCCAGCCAAAGAGCATATGATTTACGAACAAAAGATTTAACAGTGCAAGTACATTGAGGAATAAAAAAAATCTTCTAAAATTTCCATATCTTTCTCCTCTATACTTTATTTTTTTTTATGCAGTTGAGACCTTAATATTATAAGCTGATCAAAATAATATGTTCTTTCTTTTATCATTCTTAACTGCTCATAATTTGCTAGGAAACTTAAAAGATACACAAAAACCAGTAAGAGTAGCTGGACAGTGTATTGTATAAGAATTGGGTGGTGTCCCTTGAAATAATTTCTGAGCACCACCAAAGGACTCATAGACTATTTGAAGGGCTGATACTCAGTTCCTGAACATGTAGACCTTACATGTTGTGTACATTTAGTAAACATGGTTCTCTGGAGCCCCAATGTGCCTGTCCGGTTTCTACATATTTTGTCGTTTAAAGTGCAAAAAATGGAGACAGATTAATGGGCAGAGTTGAGGTCAGACGGCTGGATGATAAATGCAGTTGATTACGTGATGCTACAATTTGTTACATGATTCTGCAACTTATCAGAGAATGTGACCACCACATATATGGTATATATTAGTCTATATGTATGTCCACTATATTCCATACACAGGTCTGTCTAGGGTTGTTGAGGTGCTGTACTAAGCTAAGAGTAGGAACTCATCATTTTGTTTCAATTGTACAATTGTAATTCTATCTCATTGATTTTAAAGGAAATAAACCTGCTAGGAGTGCTTCACTTTTCAGTGGATAACACTATCTTTAAGCACATAGCGCTAGATTCTACTTTCATGTACAAACATAAATCAGGAGTTACTTTGCCAACTTTGAGCAAAATGGATAGGTAGAAAAATATCTAGTTCTTTTTTGTGCAGGGATAATCCCAAAATGGTTGAATGATAACATCACATTTCACATGTGGCTTGGTTTCAGTGAAGTATAGCCATCCGCTAAATCTGAAAAGCGTTTTTTTAAAAGAGGGAACTGTGTTTTGTGTGTATGTATCACACCATATTTTAGGTTCTTATGTCAACACTTGGTTAAGAACAAACAAGGCATTTGGACAGTAATGTTCATTTTAGAAATGGCTTTAATACAGTATTACTGAATTTTGCTGCGAAAGGTCCACGTATGTCACTGGATGGTAACATAGGTGAGGTCTTATGGGCAGAAAGGACATTGCAGTTTAACACACACACACACACACACACACACACACAGGAGAGGTTTTCTTTTTGGAACTAAGTTCATGGTTTTATATGACCTCTATTGATGCCTTGGTTAAACCCATTTTCCTAAAGAAGAGAGGATTTTTGTTTCCATTTTCACCTCCATTTTTTTTTTTTTGGTCTTAAACGAGTAAGAAGGAAATTAAGTGCAAAAATGTAAAGAAACTTAGAGGGACTGTTTTTTAAAGGTGCTAAATGTGCATGGTTGCTCCTAGTTTCCACTCTGTTACTTAGTCATAGAATCTCAGGGTTAGAAGGGACCTCAGGAGGTCATCTAGTCCAACCCCCTGCTCAAAGCAGGACCAGTCCCCAATTTTTGCCTTAGATCCCTAAATGGCCCCCACAAGGATTGAACTCACAACCCTGGGTTTAGCAGGCCAATGCTCAGACCACTGAGCTATCCCTTCCCCAAGGAGCAAAAAGTCCCTCTTGCTCCTACTGGCCCCTGTACTGCTCAGCTCCTATTGGATTCATATTTCCAGATGTGCACCATCTACTGGGGCTGACCTTGGAATCCACCTTGGGGATGTCTATACTAAAAGGTGTGATTTGAGTTAATTGATTGCTAATTAACTTGAGTTAACTAACATGTTTGCGTATGCTAGGCTGCATACTCCATAAAAGTTGATTTGCCTAGGGTAAACCACTAAACTTTGTCTCCTGAAACAAATGTTTGTAGAGTATTCAGACTACCAGTGTAAGTAGCTAGAGTTAATTAGCATAGTTAATTCAAGTTAAATTCTCTGTGGTTCTACCTGTGGAGAGGAAAACAGACTAAGTTAATACAGTCACAGGATGTACTAACCTCTGCTGGATTTGTGTGTGGAAACATCTGGAGGAACCCAGATGGTTCCCTTCATCCCATCTCTCCACTTTGACTCCCCTCCAAATCCATAGATTTGGAACCCCACAAAGTCCCCACAGAGGGAGAGGCAAGGGCAAGCGTACAACAGAAGATGAACTCTTCTCTTCTTTGGGGGCAGATTCCTTCCTGCATGTGTGTACATGTTGGGGTGGGGTCTATATGTAGCACTCATATTAGTGGACTACTTTTGGTATAAGAGGTGGATGGAATGCCAGGGTTATATTTTCCAGGACCCTGTCCCTTTAAGAGGTGGAACTCTGCTGAAGAGGCAGAGGGACACAGCTCTGGTGAGCAGGTTGTGGTTGCAGAAGGGTTTGCTGCTCCTGGAAGACTCTCCAGGTTTTTGCAAGCTGTGTTTTTTTTGTTTTTTTTTCGGTTGGATTCAGAGAAAAAATGTAATAACATGCTCATGTTAAAACAGCCCCTGGCCTTGGAGTGTGACATATAGTTACATTTGGACAGAGAAAACTACCGTTGCGTCTCACTGAAAAACATTTGCAATGGCACAGCGGGCACAACCTATGGAATGGTAAGGTGCACTAGAGAAGTCAAAAGCCAAAGGTCTTTAAACCTGAACAAGCAGACGAAACATTCAGTACAGACACTGAAAAAGACTGAAGAGAAGGCATGACAAAGTACTGAGCACTTTGTAGTCCCTCTCCTGTAGCAGTCAAGCAGTCCAAAGAAAATAATCACCCATCACTGAAGGGAAGGAAAATACTCAGCAATATGGATATTATTCAGAGCACTAACCCTCTTACCCTCTCTTCTACCAGAGTCACAAGTGAATTAAGATCCCTAAATAGAGGAAACAATTCTGATAACACTATCTCCTCATCTGAATTTTTCTAAGTCTTGGAGTGTGGACAAACAGGATCAATGACGATACCACCAAATCATTTCACCACCCAGAATTTAAAAGAAATTATATAGGTGAAATGATAAAGGATCATTCCGTCCCCTGGCCTTCACTGTGGTGAAGTGTGTTGGGTGAATAAGTGAACAGCTTTCTGTACACTGCCAAAGTCAGGACATCTTACAAAGATATATTGCAGTAGTTTATTATTATTTGTATTCCCATAGTGCCTAGAGGCCTGAGTCATGGACCAGGACCCCAGTGGGTTTATACTAACGTTATATTAGAGAAGGTAGGAGACATTGTTAGTCAAAGGAATATGTGAGGATAGAAAATGAACGTGAGTTCTGGACATGGTTGCAGGACCTAGAGAAACAATTCATAAACTACACATGGAGATATTTCATTGTGCTCTTTATTTCGTGGTTATACCAAGCTCAGACAATCCCATCTCTCCTCACAAGTGAAGATGTGTTAGAAAACATGGGCAGGCAGAGATTTTGGAGAAAGGGAAGAGAAGGAAAGTGAACCTCTTAGCTGGAGCAATGACAACAACCTTCTAAACATGACAAGGTCTGTGTCTGAACCCAAGACATTTAGATGATGATCAGAACATTTCACTTTTAAAACATTTTAAAATTATTCTCCCACCAGGCATCTGAATGAGCACACAATTCAGCTGTATGTGAATGCCCTTAATGTGTGATCCAGGAATTGCATATCCTTGTGCACACTTGATTGTATTGACTATTTAAATGTGCAGCATATTCTATCTTTATATCATGCTCATCACCGAGTGCTTCTTTGATTGTGTTGCCTATTTTAAATGCATGTACCTATGGATAGTTGATAGCATGAACATTCATATGCACTTGACTGCATTTATTTGTGTGATGACTTTAAAAGGTGAACCTGCAAATCTTCATAAAAAATCACCTCATATACCAAAAGTTAAGACAAGCAGGACCCTGCATGCACACTGTAGTGTTATTTCCTAATCTTGAGAACCTTATTTTAAAACCATATTTTTTCAAGGAAGGGAGGATACTTGTTCTTATGCACAGCTAGTGTATGTACATTGCTAGGTTTAATGTTTTAAAACAAAGCAAATTTTGAATGATCTGATGTGCAATACAAAACCAACCAAACATTTGAAATAACTTTTTAAATATATAATTGTTTTCCATGCTTGGAAAACTCAGAAACAATTAATTTATTTTGAACTCTCCTCACAAAAATTGTTTTTGGGATGAGACAAAGCATAGGAAAATTTCGGCCCCCAATGTAATTTTTAAAACAAGCTCTGAATGAAAACAGAATTTCCATTTGTCAGAGAATCATAGGGTTAGAAGGAACCTCAAGGGTCATCTGGTCTAACCCCCTGCCAAGATGCAGGAATTGTTATGTCTAAACCGTCCACGACAGATGACTATCCAGCCTCCTTTTGAAAACCTCCAGTGAAGAAGATTCCACAACCTCTTGAGACAGTCTGTTCCATTGTCCTACTGTTCTTATAGTTAGGAAATTTTTCCTGAGATTTAATCTAAATATGACAGGTTTCAGAGTAACAGCCGTGTTAGTCTGTATTCGCAAAAAGAAAAGGAGTACTTGTGGCACCTTAGAGACTAACCAATTTATTTGAGCATGAGCTTTCGTGAGCTACAGCTCACTTCATCGGATGCATGCAAGCTCATGCTCAAATAAATTGGTTAGTCTCTAAGGTGCCACAAGTACTCCTTTTCTTTTAATCTAAATATGGTGTAGTTTGAACCCATTGCCTCTTGTCCTGTCCTCTGTGGCAAAAGAGAACAACTTTTCTCCACTATTTTTATGGCAGTCTTTCAAGTATCTGAAGACAGCTATCTTATCCCCCCTTAATCTCCTCTTTTCCAAACTAAACATACCCAGTTCCTTCAGCCTTTGTGCATATGGCTTGCATTCCATCCCTTTGATCATCTTTGTCGCTCGCCTCTGGATTCTTTCCAGTTTCACTACATCCTCTCTATACATTGGTGACCAAAACTGGACACAGGACGCCAACGGAAGCCTAACCAGCACCAAGTAGAGCAGTACTATTACCTCCTGTGACTTGCAGTTGCTTTTTTTTCTTTTTTTGCAACAGTATCGCATTGCTGACTCATGTTGAGGTTGTGATCCACCACAACTCCCAGATCCTTCTCAGCAGTGCTGCTCCCAAGCCAGTTTTCCCCCCATTCTGTATTTGTGCATTTGGCTTTTCTTCTCTAAGTGTAGCATCTTACATTTGTCTTTGTTGAATTTCATTTTGTTGTCTATAGCCCAGTTCTCCAGTTTATCAAGATCCCTTTGAATTTTAGCTCTGTCCTCCAAAGTATTGGCAAACCTCCCCCCAGCTTTGTGTCCTTTGCAAACTTGATCAGTATACTCTCTATACCTACATCCAGATCATTAATAAGGATGTTAAACAATACCGGACATTACACAGTTCCCAGTGGAATCCTACGTGAGACCTCCCTCCAATCTGACATCATTCTATTAATAGTTACTCCTTGTTTGGGGTTGTTTAACCAATTATGTATCCACTTAATAGTAGTTCTGCTGAGCCTGCATTTCTCCAGCTTACTTATCAGAGTGTCATGTGGGACTGTGTAAAAAGCCTTGCTGAAGTCCAGTTTTGTTACGTCCACCACATTCACCCATCCACCAAATCAGTTGTTAAAGAAGGCAATCAAGCTGGTTTGGCATGAGTAGTTCTTGGTAAATCCATGCTGGCTGCTAGTGATGACCCCTTCATTCTCCAGATATTCACAAATTGAATGTTTTATACATTGCTTTAGTAGCTTTCCAGGTATTAAAGTCAGGCTGACTGGTCTATAGGTCCCTGGCTCCTCCTTTCCCCCCAAAAGTAATCTTTCTTAAAGATGTCAGAGGTTACACTATTGCATTATTGAGTATGATTTTATTTTATTATCTTATAGTAGTGCCTAAGATCCCCAATCAGGGCTCCATTGTGTTAGGTACTATAGAAGCACATAATAAAAATACAATTCCTGCCCCAAAGAGCTTATGATCTAAGTATAAGATGACAGACAACAGACAGGGGAGCACAAGATAGCAGTAAGAAAGTTATAGTTTTATTAACCCCAAATAGTGAAAAATTATAAGTTGTGGCTTCAAAAGTTCATGAGATTTTATTAATTGAAATTGGGGGTTCTTTTACTTTTACTTTAGCTTCTGCTTTCTGAGCCTCAGGCTGTACTTGGGTCACATTTTCAGTGTTTCCTCTATGACCCTGAGGGCTAGAAACGTTGTTTTAAATGAAAGCTGAGATTTGCTTGTAATCACTTGTCTCCAGGAGCTGGGGTTTAAGTAAAACATCAAATATTGTGTGCCAACTCTGCTATTATGATAAGTTAAAAAGCAGTGGTTCCAGCAGAGGTCCCAACAGCCCTGGGTTTCAAGGGATTGTCCCACTTTGGCCTACAAACTCCTCTCTCTCCATTAAAGCAGCTTCTATCCCATAGGGTTGGCTGGGTGTGGCTTCCAAGTCAGGACACTGCAACCTGGCCCCTTGCACGTGGGGTTGCAGCGCCACTCAGGTTTGGCTCAGCCCCCCTGACAGGGAGGCAGGGCAAATTTGAGTGAATGGCACAGTGACCCCATGTGCCAGAGGCCAGGTTGCAACACCTGGAGCCCAGCCAGCCCCATGGGACAGAAGCTGCTACTGCAGGGTGGGCTTGTCTGCAGCTCTGCCCCTCTTCCCCCTCGATCTCCTACCCCCCAGGGGCAGCACCTGACGTGCTTTAGCCCCTGGAGATGTCGAGAGGTATAGTAAGCTGCGTGTTTGCCTATAAGAGTAGTCAGCCTGAGGAAAACATTAAAATGTTCCTCCCACTGCCAGCTCTTGTCATGCAAGTGAGAGTATGTGTTGATTCTTTAACTCTGTAGCAGGAAGCAAGGCAGGAAGTGACATGAAGAGGTTCTGGGTAGAAGCTCAACAGAGAGAGACAGGGCAGATTAAAGAATAACCATGCTCCTTATTCTAATAATGTTCCTTGTTCAACATCAGAAGAAAGTGACTCCTTCACTGATTTTTTTTATTGTAGTCAGTCCTATATTCTCTCTAGCACACAGCTGTACTTTCTTCCTGCTGCCTTTCACAGTGCTCTCAGGACTTGTTCTTTCCCCAAACTCACTGCTGCAGCTTCCTCCTAAGTGCTTGCTAGACCTTCTCTCCCCACCATGTCCCTAGCAGCTAGCTATAGCACCAGATATGGACCTAAATACAAGGCTGCCAGGTGTCACCCACTCAGCAGTCCCTTCACACATCCAGCAAGGTTATAGGGAGACAGCTGCATTCCCCTATAATTCATCCTCCCCACCAGTGGGGCCGCTGTGTGCCAGCTTTAATGATCACACACTGCGGTGGCTGCCTACACAGGGCTTGTTTTTGTTGTATTGTATTGCACTTTATACATTTAGTCTGTTAACTTCTAAGGGCAGGGACTCAGTTATTTGTGTGGATGGAACATCCTCTGGGACCAGCACTTCTGGGAGAGAGCAGTTGTGCCTTCTCATCACTCAACACCACTGCTGGAGGCAGCTGATTAGTCAGGGAAGTCTCTAGGATATGTCTGTGTTGCAGTGTGATTGCAGCAGGTGTGATTGCAGTTGGTAGACCTGGGCTGGCTTTGACTGAGTTGGCTCGCTAACAATAGCAGTGTAGTTACAGTGGCACTGGCGGCAGCTGCCCAAGTATGTCCTGGATGGGATTGCATGCAGGGAGCTAGCCTGCATTGCCTCCTGATCTGCCTTGGCTACACGGCTATTTTTAGCGAGCTACCTCGGTCAAAGCTAGCTCAGGTAGGCCTACACATGCTGCTGTCACACCTCCCAGTTGCAGTGTAGATATGCCCTAAGGGTATGGCTTCACTGCATGCTAACTGGGGATTAAGCTATCTCAGATTAGTCAGTGTGTAGTAGCCTAACCCACTGCAGTGGGACCAAATTGTTGATATGGGCTCATGGCTGTCATGCCCCATGTCCTCACTGTGGCTAGATTTGGCTGTGAGAAGCAATACAGCTATCTTGGTGCATAGCCTGTGATTCTTGGCACCTCAACTCCCTGCATTGTTCAATGCTCACATTTGCAGGTTCTTGGGGGGTAACTTGTCTGCACATTATGTGGGTTGTGGAGGAAATGGTTTACGCCTGGGAGGTTCATCTCCTGGCAGGAACCAACTAGCGTGGTGGTGTGCTGTCACTCGCCCCTTTTCTGCCAGGACCAGGACCAGCCCCAGTCAGTAGGGAGTAACTGTGCCTCACTGTTGCTCTTCTCCATTGCAGTCAGGGGATGCCTTTGTAAGCAGGGTCTGAATGAATGCTTCCCTGACTGCTAGCTGGGAGGGGGAGAGACTTTGGGTGTGTTTACGTAAATACAGTTTGCTCCTGTTCTGCTTACATATTCAGCAGAAAGAGTGGTGTCCAAGTGATCAACTTTGGCTGGTGTTGAGTTACAAATCACCTTAGTACTGAATGCAGGGGTAGTGAAATATGGTTACCAATGTTGTAATTATTGTGGGAATACAGGGAAGCAGGACTGTACTTAACCTGTCCCAAATGAGGGGGGTCACTCTCAGTTGACAGAACCTCATTAAACCAGGGGGTTGAATGCCAGGGCCCTGACAAAGTAAGGGCGTGGTAGCAAGTGTAAGTAGTCTCTGGGCCTATCTAAGGCCGTGATCAAGTGTCTTGATGTTTTTGGTCTTTTGGCCTTGAGATGAAAACCTTGCCTGTGTCTCTTAGACCTTGAAGTGAAAAAATTATCTAAGTTATATCCTGGTTAGGAGGCTGCAAACCCTTCCCAAGGGTCCTTCTTGGACTGGTTTAAGCTGTTCTTCTCTTCTCTCTCCCCCCCCCCCCCAAAGAAAGAGCTAACTAGGCTTAATTAGGAGCCTCTTTGTTATGTTAAATGCCGAATCAGAGCTGAAATCAGTTGTGGTAGGACTGTGTTTCTGCCCTGCCTACTAACAGCTAAAAATCCCTGAGAGTTGAACTCACTTGAGATGGGGCAGCCTGCAAAGAGATGAAAATTACTAAGAGACTGATGTGCAGAGGTCACAGCAGAGAGGCAGGTGGAAGCAGAAAGTGACTGACAGTCAGCTGGTGAATGAGTGGCTGGTGCAGCAGAGAGGTATGCGGAGAGGCACGGCAAGAGCAGGCAGCTGGCAGGAGTGTCTGTTGAGTGGCTGACAGAGAGGGTCAGTGAGCGAGAGCCCGAGCAGCAGAGTGAATAAAGTGCTTCTTTACTCCACCCAGGGCGGGAGGTGAACTTTCCAGATGCACCTCTGAACTTTGGGTCTGCACTGATCGAGGACAGCAGCTGTGAATGGGGTGCGGAGAAGGGTCGGGCACATGAAAGGGACTTTTGGGTTGCTGGACTTAAGAACCTGAGGGGGAAAGGACACTGCCCAATCTACTTGGGGGTGGGTCTTTTACTCATGATTTATATTTATGAACAGTGTTTGCAGTGTTTTCCAAAATTAACGCTGTTACTTCCCTCCTTTTATTAAAAGTTTCTTTTCTACACTCAAACTCTGTGCTTGCGAGTGGGGAAGTATTGTCTCTCAGAGGCACCCAGGGGTGGTGTATAAATATCCCAGGTTACCGGGTGGGGGCTCGAGCCAGTTCTGTATTGTATCAATGGAAAGGAACGCCTAGATATTGAACCCGGCCCTGGTCCTTGCTGGCTCTACCTGGCAGAAGGGTTATACCTTTAAGAGCCAGACTATCTTGTATTGGGACTAGCACAAGCCTTCCCTAAACAATAGTAGCGGCAGAACAATCCATAGCATCTCTCCTGAAGACAGGGCAAGAACAACCCACACAACAAAGTGGTTCTAATGAAAATAGGATTAAGAACATTTTAACTTATGTATATGGCACCTAGAGAGACAAGGTGGGGGAGGTAATATCTTTTATTAACCAACATCTGTTGGTGAGAGAAACAAGCTTTCAAGCAACACAGAGCTCTCTCTTCTTCAGGTCTGGGAAAGGAACTCCCAGCATCACAGCAAAATGCAAGATGAAACAGGTTGTCTCTCTCACCAAAAGAATTTGGTCCAATAAAAGATATAACCAAACACACCTTGTCTCTCTAATATCCTGGGACCTACATGGCTACAACATTGATGTACTCAGATATGGGAATAACTTAGAGGGTTATTTTTTTTACTTCATAATCATTGCAAGCTCCTATCTGGTGGGCACCTAGTTAGTAAGGGAATGGACACCTTACAAATCATAGCAAGCAACGTGGGCCAGTGGACAAGGCAATTATCTGGGAGTCAAGAATTTGGGTTCTGTTTGTGTCTCTGCCACTGACCTACTGAGTAACTTTAGGGAAGACATCCCCTTTCTGCCCTTCCCCCTCTGTAGAATGGGGTTATAGTATTTTCCTTCCTTCACAGAGTTCTTTTGAGGTCTACAGATGAAAAGGACTAAACTAGTACTGCTATAGTGAGGAAGGATGACATTGTGGACTGCAAACTGGATCTGTATTGAGTTCCCAGCTTTGCCACAAACCTTGTATAGTCAAGTTTAAACTCCTTTTCCTCACTCTCAAGGCCCTGCGCAAACCTGCCCTACCCTGCAGCTCAGACCTTGTCTCCTATTGTATTATCCAATGGTTCGTTAATGCCTCCTCTGTTTTCTTTTCCCATTCCTATCTCTGTGCACTTTCCCACACTGCCCTTCCTAGTGCACTGATTTTACCTGTTACCATCTTGCTCCTAAACCTCCTATAAATTCACTTCTTCCCTGATGCCCACCAGATAGGAGCTTGCAATTAATTATGAAGTGGGGAAAAAATAACTCCCTAAATTATTCCCACCTCTGAGTATCCCGATGTGCCCTGTCTTCTGTGCGCCTGTCATGTAGACTGTAAGGGCTTTGGGGCAGGGTCTGCCTTCAGATATGTGCATTGCGCAGCACTGAGAACTTTGTCAGCACTAAACATGTTACAAAGAAGAAGAAATGATGAAAGAATGTCACCGGTTTTCCAATCTCCTAAAATGCTGTTTCTACCACATGGTGATTTGGAGGGTGGGGGGCGGGGTGTCTTTAAATTATTTAAACCAATATTGTCCCGTCCCCCCCCCAGCCTACCCCACTTCTTCAGAAAGGCGCTAACATGCTGTGTGTTAGGCCTGGAATCCCCCTTCTGTCCCAGGTCACTGGGAGCAGCAGCCCTGGGGTGCTCCGCACCCCTTCTTGCACAGGAAATGAACATTTGGCCCCAGTCATGTGTGTGGCAGATATACCCCCCTCCCCCCACAAGGTCACCCAGCTGCCTCCTCTCCTCGCTAGTGTTCAAGGAGAAACCAAGGGGAGGGGGAGGGGAAAGTGAAACAGAGTCCTTTGAGCCCCGGCTATTTGGGGGATTATTTTTAAACTCTCCCTTGCAGTGGAGCCTTTGATAAATTATTCATTGGACAGAAAAGGCTGCCGCTGAAGTGCTGATGTCAGGAGGAAGGAGTCTAGTGCAGCAGTCCTGGTGCTGCTGCTGCTGCTTCTGCTGCAGAGAGACACTCAGCCTGAGCGTAAGGGTGCAGCATGCTGCCTGGCTCCTACTCCTGCTCCAGCATCTTGTGCAGTAGCAGCAGCGGCAGCAGGGCCCGGGCCAAGGGTGCAGGGCCAAAAGGGGACCGCGAGGAAGAGGAGGAGGGAACGGTATGGCTCTCCTCCGAAGCAGTGGCTGCAGCGGTGGTTCTCTCTGTCTCCTGGTTCTGGCGGTGGCATGCCTACTGCAGCGTGCCCAGGTGAAGAAGCCAGTCCGATGCCCTGCCACATGCAGCTGCACCAAAGAATCCATCATTTGTGTGGGGTCTCCTGGTGTGCCGCGAATCATCCTCAGCGACATCAGCTCCTTGTAAGTTTAACCTTCCTACACCAGAGTTCTCCTGGGCAGCGGCCGGGGGCCCCTCACCCCTATTCCTTCTTTGTGGTTTGGGCTTCTTTTCTGTAAGTTGGGGTTTTAGTTTCCCTGCTGGATGCTGGCTTCTTGAGGGATGCTAAGATCCCAGTAATGTGCAGTGTAATTAGCGTATGGCAGTGTCTGTGCTTTCCATGCTGAAATATTGCACTGCCTTGCAGCTGCAAAGGAGTTTGATTTCTATATCTGAAACACCTTTTCAAATGAGAAATCTTGACTGCACCATTTCTACACCACATATGTAAGGGAAGGAAAATGCGTGCGCGTGTGTGTGTATATATATATACTTACCATGTGTAAATCTTATGGACCTGAGGAGATGGCAAGTGGCCATATTAAAGTGCTGTAGACTTAAAGAAAGATTTACTCCCTGGTAATTATCTTAGATGGCATTATTACCGTGGGGAAAAGACTACACAGACTTCAGGAACTTGAGAGTTAGTTAGATGCATTTTTAATGTGAGTAGAACTGGAAATGATGGTGTTTTTAACTTGCACCACTTTTAAATCTCATGTGCTTTTGCTGTTAATCCTGTTTAACACACGTACTAATTTTCTTTTCTCTCTCCCTCTCTCTTTTGTTCTTTCTTTCTTTATAAAAATCCAAAAATACAAGTGGGCAGACAAAACAATCCTCCCCACCCCGTGGAGAGAGGTTGGCAAGAGGCTAAAAGTGCATGGTATTAAAGATTAATGTGAGGATACGGTGAAAAGGGAACTTCCCAAGCTTAGTGGGGAGAAACAGGGACAGGAGCAGAATTAAACACCCTTTAAACATGAATATTGACCCCATTTGCTGGGATATTATAAAAAGGGGCCAGGCCAACCAATGGGGCAGATATTGGGATGCTGCTAGTGAAGGTGATGATAATGAGCCTTATTTAGTTGTTGGATTTTCCTGTTTTTTTCCTCTCAGGAGCCTGGTAAATGGAACCTTTTCTGAAATCAAGGACAGAATGTTTGCCCATCTGCCCTGCCTGCAGCTGCTGTAAGTACTGCACTTCCCAACAAAACACAGCTCTAACTAAAACTTTTGCCAATATCCCCCTAGATATAGGCACCGTGGTATCTTCAGAAAGAAGATAATGGATAAGTTAATCGCTGGGGTAACTCCATTGACTTCAGTGGTGTAACAATATGCCAGGGATGAATTTGCTTCATTGACAATATGGCGTAAAACCATTTAGGAAATTATTGCTAATTTACTAAATGAAGACAATATGTTTCTCTGCTGTTTTAAATTCTTTTTTAAGGCCCATACTAAACACATTTAGGATTGAATTCGTCTCTTGGAGTCACACGATTGATCTAACTCCAACATCATGTTCATTCTATGCTAATGAATCTGACATTAACCGTGCGGGTGGGGGGTGGTACTGATATCCGTGGTGATTTGCTCTTCTTGGGAGAGTGGACTGTCAGAGTCCAGATCATTCCAGTACATTTGAGAGGAGAATTTTGTGCTACCTGTAAGAGTTCAAAGTCTCTTAAGCAAATTGTGTTGGGTTGAATGTGGCTTAATGGAAAGTGTTGGGCTTTGAGGTCACAGGTTCCAGTCCCACGAACCTGTCTAGGAAGTGGTGACTATTCTGTAGGAAGAACAGTGCAGTGGTTAGGGTGTTAAGTTGGGATATGGGAGCCCTGTGTTCAATTCTCTGCTCTGCTGCAGACTTCCTGGGTGACCTTGGACAAGCTGCTTAGTCTCTGCTGTGTTTTGTGCTGCCATGCCGAACTGATTTAGGAGCCTACATCTCATTTTCAAAAGGGATGTAGGTACTTAGAAGCCTAAATCCCCTTGACAGTGCCTCAGTGCCACGTCAGTAAACATGTGGATAATAGCACTTCCCTGTGTTAGAGGGTGTTGTGAGGATAAATACATTAAAAGATTGCAAGGCACTACAGAAATGGGGGACATGTAAGTGCCATAGACAGATAATTTAAAACCGGGGTCTGCTGAGACAGAATAGCCCCCAGTGGCGTCCCGTAATGAGGGGCAAATGGGGCAAAGCCCCACCAGTTCAATCCTCTCGCCTTTATTTCTTTGAATAAACAAAAACAAATACGATTGTGCCAAATTCCTTCGTTTCCTTCTTTCCAGCAGCACAGTGGAGAGAACACTGGGGAGTGAAGGGAAGACAGGACGAGGAGAGGCCTTCATCCCCTTCAGTGCAGCACCACGGAGCGCAGCTAGGAAATGGAGGGGCTGGCAGAACCTCGCATCTTCAGTACAGCAACCCCCTGGCCTTTGTGTTTAGTGGGAAAATGCATTGGGTTAGAAAAATGTATTAACTAACTAGCTGCCACATTTGAAAACACTTGTGTGTGCGGTAAGGGAAAAAACATGTTTAACATGGTGCTAGTTAACGTGTTTGCTAATATGATGCTTTTTCTCACTATAGACAAGGCCATAGAGGGCACTCAGGGGAAGGAAAGTCTGGCAGCCTCCAGCCCTTAAGACCTGAACTCTTCCCTTCACTGAAAGTGTAGAGCAGGGCGGAGATCAGAACATGCTCAGAGGGAACTTTCTTAGGCCTCTTTGGGGCTACAGAAGATTTGCCCAAAAGAGCTGGAGTGCAAGTATAACCCACACACCTCCTGGATGTGGTGTTCAGTCCCATCTAGTGGCACCGAGACCACTTAGAGAGAGAAATTAATGAATCTGCTCTACAGCCTTAGCTAAGGGCCATGTAGCTTTTAGCTCATGCATCGGAGGTTCATGCACTGATGTCCCAGGTTCGATCTTGCCCACTGACAACTGGGGTTGTCGCTGTTACACAAGCTCAGCCCCAGTGCCGAGCTCCATCCCATACCCTTCAGAAGCAGTGTGAGGAGTCCAAAGAGGGGAAGGCCAATGCAAAGGGAGTGAAGACCTGGCCTGCCAGTGATTTGAAGGAGATGGCAGGTAGAGGCTTGTATCCTGAGGGGAGGGCAATGTGGAAGGGGCTGCCTGTTTATTTTTTTCAGAAGTTGGGGTAGAGTGGTGAGATTACCAGCAGAGGATATTGCGCAGTGGGGGTATCAGATTGTTCAGTGCGGGAGGAGGAAGAGCCCCAGCAAGGTTAGTTTGTTCATGTTATTGGGGAGGGTGTCTAAGTGCCATACCAACCACTTATCTTGTCCCCCCCGGCAACAGTTTTTGCTGACTAATGTATTTTATAGTTTTGCCTTCAAACACAGGAATTTGAATGATTCAAGATATGAAGGAAGTAGCTTAAGGTGTGAACTGAAATAACCATTGCTCTTTGCAATCTTTGGCACTGGTTCTTATTTGTTAGTAACCCTGGTAAAATAGCAATACCAGGATTTATTTTAATTGCCATCTCAATCTTTCTTGGATTTCTTTGGGTTAATTTAAAGAGTATTTGTCTAGAATTAGCATACTGACCTAGGATCACAGAGCAAGTTTGCATTTAATATTCATTATTTTTCCAAATTAATTTTAGTAAAATACCTAAAACTATGCAAAAAAAAAGGATTACTAAGTGGTTATAATAAGTGATAAATGCGGACATGCTCACTTGTAGCTGCTGGGAGTTCCAGCAGCCCTCGTGAGATTTTAGAAGTAGTCTTTCATTTGAGTGGGGTTTCCTTTTCATAGATTAACAGGATGAAGAAAGAGCATATTTTTGATCAGATACTTGTATATACGAGGATTACAGGGCAGATTCTCCACCCCACGTTGAGTAGAGCTATGGCTGGCTGTAGTTCCCTGATCCCCAGCCTCACAGCCGTGGCACAAGTTAGAGTTGCTCCTGCCCAGCACTGTCAAACTTACATTACTGACCTAAGGTTCTGTGGGTGGGGCAGAGCTGCCTCTGCTGGCAGAGGATATAGGGGGAATTCTCTGCGGACTATCTATGGCCACTTTGCACCACTGATGTGGCACAAGATGGCCTTAGTACACCAGAAAATCTAGCTCTCTGTGCCTTTCCACCAAGGTGGATGATAATGTCATGGAGTATACTTTCTATAGCATGGAAGATATTAATAGCGGGTCAGATTATGCCATTGATTTTTTTAAAGCAGCACTCCAAAATATTTTCCACATGCTGTATTGATGGGATAATATGGGCCTGAGTCAGTAAGATTAGGCGATGATAGTCAATAAACGTAACTGGCATAATCCTCTGTGTCAGGTTTTCATCTGCTTTCCTAATGGCTGCTCTCCATTTTCAGCTTGCTGAACTCTAACTCGTTTACTATCATACGGGATGATGCCTTTGCTGGTCTCTTCAATCTAGAGTACCTGTAAGTTCTATATTTTACATATTTGCCAGTCTTTTATAAACCAAGATGTTTTGATGAGTTGCCAAAACTCCTGCCTTGGAGAAACCATTTTCCCTGTGGTTACTGGGGCCAAGGAAAATGGAGGGATTTATGTTCCATTTTCTGTCCAAATGTCTCATGCAGCTACCTACCATTTTTCAGATGTTGCAGAGTATTTTTAAAATATGCCATATATGCTGGGGTGACTCTGTATAGACAGATTTTAGAGTAACAGCCGTGTTAGTCTGTATTCGCAAAAAGAAAAGAAGTACTTGTGGCACCTTAGAGACTAACCAATTTATTTGAGCATAAGCTTTCGTGAGCTACAGCTCACTTCATCGGTGAAGTGATGAAGTGAAGTGATGAAGTGAGCTGTAGCTCACGAAAGCTTATGCTCAAATAAATTGGTTAGTCTCTAAGGTGCCACAAGTACTCCTTTTCTTTCTGTATAGACACAATTCGCTGAAATGGGGTTGGTGATCTAGAACTGGTGCTAGATTTGCAGGCCAATTCCATCTATTATATGTAATAGAGGAGTTTGAAATGTCAGTCAGTAGATAATGGCTTGCTGACAAGTCCCAGCAGGTGAGGTGCAGAGTATCAGAGTCACTCTCTTTTGTAGCCATGATCCCCTTTTTCTTCATTCTCCCCTCCCACTCTCTCTCTCTCTGCAGTATCTTTGCCACCCCAGTATTTCATTTATACTTCATCCTCTCTCTTCTTAGCTCAGTTTACTCCTTCCCTTTATTTCTGCTTCATTTCCTCTTCTTACCACCCTTTCTTTCTCTTTTTTTAAAAAGTATACTAACCGTATTATCTGGTTATCCTCACTTCACATTCAAAGGGCTTTCCAAAGACTCACCTGCTTTCGTATCTCAAATCAGGAGGTAGGTTTTTAGAGTCTGAACACATTCTGGGTACAAGATACATCCCTCCAATAACTTTTCAGTGTTGAAAGAAGCTTCCCTTTCTATAGATTCTCACTATTATATTGCTGCCTGGAGGAGTGTCATGAACGCTAACCTCTGCTAATGCCTTTATACGTCTATAGGCAGTTACTGCTAAACATGCTGCATTCAGAACTAATATTATGGTATGGAGGAGCAGCCAGCAATAGAAGTAACAGACCCAGAAATAGTGGAATATGGCAAACGGCATATGCTGTAATCCATGATTCTACAGCATCTGGATTTTTCAGTGACAGCAGTAAACAGTTTTACAGGTGGAGGCATCAAAATGTAAAAAGCTTGTGGAAGGCAAAAAAAACCCAAACAAACTTTCAAATTTGGGTCTGTTGTGGGCTGGCTTCAGCTTCCAAGTGGTGCTCATGAGGAGCCCAAGATAGAGCATGTTACAATAGCCTATGTTTGTGGTGACGGATGGAGTGGGCAGGCCCACATTTGAAAGAAAAGTATGGAGTGTCTTAGTCATTTGATCAAATGTAGCATTCTATCAAGAAACAGAGACAAATCTAACAAGACCCCAAGACTGAAACCCCCTTTAACCAATGCCAGACAGATGATCTCAGCTGAGGCTATGATCAACATCTCTGCCAATTCTTCAAAATGTTTCCTCCTCCCAAGAGACCTTACCTCCACCTTTTGTAAATTGAAGCTAAGCAGTGATATTTCCTCCACATGAATGCTAAGCAGCATTAATACTCCAGTATTCAATTTCTTCCAGGCATTGGTCACGCAGCATAGGGGGAAAAGAAACCTTTCTGGCAAATGAGAAAGTTTCTTTGTGTACAAAATAAGGGATCAAGGAGGAGGGCAGGCCAGGGAGTATGCATAACAGGTAATGTTGCCAAAAGTAACTACATCATGTCTACACCATTAAGAACAACATATATATAAATACTGCCAAGACTAATGGGCTATGTTAATAGTGTCTGAATATATATGCCTAGGAGCTCTGAAAAAGGACTGGGCTAATATACTGTCAGTCATTAGAGAGTGACACTAATAGGTGCATTCTCACTGAAGAGTCCCTTCAGAAGATTCAGTGATGCAGGAATCTATATTTACTGGGCCATGCAGTCACTGAGTCCCAGTCCAGACATCCCCATCTTGAAACATTGAGTTTGATGGAGATATGTTTATTTACACCAACTGAGGAGGCAACCAATCTTGGTAAGGCAGAAAAAACCTTCTGTCTCCTGAGAGGATGAGAAAATAGCTCCAGCTTCCTTGGGTATGGTGTATGGGGAAATCTGGCCTTTTGGAGTGCAGATAGAATTCATGACTCAAAGCAACCTTCTGACAGAGTAGACTGACTCCTTTCTCATGTCCTTATCTGTGCTCTTGATGTGAAGAGGGGTCCCTGTCACTTCATGAAGATGAACAGTTACTACAGAGCTGGGCACCAATATATGAACCTAGACAGATAGTGAAGAGCCAAGGACAATGTAACTGTTCACAGCAGCTGACTTTGCTCTCTAACCCCCAACACAATTATTTCTCCAACACCTTAGTTCCTAGAAATGTAGGGAGTCATTCTGCAATTTCCTTGGCCAGTCCTGGTGGTGACCCCACAAGGTGTAGCCCCCAAGGAGACCATACAGATTTCAGTCCAGATGCTGAAATGTAGGTAGGTTCATTTTATTGTCCTCACTTTTGTCCCACCACTTTCCTCTCGGCTGCTATTGGCTCTCTTCATTTTGTTCTTAACTTACTTTGTCCAGAGGAGCTTACAGTTTGTCTTCACACCACCACACATATCAAATAGCATTGCTAAACACTGTGGAACCCTGGCCAACTCCCCCTCTCAGGTCTGTCAGGAGAACTCCTCAGGGGATGATTAACTAGTTGTGAAATGGGGAATAGGGTTATCCACACTGTCCATGCTTTTCCTTCTTTCTCTTTTCAGCTCTTTCCCTTACATTCTCTCTCTCTCTTGTTCAGACTGTCACCTTTTCCTTCTCTTGTGCTTTGGCCATAAGAGAAAGGAAAAGGGAATGTAAGTACCTCTACTGATATTTCTTCAGCATCATATACGAAGGAGCCTATGTAGATACTAAGTTAGGAGGCGATAGGTTAAAACATACATACTAATACTGTATTTAAAATATATATTTATTATTTTTTCTGTATAGATTTATTGAAGGAAACAAAATAGAAACCATTTCAAGAAATGCATTCCGTGGCCTTCGCGATCTGACTCACCTGTAAGTCCTTTATCACTTATTAGAAGTTGTTTATACATTGCCAGATGTTCCAAAACTCATGCCTTAAGCACTTCTGTAATTGTTTTTACTGTTAATGGTGGAGGCTTTTTCTCCTTTAAAGAAAACTAGTTTTTGTGCTGTGTAGGACATTTCCATCTTAATCTCTGCACATCGGCTAATTCAGACTGTTACAATGTGGCTTCCAGTAAGTTTAAAAATATTCACTGTTCTGACAATACTCCAGGGTTTTCACCTGAGTTACACACACTCAAAACCTGAACATGCAACCTTTACTTTGCAAGCAGTTCTTATTACTAATACCTTAGATACAGCATATTAAAGTATAGTTAAAATTCCATTTACTTTTCAGCATTTTACTGCTTGTATTTTTGTGTATTTCATTCCTCTTGGGCAATAAAAAACAATTGACCAATTTCACTTTTGTTTCTAGTCATCTTCACTTTCTGTTCTCACAGATTAGCAAAGATTCACAAGGTGGAAACACAGTGTTTAATTCATTCATGATCCCATTAGTCATGGTCAGTACTAGGACTTAGACAACATCAAATCATTAGCATTATTTAAGTGACGTTAGACTTGGTAGGAGTCAAGATAATAAGATCTAACTTTCTTTTCTAGTTCTTTGGCTAATAACCACATTAAAGCTCTGCCAAGGGATGTCTTCAGTGATTTAGATTCTCTGATTGAATTGTAAGTAATGAAAATCTTTTTATTGGTTGCCTGTCATTGTGACTCTATTAATCTGTGCTTTAAGTTCCGGTTTTTTGGTGTTGTAGCTGAAATCCATGCTAAAAATAAATGCTTATTGTGTTGTATTAGCATTCTCATTTTAATATTGTTTGCTCAGTAGGATTAAATTAGACTTCACTTGTTGTTTATCACAATAGTGCATATGACCAGCATTATTACTTATTTTCTGATCTTTCATGAAAAGTCTTGAGTTGAAGGGACATCAACTTTAAAATCACAGTTTGTGTGAAAATTTTTTAATCTACTGTTGCTACAAGTAACCCCTAAAATTACTGTTACTGAAAGAGATTATCTTTTTAAAAAAAGATTCCCCCCGCCCCCCATTTTTTCATTTTGTATTTGACAGCACTTTGCTCAGGCTGTGTCAATATTTTTCTAGTGGTTAGTCACTTTCCCCTATTATTTGCCAGAGTCTGTCACACAGCAACAAGGTAGAGCAAAACTTTAAAAAAAAAAAAAAAAAAGTTGGAAAATGTGATTGTAAAGCCACAAACTTTGTCAAGAGGCTCAGAGACAGGAATTGTACCTGGAACTACAGATATCTTATTTTTTGGAATTGACTCAACTTCACATTGATGGTGACCCTTTTAAGAATTTAAACACACTGTGAACATTTCAGATGTTTGTGGAATTAGTCTCTGTATGCTCTGTTTCAATGTAACATAGAAACTTCACTGATAAGGCTGTTACTGTCAGCCGCCTATGTACTGGAGTGGTAGAGTGAAGCAAAGGAATCTGTGAATTTCAGTGGAACTCTGAGACAATGGAAAAGCAGCGGAGTGGGAGGGAGCCGTCTTGTGAGGATTTTTAGTGAATTATAGTTCCAATCCTGCTAATGCTTATGAACGTGAAACACCTGAATAGACCCGTTCCATGCATAAAGATACACATGTGCGTGTTTCCAGAATTGGGGCCTGTATTTGTTGTAAACAACGTTTCAGTGAAATGTAAAGAACAATACAGTTAGGATAAGAGATGGAAAATATTTTCCATCCTCTGTTCAGAATCAATTTAAAACTATTCAGCTACTTTTGAATTAAGTATGTCAACGTGCTAACAATTCTGCAGTTTTCGTATCACTACCAACCATTTCAAATATGTTTATTTCTGTGTGTTTTTTTAGAGATTTAAGGGGAAATAAATTTGAGTGTGACTGCAAAGCCAAGTGGTTGTTTGTGTGGTTAAAGATGACAAATTCCACTGTTTCTGATGTCCTGTGTATTGGTCCAGCAGAATACCAGGATAAGAAGTTAAATGATGTCACAAGTTTTGATTATGAATGCACCACTACAGGTATTCAGAATATGTATTTCTAAGCACACTACAAATGATTAAAGATTAGAAATTTAGATTAATCCCATATTACTGTATCAGAATGATTTGGGAAGAGGGAGAAAAGGGTTCTATATAAAGCACTTTAGAATAACAGAATAAGTCTAACTATTGAGAAGATTAAATTTAAAAGCCAAAGGAAGTAGATGAGATTTTATTTGGATTAAGTGATAAAAGGGACAAGAGCTATGATTTTCAAATTCCATAAGGTTTCATCATGACTCTATGACTCAATTTTCAGTCACAGATCTTTTGCTGTTGTCTGGAATAAGGCCGTATATCTATGTCAGAAGAATTTCCTGAAATCAATCTCCATTTCACAGAATGCTACATAATACCACTGTGTCTGTTGTCTTCGTTCAGCAGGCCACAGCTTAGTAGCACTGTAATAAGTATGTGTCAGCAGTGTTTCCAGCAATTAATTATGCAGACCCATAATAAAGGAGAGAAATACTGGATAATACTAGTGCTGCATGGCTTAGGAACCTGGTATTTGTTTTATATTAGATAGTAAAAAGCATTCTCTAGGATGTGGAGACAAACTTGCATGAAGTTCTGATTGTCAGAAGATGATTACAGACCAAACATAACAATCAGTTATCTGTGTTTGAATACAATTGTACTATATTAAGAACATTAGCCATTAATGTTAAGTTGTTCTTATATATGATGAGAGCAAATTGCACCTGAAAGAAGTTGGTCCAATAAAAGATATTACCTCACCTACCTTATATCTGTCACCTGAAGGTATGACAGTCATATTAATGGTAGTTGAGTTCTCATCTCTGCAAAAGCAAACTGTCAAGAATGAGATAGAGCTCTTAAAAGCTTGTGTAAGAGACAACATAAAAGTTAATTGACAGTATTGTAAAGATAAACTTCCAAGCCAAGGTATGAAATATAACCCAAGCACCATATATAAAAAGTAAAAAGAATAAACTCTAAGTTAAAGCCCCAACGTATGTCAGGAAAAGCATCAGAGGTGAAGGATGATAATTCCTTGTGTAGACAAATTGATGTCAAAAACAGAAGACAGAAATTCCTGCGAACCGTACCAGAAATTTCCATTACTGTGTCCGCTGATCCACAATGATGCAAAAACACCAAGTGTAATTTACCTCAGTCTGCATTCATTAAAGGTTATTGTTGCACAAGCACTGGCTTAGTGCTGTGTAAACCTTGACAGCCAGATCCTCAGAGCTGCCCTGATTTACAGCAGCTAAGGATTTGATTTAGATCTACTCTCTCTGTAAATGTATGACAGTATATGTGTAATTGTGCAGTTTTCATAGGCAAAATTCTATCCTGCTGTTACTTCACTGGCCTGGTGTAAATGAGGTTACGCTCGGAATAAATCTGACCCGATTTATGTGGTGTAATGACTGACTGCTTGAATACTTGTGCCACTGCAGTCAGAGAAGCGTTGAGACAGGGTAATATAGGATATTTTCAAACCCCACAGCCAGTTAGTTGCTAGCTGATCTGAACAAAGAAGAGCATGCACCTCACCAACAATGGCGTAGTCAGCAGCATGCCTGCCAGTTTTTTTAAGAACAGCATGAGAGCAAATTGTAGAAAAGTTGGAGCTGTGACATAGGGCCTCCTTAACAGGTATTTGTGGGGGGAACAGACTTTGAGGCCATGGCACACCTGGTGACTGAGCTTTGTGACTTTGTCCTCACCCACAACCATTTCAGATTTGGGGACAGCTTATACCTTCAAGTCAGTGGCACTGCTATGGGTACTCACATGGCCCCACAGTATGCCAACATTTTTATGGCTGACAATACTCCAGAAGAAGTGGGTTTTTTACCCACGAAGGCTTATGCCCAAGTAAATCTGTTAGTCTTTAAGGTGCCACCAGACTCCTCGCAGTCTTTATGAAGAAACAGTTTCTGCAATAGAGAAAAAAATCTTCAGGGAGTGCACCATCACCAAGGCACCATCACTAAGGCCAAGTGTGGAATTAAAAACTACCCACTTCTGAGCTCTAATCCCCACTCTGCCCTTGACTCTGTCAGTGGCATCAGGCAAAACACATAGCCTGTCTGCTCTTACTTTTCCTAGCTGTAAAGGGGAAATTGGGGCTTGTCTACAGTGGAAAGTTATTCCAAAATAAGGCAGAGTGGGAATTTAAAAAGGCATGGAATAGCTCCCTGTATGGAAACTCTTATTCCAGAATAAGTGTGTTAAACAAGATCAGGAAAAGGCATTAGTCTGCCAGAATAAGTGTGTCCACACAGGGAGCTGTTGCAGAATAGCTTGTTCCATCATAGCTCTTCTGTTCAATTTCCCCTCATTTGGTCTGTGAAGATTAATTAATTTGCGAGTTAATGTTAGTACAGTGATTTGAAGCTGTAAAGCAATATATACTGTAAGTGCTAAATGTATTCTCCTAGTCACTGAAGGACAGATGGTTATTCTGCTTTTTGTTCCTATCCCTCAGTATAAATCACTTTCATATAGTTGTTCACATTAATCTTCACTATCATCTTTCCTTCCCTTATCATGCATGGTTTAACAGACCTTTCAATGTATTATACTCTTCAGTGATCCACATCAAGTATTACATGGATAATCCGGGTAATTTTCAAAATACCTTTGATTTCAATAGGAATTTGTTTAGTAAGATTTCCATCTCAGTGGCTCCATTGACATACCAGACCTGGTGAACTGAAGAACAGTAATGAATCACAGGGATGCTATAAAATTGAAACACTTTTTAACACAATCGATTATTAAAACTGAAAGAATTTTAACAATCTAACGTTACTTTTAACCATTTTATCACGGTTTAGTTTTTTGCATGTCTCACAGTTTGGACAATGAACATAGATTAATCTATTTCACTTTTGTTTCTAGTCCATTATACTTTCACATTCTCCTACAATGAGACAGGGCTGCAGGGGCTTGGTTGCAAACTCAGCAAAGCAATGTTTGTTTATTTTTAAAAATTCTTTCCAGGTTTCGTTAAATCTTATTTTTATAAGGCCTGCTTCTCTTTGACTCTAAGGCCCCTTTACATTGCTCTGGCACCACAAAAGGGGCTTAAAGTGGGTGCACATCTGACAATGTAAAAAGACCTTAAAGTGGGCCAGTTTACACGGGAATAATCTGGAAAACTAATCTAAATTAACTAAAGGTGCTAAATTAAAGTGGATTAATTAAACTATATTAAACTCCTATGTGGATGTTCTCATTCAGAATGAAACTTTATTCAGTTTAGCATAATGTAATTAATTTAAAAGAAACCAAATTATGGTCACTTTAATTCTGAATGAGGTTGTCCACACAGAGGTTTAAGTCATTTTAGCTAATCCACTTTAAATTCACATCTTTAGTTCATTTGGATTAATTTTCCTGAGGGGTGAGATCGATAAAGCACTTTACTGTATTGCACTCTAACTGCCCCATGTAGACCCTCCTGGCACACTCTAAAATGTACCTGGTTCACGTTAATGTATATAGCTTTCTTGAGCAGGTCAGCAGCATCTTTATGTACCTTTTAGAAAGCAACGGTAGAGCGCTTTACAAATCACACCCTTCAAATGCACTTTGCCCGAGCTGAGCCCTGAGTGTCCCTATCTAGATAAGCCCTTGTGTCCACTTGTGGCCTCTCTACTGCTAGAGTGACATAAAGGGGTCTTAGTGAAAATGCAAATCAGGCCCATAAAGTTTAAGTCAGAGGACAGATGACAGCACCTCTCTACTGCGTAACTCCATACCAACTACAATGGACAGTCTTTTTTAAATATGTAGTAAAAATATTGTGTAAATTTTTAGTGGCTTTCACCAGTTACTGTGAACTATTTATCAGTTGATTCAGTGAGAATTTGATCAGTAATACTTCCATTGTTACTGATCCAGTGATATAATAAACCCAGTGTCAGGTGTGAGTCAAAATAGCTTTGTTGATATAGTATCACTTCTGAACAAGCTGTGAGCCATATGATGCCAATAGGCAGGTTTGTTTTAATTCACAAACTTCATACACTTGCCCTAAGACTGTTTCAAAACTGTTGTGATGTTCTGACAGATTTATTTAGCTTTTAATACCCCCCCCCACACACACACACTTTTTGTATCACATTGTGATAAAGCGGCCTTACTTGGAGCTCCCGCAGCATGACCAATGTGCCTGCAAGGCTAATTTATTACAGATAACGTCCCATACTTGTAAAACATAACAAATCAAGTGCCCAGCAGTCCATCAAAATGCAGCCCCCACGCCTATCATCACACTCAGGCTCTCTGCAGCTTCAGCATCTCTCACTGGGTTCACCTCGTAAGCGTTGTGCCTGCATCTCTCACTACGCCTCATTGCAGCCTTCCCTCTCTGCCCCTCCAGCTGCAGCTCTCCAGCTCAGAGAGCCAGGCTTCTCCATGCCTCTGTTGAATAAATAACAGGTTGAAAACGCAGACTACAGGCTCAATTCCAACTTCAGATTCAGCCTTCAGCCCTCACTGGCCATGGCTCTCTGGCCCCTGCACTGGCTTCCTGGCAATTCCTCCCTCTTTCCAGGGAAGGCCTATATAGCTTTCTGCTTTCTCAGAGACCTCCTCCAGTCTCCTGATCTTTGGCAACTCTCACTTGCCAGTCTCTCCCCATATACATGGCCCAGGTGCCTTCTCTTAACACCAGTTGGGAAGCAGCTGATGAGACACAGGTACAACGGCCTCTTCCTTCTTAAAGGGCCAGTGCCATGCTGTGACACACACTTTTTAAATATATGTTTATCAGTAACGGCTAGAGTCACTGTTCCATCCTTAACTACATTTTTATGCTTTCATTTATTTTTACGCTCCATATATTTTACCTTCCAGTTTTCTCCAGTCCTTTAATTTTTCCAAAGGAATTGATGATAAGAACACCCTTACTTTCTAAATGTACTTGCTTTCACACCAGCATTACTGATATTATCAGCACAAATACACATGGTTTTGGAAATAGGATCTGCTATTTCAGTGATGCAGGAGAGCTTGCCACAAAACCTCATGCTTTGCTTTTGGTAGTCACCAGAAAAATGGTGGCAGTTCTCTTTTTTAGCTGTGGAGTGGTAGATTTTCTGTTTGTTTAATTGTAGCTATCTAGTCTTACCTCCTGCAGTATGACTCCACAAGGGTGGGCCTTTCAAGTATGCGTAGATGTAAAATCCAACATTTGGAAGCAATTAATATTTACTTTGGAGAGGAAATAAGGACATGCCTTAAACCACCACTGAAGTGCACAGAACTGGGCAAGAGTTTTTAAAGGGTAAGAGTGAGGACATGATTAAAATGTTGCTAAAATTCATGGGCCATCAGGCCCTTCCTGAATATGAAAAGTTAGCATGCACAGCATGGCACAGAGCTCCTAGTATGTAAGGGTGTCTGTGGGCCTGAGATGAATCTTCATCTTAATGAAAGACTCATCTTCTCCCACAAATATATTTTCCCCTCCTTGTAGACAGGGTTTGTGTCACTCAAACTAGACCTGAACTCTGTTAATGCTGCTCTTTATTGACCAACAGGTGTCACCCTAAGTCTCTTTCCCTCATAATAATCTTGGCTCTGACCTGCCAAGCTACTGTTGCAACAGAACAAGTATGAGATCCTGCTGCGCAACATATAAAATGAGCTCTTGGCTTAAGTGAATTTTAGAATAAAATTGACACAGAGGCTGGGATTTTCAAAAGAGACTTAGGGCAGCAATTGGAAGTTGGACTCTCAACTCTCTTAGGTGCTTTGGAAGCCTCAGCTGCCACCCTAGGTTTTCCATTAGATGATAACAGTAAGGCAGGTCAAATTTTAAACCTAAAATACTTGACAGTGTTCCTTTAAATTATACTTTTATTCAGGTTTTTTTAAATTAAATGTTCTCCTAGGTATACTTGGTCCTGCCTCAGCACAGATGACCTTTCGAGACCCCTTCTTGCCATACATTTCTGTGATTGCAGGTGTGGGGTAGCTGGGATGGGGTTATCCCAAGGAATTCACTTCATTTGCTTTAATTGGAAATGTGCAGAAGTGTCTGTGTTGAATAAATAACAGGTTGCAAATGCAGACTATGGGCTCAATTCCAACTTCAGATACACATGTGCAATAACGAGATTTTTGAAGACACGGTACATAGCAATAAGTGACCAAAAGTTACTGTTGAAGTTGGAGTCTTGGTTTTTTGGGGTAAAATCCTGACTCTGTTGAAATATATGGAAAAATTCCCATGACTTCAGTGGTGCCAGGATTTCACACTTTACAGTCTACTCATAGACAGTACTCCTACATAGTACAATTTCTAGCTTTCTTTCTAGGGAAGTCAGTGGTCTGATTTCACAGATATCAGGCAAGATAGAATGCAGATTTTGCAGCTAACACCAATCACATGTCTTGATCTTCTTGTGAATTGAATTTTGGAAGGGAAATTTACACTGCACAGAGCAGCAAACTGTTCTCCCTATTGCTGCATGCCTAATTGTCACTCGTGACACTCCCTGTGTTAGGGCTGTTACAAGCTTAATCCTAAATCAGAGTTCTTGTTCTTAAAATAGTGTCCAATAGTACTGATTAGAAAATAGGAACCATGTGTCAACTATTTTGTGTTTACAACATGGGATTTATTGTAATTTTTTTAAACGTCTGTTTCTAGATTTTGTTGTTCATCAGATTTTGCCATACCAGTCAGTTTCAGTGGATACATTCAACTCTAAGAACGATGTGTACGTAGCCATTGCACAGCCTAGCATGGAGAACTGCATGGTACTGGAATGGGATCACATTGAAATGAATTTCAGAAGTTATGACAACATCACAGGTACACACATGAATATATCAGATTTATACATGAAGTGGTGGTATAATCAGTGTGTAATGGGAGAAGGGAAGAGTTGGAATATGGAATTCACTGATACATCATGGAGTGGACACTTGATGCTATATCCTGTTATCATTCCACCTTTGTTGAAACCCCCACATTGAAGGCAATGGATCAAGGCCATAATGTGGACTAGATTGCTCAGAGAGCCATATCGTTCTTGTAGGAGACAGCTCTTACCAGAACACAAGCTTGGCATTTGTCTCTGTGATATTTAGTCTTCAGCAAAGGACAGGGTAGACATGGGTGGGTTCTGCTCCTGTAAATTTTTCTCCATGAGTGGACCCTTATATCCCCACAAGCCCCTCTGAAGTTAGCTGGGCCTCCACACAGGAGTTGCCCTTGTGGAACAGCTTGCAAGATCGGGGCCTTGTCTACAGGAATATGGGAACTGCCATGTTCAATCAGACCTGAGGTCCATCTAGTCTAGTATCATGTCTCGGACAGTGGCCAGCACTAAATGCTTTAGAGGATGGTATAAGGGCCCTGCAGTAGGCAGATTATGTAGGCACAATATTAGTATAACATTTGAATTAGTATCCATTCTAATAGAATTAATTTTATCCAGAGAGTGTGAAATCCCAAACTGATCTCTTGACGAACTATCTGGCTTTTCCGCATACAGTTCATCTAGACTAGTGTTTCCCAAACTTGGGACGCAACTTGTTCAGGGAAAGCCCCTGTTGGGCCCGGCTGGTTTGTTTACCTGCCGCGTCAGCAGGTTCAGCCGATCTTGGCTCCCACTGGCCGCGGTTTGCTGTGCCTGGGCAATGGGGGCTGTGGGAAGTGGCGTGGGCCGAGGGACGTACTGGCCATCACTTCCTGTAGCCCCCATTGGCCTGGAGTAGCTTTCCCTGAATAAGCGGTGTCCCAAGTTTGGGAAACACTGATCTAGAAGATTAACTATTAGGGTTCACTTGACATCATGTGCTCAAGGAAGTTCATCTTGCCTTCATACTGACCTTCAAATGTACAAACTACTACATGGCAAAATACACGCAGTGCGCCAAACTCTGTTCTGTTATACCTGTGCAACACCACTGAAATCAATGGGACTGTACAGGTGTAAGGGAGAGCAGTATTTTGACAGATTTGAATTAGTTTTCTTTATGTTTACTCCTGGGGAAATTTTGCGCCACTGTGTGTGCATATAATTCATGGGCCGTGCATATTTTAATTTTAATTTTTTTGCAGAAATTAGCTTCTGCCATCAAGTTGCTGCAGTTCTGCCTTTTGCCCACCAGTGGGCTCTGTGGCGCTAGAACAGAGCAGCCACTCCTGACCAACTAGGGAAGAGAAAGAGCCTATAGTGCGGGGGTGGGCAAACTTTTTGGCCTGAGGGCCACAACTGGCTATGGAAATTGTATGGCGGGCCATGAATGCTCACGAAATTGGTGGTGGGGGTGAGGGCACTGGCTGGAGGTGCGGGCTCTGAGGTGGGATGAGGGATGAAGGGTTTGGGGTGCAGGAGGGGGCTGCAGGCTGGGGGTGGAGCAGAGGGGTTCAGAGTATGGGAGGGGGCTCTGGGCTGAGGCAGGGGGCTGTTGTGTGGGAGCAGGTACAGGCTCTGAGCTGGGGTGTGGGTTCCAGTGTGGGGTCAGAAATGAGGGGTTTGGGGGGGGCAGGAGGTTGGGGTGGGGGGGCTCTGAGCTGGGATTGAAGGATTCAGGGGGCTGGGGCAGGGGGTTGGGGTTTGGGTGAGGGCTCCGGCTGGGGGTGCGGGCTCTGGGGTGGGGTTGGGGATGAGGGGTTTTAGGGTTCAAGAGGGTGCTCTGGGCTGGGACCGAGGGGTTCAGATGGCAGGAGGGGGATCAGGGTTGGAACAGGGGGTGGAGGCGTAAGAGGAGGTAGGGGTGCAGGGTCTGGTTGCAACTTACCTCAAGCAGCTCCCAGAAGCAGTGACATGTCTCCCCTCTGGCTCCTATGCAGAGGTGTGGCGCTGACCAGGTGGCTCTGCGCGATTCCTTGTCCGCAGGTGCCACCCCTAGAGCTCCCATTGGCTGCAGTTCCTGGCCAATTGGAAATGCAGAGCTGGTGCTTGAGGCGGGGGCAGCATGGAGAACCCCCTGGCTGCCCCTATGTGTAGGAGCCAGAGGTGGGACATGCCTCTGCTTCAGGGAGCTGCGCTGAGCCTTGGCACACGCAGCACACCCAATCCTGCTTCCCTGCTAGAGCAGGGCAAGCCCTTGACCCTGCTCTCTGGCAGGAGCTTGAAGGCTAGATTAAAAGGTCTGCAGGGCCGGACATGGCCCACGGACCATAGTTTGCTCACCCCTGCTGTAGTGACTTCTTCACAGCACTTGTTGGGCCAGGTCAGGAGACAGAAGATATGGGGAAACAGACAGTGTGGAGTCGCTGGGGGGCCAGACAGGGACTGATTAGGGAATGTAGAGGAGGACAGACTGGGGCAGGGGCTGAATGGGAGTGGAGGTGCAGGGGCAGGGGGAGGGAGTGCAGGGCTACATAGGGACAAGGGAGGTGCCTGGGTGGGGGCACAGAGACACATGAGAACAAGGGCAGATGTGCCTGACTGAGTGGGAGAGACTAGGGGTCAGCCAGGGTCTGCATATTGGAAGCTCCCTAACAATCCCTTCTTGCCCCCCCCCCCAAAATCTGTTCCATACTTTTCTCACCCATACCCAACAGCCCTTCAAGTTCACACCCAGGCTCCTTCCCAGCAATTACTTCCGTCTTCCTCCGTTACCCCTGACTCCCCCTGCACTGCTTCTGAGGGGTGCGGGAAATACGATTCGGTATTGTAGTTTAAATTAATTATTACTCAGAGTTCTGTATTAATATGCCTAGTAAGGAATCTATTTGTCAAAAAACATTTCCTGAGTCTTTTTTGTAGTCTGTATTGTTACAGACATACTTGCTGACAGGTATTTTGAAATAAATTACCAAAATAATTGAAACTGGTGTGATTCTATTGTGTTATTTTGACAAATAAAATATGCAGAATTAAAATATTGTGCACAGAATTTTTAATTTTTTGGCACAGAATTTTTCAAATATTTTTGCGCAGAATTTCCCCCGGAGAAAATGTTGCTGTTGCAGAAGTAAAATATTTCCCTTTAGAGAGGATGTGGGGGAATTCTCTTCAAAGTTATCTTATAGCTTTATACAATATGTACAGAAAGATATCGAGGTCGAATATAAGTGATTATGTTTTGCTGACTTGACAGTTTTGGGGGAATAAGGGATTTCACAAGAAAAAACTGGATTAGGAGTAGCGGCATAAGGAGACAGGGTACGAAGGGCATGTATTAGCCTATCACAAAGCAGTGTTCCTACCTACCTCAATGTCACAATGTTAAAATAGGGCTTCAGAATACATATGCTCACACTCCAAATCTGCACATTTCAAAGACTTCATGTCATTGGACCAACTGGCTTCATTGTGCTGAACTGACAGGCCTTGAAACAACAGCGCTGTTTCAGGAATGCAGATTTGGCACATTACAAGTGACTCGTAACCCAAGAAGAATGGAAAGCTGCTTTAAGAATTTAGGGTTGCCCCATTTGGCCTGAATGGCTAGTCAGAATTCAAGGTCTTGCCAGGGTGATTCAGCAATATGTGTCAGGTGTGTTCTTGTTGTACTTTTGTTTATTCACAAAAAGTGTACACAGAGTGGTTTCCTTGAACACAGAGGAAACAAACAGCAGCAGGCAGTTTCCTTGCTAAGAAATCCCCAAGTCTGCCCCTTCAGTGAATTCTGTGCCCAAACTATCTATATGCTTCCTCTCAGGGTCACTGTCACAATTCCTTCAACTAGCTTGCCCCCTCCAATACACATAGTCCTCCAATACCAATATCTTAGCTCCTGAAGCCAAGGGTTTCACTGCTTGAGAACCCTGTTGTTCCTTAATATCTGAAGTCGCCTTTCCTCACTTGTTGCTGGATCAAAAAAATGTGATACGCCTCATGCAGTATGAATGAAAGCACTGCCTCATGCTGCCATGTAGAACATGAAAAGAAACTGGCAGCAGTTAAGACAACAAAATGAGGGATAAAGAAAGAGGGAACTGAGTAAATCTCTCTTTGTTTGAGTGGTTGAATTGTACGGTACTAGTATTTTTTGCTTTTTGTTTGAGCAACAGGTCAGTCCATTGTGGGATGTAAAGCAATCCTGATCGATGACCAGGTCTTCGTGGTGGTGGCACAGCTCTTCGGTGGCTCACATATCTACAAGTATGATGAAAGCTGGACAAAGTTTGTCAAATTCCAGGACATAGAGGTCTCTCGCATTTCCAAGCCAAATGATATAGAGCTGTTTCAGATAGACAGCGAAAAGTTTTTTGTCATAGCAGATAGCTCTAAAGCTGGTCTGTCAACAGTTTATAAATGGAATAACAAAGGATTCTACTCTTACCAGTCCCTGCATGAGTGGTTCAGGGACACAGATGCTGAGTTTGTTGATATAGATGGAAAATCTCATTTAATCCTGTCGAGCCGCTCACAAGTTCCCATTATACTTCAGTGGAACAAAAATTCAAAAAAGTTTGTCCCACACAGTGAAATCCCCAACATGGAGGATGTCTTGGCTGTGAAGAGCTTCAGGATGCAAAATAGCCTCTACATAACGCTCACAAGGTTTATTGGTGACTCCAGAGTCATGAAGTGGAATAGCAAGCAGTTTGTGGAGATACAGGCTCTCCCGTCTCGAGGGGCAATGACACTGCAGCCTTTCTCCTTTAAGAATAATCACTACCTAGCTCTAGGAAGTGACTACACCTTCTCCCAGATATATCAGTGGGATAACGAGAAGAACCTCTTTAGACTATTTAAAGAAATCTATGTGCAGGCACCTCGCTCTTTCACAGCTGTGTCAACTGATCGAAGAGATTTTTTCTTTGTTTCTAGTTTTAAAGGAAACACACAGATATTTGAACATATAATTGTTGACTTGAGTTTATGAGGGCTGTTGGAGTGAAGCTCATGTACAATGAGACATTTTCACTTATCAGAAACAGCAACAAAAAGACAGATTATTCATCTCCAAAAATAGGGTGTACTTGTGGAACTAGTAAGAAGTTTTCTGAACTTTTAGAATTTGCATATTAACCAGGAATTGCAATGACTTGGTTAACTGCATGACATGTCCATTTTACCATTTTTAAAGACATTTTAAAACCTGTAATTATTCAAAGGAGTGTGCAATGCATTAGGATTAATTCTGATATCTAAGACAGCTATGTGAATTTTACCTAAGAAATTGAATTAAATTGGACACCTTGTAGAAACAAGAGAGGAGAGAAAACAATGTCAAACATGGAAACTATTCTTTCCTTTAAACCTAACATTTCAGTAATGATACTTAAGAGTAAAGTCAACTGCACATATTTGTTGATGAATTGTATAAATTGACATCAACCTTCAAAAACATTTTTTGGTCATTTTGCAGTTGATGGGCAGCATCTCTTTGTTCTTTATAATAAAACAAAGGTCATTGTTTTAATTCATATTGATACTAGATGAGAGGGAAAGTTAAAAATTCTTTGACCTCTTCCTGTTGATATCAGAGAGGAAGCATGGATACAAAAAAATCACTGTGGGTGATGGGATGGCAATGAAATACAGGGCCTTTCACTTCTAGATAATGGGTTCCCTTCAGCTTCAGGTCAATAGTGACTGAAAGTGGCTGATAGTTGTTTGCTGGCATATCTGAACTCAGCTGGTCTTAGTTCAATTTGTAGCTCATAAGTCTCTGTTTCACAAATGCAACTCTCTAACTGGCACGAACTCACACCCCTACTGGTAGTCTCAGTAGTGTGCCAAGGATTTTAATGAGTATGGAAACTGAACTACTCTGTCACTCTTAGGCCTGGTCTACACTACAGGGTTACGTCGACCTAAGTTACGCAACTCCAGCTACGTGAATAATGTAGCTGGAGTCGATGTAGTTTAGGTCGACTTGTTGCGGTGTCTACACTGCACTGGGTCGACAGGAGAAACTCTCCCATTGACTTACCTTATGCTTCTCATTTCGGTGGAGTACTGGAGTCGACAGGAGAGTGATTTGTGGTCGATTTAGCAGGTCTTCACTAGACCTACTAAATCGACCCCTGGTGGATCAATCACCGCAACATTGATCACCGGTAAGTGTGGTCATACCCTTAGAGGAGGTCCTGCTTAATCTAGATTGAAGCTTACTTATGGGTCAGTGCAGGGAAGCCTGTGTTAGTGTTGCCTGTGCTGAAGCTGTTCCATACATAAAGAGAGCATTTCATTCCATAAAGTTTCTCATCTCCTAAATTAGATTTCTGAAAACTGCAAGCTGTATTTTGAGTGATCCTCCCACCATATGAAAGCCATATTCTCCTCTGGTATAATCAAGTCCACTGAAGTCAATGGAGTTGTAGCTGCCTCAGATTAGTGCTAATGTTAGCAATAAAAGTACAGTGCTAGCTAAGAATTTTCACTTAGATCACCCCACGCTATCCAACTGACAAATGGCTCTGGGAATGCCAAACTATGGAAGCTCTATTGGACCATATTTAGCAGTCTTTTAAACTCATTTTTGGGTGAATGCAGGCTATAGTGTTTGTTCATCATCACAAATGGGTCAGTTGTGGCATAGTCACCATGCATAGTCACTCTTCCAAGATGACAGAGAGGGGCTGTGCATTCAGCCACATGAACAGAGCCTTATGGTGGAAGCCATGTCTCTCTACATGCTTTTGAGACAGTTTTATTATAGCAGAGTCCTTTTCTGACTCACCACTACAAATGCCACTTTACATTTTCATCTTGGATTCACATATTAAATTTTCTACTTTATCATGAGACTTTTTTCTGCATGCTATGGAATTTATAAGGCTTTGTAAAGGAAGCTGAACAAATGAAACAGGTCAATATCCTTCCCCAGGCAAGGTTATCACAGTCTTGCTGCTCTGAGCGAGCCTAACATTTCTCATCACGGATAAGTAGCAACATGCCCAGTTATTACAAATGTAAATGTCTCTTGCTGACTTCTGGTTTAAAGATGCCCAGCATGTAAGCAATACTGCATGAGCGGATTAGGATGTGACAGCTCCTCTCCTTGAAATAATAATCCACCTATGACCTGAAGCATCATTGCTTTCATTGAAAATATTCTAGATCATATGAAATCAAAACATTACTGGCCTGCCAGAAACATAGTTCATATTATTGACATTTGTAAATTTCATTTAAGAATATTTTCCACTTAGCGGATAATCCCAGGTTTTATTTTATCTAAATATAAAAGCTGTGGGGATGCTTTAAGTGATCCTGCACTGCTACTTCATAGTGCTAATGGCCCTCAATTCCTGTTGATTTCAGTCAGAGCTGAGGATTGTATGATTGGGCCCTTAGTTGCTAAAGGCAGTTGTTTTGTAGTTGTATTAATAGGTCTTCTAAGACTAAATTAATGGGTCCTATGTGACTCAGATATGATAACCACATGGCTGACAGCCAACCACATTTCTTCCATTATTCCAGCGTGCTTGAGGAAGCCTTATCGATTAAAGACGCTCCTGTACTAGTACAGCCATGATGTAGATGGCTCTTTAAATTCAGGAGCCGTCAGAAAACACTGTACACAATGTAGCCACTCTTCTATATGTATCCAATATGAAAATGTAAATACATTTTCGTTTTCTGTCCAAGAGGAGCATATCCCCGTGTGCTAACTCTTTCTTTCAGGGATCCTTGCCAGTGTTATGTACACAACCGGCCTTTTTGAGCACGGTCCTGATCACACATTTGGGAAGAACCATAAATGAGAAAACTTACAGGCAATAAAAATGAATCCTGAAGCCCAGCACCTGATTTCAAGAGAGATGATGGTGGTCCGGAATTCCCCACCACCACCCCCCATGGCAAGAGACTATATCTTTTTTGGGGAGTGGAGGAGGGGGAAGTGAGGTGTACTCACTTGTGGGTAAGGAAGAGGATTTCAGGCTCAACTATCAGGGCCAGTGAAATTAACATTGTCCTATTATTACAACCATGGCTACAGAGACAAAGTGATCTACAGAGGCTAGCTTATTCCCATTGGACCTAAAGAACTGATTAAAACAGATTCTTTGGGTAGACTGAGGTTTCTGCTGAACAGGTCAGTTGCCCAGAGAGCTGAGATCATCAGTCCTTTTACAGCTTCTGCAGTGAGTGTGTAGTTGGAAGGTGGCCTACCTTTTCTGCTGAATAGGTGTAGTGAGATCAAAGGAACTAGGAGGGAGGTTGAAGGGAAATAAGTGGATGAAGAAAAGATCCCTTTTCAGTAAGCCTCCCATTGTTAAATAAATGTAGTATCTGGGAAGGATCCTTGAAATTCCTAGTCTCCACTGTTCCTGCTCCAAGGAGCTGATCTATAACACAACCATGAAAACTGAAATTAAAAAAGGGGATAAAAGGAGGGGTTGGATTTTGTTGTGAAAGTAACCAAGAGTCTAAAACATAAAGTGCAAAACTTCAATAAAATAAAGTACACATTTTCTTCTGTCTATCCAAATACAGCTACTATATCATCTCCATTGCCTCTATAACTTTGGTTTTGAGTAATAAATAAACTACACATACCCCATCATTTCACTGAAACTATCAGAAACATCAGGAAGGGCACTGGCAAAGGATAACACAACGTACCATTTGGTACAGTTTTTATGTATTTTAAAATGTGTGTAAAATGCAGTAATTTATATAAAATACATTTACTACAGTATGAAGGCTACAATGGAAGAGCATTTTAAGGCTGTATATACATTTAGCTCTTTTTGGTAAGGAGATAATGACTTAATCTGTGCGAGTAATACACATGTAATCTTTAATTATATGAATAAAAAGTAGTTACTGAGACAAATAATGATGCACTTTGTATATTAAAATGATGGGGTTTTTGCTCAGAAAGATGAAGCACCCAATATGAGGTGGTGCGGTAATGATATCCCAGCTCCATTTTCCAAGGAATATTTCCAACAAAACGCTGGAGTTCTTCAGGATTCATTGATAATAGAGCCTACATGTTGTAGGCCTGGATGGAGCCCTTGGCATGGCTAAACGTATGAACCACAGTAAGACTGTGAACCAAAGTAGGCCTTGTTAGAATAGTAACCACTAGGAATCAGCTAAGTAACATAAACATATTCCTAAGAGAATGGTACAGGAACATACAGCCCCTTGCAAGATAAAAATGGAATGATAGGATAATGGATGAGGCTGTTTTGTTTGAATATCAGACACAAGGTACAAGGATGGCAACTGATAACATCTGGAATGTAATACATAACTTGTTTGTATCAATGCAGAAAAGGAGAGTGGTAGGAGGGGCAGGTTTGTATTGCCTAGGGGTCAACACTTCTGTTGATTGAGCTGATACCTGGTCACCGACATGCATGGGTTAATGTACATGTGACTGGCTGGATGGGGTACTGAGAACATGCCTTATTGACAATAAACCTGGCCAAGCCTTAGCCATAGAACTGAGCCTGTGGTCTTTCTTTATGATTAACATCAAAGTCTGCTGAATCCACAATCTACGCCAGTGCAGAAACACCACAGCTCCAAAGGACAGCATGGGAGTGACATCCTTCATGTGTGATTCAGTAACCTTAACTCTCCTCAGGTCAGCTGCAGAGCAAAGAATCTTTTGTCTCTTCTCTACTACTACCAAATGTTAAGGACAAGCCAGCCCTTGTGTCCATATGTGCAGCTGGCCCACAATGACAATGTACTAATGACTAAACTGAGTGTGGGCTAAAAGAACTATGGGAAAGGGCTGAAAAACTGACACGGACCCAGAAGCTGGTAGCTCTTTAAATAAAGATTTGTTTCTTGCTTTTTGTCTGCATGAAAGCACGGTGCTAAGAAGCATGTAACAGACGCTGCATTACAGTCTTATTAAGGGAGGCATGTTGACCAGATGATAGGTAGTGAGCTATGGCTCCCACAAGTAATGGTGGAAACTCTACCACTTAAAATATTTAAAACAAGAATGGAGAAAGCAATATATCTTGTACCATCAAGGGAACTCGCTAGCTGACCTAACAAATCTTTTCCATCTCTGATTTCTATTATTCACTCTGTGCAGAAAGACCCAGTGTTGTATTTTGGCTGCAGTAATGAAAAATGAGTAGACTTAAGGTGCTTTTTTTTCTCCAAGTAACTCAGATCTCCAACATCTTGCTGGTATCTCAGTTCTTCACACTTTCCTCACCCCACCTTAGTGTTATCACATGTATACTGCAGCTACTATTTCCTGATCAATTCAGTTAGCATTAAATGTAACTCATCTTCAGATTTTTTTTACTTTTATTTTTTTAAAGACAGAACTTTCAAACTGTAAAATAGTTAAGTAGACTTCCTACATTTATAATTAAGAGGTATAGTAGTAACCAAACTCTAAAATAACCTTATGGGTGTCCTTATGGGTGTTTGTATCTGAAATTTACTCTTCCTTATGACTTGCTGAATTCTTTTACATTATTTGGATAAAACAAGAATAAATGTTGAAATGTCATCATTAAATACATCATATCCAAAAACTTGACCCTTTTTCTGAGGCAACTCTAGAGCCACTCTGTCTCCCACCACCCCCTTCTGTTTTTCGAACATAGCTCAATTCGCTTTAGCATTATGTAGGTAAGGATGTGGGGACTAGAACCTAGCACTGTAGAGGCTGAGACAGCTAACATTTGCACAGTGCCCTCAGGAGCTCATATGGTGCTATAAACAGATAGCACTTTGGAGAACAGGAACCACAGGAAGTACCACCCAAGAGAGTTAGTGTGACAGTACTCTGCGGCCCACTGATTGGCCAATCACCCTATCTAACCCTGAGGGTGGCCCAGAAAGTTGTCTAGGCAATGATACAGACTTTGGGTCTGCTGTGATTCCACACCTAACCGCCTGATGTTTGACTCTAGCCAGGTATTACCACTGATCTCTGACTCTGACCCTTATTCCTGCCTCCTGATTACAGCTTGGTACAACCTCTGGTCTCTGATGCTGGCCTGACTTTGACACTGACTCTGGCTTATTAAACCTGCCTCCAAAGATTTCTCTGACCCCTGCTCACTGACTACTGTGGACTCCAGCCCAGCTGTGACTCCTAGGCCAGACTGTCTATGCCCTAGTCCCTTATAATATATGATCAGACTTAGAGTACCACAAATGTCTTTTGCATCAAACAAGATTTTACTTGAGCTACTGTCAGACCGTGCTGTTGCCTCAGTTTCCCCTTCTTGGCTTCTCAAAAGCTGTCAGAGCCTTGCAAGTCAAATAACACCACTCCTTGGGGCCTTGTTTACTAAAATAACATCGCAGTTTGAACATATGCTTAAATCAAAACATGTCTTTCCCCACAGTTTATACATTCTTTTGGTGGGCTCACTATTTCTTTCCCAAAAATCAGATCCTGCTGCCTAGTGTTTCCTAAAGTCTTTCTCTAAGGCTTCTAGTCCTATTTCTCACTGCAGGTAGCTTTAGGGCCTTTTCATCTACCTGATGCGTAAAGCCCCACTCTTGAGAAACCTACAAGAAGGAATTGTCACTAATCAATGCCTCTCAAATCCATGGATCACCTGTGGTCTGCAAAGGTTGAAGTTCTTGCTAGATTATTTAATGCTCCCTTCTGTCCTTGAAAGCTATGAAAATACTGACTGCTCACATGGTGCTGGCTCCTCCTTCTTGTTTCTAGCTGCTTCAGCACATGAATAGACAGCTAAGAATACCTGAGACACTTTCCTAGTATTACTTTTCCATGTAACCAATTGCTGTCATTACTATATGGTACATAAATCATCCAGAATCATAACTATGGGAGGAGGTGTTCTATGAGAAAACGAAAGGGACGAGAGGTGTCCAGAAGACCACCTCTCTTTTAAGTTGTGGTCTACACTATTAAAATATTTGGAGAATTCCTGCCCTAGATAATTTTTTTAAATCTAATATTTTCAATCCCTCCTCCCCCACTGAAGAAATGGGTCTTCAAGAGGGCTCTAAATGAGGAAAAGTGGTGGCCTGGTGCACAGGGGAATTAGAGGTCATTCCACAGAAAAATGTACAAAGACAGCAGTGTAAAAAGAAGCCAAAGGGCTTGTTGAGGTTGATATCCTTGTTCAGAGTGAAAAACGACCAGAGGCAACATCACAGGAGAGGAGAGCCAAGATGTTATGCAGGGCCTTGAAGGCAAGGATGTTTATGGACTTGATATTGTCAGAATAATCCGAAGATGGGGGGAGTGCTGTGGTCTGACTGGTAGACAAGAAAGATAAGTTTTCTGTAATGTTTTTGATGGATTGAAAGGAAGCAATAAGGGCTGAAGGGAGACTGGAGAGGAGGAGGCTACAGTAGACAAGACTAGAGATAACCAGGCAGTAGAGAAGTGCTTCAGCCAATAGGAGGGAAAGGAAGGGTCAGATTTTCGAAATGTGGAGAAAAAAGTAACAAGGATTAGTAACAGGCTAGATGTGTGGGGAGCTGTGATGTAGTGCCCACTCACCTGAAGGGTTAAGGTTGCTTGGAAGGGGCAAATTAACCTAATAGGCCACACCTGGGGGAGAATTAGGATGGCTATACAAACCCTAATGGAAGATAAAGCTCAGCTGGGCAGATGTAGGCTGGGCTGGTATGAAGCTAGGAAGCTGAGAACAGAAGGCCTGTAGTCACTTTCTGTGCTTAGAGAGGGAAAGGCAGAAACCAGGAGGCTAATAGAAGCCCTGGGATCCTGGCCCTGACTGAAGGGTATACCCAGAGGAGGGTGAAGAAGGAACCTGATAGAGACAAAGTACAAAGCAGACCTGGGAAAAGCAGTGAGGTTTGGGACAGTGCAGACCTTGACTACAGATTGTAGGGTCCCTGAGCTATAATCTAGAGTAGTGGGCAGGTGGGCCCACCTTGGTTCCTCTACCATCCCCTGGGGAAGTGGCACAGTCAGGGCATTGAATAGGAAAGCTACCTGAGACTGTTTATATGGAGAGACTTTGATTACCCCCCTTTGAAAGGGGAAAACACATAGTGATCTATCTGGAGGGGCCAAGCCACAAAGAGTGAACACTCTGAGGAGGCTGTGGGGCATACAAATGAGTGACGAAAGGGAGTGTCAAACCTGGAAGGAGCTGATGCCCAGAGCAGCCAGGAGGAGGCACCCTAGCAGTGAACGACCTTGTGCCAGGAGCCTACATTATTTGCTTTTAAATAAAGCTGAAGGTTCAGGAATGAGAGAATATGCAGGTTGAGTCTATTAAATATTTTTGCTGCTAATTACAGTGCATGTTTGGCCTCTGCTTATTCCTGAGGTCACAGAGAGAACAAAATCTACGTCACTTTATTCTTCAGAGTCACCCGAAGTGATAATTAATCTGTGCAGGATCTCCACACTTTAGCAAAATGCCCTTTTCAGTCCATTGTTTGCAATTTGCATTTTTGAAGGGCATTTTGGGCAGACTGTCATCACCATGCTAAAATAATTGTACTTTGCTTTTGGTAATGAAGCCTGCATTTTTGTTCATTTGCAATTGTGGCTTTTTTTCTCCCCTCTGAATATCATTTCTATTTCCTGCTGGCACATTAGTGCTGGATTGTGTGAGAAGTGATGATTTTCTAACTTTAATGGCTTTTTCAATTCTTTTAACTAACTCAGCAGTCCTATCAAGGGTTGAATCATGTTCCAGCTGCAGGAGTTCTCTTGCAATTATTTCTCTAATTCATTCTGGTAAATACAAGGTCAGTGGTTAATAAAGTATTTACCATTCATTATTGGTTAAGTATATGGTTCCAGACTTCACATGTTTAATGGAAGACAGCCTGGAGGAAGCATGGGCTGCAGTGGCAGCTGTATGCTAATGACAGCAAGCCTTACATATACATCCCTTCTGTTCCTGCCAGGGTGGTGAAGTGGTGTGCCCAAAGGTTGATGGATAGTGGGATGTAAATGAGGGCTGTTGTAATAATTGAGCCTACAAATTTAGCCTCATGGTGAGCTCAAATGTAAGAAGTGAGTGGAAGTTCATAAGATATCACAGGAACTTATTACAACAAATGTTGATGGGAAAAGGTACAAAAGAGAAAAATTGCATTAGTTCAAATAAAAAGGCCTACTGATAAAATTCAAGGATTGTTAAAATTGCACCAAGAACACAAGAGATGTGGGACTGAAAATTAATGGCCCAAACTTGGTGCATTGGAAGTTAGGCCTACTTAGAGGGCAAAATAACGATGGAATGCGCAATTCCACCCATAGCTCCTTTTTGGGCTTCTTACTCCTCACTGGGGAGGCCTCAGTTGGAGCATGGTGTCCTGTTCTGGGTGCTTTAGGAAAGATGTGGACAAACAGGAGCGAGTCCAGAGAAGAGCAACAAAAATGATCGGTTTAGAAAACATGACCTATGAGGAAACGTTAAAAAACTAGGTATGTTTAGTCTTCGGAAAAGAAGACTGAAGGGGGACCTGATAACATGCTTCAGATATGTTAAGGGCTGTTACAAAGGACTGTGATTAACTGTTTTCCAAGTCCACTGAAGGTAGGGCAAGAAGCAATGGGTTTAATTTGCAGCAAGGGAGAGTTTAGGTTAGTGATTAGGAAAGCTTTCTAAGGCCTGGTTTACACTATGAGTTTATGTCAGATTTAGCAGCGTTAAATTGAATTAACCCTGCACCTGTCCACACAACGAAGCCATTTTTTTCAACATAAAGGGCTCTTAAAACCTATTTCTGTACTCCTCCCCAATGAGGGGATTAGCGCTGAAATCGACATCATCGTTTCAAATTAGAGTTAGTGTGGACTCAATTCGAAGGTATTTGCCTCTGGGAGCTAACCCACAGTGCACCATTGTGACCGCTCTGGACAGCACTCTCAACTCGGATGCACTGGCCAGGTGCACAGGAAAAGCCCCGGGAACTTTTGAATCTCATTTCCTGTTTGGCCAGGCGAGCTCATCAGCACAGGTGACCATGCAGTCCCAGAATCGAAAACGAGCTCCAGCATGGACCGCACGGGAGGTACTGGATCTGATCGCTGTATGGGGAGAGGAATCTGTGATATCAGAACTACGTTCCAAAAGATGACATGCCAAAACATTTCAAAAAAATCTCCGAGGCCATGAAGGACAGAGGCTACAGCAGGGACGCAACACAGTGCTGTGTGAAACTTAACGAGCTCAGACAAGCGTACCAGAAAACCAAAGAATCAAACAGACGCTCCGGGACAGAGCCCCAGACATGCCGCTTCTATGCTGAGCTGCATGCAATTCTGGGGGGGAGGTGCCACCACTACCCAACCCCTGTCTGTGAACTCTGATGATGGGGTACTCTCCGCCATGCCTGAGGATTTTGCGGACGGGGAAGATGAGGAGGAGGACGAGCTTGAGGAGAGCACACCGTTCTCCCTGACAGCCAGGATCTTTTTATCACCCTGACTGAAATACCCTCCCATCCCAACGAAGCCAGAAAAGGGACCTCTGGTGAGTGCACCTTTTTAAATGTAATACATGTTATAAAAGCAAGCATTTTTATAGCCCTGAGGACTTGGGATGCATTCGTGGTCAGTACAGCTACTGGAAAAGTCTATTAATGTGTCTGGACTAGAAATCCTCCAGGAGGTACTCTAAAAGCCTTTGCAGAAGGTTCCTGGGGAGAGCAGCCTTATTCTATCCTCCATGGTAGGACACTTTACCACGTCATGCTAGGAGCAAGTAATCTGGTATCACTGCATGACAAAGCCTGACAGCTTATGGTCCCGGTGTTTGCTGGCATTCAAGCAACATCCGTTCTTTATCTCTCTGTGTTATCCTCAGGAGAGTGATATCGTTCATGGTAACCTGGTTGAAATAGGGGAATTTAATTAAGGGGACTTTCAGAGGTGGCCGTTCCTACTGGGCTGTTTGCCTGTGGCTGAAAAGAAATCCTCCCCGCAGTTAGCCACATGGTGGTTGGGGGGAGGGCATTGGCGCTGAGCTGTTCGCGTCTGGCTAGCAGGGATCTTCCCTGATACCAGCCTCGCGGTGGGGTGAGGGGTAAAGCGATCATCCCAGAGAATTGGATGGGCGGGGGGTTAGTTTGGTTTCTGCTGCTGCACGTTAACAGGAAAACCACAGCACTAAATGGCCAACTCAATGTGCTTTGCTTGGTATGGGAGCGGAGGGTGCTGCTGTTACGAAGGTTGCAGAAGCCGAAAGACTATGGCTTACCATGGCCGCCTGTAAGCCGAATTCTGTTGCCCGGCTCTGCGTGTGTGATCTCTAACACCAAAGCCGCAGGCACTCAATATAAGATGCAAAATGCGACCTTGTACCAAAATCACATGTGCTATGTAATGTGAATAGTGGTGTTTACCGTGAGAGAGTATAGCCATAGTTCTGTAAAATGTATCTTTTTGAATACTTCACTCCCTTTTTTTCCTCCAGCACATGTTTGAAGCCTCCCTCCTCCGTCCCAAAGGCTATCTCAGATAAGGCGGCAAAAAAAACGCACGCGCGATGAAATGTTCTCTGAGCTCATGCAGTCGTCCGGCACTGACAGAGCTCAGCAGAATGTGTGGAGGGACACAATAGCAGAGTACAGGAAAGTGGCCGACGAACATGAGGAGAGGTGGCGGCAGGAAGATCAGAGGAGGCATGAGGAAATGCTGGGGATACTGCGGGATCAAACGGACATGCTCCGGCATCTGGTGGATGTTCATGAACAGCAGCAGGATCACAGACTGCCGCTGCAGCCCCTGCTTAACCGCCCTCCCTCCTCCCCAAGTTCCACAGCCTCCCCACCCAGACGCCCAAGAACGCGGGTCAGGGGAGGCTCCGGGCACCCAACCACTCTGCCCCATGGACAGCCCAAGCAACAGAAGGCTGTCATTCAACAAGTTTTAAAATGGCCTTTTCCTTCCCTCCTACCCTTCTCCCACACCCCACCTGGGCTACCTTGTGAGTTATCTCCCTATGTTTATAATCAATAAATAAAGAATAAATGTTTTTTAAACAATAGTGACTTTATTTCCTATGCAAGCAAGCTGTGATCGAAGGGGGGAGGGCGGGTGGTTTACAGGGAATTTAGAGCCAACCAAGGGGGTGGGTTTTTATCAAGAAGAAACAAACAGAAGTGTCACACTGTAGCCTGGCCAGTCAGGAAACTGGTTTTCAAAGCTTCTCTGATGTGCACCGCTTCCTGCTGTGCTCTTCTAACCGCCCTGGTGTCTGGCTGCACGTATTCAGAGGCCAGCAATTTGCATCAACCTCCCACCCCGCCATAAACGTCTCCCCCTTACTCTCACAGAGATTGTGGAGCACACAGCAAGCAGCAATAACACTGGGAATGCTGGTTTCGCTGAGGTCTCAGCGAGTCGGTAAACTGCGCCCGTGACCCTTTAAACATCCAAATGCATGCTCTGCCATCATTCTGCACTTGCTCAGCCTATAGTTGAACAGCTCCTGACTACTGTCCAGGGTACCTGTGTACGGCTTCATGACCCAGGGCATTAAGGGGTAGGCTGGGTCCCCAAGGATAACTATAGGCATTTCAACATCTCCAACAGTTATTTTCTGGTCTGGGAAGTAAATCCCTTTCTGCAGCTGTTTAAGAGTTCCTGAAGACGCAAACATTATGAACCTTTCCCGGCCATCCCACATTGATGTTGGTGAAACGTCCCTTGTGATCCACCAGTGCTTGTAGCACCACTGAAAAGTATCCCTTGCGGTTTATGTACTGGCTGCCCTGGTGGTCCGGTCCCAAGATTTAGATATGCGTTCCGTCTATAGCCCCACCACTGTTTGGGAATCCCATCTAGTATGACCTGCACATTTCCCAGAGTCACTACCTTCGATAGCAGCAGCTCAATGATTGCGTTGGCTACTTGCATCACAGCAACCCCCCCAGTAGATTTGCCCACTCCAAATTGATTACTAACTGACCGGTAACTGTCTGGAGTTGCAAGCTTCCACAGGACTATTGCCACTCGCTTGTGAACTGGGAGGGCTGCTCTCATCTTGGTATTCTTGCACTTCAGGGCAGGGGAAAGCAAGTCACAAAGTTCCATGAAAGTTCCCTTACGCATGCGAAAGTTTCGGGGCCACTGGGAATCATCCCAAACCCGCAACACTATGCGGTCCCACCACTCTGTGCTTGTTTCCCGGGCCCAGAATCGGTGTTGCACAGCATGAGCCTGCCCCAGTAACACCATGATCTCCAAATTGCTGGGGAACGCGGTTTTAGAGAAATCTGTGTTCATGTCCTTATCACACCTCCTTGCCTGTTTTTTCAGGTGCTGGTTCTGCATAAACTGCACGATAATGTGCGAGGTGTTTACTATGGTCATAACTGCTGCGGCGAGCTGAACAGGCTCCATACTTGCCGTGCTATGGCGTCTGCTCGGGCAATCCAGGGAAAAGGGCGCAAAATGATTGTCTGCTGTTGCTTTTATGGAGGGAGGGAGGGTTGACTGATGACATTTACCCATAACCACCCGCAACAAATTTTTGGCTCCATCAGGCATTGGGAGCTCAGCCCAGAATTCCCATGGGCAGCAGGGACTTCGGGATAGCTACCCACAGTGCACCGCTTGGAATGTCGACGCTTGCCACGGTACTGTGGACGCACACCACTGAATTAATGTGCTTAGTGTGGATGCATGCACTCAACTTTATACAATCTGTTCTCCGAAATCGACTTCTGTAAAATCAGAGTACTTTCATAGTGTAGACATGGCCTAATAGTTAAGGGTAGTTAAGTTCTGGAACAGGCTTCCAAGGCAGATTGTGGAATCCCTGTTGTTGGAGGTTTTTAAGAACAGCTTGGACAAACACCCGTCAGGGATGATCTAGATTTACTTGGCCCTGCCTCAATGCAAGGGGCTAGACTTGATGACCTTTTGAGGTCCTTTCCAGCCCTACATTTCTACGATTCTTTGAAAAGAAAAGACTTTAAAGGAAAAAAATCAAGTAGAAGAAAGAAGCTGCCTGCCAACAACCACTGCAGTGAGCTTTACCATCATATCTGCCACCTCCACCATCCCCTGGGACCCCAGGATCTACCATAAAACCACTGGGCCTTCATTGTCCTGATCCCAAGAGATGTTCTGAGCAGAACAGAGAGAGGAACCTGGATGATATTGCCACCTCCACCCGACTAGCCTCAGCTAAATCCCAAACACCATCTGGGATGTGAGATTTTGTCACACACACACATCCCACTTTGTATGTCCTTTCCCCCCCCCCCCAACCCCAGCTTGCTTTCTTTCTTTCTTTTCCTATCACTCTCCTTTTGCCTTTTGTTTAGTCAGCCAAGACTATACTCCAACAGTGAGGCTGCAAATGAGAGGCAACCATTGCTTAATTTGTAATAAAAGAGGTGCTGGGGTGCAAGCAATTTTTTTTTACTTTTACATAACTCAGGCAGCAAGCCCAGAGGTGCTAGGGCTATGAATGGCCAAGCCTAGAGGTAAACCCTGGCACAAATTAAACATTGGAGTAAACACCAGAGACAGAAGCTTCATGTTCTCTCTTTTCTCTCCCCTCTTGTGTGTGTTTGTCTGGTTTTGTCTTTTAGGAAATGGGATTGGAGTTCTGCAATAACAGCTCCAGCCCATCTCAACCCACTTCTCTCCTCCCCAAAAAGAACAATTATTACCACCGAATAAGTGGTTAAGTGTGTGTGTGTGTGGGGGGGGGGGAGTGTTCCTTTTAAAAACTCTCTCCAGCTAAAGGGAAGGAAGCAAGGAATGTTGTTAAAATTGAAAGCCTTTTTTAATACTCTATATTTCAAATGCTTTAACCTTTCCCCTCCCTTCTTTTCTGTATTTTTAATAAAAAGTTAAAAATACTTTTAATGGTGTTTGCCATGGTACTAAGCAGGCTGAGATCTCTGTAAACCAAACCCTGACCCTGGTTTAATGCTGTTTAATGATGGACAGTGAAAGGATCATGTTAACACCTTTGATTCTTTTGGCCCATATATTCCATCTAATAGAACGAGGGTAAGTGGCTGAGACTTTGATTACCATATAGAACATTTCATCTTGATCGCGTTTGGAAATTGTAGCTTATACCTAATGCAGTGGGCTACTATTGCACAGTATTTCTCACCAAGAACATACTAAATGTGTGATCCATAATCAGTACTGGATACTAGTTGATTTTTTTAAAGTGAAGATTACTGTGTTAAGCTATGAACCCTGAAATGATTTGGGCCACAGGGCCTGGAGCAACTGCCATTCTCCCCATAGGATTCCACAGCAGTAACTGTCTCTCTCGGATAGAAACTCTAGGAGTGGCCGGGGAGTTCAAATAAATCAAAGCACAGACCAAAAACCACAAGATAATGTTTAAAAAAATTATTTGGGCCAGTCCCATGACTTTTGGCCTTTGGGGGTTTGAGATCCTGTTCTGGGCTGAGATGGGAAAAAGGAAGGAGCTGATCTTAATCAACTTTCCATATGAGGATTGCAATGTGAGGTATCCAAAACCCCAAGAAATCCTCATAATGAGAAATATTGCATATTCATGCAGGAAGCAAGCCTTCACTAGGGATTAATTCCTCTGCTCTCTTTGTCTATTGTTCTTCTCTAGACTCATTCTCCAAGTTCCCTGACTGTGCCTAAGTATTCATTGCATCTACTAACTCCTGTTCTATTCAGTCCATATTAGATTCAGCACCCATGTTGTGGGGGATAGACAGATGCTAGAAATCCATGGATCAAAGGTGGTGTCAAAAAAAGTCCCAGAACACATGCCAAAAGTAAAATAATATTTGCAATATGAAATGGTAATGTAGTACAAGTAGAAAGCTAGTCATTCTGTGATCACTTAGTCCAGTGCTTCTCATTTCCTCACCTAAATATGCAGGTAACGTTACACTTTCATATTTTTCATGGTGCCAAAATGTTTTAAAATCAATTGTTTAATAAGCACAAATTTGAAAACCACGTTAGGTATAAAGGCCAAATAGGTAGCAGACCTAACAACTGCACAGTTCTGCTAAAGGCATTCACTTCTCTCTGTCAGCTGAATTTGGGTACTAGGAAGGAGCAAATGGTCTAAATGTACCTTCTGTGCTTTTGTCTTTGCTGATACTCCCCATGATCAAGGGTATTACATAGACACACTTATGTACATACTATCATATACTAGCCTCTACAAAAGGCTACGTACCCTCCCATTGCTGACCAGTTAGTGCATTTCCCACTCCTCAAGTGGAATGCATAGTTTTGGTTGTGGGCTGTGTTGCTTTCTTCTTTTAGACAACATATTTTCCTGCTTAAGCTTGTTCTCTGGCATCAAACAAATCAAACCCCAAACTAAAAAAACTCTTTTTAAAATTGTTTAAAACATTCAATGTTGGATGCTGCATCCCTACTAAAACACTGCAAAAATCAGGGGGATAAAAGGTTTTGTAAAGGTTTTTCTCTCCTTACCTTTGTTACTGCTTCTCCTTCTCTTTCCTAACACCCACGCACACTTTCACACATACGCATACAAAGATGTTAAAGTTTTATCAAGCACACACATAAAATGAGATCCATTTCTGCAGGTGCAGTGAAATACAGTATTGAGGGTCATGGCAAAAGACAGAAGCAAAGCAAACTGAAGCTCTTTTCAATAACATGCAAGGTTATGCGGAACATACTGGCATTTACAACTTACAGAAATAGCAAAATAACACTCAACTTCATAAACTGACTACAAAGCATTTGATTGTATTTACATCTTTTACAAGAGAGATCTATTTTGTCTTTTGACATTTACCACCAAAATATTTGCATTTCCTCCCATGACAATGAATTCAAATCCCTGTGTAAATACATTTGGATTTTCTCCAGTAATATTCATTGCAATCAAATGTAAGAAATTATTGTCATAACAGTACAGGAAAAGAGATGGAAATTCAAGAGAGGTAAAAAGGAGAATTCACACAATATGTGCTCTGCTGCGCACACCAAACAACTGTTCAGGTGTTCCTGGTCTTTCACACTTCAGGTCAGAAAACCTTTGCAGTATAGCTGAAATAACATATTCACCATGGGCTGGGTAGGAGTAGAATAGGTCTTATATTGCTCAACAGTGAGCTCTCTGCTTGAAGAAGACATATACTGTCTGCAGAGGGAGGCCTTTCCACTCCTGCTTGGCTGAACACTGAAAGAGACAGTGGGCTGGTGGTTACCAATGGATTAATGACGTACCCTGTCAGGAAATTATGCTTCAACTGGTGCAGGATACTCTGTCTTGCTGTTCTGCTCTCACTACAGAGGCTACCTAGCTACAGGTCAGTCTCCAGAGTGACCTTTGGATAGAGCGAATCGGGGCGACCACTCTGGGCCCCACGCTTTGGGAGGCCTGTGCTTTGATAAAATTGGGACTGTCCTGTTATTTAGCCCTTTGTCCTGACCAATGTACGATGGAGATGCCATTTGTCCCAATATTCAGGTGAGGAGGCAGGTGGGGAGAGGAGACGAATGAGGATGCGAGTGGCAGGTGGGAGTGGGTGAGGAGGCAGGCAGGTGGCCCGGACAGATGGGAAGGAAACTAGCAGGGAGGCAAGTGGCGAGCAGGCGGGTGAGGAGGCGAGTGGCCGGCGGGCAGACACCAAGGAGGCGAGAGGCGGTTGGGTGGGTGCGCACAACAGGCGAGGAGACTAGTGGGAAGGCTGATTTGTCCTGGGCTCCGCGCCTGCTAGGGACAGTCCCGTCCAGAGTCACTGCTGCCTATACACATTGTCAAACTTAGTTGACGGGACCCAAACAACCTTCCTGTCAGCAAGGGTCTGAGGTGGCCTTCAATTCCTGGAGGCCCAGATGATGCCCACACCATACGGACACCCTTTATTTTTCAATACATAAAAGCTACTCAGAAACTGACAATCTAACTGCAAACAGTAATACCCCCACAAAAGGCAGAAGAAAAGAGAAAATGATAGGGGAAGCATCAAGAACCCTGTGTGTAATCAGTCCAAACTCGCTGCGCTTTTGGTGGTTAGAAGGAACTGATGGAGAGTTGGGGCTGTCCCCCCATTAATGCCCTCAGAAACCTGCACAAGGGAGGGGAGTGAGTGGGAGCGAATGAGCTGCTCCGCTCTCTAGAAGATTCCAGGTGCAGATGCCTTGATCCCACAAGTGGGACTACGCAGAGTTGACACTCTTCAAGTAACCCACTTTTTCTTCCCTTTAGAAGGAGGCTGTGCAGCCTGTTTGAGTGCAGTGCACTTGAGGTTGAACGTAAAACAGTCCAGGGACTCCCAGTCTGTGCCGCATACAGCCACCTAACGCCTCAAAGGGACAGGCCACTGTGATCATATTGCCCCATCCTCTGTTCCTTCCACTGGCTCACAGTCTGCTTCCGGGGTCAGTACAAGGCTTTAGTCCTGATCGTTAGCTCGTTCTTAGATCTTTTTGTGCGAATTTAGTGCTTGTAAAAGGTGGTCAATTAACGGATCTGAAGAAAGAAGCCCTCAGATTACCCACAGAATAGGTCCACTGTGAGCAGTAACAGTATAAATTTCCCAGCACTGTGCTTCAGCCCTGACTTGACCTAAAGAAACCAGCTGTAGAACTGAGAAGCTAGATCAGTCTCCATACGTGTTGGTGTGATTCAGTCATTACCAGCCTGAGTCATTATCAAGTGGCATTAGATCCTATTCGATGAAAGGTGCTAGAGAAGTGCAAAGAATTATTATTGTTGGTGAAAGGTTTTGTATTTCACTGTGATTCACTCCCTCTTGTTGTTCTTAGTTTGAAGTACAGTTTTTGGAAAGTCAATCATACAAAAGCATCTAGTATACAAAATGCTCTATACCCCCTCACATGGAAGGGCTCATACAAAATATAAGGCATTATATATATGTTGATCTTCCATAGACTTTCAGATGTCTTCTGAGCTTAATCTAGATTCAGCATAGGGAACATCAGCTGAATAGGGTCAATGAGCATTCTCAACTTCCTTGCATCTATAGCAGCCTGTAACGCTGACCTTATCAGAAAGTGAAACCAACATTATCAAGTATTTGTGTTCCAAATTATTGGAAGCCTTTAATCTACCAGAGACTTATATCCTCCGCTTGCAGGTATATGAATCTAGGGTTACTTTCCCAGTTCTAATTTACATGGTTGTTAGCCCCCTTGCCAGAAGCTCCAGAGGGAAAAGAGCTCTTTACTCCTTCTATTGATGAAAAGGGAAAAGTGTTGCCCTAAGAGATTCATTTACATAGTCTATTTACTCATGATTCCTCTAGTAACACTTTGGGAGTCACATAGCTATCAATGAGCTTGGATTTTGGGGAGTAGTGGGCTCTCAGAGAGAGGAAAGAGCTCATTTTCAAGCAGCTAGAACTCTGCTCCAGGATCCTTTCCAGTGAGAGAGATGATGCAGAGGATATCAGCAGAACAAAGTGGGCTTTGGCGAGTCCTTGCCTAACTGCAACTTTAATAACACTGAATCACTAATTGGGCCCAGCCTGTGGCACCTCCCAGGGAGCAGGCATGTTGTTCTCTTGGGACTAGAGATAGTTCTGCAAAGAGACGCTCGGACTATTGCTGCTTGCTGATCCATGCTGTGAGTAGAGTTTGGTGGATGGGTGAGGCATGTAGCCAAGGGGCCATTACCTGTGGGACAGTCTTACTGGTGGGTGGAAAGGGAGTTAGATGGGCTGTTGCCAAAGCTATTGAAAGGAGATGGGGTGGGTACTTTACTCTTTATTTGCTTCTATATTCTGTTGCTGTGCTTCCCCAAGCTTATGACTGCATTCCCTTTCTCCTAATACAGATTGCCTTGTTTTTACACTATTTCGGAGTGCTTGAGAGTAGGGTGGTTCTGCCTAGTGCCAGCTGCCCACAGAGGGTATGTTTAATTTTCCAAGGTTTCTGGGTGGGAGCTCAAGCTGGTTAAGGGACCCTAGAAATATTAAATCTGGCCCTTTTTGTTGCTGCTAACACCTGACAGAAGGGTTACGTGATCATATGTTCCCAAGACAGTATTGGAGTACATAATGATCAGGCTTATTGATAAATATGTGGTGGCCCTGGCATAGGTAGTCAATAACCTACTAAGACTAGTGCCCTATCCCACCAATCACTGGGGTTTATGGAAAATCTAAGATGGAGTGTTTGCAGGCTTTATGTGCTTCATTTGTTCCATAGGTCTGGTGAGGACCGTGAAGAAGATTTTTACACAGATCCCTGCATTAGCTGCACAACAAGAATTGCAAGGAAAAACATTTTTAAAACTCATAAAATCAAGTAAATCTGGGAGGTGCTTCCCTGTGACTCTCTGGCCTTGAGCTCCTGGCTACCAGTTTAATTTACACTACTGGTGAGCACTCACATATTTGTCCCTTGCTACGAGTTATAGCTTCTCTGGCTGTTTCTGCTTGTTCTTTCTTCCCACTCGTTTCATCCGCCAGCATGAACAGCCAGTTAAGTGGGGAGGAGGGAAATGGACAGGAGGGAAAGATAAAGAGGAGCTCCATCCGTAAACTCGTTTAGGCTGTGTCTACACTGCAGTCAGAGGTGTGACTGCAGCATGGGTAGGCATACCTGCCCTAGCTTTCATCTAAACAGCAGTAAAGATGTTGCACCACCTTCAGCAGAGACCCGCGCTACATGGACGTACCCAGGGTCTCCACAGTGCCTGTACAGTCTACACTGAAGCCCGTGTTGCCATCGCTTCATAGCTTTCGTTAGCCATGCTGGAGAGATCAAAGCTAGTGTGGTTACGCCAACATGTGCTGCCGTAACATCTCTGTTTGCAGGTAGTGTTAGTGGAGTCTCAGGTACCACTGCGAAAAGTTCAGGTGGGTGGGAACAAGACAGTTTGGGGGACCCTCCTTATTCCTTTCTTGTCCTTATGTTCAGATTGAGGCACTAGTTGCTGGCCAATGCAAAGTATTGCTTTGGAGCTCTATTTTGCCACCATTCCTGACACTAAGTAATAATTACATAAGTAGTCCCATTAACTGCAGCGAGAAACCTTACCTGAGTAAGTACCATTCAAAGGAAGAAGTGAAGCAGGCCCATAGGATTTAGTCAGTGCTTCAGACTAGCCACACTTCAGCTCATTAGCTGCCAGCCCCTTTTAGGTCAACACATTTCTTCAGAGGTTTCTTCCCATGCTAACAGCTCTGGGCTAGGTTCCCATTATTTAGCAAGGGGACTCCCCTGGGAATGCTGCTGCTGCTTTTCTCTCACAACCTTGCTCAAGAGGAATATCTAGTAGAGTCCTCTTTGCAGTGGAGTAACATTTAACAAAGCATCACCCCCAACCTCCACATCGGTGCAGTGGCTAGTTGCTCACTAGCATAAGGAGGAGCACTAGGCTCACCAGGTAGTTTAAGCATTGTACTGATAAGCAAAGATGCAGCAAGCAGAGAAGAAATAGGTTAATCACAATGAGATTGCGGCTTTAACAGCAGCTGCTGATGACATGCAGCAGCTGCATTGGGTCTGTAATCAGTTCAAGCTATACTTTAGATGTTTAAGTGCCTTTTGGGTTGTTTTTTTTTAGCAGTCAGAGAATTATGCACATAGCCCCAGTTACTGTGCATTATAGCTGTGCACCATCCTGAAGAAGTTTCCTTTTGCAAATCCCCTACTGCCTGCTAAAGCCCTAAAACAAACAGTGTGGCTTAATCCCTAACAAGATAAGATTCTTCTAAATCCTAAAAGATAATTTGTTTGAAGCTTAATTTTAGTTTGCCATTACACACAGGGCCTTATCTTAACACAAAGTTGTCAGCAAAATTAAATGAGCCGATTCAGACAGGAAATGAATGAGTAGCAAGTGCCCAGTGAAATGCAGTGCTTAACGGTACCCCTTAGAAAACCTCAGGGCAGATTCACCTGGTGCTGACCAACCTGCAACCACAGGGAGCACTATGTTCATGGAGATCCTGACCACCAGTGATGGGTAGATGGTTATTGCTCATGCTGTTTTGCCGTGTGGTGCAGAGTACAAGCTGCTTCTGAGAGTTCAGCGAGGATATTCATCAGCCCCCTGGGAATCGAGACATCTTTCCTTGATTAGGGCCCTGGCTGGAGCACACTGCAAGTTCCTTATGCCCTTCCATTCAACAGGAAACCTCCCTCCGCAGTTCCCCAACTCCCTTCCAGAAACACTTGCAGCAGTTCTGAGCATGTTTCCTGCTCTCCTTCAGACCCATGGGAGTGAGCCCTTCACCCCTAACTGGCATGACCTAGGCCTCTTGGGCAGGCACGGTAGAGGAGGTGATACTTTTGAAGTACTGAGTCTCATTTAAACTGAGGGCCCTTTACACCAGTCTGGAAGAGTGGTGAAAAGGGTCTTACTGTAAATGAGAATCAGGCCCTGACTCTTGTGTCATGCAGGGGCTCAATCATGTATCTTCATCCGAAGGGCCTGTTTTAGTTGGTCTGGTCCTGGGAAATGCTTGTTAAATGAGGATCAGTACATTGTGTGATTGTTTTGGGCCAAATGGAATGAAAATGCCAATATAAATTGACCAGGCCCACGGGCTTCATAACAAACTGCTTCATACACTCAGTTTGTCTTCAGTCTTGCAGAGTCTTGAATTTGTGAAATTTAAGATATTCCTAAGATAAATGGCTGCAAAAGTCACACTTACTAACTGCAAAAACTATAGAATAGACTCCCAAATGTAGAAAGGGACAGAAATAAGTAATAGTGACTAACACTAGGGGTGGCCTTAGGTAAGTTGCAAAAAGTACAATTCTGTTAATTACTGTCTTTAAATCTGGTTCTTTCTGCCAGTGTCTCTCTTACACTCATAGGACCCTCTGAGCTCCCTCTGGTGGTTACATGAATAATGACAAGCTATTACCAGCAGGACAGTGGGGTGGGAGGAGGTATTGTTTCATGATCTCTGTGTGTATATAATATCTGCTGCAGTTTCCACGGTATGCATCCGATGAAGTGAGCTGTAGCTCACGAAAGCTCATGCTCAAATAAATTGGTTAGTCTCTAAGGTGCCACAAGTACTCCTTTTCTTTTTGCGAATACAGACTAACACGGCTGTTACCCTGAAACATGAATAATTGAATATTCTTCTGCACCAAAACTGTGAAACCCAGGTAAATAGCTAGTTAACTTTGGCATAGAAAACAGGATTTCAATGGTGGTGTGGATGTGAGCTCGGTAAAAGTGCCCACTGAGTCCAGTAGTTAAGGTACTCGATGGGGATGCCAGAGATCTGATTTCAATTCCCTAATCTGCCCCATACTTCTTGTGTGACCTTGGGCAAGTCCCTTGGGCAGGAGCAGGGATATCCACAAAGTTCCTTAGGTGCCTAAACTCAGCTTTAAGTGTCTAAGTCCCCGACTGTGATCTACAAAACTCCCACCAAGCACTGTAGACACTTAAACTCCCTTGGCACCTAAGTTTTTCAAAGTAAAAATTCCCTAGATGCCTAAGCTTTTGCCTCATAGAGCCAAACATAATGAGAAATCTAGGTTGTCCACATCGTAAAAAAATATTTATGATGCTTTTTCACACCCCAGTTTACATGAAGGGCACAAAGCAAACAGGAACAGTGGCCGCTTGCAGATCTGAAAGCCAATGCACAGTATCAGTGAAAAAAACATTAAGTTCTGTATGCCATGAAGAGCAGAACAAGTAGGCTGAGGGTCTGTCTACACTTGGCACTGGAGTTGTGATTGGCTCACAGAGACATACTTCCACTAGCTCTAACCGAGCTACCATGCTAAAAATAGATGGTAGCTGCGGCAGTGAGAATGGTGAGATGGGCTAGCTGCCCCGGGGACGTGCCTGTGGTTTTGGATGAGTATTCTCAGGGTGGCTACAATACCTGCTGCTCATGCTGCTGCAACTACACTCTATTATTAGTACACTAGTTCCATGACAGCTGGCATGAGTCTGTTTCCTAGAGCTGGGAAACACACCACAGCTCCAAGTGCAGGCATAACCTCCTTGTTTGTTTTTAGAGTGAACTAAACAATGCTAATGGTATGAAGAAAGAAGTGCACGTTTGTTTCCTCAGGGCACCTTCATCAGTGTTAATCAGACTGTAGAATACATTATTATTGTGTGTAAGTGCTGACAATGTGTTTGGTGCTGCCCAAGCTGCAGGATGAAGACAGTTCCTGCACCAAAGAAATTAGGCCCAGATCCTCAAATACCTCTGAGGCTCGGGGTTTTACAATCTAAGTTCCTAACCCTAGCTTCAAGCCAATGTAAATTTTGCCACAGAGTTGAATGGAAGCAAAATCAAGCCCTAAAAGCCTACAATTTTGATTGGCAAGCAGTTTGATTGGCAGTTGGCAACGGGTTTCGTTGCAAGAACAGGTTCCTGGGTTAGTGGTTCTGTTGCCTTGCAACAAAGTCCGTTGCCAACTATGACCACATATCTATTCAGGGGACACCATCACAGGGCCTAATAACATCAGCCACAGTATCAGAGGCTCGTTCACCTGCACATCTACCAATGTGATATATGCCATCATGTGCCAGCAATGCCCCTCTGCCATGTACATTGGTCAAACTGAACAGTCTCTATGTAAAAGAATAAATGGACACAAATCAGATGTCAAGAATTATAACATTCATAAACCAATCGGAGAACACTTCAATCTCTCTGGTCACTCTATTTCTGATCTCAAAGTGACTATCCTTCAACAAAAAAACTTCGAAAAGAGACTCCAAAGAGACTGCTGAATTGGAATTAATTTGCAAATTGGATACAATTAACTTATGCTTGAATAGAGACTAGGAATGTTTGATTCATTATAAAAAGTAACCTATTTCCCCTTGTTTATTCCTCCCCCCCCCTTCCTCAGACGTTCTTGTTAAACCCTGGATTTGTGCTGGAAATGGCACACCTTGATTATCATACACATTGCAAGGAGAGTGATCACTTTAGATAAGCTATTACCACCAGGAGAGTGGGTTTGGGTGGGTGGGGGGGAGAAAACCTGATTTGTGCTGGAAATGGCCCACCTTGATTATCATACACATTGTAAGGAGAGTGATCACTTTAGATAAGCTATTACCAGCAGGAGAGTGGGGTGGGAGGAGAGAAAACCTTTTGTAGTGATAAACACCCATTTTTTCACGGTCTGTGTGTATAAAAACATCTTATGTATTTTCCACAGTATGCATCCGATGAAGTGAGCTGTAGCTCACGAAAGCTTATGCTCAGATAAATTGGTTAGTCTCTAAGATGCCACAAGTACTCCTTTTCTTTTTGCGAATACAGACTAACACAGCGGTTACTCTGAAACCTCTCTTGTAACTGTGAATCATGTGGTTAGCTAGACTAGCTACGTGCACTCCTAGATGGAGCCAAGTCAATATTTTCAACTATAAGTTTCAAAATATTTTAAAAACAGATATCAAAACTGCTATTGGCATCCATTTGTTATCAGTTGGAAGCTTCCCACAGGCCTCATGCTAAAAATAACCTTGAGGGGAGATTTGAAAGAGGCCAGGGCAGTAGCTTTACAGACTGGTTTGGGGACGGTGTCCCATGCATGATGGGTGGCATCAAAGTAAGAATGAAGGTGTTTCTGGGATAAATGGGGGAAGAGAAGCTGACAACATTAGCAGAGTGAAAGAGGCAGAGGTGACATGACAAAGTATGAGCATGGAGAGGTAGGGTGGGGTTAAGTTGAGAAGGACCTTGAAGGTGAGGTTAGGAGACTTGTAAATGATGTGATGGAGGGACTCATAATGGGGACTGACACAGATTGACAGGTCAGAACGATAAAGTGTGGACCTGAGTGAGGCACAGTGGATCAACACAACATACGTGAGGCAGTGGATATATTTGGGTTTCTTTGACTTGTGAAAATCCTTGCAGTTTGCACAACAGGATCATTGTAGTCCTTGTCCATCTGAGATCCAGTGGTACTTGTTATTGAAAGATGTCCAGTTATTAACTGCAGAGCATTTCATTTGGAGTCCCATCCTGTGCCCATGAAAACCAATGGCAAATGCCCAATTAACCTGTATGGGAGAAGAATTGGGCCCTATGGAGTATATGGTGTCCATATAGTTAGTAACAAATATGTTGTACAAATTTGAGGTTCCTTATTGTAAATAGTTTCTCCAATTAAAAATTACGTTTTATTCCAAATCTCAGTATTCCATATACAGAAGCCAAGTATCATAACACTTAGTTGTTTCCGTACATATATTGATGTATCATCTACTTTCAAGTAGCTAATAAACCTTTGCTTCCAATTTTACAATACCTGTTTTACATTTAGTATTCACAAATTCAATATTGCATCGTGGCAATTAATAAAGAGACAGTAATTGTTTCTAAACCTTTCCTATTGTTAATCATCCACGTTTTCAAAAATGGAATTTCTGGTCATATCCAAATGAAATTTCTGCATTTGGTCCCAGATATTGTGAATCAATCTGATTCCCCAGTACTGTGAATCAAAATCAGTATCACAATCAATTTTGGGAATCAGTTTGTGGGAGGGTAGTCCCACAACAGTGATAAAAGGTGAGCTTAGGTGTGAGACAATTAGGGGATTTTGATAAATCAGGCCGTGCATTTTTGGATATTAAGTGGCTGTAATACACTCTGTAGGTAATTAAATACTGCAGTTGGGCATATCTATAACCAGCTGAGACGTCACGTAGTATATACAGAACTGTTCTCCAGTGGTGTTCTGAAATTTCTGGGACTCTCTATTTCATGCCTGTGCAGGGTTTATTATCATATAATGGGTTTCAAAAAAACAAATAAGAGGACAGATTCTACCACACTTCTGCTCATTTAATATTATGTTACTCTAAAAGTGATCCCAACTTACTTCTTAATCGGGACTACTTGCAGAGTTAGGCACCAGTCAGTGTTAATAAGGGTGTGGGCTCAAATTATTGTATACATGTTGAGTGGGGTGAGTAACAGGATAAATTTTAAATCAGTTATGTGTGCTGTATGCCCTTCTCAACCATGTTGTTTGGGCCATTCTGGGGAGAGTCCTACAATTCCAGATATACTTCGTAAAATGAAGTAAGTTGCTTTAAGAAGGCACCGTTAAAATTGTGGAGCATAAAAACTGATTTAATTTAAACAGTTGGTCCCATATTGAAGTTTTTTCCTTCAGCATTCTTTTCACATATTTGTTTTGGGTTTTTTTTGTCAAATGATCTATTTTGACTTTAAAATATGTAAAAAAATAGCACATGTTCAACTTGCTGTGAAAGAATCACAGTAAACAAATCAGTGCATGCACGCTATCTCTTAGCATGAGTTATCTTGCTGTAAAGTATAACAGCATGTTGTGTATCTCCTTAGAAAACAAATATTTTCAGTGACAGTCTGGGTAGGATTGCAAACTATTTACAATCTACAAACAAATAAAATGCCTTTCATTCTAGCAAACAGATGCCTTTGTAGACAGCAAGCAGAGTGAGGTGTCTGGGTAACGCAGATGTTGGTGGGTTGTATCTGTAGGAAACCCATGTCACAAAGAGTGCCCCTTGCACGCTTGTCCTGAACTAGAACTTCTTTTACATTGTTGCTAAGTCTCATGATTTCTATCATGAGTCTTAGGATAGGTGGTATTTTTTCTTAAAGCCCCAGCTCCTGGAGTCAAGCAATTTTATTAGAATCTCAGCTTTCAAAGAAAAAAATAATAATTTCTAGCCTTCATGGCAGCAGAGAAACCTTTGCCATGAGTGAAAGCTAAATTCTCAGAAACCAGAAGGCAAATCAAAAGAGGCCAAGCTATTCTTTAAAATCTCATGATTTTAGAATGTTTGGGGTTGGTAACACTGCTTTTATATAGAGTAGTTTTATTATCATTATTTCTGATATTCCTGACACTTTGACATATGACTGTACAGTATTTTTTATGTTTTCAGTGTTCCAGAGTATTTTTCTCTGTACAGTGTTATAATTTATTTTTGTGCATTTTCTCTACCAGTTCACTTAGAAATGTTTTTCAGGTACATAATTAAATAATATAAAATTTATCTGGGAATGATTCCAGCATTTTATTAGAAGTGCTAATCACTGGACTTCCACCCCCTCACAAAAGGGCCTGATTGGCAGGACGATATACCAATGAATGGCCTAGAATCAGTCATGTTGTTTCTTCCCTGTAAGAATTGTACTTGGGGAAGCTTATATTTTAAATGGAGATGCACCTGAATCAAAAACCTTGATCCAAACATCCCCAGACTTTGAGGGCCAGGATTGTTTGAAATTTTCACCCAAATCCAGATCCAGATCCCCATTTTGCAAATGGACTCTATCTTTAAAATGGTCTTACTCAAAACCCTAGTCTGAACACCCCACATATCACTGAGTATGACATCTACATCTGAGTCCAAATTTTGTTGCTTGAGCCCATTTCTGGTTTTAAGGGAGTCTATTTTTATTCCCTATTTATTTACTATTATTTGACACAGTATGTATTGGATTCATTTATGAGTAAGCCCTGAGGGTTGAAATCCATGGTTTATTATAGAGGTGGAACCACTTTAATTTTTATTTATGGTTAGTTTCTATTTAGTGCCTCCTTCTCCCTGGAGAATTCATCCTTGGTGAAACTCCACTGTCTTAAAAGAAGTTACTCTAAAGATGAATTTAGCTCCTTCTCTAAAAGCTTGTCCTGACAGGAGAGAAACACTTCAGTTGTAATCGGAATGTAAAAAGGTTATTGTCTATGAGAGGGAATTGTTTACCGTTGGTCAAATGCTTTCCTATGGATTGCTATATCTTCTGGTTTTTCTTATATGTGTTACCAATCACTTGTCCTACATCGTTTGCCGATATCGAATCATAAAAATATAGGGCTGGACAAGACCTTGAGAAGTCATCAAATCCAACCCCCTGTGCTGAGGCAGGACAAAGTAAACCTAGACCGTCCCTGTCAGGTATTTGCCTAACTTGTTCTTAAAAACCTCCAGTGAGAGGGATTCCACAACTTGTCTTATAAGCTTATTCCAGTACTTAATTATTCTTATAGTTAGAAAGCTTTTCCTAATATCTAACCTAAATCTCTCTTGCTGAAGATTAAGCCAATTACTTCTTGCTCTACTGTCAGTGGACATGGAGAATAACTGATAAACAACCTCTTTATAACATCCCTTAATATATTTGAAGACTGATCAGGTCCTCAGTCACTCTTAGTTTCTCAAGACTAAACATGTCTAATTTTTTTAACCTTTCCTCAGAAGTCATGTTTTCTAAACCTTTTATCGTTTTAAAAGTGCTCTTCTGGATTCTATTTGTCCACATCTTTATTACTATATTTAGAACTGGACACAACACTCCATCTGAGGCTTTACCGGTGCTGAGCAGTATAACAATTACCTCCCGAGTCTTAGATATGATATTCCTGTTAATATACCCCAGAATATGAGCCTTTTTTGCAACTGTGTCACGTTGTTGGCTCATATTCAATTTATGATCCGTTATAACCCCCAGATCTTTTTCTGCAATACTGCTGCTTACCCAGTTATTCCCCATTTTGTGTTTGTGCGTTTGATTTTTCCTTCATATATGTTGTACTTTGTATGCGTCTTTACTGAATTTCATCTTGTTGATTTAAGATCAATTCTCCAGTTTATCAGTCCATTTAAATTCTAATCCTGTCCTCCAAAGTACTGGCAACTCCTTCCAGCTTGATGTCATCTGCATATTTTATAATCATAGTCCCCACTCCATTATCCAAGTCTTCAGTGAAAATATTAAATAGTACCAGATCCGGGATAGACTACAGGACTTGTTAGATGAACTGCCTTGAATACCGTATAATTATTGTAAAGTTCAGTAAAAAATACAGTGTATAAAAGTTGACTCTTAAGATAAGAATTTAAATATGGAATCTACATATTATCACCAACCCTGGGATCTCTCAAAAATCATATTTGTTTAAAACTCCTGCCATTTTATATAAACATAAGATTACTTGTGGTTTTTGTTTGTTTGTCTGTTTTTGTTGTTGTTGGGTTTTTTGTTTTTTTCCCTGCCTTCTGATTTTTAAAACTTTAAAAGATGGGTGGAGCCTTGGACCTCCATTTTGTGTGTGCGCATAATTTCAGGTTGAAAATTCAACCTTAAAATGCACCCACAGAAAAGCAGGCTTCTCCTCAGTTGGTCAGAATGGGACTCCACTTACCATCTCCTAACCTACTGCCTAGAGGATCACTTTTGCTATCCCTAGTTGTTCCCCTCCCCTGCTAATCTCCAGCGTTGAACTTGCGGTAAAGGAAAGCAAAGTTGATTAACAGCCTGAATGTAAATTGGCATTATCCATCACAAACATTGGTCCCCACACTAGCGTAGTACGAGGTTGTAATGAAGGCTACAGACATGCCATTGACAACTCTGAAAATACAAAAGAGGGAAGTCTGTCTGGTCTAGAGATCTTTAATTGTGAATTACTCCCACTGGGGAGCCCAGAGCTGGAAAGCAGCTCAAAGACAGACAAACAAAATAAAGTCAAATAGTAAAAGAGTCAGTGTGAAGCCAAAGGGAAGACAGAAGCCAAGAATAAATCTTCAAAAAAAAAACACAGAGGCAGAGAGAGAGAGTAAAGGAAATGGGCCAGTTCAGAGTCAAAGAAAAAAAGGGTAAACCAAAAGTTAAGAGAGTTAAGCACAATAGATTAATGCAGAGCCAGTTGAATATAAGGTAGAATAGTCCTTCCAGCAGGCTCAGATGTTCAGGTCAACCACTGTACCTTGTCCTCAATTCAGATTTATGTTTTGACTTTGTTTGGCCTTTTCAATATTAACAATGCTCATGAAGTTAAAAGAGGGAGATGTACTGAAAGGCACTAAAAGGATGCTTATTGTAGGTCTCACGAATGACACCTGGGTAATGTTTCTTGAGTCTCCCCTGGGTTATCACTAAAAATCTCTGACCTCTGTAGTAACCACGCATGTTCCTGCCTACACCACAACATGACAGTACCCTCATAAAAGCTGTATAATAGAGGGTGAAATCCTAGCTCCATTGAAATCAATAGCAAAGTTCCCATCAACTTCAACAGAGCCAGGATTTCACCTTAAGTATATATTAAAAACCAGAACTTAAATATGGAACTTATTCAGTATGAACAACTTTATGATTTGAAAACCATGAGTCATATCTAAAAAGTTGGCAGCCAGTTTATCTTCCACATTCACTAATGTAAGTAGGTGTGGGAGTGACTCCCCCAGAGTTACTGGGAAGACTGCCCATGATTTGTGTAAATTTGTTTAATTCTGTGAAAAAGCAGTGTTCTGTATTATGCATGGGAATGAAGGTTTCACAGAGATTACCACAAAACAGGAATCTTCAAACAAGACTTCCAGTCAGGAGGTTCTCCCCTCCAGCCAGAGCATTGTCTCCTCCTCCTCTGTTGGTGCGTACAGCACTTCACAGACAAGTACAAAGACAAACCAGATCTCTGCTCTGAATGTCTTACACCCTAAGTAGATTGATAACATAATGGAAGCTGAATACAGCTATATTCAGAAATAGTTGAAGGAGATCATCCTCAAGTCATGGACAAACACAAACTCTGCTACTCACTCCACATATGTCTCTTGGTCTGCTTCTTCTTTTTACAGTTGCTTTCCCGCCTAGCACTCTTCAAAAATAGCAGTTAAGAAATCAAATGTCTTTTTATTCTTCTCACAAATATCCTCCTAACTTTTTAGAGGGATTCTTATCACACTACAATTATGTTTTAGAGTTGGCGTACTCAAATCCTCACTGATTTTGAGAATAGTCTTAAATCACACATTATAAAGCCTTATCCTCCGGCATTCTGATTGCTTTGGATTTACAGTCTCAGTTAAAGTCACATCTATGAAGGAAGATGACATGAGCAAGCACCTTGCTTCTCCCTATGCTTTTAAGCCCCCAAATTGATTTGGTATCTTAAGTTATTGCTATAGTTTATACTGAGTCCGCTGAATCAGTTCATTGAATTTTAGCGGCAGCTATATAAAATCCCATATAGTAAAATTATTTGACCATACTGAGGATGGCTAAGCCCTGATCCATCAATGCCACTAACTGCCAGCAATAAAGGAATCCTCCATCCCACTCATCACAATGAATTTTTTCAACTATTATTGAACATCTGGAATACACTCTCCTAGGTTTCTAATTATTTTTTTTCCTTTGGGTAGCACATCAATAATATTCATATGAATCACACTTGACTGGTGAGTGACTTCTATAGCTGTCAGAAAGAGACATTGGGAGGATCCAAGGAAATACAGACTTGTAAGTCTGACTTTAATAGTCAGAAAGATAATGGAAACATTTATAAAAGACAAGATTACAATTCAGTTAGAGATGTGATTTAGTAAGGGGCAGCCTGCATGGATCTGTAGGAAAGGAAAATCGTGTATGACAAAACATACTAGGGTTATTTCAGTGCATTACTGAATTGAGAACGATGAAATTGTTGACATAATTCATCCAGATTTCAGGAAAGTATTTGTTACTGACTGCACAGGCGATTGGTTAGCAAGGTCAGGAAGCAGAGTACAGCGGACAACTTTTGAAATGGAATACAAATTGGTTTGGGCACAAGAAACAGATGGTGTCCAGTAAAATGAAACGATTCAGGGTGCAGAAAGGTTGAGACATGCATGAATACGAATGCTGAATACCAAAATTCAGGTCCAAAAGTATTTGTTCCACGAGGAATGTGGAAATGGGCAGAACTTCACGACTTTGGAATGAAATGATTTGCAAAGCTCTTTAAGGTGACTGATTGAAAACTACCATTGAAATGCAAATCATTGTAGAGAAATCCATGCAGTAAAAGTATGATTAAATTTCTCCATGGCATAGAAAAAAGCCTAAAATTCACAGGTGACTAACCACTTCTATCTGCCTTTTAACACCATCTGTGCACCCTGTTAAATAACAAATTAAAATAAATACATTTTAATTGTGTGTCGGAATCATCCCATCCATTGAAGTTGGAAAAACTTACACTATCATTAATGGATCCATCAGCTGTGAGGAATCTGGGGGTCAGAGGGCGTAGGAGAGCCATCCCATGGTTACACGAGGAAGCACCTCAACCAGCTCTTTTGGCTTTTCTCCTCTCTGTGTTTCTTTTCTTTCTGCTTGGAAGCTGAGAGCAACAGGATAATGGAAGGATTCTCGAAGGTGGAATTTCTTCACCCAAAGTCATAGGCTTTGGGTATTCTGCACACACAGCTACATGCCATGGGCTATCTTGCCCAACCTTGAGAACATTATGGGCCTTGTTAGGAAGATTATTAAGACCACTAACTGAATCGTATGTGTATTAAGTTTGCCATAGGTCAAAGGATAAATGCTAAGAGTTAGATTACTAAAAGTGTTAGAAATTCCAATGGCAGTTAGGGACCTATGTTAGGGGCTTTTGAAAATCCCACTAGGCACCTATCTGAATCTTCAGGCATGCAAAGACCTTTGAAAGGTTGACCTAAGGGCCACATCCTCCAGTGGTGTAAACCAAATAGCTCCATTGATTTAATACTATCTAGTAGCACTGTCAAGTGATTAAAAAAATCGACCGTGATTAATTGCGCGATTAATCGCACTGTTAAACAATAATACTGTAGTGCAGTCTCTTTATCATGAAAGTTGACATGCATCCATGCTGATAACAGGTTCTGCTCGATAACAATCCAAAGCAGTGCAAATCAACGCATGTTCATTCTTATCATCTGAATCAGATGCCACCAGCAGAAGATTGATTTTCTTTGTTGTTGGTTTGGGTTCTGTTGTTCCACTTTGGAGTGTTGCTCTTTTAAGACTTCTGAAAGCATGCTCCACACCCAGTCCTGATCAGATTTTGGAAGGCACTTAAGTTTCTTAAACCTTGGGTCAAGTACTGTAGCTATTTCTGGAAATCTCACTCTGGTATCTTCTCTGTGTTTTGTAAAATCTGCAGTGAAAATGAACACGTGCTGGGTTATCATACAAGACTGCTACCACATGAAATATATGGCAGAATGTATGTAAAACAGAGCAGGGGACATAGTATTCTCCCCCAAGGAGTTCAGTCACAAATTTAATTAATGCATTATTTTTTTAACGAGCATCATCAGCATGGAAGCATGTCCTCTGGAATGAAGGGGCATGAAGCATGAAGGGGCATACGAATGTTTAGCTTTTCTGGCAAGTAAATACCTTGCAATGCCAGCTACAAACGTGCCATGCAAATGTCTGTTCTTACGTTCTGCTCACATTGTAAATAAGACGAGGGCAGCATTACCTCCTGTAAATGTAAACAAACTTGTTTGTCTTAGTGATTGGCTGAACAAGAAGTAGGACTGAGCGGACTTGCAGGCTCTGAAGTTTTACACTGTTTTGTTTTTGAGAGCAGTTATGTAACAAAAAAAATCTACATTTGTAAGTTGCACTTTCACTACAAAGAAATTGCACTATAAGGTGTTTGTGTATGTAGTGCTTGTATGAGGTGAATTCAAAAATACTATTTCTTCTATAATGACAGGTTTCAGAGTAACAGCCGTGTTAGTCTGTATTCGCAAAAAGAAAAGGAGTACTAGTGGCACCTTAGAGACTAACCAATTTATTTGATCATAAGCTTTCGTGAGCTAGCTGTAGCTCACAAAAGCTTATGCTCAAATAAAATGGTTAGTCTCTAAGGTGCCACTAGTACTCCTTTTCTTTTTACTATTTCTTCTGTTTATCATTTTTACAGTGTAAATAATATACACTTTGATTTCAATTACAAGATAGAATACAATATATATGAAAATGTAGAAAAAGATCCAAAATATTTAATTAATTTCAATTGGTATTGTATTGTTTAACAGAGCGATTAAATCTGTGATTAATCACTATTCTTTTTTTTAACACAAGTAATTTTTTTAGTTAATTGCGTGAATTAACTGCGATTGACAGCCCTATTATCTAGCCTCTCTCCAGCCATGAATTTGTATAGCTCTGTAAAGCAAAGTTACTTGAAATTAACTGGTGCTGAAAAAGCTTGGAACAAAACTCACAAGCAGATTAATAACATATCCATTTGTATTACCCAATGGGTACAGCTACACAGCAAGTCTCAGAGCCTAGGTTCACTAGCGTGGGCTTCCATTATGGGGTGCTAAAAATAGTTGTGCAGATCTTGTGGCTTGGGATGGAGCTTGGGCTCTGAAGCCTCGGGAGAGAGGTAAGCTGGCCAGGCTGGCTCTTCTCTCTCTCTCTCTCCTGTGGTTGGTAGTTGTGTGAAGAGACTAGCTTCTCCCCCTTCCCAACGTAGTTTTGGAGAGAGCTAGCTGTGGGATGAAAGCTCCTGTGAAGCTGGGAGCTTCTGGTCCGCTGGGTTCCTCTTGTTGAGAAACAAAATGAAGTTCTTTCTCCTACTCTGCACAGAATAATTATGGGGCTGCATCTCCATCTGCTGCTAGAACCCCGCTCCCTTACCTCCCTACAAACAATGCGTGTGGGGGTGGGGGGGAGGGGAAAGATGCATGTATTGGTCTGTCCTGACCATTTGCAGGCGATCCTGAGTGTGGGTTGGGGGTCCAACCATGTCAAACTCATAGCCAAGTAACACCTCCTCTTCTCTGCCCCAGCCTCCATTGCTGTGTGGGCCTCAAATATAGAGGTCACATAGTAAGTTTCTTGTTCCCAGCTGCTGACTCTATGCTGTCTGTGAGAGCTGCTTCTCTCAACCCCTATAAATTAACTTATTCTGCTAGGAACTGACCCCTAGACTGCTGTCCATTGTGTTCTCTAGCTTGTTCTTCGCCTGTTCTTCTTTATATTCTATTAGAGCTTACAAGGTGCTAGGCATTGTTTCCACATACAAGATGTCACGGTCCCCACCCCAAAGAGCTTAGTCCCTAGTATAGTCATAGCAGCTGAATGGAAAACCTAATATGTCTCAGAGATGATCAATCAGCTTTCAGAATCCGGAGTACCCCATCAATGAAAAATGAATGTAGCCTCAGAAAAGATATTCATACATCATATCTGCTGACAATACCTAGTTAACCTTGACAAATTACATTGTATCATAAAGTAGACTGAATGCCCCAATTTTTCTCTCCTGACAAAACTATTTCCTGTGTATTTAGGGTTTTTATAGTACTGATTAGAGTCTAAATGCAGTACACCTTTCCTTAGTACCCCTTTCAATTGTGCCTGTCTGAGCCGCTAGACAAAATACTTTCTCTAATAAGTAATTGCATTTTTTAACTGCATCAATAAAAATATTATTGGGGGAAAATAATGCGGCAGGAGGACAGTGAGAAACTGGCAAACTGTCTTGACAAGAGGAGTCTGATGCTTCTGGGAAAACAGCATTCACTTTTTCAGAACTCTAAATTAAATTATAATGGCATTTTCTTAAAACAAGCAAAGGCAAACTATTGAGCCTGTGCTCTGTTCTGTACTGAAATGTTCTGATTCTTATTACATCATCTTTATTCGTAGGGTCACAAGAGAAAGAGTCAGGAAAGAGTTGTATTGTACATACAATAGCTCAATCTTAATCCTTAGGGAGTTAGCCACTTCCCAGGTGGATATACCCAAAGGACCACTGAATTGCTGCTACAGGGCAGAGGGAGGGGGGCTCAGGACTTCTCCCTGCAGTTAGTATTCACCTGCTCAGCCTCCACCAGGGGGAAGCACATTCTCTCCCTTAACCAGTCCACTCAGTGAGAGCTAAAAGAAAAGGAGTACTTGTGGCACCTTAGAGACTAACCAATTTATTTGAGCATGAGCTTTCGTGAGCTACAGCTCACTTCATCGGATGCATACTGTGGAAACTGCAGAAGAAGTTGTCTTCTGCATTTTCCACAGTATGCATCCGATGAAGTGAGCTGTAGCTCATGAAAGCTTATGCTCAAATAAATTGGTTAGTCTCTGAGGTGCCACAAGTACTCCTTTTCTTTTTGCGAATACAGACTAACACGGCTGTTACTCTGAAACCTGTCGGTGAGAGCTGTTTCCCTCTGCCCAGGGAATTTTCAGATATGGAGCCCAGTGTAACTGCTGAAGAAACAGGCAGCTGCTGACCAAGTGGATGAGGAGAGTAAAGATGGCCACCTGGTACTAATGAGTAACGTAGTTCAAAAGGCCAGAGTGAAGGGCTAAGGTAAGGACTCTTACTGAGGAAGAAGAGGGAGGAAACAATATAAGAGAGAGAAGGGATGTACTGGTGGGGAGCTCAGATGCATTTGAAATGCAGTGTATTGAGGATAACTATATTCAATACAGTGCAGTGTATTGAGGATAACTATATCCATCCACAAAGACCTAGTAATCATTATAGTGTCACTTCCTTTCTGTTTGAAAACCAGAGTGCAGCAGAAGCAATCAGACCTACAGTTAAGGGAGGCTCCAGTCCAACAGGAAGGGAGTGGCTGACTCAGGACACATTCCAATAATGTGTCCAATGGTTCAAATCCCACCCAATTTGGAAGTGAATGAGAGCTGCTTAATGACCCATGTGAAATGGACTGATTGTCTCAGTCCAGGTTCTAGTGGAGAGGTATCACCATCACATTTGCACTGCCTTCCTTGCTAGCAGTCTCAATGAAGAGACCTAGAAACTGCCTCGATATAACGGATGAACTATCCTCTCCATGTAGCTGATACTGCTGCTGCTTGTTGTACTATACCTTTTTTTACAGCTAAAAGGGGAATTTCACTTTCCCAACCTGTTAATCTGGCACCTTTCACAAACACAAAAACGCGCTTTAAAAAAAATCATCTTAACTTTTGTCACTAGATTCTAAAGAGGATCCAGTTTATGCAGAAAAATATAATGAAAAGCCATTCAAGATCATGCCTGCTGACAGCAAACCTGGATTCTAACATTTTCTGATTCCTACAAGAGGGGTAGTCTTTCTAGGTGGTCAAAAAATAGAAAGGTGTTTTCAAAAGGTGCTAAGATCCTAATTGGTTTTTAGGTGTGAGCTTGATTCACAAAGCAAAATAAAGGGATTTTAAAAGATTTCATATACACTGAGAAAATGCATACATTTGGGGAGATAAAGTAGTGGCAAATGTACTTTGGAAGAAAAGCTCCCAGGGGTAAGACTCTCATGGACTTGACTCAGGACCTTCCATAATCAGAATTGTTGGGACTTTGAAACTGGGACCATTATGTCTAATAGAACTTGAGTTCAAATCCACTGCTCTGGAAGAACTCTTGAATCACCTTGTCTCTTGTATTTTGGAATCTGTTTGTGTTGCTGTGTTTAGATAAATGCAGCTATTTGAACTGTCAGAGTACTTGTCAGAGAATATGGGTAAAAGTTTCAAAGGCACCAGTCACTCAGGAGCCCAAATCCCATTTTCAAATGGGACTTAGGGTCCTAAGTGTCTACGTCTCTTTTGAAAACGGGACTTGGGCTCCTAAGTCACTTTGGTGCTTTTGAAAAATTTATTCTAAGTGTTCTTATATATAAAATATTACACACAAAAAGACTACATTAAAATTACTTTCCTAAAGCTTCAAACTCAAACATTCAGAAGTGAGGAAATGCCAGAAGCAAGGCTGCCTGTACATATTTAATTTTGGGCCCCTTGGCACTATGTTATGATACAGTTTTTAATTACATGACCACATTCTTTTTTTTTCCACATACAATCTCTCCTTTTTCCCACACCCAGTCTCTGTCTCCTTGCCGAGCCAGTCTCAGTTTCCCCCTCTCAGCTCCTCATCCAATATGTTTCTATCTCCTCACTACCCCGATCCTGCTGGTCCCCAGTCTCCCTCCTCGGGCTCCTTATCCAATCTGGCTCACCCTTCACCTTACCTCCCACCCTTGTTCTTGTCTTGTCTTTTCCCATCCCATCCCAGTTCTCCAGCCACATCCCAGCTCCTTGTCAGAGCTGACTCCCTTCCCTCTGGCCCTGTTCCCCCACACTGGTTCTTAGTCCAGGCCTCTTTGCGCCCTTTCCAGCTGTTGGGAACACTGGGGCATGGCCACTAGGTAACTCGAGGGGATGGAAGACCACGAGTGTCGATGAAGCCCCCATGCACTAGGCCCCGGTGTCCTTGGCCCCCCCCCCCCCCCGCCTGGAGGCACTCGCAGCAGCTCTGCGTGCTAGGCCCAAGTGTCCTTGGCCCCCCCGCCTGGAGGCACTCGCAGCAGTTATGCTGAGAATCTGCAACAGTATGTTGCAGAGTCAGACTGCCTGAAACTAAGCAAGGCCAAACAGGGGAGATATGGAAGAACAATGCTGAATAAAGCAGCTTTATGTATAGTTTAACAAATGATACAGAGAATCAGGAAACTAGCTGGGAACTGGATTGGCTGGCTATATGAATACTTGGAGCAGCTTGCTATTGGATAAGTATGCTGGGAAAAAGGATGTATAAAAGCCTGTGTAACTTCCTGCTCTGTTGTACAGGATTTGAGATTCAAATCTCCCTGTACCTTTTTGAAGCGTCAAATAAACTTTTCTGCTTCTCCACCCCGTTGTGATTATTGGGTGTAGCACACCGGGTAACGAACCAACTCAAGCTGTTGTTCAGCCTCTCGGCACTAGGTGCCGGCAACAGCTTTTGGCGTCCCTGGGTGGGCTCGAGGCTGCAATTTAGCCTTGCCCGGACCCCTCCTGGAGGTCGAGGATTGCGGCGAGAACCGACGCCCAGCGCGCACCAGTGAGTTCATCGGGGGCCTCGGAGGAGACGCGATTTGATCGACCCCAGAGGGCATAACGGTGCAACGCACTCATATAGTGGAGAAGCTGTTGTGGACGGCGGTGAAGAACCGGTCCCTTAGACGTGGGGGAGGAGCAGCTGCAGGACGGCGGTGAAGAACCGGTCCCTTGGATAAGGTAGGAACCTTTTAAAATCCGGATTATATGCTCTGTTGGAACCTGGGGACGCCCAGAGTTACCCTGTAGGTATGGGACAGGGACAGAGCTCAGAGGTTAGGGCACAGTGTACGCCCCTAGAGTGCATTCTAGCAAACTGGAAGGTATTTGGTGCGGATCCGATGACTAAGAGCCAATTAAAACGATTCTGTACAGTTGACTGGCCTCAATATCAACTAGAGGACCAGGAGTGGTGGCCACCAGGAGGGTCAATTAATTACAACACGATCCTTCAGTTACTCCTGTTCTGTCAGAGAACAAGGAAATGGAATGAACATATGTATGCGCATTTGTTTCTGACTTTATGTACTCGACCAGATATTTTACAGCGCTGTAATCTGACTCCAACTGGTTCGGTAGCAGCTAATGTTAGTCCCCAGACCCCCACCCCCACTGTAATGGCAGAGCCGGTGTCCCCTTCGGCCCCTACACCCACACCTTGTAAGTCCCCAGTGGTTGGCCTATACCCCTTAATCACCGAAACTAAAGTCGCCCGGTCTGGATCAGACAGGCGTCCTGCCACAACTATGCAGGTTTATACTCATGTGCCCTTTAATCCTGTGGATTTGGCTGCTTTCAAAGCACAGGCAGGAGAGTTTTCCACCAACCCAAGCAGGTTTATATCAGTCTTTGAGGGGTGTCTCAGTAGTCACAAGCCAATTGAGACGACTGTAATATCCTCCTGAGAACCCTGTTGTCTGAGGTGGAAAGGGATCAGGTTACAGCTAAGGCAAGGGGAGCGTCAGCTTTCAAGCGAAAGAAAGGAAGCTATCTGTCAAGTTCCTACCCCAAGTAACCGTAAGCGGCTCAGGGCATTTCTGGGTATGGCAGGCTTTTGCAGGATATGGATCCCAGAGTTTGGACTGTGGGCTAAACCCCTGTACGACTGTGTAAAAGGAGCAGATCATGACCCCTTCTATTGGACCCCAGAGGCTGACAGGGCATTTAAAATCCTGAAAAGAAAATTGATGGAAGCCCCGGCTCTGGGCCTGCTGGGTCTCTCTAAGCCGTTTCAGTTGTATGTACATAAACGAAGGGGGGTGGCCCTAGGAGTGCTTACACAGCTGTTAGGAGCATGGACGCGTCCTGTGGCTTATTTTTCTAAGCAATTGGATCAGGTTGCAAAGGGTTGGCCGGCATGTTTACGGGCGGTCGCAGCTACTGCCCTATTGCTTGAGGAAGCCGAGAAGCTAACATTGGGAGGGGTTATGCAAATCTATACTCCCCATATGGTCCGAGCCTTATTGGATGCAAAGGGAGGGCTTTGGCTCACCCAGGCTCGGATTGCTCAGTACCAGGCTAAGCTGTTAGAGAACTCTGAAGTCACCTTACAGCCTTGCCCCTCCCTTAACCCAGCCACTCTCTTGCCAGAAACAGAGGAACAGAAACATGACTGTTTAGAGATCATAGATGCCCAGTACTCCAGCCGTCCGGATTTAAAGGATGTACCTCTCCCAAATGCAGATTATGAGTGGTACACTGATGGTAGCAGTACTGTAATAGATGGGCAAAGGAGGGCGGGTTATGCTGTTGTGACCCTCCATGACACTGTGGAAGCTGAAGGTTTGCCTGCTGGGACCTCTGCCCAGCTTGCCGAACTAATAGCCCTGACCCGTGCACTTGAACTGTCAAAAGGAAAGCGGGTCAACATTTTTACTGATTCAAAGTATGCTTTTGGTGTGCTGCATGCTCATGCTGGCCTATGGAAGCAAAGGGGAATGCTGACAGCCCAAGGCTCCCCAGTCAAGTACGGGCCCCAAATCCTCCGGCTCCCAGAAGCCATACAACTTTCCTCAGAAGTGGCGGTGGTACACTGTAAAGCCCATCAAAGGGAGGATCAAGATGTGGCCAGAGGTAACGCCCGGGCAGATAGAGAGGTTAAGCATGCTGCCACCCTGCCATCCCCTCAGGCTGAGAACGCCCATATACATGCCCTTATCCCATCAGTAGGGGAGCTTCCAACCCCTCAGTACTCTGGGGAGGAGAGACAGCTAACTGACAAACTCGGTCTCCGGGAAAAGAAGGGATGGCTCCATTCCCCAGAAGGGAAGGTCCTCTTACCAAAGGGCCCAATCCGGCCAGTGCTTCAGAAACTACATCAAACCACTCATGCTGGCAGGGAAACACTTATCCAGCTAATGGGAAAATACTTTATCACTTCCGGACTCCGACCCCTGGCTGCCCAGGTACAAGCGGACTGCTTAGTCTGCCAAAAGAATAACCCCCGACCGGGACATCCTGTGCCACCAGCTGCCCTAGAACCCACTCCGGGCCCCGGACAAGTGTGGCAAATAGACTTTACTAAGTTTCCCCGGACCCAAGGGTTCAAATATCTCCTTGTTATAGTGGATCGGTTCAGCGGATGGCCAGAAGCCTTCCCATGCCGTAACTGCACTGCCAGGACAGTGGCCCTCAAGTTTGTTAAGGAGCTCATTCCTCGCTTTGGACTCCCCCGGTGGATAGAATCTGACAATGGGACACACTTCACGTCAAAAATCATTCAAAGCATCTCACATGCCTTACAGATCCCCTGGAAACTCCATACGCCCTGGAGACCGCAAGCCAGTGGTGTAGTGAAGCGTACCAATCAGACCCTTAAACGGCATCTCTCAAAAGTGTGCCAAGAAGCCTCACTGCGATGGCCTGATGCTTTGCCCCTCGTCCTACTCCGTATCCGCGTTCTCCCAAAGGGTAGATTAGGGCTCAGACCCTTTAAAATTATGTTTGGAAGGGCATGGCCCATGAATGGCACCCCGGTTCTGTCAGGGGAATGGGAGTTGGGTAATGTTTTTTTGTCACAGTATATGTGTTCCCTGTCTGCTGTTCTCTTGTCTCTTCACAGGTATACCAAGGATTCCCAGCCTCTCCCCTTGGACTCTCCCGTTCACTCCTTACAGCCCGGTGACTCTGTGCTTGTTCGCACCTGGAAAGACGAGCCTCTCCAGGAAAAGTGGAAAGGACCCTATACCGTCCTGCTGATTTCCCATACAGCGGCAAAGATCGAGGGACACAAGAACTGGATCCATCACTCTCGTCTGAAGGCCGTACCTGCCCCCTCGTCAGCAGAACAGTGGACCGTCCAACCTGCTGACTCCTCATCTAGTGACGATCTCAGGCTAAAGCTACTGTTTAAAAGACACAAATAGCGGGCTGGGGTTTGTCGTCTTGGCTTGGTGGTTTATTTAGCCTGCTATTGAAATTTCTCTTTCCTGTATTGCTTGTATTACTGGTATTATGCTGTGCGGTATCATGTGTCAGGGCCCTTTTGCAAAAGTTAATAAGTCATTCTCTTCAGGGCTATCACAAAGTGCTTATGCAAAGTCATATTGTAAAAAAATAAGTAGCCCAAGTGAGAAAACTCAGAGCCAAGGCTGTTGAGTGTTCTCAAAGGGGGGAGTTGTTGGGAACACTGGGGCATGGCCACTAGGTAACTCGAGGGGATGGAAGACCACGAGTGTCGATGAAGCCCCCATGCACTAGGCCCCGGTGTCCTTGGCCCCCCCCTCCTGCCTGGAGGCACTCGCAGCAGCTCTGCGTGCTAGGCCCAAGTGTCCTTGGCCCCCCCGCCTGGAGGCACTCGCAGCAGTTATGCTGAGAATCTGCAACAGTATGTTGCAGAGTCAGACTGCCTGAAACTAAGCAAGGCCAAACAGGGGAGATATGGAAGAACAATGCTGAATAAAGCAGCTTTATGTATAGTTTAACAAATGATACAGAGAATCAGGGAACTAGCTGGGAACTGGATTGGCTGGCTATATGAATACTTGGAGCAGCTTGCTATTGGATAAGTATGCTGGGAAAAAGGATGTATAAAAGCCTGTGTAACTTCCTGCTCTGTTGTACAGGATTTGAGATTCAAATCTCCCTGTACCTTTTTGAAGCTTCAAATAAACTTTTCTGCTTCTCCACCCCGTTGTGATTATTGGGTGTAGCACACCGGGTAACGAACCAACTCAAGCTGTTGTTCAGCCTCTCGGCACTAGGTGCCGGCAACACAGCCATGCCTGACACATTAACCCAACTCCCATCCTACCTTTACCCATGCCTCCCAGTCACAGTGTTTCTATCCACCTCCAATCCCAGTCTTATCTGACTCCTTGCCCCAGTCTACTCCTTTCCCTCTCTCCCCCGCCCCATGTTGGGCTATTGTCCCCTCTGTATTCGAATCAGATGGCTTCCTCCTCCATTTTGCATGGACTCAGCAGAAAGGACATAGAGAGCACTAGAGTGACAGGCTCCCTGTTATCAGTTTTGGTGTATCTGATTCTAAGGGTACGGCAAGTATCCAGTATCCAAATGAGTATAATATATTAAAAGTCCAAAATCACAGAGGAGTAAAAAGGAAACACCATCACTTCAAAACTCTCCAGTGTTTGTCTAAGAAGTGTCTTTCAGGGACATGACTGATTGGGCATGAAAGGATTCAAAATAAATGAATAGCAGCTAAACTGCTTCTGATCTCAGTTCATATTGTCTTGCTGACAGACCATGCATGTGAACTAGAGGAGTTGACAGATAATAGTGGAACCAGCATTGAACCTGAGAAAATTGAAGAGGCACAGCAGGAATATAAATGAACAAAAAACAGCCTCAAACTAGATACCAGAGACAAGAAGGCACAACAGAAGTAGAGTGGATACCTAGGGGAGAGGGCAAATGTTAAAATTAATAATATTGCCACAAATGTGGAGTGCCTCCAACAGAATGGGTGCACAAGGTTGCAGGATGTATTTATGTATTAGCAGACTAACAGAAGTATAAAATGAGACTATTGCTGATATAAATTACCACAGGTCCTAAATGCTTGTGCTATCCATAATAGGTGATATCTTCATTCAGAGGTACTTAAACCTTGATTAAATAGTTGGAACATCTGTAGAGAGCAGGACCAAATTATTCTTCTGCGGACAACCATTACATACTTTCATTAAGCTTCAATGACTTATCCTGCCAGAATGTATCCTGTGTTTGTCTTTTTACCATATATGTCTTCAAAGCAGAAGATGGAAGTGATGATCATGTTAGTGCAGTAGATAAACAATGAACACAACAAAAATAAATAACAAAGTTGTAGACGATCCCATTTACTGGCCTAGCTATAAATAAAACAAAAGGGCAAGCTTTCTAGAATGACGCTGACTGACTGACAGGAGACTGATTTCTGAAAGCTAAGTTTTAAAACTGTGGGCTAAATCTTCAGCTGGTGTAAATTGGTGTAGTTTCACTGAAGTCAATGGAGCTATGCCTATTTACACTAGCTGTGGATCTGGCCCTGTGTTTTTAGTTAGTCCAGTAAAAAGGATTACCTAGGGAACTAAGAGGCTCAGGGATTGGTAATGGTATTGCACTGGTGATCAACACATACATGGAGGATAAATTGATAAAGAGATCATGTGAAAAGCAAGATAACCCAAGAGAAGATTTGAGAAACAGAGTCAGAAATGTGAGAGTAGACAGAGTGGCAAACAGGGGTGGAAAAGGGGTAGACAGTGAGGTGGCAAAGTTTGCAGATGATACTAAACTGCTCAAGATAGTAAAGACCAAAGCAGACTGTGAAGAACTTCAAAAAGATCTCACAAAACTAAGTGACTGGGCAACAAAATGGCAAATGAAATTTAATGTGGATAAATGTAAAGTAATGCACATTGTAAAAAATAACCCCAACTATACATACAATATAATGGGGGCTAATTTAGCTACAACTAATGAGGAAAGAGATCTCGGAGTCATCGTGGAGAGTTCTCTGAAGACGTCCACGCAGTGTGCAGCGGCAGTCAAAAAAGCAAACAGGATGTTAGGAATCATTTAAAAAGGGATAGAGAATAAGACAGAGAATATCTTGTTGCCCTCATATAAATCCTTGGTACACCCAAATCTTGAATACTGCGTACAGATGTGGTCTCCTCATCTCAACAAAGATATACTGGCATTAGAAAAGGTTCAGAGAAGGGAAACTAAAATGATTAGGGGTTTGGAACGGGCCCCATATGAGGAGAGATTAAAGAGGCTAGGACTTTTCAGCTTGGAAAAGAGGAGACTAAGAGGGGATATGATAGAGGTATATAAAATCATGAGTGATGTGGAGAAAGCGAATAAGGAAAAGTTATTTACTTGTTCCCATGATATAAGAACTAGGCGCCACCAAATGAAATTAATGGGCAGCAAGTTTAAAACAAATAGAAGGAAGTACTTCTTCACACAGCTCACAGTCAACCTGTGGAACTCCCTGCCTGAGGAGGTTGTGAAGGCTAGGACTGTAACAGGGTTTAAAAGAGAACTGGATAAATTCATGGAGGTTAGGTCCATTAATGGTTATTAGCCAAGATGGGTAAGGAATGGTGTCCCTAGCCTCTGTTTTGTCAGAGGGTGGAGATGGATGGCAGGAGAGAGACCACTTGATCATTACCTATTAGGTTCACTCCCTCTGGGCACCTGGCATTGGCCACTGTCTGTAAACAGGATACTGATACCAGTCAGGATACTGATACCAGTTTTTGGGGAACCAGGGTGCAGTATCTAGCCTGTCTAACTCATGAAAGACACCCCACCACCACCAGTCTCTTCTTGAACCAAAACTGATCAGAGAAAAGGCTTGCAGAAAGCAGTGAAGGGTGTTGGGAGACATACCTCGACCCCTCCTGACAAGGGTGACAAGATTAAGACATCTCCATTAGCATACAGAATGGAGAACAGAGAACTGCACTGAACTCTGGGATCAGAAAAGCAGGGATGCACTGTATCATGGGAATCTCTGCTCCAGATGGTAATGAACCTATGCCTGCACACACCCAGCTCAGCAATTATCAGACCAATTCTAGTAATAAATCCTTGATTGATATCCAAAATACTGAAGCAGCCTAGTTGCATTGTGAGCTCCCTGGAAGAAAACACTACCAATAGCCGAGAGTGATCAGCTCCTATTGTCTAGCCCAGGGGTTGGCAACCTTTTAGAAGTGGTGTGCCGAGTCTTCATTTATTCACTTTAATTTAAGGTTTTGCATGCCAGTAATACATGTTAACGTTCAAATAAATTGGTTAGTCTCTAAGGTGCCACAAGTACTCCTTTTCTTTTTGCGAATACAGACTAACACGGCTGTTACTCTGAAACCTGTTTTTTAGAAGGTCTCTCTCTATAAGTCTATATATCATATATCTAAACTATTGTCGTATGTGAAGTAAACAAGGTTTTCAAAATGTTTAAGAAGCTTCATTTAAAATTAAATTAAAATGTTGATCTTACGCTGCTGGCCCGCTCAGCCCGCTGCCAGCCCGGGGATCCATTCACCTAGGCCAGCAGCAGGTTGAGCAGGGCCTGCGGCCGGGACCCCACGCTGACAGCAGGCTGAGAGGGGCCGGCAGCCGGGGCCCCAGACCAGCAGTGGGCTGAACAGCTCAGCCCGCTGCCACTCAGCCCGCTGCCAGTCTGGGGTTCCGTCTGCCGACTCCTGCCAGCCAGGTTCCTGGCTGCCGGCCCCGCTCAGCCCACTGCCGGTCTGGGATCTCGGCCCTGGCCACATAGAGTAGGTACCTACCTTCTCCCTGGTTCTAGCCCATTCTCTTCCTCTCTCTCTGCACTGAGCTGAGGGTGGGAGTGCACTGGGGGCGAAGGAGCAGGCTGGGGGTTGGGGTGTAGGGTCTGGCCAGGAGCTATAATGAGGGAGGGGGCTCAGGGTTGGGGCAGAAGGTTTGGGTGTGGATCCCCAAAGATTGCTTACCTGGGCAGCTCCCATTTGGTGCGAGGGTGCAGGTGGGAATGTGTGTGGGTGGCGGGGGGGGTGCAGGAGCTCCCGTTTTGTGCTCAGGGTGGGGGTGGGAATGTGGGGGTGCAAGAGTCAGGGCATGGGGTGTGGGGGGCTGGGTATGTGTGGGGGTGTAGGGGTCAGGGCAGGAGGCTGGGGTGTGTGGGTGGTGCAGGGGTCAGGGCAGAGGCCTGGGGGTGTGGGCTAGGGTTGTGGAGGTGCTCCCAGTCCCCTGCCCAGAGCAGCTCACAGCAGGAAGCTGCAGGGGGTATGCCCTGATTCCACCCCACCTTCCCCAAGGCCCCATCCCCACCTCTTCTGTGCCTCCTCCCAGGAGCAGCGAGCACCCTGTGGCTCCGCTTCTCCCCCTCCCTCGCAAGGGCCATCAGCTGATCAGCGACAGGGAGGGAGAGGGGGAGGGGCAGAAACCCAGCAAGCTGGGGGGAAAGGCAGGGGAGGGGGGAGCTTGCCTGCCCTGCAGCAGCAGCCGGCAGGACCAAGCTTCTTCACCCTGCCACGCGGGGGGGGGGGGGGGAGGGGGCAGAGAAGAGCAGGCCGGGGCGGGCAGGATTTTTAATGGCATGCTGCTGCCTGCCGGGGTCCCTGACACTGGCCCCACTCAGCCCTCTGCCGGTGTGGGTTCAGCAGCAGGCTGAGCGGGGCCGGCAGCTGGGACCTGGCAGGCAGCAGCGTGCCATTAAAAATCAGCTCACGTGCCATCTTTGGCACACGTGCCATAAGTTGCCTACCCCTGGTCTAGCCTAAAGAAAACCCTTGAGTCATCAGTTTACCAATAAACAAATCTAGTGTTCTCCCTTGAACCACTGTATTTTCTCTACAAAAATCCTTACTCACACTCCAGTCAATGTTCCGATGCTTAGATCCAAACTATGCATCAGTTCCACTGGGAATCCATCTTCTCCTGACTGATCCTGCTGGGGACTCTGCCTGTCTCCAGCACTCAGCACCCTGAGCTACCACCATCACCTGGGAACCCCGACCCGTTCAAGCCTCATGGAGTGGGTGAGATCCCCTTCTTTCTCTCTCTGTTTTCCTTTCTACCTTAGGTATTAACCTTTAATGTATGTTATGTTGGTTTAGCCCTCTTTGTGTAGTTATCACTATTATTCAATAAATAACTTTTATGGTTAAGCTTGTTGCTTCTCTCTCTCTCTTTCTGAACTTTACTCTTTTGTGTTTTTAGCTTCCCCCATTTACTCTGCAGCAACACTTCTTTTACCTAAGCTAAAGAGCCCTGTAGTGCCCAAAAATACCGTGGGGTTTGCTCATCAAGTGAGTTACTGCCAGTACAATTGTGACGTGAAAGTGGGATAGGGATGTGTTAAACCTGGGGCACATAGGGGAGGGGCAGCTGAAAGTGCTGCTCAGCCCAGCCTATTGAGACCAGGGGCACGAGAGGGTGACAGCTTGAAGGTGCTGCTTAACCCAGCCCATTGAGTACAGGGACATATGAGGGGATCAGCTTCAGAGTGCTGACTGACCTGGTCCGCTCAGACTTGCTCTGTTACTGTGTGTGTGTGTGTGTTTTCGTGTGTGTGTTCATCTAGTTTTAGGGCTGGAGAAACCCAGTCCTGGGGAACCTAGGTACTGCAGGATAGCTCCATTGGGAGGGGACTTGCAGAAGGAAGGAGTAGAGCTCCATATGAACACAGAAGTGACACAAACAGTATATTAATAGAATTACAGAACCCCTCCTCCCCCAGAGGAGTAACCCTAATAAATGAGCATACCCCAAGGTAACAGGCACATCTGGTAACATGGACCTTTGGTCTGACCCAGTATGGCCATTCTTATGTTCTTATGTAGAGTTTGGAGTTACACAGACAGTTGCAAGTTATCTGCAGAGAGGTGAGAAAAAACCCCAGAAGCAGACAAGATTGTCTGGAAAGAGTATGAAAGAAGAGACTGAGGACAGAACCCTGAACAACATCAATAGAGAGGGGAGACAAGGAGTCTAGAGACAAGAAGACCGGATTGAAGTTGGAGAGGGAGGTAGGGCTATGAATTTTTTTTCCAGATTACGAATTACAAGAGTAGGTTATTGGTGAAGTGATGGTGAAGGCACAGTAACTGAGGTAGGAGAACCAGGAGAGCTCACCTGTTAGAGAACAGGAAGGCTGGTTTTGTGGCTAAAGCAGTGGGCTGGGACTCAGGAGATCAGCATTTAATTCCCAGGATCCAGGGGAGAGTTGTTAAAGCTAAAGAGGAAAGGGATGAGAAAAAGTGAGAGAAGGCAAGAAGGAGGAGGAAGCAGGAGAAGATGAGGTTCAAGAGTTAGAAGAAGATTGCAGGAGGATATTAAAGAGTGAGAGGAGGTTGGAGAGGGGGTAGGAGGGATAGATAAACACTTCATCTCTGTGACTGTCAAGATGACTCCTATCCCCATCGTTAAAAGGCGCTACAAAAAGGAAGTAGATATACACAGTGCTGGGCTATTTGTTTATTTCATTCTCAGGGAGCTTACACGGAAACTAAATATTTCATAGCTGCAGAACAACAACAACCCCCTTGTCCCAACTACTTTTCATGATACCTTTCTGATTGTCAAGGCCACAACTTTGGGCCACAGTGTGTAACAAAGACCTAAAATGAGTGACACAAAAAAAAAATCATTCAGGAAACTTAAAATACTGTGGGATTCACTATTGCCAATCACAAGCGATCAAAAATCATGAGTCAGGCCCTAAAAATAACAAGTGACTTTAAATCTTAGGTTTTAAAAAGTAAACTTTGTGGCCTTGTTATTTGCCTTTTTGTTTCTGAGCCTTTACAGTGCACTCATGTCACATTTCAGGCTCTCTCTCTGCAACCATGAGGACTAGAAACTCACTTATTTTTTCAAATTAAAGTTGGGAGTCTGACATAATCACATAACTCCAGAAGATGGGTCTTTAAAAAACACACCATAGATACAAGATTTGTGATAAAATCACAAGAGCTGGCAATACAGTCCCCAAGGCTGATTCTGCGTCACCTTGCTTACCCGTCCCTGTCAGTTGCTCTCTGTGTGATTGAACTTCATGGCTTCAGTAGCCAGGATGCAGGATGCTGATGGTTACAACTTGAAACCTGATGCTGGAGTAAACGGAGGCAGAGAAGCAGAGTCCAGCAAGTTCATATCCAAGATCATTATTACTATGTATTCATCTGTATAACTTTAAACGGACAAATAACATGAGTCCATGCCCTATGGAGCTTACAATTTAAGAGCCAGATTCTGAGAGATTGGAGTCTGTTCTCTAGTCTTCCTGCCGCCCGTATGTTGCTCCTCCAGCATACATGGGAGGAGAACACTCACTGCACTATGGGTTCTGTGAGTGACATAAAGCAGCCAAAATTACCTAAGGGCGCTGCCTCGTATACCCTGGTGTAGGAGATCGAGAGGCAGTGGCTGGACCACTCTGCACTGTGACTAGCCATAGCTGCGAGGAGTCTGTTGCTCTAATTTACAATGGCAGTTGAATTGGCCCATCCAGTCTGAGGGGTCAGGCAAAGGTTGTACACCAATTTAAGCTAAGGTGTGAATTTAAAATAGTATATTGTTATTACTTCCATGTGAACACATTTAAGCCAATATAAGAAAGTGCCTTTTCCCCACCTTATATGAGAAAAAGTATGGGCTGGTGGTTATGGCTTTTGCTTAAACTGTGGGAGACACAAGTATCAAGGGGTAGCCATGTTAGTCTGTATCCACAAAAACAACAAGGAGTCTGGTGGCACCTTAAAGACTAACAGATTTATTTGGGTAAAACACCACTTCTTCAGATGCCTGGCATGCATCTGAAGAAGTGGGTGTTTTACCCACGAAAGCTTATGCCCAAATAAATCTGTTAAGTCTTTAAGGTGCCACCAGACTCCTTGCTGTTTTTGTGGGAGACACAGGTTCAATTCCCTGCTCTGCCACAAAATTCCTGCATAACCTTGGGCAAGTCACTTAGCCTCTGTGTGCCTCAGCTCCCTGTCTGGAAAATGGGACTAATACTTCCTTACAGCAGGGCACTGCGAGGCTAAATACCTTAAAGATCTTGGAGAGGTGGAGAGCTACTGCTGAGAAGAAGCTGTTTGCTGCAGTTTAGCTTATGTCGCTCTGCTCCGGGTTTCAGCTAAACTGGAACAGCCCAAGGCTCTTCTGGCGCGGCAAGAGCGTGCAGGTGCGGGGCCAGCCGCAGGGCTGCGGCGGGTAACACTCGCCCCTGCTGGGGGCGCTGCCGTTGGAGTCCGCGCGCCCTGGAGCCTGCCGGCCTGGCTGGCGAGGGCGGGGCTCCTGAGCCGGGGGCAGAGAGCAGGGGCCTTGTTGCACTGGGCTCCAACGCCCCACCCCGGCCTGGGCAGGAGGGGCGGGGCCGGGCCGCTGGCAGGGGGCGGGGCAGGCCGGGCCGGAGGGGCGAGGCTAGTCAGGCGGCGCCCGGGGGCGGAGCGGGGCGGACCACGCCGGAGGGGGCGGGGCTGGGCAGGCTCGTACCGGGATGCAGGGGGCGGGGCAGCCTCGGACCAGGATGCCGGAGGCGACACCGCCCCGGCAGGTGGTGGCGGTGGGGGGCCTCCGGCCGCTGCGCAGGCGGCTCCGCTGAGCCCACGTAGCGCTGGCGCTGCCCGGCCCTGGAGGCGGTGCCGGAGCGCTCCACTTGCCGCGCAGCCATGAGCTTCAATCGCACGGAGAGCGACTGGCAGGGGCTGGTGGGCGAGGTGAGGCGGCCTCGGCGGGGGGCCGGGCTGGGGGAGCGGCCGAGGCTCTAGCGGGGCGGCGTGGCCCGGGGGCCCGGAGGGGGCGGCTGCCGGCGCTTGGCCTCAGCGCTGTGCTCCGCGGGCGCGGGGTCCTGACCAGCGCTGGGGCAGGCCGGGGAGCCCGCCCGGGAGCGCTACAGGGGGCAGAGCCCGGAGCTCGGAGTAGGCCTGGACGTGGGCCGGCGATGCTGGCTCCCGCCCCCGGGGAGCCGAATGGTTCCGGCTGCCCCCTCTGCTGGGCTGTTCCCGCGCCGAGCCGGTTGCTCGTGAACAGCCTGGGGTGCCGCAGGTGCTGCAGTAACAGTGGGTGGAGCGGAGCCTGGGTGTTCCTGCTCCTAATGGAGGGCTGTGACAGCCCGCTAGCCAGCCCCTGGACCGCTGATCCTTGGCCCTTGGTTTGCACCTTCCTTCCCAAAGCCCTTCAGAGCGAGAAACACAGTTCGGTGCGGACCCAAAACACTGCAGTGACCTTGTGTGAGCTGTCGGGCTTGGAGCCCGTCCTGGGGAATAAGGAATGTGTGCCTTTCAATGATACGTCTTTTAAAAGTTTGTGACGACTTGGTCTGTGATGACTTCTCAAGGTGGGCGCTCTACAGGCACGGGAAGGAAAGCTCCATAATGTTTAAGTCCTTTGGCTGGCTTGTGGATGTTCCTTGCCCCCTCACTCTTCATGTATAATTGTTAGGCATCCTTCAGAAATTTTATACAATGTGAAACTTCATGGTGCACTGCTATCTGGTGTGTATCACATCTAATGCTGTCGAAATTAAATATTGGCACCAGATAGCACAGTTGTAAATGACATTGTCACAAGTTGCTTTGGGCCCAAACTTTAAATTTGTTTTTGCTTGCATGTACCAACTTCCTGATTACTACCAGAAGGCAGTTCTTACTTAGGTACTGATCCTGCAATTGCCAGTGCGAGAGTCACAGGGGGTTCACCTGTGCACAGATCAAATTGCAGCATTGCGGCCCTAGGCCTTAAATTGTTTTAAGCTTTTAGATAGTGTCAACAGAAAACAAAGGTTGACAGCGGACTGCACTTGAACGTAAGTATGCTGTGGTAGCCAATAGTATGTATACACAGCTTTGTTCATGTTTGAGACAAAATAGACTTCAGCTTTTGTTCTAATCTTGTTGCAAATGCAAGGCTTTAGACATCTACTTTAGAAGCATTGGGTACTTAAGCTATGCAAAACAGTCTTTATGGTAGACAAAGATTTGGGCCTGTAACCTCAATAGGTAGAAGTAACAATTCAATATTGGAAATATTATTTCTGTTTTACATGCCTTATACAAACCTCTGAACTATCTACACTTAAAAAAATATATAGTAACAGACTGTTAACAATTGGTAACACATGCACAAACCCAAAGTAGCAGGCAACCACGTAAAGAGGCATCAACTTGAAATTTATTTAGTTTCCAGCAAGTGAGTTAAAATTAGTATCTGGTAGTATACTGCCACTGTACCATGCCCACAACCTTTGCTGTTTTACAAGTACATTTTCCTGTTTACAAAAAAACAAAAAACTCGTCTCTCTTCTGCTGCTGTTTGAAAGTTCCCAAACTTACAATATGATTCATGTGGGTGAACCCACTGATTTCACTGCGGCTGTGCATGCATAACAATTGGTAACACATTGCAAGATTGTGGCATAGGGCCCTAATCTTGCAAACAATACTCCAACACAGAGCCATGAAACTGACAACTTCCAGTGACATCAGTGGGAATTTGTGTGAGCATGGGGATCTCAGCTAATTCAGCTACTTCCAGGATTGGGGTCTAACTGTCAACACACACAATGCTGTATCAAATACACAATAAGCTGGAAGACTGAAATATGCATTTTCTCTATTCTTCTGGTTTTTACACAATATGAAATGTCAGGACAGAATTTTTCTCATCAGTCTTGAGGGAACATGGGGGATGGGGAAAGAAAAGGGTTTTTTAAATTATGGTGGAGGGAAGTGTCCCCGGACTTCTTAAAAACACTCATGACTTTATTTGGTTCATCAGACTTCCAAAATATTGTAGCCTACAGACTCCAAGTCTGGGCTCTGATCCTGAAATTAAACCCATGTGGATGAGCCCTTGTGCCCCTGCAGAGCCTCATTGATCATACCAAGTTTAGGCTATGGTTAGGGCCCTACCAAATTCACTGCTGTGAAAAATGCATCATGGACCATGATATCTGGTCTCTTGTGTATTTTTAACCTATACTATTCAGATTTCATAGGAGAAGCCAGCGTTTCTCAAACTCAGGGTTTGAGACTCCCAAAAGGGAGTCGTGCTGGGGGGAGGCAGGCACAAGGTGATTGTAGAGGGGTCATGGTACTGCCACCCTTACTTCTGCACTGCCTTCAGAGCTGGGAACCTGGAGAGTGGCAGCTGCTGGCAAGGGCCCAGCTCTGCAGGCAGCAGCACAAAGTAAGGGTGGCACTGCCATGCCATGCCATCCTTACTTCTGCATTGCTACTGGCAGTGGCGCTGCCTTCAGACTTGGAAGATCAAGATTCAGTTTGCAGTTCTATCACAGATTTCCTGTGAACTTAGACAAGTCGCCTTGTGTTCACAAGTTGCTCTGGTTTAACTGGAACGAATTTTAAAAATCAGTTTAGTTAAATCAGTGCAAAACCATGTGTGTACTGTCGTAAAATGATGTAAACTTGGCTTATATTGGGTCAAATTGCAAAGGATGAATATAAACAAATAACCAGTATGTAGGGACAAAATTAAAAAAGCCAAGGCACAAAATGAGAATAAAATAGCTAGAGACATAAAGGGTAACAAGGAAACCTACAAATACATTAGAAACAAGAGGAAGACCAAGCACAGGGTAGGGCCACTACTTAGTGGGGGGGAACAATAACAGAAAATGTGAAAACGGCAGAAGTGTTAAATTGTTTTTTGTTTGTTTCAGTTTTCACCAAAAAGGTTAGTGGGCTAGTAGCAATAGGAAGGCTAACATAGTGAATGCCACTGAAAATGAGGTAGGATCAGAGGCTAAAATAGGGAAAGAACAAATTAAAAATTACTTAGACAAGTTAGATGTCTTCAGGTCACCAGGTTCTGATGAAATACATCCTAGAATACTCAAGGAGCTGACTGACTAGATATCTGAGCCATTAGCAATTATCTTTGAAAAGTAATGGAAGAGATTCCAGAGGACTGGAAGAGGGCAAATATCGTTCCAATAAAAAAGGGAATAAGGACAACCCCGGGGAATTATGGACGAGTCAGCTCGGAAAGATAATGGAGCAAATAATTAAGCAATCAGTTTGCGAACACCTAGAAGATAATAAAGTGATAAGTAACAGTCAGCTTTCTTTGACAGGGTAGCAAGTCTGGTGGATGGTGGGGAAGCAATATACAGTGTGTAGTATATTGTGTCTTTAATAAGGCTTTTGATACTGTCTTGCATGACCGCTCATAAATAAACTACAAAAATACAATCTAGATGGAACTACTATAAGGAGGGTGCATAACTGGTTCAAAAACTGTTCCCAGAGAGTAGTTATCAGTGGTTCACAGTCAAGCTGCAAGGGCATAATGAGTGGGGTCCCACAAGGATCAGTTCTGGGTCCAGTTCTGTTCAATTTCTTCATGAATTATTTAAATAATGGCATAGAGAATAGACTTATAAAGTTTGTGGATGATACCAAGCTGGGTGGGGTTTCAAGTTCTTTGCAGGATAGGATTAAAATTCAAAATGATCTGGAGAAATGCTCTGAAGTAAATAGGATGAAATTCAATGAGGACAAATGCAAAGTACTCCACTTGGGAAGGAACAATCAGTTGCATACATACAAAATGGAAAATGACTGCCTAGGAAGGAGTACTGCAGAATGGAGTCTGGGGGTTATTGTGGATCACAAGCTAAATATGAGTGAACTATATAGCACAAAAAAAGCAAACATCATTCTCGGATGTATTAGCAGGAGTGTTGTAAGCAAAATACGAGAAGTAATTATTCTGCTCTACTCTGCACTGATTAGACCTAACTGGAGTATTGTGTCCATTTCTAAGTGCCACATTTCAGGAAAGATGTGGACAAATTGGAGAAAGTCCAGAGAAGAGCAGCAAAAATGATTAAAGGTCTAGAGAACATGGCCTATAAGGGAAGATTGAAGAAATTGTGTTTCTTTAGTCTGGAGAAGAGAAGACTGAGAGGGGACATAAGTTTTCAAGTACATAAAATGTTACGAGAAGGGAGAAAAATTATTTTCCTTAACCTCTGAGGATGGGACAAGAAGCAATGGGCTTAGATTGCACCAAGGGTGGTTTAGGTTGGACATTAGGAAAAACTTCATTACTGTCAGGTTGGTTATCGTACTGGCTTCCACATTTCTTGGGCAGTACAGACAGTTGGATACTGGGGAAGCAAGAGGGGTGAAAGAGGTGAATACTGTGTCTCTGCCCACTGTGGTCAAGAACGGGAAAAAGGTATCCAATGGGTACCCCAAGAAATGTTGAAGGCTGAACACGGGTAATAAGATCTGAACCAAAGACCGTAAATCCCTTAAGGGCTTGTCTACATTACAAAATATGCTTTTTGAACATGACTTTGAAAAATGAAATCAAATTACATCATGCTGACCTCTACTTAAGTCAGTGTAGACCAGGACAAATAGTGTTTAGTCACAGTTACTTGAATCGCTGAACTCTGATCCACGGTGAGACTGTTGTCTATAGGATCTCTGCCTCATGTACTTTATCATCTGGGAATTGCTTTCCCAGCTCACTTCATTGCTACAGCTCACTTCATTGGATGCATACTGTGGAAAGTGTAGAAGATCTTTTTATACACACAAAGCATGAAAAAATACCTCCTCCTACCCCACTCTCCTGCTGGTAATAGCTTATCTAAAGTGATCACTCTCCTTACAATGTGTATGATAATCAAGTTGGGCCATTTCCAGCACAAATCCAGGTTTTCTCACGGATTTGTGCTGGAAATGGCCCAACTTGATTATCATACACATTGTAAGGAGAGTGATCACTTTAGATAAACTATTACCAGCAGGAGAGTGGGGTGGAAGGAAGTATTGTTTCATGGTCTCTGTGTATATAATGTCTTCTGCAGTTTCCACAGTATGCATCCGATGAAGTGAGCTGTAGCTCACGAAAGCTTATGCTCAAATAAATTGGTTAGTCTCTAAGGTGCCACAAGTACTCCTTTTCTTTTTGCGAATACAGACTAACATGGCTATTACTCAGGAAGAAAAAGGATTGTCTAATGGGTACAGCAATTGACTGAAACCCAGAAGAACTGTTTTTTATCTTTGGCTTTGTCACAGACTTCGGATGTGATGCTGGGAAAGTCATTTAAACCAGAATTGTAACAGGTGGCCACTAATTGTGTTCCTCATTTCCTCAGACCTAACTAGACACCTAAAGCCTAATTTTCAGGTGTGCTGAGTACTCAACATTGCAACTGAAGTCAGTGGGAGAAGCCAGTGCTGACCTGTGAAAAGTCAGCCCCATGGCAACTTGAAGGTTACTCCATCATTAAGACACCCAAAGTCAATGGATATTTTTGGAAATTTTGGCATTAATCTTTCAGTCCCTCAGTTCCCCATTTCTGCAATACCTCATAGGGGCGAGGGCGTTGTGAAGATAAAGGCTTTAATAGTTGAGGGCGTGAAACATTAGTGATTCGGACTTCTTGTCCAAAAGATTTGAGTGTATAGTTTCAGCTCTCAAGAACGGAAATAGCAATGGAAGAAGATAAGTTTCAACATCTTTGTATAGTACCATTGAGTTCCTACCAAAATTTAGGAGTTGTACTGATTCCAGAATGCTGAGAATACATAGAATGCAGTCCACAGTGATTCATAAGCAGAGGTTAGAGATGTTTTCATTACTCTTGCTCTCAGCCAGTTGGTGATTTGATGTGGAAATAATGGCAAGAAGGGAAATACGAAGCTATAAGCCAGTCATTTATACAAATGTAATATAGACAAATTTCTAAACTATTTTGTGATATGAACTTGTCATGCATTATTGTAAATTCTAAGACCTTGACAGTGTCCCAGCTTCATTGGATTATTAGACCATGTCTGCATAGTAGCTGATGAGATCTAACCAGATTTGTCACTAAAAATAGCTGTGGACAAATAATTAGTGTTTGGGGTAGAGAGGGTCACCTTGGCACAATTCCATTCTCCTGTAATATCAGTCTCTTACTCGGTTTCACTAAAGAAGTTACCAGGTCGTAAAGCATTTCAGGCAATAAATAGTTTGTCATATATATATATATATATATATATATATATATATATATATATATATATATATATATATATATATATATTCCTTTTAATTATTATGATCTGCCTGGTAGCAATTATCATTTGTTTTATTGCAGATAACAGTTAATTGGTAGATAAGTCACTAGGCAAATAAGGAAACCCATACGCTTCAGCTTTTTAGATTGAAGGGACGCAAGCAGGTTCATGGGTAACTTCTTGTTTTGTTGTTTTTAAGCTGACATTGAAAAGGAAGCTTTCTTGGATTTTAAAATTTAATATAACCATGCAGAAGAGATTTTTATTTTTTATTTTATTTTTTGGTGTGGTATAAATATTTTACTGTACCTAGAATACATTACAGAATTCATTTTGTTCATATCTCACTGATTGTGTGGCCTACTGTACGTAACCTTTTTTCTTCCACTTGAGAAAAGGAAACCTTTGGCATTCATGTAAACAGAAGCAGCTATTGGATATTTTTTCTAAAGACCTACGCTTAAAAATCTCTTTGCTTTGCTTTTTCCATTTCTTGCTTTGTTCAAACCAGAATATTCAAGTCTGTGTTTTCTGTTTTAATCGGCACCATACTGGTTCTGCTGGTCTCATTTGTTCAGATATGCAGTTTTCAACAGGGCCCTGTTATTTCCTTAAATACCTTCCTCTCTTGTTATTCAGTTGGTCTCATTCACTTTATGGCCATTATTCCTTTTTTAATTGGTAAAAAGCATATGCATTGCATAGTGTCTCGCTTGCCTACTTTGAATTGTCTTGATATAATTTATTATTACGTGAAAAACAAATAGATTAGAATTGGGAACATAGTTCTGGAGAATCATAGTTTTGGAGAATCATCAAGCTTAGGAGAATAGGCTGTTACTGTAGATTTTTTTTACTTTTGACATAAGTCCACAGAAGCAAACTCCATATTATTTTTTTAAATCCATTTAGAAGGTAAAAATGCCTACATAGAAATATCAAGCCACCTTCTTATGTATGGCTCTTCATCAGTATATAATTCACTAAGTCAGAGCACAATTGACTCAATGTGCGGAGGACATTGTGATCCCTTTTCATTTGGACCCTGAACACAGTTGTCACCATCTGTTCACGGTTCAGTCACTGTCAGCCTAATTGATAAGGGTAAATTACCTTCTCCCCATAAAAGGTGACATGTTCTTTCATGCTCTGAATGTACTTCTAATGGAGGCCTGACATGGATGGCAGGATCTATTTTTGTTTAGCATTTGATCTATATTTACTGGTTGAAAGCCTGCATTTGTACTGCAGTATAGTTACAGGCTACCATGTAGCTCTTGTAACTAACAGATCTTCATTCATAATTCCATTTTATGGTCTGAAGGCCTAAATCTTAAGACTGGCTCTACCCAGCCAGTCATAGTGGTGCTTGGAAGTAGTTGCTCATTGTGAACATCTTCTGATATGAGGTGCTCAATTGCTGCTCCCCTCTCATTATACACATTGCCTAATCAGTTCTATGATCCACATCAGGCTGACTGCATGTGCCAGTCCCCTTGTTGCTGGTCAATAAATGAGTATGGGGACTTTTTTTACAAGGAATTTTGTGTTTACTTTCACTTTTATATGTATTAATTAACCTGTCCAATTGCCATTTCTGGTAGCGAGTAATTATTTGGGGAAGGAATTTGTTGGGCTTACGTATATGAGAACATCTGAATAAAGGAAAGGGAGCTCTTCAAAGAGGACTCCTTCATAAAGGAAAAAGTTTGAAATTCAAGTGATTTATCAGCAAAACTGTTGGAGGCAGACTTTTATAGATATCTATAAAGGGCCTGTCAAAGTTAATTCTCAGGTCTCAGAGTTAGTATTTTAATTCCTTCTATTTATCTTTTTCCTTTATTAGGAATATGTTAGAAATGTTTTCATACATATGGTATATTAGGATGGTTTTCTGTTCCAACAGCTTTATTCACCTGAAGTCATAACTCTTGGCTTGTGATTTTACTTCCAAGTAGCAATTCATAATCTTGTACAGAAATCCCTTACTTTTGGTTGGTCTTAAAGTAGGGAGAGAAAGAAACTAGAAATGGATGAACACAATTGTTCATTGAAGTTTAGAATTGTTTACGCTGTCATTAGAGTAACTGACAGCATTACATTTTAGATTCTGGATGGCTTTTTTGGTTTTTACCATGGATTTGCCACTTTCAAGGTGTCAGGACACAAGTACAGAGGTATAGTTGCCTTCGTGAGGCTTATGCCAAGGCATCATAATCCAGAACATTTATGGCAGTGTTTCAATTTCTTTGCTGCCAGGAATAAAATTAATCCAAGGTGGAAGTGTCCTCTCCAGGAGCTCAAATCCTTCTTGGAATTGCTTTTCATTTCCCTTTTGGTTTTGCAACTAAGCATTTGCCATTTTTGGAAGACATTAGTACAGCTAATGTATCAAACACTCCCCCAACCTTTTCCTTACTCATTTTAAATTGAAGTTAAGTAAGTCAATTCCAGGCAAGTAGTATATATGAGTAATGATTTTTGTCCTGAAGAACTACACTGACTTGAACAGTATGGAAGTGCTGATGCTGTTGCTTTGTATAAGAGCCCATAATGACAAAATATTCTTGTCAGAGTATATAATGAAACTATAAATTGTTTTCATGAATGCTGTGATGTTTGGTCTCTTACAGGGCAAATTCAAAATGTATTTAGTACCACATCTCATATATGTGAATAACATCAAGTTGTACAGTATGTACAGTAGAAATATAGCACTCTTCACAGACACACTCTCGTGTGCGGTGAGAGAGTCTGACTGCACGTTGTAAAAACTGAAGCAAGTTGTATAAACACTTTTTTTGAGAATTAAAATTCAGATATGACAGAAAAGCATGATATATGCATATATAATACATAATTTCTCCCACTTTCTCCCTCAAAATCAAGGGCTCAAGGGAAAGTGGTGGCGTGGGGTAGACTAGTAGATAACTTTAATGGCTTGTACACCAGTGCTAGGAGCTTGGGTAGTAACAAACAAGAGGAATTGGAATTGCTCATTTATGAACATAAATTTGATCTAGCTAGTGTTACAGAAACCTGGTTTGAATCCCATGATAGGAATATTAAAATCAATTGCTAAAATCTATTTAGGAAGGATCGAGTGGGGGATAGGGGAGGGGGAGTGGCACTCTGCCAAAAATGGCATTACCTGTTCCTAAGTTCCTGATAACTCAAAAGAAAATGATCCTGCATGCTTACAGGTGCAAACAGATAAAGCATAAGATGGGGTATTACTTGGTGTCTGCTACAGATGTCCGAATCACATTAGGGAGCAGAATGACCAGCTCCTTATGCATGTATCTATTGTGTGCAGGGGGGGAAAAGAGCTGTGTGATTATGGAGGACTTCAATTTAGGTGATACATGCTTGAGGTCTCATAGTGCTGGTACTAAAACATGCTTGGAATTTCTAAATATTATGGATGACAATTTCCTAACTCAAAAAGTGTTGCAACCGATGCCAGGGAATTCTATATTAGACCTAGACTTGACAGATAGAGGAACTGATTACAGAACTAAAAATTAATGGTAATTTAGGTAATTATGATTGGGAATTGTTTAGGAACATTTTACTAGATGCTCAAAAAGCCACAATCCAGGTTAAGCTGTGGAATTCTCTGGCTGCTTCTATGGATGGTGTCTAGGGGGAAAATGGCCAGGAAACTCTGTGACTTGAAACTGTTGGAATAATTTGGCCCTAAGAGTTGATTTTAGGATTCTCTTGTCCAGCAAATACTTTCCCAGTGATTCTAGTATATTAAAGTCTTCAGTTTTAACCTAGAAAGACACAAACGTACACCTCTAAACCCTTACAGATAAATTGCTTTTAAAATATTTTCTTAATGCAAACTTAGTCTTCTCAGTTCAGCATAGTCTTGTGAATTAATGCTTTGTCCAATTACTTTCCCTTTTCTCTTTTGCAGTATCTGGTATGTAAAAGAAAGCTAGAAAGTAAAAAGGAAGCATTGCTGATACTTTCCAAGGAACTGGACACATGTCAACAGGAAAGAGACCAGTACAAGCTTATGGCCAATCAGCTGCGGGAACGACACCAGTCACTGAAAAAGAAATACCGGGAGCTGATTGTATGTTACTTTATGAACATTGTAGTGATTTGGGCAAGAATGAACCTGAATTTAAAGTGTTTTCCTTTTATGAGTGCAGTGTATGCTGTAAAAATTAATTGTTTGCTATACTACTTCCAGATGGTATGATCCCGATTCCACCATTATTTATTTGTTAAGCGCTGATGTAGTTGGCTCTATAAAAGTTGGCTTGGCAGGATTCGATTTAAATTGACAGATGTTTGTAAATGTTTCAGCTGCCACTCTGAATCCGATTAAGGTAACAGTCGCTGTAAGTTCAGCCTCCCCTCTGCACCTTGTGCCTGCAGAGATTGGTGTCGCTGGCCCTGTGGCAGCACAGAGCCCTCTGCAGCCCTGCTGTCAAAGGAGTGGGTGGAGCTGTGACAATGGGCCAATAACACTGGACCTCTGCAGATGCAAGGTGCAAGGAAGACACTGGTCCTGGCCAGTGGAGCAAAGACCTCTGGCCAGACCTGTAAGGAGAAGGACAAGCCTCTGGCCATGGGAGAAGCCACCTCACCGCTGAATGGCTCTTGCCCAGGGACAGAGCCAGTCAGCGTGGGGTGCTCTTCCTCCTCCTCCACATTGAGTGGCGAGTTGACCTCCTGGCAGCCCTGGCCGGGGATCTGTGCTCTGCCAAGCTAGGACTGCAGCCTCCTCCGCACCTTGCACCTGCTGTCTTGGGCCCCTCGACAGCATAGAGCGCATCCTGCAGCTCTGCAGTCAGTACATTAACCCCCCTGGAGCCTTGCTGTCAATGCTGCCCTAACCTGCTCCCCTTAATTTTCTTCAATTAACTATTTTTACAGTTGCAGGAAATTAATTAATGGAAAAAAATAAAAATTAAATTCTGCCAAGACTGTGTATAAGGCACAAACAAAGACCATTCCAATCCCAAGGAGGTTAATCTAAAAGTCAGGCTACCATTTAAAAACTGACTGCAGTGTTATGCCACGGTAACGTCATGCACTGTTATGGAGAACAATGCAACACAAATGTATGATATGCTGTTTTTAGCAATGTACATAAATCTTAACTCTCCAGTTCAAAGAATCTTCTGAAGTTAACATGAAGTGTCTCTAATCAAACTGCAACTTTTTGAAAGCTATTGGTTCAGATATATTCTGGTGTTTTAAAGTCTTAGAGCCGCAAAGCTTATATGGTTACCGATTTTAGAAATAAGCTGCCAATAAAATGTATCTCTTTATTTGTAGGATGGGGATCCCTGTCTTCCTCCTGAAAAAAGAAAACAGGTAGGCTTTTTCTGTTTTTAGTTGGCATCATACATAAACTATTTTGTGAGAATTCAAACTCTTAAAACTATATTGATGTCAATAAAAAAAAATCTGATATTCAAGTGGACATTCCAATTCACATTGGAAGACCATGAAGTCTTCAGTGACTCGTGCTTTCTTTTAAATATGCTAACTCCTGAAATACCTGAGCTATCATTAATAGAGCAAATGGTTATGCCTATCATTTTACCTAAACTGAAATCAACAAGGGTAAGAGAGTTGAGATTACCTCTTCATTTGTATTTCTTGTATCCTAAAACAAGTGAACAATTAGGGGTATCATGGTGTCAAAGGGGGCTTAGAAATCTTTTGCATGTATACCAGTTACTTACACCGTGTTTAGGTGCTCTTTCCAATTGCATGGTTTCCTGGTTTTGTGGGGGGGTTTCAGTGTGGAGCTATATTAATTACTTATACTTATTTTAGGCTAGAGGTTCAGTGACCGTGCTCAACAGAGTACTTGTTGGTCTGCAGAGAGCTGGCAGTTGCATGAGGATGGATCTTGGTTTCTACTGAGAAATATAAGAAATGAGAGGGTGTGATGAAATGAAGAACAGAAATAACCATTGTAACTTCTCAAAACGGGCAAAACATCTGTTGCACTAATGCCAGGCAAAAATATATGAATATTTTCCTGTTGTTGTCTTTGAACGGAGGGGCTAGCTTTTTTTTTTTTTTTTTTTGCCACTGGGATAGTATTTGAGCACAGATAGGAGGGAAAGTAGTGGTCTGGGTGAGCCCAAAGGAAAGGTGTCCATGAAACAGTCTCTCTAAGATGTAGCCCACATTATTGAGAATTTGAGACTCCCCATTTTAGTCAGTCATCAGTCTCTCCTGGTGCCTAACATTCATATTAACAGTTTTTTCTTCTCAGTATCTAATTTAGCATTTAAAAACCTAAATTCATATTCCCTTTAAACTCCAGAGAGGTGAAATCCCAATCCATATCCCCAAATGTTCAAAAATTACCTCAGGCCTCAAAAAATCATGAGTTTTAAAAATAACAAATTATGGGTTCCTTTTTGTTTTGAGTCTCTGGGCTTCACTCAGATCACATTTTCTATTTTTTTTTTTTTTTTGAAACCTAGAGAGCTTAAAACTTCCTTTTAAAAATTTAAATTTTAAAATGGTAACTCAGATGTTCATAGAACCACTTGACTCCAGGAGCTGCCGTTTTAGGAAAAAACACCAAATATGGTGAGACTTGTGATGAACTCATAAGTTTCGGCAACACTGCCTAATACTTCCCTTCAAAACGATCTATAGAAAAGTCAGAAGAGTGCTGAAAATAATAATGTAGGTAGAAAGGTTAGAAAACAGCGCTTAGAAGGAAGTACACTTGAAGGGCTGAAGATTTACATGTACTGTAAATACTGCCTATGTGCACTGGAGTGAAATTAAAACCACATGTCAACTTTTATTCTGAGTTTACTGGCTCTATTGTGCTCGTGACACCTGTGGAGCTGCCATTCCACATATGCATGTCAGCGGTGTGGAAGGGCCATCCCTCCATGTTTACCTACTCCTTTAACTTCAGAGTAGAGGGCAGAGAGGAGAACTGGCTCCTCTGTCTCAAATCTGGTTGGCCAGAGGACTGGGTCAGAATCCGACTCCTGCCTTCCCATTATCAGGCTGCTTCCCACTGGAGGAGGAAAGTGCTACTCCGTAAATGGAGCTTAGCTCTCTCTCACTGGGGACAGGATTGGTTGGCTATAGGCTACTTGGGTGGCAGAGGGGCGTTGCTGGGATAAGGCTGGCTTTGGGCAGCAAACAGCTGCTGCTGTTGGGAATAGGTCTAAACACAGCCTGCACCCAGGGCTCGGATATTGGCCCACAGAGCAGGCTAAGGCACTCCCATAGCCAGGGTGGAGGAGTAGATGAAACCCAGCTGAGGAAGCCCTGACAAGCATGGAGACCACTGGGCTGGACACGACAATATAGCAGCATCCAAGATTCACAACTTGGAGCTCACACCACACCCAAACGTGAGTGATAAGTGCAGGGGACAGGAGATGCCCTCTTTTGGGACTAAGGGACTCTGACTGTTGAACCACTTGGAGGAGAGGAAGGTGATCAGGAAACAGCCAACATGGATTCACCAAGGACAAGTCATGCCTGACCAACCTGATTCCCTTCTAAGTTGAGACAAGTAGAGGGAGGGATAGCTCAGTGGTTTGAGCATTGGCCTGCTAACCCCAGGGCTGTGAATTCAATCCTTGAGGGGGCCATTTAGGGATCTGGGGCAAAAATAAGGGACGGTACTTGGTCCTGCTGTGAAGGCAGGGGACTGGACTCAATGGCCTTTCAAGGTTCCTTCCAGTTCTGAGAGATAGGTATATCTTCATATTAAAGGCTAAACTGGCTCTGTGGATATGGGGAAAGCGGTGGGTGTGATATACCTTGACTTTAGCAAAGTTTTTGATACAGTCTCCCCCGGTATTCTTGCCAGCAAGTTAAAGTAGTATGGATTGGATGAGTGGACTATAAGGTGGATAGAAAGCTGGCTAGATCATTGGGCTCAACAGGTAGTGATCAATGGCTCAATGTCTAGTTGGCAGCCGGTATCAAGCGGATTTCCTCAGTGGTCGGTCCTGGGGCTGGTTTTGTTCAACATGTTCATTAATGATCTGGATGATGGGATGGATTGCATCCTCAATAATTTTGTGGATGACACTAAGCTGGGGGGAGAGATGGGGCCAGAGTGACCTAGACAGAGTGGAGGATTGGACCAAAAAATCTGATGAGGTTCAACAAGGACAAGTGCAGAGACCTTAGGATGGAAGAGTCCCATGCACTGCTACAGACAGGGGACCGACTGGCTAAGCGGCAGTTCTGCAGAAAAGGACCTGGGGATTAAAGTGGACAAGAAGCTGGGTATGAGTCAACAGTGTGCCCTTGTTGCCAAGAAGGCTAACAGCATACCGGGCTGCTTTAGTGGGAGCATTGCCAGCAGATCGAGGGAAGTGATTATTCCCCTCTATTTGCCACTGGTGAGGCCACATCTGTCCCCACTACAGAAAGGATGTGGACGAATTGGAGAGAGTTCAGCGGAGTGCAGTGAAAAAGGTTAGGGGGTGGGGCGCATAACTTACAAGGATAGGCTGAGGAAATTGGGCTTATTTTGTCTACAGAAGAGAATAGTAAAGGGGCATTTGATAGCAGCCTTCAACTACCTGAAGTGGGGTTCCAAAGAGGGATGGAACTGGTCTCAGTGGTGACAGATGGCGGAACAAGGAGTAATGGTCTCAAGTTGCAGTGGGGGAGGTCTAAGTTGGATATCAGAAAAAACTATTTTACTAGGAGGGTGGTGAAGCACTGGAATGGGTTCCCTAGGGAGGTGGTAGAATCTCCATTCTTAGAGATTTTTAAGGCCTGTCTTGACAAAGCCCTGGCTGGGATGATTTAGTTCGGGTTGGCCCTGCTTTGAGCAGGGGGTTGGACTAGATGACCTCCTGAGGTCTCTTCCAACCCTAATCTGTGATTTAATGATTCTAAACTGCTTGCATGTCCCCTTCACCTGTCAGAATCCAGTTTAAAGGCTAACTCCATTCAGTTACGCTTGGTGGCTGTTTCTGACTATCAAAAATTAGTCAAAAAGCTGAGCAGTGTGACTACAGCCCCTTGTCATCAGATTTGTGCAGGAAGTACTGCTAGCCTTTCACTAAAGTGCTAAGAGCCATGAGTGAAAATCCTGAAAGATAACATCTTCAGAAAAAGTTTCAGAGTAGCAGCCATATTAGTCTGTATCCGCAAAAAGAAAAGGAGTACTTGTGGCACTTTAGAGACTAACAAATTTATTTGAGCATAAGCTTTCGTGAGCTACAGCTCACTTCATCGGTTGCATCCGATGAAGTGAACTGTAGCTCACGAAAGCTTATGCTCAAATAAATTTGTTAGTCTCTAAAGTGCCACAAGTACTGTTATCTTCAGAAAAGCAGCGTTTGGAGGTAAGCAATCATCCCTTATCTAACCCATGGATGTTGTGAAGATTGATTAATGTGATTTCCCTTTTGTTAAGGGGGTCTGAAGATGAAAAGCACTACTCATGTGCCAAGTACTAGTAATAAAATGAGACCTACCAGCTTTGTTGTGGTTTGTGGGTGAGTGACTCCCTGACTGCGAAGAGGCAGATGGAAAACTGCAAGATTTTGTCCTTGTAATGCTTCAGAGAACAGTTTTCTTGTATATTTCAAACTTCATCTGCTCAGAAGAATCCTACCTGCAGAGTGGAGGTACCCTGGTTTCTACATATCTTTAGTCTTATAGAAACAGGGCATTCTGTGTGTTGTGAACATGTAGGTCGAAAACTAGGATTTTTAGCAATGTTGTAAGCTTTGTTCTATAGGGTGACAGTGTTTTTGTTTTCCTCATAATGTAGTTTAAAAAGAAAAGGTGCCCTTAAAAGTTGAATCTAACAGTCATTATGGTACCCATTTTCATAATGTTGGGATCTTTTCAGGCCCAACCCCTCATGCTCCCTGTGCTCCTCTCCTTTCTCAGTTTCTTACTTTTCTGGAATAGAGAACCCTTGCCCATGGATAAACTTTAATATCCTTGAAAAACAGCCCAGTGTTCATTAATCATAACACTCTCAAAAGGCTACAAAGATTTTGTTTTTCTGTTTTACTTTCTGCTTGAGGTAAAGTTGTTCATCTCAGATTCTGAAAGCAACTGAAATGACTCCCATAAAACATCACATGAGAGGATTTTCTTGTTCGGCAATATGGAGGCCTTTATTTAAGCAGAAAATTTTCCTGTTTGGCTAGATCTGACAAATATTTGACGCACTAGCAGCATGTGTTTGGGATGTGAGGACAAAAACGCCCTTAATGAACGCTCCCACTGAGCAGTGCTTCTAGAAACTTGGTTATAAAAGCTACTTGCAATCTTAAGGTCCTCTGTTATTGGTGAAGGAGTGGGAGTGAGCACTGGGAACAAGTGACATCTTAAAGGAGGCTACAGTTGTTACCTACCTGTACTCTTGTTCTGCAGCCCTTCCCAACTGGGACAGATCTGGGTAACTGTTAATAGGTGCTCTGCTACAGAGGACCAGAGCTGACATGCAAAGGATTTCTTGGTTGACGCACACAAACCCACAATGGTTATATATCTGTAGTTTCTAAATTGATAAACCTAGATACAGCTCCTTGATGGTATATTTATTTCTATAAAGAGCTTTGCATGGGGGGAAAAAATCCATGCTTCATATTTTTTTAATCAGCCCTGTATTTACAAAAACACATACCCCACATTTCTGAATTCCAGTCTTGAAAGTTATTAGGGTTAAGTAAAAGTGAGTAAGTCTTAACAAAACATTGTCAGGCCCTGGGTGATGTATTTCTGTGCTAGCATCCCTATGACTGATATCAGAGAGCCTGGATCCTCCTCCAGGGGTTCTGTATTTATTTATTTTATTAGGTCATCACTGTGGAGGTCTTTTTTCTGTCCAAGGGAATGTGTGACTTGTAGACGGTGCATTTTGTTTGCTACATCCAGGTCGTCATAGCTTCAAAACGATTTTGGGGGAAGACTGATGGTAGGAGGTTTAAGTTTAGTTTCTAATAAGATTGTAGTGCTAACAGAGGTCATCAAATTTTGTAGCTTGAAGTGAACAGGGGCCCTTGCTAAGCAAAAGCAAATTTCTGTGTTAACTCACCCATCAACATCATATGAAAGCCCAGGAGGACAAATTGCAGTTAAACTTGCTATCAGTCACAGCCCTAAAGTGTACCTGATGTTTCAAGAGACTTTTATCCTGTTCTCCCTTGTTGAAGGTGTGGGGGTGAGAAATGGGAATATTCTAAGACATTAAGATAAAGATGAACTATTTTTACACATTTGTATCTAAATATTTAAAGGAATATTTTTTCCAGATGTTTACCTTCCATTCCCCCACCACCGCTTTAAAAAAAAAAACAACACTCTTTTCCAGCAGTATCTAAAGGATACCGAGGAGAATTTTTTAAGTGCCATATAAGAGTTATGTGCCAGAGAATTGAGGTATGTTAAAGGGGTGTTCCTATCCATTTTTATACAGTAATGTGAAGGAGCATAACACTTAGTCATATGGCTAGACTTGAGAAACTGTTAAAGGAGTCTTATACAAGGACAGTGCATGGTTCCAGAATGTATTTGAATAAGGATTTTTTTTCTTATCTCTTGATTAGTGGTTCAAATACTGTTCATGTCAGTAATAAATTTAAATGAATGAAAATCATTGTTCCCTGGCAGCCATTCACTCGCCAGTATCTCATTAGCTGGTGGTTTTTTAGCGGTGACTTCAGTTGATTAAGTTAACTTAAAATAAAGCCCTTATTCACCCTCATGCTCCTCCTCCAGCCCCCAAAATGTTTTGAGTACTTAACTAGAAATGAGCAGTGTTTCTCAACAACTGGGCCGTGGACTGGCCCCAGTCCCTGAGATCTCCTTGATGCAGTTTAGGAAGGCAGCATCAGGTTGACGAAACACTGTTATAGAGCATCTGAGGCTCCAAAATTCTTTCCCCTTGCATGTTTAACTGAGAGCCTTGATGATGTCTTGCCAAAACCTTCGGAATCTGGGACAATTCAAAATGTGTGTAGTGCAGAACCTCTAAGCTGGGGGAATGAATTCTCCAGCAATTACTCATTGGTGGTGTGGCTTATTTGTTTCAGTTTAACAGGAGTAAAATAGAAGCTTTGCAGTAAGGGGCAAGTCTGTGCTTAGCTTATTGAGATGCTCTTAGCATGTTAAAGTGCTGTTTTATTTTGGCGTCTAAATCCTTTGTTTAAAAATTTCTCCCAAAATCTCAGTTGTGTATATAAAGATTAATTACATTGTCTTAAATCATTCATCTGATTAAGCAGTAAAATGCAGCAGAGATTGCAATCCCAGAAAAATGTTTTAGTAGGAAATAAATGGGTGTGATCATACACCCGTTCGTCAGTGGAGCTGGATTTGGCTCGGAGCTAGTACAACTCCAGTGTCATAGTTGTCAACACTGATTAGTGACATTCAGTTCTTCTAAGGGGTTCAAATTACGTATGGTATTGGAGTGTGCAGATGTCTTCACGTTCATAACAGAAATGAATTTCACAAATGGAAATATTTCTAAGAGATAGCATTCCTCTTAAGTAACTCAATCTCTCACTTATCTCGTCTTTATTGAAATTCAGTCACTTTTTGCAACATTTGCATCAGAGCATTGCAAGTCAATTGATTCTAGAAGAACTTCAGCCTCAGCAACTTTGGTTTAGATGAAAAAGTCCTGAAAACGACCTGAAATATTTTTAATGCCCCTTAGACAGTAATCTCTGAACCACTGACAGAATGCATCTTGAAGCTGCTTGATCCATTCAGTATACTGATGACTCATTTGTTAGCATGCAGAAAAAAATCATTCTACTGAAGAAGACCTTGAAAAAGAGTTGTGTTGGCTGAAAGGTTGCTGTCTGAAAACTAAAATCAGAAACTAGTTAATTCTTGCCCTAAAGTTGGATAGTTATGTTGTTTAGGAAATATGTAACCTCTGAAACAGACAGATCTGAGCCATTCCCAGTTTTCAGCCATATCAGCAGCTAAAAATAGGGCTGTAGATTAATCACAGTTAACTTACGTGATTTATTACAAATATTTGCACTGTAAAAATTATAAAAGAAATAGTATTTTTGAATTCACTTCATACAAGTACTGTAGTATAATCTCTTTATTGTGAAAGTGCAGTTTACAAATGTAGGGTTTTTTGTTACGTAACTGCACTCAAAAACAAAACAATGTAAGTAGAGCCAATAAGTCCTCTCAGTCTTACTACTTGTTCAGCCAATTGCTAAGACAAACAAGTTTGTTTACATTTACGAGAGATAATGCTGCCCTCTTCTTTACAATGTCATCTGAAAGAGAGAACAGGTGTTCACATAGCACTTTGGTAGCCAGCATTGCAAAGTATTTATTTGCCAGATATACTAAACATTCGTATGTCCCTTCATGCTTCTGCTACCATTCCAGAAGACATGCTTCCATGTTGATGATACTTGTTAACAAAATAACGTGTGTGTTAAATTTATGACTGAACTCCTTGGGGGAGAATTGCGTGTCTCCTGCTCTGTTTTACTTGCATTCTCCCATATATTTCATGTTTTAGCAATCTCGGATGATGACCCAGCACATGTTGTTCGTTTCAAGAACACTTTCATTGCAGATCTGACAAAACGCAAAGAAGGTACCAATGTGACATTTTTAAAGGTAGTTACAGCACTCGACCCAAGGTTTAAGAATCTGAAGTGCCTTCCAAAATGTGAGAGGGAGCATGCTTTCAGAAGTCTTAAAAAAGCAACACTCAAATGTGGAAACTTCAGAACCCAAACGAACAACAAAGAAAATCAACTTTCTGCTGGTGGCATCTGACACAAATGATGAAAATGAACATGTGTAGGTTTGTACTGCTTTGGATCATGATCGAGCAGAACCTGTCATTAGCATGGACACGTCCTCTGGAATGGTGGTTGAAGCATGAAGGGATATATGAATCTTTAGCACAGTCTGGCACGTAAATATCTTGCGATGCCAGCTACAACAGTGCCATGCGAATGCCTGTTCTCATTTTCAGGTGACATTGTAAATAAGCGGGCAACATTATCTCCCATAAATGTAAACAAACTTGTTTGTCTGAGCAATCGGCTGAACAAGAAACAGGAGTGAGTAGACTTGTAGGCTCTAAAGTTTTACATTGTTTTATTTTTAAATGCAGGTTTTTTTGTACATAATTCTACATTTGTAAATTCAATTTTCATGATAAAGAGATTGCCCTACAATACTTGTATTAGGTAAATTGAAAAATACTATTCCTTTTTTTTACAGTGCAAATATTCGTAATAAAAAATAAATATAAAATGAGCACTGTACACTTCGTATTTTGTGTTGTAATTGAAATCAATATATTTGAAAATGTAGAAAACATCCAAAAGTATTTTAAATAAATAGTATTCTATTATTGCTTAACAGTGCGGTTAATCACAAGTAATTTTTTTAATTGACAGCCCTAGTTAAAAATACTTTGATCTTTTCCAAAAACACAAGGAACTTTACTGTGATCTTCTGAGCCTCTAACCTCAAAAGTAGAAACCACATGAATTGCCATAGTGGATCTCACCAATGGTCTGTCTAGTACAGAGGACCAAGGTATTTGGCTTCTTGTTTCTCCTTGAAAGTTTGAAGTTGGCCGTGATATAGGCTACCTGATCTAGCAAACTTGACTATTGTAACAACAATCACAAATGAGTTTTTCTTGTTCTATTTCTATTACATTGGGATTTTTGGACGCTAATCAGGTCAGGTCCATGGCACTGGATACTGCATATACGTAGGTCCTGATCTTGCAATCAGATCTCTGTACGCAAACCATTATGCCTATATGGACCGGGTTTGCCAGACTAAGGCCAGATAGCATGAGACTACGACTAGAATTTCAAATGTACCTAAGTGAAAATTGGATTTAGGTTCCAAAGTCACATAGGATAAAGTTTTCAAAAGCACCTGTGCCTTGCCAAATTGCTTGTAGTCTAATAGCCTAATCCTGTAAACACTGAAGTAACTTTATTTAGGTGAGTAGATCAGTTGACATAGAGAAGACAAAGGGTGTGGGAAAGGGATGCAACATACATGCAGAGTAGTCGCAGTGATAGTTGTCAAACATTGTGTTAGTTCCGTGGTGTGTGCGTGTGCGCACGTTGAGCTTTTGCGTTTTTTATTTAAAAAGAAAAAAGTATTAAGTAGCTGAGGGGAGGATTAAGGGAAAGAGAAAGGAAGGATGAGGAATGCTGAGGAGGAAGGAAAAGGGGACATCCTGGAAAGCAGTGAGAGTGAGGGAGAGGGGTGGATGGAGGTCAGAGCAAATACCAATCAGCGGATAGCCTCAAATTTTAGACATTACTTTCTAAGCTCTTTCCACACAGATCCAAACAGTGCTTCATTGGGTCATACTCAAGTTGTCTTCTGAGAAATAAATAGGATTGCCAGCTTTAATTGCTGAATACCAAACATCCTTGCCCCGCCCACTCACCGAGGCCCCACCCCTCACTCACTCCTTCCCCCTCCATCTGTTCTCTCTCCACTCCCCTCACTCACTCTTCCCTCTCCTAGGACTCGCCTGCACATCCAGGGAACAGCAGGGCGTGGGGTGGATTGGTCCCTGGAACGAGGGGCTGGGGCAATTGAGACATGGTAGGGGTTGGTCCCTGAAGCAAGGGGTCAGGGCTGGGCCAATCGGGGAACAGTAGGGGTCTGTCCCTGGAGCAAGGGGCTGGGGAAGAGAGGGGCCAGTTCCCGTAGCGAGGGGCAGTTGGGGCACAGCAAGGGCCGGTCCCTGGAGAGAGGGGCCGGGGCAGAACAGAGAGGCAGACAGGAATGAGGGGGGGAAAAGAGTAGCTAACTCTACAAAATATTTAGGATGTCAGTAATGATAACTTCTGAGACACACACCATTTGTTTTTTTCAGGAGTGTACATCTTGAGGATGTTAGTGGAAGAATATTATTTTTCAGTTAATCTGATATTTTTCAGTAAACGTGCAATAACAAATAATGTTAGATCATGCTCAACATCTTCTAAATGTTGCACCACTTTGATGTACAAGACATTTCCAGAGTAGCTATGAATGGGGGTAGGGACTTGTTGGGGGAGATGTGGAGAAATTTTCTGAAGTTCATTTGCGTTATAAATAGCACATAGAATTTAAGCAGAGAGAACACCCCACCCACTTCAAAGCTCTCTTTCTCAGTTATTCCTTTTGCCTAATTATACCCATGTTTAAAACAGTTAGTTTAGCTATCTCATATCAGATTTTGTCTATTAAGCTTTTTTTATTTTCAGAGGTATCTGAGATAGTGTGGGTATTCCCACCTTTTTTTATTGTTATGTACTGTTCTGGAGCTTTGTAATACACATACTTTATTAATTATTTTGCAGTAATTTAGGTGCTAGAATCCTGATGCTGTTTCTAGTGAAACGTTGGGGCTAGATAACAACATTGACAAAACTAGACACAGTTGAAAGGTAGTGCATAAAGCCCTGGTTCCTTCTCAACCACCACCTACACTCAACCACCACCTAGCACACTTTTGTCTAATATAACTTTGTAACTTTCCTAGGCTAATCTTGCCCAACTATTGAGTGATTCTCGGGATCGAAATAAGCATCTGGGAGAAGAAATTAAAGAACTGCAGCAAAGACTGGGAGAAGTACAAGGAGACAACAAGGTACTGCAAACTTTTTTCTTTACTAGGAAGACTACATGTAATGTGTAAACTGGACTAGAGACAAGCTCCTCAGAAAAACTGAATGAAGAAATATTTTGTTGTATTCATAAGTTTCTAGAATATTGAGGTTACAAAAAATACTCAAAACAGGAAAACAAAAACAGCCTACACAGGATGCTAGTAACCTAGGTTCCTTGGATATGATATTTTTTGTGCATGCTACATTTGTTCTGTTTTCTTTGAATATTTATTGTGGATCCTGTTTTGGGTTAATCACCATTAGCTTCTGCTCTTTTATATGCTGTTCCTGGTGTTTCCATTTGTAAATATATTTGGACAAGCTTTTAATCTTTTCTTGGTTATGTGATATTTTAAAGTATTTTGACAGGGTCAGGTCAGATGGCTACAGGAGAGTGTTAGAAGGAAGATATATTAGGCCCAGATTAAGCAGGTCCATTTTCCCTGGGTAAGGTAACAGGGGCAGTTCCAGAACAAGAAGGAACTTGCTGGAACAAATTCAGGCAGGCAGGCTAATTAGGACACCTGGAGCCAATTAAGAAGCTGCTAGAATCAATTAGGGCAGGCTGGCTAATCAGGGCACCTGAGTTTAAAAAGAACCTCACTTCAGTTTGTGGCATGTGTGCAAGGAGCTGGGAGCAAGAGGTAGTACGAACTGAGAGTGAGAAGGCGTACTGTTGGAGGATTGAGGAGTACAAGCTTTATCAGACACCAGGACAAGGAGCCTGCGGAGAGGATAAAGAAGGTGTTGGGAGGAGGCCATGGGGAAGTAGCCCAGGGAGTTGTAGCTGTCGCACAGCTGTTCCAGGAGGCACTCTAGACAGCTGCAGTCCACAGTGCCCTGGGCTGGAACCCAGAGTAGAGAGGGCAGGCCTGGGTTCCCCCCAAACCTCTCAACTCCTGATCAGACACAGGGGGAGTTTACCTGGACTGTGGGTTCCACCAGAGGGGAAGGTCTCTGGGCTGTTCGCCGACCCACATGGTGGATCAGCAGAGACTGTGGGGATTTTTCTTTCCTTTTTCTCAGGCTGGCCAGTGATGAGGTTAGCTGAGTGAATGGCAGGTTTGAGCCAATAGCAAAAGTGGCCAAACTGAGGGCTGCTGTGAATCTCCGAGGCAAGCAAATCCTCCAATAAGTGCAGGACCCACAAAGGCAGAGGAGGAACTTTGTCATGGTATCTAATGCAATAATGTAGAATTTCAGTATATGATTAAAAAAGGTGTTTTATATTTTTCTCTCCAAAAAACATAGACCCAAGTGGTCTTGAAGTACATATTTCGTTATGAATTTTAAGTAATCATTCTGCTAATTATCTTTACATAACCAATTTATTTTATTACCAAGTTTAGCAATGTATATGGAACATTGCTCGAAAACTGCTGTTCAGTATTAATGAAACTCCTGTTTTCTGTTAATTGAAATATATAAGCTGAAGCTAAATGTGTGTACCACTCGCAGCTGGAGCTGTCTACAAAAGTGTGCACACAAATCAAACTAATGAAAGGTAGGACTTGTAACAGGTGGTGGGGACACCAAGTAAGGACTAAAAACTAGCAAGGCTTATAGGGAGCAGAATAAAAATTACACAAGGCCTCAATCCCGTACTGGCGTATCTCTATGATCAGTGGAGCACCACTCGAGTAGCTTGCAGGACTGGGGCCTAAGAGCTGGCTTAAACACACTTTTTATACAATTATAACTGTATCTGTTTAGAAACTGATAAAATGGTAAAACTCTTATTTGGATGCAGTTATATTGATATAAGGTGCTTATAACAGCTGCTGTAGCTTATTCCAGTAAATCTATGTAAATGTTTTTGCTTTGTTTCCTTTCACTCTTGTGCTCCATCCCTTGTCTCCATTTTCTTTGCTTCCTTTTGTGTTCTGTTTTCTTTCATGATGTCTCCCCATATATCGTTGGAAACTTACTTTTATTTTGTAAGAGCATCCTGTCTCCAGCTCTCTCCTTTGCAGAGGAAGGATGGTCCAGTGGTTAGGGCACAAGCCTAGGACATGGGAAACCCAGGTTCAATTCCTTCCTTCAACAAGATTTCCTTTGATTTCAGGCAAATCACTTAGCTGCTCTGTGCCTTCAGTTCCTCTTCTGTAAAATGGGGATATTACTGCTGTACCTCACACTGGTGTTGGTTTATAGATAGAACTACTCTGATACTATGGTGACAGTGTCTATATAAGTACCTTAGATTGTCAGACTTGCCTTTTATCTGTGTGTTCCTCTCTCCCCACCTCTTTTTTCATGTTCCCCTGCACCCCTTTCCCATCTTTGTCAAAGGTGCTGTTCAGAAAATGCCTACAGGATGTACTAATGCAAATTCTGAGTCCAGTCAAGGAACAGTAAGATGTCAACTAAAAATACATATGTTGGCTCACATGGCTTTTGAAAGACCGTGCCTCAGGAAAAAAAGTTTAACAAAGTCTCTCCACTTTATTCCACTCCTTCTGTTCATAACATGAAGATACAAAAGATCAAAACCCAGAGTTCTTGCCAGAAATGGCTCATGATCTGACTGCCCCACGAAGGACTACATTGTGGCATTCAAGGTGATCTGCAGAGGAGGAAAATAATTATGAATAATGCCTATTTCTTATATAGAGCTTTTTATCAGTAGATCTCAAAGAACATCACAATCTTTGATATACACCTCTACCCCGATATAATGTGATCCGTGGGAGCCAAAAAATCTTACCGCATTATATGTGAAACTGCATTATATTGAACTTGCTTTGGCCCCCCTGCTCTTTGTCCCCTGCCGCCCCCTCCAGAGGACCCCCCCATCCCTAATCACCCCCAGGACCCCGTCCCTTACACAGCCCGCTGTCTTCTGTCTGCCCCAACCCCTATCCACACCCCCTGACAGGCAGTCACTGGCAGCGGTGGGAAGCAGAGCCATGTGGCCACAACCCGCTCCACTCCGCCAACTCCCAGCGGCAGCGCTCCGTTTCCCGACGCCGGTGAGTGCGGGGAGGTTGGGGAAGGGACGTTCTCCGCATTCACCAGTGGTGGGAAGCGGAGCGCCACGGCTGGGAGCTGGCGGAGTGGAGCGGGCTAGCGCTGGGCAGCTCCGCTGCCACTAGTGAGTGCGGGGGTGGGGGGGGATCCCTTCCCCCAAGCGACACAGCTAGGGTTGGGGTGAGGGAAGCGAAGTGGGCTGCTCCCAGCCCCCTGCTAATCACCTGGACCATAGCTCCTGCCTCCCAGACCTGGGAGTGGGGGAGGGGGAGGCTGCTTTACTGCTTTGGCAGCCCCCCTGAAATGTGCTCGCAGCCTCCAAGGGGGCCTCAGACCCCTGATTGAGAACCACTGCTTGTTGCCATATTTTACTCTCTCCTAGCTTTGGTAGGAAAAGTTCTGGGATGGTTCTTCTGAGCTGGCAGAAGAGTTAACTCAGCATTGCAGAACTGATAAAATACAGTATACAAAAACAACAAATTACAATAATTTCTTACGTTTTTATACTGCCATTTTTCTCTCTCCATTTTTTCCAAAGCAAGGGAGGGCCCCGGGTCAACGTCAACTTTATTTCTGGCAAGAGATGAGCAAACAGCTGCTTTTGCAGCCAGTGAAGCTGCTGCTGGATGAACAATTCTGCCTGTGCTTGAACATGCATGACTCATAAAGCCTGTCCCTCAATGACACGGGTTTTGTAGAATTAAAAAAATACCCTCAACAGAGCCGGTGTGTGATATTTAAGGAGAAGTGTGTTGATGGCCTGATTTTTTTTTTTTTTCCTTCAAATTGCATTAGTGCTCACCAGTAGTGAGATAGAACGGTTAATTGGGTTAGCAATGGGATTTTAACTGATGACCTTTGTACTTGTTATGGGAATTGTGGATTCTAGATATTAAGTACATAATCAGTTAGACAAGAGCAAATTGCTTGTATTTGACTTTTTTAACTGGACTAATTTTCCCATTTATTCAGCTAGAACTCAAATGGCACAAACAGTAAAACATTTCCAAAAAGTCTCTTGAAAGATTTGTTGCTGCAGCTAAAGAAATACAGCTACAGTTACACTGTAGCATTCAAGCAACTGAGTTCTAAGGGTATTTACTCTTATGGTTGATCACAATCTCTTATCAACTCTGACACATGAAAACTACTGTGTTTACCGGGTACTTGATTTTTAAACCCCTTTTCTACCCAGCGTTGGGACAGTGATACTTGGAGAATAAACCCTTAAACTTAGAGGGCCTGAAGAGATCACGCTCGTGCCTTAAATGGAGACATAGAAGTTGATTGGGGGGGGGGGGGAGGCTAGATGCTTCTAGGAGATGAGGTGACTCTCATCTCCACTTTAATTCCCACTCACACAAGTCACTGACAGAGAAATGATTTGCTGAGCTGCTAAGGGTATAGTTCAGTGATAGGACAACATGTTGTGTCCAAAATAATTGCTACAGTATTACTGCCCATACATGAGACACAGTCATTGTCAAACTAAGTGTCTCATGTGAAAACCCACTGTGTCAGAGGTCCCATCCCTGGGCCAAGCAGCCTGCTGTGGCTTGGAAGTCCTATACATCAGCTTACCAATTACCAGAATTCCCTTACTCAAACTACTTGCTCAGTATGAGACCTTTACCACAATTCAAGCCTGTGCAGAATTGGTCCTCATTTCCAGCCTAGGTCACAGGCTATCTGGCAGTAGCAGTGTTATGAACTCTGGTGTAGAGTGCTGGTGGTTGCCTCAGTGTTATCTAGAGTTGTTTTCATCAGGGTTAGGTGGTGGTACTGGAGAAAAATGCCAGCAGCAGCTTATCTGCACCAGCTGGTGCAGCTGCCCTAGTGCTGGCAATGGTGTGAAGTTTGAATTAAAAAAAAAGGTGAGACACATCTCGGACAATTAGGGGATTGAAGGGTCTGTTCATAAAGCAGCACAGATATTGTTTTGATGCCCTTTTCAGGGATGAGTCCTTCAACTTGTAATCAGTCATTGACTGTTTAGACTTGGTGGTGACTTGATATACCTCTGACTGTGACTGTGAGCCACAAGCTATTCAGTTACTGCTGTGGAGTATAGTGGTAAGCTAGTCGGTCTGGCAACTTTGCCTAACCAGCTGAACCAGAAGCATGACAGCTAAAGCCTGCTAGGTGGGGGTGGACACCTGTAGCATGTATCAAATGTGTGAATCGAATTGCTGTAGAAACTAGCTATGTGATAAGTGTAATTATTATACTAAGAAATCGTGTTATTATTTGGCACTAACAGTGCACTTGGTCCTCTATAAGCAACATAGGCACTCAAGGTCACTGTCTCAAGTTGTTTTATGGTTATGCAAAGTACACAAAAGTGCACTGGGATACCCAGAAGTGCCAGTGTAACATTTCATCAACGTAATGGGCTGGAGACAGCATTTCACTGCTATGGGTTAAGGTTGGTGCTCTTCATGGAGAAGGTGAGTTAAAAAGAATTACTGTACCTTCATATTGTATATATGTGTGTGGCCACGAGTAATCTAGTTATATATTTAACTTTCTGGTTAGTATTTTGAGATAAATTCTGTATGATCAGATAAAACGATAGTGCAGTACAGTATCCCTGTATTCAGTTCACAACTTCAGCCTACCTTTGGAACCTAAGAGTGTTTAAGTTAACAAAATTTAATATGTCACTAGTGTCTCCCATCCCTAATGAACCAAAAGAGGATCCAAAATAATGCTCCCAAAATGCATATGTACATGCTGTGAAAGAAGTATCACTGTACTCTTCATTTTCCATGGCAATTGCTCATTGTGCACATTGTGCTCCTAGCAGGACCTATGAATCTGGGGAGGGGGGGGGAGAGGGGGAAGGGAATAGTTTTTAGCCAGGGTGCAGTACATTTAGTAAATAAAATACCACAGAGGTAACAGATTCAAAGTTGAAACTTATTTAGGGGTGACAATGGCATTGCTGTGGCTCCGACCCTGCAAATATTTACATAATATGCTTAATATTACACTTTTTTATTTGTCCCATTGGTGGCTAATGAGTCTACTCATGTGTCAGCCAGATTGATGGGATTACTCACAGTGCATAAAGTTAAACACATGCATATGTCTCTTGCAGTAGGTCCAAATCCCCTCTAAAGACTCACTTATGCCATGATTAAGGCTATGATTTAGTCATAGGTATTTTTAGTAAAAGGTACGGAGAGGTCACAGGCAATAACCAAAAAGTCGCGGGCAGTGACCTCTCCGTGACTTTTACAAAATGTACCCCTAACTAAATCTTAGGTACTGCAGGGATAGGGGGCGCTCCAGCAGCCACTGCCACTCCTGGGATGGTGGGATGGGCTGGCCTGGGGTCCTGCCACTCCTCCTCCCCAGGGGGCTGCCCTTGGCCCCACTGCTGCTCCTGGGGTGGGGGGGCCTGGCCTGGGGCCCTGCCACCACTGCTCCTGGACCACTTCCCTGGGGCAGTGTCCAAGACCAGTGCCTGTGGCCTCCAGAGCAGGCCGGCCCCAGGGCCAACCCAGCTGCTCGGGCAGCCCTGGGGTCAGCTGCTGCAGCTGAAGAAGTCAGAGGTCCTAGAAAGCCACGGAATCTGTGACCTCCATGAAAGACTCACAGCCTTAGCCACGATGCCTAGAAGGCTCTGCCAGATTAACATGCTTGTGTTAACTGCGACTACTGCCTGCTGTGCAGAACTCGCTTTTCCCCTCGTGTCTGTTCAGCACCTCGAACAGCGAGGTCCGATGGAGGTATCTCGCTCTGTTTATTTTAACCAAAATTGTTGGGTTAAAATAAATTTTGATTTTATCATTTTTGCCTGCGCCTAGCACAGTAGAGAGTGATGCTAAATAATGGCATGCTGCACCCTGCTTTGTTTGGTGAAAGCCTGTTTGTTTAGTGTATGCTGAGCCTCTCCGGAACCGCTGCCTCTGTTTAAAGTGCACTTCACTTCAAAATCTACTGTGCTGGAAAGATTTTTGGAGTCCTGAGGGGTCCTCTATTTGTATTAATCTGTTCTGAGGAATAGGGCAGCAAAATGAAGCTGAGTGGTTCTATCCTGGATGAATTCTGAATGATAGTTCAATAAAAATACAGTGCCCAGAGGGACGGAGTACAAACTTTATAATAAAAGGCTAAAATACAGACTAAACCCTTCTTTCTCCCCCCCGCCCCTGCGCTTGCCCCTGGCACAGCATGAAAATGCTGACGTTCCAAGCGCTACAAAGGGGAAAATCTTTACAGCAGGTGGTGTATCATCAGCAGATGTGCAGGGTGCAGACCTGGAGGGCTAGACCTGCTCAGCCGCACCTGCTGCCTGAGTCGCCGAATGCCTGAAGTGACCTGTCATTTAGGAATAAGATGTTGGATTTGTGTTTGGATTCCCCCCACCCCCACACACTTCATCAGTAAATAAAGAACTATGATTTGACTGGAACAAGCTTTGGGCCTTGCAACCCTTATTCCTGCAAGTAGTATTTACTCAAGGCTGTAATCGAGGGTGCTGGGGATGTGACAGCACCGCCTGGTTTGAAGTGGTTTCCATCATATACAGCGTTTACAGTTTGCTTCAATGGCTCTCAGAACCCCCACTGTACAAATTGTCCCAGCACCACAGGCTGTTGCATATTCTACCCCAGCCCCTTCTTGGGGTATGGAACGAGCATGGTTGAATGGCATTAACCAAGCTCTCCCTATCTAGAGCTGTGTGCGCATTGGAGAGAACCTAAGCTCTTACTTGCATTGAGGGGGGAGAAGGTTCCCTGCTCCCATTTTCTGAGCCTTCTGATCCTTATTTCAATTTACTTTTCTAACCAGTCGCAAAGTGAGATGTTGTAATACAGTTTGGCTATTAGCACTATGTGTTTTTCCCCTTTCACATCTGTATGATCAGACGAAAGCTCTGGCCCCATTCCTAAACCTGCTTGGTTTAAAAATTTTTTTTTTTTAAATTAGCCACTGGTATATTTTCCAGAAACAATTCAGTGTGTGCTCCTTACAATATAATCCACACTCTTTCTGTGGGAAGGGGGAAATGCAGTTTGTCAAAAATAAGGCAGCCTGTGGACCATTACGTCACTCAGGAGCTGTAAGTCTCCCTTTAGAGCTTATCAGAAGAAGCTATAGTAGCAGCACTTGTGTGGACTAAATGGGCTGAAGTGGAGAAGAACCTGTTTTTGATGGTCTGCTTTGCATCAGTAGGATTTTAACTAGCACATAGGAACTGTGGTGACTGGCATCCTCTAAATACCTAAAATAAATGGAATATACAGTCTTCTGTTTCAGAAGATTGATTTGCTAACTCTGAAATATAATGGTGCACATTAATTCCTTTGTGCCACTGAAAAATGGGAGGGAAGTCATGGGAATTCTCACTGCAGATTTCTCAAGCCTCTATGGAAATCCCACAAATTGGGCTACTGGGATGTAGCACTTTTTCTGAACTGTGCAAAGTATAAACAATTCTAAATGATGCATGTTCTTTAGCCTATGCACTCTGTAGGCTGTTTATTTTACCCCTTTTAATCCTTGAAACCTAATCCTCAGAGTAGCCTCTGTTTAACAGTAGTATTGAAAATGGTTTTGTTAATTCAGGTCAGGCTTTGTTTAAAAAATGTTTACTAGCCATGAAAGATGCTGAAGATTTTGTTTTGCATTTTAACTAAATATTTTTAACATCTTCCACTATCATTATATGTTAATAGATATTTCAGAAACATTTGTTTTCATGTTCATGTAAAAATAGCCCCGTTCTTTTAATCTTCGTGCTAATTCTGCACAAAGGTTGCAACTGGATTTAGTTTAGGAGGTGCATGTGTGGTGCTGGGCAAGTCACTTGACTTCTCTGTGCCATGTTTCCTAATCTGTAAAATTAGGATAATAGTTATTGTCCTTTGCAAACAGCTTTCAGATATAGGGGTGAAAAGCCTGATATAAAAGCAAGATATTATTTCTGGTAGTAAATAATTTTTAAAATTCAAAACCTTGTCTTTTCTGGAGAATGAGGATGGATCGTATGTCCATGCTCACTTTAAACATATGCCCATATGTAAAATTCTTAAATTACTGCTTGAGGGCCTAATCTGGCTCTTTGAAGTCACTGGCCAAACACCCATCAATTTGAATGAGAATGGGATAGGGCTCATAGGCACAAAAGTGATCTCTCGTAAAATATCTCTGGTTCAGATTTGTGAGAGTCTGGAAAGGCTCTCTGATAACATTCCATATCTAGTGATACAATATACTCTGCTAATATTCTCTCAAGTGTTCAATCTGTGTTCTGTGGTTTATGAAGTCTTGGCATTTCTTGCAGCTCCTTAGAATGACAATAGCAAAACAAAGACTTGGAGATGAAGAAGTTGGGGCACGCCACTTTGCAGCACACGAGCGTGAAGACCTTGTTCAGCAGCTGGAGAAAGCACGAGAACAAGTAATAACTAATGGGCATTCAGTGAGAGATTGTTTTCACTGCTGGCAAAAGAACAAGTAAATTATGCCTCTGCTGTGCTGTAATAGTTGTTACCTGGTTTGCAATGCAGATAGTGGTGTTGGTGGCAAGGAAGTTTATACTCTGGTAGTATTTATTGAACGTATGTGTAAAGAGCATGCAGAGCACTTTATGCATTTACAAGGTATGCACCACTGGAGATGAAGTTGCTTCATCTCAGAAATTCATCCACCTCAAGAGGTGGAATGTGACAGCTGTTGAATAGCACATAGCAATAGTTTAGGATTGTCAGTGAAGAATCCCATATTTAACCAGAAATGTCAGAGGCACATATGTTGACATGATACGAGATGCCCAAACTGAAATTTAGCCAGGGGACAGATTAACATGTTAAAGTGCGTTCTTTAATTTCCACAATTGGGTAAGACTTCTGATTGATGTCTTTTCCAAAATCCCTTGTGCCTTTCATCAGGAAAGTGCTCTTTAACACTGCACTTAGTACTCACTGTATACTGAATCACTAAGACTTCATGGTGTCTTCACCTAGATGTCCACTGGCAGTTGGTATCTCTCATCCCAGTACTCATCTGGTTTACTCCTGCTTCGTGTACTGAAGGCAGAACTTCAAAGCCCTGAACACATTTCAGTAGAAACAACTGAATTTTAAGGACAGGTGTTAGAACAGTTTTTCTACCCTATGTAGACTGGTTGTTTTCTTATAATTAGAAATGGGTCAAAACTTGAACCTTGAATATGAAACCCTTTTAATTGTGAAGGCTGCTGGGTTTTAAATTCTAATCCCAGGAGCTAAACCTGTCATTACAATCTTGGATCCAGTCCAATCCAAAACCACCAAGCCCCGACACCCCCCCCCTTCAGATGGAACTGTAATTTCTAAGAACAACTGATCTCACAAGAGAGCCTTATCTAGTTTTTGCCTCACACCCTACGCTAGCCCAGACCTACTCTATACCCAAATGCTAGCTCTTTAGTCCCTCGATACCAAGTTATAACCATGCTAGGAACCACTTGTTGCTGACCTAATTCCGACCTTAGTGTGAATAAGGTCTTCCTTTGCTTTTGTATTCCAAATGGTTTTTAAATATTTTGCAAGCTAGTTCAGTTTTAATTGCTGAACTTTGTTTTAACATTAGTTTTAATGAAATAGAGAAAAACAGAGTAAACGATACTTTTAAAACAAAATTGTGTATGCATGGTCAAAAGAGGAGAACAACAAATGCAATCTTTATTTCCTTTTTTTGGCTCTCATTTTAAAAGGGAGGAAATAGCGGTGCAGAAAAAACTGTAGCTATATGAATTTTAGAGTCAGAAGCTAAAGAAATTTTGCAGCAAGGTTATGCATCTCAACTTTTCTTACAGTGGTGTCTTCAGTGATATTACTGACAACAATTATAGGGAGCATCATAAATTAAAATATTGCTTGGTCAGGGTGAATTCTAATTTCTTTCCCAATATATTCAGGTAGCTTGAGTAGAGATGTAGTGATCCACAAAGATTGAAACTAAACTCCTCCAAAGTTTTAAGGATGTTTGAATCTGGGGGTTTGATTCAGTCTTCATATGCTGCCTTTTAGTATGCTTTTATGGATTATCAAAAATCTACTAATTGGCCTTCTAAATCTGACCACCTTCAGAAGCGAAGTACTTGCTACTGTTCTGTGTCTGGATATGATTCCAGATATGTTCTGTGTCTGGATATGATTCCTTCTTCAGTAAATTCTGCAGAATAACAATAGCTTTGATTTCTTCTCAGATTGAGACTCTGGAACATGATCTTCAAGCCGCATTGGATGAGCTACAGGATGTAAAGGAAGAACGCTCTTCTTATCAAGATAAAGCAGACCGACTCAACCAAGAGCTTAATCACATTCTGGGAGGACATGAAAATCGCATCATTGATGTAGATGCCCTGTGTATGGAAAACAGGTGAGTGTATAGGAAGTCTGCAGTGCTTCTTCAGTATGTACAGTGTGATGGTTCACATGGTTCAAGGACTGAGTCACCTTGTTACCCCCACCTCCAGCGTGAGGTAGCTTTGTCTGAGGTAGTTGGGTGTTAGTGCCTTAACACCCCCAGCCTGTCAGCCACTCAAGCACTCTCCTTGAGCTGTGCCAGTTGTGGCTTTGCCTTGCAGATTAACAAGAGGGGCACCCCAGACCCCTTGAAGCATTCCCTTGTGATATCCAGCCCCGACACTGGCTACTCACAGAAATCCGAGATCATCCATTCCCCAGCGAGTAGTGTACTCAGTTTCAGTTTTTTCTTAAATTGCTGCTCATGTGTAACACACAGCACTTGTGAGCACTTATAGTAAAACAAAAGGTTTATTTAAGAAAGAACAGAGATTTCACTAGAAACAAGAGTGATGGAAGCACATGGTCTCAATACAAAACAAAATCATAAAACTTGAGCTTGGGAGCCTATGCTTATTAATAGTTACCTTTCCTATCTAATAAAGTAGGTTTCTCCCCTCCTGCCAGAGTTCTGTTGTAAAGCTGGCTGGTTTCCTAGGAACCAGGATCCAGTCTTACATGAAATACCCCCGTTCCACAGGCTGTCGGCTCAGTGAATGGATGCAGAGTGTTTTTGTCCACCATGTGATATATGCAATCACTATATCACATGCTACACTTCATGAATAAATACCATGCAAGTGGTGTGTTAGGTGTAGTGAGTTTGTCAGGTTGGAGAAAGGAGTTGCTTGTAAAGAAAAATGAACCCTTTGCCCATTAGCACCAGTTAGCCTCTATGACACAAGCAGCAAATTGCTGAAATTGGTGCTTGCATCAGGAGCTCAGCCACATCACAGCTTTAAAGAAAATATTTCAAAGAATGTAAACTGATGGATTTGGACTCTTAAGTGTTGTGCTTTGTACTTGTTCAGTTTCACATTTGTTTTCATTCCATCTATATCATGAACAAGCAGTCAGAATTCACAATGGCAGGCAGCTTATTTGGATTTTGCTCAGCTGAAATGGTGGGAGTGATGCTTTGCAGTGTGTGGGGATGAGGAAGGAGGGAATGGTTCATATTCTTTCAATCGGTTTATGGCACAGAATCAAAGACAATTTCAGAAGTAGCCATATTTTTACCCTTCAGACATCCTGCACTGAATACTGAGACCAAACAGAGTCTTGAGCTTGTAAATGAGGGGCCTGAGCACATGGATACATGGTTCTGCATCCAGCTTTGACCACAGAAAGGGCTTGTCTTTTTATGGGAAAATTTGCCAATATAATTATGCTGGTAAATTTGCCCTTGTAGGCAAGTCCATTTATTCTCTGTCACTGCTTTGGAAAGGGGAAGTGCAGTTACTATATGATTTGGGCTCTCTGCTAGGACACTAGAAGAGAGGGCTCTGAAGAGGCTTTGCAGTATGTCCATAACATTTAATTACCTAGAATTTCAGAGTTACAGACACTGTTGTTTGAGTTGTTCTGAAATGTTCATAATTCTGAACAAAATGTTATGGTGGTTCTTTCAAAAGTTTACAACTGAACATTGACTTAATACAGCTTTGACGCTTTACTATGCAGAACAAAAATGCTGCTTTCCCTTTATTTTTTAGTAGGTTACGTTTAACACAGTACTGCACTATATTTGCTTTTTTTTCCTTTTTCTCTGCTGCTGCCTGATTACATACTTCCAGTTCGAATGAGGTGTGTGGTTGACTTGTCAGGTCATAACTCTGCTGTTCATAACTCTGAGGTTTTACAGTATACACATCCAGACTTAAGGGGCCAAAGGTGGGGAAATGACTTCTGAAGTCAAGTATGTCTTCCCTGAAGAATTAACTCAGGCTTTAGCCCAGATGTTGCCCTGATCTCTAATCTGTGATTGAGGGTGCTTTAAACCCAGGCTAGTAGACACAGTTGAGGGTATAGTCTTGAACTTTGGTGTAGCTTCAGCCTGGGCTGGCAACCTGTCTACTTTGCAGTGAGAATGCAGGGTAATCCAGCCTGGCTGCTGTTAGTCTTCTGATGCTGTTCCACGACTGCACCTGGGCTGTACTTTGTTTGATCTTTCCTTCTGCATTGGAAGTCACTTACACTGTCTCAGCATTTTAACCCCATATTTGCCTGCTCCATGTCTGCTTCACTTGCACAGCATTTCAACAGATGTCTCCACTTGGAAGTTCAGAACATAAAAGTATTGTTCTCATGGCACTGCCACAGATGACAACTTCATGCCAAGTGAGAAAGTGTGAGCATCCTGTGAATGAATTTGTAGAGCAAACCAGTATAATGTACCACAAAGAACCAGCACGTGGGCTAATACAGCATCATATGTGAATGCATGGGTAGGGCTTTGCATTGGGGATGCTCCACCAGTGCTAGGTGAATTCTCCAGTGAAGACATAACTGTAGAAGCCCCCTCTTGTGAAACGTCTTGGCAGTGGCTCCGTTTGTGCCTTGTGCTATGCAATGACTAATACATTGCCAGTGTTTAATACAAAAGAAACACAATATACAGGAGTCTAATGATATATATTATGTATTTTCCAGATACCTTCAAGAGAGATTAAAGCAACTTCAAGAGGAGGTCAACCTTCTTAAATCTAATATTGCTAAGTACAAGGTAGAGTTCTCCCAGCATATCGTTATGCAGCGCTCCTCTATTTATAGAGTTTACTTTTTTTCATTTGTTTATACGCATTTTAAAAAGTGTAAAATTGTTTGGATCTGTAGCACCTTAGGAGTTAAAATTCCAGGTGCAATTACCACTTCCTCTTACTTGTAGTTTAAGACAACTAGATAATTTTAGTACCTTTATGTATTTTGTTTACATCCCCAGTCTTCCCTATAGACTTCTCAGCTGTTTTATAGCATAAAGAAATACCTGCTAGAAATATCTAGAAAGTGAATGTGTTCTCTCAAGATCTAGGAAAAATTGCTCCTAGTTGGGGTTAGAATGTGGTGATGTTCCAGCTTGTCACTAAATGGAAGATTGGTGGTCGTAGAAAATTAATGCTCTTGTGTTTCTACAAAGTGTTAGGACATTTATTATCATGCAGCTGTTCTTTTATCTCCATGTTTCCCAACACCAGTACTGTTGATTGGCAAATTTTAATGATTGATATATCTTCCTTATACCTCCACTTTTGGGATAGGCTGTATGTGTTCTTTTGCAGAATATATCTTCTGGACTAAATCTAGTTATCTGAGTATTCTTCCTCTAACCCTCTGCTCCAACTTCAATCAAAAAACACATCCTCCATTTTTCTGCATGAGACGTTAAGCCTATAGGTGATGCTTCTTAATTCCTTAATCACTGTTAAGCAGTCACAGCATTCCCTGCTATTCTAGTGAAGAGCAAAATTCCTCCAAAGCACTGCCATCCCCATCCCAGGCACAGGTATGAGAAACTGAGGTCACAAAGCAGGTGTGTGTGTATCTGATTTCTGAAGGACCGTTCTTTGGGAATAACTAGGGCTCAGCTTTAGTGAGAATCATGATTTTGCTTTGAACTCTTCCTAAAAGCCAGCATTTTCTGCTGAAAGGACCTTAAAGAGAGTTTTAGTGCTCTTTTCTTTTCCCTCTTTAAGCATGTCCAAGAGAAACTTTCTGGAAGGTCAGAATTTTATCCCAGGCTGCTATTCCCCATGGAGTGTTTCTGCATTTACAAATGTATTCAACTTTTTCCAGAAATAGGAAAGTTTTAAAAACCCAAGTGGTGGTGTGGGGGGGGAGGGGAATAGAAAGAAGAGTAAAGGGGGATGGTGATGAGGTGCATAGATTCTTTAGGGTCCCAAAGGCTCTCTTGGCTAGTATATCCAATACTTCAGAAGGAGCCCCACTCATCCAACCAACAGTGTAGGTATAGACTCATGCCCTAGAAGAGAAACTCCAGGATTAATATCCCCACCCTCAGATCCCTTACTCTAACGAAAATGCTTACTTAAGCTAATGTGTCTGAAAAATAAATGTTTTTGTTTCCTTAGAATGCTCTAGAGAGACGGAAAAATTCAAAGATTCACAGTAGATCGGGCAGCAGTGCACTGACTGGAGTCCTTTCTGCAAAGCAAGGTACTGCATAGATGGAACGTGGTAGTACAGTACCTCATTCTTTCTTCAGTATGAACTGAAGTTTTTCTCACATCACTTTCTTCCTAATCATCTCTCAACCTGCCAGCCAATCTAGAATAAAGCTGCTAAACCTACCTTCCTTTTCCTGTCAGTCTGACCGTGTAAATTCCCCTCCTTTGCTTCCACCTGTTCACTACGTCAAGCTTGAACTTCTTCGCCTTGCCTTCAAGGCCCAATATAACTCTGACCCAGATGAGTCTCTTCTTGTGTCACCTCTTTTCTCTGCTAACAATGCCAACCTTGATGCTCTGTTTTAGCAGTAGTACAGAGAAGGCATGTTAAGGAAGGTGGGGCAGTTTAAGTCCAAGTTCCACTCCTGCACTTGGGAGCTACTGTGGCTTGCTTCTCCCTTGTGGGAGCAGTTCTGAGGTTTCCTTCAGGAAGAGACCAACAGAGCAATCGCCTCATCCCACATGTTTTCCCCCACACAAACCCTGAACAAAGGCTAAGGATCAGAAAAGATGAGAATAGGATAAGAAAAAGTAACCTTTTTTTTCCCCCTGGCAAATCTTGTCTCCTGCACCGTGATCCTCGCCCTCTCTCCATGCACACAGGCACATACCAAACCAGCAGTACTTGTCATGACAGGTTGAAACTCAAGAAGTTCGCCAGCACTGACTGCTCCGTTTATGTCCTCTTCTCCATACATTTGTGTAGTTTCTAGCCACAGCAGATGACCAAATGTGATGATGCAAGTGGACTTGCTGAGCAAGGTTAATGAGTTCGCAGGCTTCCTTACTGCAGAAGAAGGTTCTTCTTGGCTGATGTGTGACAACTCCATCACATCAATCTCGAACAACCTTAGGGAATCAATAGTTCTAAACATGAAGCCTTCTTTGTGGGCTTGGTTTTTCAGTTGGACTGAAGAAAAATATTCCTGTTCTGCCAGTGGCAGGAGATCATAGGTTAGAAAAATGAGGCTCTTTCCAACTGAATGGAAATCTGTTCTTTCCAAAAGAAATATTAGCTAAGCAGAAAATGGGTCTCCCTATGTTTGTGCTGGCAATTGCTGCAGAACAATGATCAGCTTAAACAGCCACCATTTTTTATGACTGAGTATTATATGTCTGGGTTTGTTTTGCTCGTTGGTTGGAATGAATCTACATTCAGCTAAGTAATTAAACAAAGGGGGATTTGCTTTGTAAGTCTGACTACCTACTTGTGTCACATTTCTGTCCACATAAAGGTAAGATTCATTTTTGTTTTAACATTTTAGTCCAAGAGTTGTTATCAGAGGACCATGGTTGTAGCCTACCAGCCACGCCGCAGTCCATTTCAGATCTCAAATCTTTGGCTACTGCCTTGCTGGAGACTATCCATGAGAAAAACATGGTCATACAACACCAAAGGCAAACCAACAAGTAAGTAGTATGACTTGGAATTTGGGGGAAATCAACACAGGTGTTCAAAACACTTTTTAAACTAGCATTTGATGTTTGAGCTCTTGTATAGAAAATAGGAACTTAAAAACAGGAAAGGGAAGGAAGGTCAGGTATCTTGTACTCCTCTTCTGTGAAATGTCATTGTCATAGGTTTGGAATAGCAGTTGCTTAGCCACAGCCATGACAATTCCTAATATAGCAACTTGAACATTGGTTTTTTTGCGGCATAAACTGTTGGATTGTAACACTACTGTATGATTCCTATTCTGTTTTGTGATTTAATAAATTATTTATGTTGGACAGTAATCTTACCTATCCTACCTCGTCTAATCTAATCTTGCTATCTCACATACTTCAGGATTTTCTATAGCAGCCAGCTTGAGAATATATAACTGTCTTTTGACACAGTTTAAGACATTGGACTGTGTCCTTATGCAACACGAGAAAGTGGGAACTAGAAAGGAAGCATTTCTTGATTGTGTTTAGCCTTTTAGCAGCACTGACTCACTAGTGGTAATCAGAGGTAATTCAGGCTTCTCAAAGGCACATCAGGACCAGATGTCACAAACAGGCAGATATCTTTCATGAAAGGAAGACGAAATACTAAAGGAAACTGGATTGCACTAGGATAGATGATTCATTTTGAAAATTGATAACTCTAATACTTAAGCAGAATCCATAGTATAATTCTTGGAAGTGGCAACAAAAACGGAGGAACAGTCTGTAGGCATACTTAAAAGCTTTGGATGAAGTAAGGGTCTGTTGAGCTGAAGAGTGGCTAACATCACATTAGTACCAGGGAATCTGAGGAGAAATTCAGACACCTTCCAACCTAGCTGTCTCAATGACTTCCATCATTCCACCATGCTTCAGTCTAGACCTATTATGTCATGGTTCTTTGTCATTCAACTGCATTATAGTCGACCTGTTCTTGTCTGTAAACTTTGCATTCTATCTAGGCATTAAGAGTGTGTCTCCCTAGAGCTCAGAGCATGTCTCCCAGTCTGGGTAGACAGACTCGTGCTAGGTCTGCTCTAACTAATTATACTAAAAATAGCAGCATGGACATGGCAGCACCAGGTGTAGTTTTTCACTACCAGATAGTTGCCTTTGTTTAACTCTTAGTTAGACGTGATTGTCCCTCACTATTCGTCTGTTTTCCCCAGATCCTAATTTAAATAACCCTCCCAAAGTTTGGTAAGTGGAAAGAGTTACAGATATTAATGAGGGCCAGAGAAGGGATCAATAGAAATTAGAAATGTAGCCTGAAAAGTAACATGTGGAAACAAAGAATACTTTCGGTGGAAAATAATCTGGATGCACAGATACTGAATGAGGCACAAACCTGAAAAGCAGTAAAGTTGCAAGATATTTAGTGATGGCATTGGATGGTGGATTGCATGTGATTTTTGCGCTGCAGTGTGACACAAAAAAGGCCATTGCAACTTTGGGCTACATATATGCACACAGGCATATCCCTCTCTCCCTCCAGCTCTGTTGTGACCACACCTGTACGTAAAATATTGCATTCAGTTCTGGGTGCCTCCATGAAAGACCAACTGATAAACTGGAGTGAGTTCATAGCAGAGCAGCAAGGACAGTTGGCCAGGCAAAGAAACTTTTACAACCAAACAAGATTTAAATATCTAGCATAGCTACGGTAAGCACAATTAGTCAGAGCAACCTATGGATATTTGGAAGCCACATACAGCAAGGAGGGATAGGAATTTATTTTGGATACTGCATGAAGCAACAGGATGAAACAAAGAGGAAAGCTTACCAGAAAAACATCCTGACAGTGAGACGTATTAAGCTATGGACTAGACTCCCAAGGGAAGTGAAGGAAGCCTTGTTGCTTCAGACATCTAAAACAAACCTTTAAAAACCCATATAAAATGTTGAGGGTGTGAACTACTAGCGGTAAAGGCAGAAGATATCCGAAAATAGGGAGGCAAACCAAACTGGTGATGAGATGTGGACTCACCATGGGGTTTTGATAGGGTGGGAAAGGATGCACAGAGAAGGGGAGGTTCGTTGTGTTTTTTTTTTTTTTTTTTTTTTAATTTGAGACCGGAGCTGCAGAGGTGAAATTGACAGGGGTCTCGTGCAAAATTCCTCCCTACTCAAGGTTGGCGATGTAAGGAGGGTGACTTAGAGAGCAGGCTGGGAGGGGAAGCTGGAGAGGGAAGGGACTGTAATGGGAGGAAAGATGACCTGGCTCAAAAAGGTAGAAGGATCTCCTTTCTTCATGCTTCTGTTCCTTTCTTCTTCCCCTTGGCCTCCCTTATGCATAGACCTTGCTGCACAGAAGAATCTGTGAAATCACATTAGGTGTTTTTAACTGCCTGTTTGTTTGCAGAACCCTCTTAGAAGTTCAGAGATGCAATTTATTTTCCTATCAGTTTTCTCCTTTCTTTTTAACCAGTGATGACTCTTTAACATATGGTGCTTGTTAACCCCTGAATTTATTTACTACTTTGTGCTCCATCTACTTAGACAACGTCCCTCGAGAATGGTTCCCAGAATGTGTTTCATTAACTTGCAGCAGACCAGCAGAGGGAGCACAACGCAGGGAGAACAATTTGAACCTACAGAAATGGTGGATCTTATTATTACCACCAAATGGGAAATAAATGAAAATAGACTATTTAATATTGCCTTCACTAATCAGTCTTTGCAACTATACTGAGTGCTCATGAATAAGAATTGTAGACATCAGTTGCTAACCTGTCTCACTAGAAGGCGTTCTTTTAAAATATTGTGGATTAAAATGGCTCTATCTTTGTTAGGAAGGAAAGCGGAGATGGATTAGTGATTATTAGTACAGAGATGGGGATGTGGTAACAGACCCACTTCCCCACACTCCAGCCAGGTGGAGTCAGTGTTTTTTAAGTGACTGGCCAAACACATGTTGGTACAATAGGGATTTAAAGTGTTTGCAGTGGGATATACACACAACAGTTGGAAGCAGCACACGAAAGCATCATTTGGAACACAGAGTTGTCTTTTACTGCACTCTGAACAGGGCTGTGAGCTTTGCTGCTGTTTCTGCTTGTCATAAATATAAAGGGAAGGGTAAACACATTTAAATCTCTCCTGGCCAGAGGAAAAACCCTTTCACCTGTAAATGGTTAAGAAGCTAAGATAACCTCGCTGGCACCTGACCAAAATGACCAATGAAGAAGCAAGATACTTTCAAAGCTGGAGGGGAGGAAACAAAGGCTCTCTCTGTCTGTGTGATGCTTTTGCTGGGACCAGAGCAGGAATGCAGGTCAGAACTCCTGTAAAGAGTTAGTAAGCAATCTAGTTAGATATGCGTTGGATTCGGTTTTGTTTAAATGGCTGATAAAATAAGTTGTGCTGAATGGAATGTATATTCCTGTTTTTGTGCCTTTTTGTAACTTAAGGTTTTGCCTAGAGGGATTCTCTGTTTTGAATCTGATTACCCTGTAAGGTTTTTACCATCCTGATTTTACAGAGGTGATTCTTACACTTTTTCTTTAATTAAAATTCTCTTTTAAGAACCTGATTGGTTTTTTTCATTGTTCTTAAGATCCAAGGGTTTGGGTCTGTGTTCACCTACGCAAATTGGTGAGGATTTTTATCAAGCCTTCCCCAGGAAAGGGAGTGTAGAGCTTGGTGGGATATTTTGGGGGGGAGACATTTCCAAGTGGGCACTTCCCCTGTGCTTTGTGTAACACTTTGGTGGCGGTGGCATTTAACCTAAGTTGGTAAGAATAAGCTTAGGGGGTCTTTCATACAGGTCCCCCCCCACATCTGTACCCTAGAGTTCAGAGTGAGGAAGGAACCTTGACACTGTGGTTAATCCATTTTTTGTCAAAGGCAACAAGATCAACTCCTATGCGCATATTATAAATAAAAATAGAGTAGGAAAGACTATCCTGAATGGGTATCAACTCATTTGTCTCCCATCAATGAATTAACCCATTCCCAAAGTCCAAACCCATCTTCATTGTTTGACGGCTAGGACACAATTATTTTTCAATTTACCAGTGATGGTGTACTTTTGTTTAACAGCAGCAGCAACATGGGGGGGTTAATAGCTTTCAATTAGATAAGGTACCAATGACATAGAGAAAGGTAGGAGAGAGATTCTGGAGGCCAAATTTAAGATGCTAGGTAAGAGGTTAAAGTCCAACACCTCCATGGTAGCATTCTTTGAAATGCACAAGACCAGTAAAGCAGAACTGCAGGATCTCAATGTGTGGATGAGACAATGGTGTAGAGAGAAGGGATTTAGGTTTATTAGGAATTAGGGAACCTTTTGGGAAAGGAGGAGCCTATACAGGAAGGATGGGCTCCACCTAAACCAAATGGAACCAGATTGTTGGCATGTAAAATTAAAAAGGTGGTAGAGGAGTTTTTAAACTAAGGGCTGGGGAAAGCCAGTAGGTGCGGAGGAACACACAGTTCAGACAGAAAAGGAGTACTTGTGGCACCTTAGAGACTAACCAATTTATTTGAGCATAAGCTTTCGTGAGCTACAGCTCACTTCATCGGATGCATACCGTGGAATGCATCCAATGAAGTGAGCTGTAGCTCACGAAAGCTTATGCTCAAATAAATTGGTTAGTCTCTAAGGTGCCACAAGTACTCCTTTTCTTTTTGCGAATACAGACTAACACAGTTCAGACAGAGACATCCCTTAGCAGAGGCTCTATTAACAGGGATTCACTGTAGCGTAGTAAGGAGGAGAGGATAGAAGTTAATAAAGTACAGAGAGGAACTGAAGAGAAACAGTCAAATGAAAGAGTCCCATTCAATTACATCACATGAAGGCAGACAACTAAATATTGACAAATGTTATAAGTGCTTGTGTACAAATGCTAGAAGTCTAAATACTAAGATGAGTGAACTTGTGTACCTGGTATTAATTGAGGTTATTGAGCTAAGAGGCATCAGAGAAACTTGGTGGAACGATAATCAGTGGGATGCTATAATACCAAGGTACAAAATATATAGGAATGTCAGAGTAGGTTGTACTAGTGGCAAAACAGAGTCTAAAATAACAAAAATCTTAATTGAATCAAACTCTACCATAGAATCTCCTGGGGATTGAAACTCCAGGTTTGAATAATAAGAATATAGCAGTAGGGATATACTACTGACCAGCTGACCAAGGATGGTGATAGTGATTGTGAAATGCTCAAGGAGGATAGAAAGTCTATAGAACTGGAAAAATTAATAATAATGTGGGATTTCAACTATCCTCCTATTGACTGGGTACATGTCACCTCAGGAGAGGATGCAGACAGACACTTTTAGTGACTGCTTCTTGGAGTAGCTGATCCTGGAACTGACAAAGGGAGCACAAGATGTGGTCCAAGAGATGGATGTAGCTGAACCGCTCAGTAATAGCAACCATAATGTAATTAAGTTTAACATCCTTTTTAGGGGGGAAAACCAAGCCCACCACAAAAGAGTTTAACTTCTAAAAGGGGAACGACACAAAAAATGAGGAAGCTAGTTAAACAAAAACTAAAAGGAATAGTCACGAGTGAAATGCCTGCAAGCTGCTGGGAAACGTTTTAAAAACACCATAATAGAGGGTCAAATCAAATGTATACCCCAAATTAAAAAAAATTGAGACCCCCAAAAATGCCACGATGGCCACACAGAATAAAAGTGGTTAGAGACAAAAAGACATCCTTTAAAAATTGGAAGTCCAGTTCAACTGAGGAAAATAGAAAGGAGCATAAAATCTGGCAAGTCAAGTGTAAACATATTATGAGGCAGGCCAAGAAAGAATATGAAGAGTAGCTAGCAAAAAATAAAAAAACAGCAAAAAAATATATATATATCAAATAGGAAGCCTGCTAAACTATCAGTGGGTCCACTGGACAATCAAAGGAGCACTCAAGGAAGACGAGGCCATTGCGAAGAAGCTAAATGAATTCTTTGCATCAGTCTTCATTGCACAGGATGTGAGGGAGATTCCCACACCTGAGCCATTCTTTAAGTGACAAACCTGAGGAACTGTCCTAGACTGAGGTGTCAGTACAGCATGTTTTGGAGCAAATTGATAAATTAAACAGTAATAAGTCACCAGGGCCAGATGATATGCACCCAAAAGTTCTAATGGAATTCAAATATAAAATTAGAGAGCTATTTACTATGGTATGTAACCTATCACTTAAATCCTCTTCTATGATAGATGACTGGAGGATAGCTAATGAGACACCAGTTTTTTAAAAAGTCTCCAGAGGCAATCCTAACAATTACAGGCTAGTAAGCCTAACTTCAGTACCAGGCAAACTGGTTGAAAATAAAGTAAACAGAATTATCAGACACATATATGAACACAATTTGTTGGGGAAGAGTCAGCATGGCTTTATGTAAAGGGAAATCATGCCTCACCAATCTATTAAAATTATTTGAGAGAGTCAACAAGTATGTGGACAAGGGTGATCCAGTGGATATACTTGGACTTTCAGAAAGCCTTTGAGAGGTCCCTCACCAGAGGCTCTTAAGCAAAGTAAGCAGCCATGGGATAAGAGGGAAGGTCCTCTCCGGGCTCAGTAATTGATTAAAAGGAAGGAAACTAAGGTTAGGAATAAATGGTTAGTTTTCAGAGTAGAGAGAAGTAAATAGCAGTGTCCCCAGGGATCTGTATGGGACCTGTTAAACATGTGCATAAACGATCTGGAAAAAGGAGTAAACAGTGAGATGGCAAAATTTGCAGCATGTACAAAATTACTTGATAGTTAAGTCCAAGGCAGACAGTGAAGAGTTACAAAGGAGCCTCATGAAACTGGGCAACAAAATGGCAGATGAAATTAAATGTTGATAACTGCAAAGTAGTGCACATTGGAAAACGATCCCAAGTATACATACAAAATGATGGGGTCTAAATTAGATGTTCCCACTCAAGAAAAAGATCTTGGAATCACCGTGGACAGTTCTGTGAAAACATCTGCTCAGTGTGCATTGGCAAAAAACCTAACAATATTAGCAACCATTAGGAAGGGGATAGATAATAAGATGGTAAATATCATAATGCCACTATATAAATCCATGGTACACCCACATCTTGTATACAGCAGTTTTGGTAGCCCCATCTCAAAAAAGATATATTAGGAAATCAAAAGGTACAGAGAAGAGCAACAAAAATTATGAGGTGAAATTAAAAAGGTTGGTAGTGTTCATCTTAGAAAAGAGACAGTTATGGGGGGATATGTTAGAAATCATGAATGGTGTAGAGAAAGTGAATAAGGAAGTGTTACGTATATCTTCACTTAACACAAGGAATAGGGGTCTCCAATTAAATTAATAGGCAGCTGGTTTAAAACAAAAGTGAGTACTTCACACAATGCACAATCAACCTGTGAAACTCGTTGCCATGGGATGCTGTGAAGGCCAAAACTATAACTGGGCTCAAAAAAGAATTAAGAGAAATTAATGGAGGATAGGTCCATCATAATGGTCAGGGATGCAACCCCATGCTTTGGGTGTCCTTAAGCCTCTGACTGCCAGATGATGGGACTGGACAACAGAATGGATCATTTGATAATTGCCCTGTTCTGGTCATTCTCTCTGAAGCATTTGACACTGGCTACTGTCAGAAGACAGGATACTGGGCTGGATGGACCATTGATCTGACCTTGTAGGCCCATTCTTCTGTTCAAGCATTTTTATTCTTCTTGTTTCTTTAAAGAAATGTATGTAAGCAGAATCACATGCTAAACAGAATCAAAGAAGTAGCCTAAGGTATGATTGAGCTAAATCCAGCCTCTGATTTTCTTTGGCCCAGTAGTTAAGAAAAATAAAGGTTGGTTCCTGTACATGATACGTACTTCTCACCCTTGGGTTGTAGGCAGTTCACCTACATTTCTTCTCACAAGCATATCAACTTAAAATTTATAAAGTTGGCTGTGTGTGATTTTGAAATGCACCACAGAATGGAATTATGTAAATTAGAGAAAATTAGGCCCTGTCTAGAGATGGTCTAAAATCATCTTAGCTTGAAACAGTTAGTTTATATCTTGTTCATGGTAACTTGTTTACTCATGAATTAGGTGGCCATTCTGGATAGGGGTCAAGTGAGATTAGGAACTGCTGTAGACCATGTCATTAGCTTGTGCTGGGTTTAAAAACGCTTAGAAGCCTGGACCTTTGTTGGTTTAACTCCAATATAAGATGGACTGAGAGAGAAAATGTGTCAGTCTGAGGATAAATAAAGGATTCTAGGTGATACACAGTGGATGTGACAGTGGACTTATTTATAGACAGCAGAGAGATCTTATAAGGGTAGGACAGATCCTCAGCTACTGTAAATTGGTGTAGCTCTGTTGAGGTTATGTCTATGCATCACTGGGGAGCGTGGGCAAGCCAGCATGTGAGCTGCTAAACACAGGACGGGGCTGAGGAGCGAGCTGGCATTGCCACAGCAGTTTGAACATGGGCAGTGGAAGTGCAGGAAAACCTGATCCTAAACAAAGAGGGTTGGGTTAACTCTCATGAGGTGCCAGGCACATTACTAGCAGGGAGTGGAGATTGTGCTTCTCTCTACTACCAGGTGCACTTTTGTCAATGAGGCCATGGTAGTTTACATCATCTGAGCACCTGGCCTGGTATGTCTAGATCTAGGCAAGAGATTGCAGCTGTGCACGCAAAGGGAAGTCTCCACAGACTCTTCAAAAATACTCATCATTCTGGGGGCAAGGACAGTGGATTGATACAAGTGTAGGATTACATTTTCCATAGCACAGCAGAGACAATGCATTTTATTTAAAAAACAAAAATCAAACTAAGTAGTAGTCAAAATTGACTCAGTGATTGTTCAAGTAAAGTATTCTGACAAGTGTTCACTGGCTCGATATATTATTCAGCGAACTTAACTTATGTTTGAAAAGGGGTATGGAAAAATGACCATGGTTGAGGACAAAGTAAAATAGCAATATGCTTTGTCTCTTGGGAGCAGCCACATAACAGTCCTTTGAGAGCTTGGGAACCTGTCATTAGAGGAGAGAGAATTCCCCAGCCCCTGATTACAGGATCTATCAATGGGGTTGGGGATAGACACCATGTCCCAATAGCTTGGGAGAGTGCAGTATGTGAATGACAAAGTTCAAAAGGGGTTAAAGGAAGTTGGCCTTGCTACTCCTGCACTAACGGGCAGTGGTGCAAACCTGGGTCACAGTGGCTCTTTGATATGTTGGTGATATCTCTAGCAGCCCCCATCCCTGCTATGAGGAGCACCTCCCTCCCCTTCCCTGCCCAAACTGCCAGGAGAGGAGGGGAGACAATCATGCCAAGGAGTCTCTTCTGCTGTTAACAATGGCACAGAGATCAAACTGTGACTCCTTGCCTTTATCAGTACACCCCACTTTGCATACCGCCTCTGCAGCACTTGCTCCTGTGCTGAACTTGCACATACTGTATATGAAGGCTCTTTCCCTCCCTCCTGAGCAGTCCTCCTCATTTGGGTCCTTGAATCCTGGTATACCAGTCTCCTTGTGTGGAAACTGAGAGCTTGTTGGAAGCTGCTGTCTGCCTTGCAGACGTCATCACTGGGCACCCAGGGAGAAGTAAAGCCAAGGACATTAAGAGTGAGTCTCAAAGTTAACTCGAAAGGAAATATATAAAATAAAAATGCAGATTGGCTCAGATTTCATTGAAGTTAGAGATGAGAAAACAGCTGTTTGGTCACTGAGTGTGTGCCTATGCCAGAGCATGATTGCTCCCACTGGCACATGACCTAATGTTTTGTCACTCTTGCACTACACTGCAATAAAATACACGTGCGCACTACACTGCAATAAAATACATGTGGCTGGCCCCTGTCAGCTGACTTAGGCTGCAGGCTTATAAAATTGCAGTATAGACAGCCCAAGCCCAGATGTTTACACTGCAATTCTATAGCATTTCAGCCAGAGCCCAAGTCAGCTGACCGAGGCCAGATGTTAGTGTTTTATTCTAGTATAGACACCCTTTGGGGCTAAGTATTCCAGCTGATGGGCTTGTATTACTATCCATAGGCTATTCCCCGTCCCCATTCACTTCATTCCTGTCCTTGATATTTATCATACATTTTCCTTTTTTTTTCTCTTCATTTCATCCCCTTTCTCTTGTATTACCCTCCTCTCCCACCTTAGTATTTACACTACTGAAATACTGGTAGACTTTTATCCTGTGCCTTGTACACACCTCATGGTAGATGCTTTGCTAGGCTACAGATATTTAGCCCCTTTTAATCTTTCTTTCATCAGTCTCTCTTGCCCCTTAATTTGTGTTGCTGTGTTTCATATTCTTTCTAGTTTCTAGTTTTTTTCTGGTAACCAGGTGTGCTCAAATGGGAGAGGCATAAAAACCTGGTGAGGTGGACTGAGCACAGTATTCCATCCCCACCAGAGCTGTGTACAGAGACTGTTGCTTCACTGGTTTGTAATGTGCTGTCTGAATATTCAGACTTCATTGTCTTTTCCTGTTGCTATATCTTCATGTAAAGTCGTATATAATTTGCTGTTCATTATCACTGCTGGATCACTTTTAGCATTGCTGTGTCTTCTGGGGTGTATCTACACTTGGAGCTGGGGTGTGATTTCCAGCTTGAGGAAACATACATGTGCTAGCTCTAATTAACTAGTGTGCTAAAAGTAGTGTGTGGCACGAGCAGTGGGAGGGGCTAGCTGCTCCGACAACCTGCCTAGGGTATCTGACTGGCATGTATGCAGGGCAGCTAGCCCCTCCCGCAGCTTGCACCACCACAGTTGCGCTCTATATTTAGCTTGCTAGCTCAATTAGAGCTAGTGTAAGAGTGTCTCCTCGAGCTGGGAATTACTCCCCCCCACCTCCAATTTTAGACTTACCTTAGGTATCTCCCTTCCATTGAATATTGTTTGGGATTTAGTTAAGGCCTTCTGTTTTTTAGAGACTTGTTCTAGAAGTGAAACACATTCAAAACTTACAACAAAATGGAACCTTTCTTGTTAGATACATATCATCTGATTTTTTTGGGAAAAAATTATGGCTAAAAGGTAAATCTTGCTGGAGAGCTGAGGATTGTATTTACATAGGGATCAGAAACAAAAGCCTTGATGACCCAGGAAATGCAGTCAAAACTGAGAGCAGTTGTTACGGTCTATAAAGAACTTGAGACTGCTCAGTACTGAAGTGAGACCCTGTTCAGTGGAATCAAATAGCATTAAATGTGCTACAAAGGAATATTAAAGCTTGATGGGCAAACCAGATTGGATAAAGTAACTGGCCCAAAGCTAAGGCTAATACCTTGCAAAATTCAAATCTTATTTTGAGGCTCAAAGATGTTTGCCTACTGCTCTGCCTCCTGGTTTCAGCCAAGGAAGGGAATAGAAATACCATAGGGGCTATTCTCACAGTATTTCTTTCATAGTAAATCTAAGATATACTGGAAATTTATTTGGGACTTTTGTTTTGGGAGAGGCTCAGGTAAGCATCCAAATATTATTTAATCTGAACTTTTGGGGGTTTGCCCATCACTGTCATTGAAACAAAAGATAAACAAGTTAATATGTATGTGCTGTGACTGTGGAGAATGTATCCACAACCATGCAAACATCTGTGGGTGGAATAAATCCCTGTGACAATGAGTCTTCTCTTTCTCAGTTGATATATCATGTTCTTTTTTCAGAATTCTAGGTAATCGGGTGGCAGAATTGGAGAAGAAGTTGAGAACTTTAGAAATTTCTGGTTTGTGGAGTCTTCCAGGTTAGTAGAAATTTAGGAAAAACATAACATAAGAATGGCCATTGTGGGTCAGACCAATGGTCGGTCTAGCCCAGTATCCTGTCTTCCTTCAGCGGTCAATGCCAGATTCTTCAGAGGGAATGAACGGAAATCGGCAATTATTGAGTGATCCATCCCCGGTTGTCCAGTCCCAGCTTCTGGCAGTCAGAGGGCTAGGGATACCCAGAGCATGGGGTTGCATCTCTGACAGTCTTGACTAATAGCCATTGATGGACCTAACCTCCATGAACTTATCTAGTTCTTTTTTTGAACCCATGCCCTGTCAATGAGTTCTGCAAGTTGACTATGTGTTGTGTGAAGAAGTACTTCCTTTTGTTGGTTTTAAACCTGCCACCTATTGATTTCATTGAGTTACCCTTGCTTCTTGTGTTATGTGAAGGGGTAAATAACTTTCTTTCTTACTTTCTCTATGCCTTTTGTGATTTTATAAACGTCATTGTAGTTTCTTTTCTAAGCTGAACAATCCCAGTCTTTTTAATCTTTCATATGGAAAGCTGTTCCATCCCCCTAGTCATATTTATTGCCTTTCTCTGTACTTTTTTCAGTTCTAATCTGTCTCTTTAGAGCTGGGTCAACCAGAACTATATGCAGTATTCAAGGTGTGTGTGTACCATGGATTTATATAGATGCATCAATATTTTCTGTCTTATGTATCCCTCTTCTAATGGTTCTAAACATTTGGTGACCCTTTTCTTTTTTTGACTGCCACTGAACATTGAACAGGTGTTTTCAGAGAACTGTGCACGATGACTCCAAGATCTTTTTTTTTTTTTTTTGAGTGATATCAGCCAATTTAGACCCCATCATTTTGTATGTATAGTTGGGATTATGTTTTCCAATGTGCATTACTTTGCATTTATCAGTGTTGAATTTTATCTGCCATTTTATTGGTCTGTCCCCCAGTTTTGTGAGATCCCTTGCATTATTAAGTGTTTGGGTGTCTGTTTCCATATGAGGATTTGAATGTACACTTTGTGAGAAACTTGTTAAAAATACAGCCAAGTTTCAGTAGCTAGTGGTTTTGAAAGATGGATGTTTACCAGTTTTTGGGAAAATCCAGCTTAAGGTGTGTCAAGTTGGAAACCCAAAATCACTAGTCACTTGTGAAAATGCTGGCTTTACACACATTTTAAATCAGAATACAGTAGATAGCAGAAAAAATACCCTTTGGAGAATGCAAGAAACAATCGAACTATCACCATGGTTTGTAGCTGAAAAATATTAACTATCTGATTTAAATGTTAGTATAAAATCATGCAACTTAAGATATTAGAGCCAGGGTTTTTTTTCAACATTTTATTTATTAATTTTAGTTAAATGTGCATTGTTCGGGTTACATTCATTTTTGGTTATTTTTCTCTCATTACACCTAATTGTTTCTCCTTTAAACATCTTTCTCCTTGATGTTCACACCACTAGGTTATGTTTGTGGTAACGGTTTCCCACTGCTGCCACCATTAGAGGTACCTACACTAGTGTAGACAAGGTTCCAGGTGTTCTAACCTATATCATTAAGGTCTAACCTCACCAAAAAAAGCTAATATTCAGCAATGTATCTGAAGAGTCTTTGTGACAAACCTCCCCAGTTCCACTCCTGATGTTAGTTTTAAATCAAATCCTCTTGATGCAAGATGCAGATAAAATAATTATCTTGAGTCACACTAATATAGGTTTACATTCTAATTGAAATTTAATGTTGCCTGGGTATTTTAACAGATTGGCATTCTACTTTGTTTAAAAAATGTTGTTCAGTGAAATTCATAGTTAATAAATGCAATGTTTGGTCTTTGCAGAAATGTATAAAAATACATAAAAAATAGAATAAATGGAATGCCGAGAGCTTGCTCCATTGTTAGTCTATTTAAGTAAGACATCCAATTAATATTAATACAATAACTGTCTCTTTTCTTCCTTTCTTTTGCTGCCTGAAGGCCTGAGCTACAATGTCTCAGTGGGATTTGGGAGTAGGTTCTACTTGACATGTATATTTTTAGTAACTAATTTTAGCAGTACGTTAAATATTGTCACAGCATGTAAATAAATGAAAATGTTATCTGAACATTTTTATATTTGTCAGATTAAGATGTTCAAGTGAGTGAGTTAGATGTCCGCAAGGGAAATGGAGACTGCTGCACAAGACTATTCTTTTAAATTGGGGAAAAATGATGATAAAGGCTGATACTCAATAGTTGTAACTGAATTTTGCAGTAGATTGCGACTTGCATCAAACAGTGAGGTTTATTTGTTTGTTTAACCAGAGAAGCAGTAAATTAAGAATGCACTTTTGTTTCCAAGTGTGATTGAGCTCAGAGATGCTCAGTATGAATCTTGAGACACCCAGTGGGGTCAGGAACACTTTTTCGGATGGTTACCAGCTGGCTTCTGCTCTGTAAAATACCATCTCATATCAATACTGTGAGAACTATCATAAGAATGTTGGCTTGAGTGAAGGGTGAGAGCACCTGCTCTGATTGATGCTAGAAGAAAGATTTTCAGAAGAAAACATCACTTGATTTACAGTGAGTTGAACTTTTTGTCATTGGAAAGACTTGCCAGTGAGAGCTGACTTTCAATCATATTTGTGAAACAGACACGTCAGTCTAGTTTAATAAATTTCAGGTTCCTAAAAGCAGAATAAGTATTGCTACCTAAACATTGCCATCAATAGACTATCTATTTACTTAGCCCAGCACCATGCCACCTATTTACAAATAGAAATAGCCTTAACATTCACTCTCTTTGCCAGCCTGTAGAAGAAATGGTTTGATAGTTTATAGGTTCTTTAGTTAGTTGGTTTTTGTTTGTTGGCATGCATGTAGGGGGGAAACAACTGGGTAAGCGAAATCAAATAAATGAATTTTGTGTTTGAAAGTGGTGAAAGGTCCGCAGTTGTCATCTTTTGTCAGGGGTGAGTTCCATAGAGCGGGTCTCTATCCTGCAAAATTTCTTTCACATTTAGGATTCTCCCTTATTGGCTGATGGTTTCATTGTTCAGTGAAACTCAACCTGTCATGAGAGAGCATGGTTGTGTTGGGAGAGGTCTTGGGCATGGATTTGCTCTGATCTCGTTTACATAAGCTTGTCACTGCTGAGGGTGGAGCAACAGTGGGTATCCTGAAATCCTGATAGCATTTCAGTCTTTTATTGATTGCCTAGATATCAATAGGTGATTGATGCATCATCAATATCATCAATAGGTGATTGATGCATTAGGAATGTGTATGTACAGTGAGTGTCACCCCGCTTCTTAGACTTTGGTGTAATTGGTCACTTTACATCAGCAATTGGTTTATAAGCTATTCTGCTCTCAAAAACCAATTCCCAGCTCAAAAGGATTAGGTTGAGTCCAAGAACAGTTCTCTTGCTTTTCTTTGTATGACCACAGGAAATGCTGCAGATGGCTTTTGTTACTCAGCAACCACCCACTTAAAACATGCAGCTCCTCAACTGGCCTATCTCCAGAGGGAGTGGTGTATTTAGCTCTGAGGCAGTTATGTTTGACCTTCTATGAGCGGATATTTAAAGAGAGGTGAAAACTTGACGGAATTTACAAGACTCCACGTATTCCTCTAAAGAAAGGAGAAAACAAACTTACCTTTCCATTAATAGCTCTCTCGTTTACCTGCTTATTTTCAGCCCTGTACATTTTTAACCAGAAATCCCCCCTGAAAGCTCCCTAAATTGAGGATGTGCCTTCCAGCAGCTATAGGTGGAGAAGAATAATGTACAGAAGTGAGCTAGCTCCAAGCACTCAATCAAAATTACATTTGATAGCCCCACTCGTACCATGCTTCACAGAATATGGTGCAGCAGTAGTCAAACCTCCCACTTACAAGGACGTGAATCACTGTTCTGATGTATGAATAAGGCTTGAGAGTCTGTCACGGATTCCTTGACTTCTGTGACCTCCGTGACTCCTGCAGCGGCTGGGCAGCCCTGGGCCAGCAGCAGCAGTTAGGATAGGAGGGAGGGGGCTCAGGGCTAGGGGCAGGGGTTTGGAGGGTGCGGGGGGGCGGGGGATTACCTGTTGTGGGGGGCCCCCCCTGCAGCTCGGCAGTAGAGGGGCGAGGGGTCTGCATGCTGCACACTGCTGGTGCCTGCAGGCCATGCCCCTGCAGCTCCCATTGGCTGTGGTTTCCGGCCAATGGGAGCTGCAGCAGCTGGTGCTTGTGGCGGGAGCAGCAGAGGAGCTCCTGCCCTGGCCCCTATCTCCGCTGCCTAGGAGGTGCAGGGACACAGAGCTGGGTAGGAAGCCTCCACCAGCCCCACCTTCCCAAGTACAAGTGGGGGATCCAGGTCACCTCCCCCAGCATCCGTGGCACCCCCTAAGCACCCTTCCCCTTCCCCCCCCCAGCAACCCCACCCAAGTTTTACTTAGGGCAGTTATTTTTAGTAAAAATCATAGATAGATCACGGGCCTGTGAATTTTTGTTTACAGCCCATTACCCGTCCATGACTTTTACTAAAAATACCCGTGACTAAAAGGTAGCCTTATGTATGAATAAGACTCTTTAGGCAGGTGAAACAGTATTGCTTAGATGGCTAGATGATGATGATCTGATTATTTTGTGGAACCAGTTGGCTTCAAAGGGGATGGTGAAAGTTATAGAAGTGAATGTGTTTACTGGGTAACAGCTGGTTGGAAGTCAAACTAGTTTGGTGTTTATACTGGAAGCCACAAGCGTCCCAGCTCAGGCTTTACTTTCCTGAATCTGACATGCTGTGCAAGGTGCTCAGAATAAACAACTCCGCTGGCTCCCATTCTGTCTGGGAAGAGCCAGTTCTGTTTTTTTTTAAAAATATCTCCACAGACTTGCTCCATCCTGTGTCATAAACCTTTCGTGTCACTACCCCCTTCCAACCACCTCTGTTCATCTAGCCCTGCCCATCTCTCCATGGAGTCTTACCACTGTCGTAGAGAAAAGCCTTTCCCACTTCAGCTTGTGCCCTTTGGAACAGCCCTCAGGTTTGTTCTGCCTCATCAGCTGCCCACCTTCAATTTTCAGCTGAAAACTTGTCCCTTTTCCCTTATATCATAGTTTCTCTCACTCGGCTGTCTAACTCCATAATTTTATTATTTGCTGTAGAGGATGCAGAGTTCAAATGCAAATTATGTTTAAGTTTCAGAGTAGCAGCCGTGTTAGTCTGTATTCGCAACCTGGATTTGTGCTGGAAATGGCCCACCTGATGATCACTTTAGATAAGCTATTACCAGCAGGACAGTGGGGTGGGAGGAGGTATTGTTTCATATTCTCTGTGTATATATAAAGTCTGCTGCAGTTTCCACGGTATGCATCCGATGAAGTGAGCTGTAGCTCACGAAAGCTTATGCTCAAATAAATTGGTTAGTCTCTAAGGTGCCACAAGTACTCCTTTTCTTTTTATGTTTAAGTTGGAATTCTGATCTTGATCCAGTCAAAACTTCTCCAGCATTGTTATTTTATTTGTGTTACTGTAACATGTAGACCCCAGCAAGGTCAGCTCTCTGTTGTGTTAGACACTGAACAGACATGTGGAAGCACGGTTACAGCCAAGTTTTTCAAAAGTGACTAAAAGATTTTGGGAGCCCAACTTGACATCTGAAGTAAGGGACCTGAGGTAAAGGGAGGGTGCTCAGAACTTCCGGAACAGCAGGCTCCTTAAGGTGTTTACAGACCGGACACCCAAAAATTGAGGACCCCAAAGTCCCTCTTTAAAATCATAGCTTTTGACACTGATGTAAGATAACATGCAGAGTATGCCCAAACAAATTTGTAGAAACAGAGTAATGGTAATACAAATGTGTCATCTTATTTGTTTAATGAAGATAAGCAGAGCAATAGTCTGAGCAGAACATCTGTCCAGACCTTATCTATTAGCTGGCAGTGTTCTATAGGCCTCACAGAAACTTGCAAAATTATATCCACAGTGGAATCCCCCTTCCGGTCTGACATGGAATCAGACCCCTTAAAAATGGATTTGGGTCTATGGATTAAAATCCCCAAGCCCTCCTTTTTCTTGCAATATTACTGTTTGTGTTTACTGCTTATCTCATAATTCATACTAATACTATAAGCCTTTGGGGGGTGCAATTTATATTAAAAATGGGGTACAAAATTGCATTTGTAATATCGAGGGTACAACAATGAAAGCAAGATGTAGAGGGTGAAAGGACAGAGTGAAATGTTTGGCGTGGTGTGCTCCTAGAGTCTAGATGTAAATGATCTCCGCATTAGTGTAACGCTTTAATCTAAAAATAATACTTTCTGCATCACTTCTAATATGATCTGATTACAGCAGAATACAGCAGCAGCTGGTCGTCTTTCAGCAAATTCGAGAACTGCCCTTTAACCAGTAGTGTTGGTAGAAATTAGTGTGTGCTTTTTGTATTTGGCTAGTGCACTTCAGCTGCTGTACATTGGTACTTTGTTCTGCAGAAAAAATCATTTTAAGCTACTTTACATATCACTCTACTTTTTTTTTGTAATGGCAGAAAAAAATAATTAAACTGCAAGATGTTTTTAAGCAAAACCAAACTCTTTGGTGATCATTCATTACAATCCGTTACTGAATCTTTCCAATGCTTTCTTCATTTCAGGTGGAAAAGATACCATAACATTCAGTGACCCAACCCTGCCTGTTCTACAGAGGTCAAGATCGCCATTGCTAACATTTGCTGACAAGCCACAACAGAATCAAGCACAGAGGCACGAAGGTGAGCATCTAGGACTGAGATGGGTCGACACTACACATCTTATCAAATACAGTAAAAGTAAAAGCCAAGGTTTCATGCCAGTATAGCAGAAGGTAAAGATTCAGTGGTCACAGAGATTAACTAAATCACGACCAAAGTGGGGGATCATCCCAGTTTGAACAGTCCTGGAGGGACTGATAAATGACTGTATAGTGACTTGGACCATGCTAGAGGTCAGGTTTTAGCAGCTCAAAGGAAATTTGCAACATAGCTGTATGCCATAGGAAAGCAACACATTGTACCTTGTAAAGCTGGTTCCCTCCTGTTCTCCTCTCCTCCCCCCCTTTACAGCGCATGATAGGAAAGTAGACTATGGAACTATCTTAGCACTCTCCTGCATTAGACCTGATCTACAGATGAAAGGCTTCGTGATTGTGCCTGGCAAATTTAAATAAACCCCTGCTGTTGAGCAATTGATTCTTCTTTTATAGTCATGCATGCATTTTGTTAAAATCCTTTCCCAATCACAAGCACTAAGATCTTCCCTTAAAAGTCCAGCTCAGCTCTATTTGATACTAAACAGCAGGCTAATATTTTAATGAAAGCACTACTTTTCTTTAGTTGGTGGACAGGGAATAAATTTTGAGACTTGCCTATCAACATTTGGATAAGCTATTTAATGGCTATAAAATTTTTGACATATCCAGATCTTATTCAGTCAACCATGAAGCACTGTAAATGCTTTGATATTAATTTCTCAAATTAAATAGATCATGGCCTCATTTTGACTTTATTATCCATGTTATCAGATGATTGACAGGTTTCAGAGTAGCAGCCGTGTTAGTCTGTATCCGCAAAAAGAACAGGAGTACTTGTGGCACCTTAGAGACTAACAGATTTATTTGAGCATAAGCTTTCGTGAGCTACAGCTCGCTTCATCGGATGCATGCAGTGGATTGATCACTTTTAGTCTTGATCAGCTAATTTTTTCTGTGCTAAAAATAGAAAACCTATTTAATCACTCCTTCATTGAATAACTTACAAATATTAATTTTCATTTTAAATAATCATTGGGTTCTAGTTAAATCTTCATTCACTGAAAGTGTTTAGTTGATATTGTTATATTGATTTTGCCTTATTTGTCATTGTGTGCCGGGCTGGTAGCACTACCTACTATTAAGGTTGCGCAACACTTCCCATTATAAGACCCTGCATTCACTTGCATGTAATTTTGCTGAACTCCAGCCATTTGAGTTGAAATTTTCCATGCTGGGTGACTGTCTCAGCCTGAATTGTTTTTTGGGGTGTTTTTTTGGGTTTTTTTTGTTTTGTTTTTTAAATTTAAGCCAAAACAGTTGAGCTGTTTCTGAGAACAAAGATTACCACTCCTCTGCTGCGGGCAAACACTTGCAAAAAGCATCCCCCTCTAGTAGTCCACAGTGAGGATGGCAATCTACTACTGCTGTCAGTTACTCTGCTAGCTCAAGTAACAGAGGCCAATGTGGTACAACCTAGTTTGGCCCCCTTGTGCAGATGCACTATGATGCTGTCTTTAATTGCATAATCCCTTCTTTCTGAATTGTTTTTTGTATAGTTATATCCAGTGCTTGGATTTTGTTGTAAAATGTTATATTATAATGTATTAAAATGTTTAATATATGGAGAGAGAAAAGGAAAAAAGCTGTTTTTTTTCTGTCCCTGCCTTATCTTATGCTGCTATCAAAGCATGTTATTCAGATGAAATGTTGAAGGGTTAATTATATAACTTCATTATTGGATGGGTTTCAGAGTAACAGCCGTGTTAGTCTGTATTCGCAAAAAGCAAAGGAGTACTTGTGGCACCTTAGAGACTAACCAATTTATTTGAGCATAAGCTTTCGTGAGCTACAGCTCACTTCCTGATGAACTTCCCAATGTTCTGATTGGTTCTGTTCTTTGAAGTGAGTCCAGAATGGGGTAAAGAGCCAGGGTAGAATTCAACATACTATAGTTAAGTTGTGCTCTGATCAATCTTTTACCATGATGGTGAGCCACTGGTATTTCACTAGCTAGATCATCTTCTGCATGGCTTTCTTGGTCTTTGCCCCATGCATATAAATTCATATAACGTACACTAGTGTGACACTGTCCCATTTCTCTCTTAGCAAAACAGAAGGGAAAACCAGATGAAATTTATGCCGTTTCAACAGAGTTGACAGTTCCAGAGGAAGCTGCTAAGGTCTACAACAATTCCCAAGCAAACATAAATAACAGTAACCAAAATAAGCCTTTTCATCCCTCATTAGCCCAGTTTCCTTCTGAGGAGGAAGAAATAAACAGTCTTGGAAGTGAAATAATTAAATTGACAGAAGAACAGGCAGCTGCAGAACTGGAAGGGAGCAGAAGAGAAAGTCTACTGGAGGGCCAGAGTACAATGGACCAATCTGACCTTAGCAGCTCATCCAAGAAAGAGTGCCTCTTGTCCAGCCCTGACCTATTTGACCCTGCGGAGACATCAAACTCCAAGAATGAGCATGCAGCTGAAAATTGGGTCCTGAAAGACCATGAGGAAACCTCAGAGAATGATTATGAAAATGTAAATAAGAGAGAGGGTGGAAATGGCAACACACTGGACACTAAAGACACAGAAGGATGTGGAGAACTAACTGTTTCAACATCTGACTTAAACAACATCTCCAGTAATCCCCCTGAACCTGAGTGTGACAAATCATTTGATCCTGCTGAATGCTCTGAATATTTGGATAACAGCATGGCTTGTGGTATGAAATCCAAGATCTCAAGCTTCTCCCTGTCATCCTCTTGCAGTGGAAGCTGTGCTGCCGTGAATACGGATAGTCACTGAATTAATCTGCTATAGAATTGGTTTTTTTACATTGGTCTGTCAGCATTTGTCCATTAAAAAGATGTTTTTCTATTAACATTGACTGTGCTTAACCAAAATAATGTAAATATATAAAATGGATAGAACTTGAAAATGATGAGGGGCAGGGTTAATGATGGCTCTGGTGTTTACAGTGATTGAAGTTTCTAGAGAGACTGACATAATTGAGAAAAATGGGGCCAGGAGACTCACCATTATCCTTTATCATGTCAAGTCCTAGCTGGGTCTTCATAGCATGTATGTTCTTGTCCAGTGCACAATGCCTACTGGTATGTATTTTAAGGGTTTCAAATGGCTATTTTCAGCAGATGAAAAACTTGAAATGATAAACTAAAAAGGATCTAAAGGTAACAGGCTTTTGTTTATTTTTCTAAACTTGCATTCTCTCTGTGTATATTTGCTGAGAATGCATATTTAGAATAGCAGCATTTGGTCCCTACTGAAAAGCAAAGTGGTTTTGAAAAGTAGCCCCTGTGCATGAAGTTTCCATCTCTTAAACCTCCATATCTCCTCTACATTCCTCTGAAGTTTTCCTTCCTTTCCCCGAGAAAACAGGGGGGACTTATGTCTCAAAGTGTTAAGGCCCCATTCCAACTGAAGCTCTTAAAGCTGCTCTAGTAGAGGGAAAGTTCCCCAGGGAAGTAAAAAATTATCCTAGGGGACATAGCAGAACTGCCTAGGGGAAGAGAACATGTGTATGTGTATATATATATATATAGGCCAGCTTCCTATTGTGTGCTGCTAGTACCAATTCATGGGACTATGTTCCTCCACCTTGGCCTGGAGTCGCCTGTGTGGCCCCTGGTGGGAGATTGAGTGGATCTAAGCCTATCTCCACTTTTGTTAGGTATAAAACAAAAATGTGAATGTGAAACTCTTCCTTTCCTCCCCCGGCTCACCAGTCTTTTGGATAGTGGTGGGGTTATTCTTTGGGCCCCAGTTGCCCCTTTAAAATTCTTCCTAACCTGACACGTAGTCTGCAAGAAAAATCTTCTGGTGTTAGAGTGGGGGGCGTGCAGAGAAAGTCCCCATCTCTCGAGTGATGGAGTTGTGCCATGCTGCCCCTGGGAAGGCAGCAGCAAGGGAATACTTAATGTTGGAGTTCACAGCTGTGAGAGCTGGGGAGGCACTTCCGCTCCTCTTTCTAGAACGGGGAACAGTCTCTGCAGCTGTGGAGCTTCTATGGGCCAGCAGCCGTGGAGGCAATTTTTCTGCTGGCTTGGGACCTAATTGTCTGTAAATGTTCATTTCTCACTCCTAGAACTTGAAACCAATCAGAGAGAATTAAACCAAATTTAATAAACTACTACTAATAAAAAGGAGAATCCCTCCCAGATTGAGCCTTTGTTTGACAAATATGTGCCAGCTGCAGATTTTTACAGCCCACTTGTCAGCTACTGAAAAACAAGGTTTGTATTAGCAGCACTGACAAACTCGTCTCTATATGGATACTGAACTAGCAGGTGCTGCCATAATCAAAGGTGTTTTGATTCCATGAACAGTTTGGGCTTGTCAGAAGAAAGAATATATGTAATGGTTACATCTGAATATAATGAACGATGGGAGGCTGAAAAATGTGACCTGCCTCTTGTTTTTGTGCATTCCCCTAAGAGGGGCATGCATGTAACCCTTTCTCTGCTGTCTGTCTGCTCTTTTCTTGCTGTGTGCAGGCAATAAAGGAATACTTGTATCACTCCTCTAAAATGCTTCCTTTCTACTTAAAGTACTGTGGCATTGCATCACACTGGTATCAACAGCCCCCTTTGAACTAGTTTGTTCCAAATTCAGATGCCTTGGGAATATGCTACACTGAAAAGTTCAAGCTTTCTTCCCTGGCCCCAGTTATATTTATGTTCCTCAAAACCCAAAGACCAAGAGGGGCTGTTGCTATTAAAGGTAAAATAACTGATTACATTATTGACTCAGTTATTTATATGACACCACTGGCAAGCATGAAGAAAAATAGACATGCACTGAAATAACTGAAGAGATTTTTACAGGGTTTTGTAATGTTTAAAATATAACCCTCCCCGTAATGTTTGTTCCAAGGAGTGTATTCCTTTCCACCTTTCATCACAGCCTGAGGCAGTCTGAAGCTAAATGCTAGAGAAGTTTTAATAAAAATGCAGCCAGAATTGAGGCTGGCTTTGATTTTTCTTTTTTTAATCCCTAAATGTCAGTGTTTGTTTATACAGCTTAACTCTGAAATGTTGAAGGTATGTGCATGCTTGATTCTCCTCTCCCATACGTTGGCGTAGAGGCCTGAGGCAAAGCTCATTGAAGTCAATGGGAGTCTTTCCCTTGACTACTGTAGGCTTTGGATCAGTCATTAAAATAGGAGTAATCCCACTGAAATCATTATGGTAATGGTGTAAACCTGGCACAAGTCAGAGCAGACTCAGGCTGACAGGCATCTTTAACACACAAAACTGTTGTTTTTGTTCTGATATGGCTGGCAGGCTGCTCTTTGAAAAACCTCCGGTAAATTAGATCCTTCTATGGATTAATCTCTCCCCATTCCTCCCCACCTAAATTCCTCTTCTGTACCCTTGCAACCACTTGCTGGCACAGACTCTGGCTAGGAGGCTCCCTGCAGACCTCACTTCAGTACCACATAATTTCCCTGTCTACAGGGAGTCCGGTGCAATGCATTTTGTGCCCTTTTCTACACAGGGGACTGTGCATCCTCCCGGCTGTGCTTTCAGCCTTCATCCTTGGGACTTGAGCCTTTACAGACTGAGACATGAAGCTTCAATACAGCACCAAATCACTCTTAAAGTAAGATTTGTTTGCTGCAATAAAATTACAGTTGACGCTGAATGTTGGGGGGGGAAGGGAGGGTTATTTTCCTTTTACTGGTGCTGCTGTTACACTAGTATAACTGTTGTCTTTACTGGAATTACTTCTGATTTACACCAGCCAGGAGAAGAATCAGGCCTTCTCTGTTGAGACCTACATGCTGTCTCCGTAGGACTTTAAACCATGCTCTGACAGGTACACCCAACCATAAACCACCCTCCTCACTGATAGGGGAGGGCGGGAGACAGAGTGGCAGCTTCAAATCCAACATTTCAAAAACTGATTTTTAAGCATGCTGTTTCATAATCAGACCAGATGACTTCCCTTATTCTATACCCTTTTGAAAGACCGTGAACTTGTGCTGGAGCCCAGCAGCAAATACATGTTTTATCTGGGAGAAAAGAGGGGGAAAAAAGACCCAGACCCTTTAAATTAAACCTATTACAGAAAAGATGTTCACTGAATCTTTAAAACGTAAATTTGTGAAAATGACAGATTAAGAATGATCTTTTAAAGCACTGCTTCCTTTCTAAGTGAGACTATTTTTATGCATAGGGCAACTTGTATAATAAAGAAATTAGAATTTCTTTCATCCACATGAGCCCAAGAATGTATTTTAGAATCTTAACTGAGATTAATTTTTAAAAGATTGGGATTTTTTTTACCAGTTGCTGTTTTATTTAAAGAAAGATATAGCTTTTATTTATTTGCAAGCCTTTCCTTTGTTGCAATCTACAGTCACCATGTAACATGACAACTATATATAAGTATATATATTTTGGCTCCTGGAATAAAGACAAATTTCCAGATTTGTTTTGTCCTTTATCTTCTCCCTTATTAATATGGGAGGGACGTTAATTATGCCTTAGTGTTTTATCAGTGGGTCATGTATTAAATTGTGGTCATACTTTCTTTTTATAAAACAAGGAATGTAAAATTTTATTCAATAACTTTCTTCAGTTTGTATAAAAAAAAATCTAAATTGAAAGTCTCTTCTACTGTCACTTATTCCTTGCAATCTGAACAGACTAATTTGCTATATTTGTGTGGGTATGGAAGATCACACTATGTACCCTTGCCTTCAAAATATTAAATATATTTTTTAAATTAATGTATCTACATTGTGTTAACAGCATTACACAATTTTACCAGCTGTGTTATCTAGTAGTAAGCTCTCCAAACATTTCCAAGCTACTTATTTAAAAAAAAAAAAAGCCAGAACAGTTCTTGTAAGTCTACTTTCAAATGTAAACAATGTGATTCGGGTACAGGCGAATGGATAACTCAAACCAGTTAAGATTACACATGTTGGAGAATAAAACCAGCAAATATAAGTAGAATAGTATAATGGATCAGAAGTTAAAAATAGAAATAATGTCTATACTCTTCCTGAATCTGAGGAGAAGGCTATTATCTAGCTTTACTAGGCTACCACACAAAGCTGTTGAAGTTATAGAAATCTTTATACTTTTCAGATATGTAGAAAAACACTGCAGAGCATCTTAACCAAAAGCAGTTTTTCATTAATTTGTCTTTTTCTTTGTACCTCAGCTTGTGATCGCTCAAGAGATCTGTTAGAATGGACAAGCTCTTCCCAGATTTCATAAACTAAATATTTTGCTAGTCTTACCATGTTGCACTAAACTTTTGAGCTGAATAAATGGGAGTTTAAAGTTTAAAAAAAAAATTACATTGCAAAGTTGAGTTGATGCTGTTTTTTATTAATCTGCTTACAGAAGGGAAAAACCTCTAAAGAGTAATATGCATTTCTCAGAGAGCAGTAGGACAGAGATCCAATGGAAACAGGAAACCTTTCGCATGTCTCTCATTGATCAACTACATGGACTATATCTATTCTGTGCTGCCTAGGCAATGGATGGTATGGTGGTCTTTAGTTAGGCCTGGTTGTTTTGTGCTCATTTGTGATCCTCTTCTTCCTCCTGTCTGTAATGTCAGGAAGCTTTTTCTCCCATAAGTTTTTGTTGCATATCCCAATGACACAGCAAGCTAGACGTTTGCCAGCATTCCCATTCTCCAAACTGGCTTTATTGTTACCCTTGCCCATGTCATCTTCCTGTTCATGGATCACAATGGATCTCCCCATGATGGAGTAGGGGCCAAACAGAGTGGCGAGCAGATTTGACTTGTATTTTCTAATTTTGCCTTCTTTAGAGTAGAAGTTGCCAAAATCCCCTGGATGGCGAGGGTGGTTCACGTTGAAAGGGTTATAGTGCCCCCCAGCAGAGTCACAGCTGTTGCTGAGGTCTCCGAGCTTATGGATGTGAATAGCTCTGCCAGACTGATTGCTTCCTGATGGAAACCCATTCAAGTCAAAGAGAGCCTCTAGTTTTCCATTTGGGTAGGACTGTCTGAACAAGACTTGGCCTGTCACCTGTGGCTTGTCAGCATCTAGGTTGGAGCTGGGCTTCACTTCACAGGTGGCATAACCTGCCCGGTCAGTCTCCTCATTGATGAACTGTGGGTAGAGTAAATTCTGCCACAGGTCATTCACTTTTTTCTGTATGTCTTGAAGTGGGCTGTCTCCATTGGAATCAACCTCACCTTCTCCCCTCACAACACCAGATGCAGAGAGGCCCTGGCTGATGGCCAGGTAAAGGAACAGAAACATGTCTGCAATTCCCAACCTGCAAAATACAAAAGGCTACAAAGAGGCAAGGGAAAAAGTGCCATGATTTTTTATTGTGTGGAAGGAAGAGTGACCCATTATGGCGAAAGGGACAGGCACATCATTAGCTTTTAATATTACCAAGCAAAACAGCTGAACTGTGTGGTCACGACACACTCTGCTTATTTCTAAATCTCGCTACAATGATTAATCACCTGACTAACCTAGAACGCTCTCTTCACATGCAGTTTTTAAACCTACATAAACTACCAACTATGAATGTAAAAATATCAGCAATCTAGAGCGCAGAGCAGGTCTGCAATATCTTCCTTCTTGCAGAAATCAAATCTAAAACTTTATTCAATTTTTGAATTAGTATTAAGAATTTTTTCCCTAAATCAAACCCCTCTAGGAAAATCTGCCAGGAGACTTTATTGTGGGCTACACATTTGCAGCCAACTGATTATGAAAAACAATCCTGATGTTGCCTACCTTTTCAAAGATTTTTCCAAAAGCTCTTCACAGTGGGTTGCAGTCTCTGCTTTTGTGAACTTGGAGCAGTGATCAGCCCAAATTTCAGACCTCTCTGCAGCTGAGACTTATGAGAGCTGCCTGTTTATGTAAAAGTTGGGTAACACTACTCATGGGAGTGGCCAATAGAACTCTGGGAAGAGAGGAGGAAAAAGTTTAACTAGGAACTTTTTAGAAAGGATAAACAGTTTGTCTCCTTTTCCTGAGTCCATACAGCAAACTGGCTCTGAGACCCCCCTGACTCCCCCTCCCGTCCCCCCAAATGATTACCAAGCTTTTAAATTCATCTTCCCTTTCATGATTTCATGTGTGTGTTTAAGGCATATGAGTGGCAGAGGGAAAGAGAATTTTATCAGGGTACAGTCATCTTTGTTTAGACCATTCTTCCACTTAAATCTATCGTTTCACAGATTTTGCTAGGTGCTGCAGTTTATTTCATTAGAAATAATGATAGCAGCTGCTTTAATATCAGGACATGATTTACATGAGCACATATGGAGCTGCTGGGATTACAGAATCTGGAAGGCACAATAAGAGCTCTAAAGCAGCGGTTCTCAACCAGGGGTCCGGCGGGCTGGGGGTGGGAGGATGAGAGCAGGTTGCCGGGGGGTCTGCCAAAACAAACCAGAGAGCAGGGCCCGTGTTAGACTTGCTGGGGCCCAGGGCAGAAAGCTGAAGCCCGAGCCTCACTGTCTGGGGCTGAAAGCTGAAGCCTGAGAAACTTAGCTTCATGGGGACCTCCTGTCGTGTGCGGCCCTGAGCAATTGCCCTGCTTGCTACCCCCTGATGCCGGCCCTGGCTTTTAATCTACTGAGTATGTATAAAAACAGTTGTGGCACAGTTGGGCCATGGAATTGTTATAGCATGGGGGGGTGGAGGGGGCTGAGAAAGAAAAGTTGAGAACCCCTGCTCTAAAGCCTTATGAAAAACTTTTAAGAACAACTTTGCGTCTCTATAAAAATTATCAAAGAGGATCCCCTCCCTGCAAACCCATTCTTGCCAGGCTGTTTGTTCTGTTGCAGTGGGTTATTGTGGAAGTGGTTAATTCTTTCCACAGTGTGTGTTTTGGGTAAGTATTTCTGCAGCAGTGGGGTGTCAGATGTAAGCACGGAGTGCGATTGTTGCCCAGAAGCTGACTGAAGAGCCTAGATCAATCTATAATGCACACACATTTAGTTGGCTTTTGAATTAAGAAATGTGCCGCTGTTGGCAGGACTGTAGCGTTACTGGTAGCATTTTGAAGTGCCATACAGGAGAGTTGGTTTGGATTAGGAATCCCAGTCTCTGAGCCTAACTAACTGGAATTGCTGCAGAGATAGAGTGGCTCCTGATACGCAAGGAAAACTCTTCTGCCTTCTCTACGCTAGAAAATTGTTGAGGAAAAAGCTCCTACCAGTTCAGTAGTGGTGGTAATTGGGGTGTGCATGGCACTGCCAGCTTCTGGAATTGTTAGCACTGTTAGTTAATTCTCATGGAACATACTCTAGATGCAGTTTACAGTCATACCTGCTTACTGGAGAGCTGATTTTTGTCTGGGGAAGGAGATCAGAGAGGAGGGATGGTCCATCAGTTAGGGCTACGAGGTCTGGGTTCAAATCTTTGTTCTGCCACAGTCTCCCTGCATGACTGTGGGCAAGTCATTTCATTTCCCTGTGCCTTCGTTTCCCATCTGTGAACTGGGGGAAAATAGAACTTGTCTGCCTCACAGGAGTGATGAGAGGATAAATACATTAAAGGTTGTGAGGTACGTGGGTAATACAGGGATGGGAGCTACACAGTGGCCTTAGGTGGAAGTTATGATTGGTTCATAATCTTAGGTAGGCACAGTCCAAGCTCAGGACTGAGACAGGAATACCTGAGTTGTGATCCTAGTTCTGACACGTCCTCCTTCAGTAGCCTTGTCCAAGTCACTTAATCCAATGGTTTCCTATCTGTAACAAGGAATTAATATATAATTACAGCACAGTGATGGAGTGAAACTAACTGAAGATAGTTTCTAAGATGTTTTGAAGAGATGAAATGCTCCACTGAAAAGTCAAGTTGTTTAAGACAAAAAATCCAAAAGGTTGAGGGAGGTCAGTTGTAATGTTGTAAAATGGGCAATTTCAACTTCTTAGATATATATAAAAGCGGCAAAGAGTTTTGTGGCACCTTATAGACTAACAGATATATTGGAGGATAAGCTTTCGTGGGTGAATACCCACTTCATCGGATGCATGTACATGCAGAAAACTTATGCTCCAATATGTCTGTTAGTCTATAAGGTGCCACAGGACTCTTAGTCTGGATCTGTAAAAGCAGCAAACACGGCTACCCCTCTGATACTTAGATATATAAAGTTACTGAGCATCCCATTGTGATGGGGTGCGCCACTCACTGCTTGTCTGGCACCTCCTCCTGGTCACTCTGGGGTGTCGACCTCAAGAGCTAATCCCCATTCTGTGGTCGCATGCCATCACACTGTCTCTCTCAGGTCTGCAGCTCCTCTCTTGTCCCAGAGGCCAGTGTCCTCTTCATGACTCAGCCCTCTGGCTAGGTCACTCAGCATTTCTCCTCTTCCAGGGTATAGTCCTCCAAATTCTCTCACTCCAGCAGTGACACAGGCAGTCTTCCCGTTCACTGCCCCTCTGGTGTAGGTCATGCCCTTGGTGGCTAGTGGTAGGGAACCTGGGCCCGCCCTCAACTTCAGGGGCCCGCCCTCAACTTCAGGGACCCTACACCCAGCAGTTCTGGGCTTTCCTCTCCCAGCCCTCATTGCTCCTTCCCTGGACTGCTTCCTACATCTCCTGGTTTCCCTCCTCTAGCTGGGTGTACCAGCTCCAAACCTTCCTCCTCCTTCCCAGGGAGGGTTTGTCTACACTAGAAACATAAGTCGACCTGTATTAGGTCAACTTACAGCCACTACACTAATTACTGCAGTAGTGCATGTCCACACTACCCTCTTTCCGGTGGTGCGCATCCTCACCAGGAGTGCTTCCACTGATCTCAAAGAGGCAGTGTGGGGAGCAAACATCTGTGTCTCAGCTTCACTGGCAGCTCCCTGCCAGGAGCCTGGGTGCCCCAGGGGCTCCAGGGCTCCCAGCACACTGTCTCCTGTTCTCTCCCTGGCTCCCAGCTGGGAGTGGGGTCTGGCAACTTGGGTTTCCACTTTGGGTATGGGAGGCAGCTGGGCTCTAGTTGCCCGACTTTCATGAAATTGGTGAGTCAGCCAACAGCCATGTAAGAAACAGTGTCTACACAGACATAAGTCTTTCTTACACCTCTCGTGGAGGTGGAGTTATTACGTTGGTGTAGAAGGGCACTTAATCACCAGGAGGAAGGCTGTAGTGTAGACACTGACATAACTGGGTCGACTTTTAAGCTGCCTTACTAACGGTGTAGTGTAGACCAGCCCAGAGTGACTGCTGTTTCCCAACAGCTCTGTCTGTTGCCAGCTTTCTGACTTTATAGGCCCTGCCTGTTCCTGCACTATTAAACCTGCTTGCAATTAATTCCCTGTTTCCCTGGCCCTTCCTCCAGGTGCAGCCTGTGGCATTAATAGACCTAACTACCCATCCAGTTCTGTGTGCGTCTCATCGCACTCATCAAGATAGGGTTTGAAGAAAGTATTTCTCCACATCAGAAATAATTTTCTTTTGGGGGAAGCTTGCTCTAGAACACACAGGAGGCCGAGGCTGTTTTTTGGCATGTGTACTCAGGAATGCACATGAGTTGGTTGAGCTGCTAAATAACCGTGGTGATAATTAAGTTTGATGTCCTTGCAGAGGGAGTCCTAATCCAAGACTTCGTGTTCTGACACTTTACTTGAGGTGAGTAAGTTATAAACCATTTTAAGGTGAATGTTAAGAAATTAGGGTCAGATCCTCAGCCGCTGTAAATCAGGATGGCTCCTTTGACTTCACTGTTTCTACATGGATTTCTACCAGCTAAGGGTCTGGCCATAAAAGGAAATTCAAAGAGCTAATAGTAAGAGGAAGAAGTTTTCTTGATGTACCTTACAAATGGGAAGCATGCAGGAGGCCAGCAGGGCATAAGGGGGGAAATCAAAGAGACTGTTTCACTGCACTCTAAATGATGTATTTCCAGTGTTCTTCACTTCAGAGAATATAGTAGAAATACCTACCCCGGGCTACCATCAGATATATTTTTAAAGAGAGACACTGAAGAACACAATAATTAAATTGTCATAAGTTACTCAGATGAGCTGGCTCACCTGTTGACTGATATATTACCTCAGCCCCTCTATTTAATAAAGAATATAACTTGTTAATGACCTTTAGTTAGGTTAGTCAACAAGGCATGGGAGGGAATACCAGAAGGACCTAACCTTGCACTGCTCTGCCATGATCCTTGCCATTTAAAAAAACAAACAAACAAACAAAAACCAGGACCTAACTCTTACTTGGGCAAAGCCTGATTCAGTGAAGAGACCCTTGAAGTCAGTGTAGGATTTAGCCTGAGTAAGAAATGCTGAGTGGTGCCCTGAGAGTAAATGCCACTGGTTGTGATGCAGTGTGTAAATGGCATTGGATGATTTATTTATTTTGCTTTTTATAATATGTCTTTAGATGTGGCCACAGTGCTACTGAGCTCGCATTAGCAGATAGCACCAGGTCTACTTCTGTCTTCTCTGCCCCGGATACAGCAGCTGACTGCTTTACTCTGTTTCTAGCTGAGAATGGAGCAATTATGAGAGCAAGTGGTTGAGCTTCGATCCAGCTACAATAGAAGTTGTGTGAGGAAAGCAAACTGAAGATCTTTTGAAGCTTAATCTGGTCCTTTGGTCTAAGGGCATGTACCTGCCTTTTGTTACTTATGTTCCCACTTTGGGAATCTGGTTAGATCCAAAGTTACTGTTGGATAGTAGCATTGAATCAACTAGTTGTATACAGTGTTATATGTAAATGTGTCAAGTAAGGTCTTTTATGAAATCGTGGAATGTTCTAAACCTGATGATTCTTAGGCGATCTGTATACAGCGATGGGTATGAATGGATGCATGTAGATCATTGTCATTGTAACCAAGGGTGCAACTACAGCATCCCCTCTCAGCAGTGCAGGAAGGACACCTCCAGTAGTGGATCATTACAGTTAATGGAAAGACATTGAAACTGAAAAGAAAAACCCCAGTCTTGGAAAACTAAGGAAGGAGGGAGTTTCCCCTGCTCTGTCTGGTAATTAAGAACTTGCGGGGGGAAAGGGGGTGGAGGATGGATTTAGGGAGACTTGAGACCAGAAGAGCTGTTGGAGTCACCCTGCAGAGGGTAACTAGGCAGGTGGAAGCCAGGGTGAGACCTTTATGCTTGTGGGCTAGCTCCTGGTGTCAGAGCTCTGAGCCATAGCAGCATAGTATTGTTGCTGGCACGCAGTGCCAGAGGTGAACAACAGCAAGGTTGTACATCCTTTCTTCAGCATACTTATCCAATAGCAAGCTGCCCTAGGTATCCATATAACCAGCCAATCCAGGCACCAGCTAGTTCCCTGGTTCTCTGTACCATCTGTTAAACCATACATGAAGCTGCTTTATTCAGCATTGTTCTTCCATATCTGCCCTGTTTGGCCTTGTTTAATTTCAGGTAGTCTGACTCTGCAACATATTGTTGCAGATCCCTCAGCATAACTGCTGTGAGTGCCTCCAGGTGGAGGAGGGGCCAAGGACACTTGGGCCTAGTGCAAGGGGGGTTCATCGACACTCGTGGTCTTCCATCCCCTCGAGTTACCTAGTGGCCATGCCCCAGTGTCCCCAACAACTCCCTCCTTTGAGAACACTCAACAGCCTTGGCTCTGAGTTTTCTCACTTGGGCTACTTATTTCTTTACAATAGGACTTTGCATAAGCACTTTGTGATAGCCCTGAAGAGAATGACTTATTAACTTTTGCAAAAGGGTCCTGACACATGAGACTGCACAGCATAATACCATTAATATAAGCAATACAGGAAACAGAAGTTTCAGTAACAGGCTAAATAAACCACCAAGCCAAAACGACAAACCCCAGCCTGAAAACAAGGTTTGCAACCAATTGCTCTCGGGGGCAGTATAGGCAACCTGTGCTCCGGCTCGGGCATGGGCCTCAGCCTGTACCACCTTTTCATAGATCTCATAACTGCTATCATTTACATATACACAACATCGGGGCCCAACGAGGGCACAAACCCCTCCTTGGGATGCCAAAAGATAATCCAAAGCCAGCCTGTTTTGGAGGGAAAAGGTCCTGAGCTGCTGTACCTCTTTATTTAATGTTTTTACTGCTGAACCTAAATCACTAACCGAGTCCTCTAACTCTAAGGCAACTTTCTCAAGTACCATTTGCAGCCTTACAGTATGGCGGCCTATGCACTCCATGGCTGGCCCGGTAAACAGTGGTTCTATTCCCAGTACAGAGCACCCTACAAGCTTCTCGGTTGTGAGGGGATTCTTTATATTGCCCTCCAATGCTGTAGTCAGTTGCCACAGGGTCTTTTTTCGTGACTCAGCAGTGGTATCTTTACTTTGGGCAGTGTGGCAGTTATTGACAGATGAGGAACTCCATGAGCTATATAACAGCTACCTGTCCAGTTGGCTGGCAGCACCTTGTAAGCCTTTCGGCCACATACAAAATAGTGACCCCATAGGGCCCAGTAAGGACTGTTTCTTTAGGGGATTCCTGGGATATTTAAGGCTGCTTTGGCTGCTTTTCCAAACAGTTCATATGCTCCTAAGGGGGCATCCCATCCTCCTGATTGGGTACAAGTGGGAGTGTTTCTAATTGTGCTGTTCAAATTACACTCGCCATAGGGACCAGTACAAACCCACCATTGGCTTGCTACATTGGAGATATTAACCAGATGGCAAGTTATATTTCCAAACCCTTCTTTTGTGGTAAGATTATTTGTAAGAGTTTCCCTAAAAGGGGAGGAACCATTACACCCACACTGCTGGCCTCCCCTCTTGGTCTTTATCCGATACCCATCAGCCCCCTGTGTAATAACACAGGAGCTCTTTCCCACAGGATGCCCAAAGTGATCAGATTGGTTTGGGTGAAACATAACACTCCCTCAGTGAGTACTGCAACTGAATACTGGTCCTGATAGGTGGCTTGCTGTAAAGAGGTCTTGTTCCAGAACGGCGAGTCCGTTCTTTCCTGCTCTTTGGTGGTGGCTAATTCTGCTAGGGTCAAGGGCAGCATGTCAAGGGGCATTCCCATTTTGGGGGACAGTAGAGTTGGAGCACATACCCAGCAATCAGTCTGGTTTGTTAAAGAAGCAACATGGTGCGCAAGCGAAACAAAGGAGTTATGCTCCCGATATGCACAGTTTGGAAATAACAATACAGAGAATAACAATGTTACCCAATTAATTATTACCAGAGTCTTCCCAATCCAGGGTCTCCAGTACCTGAGTGGGCCCATTTTAGCATTAAGGTGCCCGCTATTTGTGTCTCTTAAACAGTAGCTTTAGCCCGAGATCGTCACGAGATGAGGAGTCAGCAGGTTGGACGGTCCACTGTCCTGCTGACGAGGGGGCGGGTACTGCCTTCAGACGAGAGTGATGGATCCAGTTCTTGTGTCCCTCGATCTTTGGCGCTGTATGGGAGACCAGCAGGACGGTGTAGGGTCCTCTCCACTTTTCCTGGAGAGGCTCGTCTTTCCAGGTACGAACAAGCACAGAGTCACCGGGCTGTAAGGAGTGGACGGGAGAGTCCAAGGGGAGAGGCTGGGAATCCTTGGTATACCTGTGAAGAGACAAGAGAGCAGCAGACAGGGAACACACATACTGAGACAAAAAAACATTACCCAACTCCCATTCCCTTGACAGAACGGGGGTGCCATTCATAGGCCATGCCCTTCCAAACATAATTTCAAAGGGACTAAGCCCTAATCTACCTTTTGGGAGAACGCGGATACAGAGTAGGACGAGGGGCAAAGCATCAGGCCATCGCAGTGAGGCTTCTTGGCACACTTTTGAGACATGTCGTTTAAGGGTCTGATTGGTACGCTCCACTACACCACTGGCTTGCGGTCTCCAGGGCGTATGGAGTTTCCAGGGGATCTGTAAGGCATGTGAGATGCTTTGAATGATTTTTGACGTGAAGTGTGTCCCGTTGTCAGATTCCATCCACTGGGGGAGTCCAAAGTGAGGAATGATCTCCTTAAGAAACTTGAAGGCCACTGTTCTGGCAGTGCAATTACGGCATGGAAAGGCTTCTGGCCATCCGCTGAACCGATCCACTAGGACGAGGAGATATTTGAACCCTTGGGTCTGGGGAAACTCAGTAAAGTCTATTTGCCACACTTGTCCAGGGCCTGGTGAGTTCCAGGTGGCACAAGATGTCCCGGTCGGGGGTTATTCTTTTAGCAGACTAAGCAGTCCGCTTGTACCTGGGCAGCCAGGGGTCGGAGTCCGGAAGTGATAAAGTATTTTCCCATTAGTTGGATAAGTGCTTCCCTGCCAGCATGAGTGGTTTGATGTAGTTTCTGCAGCACCGGACGGATCAGGCCCTTTGGTAGGAGGACCTTCCTTTCCGGGGAATGGAGCCATCCCTCCTTTTCCCGGAGACCGAGTTTGTCAGTTAGCTCCTCCCCAGAGTACTGAGGGGTTGGAAGCTCCCCTACTGATGGGATAAGGGCATGCATATGGGCGTTCTCAGTCTGAGGGGATGGCAGCGTGGCAGCATGCTTAACCTCTCTATCTGCCCGGGCGTTACCTCTGGCCACGATCTTGATCTTCCCTGTGATGGGCTGTACAGTGTATCACCGCCACTTCTGTGGGAAGTTGTACTGCTTCTAAAAGCCAGAGGATTTGGGGCCCGTACTTGACTGGGGAGCCTTGGGCTGTCAGCATTCCCCTTTGCTTCCATAGGCCAGCATGAGCATGCGGCACACCAAAAGCATACTTTGAATCAGTAAAAATGTTGACCCGCTTTCCTTTTGACAGTTCAAGTGCACGGGTCAGGGCTATTAGTTCAGCAAGCTGGGCAGAGGTCCCAGCAGGCAAACCTTCAGCTTCCACAGTGTCATGGAGGGTCACAACAGCATAACCCGACCTCCTTTGCCCACCTATTACGGTACTGCTACCATCAGTGTACCACTCATAATCTGCATTTGGGAGGGGTACATCCTTTAAATCTGGATGGCTGGAGTACTGGGTATCTATGATCTCTAAACAGTCATGTTCTTGTTCCTCTGTTTCTGGCAAGAGGGTGGCTGGGTTAAGGGAGGGGCAAGGCTGTAAGGTGACTTCAGAGTTCTCTAACAGCTTAGCCTGATACCGAGCAATCCGAGCCTGGGTGAGCCAGAGCCCTTGGGGTCTAGCAGACCCTTGGTGTCTAGCAGGGCTCGGACCATATGGGGAGTATAGATTTGCATATCCCCTCCCAATGTTAGCTTCTCGGCTTTCTCAAGCACTAGGGCAGTAGCTGCGGCCTCCCATAAACATACCGACCAACCCTTTGCAACCTGATCCAGTTGCTTAGAAAAATAAGCCACGGGACGTCTCCATGCTCCTAACAGCTGTGTGAGCACTCCTAGGGCCACCCCCTTTCGTTCATGTACATACAACTGAAACAGCTTAGAGAGATCCGTCAGGCCCAGAGCTGGGGCTTCCATCAACTTCCTTTTCAAGATTTTAAATGCCCTGACAGCCTCTGGGGTCCAATAGAAGGGGTCGTGATCCGTTCCCTTGACACAGTCGTACAGGGGTTTAGCCCATAGTCCAAACTCTGAGATCCAGATCTTGCAAAAGCCTGCCATACCCAGAAATGCCCTGAGCCGCTTACGATTACTTGGGGTAGGAACTTGACAGATAGCTTCCTTTGTTTTGCTTGAAAGCTAACGCTTCCCTTGCCTTAGCTGTAACCTGATTCCGCTCCACCTCAGACAACAGAGTTCTCAGGAGGATATTACAGTTGTCCCAATCCGGCTTGTGTCTACTGAGGCACCCCTCAAAGACTGAAATAAACCAGCTTGGGTTCATGGAGAATTCCCCAGTGTTTTACAAGCTGCTAGGTCTATGGGATTGAATGACACATGGGTGTAAACTTGCATAGTGGTAGCCTGACGTCCGTCTGCCGCTGGGCGAGCCACAACAGTCTCAGTAATCAAAGGATAGAGTCCCACTGAGGGGGCAATCTCTGTAACCCGAGACATTCTACCCTTATAAGGTGGGGGTGTGGGGGCTGAAGGGGACACCGAATCTGCCATTACAACAGTGGGGGGGGGGGCGGTTCTGGGGACTAACATTAGCTGCTACCGAGCCAGTTGGAGTCAAATTACAGCTCTGTTCTATCTCTTAAAGCCATAAACACTTGTGCATACAGATGTTCATTCCATTTACCCATTCACTGACAAAACAAAACTAATTGGAGGATCGTATTATAATTAATTGACCCTCCCTGTGGCCACCGTTCCTGGTCCTCTAGCCGATATTGAGGCCATTCTATTGTACAAAACTTTTTCAATTTGCTTTTTGTCATTGGATCTGATCCAAACACTTTCCAGTTTCCTAGAATGCATTCTAGGGGCGTACACTGTGCCCTAACCCCCGAGCTCTGTCCCAGTCCCATACCTACAGGGTAACTCTAGGCGTCCCCAGGTTCCAACAGAGTATACAATCCGGATTTCAAAAGGTTCCTACCTTACCCCAGGGACCGGTTCCCCACCGTCGCCCGCAGCTGCTCCTCCCCCATGTCCAAGGGACCGGTTCCTCACCATCGCCCACAGCTGCTTCACTATATGAGTGTGTTGCACCGTTGTGCCCTCTGGGCTCGATCAAATCACGTCTGCTCCGAGGCCCCCGATGAACTCACCGGTGCACGCTGGGCGTCGGTTCTCGCCGCAATCCTCGACCTCCAGGAGGGGTCCGGGCAAGGCTAAATAGCAGCCTCGTTGTCCACCCAGGGACGCTGAAAGCTGTTGCCGGCACCCAGTGCCAGAGGCGAACAACAGCAAGGTTCGTTGCCCGGTATGCGTCATCCAGTAATCACAATGGGGTGGAGAAGCAGAAAAGTTTATTTGCAGCTGCAAACAAGGTACAGGGAGAATAGAATCTCAAATCCTGCACACAGAGCAGGAAGTTACACAGGCTTTTTTACATCCTTTCTTCAGCATACTTATCCAATAGCAAGCTGTCCTAAGTATCCATATAGCCAGCCAATCCACTTACCAGCTAGTTCCCTGGTTCTCTGTACCATCTGTTAAACCATACATAAAGCTGCTTTATTCAGCATTGTTCTTCCATATCTGCCCTGTTTGGCCTTGTTTAGTTTCAGGCAGTCTGACTCTGCAACATATTGTTGCAGATCCTCAGCATAACTGCTGTGAGTGCCTCTAGGCGGGGGAGGGGCAAGGACACTTGAGCCTAGTGCAAGGGGGCTTCATTGACACTCGTGGGCTTTCATCCCCTCGAGTTACCTAGTAGCCATGCCCCAGTGTCCCCAACAGTATTAAGGCACCCAAAGTTACAAGAAGGCAGTGCCAGATCTGGTCTGAGGCATCCTCAAAAGGTTACAGTGGGGTATTCTGCAATCTTTTTGCAACAAGGAGGTTAGTTGGCCGTTGCTGATGTATAGTGGAGTTTGCTGTTGATTTTGTCTTTGTTACAATTTGTGCTTATACAAGAAATATTAAGGGGCACTGAGAGCCTGGAATAGCCTTCTTTTAAAACTTTTAAATAAATACATACAACTGGAAGGAAGCTGTGCACATTTCCAGCTTCCCAGGGAATGCAGCACAGTGAGAGCTGAACTTAAATAAAAATACTGCTCTGAAAGGAAACTAATTTCTGCTAAAACAGAGGAGAGGCTCACATGCCTTCCAAGCTGGTCTTACTGATCAGCATCTGACTTGGCTGGCAGGCCAGCCAGCCAGTTCAAAAAAAAATTCTTGAAATTCCTGCACTTTAAGAGCTTGGGATAAAATCACTTTGTAAGTGGGAAGAGGGAGAGAGAGGCCTTCAATAAGCTAGTCTGGAAACAATCCATCTAAAAATTAGAACCAGATCTGTCAGTAGAATTTAATTTTGTGTGTGTGTACAAGATAGAGAATTAACCCAATTATGAGGACAGTTATTGTATACAATTACATAGTGTTTGGGTCTGTTCACTATTAGATAATATATTGATGGCCTCTTGTAAATCATGCGTGCATCAAATTAAACTGGAGGGTGTAAACACTGATTATTTCTCTAATGGTGAGGGAAAGCAAAGAAATATATCAGCCTTGAAGGTCACCTCGTAGTCGACCGCTGTAGTGGAAGGACCTCAGCACTATTGTCAATGGGTCCAAACCCAAGAGCCACTGGAGATTTGGGCCAGTAGTTCAGTAATATGAGGCGTAACCAGGCAACAAATATTTAAAAGATAAATCTGTCAGAATTGATTCAGTATCCCAACAAACACTGAGTGCATTGCAAAACCCAAATGCCTTTTCCCATGAGTTATGTCACACGGCTAAGAGAATAGGACTTTTGACCTCTGTTACAGGCATTTACCATTTAAACGGGCACAGTTAGACAAAGAAGATACTTGGAATTTAATATCGATTTCACCTCACCAACCCGGTATTCACTTCATGTTTGATCTAGAGTTATTTCTCTCCCCTCTGTAATAGCGTACAGAGTAGATGGGATCTTAGTTTCAGCTTCTCTCAGTGAATTGCATTACCCTTCTTTGTTCTTAGCTGGCATTAAGTTCATTAGCCCATCGCTTTACCCTGCTTAAATGAGGTGAGTGTGTGTTCCGATATGTACTGTCTCAAAAGCTGGTCACTTGGTAGTTGTGGTTACCAGACACTGAGGGATCCAGCTGAGCTGTGGGATCATTCTCTCTTTCTTCTCGGCTGTGGTCTTGGCTTCAAGTCTGGTTACTGGTGTTGTCAGAACCCAGGTGTATTCCTAAGGAATTCAGGGGGAGCGCTCACCATACTACTTAACAGCCAGGTCTCTGGCATAGCTATCCTCTGCGAGGAGTCGCCCCTGCACTTGTGTATAGGTCTAACTATACACATAGTCACTGCACAAGCATGTTGATTCATTGGTGGCTGTGAACAGATTGTGATGCTCCTGAGCGCTTCTCTAACTAATTCACTCTGTTATCTTACTCTCATCACATACCTAGTCATTCTGCTTCTTTTGAAGTTTGCTACATTTCTTCAATACTTAGTGTGCTTATTAGAGGCTCTCTGAGTCCATGCACAAAAATTAATATGGAAACCAGCTCCCTGAGGCATGCAGTACATGCACGCACTGCAAAAGCAAGATTTTATTGCTGCTTGCCTCATCTTCCCTTTTTTCTCTCCCCAGTTGGATGGTTGGTTGTTATACTCATATAAATGGTACATCAGTTGTGCCCAAACGTCCCAATCAGATTTGACATAACATAACAATCCCCATCCGACCCCAAAGAGCTCATCTTAAAAGTGCTTATGATCATTTAAGCCTTGATCGTTTCTCTCCCTTGGTCTAGAAGGCATTATGCAAATTGACAGACAGTGTATATGTTGTCATCTTGATTTAAGCTTTATCTCCATACATTTAAAAAAAAAAAACCAGAAGGGACCATTGTGATTATTTTGTCTGATTTGCTGTGTAACTCAGGCCATAGAAACTTCCCTGTATTCATTTCTTCTTCAAGTCCAACAGGTATGGTTAAACAAGAGCATCTCTCTTAGAAAAGCATCCAATTCTGATTTTAAAATGTCTAGTGATGGAGAATCCACCATAACCCTTGGTAAACTGTTCAAATCGTTAATTACCCTAAAAAAAAAAGATTGCCTTATTTCTCAAAGTAATGTGTCTAGCTTCAGCTTCCAGCCTTTGGAGCATGTTATAGCTTTGTTTGCTAGATTAAAAATCCCTCTATTGCAAATTTCTATACCCCAGGTAGATACTTATAGACTGATAATCAAAGAGAAGGTTAAAGTGTGACAAACTAAACAGATTGAGCTCCTTGAGTCCACCATTACTAGATGTGTTTTCTAATCCTTTACTCATTTGCGTGGCTCTTCTCTGAACCCTTTCTACAAAGTTTAAGATCATACAAACTTTTGTATACAGAAGTATCCTTTGGTTTTCTTTTTCCCTTTTTCGGTTTTCCTTCTTCCCTCCTCCTGCCACAAATCAGCTGAGATTTATCGTTTTGTTTTTTAAATATTTGGTAACGCAAAGTGGGTTGTTACATTTTACTGCCTTCGGATTGAGATTTATGATCACTCTATAGTCTAGTGCCGGGATTCCCAAATTATGGTACGTGTATCCTTGGGGGTACGTGAGACATCTCTGAGGAGTATGTGGGAGAAATTGTGTAATGGTGGATTTTATTTATTTATTTATTTATAGCATTTTCATAATAGGCTACTCAGATGAAGCTTTAAAACTCTGTGGGAATCTGTTATATAAAATACTGTAGTTAGTTTACTTCAAGATGTACCAGTGAGAACACAGATACGCAGAGACTCTAACATACGGAGCCCTCACTTCCAATCGCTGTACAGTGTGGGTTCAGTTGCCCAGCAACTGTCCAGTCTGAGCTCAGTACTTAGGGGAAAAAATTTCGGTTGTCTACATCGCATTATATCTGTACATAACAGTGAAATGTGAAGAGATGGCTAAAGACAGGTAGTGTTAAGAACATACAAAGTCTCAGTGATGAGATGGGTAGAAACACATGGGCAGCTGGTAGAACTGGAAGGGGGCACGCAATAAGAAAAGCTTGGGAACCTCTGGTCTAGTGGTATTCATGGTAATCCCAATGATAACCGATGGAACATTATAATATGAAAGAGTAGCCAATTTCATTTGGGGACTGAATAAAATGTCCATAGTAAATAGTACTCATAGTGAAGATGCTGGAATTCTGTTTTAGTTTGTGTTTTATATAGATAGAGACATTTGTTTTTAACAAAACATTCTAACCTGACCATCTTTTTTTTAAAGCTTATTTATAAAGGTTAAGAACTGTCACTGCTCTTTCATTCAGTACAAGACTCCCCAAGAAGTACACATTGTCTCAAGGAAAGGCACCGATTGAATTGTCCTGCCCACCTGTGGCAGTTTGTTCTGTGCTTGTGATAGGTCTCGGAAAGGAAAGTGTGGAGCACAGGTGGCCTGTTGGATCTTCCCTGTTCTTGTAAGAGAGGGTGTTTTTTGTTGGTTGTTTTTTTTTTTTACACTTAATGCCGATGTCCTTCAGAGAAGAGCTGACTGTTTAGGACAGAACTGAAGTTCAGTTAATCCTTTTCTCTCATGTGCATTGTTCTCTCATGGGTGAAGATTAAGTTTAGTTAATTCACTCTGGATTTTCAAATCCCAAAGCTGTAGACTAGAGGCCTGCTCAGCCCTACTTTTAAAGCCCAGTCTAAGAGCATTGAATTGTCCACAGACCAGACTGTGATGGAACATCCACCCCACAGTGAAAGAGAAGGGGTTAAAAGCAGCCTAGGGTGGCTGAGCAGGGAGCAGCCTATCAGGGCCCTGCAGGCCCATATAAAAAGAGCTGCAGGGCCAGAGACAGTCAGTTGCTGCAGGGAGCCCAAGGGAGAGAACTGGACCCCTAGAAGGCTGCAGGAGGGTAGCACCCCAGACAGGGAAGCTGCTAGCTTTTGGGTGACTGCTCGGACTTGCAAGCTGGAGGCTCTGGGAAGAGGGCGAAGAAGGTGCTGGTGATGCGGAGAAGTGGCCCAGGGAATTTGAAGCAGCACTGGTGAGAAGTTAAGGAGTGGCAGCAGGAGGCTACTAGCTACAGGGTCCCTGGGCTGGACCCTGAGTAGTGGGTGAGCCGGGCCCCGCCCCCCACCACTGAGGAAGAGGCTGGACTCTAGAACTGAGATATCCCTGTCCCCAGAAAGGGGAAAACACAAACAGTGACACAGCCCGAGGGCCAAGTCAGGAGGCGGACGCTGCAGTACTTGGACTGAGGCAGGGCTGCAGGTGGTGACGACAATGGGTGAGGCACCTCCAGGAGCGAGCACATCGGCTAGCAAAGCCAATCCCTGTGACTGCCAGCAGCAGGGGCTGCAGTGGTGAGTGGATCCTGTTACACAGAAACAACCTGAACCCAGCACTTCCTCATGAACCTGCGTCGGCACTGTTACCACCATTGCCTTGTGCTTAGGGCTCAGTTTGGGGCGGGGGCTTCCCATTCCCCATGTGCCACCTCCTGCCTGTCAGTTGGCGCCGCAGCGGCTGTGTCCCCCACTCCTGCCAGCCAGCACCGCCTTGCTGTGGCGTGAGAGGCACTGCGACTCGTCAGCACGCTCACTCCTCAGCGCCCACGTTGCAGCAAGGTGGACATGGCCAGTGGGAGCAAGGCATGCAGCCATCCCCAGGCTGACCCCACAGGCAGGAGGAGGTGATCAGAGATCACCTGAGCCTGAGGGGGTCAGGTTGTTTTCAGACCTGACCTGATGCTAACTCAGCACTTGTCGTTGGATGCCATTGGGTTGCAAGACTCTACTGCAAACTTCTGTTCAGTAGGTTCAGGTCAGCAGGATTCCCTCTGCTCACAAAGGGTGTGGCATAGGTACCATTACTGCAGGGTAATTCAGCTGGGTTTGGAGCCAATGGAGGATGCTCCCTTGATTAGTATCAATCATGTAGGAACTCTCAGGGCACAGGTATATCTCTATTACTTGTATAGCTTTGTCACTGGTATTACCTAGCACCTAGGAGCCCTGGTGATGGACGAGGACTCCATTGTGCTAGGTGCTGTACAAACAGAACAAAAAGATAGTCCCTGCCTCCAAAGAGCTTACAAGTCAAGTATAAGGCAAGAGAGAACAGATGGATGCAGACAGGTTGATGGGGTACAATGAGACTAAGGGAACAATGAGACTATTGATCAGCATGATGGGCTAGATCCTGGGCTGTGTTACGATAGCTTTGTACTATTACTAGTCAAAACCAGCTTACCCAGCCACTGAAAGATTCTCCCCATGTTAAGGGAGCCTCAAGTATATAGAGCCTCCACAGCTGTGTCTACACCACCACTCTTCTAGTGGGTGTGGCTGCGGCTTTCATGCACCCTGGTGATCCACAGTTGCTGTAATGGCCCCTGATACCATAGGCATCTAGAGCTAGATAAAAGGCTGTTCTAATTTGAACTGGAGAGCCAGACCCTGTGCACAGAACAGGGGAATGTAAAAAGCCTTTAAGACAGTGTTACACACTCCCACAGATATGCTGAGCACTCCTCTGCTACGGCTGATAATCTGGCCCACTGTTTTTTTATTCTTTTGGGCAGTTACTGAAACAAAGGCCGGAATTATTAATGCCAAGTAAAGTAAGCCTATTTCCCAAGGGTCAGATTCTGATCCCTTTACTTGTACTGAGCAGTAAATAGCCTCATTGACTTCAGTGGGATCACACAGACGGACACAGACTCAGTAAGAGTAAAGATGTGTCTGGCCCTACATTTGTCTGTAGAAGCTTTGGAGAGCTTAAATAATGGTATGTTACTTTCTGGGTATATTCTGGAGAAAGATGTAAAGAAACAGATCTATTTCTCAGCAGAAGAAAAATAGTTTTCATTACAAAATGGGTCCCCACCTCTTAACAGTATTCAGACTAATGTATTGATTTTGTAAGCATAATTTAAAGCCTGGGAGACTGACATTTAACAATGTGTTAATGATCATTGTTGTTTTCTCAGTTAAAATACAATATCCTAGATCCTAGTTATGATCTGAAATTCCAGAGGTTCCAAGCCTCTTACTTGACCATAACATCATCTCCTGGTTACATGCAGCTTTCGTAAGCGTATACACTTATTTAAATTCCCCTATGGAGAATGTGTTTGTTTTTTTTTTAAAGATCAGATGAACAGGGGTTATAAAGAAAAGAATTTTCTTACCCCAGTTTAACTAGTTTTTGACATTGAAGTGTGAATAGTTAAGGCCTTTTTTTCTTGTACCATCAAAGGGGCCAAGACTTCGATGGGGAAATTGATAATAAAAATATTTTCATTTCTAAGCGAATCCTTAAAGGATTTTAACTTTTTAAATGTTGTATGCCAACTCTTAAGCCCCTGTGAACAACAGTAATCTACAAGGTGGGTAGGAAGATGGCTAGATTGTCGGGCTCAACGGGTAGTGATCAATGGCTCCATATCTAGTTGGCAGCCGGTATCAAGTGGAGTGCCCCAAGGGTCGGTCCTGGGACCGGTTTTGTTCAATATCTTCATAAATGATCTGGAGGATGGTGTGGATTGCACTCTCAGCAAATTTGCTGATGATACTAAACTGGGAGGAGTGGTAGATACGCTGGAGGGGAGGGATAGGATACAGAAGGACCTAGACAAATTGGAGGATTGGGCCAAAAGAAATCTGATGATGTTCAATAAGGATAAGTGCAGGGTCCTGCACTTAGGACGGAAGAACCCAATGCACAGCTACAGACTAGGGACCGAATGGCTAGGCAGCAGTTCTGCGGAAAAGGACCTAGGGGTGACAGTGGACGAGAAGCTGGATATGAGTCAGCAGTGTGCCCTTGTTGCCAAGAAGGCCAATGGCATTTTGGGATGTATAAGTAGGGGCATAGCGAGCAGATCGAGGGACGTGATCGTTCCCCTCTATTCGACATTGGTGAGGCCTCATCTGGAGTACTGTGTCCAGTTTTGGGCCCCACACTTCAAGAAGGATGTGGATAAATTGGAGAGAGTCCAGCGAAGGGCAACAAAAATGATTAGGGGACTGGAACACATGAGTTATGAGGAGAGGCTGAGGGAGCTGGGCTTGTTTAGCCTGCAGAAGAGAAGAATGAGGGGGGATTTGATAGCTGCTTTCAACTACCTGAAAGGGGGTTCCAAAGAGGATGGCTCTAGACTGTTCTCAATGGTAGCAGATGACAGAACGAGGAGTAATGGTCTCAAGTTGCAGTGGGGGAGGTTTAGATTGGATATTAGGAAAAACTTTTTCACTAAGAGGGTGGTGAAACACTGGAATGCGTTACCTCGGGAGGTGGTAGAATCTCCTTCCTTAGAGGTTTTTAAGGTCAGGCTTGACAAAGCCCTGGCTGGGATGATTTAACTGGGAATTGGTCCTGCTTTGAGCAGGGGGTTGGACTAGATGACCTTCTGGGGTCCCTTCCAACCCTGATATTCTATGATTCTATGAATCTCCTAGAGGTGTGTATTTTCCTGTGAAATCACATCATGGATAACGTTTCCATCTAAGGAAATTATACTATATGACCAAAAATGGAATAGGAAAACTCCAATCTGAAGAATTTTTCTGCATTGCATATATTCTGATTTTTTTTCTGAAAAAAGATTCATTTTGGATTTATGAAGGTGCATAATAAAATGTCAAGCTTTAGGACACTGCATAGAGATGCAGAGTTCTTTTACTGACTCACTCTGATGTCAGATCAGGTGAGTCCCACTAGCTCCAACTTTGGAGTAAGAAGAGTTTGAGTATCTCTGAGGAAGGGGGAATTAGGGACAGAAAAAGAGGGGTCCTACTGGGAAAGATAGACCATTAAGAACAGTCAAGCTGAGGAGAAAACTTCCTCTGAGGTTTGTTTTGTTTATGTTAACAATAAGGGCAACCCCAAGAAGGGGTTAAATTGGATCTGATCAGTCTATACTTTTAACAGCAGGAGTGGGAATGCCACCTGCTTACAGAAAAGCCTTAAACCCTCAGTACATGGAGACTTGATTAGTATCCCATTAAATATAGTAACGTTTCTAGGAGCAACATTTCTCGGAGGGTGTACACATTTATACAAAATTGGGCTCCTACTGGGGTGTTCTATGAGGCGAGGCTTTGCATTCTAGTTAAATAAGACAAAACAACTGTTCTTACAGGTATGTGGGGAAAGCCTTGCACCATCTGTGGCTCAAAGCTTGGTATTTGGATGCCAGCAATGAGAATGTCAGGGGGAAAAGAGGAGTAGAAATACAAGAATATACAATAGTGGTTTTTCAGAAGGGAAGGCCTCACATTAGAATGTATCAAAAATAATAAAACAGTTTTGGAAAAAATAATGAAAAATCTGTCATCTTTGAAATTGTAACAAAATGAGGAAAGGACAAATTGACATTCCATCTCCAAGTTCCAGAATTCCCTCCCAGGAGTTGTCATCTATTTGTCACTTGCAAGACTTATTCCCAAAGCCTGCAGATTTTATTAAAACTGAGGATTATAAGGTTATAAAGTGCTTTGAAAAAGCCAGATACAGATTGAATGTTTTTATTAGAGGATTACCAAATTTTTGTCAACAGAAGCGAGTCTGAATTAATTTCACTGGAAGCTTTACTGTAGAAGTTATGAAATGTTTGATCTTGAGGATATAAAACTGCACCTTAGGAAGGTACAATTCTCTCACTGTGCTATTGAAAGGACATGTTTGATGTGTAAAGTTGGATCTCTGCCAACCCCTATAGTCTCTTACGGTTTAAATGGGAAAAGTTTGTTGATTATGCCAGGAAGAAATTGTCACCTAGTACAAAAAGACTGAGGATCCTTCCTAGTCTTCCTGTTCACTTCAGAATCCCTACCCTGTTTCACAGAAGAAACCAAATTAGTAGATTGGGAGCACTGACTGTGTGATTCAATGTTCAGTGCCAGAATCATGATTTTCTACTTTTTAAGCTGTGTCCACCATTTGTACTGACAGGAACAGGAAAGTAGTAGGACCTATATACACACTCCCAAGCAATGAACACATTCATTTAGCCCACATGTTAATACTCATGTGGGCCAGAGCCAATTCCAATAAACTAGAACAACTTGCAGGGTTAACAGTCTTATTCAGGCTTAGGAACAGGCAGGGCCTTTAAAGCAGGAAGGTGCCAACAGACAGGAGCAGTTGCTGGGAAAGGGCAGTCACTCCTTGGGAAAGGGGGTGAGGGTTGGAGCTGGTACACCCAGAAAGAGTAGGGGAACCAGGAGTTGTAGGAAGCAGTCCAGGGAAGGAGCAATGAGGGAAGAGAGAGGAAAGCCCAGAGAACTGCCAGGTTGAGAGACCTTGAATGGGAAACTGGAGTAGAGGGCAGGCCCAGGTTCCCCTACCAGCCGTTGAAGGAGTGGCACCTGAGGCAGTGAATGGGAAGACTGTCTGGGACTGGTGAAGGAAAGACTTTGATATACCCCAGAAGGGAGGAATGTTTAGTGACTGGACCAGTGGGATGAATCACAAAGAGGACGCTGTGGTTCCTGGGGCAAGAGAGAAGCTACAGACCAGAGAGAAAGTCGGAGCAACTGCATGCCAACTGCCGCAGGGGGAGTCAACCTTGAGAGCTAAATCCCCTGAGTGACCAGGAGGCGGCACCGGACAAGCAGTGAGTGGAGCACCCCATGACACAGACTGACCCATACTTCACGTAGAATGACACAGCCCACTTTAAATATATACAACAGAAATATCCCTGTCACGTAACGCAAGAACCAGGGGTCACCCAATGAAATTAATAGGCAACATAAGGAAATACTTCTTCACACAATGCACTGTCATCATTTGGAACTCATTGCCACTGGATGATGTGATGGAACACTCTCCCAGCTCCTTCCCTTGACTGCTTCCTACAACTCCTGGTTCCCCCTTTTTCTCTGGCTGTACCAGCTCCAAACCTTCTTTCTTCTTAGGGACTGAATGCAGCCTGCATGCCTCTGCAGCTTCCAAACACTTCTCCCACTTCCCAGGGAGTGACTGCCCCTTCCCAGCAGCTTCCTGACTTTATAGGCACTGCCTACTCTTGGACAGCTGAACCTCCTTGCAATCAATTCTCTGCTCCCTGGCTTTTCCTCCAGGTGCAGCTTGTGGAGTTAACAGGCCCACCTGAGCATCTTAACCCCTTCCAGTCCTGTCCTTTTGGGTTCCGGGAAGTGGGCGGATGCAAGCCCACCCATTGCTAAAGGACTCTCCCCCAGCCTTAGGGGAGGATCCACAAGGTCCAGGAACTCAAATAATTACAACCAAAAATGGAACAGGGGCAGGTGGGAAGGTCAAAGGGTCAAACAAAGAGAACCTGAAGACACCGAGCAGAGACCCCTAGACACTGCTCCTTGAAGGTGTCAAGAGAGCCAGGGGTCACTGCCCAGACAAACTCTGCCGGGATGCATGAGCAAAGGCAGGATCAGAAATAGGCTCCACAGTCGCAGGAAACCCCCTCACCCAACCTCCTCTCCCTGGTCTTATAGATGGCTACTTTGGCCAGCACTAGGAGGTCCCGCAACTTTGGGAGGCCATGGGTAGGGTGTGAGTACATGAAAAGGTGAGGGGAAAAGTGCAGCCAGAAACATAAAAGGATGGTCAGGAGGAGCCGGAACAGGGGCTGCAACCTGGCACACTCCAGGTATATGTGCACCAGGGTCTCCCTCGCTCTGCAAAAGGGGCAGGCGTCAAGAACTGGAGTCAGGGACAGGGGTGACCCGTGCCAAGTACACACCCATGCTCACAGCTCCATGGAGGAGCCACCAACTAATATTCCCAGCAGACATTGGGACTAGGGTAGACTATAGGCTGGCCCACCGGGGTTTCTCTCAGTCAACAGGTAGCAATAGGTCCCACCACTTTGTATCGGGGCGGGACATGAGGGTGAGGAAATGAAGGATGTGAAACATGAGCATGTACAGATGTGTCCTTGGTGTGGTCCAGAAGTGAACTGGCTGCAAATCGTATAGCCGGCTCACAGTGTACGGGTGGGATGGTTGTGGCGCTCATGGGGCAGGGGCCTGATGAAAAAGTCAAAGGGGTCCAGGGTGCAGGGTGGGCGAGAATTACCCTCCCGCAGGACCCGTTTGAGGTAAACCGAAACAGTGGGCAGTAAGGCTGCCCTCATCTTCTGAAGTTCGCGCCAGGGAGTACGAAGGGTGGAGAGCCCATTGCACTGAGCCAGTGTCAGGGAATCCAGCCAGTCTCTCCAGTCTTAGTCCAGGAGGTCTCCAACTCTGGTGACGTCTGCAGGACCAATCTTTGATGTACCTATGGGGACTCTGCCACCCGCACACGAAGTTGGGGGTTGTGTAGCAGGGGCTCCGCAAGGAGATCTACCCCCTCAGTAGCCACCATGGGCCTGGTCACCGAAACCAGCTTCCAGGTCCGGAGGAGGTCCTGGTAGAAGACCGGCAGCCCAGAGAGGTCTCTCGGAAAACCTCTCGGATGAAGATAAAGGAGCTGCCGGTTGTATCAGAGCACTCGGAAGTGGCGCAGGAAGGCATGTACCAGTGCACTCCATGCCGGACCACCTGCACCATAGAGGAGTCTCTGCAGGGCCCGGAGGCGGAAGACCTGGTCCTGAGTGCGCAAGCATGTCAGGCCCTGTCCTCCCTCCTCCAGGGGGAGCTGGAGAACCCCTGCAGAGACCCAGGGCAGTCCCGGCCAGAAGAATTCCAGAACCAGGTTCTGGATATCAGCCAGGAAACCCGGGGCTGGGACCAGGGTGCTGAGCCAGTGCCAGAGCATGGACAGGACTAGTTGGTTGAGCACCAGTGCCCTCCCCAGCAGGGAGAGGCACTGGAGTAGTCCTGTCCACCTCCGCTCAGACACCCTGCCTTCCAACCCCAGCCAGTTCTACAGCACAAAGGGATGCATGGCAGAAAGGTAAATGCCAATATAGAGCAGCAGACCCGCGCTCCACTGGATGGCTTGAAGCGCAGATGGGAGGGAGCTCGCCTGTCACCTGTCGCCGCCAGAGCTCTTGCCCCAGTTGACCCGGGCAGAGGAGGCCGCCGAGTAGATGGCCTGGCAAGCCTCCACCCATACCAGGTCGCCCAGGTTCTGGACCACGACATCAGCGTACGCCAACAGGACCAGCCACAACTCTGGCTCACGGAGCGCCAACCCTGTCAACCTCTGACGGAGGAGACAGAGGAAGGGCTTGATCACCAGAGCATACAGCTGGCCTGACACCGGACACCCCTGACACACTCCATGCCTAAAACTGACCGGTTCGGTCAGGGTCCAGTTGAGCCTGACCAGACTGATGGATACCCCATCGAAGTCTGGTTTGGTTGTGGCTGGTTATTCATGCTTCCAGCTGGATAGCAACTGAGGCAGTATGCTTCTTAATTTTGTTTTGACTTAGCAGATAATTTTTGGATTGAAGGGTTGCTCTATCTTAAGCAATTTTTGAAGTACTTTGGGGGACATTTGACAGGGGCTTTCTAGTCTGTTACATGTCCCACAATTTTCTATTAGATAGCTATTCTATACTTTAGACAAGTTATTACACTTTTTATAGGAGTATATTATCTTTCAGACAAACAAAACATGTCTGTTTTGAATGTTCATTGTTCGGTAGGTATGTTGCTGTAGTTTAATAGCTGCCTTTTGTGGTTTCAGTAAAGAATATTAGCATGAAATGGGATGAAGGAAGGTCTTGTGATTAAACACAAGACTGAAGATCTGGGTTCTGGTCACAGCTTAGTCAATCTCCTTGTGACCTTGAGCAAGTCACACAAACTACATGTACTTCCAGTTTCTCCCTTCTGTAGAACGGTGTGTTATGGGGATGTTATGATGCTTCCTTAATGTTTATGAAGTTCTTTGTGACTTGGAAACGGGAGTTGTTGAATGCCGAGAATCTTTGTGAGATCTCAGGACTGAGCTTTCCTGGCTTGGAATTAAAAAAAAAAAAAAATCCACACACTAAATGTTGTTCTTTTCTTGTCCCCTTGATAACAGTCCTTGAAATATCAGAGCCCAACATTAATACAGAAAACAGAGGACACAGTGGACTGGATAGCCCTGACTTGTGGCTTTCTTAAACAAACAAGGTAAAGCATAAGTTATTAGTAAATACCAAGGCTTCATTTAGATTGAATAAAGCTGCAATCCCACAAATAAATGAGCCATCAAGTTTGAATTTATGTAGTATACAAAACACATTAAAGGCATCTGACCATGACAAAGGCCTTCTCTGCTGTGAATAATGAGGCCTGCGCATTCTAATATCCTTTGGATGAGACATTAAAGCCAAGGTCCTTTCTGTTTGTCTCTGGTGGCGGTCCAGGTAGAAGTTAATGACTTCAGGGTATTTTACAGAGTATGGAAAATCTCCAGTGTCCTGGCAATGTTTCCTTTCTTGATAAAACAGACGGGAACAGCCAAAGCTGTGCATGGACTAAATACCATTTGGTAAGTGCCAAATAGCTGCTACTTGGCCTATACAAAAGAATGATGGGCCTAGTCCTGCTACCATAGAAATCAATAGCAAAACTCCGGTTGACTTCAGTGGGAACATGATAGGGCCCTATACTACCAGTTTCTGTCTTGGAAGGTGCTTTGGGATCCCAGGAATGTAATAGGTACAATGTACAGTATGCAATGTAGTTCCATTCAGTTTCTCTGTTTCCCATCAAACTATACTAAACTGCATGTAGAAGTTGCTTTATGTTATGAGGGCTCTTCATTGAATGAAAAATGGAATGTATATGTGTGTACATGAATGTAAATGGGAATATTATGGAATACATGGTTTACATACAGATCTTCTGTATTTTTTCAAAGAGAGAAAAATCACTTTCTCAGTAAGTGAAGTGTTGTGTAAATTAGAATTTCTTATATTAATTTACATTCAGATGATTACATTTTATGCACTGGAAGCTGACTCTTGGTTTTGAGTAAAAGCCCAGTTGTGCAACCCTCATGCCTGCAGGTAGACTTATTGACTACTTCAGTAAGAGAGGATTGCACAATCAGGCCCTATCCAATGAGGCACTCAGTACTGATCTGCACACGATTTGCATGCTGTGCACACCAGTTATGTACACTGGTTGACCTGTATCAACTCAGTGTAGCCTGATTTTCAGAGAAGCCCCAGCCGTTCCCATTGATTTCATTTGGAGTTGAGTGCTCAGCAGATCAAAAATCAAGCTTGTAAACTTAATTTTTCATGCAGTGCTTGGTCACGGTTTCATGTGTGCGCATGCATGCATAAAAAGAGTTTTACAGCAGAAGCTGTTTTATCCGGCACTTCACCAACCAGAAACCTCTATCTATAAATTGACATTTCTGATCTTAATTGAAATTCTGGTTTCTAGTCCAGTTGGCACAAGGCTGGCAGGGGGTTAGGGGGAGGTACAGGAGGGGGTGTGGAGCGTGGGATCTGGGAGAGAATTTGGGTATAAGAGGGGGCGCGGGATGGGTGTGGGGTGCTGGATCCAGGGGCAAGTGATGTCCCGGCTGCTCTCATTGGCTGGGAACTGCAGCCAATGGGAGCCGCGGGAGCAGCGCCTGCAGGTGGAGGCAGCACACAGAGCCTCCTGCCACGCTTCTGCTTAGGAGCAGCCGTGACAGGTCACCATTTGTGGGGAGCTGCTCGAGGTGAGCAGCCCCCAGATCCGGCACCCCACACTCCAAGCTGCTGCCCTGAGTTCCCTCTGGCACCCAAACTCTCTCCCAGAGGGCTCCCCCTCCCCCCCACCACACCCAAACTCCCTCCCTCTTAGTTAAACAGCATTTTTCATTTACCAGCACCCCCCATTCCCCCAACAGGCCGGGTAAAACAGCTTTTACTGTATTTAGTTCTTTTCAGAAATAACAAAGTAAGTATTAGAATACAACATGGGAGAGAAGAGCAAATCTATATATATTTGCAACAGGTACTGAAAGCAGCAGAAGAGTTCAGAGTTAAATGGAAAATATATTTTTAATATGAAGCGAAGGATGTACAGTCATGGTATAAAGAGGTTTGATTTGTTTAACAAAAAGGACTAAACAGATACCTACCCAAGTTTAATTTATCTAGTGTAACCCTGACAATAAATTCAGTATTATGTAAGAGATTTAACAACGAGAGAGTTTCCAGTTAGTCTTCATTTTGAGTCAAACCCATATGCATTTACTTAGCATGAGACACTGATGCAAGACTCTTGCAATACTGCGGCACAACAGGTTGTGTGAAACGTAAACTTTTGACTCCTCTTGCAGTTGTAAGTCTATTATCTTGTGGCTATTCGACTGAAGTTGCTTGTTTCTTAAGTTTAAAATAACAAAAAGAGAGAAAACAAATCCTTTAACATGTATGAGGGTGAGCAGTGGAAGAATCATGCCAGAATTGAGCCGCTTTGGGACAAGAAGCAACATAGGGCCTTTCATGATGATTTTAAACTAATTGAACCTGGGCATCATTCAGTTTTTGAATAGGGGATCAATTGCTCCCTCCTGCAGAGAAACACACAGGATGAGAAGAAGTCAGCTGGAAACTCTGCAATGTCTGTTTTCTTCTGCATCTTCTCCACTAGAGTGGTGTTTTGTATCTTAAAGAAGGGGCCGGGGTGAGCCCTGTGAGATAGCCACAGGAGACTACCCGTTGTACTGGTTGCTACACAGACTTCAGCGCAAGCTAGCAACCAGAGTACATACCCAGTGTTCCCACGGGTATGAGGTGGCTACTTCACTGCTGTGGTTACCTGTGCTTGTTAGATTAAAGCTAGCACCCGTATGTTTACCTGAGCTACAATCACACCTTCATTAGCTATGTGGATGTACCCTTGGACAGAATGGAGAATCTAGGCCACGATTTTTAGCCTGCTACTGTCCTTTTAAAAGCTTTGTCTATGTAGGATTAGTGACCTGCAGCTCATGTACATCTTTCATATGATGTGGTTTATTGTCATAATATAGCCTTTCACTGATCATTTTAGTGTCTTTGGTGGAAGATGAGAATATTTTTAATATGTTAAAGGCTTTTTGATTCCACTGAAAATATTTAACAAATCTGTGGTCACCTAAATATTCACAGTCGTTTCTGACATCACAGAGGACAGAAGGGGGAAAAAGAAAAAGGATGCAGACCTTGGCTATTCCTTCTCCAAAACGTAGGGCCCTGCTACTTCAGGGCGCTATGATATACTATTAGTATATTACTAATTCATTTGTGTGGTTAGTAGTATAGGGTCTATGATACAGAACTGAACTGTTCTGATTCTATCCAGAAGAGGGCAGAGCAATTTGTTACAGGAATTTACAAAAGCAAAGTAATCTAAAGGGTTGGCTGTTACGCCACGATAGTATTCTCCTGAACTCTGACCTGCAGCAAGTTCTTATCTCCCAGAGTCCAGAGATGTTTATTTTTTCAGCTGAGTACCGCAAGGCAGTCTGTAAGGCTTAAAAAAGAAAAGGAAAAAAAAATCAATAAAGTTGCAAAGATACTTCACAATGTAACACAGATGACAACATATAGAAGAAATTAATAGGGACATTTGAAGGGAAGACAGGGTTGCGCCATTAGCCCCTACTGAAATATACTGGATTTGATGGATTATTTTAATGGGCCAGAATGACAAAAAAGGGACTGTTCCACCTAAACAGGGACAGCTGGCACCTATGACAAGGATGCATTGCTGTCTGGTTGAGTCTGTCAGCCAGCATGACTGAAATAATAGCATTGAGAGGTATGAACATTCCCTATTCACCTTAATTGGAAGTTAATATGAAGCCTCATTATGAACACTTATGTGTTAACCACTTCATGGCTGACTAGAGACATCCAGCTAACATACTTGCAGCATGTCCAGGGCAAGAACCATTTTAATTTTCTGCATGACATTTCATGTTCCAGCTGACCCATGGACTGTGCCTAACTGCATGTAATGAATGACTTTTGCAAGTGATGGCATTTCGTTCTATGTCTGACACCAGAGAAGTCCTCTTTGGACAGAATTTAAATCTAGGAAACAAACTGCATTTTTCTCAAAGGCTCGCACAACTTCTTGTGTAGAAGTTGGGGGTGGGAAAGAACCTTACCAGTATTTGCAAAGCCAGCTGGCAGCTTTCCAGTATATTCTGTGCCTCTATGGAAACCTGCCTTGAGGTGAACTGTACTGTAGCAGCGGCCAAGGAATTGGATTCAGCCTGGTTCCTGAAGTTCTGAAGGCCTGTTTCAGAATTCTGCTATCCAGAACCAGCATCAATTGGAAGGACATGAGATGATAGAGATATGTGCCCATACTGTATGTCTTGAGCCATCTGCCAGGATTCAAAGCACGACAGGTGGGATTAGAGGATTTAGGCAACTAATTACAGTATTTACTTTCATACAAAGTGTTTCTGTGTGAGAGAGAGAGGAGGATTAAGTTAATTGAAGAAATCTCTGGCAGTTATTTGAAAGGTGGTTGTACAATGATTATTTAATCTTGCATCTCACCTGCTTCTGAGATCAGAATTGATTAAATTTAAAAACACCAACTAGAAGGGGACTGGTGGTGGGGTTACTGCACCTTTCCCTTTAGGTCACCAGTTCAAATCTTGCCTAGGTTGCTAATGATGCAAAGTTTTTACCATCATACAGGTTTGTGGGCTATATAATATAAGATTGGGAGTGACAGTACAGCTCCAAAAAAACCAAGGGTCTGAGTCTGCTCCCATTGCAGTGAATAACTAAGGATCAGGGCTAAAGTAGCTACATCGCAAAGTCCATCACTGGAATTAAGAACTTCATTGGTTATATCAGCAAAAAGACGGAATAGACTTTGAAAACGCAACTCCTGGTGGGAAGTATTTGGGGGATTGTTCAGTTCATATTTGGTGGATAATGAGAGGATGTCAAGGCTCTGCAGGATTATCAGTCTGGGACCTTTCTTCAGCCCTAAAGAAAAGGGGGGGGGGCGAGGGGAAGCAAGCAAAACACAAACCAAAACACAAACCAAACCAAAAAACCCTCAGCCTCAGAATCAAAACAGCTTTGATCAATGGATCTGTTCTCAGAAGCACTTTATTTTGTTAACTGCTTTCTAACAAATGAAGAATTGCTCTGTGATTTCTTTCCAAAGATGGAATTCAGCTTCCCAGAGCAAGATGAAAAGCTAATTTTCCTCTAGTTTAACATATTTGTGTACGCATGTCAGGTGAAATAAATGACATTGATATTCAGTCTGTAGATAGAGTTTGGGAGCTGGTGCAACCTATATCTTTCTCATCTGACTAGAACATTAACTTATGCTCCTGAGGGCTGTGCAGCGTGCAGAGAGAGAGCACAGACCTAAGGATAATTTATCATCGCTCTCTCCTGTGTATCACTCTCTTGCCCCAAACTTGCCCATATCAGACAAGGAATAGAAATAATTTACTTTTGCCTTAACTGCTTCAAACTGAACTAATTTAAGGTCTTATTCCAAACAGTTGTTTGCATCCTGAAAACTGAATATACAGTGTGGTCTTTTTGTAACTAACTTTTTGTTTCTTTGCTAAATGGCTGATGGGGCATCTTTACCATGCATTTGCTCCAGGCCTAGCGTAATGGAGACCCATTTTTTTGTTGGTCCCCAGGTACCACCATAATAAATTATGAATAATTAAATCTGAGTATAAGAATAATATAGGCTATGGTACATTATCAGCTGACCTTTTCAAATAATTATATTGACACGAATACTTTGTTCCTGTGACCTTTCATCTAAGCATTGCAAAAATCAGTCTGCAAGAATTATTTACAGCTATGTCTACACTACACCAGCCCAGCTGCAGCTAATGCCACCATAATGCAGTAGTGTAGACACTTCCTGTGTCGACAGAAGGGCTTTTTCCATCGCTGTAGTTAATCCACCTCTCTGCTCAGTCAGGGCTAACTTTTAAGTGTTCATCAGGCCTAAATCTCATAATGTTCCTTTGAAGTAGGAGTGATTGTTATCCAGGCTGTACCATGAGGCACCAAAAGGTTATAGGACTTCTGCAAAGTCACAGAGCAAAGCTGCAGTACAGGTTTATAGATTCTAAGGCCAGAAGGGACCACTATTATCATCTGGTCTGACCACCAGGATAGCACAGCCCATAGGACTTCCCCCCCCAAGTAATTCCAGTTTGACCTAGAGCATATCTTTTAGGACAGAGGTGGGAAAACTACAGCCCGCAGGACCATCCTGCCTGGCCCTTGAGCTCCCAGCTGGGGAAGCTAGCCCCTGGCTCCTCCCCTGCTGTTCCCCCTCCCCCGCAGTCACGCCACCATGCGGGCAGTGTGTCTGGCTCCAGCCAGATGGTGGAGCTGCAAGCTCCTGCTGCTCTCAGCTGCATGGTAAGGGGGTGGGGGGTGTTGGATAAGGGGCAGAGGGTCCCAGGGGCAGTCAGGGGACAGGGAGCAGGAATGGTTGGATTGGATGTGGGAGTCCTGAGGGGCCTGTCAGGTGGCTGAGGTGTGGATAGGGGTTGAGAAAGTGAGGGGATGGGGAAAAGGTGAGGGTTGGATAGCGGGTGTGGATAGGGGTCTGGGGGGCAGTCAGGGGCAGGGAGTGAGAGAGTTGGATGGGTCAGGAGTTCTGAGGGGAGTAGTCAGGGGGCGGGAAGTAGGAGGGGACAGATAGGGGGCAGGGGCCAGGCTGTTTGGGGAGGCACAGCCTTCCCTACCCAGCCCTCCATACAGTTTCGCAACCCTGATGTGGCCCTCTGGCCAAAAAGTTTGTCCACCCCTGTTTTAGGAAAACACCCGATCTTGATTTCAAAATTTAAAAAGAGCTGGGAATAAAACAGAGAACTCTTGGGGGTTTGTCTTAAACATACAGCTAAGGGTAGCATAAAATTCCTCCTGGGTAGCTGTACTGAATCTTTACCTGTAAGGGGTAAGAAGCTCAAATAACCTAGTTGGCACCTGATCAAAAGGGCCAATGAGAAAAGAAGATACTTTCAAATCTGGGGAGGGGAGTTTTGTTTGTGCTCTCTTTGTTTCTTTCTCTGTCCAGAGAGGGAACAGAGAGAGAGAGAGACCAGGCTGGAAAAAATCTCCTGAAAACATACCTGAAATGAGAATCTAAGATTACAAAAAGTGTAAGTAATGGCAAGGAAATGCATTAGATTATCTTTTGTTTTAGCTTGTGAATTTTCCCTATGCTAAGAGTGAGTTTTATTCCTGGGTTTTTTGTTTGTTTGTAACTTTGAAGCTGAGCCTAGAGGGGAATCCTCTGTGTTTTAAATCTTTTTATTACCCTGTAAAAAGTACCTTCCATCCTGATTTTTGCAGGTGTGATTCTTTTACCTTTTTTTAAATAAAATTCTTCTTTTAAGAACCTGATTGATTTTCAGTGTCCTAAAAACCAAGGGGTTTGGTCTGTGCTCACATTGCAACTAATTGGTTAGGAAAGTATTCTCAAGCCTCCCCAGGAAAGGGGGTGAAGGGCTTTGGGGGAATATTTTGGGGAAACAGGGACTCCAAGTGGTCCTTTTCCTGAATTTTTGTCTAAATCACTCGGTGGTGGCAGCAATACTGTCCAAAGACAAGGAAAGGATTTGTGTCTTGGGGAAATTTTTAACCTAAGCTGGCAGAAATAAGCTTAGGGGGTCTTTCATACGGGTCCCCCACATCTGTGCCCCAGAGTTCAGAGTGGGGAGGGAACCCTGACAGGGTTAGACTAGATGACCCTTGCAGTCCCTTCTAATGCTATGATTCTATGAACCACAGTTCCAGGCTTCTTTTTGGTCATCCTGTAACCAGGCACGCATGGGTGACAGGTGGACCTCCACTTTGGGGAGGCTAGCCAACTGACCCCGCCCCTTCTGCCCAAGGCCCTGCCCCTGCATGCTGGAGCCCCGAAACACGCCCCCCCCATGACAGCAGGAGCCCTGAGGCCCCCCCTTGCAATCAGAGGAGCCTCGACTCGCTCATCCCAGCCACCCCAGGCCAATCCCCGCCAGGACCGGGCCGAGCTCCGTGCCAGGCCACTCCCAGCACCAGGCCAGGCACCTACTTGTCTCTCCCCTTCCCCCAATCCCCCGCAACCAGCAGACCAGGCCAGCCCCAGTGCTGGGCTGAGTCGAGCTGCCTGAGTGCCAAGCCAAGCTACTCCCCCCTGCTTGAGTGACGGGCAGAGCTGGTGCCCTCCCCTCATCTGAGCCGGTGGCCCCAGTGCCCGGCCAATCCACCACACTTCCCTGCCAAACCCCCGTGCCCACCGCTTGCTTGCAGCATCCCTCCTCACTTCCCCACCCTGAGGAGAAACGATACGGCGAGCAGCAGGGACCTGGGGGGCGGGAGGTGGAGTGCAGATAGGCAGGCGGCTGCAGCAGCAGACAGTGGCTGGAGGGGCCTCGGGGAAGAGGTGGGGCCACCATGGCCCAGGTGTCTCTTGTGGGTGGCTGCGCCAGGGAAGGCTTTGCCTTCCCTGACCTATTATACACGTCACCCATGCAGGCAAGGATACCAAACCCTTGGCAAACAAGATCAAGGGGTTTGTTACCTGGGGTTCTTTCAACCCAAAGCTCTTGGTAACTTTTACTCTGTGCAAGGTGGTATCAGGAAATAAATCAGGGGAGACATGGCCGTCCAACCGATAGATGGCTGGCACAAACAGGACAACACAAGAGTTCTTTCACTTAAAGCTAAACTTGACTTAGTCTCAAGCACTTATACACACGTCTGCAAGAGGTTAGTAAAACACCCCAACCCTTGATAATTACCAAAGCTGAGTGTGGCTCTCGAGTGGCACAGCAGTCTGCCGCTGGGAAACACAAGATGCATCCAGAGGGAGAGAGTCCAGAACTGAAGAGTCCCCCGACCTCAAACTTTTCCCCCTTATTTATACATTAGTAATGGAATGACATGTCCCTTAAAGAAAACTTGTTAAGCAAGCAGTTCCAATGGGCAAGCAAGAGGCTCCTTCTGATTATCGGTTAACCAGGAGTGGGTTTTTCCAGAGTTTGCAGCCTTGAGGTGCCAATAGACATTCCTGGGGCACATCCTGCTCTTCTAAGATGCAATTATCAGCAACTTCAACACAATTCATATCAGGAAGGATGCGGGGTCAAGCTGCCCTCTCTGTGGCACCCAAAAAACCCCCTCCCCTCCAGCCTTGGTTAAGCTAAGCCTGCTGACTTGGCTGCTTTTAGCAATAAGCCATAGTGGTTTCAGGCACTTTATTGGTTTGCCAAAGTCTCCCCGTACAGGTTCAGCATTGTAAATATTTGGAGGTGGCAGACTTCACAGGTTAAAAAAGAAAAAGGCAATTTTAATCTTCTGCATAATACACAAGGAACAGTCACTGGCTCCCTGTACAATAGTGCAGCAGGCTTCAAGTCTTAGCCCATGTCTACACTGGGGTTTTTTGAATCCTAGAATCATAGAATATCAGGGTTGGAAGGGACCTCAGGAGGTCATCTAGTCCAACCCCCTGCTCAAAGCAGGACCAACACCAACTAAATCATCCCAGCCAGGGCTTTGTCAAGCCTGACCTTGAAAACTTCTAAGGAAGGAGATTCCACCACCTCCCGAGGTAACGCAGTCCAGTGTTTCACCACCCTCTTAGTGAAAAAGTTTTTCCTAATATCCAACCTAAACCTCCCCCACTGCAACTTGAGACCATTATTCCTTGTTCTGTCATCAGCTACCACTGAGAACAGTCTAGATCCATCCTCTTTGGAACCTTCTTTCAGGTAGTTGAAAGCAGCTATCAAATCCCCCCTCGTTCTTCTCTTCCGCAAACTAAACAATCCCAGTTCCCTCAGCCTCTCCTCATAAGTCATGTGTTACAGTCCCCTAATCATTTTTATTGCCCTCCACTGGATGCTTTCCAATTTTTCCGCATCCTTCTTGTAGTGTGGGGCCCAAAACTGGACACAGTACTCCAGATGAGGCCTAACCAATGTGGAATAGAGGGGAACGATCACGTCCCTCAATCTGCTGGCAATGCCCCTACATATACAGCCCAAAATGCCATTGGCCTTTTTGGCAACAATGGCACACTGTTGACTCATATCCTGCTTCTCGTCCACTGTAACCCCTAGGTCCTTTTCTGCAGAACTGCTGCCTAGCCATTCGGTCCCTAGTCTGTAGCGGTGCATGGGATTCTTCCTTCCTAAGTGCAGGACTCTGCACTTTTTCTTGTTGAAACTCATCAGATTTCTTTTGGTCCAATCCTCTAATTTGTCTAAGTCCCTCTGTATCCTATCCCTACCGTCCAGTGTATCTACCTCTCCTCCCAGTTTAGTGTCATCTGCAAACTTGCTGAGGGTGCAATCCACACCATCCTCTAGATCATTTATGAACTTACTGAACAAAACCGGCCCAAGGACTGATCCTTGGGGCACTCCACTTGATACCGGCTGCCAACTAGACATGGAGCCATTGATCACTACCCGTTAAGCCCAACATTCTAGCCAGCTTTCTATGCACCTTATAGTTCATTCGTCCAGCCCATACTCTAACTTGCTGGCAAGAATACGATGGGAGACCATGTCAAAAGCTTTGCTAAAGTCAAGGAACAACACGTCCACTGCTTTCCTCTCATCCACAGAGCCAGTTATCTCGTCATAGAAGGCAATTAGATTAGTCAGGCATGACTTGCCCTTGGTGAATCCATTCTGACTGTTCCTGATCACTTTCCTCTCCTCTAAGTGCTTCAGAATGGGTTCTTTGAGGAACTGCTCCATGATTTTTCCAGGGACTGAGGTGAGGCTGACTGGCCTGTAGTTCCCAGGATCCTCCTTCTTCCCTTTTTAAAAGATGGGTACTACATTAGCCTTTTTCCAGTCATCCGGGACTTCCCCTGATCGCCATGAGTTTTCAAAGATAATGGCCAATGGCTCTGCAATCACATCCGCCAACTCCTTTAGCACTCTTGGATGCAGCGCATCCAGCCCCATGGACTTGTGCTCGTCCAGCTTTTCTAAATAGTCCCGAATCACTTCTTTCTCCACAGAGGGCTGGTCACCTCCTCCCCATGCTGTGCTGCCCAGTGCAGCAGTCTGGGAGCTGACCTTTTTTGTGAAGACAGAGGCAAAAAAAAGCATTGAGTACATTAGCTTTTTCCACATCCTCTGTCACTAGGTTGCCTCACTCATTCAGTAAGGGACCCACACTTTCCTTGACTTTCTTCTTGTTGCTAACATACCTGAAGAAACCCTTCTTGTTACTTCTTGTTACATCTCTTGCTAGCTGCAACTCCAGGTGTGATTTGGCCTTCCTGATTTCACTCCTGCATGCCCGAGCAATATTTTTATACTCTTCCCTGGTCATTTGTCCAATCTTCCACTTCTTGTAAGCTTCTTTTTTGTGTTTAAGATCAGCAAGGATTTCACTGTTAAGCCAAGCTGGTCATCTGCCATATTTACTATTCTTTCTACACATCAGGATGGTTTGTCCCTGTAACCTCAATAAGGATTCTTTAAAATACAGCCAGCTCTCCTGGACTCCTTTCCCCGTCATGTTATTCTCCCAGGGGATCCTGCCCATTAGTTCCCTGAGGGAGTCAAAGTCCGCTTTTCTGAAGTCCAGGGTCTGTATTCTGCTGCTCTCCTTTCTTCCCTGTGTCAGGATCCTGAATTCGACCATCTCATGGTCACTGCCTCCGAGGTTCCCATCCACTTTTGCTTCCCCTACTAATTCTCCCCAGTTTGTGAGCAGCAGGTCAAGAAGAGCTCTGCCCCTAGTTGGTTCCTCCAGCACTTGCACCAGGAAATTGTCCCCTACACTTTCCAAAAACTTCCTGTATTGTCTGTGCACTGCTGTATTGCTCTCCCAGCAGATATCAGGGTGACTGAAGTCTCCCATGAGAACCAGGGCCTGCGATCTAGTAACTTCTGTGAGTTGCCGGAAGAAAGCCTCATCCACCTCATCCCCCTGGTCTGGTGGTCTATAGCAGACTCCCACCACAACATCACCCTTGTTGCTCACACTTCTAAACTTAATCCAGAGACTCTCAGGTTTTTCTGCAGTTTCATACTTGAGCTCTGAGCAGTCATACTGCTCCCTTACATACAGTGCAACTCCTTCCTGAACAGTTTATATCCATCCATGACAGTGCTCCAGTCATGTGAGTTGTCCCACCAAGTCTCTGTTATTCCAATCACATCACAATTCCTTGACTGTGCCAGGACTTTGAGTTCTCCCTGCTTGTTTCCCAGGCTTCTTGCATTTGTGTATAGGCACTTGAGATAACTCACTGTTGTCCTGCTTTCTTAGTATGAGGCAGGAGCCCTCCCCTCTCACGCGCTCCTGCTCGTGCTTCCTCCCGGTATCCCACTTCCCACTTACCTCAGGGCTTTGGTCTCCTTCCCCCGGTGAACTTAGTTTAAAGACCTCCTCACTAGGTTAGCCAGCCTGCTTGCGAAGATGCTCTTCCCTCTCTTCATTAGGTGGAGCCCGTCTCTGCCCAGCACTCCTCCTTCTTGGAACACCATTCCATGGTCAAAGAATCCAAAGCCTTCTCTCCAACACCACCTGTGTAGCCATTTGTTGACTTCCACGATTCGACGGTCTCTACCCGGGTCTTTTCCTTCCACGGGTAGGATGGATGAGAACATCACTTGCGCCTCAAACTCCTTTATCCTTTTTCCCAGAGCCACGTAGTCTGCAGTGATCTGCTGAAGGTCATTCTTGGCAGTATCACTGGTGGCCACGTGGAGAAGCAGGAAGGGGTAGCGATCCGAGGGCTTGATGAGTCTCGGCAGTCTCTCCGTCACATCATGAATCCTAGCTCCTGGCAAGCAGCAGACTTCTCGGTTTTCCCGGTCGGGGCGGCAGATAGATGACTCAGTCCCCCTGAGGAGAGAGTCCCCGACCACCACCACCTGCCGCCTCCTCTTGGGAGCGGTGGTCGTGGAACCCCCAACCCTAGGACAGTGCATCTCATGCCTTCCAATCTGTGTGGCTACAGCTGCACCAATGTATACCCTCTAGTAAAGGTGTACTGCACTGCTGTAAAAAGTGAACTTACACCTGGTGCAGCATATCCTACATTAGGAATATGTTTTCACTATGGAGACTATATGAGTGTAGCAAGGTCGCTGTAGCTATGCCAGCATAACCCTCCAGAGTATATGGAACCTACACTGACAGCAAAAGTTTTTCTGTTGCTATAGGAACACTACCTCACCGAGGGAAGGTGGATATATTGATGGAAGCATTCTTCCATTGACAGCTGCAGTTATGCTGGGGGCTAGGTCAGCATAGCTGTGGTGCTCAGGAGTGTATTTTTTTCACACCCTGAGTATTGTAACTATGTCAGCCTAACTTTTGTAGACCAGGCCTAAGCCTTTGCTACACCAGGTGGCTATTAACCCAAGTGGACAAGGCTTTGATCTGCATTTCCAAGAGTCCTCATAGTCTGGGCTCTGGATACTGAAGGAACCACCTCAACCTCCTTTGCCCACCTTTCTCTTGTCAGGAGCAGAGGCACTGTCCATACCAACGGTAAAACTTAAGTGGGCAAGAGTCAGGAACTTGGAACAACAACAAACCTTCCAACTGTCTGGGCCAAATGTCAAACCCTCTTCTTCAGCCTCTCTTCCCTCCCTAAGTAGTAGATACTGTTAGCTTACATAATAAAAGAAACACACCAGGAAAAAACATGCTTGTAGCATTTCCTGGTGTGGGAGGAACAGAGAGGGACCCTCACACAACAGATGTTAGTCTCCTTATTGATTCTTAACAGTGGAAGGTACAGTATTAGAATTTAAATGAATACAATAGAGTTCCTCGCTCAGGGCTTATTAGGTCATTCAGCTCTGCTCATGCCCTGTAATTCTGATATAGGCACAATCATCTATGCAGATTCTGGTCTCTCTGCTGCGTAATCAGAGCTTTGGGAACTTCCTGCAGTATTAATAGTTTCTTTTAATGAGATATTGGGTGTGGCACTTTGCATAGGGTAATATGTGAGGTCTTTAAAGACTACTCTCAGAAGACAGTAATATCCTAATGCCTCCACAATTTGCCAACACAAATAACTGAAAACCTAAAGCAAAACTGGTCAGTATGTTATCAGCATGTAGCATATGGGGTGTGTGTGTATATATGAATCTTTAAAGCTTTCTGGAAATAGACTCTTCTTTCTTATTAAGGCTGAACACAGAGGGACTGCTGACCTTAGTATCTTACGGTACTGTCTTTATCCAAGTGCACGCTGCATTTTAGAATTCCATGAAGATCACTTAGATTAAGATGGGAGCATTAGATACTCAGACCTGTAGTCTCTTGAGGCCGCACTCTTGTCCGAAGGATGAGGTCAGGCGCAATCTTTTCCATTGAATGAAAATTAGGTTTGGCGCACAGCTCCTGACACCTGTGACAATCAACATAAAATGTAGAGCGTTTTACTCAGTTTGAAATCTAACAGATGCCAACAAAGTCATTAGCTGTCTGGATATGTGTAAATGTGACACTCCCCAGGGGTACACATGATTGTGAGGCACCACACCACTGAAACGGATCTTTAATGGCCTACAGCTGGGCCGATTGTTACCTGCACGAATGAAAATTCAGAAACAATATGCTTAATGCTTAGTAATTTATTTGAGACAGAGTCACACAAGCAGTAAAGATTATATATTACACATCTCCCTAATAAGCCTCAATTCCCCAAGCATAAACCCTCAGTAACTATGTTGGTCTTACACAGGATCCTGATTGGCCAACAAAGCAGGTATATCTACCAGTTCAGATGGAGACTTCTTTTCTTCTCTTCTTCTCCCCTCTCATGTACTTGGTCTGTCAAATCTCCCCCAAAGCAGGGTCTTGGTTAGCCAGAGGCCTTCTGTCTTACAGCGTCATAGTCTTCTTCAGATGTTAATTGGGGAACTAACTAACTAATTTACTTTGCTTAGCATTTATATCTTTTGTTCTCAAAGGAGTCACATGTCCCAGAAATATGCCCTGTGGACATTGCATTACTGGTTTTCTCTAATTAATATTTTGGAAGGGGCTGCAAAACAGGCACAGACCAAAGCTCAATCAACTTTTACCCTCTAATCAATCATTCACTTGAGCTCTTAGCATGATGCCATCCAGAGGGGTCATTTTGACCCGGGTCAGCTTGCACCAAGCCCACTGATCGCATGTTTTTATGTTTTCTTTATTTTGTAAGCTGGTATAGTCCAAAGTTCGATTTTGAAACATACATGCAAATTGAGCCATTATTAACCATTCAAGTGCAATTTCAGCACTTCCAGTATATTTCCACACTGTTTATTTAATGCTAAGAGAATCCTGCTCCCAGAATCCTCTAGCAAATTCAAACGTACCATGCCATACCAAACTCATGCTTACCACATTCATTTATATCAGCCACAGTAATTCACAATAATTTGGCACCATCCCAAAAACCACCACCGGCCCTGAGCATGAAGGAGCCTTGTCTGTGGATCAGCTCCCTGAAACCATCAGCCTTTGGCAGCAAAGCCCTGCCTTCCAGGCCTCCACAGGCCATGCACTCCCTCTGTATGGGTAGCAACAGGCACACACCAGCCCCCAAATACTTGGAGCTTTCCCTGCAGTCTTCTGCCCCTTATCCGCTGAACACTCAGAATTACCAGGCCTGCTAGCCCCAATGGGACAATACACGCCAACTTGTAAAATTTAACTCAGGACCAGCACGTTGATATAATTATAGTGAAAACCAGAGTAAGTGTATTATCAAAGACTAGAGAAGCAGGAGAAGACAATGAGGATATTGGAAACAAATGGTTATGTAAGCAGTGTCAGGATGAGCTCCACCCTGACATCTGGTGGTGAGGTGTGGCAAGTTGTGGAAAAGAACTTCAGGGGCAGATCTCATTTGCATAGGCACACCCACCACGCCTAGAATGAGACCATAGCTGCCCAAATGGTCACTTTGGCCGCTGTGGGATCCCCAGTGTCTCTGTTATTGGGGCAGGAAGAATAAATTGTTATTACCCTGATTATGGGAACTGTGCTTGGAACTGTACGTGGCCTTTTGTTACGATGGAGGGATTCACCATCATCTAAGTAGCACTCGCTAGGCAAGGGTCATGGGTTCCAAAACTGTGTGAATGGAGAGAGGCTGGGGACAAGTATTAATACTTGGTGGCATGGGCCCCTTGGTGAGGGCCTTACATGCTGATTGTACTTCCTCCTCTCTCCACTGTGGAATATCAGAGCTAATTTTGATTTCATTAGAAGTCTAGTTATAGGCTGCTGAGCTCACTTTGGGCTGACAGTGCACCAGCACTGGGGCTCCCCTACTATAAGCTGAATTCACCTAAGAGCTGAAATCACTGAGTGTTGTGTTAAGTAGTGGGGGAGCCTGAAGATATATTGTGGAGCAGTTTGCGGGACGGCTGGTGAAGCAGTTCGACGCGGAGCAGTGTGTGGATGGCAGGAGCTGCTTGTGGGCCGTGGAGCTGAGTGAAGGAGTTCGTGGGGCGGCTGGCGGAGCGGAGCGCAGCTGAGCGAAGGAGTTCGTGGGGCGGCTGGTGGAGCGGAGCGCAGCTGAGCGAAGGAGTTCGTGGGGCGGCTGGTGGAGCGGAGTGCAGCTGCGCGAAGGAGTTTTGTGGGGCGGCTGGCGGAGCGGAGCGCCGCTATGGAGCTATGGGGCGGTCAGCTTCAGATCACGTAAGGTGCCTCTTACCCCCGTCCCATTTCCACCCAGGTTGGGAGGTAAAGCTCCGCCGATAAACTTTCGAACTCTGGGGCTGCCCTGACCAGGGACAGAGACTTTTGGGGCATTGGACTTTTGGGGTTGCTGGACTCAAGAACCAAAGGGAAAAGGGCATGCCCCAATTTGCCTGGGGTGGGGTTGTTTTTGCTCATGGGTTGTGTTATGAATCCGGTTGGTGGTGTTTCCCCAACATAATGCCACATTGTTTCTCTCTGTTATTAAAAGACTTTTGCTACACTCAGACTATGTGCTTGCGAGAGGGGAAGTATTGCCTCTTGGAGGCGCCCAGCGGGGGTGGTATATATTTGTCCCAGGTCACTGGGTGGGGGCTCGAGCCGGTTTGCATTGTGTTATTGGAATGGAACCCCTAGATATTGAACCCGGCCCTTGTTGCTGCCAACTCTGACGGGCAGAAGGGTTACAGTTACATAGAAAACAAACTCATAACGTGTTCTAGAGCCTAGACTTAACTATCAGGTTAACCTCCTGTCTAAAAAAGTTTATCGCATCCCATCCACAATCCTCTTCAGCATTTTCAGCCAAGGACGGCTGATACCCCAATTTCATGAATGCAAACGTGCCATCCTTTTATTTCCTATGTGCAGGATAAAAGGGTGTCATCTTTGCCTTTTAGAAAAAAACCCGAAAGTTCATTGTCTTTACTCATAGACAGATAACCCCCTATGGCTTGTTTTTTTCCATTGTGCTCCTTTCACATAGATGTCACATTTGTTAACATTTAACGTCTCTTTGTTAACATTTAACTTCATATTTAAAGAGGCATCCATTGTGTCACCTTACAATGCTTAATTTCCACCCCCACAGAGAGAGAAGTTCCTTGCCTCCTGGCTGGAGGAAGCAGTCTAAGCCATGTCTCCTTTTGGTGACCTGCTTTTAACGTACATGCCCAGGAATGTAATTTTCTGTTCCAGACATGTAGCTCCTTATATTCATTTCATAATGATACTGATGGCCAGTGTGACACTGGCTTTCCTCTGAGACATCATGTGACATTTGTCAGTGAACAAGAATGTTCATACCAGAATCAGGAGATACTTGTACCTCTCTGCACTCCCTTGTCAGTTGGCATTAACTGGTTCGGGTCACAGTAAACTACATGAAAGTGAATTTGGAGACAGAAAAAAATTAAAGGGTGAGCTAACTAAAAAGGAGATTACTGATTCATGGCTGAACCTAGGGCTGGATGTGCTTCTGGCTGATGGTATATACATCACATTCTGTCTGTGTAGAAAGTATCCACCATCATCTTGGCATCTGAACACAACCAAAATACAAAAGCAATCAATCTGCCCCAAAATATGCTGAGAAAGCGTACACAGTCGGGGATGGGAGGGAGAGAGATGCCATCTTTAAGAAAGACATTGGGCTTGATTCATCCTGCACTGGGAGTTACAGTTTGCATTCTTCTGCACTTCTGGTATCATCCATCCCTAGGAGAGGGCAGGACTGCCGCACGACTGCCATCTTCCACTAGCGGAGGCAACATTAATTTCCATAGGAGCCCCACCAATGGAAGAGAGATTGGGCATTCTTCACACAGTAATGGTTTCTGAATGATTCACAAAGCTAGCTCTACCCCACCCCCTCTAGACTTATCCACTTTTCGAGGCTGTCCCAGCCAGCCCCCAGCCATGTGCAGCTTGAGTCCCTGCAGCTTCACACTGTGCGGAGTTCCTGCTGCTGACCCCCACTCTAGGTTATACCAGTAGAACAACAGGAATGTGACTGTCAGGTCTATGCTCACCACAGAGGCACAGATTCCTAGCCAGCCAGGACAATACAGGGTATTTCTGGTTACTGAAGTTATTTGGGTATACAGACACCAGTGAAGACAACTGAGACTGCACCACCTTGATAGATGGAGGGCAGATGTCCCAAAACTGACAGTCAGATTATGGTTTTGGTTAGTTCTTCAAAACATCCAGGGGCTAATTTCCTTTGGATAATGGGAAAATTGGATGATGCCACTGATTTTCTTTGATGAGAAGGAAGTGTGCAGTTGGATGCCTTTATGTAGTGCTGACATTAAGGTCTGTTGTGTCTCAATCTCTGAAGGAGCATACCATGTAAATTGAATAGGACGGGGGATCGGATTGAAGCAAAGCGTTATGGAGAAGCAATATTTAGAAATGCAACTAAACTGTGTGAAATAAAACATTGCTGCAAAAGTGAGCAATGAGGGCCTGACCTTGCTGTAAGGCCCAAATCTGTCTTGGCCCTTATTCGATAGGTGTCATCAAAATAGCCAATGTCTCTGGATGGAATTACTTATTACTGAATGCCCCAACAGATGATCAATAGTCTTTATCAAAATCTTGGCTGCTGTGATGTCCATCTTAATTTGGGTTACCTTGCTGGGTTTGGGGAGGAGGAATTGGTCAATGGCAATGGCCATTGAACAGAAGGCAGCTGGCAATATTCAAATCAGAGAGAGATGATATCAAAAAGATGCCAAGAAATGGGTCTGGAGAGCAAATTTGGCTGTTTTCATCTGGCAAAGCTATTGGGATCTTTTGGGTGGGGCTGCTGTTGCTTCATAGCCAACTAATCAACACCCCCAGGTCAATGGAGCTCTTGTGGGCTGGGTCCATGTGAAATGTACACAGAGGATGTGATGGAACTGATTTTAATTAAAGGATGTATACAGCTATGGAATCCGCAGAGCTTTTGAATAATGTGGAGTTTATGTGCAAAGTTAAAAGCTTACTGCTGCTCCAAGGGACAGGGCAAGTTGGGAGAAAAACTTGATCTCAGCCACTTAGAAGCCTCAGGTTTCAGGCTCCACAAATTATAAATAAGGCCTTTCTAAAATTGGACATTGGGGTGGTCAATGGTTTGTATTTGGCTTCAGCCCAGAAGCGTTTTTTGTATGTTAATACATTTTTCCACACACAGAGCTAGAAGAAGTTGAAGTTTCCTCTGGAAGGCTAGCCCTTACCTTTGGAGAAACCAATTTCCCCTCACTGTCCAGTAATAATTCAAATACATTTTAAATTCAGCACCCCCTTCTAAACAAAATTTTTTCTATCTTAATGAAAAAGGGTATTTGGCTCTGGTATAACTAAGAACAGAAGTTGGCCCAATGTCTTCAAGCTAGTCATCTTAAATGTTTTTTGACTTGCGTAACAACTTAAATATGATCAAACAGATTTTGCTTTTAATCTGTGAAAGAAAATATTTGTGCTTGACCTGTAAATCATGCTGTGCCAAATTTGATCATGGAACAAATGTCGATGGTCAAGTTTTAATTCCCTGAAAATAGGAGTTGAAATGGGAAATGCTGACACAATAGCCTAACTATGGCTGTGGAAATGGCACCGATATAATATCTAAAATAAATGGATACAGCAAAAAAAAGTACTGAGGTTTGTATTTCCTTAAACCACGTGTTTCTGAGCCTACTGCGTATGGGGAGAAAAAGAAAGACGTTGTAGGAATCTACAGCATGTGGTGGAAAAGTCTTTGCTGACATTTGCAGAGTATTATGTTGTGCCAGCATTGTTGTAAGTGTCTGAGAGAGAGAACATTGCAAAGTAATGAACTCTGGAGCACTGTGAAAAAAGGATTACATATGTGTGTGCACATAAAAATATGTGTGCATGCCTAAATATAGCTATACTAAATATAGCTATATAACAGAAGATGAGATTTATATAATAATGCTGTTCGGGGGACTTGTCCTCTTCCCTCCCCCCTCCCGCCCAATTCAATATACTTTTCAGAAGCAGATTGAAATGATGTTTATGACAGACAGATGACTGTGATGGAATGCTGACTGTGAATATCTTCCACAGTGGGAGTAATTGTACAGTGAAGTAACAGCTGATAAATGTAAAAAGAAGTGACTTCTAATGTGTGTGTTGTTTTTTAAAAATCCACTTTATTAAAATATAAAATCTTTTTATATTGCTAATGGATCTTTAAAACAATGAATAGATTTAAGGAGACATCTTTAAAATACTGTTCAAATTATGGCTACAAAACATATGAATCGTTGCTGTTCTGTAGCACAATTAATTTTCATTGCTATATTTGTGACCTACTTAGGCAACTCACAAACGCTAATCTTGCTGGATAATTAAAGGAGTATAAGTATCATTTGTCCAGTCCCTGATAATTTATTTTAGATATCCAGCAAGCTCTCTTCAGTGAACTTGCAGATAAGTATACCACTAATGATTCTTAATATTTTATTCAATTTTTTCCTTTGGAAAAGAACAAGTTGCATTTAATATGGCAATGAGATATTTCCTCCCATAAATTATTTTATTTTCATAAATGTGGCATTCAGATTTCAACAAGACTTGGATGCATTGTACAAAAGTAACACATTTATTACAAGGAGTATTTATGGCACCTTAGAGACTAACAAATTTATTTGGGCATAAGCTTTCATGGGCTAAAACTCACTTCATCGGGTGCATGCAGTGGAAAATACAGTAGGAAGATATATATACACAGAGAACATGAAAAAATGGGTGTTGCCATACCAACTGTAACGAGACCAATCAATTAAGGTGGGCTATTATCAGCAGGAGAAAAAAAACCTTTTGTAGTGTTAATCAGGATGGCCCATTTCAAACAGTTGACAAGAAGGTGTGAGTAACAGTAGGGGTTTGGCCAATATACATGGCAGAGGGGCATTGTTGGCAATCTCTGCGCAATCAAACCAGACAATCTCTATGCAAAAGAATAAATGGACACAAATCAGACATCAAGAATTATAATATTCAAAAACCAGTCGGAGAACACTTCAACCTCCCTGGACACTCAATTTCAGACCTAAAAGTCGCAATTCTACAACAAAAAAACTTTGAAAACAGACTCCAACGAGAAACTGCAGAATTGGAATGAATTTGCAAACTGGACACCATTAAATTAGGCATGAATAAAGACTGGGAGTGGATAGGTCATTACACAAAGTAAAACTATTTCCCCATGCTAATTTTTTTCCCTACTGTTACTCATACCTTCTTGTCAACTGTTTGAAATGGGCCATCCTGATCATCACTACAAAAGGTTTTTTTTCTCCTGCTGATAATAGCCCACCTTAATTGATTGGTCTCGTTACAGTTGGTATGGCAATACCCATTTTTTCATGTTCTCTGTGTATATATATCTTCCCATTGTATTCTCCACTGCATGCATCCGATGAAGTGGGTTTTAGCCCACGAAAGCTTATACCCAAATAAATGTGTTAGTCTGTAAGGTGCCACACGTACTCCTCAGGTTTATTTTGCTGATACAGACTAACACGGCTACCCCTCTGGAACATTTATGACAGTCTTATTGATAAATAACCTGGGATAAAATAAACCACGTTTCCTCTGAACGGCACTGCCTCTTAGCCTCTAGGCAACACCTGTGTGTTTCAGAAAGCATAGACTTCTAGGGATCTTCCCTTGCATGATCTGCCACTCTTTGGTAGAGGAAGCTTGACAGGAAATGGTAGGACTGTAGGGGGAGGAGGTCATTATCTAGTGTCCATCTAGGAGACAAAGAGAAGGAATTCTTTAGGCTTGGGGGAGACAGAGAGGCGGCTGGAATGAGAAGCTGCACCATCTCCAGGGCCACAGGCCTCATTCAATCCTGACTTGACTGCTGACACAGCAGCCCAGAAAGAGTAGCCCTTAGTAAGATCTTCCATAGGCTGCAACCAAACCAGTGGCAAGAAAAGGCAAATTCCCTTGCTGCTAGGCCTCAGTGGGTGTGCTGTGGGCTCAGATGTTGTATGGTGTGGAGGGTGTTGCTGAAGTTTGTTTTGCTCACTTTCCATATCTACAGTTTAGCCTCAAATTCTGAATGTGCCACCTTGTGGGTTACCATTTGGTAATCTGAGAATCCCAGTCTATCCAGAGTAGGGTAGCCAGATGTCCGGTTTTCGACCAGAACGCCTGGTGGCTCCAGTCAGCACTGCTGACCAGGCCATTAAAAGTCTGATCGGCAGCGCAGCAGGGCTAAGGCAGACTCCCTACCTGCTGTGGCTCGCACGGCTCCCAGAAGCAGCAGCATGTCCCTCCTCCAGCTCCTATGCACTGGGGCAGCCAGAGGGCTCCATGCACTGCCCCTGGCCACGTCTCCACGTAGGAGTGACATGCTGCTGCTTCCGAGAGCTGATTGAGGTAAACACCACCTGGAGCCTGCACCCCTGACCTCCTCCTGCACCCCAACGCCCTGATCCCCCTCCTGCCCTCTGAATGCCTAGTTTCCAGTCTGGTTCACCCTCCTGTACCCCAAACCCCTCATCCCCTGCCCCACCCCAGAGTCTGCACCCCAAGCCAGAGCCTACCCCCCAAACACACCCCAACCCTTCAGCCCCAGTCCAGAGCCCCCTCCTGCACCCCAAATCCCTAATCCCTGGCCCCATGCTGGAGCCCACAGCCAGAGCCCTCCCCCCTCCCGCACCCCACCCCACTGAGTCAGCCCGGTGAAAATGTGCGAGTGAGTGAGGGTGGGGAGAGCGAGCAACAGGGGGAGAGGGGGATGGAGTGAGGGGGGTGGGGCCTCAGAGAAGGGGCAGGGCCTCAGAGGAGGGGTGGAACAAGGGTATTTGGTTTTGTGCAAGTAGAAAGTTGGCAACCCTAACCCAGAAAGGTACCACAATTGCCTTTGTTTTGGGTAGGTATCAACTTATTTCCAGGTGGTGATGGCCCGAGGTGCTAATTTAAAAGAGAACCCTGAGCCCATTGATATCCAGGCTGCAGCTTATCCCCTAGTACCCAATATCTCAGGGATAATGGTCACTGCAATGGTATTCAGTTGAAACAACAGGGAATTTTAGGTGATCAGTAAAATCTCTGGCACAAACTCATCTACTAACCTTCCTCAATAACTGTTCATTCTACTCACACCACTCACTTCCAGCTGACTGCAGTTTTCTGGACCAAGAAAACATAAACATTGTTAAAAATGGCATAAAGTTTAACAGTGGGATTGGTTTATTGCTGTACTCCTCTTCATTCCTTAATTGTTATATGTGAGTGACAGCAAGGAAAATAATCTTCCCCGTGGTGTATGTCAGTGAATGACACAAGAGTGGTCCTACCTGTGTGAAGTGCATTGCATCTTGCTAAATGCTACCAAATTCACGGCCTTGAAAAACGCATCACAGACCATGAAATCTGGTCTCCCTCTGTAAAATCTGGTCTTTTGTGTGCTTTTACCTTCCACTATACAGATTTCATGGGGGAGACCAGCGTTTCTCAAATCGGGGGTCCTGACCCAAAAGGCAGTTGCAGGGGCACTGCAAGATTATTTTAGGGAGTTCTGGTATTGCCACCCTTACTTCTGTGCTGCCGTCAGAGCTGGGTGGCCAGAGAGTGGCAGTTGCTGGCCAGGCGCCCAGCTCCGAAGGTGGCACCCAACCAGCAAAAGTGCAGAAGTAAGGGTGACAATACCATACCAGGCCACCCTGACTTCTGCGCTGCTGACTTCAGAGCTGGGCAGCTGGAGAGTGGTGGCTGCTGATTGAGGGCCCAGCTCTGAAGGCTGCAGCGCAGAAGTCAGGGTGGCAATACCAAACCATGCCATCCTTACTTCTGCGCTGGCTGCTGACGGCAGCTGTCTTCAGAGCTGGGCTCCCGGCCAGCAGCTGCCGCTCTCCAGCTGCCCAGCTCTGAAGACAGCAGCGCAGAAGTAAGAGTAGCAGGACCACAGCCCCCAGCACAATAACCTTGCGACCTTCCCCGCAACACACACGCACACAATGACAACTCTTTTTTGGGTCAGGACCCCTACAATTACCACACTGTGAAATTTCAGGTTTAAATAGCTGAAATCATGAAATCTACTATTTTAAAAATCCTGTGACCGTGAAATTGACCAAATGGACTGTGAATTTGGTAGGGCCCTAACTATGGATCTATGGTAACTTTTTTCAGCACAAAAAAGATTGCCCTTAACTTTCAAGATAAATGTTAGGTGATAGCTGCTGTAGGTGAGAGTGGGGTTGGGACAGCAAGGTCTGAGGATTTTTTTATGATCTAGGTTACTCTGAAGTGAGCCTGTTCTTGAATAATTCTGCCTAGCTTTCCAGGCAGTTATTATTTTTGATCTGGTTTTATTTTGCAATGTGGTTCTCACTGGCGTGGAAGTTAAGTTGTGCATGGTTTGTTCAGTTTGCAGACTGATCAACACTTTCCCCTCTGGCTTCCGTGTTCAGGCTGGAGCGTCACTGCTGTTGTTGCCTGCAAGGATCTCAGGGAAGCTCTAATTTCATGAGATTTCCTACAACATACCATAGTCTGTTCACTCTCTTCCTCCTTAGCACTGTCTGTGATCTTGGAACTCCACTGTGATGCTGAGCCTGCATGTGAAATCAGAGACCACAGCTCGAGAAACCCATATTCCTGTTTGTTTTTTAGGCATTATAAGGTCTCACAGTCCCCACCAGACACTAGCACAAGGTATTTTTTCTGAAACGACTTCTTAAGCTGATGATGTGGCTAAATCAATCCACCTTGCTCTACACTAGCTTTTGCTGAGTAACCACATAAGCCTATTGCTGTTCTCCCTGCCCTTCCTTCCCCAGATCCATCCTACTGTTTTGTTACCCCCTTTGTTTTGTTAGATGAAATTAGATTGTGAACTCTTCAGGGCAAGGACCTACCATCTTATTTGTACTGCAAGGTGCCTAGTAATTTTGGAGAGCTGTAATATAATAACTAATGATAAACAGAGCATGGAACTGAGCACATGATTCATTGTTAATTAATTTAAGTGGCCAGGACCTCAGCTTTATATCTCATCTGAAAGATTGCATTTGCAGTATCGTGGTGCCCCATGACACCAGCCTGGAGATATGTAAACACAGACCCAGAGGACAGCATGAATCATACCAGTGCTGCAGAGAGTGGGTTGTCTGGGGGGCCTCCCATCTAAGTATTTACTGTGTTATATGACTAGAGGGTTGCACACTTTGTAGCCTCTGTAGGCTGAGCTCATTATCATTTGTGCCATCCTCCCATTCCCCTCTATTTCAGGGATTCCTTGCCTCACCTTACCACCACCTTCCTCATGCCAGGGGATCTATGCCCCCCCCCCATTGGCCAATGCCAGAAGCTCCATGTCCCCAGTGCCCCCTGTCCTCATACATTGTCCCCCATTCTCACCCCTGAGCCTCCCATTTTTCCCCACCAGGGATTCTGTGTGCCTGCCTTTCCCCCACACCAGGTTCCCTCATTCTCTCCTCCATGCAAAGGGCTTGGTGTACCCTCCCCCATTCTTCCCTTCCCCCATTCCAAGATCTTTGTGTGCCCCCCATCCTTCCATGTTATGGTCTCTGTGTCTCCCTCAATTCCACCTTCCCGCTAATGCTAGGGTCTCTATGTCCCCCTTTCTCTCCTTTGCCACATGCCAGGAGCTCTGTGTGTTCCCCATGTCCCTCTCACCCATACCATTGTCCCTCATTCTCCTTTCTCCATGCCGGGAGCTCTGTATGCGTTTCCGTACTCCCTATTCCCTCCACCATTGTTATTTCTTTTCTTTCCATCTGGGAGATAAGTCATTCAGAGTGTCTTCAGTTTTAGACTGTTCTGGGGGCATGGGCAGAGCTGAGATCAGGGTAGTGTTATACTAGCAGGTGTTGATGGCTGCCATGAACTGGTTCTTTGATCTATAGATGGAAATACAGAGTTGAGTGAAGCTGCTGGCTCTGGTAACAAGATTTTAGGGGATTCCTGTGTTTCCCATGCCTCTTCCAGTTTCTGATTTTCAAAATCAATAGAGTTCTGTCCATCGATGTCTAGAACATTTCCTGAATTTTTGGTCTTGATCAGATGCAGTGTTCAAAAGTTATCACACTACAGACAGACAGACACCGAGAAACGCCTTCCAGTTGGGCGCAAGACCTCGCTTCACTTGTCAATTAGTTTGCTATAGATCCTTCGCCACTTCTTGTTCTTCTGGAAGAACTATGCTTGCAAAAATAGAGGCTTGCTTTGAAAACCAGGTCCATAATATACATTTATTTTAAAGAGTAGGTTCAATGAAATAGTTGAATAAACTATCTACCTGGTGACTTAAGTCTAAATTCATTCCCAGACCTATGAGTTCTTGGTACTGTGACAAATACTGCAACCACATGCAGTATCTTTGAGGACTATTGTCTTAACTTTCTGAATAGATGTATCTTTGTGGGCCTGTATTCTACCCCATGGAGGACAGTAACTGCATCCCCTCGAGGAACTAAAAATGTGGGGAGAGGGAGTAATATTCTGTTTTGTAATTGCTGTTTGGTTAGTGTAACCACTAGCTTACACTGTTCATAGTCACTGGAGAGAAAGCAAAGCACAGGTGCTGGACTTTAGTGAATTGCATGGGGGCTGCAGCCCTTGGTCAGATGGGAGAAGGATACAGCTCCCTGCCTTTAAGGGGCATCTGCAATCCAGACCAGTGAGGGGTTGCGTCACCACCTGCCCTGTAACCATGGGTACCTCACAATGCTTTGCTGCTCTAGCTTCCAACCTGGGCTGCTTAATACCAGCCTGCAAGCATGCAGGTCATACCCTGATTGTCTGTGTGCTAGACAGTCCTGGTTCAGCAATCCTGACCCCAGCAGCATGTTTACAGCCCCTCTCTGGCTTCTACTAGCCATAGTTACTACTTGCATGGTGACTCCAATATGCTTCCAGTCCTGGATTTTCCCCAAACCAGCCTTCTCTTGGACAGCTCAGAGAAATAATACGGTTTGTTTACCCCTTTAAGGAGATAAAACACACCAGTTTGCCACATTAACTAAAGCTGACATTTGCTTTAGTACAAATGCAGCACTGTGACCAGCCCTCTCCTGGATCAGGATGACCAACCCTCTCCTGGATCAGGATCTCTTCCAAAGGCCCAAAGGTGCTGTCACCTTTGTCGTCTTAGGTGAAAGAGAGAACATGGGGCTTTCTGCCCTGTTCTTGTATAGTCCAGCGAACCTTTGACATGTGCAAGGTTACACCTCAAAGTAAAGTTTATTCAATCAGTGGAATCTGGTGGTGAAGGAGGCTCCATGCTCTTTCTCCCCATGCTTGTGTTTACTGAAATGCAAAATTATTCTGTTTCCTGCCATCTCCTCCCCCAGCTGTGTGGAGGACCCTGTTTATAAGTAAATTAAGGACTACTTATAAGTAAATTAAGATGAACACACATTTATAAGTAAATTAAGATAAACACACATTCCTTTGTTGAGGATAGACTGGTTTAACAACTTTTGCCTAGGCAGAGCTGTCTGTTTTTGAACATGTGCTAATAACATCATGCAGGGGAAATTCATACTTTTACATGTAATATTGCCATATACTTATCACCATGATATTATTGACTACTGAGTTATTCATTTTCAAGTGATACCTCAGAAAAAATATTTTGAACAAAAATAATTACAAGAGTGTATAAGGTGTGAATACAGGAGTGTTTTGGGTTACAGTATTCAGGAGTGGGCTACGAGGTTGGAGGAAGTCAGAGATGCAGCTACCCCTAAATTGAGGTATGATTAGGGCTTTCTTTACTTTTTTACTTTACAACCATGTGCATATATATTTTTATTTGTCTTTCAGCTCTTCGTTGCTGTTTAACAGGTACGTAGAACCTCAGATTTATGAACACCTCAGAAACGGCGATTGTTCGTAATGTTGAAATGTTCATAACTCTGAACAAAACATTATGGTTCTTTCAAAAGTTTACAGCTGAACATTGACTTAATACAACTTTGAAACTTTACTATGCAGAAGAAAAATGCTGCTTTTAACCATCTTAATTTAAATGAAACAAGCACAGAAATAGTTTCCTTAACTTATCAAATCTTTTTTTAAACTTTCCCTTTATTTATTTTTTGTAGTTTATGTTTAACACAGTACTGCACTGTATTTGCTTTGTATGTGTCTCTCTGCTACTGCCTGATTGCATACTTCCAGTTCCAAATGGGTGTGTGGTTGACCAGTTAGTTCATAACTCTGGTGTTCGTAACTGATATTCTACTGTACTTAGTACTTGTCTGTCCTTTGGACATTGTTAAAAGTAAAAATGTAGCGACACAAATGGCAAGGAGAGATGTTTCACATATGGCCATGGAAAGTAGTTTCCTTTCTTTTACAGCAATGTGTAAAAAAGCCATGTAGCTTTAGAGTGTGGAATCATACATGGACACTCCCACTGTGGCCATATCTCTCAAATATCCTTCATTTCAAGGGATGTCCCTCATTTTACTACGAAAGTTGCCTATATGCCACACAAATTTGGTGCCCTCTCACTTTTATTGTTGAATTTATTTACATTAGAAATAAAGAAGCATGAAAGTGAGATTGTAGAAAGCATCTAATGGAATGAATCCCACAACATTTTAAGTTATCGGCATGAATAAATGTTTGTGTCCCTCATTTTGGGTCTTTGTCACGCAGTGTGCTCCACACTTGGATCTCTGCAGCTTGAGAGATGTGGCAATAGCTGTGACTGTGGCCTTCCACAATTGTGAAGTTCCACCAGAAAAATGAAATTGTGAACTAAGGGCTTGTCTACATGGGGAGCTATTCCAGAATAGCTATTCCTGACTATGATTCTTAATTAACATCATGAGTGGAGGCTCTTATTCTGGAGTAAGAATGTCTTGTACCAGATTAGCTGAATCCCCTTTTATTCCCTGGAAATTAATTAAACTAATTCAGAATAAGGCACTCTTATTCTGGAATCAGAGCCCACACATATGAAGTTAATCAGGAATATTTAATCTGCTTTAAATTCTCGCCTTACTTTATTGTGGATTAACTATCGTGCACGGGCAAGCCCTAAGAGGAGGAGGCTTGTAAGCACAAGAGGCAGAACTGTCATAGCAGTTGGATCTATCTAGATTATGGAACTCACTCCCACAAGAAACAGGAATGATCAAATGCAAAACTCGTTTCTTTGACTCCGCTTTCCCTCAATTTCTTCACACCCACAAAGCAAACTTAGAAGTTAATAAAGCCATTTGTCCTATTTGTTTAAGAAGACAGCTATTAAATCTATTTTTAAATACTGAATGCCTTTTTTTCACCATGCCAGCTGTAATTTGAGAAGTGCGAAGAAGTTGCGTGTAGAGCTGACTGTACCTACGCAGAAATTAGAAGACTTATTATAACTGAGTCGCAGTCTCTTGCTATATCTTGCCCATTAAATTGTGCAAATACAAAATGATGTGCACATCCTTTATTTCATCTGCAAATATATTCACACATTAAAGCTGCATGGAAATAGTGCTGAAGTTATGTGTGTGGGGAACAATACAAACCAGGGAAAACAAGGTTAAGGGTGAAGCATGCCATGGCCTTCAATATCGAAACACAACAGGGGGCATTAGGACAGTTGTTAATGTAGTGCCTTGCTGTGCTTCGTTATAGAAAGACATATGGTGCATTTCACCCTTGATCTTGATTATTTCTTGATCATAATTAGAGAGTCTGGACACCAGTGAAGGAGCAATGGAATATTGAGTGTATTGTGTGCTTTGCTATGTGCATTTCTTTTCTGTTGGATACCCGGAATCCAGGTGTGCTTTCAGTGTGTAAACAAGTAACACCTGGCCCGTGCCATTCTGAAGAAAACAATATTGTTGTGTTCTTTAGGGTTCTGAATCTGATGAAGGCATCTGAAACCAGTGTACGAGAAAGATGATTCCTTATTAAAGTTAACAGCCAGCCTGTTCCAGCATGTCTAAGTGGGAGGGGGAGCTGCTAAAAAGCAAAAATTAAACCAGAGAGAAAGAGAGAGAGAGAGAGCCGAGTAGGAGATGAGCATTGAGAGACATGATCCTCGCAAATATGGGCTTCAGATGCTGCCCAAAGTCGAGGCTTTCAGTGCAATTGAATAATATGCAAGCCATTTGGATAAAGGGGACTGGAGATTGGTGAGTGCTGTGTGTAGAGAGGATGAGGAGGTTGGATGAGTTAATTTAAACACTGTTCCTTTGGATAAATGCGTCTGTCTCCTCTTGCCCCACGCAACATCTTCTCCCCAAAATCACACTGATTCCAATTTTGCTTTGCTTTCACTTTCTGTCCCACTCACCTCTATGCACGCTACCCATGATCACTCTTGAGGAAATGATTTTGTAAGTGACACTCCCAGGACCAAAAATGTGATCTTTCACCCACTTCAAAGAGGTAGCAAGTAGTAACCATGAGGGCACCTGGTCTGAGAAACACATATATGGCATGAGTGCAGCTTAATTGCCCCCAGGCAATTTTCCTCCTGCAGAAAAAGATAGTCTTGAGGCTTCCTGTATTTCCTCCTCCCTTGGGGAGAGGAGTGAAGTGCCTGTCTGATTTCCTCTTCACTGGAGTTGAGCTCCCTGGAGTTAATATCTTCCCCTTTGCTCCATTAGGTGGGATGGGAATCACAGGATGCGTTTGTAGTCTCTGGGCGGCTAGCCAGGAATGCGTGGCGAGGGGTGTCAAGTGGTTGGGGTAACAGGCGCCCTTTTAGGTGGATCTCACATACTCTAAAAAAAGGTCTGATTACAACGCTATTCATTCTTCTCTCCTCCTGCAAGAGGACTGCTCTCCTGGCAAAAATCCATGGGATCCCAAACCCCTTCCCCATTCAGACATGCCAAATATCACATATCTTGCATGACAGTCATGCATTTGGCAGCTCTGTGACACCTTCCTTCATCTCAAATAAAATTTCTCCTATTTTTGAGAGGCAGAGGGCCCATTCCCCATAAACACCTGGTACTCAGAGAAAAGTGTAATGGGTTGCAAGCCATAACATCCTGAATTCAGGGTTTATTTCTTCCACAAACTATTGTTGTTATTGTATTTCATAATCGTTATTACTAAATTAGGCCTTAAATCTCAGGTCTTTAATGACATACTGAATTCTCATTTCCCTTAGCCTTTCACAATAATAGCACCACTGGAATTTTGATACATAGTGTTCTACTGCCGTCTCACAAGTACTTGTATAACCCACTGGCAAATGGTGTGTTGCATAATAGCCCTGCTGACACCAATTATGCCTTTAGTTCAGCTGGTAGGCTTGTTTGTTGTGAATCTGAAGGTCCTGCCGACAACCCATGTAGTAATGGTCTCAAATTGCAGTGGGGGAGATTTAGGTTGGATATTAGGAAAAACTTTTTCACTAGGAGGGTGGTGAAACACTGGAATGCGTTACCTAGGGAGGTGGTGAAATCTCCTTCCCTAGAAGTTTTTAAGGTCAGACTTGACAAAGCCCTGGCTGGGATGATTTAGTCGGGGATCGGTCCTGCTTTGAGCAGAGGGTTGGACTAGATGAACTCCTGAGGTCCCTTCCAACCCTGATATTCTATGATTCTATGGGTGGGGAGGGGAAGATATGTGACTGTGCAATTAGAAACTGTTTCATGATTCGTATGCACAAGGGTCCAGAATTTGCATAGGCAAACTTAATTCTGTCATTTCCTAACTTCTGAATGCTTGACTTTTAAACCTTAGAGTTCTATTAATATAGCTCTTGCATGTTTTATATATATTTATGGGACTGTCTCTTAAGTTAGTGCTTACTAGAGACCTGGGCATGGCTGGTAGGTTTTATGGACCATTTCTCCTGTAGGTCACCAGTTTGAATCCTGCCCTAGTCAGTAGTGACTGACCATTGTTTTCATCCAATATAAGAGCTTGTCCACACATGGAATTATTCCAGAACAGCTCTTCTGGCATAGCTCCACATATGGACACTTATTCCGGAATAAAAGCGCCTTTTTCCTAATTAGTTGACTCCGCTTTGGAAGTAGATCAAGCTAAACCAGAAAAAGGCGCTCTTATTTTTTGAATAAGTGTGTCCATACCAATGTTCCTCCTAATTTTTCCCATCCATGTGTGGAATACATTTTGTTATGTGCACCAAGGTATGGACGGATGTGTGCCACCAGTAGAAACAAAAACCTAGATATAATATATATTTTTAAAAAGTTACCATAGGGATAATTACTCCAGCCAAGACAGGTTAGGCATTTTAGAACTCACTACTAAAAGAATTAAATTTAAGTGTAAGAGAAATAAAAATTATGAAATGTACAGACCAGTCAAAACACTAAAATAACACACTTTGAAAGAATAAAATTACAGAGAATATATGTGCATTGCAGGAAGTACCAAGAAGTAACAGCAACAATAATACAAGTGTGTGTTGGGAGGTGAGTGTGAAAGAGTTTGTGTGTTTGTGTTTGACCCAGAGACAGAGTGAGTGTGTGTGTGACACAGAGGCAGTGTGTGCGCCGGCTGCTGAGGAGGTTTCTGAGAGATGCCGTGCATTGTCTCTTTAAGGCACTCATGGAAAGCTCTCCTGCTCTGTCCTGAGCCCTGCGGAGATGGGATACATGGACTGGGGGGAGGGCGAGAGTGTGTGTGTGTGTGAGAGAGACAGACAGACACGCATGAGCTGGCTACTGTGGAAGTCTCAGAGACCATGCGCTGTCTCTTTAATAAAGGCAGGCACTCACTCACTCACTGCCCGGAGGCTGGAGTTGTTCAGACCGCAGCAGCTCCAAGTCCTGAGCGGGAGTGTCCCCTCTCCCCTGCTCTGTGGAGATGGGGTACAGTGGTGAGTGGAGGGGGAAACCCTGACATCAGCAGGCCTTTCCCCCACACCTCCCCACTCTGCACAGCCAGCAGGAGGGTCCCAGGAGCAGCTGCAGGAACAACATGGCTGCAAAGCAGCAGGGGGAGAAGGGGCACCTGAACACACACTTCCAGATGTGAGCACTCTGCTAATCAACTGGGTGGCACTTGAATCTCTCCTGGGCAACCGCCCAACCGCACAGCTTAGAGGGAACACAGGTCCATACATGGAATTGTATCCAGTATAGCTATTCCACTTGAAATTGAAATGCTATGTTATTCTGGAATAACTTTCATGTGTGGACAAACCTTAGCAGGTATTTGCTGGATCCTATATTTGTATTTGGGGCGTCTCAGTTCCAGCTCCCGTAAAACAATATCACCTCCATGCTTTGTGCTAATTGGCAGACCCTACAGAGAGATCAAGAACTTATGAGCCTTGAAAACTGAACCTGTTTTCCCTAGCTGTCCTCTCACCAGAGCAGGGTGGAGGCATGCTAGCAGGGCAGTGTGGTGTGGGAAGCTTCCTCTGTACATAAGACAATTTCATTCAAAGGGTAGGTTAATCTGACTTTTTTTTCAGTGATATTAATGTGACGTTTTGGGGTTCAATCCCAACCAGGTGTGTCATTGCCTGCCCTGAAATTCTGGGTGCTTTAAATGCTTTGCTGCTGTGGCTCAGAGCCCTGGTGCCAAAAGCCAGCCTACAAGTATGCAGGTCATGCCCTGGCTTCTACTGCCCAGTTACTCTTTGCAGAGTGACCCCAAAAAGCTTCTGGTCCTGAATTTCTCCTAAACCATTTGAAGTTCCCAGAATTATGAATCCCTCTGTTACCCCTCTCAGCCTCAGCCAGTGAGGGTTTTGCTACTGCTAAGCTGCGTGACAACTTCCTGACACACCAGCTTGTCTGCCTTGCCAGCAAACTCTTTTGGGCCTCTGACAGTCCAAACCTTGCCTTCCAGCTAACAAACAATGAACCCCAACTCCTGAATGGCACAGAGATGTGTCTCTGCCGTGTCCAGCCCTATCCTGGAACACTCCCAGAAGTTATTAAGTTCTTTGCTCCTTTAAAGAAATGATACACTGTAGTTCATTAATTTAACTGGAGTTGGACAAAACACTCTTATTTCAATCACAGCACTGAATTCATTTATAATAAAACAAGTTTATTAATCAAGAAGGCATGGGTTTAAGTGATACTGAGTATAAGAAGTAAAGATAGAAAGTGATACAAGCTGTCAAGGTTCCTCCCCCACTCTGAACTCTAGGGTACAGATGTGGGGACCTGCATGAAAAACCTCCTAAGCTTATCTTTACCAGCTTAGGTCAAAACTTCCCCAAGGTACAAAATATTCCACCCTTTGTCCTTGGATTGGCCGCTACCACCACCAAACTAATACTGGTTACTGGGGAAGAGATGTTTGGACGCGTCTTTCCCCCCAAAATACTTCCCAAAACCTTGCACCCCACCTTTCCTGGGAAATGTTGGATAAAAAGCCTCACCAATTTGCATAGGTGACCACAGACCCAAACCCTTGGATCTGAGAACAATGAAAAAGCATTCAGTTTTCTTACAAGAAGACTTTTAATAAAAATAGAAGTAAATAGAAATAAAGAAATCCCCCCTGTAAAATCAGGATGGTAGATATGGGTCTTGAACCTGTTGCTGCAGGGTTTATAGGAGCAGCCACACTTCAACCCTCTATCTGGCAGTCTGCTGAGCCTTGCCTACCTGGGATTCATGAAGCTCCTGGCCCCAGTTTGAGGCTCTGCCGCTATGGTCCTATTGTTGGAGTCCTGGAGCAGCTGATTGACATGCTGGCCCTACTTAAGCCAGCAGCAGACACAGGAAGCTGGCTGAATGTCTTGTGCTTCCTGCTCCAACTAAACTAACTTGATTTCCTGGCATCTGATTTGTGCTTCTGATCTCTAGTTTGTCTCGTACCTCTGACCCTGTGATATCTGACTTGGCCTGATTATGATTCCTGACCCGTGGCTCTGATCTCTAGTTTGTTTCCTGCTTCTGACCTTCCAGTATCCTGACTCCTGTTTTGTGACTGCGGAATCTGGCTCTAACTACTAGATCTGTGACAGCTTGTGCCCATGACCCGGCCGTAACAGCTTGTTCAGACCACAGTTACTCCTAAAGGGCCAAGCCTGGTGATAGAAGGTTGGATCCACCAGCACCACTGCAGCCACTAGAAGTATCAGACTCGTCTGAATTGGCCCTCCACCTCCAGGGAGGTAATCAACCACTGCAGGCCTAAATTGCTCAGCTGACCTTGAACAACCAGTGGCTTCAGGAACAAGTGATGCAATTCAGCACTGAGAATACTACTCTGTGAACACAAAGTGCAGTGTCATGCCCCAGACAGGGGCCTGCAATATCCTTGTTCCAGGTTTGATGGGAAGTGCCAGTGGTGCCGGGGCTTCATGAACCAATGCCGCCTTCTTTTTCCGATGAGTTCCCAAATCTATGCTTCTGACCAGGCTAAAGTTAATCAGCCTCCTGACAGAAGAGATGTTAGACTGGGCCTCCCCACCTGCTAGAAGGCCATAGCCTGGTGCTGTCAGCCTGGAATACTTTTCTCCAATTAATGTCAACCATCTTTGATGACCAGAACCAAATGCAAACAGCCAAGGCTGACTTGAGGGGACTTCAGCAGAGTCAAGGCACGGTGGTCTCCTATGCAATGCACTTCCGCTGCCTCACTGTGGATTCATAATGGAACCAAGCAACACAGCTGTACCAGTTCCGCTGGGGCTTACAGGAAGAAATCAAAGATGCATTGGCCCATGTGGAGACGCCAACAGACCTAGACGTCTTTGAGGACCTCACCCTCTGCATAGATAATTGCTGTGAGAAAGAAGAGAGGAGAAAAGAGGTTACCTTCAGCCTCCCTTACCACATACTGTGACCCCAGCTTCTGTATTGCCTGCCAAAACCATGCAAGCCTATCTGGCTCATCAGTGACTCACACCTAAAGAAAAGGAATGGCACCCTCAGTGCCACCCGTGCTTCTACTGTGGTGAACCTGGCCATGCCATTTTGGCCTTTCCAGTATGAATGCTGAAGAGCTCAGGGAAACAAGCTGACCCTGGCCTGATGGGCCTGGACCTTGTGGGAAGAGAACTTCCCTGTACCCTGTTCCTCACTGAGACACACCCTAAGCCCCTGCCACAGGCTTCTCATTTGCAAATGCCTATCCATCAGCACATCCCAGGCAACTCCCAACAGATTTGCCTCCAATGGGCCCTCATTGATTTAGGAGCACTGGACAATTTCATAGATGCAGCTACAGCTTGGGCCCTAAGGATTCCCCTGTTACACAAGGCCACACAATCAAAACTACTGATGGCTCCCCACGGTCTTCAGGTCCAGTTGTGGAGGACACCATCCCCCTAAACGCCATTATTCAGTAACATAGAAAAACAATACAATTCAGTGTGATCCATTTTCCCCTGATCCTTGGCATCTCCTGTCTGATCCTTTGTCAAGGTTCCTTCCCCACTTTGCACGATAGGGTATAGATGTGGGGACCTGCATGAAAGACCCCCCTAAGCTTATTCCTACCAGCTTAGGTTAAAAACTTCCCCAAGGTACAAACTTTGCCTTGTCCTTGAACTGTATGCTGCCACCAGCAAGCGTTTAAACAAAGGACAGGGAAAGAGCCCACTTGGAGACATCTTCCCCCAAAATATCCCCCCAAGCACTACACCCCTTTCCTGGGGAGGGCTTGATAAGAATCCTCATCAATTTGTACAGGTGAACACAGACCCAAACCCTTGGATCTTAAGAACAATGAAAAAGCAATCAGGTTCTTAAAAGAAGAATTTTAATTAAAGTAAAAGAATCACCTCTATAAAATCAGGATGGTAAATACCTTACAGGGTAATCAGATTCAAAACATAGAGAATCCCTCTAGGCAAAACCTTAAGTCACAAAAAGACACAAAAACAGGAATATACATTCCATCCAGCACAACTTATTTTACCAGCCATTAAACAAAAGGAAATCTAATGCATTTCTAGCTAGATTACTTACTAACTTAACAGGAGTTGTGAGGCTCATCTTTTCCCAGCAAAAGCATCACACAGACAGACCAAACTCTTTGTTCCCCCTCCCCCCCGCTCCAGATTTGAAAGAATCCTGTCCCCTCATTGGCCATTTTGGGTCAGGTGCCAGTGGGGTTACCTTAGCTTCTTAACCCTTTACAGGTAAAAGGATTTTGCCTCTGGCCAGGAGGGATTTTATAGCACAGAAGGTATACAGAAAGGTAGTTACCCTTCCCTTTATATTTATGACACCCTTCATGCCTCCCCCTTTACTGGCGAGAACAGAAAGTCATCACCTTCCCATCAGAACTCTGAAAACAGTATGGCCAGGGACCAGCAAACATTGTACCCGGACCTAAGAAGGCTTAAGTAGATATAGTTGCCAGCACTGAAGCACCTACTGGGGAAACTATGGAACTTTCCCCCAAGTACCGAGACCACACTGACATCTTTGAGAAGAAGAATGCAGCAAACCTCCCCCAACACCAGGACTATGACTTTCTCATGGAACTTCAGCCGGGGCAAAAATATTGTTTGGACAGAAATACAATGTGGGAGCCTGAACTGATGGCACTGCAAGAATATCTCCAAGAAAATCTGACGAGGGGTTCATCTGCAAATCAACTGTACCAGCCAGCTCCCCAGTCCTTTTTGTAAAAAAAAAAAAATTGACTCTGCCCCTGAGTCAATTACTGAACCCTAAATTGGATAATCTGGAACTGTTCCCACTACTCTGATCCCAGAGCTGTTAAATCATGTGGGGGCTGACTGCATATTCATACAGCTGGATCTCTGGGGAGCTTACAATCTCATCTGTATTCATTGAGGGGAATAAATGGAAGACTGCCTTTCAGACCTGCTACAGTCACTTTGAATACTTATGCCATTCGGAGTGACTAATAACCCAGCAGTATTCCAACACTTTGTTAATAATATGTTATGAGACCTATTGGACGAATTCATGGTAGTGTACTTAGATGATATATTGATCTTCTCAGATGGCCTGGACCAATACACCACTCACATCCGCACAGTCCTGGACCATGACAACATGGTTTCTATGCTGAATTAGAGAAGTGCACATTTGATCAGACCGCAACTGAGTTCCTGGGGTTCATCTTGTCCCCAGAAGGAATCAAGATGGAGCTGCGCAAGGTCCAGGCTGTCCCCAACTGGGCAGCCCCTGCAATATGTGTGACCTTCAACACTTTTTAGGCTTTGTGAACTTCTTCTGGAGGCTTTTTGAATTTTTTTTAAACAAGCCACTCACTGCCCTACTCCAAAAAACTGCCAAGTTCCATTAGTCTCCTGAGGCCCAATATGCATTTGAGCAATTGAAGCTCACCTTCACCACTGCTCCAGTATTAGCCTACACCCACATGGCATAAGCTTTCATTGCCATACCGGAGGTGTTGACTTTCACAATCAGGCCAGTCCTCTCCCAAAGGCATGGACCTGAGAAAATACTGCATCCCATCACCTACTATTCAAGGAAGCTTACACCTGCTGAGTGAAAGTGATATCTTGGACAAAGAGCTCCTGCCAATTAAGACTGCCTTTGAAGAATGGTGACGCTACTTGGAAGGAGCCTGTCATCTGGTCCAAGTGTTTACAGACCACAAGAACCTGGAATACCTGTGCAGGACTAAGGCCCTGAATAAACTACTGCTCAAATGGCCCCTATTCTTCTCCTGGTTCAACTTCACCTTGACCCACCACCCTCTGGAACCAGGAATGGCAAGGCCAATGCCTTGTCCTGAAGATTTGGCTTTGACCCACGAGATCCCAATCTGGAACCAGCCCATGTTCTCAAGTCCCATAACTTTCTTAATGCTACTTGCTGCTATCACCTGCTTGTGTTCATCTGTTCTGCCTCTGTCTCCAGAATTCCACCTGATGGGTTGGTGATTGTCATCTGAGAACCACATGACACCCAGGAGGGGATCATGTTTGGGAGGGACTGCATTTATGTTCTCCCAGGACCTGTGAGGGTGGCAGCTCTTCAACTGTGCCATGACTCCACCTTGGCAGGACACTTAGGGTCATATAAAATCCAATTATTAATGTCCCATTTCTTCTGGTGGCTCTGAATGTACCCCATGATAATGACCTTTGTAGGTTCCTGTCAGGTGCATGCATGCACCAAGATCCAGCAGAAAACCCTATGGTCTCCTCCAACCTCTGGAAACCTCATCTGGGCCCTGGAAGGCTATTTCCTTGGACTTTGCAGTGGAACTACCAGAATCCAGTGGTTTCACAAACATCCTGAGAATGGTAGATCGCTTTCCTAAGATGGTTCACTTTATTCCCTGCACAGGTTTTCCCTTTGCAGAGAAAACCGCCCAGCTCTGGATAAACAATGAAGTCTTCCTGGCCTCCCAGACCAAATCACCTCCGACCACAGACCACAGTTTGCTGCTCGCTTCTGGCACGAGGCCCTACATTTATTAGGAGTTCATGTGCACCTGTCCTCTGCCTACTAACCTCAGTCAAACGGCCAAATGGAAAGCACCAACCGGGATCCTTCAATAGTACTTATTATGATACATCAACCATCACCAAGATGACTGGTCTTTACTATTATCATACGCAGAGTTCTCATACAATAATGTGGACCATGAAACCACAGGCCCCGGGACCCTATCTTTATAAACTATGTTTACTGCCCACAATTACCCACATCCCATCCACCTCAGACCTAGTATAACATGTCCATCACATCCAAGAGAAGGTGAAAAAAGGCAAAGGAAGACTACAAAAGGCATGCAGACAAACCCAGACAACATGATCCCACCTACTTTGTAGGAGAAAAGGTATGGCTTTCAACAGAACAACTCCACATGGACAGACCCTCCTGGAAACTAGACTATCAGTTACTTGGCCTATACTGCATTCAGAGACCAATCAACCTGATCACCTTCAAGGTCCAGATCCCTCAGTCCCTTAGCATCCACCCTGTGTCCATGTCTCTCTTCTAAAACCATACACAGAGAATACAGTTCTGCTCAATAGAGCCCAATCATTGCCCCTTCCAGTACAAGCACAGGGTCAGGACAAAAACATTGTTCATTAAGTCCTAGACTATAAGATCAAATGGGAAATTATGGTCCCTGATCGACTGGGAAGGTTGTGGCCCAGCGGAACACAAGTGGGAGCAACCAGAAAATGGTTAATGCTCCTACCCTGGTTCAAGCCTTCCATAGGAGCGATGCTGAGAAAGCTGGACCCACATCACCAGGAGGGTGTCCCTAGGGGAGGAAGTGATGTCATGATGCCTGGGTCTTAAACCTGGGTCCACAAGGTTTATAGGAGCAGCCATGCTCCAACCTTCGACTGAGCAGCCTGCTGATGCTTGCTTGTTTAGTTGGGACTCCCTGAGCTCAGTCCCAATTTGAGGATCCGCCCCAGCAGTCCTATTGGCAGAGTCCAAGAGCAGCTGATTGCCCTGTTGTCCCTACAGCAGCAGGAACAGGAAACTGTTTGAACAACTGAGCTTCATCCTGTATTAGACTATGTGTCTTGTACTTCCTGCTCCCCTGGCATGAGTTCCTGGCATCTGATTTGCAGTTCTGATGTCCGGTTTGTCTTCTGCTTCTGACCTTCCAGTATTCTGATCCAGCCTGACTCCTGTCTTATGACTGAAGACTTTGGCTCCTATTACTAGTCCTGGCTGCCCACGACCTGGCTGTGACACCCACCTGCTGCTCCTGTTCCCCTGCAGCCTCTGACTCACTCCAGAGCCTGGTCCAGTCTGCCTTCAGGTTGTTTTTTCTCTTTTCTGTCCTTCGAAGATTTACATCTGATCCAAGAGGTGAATATAGCTGAACCTCTTGGTAATAGTGATCATAACGTAATAAAATTTAACATCCCTGTGGGGAGGAAACCACCAAAGCAGCCCACCATTTAATTGCAGAAAGGAGAAGTATACAAAACTGAGGAAGTTAGTTAAACAGAAATTAAAAGGTACAGTGCCGAAAGTGAAATCCCTGCAAGCTGCATGGAAACTTTTTAAAGACACCATAACTTTCAATTTAAAGGTATACCCCAAATTAAAAAACATAGTAAGAGGACCAAAAAAGTGCCACCATGGCTAAACATCAAAGTAAAAGAAGTAGTTAGAGGCAAAAAAAATCCTTTAATAAGTGGAAGTTAAATCCTGTTGTAGAAAATAGAAAGGAGAATAAACTCTGGCAAGGGAAAAGTAAAAATATAATTAGGAAGGCCAAAACAGAATTTGAAGAACAGCTAGCCAAAGACTCAAGAAGTAACAGGAAAAAAAATGTTCGTACATCAGAAACAGGAATATCATGTTACCTCTCTATAAATCCATGGTATATACACATCTTGAATACTGCATGCAGATCTGGTCACCCCATCTCAAAATAGATATATTGGAATTGGAAAATGTACAGAAAAGGGCAACAAAAATGATTAGGGTACGGAATAGCTTCCATATGAGGAGAGATTTATAAGACCTGGACTTTTCAGCTTGGAAAAGAGATGACTAAGGTAGAATGTGGTAGAGATCCATAAAATCATGACTAGTGTGGAGAAAGTAATACGGAAAACTATGGGTCACCAAATGAAATTAATAGGCAGCACGTTTAAAACAAACAAAAGGAAGCATTTCCTCACACAATACAGTCAACCTGTGGAACTCCTTGCCAGAGGATGTTATGAAGGCCAGGACTCTAACAGGGTACAAAAAAGAACTAGAAAAGTTCACAGAGATAAGGCCATCAATGGTTATTAGCCAGGATGGGCAGAGATGCAAAACCATGTTCTGAAGTGTCCCTAGCCTCTGTGTGCCAGAAACTGGGAATAGGTAACATGGGATGGATCACTTGATGATTAACTGTTCTGTTCATTCCCTCTGAAGCACTTGGCATTGGCCACTGTCTGCTTAGCAAGTGAGGCTCAGTTTAGGGTGACCCCCTCAATCAGGACATGCGATGCACATTTCTGCTGCTCTTTACTCATGCAATTTCATTGCCCCTGCATTTGAATACTAGAGTGTCTTGTAACCCAAAACCAGACAAAATTAATCATTTTGGCAAAGCAGCTCCATCATGCTGTGCACATAGGCAGAGTAGGCATGTCTATTCAAACACCTCTGTTCCTGAAGTCTTTTCCCCCACTGTGTCACTAGATGTCAGGGGAGAGTTCAGTTCAGACCCTGCGTACACTATGAACATTACCTCACTGACTAGATCACACACAAAGTTATTGTATTACTGTGGTAGCATCACAGGGTGGCTGCCCCCTGTGAAGTAAATTGTGCATCCCTGTGCCAGAGCAGGTCCCGCCATTTGACCAATTAAGAGAGCAGGGCAGCACCTGGGGGCTATAAAAGATCAGAGAGTGAGCTGGTGAGTTAGGGCTGAAGAGACCCAGTGACAGACAGACAGACAGACAGCTGCTAAGGAGTCATCCCAGTGAGTCTGCAAAAACTATTTCAGTCAGGTAAGAACTGCCAGAGACCTGGGGATTGGGGGAGTCTTGGAAGGAAACAGAAGGCAGAGGAGCAGCAAGAGGGGATTGCTGGCTGGAATCCACAAGCCAGAGAGTCAGGGCCAGAAAACTGAAGGAAGAAAGGAGGAGCCTGCTCGCTCTGTGCTGGAGAGTTGGAGCTAAGGGTCAGAGAGGGTTGAAAGGCAAGCAATGGAGGACTTTACCTGCTGGCATCTCCAGGGCTGGAGAGCTTGACCCAGAGGAACTGTGGGACGGTCAGGGGGAGAGACGGCTGTTCCCCTGCAAGGATGTTTCCAACACAGAGGCTGTGGGGGTTCCTGCTGGGAAGAGCAGGGTTACACTCCAGTTGGAAGGGCTATGGTTGGGATGGTTGTCCTACTACAAACACAGGAGAGGATTAACAGAGTCTGTGTATGGCCAAAGGTGCTGGTGTATGGTTTGTGGGGCATCAAAGCACCAGCTGCCTGGAGCTTTAATGACTGCTTCCATTGGCATGAGAAATGGACTACGTGTTTAGGACTTCCGTTATGGACTATTTGAACGATGCTTGTTCAATGGACGAGAACATAAGCTTGCATGGAGTTACTGGGGACTCTGAAAGGGGAAACTGAGGCAGATGTGCCTGTTGTACCATGGTCTGCTGCAAAGGGGTGCTCCAGGTGGGGTGGGCTATTAGAATTTCCTGTATGACAGTCTTAATCTAATTTATATTCTGTGTTGTCAGGCTCAACAAAATCATGAGATTAAAAAGAAAAAATCATGATTTTTAGGCCAAAGATTGCGCTTTGATTTTTGTGCTCCTGTTGCCTATCCCTGGTGTGTGTGATTGTAACAATGAATGTTGCCATTGCTCTCAAATTTATTAAGGTGATTTTGGCCCACACTGCAGAAGCTCTCACAACCACATCTTCCCATCCCCCGGCCCAGCAATTAATTCATCTCCCCAGCACCCCTGAATGGCTATGGGGGAGGGCAAGGCTCTACCTGCTTTCTACAGCTGTCCTGATTAGCTGCTCTTCCCCATGAGGCAGGGCAAGGGAGAAAGAGGTCAGTCATTGGAGTTCTCCCCCACTCCAGCCACAGGCAGAGCTAACATTCAGGAGAGGGCTAGAGCTGGTTGAAGCGCTAGTCAAACTCCTATGACTTGCAAAGAAGTCACAAGAGTTGGCAACACATAATTCCGGGGGTAATGGAATGATTATATACCTATAATGCTTGAAATCAATGGAATCTGGGCAGGAGGGTGACACAATGGCTTCCCAGAGAAAGACACCCAAGCACACACTTGAAAACCAGTGGAATCATTCCAGACTCTAGCCTGAAGAGCGACAGCTCTTTCCTAGACTGGGAGGCTAGTGATCAAAAAGGCCGTAAACAGTTAAGGTGTCTTGATTCTGGCAAGGGGGCTGAGGGCTGACCACAGAGTGTCAGTGAACTCTAACAGGGAGACAAGCTGACAGAGAGGCGCACTGTAGAAGAGTCTATAGGAAACTAATTGTACTAGCCTTCCTGTGTGAAAGATGTGTAAATGTTTAGCAGTGAGGGTCATTAACCACTGGAACAATTTACCAAGGGTTGTGGTAGATTCTCCATCACTGGCAATTTTTAAATCAAGATTGGATGTTTTTCCTAAAAGATATGCTCTCATTAGAACAGAAATTAATCTGAGGAAGTGCTATGAGCTGTGTTTGCAGGAGGTCAGACTAGATGATCACAATGGTCCCTTCTGGCCTTAAAAAAAAAAAAAAATCTATGAATCAGATGGCTAAACACCTGGTAAGATAGACATATGTGTAGCATGTCTTATTGTTTTTAAGGTAAGTTTCCCTTGAGAAATTTTTGTTCTAAATAAATACTTTGCTTTAAGGAGGCTGTCACTGATGATGCCTGTGCTTGCCTTGGATCTGCAGGGCCTCAGCCTGTGCCATATACGAGGAGGCAATCCTAGTTAGTACCAAGGAGCTGCAACCCAGCTCCTGGTCTGAGAGTAGGCGTTTGTGTGATTCCACCCTGGCTCAGCTAGAGGCCTGAGTCCTGGGATGGAGTGCACTCAACAGAGAGCACATTAGTCTGGTTCAAAGCCGGAGAGTCCTTATGATGTTGTACTCAATATGTTTTGTGGAAATATGCTAATGAGTGTGAATATAATATAACTGGAATATCCTTCATGCAAAAGGTCTCTTGTAAGGTATCATTACAAAGCGTATGATCTATCGAGTGTGTTTGTCCTATTTGTTTGCATGTGCTATTTCTATGTCTGGAGTTAGGAGAATAAGATAAACTTGTGTTACTGATGTAAACATGTTAAGTGGAAGCCATTCAGGGTGCTTCAGGACCAATGAACTGTGAATGGGTTGGTTTCCCTGCAAGCCTTCCTATGTACCTGTCTTCCAGATACTAGGTAATGAAGAAGGAGGTCTTACAGTAACACATGACCATGTCACTTGCCCTTGGAATCCATCTTAAAGCTGGTGCTTTTCCCTTTAGAAGGAGGCGTGGGGACCCAGAGAGACAAAGGATTCTTGCCTTGTGCTAAAGCTATAAAAGGGGATGGAGCAGGACAAAGGGGGTCCCAGTCATGAGAGAGCCCTTGCTTTTCACCTAAGATGCCTGCTGGAACTAACAAGGGCTGTACCAGGGGAAAGGATTGGGCCCAGATTAAGAAGGAGTCTAGTCTGTGAAAGAAGCTTCTTGGAACATCTGAGGGTAAGATTTACCTGTATTCAGTTTCTTAAATGTATTAGCTTTAGACTTGCATGTTTTCTTTTACTTTGCTTGGTAACTTACTTTGTTCTGTCTATTACTTGGAACCACTTAAATCCTACTTTTTATACTTAATAAAAATCACTTATTAATTAACCCAGAGTAAGTGATTAATACCTGTGTGGGGCAAACAGCTGTGCATATCTCTATCAGTATTATAGAGGGTGGACAATTTGAGTTTACCCTGTATAAGCTTTATACAAAGTAAAACAGATTTATTTGGGGTTTGGATCCCATTGGGAACTGGGTGTGTGGGTGCTGGAGACAGGAGTACTTGCTGAGCTGTTTTCAGTTAAGTCTGCAGCTTTGTGGATGTAGTTCAGGCCCTGGGTCTGTGCTGCAGCAGCCTAGCATGTCTGGCTCAACAAGGCAGGGTTCTGGAGTCGCAAGCCGTCAGAGAAAATGGGCTCAAAGGTAGTTTCAGCACATCAGGTGACAGTTCCAAGGGGGTCTCTGTGTCTGAACCCATCACAGTCCTCATTTTGTGGAGCACTGTCCCTTTCCGACAAGGACTTAGGAACAGATGTGGCTTTGTCTGGTGAAAATGAGAGGAAACTGAAGACAGCTGGACACCAACGGGGATGAGACCATGCAGGTGGGGATGGGGACATCCTGTATTCTGGGGATGTGTCCGTGGCCACCCTAGCACTTAATGAGACCGGGAGATGGTCAGAGGTGCAGTTTGCATAGAATTTGTGGTATATGGAACATCTGCGCTGTAAAAACACAAAACAGTGTATTTGAACAAACAATAAAAAACATCCAAAGTATTTTAAAAGTTGAAAAACATTTAACACCTGCACAACTCGAAACCAACTAAATGGATTTTCTTCAGCCCTCCCAATTAAATTCATTTATGAGCAGAACACACGCATGATTAAAAAAATTCAGCCCTAAGGATCATGTTTTGGGAACATTATAAGCCACTTCTAACCGAGGCTTAGAAGGAAAGTGTCTTCTCAACTATTACAAGAGCATTTCTGCACTACAGTAGCATTATGGCAGCATTAGTACTGTAACATTCTTTTTGCAGCAGCCTGAGAAAGTGGAAACACTCGTAGCCTTAAGAAGGGTAGTCATGGAGCACCACCCTGTGGATCAATACCTCACAAAAGGGTTAACTGGGTCTCAGGCACTGCTAGGTGACAACATCACACCTCATCTTCATTGCTCAGCCAATAAGTTTTATTGATATAATGCTTCTATCATGCATTTGATTGAATGTGTTGTCAGGCAACAGCCTTTTGGGGTGTGGAGTTCTTAAAGGGAACCTCTCCTCCCACCCCATGCACATTTGAAACAACAAAACCATTTATTTTGCCTACTAAGCAGTTATGTTTCTCCTACACCCAAAGACTTATCTATTGTTGCTCCAAACACAATAAACATCTGTAAAACCAGTTATCCTTATGCTTCCATGTACTGCACCCTATATGCTCTCTAGGGGCTTCAATATGGCAGCTGGTTGGACAGGTTTCAGAAACTGGTCATCTCTGAGGTGGCAAGTGAAATCTGTCTCTTGGAGGAAGAAACTTTTATGGGACAGCAAGATCTCAGTAATTAGTTGCTGTATCGGATTCACAAGTCTATTGAGAGCAAATGGCAAATGCAGGGCCGACTTTTGTCCTTCAAGTGCACCTGGGTCTCATAGATGAGACCAGACTTTCATGCATGTCTTAGGGTAGAATTTCTAAATGTATAGTATGTTTGTGTGGCAACTGCCATCTTGGCTGATGCTGAGGATTGAAAAATCAGTCTGTACAGTTTGAGGTAAAGAGCTGGGTTCCCAAATGGAGATCTGTAAACAGTACCACATCCCTGTGTGGAGCAGACCTATAACCCAACAGTGGGTTACGTGCTCTCTCTGCACAGAGGAACCTCATTCCAAGCATCTGAGGCACAGACTGGTTTGAATCTCATACAAGTTTCCACTTAATGTGACAGCCACCAACTTGGCCAATACTGGGGATTAAATCTGGACCTCCATTGCTGAAAGCAGAAGGCTTTTTACATCTTGAGCTGATTCTGGGCTGAGTGTTAAAATAGGACCATCCTCTTTTGCTTGTGCATAGAGTGGGACACAACATACACTAACCAGTAAGTTACACTTGCAGTCAATGTATCTTGCTGTATGGTATCTTATGGGCTTTAGTATACTACAGATCCACATATAAAGTACAAATGGATTACACTTTAGTAAGTTTGCTTCTAAATAGTCCAAAAGTTAGTATTTGGATTGTTTACAGTTTATAGTAATTCATATAATATAGTGGACTATTATACAGAATTTAAGCTGTAAATTCCAGTACAGTATTTCTACATGCTGCCGGGGTTCCCCCTCCCCCACTTATAGCTGCCAGATGGTGCAGAGCAAATTATTCCAGCACTCTGACCAGCTGAATTTTAAGCAGATGAATATAACATTCTGCACAGCATTTTGCCTCCTTTTATCATTGGCTGCAGTGCTCGCCTGTTTGATCACTCCCTCAGAACAACCAAGTCCTATTAATATTTTCCTCCTGCTTCCCCCCACCCCCACTTGGATCCCTTTACTTTTGAGGCAATGTAATATACATTTTATAGTATGAAAAAGTGTGGGTTTTTTTGTAAAGTGTATTTAGCACTAATAGGTTGACAACATGGGGAGGTGGAGTCTGCTGTTTACCTATAAATCAAGTACAGTCTGGGCGGTTGCATAACCTACCGACCAGTGATCTGCCACCCTAATTTGAACCTGTACCATGGAAAAGGTAAAGGAATGTATTATCTGTGCTCTCTTACTTAGGGGATTATGCTCTGACTGCCATGAAGGAAGAAAATTGTGATTTCACTTATGTCCACTTAAAATGGAATAGATTCCCCTAAATAGTCAGTGGATGGTGCCAGTTTGTCAAGTCTTCCATGACCGGTGTGGATTTGGATAATTGGCTGGCTCCCTATCACAATCACTCGAGCCAATCACCCGATTCAGCACTCTTTAAAAAACAAATGGGTGTCTTTCTTTTAACACAGCTGGCTGAACAGTTGTCTGGTTGTACTTTTACCTGGACTAGGAACTTAAGCCATGGAGGAATAGCCTCCCTTGGTTGAATACACAACTCTCCTTGGCACTAATGAGCATGTTGGCCCTTATCCTTGGCTGCATTGGGCCTAATTTATGTCAAAGAACTAGCCTAGCATGCAGCTGGCCCAGATCTCTATGTTGCACCTTTTCCTTGCTTGCAGCTCAAGATCAGGGGTGTCATTTGTAACACCCAGAGTTTGTACAACATCTAGCACAGTGGAGTCTTGGTCCATGACTAAGGCTCCTGGATACTATGGTAATACTACTACTAATAAATTAATAATAAGCTTGAAAATGTTTTTCCTATTGTATTCTATTTTGCAAAAATTGATTTCTCTTTTGAAAGGAACAAACAAATACAGCTATGCTCTGTAACTTCCTTATTTATGTTCTCTAAGAACATCAATTATGTTAGCACAGCTTAGCACAACGATCTGTTAATTAAGCTCAAGTTAACTTTGTCTGATTCTATAGCTGCCAAGCACAAACTAGTCTAGGTCCTACATAAACAGAGGCTTGGCCTAAACTACATACATACTTCAGTATAACCAAGTCGCTCAGAGGTGTGAAAAATCCACACCCCCGAGCGACATAATTATGCTAACCTTAAACACCCCCCCCCCACCCTGTAGACCATGTTATGTCAGCAGGGGAACTTCTCCAGCCAATGCAGCTACCGCCTCTTGTCAGCTTACCTCCACCTGCACAGGAGAGCTCTTTCTTGTCTGCTTACAGCATCTTCACCAGACTCACTGTAGTGATGCACTTGCGCCGAGGTAAGTTTTTAGTGTAGACCCACCCAGAGAAACTGCTGTAAATGTTTGGCAACCGCTTCCTGGAAATATGGGCCCCCATTCAGCAAAACACTTTAATGGGACTGCTCTTGTGCTTAAAGTTGAGCATATGCTTAAGTACTTTGTTGGATCAGGGCCATAGCTACTTAAAGTGCCTAATCAGCTCTGTTACAGGATTCATTCACCAGAGCAGCATCTCCTGCTGGGTATCTTTGGGATTAGCTCTCTGACAGTACACCTTCTCCTGGTGGTGCCTCTCCCACCCCCTTCTCCACCAGAAGACCCATCTAGCACAGAGATCGCAGCATCCTTTTCATAACTTGGCCCTCTGGCTGTGCCACCATCCAGGTCTTTCCCCCTTCCAGGGTTCAGTATCTCAGTCAATAGTCCAGCCACTTCTACAGTTGCAAGTGGGGGGGGGGGACCCCATCCACCTACTACTTTGGGACCCATCCAAGGAACCCTGTAGATGGCAGACTCCTGCTGCCTTTTCTTAATTTCTCCACCAATATTGCTTCAATTCCCTGGGCCACTACCCCAGGGTCCCAGCACTTCTTCGCCCCCTTCTCAGGGCCTCCAGCCAACCAGGAGCTCCCTCATGCTCCCCCACTCCCAGACAGCAATGGCTCTGTCTAAGCTACTAACTTCCTGCAGCCCACTGGGAATACTGTCCTCTCTCCTTGGGCTTGCTGCAGTAACTGCCTCTGCTTTGCCCTGCAGTTCCCTTTTATGTGAGTCCACTGGGCCCTGATTGGCTGCTCAGTGCAGCCTCCATAGGCTGCCTTTAACCCCTTCCTTTCTGGTGTGGGATGAACAGCCCATCACTAGCTCTAAGATGGAATGACTTGAATCATAGAATTGTAGGACTGGAAGGAAGCTCAAGAAGCCATCTAGTCCAGTCCCCTGCACTCATGGCAGGACTAAGTATTATCTAGACCACCCCTGACAGGTGTTTGTCTAACCTGCTCTTAAAAATCTCCAATGATGGTGCTTCCACACCTTCCCTGGACAATTTATTCCAGTGCTTAATTACCTTGACAGTTGGGAATTTTTTCCTAATGTCCAACCTAAGACACCCTTGCTGCAATTTAAGACCATTGCTTCTTCTATCCTCAGAGATTAAGGAGAACAATTTTCCCCCTCCTCCTTGTAACAATCTTTTATATACTTGAAAACTGTTATGTCTCCCTTCAGTCTTCTCTTCTCTAGACTAAACAAACCCATTTTTTTCCATCTTTCCTCATATGTCATGTTTTCAATACCTTTAATCATTTTTGTTGCTCTTGTCTGGACTGTCTCCAGTTTGTCCACATCTTTCCTGAAAGATGGTGGTGCCCAGAACTGAACATAATACTCCAGTTAAGACCTAATCAGTGCGGAGTAGAGTGGAAAAATTACTCCTTGTGTCTTGCTTATAACACTCCTGCTAATACATCCCAGAATTACGTTTGCTTTTTTTTTTTTTGCAATAGTGTTACACTATTGGCTCATATTTAGCTTGTAATTCATTATGACCCCCGATTCCCTTTCCGCAGTACTCCTTCCTAGGCAGTCATTTCCCATTTTATATGTGTGCAACTTATTGTTTCTTCCTAAATAGAGTATTTTCTGTTTGTCCTTATTGAATTTCAACCTATTTGCTCCAGTTTGTCCAGATAATTTTGAATTTTAGTCCTATCCTCCAAAGCACTTGCAACGCCTCCCAGCTTGGTATCATCTGCAAACTTTATAAGTGTACTCTCCATGTCATTATCTAAATCATTGATGAAGATATTGAACAGAACTGGACCCAGAACTGATCCCTGCAAGACCCCACTCAATATGCCCTTCCAACTTGACTGTGAACCACTAATAACTACTCTCTGGGCATGGTTTTCCAGCCAGTTATGCACCCACCTTTATACTAGCTCTACTTAGGTTAGGTTGTATTTTCCTAGTTTGTTTATGAGAAGGGCATTCAAAACCATATCAAAAGACATATAAAATCAAGATATACCACATTTACAGCTTCCCCCCATCCACAAGTCTTGTTACCCTGTCAAAGAAAGCTACTAGGTTGATTTGACACAATTTGTTCTTGAAAAATCCATGCTGACTGTTACTTATCTCCCTATTACCTTCTAGATGTTTGCAAATTGATTGCTTAATTATTTGCTGCATTATCTTTCTGGGTACTGAAGTTAAGTTGACTGGACTGTAATTCCCTGGGTTGTCCTTATTTCCCATTTTATAGATTGGCACTATATTTGCTGTTTTTCAGTGAGCTAAAATCTCTCCTGTCTTCCATGACTTTTCAAAGATAATCACCAATAGCTCAGATGTCTCCTCAGTCAGCTCGTTGAGTAATCTAGCACGTATTTGATAAGGCCCTGGTGACCTGAAGACATCTAACTTGTCTAAGTAATTTTTAACTTGCTCTTTCCCTATTTTAGCCTCTGATCCGACCTCATTTTCAGTGGCATTTGCTATGTTAGACGTCCAGTTGTTACTAACCCTTTTGGTAAAAACTGAAACAAAACAGGCGCTTAGCACATCTGCCATTTCCACATTTTCTGTTATTGTTCCCCCCCCCCCACCCAGCACCGCATTGAGTAATGGACCTGCCCTGTCCTTGGTCTTCCTCCTGCTTCTAATGTGTTTGTAGAATGTTTTCTTGTTACTATGACACATTTCAGAGTAACAGCCGTGTTAGTCTGTATTCGCAAAAAGAAAAGGAGTACTAGTGGCACCTTAGAGACTAACCAATTTATTTGAGCATAAGCTTTCTGATGAAGTTTGAGCTTATGCTCAAATAAATTGGTTAGTCTCTAAGGTGCCACTAGTACTCTTTTTCTTGTTACTAGTCTCTAGCTAGTTTAATCTCATTTTGTGCCTTAGCCTTTCTGATTCTGTCCCTACATACATATGTTAGTTGTTTTTATTCATCCTTTGTAATTTGACCTCGTTTCCACTTTTTGTAGGACTCTTGTTTGAGTTTCACATCATTGAAGATCTCCTGGTTAAGCCAGGGTGGTCTCTTGCCATATTTCCTATCTTTCCTACACCGTGGGAAAGTTTGCTCATGTCCCTTAATAATGTCTCTTTGAAAAACACTCTCTTGAACTGTTTTCTCCCTTAGACTTGCTTCCCATGGGATCTTACCTACCAACTCCCTGAGTTTGCTAAAGTCTGCCTTCTTGAAATCCGTTATCTTTATTGTGCTGTTTTCCCTCCCACCAGTCCTTAGAATCATGAACTTTACTATTTCATGATCACTTTCACCTAAGCCACCTTCCACTTTCAAATTCTCAACCAGTTCCTTCCCATCTGTCAAAATCAAAGCTAGAATATCCTCTCCCCTAGTAGCTTTCTCCACCTTTTTAAAATAAAATAATTGTCTCCAATACATTCCAAGAACTTGTTGGATAATCTGTGCTCTGCTGTATCATTTTCCCAACAGATGTCTGGTAGTTGAAGTCTCCCATCACCACCAAGTCCTGTGCTTTGGATGATTTTGTTAGTTGTTTAAAGCATAAAATAATGCATTGTTAAAGAATAGGAAGAGAGAAATAAAAAGCAATGGAAGTAAAGTGTATGGTGACCATATTTTCCTTCTCTAAGTAAAACAGCATTTTATATATACGGTTTTGCCTGTAGTCTGGAGAAGGCTTTTGAGCCTGATCCAACACCAGTTGAATTCAGTGGGAGCTGGCTCAGACCTCTTGTGAACACGTCTGAACACCTTTTCCCCCAGTTCAGTGGTTGGGAATCCTCCAGGATATCTCTTCTTCTTCTTTTTTCCCCCAATGTGCTCACATAGAAGATCACATTTACTTTACTGAGTGGCAGCTGCTGTACTGAGACAGGCCGCTTTCTTGGGCAAATATCCCCACTCACATGCCTTACAGGAAATGGAAGAGCTGGGGAATAAACAGAAGAAAGGAGCTTAGATTAAAGTTGAATTTTCACATGTTCAATAGAGGGAAAAATAATTAGAATAGTTACTGCGCATCCCGGTGCACATTTCATGAAAGAAATTCTGTTTTTTAAAAAGTACTTGGGAATATGACACATTTTAATGGTCTGGCTTGTAGACGGCATCACCGTTAATAATGTTCTTTAGCAATACATAGGGCATATTGGTGTTCTATCACTATTTGAAGTGGGGGCTCCCATAGACATGTTCTCCCTTAGCCTATGATAACTTCCATAAACCTGGTCTGAATATGCACAGAGAGTGAGGGACTGGGGAATCTCTTCATTGATTTTTCTATTAAACAAAATATTTTCTCATGACCACAGCCAAGGTGGGAGGCACCAGCTTGTATTAAGAGCATTTACTGGAAATGTTTATAGTTAATTCTGGAAAGCTATACTCAGTATGATGGTATAGCACAATGTTGTGCTGGTATCATTAAAAAGAGAGTGCAATGGTGAATAGCTTCAGGGTGATATAAGCTAATGGAGTTCCTATCTGCCCCTAACACACAACACTCCAAGCACTGGATCTAGGCCAAGTTTTCAGCCTTTCTTGGGCTTGTCTGTATTGTTAGTAACAAAACAACAGAAACCCAGCCTAAGCTTCCTCAATAGCATGGCTGTTCCTGGCGTTTTTCCTTGCAGAACCCCCTTTCCTCTCTCTTAGAGAGAGAGAGAGAGAGACTAAACCCCCTTTGTACTCCTGGGTTGGAAATAACAGGACTGGCAGAAGAGCACTATGTTCTAGTATCTGACTCCCTGTTACAGAGATCCAGAGGTACCCCTCTCCCACATATTTTGTTTTAAATACCTGACACTTGGTGCAGTCTGGTGTTTTAAAGGCAAAGTATTTTCTCTTCAGACATAGGAGACCCAGTCATAAGTCATTACTGGCAGACATAGTTTATCCAGGGAGAAGGAGAACTCCATCATCCTAAGAAGAGAAGTGACCTTCATCTCCTATTCAGAATAATTGGGGGCGCTTAGGGGCCCCTTGTTAAAATTCCACCAGAAGCCCCCTCCAGCACACCACTGATTTATGGAGCTACTTGACTCAACAAGAGAGCACGTCTCCAGCTGACAGAAAGAAACAAAACTACAGTGCAGCAGCTCAGAGCTGACATCCATGTGTCATTCGCAGCATGTTGAAAAATGAACAGCCATGAAGAGGCATTGAGCATGGCATCTGTGTAGCATGTGATGTATTGTCACACTGGTACCGAGAAACAAAATAAAATAAAATTAAATACAGAAAGCTATATTCAGTGACATGAACAATTATTTTAACCCAAGAACATTCAGAGTTTAGGCTGATGCTCTGTTTGTATATTGATCCACTATATAGTGCAGTGGTCCCCAAACTTTTTACCTTGCACCCCTCCTTACCCCTGTTTGTGCCCATCCCCACCCCCACGGTTGGGTACCAGGAGCAGGCTGGGGGGGGGGTGGCTGCAGCTGGGAGAAGGGCCATGGTCAGGGCTGGGGGTAGGTTGCCAACTTTCTAACTGCACAAAACCGAACACCCTTGCCCTGTCCCTTTCCTGAGGCCCACCCCCTGCCCAGCCCCTTCTCCTAGGCTCTACCCCCTCACTCCATCCTCCCTCCCTCTGTCACTCGCTCTCCCCCCACCCTCACTCACTCATTCATTTTCACTGGGCTGGCGCACAGGAAGGGGTGAGGGGGTTAGCTGGGGGTGCTGGCTCTGTGGTGCGGCTGAGGATGAGGGGTTTGGAGTGTGGGAGGAGGCTCCGGGCTGAGGCAGGGGGTTGGGGTTCAGGAGGGGGTGAGGGCTCTGGCTGGGTGTGCAAGCTCTGGGGTGGGGCCAGGATGAGGGGCTGGGGTGCAGGAGCGGGATCCAGGTTGAGGCTGAGAGGTTTGGAGTGCAGGAGGGGGTTCTGAGCTGGGGCAGGGGCACAGGAGAGGGTTTGGGGAGCGGGCTCCAGGAGGGAGTTTAGGTGCAGGAGGGTGCTCCAGGATAGGGATTGGGTTGCAGGAATGGGTGAGGACTGCGGGCTCTGGGACAGAGTTTGGGTGTGGGAAGGGGCTCAGAGCTGGGGTAGGGGGTTGGGCCTCAGGAGGGGGTGAGGGGTGCGGGCTCTGGGAGAGAGTTTGGGTGCAGGAGGGGGGTCAGGGCAGAGTATTGGGGCATGGGAAGGGGTCCAAGGAGGGGCCTCAGGGTGGGGGAGGGGGTGTGGGCTCGGGAGGAAGTTTAGATGTGGGAGGGGGCTCAGGGATGGGGCAATGGATTGGGGTATGGGAGGGGTTTTGGGGTGCAGGTTCCAGGCAGTGCTCACCTCAGGTGACTGCCCACAAGTAGCGACATGTCGCTTGGCTGCTAGGTGGAGGTGCGGCCAAGCGGCTCTGCGCACTGCTTCTGCCCTCAGGCGCTGCCCCTGCAGCTCCCATTGACCACGGTTCCTAGACAATGGGACCTGCAGAGGTGGCAGTTGGGGGCAGGTAGGGGGCAGCACACAGAGCAACCATGGCCACCCCTCTGCCTAGGAGCCGAGGGACTTGTCGCCGCTTCTGGGGAGCCATGTGGAGCCAGGTAGGGAGCCTGCTGGCACTGCACTAACTGGACTTTTAGCGGCCCGGTCAGCGGTACTTACTGGAGCCGCCAGGGTCTCTTTTCGACTAGACGTTCCTGGCAACTCTAGCTGAGGGCTGGGGCTGGAGTGGCGGCTGGGCTGGGAGCCAGGGGCCATGGTTGGGGGCAGGTCTGTGGCCAGGACCAGGGCCAGAGGTGGTGCCATGGCTTGGCCGAAGCTGGAGGCAGGGCTGGGGCCGGTCTGTGGTTGGGGGTTGGGGGCGGGGCTGGGGCAATGGCCGGGAGCAGAGCCACTGCCAGGCTGGGGGCGGGGTTGGGGCTGTGGCCGTGGCCAGGGTTGCAGCTGGAGTCAGGGCCAGAGGCAGAGGCAGGGCCAGAAGTGGGGCTGGGTTGGGCTCCCTCCCCCCCCCCCCGGTGGGCTGACCCAGGCCCCCCCAAACCTTCCTCTGTGCCCCCCAAGGGGGACATGCCCCATCTTTGGGGGACCACTGCTATAGTGGCTAGGTGTAAACAGATTTTAAGAAACACTAAGAATTTTCCTGTCACTCTTGTAGCCTTTCTTTCCCACTTGCCCTCACTGGCTTAAGTGACGAGAACAGAATTGGATAATGGCTTCTACCTGGCCTCATCTCTTAGAAAATGTGGGTTATTCACTGTGCCACTGAGAAGTGTGCCTAACTGACTCTTCTCTCCCACTCCCCTTCCCAGGTTTCACACACCGCCTTCTGCCCTCTGTGTTTTCTCTCCCTGCATATTGGTTGCTTTCTCCTTCAGCATTGTTTCATTTCCCCCCCACTCCCCTCCCACAACATGTTATAACTCACTTCTCTGTGATGTTTCTCTTCCCCTTGTAGTGTGATGTTAGTTGCATGAAGTAAATAACCTTCTGAGTTATTAAATGGGAAGCAAATGTTAGTATATGCATGCATATGTTTCACATGCATGTGTGTACACACACAGGGATGGAGGATGTTGAAGGCTGCATAGGACCCAGTTAGAGACAACAGCAAAGCTTTTGCATGTAATCATGCAATGGAAGCAGCATTAGCTAAAGGTAATTTAAAATAAAAAGGTAGAATGGGAGAGAGATGGTAAGGATATAAGCTGAATTAGCTTGAGGTTTTTAATCTCATGTCAAGGTGTGGGTTTGTGTAGGTACAAGCTGGATGTATTTTTAAAGCCAAAAGGAAGGCAACATGCTGGCCGCTCTCCTTCCCCTTTGTCTTTTTTTCCCTCTCCCCTCAAACTCTGTCCAGTGGTTTGTCCTTCACTCTTACTTCTTCTGAAACTGCAGTCATCACTTCTTGAGCCACATCCTCTTTCTGAGCCTAAGAAGCGCCGCTGTTTGTCAGGATAGATTTTCCTTCTTCGTTCTTCTGTTGTTTCTTCCTCTCTTCCTCGGATATCTGTCACCTCTCCTTCTCTTCTATCCATTTTTTTCACTGCTGTTGTCTTTTTTTTTCCCTCTCTCACTTTCATCTTTCCTTTCTCCCATGTTTTTGCTGTTTTCTCCCCTTTTCTTTTCTCCCCCCTCCCAACCCTGCTCTTGTCCTCTTCCATTTGTGCCCCCTGTCAATATTTCACCTCCAAGAAGTGCCTTTTGGGGTGCCTTTTGTTTCCTAGCAATGCTGGGAGCTTGCTTCTTTGAGGTCTCCTCCTCAGACTGTTGCTTTACCTCTGTCCTGCAGCTCTATCATTATGATACAAATATTAGTCTGTAGAATCACTTTTAAACCAATGGGGTTTGTCATGGTATCCATACTATAGGTACAATTAGCTTCCCCAAAATTTTCTTGATGCAGGTTTAAGGTTGCCTGGTGGTGCCTCTTGACCTTCCAGAATGCTGAGTTCACCTATGCTCAAACGTGTGAAAACCAAAATATGAAGAGTTACAATAAAGCAAACTTAAACTTCTGAAAACCAGGAAATAGGGAGCTAAGGTTCACCCCTCCTCCACAATGCAACTTGGCAGTAGCCACTGGGAATGGGTCAGTAAGAGTGATGCCATAAGTAGGCCTGAAGAATAACTAAGAATATGCCATAGTTTGTGTTCCACAAGTTTGAATTCCAATATTTATCTGATTGCACTCCAGCTGCATTCACTGTGTTCAGGGGAGCTGTGCTGAGTGGTGGAGAGATTAGTTGGAGCAGGTTGGCAGAATTGTCACTGTGATATGAGAAGTCTGCCTCCTTTCAGCACTGAGTTGTGTAGGTTGTTAGTATGTGTGAAAGGGAGGATTGTCAGCAGTGTAGTGGCATACATGTGATCTTGAGGAGTAAGTGAAGGCAGTGTCTCAGAAGGAATCCTCAGGGCAAGGGAGAAGGGATGGCAACGCTTTGCAAGTCTGTAATGGGCTTGGAGTCTAGGCCATGTGTAGGTAGGTAACCCCTACACCTCACTGCAATTTAGATGGTCCAACACCTGTGGTTAACTCTGACCAGCCTTCATAAAGCAAAATACATTTATTCTTAAAGTAAAAGCATTACAAAGAAAACATATCAAAACAATAAAAGAACCTATACACATGCTAAAAGCTTACCAGATGTCAACTTTAACTCCAACACAGGGCGCTGGTAGGTGTCAATCTTTCAAATACTACAGCCATGTTTGCCCCTTGGTTACAAGTTCATGTCCATTTTTAGAGCAGGAACCAGATACCAACTGGACAGTTCAGTCATACAGTTCAGGCCTTTGATCTCCAGTCTCCTGGAACAGGTAATCACCAGTCAGTGACCCTCCCTCAGAGGATAGCTTCAGAAGTCTAGGTTTTTGCATAACTGGGGTTTTCGAAATTGTATTAACCACTCCCCAGGGATTCCCCTAGAAACCCATTCAAAACTTATTGTTAGGGTGACTACCAATTGAAATTTATTAAATATTTTGGATGTTTTTCTACATTTTCATATATATTGTGTATTCTGTGTTTGTAATTGAAATCAAAGTGTATATTTTGATTACAAATATTTGCACTGTAAAAATGATAAACAGAAGAAATAGTATTTTTGAATTCACCTCATACAAGCACTGTTGTGCAATCTCTTTGTCATGAAAGTGCAACTTACAAATGTAGATTTTGTTTTTTGTTACATAACTGCACTCAAAAACAAAACAATGTAAAACTTCAGCGGCTACAAGTCCACTCAGTCCTACTTCTTGTTCAGCCAATCATTAAGACAAACAAGTTTGTTTACATTTACAGGAGATAATGCTGTCCTCTTCTTATTTACAATGTCACCAGAGAGTGAGAACAAGCATTTGCATGGCACTTTTGTAGTCAGCATTGCAAGGTATTTACATGCCAGATATGCTAAACATTCGTATGCTCCTTCATGCTTCGGCCACCATTCCAGAGAACATGCTTCCATGCTCATGATGCTCGTTTAAAAAAAATGCATTAATTAAATTTGTGACTGAACTCCTGGGAGGGGAGGAGAATTCTATGTCTCCTGCTCTGTTTTACCCACATTCTCCCATAAATTTCATGTTATAGCAGTCTCGGATGATGACCCAGCACATATTGTTCATTTTAAGAACACTTTCACCGCAGATTTCACAAAACAAAGAAGATACCATTGTGAGATTTCTAAAGATAGCTATAGCACTCAACCCAAGATTTAACAATCTGAAGTGCCTTCCAAAATCTGAGAGGGACAAGGTTGGGAGCATGCTTTCAGAAGTCTTAAAAGAGCAACACTCTAATGCGGAAACTACAGAACCTGAACCACCAAAAAAGAAAATCAACTTTCTGCTGGTGGCATCTGACTCAGATAATGAAAATGAACATGTGTCAGTCCGCACTGCTTTGGATGGTATTCGAGCAGAACCCGTCATCAACATGGACGCATGTCTCTCAGAATGGTGGTTAAAGCATGCGCATCTGGCACGTAAATATCTTGTGACACCCACTACAACAGGGCCATGAGAACACCTGTTCTCACTTTCAGGTGACATTGTAAACAAGAAGTGGGCAGCATTATCTCCTGCAAATGTAAACAAACTTGTTTGTCTGAGCAATTGGCTGAACAAGAAGTAGGACTGAGTGGACTCGCAAGCTCTAAAATTTTACAGTGTTTTATTTTTGAATGCAGTATTTTTGTACATAATTCTATATTTGTAAGTTCAACTTTCATGATAAAGAGATTGCATTAGAGTACTTGTATTAGGTGAATTGAAAAATACTACTTCTTCTGTTTTTTCACAGTGCAAACACTTCTAATAAAAATAACTATAAAGTGAGCACTGTACATTTTGTATTCTGTGTTGTAATTGAAATCAATATATTTGAAAATGTAGAAAATATCCAACAATATTTAAATAAATGGTATTCTATTATTGTTTAACAGTGCGATTAAGCGCGATAAAATTTTAATTGCTTGACAGCCCTATAGTGTACTGAAGTTCCAATTCTTAACCAGTCACAAGGGCTGCTGCAGTGTAGAGTGCTCTGCAGTTCTCCTAGAGACCTTACAAATAAGGAAACCCTATAAGACCCTTTGCTGTAGAATTGTTGCTAGGTCCTAATATAACTTACAGTGGAGGCCTGTGGGCAAATAAGCTTTATTTCAAAATATATATATATATATATATATATATATATCACTTTTCATATGAATGGCTTATTATTATTGAAGTGTATGTATCCAGACCAACCAGAATGTCACTTAAATGTAGGATTACAGTCCATTACTATATACATAGTAATAACTTTTATAACATGTAATAGCATTGAGAAAACAAAAAGCTTTTTCAAGAAAATATCTCATTCTAAAGCAAACTATGGCCCTGATGCTGCACTGACTTATGTACATGGTTAACTTTATGCACTGGGAACAGTCTCATTGACTTCAGTGGGACTAGTTGTGATATGTAAGTCTTTGAAGGATCTGGTCCTATATTAAACATTATTAAACATTATATATTACATTAGACCCTCACTTTAACACCCTTCATAATTGTGAACCTTGGACTATAGTGAACGTGGTCCCTGCATCCTACTTCCACGCTCAGTGGTGGAGGGGCTGAGAGCTCCTCCTTCGGCTCTCGGGGGGTGGACAGGTCCGCTGGTCTGGGGCTGCAGTGGAGACAAAGTGCTCCTCTGGACCCAGGGCCTTGGCTGGGGCAGAGGCAGGGATCTCCTCTGGCCCTGGAGCCATGGAAGGGAAAAAGTACTCCTCCAGTTCTGGGGCCACGGCGGGGGAGCGGAAGAGTGTTCCTCCAACCCCAGTGCAGCAGTGGGGAAGAGGTGGGAGATCTCTGCCCCCTGCCATGGTCTCGGGGACGGACTAGTACTTTGTCCATGGCTGGAGGAGATCTCTGCCCTGGCCCCTGCTGGAGGAGCTACCCCCTCACATCGCTATACCGAACCTCTTTCTATACTGAACAATGGCTTAGATCCCCAGGAGTTTGTTACAGTGAGGGTGTACTGTCTATACATACTCCTAGACAAAAATTTACATTAAAAAAACATTGTTAAAGCTGCGAAGTCAAGCAGCCCAAAGTTACCAAGTACTCATGCAAACTTCATTTAGCCCCCTTCAACAGATGCATTATGATATGGTCTTTAAATACATGAACAGAGGCAACAAAAAGGTACTTTATTAAAACACATACGGTTGGATTCACAAGGGTGATTAGGTGCCTAACTGCCATTGTAGGTAACTAAGTCAAAAGTAAATGCTCAAATCCCTCACTCAGCTGCCACCTAATCCTGTGGGGAGTTTGGGTACCTAAACTGCCACTGGTAAGGTCCCCCAGGTGAATACATTTTTACTGATGGGCATATACACCTGACACCACCAGACAGCAAGGTGTGTAACTCATGCCTAAACTCCAGAAGCATTCAGAAACTAAGCATTCTGCTGCCCTTGCCTGCACGGCTCAATCCAGTAGACATGCTCCAAGGCAGTCTCTGAGCATGTCTAGCAGATCAGGCCACATACAAAGCACAATCCATGGAGAAGCTGCTGCCTCCCCCACCCCCTGCTTTGTGCCCAATAGACCAATGGTTAGAGCACTGACACAGAATGTGTGAGACAGTGGAGTAGAGACTTGGGTATCCCACATCCCAGGTACATGCCCTAATCACTGGGCTAGACTTTTTTTCCTCTCTCTCTCTGGTCCAATTACTAGTTAATTACTTATCCAGAATGAAACAGTTTCAACAGCAGAGATTGACAGAGACCCACCCCAGAATACCCCAGGGCACTCTCTTGGGAGACCTGCATTCAAGTCCTTGCTCCACATCAGGGAGAGTGAGGATTTGAACCCAGCTGTCCTGTATACTGGGTGAGTTCTCTAATGACTGGGCTATTGGGTAACATGGGCCCACTACCATTTTTCTTGAAAGGGGCCTAGCTTAGGCACCTAATTTCAGGAAAGAATTCACAGCTGTGAATCCTGAGTGGCAGGAGGTGCCTCCCACTAACCCAGAGTTAGGCACCTAACTCTCTTAGAAGGGCAGGGCATAGACTCTTAGATTGGCACTGATGCATCCCCAGAATACAGGACACCATCCATTCAGTTGTCCCTGCCCCCTGCCTGTATAACCCTGATTACATACACTGCCACATGGAAGGGGTACCATTTTGCAGAGTGCACTGGCCTGCCCTCGCGACCTCGGACGCACAGTTTGTGCGAGGTCACGGTGGCAGAGGTGGCGTGACATGCTCTGTAAAATAGCATCCTCTGTGCATGACACCAGCCAAAACCATGTCTGGCTTTATACAAGTGTAATGCTGACAGACACCGATTGTCAGAATCGAACCTATGGTCTCTGGAGCTAAATGCATGATCCTCTACTGTATGAGCTAAAAACCAACTAGCTATTATCTAACTGGAGAAAGCTAGCTCGCTCACGCACTTTCCCTCCCCCCACCCCGGGACAAAATACCACACCCTGGAGGTGTGTGGTTACATAAGCACCATTCAGGGGACAAACCATTCAAAAACTGTACTGTCCAGCTTAAAATTAGATGACTGGCCTGCCTATATATCCCTTTCATCAGCGTTGCCTACTGCCTACCCTAGGCAGCTCCCCACTCAGCTTGCTGGCTCCTGTGAATCTGTTTTTTAGGCACCTAACACTTCTTATTCATTGCATAGGGAGCATGGATGCCTAACCTGAGCTTGTGAATTCTACATGGCAGCACGCAGCCTAAAAGTTAGGCACAGCAATCCTCAGCCTGCCCTGTGAATCTCACCCATAGGATTCTATGCAGGATCCTATAGTATGTGAAACAATATGCAAAGCCTTATGTGGTAGTCTAGATATTAATGGTTTGATTTTTTTAAAATCTGCTATTCACTTTTCATTCCCATTTTCTGCAGTGGGGACTGGGTTGCTCAGCACCTCTACAAATTAGGTCTTGTGTCTTCTATTAGACCCTGTACTTTTGGAAGGGAATTGGCTTATACAACAGACTGCTTTCACCTCAGGGTCCAGTACCACCAAATTAAGGAAAAAAATGTTATTACAAGATCTGTAATGTAATCAAACAGTGAAGAAAATGGCTTAGCCTGAGTCTGCTCTTAAATCCTTTATGGCTGTTACAGTAGTATTCAGATTAAACTAAAAATAATATTCCCAGCTGTCAAAAGAAAAATAAACCAACTTGAAAATAACCTAGCTTCTTCCTTGCTGGGGTTTTATGCAAATAAGGCATCAAGAGAAGGAGGTTCCAATCCATTTTGGCACAGCTGTGGACATTTAAAGCCCCTTGTCAAGCACTTTCATTGGCTGCTAACGTCTGTTCTGCATGGGGGCTTTTAATACAGTTGCAGAATATCTTCCATAATCAACCTGGAAGTGGGAAGAGAACATGGAAGCTATTTTGTTATAATAAACTGGGTTCAGCAGCAGCTGTTAGCCAAGGTATGGCAGTTAATGTCTGCACAGTATTCCAACCTGCTTCTAGCACTCGCTGAGTTTTTCTGCATGTTACCGACACAGTCAGCTAATTATTTACTCTTGTCTCCTCACAAACAAAAAAGGACCAGCCTCCAACACTTTTGGCTTTATTAACCCAGCAGGTGTATGTAATTAGGGCACCTATTTCACATCATGGTAACTAGCTTTTGTTTGGCAGATCTTAGCAACTCACACACAGCTGATAAAAATTGAACAGCTAAGGTCCTAGTCAGGGCCATCCTTATCCATATGCAATTTGGGGCACCAAATTTCCCGGTGCCCTACGCAGCTGTATGCTGCTCCAGCCCCTGTTCCGCCTCTTTCCAGTGGCCCCCACCCCTGCTCTGCCCCAGCCCCGCCTCTTCCCACCCCTTCCCCAAAGCCTTCGCCTCAGCCTTATCCCTTCCTGCCCCTGCTGTGCCGCAGGCCCACCTCCACTCCACCCCTTCCCCAAAGTCTCCACCCCGCCTCTTCCCGCCCCTGCTCCGCCCCAGCCCTGCCCCCACTTCCCTGAGGACTCTGCAGCAGGGCTGGGCCTGCACTCACTGGCGGCGGGAAGCACAGTGGCCTGGCCCCAGCCGTGCCACTGGTGAGTGCTGGGGGATGGTTCCCTCAAGCCAGCCCCCCCGCCGGAGGCCTGCCCCCCCACCCCAACAGCGGGGCTGCATAGGGCCCCAGAATAGCTAGGAACGGCCCTGGTCCTAGTCCCGCAAACATGTATGCACATGCTTAACTTTAAGCACATGAGCAGTCCCACTGACTTTAATAGTGTGTTGAAAATTAAGCACATGTTGTTTGCAGAACTGTGTGGAAAGAAAGGACCTGTAATCAAGTATTAAAGAACTAAATAAACAATAGCCAATAAAAAGATTTGTATTAAATATGAAAAGGAAAAATACATAACAATAAAATGCAAACAGTTTCTCCTGTACCACTTTAACAACCTTGTTAAGAAAGAGCAAGAAAGAATTAGACCTCTGAAAGCAGTGGCAGATTTAGAGTTAGTGGGGCCCGGTGTGCAGGCTCATTTTTGGGGACCCAGCCAAGAAAAAGAACATTCTCTCTTATCTCCCCACCCTCATTTTTCATTCTTTTTTTCTTCATCCTCCTACTATATTATAAGTAATAGGAAGTAATTGAAAATAAAGTGAGGTACCTTGATTGGGGCAGGGGGTTGGGGTACAGGAGGGAGTGAGGGGTGCGGTCTCTGGGAGGAAGTTTGGGTGCTGGGTGCGGGCTCTGGGCTGGGGCAGGGGGTTAGGGTGCGGGAGGAGGTCAGGGGGTAGTGCTCACCTCAGGTGGTGTGACTCCCAAAGTGACCAGCACACACCCCCACTCTAGCCGCAGCTCCTAGGTGCGCACGGGGTCTCCACACACCGCTGCCCATGAGCACCACCCCCGCAGCTCCTATTGGTCGCAGTTCCTGGCCAATAGGAGCTGCGGAGTTGACACTCGGGGCTGAGGCCACACACGGAGACACCCCCAGACACGGGAGTGGCACAGCGCGGGGGGAGGGATGAAGAGCAGGCAGGGAGCTGCCTTAGCCCTGCTGCGCTGCTGCTGGCCCTTTGGGGGGGAGGGGAGCAGCAGGTCTCTGTGCGAGAGATAAGGATGGATATGGTTACAAAACCAAACCAAACACGCTTTCTAGTGAGTAAAACTTAGTTTCAGCTAGTTACAATCTTTGTCTAAGCATGTTTTTCACTTACATCAAGTTTCCAGTAGCTCTTGGTTTTCAGAGCAAGAGGGTGAAGCTTTCAGAGGCTCATAGGATGCTGGACTGTATTGTCCCATCAGTGATGGGTAACTAAAATGTCTTTTTTTCCACCCTTACATTACCCAAAGTGTATTGTCTCTGTTTCAGGAGGCAGAAAGCTTCCTGGAATGCAGATTCTGTCCCCTGGCATGATTGTCTCCCCTGCTCATTTAGCCTGATTGTGTTGTTTACCTTATATATAAATGTATTTCCATTGTCCTCTGTCTGTAACCAAGCCAGTCAGAGAGGTAAATACACATTCCTTTGTCTAGTGCAAGCTTTTGCTTTGTCTCCCAGACACTTTTTAAGAATATATTTCCAACACACATCTGTAACTTTTTGCATACAACCCTACATACATCACACAATGATTTTGAGGACCAGTGTGTCACCAGTTTACATAGGATACCTCACACAACGCCTTTGAAATATACATTGTGACAACAGTAGTTTAGGGCAATGAATATGGCAAGCCTGTTGTGAGTTTCAGTATGGGAAGGGCCTCTGTCAGTTGGCACTGAGGAGTTTCTGGGCTCACAAGGTGTACAGCATAAAACTTTCAATCCAGGTCTCCCCCTGGATTCAACAATTCCCCATGGAATATTTACCATTCTCTAACAACCTCCATGTATAGGATGCCACTTGCAAGATTCCAGACTTGGCCTAGAAATCAGCAAGGGGGTAAGGACCTTAAAGGATAGGCTCCCTTCACATAGAATATATTAACTTTTGGTCTCAGAAGTCCCCACCATCCCAAGATGTAGAGAGCAGTCAGCTAGCCTCAATCTACCCTAGACTGCTATAAAAATTACCCGTAACAGTATGTAAATGCAATGGTTCAGTTTCACAGCAATAATACATTGAACTTGTTTGGTGTCTCCCATTCAAGTGTCTCAAAGCATTTGATAAATATTTATCTTCACAAGATCTCTGTGAGGTAGGTTTTCAGGTACAGATAGGTTTTAAGGCATTGAGCAAGTAACTGATAGGAATACTGCTTCAACTCCCAGTCTCCAGTGTAGTGGAATACTGTTTATAATAATGTTTGTTCCATTATGGCTATGTGGAGAATACCTGGGGGGTTTTTTAAAAAGAAAAAATACTTTATTTTAAAATGTCCCCTCTAATTTTACCTTTCTAAAACCTTTCTGCTTTTTGAGTCACTCCTTTGTTAAAATTAATTCAGACTATGGCATGGTATAGGGTTAGAACAGAGCTTACTCTGGAGTCTGCTGCTTCTTTCTATAAGACCCACCTCATGCAGAGTCCTAGTATTCCCAAGAGGCTGGTTACTTGGATGAGTATCTGCTGTTTAAAACTTAACCCAGATGAGATAGAGGTAATGTTGGTTGGCTGGTGGGTGGCATCTGTCCCCAGTATTGAGGGGTGTGTTCCTATGCTTTGTCAATGAGGTATGCTATTTAGGAGTCCTCCTTGACCTGTATTTGCTAAGAGTTCCAAGTGGTTTTGATAGCTAAAAGTGCATTTTCCTATCTGTGCTTGATGTGACTGCAATCTTTTTCTCTGATTCAAATGTTGCCAGAATTATCCAGGACTTTCTGACCTCCAGACTGGATTACAGTGATGTGCTCTGTGTGGGGCTACGTTTGAAGACTGCTCACAAGTTTCAGATGGTGCCTGAACAGTTGGTAAAGCTGTATGTATGGAGCACATTACATCACTAATTTAAAAACCACACTGGCTTCCTATTTGCTTCCTGGTGCAATTCAGAATGTTGATTTTGATTTGTAAAGCCTTACATGATCTAGTTCCTATAATTACATGAAGGTGCCTTTCTTCCTCTCCCGCACTGCAGTAGTTGAGATCAACTGATGCTCTTATGCTAATATATCTAGATTTGATCAGCCTTGTCAATAAGTTCTTGACGGTGGGTTCTTGTCTCTGAAATTTGCTTCCTCTGTTGAGCTGACTGTATCTAAGGCTATGTCTGCACTACATCTTTTAGCGACATGGCTGTGTTGCCGCAGCCATGCCACTAAAAGTCACGCAGTATAGCCGCTGTTTGCCTGCTCTCCTGCCGACAAGAAACTTCTACCCACAACAAGGGGCGTTTATATTGTCGGCAGGAGAGAGCTCCTGCCAACAATGTGCTGCTCATATTGGCACTTGTTGCGGCAAAACTTTTGTCTTGGGGGGTGGGCTAACACCACTGAAAGATAAAAGTTTTGTCGTTCAATTGCCAGTGCAGATGTAGCCTTAGCCCTGGTCTACACTAGGACTTTAGGTTGAATTTAGCAGCGTTAAATTGATGTAAACCTGCAACCGTCCACACGATGAAGCCCTTTTTTTCGACTTAAAGTGCTCTTAAAATTGATTTCCCTACTCCACCCCTGACAAGTGGATTAGCGCTTAAATTGGCCTTGCCGGGTTGAATTTGGGGTACTGTGGACACAATTCGACGGTATTAGCCTCCGGGAGCTATCCCAGAGTGCTCCATTGTGACCGCTCTGGACAGCACTCTCAACTCAGATGCACTGGCCAGGTAGACAGGAAAAGAACCACGAACTTTTGAATCTCATTTCCAGAGACTGCGGGAACTGTGGGATAGCTACCCACAGTGCAACACTCCGGAAGTCGACGCTTGCCTCGGTACTGTGGAAGCACTCCGCCGAGTTAATGCACTTAATGCACTTAGAGCATTTTCTGTGGGGACACACACACTCGAATATATAAAAATGATTTCTAAAAAACCGACTTCTATAAATTCGACCTAATTTCGTAGTGTAGACATACCCTAAGTTTACCTTTTTGGGTGTGGCATGAAGTCCACCAATTCACTTAGGCTGTTCTCTGAGACAGATTAGCTGTGATGGATGTTATGTTTAGGACTGTTCATGTACCTATGTTTTTATCACAGCAAATGATAGTGATAAACACAGACAGTATTCTTGTTGCAGCCAATTTTAGATGGCCCAACTTTAAAAAAAAAAACCTGTGGGCTTTATTAATACAAATGTACACTTAGGCTTTTTATTGTTTTTTAATAAGCAAATTGAAAATAAAAATACATTTGTATCCAATATGAGCAGAGTAGGGGTGACAAGGGGGTTCTACAATGGAGAGGGGAGCTCTGTTCTACCTTGGTTCAACTAGCCACAACATATCTTTGTACTGCAGGAGTTGTAAGTCTCTGTGGGCTGCACCGCTGAATTAAAGTAATAGATAGTTTAGGCCCAATGTTTAGGGATTTTTTTTTGCATAAACCTAATAAAATTATAAACATTTAGTAAATTTAAAGAGAAAAAATGTAAATCAAATCAGTTTTTGGTTTGCATTTAAACACTCCTTTGCAATGTTTGCAACCCAAACAAAATAGTATTACATTAATATATTAGAAGTGAAAAAAGTGAAAATGAAACTGGCTAAAAATGTTTTAAAAGGAATATGAAACTGACAACTAAATCTTTGTTAGCTAGAATAAGAAATGGAAAGTATAAAGAATAAATAGGGAAACAAATCATAAATATTTCTTCAGTGTCTTTAATCAGGGTTTTTATTGATACAGATGCACATGGAAGAAATTTAAAAAATACTTTCTCAACAAACAACTTTTGAAAGACAAGTGACTACTCTGTTCCATTTTGTGCATATGTACAGTAGGACCTCAGAGTTATGAACACCTCAGGCATGGAGGTTGTTCGTAACTCTGAAATGTTCATAACTCTGAACTAGGGCCCTACCAAATTCACAGCCATGAAAAACACGTCAGGGACTGTGAAATCTGGTCTCCTCGTCCCCCATGAAATCTAGTCTTCTGTGCACTTTTACCCTTACTATATAGATTTCATGGGGGAGACCAGCAGTTCTTAAATTGGGGGATCCTGACCCAAAAGGGAGTTGCAGGGGGCTTGCAAGGTTATTTTAGGGGGGCACAGGTATTGCCACCCTTACTTCTATGCTGCCTTCAGAGCTGGGTGGCTGGATAGTGGCAGCTACTGACTGAGTGCCCAGCTCTTCAGGCAGCAGCACAGAAGAAAGGGTGGCAATATCATGCTATGCCACTTTTATTCTGCGCTGCTGCTGCTGGCGGTGGATCTGCCTTCAGAGCTGGGCTCTTGGCCAGCAGCCGCCACTCTCTAGCTGCCCAGCTCTGAAGTCAGTGCCGCGGCCAGCAGTACCGCAACTCCCCCAAAAATAAACTTGTGAACCCCTCCCCCCCACAATTCCTTTTTGGGTCAGGACCCCTACAGTTCCAACACCTGAAATAGCTGAAATCATGAAATTTATAATTTAAAAAATCCTATGACTTTGAAATTGACCAAAATGGACCATGAATTTGGTAGGGCCCTACTCTGAACAAAATGTTTTGGTTCTTTCAGAAGTTTACAACTGAATATTGACTTAATACGAACTTTACTATGCAGAAGAAAAATACTGCTCTCCCTTTTATTTTTAGTAGTTTACGTTTAATACAGTACTGTATTTGCTTTCTGTGTGTGTGTATCTCTGCTGTTGGCTGATTGCATACTTAAGTTCCAGTTCCAAATAAGGTGTGTGGTTGAGTAGTCAGTTCGTAACTCTGGTGTTCATAACTCTGAGATTCTACTGTACTGCATCCCTCAAACTTCTGGCAAGATACTTATCTCATTGGTCATTTTTGTCTCATTGTTATCTTTGTGCTCCCCCATCTGTTTGCTCTAGCTATCTGTTATCTTTCACCTTGTATTTAGGCATTGATCCTGGAAACTCTAATGCATGTGCTCAGCTTTACCACCCTGAGTAGTCCATTTGAAATCAAGGGGATTACTTGCAGATGAATACATGTTTGCAGAATCAAGACCTTAGATGGGAAACTCTTTGGGCTGGAACTGTATCTTTGTTATTTAGTGTTATTTAGTTTAGTGTTATTTAGTTATTTTGTTAACTATATTTGTTTATATAGTGCATAGCACAATGGGGTTGGCGTATCAACGTGCTTCCAGAATATAAACAAATAATGATAATGCCAAAATCACCTTTAGTGGGTCAAAATTTGAAATAGAGCCACACCCATATAAGACTATTCTGCCATGACCCCTCCTGAAATAGATACCCCAAAGTTGTGTATAAATCTGAAGTATTGCTTGGATGCTGACTCCTGATTGGCCACTACAAAGCTCAAAATCCAGAGTCCCCAAATTTAAAGCAGACAGTTGATAGCTCCAAATAAAAATGATACTGGTATAACTCCCTCTTTGGACATTCTTATTCTGGAAATAAGATGGCTTTTTATGTTGTTGTTTAGCTTAAACAAAACAAACAAACAGACCTATGTTATGAGTGTCCACTGGGGAGTTACACCTGTATAACTATAAAGGTTTAAATTAAAACCTTAGCTTATATAGATATTACTTGCTTATGTAGACAAGCCCTATATAGATGAGACAAGACAACAAATAGGAGAAAGTGGCAGAAGCAGGAATTAAATTCACATCTCATGAGTACCAGTTAGTTCCTTTTGCACACCACCATCTTTCCTGAAGGGGTTCTCTTTATTTTATGATCCTTTTAAGATATATGTGTGATCTAACTTGTGAATAATATGTGAAGATCTAACTTGTGAATAATATGTGAAGATCCTAACTTCTGGGATGTGTCTCAGTAGTGATACTTTCTACTGTGATGGTTCTCAAGTCTTTCCTGCTCTCATTGACATCAGCTGAAACGACTAGCATGATAGAGCTGTGTGTGCAGACCTACAGTGGGGCTTGAGTTGCTCTGAGCTGGTGTTGCTGATGAATGGGCAGCTATGACCCCAATCTTGCAAAGATTTAAACAGGTGAGCAATGTTCCCTCTAATTTTTGACAGGCCGTGTGTGCAAAAAATTTCTTCTGTGCAAATTTTTGAAGCAGAATTCAAATTTGTGCACCATGAGGCAAATGCACCCAAGCGAGTAAAATGCTTACATATTTTAAAAGTTTTAATTGGCAATTTGTGATAATAATAGTTTTACACCATGTTATTTTATAAATGTCATTTTTAAATACTTAGAAAAAGGAAATTTAACCATTCTTCATGAAGCAGAAGTTAGTTTTAAGCATTACACTTTATGATCTTTTTTATAGACATCACGAGCATATATCAAGCACTTATTAATCATGATCATTATCAGTCCACAGGCTTTTGCCTGTTGGTGTCCACTTTCACCTTTCATTCTATAAACATGTCCAAAAAGATTCTGATAAACATATAATAAAGACAATTTAATAAGTATGCCATTATGTCAATTTATATGGGTTTTCAGATAGAGACATCATAAGTAAAAAAAGAAAAACAAGAGTTTGTGTTTTAAATTTAAAATTTTCCTAAAAATATCAATAAATGATTATCAGCCAAAAACAAGATATGTAATTACAAATGCATTTTAATTTCCTAATTGGTTGAAATGTCAAAGACTGCTAAACTAAGCTTACTGTTTTTCCCTGCGATCTTTTTCATTTGTCCATTCAATATAATCTCTGTCCAGATTCACAGATTCATAGATATTTAGGTCAGAAGGGACCTTTATGATCATCTAGTCTGACTCCTGCACAACGCAGGCCACAGAATTTCACCCACCACTCCTGCAAAAAACCTCTCACCTATGTCTGAGCTATTGAAGTCCTCAAATCGTGGTTTAAAGACTTCAAGGAGCAGAGAATCCTCCAGCAAGTGACCCGTGCCCCATGCTACAGAGGAAGGCGAAAAACCTCCAGGGCCTCTTCCAATCTGCCCTGGAGGAAAATTCCTTCCCGACCCCAAATATGGTGATCAGCTAAACCCTGAGCATATGGGCAAGATTCACCAGCCAGATACTACAGAATATTCTTTCCTGGGTAACTCAGATCCCACCCCATCTAATATCCCATCACAGGCCATTGGGCCTATTTACCATGAATATTTAATTACCAAAACCATGTTATCCCATCATACCATCTCCTTCATAAACTTATTGAGTTTAATCTTAAAGCCAGATAGATCTTTGCCCCCACTGCTTCCCTTGGAAGGCTATTCCAAAACTTCACTCCTCTGATGGTTAGAAACCTTTGTCTAATTTCAAGTCTAAACTTCCTGGTGGCCAGTTTATATCCATTTGTTCTTGTGTCCACATTGGTACTGAGCTTAAATAATTCCTCTCCCTCGCCGGTATTTATCCCTCTGATATATTTATAGAGAGCAATCATATCTCCCCTCAACCTTCTTTTAGTTAGGCTAAACAAGCCAAGCTCCTTGAGTCTCTATCAGTCCTCCATCCAGCTGGTAACTCTTAATACACATCAGCATGTCCAAATGATCTACTTGTAAACGATTCTGTAGTTTGTTTTTTAGAGTGTTCATTAAGCTAAAGCCACGCTCACAGTCTGCACTTGATGCTAGGAATGTTCCTCCAATATCCATCAAGTTTGCAAGATCCTGAAACTGTTCGTTCTAATGAGCAAATGTCACCATATCCGGGAAACTTAAAACCAATTGGCTTTTGATTCTTTTGGCTACTGCAAACTTGAAGTCATTGTACTGACTGACTATAAAAATCTCTTCAGCAAGAAAAGTCTTTGTATTTTGAACATAGGGATTTGACAGATGACGTTTTTAAGAAATCCAACTTCCATACATTGTTCCACATTCTTCCTGTTGAAAATTCTCCCCGAAGCTCTGGCATCTCAACAGTATACACAAAGCACTCCGTTGTCTTCATCATATGTGAATATTTCACGAAGTTTAACAAGCATTACACTATGTGACTTTGGTGTAACCGTCTGTCTCATCCAGCCATCCAGATTTAAATGAAGTCGCTGTTCTTTTACACTTTAAACCTCTAGACAGTGACATTTTGGGATTGATTTTTTACCAGATTGGTTTATTTAAAATTAATACTTTTATTATATGGCTACTATTTCAATGCGCTTAACAGCGAGACTCGACAAAAGGGCAAACGGGAGCTCATTCAGATCAGGATACTGGAAGTTTGTGCATAGCGCCCATCACATCCATGAATCTGCAGCAAAAAAATGCAGGAAAATGGACATGTGTGGATCCTGACTGTCCTGACGTGATCAATATTCCACGTTCGAAATGCTTGGGGAGGGTATGATTCATTGCCCTCCTTTCCCTTTCCCCCCCTTGCCAGCTAGTAGAGTCTGGCTGTATTGATAGATGGTGTGCGAACAATGTCAAAAGTCGCCCGTAAATGATATTTCGGCCTGGCTCCGATGTAATATTTCATTTTTTGTGTGTGCGGTGTTTCGCTGTGTGCGCGGGGTTTAGGATCTGTCTGCGCGTGCACATGCGCACAGCTTAGAGGGAACAGTGCAGATGAGTGGTCCCATGATGTGTAAAGTTATGATGGACACATGTAACAAGTCTGTAGGATTGGGTCTTTGTTTGTGGAGCAAGGCTAAGTGAGCCCTCACAGCAAGTCACAAGGTCATGTCAGAAAAGCAATGACAATGGTACAGCATAGTCATTGTGGGGAAGCGCTGCCCACTGGTGCTGAAGGGGTGGGGATGGTTCCCAAGCCCAGTTGTGGGTCTGGGCTATGGGCTGTTTTAAGCAGGCTATTCCTGGACACGCTGCAGGAGGACACTACCAGCTGAAGCCAAAGTCTCAGTCTGGTCTCTAGGCAAGGCACCGTGTCCCTGGTGCGTGGGGAGCTGGTCCTGCTTTGTGCCATGGGGCAGTGCCCAGAGGGCCAGGCTGTCCCGTGCACACCACTCCTGGCAGGCCCGCTGGCCCAGCACCGGCTCTTTCCCCCTGTGAGCGCCATGTCAGAGCCCCACCCCTTTCCCCACTCGCACCGCCTCACGTTGTGGCCCCCTCTCCACTCCGGGGGTGGCAATGGGGTTCCCGAGGAGCGATCCGCAGGCCGGACCCGGACGCGTGGGGGTAAGGTTCCCAGCCGGACCAGGAGTGGGTGCACCACTTCCCCCTCTTCGAAGCCGCTCGTTCAGTGTCTCGCGCGGAGCCGGGCTTCCTTCCGGCCGCCATTTTAGTTGCTGTTCCTGGCCTCGGGGCGCTGCCGCTGCTGCCTGAGGAGCAGAGAGCGCGGAGCCGCCGCACCCATCTCCGCCCGAAGCCCCCTGTTGCCGCTGGTACTATGTCCAAGCGCCATCGCCTAGACCTGGGGGACGACTACAGCTCCAACAAGAAGCGCGCCACGGCTGACGGGTGAGGGACGCCGGGGCCTGGCCGCGCGGCCTGTGGGTCGGGGTCGGTCACTCTCGCTCTTGGAGCTGCTCCCGCCTAATCCGCTTTGTACCCTCGGCGCCAGACTCGCTCCCTGCTGTCTTGGGTCTGGCCGAGGAGCGGGAGGGCAGGGATCGGCGGGGCGAGGGGCCGGCGGGGCGCGGCACACAAGCCGCATGGCAAGTCCCTGGGGGTAGGCGCGTCTCCTCGTCCCGTTTCGGGGGGAGGGGCGGCGGGCCGAAGAGCCCGGCGGCTTCCCAGAGCCTAGAGATGACCCCGTCCATCCTCTCCAAGCGCCGGGAGCCCCGGTGCGGGGTAGGGGACACGGCGGGGGCGCCGGGCGAGCTGGGTGGGAGCGGCAGGGAGCCGGTCCCTGCTCCTTTCCATGCAGGAATCCGAAATCCTGGCTGGGGCGGGCTCCGATTTCCTGCAGAAATGTTCCTGCATCCGTGCAAACGGTGACCCCATCTGTTCTCTCGTTACTCGGCTCCTCGGGTCACTCTGGCCGCGGCCGGGTGAGAGAGTCCCGTGAGCCCGGGTCCCCGCGCAGGGCTGAGTGGGGATCAGTATTTCTAAACTCGTGTCGTTAACACTCCGACATGGCCTGAACCAGATCATAGTTTTCGGCCCAAGGCTGGTCATCTTCCCTCAGTAATTTAGAGTGATCTCGGCAACTTATGTCTGCAGTTTTGCAAACTGCTGTTTACGAGTAACCGCTATGATTATCGAAACTGAAGTTGGCGGGGGAAGGGTACGACAAAAGATTCTTTTGTTTGTGTTCTCTGCATCTTTCAGCATTTTGTGTCTAATCAGTTTCACTGTTGCCCCTGTGTGATCAATCATTCCTCTTTGTGTGAGATTATCCACAGGTGAACAAAAGAGGGGAAAGCATTACCAAAAAAAAAAGTAATTGTAAAATCACAAACATTGGAAGAGATGGTAGGAGACACAGGAGTGAATTTAATGACATAATTTATTTTTGTTTTTAGCTTACACTGAAAATTGCTGGGGTGGATGTATGTTCAACAACAACAAAAATTTAGGGAGTGTCCTTAAATTAGTTTACGTTTTGGTTGAAGCATTTGAATTCTAAAATTTAAAATAGTATTCTGTAGATTTTTCTTGTTTGTGTGTGGACAACAGAAAAAGTTTAATGGAATAATTAAAAATGATGGAGGACTAATAGGAATTGCCACATTGGATCAAATCACCGGACCATCTAATCCAGTATCTCCTCTGTGAAAGTGGTTAGTAACAGAAGCTTCAGAGAAAGATGCAAGAAATGCCAAAGTAGACACACACAGAATAGTTTTCCCTTTTGGGAGAATTTTGTCCTAATCAATGTCAGTTAGTAACTGGTATATGCTCTGAAGCAAGAGGATTCATAGTCCTTATTTAGAAACAAATTATTACCCTATCTAATGCTGGTCTGGGTGGTCTCCTTCATAAAAGTCTGATCCTAGTGGTAGGCTTATATTTTCAAAGAAAAGGTGTGAAAAGCTTCTCATTGTCATGGGGTCTCCTTCTGCTTCCAGATTCTCCCTCCAATCAAATATCTATTTTTTGCCAGGTGTAGTTTGCATTTTTCCAGATTGACATTTTTCTAGTTGTAACTAAGGATACTTTTCCTGGCTAGTGTGGGGGCATAAGAAGACATTAATTTCAGCAAAATGTAAGCTTTAATTTAAAAGTTAAGTTTTAAGCTTTTGCTATATTTATTATTGGTATTGCATTAGTGCACAGGGGCTTCAGTCACATCAGACCCTCATTGTAATGGTGTTGTTCAAACAGATAGCATGAGACAGGTGCTGGCTCAGACAGTTTACAGTCTGATGCATCATCTTAAAGCTCATTGCAGGATTAGTACATGAATTAGGATAAAATGGAACAAATTTTTGAAACCAGAGGCACTGCAGAGGGAAAGTGAGGGTAACAGTGACACAAAATATTGTAAAATTTAGGTCTCTTTTAAAGATAAATAAACAACATATTAATGGTGTCAGTAATTCTTACTGGTCACCTCTAGAGCCATACAATCAATTGAGGATCTAGAGATGGTAAATTAGAGCTCTTATGGGCCTTTTCTAATAAGAGCAGGGAGTATTGGCCTTTGCTCGGTCACTCAGCCACTTTTTAAAACAGTCTTGGTCTTAGAATTTGTAAAATACAAAAACTACTATGTGCTAACTGTAGCTGGCTGCAATTTCTTTTTTTTTTTTTTTTTGGTATGTGGAAGCTCCCATGCCTATTCATCTACTTTGTATGTTAAAAAGAGGCATGGCCAGCAGCAGCCTAGGATGAATATGAGATGCTGTGGGGGGAAGTAATTGGCCATGAGCTCTCTTCAGGAACTCTGCCTATTCTTGTTATTTCCCTGAATAATATGAGGCAGCCTGGTGCCCAATAGGAAGAGTTTCTGTTGCCCCAAAATAGAGAGGGAGAATAAGAAGAGTTCCTAAAGAGATCAGTTGGCCATTTACTTTTAGGTGAGATTATTAGGATTATTTTTGTTGTGCCATTTGAAGCTTGTGAATTGAAATTCAAAGGATATGAAGTTGAGGGAATCCTCAGCTGCAAGCCAAAAGGTCAGTAATTATTCTTTGATTTTTAAATATGTAAATATAACAGTTTTTTATGTAAAAAGAAAAGGAGTACTTGTGGCACCTTAGAGACTAACCACAGTGCATCCGATGAAATGAGCTGTAGCTCATGAAAGCTTATGCTCAAATAAATTGGTTAGTCCCTAAGGTGCCACAAGTACTCCTTTTCTTTTTGCGAATACAGACTAACACGGCTGCTACTCTGAATTGTTTGTGTAGTTGCTGTACCTGACCACTGAACTGTTTTGAGGCAGTTTGATTTGTATCAACAGCATACTAGAAATTCTGTAGAAAAAATTGGGGTACTTGTAAGTGTTTAAAAAAATGATTTGTAAAAGACACAATTCCTATTTAAAATGTGTTAATTTTATAAATACCTTATTTACAACTCTTATGACCAAACGTATAGGCTAAATTATCTCTCTTGCAGCAAGAGACAATGCTGCTACCTTGAGGTACTAAACTTCAGTTTACTGGTAAATCTTTTCCAGGAACAAAACTATCAAGTATACCGTATCCAAGTACAGTTGTCTTGTTTCAAAGGGCCAGATTTTCAAAAGTATTCTCTGGATTTAGGTGATCAGCTTTCTGTTGAAGGCTTAATTTTAAAAAGTGTTGAACACCTGCATCTTCAACTGAAATTAATCAAATAAGCACTGTGTAACTTTGAGTTCATGTCTACGCCACAGGACCCATGGCAGCATAGGCACCTAGTGTAGATGCAGTGTATGCAGGCAGACGGAATTCTCTTGCTGGCATAGTAACACCACCTCACCAAACAGATGTTAGCTAAACCAACAGAAGCACTCTTGTTGGCATAGTTGCATCTACACTGAGGGTTTTGTTGGCATAGCTATGTTGGCTAGGGGGTGTGATTTTCCTCTTCCCACTCCTAACCACCATAGCTGTGCCAACATAACCTTGTGTAGTCCTGGCCTGAAAATCAGACATTAGGTATTTGAAAGATTGGCACCCAAAACTAGTCGTGGTTATTGAAAATATGGGTCAGAAATTTTTGAAGGGAAGGGGTATGTATGTGGACAATCACTAAATTTCTTAACCTATATTACAAATGCCCTATTGGTATTTCAGAATTATGTCTTTCAATAATCTTGCTTTTCCAAGTTTACTTTTGTTCTCATCTTGGATAGTGGAAACGTGCTTGGGTTCTAGTCCTTCAAATACTATCACGTGTGCTTAACTTTATGCACTGTGAGTAGCCCCATTGACTTCAGTGTGGTGATTCTCAGAGCATAAAGTTAAGCATGAGTATACATTCCCTCCCTCCCCCTCTTCCCCCCCCCAAAGTTTGGGGCCTTTGTTTTACTTGTGTTTAGTTATTTCAGCATTTGGGTGTCACTAGCACAATCCTGCAAAGGGTTTGGTTGCAACCATCCCAGGACATTTTTGTAATTTAAAGGGATACTGTCAAATTAAATCACACTTCTGGCTAAAAATTTTCACCTGTTACAGTGATTCTAAGTGGTGTTTGTCACTGAAAGATGAGCATTTTTCCAGTTTTTTTGTTTTGTTTGTCAGCTCTTTGTGGATGGTCAGTTTCTCCATTTCCACTGCATAGTCCATTTCCCCTTTTGTGTCTGTCATCCTCCTCCCCCACCCCCCTAAAAGGACTAGATTGTAAATTGACCATGTTCCTTGCACAAAAAACCTGGTTCTGGTGAATTGGGTAGGGGAATTAGGAGAAACAGTTTTATTGGTCTATGGTCTTTGTTCTTTTGAAATCTGAATCCGAGGCCAAATTAAATTTGATACCCGTTTGAAGGCAACTTGTAAAACTAAAAGGCAGATTGAGTTTACTCCAGATATCTGATCTGAATATTCCCTCCAGCCTGATTAGGATTAATTTTAATTTGCAGTTCCCTCTTAATTTAAAGGGCATTTATCATACAGTTTAGGCCACACATTTGATATGCCATGGTGCATTTTGTACCCCAGTTTCTCTGCCTTTAAAAAACAAATGCTTTTACCCTGATTTCTCTAGCATTATTACTAGGAAGCTTAATTATGTCTATTTATAAAGTTTGTTTTTTGTGTGTGTGTAGGTGAAAGTATCTCTGTGTGTGTGTATTCTCTCTCTCTTCCCCCCCCCCCATTACTACAATTGGGCTGATGCTACTAGTCCACTATTCTATAACCGAGAGCACTTAACGATGCATTATACATTTCAGGTTCCTTTAGATCTAGATTTAGGGATAGAGTGGAGGGGGAAACTACTTTTAAATGCAGTTATAGTCTTAAAAGTCATGGGATTCATTTTTGAGTCTCAGTGACTTATATCGAATTTGCTCAGCTTAAGTATAAAGGGGACTTTCTAACTGCTAGGGCTAAAAACTCTTCTTGGAATGTGCGAATCAAGCTGTGTTCTTTCTAGTTCATGCATCATCATCAATAACAAAAGATTCGGCAGTTGGTACAGTGCTGCTACTGCACATGAGCAAGAATAGAATCCGGCTTCCTCCCATAACTATAAGTGGCTCTGTAGTGGTAGCAAGTAAAGGACTGAGAAAGAGCTGTCAGAAAAGTAAGGAGATATATAAAGAGAGCCTGGATCTTGATATTTATTACATGTATTAGGTTAAGAAGATGCTACTCTTGTAGTCACTTTTCTGACCTTACCTGTACGTAAAGGCACATGACAGCATTCATGAGCAGTGAGTGTTTTTGTAATTTTTGCATAACTAATATGGCATCTGCATCAGACATGAAATTTGGTCTTTGTAATGACGCAAGCAAGTGAACAGTGATATTTTTCCTTCTCTGCCGTACACTTAAGTGAAGCTGCTTACAAAACTATTTAAAATATTTACTGTGCATTCAGTTTGCATGAGCTGCATAATGTATTCCATGGTGAAACATTAGTTTAATACTTTCTTTGTTTCTTTTGTTCTAGATTAGCTCCTATTTCTTAGTTTTAAAACTACTGAATGTAAGGAAAAGAATCTAAACTCTTCATTTTTATCTAGTTTTCTTGACACTTCCTGCATACATTGGCGATATCCTGTCTTTAAGTATTAACTTCAACATTCTCTATTTTTCTGTGTCTGGAAATCCTTTTAGGAAGGACCGGGATCGTGACCGGGATCGTGAAGATCGTTCTAAAGACCGTGACAGGGATCGTGACAGAGAGAGAGATCGTGACAGAGAGAGAGACAAGGAAAAAGATTTGCGTCCTTCATCTAATTCTATGCTGCTTGTTGGTGGTGGATTACCACCTTTAAAACCAGCAATACTTCCACAGGGTATTAATCCATTCACAAACCTACCACATACACCTCGATACTATGAAATCCTAAAGAAGCGGCTTCAGCTCCCTGTCTGGGAGTATAAGGAAAGATTTACAGATATCCTGATCAGGAACCAATCTTTTGTATTGGTTGGAGAGACCGGGTCTGGTAAAACGACACAGGTGAGTTCTTATTCACTTGATGCTTCCTGCTTAAAGTTTAAGATTTTGTCACAGGGTGGAGTGTTTATATCCATGTTTTTTTGGATTACTACGATAAATTGTTTAGTATTGTGTTAACGATTTTATTTCAGTATCTTAGTGATACATCACAAGTCTTACCCTCTTGAGCAATACTTGTTTAATGAACTTTTCAGTTGCTTAATGCCTAAAACATTGATCTCTATTTTACACATAATTTTAATTTTAAGATGCTAGTCCAGCTAATGGGTGAAAACTAAAGGAAAAGCATTTCTCAGAAATGTGTGTACTGCTGTTTTTATGGCACTGAGTGATCTTAAGTTGAATTTAATCAGAAAATTGACATACAAAAATCTAATGTCTCAATAGTACTTGAATATCACTTTGTACTCTAAAAGGTACATTTAATGTCAACACTTATGAAGGAGAGAAATTCATGCTTTAATGATAGTGAAACAATGCTACAGAAGTTAGGTGATTTATCCATGACTTCACAGCTAGTCTGTGTTAGAACCAGAATTAGAACTCCTTTCCTGACTGCTGCCCCTGGGCTATGCTCATCAAAGAAACGGAAGCTCAAATCTTCCATACTCTGGTCGAAAGAGAACATTATCTATTTTCTCTTTAACTAGTGGTGCTTCTAGTTGTTATACTACTTCTATATGTTGCTGGCTCCTTCAGAGGACAGTGGGATGTCCTTCTATATCCTAGGTAGAAGTCTCCCTGGGTTAGATTTGTACAGAATACATAGCTTTCCAAAGCTACTGGTGCATTGGACAATGTGATATTTAGATCTAAAGGCCTCCTGCTAACCCACCAGAGATTTGGGGACTTACAAAATAAGCAAGACAGTGGGAGTGGCACACAGAAGTGGATCTGTTAAGGCATCAGAAAATTGCTTGTTTGAATACAGGTACAAACACTATATAGCTCCTGGTTTCTCCTCGGGGGGCTGATGTGGAAAAGTCCTTTATTGAATTACATGCATAAATCTCCCTGCATAGGCAGAAGAATTGATTCATAAAGACTAAAAAAAATTTAAGTTTTTAAACAGATTGTAATGAATTTGTAGCAGGAATTATGGAGATAGATTTTAGACAAATAAAATTTGAAAGTCTGGAAAATGTTGAGGACATAAGTACAAGATGCCCCTCTCACTGCAGGTTTCTGGAACCAGTTGTTTGTCAGTGGAAGAAGGCATGATAACATACGTCAATGATATTACATCATCTTTTTTTTTTTTTGAAGTACTTCAGCTGAAGTCAGCACTTTGTGCAATAGGTTGTCTGAGGCAACTCTGAATATACAGATCCTTTGGAAAAGAAATGTTCTCAGAAGTCCATTAAAGAAATCAGTCACTTTAATATATAAAAGTCCATCAAGTATACTAACTGCAGCCTCTGAGAATTCATCTGCAGTGGTATAAGGTGGCTTGTATCCTTCATATGAATGGCTTAAACCTCCAGTATTCTTGGTTACAATGTAGGTCACTTGGGTTAAAATTTTCAGAATTGACTGAGGGACTTAGTAGCCTAAATCTTAGGCCATGTCTGAACTACAAACTTTGGTCAACACAAGTTAAATTGGCATAAAGCCGCCATGGGTAGTACATCACTTGGGCGCATGCATGCTTGTCATCTTGCATCGGCACAGTGTGTACTTGCTAGAAGTGCTTATGTCGATGGACAGTGCAGAGCACCATAGGTAGGTATCTCACTGTGCAACCTGCCACTGTCCAGCATGGTGTATTTTGGTAAGTTTTGACAGTGCATAATGGTGCAGAAATTAGTCACGCAGGCATGAATGGGTGCAAAGGGTCAACTTCCCAGCATGAAATTGTTTCCAACCCATAATGTCATCTGTCCCATAATATTGTGCCTTTTAAAAAAATCCCATGAACCTGCTCGGCCATCCTTGCTCTCTGCCATCTGGAAGCATGGATCCTGTACAGCTCTGCTCTGTTGTCATAAGCATTGCAAGCACAGAACAGCTAATCTTCCGATATTTGCTGGGCCACAGAAGAACTCAATCAACAGGGAACATGATGATTTCTTGGAAGACAGATTGGTTTTGTACATAGCAAGAACCAATTCAAGGTTGGCAGTGGTGTTCACAGAACAGCTTCAGGTGGTGTGCTGCTTCTGGGCCCAAGAAATGAACACTGAATGATGGGATTGCATGGTAATGCAGGTTTGGGATGAAGAGCAGTGGTTGTAAAACTTTTGGATGTGTAAGGCCACATTCCTGAATATATGCGCTGAGCTCACCCTAGCCTTGCAGTGTCAGGACAACAAAGTGAGAGCTGCACTGACAGTGGATAATGGAGTGGCAGTCGCACTGTGGAAACTTGCAACGCTGAGTCATTATTGGTCAGTGGTAAATCATTTTGGAGTTGGAAAATTGACTGCAGGGGCTTTTGTCATGCAAGCGTGTACAGCTGTTTATTGTCTCCTGCTACGCTAGACTGTGATTCCTGGCAGTGTGCACGACACAGTGGATGGATTTGTATCAATTGGGTTCCTGAACTGCAGTAGAGTAACAGACAGTACAAGCATCCCTATTTTGGTACCAGGCCACCTTGCCACAGACTACACCATTAGAAAGGGCTATGGTTATGCAAGCATTGATGTATCAATGGGGCCACTTCACCGACCTCGATGTTGGCTAGTCAGGCAAGGTGCATGATGCTTGTATCTTTAAAAACGGGACTGTTCAGAAAGCTACAGGCAGGGGCTTCCTTTCCTGACTAGCGGATTCTGACTGAAAAATTTGAAATCCCAATAGTGATCCTGGGGTTTCTAGCCTACCCCTTGCTCTCCGGTTCATGAAACTATATACCAGCCACCGCAGCTGCACCAAGGAAAGATTCATCTACCAGCTCAGCAGTAGATTGAAGGGATGCTGGCGTTGTTTACTCACAAAATTGGATCTCAGTGAAACAACGTCTCAGTGGTTATGGCCGGCTGCTTGGTCTTAGATAGTATCTGTGAAGCAAAGAGGGAAAAGTTCCTATCATGGTGGAAGTGGAGCGCATGTCTGCTGAATTTGTACAGCCAGATACAAGGATTATAAGAAAACCTCAGTGTCGAGCTGTGCGGCTCAGAGGCTTTGAAAAGAGCACTTTAACAGTGAGCCACAGTAATGCATTGTGGTGAACTATGCTTTACCTGGCCCTGCTATTTTGGTGCTTGGTGTACACCGATGAATACAACACTGTCAGTGCTCTTATTAATTTTTCAGTGCTTGGTGTACATTTGATTATTTTTCACTGATCCTATGAGTTTTGGGTCACTGTACAGTAACAAGTGGGTACTTTCAGAACTGCTAGGCACTCTGCAGCATATGTTGTGAACAAATAAAGGTTAATTACTTTCCAAACAATAGAATTTATTCAATAACAAAACCAATGCAAAGAAAAAATCTGTGCAATTTAAAAGCAAATACATTTAACGGAACAGAACTTAACAAGTGGAAAGAACATATATGTCCATTTTACCTACACAAACAGCAGCTGTGGCATTCAGAGGTGTATGTGAGGCGTGATTGTCCTTAATGATCCCAGAGAGGAGTGGTAGGGTTAAGAATGCGGCTCTTGATGCCATGTGGAATGTTGAGAGGGAGATGTAGGGAGGTGCTGTAATGGAGTTCTCTATGGATTGCAGTGGGAGGCAAGCCCAGGATCATTGAACCTGTAGGACCACAAGAGTCTGCAGCGTCTGTGTTTGCTGGTGGAGTGGCCCCATTATGTGCTGGAACTCCTTTCTTCTGCTGGGACTCATGGATTGTTCTCCTCTGCACTCTTTTCCTTCTCCAGGTTATCTGCAGTATTCACCTTCCAGGCCCTTTGCTCCCACTGGCTTGCAGGATCTCACTGAAAATGTCATCCCAAGTTCTCTTCTTTCTCTTCCTTATCTGGCTCAGGCATTCCACCGGTTTGGGGAGAGAACCCCTTAAGGCTGCAATGGCAGCAACTACGATTAAAGCACACAGAGGTACTGTTGTCGGTATAGTCACAGTGGAAGATGCATGTTAAGATTCAGAGCTCCCTTGCCTTGCTCTCTTAAAGTTTATTAAACAAGATATGTTTGACACCTCTGCCAATAAGTGATTGCATCCTTGCTGAAAATGCAAAACTCAAGTCCACCTTAACTGTGGAACTGTAATTGGCACTTCTGTAATGCTCTTAAATTTTCCTAGTGTAGACTGACCCATAGAGATAGTAGCTGCTCCCACTAGGAGTCTCACCACACAGAACAGAGCACTGTTCAACATACCCCCAGTGATGCCTCTGCCCTGTGTATGGTTTATGAGAACTGAGGCCAAATACATGGGGTTTCTGAGCACGTGGGGCAACAATGCACAAGGAAAGAATTACAGGTGAAAACCTGGTTCTATTGACATTAATCGTAGTTTTACAACTGACTTCCATGGGGCCAGGATTTCACCCTGTAAATTTTAAGCAGTGAAGGTTTTTTAGTAGTTGAAGAATATCATTTAAATCCTTTAAACAGTACCTGTGTCCTTTTCCTTATCCCTGCACCAACAAAACTAACAACAGAAAAGGAACTCTTGGCTTGATTACGTTATTCATTTGGCTTGATCTGTTTTTAGTTCTTTTTTTTTAAAGAACTCTACTGAATGTTCGTTTGGTTATTATTTTGGCCTGTCACAAATGTATCCAGTGTAGACTGTTACCTCTGCAGCCCCTTGTCACCAGGTTCATGTGGTGGTTTTTGTGTTTGAAAATCTCTAGCCTCCCTTAGAAAGCCCCTCTGTGTCAAGGGGCTGACAAAGCTAATGAAAGCTCTTCCTGATCCCTTTGATATCTGTGAAATAGCTTCAGGAAAAGTCCATTTTCCTGGTGGCAGTAATTTTGGCTCCTGCAGTGGCTTCAGATTCTTATCGATCCACATGATGCTAAGTTTTATAAGGACCGTGTGATGCTAGGGATGATGACTGAGTTCCACTTTATTGTGAAACAGTCATCTTTCTTTGTGCTTGCATGCTGGTCCTGGAGAGGCCTTTCTTTGTAAACTTGATGTAAAGAGATCTTTGGTTTTTATTTGAATCAGATTAAAGCCCTTAAAGTCCACCCAGCTTTTTTCATTTAACACCATTATAGTAGATTCTGCTGTTACCAAGAAAACCACTTCTAAATGGCTGTCTAATTATATTTCTCACTGTTGTAGCCTGGCAAGCCTGCTGTTTTAAGGTCATGTTGAGACTTACTCTGTTTGTAGAGGTAATGCTTCAGCAACTAGCCTCAGACTTGCATTTTTACTGGTGTCTTGCAAAGTGGCCTCATTTCTTCTCTTCACATGTGTGAAGCTCTTGAGTGCATGTTTCTACTCAGGAATCCAAGTGCCGATTATCTATGTTAGAGAACCTATTCTTTTGCCTATCTTGTCCAAACTTTTCTGCTCCTTAGGGTTCTTTTCTGTTCAGATGTCTCTGTTATCCTTCTTCTGACAAATTTTAGTAGGTACTCTAGCCCAGTGCTTCTCAAACTATCTGATGTGGCGGACCGGCAGTTTTTTCCCCCCAGTGTGCCAGGGACCGGTACCGTATTTTCCAGGGACTGGTTCCATATTTGTGCCATATTATTATAGTTTTCACATAGGCACGTAGCACATCAGATCAGAAAAACTAACATTCTTCACTGTATTAATTGGAATGGGAGTGTGGCGTACATGCGGAGATGTTCAATGTATTTAAATGGGAAGACTGACTGAAAGGCTGTGTGTCTGTGCGGATAGTATAAAATGACTATTCATTTACGATACAAGAAAATATTTGAACATTCATAGTAATATTAATTTATATCGGAAACAATATAATAAAATAAAAGTTGGCGGACATTTATTTTGTTTATTTTGTAAACAATACAATATTACAATACAAATAAAAAAAATTAAAATCAAACCAGCAAAGTCTTCTAACAAAGATATTATAAAAAAATTTATTAATACAATAATAGGCATATTAAAACCTTAACCTTTACTAATGTGAAAGGTGAGCTTGCTTCTTCTTTGTCAGTTTATCCAGTCGTGGTTCAATTGAGGACAGTGCCACACTCAATGGAGAATGACTATCCATACTATTCCTGTACTTTGTCTTAATGACATTTATGGTTGAAAAGCCAGTCTTGCAGAGGTATGTTGAAGGAAATGGGAGAAGAGTTTTCAGAGCAATTTCGGTAAGCTCAGGATATTCTGCTTTCACTTTTATCCAAAAGGAAGCAAGTGATGTTGTAATTTCGAAACTCATCTTCAATCTTTCGTCAGCAGCCAGCTCCAACAGTTTATCCTCCATAGCGACAGTTAAGTCATCTTTCAATGGAACAAATGGATTTCGGATCCATCCAGTCCCTTTCCGTGGATCTTTTTCTGCTGGAAAGTAAAACTCAAAACGTTCTGCCAAATTCGTCAAATGTTCACTGATTACATTTCATAGAGATGTTACATCAAGGTCTTCACCTGCATTGGTGGTGATTGTCGCTAAGTTGTGAAACATCTCATAACAATCTCTTGACACTCCCATACTTTTAGCTTTTGTTTCTGTCCATCGATCTTGTCTGCCATTGTAAGACACAAAGCCATCCTTCCCTGCATGGAGGTGTTGAGATCATTAAAGATGGCAAAGGTACCAGCCAAATAAGCCAGCTTGGCTATCCAATCCACATCTTGGAACAATTGTGACCAATTTGGTTTTTTGTCCTGAAGAAACTCGGCAGGCTCGTTTCGGAGCTCAAATACTCTTGACAGGACTTTTCCCCTTGATAACCAATGTACATTGGCATGCAATAGGAGCTCCCATGTCATCACATAATGCAGCAAATAGTCTTGAATTTAAAGCATTCGCCTTTACATGGTTCACAATTTTTATGACCTCGCTGAACACACTGTTTACTTCTGTTGTAATTGTTGCAAGACTTTCTTGGTGAATGAAGGAAGCAGTGCGTCGCCTTGCATTCAGGTGCAAGCACCTTAATCTGGGTAACCATTCCAGAATGCCATCCTGTCATTGTGGCAGCGCCATCAGAACATACGCCTACACAAAACTTGAATCCAGCCCACATTTGTTAATGATGTAGTCGCTCACGGTCTTGAACGCTTCAGAACTAGTTTGTTTTTGTTGGTAGTAAAGCAGAAAACAAACTCTTCAAATCACCCTCATGTTCAAAGCGCACATACACCATCAGAATTGCCCTATTAACAACATCTGTACATTTATCGCGCTGCAAAGAAAAGTACTTTGCTAATTTAATCTGTCCTATGAGCTGATCTTCCATATCGTGAGCCAGATCGTGAATTCATTGAGCTATAGTGTCATTTGAAAGTGGCACCTGAGCCACTTTCTTTGCTGCCAGCTCACCCAGCATTTCCATGCAGACATCTTTAATATGGCGTATCACTAGTGCCTCACTGATCGTGTATGGCTTTTTAGCCTTAGCAACGCGAAATGCTACAAAGAAGCTCGCAAAGCAAAAGTATTTATGGGTGATACTTCAAAGATCTGTTTCTTTCGGCCTTTTAAATCAACATGCTTTCTTTCGAAGAACTCTTTCGGCTTTGAACTAATTTCATTATATTTTGTATTTAAATGCCTATTGAGCTTTGATGGCTTCATTGTGTCGTTAGCCAACACATTGCCACAAATAACGCACTGCGGTTTTGGCACTCCACCATCATTCGTGGCTACAAAACTGAATGTATGAGGAGTCATATTTCCGAGTAAAGCTAGTACGAATTCTTATTGTTGACAATACTTCGGTTTCATTTAGGTTGCCATCATCTGATTCAGAATTACTTGCGTGTTCAGCAACTGGATGTCTCTGCTGTTAACATTTACCTGTCTGAAAACATTATCCTGAAAACATTATTATTTACCTGCTGATAACATTTACCTGTCTGAAAGATATGGAGTGAGAAAGCAAGGAATTTTGAGAACTTCCTGGCAGAAACACGTAGGTTTGATTCTAGAAGAGGGGAAGGCTGTATGAGAGCGTGTATGAAATGATATATGGATATGGAGGAAGCAAGGATGTTATGCTCATACAAAGCACACAGGATCTTTTCAGTGGGAAAAGGCAGATACGCCGCATTTATTGAAAATACAACAGTTAGCATACGCTTTTCACACACACGCGCGCGCACAGAGAGAGAGAGTGAGTCCTTCCAATTGTTGTTTATAGTTACCAGTCTGTTGTAGCTCGAGTCAATTTAATGGCTGGTGAGATTGAGCACGCGTGAGGAGCTGGGCTCTGTCAGTCGTGATCCGATGCTCTGAGGCTGTGCGGGACTGAACCCAGAGTTCCATGGCAAAACACCCGAGCTTTATAGTTGTAAATTCCCATTTGAGTTCATGCATTTTGCAACGTCATCCTGTAATCATTAGTCCTTAAATGGTGTTAATCTTGGAGTTTTCTGCGCTTATCTTTTGATGGTTATTGTCGGGCTTCCCATCGTTATCTCCTATTTGTTGTCTCGCCTTCGACTGTGCCTGTCTCACCTCTGAGGTCATCAGTGCTGCTAACATGTTTAGCATCCGATACAGTGGATGTTTTCTGATTGTCTCCTGGTCTTTCCAAGTCTCTTACTTTTTCTTTCAGAGTAGCAGCTGTGTTTAGTCTTTATCCGCAAAAAGAAATGGAGTACTTGTGGCACCTTAGAGATGAACAAATTTATTTGAGCATAAGCTTTCGTGAGCTACAGCTCACTTCATCAGATGCATGTAGGGGGATTTTATATACACAGAGAACATGAAAAAATGGGTGTTACCGTACGCGCTGTAACGAGAACGATCAAGTAAGGTGAGCTGTTACCAGCAGGAGGGGGGAAAAAAAACCTTTTGTAGTGATAATCAAGGTGGGCCATTTCCAACAGTTGACAAGAACGTGAGAGGAACAGTTGGGGAGGGGGGAGAATAAACATGGGGAAATAGTTTTACTTTGTGAAATGACACAATTTCCCCATGTTTTTTCTCCCCCTCCCCAACTGTTCCTCTCACGTTCTTGTCAACTGCTGGAAATGGCCCACCTTGATTATCACTGCAAAAGGTTTTTTTTCTCTCTTGCTGATAATAGCTCACCTTACTTGATAGCTTTTGTTACAGTGTGTATGGTAACACCCATTGTTTCATGGTCTCTGTGTATATAAAATCCCCCTACTGTATTTTCCACTGCATTCATCTGATGAAGTGAGCTGTAGCTCATGAAAACTTATGCTCAAATAAATTTGTTCATCTCTAAGGTGCCACAAGTACTCCTTTTTCTTTTTTTCACTTGACCATCTGGACGTTTGTGATGGCATTCCCAGCTTATCTTTTCCTAATGTATTCATTTTCATTCACACAAACAGTCTCTCACAGAAACCTTCAAAGGTATACGGAGAGCAGTATTCAGCAGAATACATTGTAAATCAAGCCTTGCTAAATTTTATAACTAAAACAATTCACATTGGGGCTTCATGCCCTCAACATTAATCTATTTATCATAGACACAGTACAAAATCCTGTCTCTTCCTAACTAAACTTTATAACACGTCCTAATGGTAGTGCATATTGGAAACAGGATCCCAGTCTCAGATGGTCATTCTTTTCTGTTATTTAAAAAGGGTGGCTGGCAGAATGAAATCAAAGTTTACTTCAATTCTTACAGTACAATTATAAAATCCTGCACCTACAAAGACTGTCTATTTGGCTTTAGGTGTGTGGTGCTCAATTGTCTCCATCTACTTCGTAAGGGCTATGGCATGATAGGATAGAAAATAATTATTAAAATTTATATTATTATTAGTACTTACATTCAACGATCAGTGGGTTTGGACGGGGTCCCAAATGACAAACGCGCAGAGATCCGCATGACACTCTTTATTCAACTTCTTGATGGTAACTGCCGGTGGGGCGGGGTCTTTATATGCGAAGGAGTGGGGTAAGCGTGCACTCGCACGTCTCATGCAAAACATGCTGTAGCACTATGGTATAATTATCAATATTATAATATGTGCTTCTGAAAACATATTTAATATTGTTGACTTTTATCAACTGATGATTATTCTTGGTGGCATTCCGGTGCCATTTTTAAATTATACTATTATTTCTGTCTTCCCTGGAAACTCGCCACGGACTGGCAGCCAGTGGCTTGCGGACCGGCACCAGTCCACAGACCACCACTTTGAGAAGATCTAGACCTCTTGTATTTTTCATGTTTAATCCTAAAATGTTGCTTTTTCAATATATCTGTGTTTGTCTCCTGTTGCAGCTTGTGGATTTTTCTGTTGCATTTAGGATCTCTGGCCTTGTCAGTTTCTTCGAGTAGCAATCTATAGACAAACAGTTTTGAAGAAAAAAGTACTTTCTTCTATTAAGAGAAACTTACATGGATTAAGTCATTCATCCTCCATGTTTAGTTGGATTCTGTAGTTTTGTTTGTATCTTCCTCTTTTTGCACTATGTTTTAACTCTTAATCTAGGAGTATTCTGAAAGGAAATTACTAGGTGCCTGGTTACATTGACATTAATGCTATGAGAGTTCTGCTTGACCTCTAGACCCATGACTGGTTATCCCTGGAGATGTCTTCAGAGAATGTGGTTTACTGAACCTCTCATCAAATTAAGAGTGTAATCCAAGTATATTTCATTTACTGTCTTCTGCATGTCAGATTGTTATCAGAGGTGCAGATTATTCTTTCTGTATTAAGAATAAAGTTTAATACAGACTGTAAATGCTGGGGGTGGGAGACTAAATCTCTTGGATCAGTAAATTGCTTATTAGGCAAACAAAATAAACATGTTCTGATTCCATTGGTAATACCAGGAATTCATATCTGTTTGGTAAAAGTTGGGTTCTCTTCCTGTTTCTTTAGGAACTCTAACTAAATGGAGATGCCAGACTTTTTTTGTTCTTTTTACTTCTAACTAAATTTTAAGGTATTTTCTGGTTCAGCCAAATTTTTAATACTTGAGTATTTTTTCAAGGATCTGCACCTGTAATAAATACTGTTTAATTTTAAAGTGCGCTTTATAATGTATTTAAACAATTTTATAGCAATCTTCAAGGGTATGTCTACCGTGTGGCCTTAGCCCATGCTTCTACATGTGTGTTTGCCCAAACCACCTTGCCATTCACATACACAGCACTCAAACAGGTGCTTATCTATATTTTGAATCCATGCTTGTTTGCAGGCTGGGAGTTTGTTTTAAGGCCTGAGCTGTGCTTTATCTCTTGCTGAACCCACCCTCTTTTCAGTGAGGACCCAGGCAATACTCTACTCAGTCCTCCAGTCCCTTTCTAAAGTTACTCTACAGGGTCTGACAAGTTTTCTCATAATTGACTGAAGAGGAATGTTAGTGTCTCAACACACAAAATCATGGGATATGCCCCCAAAGACATCTGGGTGAGTTTGGGCAGGAATAGGAAGGACACAGTAACACGGGTAGAGCTTTACTCTTGGAGCTGTAATTCTCCAAAGTTGCTGTAGGTAGACTACCCGAATGCTCAGACCCAGCTAACTGCAGTATAGACACACCCTAAAATGTATACATTAAGGCTTCATGAAACTTCATATGAGTTTACTTTTCTTAGATGCCATTGGAGTGTCAGCACTTCTGCTAAACTGAGGTCATCTGACAGTTGCTTAAATGTACAGCCAACCAATACGCTTTCTCACTAATTTGAAAAATGGCAGGTTTTGTGAAAACTAGTACTATTTAATTGTGAAGTATTTTATCTTCATTTTGAATTAATACAAGTGTACGTCTCATTCATTCCACAGCCTCACATCTATATTTGATCCAAGTTATTGGTAAATGGATTCAGGAAATATAAATGTAACTTATCCTCCTCATAATTTGCTTTTTTTAAAATACCAATAAGCCAGCTGACTCCTTGCTTTCTCCAAAATAAAAAAAAAAAAAAATCTTGCCGTCAGTTTCTAATTGAAGTTTTAGGCTGTAAAACAGGACTTTTATCTTTAGATACCACCTGCTGCAACAACTACTGAATAAATTGTGTTGCATCTGAGTGGGCATTTAAAGTGTATTTAAATTACAAATTTGTTCTTGACAGATCCCTCAGTGGTGTGTTGACTACATGCGGTCTTTACCTGGACCTAAGAGAGGTGTAGCTTGTACCCAGCCTAGGAGAGTAGCTGCAATGAGTGTGGCACAACGAGTTGCTGATGAAATGGATGTGATGTTGGGCCAGGAAGTTGGTTACTCGATTCGATTTGAAGATTGCAGTAGTGCAAAAACAATTCTGAAGTAAGTATTGTAACAGTCAACAAAAAGTGGACAATTGCCTATCTTGGGTAGCAGGCTTGTGCAGGGCCAAAGGTTTTGATTGGGAGTCTGGAGGTAGAAAGGTTGTGAGAGAGGAGAATGGGGAAAATCTGTGGGGACAGAGGGCTATGCCCAGAAAGAGTAGGGGAAAAGTGGAGCTTAAGCTCTGGGGGACCTGCAGATCTGGTGGTGGTGAAGTGAAAGGTGAAAGTAACTTATCTTTCAAAAATCCTATCGTATACTGGAGATGAATTGTATACTAATGAATTGCATGAGGTTCATTAGAACAGGTGCTGTCTGGAGCTACTCTCCCAGTACAAACTCTGGGTTGTTCTACCATTGTGGGTCACAGGAACAGTCCCAGTCCCTCCTCGGTTTTCCAGCCAAGACATTATGCCCCTAAAACTCTCTTCTATATCCCCACTAACTCCTCTCATCTCCTTGGTTTCTGTATGCACATCTTGTAGAGCAGCAACTTTGGAGTTGAGGGGAATGAGCAATCATGTAAAGTGGAGCAGAGTGATAAAGTGGGATGCCTGTACTGAGACATTCGTGCATCGAGGGCTCCTTTTACACTGCTCCATGGCCTCCATGGTGCACTGAGGTTGCAGTAGTGGAGCCCCAAAAGTGCTGGTGTACTTAGACACACGCTGGGTTTTCCCTCACCTAGTCCTGTGCAGATTTGGAGTCTCTCCCCCTAGACTCATGGATATGCTTGCTAACGTCCCATCTCCTACAAGTCCCTCATCAGTTATGCTCCCTGGCTCACCATGGGCATGTGCAATGGTCAATTGGTCAGTCAAGCAAGTAGACTAGTAGTGTAAGGAAATAAAAGCTGACCATCTGAGCAGTTCTGTCCATTAATTGCGGTAAGATTCAGCTTACTTGAATAAGGAGGCACTGATCTATATATTTCAAAATTCACCTGTAGCTATGAAATTATATGAAATCCAGAGAAAATTATATGAAATCCAGAGTTATGGGGGCTAAGGTTGTTAGCTTGAGCAGGTGTGTAAAACACTGGAAGAGGCCCACTTATTATCTTTGCCTGAGTTGCAAGCCACGTTCAGGTAGTTCATTACCAAAACAACCCAGAGTATTTCCAGATATGAATAGTGTGATTCCAATGTGTATCAAAGCAAATGTCAAAAACTTTCACAAAAAGACCCCTTCCCACCAAAGAATAGCCAATGGCTCACCTAGAATGTGGAAGACCAGGCAGGAAGGACTTGAACCTGGGTCTTCCACATTACAGGGGTGTTCCTTAATCATCAGGCTATTGACCCAGTCATTTTCTCTCTCTCTCTCCTGTTGGAGCTGTTCCATTTTGTGTAAAAAATTCATTGAGCCAGATAGAGAGATGATAGCCTGGTGGTTAGTGCCCTCATTTATGATGTGGGAAGTGCAGGGTAAGTCACTGTTACAAACTTCATTAAAAGCTGTAGTGTGGACAGGACCTAAAGATTTCTGTGTTGAGTTTGAAGAGAAAAATACTTAGGGGTTTTCTTTTTTTTTAGCTGAATTATCTATTTACACTACTGGTGCATATGCTAAAAACCTGTGATGGCAGAATGAAGCATAAATTTGTTTTTAGACTCTGGTCATTATGCTGTTAACATTCATATTTGCTTTCAGAGGGATAGCCATGTTAGTCTGTCAGCAAAAACAATGAGGAGTCTTTGCGGCACCTTAGAGACTAACAAATGTATTTGGGCATAAGCTTTTGTGGGCTAAAACCCACTTCATCAGATGCCTGGAGTGAAAAATACAGTAGGCAGGTATATATGTTACAGCATGTGAAAAGATGGGCGTTGCCTCACCAGGTGGGGGGGCAGTGCTAACGAGGGTACTTCAAACACGGTGGATGTAGCCTATTCCCAACAGTTGACAAGAAGGGGTGAATATCAACAAAGGGAAAATTACTTTTTGCAATGACCCAGCCACTCCCAGTTTTTATTCAAGCCTAATTTGATGGCGTCAAGTTTGCAAATTAATTCCATTTCTGCAGTTTCTCGTTGAAGTCTTTAACACCATCAAATTAGGCCTGAATAAAAACTGGGAGTGGCTGGGTCACTACAAAAAGTAATTTTCGCTTTGTTGATATTCACCCTTTCTTGTCAACTGTTGGGAATATTCTACATACACTCTGTTTGAATTAGCCTAGTTAGCCCTTATCCCCCACTTGGTGAAGCAACTCCCATCTTTTCATGTGCTGTAATATATATATACCTGCCTACTTTATTTTTTCTCTCCAGGCATCTGAGGAAGTGGGTTTTAGCCCACAAAAGCTTATGCCTCCCAAAATTTATGAGTCTCTAAGGTGCCACAAAGACTCCTCGTTGGTTTTTATTCATATTAGGGTAACACAGTCCTAAACGTGAAGATTTCTCTTGAACTGTTTGCTTTAGGAAGATAGTCATTGTCCCAAAGAATTTTTAATCTAAGATTACATACAAGTGAGTTGTAGCAAACAATAGGAGGGAATGGGGTGTGGAAGATGAGGGTAAAAGTAATAAAATTAAGTGGACGCATAGGATAATACTATGCAAAATTGCGCTTTTTTAAAAATAGAAATCCTTATCAAACTACAACTCGTTAAGCTTTAGCTCTTGTTGTACCCAATTCTCTTGATTAAAAATGTGACCCTGGGCCTCACAGCCTTTTTTTTTTTTTTTTTTTTAAATTGCACCTTCCTGTGAACATTTAGCCTGGGTGGTGCTGTTTGGGGGAGGGATGGGGAAGATAGAAACTGTAGTGAGTGAGAAGGAATTGTACTGTGAAAAGTTTCTACACAGCTGATACTTCAGTATTAATTTGGAATATTTAAAATATTGTTTGTCCTCAGGTATATGACTGATGGTATGTTACTTCGTGAAGCTATGAATGACCCTTTGCTGGAGCGCTATGGTGTTATAATTCTTGACGAGGCCCATGAAAGAACATTGGCTACTGATATTTTGATGGGAGTTCTGAAAGAGGTTGTAAGGCAAAGATCTGACTTGAAGGTCAGTAGCAATTATGCTTTGTAGAAGCCAGTATATACTCAGGAAGCACGGAAGTATAAAAGAAATTCTGAGTATGGATTTCACTATGCTTACTAATAGATTTGCTAATAAGGGTCATATTTACCTTCTAATAAATATATGGGCTTCTATTCTCTTTAGTGGAAGCCATGTAAATATAAAAGTAGTTTGTTATAAAACTGTTTTCCTAACGTTTCTTTCAACATATTAAACAAAAGAGAACTTTTCCCACAAATGCTTATTGGTTGAGTGGACCACTAAAGCAAGGAAATTTGGAATGAAATCTTCAATTTGATCCTTAAATCATACATTTTAAGTTAAGTTTCTCACTGTCTGTGTATTAAGTATAAAGTTCTGTAGATTCTTGATGTTAACTTTGAAGTAATGCTGTTTTCCCTCTAACTTACAGGTTATCGTTATGAGTGCTACTCTAGATGCTGGCAAATTCCAGATTTATTTTGATAATTGTCCTCTCCTAACTATCCCTGGTCGTACCCATCCTGTGGAGATTTTCTATACTCCAGAGCCAGAGAGGGATTACCTTGAGGCGGCTATTCGAACAGTAATCCAGATTCACATGTGTGAAGAAGAGGAGGGAGATCTTCTACTCTTTCTTACTGGACAAGAGGTATCTGTTGTATTCTTCATTGTAGGAGCTAGATTCAGAAGCTTATACATGTGAAAGGTTTAGTTTTACATTCATGTTTTATTCCCTGACTTTCAAATGTGGAATTGATTGATTAAAAAAACAGATTTTGGGGAGTGAGGCAGGAGATAAATGTTGGGCTGACTCTATATGACATGAAAGATGTTTGTTAAAACAAAATTACTAAGATTATTTAAGGGCCAAGCTTTTCTATGTAGAAACCTAAAATTAGGTTCCTAGGCTCATATTTAGGACCTAAATAACTTGAAATTGAAAAGTGCTGATCACCCAGTAGCTCCTATTTACTTGGATGGGAGCCTCTGGGTATTCTGCACTTTTGAAAATCAGATTGACTATTTATTTATGTTCCTAGATCCATTTTTTTGGAACTTAAACTTTATATTCTTGTTTAAAAAAAAAATTGGCTCTGATAGTTACAGAAATGTGTGTGTATTTGTGAGACTTAATTTTTTAAGTAGCTTTGAGAAACAGGTGGGGATATCTTTATAACTATAAATAACCAGAGTGGTATTTCTGAGGAGATTGTCACTGTACTGATACTTTGGAGCATGAGCTTTCAGACAGAGTAGAACTGAAAATACAAACAATTTCACTATACACCAGATCCTTGCTAGAATGCGGGATTTGGGATCCATGTGCGGATCCAGGCACAATTAAATTACAGGAACTCCTCACGTAGTCATTCCGGTTAACGTTGTTACGTTGCTGATTAATTAGGGAACATGCTAGTTTAAAGTTGTGCAGTGCTCCCTTCTAACTTCATTTGGCATCCGCCTGCTTTGTCCACTGCTTGCAGGAAGAGCAGTCCGTTGCAGCTAGCTGGTGGGGGCTTGGAACCAGGGTGGACCAGCAGCCCCCCTAGCAGCTCCCCTAAGTTCCCTGTGCAGCAGCTGCCTAGCAGGCTGTCAATTGCCGGCAGTTCAGCTGTCCCTCGCCCACTGCCATGTGCTGCTCCCCAAGCCTTCTGCTTGCTGTGCGGGGGGGAGGGAGGGTGCAGGGGGAAGAAGGGGGCTAATGTCAGGGTGTCCCCCTGCACCCCTCTTACCCCATCTTCCATAGAGCAGGGGGGACACGCGACAGTCCTGGAGGGAGCTTCCTGGTCTCGGCTTGCTGATCTACTTAACAAGGCAGCATACTTAAAGGGGAAATGCACATAATCTCTCTCTGCCCTCCCTCCTTTCCTGCTGCCTTGTAGAGTGTGAGAGTTAACCCTTGAGGGCTCAGCCAACTGCTAGTTCATCATTTAGCAGTAAGGCATTCCTTGGGAAATATCCCACCCTCTGACTTCACCACCTCAACCAAGCCTCACAATCATCATTAAATTGTTTTGTGTGTGTGTGTATTATAATATAATACCATCTTTTGTCTGGTGAAAAACATTTCCCTGGAACCTAACCCTCCCATTTACATTAATTCGTATGGGGAAATTGGGTTCGTTTAACTTGGTTTTACTTAGTCGCATTTTTCAGGAACATAACTACAATGTTAAGTGAGGAGTTCCTGTAGTTAAATTTGGGATCCATGGCTGTGACCGCGTTATATGTGAATTTGCTCTATATGGACGCGTGTTCTAGCGAGGGTCCGGTGTATATAAAGTGAGGATTTAGGTTTTTCAAAGTTTTAAAATTCTGTCTTCTCTTGTTTAAACTTAACTGTTTTTCCGACATCCTTTTGTGCCAGCCAGGATGGTGGGTGTAAGTGTCCCTCCCTGTAATTAAGAAATGGGGGTGGGGGAGGAGGTGAGAAGATGAAAGTTGTGTTATGAAAGTGACTGGCTGGATTAATGTCCTCAAAATCTTGTGTTCTGCAGAGGGTGAGATAGTGTTCTTGCTGGTTGAACTGGGTTTTTTGGTACATATTGTGACATTACCTAGGGTACAGTCTTGACAGCTAAAGTCTGTGTCCCCTCAATTCTCCAACCTGGGGTGCCTTTTACACGGCTTTGCTGTGAGAGCAACCACTTCTGGTCTGCTGTCGCACAGCCTACACCATGTAAGTTACTCCCAGCTATACAGTATGAGTGCTACGGCCAGACGCTCTCTTGAATTACACTGCAAAGCAACACCTGCAAATTCCCAGCCCCAGACTTTCCCCCAGAAATGTGCATCTTGTATTGCCCAGCACCTTCCTGGACAATACAAGCTCATATAAAGTTTGTCATTTCTTTAGTAGAAAATGATATATACAAATTCTGTTATCCCAAATGAAGCTTCCCTGCCACTTCAATCTAAATGCACACTAGTTTAGATAAAATAAGTTTAACTACAGAAAGATAGATTTTAAGTGATTACGAGTAATGAGGCATAAAAGTCAGAATTGGTTACAAAGAAATAAAAGGTAAAACTTGGCTAATACCTAATTTAATAAGCTAAACGAATTCAAAAGGTTTCTCTCACCACTTTTCAGCAGTCTTATGAGTTGAATTCCTTTCAGCTAGGACCCCCTCCCCCAGTTCATTGTCCTTCAGGTGGTAACGATGCTGTGGGCAGAAAGAATGGGACAGGTATTTTTGGGGTGTCTGTTTTCCTGCCTTATAGTTCTTTTTCTTTGAAAATCATCTCCAGCTGAAGTTCAGGAGACAAAGTCTGTGGAGATGGGAACCTCCACCAGTTTCTTTGCCAAGGTGTAAATTTCTTGCTCACACGCTTTTTCCTGCCAAAGAATGGCCACTTGACCAAATGATAGTCCATTTGAGCTTGTTGACCCCTGACCTTCTGTTTCTGAGAGAGCGGTTTGTTGCTTTTTTTTTTTTTTTTTTTTTTTTTTGCAGCCTTGGAATATGTCTCAGTAATATCCTACAGCAGAATCTTATAATTTTACATTCACTGTTGCCATTCAGATTTTACCAGGATAAAAAATCAGCAAATTATGAGTTTTCAGATGATACCTCACAAGGCATACATTGTACTAAATTTATCATAGTCTTGTAGAAGGGGTGAACATATAGATACAGTCACACACATCTTCTTTGCAAACTTCCACAACCTTCTCTGATGAGCTTAGTTTAGTGTCAGGGACATACTACTGAAGGTAATGGCTGGCTTTCACACAGGTGGCTCCTTATCTTGCTCAGCATCCTTTTATCAACACCTGATTTCCTTGGTCCTGTTTCTTCCCCAAAACCCTACTGCTTGTCTGTTTGGTTTGTCCTGCAGGTAGGCCCTTTGAAGAAAGTGCTTTTAAGGAGCACAGAATAATTCAGTTTCTTGAAGTAGTCTAATGTGTTGCTCACAATATGACTATTGAGAAACCTGGTACAGATAATTTACTTGGATGCTCAACATTCACAGGCCTCTCCTTGGATAGTCTTGCCAGTCATACAGATTTAGTTGTGCTTTTCTCCAGAAGATTCAAAAGACTTACATGATATAATGGCTTCTGGCAGCTCTGAAGGGACCAAGATAGTGACTGCCAGTGCAGAAGCAGATCTTCTCGTGCCCTTTCCTGCCTAGATTCTCCCTCTGAGATCCTGCTCCTAGATCAGTGGAGGTGAATAGAGCAGTTCAAGACATAATCTGTCAATTTTTCTGACTCGGATAATCTGTTCCTCAATCTCACAAGGCTGTGGATGAAGTACAGAGTGACCTTGAGAGGGGAGATTTATTCTGAGCAGGTCACTGTGAGGAATGATTTTCACATCTTGATTAAGTGAGCCGCTTGAACCTTTTATCTGACACATCTTTGCAGAAGAAGTCCATGCTGTAATTCGGTACGTTAGAAGCAGAGTGGACTTCACTGCTAAAAAAAAAAAAAAAAGCCTCTCACTTCCTCAGGGCTCTTTCATTGCTAAATTAGTGGGTTCACGTCCTTGTCCCCACTCAGATTCCAGTGTCTGATTTAGCCAGGAAAACAGCCCTTCTCCTGTGCATCGACTTTTGACCTTAAGTACCTGATGAACTGAAACACAGAAGATTCTCTAAAAAGGTGAACTCCAAATGTTTGGGGTTTTTTTCATTAGAAATTTGCATTATGACTGATCTGAAAGACTAGTGGAGAACTAGTGAAATGGTGACATCACAAGAGTGAAGAGAGTGAAAGCCAATTGAGAGGGAAAGGAATTCTTAGATTAACACTTTTAACATCTTTAACTTAACTGATTTAATATCTTTGATAAAGGAAGCCTTTATTATAGATTCAGTACATTTGCCCTATTAATGTGTTAGAGCTCACAAAAAGTACCCCTGAAACCTCCGAGAATCCTTCAGCAAGATCAGGGGAAGAGTAAACTTGACATTTTTGATATCTGAGGTAAAACCAAGCAGAAAAAAGTAAAGATACAAAAATTGAAGGTTTATTTATACTTCATAAAGAAACCAAAAAAGGGCTAAAGCTCAGCTTTAGAAATTGAAAGGTAGGTTGCCACTAAGGCGGTGTTCTGAATGTTCCAGGGCCTCGGTTTAGACAGCTGTCAAATCAGTCTATGTAGCCAGTGCGTGGGTGCAGTGGCTACAGAAGCTGGAGTCTGAGGATGTTGTAGATCAGCTATTCTCAGCCTGTGGTCTGCAAAAAAACGTAGACTGAAAACTTACTGAAGAGAATTCAACTGTATACAGACAGTAGATTTACAAAGGGGGTCTGCACCTCAGTTTGAAATTTCCAAAGGGGTCTGCAAATGAAAAAAGATTGAAAACCACTGCTGTAGATCACTTGATAAACACAGGAGCCGTAGCAAAAGTGCTGCCCTCAGATAATGTTCCCTCTATTTTTTTATGTCCATGTGCAGAATGAATTTTGTTATGTGCACCAATATGGAGGTGAAATGGAATGGAAATGCTTTTAGTTTCACAGGAATCATTACTAGGCCAACTCCTATTAAGTGCTTTCATGAATGATCTGGAAGTAAATATAAAATCACTGTTGATAAAATTCATGGATGACCCAAAGATTGGCAGAGTGGTAATAATAAGTAATAATGAGGCCAGTCCAGTTCAGACAGAGCAGTCTGGATCAGTTGGTAATCTGAGCCCAGTCACATAAAGTGTGTTTTAGTACAGCCAGATGCAAAGTTATATTTCTAGGAACAAGGAATGTACACCACATATATAGAACCAGGCACTGTATCCCGAAAAACAGTGACTCTGAAAAGGATTTACAGGTCATAGTGGACAAGCAACTGAACATGAGCACCCAGTGTGATGCAAGAGCTAATGCAATTCTTCCTTATATAAATGGAAGTAGTGACTAGGGATGAGGATGTGATTTTTACCTTGTATATAGTATTGGTGAGACAGATATTAGAATACTGCATACAGTTTTAGTGTCAACATTTTAAAACGGATTGTGGAAAAACTGCATAGAGTGCAGAAAAGAGCCACAAAAATGCTTCAAAGGTTAGAGAAAATGCCTTCCAGTGAGAGACTAAAAGAACATCTTTTTATTTTATCAAAAAAGGATTGAGAAATGACTTGATTAGTGCATAGGAACCTTCATGGATATAGGAAAATACTGAGTGCTGACAAGCTCTTTAATTTAGCAGAGAAAGAAAATAAGAACCAGTGACTAAAAACTTGAAGGCAGACAAATTCAAATTAGAAATCACTTTTCAGTTTAAGAGTGAGGTGATTTAACTGTTAGAACAGACTACGAAGGGAAGTAGCGGTTTCTCCATCTCTTGATGTGTTCAGAATTGGCTGTCTTTCTGGAAGGTGTGCTTAGTCAGATGCAAGTTACTGGGTTCAATAAAGGGGTAACTGGGTAAAATAGTCTGGTATGAAGAGGTCAGTCTAGATTATTTGATTTGATCCTTCTGGCCTTAAAATCTATAGATCTGTTGTTGTAGTTTCAGTATGAATGGATAGTCAGGAAGGAATTGAACTAAGTTAAGGAAGTGGCCTTGCATACCAACTCAGCAAGAGTACTCCCTTTCTGGGCTTGGTGAAAAATCGTAGGGACAAAAAGGCATAAGTTGAGATGGAGACAGCATTAGTCAGTGTGTTCAAGTGTGAAAAGGAAATGTTGTCAGGACAAGAGTCTTCTCTGTTTACGCATGAGTGTTCTGACATAAATAACTTGGGTTTAGGCTAGGGAAAAATTCCTGAATGCCTAAACATATTGGGATATGTTCACCCCCATTGTTGACACAGCAATCCTTTATTACATACAAGTGCTGAGCCTTGTTTCTGTGATTGCCATGATAGTCTTCCCCTCCCACATGCATCTTCCCACAGAGGAGAGTTTTTTTTTTTTTTCTTCTGAGCCAGTATTCAAGCTAACTACTGCATTAATATAGCTCAGTAGCCTGTTAGGTGGGGTGAGGGAAACAATGACTTACCACCTTGCCTTTTATTTGGGCAAGACAAAAGAGGTTGTTTCCATCGTTCTACAAGAAACACACACTCTCACTCACTCTCACTCTCACTCTCTCGGACAGAATTGGCAGTGCCGACGTACCTATGGCCCGGTGGTGTGAATTGTCTACCAGGGGATAACTGTGCCTTTCAGCCTTATAGTTAAAAGGGTTGTTTTTGATGCTAATACAAATCCCCTTCGATCACCCATTCACTGAGGCCAGGTCTGCACTACATACCTGTATCGGTATAACTGTGTCACTCAAGGGTGTAAAAAAATCCACGCCCCTGATCTATGTAGTTATACCGATCTAACTTCCCATGTAGACAGCACTACATTGGTGAGAGAGCTTCTCCTGCTCTCTACACACAGTTGTAGCGCTGTACATGAAGACAAGCCATGACTGTTACACTTCAACATATAAACACCTGTCCCTTCCAACCCTCTCCAATATGGAGTACCTCTTAGTCAGTCAGTCCTCAAGTATTCTCCTCTTTCCCCACAGGATGTAAACCTTCCTTGTGCCTTGGGCTGATCAGTTGCCTCTTGTTTCCTTCAATATGTATCAATAGTGTTCACTTTATATTGGATAAATACAGCTCTTCTGTTACAAAGGGAAGAAAAGCTAATCATTCCTGACTAGGCAGAGACATACCATCTTACTAGAACATGCTAGATGTCTTGGTTACGAAGGACAAAAGTTAGTTGATGTAGCGAGTATATTGCTTATCAATCCACTTCTGTTCCTTTTTGCCTTTTCCTTTCTCTGTCTGCTTCATGACATGTTGCCAAGGAGACAGTTACTCTATTGTAAGTTTTGTCTCTCTTCTCCATCTCTGGCTCCCTCCTTCCATCAAAGAACTCTTTTGCATAAAAGGTAACAGTCCATTCTATGGAGAATAACCAAATGACATTTTTAAGGTTTGCATTAAGGTAAACCCATATTCTAGCAGAGCAGTAATTCTGCTCTGTAGTTGAACCTCACTAACCGTTTAAAAGATGATGATTCTGAGTGTTCTAAAATACACATGCTTACTTAGACATGCTTAGATTTTCTTGAAATTTGCTGTACATCCTGGGAATGTGGGTAGGATTAGTGCTCCAAATATGGGGTCATTTGAGCAAAGGGTTCCTGATTTAGTCCCCCTAAAAATCAACTGATTACTTTTAATGTTGTTTTGCATATTTGGGAATCAGGCTATGGCTGTAATCCTACCCAAACTAATCTCACGTGTTCAGAATTTCTCGTCTAGTGCCTGGCACTCACTGCCCCTTTGGGGAAGCAATATTTTCAAAGCTATTCTGGGTAAAGTTTAGAACTCAAGGTTAGGTTAAGTCTCCGTCATGAGCCAGAACGAAATGTGCATATGCTGCAAAACTAGGGCTCGTTTTGAGCTAGAACATTTGTCAGCCGTGTGCTGTCAAATAGCTAAGTGACTCCAGGTGATATACTGTGGCCGTTGAACCTGAGCAACACCTTTGTACTCTGAGTTCAAGTCCTACGTATGGCAACGGGCAGAAAACGGGACACTGGCTGTTCATTGTCTGCTTTCTTTGGGAGGTTTTGCCCTCATTTGAGTTGATATTTTAAAGTGCTCTAAAGTCATAGGCTCTGATTTTACTAGTCAAGGAATTTAACGTTAGAGAGAAAATAAAAGATTCTAATAAGCAGTTAAGTGAATGTAATCATGACTTGTGATCCTCAGCTGTTTCCTGAACAATGGGACTGAGTATGATCAAAAGAAAGTAAGTTGCTTGGCATTTTGGTAAGGGATTAACTGCCCCTAACGTGAGCTGATCATAACATTATCAGATTCTTAACTTTTTTGGTGCTGCTAAGGAATATTGGGGTTGGAGCAGTGAGGAGGAATATGGGCGTGAGGGGAATATTGAAGCAGTGCAGGAGTTGTGGGGGCTTAGGAGGATGCAAGGCAGGGAGTCTCCACCTCTGTCCCTTATTAGCATAAGGAATCATGCAAACACTGTTCTTGAAAACCCAGTTCAGTGATTAGAGCTTTGACAAAGAACAGGGTTTCCAAAAAAAGTAAGTTTTTTGAGTCCTCAGTGGAATAAGGAATTGTCTTCAAAAGGACCGCTGCTCTTTGAGAGCTCAGATATACTGACATAGCAGAATCATAATGGGGAAAGTCAGATATTCTTGGGGGAAAGTGGAGCCATCTATGCCCTCCTCATCCACCACAATTTCTCTCCACAGCTGCTTTACCAAGGGAAGGAACTCAAGGGCTCCTTATTCTTCCAGTGCTCCCTGATCAGGGGAAAGAACCCAGAACTCCCTCCTTTCTGCATGCTGTCTTGAGCAGCATCAAAGGAACACCAACCTCATCCTTCACTCTTTTGCTTCTACTGGAAAAGAGGAGGTCGAGCAGTGGAAGTGTGTGGTGAGGAAAAGATGTGATTAGAGCTGTGCAAGGAGGAATGTCCTGGGGGGCTACAGCTGGGCTGCTCAAACCCTCCATTTCTCTTTCCTCTTCACAACACATTTCCACTGACTCCATGCCAGTCCCTGCACTAGTCCTATATTTTCTGCTCAGCTCCTGCATTCTTGGGGCCCTGACTGATGCTTGTTCCTCTCTGGGAAAGTGCGCTGAGAAGTGAGGACTGGACTGTGCTGGACAGGCAGAGAGATGAGATAATTCAGGGGCAGTGAAAGACTACCATGCAGCCAGTGCCCTTTGTGGTTGATTACGTCATTGGTAAGGAGCCAGAGACAGTGGAATGGGGGAGTTGGGCTGTGGAACATGGGAGTACTAAGAAGTTACTTTTTTAAAAAAAATTAGAAGAAAATTAGCTGCCTAAAAACTTTAATGTAGAATTAAGGATGCCTAGTACTGCTTCATTGCCTTTCTAGGGCTTGAAGTTCCTCTACTCTCCAAAAAACAGAAATAAAAAGACTAGAAGTACATGCAACCCCTGCTACACATCCTTAATTCTGCCCTTTCAGTGATGCCTCAACATCCCAATAACACCACTCTACCCTTGCAACTTCTATGGATCCCTCTGGGAACAGAGCACCTGAATATGTAGGGCAAAGTAACACCTTCTCTATGCTAAGGCAAAACTTGGGTTTAGCTCATGTGTAGCAGACAGGAGCTGCCTACAGTTACTGAGCTTGCCCCATGCAAACTGGCTGCTGGCTTGCGGATTTTATCTATTTGCTTTCACTTAACCCTCATTAAGCTGTGGAGACCCCTCATGGATGCTACCACAGTGTTTATAATCCTATGGCAAAAAGACACCCTTGTGTGCCTCTGACACAACCTACAGATCTTAGTGCTGAAATGAAGCATATTTGATCTATCAAATTACTTGGGCACCTTTCCTTATATCGTAGTGACAACTTTGTCAATGTGCTCCAACTAATCGTTCCACCATTCAATATAGCTACTGCACCAGCACTGAACTCAACAGGAGTGCATGCAAATAAATGCTGGAATTCAAATTTGTGAAATATAACACAAGCAATGGTGCCTTCTCTTAGTCCTTCTTGTCTGCTTATCATGGCATTACCTTAGTGAGCCATTCCAAACAGCTTTCTTCAACTCCAGAAGGCAGAATTAAGGTTGCATTGTGGGTTTGGTGAGTGCCCTAACTTTAAGGATTGAGCATAGCTGAACTAGACAATCTAGAAGGGCCCGAGGCACCACTGGGCTACCTTAACTCTGTTAACTGTGCTTTTGGGCAGATAACACTACAATCTTTGAACAAAGATTATGTATTCATTTGTGTGTTGTGACAAAGTTCCTCCTCTACCTTGGTAGGTCTTGTGCTTATTGGCGATTTGCTTGCCTTGTAGCTTCACGACAGCCTTCAGTTTGGCCGTTTTCATGAACCCACAGTCCAGGTCAACTCCTCCTGTGTGTGACCAGGAGTTGGGAGGTTTGGGGGGACCTTGGGCCCGCCCTCCACTCTGGGTTCCAGCCCAGGGCCCTGTGGAATGCAGCTGTCTAGAGTGCCTCCTGGAACATCTGTGGGACAGCTACAACGCCCTGGACTACTTCCCCATGGCCTCCTCACCATAGGACCTTCCTCCTTGTGTCTGATAATGCTTGTACTCGTCAGTCCTCCAACAGTATGTGTTTGTACTCTCAGCTCCTAGTGCCTCTTGCTCCCGGCTCCTTACATGCACACCACAAACTGGTGTGAGGTCCTTTTTGAACCCAGGTGCCCTGATTAGCCTGCCTTAATTGATTCTAGCAGCTTCTTGATTGGCTGCAGGTGTTCTAATCAGCCTGTCTGTCTTAATTGTTTCCAGAAGGTTCCTGATTGTTCTGGAACCTTCCCTGTTACCTTACCCAGGGAAAAGGGACCTACTTAACCTGGGGCTAATATATCTGCCTTCTGTTACTTTCCTGTAGCCATCCGGCCCGACTCTGTCACAGTGTAGAAAGTGTCCATTGCTTTTTTTTTTTGCATGCTGCCATTGTCTAATATTACCCTCAGTCTATGCAGATCTTCCATAAAACTGAGTGGTTGGTACAAATGTCTAAGGTAGACCATGGCCTTTATACAGTAACTAAACTCTTAGATAAAGTTACTGTAGCATTCATCACTCATTGGGGAGGAATAATGATTCAGGACTGCTGCTGTTTTTCCTTTTTATCTACTTGCATATTCACTTGTGCTGTTTAGGGTTACATGAAGATTCTTACATGTGTTTCTGTGAAGCATAACTCTACAGTCAGCCTTTCAGTATGAATCCACGTGTGGTCACAAATCAGTTTTTGGGGTGAATACTCAAAACTTAACCTTTCACCTGTATGTTTCTTAGATTTTGTAGCAAGCTCTGTGATCAGGCTTTCGTGATATTGGCATGGATTGTAGGTATAGAAAAAGAAATTGCCTTTAACTGTTTATATGAAGTGCAGATTACAGACTCACTTATTGTATTACCAGTAAAGTTGAGAATTATATGTTTGCATTGTTCAGTTATGCTTCTTGGAGTATTGTCAGTGCTTACTTGTGAGAAGCATACTGCATAAGCCCAGGGCCCTTAGGAAAGCTTAAATTATCAGTAGATGTGCAGATTTCATTGGAATACTCTAGGTAATGCTATATAAGGAGGCATAGCCCTCATGCATGCTCAGTTTCTTAAAGTAGCTGAACCAGTCTTTGAACTTTCAACTCATTGGAGATTACTTGTATTTTGTTTTGTTTTTCCCCCCAGTTAAAATCTAGTTTTAATGTAAATAGTTAAGATTGGTGTTAAGTGTTAGGCACTTACATTTTTGGTTCTGTAGAAACCTATTCCCTGTATCCCTAGTTGGATTAGTTTTTTAATGACAGGTTGTGGGGGAAATTACTAGATTTAATGACTACCTTTCGGAGGGAGGGAGATGTCCAGACTAGACCAGATAATCGTGGTGCGTAGATCAAGGAAATTTTTCCAACAGGTTTTCTGCCTGCTTGAAGTTCACCCCTCATGCCTGCAAGGACCATGTGTATCTGGTCTAGCTCCAGGCTGATGAAAAGTCATATGAGCTTCCAGGGTAGATTCAAAGTTGGAGCAGATTCCAGGCCCTTTTTGGAAGTCTGGATCCCAGAGTATGCTTAAGTCTATTTCAGAAAGATCATAAATGCTGCCTGCCAGGTGTGGGAAACCAAGAGCATAGCTTTGTGTTCTACACCAGTGGTTTTCAAACTTTTTTCATTTGCAGACACCTAAAATATTTTGAATGAAGGTGTGGACCCCTTTGGAAATATTAGACATAGTCGTCGGATTCCCAGGGGTCCGCAAACCACAGGTTGAAAACCACTGTTCTACACTGAAACCTTCCTTTTCAGTATTGAGACTCGGCACTGGTGACGCCTCAGGTGGAGTACTGTGCGCTGTTCTGGACAACACAATTAAGAAATGATGTGAACAAATTGGAGAGAGGCCAGAGGAGAGCAACAAAAATTATTATGGGTTTAGAAAATCTGACCTCTGAGGAAAGGTTGAAAAAACTGGACATGTTTAGTCTTGAGGAAAGACTGAGGGGCAACCTGATAAATCTTCCAGTCTGTTAAGGATTGTTATAAAGAGGATGGTCTCCATGTCCACTAAAGGTAGGACAAGAAATAATGGGTTTAATCTGCAGCAAGGGCTATATAGGGTTAGATATTAGGAAAAACTTTCCAACTATAAGGGTAATTAAGCTCTGGAATAGGCTTCCAAGGGAGGTTGTGAAGTCTTCGTCATTGGAAGTATTTAAAAACGAGTTGGACAAACACCTGTCAGGGAGGTCTAGGTTTACTTGGTCCTGCCATCATGCAGGGGGCTGGACTCAATGACTTCTTGTAGTCCCTTCCAGCTCTCCATTTCTGTGATTCTGTCTCTACACTTAAACTGCTACAGCAGCATAGCTGGAGCTCTGCAGACACACCGCAGGAGTGCTTCAGTGTAGCCACTCACTACAGCCACTGTAGGGTTCTCCTGTCGCTCTAGTTAAGCCACCTCTTCAAGGGGTGGAAGCTAGGTGATAGCAGAATTCTTCCATTGACCTGCTGCTGTCAACACAAGGGTTAGGTTGACTTGTCTGTTGCTCAGGGATTGTGGATTTTTCACACCCCTGGCTGATGTAGCTGGATTGATGTAACTTTTTAGTGTAGATCTGGTCTTAATGAACGGGAAAAGGATGATACTTTTACTCCTCTTCTAAGAGTCATCATAGGCTGTAGTGGAACTAAACAAAGCAAAGGTAGGAAGTTCCTAGTTCCAAAGGAGAAGTCTTCATCCACGGTGCTGAGAATTAGGTCATATCCAAAGTTGGAGTGGTTCCAGTTCCACACCCTCATTAAGAGGGGATAGAAGTAGAGAACTTCCACTCTATCCCCATCTCAAGCTCTGTCTTTCATGCAGCCAAGTAGATGTCTACCTTGATTCTACCAAGTGTAGGGTGATAGACACGGTACTTAAAATAATTCAAAGAATGAATTAGAAGGCTATCAGAATCTGCTTTGATGTCATCTGGGATGGAGCTGTTTGATTGCTCTATGTGCCCTTTGCTTCAGATTCTCCCTTTCTCGATTCCATTTTTGGCACAAAGTAGCACAGTCCAACTTTCTTCAGGGTTTCTAGGCTTTTTTTTCATGTGGACCATCTGTTCACTGCCCTATTCTTATTCCAGCTGTATTTCTTGGGGCACTTGAGTCTCATGGGCAGCCACTTTTGGGGTCACCAGTCAGAGGTAGAATAGGAGTAGAAATCACTGCTTAGTCCTGTTTCTCCCCATTTCCTCCTCCCCCCCCCCCCCCAAGCCATGCAACTACATCTGAGAGATCAGCCTCTAACCTGCTGATTAGCCTCCACAGAGGGTCTACTGGGAGTCCACAGATGAGGAAAACACTTCAGGCTGTAATCCCAACAACATTATTTTGTCTCCAGAGGATATTATGATTGGGACACTTGCTTGACAGGTCTGGAAAATATTTAAATCCTTTCAAGGCCTCATGAAGATTGAAAACTTATTAGATACAGAGCTTTCCAAGATTTATAGGTTGTAGTCTAACCTGGAACGTTGGTAGGTACTCGGTCTGGTTGAATTTGAAGGTTTTATGTTTCCAGCCAAGGATTTATGGATAACACCAGTCTCTGCCTGCCAATTCTTGGAAGGCAGATTGCGTAAGTTTAAGAATTTGAATTTTTTTTTTCCCAGCAGCTAAACCAACTTCTTTAGTTATATTTCTAGAAAATAAAATATGGGCTTTGGACGACCTCACAAAACTACCATAAATTACCAAGATGCCTGGAAAATTGATCTTTCAGGCTGGAATTCTTGTTCACCTTCCATTTTACAAACTATCAAGCTGTGGTAGTTTAATATGACTTGTGTGTCTAGGTCAATATCTCTTCCTTGTTACGGCGTGTTCCTGAAGAGTTTAAGAGGCAAAGGATGCAATGGCCAACCTATTTTCTTGAAGTCCCTGTATATGGTAGCCCAGATACCCCACATTTGTTAGCATAACCATAGAATGCCATATTTTTTTAGTTCTATATCATTTAGTGCATGTGAAAGTTTGAACTGAGTACTCAGGCTCCATTTAAATTTAAATAACACCTGCTAGTAGGTATATTAAGGAACTTTGAGAAATTCAGATTAGTAGTCTTTAAACATTACAGTAATGTAATAGAATCATAGAAAAGTAGGGCTGGAAGAGACCTTGAGAGGTCATCTAATCCAGTGTTTCTCAACTTTTTTGATACCAGGGACCAGCTTGCTGCCTTCCTAAACTGTATCAGGGAGATCTCAGAGACCAGTGCCAGTCCTCTGACAGGTTCTTGCAAAACACTGATCTAATTCATTCCCCTGTGCTGAGGTAGGACTAAGTATACCTAGACCATCCTTGACAGGTGTTTATCTAACCTATATTTAAAAATCTATGACGGGGATTCCACAATTTTGCTTGCTAACCTCTTCCAGTAGTTAAGTATTCTTATTGTTAGAAAGACTTTTTCTAAATCTTCCTTGCTGCAGAATAAGCAGATTACTTCTTATCCTACCTTCAGTGCATAGAGAACTCTTGATTACTGTCGTCTTTGTACATATTTGAAGACTATTAGGTCCCCCATTGTCTGTCTCCAGGACTAAGCAGGCCCAGTTTTTTAACCTTTTTCTCATAGAATATGTTTTCTAAACCTTTTGTCAGTTTTGTTGCTCTCCTCTGGACTCTCTCCAATTTGTCAACGTCTTTCTTAATATGTGGCACCTAAAACTGGACAAATTGCTTTACCCAAGGTCTCTTCAGTGTCTTAATATGACAATCCTATTAAATACACCCTGTAGTATTAGCTTTTTTTCACCACTGCATCACATTATTGGACCATATTCAGTTTGTATTCCCTTTAGCTCCCAGATCTTTTTCAGCAGTACATCTGTCTTGCCAGTTATTCCCGATGTTGTATTTGTGCATATGATTTTTTTCCCCTAAGTGTAGTACTTTTCACTTGTCTTTATTGAATTTATCTTGTTGATTTCAGACCAATTCTCCAGTTTGTCAAGGTCTTTTTGAATTCTAATCCTGTCTTCCAAAGTGTGTGCAACCCATTCCAGCTTGGTGTCCTCTCCAGATTTTTATAAGTATACTCTCCATTCCATTATTCAAATAATTAATGAAAATATTTAGCATCTGATCCAGGACAGACCTCCGTGAGACCTCAGTAGATACATCCTTCCAGTTTGACAGCATACCATTGATAACTGCTCTTTGAGTAGGGTTTTTCAACCAGTTGTGCACCCATTTAATCGTAATTTCATCTGGCCCACATTTCCCTAGTTTGCTTAAATGCTCTTTCAGTAAAGTATTACAGTATGTAACCTGCACTGTAGCTCTTGCTCTTTCTTGAATGTTTTGGTGAAAATTGGTTTTGATTTTGCTAAGCTATAAGTCTTTAAAAACTGCTCTCCACTCCTCTACAGTAAACTCATCTGCACCGGGGATCATTCTAATGAAATAGGTATGAAGTGTAACGGGCATGCACTGTGTATTTATGGATGGTAACAACAATACATGTACACAGTGTTTACTGGAAGCTTGAGATGAATGAGCATGTTGTATGATATATACATGCGGCCCAGCCTCCTTCAAAGCTTAATTTAATGTGCACCTTTAGGAGACGTCTCTTATGTGAATACATTATGGTGAAGGTTCATTGATCATATATTGTTTTTCAGATCATACATCATACCATGTGACTTTTTATCTACAGCCTTGTAAAAATTTTTTCTGTGAAGAATGAATAGTGAATGAAGCAAGGGCTCCAGAGAAGCCTCGCTTCATCTAATGTCTCTCGTGTTTATGTAATCACTTTGCAATCCACAGGGTAGTACAAGATGCTACAATGGTTGTGTAAAAAAAATAAAAAAAAAATAAAAGGTTGTCTTTGGTACTTGAAAAATAGAGCATGTTTGTGTAATTCAAGACATTGTAATGTGTCCACAGAGAGGGTTAAAGTTACGCCTGCAGCCTTAACTCTGGCATTTCCTGATTCTTGAATGCTTAGCTGTGAATCCTTAATGCTCTCATAGCACATTTTTGTTAGTATACATTTATAAATTAGCATATCTCAGGACAACTTTTTAGAAACAAGCTCTCTTTTCTCTGAAAGAAGTCTCAGTTCTGCTCAGAGTTGGAAGTGAGTATTTTAAATGCTTTTATATGCTGCAGACCCCTAGTATGTGAAAGGCAATGATTTGGAAGAAAGCGAGCTGGTTATAGATAAGGCTAAAGTAGTGCTTGTTGGCAGGGGGGAAGCATTTAGAGAAATAATTTGCCATCTATTGAGGGTGAAGACACTCGATGTCTTTCCATCAAAATGGTTCATAACCACAGGATCCTCCTGAGTTTATTATTGCTCTCAGACTAGCAGAAGTAGCCATTGTTGCCCTTCACCATGTGCAGCTGAGAAGATGATTATAAGGTCCATAAGGTGACTATAGTAATGGTCATCTATGCATTTATCATTTCCATGTTATCCTAATCAGAACTCGTTAAAATAGTCTTACTCTTGAAATTATATTTGGAAGCGCCAGCTGGTACAGAATACAGCTTCTACTTTTTGAAGAGAAATGTGTGGCTTTGAACAAGACACCTGGCTTTTTTGTTTGCTGCTCATTGACAGACTGCTTGCTTGTCTTAAGCCCAGTTTAAACATAAAATTTTTTGTGAGATTCTGCAGTTAGTATTTAAATTTGAGCACTTTATGACCAGCAGCAGGGCTTTTTTATTTGAGGGGGCGAGTCTTTGTTAGTGGCATCCCATCAGAGCTAGTCTTTTGACTTTCAGGGTGTAATGCAAGTTGCATTTATTTTGTTTATCATTTGACTGTTGATTTTGCTAGTGACACATCTGATTTGTGTTAATATTTGTAATGGAAGTGCCTAGATAACATAAGTACCTTAGAAATTGGTAAGTATGATTCCAACTCCAGGGAGTGCAATGTGTCTAACAGCTTCAGACATCTGCATCGAGCTAGCTACTTCTTTCTGAATATTCACCAATTTCATAAGCTACAGTATAGGTGCTTTGAGTCTATTGAAGCAGTTTCACTTAAGACTTGAAGTTCCTCCTTTGTTTAACAGACCAGTAGGGGACATTTTAGCCCAGATTCTTGAGGACTTTTAATGAAAGTAAACTTGGAATTTGCGAGGCTTAACTTTGTCTAGAAGAGGTTTATCTTAAGTACCTACTATATTTAAACTTACAAGAAGATCTGAAACTTAAGTCTGTGTAACCAAATATCACTTCAACTAATGTCAGAAGAAAGCTGGCAAAGCATGTGTAGTTTCTGCTTCGTTGGGCCTACATAGGGTGTTCATCTGTCAACATTGTAAAATGATGTGTGTAATGTTGCAAATTGTAAATACTGAATTGATATTGAATAATATTATGCAGAAAAGTGAAACGCTAGTAAAATGTTTCTTTATTTCCCGTGGTTTTTTGTAAGTTCCATCTAATAGATGTTTCAGCAATATGTTGCTGCTTTCTTTAACATGAGAAGTAACTTTGACCTTCTTACATTTGGTTCAGAGAGAGAATTCCTGAGACTTAGATTAACTTTTTAAAAAAGCTTTTTAAAACAGATTCTTCTTGGCTAATCAGACAATTTAACAGCATAATCCACAAAGGGCATCTAGTTATATAAGGTGAGAGATATCTAGCCTTATTGTTTAGACATACATTATAGTAATTTCTGACTTTTTTTGTAAAACATTGTTTCCCTCTTTTAAACAAAACTTTTAAATTCACTCTTTTGTATGAGGGCTATTTGGGGGATCTCTCAATAGCTAATACTGACATCTTTCAATTATACCAGCAGGGGTTGCTATAGTTTCCTATTCTGAGAATATTTCATTGGATCAGCAGCAACTGGCCTAAAATTCTGCTGTTATGATTTGCTATTTTAATCAAACCTTCCCATAATTAGGGGTCATTTCACATATTTTAAATGAAATTTATGGTAAAGTGAAATTGAATTCTAAATGAATGGGCAGCATTAAATATTTTCTGTAGTCCAGAAGCTAGATACTGTGGTACTATAGAAATGCACAAAATATATTCTTCCAGCGTTCATTCAGATTGATTGAGAATAGTTCAGTGATTTTGAGTTTAGATGGCATTTTAACAAATTTTAAAATAAACTCTAAAATATTGGACTGAGTTCTATCTGGTTCTTGAAAATCCGTGTTTATACTGTAAAGGTGTTTGTTCTCATTAGGTACAATGAAGCAAATCTTCCATATAATTGCATTAGTGATACGTGACATTAAAGCTTAATTGGCTTATTTAAAATATCTCACACATCAATTTCTTTTAGATTGTGAAAATTGAAAAGGTCATGAGTGCAGTTTAATATTCCTGGGTGAGAGATTTCAATTTTAGTACAAATTGTAGAGAATTAATTAGGAAACATGACTAAAAGAAAGAGTGTTGAATGCAAATAAGGTTGTTACCTCAACTTCTGTACGCTAATGAACATGTATCATGGACTGTTGTGGAAATCCCTTTGAAAGTTCTGCAAGCACCCAGATTGGTTTTAAAAGTAAAAATGATATCTGCTGTTTTATAGCTGGAAATAATTTAGTTGCCATGCAAAGTTTTTTTTTAAAATAAAATTAGTCTTTTCATGAGGTTTTTATTTTTGCCAACTTTTGCTTTGTAGGAGATTGATGAAGCCTGTAAGAGGATAAAGCGTGAAATTGATGATTTGGGTCCTGAAGTGGGTGACATCAAAATCATTCCATTATATTCCACGCTTCCCCCACAGCAACAACAGAGGATTTTTGAACCTCCTCCTCCTAAAAAACCAAGTGGAGCAATAGGAAGAAAGGTAATAGTATGAGAAAATGTTTGTACCTTAGTGTGCTTTTTACTATCAAACTGCTTATAGTAGTGGGGGGGATTAAATATAGTGAGTTTCCGCTGTTAATCTTAAATGTATTTGGACAGCAACAAATAGAAAGATAGGTCTCAACTCTTACTTTGAAGCAGACTTGAGCAATGTAATCAAATGTTTCTTAGGTTAAAGACTTACAGGGATGCTGTCAAATTAAATATTACATCCGCTTTGATATGCACTGGCTTTCAGTTTATTTCTGGGTGCAGTTCAAGGCACAGACTTCCACCTACAAAGCCCTAAATTGTTGAATATTAAAGCTCTGAATCAAATGGGACCTGGCTATCAGAAAATGCTTTGCTCACGTAATACCATGATAATTCAGATCAGCTGAAACAGGATCTGATCAAATCCTTATTTTAAATACTGTGGGTAGCCAGTTAAGGGATCTTGAATGTGGAATTTGGTCTCAGCAGAATCCTTATCTGCTGATCTTCAAGGGATGCCCTAAGGTGTAAGGTCTCTTGATTCTCTCCCTCCGCCCTGACTGTCTTTTAAAAATTTGATGGGTTAAGATAAACAATCAAATAATAAGTCAGAAGCCCTTTTTTTTCTTTGGGAAATACCCTGAATTTAGGTCCCCTTTCCTCTATTATACCAACCCCTTGGCCTATTGGGGTTTATCATAACGCTGAAAAATTACATGTTATGACCAGAGATTGGTAGTTTTGGTGCATCTGGGTATAAACAACAATAGAAGTCACTTAATTTTCCAAATAGATTAAAAAAAAACTAAGGTCACCAAAATATTGGACTCTACACTGGCTATGTTAAATTATAACATTCATAAAGTTGAACTGAAGATTTTTGAAGGTCAAAGCCGAATCATTGTATGCGCTCTAGGCAGGGTTTGTTCCTTGATTATTGCCTTTTCAGTGCAGTACAGTGCATGTAGAATACTAGTGACAACTTCTTGTGCTCTGGATGAATAAATCACTTATTAAATCTAGTGAAATTATCCTTTTTTCCTATTGACATTGATTGCAGAAAGCATACAATCTGAAATCACGAAACTAATGCTGCAACAAGATTGTATTAGTAAATGACTTAAATGAATGAAATTGCTTCTCAGTGATGAACAAGTGATAGCATTGTATTTCATTAAATTTTCCTTTATGTTTAAAATATAACTTGCTTCAAAATAGGCAGTGTCTGGTTTTCTTGATAAGTGGATAACGGATGCAGATGCACAGCTTTCAGCATGCCTTGCTGACAAACCAGTGCTAGTGTTCAACAATGCACTCTAACCTTAGCAAGTATTGTGTTACAAGGGTTGCTAGACTGGAAAAGTATAAGTTGTGAGCAAAAGCAGTCATAAAAACATGCATGCAATGGCTTCTAATCTAAAGTGTCTGTGTAAAAATGGTGCCTGTTCTCTCTGTATTCTGATTTGTGTTTGGTTGCTTTAGTGACCGAAATGTTTAATATTTTTCTTCTGCAGAGCTAATATAGTAATGAAAAAGTAAGCTTTATTCTCTTCTGGCTTATGTGTTATTAATAGACTTGTTAAATAAATTCCGATTTCTGGATCTTTATTAGTGGCCAAGATACTCAACCCAGAATGCAGCTTGATTTTCAGATCTCAAGTTGTTGGCAGTTAAAAAATCACCTTTCATGTGGACATTTTGAATTTTAGCTGTATGGCTGGAACAAGGGCCAGAACTTGGATTATAGCATAGCTTGCAGGAAAGCTATTGGTACACCCGGTATTGGTGTTTCCTGATGCGTTATTGAAGCTCAAGGCCTTCTTTACTCCCCAAATCTTTTGGAAAAGACAGTTGTGCAAGGCAGCTTCAGATTTAGGATGAAGATGTCTGCTTATTTAGATTTAGGTGATCCAGAGGACTCCGTCGCCCATACGGAGGAACGTCAGGATAAGGATGCAACAAGGAAAGATTTCTTTGAGACAGCTGATTTTTTTGACTTAGGCCAGGAATGTACAAAGGCCACAATTGCTGTACCTGGGCCAGGAACACTCATCTAATAGGCTTGTTGTATTTTTGCACCTTACTTTTTGACCAGCTGGTAAGTGTGTTAAGACCCCCCATGTACAACTGCTCTAGATTCTAAAGGAATTGAGAACATTGCCCTCTTTCTGGGCCATAACTTGTTAAGTTGGTAATGTGACTGTTACATAGGGTACTACAGGTGCAGGGGAAAAAAATATCCTATTTGTACATACAGTTGTAATTGTGCAAACTTAGACACAGATTTGTACAGCCATGTATGAAAATGTGGTTAGAAAGCCTGGATTAGATCATTAAGCTCCTTGAAGGTGTTCACACAGTGCCTACGAATGAATTAATCAGGTTATCTTTCATCTCTTGCAGGCTGCGTGCAAGGCTTTTTAATCTCTTTCCAGCATTTTACACTTGGTTCACATTTTGAAGATTTTCTTTGCAACCATAAGGGCTATAAACTTCTTTAAAGGAAAACCTAGATTTGTGGCATCTGAATCTGTTATGGATGGTATTTGACTCTGCTTGCTTACTCTGGCTTTTAAATCACTCGTAGACTTGTCCTCCAGCTTACTTACCCTTCATATAGCTTTTTTTTAGATCATCATACTTTTTATTAAGATATTTTTTCAAAATCTAAACCATATATGCCAAATTTTCTACTATTAACTTGTTTATCTAATCTTGAGTTATCTGAAAATGATCCCCCTTTAAAGAAGCAATGCTGCTTCGATGCCATCATGTTATACTTTTCTACGTGTTGTATTGATGTGTCTAATTACTCCGTTAAAATCCTTCAAATTAGAATCAAATTTTTAAGACTGTAAAATTCTTTAAAAAGTACAATTGATTTAGGAGTCCACATCACTTTTCAAACTGAATTTGGGCTCCTAAGTCACTTATATAGTCCCCGCCCCCCCCGCCCCCTCAAAAATTGCCAACAATTTCTAGTGGTTGCAAAGCAAATAAACGCAATTTAATTGTCATATCATCTCAGTTCCTCTAAAATTATTAGATTTTGTAGACACATTTAAAAAGGTTCAGTATTATTAATTAAGCATTTCATTATAGAAGATATATAATTTTAAATTCAGGTCTGAAAGTTGTAGGGCTTACTACTGTAACGAGCCTAACATTTAACAAAGCTATAGTCGAACTGGAGAGAGACTAAACTGTTTTATCCTTTGGTGTAACCCTAGAGAAGATCAGTAAATATCTTTGTTGTAGGCCCCCAGTGCTGACATAAACACAAAGTACTGTCCCGTTATTTGTTTTTATATTTTTTAATAAAGGTAACAGTTAATTCAGTAATTGCAAGGGAATAGATCTAATCACTATTCCCTTGCAATTACTGAATTAACTGTTACCTGGCGTATGGGCGAGGATGAGTATGTTTTCCTTCAGGTCAGTATGCCACAGATCCGCTGCCATATGTGCTATTCATTCTCTCTCATGGAAGGTAGGGGTGCTGGAACAATTTTTGTAGTGGTGGTGCTGAGAGCCACTGAACCAAATTGTAAACCCTGCAGATAATGGAATCCACTTCAAGCCTGCCGCACCTCCAGCACCCCTAGTTCCAGCACCTTTTATGGAAGGATACTTTGCATTTCCTATTGGTTGATTGCTTTTCACGGATTAAATTATTCATTTTGAATATATATTAAAAACGGAATGTTTTTATATAACATTTGGCATAAATGAGAAGAGAACTTTGGTCATATCATGAAATTCTACTCGTCAATTAACCTGTATAAATAGAACACACCAGAATTGAAATCCCAAGTTTGTTGTACTGTCATGAACAGTTTTAGATTCATTGGAGGCACTGGGTAAAGCCACTGTATATAGAAATACAATTTTTAATTCAGTAGTCAAATAAATAACTAAATTAAGCAAGTCTCAAAAAGGAAAATTCAATGAAGTAAATTGTTAAATAGGTACTCAAATATCAAGATAATAGAACCACTTTGCAATTATAAAATCATGTAAATTGTTAAATAGTCATGATTTATATTTTGTGTAATTTAGCAGATTTAATCTTTTAATTTTGAAACAACTTTTCATGCTTTAACTTCCATTTTGGTTTTAAGGGTAGGATTTTTTCAAAGGCTTTTACGTACTTAAAATAGCAGTTAAGCACGTCTGCTTACCATTTAGTTTCATGTGACATTCACAATAGAAAACTTACAATGGGTTTGGACTATGGAATGTTTGGGCAGTGCATATTTTTTTTTCACCTGATATGCTGAGTGGCATCTTTGAAGATTGAAGTGCAATAACTATTACTGGGTCTATATGGACCGAGCACATAGCAGCAAGGTGAGCCCATAGAATTTTCAGCAGCAGAAGTGCCTTAATTGGCTCCACCCATAATATTTAATATTCCCCTGAAGAGCCTATTGCCAACGACTTCCACTTCCAATTGGGACTTTCAGAATGTGGGCATGGATGCCCAGCACATCTGCAGAGCTAAAAAATGTTATGCATGTTAGGCTCATATAAAAATATTTGTAATAAATAATTATCTCATAGCAAGCTGGATCGGGGTGTGTATGTAGTTTATGGAGGTGGATTAATTTAACCCTTTAACACAACACTAGTTTAATTCTATAAATCATTTAAAATGTAAATTAATGTGAAAATGCATCAAGCTGTTCTGTCATTTATTTTAATTCAAGTATTTGACTTTTTTATTTATGTGGCGAGTTTGTACTGATGACATCTGGATGAATATATTCATTTTTGTTTGAACTGTTCCATATAACATACTGTTTCTTACTTAAGTTTGATACAACTCCAGTTCACTACAGAAATATTTTTCAACTTCTGTATTATTTTAACTGTCTAGTATTTAGCATTTAGAGTGTGGGCTTGTTGGGAGGAGGTAGCTGGGGTAATGAGTAGCAAAGTGGTTAGGGGAAGGGGCTGCTATACCTTGTCACTGGCTTTGTTCTTATCTGGGACAAATCATTGTTTTCCTCAAGTTCCTAATCCATCAAATGTAGGTATTTACCGTTGTAAAACACTTTGCAATTCACAGGTGAAAGGCATGTTTAAATTCCCTTGGTGTTATGCTGGAGAAGTTCTAGAGATGTTCCTTTTGTAGTTAAACAAGTAACAAAACTCATGTAAAAGAACAACTTTTAACTTAATTTTTTCCAGTCACTGTAGTTGGATGACAACTTAATGTTTTGTGGTGGAGTGTGTTCCACTTAATTCTTATACACACAGGTATAATTGAACTGAATGGAATCTTGGCATGAAAATCAGTTTGACTTTAACACAAGTTGGACTTTAAATGTCCAGTTGTTTTATTCCACTAATTTTAAAAATATGACCACAAAGGTGGTATTTGGACACGTGATAATTTTTTTTATTTTTAAAATGGAGTAATTAAACATGGACATTTCTGGATTTTACTTACCAAGATCTTAACTCAGGGTTCTGTGATTGTTAGAGGATTTCGTTAACACCCATAGGAGGAAAAGAAATGCAGAAAATATTCAGAACCCTGAATTCAGGTCTTGGCTGGGGAAAAAGCTTTGTATCAGTACCCTCTGTAGTGCATTGTGTAACACATGATTGCAATTCTAGTTAACTAGTTTTCACTGATTTTTTTAATCTTTTAGGTAAAATTCATTTTAATGATTTGTACCTGCATGCGTGAAACAGATGTGTAAAGCCATGATTAACATCAGTATGAAGTATTAGCTCTTGGAACTTTAATTTTAAACTAGCATGTTTTGTAATTATATTGAGTTTTCAATGGAGAAAACAAGGGAGAGAGGGGAGTTCTTAGTGGACAAATTCAGGGCTTTCTCATCAGCAGAATGCCAGTTAATAGGTTCCAGTGAGACTTACTCTTGTTTGTGACTGTGTCCTAGGTCACAGCTCTAAATGATGTTTAACGTACTATAACTGAGAATTTGCTCACAAGACTTCAAAAAGTTAGTGTGGGTACTGAATTACTCCTCTCATCATAGCTGCATGTATTATTGCATGTTTAAGTTGTTTATATTTACTATAGTATATGTATCTTGATGTACAAATTTTCATGTTCTCCCCTTCCCCCAACAGGTTGTCGTATCCACTAATATTGCTGAAACATCATTAACAATAGATGGTGTTGTGTTTGTGATTGATCCTGGATTTGCTAAGCAAAAGGTAAATATGTGATGTCTTAACCTAGATTGCTTCTTGCTTAATTAGGGCAGAAAATGTTGGGAACCTGGCTTGCACATAACTTTTATTTCTACAAATATTGTTTAATGTCTTTTGTAAAAGAAAAATCTCATCGTGTGAGGGGAAGATTAGGCCTTTGGTGTTCTGGCTGTGAATGTCTCTACTTCTGCCTGACCAACTGAGAACAGGAACAGAGACTTCCATGTTTTCTTTTCCCTGACCCTCCTTCCCTTGTTATGTAATGTCACCAATAGCAATGCAGGATTTTGTTTCTGCTGCTCTTACATAAAATGTTTTTCTTTTACCATATGGCTCAGGAGCAGCCAAATGAAACTGATTTAGAGTTTCACTCTGCTTCTAATTTTTTTTTTCTTTTTGTGAGGGAGGTGGGGTATTGGTGAGAGGTTTGGGGTTTTTTGCACAGGTGCTCAGGACAGGTGTGGGGTGAAGGAGCAGCAGCACAGGTTCAGTCTCTGTAGAAAGGAGGGGTGAAAGATGTGGGCTGACCAAGTGGACAAATAGCACTGTAACAGAGTTCAGGACCCATGTTTGTAGGGGCTGAAAGTGCAGTTGTGGTAGCACATTCACCTACCGAAGGAAAGCTTTGCTTTGTTGCTTACTATAGGAAACTCAGGCTATTAGAAGGAACTGTCACTGGACTGAAAATTAGTGTCCCGTCCTCCTCAATCAAAAGGAGAATTACTGTTGTGTGTTGACTTCAGAGATCGGGGCAACAAAAGAGATCTCCCTTGCATTATAGACTTGCCCAAACCATCTCCTTTTAATTATTTGTAGTTTTCTGCAATTTTGGGGCTAGAATGGTCTTCTTGGTCTGAAGTCCAGAAATGATTTTTTTGAAAGTTTGAGCAAACTCAGTTCATCCATTATTGAGATTTCTGCATGTTTTAAGAAAAATCATGAAAATCCCATCAGTGCAGTAAAATATTATACATGCATAACTCAAAAATGGCTGGGCTGCTTATTTGATTTCTGCCCAATTTGCAGACTGAGATTTAAGCAAAAAGCTGTGTTTGAAAAAATAGGGCAAGTTTTAAGTTGCGTGTTCAAATATTTTCACTTATATACAGTATGACTGCTTGTGGCTTATTAATATAAAGTTATAGCAATCGACAACATTGGAATGTTTTGAAATGCTTCAGTTTTTTTAAATCAATCTAAATCATGAGGGTGCCTTACAATGTGGCCCAGAGTTTGTCAGAAAGTTTCTTTGACATTAATGAATGCACGTAATCTACTGAACTAATTTTTTTTGTAGCACCCAAACATAGATTTTAAACAAAAATTCAAGCAAATCTGCAGACTACATGTATTGTATCTAGTGTAAGGAAAGTTCTTTAATTTCCACTTTGTATTTTGTACTACGTGACAGATTCCTTAGGTTTTAAAATACAGTCTTGCTTTATGTCATCAGCACAGTTTTACAAGTTTTTGATTTCCTGACCCCTCGGTACTTGATTATTCAACCTTATAATTACGTTGAGGCTATCTGTTTTTACATGGAATTATTTGAGCACCAGCAGTGCGTTTAGCACTGTATAGAACAAATGAGAGACATGAGTCCTGCCATGAGAATCTTATAATCTAAACATACACACATTAAAAGTGGACAGGGAGCCTAACTGGAAAAGATGTTAACAAATGAGTTGAAAAGTAAACATTTCTTAGTTTAGAGGGGCAAATGTATTTGAAGCTTTCCATTACAAATCCAGTTGTTTTATGTAGCCAGAAAATTTCTCTGACATAAATGAATGCACATAATCTTCCAGTTAGAAGCAGTATTTGAAAATTTAGACTAAAACCTTTTTATTTTCTGCATAGCATTTTTACCTACATGTGAGTGTTACTCACTTTTCTTTTCCCTGCTTCGGACTCCACTATCATATAGGTATACAATCCTCGTATTAGAGTTGAATCTCTGTTGGTGACAGCGATCAGCAAAGCATCTGCTCAGCAGAGAGCTGGCCGTGCTGGTCGTACTAGGCCAGGCAAGTGCTTCAGGCTTTATACGGAGAAGGCGTACAAAACTGAAATGCAGGTAAGATTGCTTAGTTGAATGCAGAATCTCAAAAATTGCTTTACCGTGCAAGAAACCCAAAACAACTGTCAAACACTGCTCTCCCCCCCCCAAAAAAAACAGAACAAAAAACCAACAACAACCACCTAATAACCACTCATCACAAAAACAAAGTACAACAACTCCACAACCCACAGAATTTAAAAAGAAAGTACTCAAAGAAAAGAGATTGCCTCACCCACCTGTCTCACTTTTACCAGATATTGCCAGCGTGTTTTAAGGTTGATGAAAAGGCAGGAGAATTAAAAGCAAAGTGGAAAAATAAACTTTTTTTTTTTTTTGGCCAGGACAACACCTATCCTGAAATTCTGAGATCCAACTTGGGATCTGTGGTGTTACAACTGAAGAAACTTGGTATAGATGACTTGGTGCACTTTGATTTTATGGACCCACCAGGTATGAACTTGTTATCAAGTTTGTTTAGAATTATATCTTGTGGATTTGCTTTTGTAAGAGTTTACTTTGTTACTCTAGAAAATTTTAATTGCAGTGGATATTGTGTAAGTAGAGACTAATAAAATGAACCAGAATTCAATCTGCCAGTTGTATTTTAACTATTTTGTGATCATCCATAATCAGCTTTCTCAGGTTATTCTGATTTTTAGTGCTCACACCCTTTTTTTACCTCCTCTCTTCCTTTCCCCCCACTAAAAACCCCCAATAACAAAACAAACAAAACACAACTCATCTTTCTGTCATTGCTTGCATGAGTGCTTTCTTTTTTATTTGAGCAAGAAGTTCCACAGTATGCCCCCTGTTCGGAGAGGATAAGGCAAAATCAAGTCATCTGTGGTAGAAAACCTATTAGTTTAGTTAATGAGGTTTTTTTACTTAACACCTTGATTACACAATCTGATTGCACATCAATTAACAATCCCATGTAAGTAAGATTGGCCAGTACTTTTAAAGTTTAATGCACACTTTGGCATATTGAAGCATAAAATGAAAGTACCATCTCAATTGTGAATTTAATTTTTGTAAACCTTTAAAAATGTAAAAGAAGCCAGTTCATATTGCTACTTAAATATCAGTCTGGGCTCTGATTTTTAAAATTATATATGGCAGTATTTTTAAATCCTTGTTAAGCACTGGAATACAGTCATACAAATATGTCAGAATCCTTGTTCCCATGCAGGAGATCTGTATAATGGTAAATAGTATTACTTTATACTTTATCTGTGTATACATACATCTGGAGAAATAGAGGACAAGGACAGCATTTTTGTAAGACCAGAGGATGTTTGTTGAGACTGCAGGCATCCAAAGTTCTTCTTTTCTTTTCCTTTTAAAAGTCCTGTCTTAAAATATTGGTATTCAAAAAGTGACTTTGGACTTACTTTGTATGAAACTAAAGGAAGGGGAAGACATATCAGCATACTTGGTATAATAATAGATGTCGATGTCACTAAATATTTGACACTCTTCATATCACTTGTGTCTGGATTCTGAAAAGTGCTTTTAAAAACAAAACTCAGCCTGCAGATTAAGTATCCTTAGCAATAAAAATTGAGTTTCTTGTTGGTGAAGATAGTAAACTTTTACTAACACAATTTTTGTGAAAGAATGACAAAACTGTCAATAAATAGGGTGGAGGTGTAATATGTATTTCGAGTAAGATAAATTTAATGCATTCTTAGTTAGTTAAGCAATAATTAAACTGTGCCCTCTGACACAGCCTTTTTGCAAGTGACCGCAAATAGAGAGCTTTTTGCCCTGTCTCTCATATGTATGGACCTGTTTGCATGCACTTTTTCTCTCTGTAGACCCAGAAAAACTTACAGTAAAAAAAAAAAAAAAATTAAATGCCCCAAGTTAAAGGAAGAATAATAGTAAATATTTTTGAAGTTCATTACAGTTGAAACCCAGATGTCATGATAAACTTGTAACCATCTCTAATAGGGTAAATTAGCTGACTTAGAAAAAGGCTTTGAATCTTGTGTAGAACTCGCCTATATCAAACTTTGAGTATTATGACAGGTTTCAGAGTAACAGCCGTGTTAGTCTGTATTCGCAAAAAGAAAAGGAGTACTTGTGGCACCTTAGAGACTAACCAATTTATTTGAGCGTAAGCTTTCGTGAGGTACAGCTCACTTCATCGGCTGCATACTGTGGGAAATACAGAAGATGTTTGTTTTATACACACAAATCATGAAAAAATGGGTGTTTATCACTAGAAAAGGTTTTCTCTCCCCCCACCCCACTCTCCTGCTGGTAATAGCTTATGTAAAGTGATCACTCTCCTTACAATGTGTATGATAATCAGGGTGGGCCATTTCCAGCACAAATCCAGGTCTCCCCCCTCCCCCAACAAACCCACTCTCCTGTTGGTAATAGCTTATCTAAAGTGATCACTCTCCTTACAATGTGTGTGATGATAATATTATGTGATTCGTTGGTTGCTAGATCTCTATAATTGAATTTGATGACAGCTTGTGTTCTGAATTTGGTCCACTACAGAAAGAAAAATGATAGTGTATAATAGTTTGTACTTGGTCAGATTGTTGCTTACTAAAGGCAGCTGGACTAATAGAGTGTTTTTCTTTCAGCTCCTGAAACTTTGATGAGAGCCCTAGAGCTTTTGAATTATCTAGCTGCTTTAAATGATGATGGAGACCTGACTGAATTGGGATCCATGATGGCTGAATTTCCACTGGATCCACAGCTGGCTAAAATGGTTATTGCAAGTTGTGACTACAACTGTTCTAATGAGATCCTATCTATTACTGCCATGTTGTCAGGTAATAGCAGGGGGAGGGAAAGAGATGCCAAACAAAGTCCAAATCTCCAGTTTGAGAAAACATTTTAGTTTTCCAACATCTGTACATATAAATTACTACAAACACACCTTTTAATAAAACTAGAATTGTGCCTTTCAGAGCTTATTTTATAGAGTTATTCATAGTGGGTTAAAGTTTAGAAATGAAATTAACACTTACTAAAGCATGCAATATGCATGAAATGGTGAAACAAGAATTTGACTTCCTAGATTGTAGCTAAAATATCTTGGGTTGTTTTGTTTTGTTTTTAATATGGAAGAATTCTAGGCCATTGAAACAGAAATGTATATTGCTTTGCTTAGTATGGAAGAATTCCAGGCCATTGGAACAGAAGTGTCTGTGAGGATTGTTGTCCATTTCTGTTGAGGACTAGGAGTATCAGTTCAGCCACTTTATTTTTAACAACCCCATCTAATTTGTGGTATTCCTTTATATAATTTGTAAACTCAACTCTTCCCAAAGTGATCTTATTTAAAAAAAAAAAAAATTACTAACCTTAAACTCAGATAAATTAAATACTACATAAATTTCCCAAGTTTTCAAAGTAAAAAGGAAAGCCAAAAAGGGTAGTAGTGTATTTATTCCAAAAATGGAAAAGGAAATTTCATTTCATTTAATGGATATGTGTGTACAGCTATATTTTGCTGTTGCAAAACATGAATGTTAGTATGCTGTAGCAGAGCTGATTGTCAAGAAATGTCGTCTGAGGAAAAAAACAAGTCAAGCGGGTTCCATGTTTAAATCTCCAGTTCTGTAGAATGATTGACTTTTGCGCAGTCTTAACAAGATGGCAGCAAGTTTTAGTCCATTGTGGTGATGAGGATATTAATATTGGTTCTTACCATTTACAGACTTGTTTACAATACAATTATACTTCTGATCTTTCTTGAAATGGTTCAAGCTTAATGTAGATGATTAGAAAAATGTTTTGGCTAAGTGTAAAATCTTGCTTTAGTTTAGTCTCAGCATATTAATGATGTGAAAGTTTTGTAAGAACAAGCTAAAATGTTTGCAGAGTTTTTGACTGTTCAGACTCAGAGCAGATGGGCAGGGCAGAATCTAATCATTTTTAACTAAATTGTAGCCTTATTTGCGGAGGTGGTGGTAGGTTGGTGCCTGCCTTTTCTGTCACATTTTCCTTTCCCCTTCCTACCCACCCCAAAAGTTATATTAAAGAGAAAGTATAAGGCAAATAAACTTTTGAATTTAATATCTTGCCTTTTATTTTCTACTGAGTATGTTAGGGGTCATCTTGATGAATAGCGCACAGAAATCTGGGGTGTAATTCTACAGGGCACCAGCATGTCACACACTTAACTGTCTGTGTGGTCCCTGCTACCATACAATAGAAGTTTCTAAGGGGACATTGACCTGCTGCTATTTCAAAACTGAGGGCACCTTAGAAAGCTTCTAGTGGGAGATTGTGGGGTCCACACAAACAGTGTGTGGCATGTAGTGCGCTGTAGATTTATACCCCAGCTTGTTGTGCACTATCTGTTTGTCTAGACAAGACTTTTTTTTTTTTTCTATTTAGCTTTCTCCCCTCCAAGCCTATATTTAAAAAAAATCACCACCATCTATTAGGATTAATAATAATATATAGAAAGCTGGCCGCTTAGGATTGTGTCTTTCTTGGATGTAGTCAAATTACTGTTTGTTAAAACCAAAAATCCAAAAAATGTTCTACAAGGCAAACAGCTGGGCTGGTCACAACATGTTTCAGAAAGCACATATAGGAGCTATCCAGTATCAATTCAGAGATTAGTTTTTCGGATTAAATGGAAGAGGTAAATACCAAAAAGGAGGAAGGAATAGCGTTATTGACCACAACAGCAAATAAATTAGTTAAACCTTCATACAATAAGTTCCTTTTACAAAAAGCTGTTTTGAGGATGTGAAGGCTTGTTTAAATTAGGTAAAGCCAGGACATTTGATATTATTCATTCCTTAACTCACTGTTTTGAATACTTTGTAGCACTTGCTAAATTGCAGGCTTATGGAGATCTCTTCCACATTTAGGAAAAACAGTGAGTCAGTGGAGTGACAGCATAATTAAGAATTTGTTTTTTATTTGCTCAAGTTAAACTTAGCTTTTTAATATTTTTTTATTTCCTTTATTTTCAAATATGGGACTTTAAAGATGTTGGGTTGTGGAAGAAACATCTTCATTTACATTGTATTTGATCCATTGGTCTTTCAGATTTGTTACCATGTGAATTGAAGAGTAGGGTTCTTCCACTAACATTGCTGTTACAATGTCCACCTTTTATTGGAATTTCATGCAGTATTCAACTCGTGCAGTATAGCCAGTCTTTAAATGTAGCATTTACTAGCTTTTATGAGAGAGAAAAATCAAAAGGTCCTTGGCTGTGTTACAGGCAAATGATATCTAGAATAGTGTTTCTAATTAGGTTTGTGGGCTTTAGTTGTGAAAAAGTGCAAAAAGTCCCAAGTGACTGGAAAAAATAAGGAACATAGGCCTTCAGGGCTCTTCTTTCAGCATGTTTCATAGCATTAAATTAACTTAAAACGCATACAAAACCTTATGTTGCTGTCTACTTAAAGAAAAATCAAACTGTGTTTTTTTTTTAAATGAGGTGAAGACCTTGTATAACAACTTTCAACCTCATGAATTAAGATAAGTGTTGCAAACCTATCAAATTGGGGTGGCTGCTTATAAAACGTTGACAGACCATAGAACTAAGTGATGCTGCAGTAAATATTTGTGCACTTAAATTGTCTATTCGTCTGTTAGATTTTTGGCACTTAATTTCTGGTTTTGAATTAAAAGTCAAAGCATGCTCATGGATAAAATCACGTGTATAAGAGAAACTGAGGATAGGCAGAATTCATCAACTTCAGAGTGGGAGTTTTATTTCAAATAGTGCCAAAGGGCGGTTTAACCTTCCACCACTACCGCTACCATCATGACCTTGGACTTCTTTATACTTTCTCATTCACATAAGTTTCTGTGTACCAGTGCTGATAGCAATACCTACTGGAGGTGACAGAATACATGCAAGGTTGAAATTACCTAGCAGCAGACTAGTAGTAAAATTTCACCAGCTGCACTAGTGCAGTATAGTTTGAAAATTCTCTTCTGTACTTTTGTCCACAGAGAGCCTCTCTGAAAAAGACTTCCTCTTAATTAGACAATCGTTGTCACTTTGATACTGCTGTGTGGTACAGCTATCAGCACTGGGTCTTGAACTAAGATCTGTTGAGCCTTCTAGTATATTTAGGCAATCTTGATGGCCTTCAGAATAGAGATTTTGATGCCTACATATAGTTCTAGTCAAAATAATCAGGTACTCTGTAGCTTTGAAACCCTCTTGTCTTACAGATGTGGTTAGGTGTTGATGTACCAAATCAAGGTAGTAAACAGTCCAAGATGCAGTTGGAGGCCATCCTGCCCTGCCCTATGCTCTGTGAACTGACCTAGCTAGGCCTTGTTCCTCTATCTGTGAATGCGTGACTCATCGATATGGGCGTTTGTGTTGGGCCCATACCAACCTTGTTTAGTCCCACAGTGTTTTGTTCGCCCCACGGAAGCCAAGAAAGCAGCAGATGAAGCCAAGATGAGGTTTGCCCACATAGATGGAGATCATTTGACCTTGCTGAATGTCTACCATGCTTTCAAACAAAGTAAGTGTAAACCTACGCATTTATATAATATGCATTAACTCTTAATATTACCATCCTCTATTCCTGGTGTCAAGTGTGAATTAAGCGAACCTATTTCAAAGTACCAGCTTTTTATATAACAGAGTATTTTTAAATAAATAAATGTTATCATGTGAGGAAAGATTGGCATCTTTTTAACAATGCTATCTCTCTTACCTTAGAACTAGGAAGTAATCTCATTTATCTGGAAGATTGACTTATTAACACCTGAACTCTGGCTGCTGCCCAGTTGTATTTCTTGACTACCAGTTCCCCTGCAGCTTTTGCTAGATCTGCGCCATGGGTTGCCTCTGTGCCTTTCTGAATTGGACTTAGGCACTGAGTTTTTCAGGTGGCAGATGCAGATAGTTTTTAAAAAACTATTTTAAGAATATTGTAGAGTTTTATAAAATGTTGGGATTGTTTCTGATGTTTCTTTTCCTGTAAAATTACATGCCAAAGTTATCACAAGTCCACCTGTTGAGCTGAGAGGGAGAGAGAATAAAACCTACAAATGTAAAATCCCTTTAAGAGACACTTGAAATAGCACATCTGTATCCCTCAAACAAAATTTTTGTTTTAAAGTTGGGTATCTTGGTCTGGCCCAGGTCTTGAAGTGAGTGCTGGGTAGCCTTGGACAGCAAGGAATCTACCTTTCCCAGGCATATGAAATATTAGGCATAGAAAACCTGAATTTTGCTTGTCTTGGGCAGAGGGTAATGTCTCTGGGGAGTTTTGAGGAGGGGATATTTCAGAGTTGGGAGGAGAGGAGCATTTCTGGAACCAGGTTGATTTGGGAAAAAGGCTGGTTAGGGGGCCGAAACGTTGGAATAAGTCTCAAGGAGATTAATTTTTAGAAGAGTGTAGGTGACATGTCAATAGTGAATGGTAAGTTTATCACATGGCTCTGTAATTTATCACATGGATATCACTTGTACATATATGGCTTGTATGTGTATATACAAACACAGTATACTCTCCTCCAAACCCATCACTCTTTTTGTTCAAAAATATTTCGGCAGTTTGAGCAAGATCAAATGACAGAGAGGTTAAGATAAGCAGTTCTATCTCTTTTTGAAAAATAACTATAAAAGTGGCATCCTGGGTTTCAGTATTTTCCATCAACCATTTCCATGTCAAATTTGCTTTGTTTGTAAGTCAAAAGATTAGATGAACCACCAAGAAAGCTTCACATGGAGTTTAACAATCCAGCTGTATTTTTACATAATCAGTAGAAGAAAAGGTAGATTTAAAAAAAATTTGAACTCAAGACTTGGCTGGCAGCTTTGGTGTATGATGCAAAATTGAATCCAGTTTACTCTTCCATAACCTTATTGCAGCGCTAACAGGAGTAAAAACTGTAGGTTTTTAAAGTTAAGTTTGTATGTAGAATTAAAATGCCATTATTACCTAGTTGCTTTTTGACTATAACCACATGTGGCGCTCCAGTAGCAAGAGAGAGTGTCCATGTTTTTTGATAAAAGAGCCTACAGATGTCTTCAGATCTTCACTTTGAGCAGCAGTTAAGAGGCTTCTGTGAAAACTCACTATTAGTTTTGGAGAAGCTTGCACTGCTGCCACCTTTATGCTATCTGCTCTTTAGATTGAGGACTTGAGGCTCTAGGATTCTCCATGTACCTTTTATGGACACTTAATTTGAACATTTTTTGGAAGCCTGCAAGTGAAGGAAGTGCTTGACTTAGAGGGTGAAAACAATGCTGCTTATGAAAATGAGATTTAGAATACTCTGCCGAAAGTGATAGCAGCTTTCAGTCCTCACTTAGCATCAAAATAATATTTATTGGTGGTGTTGTGTTGGGTCCTAGGTCTATCTTGTTTGGGATCCAGCAGTTGTGGCAAATACCTTAGTGTTAGTACAACTGTTTTTACCCCCAAAAGAGAGTCATGTGCTGTTACGAATACAGTTTTTCCTCCTAAACCACTGTCTCTTTAAAAGTACAAGTACTCTGGTGAAGCATACGTTCTGTAATGATTAAAGGAAAACTGACGTGACAGTACATTTACAACGGAGCTGCGGTGATGTGTTCAGTTTGAGTAAGATGCCACTCTCTGCATGTGGAAATACCTGGGGAACCAATTTTTTCTTAATTTCACAGTGTTCCTATGGTACCTTATTTTGAGCTGCGGACTGCAAGTGGATATTCTTTTGTACAGGACATTATAAAACTCCGGTTAAGTTCAGTGAAGAGGATAAGGATTAAATGGCATGCAGTTGAGATTTTCTCTCCAGTGTTTGGCTTAATAACTTTAAATTACTCTAGGGCTAGTTTGTACTGTTCATTCTACCAAAAAGCCTCTACATTAATCCTTTGTTTGTAAGGTGTCTTATGAGAGGAAAGTATAATCTATTTTTAATAGTTATAACATCTTGGCTTCTACAAAATAACTTGACAGCTTCCTCAATACGAAATTTATCTTTTTTTGCTAGTCTGAAAATACAGAAAACGTACTCGGAAAACAAGTACCTTAAATTTTGCACAACTTTGTACTTTTCACCCATTCACTTATACTTAAGTGAAGGATCACTTCTCTAAATGTTCAGGCCAGTGTCCTTTAAGAATGAAGTGATCCTACAGTCTAATTTCACTCAGCATATATAAAGTGTTCATGAACATGGAAGACTTCTTTTTAACAAATAATATATAGTAGTAATACATTAAGACAAAAGAGGCAGTTCTGCTCTACTTGGCACTGGTGAGGCCTCAGCTGTGTGGTCACCACATCTTTTTTGGTGTGCGGACGAATTAGAGAGAGTCCAGATGAGAACAACAAAAATGGTATGTTGAGAGAATATCACCTATGAGGAAAAATTTTAAAACAAAACAACTGGGCATGTTTAGTCTTGAGAAAAGAAGATAGGTAGGGACCTGACAAGTCATAGAATCATAGAATATCAGGGTTGGAAGGGACCTCGGGAGGTCATCTAGTCCAACCCCCTGCTCAAAGCAGGATCAATCCCCCAATTTTTGCCCCAGATCCCTAAATGGCCCCCTCAAGGATTGAACTCACAACCCTAGGTTTAGCAGGCCAATGCTCAAACCAAGTCTTCAAATATGATAAGGGCTGTTTATAAAGATGATGTCCCTGGCCACTGAATGTACGATAAGAAGTAATCTGCAGCAAGGGAGATGTTGGTTAGGTGTTAGGAAAACTTTCTGATTTAAGGATTGTTTCAGTAGTGGAACAGGCTTCCAAGGGAGATTGTGGAATTTCCATGCTTGAAGGCTTTTAAGAACAGATTAGACAAACACCTGTCAGGGATGGTCTTAGATATACATGGTCCATGGACTTGAGCTCCTTTCAGCTCTTCATATCTATGATTAAGTAATGCTGCTTTTGTCAGATTAGTAAAGCCGCAAAGGTAATTTCAGGTGCATCTTTTGAAGAGAAACTGGCATTGCAGAGCTACATTTCTTAAGTACTTTTGGCATTGTCTAAATGTTTCTGATTTTTGTTATTGAAGGGAACTGATGCTGTGTTTAATGTTATCACCCTTCTTTAAATACACTGAAATGAGCTAATGTTACAATGTCTCGATAGAACCACCATTTCTGAACAGTAAAAGGAGTAAAGTGTGAGCGTACCCATGGTAGGCAACTAGTCTGGATAATCTAGAGCACTAGAAGTATGGAATTCTGGAGATGTTACTGTGATAGGCTGTGTCCAGCCGCTTATGTATGCTTTAATTTTCCCTTCAAAAGGCAGAAAACACTTAACCTACCACTCCTCTAAGGTAGCTAAAGCATGCTTCTACTGCTCTTTAAAGATGAAAAAGCTCTATAAAAGGGCTTAATATTTAAGGAGGTTTTATTATTCATTTGATTTAGTTGATGCATCAATGCAATATAGTTGTACTAGTCTCTCTCATGCATTCATTACCCATATAACAGTAGTTAGTAAAGATTTCCACATGCTACTTGCAGCCTGTTCGTTTTTCCCAGCAGTGTGGGCCAAGGTTATTTGCACTTGTGTGGCATAGTGCCTCTCATCTTAGGAAGAAAGACATTTATTGGCATAGCATGTGAGCAAGACAATAGTGTTTAGACATGTATGTGTATTACCGCACACAAAAAATGCTAGGTATATTCTGTGGTTCTGGCCACACATTTTCTGAGTAGAAGACAATTTAGCCAAGTTATCTAATGTATAAAATCCATTGAAGAGCCTAAGAACGATTAGCACTTACAAAATATGGATTTTGTTTCTGGTTCATCTGATTGACCATTCAGTTGGTCACTGTTTTATTTATTTGTTTTAATGGGATAAAAAGTTCAGTTTTGGATGATTAATGATTTTTTTTTAATGTTGCAGATCATGAGTCGGTTCAGTGGTGTTATGACAACTTCATTAACTACAGGTCCCTGATGTCTGCAGACAATGTACGCCAACAGCTGTCACGAATCATGGATAGATTTAATTTGCCTCGTAGAAGCACAGACTTTACAAGCAGAGACTATTATATCAATATAAGAAAGGCTTTGGTTACTGGATATTTTATGCAGGTATGTGTGTATCTGTATATGAAATGTGTAGACTCCTCAGTTTTTGCTGTGTAGATTTTAACTTTACCTTAATTAACTATCACCAGTTATACAACTTATATGAATATTACTTATAAAAATGTTTAACCATAATTTATTCAAATCTATTTAGTAGAAGATTTATTGAGTAGGAGTGTGCAATCAACCTGACAAATGGCAGTCATCTCAAGAAAACCACACACTTGGAAGAGAAATTGCAGTTAAACTAATCTAATTTTTTCAAATGTTATTTCTTTAGTCTTTACTAGTTACCTTGCTGAATAGCTGGCGATTAATCCCTGGTAAATATTGTAAAAGAAACAAACCAAAGCACAGTCCTAATACAGTTGTCTTTCAAATAAAATGATTTTAAAATGCAAAATAGACAGTGTCTAATCTGACAGAACTACAGAAAATGTATTTGTATAATTGTTTCTGATATTTGAAGCATGAGAAGGAAACTGCATTACAACTGCCATATTGGTTTTCCAATATGAAAGAGGGAGGATCAGGTAGCTGTTTGCTTTAGCAAGTTTAAAATAAAAATTAAGTTTTACAGTGGTAATAAGCTTCCATTTGGATAATGGTCAACTGCTTCTAAAAGCAAATGCTCTGAGCATTTTGATTAAAGTATTGACTCATTTTTAAATATGTAGGAATTGTTACGCTTGTCATGACTAATGCTCTATTTAGAGCTTCATTGTTGGATAGGATATTGTGTTAAACATTGAGGTTATTCTAATTATCGAATCATAATATATATGGACTGCAAACTTGTGCTCCAACAATTGTCAGCAAGTGACTTATAAATACTGATAAATATTTAAGCTGAACCGGTGATTGATCATTTCAGCCTTGACACTGTCAGTGATAAACCATGGGTGGAGCACAGACTCCATAATTGATCTATCAGAGTCCCAGGGAAGGAGATAGAAAAATATTGCAAGACTGTCAACCTTTTTCTCAAACTTTTTTTCCCTATGTAGAATGGTGATATATCCCACAACAGTTAGTTCTCTTGGGAGAGTTATAGCACTGGCCCCTGTCTGCTTTTTAATTGTCCACGTTTCTATAATTGTGCGCTCTGATGCATAGTGAGGAATTACTCCAGAATACCAGCAGACATAAAATTTGTATAGTTGGTACTTGCAAGGAACTCAAGCCATATTCACTGTTTACTTTCTAAAAGAAAATTTTAGCTGATCAGAAAATGCGGGAGAGCTGTATTCTTATGAGAGGACTGCTAAATGGCTACTCAGTAAGACAGTCTGCCTTTTAGTGAAAGCGTAGTTTACATAGACTTATTTTGTGCCACGTTCTTTCTTTTAAAAAGTTACTAACATGTCCATTGATTTTGTGTATTTTGATGGGAGAAAAGCTCATGTGACTTTGATGTTTTATGTTTGTGTGAATTCACCTTTTAGTGGGTAACTCTTTAACAGTAGTATTATGATCTTTTGTTTTATTTTATATTAAAATACAAAAGATTACATTTATGTACCATTAAAATTACATATAAACCAAAAATGGAAATCATGGTTTTCATACTAATGCTATCTGAACAATGGACTGTATATTTTAATTATAGTAAACATTTCTCATAAACAGTAATGTATTAAGACAGAAATTTAGAGAACAAACCTGTTTGTTTTTGGTTTAAACCACAGACTAATCGCCAAAAGATCTGCCACAAGCTTGCTGTATTAAGTTTCCTATCTGTACTAATACCTGACAAGGGCATTGAGACCTGATTATTGATACTGCTTGGAAGTGCACTGGTATACGTTACTAGAGAAGTGCAGAGTTTTAACTAAGAAATAAATGGAAAATACACTGACAGATTTAATGTTACTCTTGAGAATGTTCTGACTTTTTATACTTTGTTAATTTTTTTCATTTTTAAGAGGGGAAAATGTTAAATTCTACATTAGTTAAATTTGAGTGCTGGAGAAAAAATGGTTTTATAACTGTAGTTCATAATTGTTAAAACACCTGCAGCGCACATACTCTTCTCAGTCTAAGCTTTATTTCCTCATACAAATTTCAGGCCCTAAAGTATTTAAATTCCTTGGCCTTCAGGGCGCAAATAGCTATATAGAAACTTCAGCACTTCTTTTGCACTTGCATCTTTTAATTTCTACTTTCAAATCTATTTTTGGAAAGCTGTGAGAAAATATTACATAAATGTTAAAATAAATAGATATGTTCTGAACATAAGTGAAAGATGCTAATGCAAATGTGAAGTATTGGCTCGTGAAATACGTCAAAAATAGTACTTCATGTAACTCTTTGTAAGTGTGCCTTAGGAGATGGTCCTCAGTAAGGGCGTTATTAGACAGACACGTACATAAATATTCCTTCATTTCACACCTAGGTCTAACAGATAGTTGAGACATAAGAAGCCCTAAGAGATGAGACTATATATTTTGTATGCTTTGCATTAGCCTATAGTATTCAGATTAGAATACATAAAAATGAAAGGGGAAAATAGAAAAATGAATGGCCTTTGATATATAGGAGATCGGACTCGATGATCTAATCATCTTGTCTGGCCTTAAATTTTATGTATCTATTAGAAAAATAGCAGCACATTTATTTATTTCCCTTTTCATTGTTACCTGGTCATAATCCTGTCTGATCTGATAAAAACAGATCACGAAGAACTAAATTTTCATGCTTTAAAAAATAATATATTTCTGCTCTAATAAACAGTTGTTTTAAGTGTAAAAACTGAAATTGTGTGGCTTTAGAAATCTTTAAGGATGGAGCCAAAATAACTTCATGGGAAGTACTAAACTGTGTTAAAAGGTGGGATAATTAGCCTCCAAAAAGGAAGTTAAGGAAACAAACAAAATGGGAAAATAACTGAATTGGAAAAGTGCAAGAAAAGGAAGTAATTGCAGGTATAATTGCACTGTCCCAAAATTTGGAGGATACCTGCATCTCAGCGATGCCTGAGGAGGCAAAGGCAAAACAAACGGAGTCTTCTATATAAATCTAAACATTTTATCAAAAATAATTTCAAAAAGATTACTAGCATCAGTGAAGTATTCAATAAATATTGACAGGTTTTATTGCAGATAGTAGGCTTTTGAATATTGTTACAAAAATGAAGGGGGGAAAAAACCTTGCTGCTGCAAATGTTTTTGTCCTGGTAAATGCATATGCTTTTACAGTGCTTAATGCATTGATGCCCTGATCCCGTTGTTGTTTATTTTATATATAGTGCATTCAAACTATGATTCTCTTGATGCTCAAGTTATAGTTAATGGCTGTAACTCAAAACCTTTTGTTAAAAAGTGGTATGTGCCAGTTGTCTTCTTTTCCCACTCCACTTCCACTGTCGCTTCAGTGGAACCACTGGCAATCAATATTGGGGAATAAAAATAGGTAACATGTCATATAAAATTGGTTTTATGCATATGTTTTATTGTATGTTTCAAAACCGTCAAGATCAATCCAGAACTTCTCAAAATGATCGAGTGTTACTGTTTCTGGCTATAAGATAAATGACAGGAAAATGGAAGCTATGATGCTAAGCATGAGGAAACCAGAAGTTGAGATTTTTGTATAAATTTAAATAGAGCCAAGAGAGATTCAGATACTAAATGTACATGTTATTAATAAGAAAATTTACAGCAAATATTCCCTAAAATAAAATATTTAAATAAATGAGGAGTTCTTCCCTTACCTTTTCTACATATGATAGAACCAGTTAAACAATTTTTCTCCCAGGAATATTTTTAACCAATATATTCCATTCCCAATCCAGGAAACAAAATTGATTAAAATATTTTATTAAAATAGTGGGAATTATCCAAGAGTGAATCATTATTGGGTGGTCATCCAAACCTGAAATAAAGTAATGGTATAATCTGTGAATTTCCTTTGTGTTGAAAATGAGAAGTTAGGTAAAAATTACCAATTCTTTAGGAATATTTTAAAAGGGATATTTCAAAACACACCACTGCAAATAATATCCCAGAGATTTTAGATAATGCCACAAAAGGTGTAAGAAACATAAGCACAAAAACTTTAAAAATATATACGAATTTCTCTTAATATGAAATTGGGGAAATATCCTGATTTGCTATAAGTAAGAACAGGTAGTTATTTCTTTTGAATACTTGTGACTTAAGCAGATAAATATTTTTAATTACTGTGGTAGCAGAAATGAAAAACAACTGTAGAAATGTGGTTGGTAAGAACAAAAGAATGAAGATAAATGAAATAATTTACTGCCTGTGCTAGATTCACAATTCAGGAAAGATGGCCTAAGATGAACTGATTAAAAAAAATCATTGATATAACTAGCTTACCTCCATAATCTAGACTATTTCAACTCTGTTATTTCCTTTCATTATTTTTCTATCACCCTTTTAATATTTGTGACAAAACAAATAGAATTGTTGATAGTACAAAATATCTTCAATAAAGGGATGATGAATTAGCTTTAGATTAACTCTGTAAATAAAACTAGTGATATAAAGATCTCTGAATACTTTACCAAATACTAATAAATTAAGTATTGCAACATCTCTGTGATGTAGGCATTATCTCTTCACAGACAGGGAACTTGGACATGGAGAGGTTAATTGACTGTACCAAGGTCACAGCAAAAGTGTGTTGCTAAATCTGCATCTCTCAGCTCTGAGTCGTATGCCATAACCACAAGACCATTCTTCCTCCCGTCATACTGGATCTCCAGCTCTTTTATTGGGCTTATGCATTTTTCAGATCCAAAGTGTTAGTAGAAACTATATTATTATAGGTCCATTATTATAATCCAAAGTACTATTGTAGTTGATGTCAGATGAAAATTTAAGAATCAACATATTGTTCCTTTGTCAGTCCAAGAGGCAGTAGAATGACTAAAGTGCTTGAGTTAGATGTCTTTGTTGGACTGATACTGGATTTGTAAGATATTGCTATTAAAAACTTCTTCCAAAGTTTTCATTTTAAAGAACTGTATTTGGTATGCTTTTGTGCTAGAGATCCTCTTCCTAAAGTAAGAACTATGAGCCAGTTTTGTATCACTTTGTCTCTTGCTTAAATTGCTTATGAATATTTAAGTATATCCTAGCAATTTCCAAAAACACCAGAAATCTTGACAGGCAATATAAATAGTTACTCTTGGCTGGCAAGTATGCAAAGTCCATATGAGGTTTAGAAAGTTAAGCTTATATATTTTAGAAAAAGAAACAAGTATTTTCAAGGTAAGACGTCTGCTATAGAGTTGTGCAGACAATAAACAGGTGAGTAGTTTTAAACAATTTCAAACAGTTCACAAAGAAGAGATTTAGTTTCTTACATGTAATGAAAACCTCTGCTTTTTGTTTTGTTTTTAATTTAGGTGGCACATTTGGAGCGAACAGGGCATTACTTAACAGTGAAGGACAACCAGGTGGTGCAGTTACATCCTTCCACAGTTCTTGATCACAAACCTGAATGGGTGCTTTATAATGAATTTGTCCTTACAACAAAGAATTACATCCGCACATGTACAGATATCAAGCCAGAATGGTGAGCAAAAACACTTGAACATTTTCTCTTGTTCTAAGAATCTTTTTTTTAAATCTGAAGATGTTTTCTCAAAATTCCCTAAAGTTAGTACTTTTTTTCACAACTGTCTCTATAAAACGTGTTTTCCTAGAAAATGTTTTGATGGAGTAGCTGGATTTGTGCACTTACAGGTGACTTGAGCTCCCTTGATCTGTACATATAGCTCCCATACATTAGTGGGGGCTATATGTGTGAACAAGGGGGTTTGGTTTCTGTTTTAGATGTTTATATTTGTTAGTAATGAGGAGTCCTGGGATTTGTTTTGAGGACTGAGCAGGAAGGATTTAACATTGTGTCACAGACTTGGGATGAAATCCTGGCCTCATTCAAGTCAATGGCAAAACTCCAATTGTCATCATTGCGGCTAGGATTTTTCCCTTGGTGCAAGAACTGTAGTTTCTAGGTGCTAACTTCCTGGTGGTAGATGCATGATTGCACAGTCAGGTAGGCAGTGCTGCATACTTTGTGTCTCGTTATAGGTTGTCACTTGTTTCTCTGTGTGTTGTACATATGACTTCATGGTTCTTGGAATCTTAAGTTGTAGAATACAGTACTTTTTTGGAATTGTTATCTGGTTATGAAGTAATCAAAAACTTTGCAGTATATCCTAAAATGTTTACAACTTCAGTATTATGATTCAATTCAGAATGCTTTTTTGGATCATTTGAATATTAGTATTTGGCACTTGGGTCAATCAGAACTTGATTTTTCTATTAAAGGCTCAAAAGCTTGTGTCTCTCACCAACAGAAGTTGGTTCAATAAAAGATATTACCTCACCTGCCTTGTCACACTAAAAATTAGGTATCTTATTCCTTCTTAATAAGAATTACTGGGAAATTTTGATCTTTGAAATGGCCACAGCCTTGAGGCTAGTGTGAACATGTTTCATAACTTTTGTACTGCTTAAGTAAGCATTAAAACTGGATATTTTTGTATGTAAAGCCACTTCTATTTTTGAAAATTTAAAATTGCCTTTGTAATGCTGGACCTAGGAGTCATAAGATGGATCTGCACGTTTCTAGACAGTACTAAAGAGATGGATAATGTTTAATTATTTTACATAGCTGCTAATTAGGCAAAATGGCTACAGGCTGTATAATGTTCAAACTTGTATATTAGTGACAATTTTTTTCTCTTTTTGGCAGGTTGGTGAAAATTGCCCCTCAATATTATGACATGAGCAATTTCCCACAGTGTGAAGCAAAGAGACAGTTGGACCGCATCATTGCCAAACTTCAGTCGAAGGAATACTCACAGTACTGAATTTATGCTTTGAACTGAAGTTATTCAGAGGACGACTTTAAAAGATGAATGAACTCAGAGTTCAAGTTGTGCTCTTCACTTCGGTTCAGTAATGGCCTTTATTTGAAAGCTTTTAAATTTTTTTTTCTTTACAATAAATATTCCATTCTGATTTCATAAATTAAACATTTATGCCTCCCTTTTGTGTTGACACTGTAGCTCATACTGGAAAAGCTGATCAATGTTTTGCAGTTTATTGAAAGTAGTTCTATATATAACAATGTTATAAGCATTTCTTTAGAAATGGTTGAAAATGCTTCTAAAATGTGATTATCGACCATGGTATGCATGATCGTTGTAATTGTTGACATTCCTTTTAGAAGTTGTGAAATGTTACAACTTGTGCTTATGTAGACACAATCTTCAGCTTCAGTACAGAGGTACTGACTTCAATAAAGTCTATTTATACTAATTTTGTGCCACCGCACGTCAGTATTTTTATTGTTTTTGATCAAAAATTTGAAGAATCATTCAATCTTCAATTAAACTGCTTATTTTGTTGACATCACTTTAGTCCACAGTTTTCAGAGTGTTGCAATTATCGGTGTATTGCACTTACTACAAATAGTGATAAGGAAGATATTAATATATAGTGTGTAACATGAATTCCCATGCCTAATTCTTTAAATGATTTAGTGATTTGTTGTAAATGGAAATCCCATGTAATCTTGTTGCAGTTTTGACAGAGCTCTTCCTCTGAACACGTTAGTACAGACTTTCTTGGTCAGAATTGTAATAATAAGAAAGCATCTTGTTTGAGTCTTTATGGCCAGCTGGAAGTTACCCTTTTAGGTGGTGGTCAGATAAGGTTTATACTACATTGTTAAAATGCAATAATTCTTATGAGGTTGGATTCAGAGCTATATGACTGACAAACACTCCAGACATAGTAGTTTTATAGTGATATAATGAAATAAGACTTGACAGCTTTTTCAAAAGAGGAAAGTTGGAACTTGTTGATCCTAGATGGAATTCAAATGTTTGGTATGATTTAAGATTTTCCCTACTCTGAAACAAGTATTAAATTAACAGTCCTTCTGGCAAAGGAAGGTAGGAGCAACTCTCACCAGTCTCCATGCTGTAGCTGAATTGCTTATAATAGTCATTAATATTGTGCTCAATGCTTTTCATTTTTTTCACAACCTAGGGTGAAGTTTTAAGTCCTTCTGGCCTTGAGAGTGGAAAACTAAGCTAGTGTCCCTTGCTGGGGATACTGCTCAGACTGTCTGACCCAAGGACAATGGATCTTGAGTGCTAACATTTAGGGGGCTTTGCTTAAGTTATAGCATGTGGCTGTAAAAATACATGGAATTAAGTTTATCAGGTTTCCCTACCTCTTTTAAATTACAAATCTTGAATCCTTTTCTAAAATGTTATTGGGGGGAGGGGGAGAGGGAGAGAATGTGAGATGGTGGGAAAATATCTCAACTGTTGCTTAATGAAAACTCTTAGCATTTTGATGGAGAATGATGCTATAACATTGTCTATAAAAGTTAAATAATTCTTGGGTGTGGATTCAGCACAAGAAGCAAGATAAAGTACGAGGTATTCTGTGAAATCTTCCCATTCCCTACAGTGGACTTTACTGCCCCCTGTCAGGATTTCTGGTAAGAGCATAGAAAATTCAGGTTGTAGGGAGGGGGCAGAAGCAGACTGTTTAAAAAGTAAATGTAAGATAAATTGAAATGTCTTAGAATAAAATTAAGGTTGCAAATTGGAAGATTAAATATGTACTTAAAATGTAGACATTATAAAACAAAATGCTTAATTTATTTTCTCCACTACTTCACTAATTGGAGTTCTACCCTCCAGAAAACAAACTCTGCTCTAAAATAACTTTAAAAATCTACTATGGGGTTCCGTTTTGTCTTGCTAATTTCCATATCACACTTGCTCAGTGCTCAGTTTGCAAGGAAAAATATACTGGGGTCACGTTCTCTTCCACTGTTCCAACTACTGTGTACAATTCCGTGTAAAGTGGCTGGAGTCTGGCTCTAACTGGCCAGCTGAGAATTCCCCTAGCGTGGGTGGGAAACCACTCGGATAGTGCTATAAAGGCAGCTCCTATACCAGCTAGCTCTCCCTTGATGTGGCAGTGTCTCTCAGTATTCTGCCAATTTTCAGTTAGCATATGGTCCCATAGTCAGCTGGCATAGGCTATGGAGGCTTAGATGCTCCTCTAACTTTAGGGCTGGGACAGCTTGGGAATTGGGAGAGCAGCTGGTTATAGCTTCAAATAGTTATTGATATGAGAGAATGTGGCCTGTTGTTTCTAACAGCCAGCCCCACAAACTCAGCTTTGGCCATGACAGTCAAGCTGGAATCTTTCAGTCACATGCATCATGACTACTAGGGATGAAAATACTACAGGCCAAATTATGTATTCAGTGACAGCTGTGCAACTCTGTAGTCTTCCAGTTAAGTCAGTGACACCTGTGAAAACCACCTCAAGAAAATAGTGACACTTGTGCAACCCCATCTTCTTGAGGTGTCACTGACTTACCTGGAAGACAACAGGGTTGCACAGCTGTCACTGAGTACATAATTTGGCCTGCAGTATCTCCACTACTAGTAGTGATGATGTACAAGATGGAAAGACAATCAGGGGCTAGCAGCTGGTTAAAAAAAAGCAGCCCATTTTCTAACTTGGAAATTTAATAGTCTTGTTATAGAAATCAGTGCTACACCTGATGCACAATGCCACTTACGCACTTTTTTAGGTTAGAACTGAACTTGGGAACGTTTTTAAAAACTCAAATGGAATTTTTCAATTCAAAACCAACTTGTTATCAAAGGTTTTACACGTACATTGTCAACAGAAACATTCAGTAATGCTGAATTTTATGTTCAGCTAATTTATGCTCTACATTTAAAAAAGCTCACATGGGTGACAGCTACCAACTATGCGAATAAACCATTTTAGTACAGTTACAGTGTACGAAGTGTTACTTCTACAGTTGAACAATATTTATCTTAGCTATAAATAAGAGTAGAACTGAAGGCTACCTTTTTTGGCCTAAACTCCGTATTTCAACATTCTGACATGAAACTGTTGAAGCCACTATGCACAATTCTTAAATCACTGCATAATTCATACATAATTATTTAAAATACAGAAGTATATTTGTTATGTAAGAGACGTACAATAAAAGGGAGAGCAAGTTGGCTAACACGTGCTGTCAGCCCTTGTGCCAATACAGGAAGTAAACTAGTCCTTGGCTCCATAAGAGAGAATTGGAAAGGAGTGAATGAGGCATACTTACTGGATGTAATGGTTAGGGAAAGAGAATTTTCAATTTCTGACAGGCCACTGCAACAGCAATAATGAAACAATCTTTTTTTGAATGAAGTGCTTTTCTTAAGGACACAACTGAGATAAATGCATAATGTTGCTTAATGCTTTTTGTGTGTATATTTCAAAATCTTCACCATTTTGCTAGTAGAAAAACTGAAGGGTAATAAGGATAAGAGACTCCTTCATCAGGTCACACAGCAAGTCAGTGACAGAGCTAGGGAATCATGTTTGTTTGGTAGTACTTATATTTTAACTGAGCATGCAAGGCTCATTGTCACTCAGGGAATGTTGTTAAAATAGCATTACCCTGTTCATCACTATAACTTTACTTTTAGTGATTTATAACAGGGAAGACAGCAAACTGAAAGAAAATATTAAATCAGGTATTAATATATGGCCAAACAATGGAAAATTAGTAACTTAAAATTGAACAAAATACTTTATGCATTTTGGGATGTCAGAGGCCATAACTGACTAAAATAATTCAAAGGTTTTTATGCTGTGTAACATTCTATTCACATTAAATAACACGACTATTCTTCTTAGGAGGCTAGACAGATCTCCTTTTTTAGTGTCAGTTCTGCTCCTTGATGAGATGAAAATATCACTTCTGAGAAAATGAAATGCTCTGCAGATTTCTGCTGGTGCATAGAACAAGAGATTCTGAATAAAGTAATGCTACTGAGCACTAGTTTGCACCTGGCCAGACTCAGCTGCTTGTTGTCGGGTTGTTTTCCTTCCGCTGTGTTCTCAACCTTCATAATTTCTTGTAAATTAGTGGATATGTTCTAAACCACAGCGAGTGTGTTTTTAGAATACTCAGAATACAGAAGAGTTGTATCAGTTAGGATCAGTTGGTTTAGCTTTTGAAAAATTACAGCAGCTGAGTTCTTAATGTGAGACTTAACTGGTTCCCTTGGAACAACTGAAGGGAAAGAAGTGCTCTATTTACTTGTAGAGTGGTTGGTTGTGGGAGGGGAGTTCAGTTGCTTTGTCTGAAAATATCAGTGGTGTAAAATTAACTTCAATTTGGATTGTAAGATTTTTGTTTTATAGTATGGATTAGATAAGGAAATAGTTGTACTAGAGGAAAAAAGAAAAGGAGTACTTGTGGCACCTTAGAGACAAACAAATTGGTTAGTCTCTAAGGTGCCACAAGTGCTCCTTTTCTTTTTGCAGATACAGACTAACACGGCAGCTACTCTGAAACCTAGTACTAGAGAGTAAATCAAAATAATGCATTTTTTTGGATGAGAAGGAGAGCCCTCCAGTTTATAATAGTGCTTCTACTTAATTCCTCAAAGCAGCTAGAGCTAATGTGGATCTGTAGTAAGTATGTTTAACTGTGTGTGGATGACTAAACTAACTTGTGATTGGATGCATAAAACTGCATTTAGAGAGATACCTGCTAATGTTAGTGATTTGTCATACAGAAGTGACTAGTCATACTTGCTTTTCCGATTTTCTCTGTACCCTTATAGCATTTGTTAATTTTTCAGTGTAATAGAATAAATTAAAGCCAGTTCGCACTTGTAATCCTGAATGTAAAAGTCTGAGTTTTTACTTATTAAATTTGTCTGCACATATAAAGAACAATGATCTGCAGAAATTATGCACCTGAATGTGTTTCTGGTAGCATGAGGTGAATAATTTTCTTTAAGTTCAAATTCTTTTGGCGTGGGGCAGTTGTTTGCTGTAGATCTGGTTATTTATTATTGATCATTTTTAAATCTTCACATATAATTAGTATAGTATCAACTTCTGTGTGCTTTTCTCCACTCTTTGGATCAAGTCTAATGTGAAACTAACACAGCATAAGTTTGAAACTTGGACTTCATTTTGTATATGCATCAAGAAAAATACTCAGAAGTACTGTATAACTGAATAGTGTAAACTGAATTTGTCTTCTATTGGAGTGTAAAATTTCAAAAAGGGATTTTTAAAAAGTCACAGGAAAACTTAGATGGCAGTCACTACTAAAGGTAATGTTTCTCTTCTGTTAGATACAAATTCATGACTAACTTATAGTCACAGATTGCTACGATTTTTCTTTTTTCAGTTACTAAAACAGAAAACTGGTCATGTATCATGACATCATGGAATTACCAGATAGTGAGAACCCACATAAATGCAGTTGGCCATTTAAAAATCTTGTTTGTGTGACGAGTAAATAATTTAATTTTTATCCTACTGTTTGAGCAGTGAAAGACAATGCTTTTAAACCTTTTTAGTCCTAATCTTAAACCACAGCTTTGTAGGCTTTTTAAATCTACTTTACAAGGAGTACAGTATGTCATAAGAGAATAGAAATTAGAGATAGAAAAGGTTTATGTAGTCATCTATATTTCTTTTCTCTACTACTGCTAGCTCATTTCAGTATTCTTTCTTGCATTTGTCCAATCAAATTTTAAAATGTTCCAAGTGATAAAAAATGTAAGTATTTTTGAAGTTGAAATTGGTAGCTTTAAAGCAGTACATAAGTTTTTTCTTCCTTTGCCTTTTGCAAGTATTTTACATGGAAGAGGGATGGCTGTGTTCTGATTATGCAGTATTGCATTTGAGATAAGTAGTTATCATTGAGGACACTGACTTCCACTATCAAGAGGTTAAAAGAAAAATGCTGACAGCCAGTGAATAACGTCACAACTGCAGTGGTCTGTAGTTCTGACAATTTTGAGGTGGTTTAATTTTGTAGTCTCAATTAAGATACTCTAGAGCCTGTCAGGTACACTGAATGTTGGAGGGGCACTACAATTTTCATATGTATACATATGGTTTTAAGTGATTCTGTAAACATATCCCACTTTGCAAATGGCAGCTATTCAGTAACTATCATTGTATAGAAAAAAATCCTCACAAATGAATGCTGATAATAAATATTTCTTGTGGCTGCAATGGTTTCTTAATTTTTGGTTGGATTTTATTCTTTTATGTAAAACATGTCCTTGCCTTCCATTTGAATTCAGTGTCTGTTTTGTAGGCTTATTGCATTAATGCTTCTAGCCTCATTGCTTCCAGTAGCATAAACAATAAACACTTAAACCATCAAGCACTTACTGGGCTTCATGCAGCGGAGGATTGCAGATAGACCTGAATGCTTTGTCAATTCAAGTTTTCAACCATATAGTAAAACCACTTCTGCTTATGTTAGTGATGGGTTTTCTCTTCTAAAATATCAAGTTTTTCAGCTCTATAACAATGCTAGTTTTCTCTATCAAAATTCATGTGCCACTTTTGAGCACTGCAAACTAAAGCATAGAGACTTGGCTCTTTAGACCTTAAAATGAGATAGTTGAGGTTATTTCATCTTCCATGTTGAATAACAGGTCATTTATAAGCTTTTTATTATGAACGGGAATGGTATCGTTCTTTTAAAAAGCTTAATTTACTATGAACTTTTCCTAAAAGGCCTACAGTTTGTACAGGGGCAGAAGGTTAAAAGCAGTGGAATTCACAAAAAATATGGATGATAGTAGCTGTCAAAGAGGACATCAAAAACATTGTTTTAATGAGTTACTGGATTGTGCAGTAATATGGAAGTAATCTTAAATTATTGCTACTTTTACAGAGACTTTAAAATGTCATTGGATTAGGAACAGAAACTAAAGACCAAAGATTAACAAGAATTTAGCATTCAGGGCCTTTGCACAGCTTTAAACAGCTTTGCCCCATAGTCAAATAAGTCTTAAAGAAAAATCCATAAAGTGAATAGAAACAAGAAAATTAAAATACTGCAATGGCACAGGAGCCAGCAAACAGAGCTCTAAACAGGGGAGTTTGAGTGGGAGTTCTGTAGGAGGAGAAGGTATTTGTATTGGTATTTTGTAGAGGCTTGTAGGGGCAGTGTGCTAGGAGAGAAGCTGAGCCCTGATTAGGGGGCGGGGCTTCTCTGACTAGGGGTCCTATAAAGGTAGTCAGGCAGCAGCACAGACAGCTGCAGCGGCACAGGAGCCTGTAAACAGGGGAGTTTGGGAGTTCTGTTGGAGGAGAAGACTAAAAGGACTTAAGTAAGAAGGCGATGACAGACACAGAGGCAGCAGTGGTAGTGACCCAAGCAGTGAAAGACACAATGAAGATGGTGGGATGTGGAAGCTGCAGCAGGTACATGATCCTGGAGGGGGTACCTGAAAATAATCTTGTCTGCATGAAGTGCAGCCTGATAGATCTGATGGAAGAGAAGATCCGAGGATTGGAGATGCAAGTGGAGACTCTGGTTAAGTTTAGAAGGGGGTTTGAGTGGATCATTGAGCAAAAACATGAGGAGGCTGAAGGGAAAAGCTCAGACTTGCAGATGGAAGCAGGACCAAAGAACTCTGAGGGGATACTTCTGGGTGAGGAAGGTGGACAGTGGAAGCATGTGACTAGAATAACCAGGCAGAGGAGAAGACGGGCCAGTGAAGGAGAAATAGCGCTCAGGAACAGGATTGTGGAGTTGGAAAATGAACAAGGGGCTCAGCAGGTGGTCGCTGAAGTTGAGAGCACAAGGAAGAAGAGAAGAGCAGATAGTCCTATAGGAAGAGGGCAAAAGTCAATGGAGATAACACCAAATATGAGCCCCAGGAGGATATGGGATGGGTTGCAGAGGATTGCAAGAGACAATAGGATTCGAGAGGACTTACAGCCATATGGAACGGGATAGACTGGAGAATCGCACCATCGCCAGGAAAAGGCAGGTCTACGTGATTGGGGACTCATTACTGAGAAGAGAAGACAGGCCTGTAACAAAAGCTGATCCAGAGAACAGAAGAGTGTGCTGTCTGCCGGGTGCTAAGATATGGGATGTGGACCTGAGGCTGAAGAGGATCCTAACCGGAGTGGGAAAGTGTCCATTGATTATCCTTCATGTGGGAACAAATGATATGGCTAGATTCTCACTGGAACGTATCAAGGGAGACTATGCCAACCTCGGGAGGACACTTAAGGAAATCGAGGCTCAGGTGATCTTCAGTGGGATTCTGCCTGTTCCTAAAGAAGGGCAACAAAGGTGTGACAAGATTATGATGCTCAACAGATGGCTCAGGCAGTAGTGCTATAAGAAGGGCCAATGGGAAGCATTCATGGACGGAGGACTGTTCTCTAGGGATGGACTTCACCTGAGTAAGGAGGGAAATAGACATCTAGGATGGAGGATGGCACAACTGATCAAGAGAGCTTTAAACTAGGAATTGGGGGAAATGGTTGGGAGATGTCCAGGTAATCTCCACACCAGATTTTCTCTTTGAGAAGGAAGAAAATGAAGTAAGAAAGGATTCAGCCGTGGATAGGAGAATGGACATAAGGCAGAAGGGCAATGTACATACCAATCTAATAAGTAATATTGGCGGTAGAATGTCTGTGACCAATCGGGTAAAGAATGTGAGCAAAGCCAAACAGCAAAAATTAAGATGTTTGTACACTAATGTGAGAAGCCTAGGTAACAAAATGGAGGAATTAAAGCTACTGGTGCAGGAAGTGAAACCAGAAATTATAGGGATAACAGAAACATGGTGGAATAGTAGTCATGACTGGAGTATGGGTATTGAAGGGTATGTACTGTTTAGGAAAAACAGAAATAAAGGCAAAAGTGGTGGAGTAGCATTGTATATCAATGATGAGGTACACTGTAAAGAATTAAGAAGTGATGGAATGGATAAGACAGAGTCTGTCTGGGCAAACATCACATTGGGGAAGAAAGCTACTAGAGCCTCCCCTGGGATAGTGCTTGGGGTGTGCTATAGACTGCTGGAATCTGATTTGGATATGGATAGAGACCTCTTTAATGTTTTTAAAGAAGTAAATACTAATGGGAATTGTGTGGTCACAGGAGACTTTAACTTCTCAGATATAGACTAGAGGACAAGTGCTAGTAATAATAATAGGGCTTAGATTTTCCTGGATACGATATCTGATGGATTACTTCATCAAGTAGTTGCTGAACTGACAAGAGGGGATGCCATTTTAGATTTGGTTTTGGTGAGCAGTGAGGACCTCATAGAAGAAATGGTTGTAGGGGACAACCTTGGTTTGAGCGATCATGAGCTAATTCAGTTTAAACTAAATGGAAGGATAAACAAAAATAGATCTGTGACTAGGGTTTTTTATTTCAAAAAGGCTAACTTTAAAATATTAAAGAAATTAGGGAAATGGATTGGACTGAAAAATGTGTGGATCTAATGGCGGCGGAGGCCTGGGATTACTTCAAGTCAAAGTTGTAGAAACTATCAGAAGCGTGCATCCCAAGAAAGGGGAAAAAATTCATAGTCAGGAGTTGTAGACCAAGCTGGATGAGCAAGCATCTCAGAGAGGTGATTACGAAAAAGCAGAAAACTTACAAGGAGTGGAAGATGGGAGGGATTATCAAGGAAAGCTACCTTACTGAAGTCAGAACATGTAGGGATAAGGTGAGAAAGGCCAAAAGCCATGTAGAGTTGGACCTTGCAAAGGGAATTAAAAGCAATAGTAAAAGGTTCTATAGCCATATAAATAAGAAGAAAACAAAGAAAGAAGAAGTGGGACCACTAAACACTGAGGATGGAGTGGAGGTGAAGGATAATCTAGGCATGGCCCAATATCTAAACAAATACTTTGCCTCAATCTTTAATGAGGAGCATAGAGATAATGGTAAGACGACAAATGGGAATGAGGATATGCAGGTAGATATTACTACATCCAAGGTAGAAGCCAAACTCAAACAGCTTAATGGGACTACATTGGGGGGCCCGGATAATCTTCAAGAATATTAAAGTAATTGGCACATGAAATTGCGAGGACATTAGCAAGCATTTTTACTGTAAAATCTGTAAACTCAGGCGTTGTAACGTATGACTGGAGAATTACTAACATAGTTCCTATTTTTAAGAAAGGTAAAAAAAGCAATCTGGGTAACTACAGGCCTGTTAGTTTGACATCTGTAGTGGAAAAAATTTTGAAGGAGAAGGTAGTTAAGGACATTGAGGCCAATGGTAATTGGGACAAAATACAAAATGGCTTTACAAAAGGTAGATCGTGTCAAACCAACCTGATCTCCTTCTTTGAGGTGTAAAAACCTAAAAAGAACAGAAGCAGAATAGTTTCCGTAGTGCTCCTGAATAGTTCTTAAATTTTGTCCTTGTGAGGTTCAGATTCTTGTTAATTAGATCAAGACAAATTTCAGCTGTGACAGTGTCTTCAGCCTACAGTCTAAATCCCTCTGAAATATTTGTCAATTACTTTTTTAGCTTTGGTGCTTCTCTGTAGAGTCCCTTGTGTAAAATGTAAACTATGATCAAAAGTTCTTCTTGTGCATAGAGCAAATTTCAATGTATTGATGGTAGTTAAGTGCAAATACAGAAACAATCTTCCTGATTTCCACTGTGTGTCATTGGAAGACCTTTTTTTTCCAATCATGATAGTGGTTGCAGAAGAATTTTTTAACTTTCGCAGAATGCTTCAGGACGATTAGGTGTTCTAAGATTTAAATAATGTACTGACCACCCATTCAGACGTTTAGGATGTTTGTGCTTCAGAAGTTCTTGTAAACAAATGACTGACTTCCTTGTCACACCTTTCAGTTCATTCTTGGATTGCATATTCAGGAGTTTGGACATAATAGGCATGATCCTGTTGTATTGAAGTCAGTAGAAACTTCGCCACTGACTTCAATGTGCTCAGGATAAGACAGAATATTCTGTAGTTTCTTTTCAGACACGTAGAATCAATAGCATTCAATGTGATTGCATTTATTCCATATGTGGATGCTTGTCAGTTATCACATCATGTCTCCTGTTCGACCAGCCATCCTGTATTACTGTCAATTTTGATTCTTTTTGTTTGTCTTCTCTGCTTTATCTTACAGTAGCTAGTAGTGGACTTGAGTTTAAAACTTCCTCTGTGGAGGATTAAATTCTGGATGAAGTGCTTTAATCACTTCATATTGCTAGTTGGTGAAGATTGCAGCCATCACATCAAGTTCAAGTCTTTGCCTGAGTTTTAATGGCATGTATTCATGGACTGAACTCTGCCATTTTGTAGGTGTGGAACTCTAATGGAGACTGCCCCTGGATTACAATGATATTGAACAGCTGTTGGAAGGCTTGAATTGGGAATTAAATTATTGTGGCTTTATTTCAGTGACAAAAATGGCACTGAAAATATCTTGCTTGCTGGATCACGAAAATCATCAATGTTCTGCTTTTCCACTTCAGTAGACAAAGTTTCATTCAATGGCACATATGATCTTGTAGATTCCAAAGAAAATGATTTCTTGGACTTCTTAGATGAGACATACCCATTTTATCTTGCTGTTGAATTCTTGAGTTTTCATTTTACTTTTGAAGATTCAGGTTTTACTTCAGTCCATTCAGTTGCTTACATAATGGAGTCCTGGTCTATGCTTACGGCCCATAGACACTGCAGTAATATGAATAATAAGTGATATTCCCCATCACTTCTACTACCGTCAAGATGACCCTGTGCTTGGATGAGATCAGCTCATGGTTGAAGAACACCTGGCTGAAGCTGAACCTGAACAAGACAGCGGTGATGCTGGTGGGCAGAGGAAAGAGAGCATTTTGAAGAGTACAGCCACATTGCAGTCTCCTTTGGTTGAAGATACAAACCCACAATTGGTCAATTAATACTATAGCTTTGGAGTGTCGTGGATTCCTCAGAGATGCTAAACTCTCGTCTAGTAGCAACCAATAGTAATATGTTCTTCCACCTCCAGTGGGCTAGAAGACTGTCCCATCCTGTTGAACAATGACCTGACCTCAGTCATTTGTGCATTCATTACTTTTTGGCTGGATTACAGCATGTAATATACCTTTGCATTGAAGCCTTTCAGCATTTAGGAAGCTTCACTGGTACAGAACCCCGCAGCACACCTCATCGAAACTGGCTACTGAGAGCACATCATACCTGTCTTTTGGGCCCTGCACTGGCTTCCCATAGAATATTGAATGAAGTTCAAAGACTTGGTCCTTCTTCAAGGCAGTCAGTGGCCTGGGACTAGTGTATCTAAATGATCACCTAAACCTCCTCTTTGGGATGAAGACTATAGTTGACAGCTTTGCTCCTCTGGTTCAATGGAATGCTCAACAATAAGGGTGAAGTTCATCTGTGCAGGAGACAATTTTCTCAGCGGGGCCAGTCAAAGACTGTAGATGGATGCCCTGATCATAGGAGCCCTGGGCGCTTGGGAGCCCTGCAACGAGCCTGTGCTGCGGACCTGTGGGATCGGTCGACACTACGCATGGCTCATGCGGCGCCTCATGGTCTCGGACACCATCCGATGTGGTGTCTACATCAAACACATCACCGGCCACCGACAGTACCAGGAGGAGTGAACCAGAACGACATCATGCATCAACTATGGGAAAGGGACTGAGACTTTTTCCATGGGACCATATGAACTGGAACCATAAACTCACTGAACATTAAATCCCACCATATGAGGGTAGATCCATCCTCATCATTGTATCCGCTTATTATACTCCACACCTGAATATAGCCATTATATGGACAACATACCCCTATAGCTCAATGTCTGTACTTTCCCTGATAACTAGAAACTTCTGTGCCTAAACTCTGTACCGTTTTCTTTTTACTTCAACATGAACTCCCACAAGAATTGTTTTTTCATGGTATCTCTGTGCCTTAGAGATTTAAAATGTGTATTTGTACGGATATATTTGTCTTTTCCCTGCATTCTGCAGGATCTGTATTTTGTGTAGTTTTGTTTATTTTGTGGAGGATGGGGACATTATTCAGGTAAGGATAGGTTGAAGTAAATTTTGCATTTTTCTCCAAAGGTGCTGCAGGTCATCCTGACCTCAGAGACTTCTGTCTCCTGTAAGCGCAACTTTCATGCTTGAGGTTGGCTGTTCCAGTGTGACATCCCTGTTGTGGGGGCTCATGATCACTTGAATGAGATGATTCCTTGGGTAACTTGGAACAATCCTTTGAGAGGCTTTGAAGATGAGAATACTAATCTTGGATTTGATCTGGGATATGACAGGAAGCCAGTTAAAAACAAACAAACAAAAAAACAGATTGGGGTGATATGCTATAAGTGGCATAGCATATATCTGATCCATTTGGAGCCCATGTATTCTTGGTGGTTTCATTCTTGAATATACCACCTTTACATTGTATTGTGGACATCAGCTTAAGGGGACCAGGGTTTAGTATGTTTGTTAGTTCTCAGGTTTAATTTCCTTACATGTTACAAGGGCATAATACTTATCCCATAAAGTGTTCATAAAGCAAAATGAGATCTTCTGATAGAAAGTACTATGGAAGCTTTAAAATATTACATTTTCATTAAGATATAGGAGAACTTTTAAAGCCTTTCCTCTTCCATTTTTATGAACACTCTTAAGTATGTTTAAAAGGCTTGTTATGCATGTACACGTTGGTGAAGTGGAGACATTCTTTTTTTTCTTGCATATAGGATCCATGGACCACAAGATGCTCACTTTGTGTTTTAGAATGTTTGAGATTATAGACATTGGTCCAAGCAAAAGCAGATTTTCAACTGTTGAGCCCTAGTAATGTTAGGAATAAAAATATGCAATATTAATGCTAGAAACGTTTAAGAAAATGCAAAAATTGCAAATCTGGCCTAATTGACTTGGGAGAAGTGGATTGGACAAAATTGGTTTCTTAGAAATGTGATGCATGACCAAAATCATTGAGATGTTAATTCTTGGCTACAGGCTTTACGTAAAGAGAGAGGAGCTGCTTTTATCCAGGATCTTGGGTACTCTGTTTAATTACCTGGGGGGTAGGGCATATAAGTACCTAGATAAAATCAACAGCTGTAGAATATGCCTCGAAATTGTACTCCAGAATCTAAGCTTCAGATGATGATTCTGGAACTTAATTTATTAAAAGGGAACTCTGATCTTCATTGAACTGTTCTAACTAATATGAATGTCTGCTTGAAGGGCACACTTGAAGTCTTAAGGTTCTATATATACATCCTACAGCTAAGACCCATAAGAGACCTTATTTACCTTTCAGAGAATTCTGTCAAGGAAACCAGTGAGCATCTGGAAAAATAATATGGTCCATGGCAGTAGTTATCAGCCATCAAGGGCAAACCAAGAACTTCAGCCTTATTTGAGTCAAGCATCATATTCCTCTTGAGCAGACAGAAATCACATTGTTTGAAGGGCTGCCCATTTAGTGGGAAAAGTTAACCCAACTACTGGAGCTGAGCAGAAATATGGGGAACTGGTTTTCCCCATTGTAATATTTTAATCCGTAGTGCTACACAAGTCCTGTCTTGTGATCATGGATCTCTGAATTTTCCAGTGAATTTCCAATTCTTCCAAGTTTTGTTCTAATACCCCATCATCTAGCTTATGAAGGTGTTGCCTTCATCCCATGGTCCCAGGTCCTTTTGTTACTGTCTTCCATTCTTTCCCCTTGACAGTGATTTTAAAAACAAAGTTAAAAGCAAACACTGTTATCATAGGTCTTGAATGGCCAGGCAGAGCCCTACTTCATTGACCTGGTCTCATTCTCCATAGAAAGAATGGTTTTACTGCTCCATCTTCCCAGCCTTTTGTCTTGGTGGACTAGTGCTTTACATAGATGTTTAGGCTCTGGCCTGGATGGGATGGAAAGTTAATCTTTCTTATGCCAAATTGAGGGTACTTTGAATAGTCAGTGACCCTAGGCTAAAAGTATTCTTATTTTACCTCCTTATCTCTGTTCAAAAGTTACTTATGTGAGAAAACATCTATTTTGATACCTACCTTGTCTCTTAAAAATAAGAGTAAGAGAAATTACTTCATGGGTTGCAAATGCTCTAAGGGAATGTTTATATTAAAATTCCAAACTTTGCACTGGAATAAAAAAAATGAAATACATATGTTGATTTGTAAAAGCCTTTTCACTAAACCGAGGTTTTGGACTTCAGTACATCTAACCTCAATACATCTTTGACCTTCAGTCCAGAAAGGAGATGATCACTGGGGTGGAATCTTATCTGATTTCAAATTCCGGCTACCAGAAATAACATTGAGAGCGCAATAGTGTTCTCTCCTCTTCTTCCCTTAAAATCAGAATAATAATTTAGCATGTTGAAGAAATTGCTAAATCTGGTGGTTAAAAAAAAATGGTTTATTGTAACTATCTCCATAATGTCTGGTTGAGTGGCAAACCACCATATGACCTGGAGAAGCAGCATATAATACTGTAAATAACTTATTTTTAAATCTTGTTTTGGTGCCAACAGAATTGTTGGAATACTCTCCTTAAATCTATGAATTAGACTCAGGTAATATACAGGAGGAGAGTGTAGGAGCTCCATTAAGCAAGAGTTTGCAGCACAATTAAGTTTCACCTCATGCTAAACAGGGACTCCCCTAGGACTAACTTGGTCGATGAACTTTAACAGATTTTAAAATGGAGGAAACAGCCAACAGCAGGCAGAGGGCAAGTCAGAAAAAAATTCAGAACATAGAATTTGCCTAGAGCAATGGTTCCCAAGCTTGTTCCGCCGCTTGTGCAGGGAAAGCCCTTGGCGGGCCGGTTTCTTTACCTGCTGCGTCCACAGGTTCAGTGGTTCGCTGCTCCAGGCCAATGGGAGCTGCTGGAAGTGGCGGCCAGTACGTCCCTCAGTCCGCGCCGCTTCCAGCAGCTCCCGTTGGCCGGGAGCAGTGAACCACGGCCACTGGGAGTTGCGATCGGCCGAACCTGCGGACGCAGCAGGTAAACAAACTGCCCCGGCCCGCCAGGGGCTTTCCCTGCACGCGCAGTGGAACAAGTTTGGGAACCACTGGCCTAGAAGCTAATTAAGAATATCTTGCATTAGAGGCACAGATGGTATGTATACCGATGAGCAAAAACAAAGGCAAAGTACACGGTGGAGTAAAACCGGCATGGATAAGTCCAGAAATACACAAGTTCATTAGGGACTGGAAAAAAAAGCTCCAGCACCTTAAATGCAAATTTTGCATGAACAATGTAGGTAGGTAGATTAGAACACACACTATGCAAGGATACAAATTCAAATTCAAAACAGAGTGCACAAAGACCCAGTAATTATCCAACACTATCACATTACGTAGTTTTAAATGTTTGAAACAAAAAGGTTGGAAAGTTGACCCTGTAGCCCACCAAAGAGGAGGGGAAAATAATTTTTAAAAGGATGATGAAGCAGTAAGGAAATTAAATGAATTTTCTGCATTAGTCTTTGCGGTCTCCGATGATGGAAGAATTTCTACACCAAATGCAGTTTTCATGGGCAGCTGATGTTAATTAAAATTGAAGGCTCTCTCAAGAAAATGATAGGGCAACACATAAAACAAATAATTGGGGTAATCAGCAATTTGGTGGATAAGGCCATGTCTACACTTAAATCACTACATCAGCAGTGCCACTGTAGCACTTCACTGCAGGGATGGGTGGATTTCTCCTGTTGCTGTAGTTAATCCATCTTCCTGAGAGATGGTAGCTAGGCTGACAGAATTCTTCTTTTGACATAGTGTTGTCTATAGTAGGGGTTAGGTTGGGTTAATTACATTGCTCAGGGATATAGATTTTTCACACCCCTGAGTGATGTAGCTGGGTCGACCTTACCTTTTAGTGTAGACCTGCCCTACGTCTCTCCCATATTCAGTTCCTGGAGATTTCTCTGCTGTATTTTTCACCTGAGCTGGGGGAGGAAGAGGCATTCTTTGACCCCGGAAGCCTTTACATCAACCTGTTTGCTTGACATAGATATGTGGGTCCAGGGGTGTGAAAAAAAACCCTAGCTGCCATAGCTATGCTGGCAAAACTCTCATGACAGAACTAATGTCATTTGGGGTGGTGGCATTACTATGCCAAAATAAAAACTCCTGTTGGGATAAGCTGCATCTGTGCAGTGTCTATGGGGGCTCTGCCGATACAGCAATATCATTATGGTTACACTGGAAAAAGCATTTGTTGTGTAGACAAGGCCTGAACCTCCATCACTAGGAGGAGGGTGGTCATAAGGATTCCATGGCTACAGATTGCAAAGCCATTGGCCATTATCTTTGAAAACTCATGGTGATCGGGGGAGGTCCCGGATGACTGGAAAAAGGCTCATGTAGTGCCCATCTTTAAAAAAGAGGAGGAGGAGGATCCTAGGAACTACAGGCCAGTCAGCCTCACCTCTATCCCTGGAAAAATCATGGAGCAGGTCCTTAAGGAATCAATTCTGAAGCACTTAGAGGAGAGGAAAGTGATCAGGAACAGTCCATATGGATTCACCAAGGGCAAGTCATGCCTAACTAATCTAATTGCCTTCTATGATGAGATAACTGGCTCTGTGGATGAGGGGAAAGCAGTGGACGTGTTGTTCCTTGACTTTAGCAAAGCTTTTGACACGATCTCCCACAGTATTCTTGCCAGCAAGTTAAATAAGTATGGGCTGGATAAGTGGACTATAAGGTGGATAGAAAGCTGGCTAGAATGTCGGGCTCAATGGGTAGTGATCAATGGCTCCACGTCTAGTTAGCAGCCGGTATCAAGTGGAGTGCCCCAAAAGTCGGTCCTGGGGCCCGTTTTGTTCAATATCTTCATAAATGATCTGGAGGATGGTGTGGATTGCACCCTCAGCAAGTTTGCAGATGACACTAAACTGGGAGGAGAGGTAGATATGCTGGAGGGTTAGGGGTCAGATACAGAGGGACCTAGACCAATTAGAGGATTGGGCCAAAAGAAATCTGATGAGGTTCAACAAGGACAAGTGCAGAGTCCTGCACTTAGGACGGAAGAATCCCGTGCATCACTACAGACTAGGGACCGAATGGCTAGGCAACAGTTCTGCAGAAAAGGACCTAGGAGTTACAGTGGACGAGAAGCTGGATATGAGTCAACAGTGTGCCCTTGTTGCCAAGAAGGCCAATGGCATTTTGGGCTGTATATGTAGGGGCATTGCCAGCAGATTGAGGGACATGATCGTTCCCCTCTATTCGACACTGGTAAGGCCTCATCTGGAGTACTGTGTCCAGTTTTGGGCCCCACACTACAAGAAGGATGTGGAAAAATTGGAAAATGTCCAGCGGAGTCCAACAAAAATGATTCAGGGACTGGAACGCATGACTTATGAGGAGAGGCTGAGGAAACTGGGATTGTTTCATCTGTGGAAGAGAAGAATGAGCTGCTTTCAACTACCTGAAAGGGGGTTCCAAAGAGGATGGATCTAGACCGTTTTCAGTGGTAGCTGATGCCAGAACGAGGAGTAATGGTCTCAAGTTGCAATGCAGGAGGTTTAGGTTGGATATTAGGAAAAACTTTTTCACTAGGAGAGTGGTGAAACACTGGAATGCGTTACCTACGGAGGTGGTGGAATCTCCTTCCTTAGAAGTTTTTAAGGTCAGGCTTGACAAAGCCCTGGCTGGGATGATTTAGTTGGGGATTGGTCCTGCTTTGAGCAGGGGGTTGGACTGGATGACCTCCAGAGGTCCCTTCCAACCCTAATATTCTATGATTCTGTGATACTACCAAGGGACTGCTGCTTCCTTGGAATCTGGAGAAACAGTAGGCATGAGGAGCTTGAGGGCCATCAAACAGAGAGCGTGGCCTTGCACATTTTTTGTATTAAGTGGTTGATTCAATAGTCGAAGACACTGTCCACATCCTGGAATCTCTTCAATACATTTGAATTTATTATTCTATTTATGTCCCATTCTGTATAATTCATTATTCAGAGAGCAAAAGTTCTTCAAAAGATTTGGAGTGGTTCAAGTACACATTTTAAAAAAAAAAGTTAACTTTTCATGAAAACATTTAGAAACCAACTTTTCTGTATTTTTCTTCCCGTTTGTTGTTGCTTAAGGCTTTTTTATGAAAGGGAATCTTTGTTTCTCAAGAATATATCTACCTCTGCTGCGTGCTGCCCATCTGAATTAATCAGTGGCTATTTGTGACATTAAATTTGGTTGATGTGGAAGATGTTCATATTGTCAGAGCATTGTGTTGTCAGGTGTGGAGTTTACAAGTGCTGGTGAACTACTAAAGTGGTGATTCTCGAACTTTTGTACTGGTGACCCCTTTCACACAGCAAGCCTCTGGGTGCAACCTCTCAAATATATAAAAAAGTGTTTTATTTATAACACCATTATAAATGCTGGAGGCAAAGCGGGGTTTGGGGTGGAGGCTGACATCTCGTGACTGTACTGGCGGGTCCCAACCCCCAGTTTGAGAACCCCTGTACTAAAGGATCATCTTAGTTGTCTGATATTGTTTTTACTATTGTGACAAACACCTAAGTGACTGTAACAAAGATTAGAGATTTTTTTATTCATCTTTACTTTGTTCATTTGACAGCAGTTTGTGTATAGTCAATTCTATTATTTCCTCTTTCTGATCTGAAAATGAACAGGAGTACTTGTGGCATCTTAGAGACTAACAAATTTATCTGAGTATAAGCTTTCATGGGCTACAGCCCACTTCATTGGATATGAAGTAGCCTACGAAAGCTTAGGCTCAAATAAATTTGTTAGTCTCTAAGGTGCCGCAAGTTCTTTTCTTTTTGGGGATACAGACTAACATGGCTGCTACTCTGCAACCTGTAATTAGAAAATGTTCATTGTTGACTTTGGGGGGGCTTTCACATAACCCAGAGTGAGAAACATTTAAAAAAATAGGAAAAGCACAAAATGAAGTCACATGAAAAGTAACTTCTGCAGCTACTTAAACTTTAAAAGAAAAACAAATAAGTTCTTAACCACTTTTGAGAAACAAATTTTATACACATCCCTTTGAAAGATTAGTGTGGGAGAAGAAAGAGAAAAATGATATAACACACTTCTTTTTCACTGTTTTTCCAAAATTCCCATGAGGCTTCAGGGGCTGGGAAAAGCTTCCTTATACCATGCTGCAATAGACTTTATATACAGGACTACTTCAAATATCATCCCAGTTACTGTGGAGGCTCATACTGCTGGACAGCTAAACGGAGACCTGATTTATTTATTTAGGGTGAGGGAGAGGAGAAATGGCCTATGTGCACATGCACGCACAGATTATCTTTTTAAAGAATGTAGATTTTGCTTGATTATAGTCTGGAAACTAAAAATAAACTTTTTTGTATTGATTTGCATAAATCCCGAAGGCGGGGAGTAAAATTGGCGGCGTGTAATTCTTTCACGCTGCCACCTGACTCAATCAATTGCAGCCAAAGGGCGCGTTTAAACGCACTTGGGGAAGACGACGCCTGTGCTAGGAGTCTGCACCTCAGATCTTGGGGTGGGGGGGGGGGACGCAGGAGCCTCATCCCCACTTCACTTGCCCGTCCTTTTTTTTTTTTGCTTTGGTGCAGCAGCAGGTTCTGCAAGCGAGCGCCCTCTTTTTCCTTGCGCAGCCCGCGGTGCCGGGGAGGAAATTGGGGGGGAGGAAAGGTCACCTGGCGCTGGTGATTTAGTACCAGGGGCTGTAGCCACAGCCCGTCCCCAGCGGCGGCGGCGGCGGCGGCGGAGTGAGCGCGTACACGTGACTCCGGCTTTGGCTCCTCAGTGCTTCTACAACCAGACGCGCGCACACACACATCCCCTCTCTTCTCCATCCAGTCTCTCTCCCCCCCCCCCTTCCCACGCACACGCCTTGTGAGCCGCCGCCAGGGCAAAGCTCTAGGCACACGCCGGGGTGGCAGCGCCAGGAGCAGCAGCGACCAACCAAGAAGCAAGAGTTTGCAAAGGCTGCTCTGCCTGGCCGAAGAGGCTTTGCACCCGGGGGATGGCTGGCTGCGGGCTGTCAGAAGATGCCTTCTTCTCTTCCTTCTTCTACAACTACACCTCCTCCTGGGAAAGCTCCTACAACCAGGTAAGAGGTGGCTGAGCGGCCACGCGCGCTCCTCTGCACCCCCTTAGCGCCCCAGGGGACGCCGAGGTGGGGAGGGGGGCGAAGTGGTTTTGCCCTGGGTGTGGGTTTCTATTCAAAAGGGGAGGATGGTGCAAAAATGACAGAGAAGGAGCTTTTGAGCCGTGGAATGTGCCTGATCTCCGCTTCCCCCAAGCCCCTCTTGGGAGGACCGAGGAGCAGCAGCAGGAGGAGGAGAATTAGGAGCGGGTGCTGGCACTAGGTGGAGAGCGGTGCGTTACCCAGAAACAACTCACAAGACAACTCAAGCGAAGCCTTCCCAAGTCCCACCGTGGCTGCGCTCTTCCTTTCGCCTTGCACTGAGGGGTGCGGGGGGGGATGTGAGTATTTGGGGGGATAACCGTGCTAGTTGCTAAGGTGCTTGGAAGCCCCCCCAAAATGGCTGAATAAGCATCACATGCCCTAATTACTGACCCTGTCTGGATGGGAATAGTCCCGATCGTTCCTCCCTGCTTCAGAGCTCCCCACCACCACTTAACTTTGATGACTGTGCAATGCACCCCGTGCATCCCAAGGAACCCCTCAGTCTCCCAGCCAGTGGCTCTGCAAGGAGGTGTAGGCTGGGAGGCTGCGCGGGCAGCTGAAAAGCAGCGAGGAGGAAGAAGGGTAAAAAAAAAAAAAAATCCCAGTCTGAGGTTGTCAAGAGCTATTCTGGGAGCCTCCCGAAGGTCTTCAATTAAATAACGGTTGTCGTCTGCTGCCCCCGCTGCCGGCCTGGCGAAGTCCACAGGCGACGCGCGTGCGGTGGGGAAGGGAGCGGGTTTCTCCCGGGCGGCGGTGGGAAAAGTTGAGCCGTGGATGTCCAGGCTCCCCGGGCAGGTGAACCGCACCACGGAGCGGGCGAGGCAGCAGCGCCCAGGGAGGGAGGGAGGGAGGGAGGGAGAGGAGCTCTCCCAGCCCGGCCGCGGGTGGGGGGGGGGGAGCTGCGCGGCGGGGTGTGTGTGTGTGTCAGGTGGCGGAGGGGCTCGGGGGAGGCTCGCCTGCGTGGCTCCCGCCCTGCTGGGGGCAGAGCTGTGCTGAGCTCATGGAAAAACGTGCGGCCCACAGGGCCGGTTTCCAGGAAACTGAGCTCCCGGAACGAGCCGCTGCCGGTTTAAGGTTACCCCCCTCGCAGCCAGGGCTCCAGGCGCCGCACGCGGCTCGCTGCCTCCGGGAGGTCACAGCCCGGGGAGCCGGCGGCCGGGCTCCTCCTCCGGCGGCCGCCGCCGCAGCCAGCCCGAGCGCCCGGGGCCGGCGGGCGCCCGGGAGCCCTGCCCGCTGCGCTTGAGCCGCCGAGTGCAGAGCGAGCTGCCCGGGTCTTGGGGTGGGAGCAGATATTTCTCAGCCCCAACTTGGAAGGCACTTGGTTGGGGCTAGACGGGAGCGAACGCTTGGCCAGCCTGCTCCGGGCATGGGCACGCGGGGCTGCACTGGGGCGACCAGGGACCAAGGGAGCCTTGCCTCTGTTGACCCGTGGGGGTGGGAGGCTCGTTGGAGTAATCGGCAGGAGCCCCCTCACGCTGTGCTGTGCTCAGGGACAGGCGAAGCCTGCCGGCGTTTCATGTCTGTGCGTGCGCGGAACCACCAGACCCGCGGGGCATCGACCGCGTGAGTCAGCCTGAGCGAGCCCCGTTTTCCAGGCCAGCCCCTTGTTGGAAGCATCGAACCGAGGACTGTCCGCATGCCAAAGCTTGGGTCTCCGACGGCGCAGCGCGGCCAACTAGGCAAGGGCAGCTAAAGCATGATAAGTTGCTGTGTGTGATTCCCCACCAACCAGCTGCGCCTTGCACTAGCCCTAAAAGGCAGGACCGCCGCTGCGAGTGTGTTTATATAATGCACAATGTATTATTTTCTCCCATTATATGAATCCACACCATTTAGTGTAATCTAACAAGGGTTTATGCCTGGTTGAAAGCAAGCAGTCAAAGGAAAGCTCCTTGGAAACCAAAGGAGGGGGGAAATTGCTAAGAAGGACGCAGACAATAAAATCAGGTCTAAACCAGTTCATTTAGATAAAGTTAGTTCCACTCTATAGTGAAATGTATTTCCATAAAAGGACAGCAGTGTTAAATGCTAGATTCTTTTATGCATTTTTTTTCAAGTATGACCAAACTGCAATGAAAACTAGGGCAAATTACTGACAAATCTATAGTTGCTTTCTTTTGGAGACCAGTGTTTTATTGTATCTAAGGGAAAAACAGAAGAAAATGTGGGATGCTGCTGATCTATTTTTAGTAGGACTATATAAACTCTAAGTTATAGTACACAAACTTGAATTAAATATGCATGATTAGGGAGGGAGTTTAGAAATAGAAGGTATAAGCACTATACAGCAGTGCAACAAGAATAGATGGGCACACCAAGATTTTCCAAGGGCTAACCCATGAAGAATTTAAGATACATACCGGTTTTGGTGTTCATGAGTCCCTTCTGTTATCTTATACGTCTCATGTTAGCATTTACAACAATCAGATTCACCCAAATGAAAATTAGCAATAGGATGCTCACTGCTGATACATAATCAGAAAATTAATACAGTATTGCTGAGAATCCGTTTGTATATGTTTTTTAACACTTAAAAAGTAGCCTTGGTCTAAATTTGAGAGCCAGACATATTAATGGTTTTTTTAATCTGAACTGCAGCCAAAAAAGCTTACAAACCATTTCTTCTCACTAAATATAGCAACATTGCTCAAATCTAATTTGTTTTGTTTACTCCACTTCATTTTTTAAAAAAAAACAAGCCCTCAAACTTTAAAGCATTACAAAGTGCTTATGAAAGGAAGGGTTGACTCTACTTGAAAAAATAGCTTTTTATTCCTAAATCAATATGATGCACTCCCAGCATCTAGTACCATGTAAAAGGATCCTTTGTACAATATCAATAGCAGTTCAACCATACCTCACTGAGGAGATTTCTTCCTGGCATCACAAGCCATGTTCTTAATAAAATTAAATGTAATCAAAATAACACTTCTCAATATAAACAACCAAATGAAGGAGAGTAAAGTGAATTCTCCTGTAAACACCATATAAAAACTAGCAATTTTAAAATCAGAAGTAGGACAGTTACTCTATGACTTAAACCTTAGGTTTAGGAGTTTTAATTTTTGCATTTTCGACATATCATTGCAGTTCATCTTTCAGCATTGGCTGTGGAGGGGTGATTTGTTGGTAATGTTCTTAGAAATAACTTTTTGTTTTTTATATAAAACTGAAAAACATCAGGGAAGCCATACCTGGAAAATTTAAATTTGGAGACTGTACCAAGAAATCTATTTTGAATCCAGTTCCAAGGCACTCTGCATGAAAATGAAGGTCTGTTGTGTTGATGCTTGCCATATTTTTGCATTCTTAAAGAGAACTCTAAAAATAACACCTATGTGCTAAAGTTTTTTTTTCTCTTAATTTTTAAAAGAGAATTTAGTAGGATTCAGAGTTCGGATTGCCAACCTTGGAGACTGAAATTCTCTATTTACAGGATGGCACAAGCTTCCCCCTGTGAAGTGAAGGAACCAGTTGTCTTTAGGTTGATTAATTTTTTGACTTCTCTGAGACTGTCAACAAAACTGGCAGTTCTGGTGGTGATTTTTATGGACATTTGTCCAACAGAAACCAAGTGAGACTAACTGGCAAACTGAAATTCTCTTTTTCATCTTATTTAATAGTCATGAAAAATTAACCATTACCTCTGCTTACCCCACCCCTACCAAAAAAGCTATGGGTTTTCTCAGAGCAAAGGTCTAACATAGTGGTGGTGTCCATAATTTCTCCTTCCCCTCGCTGTTGATTAATGTTCTGTGTACTGGTTAGCTACTGCTGTCCACCCCAGAAGTGGCTGCATTGCAGTGGTGTTGAATCTATGTAGTGATGTGAGGTGCTTTAGGATCCTTTGAAAGGAAAGGAACCATAAAAACTTAAAACTATAATTGCGGGCTTAAACCTGGTCTTTCATCTTCAAGAAAATCCCTGTAGTGGAAATACAAAACTGTGATGTTTTGAGGGAGTACTCTCCCTTATATGCTATCTCATCATGCAGCAGGCACTGATTCCCATTGGAACTCTAAGCTGTATGCTTGTTAACTAGGCCCCCCCCTTCCTCTTTGTACTATTTTTAAACCTGGTAATATTTTATATAAACCCTTCCACTGAAAGCAGTCAGTGGATATAGGTAAGTTGTCGAAAGCTTGAGCTGAGAGCTGGTTTTGTGGCTTGGCTTTGTGTGTTTCTGAATATGGAATAGCCAAGGAAAAACAATCCAGTCAGTACTTCCTGGGTGTTGGACTGAATTTAATACTTTGCTCTATGCATTTTCTCCTTCCTGTGTTGAGAGTAACTCCAATGGCTCAGCTTGCGTTTGACCCCCCTCAGTCAAGTCATACCTTTGAGTCAGCGCTGCTTTCAGTATTTCTGGCCTTTTTGGTCTGATCCCCAGACTTTAGAGTTTCTGCAGTTTTAGAAATTTCTGTGTAAGTATTTGTGCATACTGCCAACATGTACTATATGTGTATATGAGATAACCAAGTGTTGAGTGAGATGCTGTACAGATTTTCTCAGGTTGCCCTGCCAACAAGGTGTCTTAGGTTTTTGTGGACTGGGACTTTTTATTATGAAAAAAAGACTGTGAATTGTGATACGTTTTGTGTTGTTTTTTCAGAAGTCTGTAAAACACTGGATTGATACTATCATTTATTTTCAGTTGTAATCTAAGCAAAATTTGTCCCAAGGTTTCTGGAGATTAAAAAGACAATGTCTGATAGATTAGATCCAAAGTTTAGGGTTTTTGCTTAATGAAAAAAGTTGTACATAGCCTAATCTGTTACTAACAGAGATGGGCTTTGTGATGTTTAAAATTTAAAAAGTGTTAATCTTGGATTTAAAGATTGTCGTGTGTCTTTTGCAATCCTAGTGGCACTATGTGCTAGTACATAAGAACCAAAAAGTGAAACGAAGTAAAACTGAAACTGACAAGACACTTTTCCCTTGAATAAACTAAATAGTACAAAAAGTAAACAAATAACATACTTGATTAAATGTAATTTGGATTTAAAAATCTTTCAGTTAGAATAATTCAAGGTGTCCTTAGTATCACAGTTGAGGGAATTTTTGTTTATATTTGTTTTAGAACCTGAAATGATCATTTCAAAAAATAGTTTTTACTGTTCCACATAAAAGATGTATTTAAAAATTTGTGATCAGTAGTAACTGTTGATTTTAAAATTTTATTTGCTAGGGTTGTCAAATAAAATGATTGGCCAATTTTCAAAATCATTTTATTGTTTACTAAACTCATCTGCATCCTGGATGTAAAAAGGAAGTGGGTTCCTGATGCCACTTTTATCTGGCACATAAATATGATTTAAACTGGGTCCATACCATTTCCTCATGTCCCTGAGCAAAACAGCAAAATAACGGTACAGTAGAGCAAAATAATGTTGGTTTAAAACACATGCACAAAAGGGGCAAGATGTCATTTTAGAATATTGGTTTAGAACAGAAGATTTAGCTACAATTTGCAAGGTACAGTTATGTTCCTGATAAATGAATGCATTTCAGAGGTTCACACCTTAGACTGTGGTCTTCAAAAATACTGTTGCATAAAGAAGGAAAAAATGCCTGTAGTTACAGCAGCAATGCATTCTGTAGGAAGAGGGCAGAGAGTTCTTAGCTGGCCACACATTCATATGGTCTACGCAGAAATGTAAAAGTGCAGGGTTTGCATTGGAATGAGAATGGGGTCATCCACCCTTTGTACTCATCATCAGGGAAGCAGAACCTTCTTCCAGAGAGTCCATAGGAAATCAATGAGTACACTTTGCTAGTGTAGAGATAAATGTGTACTGCAGAAGGGTATTAAATATAAAAGGGCAACAGTAAAATGATTTACTATATGAGGCAGTGTGACGTGGGTTTTTTTGGGTCACCCAAGAGGATTTTCATTTTTTGAGACCATAACTATATCTTAATATTTCTTTTTATACAGATGTCCAAAAATGAGCTGATAGTTCTAACCCCTGCAGAAGGGTTTATTGATGTACCTTAAGCTTTGAGATCCTCATTTATAGATGGAGTCTTACTGAGAAATGTGTACACATTTTTGAAAATATTACCTGATCTTTATCATTTAGATTATAATCATCTGACCTGACTTACCAAAAGCTAATGGGTTTTGTAATATTTTTTTTCCTGAGGCAGTGTGGATGCCTGAGATAGGGTGAGTCTCGCCATGACCAGAAGGTATCACTGAGGGATACCAGCACAACGGACATACATAGCAGAAAACCTGACCTAAAATTAGGTGTAGAGGCTAAATGAAATGTGGAAAAGCAGGTGCACATTTCTAATATTTTTTTTTTTGGTTCCATCTAATGATTCTCTTTGCTTTGTGAGCAAATCTCTTCATAGATTTGAAATTTTAGTGCTGTAAAATTGCTGAAAAGGAAGGGAAAATCATACTTTTAAAGTGCTCTGTACCTAAGAATCCCAGTGCTATTTATAAACATTGATTAAGTTTCAGGGGCACATTGTTGGGGTAAGTAAGTAGTAGTATCTCCATTTTGTAGATGAAACTGAAGTACAGGCCGATTAAGGGAAATATTTTCAAAAGTGGTCACTGGTTTTGGGTGCCTAATTTGAGACTCTGTGGGTCTTATTTTTGGAGGAGATGCTGTGTATTTGTGGCTCCATTTGAAGTCACCGGGAGCTGCAGGTGATCAACATGTCTGAAAATCACACTCCATATGCTGCAGTTTAGGCACCTATAGACACTTGAAAACTTGAGCCTAAGTGTCTTGTGCAAGTGCATATATGGGAAATCTGTTGGAGAACCAAGAATAGAAACAAAGTCTCCTGACTCGCAGTCCTGTGCTTTAATCATAAGACCTCCATTCGCTCCCAAAACAGTCTGGTTCATGTCAGCATGAAGAGAAGAAGTTCATTTCATCACCTGTCATATAGTGTAAATATGTTTGAAACTTTGGTACTTTTACACACACACAAATTCTCCACAGTTTTAATTAAATTGTTCTTGCAAAGAATAAAATGAGTTCCTAATGTTAACAATGAGTGATTAAGGTTCTGTACTTCCATTTACAGCATAAACTAGCATTTTGTTTTCCAATACAGCTTTTGAATGAAGAACTATAATTTGCAGCAAATAGATATTATAAGCTCTATGGATGACGACAACCACATAAACTTGTGCAAATGATAAAAATGGAATCAATTACTTCTCAAATGGAAGTAGTTTACAAATCTCCACATACAAAGAGACAGTAGTAGCTGGTTATTGTAACAAATCAATAACTTTTTAAAATAAAAAAACTAATTAATTCCATTGACAACTTAGTAATTGTTCACAGGAGGCTGTGACCCTCCCCCTCACAAAATACACACCTATACATAATATCTGCATTTTGCCTCAGTGTTACAAGCTGATTGCATAGTTATTTACCCATATATCCATTTCAAAATAGGGAAATACTGAGCTGCACTTTGCACAGATGCTAATTATCAGCAAGCTTTGTGATGCGTTAAAGTTGGTAGTCAAGGATTCATACTCTTCAGGAGGGAGAAATGAAGTGTGTGTACTATGGGCCTGATCCAAACTCCAGTGAAGCTGATCGGAGATTCTTCATTGGCTTCAGTGGGCTTTATATCAGGCCCTATATACGGCAGGGATGGGGAAGAGTAGGAGAGGAGGGGAGAAGATCCACACAAGAGAATACACCATTGAACTGGTGGATGCTGTCATGGCAATATGTACTATATGCCTCGTAATCCTTTTGTGGAACAGTCCTTAGTCACTGTATTGTGCTTATTTTGGTTTGGGTCTCACGATGAAGTGCCATTTCCTTTATCACTTGCTAAATCCTATTCTTGTTTGTTTATACATTTGAGTGGTTAATTCTTGGCAAAAGATCAATTCATTGGCCAAAATAAACTTACTTTTCCTCAGAAACCCTCACCATTCCCACCCATTCTGTGTCACTTGTGACAAAAACACCCGTTCCATGTCATGTAGGACCATAAGCTGAGGATCATAGCTGGCTGGAAGGGACCATGAGAGGTCATCTAGTCCAGCCCCTGGTGCTGAGACAGGACCAAGTATAGCTAGATCATCCCTGAAGGTGTTTGTCTAACCTGTTCTTAAAAACATCCAGTGATGGAGATTCCACAACCTCCCTTGGTAGTTTTTCCTAATATTTAACCTAAATCTCCCTTACTGCAATTTAAGCCAATTAATTCTTGTACTACCTTCAGTGGATGTGGAGAACAATTGATTACCATCCTCCTTATAAGAGCCTTTAACGTATTAGAAGACTACAACAGGTATCCCACCCCCCCCTTAGTCGTCTTTTCTCAAGACTAAACATATTACCAGTGGTTTTAACCTTTCCTTATAGGTCAGGTTTTCTATACCTTTTATCATTTTTTTTTGTTCTCTTTGGACTCTTTCCAGTTTGTCCACATCTTTCCTAAAGCATTGTGCCTAAAATGCATTACTCCAGCTGAGGCCTGATCAATGCAGAGTAGAGCAGGACAATTACTTACTGTCTTTCATGCAACGTTTCTGTTAATGTACCTCAGAATGGTATTAGCCTTTCTCACAACTGCATCATGTTGTTGGCTTATATATAATTTGTGATCCACTGTAACCCCCAGTTCCTTTTCTGCAGTACTACTGTCAAGGTTCCTCCCTCACTCTGAACTCTAGGGTACAGATGTGCGGACCTGCATGAAAACCTCCTAAGCTTACTTTTACCAGCTTAGGTTAAAACTTCCCCAAGGTACAAATTAATTTTATCCTTTGTCCTTGGAATATCCACTGCCACCACCAAACTCTAACTGGGTTTACTGGGAAACGTAGTTTGGACACGTCTTTCCCCCCAAAATCCTCCCAACTCTTGCACCCCACTTCCTGGGAAAGGTTTGGTAAAAATCCTCACCAATTTGCATAGGTGACCACAGACCCAAACCCTTGGATCTGAGAACAATGAAAAAGCATTCAGTTTTCTTACAAGAAGACTTTTAATAGAAATAGAAGTAAAGGAATCACCCCTGTAAAATCAGGATGGTAGATACCTTACAGGGTAATTAGATTCAAAACATAGAGAATCCCTCTAGGCAAAACCTTAAGTTACAAAAAAGGCACACAGACAGAAATAGTCATTCTATTCAGCACAATTCTTTTCTCAGCCATTTAAAGAAATCATAATCTAACACATACCTAGCTAGCTTACTTACTAAAGTTCTAAGACTCCATTCCTAGTCTATCCCCGGCAAAAGCAGCGTACCGACAGACACAGACCCTTTGTTTCTCTCCCTCCTCCCAGCTTTTGAAAGTATCTTGTCTCCTCATTGGTCATTTTGGTCAGGTGCCAGCAAGGTTACCTTTAGCTTCTTAACCCTTTACAGGTGAGAGGATTTTTCCTCTGGCCAGGGGGGATTTTAAAGGGGTTTACCCTTCCCTTTATATTTATGACAACTACTGCCTAGCCAGTTATTTCTCATTTTGTATTCATGCATTTGATTTTTCCTTCCTAAGTGTAGTACTATGCACTTGTCTTTATTGAATTTCATCTTATTGATTTCAGAAATTGTCAAGGTCATATTGAATCCTAACCCTGTCATCCAAAGTGCTAGCAATCCCTCCCATCTTGGTGTCATCCGCAGATTTTATAATCATACTCTCCACTCCATTATCCAAGTCAACAATGAAAATGTTCAATAGTACTGTTGTTCAGGGTTTTCAGAACCCAAAACTGTGGTAACTTAACTTTGTTTTCTTCAGGAGGTGTCAGGAATAAATCAGTGGGGACACGGCTCCTCCATCTGATAAATGATTAGTACAAACAAGAATGCTTTAACCCAAAGCTCTTTCTTTATTGAGTCTCAAGCGCGCACACACACACGCAGTAGTTCTAGAGCACCCCAAGCATAGTTACCCAAAGTCTAACATAGTTTTGAGTGGGCAACTACTGGGCTTCCAGGGAGCACTCCTTCCGTCCAGCTGCTGGGGGGAGGATGTCAGTCTCTGCTCAAAGAAAAGCTGCCACAAACTGCTCCAAGGTGTACTCTTTTACTTAATCTTATATAGCTAGCTCAGTCAAAGCACATAACTCATAGTAACCCCCTAGTGGGTCACCTACCTTCAGCGAATTGCTCATTATCTTTATCAGCAAAGCATTTCTAGTCATAACAACAATAAAACTTGTATGTCAGGGGCACTTAGGTCCAAGGTCAGCCAAGGTCACACACTCCCTACCATTCTCATGGTACATTAACTCTCTGTCCCATCCTCCCATTCTGATTAGCAAAACTGCAATCATACAGCTGTTTGGTCTTGCCTATGAAAGGCCTAACAATTTTTCCTAACTATGTGGTATTTGGTTTTCAGTGAATAGTGGCTGGATATACAAAATGGCTGCAGTTCAGTAAAATTCAGTTCTCTTGTTACACTACCAGACCCAGAAGAGAACCCTTTGGGGCCGCACCAGATGATGTCTTTCCATTTTGACAGTGAACCATTAATAACTACTGTATGAGTACAGCCTTTCAACCAATTATGCATTCACCTTACAGTAGTATCATCTAGACCATGTTTCCATAGTTTGCTTATGAGAATTTAATATGGGACATCAAAAGCCTTACTAAAATCAAGATATATCATGTCTACAGCGTTCCCCCCCCCCCCATCCTCTAGGCCAGTAACTCTGTCAAAGAAGGAAATTAGGTTGGTATGGCATGATTTGTTCTTGACAAATCCATGTTGGCTATTACTTATTACCCCATTATTGTCTGGGTGCTTACAAACTGATTGTTTAACAATTTGTTCCGGTATTTGTACAGGTATCAAAGTTAGGCTGACTGGTCTACAATTCTCTGGGGCCTCTTTGTTGCTCTTTTTAAGATGGTCTGCTCTTCTCCAGTCCTCTGGGATCTCACCCTTCCTCCATTAGTTTTTGAAGATAATCACTAATGTTTCCAAGATCGATTCAGCTAGTTCTTTAAATATCCTAGGGTGAATTTTGTCAGGCTCTGCTGACTTGAATACCTCCAACTTTTCTTTCCCTATTCTGGATTGTGTTCCTTGTTAATATTAATTTAAACTTTTTAGTGACGACTGAAGCAAAATAGGCATTAAATATCTCCGCCTTCTTGATGTCATCTGTTGATAGCTTTCCTTCTCCACTAAATAGAGACCAATACTTTACTTCATCTGTCTCATTTTCATCTTTCATCTTCAGCTCCTTCCTTGCCACATCTCTTGGCACTTCTTTCTCCTCAACATTCTAATATCTGGAATTTCTTTCTGACTAAATAAAACTCTTGCCAGGCCTTCACCATTTCTCATCTTGATTTCTCCATCTCCCTCCTCTCTGATTTCCCTGACATCCACCTCACATTCATCTAGCTGATATAAATATAGCTGCTAAGATAACTTTCCTGTCTTACTGATTTGTCGGCCCCTCCCCCCTTTTTAAATCTATCCTCTGAGTCCTTCTCTAGTGCATCAAGTTTAAACTTATCTTTCTATTTGAGCCCTTGTATAATTTGGCCTCTTTGTTTCTGTAACCTTGTTTCTTGCCACCACACCTTCCATTCTGCTAGTGATGCCAGACTTGGTGTCCTTTTTGATTGCTTTTCTTAGAGCTTGTCTACACTTACTGGGGAATTGACAAGCAATGATGGTAGATTTAGCGGATCTAGTGAAGATCTGCTAAATTGACCACAGATCGCTCTCCCATCGACTCCTGTACGCCACCGGATCGAGAAGAGTAGGGGGAGTCGACAGGAGAGCGTCTCCCGTCAACTTCACGTAGTGTGGACTTTGTGGTATGTAGATCTAAGCTACGTCCATTTGAGTTACACTATTTATAGTAACTCAAATTGCATAGCTTAGATCGAATTTCCCCTGTAGTGTAGATAAGGCCTCAGAGCCATCTGGATGCTCTTTCCGCACTTTACCCTAGGCTTAGATACTCTTCCTGAGTTGGTCCACATGGCTAATAACCTCTTTTTCAAGACTTTTTTCTACATGGTGATTAAAACAAATGAGTCAGTAAGATTTTGCTTATTTTTTTACATTTAAGAAACTATGGAGCAAACTAGACATGTATCAGCTATCACCTTAACTAAAACTTATATGTTGCATCTCAGTACCAAACCCATCATCTGTTGTTTGCCCTTTTAGATTGTAAATTATTCAAGGGTGGCACTCTTCTTTTTTTTACTAAAAAAGAAAAGGGGTACTTGTGGCACCTTAGAGACTAACCAATTTATTAGAGCATAAGCTTTCGTGAGCTACAGCTCACTTCCTCAGATGCATATCGTGGAAACTGCAGCAGACTTTATATATACACAGAGAATATGAACCAATACCTCCTCCCACCCCACTGTCCTGCTGGTAATAGCTTATCTAAAGTGATCATCAGGTGGGCCATTTCCAGCACAAATCCAGGTTTTCTCACCCTCCACCTCCCCACACAAATTCACTCTCCTGCTGGTGATAGCCCATCCAAAGTGACAACTCTTTACACAATGTGCATGACAATCAAGTTGGGCTATTTCCTGCACAAATCCAGGTTTTCTCACATCCCCCCCACCCCCATACACACACAAACTCACTCTCCTGCTGGTAATAGCTCATCCAAACTGACCACTCTTCAAGTTTAAATCCAAGTTAAACCAGAACATCTGGGGGGGGGGGTATGAAAAAACAAGAGGAAACAGGCTACCTTGCATAATGACTTAGCCACTCCTAGTCTCTATTTAAGCCTAAATTAATAGTATCCAATTTGCAAATGAATTCCAATTCAGCAGTTTCTCGCTGGAGTCTGGATTTGAAGTTTTTTTGTTTTAAGATAGCGACCTTCATGTCTGTGATTGCGTGACCAGAGAGATTGAAGTGTTCTCCGACTGGTTTATGAATGTTATAATTCTTGACATCTGATTTGTGTCCATTTATTCTTTGACGTAGAGACTGTCCAGTTTGACCAATGTACATGGCAGAGGGGCATTGCTGGCACATGATGGCATATATCACATTGGTGGATGTGCAGGTGAATGAGCCTCTGATAGTGTGGCTGATGTTATTAGGCCCTGTGATGGTGTCCCCTGAATAGATATGTGGGCACAATTGGCAACGGGCTTTGTTGCAAGGATAAGTTCCTGGGTTAGTGGTTCTGTTGTGTGGTATGTGATTGTTGGTGAGTATTTGCTTCAGGTTGCGGGGCTGTCTGTAGGCAAGGACTGGCCTGTCTCCCAAGATTTGTGAGAGTGTTGGGTCATCCTTTAGGATAGGTTGTAGATCCTTAATAATGCGTTGGAGGGATTTTAGTTGGGGGCTGAAGGTGACGGCTAGTGGCGTTCTGTTATTTTCTTTGTTAGGCCTGTCCTGTAGTAGGTAACTTCTGGGAACTCTTCTGGCTCTATCAATCTGTTTCTTTACTTCTGCAGGTGGGTATTGTAGTTGTAAGAAAGCTTGACAGAGATCTTGTAGGTGTTTGTCTCTGTCTGAGGGGTTGGAGCAAATGCAGTTGTATCGCAGAGCTTGGCTGTAGACGATGGATCGTGTGGTGTGGTCAGGGTGAAAGCTGGAGGCATGCAGGTAGGAATAGCGGTCAGTAGGTTTCCGGTATAGGGTGGTGTTTATGTGACCATTGTTTATTAGCACTGTAGTGTCCAGGAAGTGGATCTCTTGTGTGGACTGGACCAGGCTGAGGTTGGTGGTGGGATGGAAATTGTTGAAATCATGGTGGAATTCCTCAAGGGCTTCTTTTCCATGGGTCCAGATGATGAAGATGTCATCAATATAGCGCAAGTAGAGTAGGGGCTTTAGGGGACGAGAGCTGAGGAAGCGTTGTTCTAAATCAGCCATAAAAATGTTGGCATACTGTGGGGCCATGCGGGTACCCATAGCAGTGCCGCTGATCTGAAGGTATACATTGTCCCCAAATGTGAAGTAGTTATGGGTAAGGACAAAGTCACAAAGTTCAGCCACCAGGTTAGCCGTGACATTATCGGGGATAGTGTTCTTGACGGCTTGTAGTCCATCTTTGTGTGGAATGTTGGTGTAGAGGGCTTCTACATCCATAGTGGCCAGGATGGTGTTATCAGGAAGATCACCGATGGATTGAAGTTTCAAATCCAGACTCCAGCGAGAAACTGCTGAATTGGAATTCATTTGCAAATTGGTTACTATTAATTTAGGCTTAAATAGAGACTGGGAGTGGCTAAGTCATTATGCAAGGTAGCCTGTTTCCTCTTGTTTTTTCATACCCCCCCCCCCAGATGTTCTGGTTTAACTTGGATTTAAACTTGAAGAGTGGTCAGTTTGGATGAGCTATTACCAGCAGGAGAGTGAGTTTGTGTGTGTATGGGGGTGGGGGGGATGTGAGAAAACCTGGATTTGTGCAGGAAATAGCCCAACTTGATTGTCATGCACATTGTGTAAAGAGTTGTCACTTTGGATGGGCTATCACCAGCAGGAGAGTGAATTTGTGTGGGGGGGTGGAGGGTGAGAAAACCTGGATTTGTGCTGGAAATGGCCCACCTGATGATCACTTTAGATAAGCTATTACCAGCAGGACAGTGGGGTGGGAGGAGGTATTGGTTCATATTCTCTGTGTATATATAAAGTCTGCTGCAGTTTCCACGATATGCATCTGAGGAAGTGAGCTGTAGCTCACGAAAGCTTATGCTCTAATAAATTGGTTAGTCTCTAAGGTGCCACAAGTACTCCTTTTCTTTTTGCGAATACAGACTAACACGGCTGTTACTCTGAAACCTACAAATAAACAATAATCCTTTCCTTAAAAAGACTAAAGCCACCTTCCTTTCCCTCACCTTCCCCCCCATGTATTCCCTAAATCTGAGCTGCTCCATTTAAAAAAAAATTAGGATTAAAAAAACTGACAAAATGGGAATAGTGCAACATACAATCCAAGGTGCTGTGTTTAAACTTAAAGCCATAAAGGGTTTGGGGCCTGGTTACTGAGTAGGTGGCTGCATGGCATTCTGAGAAAGGCGGATTACCAGGATGGGGCATCTTGAGCTATGTAAATGGATGTGTTGGGTGTGAAGGTATCTCAGATGGAATTTACTTTTCTCCTTTGTCTGTAAAGTCTGGATTTTTAAATCTTCTGGACACACTGCAAGGCCCATATTTCTTCCTTGTTTTGGGGTTGAAAATTTATATAAATGATACCAATGGGGTTGTAATCTTAATTGTTATTAGGACACCCAGAGTTCAGGCTGGACCCTGTTGAATTATTATTACATTTTCTGTTTATTGAAATAAATAATTGCTGAAGGGATAGTTGGCTAATATTACATAAACATATACATTGCTTCATACATACACATGGGTCCCTGCTCTAAAGAATTTGAAAACTCAGAAAAATAAGAGACCTGTAAAACTCATCACAAAGACAGAAATAAATACTGTATATTTTTTAAAAAGCTTCAAACAAGAAATTATGGCATTAAGTGATGTATGCTAAATGTTGACACTACATTCATACTCTCATTATATCTCACCCTTACCTCTCTTTGCACTTTGTTTACTTAGGCCCTGATCCAGTAGACCACTTAGCCATGTGCTTTAGAGTAAACACTTGAGTACTGCCAATGAAGTCAGTAGAATTGCACACATGTTTAAAATTGAGCAGGTGTTGAAGTGATGTGCTGGATGAGGGGTTTAGATGATTGGATCTTCAGGATGGGGATCTTGTCTCCCACCTGTTTCTTAAGGCTGAGTTCCTCAAAGGAATTAAGGCACCTAACTACTATGGGAGTGCTAGGCTAGGGAGTTAAGTGCCTAAACACCTTTGAGGAGTTCTGCCTAGCACACCACCAGTATTGTATAAATAATTGTAATATTTTAGCAAAGAGAATCATAGAATATCAGGGTTGGAAGGGACCCCAGAAGGTCATCTAGTCCAACCCCCTGCTCAAAGCAGGACCAATTCCCAGTTAAATCATCCCAGCCAGGGCTTTGACAAGCCTGACCTTAAAAACCTCTAAGGAAGGAGATTCTACCACCTCCCTAGGTAACGCATTCCAGTGTTTCACCACCCTCTTAGTGAAAAAGTTTTTCCTAATATCCAATCTAAACCTCCCCCACTGCAACTTGAGACCATTACTCCTCGTTCTGTCATCTGCTACCATTGAGAACAGTCTAGAGCCATCCTCTTTGGAACCCCCTTTTAGGTAGTTGAAAGCAGCTATCAAATCCCCCCTCATTCTTCTCTTCTGCAGGCTAAACAATCCCAGCTCCCTCAGCCTCTCCTCATAACTCATGTGTTCCAGTCCCCTAATCATTTTTGTTGCCCTTCGCTGGACTCTCTCCAATTTATCCACATCCTTCTTGAAGTGTGGGGCCCAAAACTGGACACAGTACTCCAGATGAGGCCTCACCAATGTCGAATAGAGGGGAACGATCACGTCCCTCGATCTGCTCGCTATGCCCCTACTTATACATCCCAAAATGCCATTGGCCTTCTTGGCAACAAGGGCACACTGCTGACTCATATCCAGCTTCTCGTCCACTGTCACCCCTAGATCCTTTTCCGCAGAACTGCTGCCTAGCCATTCGGTCCCTAGTCTGTAGCTGTGCATTGGGTTCTTCCGTCCTAAGTGCAGGACCCTGCACTTATCCTTATTGAACCTCATCAGATTCCTTTTGGCCCAATCTTCCAATTGGTCTAGGTCCTTCTGTATCCTATCCCTCCCCTCCAGCGTATCTACCACTCCTCCCAGTTTAGTATCATCCGCAAATTTGCTGAGAGTGCAATCCACACCATCCTCCAGATCATTTATGAAGATATTGAATAAAACCGGCCCCAGGACCGACCCTTGGGGCACTCCACTTGATACCGGCTACCAACTAGACATGGAGCCATTGATCACTACCCGTTGAGCCCGACAATCTAGCCAGCTTTCTACCCACCTTATAGTGCATTCATCCAGCCCATGCTTCCTTAACTTGCTGACAAGAATACTATGGGAGACCGTGTCAAAAGCTTTGCTAAAGTCAAGAAACAATACATCCACTGCTTTCCCTTCATCCACAGAACCAGTAATCTCATTATAGAAGGCGATTAGATTAGTCAGGCATGACCTTCCCTTGGTGAATCCATGCTGGCTGTTCCTGATCACTTTCCTCTCATGCAAGTGCTTCAGGATTGATTCTTTGAGGACCTGCTCCATGATTTTTCCAGGGACTGAGGTGAGGCTGACTGGCCTGTAGTTCCCAGGATCTTCCTTCTTCCCTTTTTTAAAGATTGGCACTACATTAGCCTTTTTCCAGTCATCCGGGACTTCCCCGGTTCGCCACGAGTTTTCAAAGATAATGGCCAGTGGCTCTGCAATCACAGCCGCCAATTCCTTCAGCACTCTCGGATGCAACTTGTCCGGCCCCATGGACTTGTGCACGTCCAGCTTTTCTAAATAGTCCCTAACCGCCTCTATCTCCACAGAGGGCTGGCCATCTCTTCCGCATTTTGTGATGCCCAGCGCAGCAGTCTGGGAGCTGACCTTGTTAGTGAAAACAGAGGCAAAAAAAGCATTGAGTACATTAGCTTTTTCCACATCCTCTGTCACTAGGTTGCCTCCCTCATTCAGTAAGGGGCCCACACATTCCTTGGCTTTCTTCTTGTTGCCAACATACCTGAAGAAACCCTTCTTGTTACTCTTGACATCTCTGGCTAGCTGCAGCTCCAGGTGCGATTTGGCCCTCCTGATAACATTCCTACATGCCCGAGCAATATTTTTATACTCTTCCCTGGTCATATGTCCAACCTTCCACTTCTTGTAAGCTTCTTTTTTATGTTTAAGATCCGCTAGGATTTCACCATTAAGCCAAGCTGGTCGCCTGCCATATTTACTATTCTTTCGACTCATCGGGATGGTTTGTCCCTGTAACCTCAACAGGGATTCCTTGAAATACAGCCAGCTCTCCTGGACTCCTTTCCCCTTCAAGTTAGTCCCCCAGGGGATCCTGGCCATCCGTTCCCTGAGGGAGTCGAAGTCTGCTTTCCTGAAGTCCAGGGTTCTTATCCTGCTGCTTACCTTTCTTCCCTGCGTCAGGATCCTGAACTCAACCAACTCATGGTCACTGCCTCCCAGATTCCCATCCACTTTTGCTTCCCCCAAGAAGATTAAGGGGTGACTTGATTGCAGGCTATGATTACCTACATGCTGAACAAATAGTTGATGATGGGCTCTTCAGTCTTACAGAAAAAGGCATAACATGATCCAGCGGTGAGAAGTCGAAGCTAGACAAGTTCAGACTGGAAATAAGACATAGATTTTAAATGTGATAGTAATTAACCATTGGAACAATTTACCAAGGGTTGTGGTAGATTCTCCATATCTGACCATTTTAAAATGAAGATGGGATGTTTCTCAAAAAGAAGACACTCTAGGAATTACCTGCGGGATGTTCCATGGCCTGTGCTATACAGGAGGTCAGACGAGATGATCACAATGGTCCCTTCTGGTCTTAGAACCTATGGCAATAATCCCAAAAAAGTGTGGAGAAAACAGTGAGGAGGTCAAGAAATCGTAGCCTGGCTTACAGTATTGATTATTGCTAATGGTTTAAAATTTTAATCTATTTCTTTATTAGATGGATATGCAAATAAGAACCTTTTTAAAAAATGTGTAAACCGAGACTTTTACCAGAATGAATAGGTGGCACATTAAAAATGCAAAGTAATGTGTAATGCTAGAAGCCATGCAAGAAAGATACTAGAGGATAGGAAACTTCACCTGGATCGTAAACAGATTTGAAAAAAAAAGATGACAGGAAACAATCACAGCCAAAGTAAAAAGGATCTTAAATGGGACAAACACAAAATTAAATATTTAAGCCTCTTAAAACAATGAGTAAATGAACTGCTGACCAAATTAATTAACAAAACAAAAGTAAGGTTGCGCTTAAGGTTTTTTTTTTATTTTAGTCCAAAAGGCTGTTAATTGCTAAAGGATTAAAATTATTCATATGCAAGGATAGAAAGTGATAACAGCATATAATGTGCAGAAGCACGGAGGCTCCAACTACACAAGAAGCTGTGAAAATAATACTTTGTGTGATGTCACAACCCAAAAAAAAAAAAAGAGGTCATGTCTCTTTGATGTCATTTTTAGAATAAACGCAGTAGAAGAAATGGCATAATCTTATTTCTATTTATGAAAGACCTTTTTTTCCCTAGAGAGTTAGGCCACCACTGTTAATTGATTTTTCTGACACTCCTAATAACACTTAAATTAAAAATAATTTACATAGGAACTTTTTTCCAGAAGCAGAGCCCTGCAGAATCTATTGTGAAAAACTGGGTAGATTAATTGAATATCAGTGTTTCTGACAGAATTATAATCTGCTTGATAGGTAAAGTACATGTTTGTGTGTTTACATTGCCTGTCCCCAACCAATGCTATCTTTCAAACAAGATGTACTCCTAACCGTTCTTGCAAGATATCATGGTGCTATTATCACTCATCATTTTTTTTTTACTATAAATAAATGTTCTGGCTAACAGCTGTTCAAATTGTTGGGAAGCCAGTTTTTGGCTAGCTTGCCTTAACATACTGGAGCCTTACTTTGGCTACCAATGGTTGAACTATTTCCAGCTGTGAACACAGATGTGTGCGTGTTTTGGGAAGTAGTGTTACCAAGGGAGGTTTATGCAATAGACCTTTATTTATTTATTTATTTTTTTAATTTGGGACTGAGAGGATATATTAGAAAGGGAGGATATTTGCATGGGCAAGAAATTGGACAGATAGGGAATACCTGCATTATTATTGGGAAATTTGTGGATGTGCCTGTCCATGACAAAAAGAATATGCCCCCTTATTTTTAAGGGAACTGGAAAATAAAAAGAAGAGAATATTAAAACAAAGTGTTTAAAGTGATAATTTACTATTAAAAATGGTGACAAAACTAACAAATTACATTTTAAAATTTATTATTTGGCCATTCTGATCAGCAGACAATATTCCCTTTTCAAAAACTAGGTGTATATATACTTTACACCTGTCACATTTTGCTCTTTTAATATTTCATTTCTGTTGTATGTTTCTCATTCAAAGAAATGTCTTGATGAAAACTTCTCTGGAAAATTATTTGTCATGTTTCATATACTTTCCTCCATTCTATTTTTAACATGCATATTTCTATCTTGGCTGAAATTTATGCTTTTTAAATCTATTTTAAAATTTGCTAGCAAGCACAATACAAGTATTCTGGAGAAGAGATGCCTTTTATATGAAAACTGTGTCAGTGGTGTTTCTTTCTTTTTCTTTTTAATGTCACAAATGATGAAGGATGCCAATAAAATTGGCAGCAACTCATTAAATTTTTGTTACTCTTGTTGCAAATAAGTGTGTTATGAAAGGGAAAGCGATTAATCAGAGCATCCTGGAACAAGAAAACAATGTGCGTACACTAAAGCTGCACAATGTGGTACATAGTAAAACCCCAGATGTACAAGTGTCTTTAGAATAATCACTAAACCTTCATGCTGAAACAAAACCATAGTCTCATCCAGCAGCCGCCATGCCATATGACTAAGACTGCTGTAAGTTTATGTGTAAACCAACAATACCAAAAAGATTGATCATATTATTTACTGTACATAGTTGTCTTGTAAAATAGTCGCATTTTTTATTTGGAAAAAAGGCTTTTAAGGGAGTGTTGCATAACAATTGCTGTGGAGCCAACCAAATCCATGTGTCTGAGATACCATGGTCGATGCTTTCTCCTCAGAGGTGTGTAAACTGTCCTGCATGCGGCAGAGTGCATTCAGAGTCTTGGATTGGCTCCCACTGGTAGAGTTTGTATGAAAAACGGTGCATCTTTTCAAAGAGTGTGCAGCATAACTAGAGTTTTGGAAAGGAGGCGAGATGATTCATTTCACTTCCGAAATAAGCAACAAAAAAGGCAGTGGTTCTCATGTTTTCCCATAACGGAATACACCTGACTGTCAGCAGTCTGAGAAGGGCAGAGAGATTACCACAATCTAACACCTGTTTGTTGTGCCAGCCAGGCACATAAATCCCATAAATAAGGCAATCTATTATAGGTTGCTCTGGTAGTGATGTCTGTAGTTAAAGTTGTCTAGCACTATCCATGATAAGATCATGTTTTCAGTTGCTTATAACTTTACTGAACTTTAACTATAAGGGTTGAAATTTTCCATGTCAGGTATTTGCCTTGGGCTGAATTTTATGTGTGTGTGTGTGTGTGTGTGTGTGTGTGTGTGAAGGTTTCAACAAAAATGATTTAGCTTTTTCTGAGAATGAAATTAGGGAAACATATGTGCATATGTATGCATTATGATATGGGGTGAAATCCTGGGCCTACTAAAAGTCAATGGTAAAACACTTTGTTGGAGCCAGGATTTCCCCCAGGATTTTTAATTACATGATAACATACCTCTTTCTCTCCTCCCCTCCCCCCAAAGGCGGTTTTCAGGATGAAGCCAGATGCAAATATAATAAAGTTTATGGGGGTTTTGTGTTGTTGTTTTACAAGCATCAGAATGAATCCTCTTATAGAATCTGGAAGATGCATAATGATAATAGAACTAGTATATAAGCAGCAGGCAAAATCAGCTGTATTTGATTAGGAATCAAAAAGTTATTAATAGTGCTGATTACCTTAGCTTCGTCATCTTTCCACTGATGCTACTCTTATATCTGTTTGTGAAACTAATCAAGCTCCCTGTAAGCCCTTATCTTTGACCAACCAGAAGAAAAAAATAATTTGTTTTTTGAGACAGACTTTGATAACAGAATGATTCCAATTTGAGAAACGAGGAGCAAGCATCCATCCTGAGTGAAGTGATATACCAAAGGTACCAAAAGTGATAACCTCTGGAAGAGTTGTTTTGTCTTCAATTGGTCAAATATATAGTAAATGAAATAGCATCTTCAAAGAACTCCATATGCCTTTTTAAGAACTTGTTGAACACCCATAATATTTGAAATTAGCATATTTATGGAAGGATAGAAAGTATGGGTGTTTAAAATAGGTTTGATTTGCAAAACTGTACCAATTATTCATAGCGTTTAAGACTAGAAGGGATGATTAGATCATCTAGTCTAACCCCCTGTACACTGCAGGCCATTTAATTTCACCCAGATACTACTTTATTGAGCCCAGTAACTTGTATTTCACTAAAGCATATCTTCCAGAAAGGCATCCAGTCTTGCTCTGAAGACATCAAGAGATGGACAATCCACCACTTCCCATGGTAGCTTGTTCCAGTATTTTTTTTTAAATGTGCCTTATTTTTAATTCAATTTGTCTAGCTTCATTATCCAGCCATTGGTTCTGGTTATGCCTTTCTTGACTAAATTAAAGAGCTCGTTAGTAGCTGGTATTTTCTCCCTATGAATGCACTTATACATTGTAATCAAGTCACCTCTCAATGATCTTTAAACCTTTCACAGTATCTATTTTCTCCAGCACACATCATTTTTGTAGCTCTTTTCTGTGCCCTGTCCAGTTCTTAGACATCCTGTTTAAAATGTGGACACGAGAACCATATGCAGTGTTCCAGAATCTGTCTCACCATTGCCATATATAGAGGTAAAATCACCTCCCTACTTCTACTCTCCTATTTCTACAAAGATGGCATTAACCCTTTTTGCCACAGCATCATACCCGGAGGTCATGTTCAGTAGTTTTTCCACTGTGACACCTAAATCCTTTTCAGACTCACTGCTTTTCATGATACAGTGCCATATTTTGTATTCCTTATTCCTAGATGTATAACTTTGTATTTGGCTATATTACAACACATTTTATTTGACTGGGCCCATCTTTGGAAGAGATCCAGGTATCTCTGTTTGGCTGCTCTTTCCTCATTATTTACCTCTCTGCCAATTTTGGGTCATCCACAGATTTTATCAGCAATGATTTTTATATTTAATTCCAGATCATTGAAGAAAATGTTGAATAGTGTGAGGGCTGGTACTGATTCCAGCAGAAGCCCACTAGAAACACTCCCATTCAGTGATGATTCCGCATTGATAACTGTTTTTGAGATCTGTCAGTTAGCCAGTTTTAAATCCATGTAACTTGCGCTTTATTGATTATTGCGTAATGTTAAATTTTTAGTCCGTATGTTGTGTGGTACTAATCAAATATCTTACAAAAGTCTAAGTACATTACATCTACGCAGTTACTTTTTATCAACTAAATTTGTAATTTCATCAAAAAATTAAATTAATGATTTTACAGTGTTAGCCAAAATGTTTAGATTACTAATAAGTAATATCTATTTTTTTATGTAGTGTTTTTTCATCAGTAACTCTCCAAGTACTTCACAATCCTTTATTGTATTTATCTTATCAATGGTGGGAGGTAAGGAAGCATTATTTTCCATATTTTACAGAGGGGGAACTGATACACAGAGAGGCTGAGTCCCAGATCTTTAAAGGTATTTAGGTGTTAGTGCTCAGCGTTGCAATGCCTAACTGATTTAGGAGCCTAATTCTAATGTTAAAGGGGATTTAGGCACTTTAGGAGCCAAAATCTGGGATTTTGGCACTGCAACACCTAAATATCTTTAGAAAACTGGGCCTAAGTGATGTGACCAAGCTCACACAGGAAGTCTGTGGCAGAGCAGGAAATTAAACTGAGATCTCCCACAGCCTAAGACAGTGCCTTAACCTTTGGACCATTCTTCCCTTCTAAGATTAAGACCCCAATCCTGCACACAGTTTACATGTGTGCTTAACTTCATGGGACTAGTATTGTATGTAAAGTTCAATGGGACTACTCACCTGCATAACCGGGGGCTAAATCCATTACTGAATTTCCACTTGGTCTGCCTAAGAGGAAGAAAATAGTCCAGCTATTGTGGTAGAATCTAAGTAGGCAGTGGGAAAAAACACTACCACATGCGGACATTTGACCTGATATGCTTAAAAACCCTTCTGTCACTTTTCAAGTAGAGTTCTAATTAGAAAGTTGTTCAAAATTTGAGCAACCCAGAAATAAATTTACTCTTAATGTAACTCCACTGAAGTCAATTGGCTTATACAAAGGCTGGATTTAGGCTCGTATGTTTAAATGAAGGTGTTCTTTGACTTGGGGAATATGCTTCTGTAACTTAGTTATGAAGGCCACAGAAAAGTCTGAATAAAATTTCCTTTTTCAGAAATTCTAACCAATGTCAATGGGAGTTTTGCCATTGACTTCAGTGTGGACAGGATTTCACCTTTTGTTTAGACTCATCGATTTCAAGATGAGAAAGGACCACTAGTCCCTGATCATCTAGTCTGTCTTCCTGCATAACACAGGCTATAGAACTTCCCAGGTTTAATTCCTGTTTGAGCTAGAGCATATCTGTTAGGAAAACATCCAATTGTAGAAACTTTGGGCTAGTCATCTGCCTCAGCACAGGGGACCTGACTAGGAGCAAGGAAGCCTAGACCATCCTTGACAGGTGTTTGTCCAACCTGTTTTTTAAAAACCTCCAATGATGGGGATTCCACAACCTTTCACTGGACTCTCTCTAAAAAACACTTTCCACTGGACTATCTCTAATTCGTCCACATCTTGCCTAAAGTTTGGTGTCCAGAACTGGATACCAGTGCCAAATAACCTCTCAGTTCTGACTTGATATTACCCTGTTTATACATCCAGGGATCTCATTAGCCTTTTTGGCCACAGTGCTGCACTGGGACCTCTTTATCAGCTGATTATCCACCGTGAGCGCTCAGTCCTTTTTCAGAGTCACTGCTTCCCAGGATAGTGTCCCCCATCCTATACATATGGCCTGTATTCTTTGATTCTAAATGTATACATTTGGCCATATTTAAAAACAACACTGTTTGCTTGTGCCCAGCTTACCAAGTGATTCAGATCCGTGACCTATCCTCTTCTTTGTTTGCTACTGTTCCATTCTTTCTGTTATGTTATGTGCAAACTTTATCAATTATGAGTTTGTTTTCTTCTAGGTCATTGATAAAAATGGTAAAATAGCATAGGGCCAAGAGCCAATCCCCACACCTGCTCAGTAGTGATTTACAATTATGTTTTGAGATCTGTCAGCCAGTTTTAATCCATTTAATGTGTAGCATGTTAATTTTATAGCATTCTAGTTTTTGTGCTGTGCCATGTCAAATGCCTTACATAAGTCTAAGTATATTACATCAACACGATTATCTTTATCAGCCAAATTTGTAATCTCATTTAAAAAAAAAGAGATATCAGGCAGATGAAATTCAGTAAAGACAAATGCAAAATACTACATGTAGGAAGGAAAATTCAAATGCCAAAAACAAATTGGGGAGTAGCTGGATGAACAATACTGCTGAAAAGGATCAAGAGTGGGGGTTACAGTGGATTTCAAACTGAATATGAATCACAGTGTCATCCTGGGGCGAAAAAGGCAAAAAGGAGTGTTGTATGTAAGATGGGGGAGGTACAGCTGGAGTACTGTATCCAGTTTTGGCACTTACTTTAAGAAAGATACAAGTAAACTGGATAGAGTCTAGAGGAGAGTAATGAAAATGATCAGAGGTTTAGAAAACATGACCTATGAGGAACGGTTGAAAGAACTGGGCATATTTAGTCTACAGAGAGAGGTGGGGGGCGGGGGGGGGGGGAGGACAACTATCTTCAAATATGTAGAAGCTCATTACAAAGAAGATGGTGATCGATTGTTCTCCATGTCCACCAAGGATAGGACAAGGTATAATTGGCTCAGTTTGAAGCAAGAGAAATTTAGGTTAGATATTAGGAAAATCTTTTTCACTATGATGATGATTAAGCTCTGGAACAAGTTACCTAAGGAGCCTTGGAATCCTTGTAAATGGAGGCTTTTAAGAACCAAGTAGATGAATACCTAGACAATCTGTGACAGGTGTACTTAATCTGGCCTCACTTTGGGAGAATAGAGGAGATCACCTCCTGAAGTACCTTCCAGCCCCACATTCCTATAATTCTTTCAAGTTAGTTTGATAGGATCTGTCTTCCATAAACCCAAGTTGATTGGCATTAACTATGAGACATAGGTAAATTAATCCAGTTCTCTTTAAGTATTTAAAGTTGAGGTTTTCAAATGACTAATGATTCTGGGTGCCTCCATCTTGGGGGGGCTCAGTTTGAGACACCTTAAAGGGGCTGACTTTCAGAGAGTGAATGCTCAGTGCTTTCTGAAAATCAACCCCCTGAAGATATTTTTAGTTTGAGCAATCAAAAAATAAGGCACCCAGAATTACTTACTTGTCTGCTTTGAACATCTTGGCATGGATGTCTATAACATCTCCTAATGAATGTCAAGAGATTTCTAATAGACTGTGGGGAAGACTGGAGGCAGACCTTGTCAGTACTAGTTATCTAGAGAATTGATTGTGGTCATGGAGAAGCTCATTGCTATAAGCCAAGATGTACTCTTAATGCAGTATTTTCACAACTTTCAGTAATCAGGGATCGAACTTAGAAGACTTTGTGTTTAAAATGTATTTATGATTTGTTTTGCAGTAGTGCCTAGGACTGCCAATCTTGGATCAAGACCCTTCTGTGATAGGCTATGTACATCATGTACTTTGTGCCCATGTCTTTTCTAGAAGAGATATTTTGATTGTCGTATGGTTATTTTGCTGTTAGAGATACAGTGACCATGTGGAAAAATCTCTCTTCTGGTTTATACAGATAGTTATCTTGGTAGCCAAAGCTGTTTGATGTTTCAGTGGCCAAGACAATTGGTTACATTTGCAACCCTTTCAAGCATAGGTTGAATAATAGGGGAGGAAGGGGGCAGTGCTTGACAAATGCTCCAATGTGCTTCAAAAATTAAAATGGCCTAAAATAGTATCACTACAAACAGTGAGTGACCACTAAGGATTTTGTAATAGTGATTAGAGCTGGAGCGAGCTGGTTTCTACAGACTTAGGGTAAAATTGTCAAAAGCACGTCAGTTCCATTTTCAGAAGTGATTTAAGCAGTTTGAACCCTAAGGGCTAGTCTACACTAGCTTTGCTGATAACCCCCCATCCCATGGAGACATAGCTTATAAAGACAAAAGGAGTGCTTTTTTTCTGGCTTGGGATATGTCTACACTTAAACTGCTACTGTGACACAGCTGCAGCACGTCAGTGTGGACACTTGCTATGCCAATGGGAGAGGTTCTCCTGTCAGCATAGGTAATCTGCCTCCCCAAGAGGTGGTAGCTAGGTTGATGGAAGAACTCTTCCAATGACCTAGCACGGTCTCCGCTGGAGGTTAGGTTGGCATGGCTATGTCTCTCAGCAGTGTGGATATTTCTCACCCCTGAGAGATGTAGCTATGCTGATGTAAATTCCCAGTGTAGATCAGCCCTTGGCTAAATCTCCTCCCCGCACAACATAAACTATGTTGGCAGAAGGACTCTCTTGCTGGTAAAACTACATCTATGCTAGGCCTTCTGCCAGCATAGCTAGTTTGGTTGGGTGTGATTTCCCTCCCCCCCCCAGCCCCCCCCCCCCCGCCTTCTAGCCAGTGTAGCTATGCCAGCAAAACTTCGTAGTGTAGACCAGGCCTAAGTCTCATTGAAAATTTTACCCTTAAAATAAATCAGAAAATCTCTGCCAAATCCTTCCAAGCTAAGATCAGAAATTGATATTTAATTATTTTGAGGTCAGGTTGAAAGGTTCAGAGCTAAAACTGCTTGAAGAGAGGGAAGGTGACAGTTGAGTTTTTCAGCTCACCTAATAAAAATATAAGTACACATTAAAGCACCTGTTTTAATGTGAACATAGATTTATTAGAAAATGTCAAAGACCACTCAGTATTTTCCCACTGGGCAATAAAAATGCTGTCTGCATAACATTTGCTAAAAAAGCAGTGTTGTATATGTCTCTATTTTTAAGTGATTGTTTAAAGATAAGAGCAGTGATTCTTTATTAATACAACATGGATAATATAAAACAAACAAAGCTGAATGTAGTGATTTCAAACATCTAACTTAAGAATTGACTTAAAATATGGCAGTAGTCATTTAAAAATGCAGGCAAATTAAAAAACTCCACTAACTATATAGCAGAGGGGCAGATGTCTGTTTTTATTTTTCAGATAAATCCCTACTAAAAGCCTTTAAAATAGTGGTTTACTGAGTCTGAGCAAAATGTTCCCCCCCGCCCTCCGACACCCTTTTATGGAGTAAGATAATGTATGGCATTTAGTAACCATCTAATCTTTACCAGATATGCTTCAACTGGCAGCAGGTTTAAAAAATCCGTGAGTAGTGTTGTAGAATTGACAGGAAACTAAAGAAAATCATGTTATAATGCTTTGCACTTTTATACCTCTAGTACCTTTTTGTTTGAGGATCTCAAAGCATTTTACAAACATTTATTAGCCAAATGTTAGGGTGATTACTTTCAAGGTGAAGCTGTTTTGGGCTGCTTTGAAAAGATACTGCTTGATTAAGGTAATATAGTAAATGCTGCTTAATTGCTACACACTTGATCAGAAGACATTCCAGGTAACTGATTTAAGCCCAACAATACTTAATTGCAATGACTGCTGCTTAATGGGGATGGTAATTACATGCAATGGGGACACCTTCAAATGATTTATTGGTGCTCCATCTTGTGTCTCCCTCATGTGTGGCTCTGTTTGCTCTTCTACAAACAGCTTCCAGACCTTCAATATTGAACCATGATACATTCAGCATGAGTAGGAAGTGTTGCCTGTTGCTGGCTGTTAGTCTGGTCCTTTCAGGTTAGCGACATTGTCAACCCAAAATGTTTAAAAGTCATGAGCCAGCCCCACTTCCCCACAAAATACTGAGGTTTATAATAATGGATTTTGGGTTCTTTTGATTTGTCTTCTGGTTTTTGATCCTTTAAGGTGTTGTTGGGTGAAAATTTTCAAGCTTTTTCTCTGAAACTATGAGGGCTAGAAATGTAAATGAAAGCTGAGATTTTCTTGTAATCACTTGTCTCCAGGAGGCGGGGCTTTATGTAAAACATAAAATAGGAGACTCGTGATAAAATCACAAGGGTTGACAGTACTATGTTAGCTACACATGCAGAGCAACCATGTTGTGTGTCCAAGGGCAGAACTCGGGTTTGGTTCTGTCTTAATACCTTCACTGGGATGGCCTCTTTCCTTCTGTGTGGGCCTGACCCATACAGGTTCTTAGGTTCTTCAGCTCCCTGCAATCTGAAGCCTCTCCATAGCTAAAGTTATAAGCAGCTTCCACTTACAGAGCCCTATTTTATTCTCCTCCATTTTCCCCTTATTCCTTATAACTTTGGTCTGGAAAAACTTGTTGGCTTCTTCAAAGTTTAGCCTGGCTCTTCCTATCTGCTCTGTTAACTTTTTACATCAATTTATCTCCTTAGCTTTTTGAAGACTTACAAGGGCCCTTTTAGATTGTTTGTAGCGTATCTAATGTTTCTGTGTCCTCGCGTATGTTATGCTACAAAACTTGAAACATAGGTAGGTTTTGACATTGACTCCTGCAAGAAGCAATTTTCAGTGATAGCAACAATAAAATGTTTAAGATGTTGCCATTATCTGAAAACTAGACAAGAGTCTATGTCAACAAAACCTGTGGAGATTTAAAAAGAAAACCTGCACGATAATGGAAAATACTTTTGTCATCAAGCTCAGAACCAGCCTAGGCTACCCTTTTTTCTGAAGAGAAAAGACACTTCAGGTCTGGTATAATTACTCCTCCTCCAACAATCCTCCCCTTTTTTTTCCCTTGGCAGAGCCAGGAACACACACCTCTAAGGCGGAAAAGGCTATTCTCAGTGGTGGCAGATGATAGAACAAGGAGCAAAGGTCTCAAGCTGCAGTGGGGAAGGTCTAGGTTGGATATTAGGAAAAACTATTTCATTAGGAGGGTGGTGAAGCACTGGAATGGCTTAACTCCGGAGGTGGTGGAATTGCCATCCTTAGACGTTTTTAAGGCCCGACTTGACAAAGCCCTGGCTGGGATGATTTAGTTCGGGTTGGCCCTGCTTTGAGCAGGGGGTTGGACTAGATGACCTCCTGAGGTCTCCTCCAACCCTAATCTTCTATGACAGTGGTTCTCAAACTAGGCCTGCCACTTGTTCAGGCAAAGCCCCTGGCAGGCCGGGCCGGTTTGTTTACCTGCCATGTCTGCAGGTTCGGCTGATCGCGGCTCCCACTTGTCGCAATCCCCCGCTCCAGGCTAACGGGGGCTGCAGGAAGGGCGGCCAGCACCTCCCTTGGCCCGCGACCCTTTCCGCAGCCCCCATTGGCCTGGAGTGGCGAACTGCGGCCAGTGGGAGGCGTGTTCGGCCGAACCTGCGGACGCGGCAGGTAAACAAACCGGCCCAGCCCGCCAGGGGCTTTCCCTGAACAAGCGGCAGCCCTGGTTTGAGAACCACTACTCCTATGATTCTTCTCTGATTCTATGAAAACTTATGTTTCCTCCACCAGCCATATCAATTCTCATGCAAATTTCTTAGCCTGATTTGAAGCATTCTTTCTTCCTTTTGTAAACAGCTTTGAGATTCACAGATGGGAAAAGTACCACAAGTGTAAAGCATTATTATTAGCCATGTTCTTCAGATAAGGTAACTACAGAAAATACAGAGACTGTCAATGACTTGACTAGGATGCCCAGTGGCCTAGTAGACTGACCAGTGTCTCACTGACCTTAATATTGATAATGTGGTGATCTTTCCATCCATGTATTAAAAAATTGTGGCCAAGATTTTCAAAATGGCTGCTGTTTTTGGTGTCTCAAGTTTGTCCCCCACAATCTCTATCTCTGCTTACCTACATAAATGAAAATTAGAAAATAATTTAAGACAAAAAATTCCTCATCATCTGGGACATTCCAGAAACGCACAACTTCGTTTCAAAGTCTAGTGAAGAGAACAGTGTACTTGCCTATATCACACTTTACAAAACTCAAGCACTTGTATTAAAAAAAAAAAAAGAAGAAGCAATTGAATAATAAAGAAAATAAATCTAACACTACCCAGAAAATCAAATATTTTAGTCTTCTCAATTATGAAGAAATGTATATTTTTCCACAGTTCATTTGACCAAATAAATCCTGTTTCGTCAGTAATCTCCAAATATAAACAACACAAATCTCCCCAGTAAAAGAATCATAAAAATTATATATGTACACACCAATTATTTTATATAGAGAGAGATCAATCTCTAATTTAAGCCAATATGCATACATACATTTTCATAAATAGGTTATGCACATTTCCTATTAAACTACAAAAGAAATATTCTCAAAAATAGTAATAAGTAATGTATAAAACATTCTATCAATAAATATTAACTGATGATAATCCCAATTTATCAGAATACCTTACAAAATATTTAGGTATCAAAACCACAGTGCTTTTAAAAAAAAAAAAGTGAGCAAACTTGGAGTCAAGGTTGAGGTAGTTGTGGTATGGATGAACTATACATTTATAATAATTAATAAATTGGGCCAAATCTTAGCTGGTGTAAATCAGGGTAGCTGATATATTCCAACTGAAGTTTTGGTCCAGTATGTGTGTGCTACGTAGTTTGGGTAAGAGATATCCAGTCCTAACTACTCATTCCCATGTTTGTGAGTACTGAAGTTGTGAAAATGAACTTCTCCATCACATCATTGTTATTGCCTAGTAACATTAACTGTTGTTTTAAATGAAATATTTAGATTTGGGGATTTTATTAAAATGGTGTCTTTTTGTTCATTGGGGATTCCTTATCATGGGGATGGAAGACCATCTGGCCAGGTCCACTGCCTGAGGGTTCTTGTGCAATGACCAGAGAGAGAAAAAGAATTACAACAACATAGCATGTGTAAAGCTATTTAACAAAACTTATTCAGGTGCGAGACACTTTCTTTGGCTGCATGTAACTATTTTGAAAATGACCTTTTCCCCTTCACCCGAGAGCTGTGAACTTCCGTCTGCAGCTCCTTCTTTCCCTCCACCACATGGTGGCGAGATTTGGCTATTCAAAGTAATGAGGTGAGAGAATTCTGGCAGCTCAGCCTGTAGGCTATTGAGGCAGGGTGCGAGGGTCCTGTTTTGAGCAGCACTGACCTGTCACTGCCCTAACTTGCAGAGGAAACTGCTGAGTGCTTGTACAATTGTTCTAGTGTCTATTACTGATAGCACTAATAGCCTCTTCTGGTTTGTTTATTGTTCTGCAGCACCCAGAAGCTTGCTAGGCACCTCTCAATATAGATAAGAAAAGTCCATGTCCCTGAGAAGCTTTCACATTAACTTATATGTCATGTGTAGGGTCATACCAAATTCATGGTTGTGAAAAATGCATCTCAGACCAACACATCTCCCCTGTGAAATCTGCCCATTGTAGGGGAGACAAGATTTCACAGAGCTGGGCCCCTGGAGAGCGGCGGCTGCTGGCCGGGAACCCAGCTCTGCAGGCAGCATCGCCACCAGCAGCGGTGCAGAAATGAAGGTAGGGTGGTATTGGGGGGAGGCCGGCCGCACAGGAGGGCGAGTGGGTGCTCTGGTCACCCCCCCCCCACCCACATCCATAGCCAGCCCAAGGCCACTTTAACTCCCAAGCGCTGGGCCTGGAGCTGGGGAGGGGCAGGGCTGAGGGCACCCCAGCCGGGGGCTCCTACTGTGCACTGGGTTCTAGCTGCTAGACCTGGATGGGCTGGGGAGGGACAGGACTTCCTCTGCACGGGCCGCTCCTGAGGCCAGGTCAGACCCATCTCCGGCCGCAGGAAGCTCTGCGGCTGCTGACTGGGAGTCCAGCTCTGAAGGCAGCGCTGCCCCCAGCAGCAGCAGCAGCACAGAAGTGAGGGTGACCTGGTATGGGATTGCCACTCTTACGTCTCTGCTGCTGCTGGTGATGGCGCTGCCTTCAGAACTGGGCTCCCGGGCAGCAGCTGCCCAGCACAGAAGTAAGGGCGGCAATAGTGTGATCCCTCTACAATAGCCTGGCAACTCCCCCCGCCACCCTGTTTTGGGTCAAGACCCGCCTTCCCCCCCTCCCCCTGTTACAATACCGTGAAATTTCAGATTTAAATATATGAAACAGTGACATTTATGATTTTAAAAATCCCATTACCATGAAATTGACCCAAATAGACTGTGAACTTGGTAGAGCTGAATGTAGGAAGCAGAATAAAAGGGATGGGGAAGAAAACGGGTTACAGCAACAAGTGCTGTCCAAGCACCTCACTCAGCAAAGGTGTGTGTGCATCATGGTGGGGTGGGGTTTTTTCCTACACATAAAACAGACTAAATTACTTTACCCCACTGTTTGTGGGAATTGCAATAGAAGTAGAACTTAAGGGGGGATTTAAATGAGAAGTTAAGTGGCCCTAAGGACTAGTTTGGGAAGGGGTGCAGGAAAAGAGATGGAGAGACTTGTGGGAGAAACGGGCCGTCTGTAATGTCAGAGGTGCTACTACTAGATGATGGTAGTTCTTCTAGTGTCATAAACTGATAACGCTATTAGTGTTATAACTGTTTCTAGTGTTTACCACAAGAAGTGATTTCTCTACTGGGACCATGAGTCATGCTGTCTCTGTGGAGAGAAATGTATCGAAAACTTGGAAGCTAGTGAATTATGCTGTGGTTTTTTTGTTTGGGTTGTTTGTTTGTTTTTTATTAAAGAAAATGCTGCAATATATCTTATCCGAAGTCTGCATTCTTGCATTCTAAGTAGGTTCTTTTCTGTAACCGAAAGAAATAGGAGAAGAGAGTACACGGGCGTAGTTTTCATTAGATGTAGTGGTAATGTGTAAAAGGACATCTTCAGGAGAAAGGGGAAAGACAGACAACAAAGGATTTGAGAAGGAACTATGTAAGTGAAAAGTTAGGCCTGGCTCTTCAGCAGAGATGTCGTCCTTGAAGCAAGGGAATACAAAGTGTGCCTTCTCCTCCAAATGCATGATAATGCCAGGAATGGAAGGACAACTGAGTGACTTGGTGGCTGGTGTTGCACACAGCAGAACAATCCATTTAAAGTTCTTATACACAATGCACCTATTAGAACCACTCAAATGTAATAGCAGCAGCTTCGATTTGGAGTTGCCAAAATCTAATCATTATTGATCACAGTAGCGATTGCAGTAGTGCCTAGAAGCCTCAACCAGGCCAGGGCCCCATTGTGCTAGGTGCTGTACACACACCTAGTAGCCCAGTCCCTGCTCTCTAAAGAGCTCACAGACCGAAAGATGAGATGTAACATGTAGATGAGAAAAACAAGCAGGTGGAACGGAGGGCGGATGAATTAACAAAATAATGGGATGTTTTAGCACACACTAGCTGTGTATGCAATTTATAGCCAATCAGTAGCAGCAATCACTGTAATCACAACTCGCCACCTGCCTAGCTGTTATCAGATGGCAGCTTTCTGTATGCATTACATTCAGAAAAAGTCTCTTTCAGACATTGCACCTGAGGCTGAGGAGTTGAAAGAGGAAATATTCGGGGCTTTGAAAAATCGGAGGAGCTGCAGGGGGAGAGCTGGGGGAGGAAGGGAGAGGCTAAAACAAAGGGGAAGTGTCCTGATGGAGCGGAAGGAGTAAGTGACATGATCAGGAAAGTTCCCCCAGAAAACTCTCTATCCTAGAACAGAAGGGAGTTAGTGGAAAAAGGATCAGTGGAACTGAAAGTGCAAGTCTGGCCGTGCTGCTACTCCTGCCTGACTGGGAAAACAACCTTTGGTTGCTCTAAAGAATCATGAGAATAGAAACATCTGCAGGCGTCATGGCAAGGCTAGAACCCGTCCTAGCACAGCTACGCTTGGCCATCATTTCCAAACAATGTGGTGGTGGTGTTGCGGTAGTGCTTAGGAGTCACCATCACGGATCAGGACCCCATTGTGCTAGGTGCTGTATAAGCACAGAATGAAAAGAGTCTGTCTCCCAATGAGCTTATAGTCTAAATATACAAGAGAGAGCAGGTGTAGATAGACAGATGGGGTAACAAGGAAATGGTGAGCTAATATGATGTAGTCTCTACAGCCCTTATCATGCAAAGAGAACAGTGAGTGAAGACTCCCCCTCCCCTCCCGGGCCTTACTGACTTCAGTGCTTGGCTAGCAGACACTTTCCCTTTGTCCTCAGTGGGGCTCCTGGCGCATACAGAGGTTTGCCTGTGCAGTTCCTTTATAACTGGAATTGTGGGGAGGGAGAGATTCAAGAGACGGCCGCATCACCCACAAGAGTCTGCTTGCACCAGTTTGACACCCACATCAGCAAAGCCAAGCAAACTTGGAAGGAGGTCATGGCATAGAAAGTAAAATAACTGCCAGTTAGCCAGATTATTACTTCAGTGACTAAAATAATGACTGTGGCTTGTGGTTACTTGCCACTTTCTTTGCTGCGGAACAGGGAGCTCAATCATTCTGTTGCTTGTGTGGTTTTAGTTTAATATATGCCTTTGCAACTTTGACAATTGCTTCCACGCACTTCTAAAACACTGTATCTAACTTTACAAAAGATGCTTAATAATAAGAACAAATATGTATGGTAGTGTTCTACCACGAAAAGACTGATCACTACTTAACAGAAGACCAAAATACCCTCTTAGGTCACCAAGCAACGTGTAGCATGACTGTCTCTTGAAAACATTAATATATACAAACAGGCGTGAAAGTGAAGAAGTCAAATGTATTTGACTCCGCTTCAGACTGGTTTAAACAAACCCAAACCCCAATCTGAAGAGTTATAAAGGGAAGCTTTTACAACAGGATGGCCTGCTTTTACAGTGCTTGGGGTTTGAACATCACCACCAGCTAGGTTCTTAGCACCATCAGATCGGGCTGTACCATCCAGTTCCTCTCCACCTCTCCCTGTCCCTCTTCATGGACCCTTCTCACGAGATACTACTCCTCAAGCAGGTTCACTCTCTACTGGCTTTGGCACTGGTGGGGGAGTTTCCGCCAGAACATTGGGGTCACGGCTTCTATTCCCAGTATCTTCTGGTGCCCAAATTCTTGACCCATTCTTGACCTTTGCAGCCCCAACAAATATATCAGATACATGAGGTTCTGAATGGTCACTCTATCGACTATCCTCCCTGCATTGTCTCAGAGTGACTTGTTTGCTGCTCTGGATCTTTAGGACGCCTACTTTCAAGTGGCAATTTTGCCAGGCCACTGAAAATGCTTTTGATTCATCATAGTGGAGTGCCATTTTCAGTACACTGTGCTTCCATTGAGCCTCTCTTCTGCCATTGGGGTTTTACCAAATGTATGGTGGTCATGACAGTGTATCTTGGGAAGAAAGGAATCCACATCTTCTCGTATCTGGATGACACTGAGAAGTAGGTCCAGAGAGGAAGTTCTTACTGACAACGATGCTAGACTATGCTTGCTCAACTGCCTGAGTCTCATCCAGGAAGTCAACTTTGGTTCCCACTTAAGTCCCTAATGAACTAGATTTTGTAATAGACTCTACAAGTTTGAAAGTGTTTCTGCCGACTGACGATTTGCAGGCTGAAGCACAGGTAACAAATCGCCTAAAGTCTCAGCCTTCCACAATAGTGTGGATGCGCCTGAGGTTCTTGGGCTACATGTCCACTTGCTTGCAAGTGGTCCAGTTTGCAAGGTTGTGCCTTTGCCCTCTCCAAATGTGGTGCAGGACAGTTTACCATCTCACTCTTCACCCCCTGGATAGATTGCTCTGTCTACCTCCTCTGGTCCTGGATTCCTTGCAGTGGTGGACATATCCAGAGAACATTTGCCATGGCATTCCCTTCATCCGGCCCTTGCCAGCCAGATCTGTTGTCACCAACTCCTCCCGGATGGGTTGGAGAGCACGCTTTGGGTTCATGGAAAGTTCAAGGCCTGTGGTCAGTGCAGGAGTCCTCACTGAATATAAACGTGCTGGAGCTTTGGGCCATCTACAGTGCACATCATGCTTTTCTGGACTGTATCAGGGGCTTACCGACAATACCACAGCGATGCATTATGTGAACAGGCAAGGGGGAACACACTCTCTAAGATGCTCTGCCAAGAGGCAAGCCAGTTGTGGTAGTTCTGCATCGAGGAGAGCATTAATCCAATAGCCAGCCACTTGCCCAGGGTCCAGAATCATCTCATGGACCATCTTAGCAGGAATTTTTCCCTTAGTTATGAGTGGTTTCTCAAGACAAGTGTCCTCCAGGTCATCTTCACAGCTTGGGGCATTCTGGCAGTCAACCTTCTTTGCTCTGAGGGACAACAGGAAATGTCATCTAATCTGCTCTCAAGGAGCCTAATTCTGGTGTCCATATCCAACACTTTCCATCTCAGCTGGCAGTCGGCTCTCCTGTATGTTTTCCCTGCGTCCCAGATCATCCCACAGGTCATCCTCAAGCTGAAAACGGATCACGCAAAGCTCATTCTTGTTGCCCTAGTATGGCTGAGGCAGTGCTGGTTCTCCGATCTTCACACTGTCATTTCAGCCTCCCATACCCCTTCTTCTTCATCCCGACCTACTTGCACAGAATCACGGTCATACATTGCGTCCCATGCTCAGCTCCCTATATCTCGTGGCGTGGTTGCTATGTGGCTGAATGGGGGGCGGGGGGAAAGAATGTAGTTCGGTGGCTGTTTGAACAGGTGCGATTCAACAGTTGAAAACCCTCTACCAGAATGGCGTATTCAGCAAAAATGGAAGCCATTTTTAGTGTGGTCATTGGCCCATGGAGCTCGACAGACTCTGGTTTCTGTCCAAGACATCTTGGTGTAATGGCTGCATCTTCAGTTGTTGGGCCTTGAGTGTAGCTCACTGAGAGTGTATCTGGCAACAATTTTAGTATTTCATTCTCCCATTCAGGGAAGATCCAGTACCATGGTAGCAAGATTCTTAAAAGGGCTTCTTCGTCTCCATCCTCTGCTCTGAGAGCCAGTTCCTCTGTGAACCTTAACACAGTCCTAGCAGCTTTAATGGGACCTCCGTTCAAGCCCATAGGTGCTGGAACTAGGAGTGCTGGGGGTGCTGTTGCACCCCTAGCATGAAGTAGTTTCCATTACATACAGGTTTACAGTTTCATTAACTATAAAAATTTGTTCCAGGACCACTATTGGCCCCTGGCATCTTGTCCCTTTCCACTTTTTGTGTCAGAAAACCATATTCTTGGTAGCATCCAGAAGGAGAGTCTGTGAGCTGCCAGCTCTGATAGCAGGGCCTCCTTATATGCAGTTCTCTAAGGGCAAAGTGACTTTATGACCGCACCCACAACTTTTGTCTAACGTGGTCTTTCAGTTTCATTTGGCGGTATATTTACCTGTGGTTTTTTTTTTTTCCCCATAAGCCACATACATCTCTGGAGGAGCAGTGCCTCCATACACACGATGTCTAGCTTTCTATATGGACAGGACTGAACCGTTCTGTGCTTTGCCTTGCCTGTTTGTGTCATATGCAGATCGTATGAAGACATAAGCGGTCTCCTCACAAATGATTTCTAAATGGATAACAGTCTGTATTAAGAGGACATATGAAATAGCTTCAGCTATGCCCCTCAGCGGGTAGAAACTCATTCTCCAAGAGCGCAAGCAAAATCAATAGCGCTCCTAAGTGACGTCTCAATATTGGACACTTGCTACATTGTCATCCATACATGGATTATGCCATTTCCCCATCTTCCAGGGCAGATGCAATTTTTGGTAGGGTTGTCCTGCAATATCCTTGTTTAGATAGACTGAGCTCCGCCTTCTGGTACTACTTGTGAGTCACCAAAATGGAATATATGGCTGCATCCAGGGCTGGCTCTAGGATTTTTGCTGCCCCAAGCAAAAAATTTTTTGGCCACCCCCGCTTTTTTTTGTGTCTCCCATCCCCGCCCCACCTCCTCCCCTGGGCGTGCCGCATTTCCCCCTCCCGCCCCATTGCTTCCTGCGGCTCCCCCCCTGCCCTAGCTCATCTCCACTCCGCCTCCTCCCCTGAACATTCCGCTGCTCCTCTTCTCCCCCTTCCCTCTCAGGCGAGGGAGAGGCAGCGCGCTCAGGGGAGCCGGCGGAGGCGGAGCGGAGGCGAGCTGGGGTGGCGGGGGCTCATTTCTAGGGGCAGCATGGCCGGCGCCAGAATGCCGCCCCTAGAAATGTGCCGCCCCAAGCACCCTGCTTGTTTTGCTGGTGCCTAGAGCCGGCCCTGGCTGCATCTACTCGAAGAAGAAGAAATGGTGACTTATTGTCAGTGTGGTTCTTCAAGATGTGATGCAAACGAGTATTCCACGACCCACCCTTGGTTCCCTCTGCATCAGAGTCTAGTCTCTGGCCGGTCGGTGTGAAGGAACGTTGGGGGTTTGGGCGAGTGCCACCTCGTATAGCCAGTGGAGGGACTGTTGCTGCAAGCCGTGAGCACTGCCCCCCTACGGGACTGCTAGGCAGAATTCTCTGGCTCTGCTGTGTTGGGCATGCAGACACACAAACAGAATAGGCATCTGCATCACATCTTGAAAAGCTCTATGCAACTGAAGAAAACGAAAGATGACTTGATATGGCAGTGTTAATCTATTCCATAAAATATCCACTCCACAGGTGGATGAAGTAGCAGCTGAATTGCTGTAGAAATTAATTTGCCTCACAGAATAAGTTGAATAAGGCACTAGAATAAATATGCAGGGTCTTGATGGAAGCCATCTTGTTTCTGTCTATCTCTGTCTCTCATTTTGTGTGTGTGTGTGTGTGTAGAGGGGGGGAGGGAGCGAGAGAGATGGTGACTTGCTCTATGCAAAGGGAGTAAGAAGACATAAGGTGTCCCTTTACCCTCCTTGTTTGGTAGAGCTCTTGGGGAAAGAGTTCTCTGCAGGGCTGCTACTCCTTGTCCAGCACACGGTGCACAAAGGTGAGAATTGGGTGGAGCCTTTCTTCTGGGGCTTCCCATTCCTGAGCAGTAGAGTTGAGCTGGTGCAGAGGAAATAGTAATCTGTGTCAAGTATAGGAGCTGGTACAGATTATTTTCCCTTGGAGCAAGGGGGAAACCAGGAACCAGAAACAGTCTGCTTCTGAAACAGTGCAGTTACATGCTGCCCACTACTTGGGGCAGAGCCATAACAGAGCTCTATATGACTGGCCATGAAGGTTGTGTCTCTATTGTTGGAGACAGCCATGCTGGGGATTGATGTTATCCTACTTGAAAAGTGATTTACAAAGGGAAAACCATTGTTCCTGTTTTTATTTTCCTTTGTTTTGTATGAAGACGTCCCAAAAGGTTTCCAAGTGTTACCCTTCACTCTTTTCCAAGAACAATCTCTGAGGATGATGGAGAACTGGTAGGATTATAGATATCACAGTTCCCAAGCAGGTGTAACCTGGCTAAGGGTGAAAATTATCTTTATTCCGATTCTTTAAAACATTTTTAGTTAAACAGGTAAAAACAAAAAAAATTCCTTATAAACTGAAGAAATAAAATATCTCTGGGTCTTCCAAAGAGAGCTCCAGCAAAACCAGGGAATGCCTGATTTATTATTGGCATTCCTGATATTTCTGTAATAAATAAGTTGGGAATAATAACAATACTAATAGAAAAATCTATTTTTTTTTCAGAAGAAAACCATGTCAACCATCTTCAAGTATCGTAAAGAACCCCCCCTTTTTTTCCTTTGCAGATCACCTTTTATGAATTTTTGACTCCATTGTTCTGTATGGGCAAGGAACTAAGTCTTTGTCACAGAAAATTCTAGTTTGATTAATCGGTATCAAAGAATGTTTTTATCTTTTGCATATCTAGACATCTTTTAGTCTATTTTGAGCCAAGTAATCTGAATCCATGGATCTTTCTGCCAGCTTTTGCTACTGCCTGATGTATCATTTAATAAGCAGCTGCAGAGTTGGGAGCAGATCAGTTTTGTCACACTCTCCCCAAAATATTACACAGGTGCAATGGAAAGTTAAGGTGTGCACCATGTAGGATGCACAGGTAACTCCTGGCTCACAGTTAAACATGCATTGTAGGGTGAACAAGCAAAGCAGCACAATGTCTAATTATTAAATCAAATTATTGTGGTTCTCTCTGATAGATTTTGATATAGCCCAGCGTAATGGTGAGGTGGAGGAGAGTTAGAGCTGTTTGAGCCCTCACCCCCAAATATCCTGTCAGGGTGGATAGCTGGGTTGGGTACTACATGGGCAAAGACAGGCATGAATAATTTTCCACTAAGAAAGTGTAACTGTCGTTGTCTGATTTGTGATCAAGTCAAGCAATGTCTCCAGCAGGAGCTAAATATTGGCAGGACCACTGTCGGAACTTACAGAGGCTGTGCATTTATGGAGCAATCTGGATCTCTGGCCTCCTAATGCTTCCTCCCATACTAAACATCTTTCTGGAACATGCAGTTGCTGGTGGACAGCTTAGTAAATTTACGTCCTAATTTGGCAAGGGCAGTGTAGTATCTTCCTTTCCAGTGTATAATTGGACACCTTTTAAAATCCTTAAGTGGTTCATTGATGTAGCAGCACACTGTTATTATTCTGCCTGTTGCCTGGTTGGCAAAGAAGCAACTTGTACCAGGTTTCTTCTAATGCTCCTGTCTATAAAATGTTGTGTCCTAGAACTGCTTCTCTAGCCACTGCTGGGAAATGAGTTCTGTGAGGTAATTGCTGGAGCAGCTGCTTCCTACACTGTGCCCAACTGAGAAGTATATTTTGTCATGCCAGTTGATTTGCCATTCCTGCACAGACACAGTTCTGTGACCATCCTAATTTGGGCTGTCTTCTGGTGAAGCTGTGAAGGCTTGAACCTTGGATCCATTAGTGAACCAGACTTCTTTATGCACACTTAATTCGTCAGGAAAATGTTTTTGTGAGAAACGTTTCATGCTGCCCAAGTCTTAGACGTGGTCTGGTTTGACTCAGCAGATGTATCTCTTGTGACAGTCTCAAATGGGGCAAGTTCTGTGCATATTTGCTGTGTCAGATTTCATTGAGCGTGAGGGTAGTTTGGAAATAGTGTAATCTAAGAAGTATACAAGCACAGCTTGTTTCCATACATGAAGGTGTGCAAGGTGCAGCTTTTTGATCCTTTTCACCCTGTATAATAAACAGGATTTTCACAGCCTTAGAAGGGAGACTGAAATGACCCACTTTTTTTCTGTTGAAATCAAATTCCTCATGTTCATGGATTATTGGAAGAAATGGAAACATTTATTTAGACTGAAAAAATTTATGCAACATGCCATGTTTGTAAATGCACTGCCTCTAAAGAGTGTTCAGCCATCACCACTGGCAAGCATGGTGTTCTCAGTCCTTGTGACAAAAACCAGCCCCTTATTTGTACCTCAGGTCCAGAGTTTTAGTTATATTTCAGGCACAACTGTTAGAGCCTTGGTGCAAGTGACTCTCCAACAAACGATGCCAATGAGAAGTGAGACTCACCTTCCACCCCCTCCAGCTCTTAGCCCACACAACAGAGACTTGATATGGCCAGGTGTACATATTGGGAATTTCTATAGAACAGAAAATAAATCTTAAAGGAGAACTTGTAGCTCTGAGCACTGAAGGAATGTCTGGAAATAGGAATTTAGCATGGAAAATAGCATATCTCTAGCTACCATTTGGTATTTTTCAAGTGAGAGCTGTAGCTCTCACAAAACTTCTGATTTAAGCGGTGCATTTTCTTTTGTAAGTTTGTTGAATAACAACTTTTTGGCAATAGTGTTACCAACTGGAGCCTTCCTATAGGTGGACTAGCAGTTCTGGTGGCAGACACAGTAGTATGCTAAGAGGTGATGGTGGTTGCAGAGGGAACGACAGTCATTGGACTGGTGGTTTCAGGATTGTCTCTACTATTGTATAGCACTGTTCTCACCAACAGACCTCAATAGTGAATACTTAAGAGGGGTTGGAGGGATGATGTTGCTAGCTCATCATATTCTTTTTTTTTCTTTTGTGAGCTTTTACTGATTGAGGAAAACACACCATGCAGATGACATGCGGCTCCTTCCTGTGAGAGTGGGACTATCGCCTGTGGACTGTAATTTGAAGTCTTTAAATCATAATGTGAGGACTTCAGTAACTCAGACAGAAGTTATGGGTCTATTACAGGAGTGGGTGGGTGAGGTTCTGTGGCCTGCAATGTGTAGGAGGTCAGACTAGATGATTATGATGGTCCCTTCTGGCCTTAAAGTCTGAGTCTGTGACTGGCCCTTAATGTGGAACTTATGAATAGGCAGAACACAAAGTGTAGCAGGAACAGAAATGGAAAAAGATCTTGTAATGCTACTGTGCACTGTGATTTGTATCCATTTCAGTGGATTCCCCTGAATGAGGATAGTGGTTAATAGAGGACGTTCTCAGTTTTCCCAGTTTTTGAAGTGCTGCAACTCAGTAACCCCAAGAACTTGTTCATAGGTTCAAGGTTTCCTTTGGTAGGCAGGAGTATCTGCGGGTTGGAGGACTCCTACTTGTTTTTTTTTCCCAGGCTAAGACTGATTGTTAGGATTCAGTTCTCCACAAATGCTGCTAACATTATCTTCTGAAGAGCTATCCACATGTCCATGCTCTGGCACAATATTAAGTTTCCTCTGTCCTACCTGTGCTTGCAGCTGCAGCCATGTCAATCTGCATCCCTTTACACAGCAGAAGCACGAGCTGTCCTATTTTAGAATCCAGTTGAGGGTAGTAAGGTTCCTTCCCAGCCAACAGATGTTTCTTCTTTGTCAGACAAAGCGTTGGTGTTTGATACTTGTTTGCTCGCTGAGACAGTGGGGCCGTTATCTTTGCTTCCGTCGCCACTACTACCAGTAGCTGTTTTCTTTGCTAACTTGACTCTGCTCTTTTCAGGGTTGCTACTTACTTGTGCTTTGTGTGGTGCAAATGACACCCATAGGTACAAGTGTATATGATAGAAGACGCTCTCCCCCTAGCAGTGGAGACACAAAAGAACCCCTCTTAATTTGTCAGTAGTGCAAATGGATCAATTGGTATTTCTTGTTAAGAGCAACAGAGCATTAACTCTCAGGATAGAACAACAGATGACAAAGCACCTCTCTTAGGGAGAAAGAACATCAATCCCCGAACCTGGAAAGAGCAGTGGTTGCCCTTTCTTAAGGGATCTGATCTACCATTTGTCAGAGTAGCTTTGCTGTTTGCCTGATGCAGAGCAATGCATACTGTCCCAATTGCGGTGGCCCAGTTGGGCCTTATGAATGTAGCAGAAAGATGCTTTGGCTCAAACAAAAATTTCAGTGTCTGACAGTAGCTCTTACCAGTTGTCATCTTATGCTGAGTATTACTTGACACAGGAGACTGAATCAGCAGAGCAGCAGCTGGCAGGACAAAAAGAGCCAAGGTCAAAGCATGTGTCTTATTTGTGTAAAAGAGGAACAGTGTACCTACTGCCAAGCAATGAGGGCACAAATAGTGAGGGCCCTTATCAACTGAGCAAATGAATCACTTGGCAACAGCATTATAGGAGCCTGCACCTCAAATACTTGCAGTGATGGTAGTACACCATTATGGGAATGGCTTTTTTTCTCCACTCTCTGCTTCATCCTTTCTAAATCTAATGTACGTTTGCTTTACTTTGTTTTATAGGAAAGGAACATCCCACCTACTCCAGTCTCCAAAGCAGCTTCTGCTTTGTGAAACGATTTCCTGCTGGGCTATGAAGTGTCTTGGCAATGTCTGATGAATGCACTAATTTTTTAGCATCATTTTCATATGTCAATACAGTCAGACCTCAGTAACCTGAACCCTGTTTAACCAAACCCCTCAGTTACCCAAGGTCACCGAGGTTTGATTTCATTGCATAAGTCTTCATGTGTTTGGTGCACTGGTTACATGTCAGCACATAAATCTTTCCCTACACTGGCAGGTAAATAGACGAGATGACCTATTAGGCTTTTTCCTTCTTTAACTTCTAGGATTCTATGTCTGGAAACCCTGGAACTCGGCTACCTCTGGCTCCTTCTGAGCCAACTGGCTGGGGGAAGGAAGCTGTCTGTCAGTGACTGAGGAAACCCTTCAACAGGCTTTAAATTGTGTGCTGCCTCAAGGGACCCTAACTCCAGGCCTTCACAGTCTGCAGAGCAGGGTCCCCCAGTTATTCAGACCCACGATTGTTTGGAGATTTCATGTGTCCCCCAAGACCTGTGGATAACAATCATAGAATCATAGAATATCAGGGTTGGAAGGGACCTCAGGAGGTCATCTAGTCCAACCCCCTGCTCAAAGCAGGACCAATCCCCAACTAAATCATCCCAGCCAGGGCTTTGTCAAGCCTGACCTTAAAAACTTCTAAGGAAGGAGATTCCACAACCTCCCGAGGTAACGCATTCCAGTGTTTCACCACCCTCCTAGTGAAAAAGTTTTTCCTAATATCCAACCTAAACCACCCCCACTGCAACTTGAGACCATTACTCCTCGTTCTGTCATCTGCTACCTCTGAGAACAGTCTAGATCCATCCTCTTTGGAACACCCTTTCAGGCAGTTGAAAGCAGCTATCAAATCCCCCCTCATTCTTCTCTTCTGCAGACGAAACAATCCCAGTTCCCTCAGCCTCTCCTCATAAGTCATGTGTTCCAGTCCCTGAATCATTTTTGTTGCCCTTCGCTGGACGTTTTCCAATTTTTCCACATCCTTCTTGTAGTGTGGGACTCAAAACTGGACACAGTACTCCAGATGAGGCCTCACCAATGTCGAATAGAGGGGAATGATCACGTCCCTTGATCTTCTGGCAATGCCCCTACTTATACAGCCTAAAATGCCATTGACCTTCTTGGCAACAACGGCACACTGTTGACTCATATCCAGCTTCTTGTTCACTGTAACCTTACGTCCTTTTCTGCAGAACTGCTGCCTAGCCATTCAGTCCCTAGTCTGTAGCGGTGCATGGGATTCTTCTGTCCCAAGTGCAGGACTCTGCACTTGTCCTTGTTGAACCTCATCAAATTTCTTTTGGCCCAATCCTCTAATTTGTCTAGGTCCCTCTGTATCCTATCCCTACCCTCCAGTGTATCTACCTCTCCTCCTAGTTTAGTGTCATCTGCAAACTTGCTGAGGGTGCAATCCACACCATCCTCCAGATCATTTATGAAGATATTGAACAAAACTGGCCCGAGGACCGACCGTTGGGGCACTCCACTTGATACTGGCTGCCAACTAGACATGGAGCCATTGATCACTACCCGTTGAGCCCGACAATCTAGCCAACTTTCTATCCACCTTATAGTCCATTCATCCAGCCCATACTTCTTTAACTTGCTGGCAAGAATACTGTGGGAGACCACATCAAAAGCTTTGCTAAAGTCAAGGAACAACACATCCACTGCTTTCCCCTCATCCACAGAGCCAGTTATCTTGTCACAGAAGGCAATTAGATTAGTCAGGCATGACTTGCCCTTGGTGAATCCATGCTGACTGTTCCTGATCACTTTCGTCTCCTCTAAGTGCTTCAGAATTGATTCCTTGAGGACCTGATTTTTCCATGATTTTTCCAGGGACTGAGGGGAGGCTGACTGACCTGTAGTTCCCCGGATCCTCCTCCTTCCCTTATTTAAAGATGGGCACTACATTAGCCTTTTTCCAGTCGTCCAGGACTTCCCCCGATCACCATGAGTTTTCAAAGATAATGACCAATGGCTCTGCAATCACATCCGCCAACTCCTTTAGTACTCTTGGATGCAGCGCATCCAGCCCCATGGATTTGTGCTCGTCCAGCTTTTCTAAATACTCCCGAACCACTTCTTTCTCCACAGAGGGCTGGTCACCTCCCCATGCTGTGCTGCCCAGTTCAGCAGTCTGGGAGCTGACCTTGTTTGTGAAGACAGAGGCAAAAAAAGCATTGAGTACATTAGCTTTTTCCACATCCTCTGTCAGTCGGTTGCCTCCCTCACTCAGTAAGGAGCCCACACTTTCCTTGACTTTCTTCTTGTTGCTAACATACCTGAAGAAACCCTTCTTGTTACTCTTGCTAGCTGCAACTCCAGGTGTGATTTGGCCTTCCTGATTTCACTCCTGCATGCCCGAGCAATATTTTTATACTCTTCCCTGGTCATTTGTCCAACTTCCACTTCTTGTAAGCTTCTTTTTTGTGTCTAAGATCAGCAAGGATTTCACTGTTAAGCCAAGCTGGTCATCTGCCATATTTACTATTCTTTCTACACATCGGGATGGTTTGTCCCTGTAACCTCAATAAGGATTCTTTAAAATACAGCCAGCTCTCCTGGACTCCTTTCCCCCTCATGTTATTCTCCCACGGGATTCTGCCCATCAGTTCCCTGAGGGAGTCAAAGTCTGCTTTTCTGAAGTCCAGGGTCTGTATTCTGCTGCTCTCCTTTCTTCCTTGTGTCAGGATCCTGAACTCGACCATCTCATGGTCACTGCCTCCCAGGTTCCCATCCACTTTCGCTTCCCCTACTAATTCTTCCTGGTTTGTGAGCAGCAGGTCAAGAAGAGCTCTGCCCCTAGTTGGTTCCTCCAGCACTTGCACCAGGAAATTGTCCCCTACACTTTCCAAAAACTTCCTGGATTGTCTGTGCACCGCTGTATTACTCTCCCAGCAGATATCAGGGTGATGGAAGTCTCCCATGAGAACCAGGGCCTGTGACCTAGTAACTTCCGTTAATTGCCGGAAGAAAGCCTCATCTACCTCATCCCCTTGGTCTGGTGGTCTATAGCAGACTCCCACCACAACATCACCCTTGTTGCTCACACTTCTGAACTTAATCCAAAGACTCTCAGATTTTTCTGCTGTTTCCTACCGGAGCTCTGAGCAGTCATACTGCTCCCTTACATACAATGCAACTCTTCCACCTTTTCTGCCCTGCCTGTCCTTCCTGAACAGTTTATATCCATCCATGACAGTACTCCAGTCATGTGAGTTATCCCACCAAGTGTCTGTTATTCGAATCACATGATAATTCCTTGACTGTGCCAGGACTTCCAGTTCTCCCTGCTTGTTTCCCAGGCTTCTTGCATTTGTGTATAGGCACTTGAGATAACTTGCTGATAGTCCCTCTTTCTCAGTATGAGGCAGGAGCCCTCCCCTCTCATGCGCTCCTGCTTGTGCTTCCTCCCGGTATCCCACTTCCCCACTTAGCTCAGGGCTTTGGTCTCCTTTCCCCGGTGAACCGAGTTTAAAGCCCTCCTCACTAGGTTAGCCAGCCTGCTTGCGAAGATGCTCTTCTCTCTCTTCGTTAGGTGGAGCCCGTCTCTGCCTAGCACTCCTTCTTGGAACACCATCCCATGGTCAAAGAATCCAAAGCCTTCTCTCCAACACTACCTGCGTAGCCATTCGTTGACTTCCACGATTCGACGGTCTCTATCCAGGCCTTTTCCTTCCATGGGCAGGATGGACGAGAAAACCACTTGCACCTCAAACTCCTTTATCCTTCTTCCCAGAGCTATGTAGTCTGCAGTGATCTGCTCAAGGTCATTCTTGGCATAATCATTGGTGCCCACGTGGAGAAGCAGGAAGGGGTAGCGATCCGAGGGTTTGATGAGTCTCAGCAGTCTCTCCATCACATCGTGAATCCTAGTTCCTGGCAAGCAGCAGACTTCTCAGACTTTTCCCGGTCGGGGCGGCAGATAGATGACTCAGTCCCCGTGAGGAGAGAGTCCCCGACCACCACCACCTGCCTCCTTCTCTTGGGAGCGGTGGTCATGGAACCCCCAACCCTAGGACAGTGCATCTCATGCCTTCCAATCAGCGACGTCTCCTTCTGTTCCCTTCCCTCAGATGTATCATCTAGTCCACTCTCCGCATTAGTACCTGTGGAGAGAACATGAAAACAGTTACTTACCTGTATCTGCATTGCTGGTACATGAATGCTCCCCTTTCTTCTTCTGGAGGTCACATGCTGCCAAATTTCTTCACCGTCCTCCTGTCCCCGCAGTGCAGCCTCCTCTGAATTTTCAGAGTGTTGTGTCCGTAGAAGCATATCCTGACATCTGTCCAGGAAATCTTCAGTTTCTCTTATGCAACGCAGGGTCGGTACTTGTTTCTCGAGACCTTGAACCTTCTCTTCCAATATGGAGACCAAGTTGCTTCTACCACATAGTGTTCTGCTGCCCTTTCATTTTGAACTGCTGTAATATTATGAGAGAAGAGTCTAATAGCACTTGAAATGGAGGCTGGAGGTGGTGTATTTACAGCCCTGGTTTGTCTTGATTTTCTTGAGGCCCAAGTGACCTGTGAGCTATCTCCCAGATATGAGGGGGAGGGGCAAGACACTCAGAACTAAGCCTTCTTTCTCTGAGCTTTTCCCTCCAGCAGTTTTTGCTCCCAGCCGCCAGAGGTGGCTGTTCTCACTACTGTTGAAGGCTTCCCCTTTTCTCTCAGGCAGCTTTTCATAGCTGTCCCATTGGCTTTAACAGGCAGGAAACAGGGCCACCTGCCTTGGCACCCCCTGCCCTCCAATTGTCCCTCAAGTGCAGCAGCAACACTAATCCTCCTCCAGAGAGGTAAAAAGGAGGAAGTGGAAGAGGAAGATGGACGTAAGTACAGAGAATACAGCTTCTGCTCTGTAGCCCCCCAGATTGCATGGCGGTGACCAGGGCAGACACGGTTCTGTTGATCCAACATGTCTCCTGCTATAGCTTCTGTTTCTGTAGAGTGCCTGGAATCACCCAAATCTTCCATCCAGGGCAGGGTAGTTGTGGAAATATTGCCAGCGCTCCATTGATGGGGCAAATCCTCCCCATAGCACTGTTCTCCAGAGGAGGTAGCATACGCTGCCATGCGCCATCAATGCAATGTAATTGAGGTACTGTGTAACTCAGGGTAAGATGGAAATATGAATGATCAATGTAGGAGTCTTTTCCCCATGGTTTATACTTTGCTTAATTTTCTTTGACCGTTTTTTCTCACTTTATAAAATGTAAATGTTTCTTTGGAGGCTTCTTGCTGGATCAACATTTGTATTTAAAATGTTTGAAAACAGAGTAGACCTACACATCTTCACATAACTGGTACGTCGGCAGACAACATGCCATGGACCTGATTCTCCTCTCACTGAAACTCAGGAGTAATGCCATTGAAATCAGTGGTGCCTCACCTGTATAAAGCCAATGAAAGTGAGAAGAGCATAAGGTTCATGATCATTTGAGTGTCTCAGCTCCCTGGGGGTCATTTTGGAAAGTACTCATAGCCACTACCACTGAATTGTGAAGACAAGTTGGAGTCTGCATTTCTAGCTTTAAGACGACACTGCAGCCAGCATACTGCATAAATTGAAATATAAAAAACAATTATATTTGCTTCTGTCTTAAGATCTGCTTGTGTTTTAATATTCCTCCAGAGATTTTATTACCTATAAAAAGTAGGCTATACTGTAAACAGAATGAGAGATACCTGGCAAGACTTGTGGAAGATGATCACTCCAAGGTGCCTCACTGAGGGGCACCATTTCCTCCTTGTGAACTCTAGTTGTTCTGCTATTCCTGTTGAAGCATACTGTCATGGCACTGAAGCAGTGTGGCAGTATTTACGTAACCCTACCTACAGTGGAGGAGGAAATGTTTGAGTTCAAATGCAGCATTTTATTCTCTTCTATAGGTAGATTGGCTTCCAGTGGAGCAGCATGAGGGCATCAGAGAGGCCCGAGGCAAGATGTAATGTCACTTTTTCAATCCAAGGGTGAAGAAGGGGCAACGGAAATGAGATAAGTGTTGAGTAAACAAGAGAAAAACAGAAGCAGAAGAAAAAGATGAGAAATATAGGCGGGAAGTGAAGAGGCAGGCTAGAGTGCGAGGCGAGATAAAGGGTAACATTTGCAAAAGCACCATACTTAAGAGTTACTTAAGAACCTATGTCCCATTGACTTTCAATGAGAATAAGTCTCTGAAGTCCCTTAGCCACTTTTGAAAATGGAACTAAGGTTCCTAAGTCACTTAGGTGCTTTTGAAAATTTTACCCAAAATCCATCTTACCAAAAAAAAGCTGCTTTTGTCAGTCAAGCCTGTTCAGACATCAGGAAATGCAAGAAGCAATGGAGCAGAGCATCTAACCAAAGCTGAGAGAGAAGAAAAAGTTAATGCATAGGAAACTAATGGGAGCTGAGATGAAAGAATGTCCTTTAATGGCTTCCAGATGAGGGAGGAAGGGCTCTTGGAATGATTTTGCTATGAATCAGTTACACTGGTAGTTCAGATCTCTGCCAGGACTGTGCAGCTGGACTCCATAGAGCATCAAAACCAACTAATTCCTAAATAGATAAGGTTGTATGGTGGGTGGGGTTCCCCCCCCATTCAAATTTCAGCCTTCATGCACTGTTCAGCATGGGGCAAACACTTTGGCACCAGAGCTCTTCTGCCACCAGGAACTCTAGGGAGATCATTTCTGGGCCTGAGTTCTGCTAGCAATACTAATTAGTGCTTAGGTACCATAGTACGAGGTGCTATGCTTCCCTTAGATAGCAATTCCATGTGCCTGGAAAACCCCCAAATTCAGCCTCAGTTAGGGTGTCTCTAGCCAAGGAGTCATTGTACGGCAAATTCCCCACGTACCCCACTCTACACTGTATCAGCATTTGCTGATTAAATAACATTCTTTAATGTGACACTATTACTGCACATCTTCTGGCAGAATTTCATTAAATCTCCACTTATTTGCGTAATTCAGTTTAAAATGTAAGTGCACTTCTTCAGAGAGCTGCAAGGGAAAAACAGTGTGTCTATGTACAACTGCAAAGTGGAAGAGCCAGTTCACTGGAAGTTAATTTGCTACATGCTGCAAAGGCTAATGAGGATTCTGCACTACACAGGTAAAGAAAAAGGGTAGGTAGGTAAAGAACACCGTTCTTTAATGCCTCGGCAGTAGTTTATGGAATACTTGTTTAAATTTTTACATGATGTCATTGAAGTCCTATGGCAAAATTTTGAAAAGGAGAGTGCTACAGTACTTGTGCCCTATGGTGGGTAGGTATGACTGATGCATATGCACCAAATCTGACAATGACTTAAAATTTTCCCCCAGAACCTCACACATTATATCCTAGCTACTTTACCCTATTCTAAATGGAAGATGAATATTTGAATCTCATTTGCAATGTATTGCTTGGAAAAGGAAAGGGCATGGGGAAGAGCAGTGGAAAAAGTCTAGTCTGAAGCCCCCCCACCCCCTTAGGCATAGTCAGGTTAATGAGAAAGAGGTTCCAACCAACATTATCCTATATCTTCTGGGTGTTCTGTTCCAGCAGCTTCTCCTCTTAAACCAAGACCTAGATAGCATGGTGACGGGTGCACTAAAAATAGAAAACTAGGTTGAAGATAAGAAGCTTCTCTAATCACAAGAACTTCGAGGAGAAGACCCATTCCTGAAACACTACCTTTTCCCTGACAGATGTCTTCCTGAGCTGTTGGATGCAAAAGTGCAATGTTATGGTTTAAAAATAAAACACTGTGAGTAGGAAATTCCAAAAGTAAAGGTTTCTGCTGCAACACTAACTCTTTGCCAATGGAGCTTGTAAGTTCTTTGAACCACATTTATTAATCTATGCAAATAATAATAATATGCAATAGCAAAGGTACCGGAAGCTCCCCTGTCTGTGTCTAGGTGGCTTGTTGCATTTTAAACTCTTCCACCCCTGTTAGCCAAAGCTTTGGCTTTTGATCTGACAGTAACCTCTTGCTTCAGGAGCTGAGCTTGTAGATTCCTGTAGCCAAATACAGGCCTGATCTTGCAGCCATTGAAATCAGTGGGAGTCTGTCCGTTGACTTTAGGAGGTCTTTATTGCACAATTCATATCTTTCCATCTCTAAGGACCAAATCCTTGTTGTTCTGGCATCTGTAGGAAGGTTCCAATTGATTTTAGTAGGATCATGAGATTGGCTTAAAAATAATGATATTTTAAAAATAATAAATGTTGGGTCTCTTTATTTGCCTTCTGCATTTTCAGCATAGTCACATTTTCAAGCTTTTCTCTGGAACCACAAGGGCTAGATGCTTTTTTAAAAGTGGAGATTCTCCTATAGTTATGCGATTCCAGAAGCTGTGGCTTTAAGAAACGCATGAAATTTTGTGATGTCAGTGATTAAAATCATAGGAGTTGGCAACGTGAAATTGACCCATTTAGACATTTGTACTGCTATTATTTTAAAAACAATTGTTTTGCTAAATTGCACTGCTTCCCAGGATAGAATTCTCCATCATGTAAGTATGGCCTATATTCTTTGTACCTAGTTGTTTGCATTTACTTTTGGCCATATTAAAACACTTATTGTTTGATTGCACCCAGCTTACTGAGTGAACCAGATCTCCCTGTATCTGTGACCTGTCCTCTTCATTATTTACCACTTTCCCCAAACTTTGTGTCATCTGCAAACTTTACAGTGAGTTGTTTTTCCAGATCATTGATAAAAATGGCAAAATAGCATATGGCCAAGGACCAGTCCCTGTGGGCTCCCCTAGAAACATGCTGAATCAATGATGATCCTCTGTTTACAATTACAATTTAAGACCTCTCAATCAGCCACTTTTCAATCTATTTAACATGTGCCATGTTAATTTTATATCATTCCAGTGTTTTAAAGACAATGTTGTGCCTTGCCTAGTCAATGCCTTACAGAAGTTTAAGTATATTACACCAGCACTATTGCCTTTATGAACCAAACTCCTCATCTCATCAAAAAAAGATATCAAGTTAGTATGATAGGATCTATTTTCCATAAACCCATGTTATTTTGTATTAATTATATTAGTCTACTTTAATTCTCTTTTAGGCAAGACCTAAGAATTGCCATACCAATGATCCATCTCACCCAGTATCTTGTCTCCCATACCAGAGCTTCAGGGCAAGTGTACAGAACAAAGCAGTTGGAGTGTCTTCCCAATCTTTCCCGCTCTGGCAGTCCGAGGTTTAGGGTTGCATCCCAGACCATCTTGGCTAATGGCCATTAGTGGACTTATCCTTCATGAACTTATCTCATTCTTTTTTGAACCCAGTTATACTTTCGGCCATCACATCTCATGGCAATGAGTTCCACAGGTATAACTGTGTGTTGTGCGAAAGAGTACTTTCTCTTCTTTGTGTTAAGCCTGCTGCCTATTAAATTCATCAGGTGACCCTGGGTTTTGGAAGTGGGAAAGGGTAAATAACTTTTTCCACAACATGAATGATTTTACAGACCCCTATCCTATCCCACCTTAGTCGTCTCTTTTCTAAACTGAACAGTCCTAATCTTTTTAGACTTTTCTAGTATGGAAGCCATTCCATACCCTTTATCATCTTTTTTGCCCTTCTCTGAACCTTTTCTAGTTCCATTATATACTTTTTGAGGTGGGGTGACCAGAACTAGATACACTATTCAAAGTGTGGCCTCCCCATGGATGTGTTTAATGGCATTATATTTTCAGTCTTACTTTCTATCCTTTTCTTAATAGTTTCCTAACATTTTGTTAGCCTTTTTGATCACTACTGTGCGCTGAGCTTAAGTTTTCAGAGAACTATCCACAGTGATTCCAAGATCTTTCTTGAGTGGTAACAGCTTATTTAGAACCCATCATCAAATAAGTGTAGTTGTGATTATTTTTTCAAATGTGCATTATTTTGCACTTAACAATGTTGAATTTCATCTGCCATTTTATTGCACAGTCACCCAGTTTTGTAACCCCTTTCACTGTGCTTTTGGACTTAACTATCTTGAGTAATTTTGTGTCATCTGCAAACTTTACCACTCTACTGTTCGCTCCCTTTTCCATGTCATCTGTGAATATGATGAACAACACTGGTCCCAGTAGAGATCCTTGGGGGACTCTGCAGTTTACCTCTCTATATGTGAAAACTGACCATTTATTCCTACCCTATGTGTCCTATCTTTTAACCAGTTACTGATCAATGAGACAAGTATCAGAGGGGTAGCTGTGTTAGTCTGGATCTGTAAAAGCGGCAAAGAGTCTTGTGGCACCTTATAGACTAACAGACGTATTGGAGCATAAGCTTTCGTGGGTGAATACCCATTTCGTCGGATGCTGCTTTTACTGATGCATGAGAGTACCTTCTCTCTTATCCCATTATTAGTTTCTTTAAGAGCCTTTTGGTGAGGGACCTTTTCAAAGGCTTTCTGAAAGTCCAAGTATACTGTATTGACTAGATCACCCTTTCCAAGTGGTTGTTTACACCCACAAAGAATTCTAATAGATTGGTGGGGCATGAATTCATTACCAAACCTGTGTTGACTCCTCCCCAACAAATAGTGTTTATCTATATGTCTGATAATTCTGTTCTTTAGTTTCTACCAATTTGCCTGATACTGAAGTTAGGCTCACTGGCCTGTAATTGCCAGGATCACTTCTGGAGCCATTTTTAAAAATTGGTTTTACATTAGCTATTTTCCAATCATCTGTTACAGAGGCTTGTTCCAGTGATGGGCTACATACTACAGTTAGTAGTTCTGCAGTTTCATATTTGAATTCCTTCAGAACTCTTGGGTGAATATCAAAATTATTGCTGTTTAATTTATCAATTTGTTATGAAACCTCCTCTACTGATACATCAGTGTGGGATAGTACTTCAGATTTTTTGCCCTAAAAGGATAGCTCTGATGTGGGGATTTCCCCCACATTGTCTGTAGTGAAGACCGATGCAAAAAAAATTATTTAGCTTCTCAGCAGTGGCCTTGTCTTCCTTGAGTTCTCCTTTAGCAGCTTGGTTATAAAGTGGCCTCACTGCCTGCTTGGCACACTTCTTCCTTCTGATTCACTAAGAAAATTCTTACTGTTTACTTTTTGCATCTTTAGCAAATTGTTTCTCCAATTCTTTCTCCCATATTAGTCCCATATCTGCCATTCTATTTTCTTCCCTGGGACTGATATCAGACTGACAGGCTATGATTACTCAGGTCATCCCATTTACACTTTTTAAATACTGGGACAACATTCACTTTCTTCCAGTCTTCTGAAACTTCCTTGGAGTTCCAAGAGTTATTGAAAATCAACATTAATGGTCCAGTGAGCTCCTCAGCCAGCTCTAATAAAACTCTTGGATGTAAGTTATCTGTATCTGTTGATTTAAAAAATGTCTAACTTTAGTTGTTGTTTAACATCCCTCTGAGATACTAGTGGAATGGGAATTGTTATGAGGAGTAAGAGGGTACTTTGCTCTCATTGTTCATTCAAGCTCTGGCCTTTCTGTTGAGACAATAAAGAATGTGGCAATTGCCATTTCCTTACCCTTTCCCTCCACCCCTCCAAGCAAATGTGGACACCTTTTTATTATGAACTGGGCTGAAAGACACAACTCACCCACTTATTTCTCATAGGCCATCAAGTGGCAATCAGATGAAAATGACTTTTAGCTGCCTGGCCGTCGACTTGAGCTAGAGATGTGGAAGAGAAAGACTTCACATTACATTACTTGTCCCCTGAGCCATTCATTCCCCCAATATAGCTGTTGATGCTGATATCAGTGAGTGGCATGCAGTGTCATTTCAAGATGAGAGACTACAGCAGAGTGAAAAATAATCCTCTGGACATAAATCCCATGACACTGGAGTAGCAATTAACAGCCTGGTCTTTCCTCACTGGGAGACGATTAACATTTAGATTACTGCCAAACATTTAAACCCCTCCCCCCAAACAAAAATAAAAAACCCTAACCCATTCCAAATGACCTATACGTAGCTTCAGATTATCCTTGTTAAATGAAGCACATTTGTTGGTATAGGAATGCAATTTTAATCATTTTTGTACTGGGAACCAAAGGCAGTGCCGTGAGGTTACCATAACATTTGGAGGTGGAAATATGCTTAGAATTTCTGGCAGTTGTAGCTACGGGCATGTGATTGGCCATGCTCTGCGTCAAGGCTATGCAGAAAACTGGGTGGTTGAGTGGGTGGGTAAAGGAATCATTACGCAGACCAGCTAGACTGTGTGTCATTTTGTCAATAAAGGCTTTATAAAAATCAGAAAGAAGCCATCTGGAACTGGGGCTTTGCCAGACAGAAGAGACTTAATAGCTTCTTGAATTTCAGCAGTAGAAACTGGGTCATGGAGGGAGTCAGCCATGTGCTCAGGAATGGCGGGGAGCTGTAGTTTTATTTAATAAGTGAGAGGGCTTAAGATAACTCTTGGGATTGGTAGGGAGGGGAACAGAGCTCTGTTGAGTGAACATAGCTGCTGGTAAATATGCAAAAAGAAATAATTTGTTTTTTTTGAACTAAGTTTGTCAGTCTCATCATTGACAATAAGCATAAGATTTTGCTACATAAGTACTGTTAAATCATCCTCCTTTCTAGCTTCCCCATTCATACAGTAAGAACATAAGAACGGCCATAATGCATCACACCGAAGGTCCATCTAGCCCAGTATCTTGTCTTCTGACAGTGACCAAAAGGTGCCTCAGAGGGAATGAACAGAACAGGTAATCATCAAGTGATCTGTTACCTGTTGCCCATTCCCAGCTCCTGGCAAACAGAGGTTAGGGACACCATCCCTGCCCACCCTGGCTAATAGCCATTGATGGACCTATCCTCCATGAATGTATCTAGTTCTCTTTTGAACCCTGTTATCATCTTGGCCTTCACAACATCCTCTGGTAAAGAGTTCCACAGGTTCACTGTGCGTTATGTGAAGAAATACTTCCTTTTGTTAGTTTTAAACCTGCTGCCTATTAATTCCATTTGGTGACCCCTAGTTCTTGTGTTATGAGAAGGAGTAAATAACACTTAGAATCATAGTCTCATAGAAGATTAGGGTTGGAAGAGATCTCAGCAAGTCATCTCGTCCAACCCCCTGCTCAAAGCAGGACCAACACCAACTAAATCATCCCAGCCAGGGCTCTGTCAAGCCAGGCCTTAAAAACCCTCTAAGGATGAAGATTCCACCACCTCCCTAGGTATCCCATTCCAGTGCTTTACCACCCTCCTAGTGAAACAGTGTTTCCTAATATCCAACGTAGACCTCCCCCACTGCAGCTTGAGACCATTGCTCCTTGTTCTGTTATCTGCCACCACTGAGAACAGCCGAGCTCCATCCTCTTTGGAACCCCTCTTTCAGGTAGTTGAAGGCTGCTATCAAATCCCCCCTCACTCTTCTCTTCTGCAGACTAAACAAGCCAAGTTCCCTCAGCCTCTCCTCGTAAGTTATGTGCCCCAGCCCCCTGATCATTTTCGTTGCCCTCCGCTGGACTCTCCAGTTTGTCCAACCCTTCCTTATTTACTTTCTCCACACCAGTCATAATTTTATAGACCTCAATCATATCCCCCCTTCACTGTCTCTTTTTCAAGCTGAAAAGTCCCAGTCTTATTAATCTCTTCTCATATGGAAGCCGTTCCATACCCCAATAATTTTTGTTGACTTTTTCTGAACCTTTTCCAATTCCAATATATCTTTTTTGATATGGGACGACCACATCTGCATACAGTATTCAAGATGTGGGCATACCATGGATTTATATAGAAGCAATATGATATTTTCTGTCTTATTAGCTATCCCTTTCTTAATTATTCTCAACATTCTGTTCCTGTGGTGGATTTAGAGTTAGTGGGGCCCCTCCTTGAAACCCAGCCAAGAAAAAGAACATTCTCTCATCTCCCCCAACCCCCATTTTTCATTCTTTTTTTTCTTCATCCGCCTCCTATAAGTAATAGGAAGTAAATGAAAATAAAGTGAGGTACCCTGATTGTTTTTTGTAGTCTAACTTACTTTTCCACAGACCACTTGAAAATCTCGGAGGGTCTCAGCGGACCACTTGATCTTTCCAAATATGGTTTGTACCGTTAGCTAACTACTGTAAAACATTTTGGAAAAGAACACTTTATTTAAAAAAAAAAAAAAAGGTAAAAAATGTTGGGATGTGGGGTCTGGCCAGGACTTAGGGTGCGGGAGGGGGCTCAGGGCTGGAGGTGCAGGGTCTGGGAGGAAGTTAGGGTGAAGGATCAGGCTGGGGGTTGGGGTGCGGGAAGGGGCTCAGGGCTGGGACAGGGGGTTGGGATGTGGAGCGCTTACCTAGGGCAGCTCCCGTTTGGTGCAGGTGGGGATGTGGGGGGATGGTGGTGGTGAAGGAGTCAGGGAGGGCAGGGGGCTGGAGTTATGTGGGAGGGCAGGAGGTGTAGGGGGTTTCAGGGGTCAGGGCAGGGGACTGGGGGTGTGAGAGGGGTGCAAAGTTAGGGCTGGGAGTTTGTCAGGGCGGTGCAGGAGTCAGGGAGGGCACGTGGCTGAGGGGGTGAGGGAGTCAGGGCTGGGTGTGTGTGAGGGGGGTGCAGGAGTCAGGGAGGACTGAGGGTGTGTGAGGAGGGGGGTGCAGGAGTCAGGGCGTGGGGTTCAGGGTCCCTCCAGGAGTTAGGAGGCAGAAGGGGACACAGGTTTGGGGCAGGAGGTTGGGGTATGGAGCATGTACCTGGGGCAGCTCCCATTTGGTGTGAGGGGTGCAGGTGGGAATGGACGGGGTGTAGGAGACAGGACATGGAGTGTGGGGGGCTGGGTATGTGTGGGGAGTCAGGGAGGGGAGAGGGCTGGGGGTGTGTGAGGGGGTGCAGGAGTCAGGGCAAGGGGCTGGGGGGGTCATAGGGGTGCCATCCTATGCCTGCGGATCATGGCAGGGGGCTGTGGGAGGGTATGTGTAGGAGGAGTGTGGGGGCTCCACCTTTGCTCTGCCTCCGCCTCCTCCCCCGAGTGCGCTGTGGCCCTGCTCCTCCTCCTTCCTCCCGGAGCGACCTGAGCACTGGGAGACCGCTGTTTTGTGGCAGGGGAGGCACTGGGAGGGGCGTGAAAGTGGCACGCTTGGGGGAGGAAGAGGGGAAGAGGCGGCGAGGGGGGGGAGCTTGGCTGCTGGTGGGTGCGGAGTCTGCAGCAGGAGCCCCAGGACCAAGCTTCTGCCCCCGCAGCTTCCCCTGTTGTTGGGGGACCCCATGCCAGGACACCCTGTGTTTTACTGTAAATCCTCCTCTGTTCTGTTCGCTTTTTTGATTGCTGCTGCATATTGAGTGGATGTTTTCAGAGAACTGTGCACAATGACTCCAAGATCTCTTTCTTGAGTGATAGCAGCTAGTTTAGGCCCCATCCTTTTATATGTATAGTTGGGATTATGTTTTTCAATGTGCATTACTTTGCATTTATCAACATTGAATTTCATCTGCCATTTTGTTGTCTAGTCATCTAGTTTTGAGAGATCCTTTTGTAGCTCTTTGCAGTCTGCCTGAGACTTAATTATCTTGAGTAGTTTTGTATCATCTGCAAATTTTGCCACCTCATTGTTTACCCCCTTTTTCCAGATCATTTATGAATATGTTGAATAGGACTTGTCCCAGTACAGACCTCTAGGGGACACCACTATTTACCTCTCCATTCTGAAAACTGACCATTTATTCATACCCTTTGTTTCCTATCTTTTAACCAGTTACTAGTCCATGAGAGGACCATCCCTCTTATCCTATGACAGCTTAGTTTGTTTAAGAGCCTTTGGTGAGGGACTTTGTCAAAGGCTTTCTGGAAATCTAAATACACTATATCCACTGGATCCCCCTTGTCCACATGGCTGTTGACCCCCTCAAAGAATTCTAGTAGATTGGTGAGGCATGATTTCCCTTTATAAAAACCATGTTGACTATTCCCCAACAAATTATGTTAATCTATGTGTCTGACAATTTTGTTCTTCACTATAGTTTCAACCAGTTTGCCCGGTACTGAAGTTAGGCTTCCTGGCCTATAATTGCCAGGATCACATCTGGAGCCCTTTTAAAAAATTGGTGTCACATTAGCCACTTTCCCCAAGTCATTTGGTACAGAAGCTGATTTAAATAATAGGTTACAGACTACAGTTAGTAGTTCTGCAATTTCACATTTGAGTTCCTTGAGAACACTAGGGAGAATACCATCTGGGCCTGGTGACTTAGTACTGTTTAGTTTATCAGTTTGTTCCAAAATCTCCTCTAATGACACCTCAATCTGTGACACTTCTTCAGATTTGTCAGCTAAAAAAAATGGCTCAGGTTTGGGAATCTCTCTCACATCCTCAGCCGTGAAGACTGATGCAAAGAATTCATTTAGTTTCTCCACAGTGGCCTTATCATCCTTGAGTGCTCCTTTAGCATCTCAATCGTCCAGTGGTGCCACTGGTTGTTTAGCAGGCTTTCTGTTTCTGATGTACTTAATTTTTTTTTTTGCTATTACTTTTTGAGTCTTTGGCTAGCTGTTGTTCAAATTCTTTTTAGGCCTTCCTAATTGTATTTTTACACTTCATTTGCCAGAGTTTATGCTCCTTTCTATTTTCCTCACTATGATTTAACTTCTACTTTTTAAAGGATGCCTTTTTGCCTCTTGCTGCTTCTTTACTTTGTTTATCCAGGGTGGCATATTTTTGCTTCTCTTACTATGTTTTTAATTTGGGGTATACATTTAAGGTTGAACCTCTATTATGGTGTCTTTAAAAAGTTATTGAGGTTTTTTATTTTAATAGCCCCCTCTAATCTCCCTGACAGTCACTATCAACATCCTGGTCAGGTGGTCTGTAATATATCCCTACTGCTATATTCTTATTATGAAATCATGGAATTACTACCTATAGTACTATCCACAGAGATTCTATGGTATAGTTTGGTTCATTTAAGATTTCTACTTCATTTGATTCTACGCTTTCTTTCCCATATAGTGCCACTCCCCCACCAGCACGACCTGTTCTGTCCTTCCGATATATTTTGTACCCTGGTATTACTGTGTCCCATTGATTATCCTCATTCCACCAAGTTTCTGTGATGCCTATTATATCAAGATTCTCATTTAATACAAGGCACTCTAGTTCACCCCTCTTATTATTTAGACTTTTAGCATTGGTATATAAGTACTTAAAAAACTTGTTACTTTTTAGCTGCCTCCCATTACATGATGTAATTGAACAGGACTTTCTTTTCATTTGACTGTTTCTCATTAGATCCTACCATATTTTATCATCTTCCATCCTCTCCTTCTTACTATGACACAGAGAATCTCCATTAATAGATCCTCCCCTAAGGGATGTCTCTGTCCAAACCACATGCTCCTCCGCACCTCTCGGCTTTCCGCACCTCTCGGCTTTCAGCTTTTCCCGCACCTCTCGGCTTTTCAGCCCTTAGTTTAAAAACTGCTTTACAACCTTTTTAATGTTAAGTGCCAGCAATCTGGTTCCATTTTGGTTTAGGCTTAGCCCATCCTTCCTGTATAGGATCCCCCTTTTCCCAAAGTTTCCCCAGTTCCTAATAAATCTAACCCCCTTCTCCCTACCCCATTGTCTCATCTGCGCATTGAGACCCTGCAGTTCTGCCTCTGTAACTGGCCCTGCATGTGGAACTGGGAGCATCTCAGAGAATGCCACCATGGAGGTCCTGGACTTCAGTCTCTTACCTAGCAGCCTAAATTTGGCCTCCAGGACCTCTCTCCTATCCTTCCCTATGTCATTGGTGCCTACCTGTACCACGACCACCAGCTCTTCCTCAGCACCACACATAAGTCTATCTAGATGCCTCGAGAAATTTGCAATCTTTGCACCAGGCAGGTAAGTCACCATGCGGTTCTCCTGGTCATCGCAAACCCAGCTATCTATGTTTCTGATGATCGAATCACCAACATTACTAATACTTGTCTCTTTCTAATAACTGGAGTTCCCTCCCCCTGAAAGGTATCCTCAGTGCAAGAGGATACCATGACATCCTCTGGAAGGAGGGTCCCAACCCCCTATCCAACCCTCCCTGCTCCCTATCTCCTGACCCCCCCCCCGAACCTCCGCCCCATACAACTGTCCCCTGACTGCCCCCCCAGGACCTCCTGCCCCTTATCTAACCTCCCTTTCCCCCACCCCCTTACCATGCTGCTCAGAGCGGCAGGACAGGCTTATTGGAAAGAGAGGGTGGGGGGGGGGCGCAATCCATGCTGCCACTGTGGTGGCATAGCTGCAGGGGTGGCGGGACAGCAGGGGAGGCGCCGGGGTCTAGCCTACCCAGCCTGGAGCTCAGGGGCCGGATAGGACGGTCCCGCGGGCCATAGTTTGCCCACCTCTGTTCTATTATGTTATAAACCATACAGAAACTTGGTAACTTGTTTCATGAAATTAAACAGGAAAAGAATTGATTATCCTCCAGAGAGTCATCTCATGAGAACCCTCCAGAAGAAGAAGAAATTTTTTCCACAGTAGTAAAAGAACACAATGGTCAGCTTTCTAGTTGAGTTGAGTTTTAAACCTAGGATCTTAATATAGAAAGCTACTGAACTTCTACACTCGGGTGAAGCTCTAAGAAAAGAAGCACACATTATATGGGCCTGTAGAGTTCCATCAGCTCAATAGTTAGCAGTCAAAAGCCCTTGTTTCTGGATGCACTACTGAGATGGATGGGACACTTGCATGATCCAGTGGGTTTCAGAAATGCTTGGTTATGATCACCAATGATCCAGACTGTGACTTGGGGAAGGTCATTTAACTTACATGTGCTGTAGTTTCCCTGATTATAAAGTAAGTATAATAGCACCTACCATTGTGAATTTACTTATATGAAAATAATTACTGAGTGCCAAATACTACTGTATTTTTAAGATGCAACAACAGAACCAAAGCCCCAGAAGACACATAAAGGCAACACCTTAAAGGAAGTTCTGGTGCCAAATGTAGATTGCACTTTTTTTTGTATTTTCCCCCCCTCTCCTCCCCAGGTTACATTTGAATAGCTAGCGCGGGTAATTCTTGCAAAGAGGCTGTCACTGGAATCAGCATAAGTTACTACAATGATTACAGGGAAAGAGCATTTATGTGCGGGGGGAAGAGTCTTTCCTATAAAATGTGCGGGCTTGTGGATGCAGACTCCTCTTTCTAGGGTTAAGGATGAACTCTACACACCCTAACTGCATTTTTTCTTTTAAGAAAAATATTGGTCTAGATTTTAAACACCGCTCTGCTCCCGGTTTGGGCACCTGAGTTGAATAGCCCGATTTTCAAAAGCCCTCTGCACCCACCAGCTCCCTTTCTGTTCCTGCTTAGGTGCCTAAATTGGAGTTGAGCTCTTTTGACAACGTGGCCCATTATGTTTTGTGGTGGTTGCGATTAAGGCCCTAAGTATTCCGGGAGTATTCTATTACAATTCTCCTGGATGGGATGCCTTACAGAGCCGTTTATGAAACCATGCTGCTAGGTTTAATATAAAACATTCTACCGTTGTACAACCACATCCAGGAAATAAAAATAACGAAGGTAAATTGTTGGTCATTGTTTCCTTCTGTCTCAAGAATTCACTTGCAAACCAGGTGAAACTCAAGAAGATGCACCCACTAAGCAAAGAAGGTATCGAATTAATGGTACACAGGCCGCAGACTTTCTTGAGAACAGATCTGTGACAGTTGCACAACACTTAGTCTGATGTACACGAACAGTGAGCATAACTGTGAGAGCTAACATGCTGAAAACATGCACAGCTGAACAGCATACAGATGAGGCAGCTGTCTTTCTATTCTTCTTCACAACCAGAGAAGAAGAAAAAGCCCTACAAGTCGTAGAACTGGGTGGAGTTCTGTACTTGGATGTACTTAAATAGAACATGGAATATGAGTTTAGAGGGGAAATGAAGAAAATCACTGGAGGTGCTGAGCACTCAGTTCCTGTGTCAAGTAAGTAGAGTGACCAAATGCCCTGGAAAACAGGCAGTCTTCTGGCTTCTCGAACCTGCCCTCCCAGGGTTGTCCTCCATTTTTGGGAACGTGGGCAAGTCATTTAACCCTGCTGACCTGTCCCAGAGCCCCTAAGCATCCAGAAAATGAACTGTACCTCAGCATAGCTGGCTGGGGTAGCTGTAATGTAAAAGCATATCCACTTATCTATGCAGCCTGTTCACATGGTACATTCCTCACCCCCATAGCAATACTGCCAGAAACTTCAGTGGGCATGTTGAACTTCCTTGTGGGATTCAGCGGTGAGAAGGTTGTGGCCATGTTCAAAGCCAGATCTTCTGCTGCCACGCTTAAAAAGGACAGTGGGCCACAAGAACCACTGGCCACAAGTGGTGAAGGGGCAGTGCTACCTGGCCCCTAAAGAAGAGGCTCTCTGATTGGGAAGGGTGTGTCTCCAAATTCCTCAAGATATCTTCCTTGCTGCCTACACCTTTCCATATGTACACTGCCCCAATGCCCCCTTCCCTCCCCCCATCCCCCCAGCACCCCTGCCTGCTGTCCTGGGTTTCAAAGTGAAAAAAGGAACCAGATTTTTAAAAGGGATTCTGATGAGTTAACAACCCCCAGCCCTAGAAACTATCAATCCACCCCTTCTGAGAGGACTTGATTTTTTTTAAGGGCACTGAAGAACTAACAATGATGGAGTAAGGCCCCTTTTCGGTTTAGTTCACACACAAGCAGAATAGACCAAAGCAAATCTCATTTATGCCGATAAAAATCTATTGCTGGGCCCCAATGAGTTTCTAGAGCCCATCTTTACCTTGGAAGTTATTCCATGAAGTTAGGACCTGTCTATACTTAAACTGCTACAGCGGCACAGCTGCGCCGCTCGTTCTTACATGACCCCCATCATCACAATATCTGGGCACTTCCTAAATATTAATGAATGTGTCATTATGACCATTCTGTTCTACCAGTGGGGAGCTGTTGCCCAGGGAGGTGAAATGTCACACAGTCAATCTGTGGCAGAGCTGGCAATTGAACTCCATTCTGTTGGGTCCCACAACACAGCCTTCCGTTTATTTGTATGCTATATTGTGTGTATTGCAGAAGTGTTCTTAAAAAAAAAAAAAAGAAAAGAAAGAAAAAAGCTCCCATCATGATCAGAGCCCGATCATACTAAGCACTCTCCAGGCATGCCAAGGTCAATATAACACAATTTGAAGTCTATGAAAGGCTTCCATTGACACTGCTAGAGATGGATCAGGCTCATCCTGAGAAAAAGTGCCTGTCCTGCTGAGCATATAATTTAAGATAGTCAACACATTAACAATAGGAAAGCAGTAGAAGGATGCTCTGTTTTCTGCACATGTGGATGCCCATTGAAGTACCCAGTAAATAGACACACAATGTGAATGGCTACTGTCTAACTCGAGGGCACATCTAGGTGCAAGTGCTACAAAAATACCTGTGTTCTGGGGATGTGTTTTCTGAGTTATGTGAGCATATTGGCCTTGCTATTTTTCCTTTCAGTGTAGGACTATTACTCAAGGCATGTATTTTTCAGATCATTATAAAGATACCTGGTGGGATAACATTGGAGAGGGAGAAATCCATGTATGAAAGACAGCCTTGTAACAGTATGAGCATTTATAGTGAGATTGCATTACTTCCTAGCTATGCATCTGCTGTGAGCATCAGACCATACTTAAACTATAATGTATGGTTTTAAGGTCGCTACCGGTCATTATCAGATCGGTAATGACTGAGAAACTATACAGTACTGCTATTATGAACTGTTTTTGTACTATTTCAGTTTCCCATTTTACTGAATAGTTTCTGGCTTCCTTAGAGTATCTCTAAGCTGGATTACAGTGGTTGACGTTGTAGAAATTTGCTGGTTTGGTTTGGTGTCTTTTTTATTATTATTATTATTCTTTATTAATTTTATTTTTTAAATAAAAAACAATATATCCATTGTTCTTATTTATATACTACCAAAAAGTTGAATGTGAAACCTGCCAGGGCATTTTTGAGCAAACAATACTGTTTTCTCCCCTCTCGCTCTGTTTTTAAATTTATTATTTAAGTGTTCATGGTAGGAGAGGAGGCAGAATTGTTCAGCATTCTTTTTCCTACACTGTTCATAGTAACTGATCATTAATGAATATAAAATTGATAATTGATTTGCAGCCTATAACAAAAAAATTGTGGGTTTTTGGGGGAGGTGGGCTGTGTCAAGGCATTCAAAAGTAAGATTTTTGGCAACAAATTTGTCATTAGTAGCAAGAGTGTTATATTACATTATAATATAATTAAATTTTTTTGTTATATTTTCTTATAATTAGGACAGCTGGAATATTCTGATTTAGTTAGTTTAGTTTTTTTAATGTTAGAGAAGGTATTAATCTTTGGCATACAGTTATAAAACCATAAGCAATGTTATGTATGAAATTCTGTTGTGATTCATTGTTACTTTATTCTAATTTTATTTTCTATAAAGATATGGAAGGATTGTCACAAAATAATACAGGTAGGGGAAAAGATGAGAAATGATACAACATAATGATTTGCTTCCAGATGTGAATTCTTTTTCCCCTAAAGGTGTAGAATTGAAATGAAAGATATTTGGGTGAATGGCACGATAAAAAGGTCTTAATATTAAAAACAGATTGTGACAGGAAATATACCTTGATTGTTGGACAATCATCAACAGTTTCATTTGCTGCCCTGAATTAATATTTTAACTTCTTTCATATCTGTATGGGAGGTATGTAGTGATTTCATTTGTCTTCTTTCACTGCATTGCTGCTGGATGGAAGACTGTATTTACATTTATAACAGGCATTTTTACAAATGACTACTAAATAATATAGACTTGCATTAATTATTTCTCTTGTCAAAAGTGAAATAGTAAACCATGATATATCTCTGTCTGTTTATGTATCTATCAGATGACTGATAAGTATAGCTAGGTTGCTGTGCTCACATTAAAAAAATAAAATAAAAAACAACCCCAAACACATATGCACTTTTGTAAATCACTAAGTAAAAGACTGGGAAAGATTTTAAGATGGATTGAACTTTCTAAAAGGCTTGTTCCCAGCGCAAAGGAAGAGCATTTTCATGGGGTTTATCAGTGTGGCCCAGCTATTGTATAATATGATAGCTATAGCACATATAATTATGATACCACTCGCATAATCTCTGTTATCATAATACATTTTTCTTCTACAAGAGAAATTAGAGGTGTAATGCTATGTGGTGCACGAGTTTGCCATCTTAAATAGATGTTGAGTATTTGAGTGATGGTTGAATGATCTCTTTTATATTTAAGTACATAGTCCCAAGAAGGTTTAAATCAATGTGTTAATTGGTAAGTGATACTGTAATTATATGTATAATCATGGAAATTTCGAATCCAGATTATTTACTTGCTCTCAGGAAATTAATCTACAGAGGTCATATATTAGATTGCTTGTTTATTAAGTGGAACCCCTGTAGTTACAAAGTACTGATTGGCTATAAGCTGAATGAAGTATTCTTATAGCTATATCCAGCAGGTGTCAACAGTTCAAATCTTTGAGTGCTTATTGATCCAGATTCAAACAGTTCATTAATCTAAGCACACATTATATAGATTTTTTCAATGTAATTTTGAAAGGGTTGAAAAACTGTATTGAATGATGAGAGATGATACTCAAATTATGTTTTTATGACATATCTCCCTTGGGTTTGACACACATTCAAATGGGGATAGGTACAAAAACTGACACCGGAGAGTGTCTTGATTTTTTTTTTCTTTTGGTCCATACGTATTTTTCTGGCATGAAAACTACACTGGTGGGTGAAGTACTGTCTAGTTAGCTGTAAATCCAAACCATCTGCATCTTCGGTATTGGATTTCTCAAACACTACCCCCTTCCTTTTTGCTCATTTGGGAGAAAATGGTGACGATACCGCAAGCTCAGATAGTCCTGAGGAATTAAATACACCTTATTTTAGTTTTCCATGGGCCTGACCCTGCAAATTCCGTGGCCCCAATCCAGCAAAGCAGTTGAGTGCTTAAGTGAAAGGTCTTGAATGATCCTATGAAAATCCCATGAAAAACTTGTGTCCTTAAGATAAGCATGTGCTGAAGCGCTGTGCTGGATTGGAGCCAGAATGCTCAACACCATGTAGGATTTTGCCCAGTGTCAGCGTTAGGGAAATTAGTGCAAGATATTGGGTCAAATTTTCCATTCAGTCACATTGGTGCAACTGTGGTAACTGAGAGCAGAAATCAGCCCATTGTTTGGCTCATCTGTCAGACATGATTATACTCAGAAATTATGAATTTAGTAGGAGAAATGCTGTTTTTCTTCCATACTAGATGTCTGTATTCTTATAGAAACCGATTGGTTGCCATGTCCATAGCCTTGTTGGTCTTAAAGTATCCAACTATATTTCTCCGCTAATTCCTAAATTTCTTTGTTGGGGGTAGAGGGTAATCTTTTAAAAAAATTGCATTTCTATTATTAATACTGGGACGGTAAATGAAAAGGGGATGTGAGTTCAATTTTAAGGAAAAACCCAGTACGCAGAAACAGGTTAAAGTGTACAGTAGCTATTATACTTTTCCTTACTATAATGATCATGCTGAGGATATACTTCAGTCTCACTGACCAATTTTGATTAGATTGTCATAATAATATACCTACAAGTACCATATATGAGGGTAAGAATGCTTACTCAAACATTTACAGTTGATAAAAGCTTGTATTCTTTTCCTTTTCCAACCCCCTGTAGTTTCCAGAAGAAATTTGTATGAGGTTATAAAAGTTATCATTATACCTCTTTGATACATTTGCTAAAATTTAATATGAAATGATATGCTATAAAGATGATAGATTGTGCAGTAGATCATTGTAGATCTATTCTAGCAGATAAAAAAATCATATAAAATCTGACCCCAGATATCTTGCCTCTTATGTTTCTTTTATTCTGGCTGTGGCTATTATTATTTCCGACTACTGTTAACTACTGTTTTTTAATTTTCCAGGCTATTTATTTAATGTGATGAAGTCCAAATGCTTGTATATATTTTCAAGAAATAAAATACAAAATTGCAATAAATATTAAAAGGGGAAGGGATCTAATACATTTTCAAAATGAGCTGATGTGCCTGTCAAGGCAATGCTGATAGAATTTCATACATCTGCAGTAGGACACAAAATTAATTACTAAAGAATCTGACATTGTTAGTCCTTTTTATGCAGTTATATGATGGATTCAGTGCTCCGGAAAAAAATAATCAAAGGAGAATTTAAAACTGTTCTCAGAATGCCAGTTTTTCATCTAAAAATGTTAATGTATGTTAAACTTTAATTAAAAAGAAAGCATGTCATATCTTAACCTATTTTTAATGTGGAATAATTATCTATGGCGTGTAGATCCTATTCAAAGGTATATTATTTAATCAAAAGAATTCTGCTTTAAACATAGGTGATCTGTGTGTTTCATAATTTCAAACCAAATAGTTGTCATCCACTTATTTGTGGGATTATAACGTGCACACAATGGTACAAACTGCAGTCTTCTATGGAATGCAAGAGTGTGATTCAATCACAAAGATCTCGTGACATTTCCAACATCAAGTGCAGACTGAGCACTTTATGTACAAATAAAATACAAAGATACCATTACAAGCCTTCTGCTTTTAAAAATATTTTATCCTGATCATCACTAATTTTTGTAAGCCCGCAAGCAGTCTTTTTTTATTTTCCCGTTCCATGGTTTTCTGTACATCCCTGTGAGGAGTTAATATATTTTTTTCCTTAATAGAGAACCATTCAAAATGTGATGAACAATAGTTACTTAGAGTAATAGTGATATTGCTGAAAAAGATGGGCAATTTGTGCCCAAGTTTATTTTGACTGCCTCTGTGAAACCGTAGAAGTAAAATAGCTGATATATGGAGCATCCAAAGGAAATAAAAGCTTTAGGTTACCCTTCCTGGCCACTAGATGTCACTGTTGCTCCATAGTAAAATGGCTGCACCTGCATTTTTTTGGCTGTGATGTAAGGTGGCCCTGGAAGGCAGAAGTTTGTAAAGATCAGTTTTGCTTGTATGGCACATCATTAGACAGTACACTTGGGAACACAGAAAGCAGTTAGATGGCAAAACATTATCCTATGTATCTTAGGCATCCATGTTGACTGGGAATCCGATCATCCCATTTCCAGCCATATCAGTGGGAAAGGAACATGGTCTATTATTGCTTACTCAGTGATATTCTATCACAAGGAAATGAAAACAGATTTCCATTCTTCATCTTTAGTGTCAGGAAGAGGCCACCATTATTGGTGGTCACCAGCTGGAGGAAATGGATAAGAACTGTATTGCATTGAGGTCTTTACAGATGGAAAATGTCATAATCTTCTTTTTCATTCATACCCTCTGAAGCCTTAAAAACGTTTTTCCCCAAGTGCAACATTTTTCTGTTAAATCCAAACATCACAGAAATCCTAGGCTTCATCAGAGGGGACAAAAGGAAAGACTGAGGAGGGGAAAATACTCATGTCCGTAATAATTGCCAGTCTGCTTTTATGCCGTTATATAAAGAGTACTTTATTTGAAGAGGTAATAGTGAGGGGGAATGTGACTGTGAATACAGAAGTTATCCAGTGATGGTGTTCAAGCAGGGGAAAGGGCTCAGAAAAGAGCTACAAGAAGGTAACCTGCCTTCCAATGAGAGACTGAAGAAGTCCGCTCTATTTAGTTTATCCAAGAGGTAACATGATTATGGTCTATTCTCACCTACGTGAGGAGAAGATTTATGTCAGTAGAAAGTTCTTTACTTTGGGATACAAAGGCATAAAAAGATCCAGTGGCTGGGACCTGAAGCCAGACAAAATCAAACTAGAAATAAGCTGCAAATTTTTAAGTAGGGCTAATCGTCCATTGGAACAACCTACCTTGGGATGTGGTGAATTCTCCATCATTTGAAGTTTTAAAATCAAGACTGGATGTCTTTCTAAAAGATATGCTGTAGCTCAGCCAGAAGTTATGGGCATCACGAAGGGATGAATGGGTGAAATTCTGTGCCCTGTGCTATTCAGGTCAGACTAGATCATAATAGTCCTACCTTAAGATTTATGAATCTATGTTGTAGCCCCCGCCCCCCCCCGGGTGTCTCAGGTAGGCTTCAGGGGATTGCAGCTACCCTGCCTTTCCCAGATTGTTAAATGGGAAGGGCAAGTCTATATGCTGGCTAGATGGGAAAGTCTGAAAACCTCTGACCTAAAGAACATAAAATCTCAGTGCACATTTTTATTTTTAGAGTGCAGTTCTATTCTGAAAAGTGAGTCTCTAAAAATGTAGTTCCTGGTTTATTGTTCCAGTAATTGGCATATAAAAGTTGTGCAGTTTACAAGAAAAATATTTTTTTTCCTAACTGTGAGTCTGGTGAATTAAATCTGGATTCTTTCCTTCTAACATTCCTCCTCATTAATAATAATAGGGAAGACCTATGCAGTCCCATTGGCATAGTGGGTTTGTGGAGGTATAACTGACTTTAGCTTGGTAAGTAATTCAGCTGCTGATGTGCAAGAAGGGACTGAATTCAGCTCACTCTGCGTTCTTCTAGCTGGACCAGAAGAAGAGTTCTGTGTGACTCGAAAGCTTGTCTCTCACCAACAGAAGTTGGTCCAACATTATTACGTCACCCGCCTTGTCTCTGTAATAGTCTGGGACCGACACAGCTACAAGTAAACATCATTTGTAAGTAGTCACCTTTCAGAGTACAAATGAACCTTAAAGTAGTAAGGACCAATGTGACAAACTGTAGTTAAGCAATGGCAAAGGTAATGCAACTCAGCTGGTCTCTGTTGGACTGATGCTGGATTGCTACAGGGAACCTGTGAACTAGAAAGGGGCTACCTTGCCTAATAGATATTTTTAGTAGTAGGGGTATTGCAGATTATGTACTCCTAATGCCATCCGATCCTAAACTGAATTTTGCACTCCTTGATAATCTGTACGTTATTCCCTGACAACCAGAAACTTCTGTGCTTAAACTCTGTACCGTTTTCTTTTTATTTTAACATGATCTTAATAAAATTCTTAAACCTGGGGAAAAAAAAAAGTACAACACTGTACTTAATTAAATCAGGCCAGATCACCCTCAGTATACTTAATGGAACATTTGATCTAAGGTCTCATTATGTGGGCCTGTGTGCCAAGATTGGGTGGTGGGGTTTGGCTCTGAGTGAATGAGAATGCAGAATGGATCCAGTCTTGCACAGGGGAAAACTCCCACTGATGTTTATCATAGTGCTCCCTTGATCTGAGTGATAGTTTTACCTTAGAAGCATCAGGCCTAATCCATGAAATGCTTTTCATCCAGATGGTCTTTACAAACCATATAGCAGGAGATCATACGATGATCACTGACATGTGGCCAATTCTGGGATGGAACACAGCTGTTCTGTGGTGTGCCGGCAACACGACTCAACAGTTTGTAGAGGAGAGGAGCAAATGAAAAGTTCTAGATAAACACTGAAATCACACAGGTTGGACTATGTACAGGACTCCAGGGCTAATTCCCTATCTCTTGTGAAAAGTGTCACAGGACTTTTAGAAGATGACTATTAAAAGATAAGAGCTTGTTAACACCATGCAAGTGCACTGATTCAGTCCCAGCTCAAAGGGAATAGTGCCACTTCCATTCCTGCCACAGCTCTGTTTCTTGTTTGGGATTTTCACATCAAGGTCCAGTCCTGCTTATGGGATCTGGTAAAGTCACGTTGTTAGGTTGTGTGGGCCTGATCCAAAGTCTGTTGAAGTTAATGGTAGTTTTTCTATTGACTTCAGTGGCCACTGGATGAAGCCCTCTCACCATAGCATCAATTGCTGTTCCTTTCCAAGGATTATCAGGAGTCACCCAAATAATGGAACCCTATCTGAATAGGCAACTTCTGTATAATGCCTCGTATTGTGTGGATTTAAAGATCATTCTGAGTATTCAGTCCAAGTGCTAAATAATGACACCCTAATAAGGAGTTGTGTTATCCCTGTTTTATAAATGGGGAAACTGAGGCACAATAATGTTTCAGGTGACTTGCTCAGTCACTCAATGAGTTAATGGCAGAACTGGATTCCAAGTCTCCTTTAACCATTAGACTCACTGCCTCTGAGACTCTATGGTTAGTAAGTGGAGAGAAGTATTTAGTACCTGTCCATTCCTGTGAGACAGTTTTGTGAGTGGCCAGGTGTGTCTGTGTAACTTCTAGCTTGGGTGATTGCTGGTGATTTAAGGTACTGTGTGCACAACAAAAAGTTGTTTGACTGTTGAGAGGTATAATTATGCAAATACAGAGCACTGCAATTGGCTGTCATTGGCTGTAATTAACTTCATTCCAATGTGCTTGTGAAGCTAGGCACTGGGGCAGTAGACATTACATCTGGGGTTAGAGAGAGCACCAGGAAGGAAGGCAGCAGTGGCCCAGAAGCTTAGCAGTGAGGGCAAAATGCTCCCTTCCACAAGCCTGCGTCTTTGGAATGAGGGAGTTACACGTCTGCAGTCTGCTTGCTCTTCCCCTCTCCCCTCTCACATGCTATGCAAGCCCCTCCTTGAGGAACTGCAGGTTTCAAGCTATGTCGAGTCAAAGGAGTAGGTGAGTAGGAGCACAGGTGTGGCTCCTCGGTATTCTGCCTTACCCTCTAAGCTTGTGGGGAAACAGACTGAGAGTTCATATGGCCTCTCTGCCTAGAGGAAGCCTCTTTGGTGTGCGTTAAGGGTGTATGCAACTGTAGGAGCCTGTGGAAGTAGGGGTCTTGCAGGAGCTTTCTTATCCCAGTGACAATGAGAAGTAGTGGGGCTGGGCACTAAAAAAGAGGCCAGGGGCATCTGTGTAGATGCCTCTTGTGGATCCTTTAGGCTGTAGATTTTGGGAGTAGAACCCCTGGCTTCTATCATAGCAGGTGAGCCCTGCTCCCTATCCGCTGATAGCATTTCTAGGAAACTCTGTGAGCTGACACTTGAGGCATTTCCTCTCTGACAAGGGTTATTCCCATACAAAGACCAGAGGTAGGAAAAGGAGGGGAACATAAAGTTCCAGGGATTGAAATGTCACTGCTGTTACATGTTATATTAGTGGTTGGGAGACACCAAGCGATGAGGTAACAACTTTACCCAAATACCAGCATTTTATTTTACATGTATTTAACAGCAAAACTCTGCCTCTGATTGTTAAGCTAGTATTAAGGCATGCGGGAAACTGGTTTACTGTCTCCGGAAAGGGGCCACACATCATCAGTGTCATAAATTATGTCCTTTTTTGGCAAGATATTGGCTGCCAGCTGAAAGGTTAGAAATAACTTATTTTATTTGCAAATGAAATTTCCAATTTATCCATGGAGAGAAATGAGCAAAATGGATGCAGCTGTCTTAAATTAACCCCGTAAAGCCAGCAAGCTTGGAGTTCCCAGAGAAGTGCTAATTCAATTCTCTCTTCACATCAGGAAATCCCAACTCTTCCTGGCATTTGAGAGTTAGGGGGTGAAAGTGTGTGTGTGTGTCATCAGAGAGCACAGATTGCCATGGAGACAAACCCCCAAAAGAAAACAGTGGAATAGCTCCCAGGGCATCAATTCAACAAAAGAGCCACTTGTTTTGGTGTTGCAGGAAGCTGCTTGATAATGCAAAAGGCCTACTGTTCTGGGAGCTTTTATTAAAAGGAAGTGCTTTATTTTTAAAGCTTCTAGTGCCTCCAGACAATAACTATCTTTACCACTCTAGTTAAGGCATGAACTTTAATCAGGTCCTAACTTTACCATAGTCATTGTTGGAGTTTCTGTCTTTGAATTAAGCATATCTCCTGTTTAGGTGATTGCCTGCCTTGCACAACTGTTAGAGGTGTAAAGCGCTTTAAAGAGCTTTCATGAAACACACAGATTTGGCGTTTACTCCGTTTATTTTGTGTTTGTTTTTCTGTGCATTTTAAACTTTCTGCAAATCAATTTCATAGAGGAAATTGTAACCGAGGAGAGTAAATGCTGAATTAAGAGTTCTGATGTCTTAGTATTCAGTGATGAGGTACTTCAAGTTATTTTAAGATGATATAGAAGATGATTTTAAAAACAGCGAGCTCCCTAGGTTGTTTAATTTTCATATCCATCACTCAAGCAGAGACAGTTTACAACGCATGTGACACAGAAGAAGGATTACTGTGTATGTGAAACATGAAGACACAGATTACCTGGGAAATACCATGGTCAAATGTACTAGGGAATCATCATGTTGTATAGGGAAGGTATTATTTCTTAACAATATAACTTTCTTTGCTATGAAATGACACTGTATGCTACATTGAGCATGCAAGTTAAGTCAGAAATATAATCTACTTGGTATAAATGCATGTTTCCTTCCCACACAGCTGCATCATTAAAAACCTGATGACATTTATTTGTAGAACTGCAGTGGTTGCTTGCTTCTTAAAATACTTTTCTGCACCATGTGCCATTTTAATGTACAAAGAAAGCTCGTATAACATTTCCTATCCCAGTGTCTTGTGACCTGGGAACCCAGCCTAGTGTATAAAAACAGCAAGCAAATACTATGGAGGCTTGCAATGAGCTCTAAGTGCGTGCAGTTCATTTAAAGTCTACTTGGATAAATCATAGTTGAAAGATTATTGCTTAAGGTCATTTATTGTTGAAGGTTTTTAAAAGGAGAAAATACAGAATCTCTGAAGTCAGTCCTGAACCAAATTTTCCATGTGTCTTAGTTGTACATTCCTTGTGTTGAGGAAATCAATGCCAGTGATGTAATGGGAGTTTCTACATCACACTTGTATGTCATTCACACGAGGAGAGCATCGTGGGAGCCGGGTGAGATTGATGTCCTCTCTAAGAATAGCACTGATTATAGAACAGATTTTCCCATATAGAGCCATTTTTAATTCACTGCCTACTGCAGCTGCCAGCCTGTGGAGATAATTCCTTCTAGCAGAATAGCTCTAGATTATTATAGGGAAATCAAATTTGCATAAAAGCATTTTATCTCTCCCTTTTTTTTTCTTGTCAGAGTTACCAAACATTTGCTGTCAGTTACTTTTTGTAGGGAGAACTTTGTTGCAACTCCTTCTTAAGTAACTGTTTTTTAAAGATCCGTTCTGCTCTTTGTTGTTTTATGCATTTTGGAATAAATACTAAATGAGAATAAATGATCATCGTTGAGAATGTGTGCAAGGTAAAGGAAAAATAAATACACGCTGAGGGCCTAGTCCTGCAAACCTTTCATTTCAGGGGAGTCTGTGGCACTACTTGGATGAGTAAGGACTAATGATGTAACTAAAGTTTTAAGGATTGAGTCTTGTTGCCTAAAAGTGAGAAAGTACACCTAACACAATGGGGTCTTGGTCCTGACAAGGGCTCCTTTGCACTCCAGTAATATGAATAATAGTAATACATGAGCATTGAGTATTCATCCATTGATATCCAAGTCCTTCGCAAAGATGGGGAAGCATTATTATGCCCATTTTACTGGTGAGGAAACTGAGCCACAGAGCATTTAAGTGACTTAAAGTCATACAGTGAGCAAATTGCAGAGTTGGGAAAAGAGCTCAGGTCTCCTGAATCACATTTAGTTGCCCCATTTGCTGGGCTACCCTGCCAACTTAATGCTATTCAAATGCGAGGGGATTTCGTGCCATTGTAAGTCTTAAGACATTTATTTAAATAGATTGTAAGGGCTTGTTTACACTGCCTCGCAGTTTGGACTATGGGGGTGTGAACTGTAGTGCGCACTAGTGTGCTGGGCTGTAATTCCCCCATGTGGATGCTAGCAGTGTGAACTAAAAGATACCTCGTTCGTGTTACCTTACAGGACTATGTTAACACGCACTAGGTACTTTTTATTTCATGTTGCATGCTTTAGTTCACACCTCTGTAGTCTGAACTGCAGGCTGTGTAGGCATAGCCTAAGATTCAATGACATTTGATTACTTTTTTGGGGCTGCCATTTTTGTTACAGTTTTATACATTAGCATAGGCGCCACATGATGCTTTATAGACAAATAAAGCATGTCCGGTCCCTGCCTGGAGCAGTTTTAATCTACGTTAGATTATACGTGAGAACCACAGAAACTCAAAGGGAAGCTTGTAGCAAAATCTTACAAGAAAAGACAGAGCGTTCTCAAGAACCCCAATTCCTCCCAAAATTGATGGCATTTTATGGGAGTGAGTGGTATAATTATTTGCTGTTCTCCTTAGTTGTACTCTTACATGCTTATGCCAGAAGTTATATTTGCCATTCATATACATTGTGAATTTATCTCATTCTTGATTAAGTTCTGTAGAAGTTTCACAAATTCTGAAGTGTTCTGACAATTCCTGTAAACTAGATCGCAGGAGCCAAATACTTAAAAAACAAAACAAAAACTCAAACAAAACTAAAGCTGAGAGCTGCTTGACACAATAGAGAGGAAAGGCTGTGAGGGAATTGTTTACGACTCCTTATTCTCTTCTTGCTTGGCCCTGGCATAGGCTGAAGGCTGCTGGAGCCTATGCCAGCTGGCAGTAGCCTCAAAGGGATCATCTACCAACCAACAGCAGCTGGAGTGTAGCAGCACTCCCCCTCACCCTCTCCCACCCTGGCATGGCCTCTGCGTTGGAACCAGGATGGTTTTGGTATGGTGGTCAGCAGTGGAAGTGGTTAATAATATTGGCAGTGAAGTGATCATGAGTTGTTCTACAGAAAAGATTAACTGGGGGCATTTACACCTTTTTTTGGTTTTATTGATTTAAGGCCGTCTGGCTGCAGACATGGTAGCCCTGCCCACATTCCTGTTGAAAGAACATTAGCAACAGTAGAGTACAACTACAATTCTCTCATAGTTTCCCTGCATGGTGTGGAAAGTTTTATATTTTCCCAAGAACTGTGCTAGCCTACTTGAGAACTGGGCTCTGGGTGCTATCCAGTGCTAACCTACAGAGTTTATTGTGGTTACAGACAAAATGACGCTGGGGGATTGAGCTATAGTTTTTTTTTTCCTGCCCTGAGTGTTATAACATGATTTGGATTGTCTATGTGGATGAAAGCAATTTACCGTTGCTATTAAATTGTATTGCAGCCCTGACTTCAACCACTGAAACAAAACCCTATTACGGTATGGTCATAGAACTAGTGTGTTTTCTACAGGTAAAATCTGGTTGTCTGACTGCCTCCAGAGAATGTCCAAAACCTTTGGCGAACCAGCAGTTTGGATAAACAGAAGTTTTCAGCCCTACAAAGCTCCATTGAGCTGTCAGTCTTGCAAACCTGGGAGACATCCCTGAGTCCAGTTAACCAGGGTTCACCTGCGATGCAATCCTCAACATTGTCAAATTGAATGGGGCCGATTCCGAGCTGGTGTCAGATGTCGTAGTTCTATGGCTGTTATGGCAGTTGACATCTGCTGAGGATCTTCCTCTCTGCGTAGCTGGCTCTTAAAACATGGCTTCCTAGCGCAGCTCTGTTTACAGAGAGAAAAATTAGCAGGGAAAAAACAAGCCAACAAAAGTGGTCTCATTGGCCTGGAATAATGAGCTAAAAGCTGGCTAGCAGCACCCTGCTGAAACGTGTGTCCAACAGTGCTATTGAAATGTGATGATTGCATGCCTGATTTCAGCAATAAGATTCTAGCCCTTCTCCTGGTGAGAATATAAACCAATGCAAACCCATCACTAGAGCTGAAAGATTGTCATTAACTTGCCCTGTAGATCACAGGTTATACGTGGTCTTTCCCTCCAGCTGCCTCAGATTGTTGTATGATGTCTATTAAAAGTATGGTCACAAGCACCTGGTGATTTGCAAGGTCCTCCGATCAGTTCACAGGAGCAGAGGGCATTAAGGCTGCTGCAAACTCCCTCTGGCTGCCAGCAGCTGACTCAGCCCTCCTGTGAGCAGCCGTGGCAACTCTTGGTCACAGGGAAGAGCAGCTCAGTCATGTGAGAGTCAGTATAATCTAGTGGACTAAGCATGTGACTGAGAGCAAAGTCTCCAATATTCCAAACCTTCCTCTGATACTGACGCTCCCTCTCTGGGCTTGGGTGAAATATGTAGACCAAAATAATCAAACTTGGGCGCCTAAAGTCAGGCACCTAAAAGTCATCGTTCAGAATCTAAATAAAAGTGACTCAATTTCCAAAGGCATGAAGCACCCATTTGCAGCTTACATTGAAGTCCACGCCCTAACTTTTCCTCATCTGTAAAATGGGGAGCTAAAACACCCTAGAGTGTTGCGGTGGTTGGCGATGGGGGACCCAAAGTTCTCTCCCTCCCCCCTTTATATCTTTAGTTTAAAAAATAATTAGCAAAGAATGCTATCTCTCTCCTCTCCCCGCTAAGGATCCTCATGATAACTCTCTTTCAGATCCTTATGCCAGCCATAACTGTAGGGTTTGTCTACACTTGGAGCTGGGGGTGTGATTCCCAGCTTGAAGAGACATGCTCGTGCTAGCTCTGCTTGAGTTAACATGCTTAAAATAGTAGTGTACTCGCAATAGCAAGACCAACAGCTCAGGCTAGCCATCCAAGTACGTACCATGGGGTCCATTTCATAGGTGCTGGAACTATGGGTGCTGGGGCTGCTGCTGCACCCCCGGCTTGAAGTGGTTTCCATCATATACAGGGTTTACAGTTTGCTCCATTGGCTCTCAGAACCCCCACTATACAAATTGTTCCAGCACCCCTGGTCCAGTCCAGTTTGTACTCAGGGCAGGTAGCTTCTCCCGCTGCCCATGCTACTGTGGCTACAGCTAACTTGATGAGAGGCAGCATGAATGGGTCCACTGGAGCTGGGAATCACCCCAATCCCTAAGCTTTAGGTACAGACATAGCCATAATGGTGTGATCAGAGTGCACTAGGGTTGCCAACATTGTATTTCAAAAATAAGGGACCAGCCCACTCCTCCTCCCAATATGATTATTTATTATCATTATTATTAATAATAAGCAATACATTCACCAGGGTATTTCTTGCTGTTTTTTGTAGCACTCAGCAATTCCAGATCTTGTTGTACAGAGATATAGAAACAAGGGACATCCCTTGTAATAAGGGATTGTTGGCAGTGGGTGCTGGAGGTGGTTATGTTTTTTGTGTAGTAAACATTTGGCCCAGGCCCACCTAAAAATGCAAGGCCAATTCTTGTATTGGCTTGAGTGTATACAGGGCCTGAATTATGACTGTGCAGTAGCTTAGTGGTTCTCAGCCTTTTTTCATTTGCGGACTCCTAAACAAACCTCTAATGGAGGTGCGGATCGCTTTGGAAATCTTAGACATGGTCTCCGGACCCCCTGGGGGTCTGCGGACCACAGGTTGAAAACCACTGCTCTATGGTGAGCTGTAGCTCACGAAAGCTTATGCTCAAATAAATTGGTTAGTCTCTAAGGTGCCACAAGTACTACTCTTCTTCTTTTTGCTCTATGGGAATGACACTCTTTTGTGGACATAGTCTGCGGACCCCTGGGGGTTGAGAACCACTGCAGTAGCTTACATTATGCTGGTTATCTCCACAGAAGATTAGATTGTGGGGAATCTTGGAGAACATATAGGAAGATTATGGGGCAGATCCTTGACTGATGTAAATTCTTGATGAGTTAATGGCGCTATGCCAATTTACATCAGGAGCCATCAGAAATATTACTATGATTCTTGTTTGCACTTAATGTTTGAAGGACCAACTATAAACACTTCTGCCATGCAGAAACTAAAAATGTGATTGAAATGTAAAGTAGTATCATATCCTCACACTAAATTTGTTACTGACCAGTCAGACTCTTTCCGTATTATCCCAATGAACCCTATGACTGTATGGCTACAATTTTGAGAGCATTCCAACAGACATCAACATTTATTATGTCAAAGTGGTTTAAAAGAAGAAAATGCTCTAAGGAAGCATAATTACTAGCTGCCTTTCTGCAGACAACATTAGCTTGCAAATCACCATTAGTTCTCATTAAAAAATAGCTTTTGATGGATTTTGTTTTAAAAAAAAACTTCATTGTGGTTTTACTAACTTGTTTATATGACTATCTTGATAAATGTGTAGCAGTCATTACATTCTTGTAACAATCAGATCAGCAGAGACTGATCAACTGAAGACATAATAAATTAAGAGTATAATAATGTTGCTTGTCAAAGTTGTGCAAACTAAATAAGATCTGGCTTGCAATTTATCTGATATATTTATATTAAATGGAGAATTATGCTTAGAGATTTACGTAATTGATTTGCTTTGCAGGTGTTTTTAATAACAAATTAGCTTTTAAATTATGTTCTATTTGCTTTAAATAACAATGATTAGTTTGGTTCAGGCGTAGGATGAGGGAACCCACAGACTGGAACAAGAATCACATCAGAATAATAGCACCATTGTCCTTTGCAGTTTACGTTGGCAGTTAAATGAAAAGTTTTTTTCCCAATAGGACACTCTTCTCCAGTTTTTAAATAGAGAGTTGGTATGTTCTTAGTGGTTTACGTTTAAGCTTGCCCTTATCAGCAGTTTACAATGTTCTGCTTAAGCATTTTGCAAGGAAGGTTATAGAATCATCCAAAGCCACTCATGAGGAAGCTAACCTTAGGCTAAAGCAATAGAAAGGACAGAAGTGGTTGGGTTTTTTTTATTGATGATGCACTAATCCAGGGGTTCTCAAACTGGGGGTTGGGACCCCTCAGGAGGTCATAAGGTTACTACATGGGGGGTTGTGAACTGTCAGCCTCCACCCCAAACTGCGCTTTGCCTCCAGCATTTATAATGGTGTTAAATATATAAAAAAGTGTTTTTAATGTATAAAGGGGGTCGCACTCAGAGGCTTGCTGTGTAAAAGGGGTCACCAGTACAAAAGTCTGAGAACCCCTGCACTAATCCAAGGGGTTTAGAACTGTACCTTCTGGTTGACTACTTGATTCATTTGAAGCCCAAAAGACAAAACTCACTGACCAGACATAATGGTAATCTAACAGTGAGAAAGGTAAAGAAGATACTTAAAGTTTTTATATTTGAGCACTCCAGTTATCCTTATTGGAGTCCTAGATAAGGAGCCTTGCACAGTCTGAGCAGACATCCGTATTGGGGGAAATGGGCGGAATTAGAACGGCGGATGCAGTTTTTTGGAAAGGAGTCAACTTCTGTTGCAGGGGTAAATTCTGAAAAATATAAACAGAAGCAGACACCATGCAACTGTACCATCAATTAAGTTGGTGTAATAGCATTTCAACTTGTTATTAATAAAGCAAACATTTACTAATCTTATCTCTTGTAAGCAGGAAGGAAGTTAAAGTGCACACTAATGCACATTGCTGTCAGGAAAGGTGGTTTATAATATCATATGGTATAATTTGCAGTGAAGCAAAAACAGTAAATGGCTATGTGGGAGTACTCTTTATCCTCTTGATTTAACCTCCCCACACCCACTAGGGGTGTGTGTGTGTATTTCAAAGCTTCCTACTTCCATATATTCAAGGCATTTCTGGCTGTATTCTACTAGAATACCTACAGTCTGGCTGTGGCAGAGAGCATGCTGCTGGAGGAGACGATGGATAAATGGTGTGAAATCTCCTTTCCTCAGGTTTTTCTTTTCCTTCTCCCAGGATTCAGTTACTTTGAGGAGCAATCAGCGTGATAGTTTAAGTGTACTCCAAGGAATGCTCTGATACAATCAGGACTGACAAATGATGATCTGAGAAGTGAGAGCATTTATTTAAAAGCATTACTTGTCAGTCATTATGAAAAAATGAGTGGTGAATTTTATTGATTGATCATGAAACAGATACATTTCCCCCTCATATTGCTGATTTCCCTCTCTTTCCTCCTTCCCAACCACCTTTTAGTGTTTCACGTGGTAAAATCAGAAACAAGATTTTGTAAAAACTTACTTAGGCTCCTGAATCCTTATTTAGACTCCTGAATAAGTGGTCTGATTTTCAAAAGTGCTGAGTGCCCAATGGGAAATGCTGGCTTTTCAGACCTTTTCACAATCAGGTCCTTATTTAGGAGTCTCAAGTTACGCTTCTATTCATGAATATAGTGGCCCAAGTACAGATGAGCTGTTTCTGAGTCCTACAGCCACCAAATTCAGGAGAGTTCCTTGTGCTTCTGTATTGAAGAGAATTCATTGCTGATTAATTAGATCAGTTTTGCATGCACAACTATTTTCTGCAAACACTCCTCACCTCTTTTGACTAGAAACCATCCGATAGTTTGCTGACATTTGAAATAATATACAGCTTATCCGTTGTGAAGTCCACTGAAAAATAATTTACTATTCACATGCTAAACATAGGGGCAGTTGGTCTTTCTATACTACTACAATAATTCTGCAAAGGACATTTCATTGATGAAAATGAAAAAAATTAAATAGTCATAATTTACTGCTTCAGCCCGCAGGGCAGCTGTTTTCTGCCTCTATCTGTATTCTAATAAGTCTTTTAAATGAAGAGATTTATGAGATTATTTTAATTTTGATGTCTTTTTAATGCTTCATGCATTTTAAATACAACCTTTTAATAGTTTTTGAGATTGAAGAATTTAATTTTATTTTATACTGCAGAAATAAATGTATTCTCAGGAGACTGCACCATTGTTATGTTTTTTTAAATTCGGCATATCTGCCATATACAACTAGAGTACCAACCAGTAATGGTACACTTAGCATCAAATACAAGGCTTCATTTGAGTTTGGAAGGCAATTTGGTTATTAAGTACATTTAAAAACTCTGTTTACTATGGGCAATAATAGTTGGTTTAGCTACATAGAGCAGTGGTCTCCAAACTTTTTGGCTCGCACACCCTCAGGGTGAAGACCGGAAGGCCTGCTGCAGACATGCCGCCAGAGGGGAACACCAGCCGTGGATGTGCAAAGATGCCGCTGAAGAAAAAAAAATGGCAGAGTGCTGTCCGGCGGCGCTCCTGCTGCCACGCACCCCCTGGGATCATCCCGCACACCCCAGTTTGGAGACCACTGGTATAGAGGACCCAGTCTGCCCAAAGTAAAGGCCACAAAGCCCAGAATGCAGTGAAATAGGTGTAGTCTGTCTCTGTAAGATGCATCTGCATCCTGCTTGTCTGTCTCAGCAGCAGGCTTGTGGAAGGGGAGTTTGGAGGAGGTTAAAGACATAGCTGATTGGTCCGTTCAGTTACAGATCCATAAGCCAAAACCCCCGCAAGGCTCTGCTACAGCCCCTGACATGGCTAGGGGAAGGAGTCTGTACCACATAGGCCTCCCACTGGCTTTGGTGGAGACTCTCTGTGTAGAATGAAGGACAGCAAGACTGTGTCTTTCCTTAGGGATGTCAGGTTTTTTTTTTTCATTTGAAGGTACAAAATGGTGTCACAGAAGAGGCATTGCTGCATCAAACTCCTTTCCATCACCCAAGCTCCTCTACAGTCATGTTCCTCCCCTCTCCCCAATAATGTACATTAATCTAAATGTAAATCTGGAGAATTTTTTTTTACTTAATGATTTCCCCTTCAACTGTTTTTCATGTCACACTGGAACATATGTTTGAGATAGGCCACAGTGGTCCCTTCTGGCTTTGGAATCTATGAATCCACGAGTCACAGTAAGTGCCAACTTGTTTAGCAGTTACTGTGCTAAATTCTCATCTTTTCCACAAAAGGTAAAAAAGCAAAACAGCTGCAACTAAATGTACAAATTTCCTGTTACTGTTTTCAGGGGATTTCTTCCTGTCTGGGTGCTTAATGACCCCATTATTGCAGTATCTGAATGCCTCACAATAATTAGGTTTATCCTCACCATATTTGTGAGGTAGGAAAGTGTTATTTGCTCATTTGTAAAATGGGATACTGAGACAGAGACTAGGTGAGTTACCCAAGATCACACAGTAAGTCTTATGTCAGAGTTGGGAATTGACTGAGCAAACACTGCACTCTCTGTATTGGAAGTTATAGTGTTATGGTCGAATATTATAGTACTATTTTTTTTTTAATAAGGGCACTGCAGGACTATCTGCAGCTGACCTCTGAAGTGGTTGATGTAGTCACAGAGCTATCATCAAATTCAGACCATTTCACCTTAGTATCTGCTTCACTTCAACTGTATGAAAGATCTCGGAGGAGGTAGTAGTATTGTACATGTATTTGAACATGCTGTCTGAGCCCTAAAATATATTTTATGAACTAATGAAATCCTGTCTCCTGGCAGAAAGAGGCCCAGTGCTTCTTTGAGACTCGAGCCCTGCTAGAAACTAAGGGAACAGATGTGACCTCAAGGGTGATCCCTCAAGTCCTGGCAGCCAGGCCCTGGGCAAACCTCAGCTGAAGGATTTCTTGGAGTGACAGTAATGGAGGCTTTTCTGGCTGAGCATCTTTCAGGCCTTCACCATACTCTGCTTTAGGTTAGGGACATGGACATGGAGACTACAGGGAAGGGGGCCATGAACCTAGATAAATACACCCTAGGTGAGAGAGTATAAACCATGTGCCACCGATATCTCAAAAAGAATTGAAATTCCAAATTAAACTTTTCAGTTTGTAGGTCCCAGGTCAACCACTTTTCAGACTTGGGCCCAGATGCAGACAGCTACTAATGAATGTGGCTAACTTGAAACATATGAGTAGTCCCATTGCTTAAAATTAGGCATTGTCATGTTGAACTGAGGCCTTAAAAGACGAGAATAATGCAGAAGTGGGTCATCAGCAAGAAGACTCACCTACACAAATGTAGTCCTTAGAGAAAAATGTATTTGTTATATGATCAAGTCATGCAAATGGGAGCTGAACATGACTGAGTGCTAAGGTGTGCCCTGGAATTTCAGCTTTACACACTTCTTTCCCCTGCTATAACTTACTTGGATAAGTTGTGAAGAGAAACAAAAGGCCACCTGCATTCTCATGGCAGAGCACAAGCTCCTGGCCATTTAGGTCATCCCAAGAGTGTTTTGAACTCATCAGTGTTTCAGAGCTAAGACCTCTATTACAGTCATCCATGCTTCTGAGATTTGTAAAACATCTTGGGATAAAATGCCTAGAAAAAGTAATCAGTTTATCAATGGTTTAATCATTAAAGAGCTGGAAGATAAGAGGTGAGTAAATCAGACCAATAGAGAACACATTCCTTCTTTCCAGCTGGTTCTGCTTATTTTGAGTACCCTTGTCGTGATCTGCCTCTTTCTAGTTGTCAAGCTAAAGCCACAGTATTTGCTGTGCGTGCATGTTAGATTTCAGCTACCACACTTTAGGTTTGTAATTAAGAAATTAATTAAAATAGTATACAGTTTACTGCACAGTCTCTCAAGAGCAGGCCAGTTGACAAGATTTTTGCACATTATGTGTGCTATAAATTATATGCTACAGAGGTACAAAATCATATTCATACTGACATTAAAAGTTCTCCTCCCTCAGAGGAGTATCACTAAAAATTATTGAGAGGGACCAGTTATGAGGTAATTGTCTTAGCAGAAAACCAGGTGAACAGGACTTGGAATTTTAAAACTTGAAGACTGACATGGAATCTGATATGAGCATAGAAAAGAGTAATGGAGAAGGGAAAAGAATTTTAAATTTGTGTAATGAATTAATGTTCTAAATTGAGTTCGAGTTACCAGGGTTACTAAGTATCTTTATCACTGATCTAAAGCTTCTGTTAACCTTCTCCAGATGCCCCCTAAATGGCAACATTTCAGAATTCTAAAGCACAAGCCAGAAAGTTGTTATCATCAGTGCCGTACTTTTAGCAGATTACTGAGCTCTTTCAGTTTGAGAGAGTTCACTTTTGGTTACATGGGGCCAAATTCATCTTTGGGTAACTCAGGTGATTTCAATGGATTTACACCAAGGATCAGTTGGCTGAAGACATTTAAAATGATGTTCCCTTTTGCAGATTCTATCTTGTCTTATTTTACCCTTTATATGTATTCACACTTTCTATTTCTATCTATCTATCTATCTATCTATCTATCTATCTATCTATCTATCTATCTATCTATCGCCACCTAAAAATAAATTAGAAATATGTGAGGTGGTAGTGCTTTATTTCAACAATTCCAGCCAGGGTTCAAGATGATTTTTTGGAAAGTAACACACATACAAATTTTGTTAGGAACCTCTCCCTCCCCCCACACCTGTGAGGAAATAGAGAGAGAGAGGTTAGGAAATAAAGAAAGATAATACAGTGGAATTAGCACATAACGCTGACCTATGGATGGTATTGACAGAGCTTTTCTCTGGATGACCTTTTAGTACTGCCAGGTGTTTACTGCCATTAGGAGCTTTGATACAGCTGAGGCCATAGAAAGAAAGGAGAATGAGATGAAGCTGGCAGGAAAAAATTCAAAATAGAATGTAGGGCAAACAAAACCAAATTAATTTTTCCTACCTTATTAATATCAGCAGAAGTTGAATCAAATTTTATAGCACAGCAAATTATTGATCTTTGTTTTTTTTTTTAACAAAAAAAATTTCAGGGAACGGTTTCGCAGCTTTTGAAGGTTGCTCAAGAAATGCTGGACAATCAATATGAATCAGTATAATCAGTTCTGTAAATATAAAATGGTTCCTGCCTAACTTTACACAAACATATTAGTACCTGTTTATGTCAGTTAGGTGGCTCCAGTGAATTCAGACTGTCTTGGGAAAAATATGGGGAAAGGCTAGCAGATTGATGTAGGAAGTATATTGATTTTTAAATCAAATGTCAAAGATCTGTTTGTACACATGGAATCATGCCTTATACTGTGCTTTTGTGAATTGTAGCTAAACATTGCTAAATCTTAGGGTCAGATCTGACAGCCTCAGTGGCTGTGAGCATCAAATGTTGCTACTCAGTGTGAAAAAGGACATTATTGGAGTTTGGTATTTTGGTTGCTGTTGACACTGTTATTAATGAAAGTTCATTAGATGTTATGCTGTGTGTCTGATTGAAACAAAACCACTGTTTTCCTACAGCAATGGAAATTGGGAGTCAGTCCATATATGACAGTGAAGTTACATTGGTATGTAACCAACCAGTGAACGGAGAACTGGGCTGTGAATCCCTTTTATGAGAATTCTTTCCCTCGTCCCAGTCAGCGCTAGTGCAGGCCAAAGGATGAAGCAGAGCCATTCTCTAGAGCAGCTAGTTTACAAGTATTTTTGAATATTGATGTTTTTCAGGACCTACCCATTAGGGATCTATTTCACTTTCCATATTATTTTATCATTCCTGTTAATAATAATAATAATTAATAATAAAAAATTAATAATTATTAATAGGAGTTACTAGTGTGCATGGAAGACAGAGAAATCTTAAATTGTAAAAAAATCCAAGAATGGGCTTGAATGACTCGCTTTGCATAAGGGAATAAGGGTTAATAAGAACTGTGTGAGCACTACCTCAATCTGGGGTGCATAGGTCATTCCCTTCTGGAGAAGGTGGGCAGGAAGGGATGGGGAGTGGGCAGAGCCTTGGCTCCCCTCCATCCTCGTTGGCATACAGTCACTGACCCATGGCAGGGAGGTTGGTAACTTACTATTGCTATAAGCCAGCAGTAAATTACTTCCCCTGGGAGAAACCAGGAGAAAAAGGGGAAGGGATTGTGACTCAGGGTATCTCTGAAGCTACTCTGGGATCAGTGCAGATTTCTCATAATCTCTTTCTCAGGGCTGAGTCTTAACTCACAATCTTGTCTAAAAGGAAAAGCAATTGAAGGAATTTAAGGTGTTGGCTTTGGCGTACTTGAGAGCCTGCTTCTCTTCCCTGGCCACACTGCCACAGTTTATCAGCTGGGCCGTTGTTGTTTTCAAAGGAAGAGGGCTGCTGGCAAAGTGGTCTCTGCAAGGTCCCCTTTCCTTTGGAATATTCCCCCCCACCCAAGGTCCTAAAGACGCCAGATTTGTTGACCTTCTGGGCACATTGCAAGGCCCATCTGGTTGCGTAAGCACTTCTGGAGGGCTGAAGCAGTTACAAGTAGGATTTGCCCAGTGAGGTTTGTAAGCTTTATTGGTCATGACTGGTGATCATATGTGGTATGCTAGTGATGCAAGCAGAATTTATTTCTTACTGATACGCTGTACATAGGTGACTCATGTGAGGGACACACGGGGGCGGGACACCAGCTAAAAGGGAGGGCACGTGACCCCATCCCCAGCCCGGGGACCCCGCGCTCTCCTTGTCCCCTCCCCATCCCATGTTACCTGTGGGGGGCGTGGGGAGGGATTCTGTCCTCCCGTTGTGCCGGGTACAGACTTCTGAACCGCAGGGCTCTTCAGAACCGCAGTGGTAAAAGAAGCAGAAAGCCCGGCAGCCCCACGTTGGCAGCTTCTCTGGCATGGCTGTACTGCCCCCAGCTCTGTCCTCCAGCAGGGCTGCACAGACCCCAGACAGGAGATGCAACTGTGTGGAAGGGCTGGGGGTGGGACAGGGGGCAGTACAGCCGTGCTGGAGGAGCTGCTAGTGTGGGGTGGCCCCACATTCTGGTCCTGTGTCTTTCTGGTGTGGTGTACTGGCAATAAATATCTTAATGGTGCGGCATAGCTGACCGTACCACCCTACTTGTACCACTGGCTGGGATGGAAGGAATATGCTTCTTTGATCAGTTTTCCCCTTATATGTCCTTGGGTTTTGGGTTTACAAATTCTATATCAAGGGCTCCCATGGCTCTGGAAGATAATAAATACCCTTTGCTATAGGGCTTCTAGGTGACCAAAAGTCAAATAAATAAATAAAATTCTGTCATGAATGATGAAATATAAATGAACACTTTGAGCTCCAGAAACCTGATAGCTATTTGTGAAGCAGTTGAGGAGTGTTCACAAGTACTGTGCTCTCCACTACATTATGGGAAGTATTTATTTCATGTGCATTTAATAATGCAGTAAAGATGATGCCTGAAATGCTGAAGTACAATGAGGAATTATTAGTTTTCTGCAGTGAAGGTAAAGGTACCATGTATGAGTGCCCTGGAGGATATGCAAGATACAGAAAATGAAATGAAATAAAATAAATAAAAAGTGGCAGATGACTGGTTTCTGGATATTGCTGGGTGGATTTATTAATTGCTAATATAGCACTGAGTCCTGAATTACTCAGTCATTGCCATTGTTTCAATTTTATGACTTTCCTCTTAAACACAGATTCGTTAGGAAGGAATCAAATGTCACTGGGCAGTGAATTATACAGGAACAAATTTATGCTTGTGAATGCTGATTTCACATAATAAGTTATGACTTTAAAAGAACACCATCAAGGTATTTTCATCATTTTTTAGAATGATTTTTTTTCTCACTGTTGTCTGTAATAACCCCTTAGATGGTGGAAGGTGAAAGCCACCGTACAGATTCCTTATCCTCTCCCCTTTCCTCTACCCCATAATATGTGCACAGTGGTTTGGGCATCGTAGGGTTTCTCATCCTGTGTATTTTTAAATTCTTGTCTTTCTTTATTTTAGATGAAATAGCATTGAGGTATTTGTTTTAGAGGGACATATGTTAGAATTAATGGGCATTTGAAAATAGATACTAGCCCCAAAATAAAGGTTACTTTTAGGAAATACCAACCTTGGGAGTGACCCTACATACATGGCTTTTCATTGCTATGGTGCAAAGCTCAGCATATCCCAGTCAGTTATCTCAAAATGCCTTTCTGCTGCAATCACAGAGCATGGCTGCATTGCATTTGGTCTGTCAAAATCTATTTCACAATCTGAGATGCTTTGCTGAGGAGTAGATTACTGTGGCTGTGGCTCCTTATCTCATAGTTTATGTTTGATGGTTAAAGAATAGTTAATAACACTGTTAGGGATGAAAGTAATGAAGAAAAAGAATATGAAGAAACAGTATGAATTCCATGAACTGACATGCATCAGAAAATGCCTCCAGTCACTGGGATTTCATATATGTAAAAGGCCACTGTTTTATGTTTTATGTTCTTTTATATATAAAAGGGTTGTGTTGGATTAGTCTTGGCAGAATTATCCAAACACTACAAAGCTGACACCGTATTTAAATACTGGTGCTGCATGATAAAAGTGGAGTTAGTTATATCCTTGGCATTATTCCTTCAGATTGTTATTTATTCTCTGTAAAATGATTTATAGCTTGTATAATCTACTGTCTGTATGTACTGAGTATGGAGAAAACATAGTCAAATAAAAGGTTTCAGTGGAGTAGTTTACAAGTACTGGGCTTTTGTTGGGCCATATTTACACTAACGCTAATGTCAGCAAAACTTTTGTCACTCAGGAGTGTGAAAAAAACCACCCCTTTGAGTAACATAAGTTTTGCCGGCATAACTGCTTGTGTGCTATGTTGTCGGGAAACGCTACCCCGCTGACATAGCTACCACCGCTTGTTGAGCTGGTTTTATTATGTCGATGGGCGAGCTCTCTCCCGTTGGCATAACGCGGCTACACGTTGGCATAACGCGGGTACAGCTGTGCTGCTGTAAGCTTGTAAGTGTAGACAGGATTACAACTTGTCTATTACCCTATTTTGGTTGTTCAAGATGTTATGTAATCAGGTCCAGGATATTTCCCTACAGTATATTCTTTATTGCTTTGGTCAGATGCTCTCTAACCATCCCAAGCAATGGTGCTTTTACCTAAATTTCATCCTGTTCTCTTTAGGCATACTACCTTTCACTGCTCTAAATAATTATTTTCCTTCTTTGGTTTTAAGATGCCTATCTGCATCTTTAGGCACCAAAATACCTTGACCTAAGGCACCAGCTTCATATCTGTTTAACCTGTCAAGGCCCGAATCTTGGGCCTGATATGTGACAAAGACCCAAAATGAGGGATTAAATAAAATTAGTGCAGAAAACTTAAAATTCTGTGGGATTTATTCCTTTAGTGGAAATAATTTGTTCTGTAACCTCAGTGAGGCAACACAAAATTTGCATGGAATGGAAGTAACTTTGAGACTAAAATGAGGGAGCTTGGAAATGTCTGACCAGGAGTGGGGTTTCTTAGTCCCACTATTTATTATTATTATTGAATATTTATAATCAGGTGGCATTTTAAAGCCACAACCAGATTGGACCCCCATTGTGCTGGGCACTATACAAAGTTGTCATAAATGCTGATAAGGCCCCATATCCCTAATTTCTTTCCCTGTCCCTTACTATTACCTTCTGCTGGGTCTCCCATGCAGTCAAAAATGATTTGAAGTATTATTTAGATTGCCAGTGTAATTAAGGCTAGCTGTTGCAGCAGTTTTAAATTGGGTTTCTTAAGGCTAATGTTGGGATGTAGGATTTGTTTTTTCAAAAGCTGTCCTCCCCCACCCAGGAGTTGTGTAGCTGAAGGGAAGAACGGTGTGTCCCTAGGTATGAAGAGTAAACCATAGAAAATTTATGCAGAGGAGAGCACAGAAGTAAAATAGTATCTTGCTGATATTACAGTAGATATCTGAATAGAGGTTTATAGAATGGAGTAAAAGGAAAGTACTGCCTTCAAGATTTGTTAAGTGCTTATAACTTTTTTATGGAGCACTTTGGGTCGGAGCATAACTTTTTTGTTAGGCGAATTGCCGTTTGAAATGCCATACAAACAGAACTTTACAATGCAGTAACTCACTGAGGTAAGGTACAGTATAATTGCTGACAGGAATTCCTTCATAGACTATGTGTATCTTTATTATAAATAATCTACCAGCCTCTTAACTGAAAAACACCGAAGGATATAGGGATAATTGATCTCTCTCTCTCCATTCTGGGAACCTATAATGATAGCCCTACTGTATATATTGGAAGCACATTTCATGCTAGTTTTTTGGTTTAAAAAGGGTGGACTTGCTCTTAAGATTTTGCTATTTGAAGAAAATCTTTAGCCAAGTCAGGTTTTTAATCGCTGTGTTATTCATCCCAGTGATTACATAAGGGACACTGTAGGAGCATTTCAAATACCATCAGCCCTTGGCACTGGAATAACAATGAGGATGAAGTACTAAAAACTATGTAGTCATAAAGGCAAACATGGCTAGATTGTTACATAGAGAGATCATCTCAGTATTTGTGGCTGAATATATCTTTACATTAATTCAGCTAATTTCTGAGACAACACGCTGGAAGAAAACATAATTTGAATTAATTATTTGCACATATGGCATGAGCCTGGTGTCAGCTAATGCTACATTAAGGACAGACGTGCTGGGCACATATTAAATAATAGAGTAAATATTTGTACTGTTTATGATAAACTGATTCCTTTTGCAGATCTTCTTTGTTTGTGCCTCTGTAAACGTTTCTGTTGGGCTTGTTTGCTATGATTCATATAGTGCAATATCTTAAGTGTTATGTGCTCTTTTAAATCTAAATCCTACAATAAGGCCTAGCTCTGTTTTCAGAGCGATTGATTGTTCAGTAACACTTTAAAATAATGGCCAAAATCATTATGGCACATTATTATTGTACGGAATGTTTTGTTAATGTTAATCATGGGAGCTTGTTTTGTGTCAGAAGTACTTCCATAGGATTGCCATTGTAATTCAGTAGTAATAAAATATGCATTTATTTTAAAGTGCTTCCAAATATTTATATGAAGTGTTGGGCGGGGGGAGGTTGTTTTTGTTTTTTGCAGGAAGAAGCACTTATGTTCAGGTGCCCTAAACTTCTTCAGCATGTAGAAGGAAGGAAGACTGTAATATGGCGCCAGCCTCTAGGGTACTGAATATGTGACAAAGCTCTGTCCTTGTCTCCGTGGGTCTGGTGTTTCCTGGCAGATTTCGCTAGCCTCAGGGTCTCTCTGTGACCCTCCACGTAGCCCTTCTCTCTCTAGAGGCAAGGGTCACAACTTACTGAGCCATTTTCATCATAAACCAACAAGGGAGGTGAGGAGAAGCAACCCTCCCTCGCACAGTCTCTGTTGTCTTCCAGTCTCCGTGATTAATCGGTAAGGGAGCGGGGAGCCCGGGTCTGCCCTCTACTCCAGGCTCCAGCCCAGGGACCCTAATATTAGCAGCTATGGTAGCTGACTTTTTGGAAATAGGACATGTATAATTCTTTGGTCCACTTCCCCACAGAAGCCCCCACTCAATATCTCCTTCACTGTTTTCTCAGGGCCTTCTTCCTTGCACCTGATATGGATTTGTACTGCTTAGTTCCTCCAACAGTGCAGCTTCCTCCTACAACTCCTGACGCACACCTCACTGACTAACTGAGAGGCTTTTAACTAGTTCCAGCCAGCCCTGGATTGGCTTCAGGTGTCCCAATCAACCTAGCTATCTCCACTGCTTTCTTGAAGGATCTTAACTGGTCCCAGGTGTCTTCATTAACCTGGAGCAACTGCCATTTGGTTGCCATGGTACCAGGGATTTGTTTAGCCTGGGGCTAACATGCCTGTTCCTCACTACTTTACTATAGCCATCTGGCCTTGCCCCCTCACAATAGGAATTTAGTGCTCTTCTCCTGAGCCACTTTAAACTCAGGGGCTGTAACCCAGTCTGCAAAGACATAGGTCTAGATCCACAAAGGGATTTAGGAGCTGAACTATCATTTTAGTTCACTTTCACTGTTTGCTAAATCCAAAATTCAGATTCTCAGAACCACTATTCAGTGTGTCACCTAACTCTGTAGGCCCCTAAAGTCCCTCTGTGCCTATGTTTCCATTGATAAAGTCCCTTGTGTGCCTAAAGGTCTGCTCGTGACCATTTGCACAGCCACCTGAATCCTGACATCTGGCACCCGAGTGGGATCCTCAAACTAGGCATTCTCCCAATTCTCAGCTGATCCAGTAGGTGTTGTCAGAGGCTACCTAACAGATTGCGCTCCACAGAAAACACAGTTGGAGGAGAAAGTTGTGGTGGTCCCAGGTCACTTATAACCTTTAGCCCAGTGCTTAGAGCACTCATACAGGTTGTGGGAGACGCAGATTTAAATCCCCCTCTGTATAATGAGGAGCAGATATTTGAACCCATGTTTCTGACTTCTTAGGATAGTGCTCCCAGGCAGCTAGGGGGTATTCTATGGAGGGTCTTTCTCAGTCTCATCTGTTGAAGCTGTTTCACTTTGTATAAATAATTTAATAGTCACTGACACAGGAATTTGAACCTTGACCTCCCACATCCCAGGTGAGTGCCCTAAACACTGGGGTAAACATTTCTGCTGGGAGAGGGAAAAGAGGAGGCAGTACCACCACCACCTCCTCCTCCTCCACATTATGTGTGGTTGTGTTTTTTTTAACAAGAAAGGGCTTAGGTGCCTAAGTCCAGGAGAGAATTCACAGCATAGGTGCTGGAACTAGGGGCTCTGGGGGTGCTGTGCACCCCCTGGCTTGAAGTGGTTTCCATCATATACAGGGTTTACAATTTGGTTCAGTGGCTCTCAGTACACCCAGTATAAAAATTGTTCCAACTCCGCTCGTTCACAGCATGAATCCCAAGTAGAGATTTGCGCTTCTCTCTGAATGATGCTTTGCTGTGTAGGTGCACAGGGGCAGTAAAAATATATCAGTGTGTTGATTCACTTGATAAAGCACTGATGAATATAGCCCCTGGTCTCAATTTTGCCTCACAGACAGCCAGACACTGATCCAGCTATACAGCTCCCCATACCTGGTTGCTTATCTTGCTCACTAATCAGCTAGACAGGATGGCCTGCAGAATAGGCACCTAATGAGTTTGTAAAGAAATCAGTAGTTTGTTATTTAGGGGGAAAATGGGGATTAAAAAAAAGATTGATTTTATTTTAAAGTGTCATTTGGGACTGGCTTATAGATCCTACTGCATTAGACAGACTTTGGTTCGATTCTTGGCAGTGCTAGTTGGATTAGGAGTGTCTAGCATGCAACTGAAATCCTGAGATTGTGTGCCAGGTATTAAATAGTTCCATAAACCTAGTGAAAAGTGGGAAGGATATTTCTAATAAATGACTGCTGTTTTCTCTGAAATGCAGGAATACATTTTGTTGATTGAGGGCTGGCTGTGTTTATGCATTTTCAGTTAAGATGAGACAATTTTGCAAAATAATTCTTGAACACGTTACAAATGTAGACAATCAATTCATATTAAAAGTACCACAAATAAAGACACCCTAATTTCCTAAATTACCAACACTTAGAATTTTTTTAAATGAATCCTTGTGTTACAAAAATCTCCTTGTGGGCAGACTTGATTATTTGGTATGCATGTAAAACCTCCATAACATATATTTTGGTATCTGCTGAGGAATGTAATGCAATATATACCATTATTCATTTACACTCCCTTTGTTATGTGGGAAATTAATATAATAAAAGGTGGAAAACAAACAAACCAGTACTTTTGCTAACCTACTGTGATTTTTTTTGACAGTTGTATTCGTGTGCATAAACTACATATGTGCCCAGTATGTTGTGAGTTGTATCCTTGTGTGTAACAGGGAACTGCTTGGTGCACCAGAGGGGTTATCAGAGAAGCTCTTATGTCACTTTTCTGTCCACCCTCCTTTCAATCCTGGGGAAAGCTGGGGGCTGGTTTGATCCCTGGCATAAGTTAGAGAAGACATAGAGGCTACTTTAATTTATGCCTGCTGGAGAGGCCTCCTGCGAGCCATTCTGACAGTCTAGGATCATTGGTATATGTTGTGCTCTGGTTATGCTGCCTTCGACTCCTATCACATGTGATGTGGCTGCCCCAGGCTTACACCAATAGGGGAATCTCTAGCTGCCTTTTTAGGGCAGCTTTAAGTTTCTTTTGTGTTGCTGGCTCCTGGACGAAGGAAGTGGCTCAATAAATGACATATCAGGCGGCAAACTTTTTCCACCTACATGTTGACTGTTTTGGCTTTGTATGTAACAAAGCAACATCAGCTTTACAAAAAATCCACATTCATTTCTGTTTTTCTTTCTCCTAACCCAGGAGTAACATAGCAAATATAACATACACAAGCACCTAAAAAGAATATACACAAGCATCGTACATATTGTGAGCTCAGCCCTGCCAGACTTATACATGTGGTTTTTCCAGGACTACTTGCTTGCGTAAAGATAGTCATGTGCCTGAGTGTTTTCAGGATGGGTCCCTGTCTATTAAGTTTTGGCTAAAAAGAAAAAAAGTAATCTTGTTGAAGTTTAGCAATTATGTACCATAGTTAATTAATCATGTAATTAAATGAAGTGAGACTATATTTCTTGAAATGTGTCAAATAATTATGATACATTTCAGTAATTATGTATAATAAAACTAATTAAACATATAATTCAAAGAATCAAGAAAATATTTCTCAAAATGAGTGTATCCTGTCCTTAGGTCAGAAAAATCTCTAATATTTTTTGCAAAAAGAAAAGGAGGACTTGTGGCACCTTAGAGACTAACACATTTATTTGAGCATAAGCGCTCGTGAGCTACAGCTCACTTCATCGGATGCAACGAAAGCTTATGCTCAAATAAATGTGTTAGTCTCTAAGGTGCCACAAGTTCTCCTTTTCTTTTTGCGGATACAGACTAACACGGCTGCTACTCTGAAACCTAATATTTTTTGTTAAATCAAAACCCCTTTAATCCAATCCTGTATATTTTTGAAGACCTTGTAGATTTCCAATATTAGATTTTTTTTTGGGCATAATATTAGTTCTTAGTAAGACTTTTTCTTGGGACTTTGTCATTTTTTTTAATCTTTATAGCAGTACTGGTCACCGAGTTTGAAAATCCTTGGATCTCTTGTTAGATCATTACTCAGAAAATAGATGTGACTGCTCTTGAGTGCTGATTTCTTGCTTAACCACTGCAAAGTCATACAGTGTACTTATAAAAGCAAAGGGAAATGAGAGGAAACAAATATTACCCATTGTGAGTTGTGTGTTCAGAGCTCAGGCATTCCAATAGATTGTATTGGCACGTGCCTGAAGCACTGAACACAGAAATATTCTCAGTTTGAACAGTGGACTAAGCTGACCTCCCTCTTGGGTTGCAACGTTTTAATACTTAGCTCTCATTTTCTCTGCTGCTTTGAAGAAATTCTGTTGCCATTGCACATGATATTGTTAGAAGTGGAAGAGGCATCAGAGAACCCCATAAAATCAAGCTTGTGATATTAATTTTGTCACCTTGGGCTTTATAGTCATTTTATGGTCATTTTAAAAAAGTTTTGGAGCCATAATGTTTTATCTATCTTTATGGTCTCTTATGCTGTGTTTAATCAGTGTAATTATAGAGGGATAATTAAATGTAATACTTCTAGTTCTTAAGATTTTAGCATTATTACTATTAATGTAGCTTAGAAAAAGGAAAACCTGTTTAAATCCTGGTGCCATACAGATCTTACACAGAGCAAAATATTGATGCAGCATTTTTGGTATGCAGTTAACTAAAAGAAGCAATGGTGCCTTTTTGTTGGTACAGCAGCATGCTTCTGCATTTATTAGCTTATTTGCAACTGAGAAGAGAGTGCTTAGCAGTGATAAAGCCAGGCAATGAGAAGCTGTTTTTGTTCAGGATATCTGAGGTGTCATAGAAACAGTTGAGGCCCCAATTCAGCAAATTACTTAGGCATGTGCTTAAGTCTGTCTCTACTCAGCAAAGCCCTTAACTCCATGCTTAAAACTTCAAGAAAATGTTTAAGTACTTTGCTGAATCCTGGCCTAAATACCTGCCAGGTCTATTTTGTGTGTCCTTTTTTCTGGTGTAACTGTAGATCTGTGTTATGGAAATCTAAGCCCACTGAATTCAATGGACACATTACCTTCTGCAGTTATCACCTGTGATAAAATGTATTATTTTATGGCCTGAAAATATCTTGTAGCATCTCTCACATCTGTGAAAACCAGTCCAGTTTGGCTCTCCTAATGAGGGTGATTTTGTATTTGTCATTACTGAAAGAGCTAAATCGGATCTCCATGCTGCAGTTTGGAAGAGGATGTTATGGATCTTTCCTGTGTCTCAGTGATATTCTGTTGTATAAAGTGGGAGCTCTGAGAACACTGGTTAAGTTAAGACGGGAATGAGGTCAGCCGAGGAGGCAGAATTGAAAGAGGAAGGAAAGGGGTTCCGAGTACTGCTGTCACAGGAGTGCAGATGGCTGCCCATGCTGGAGTTATCATAGCAGGACCAAAGGATGAATAAATCAATGTCTAGATATACTTCCAGTACCCTGAATGCCTCTGCCTTTATTGTGTGAAAGGGCTTTGAACAAAGCTGCCTCCAGCTCTCCCTTACTTTTCTTTCTGGAACTAGAACTCCTAACCAGAAGTCAAATATCATTCTGGAGTAGCCGTCACGACAATTTCCTCCATTGACTAGGAATTGCCCTTAGATGCTGATGACATCCTGCTTCTCACTCTAGGATTTTCATGTATTTCACCCCCATTTTCTAAGCGTATGTCTACACTTCAAGCTGGTGCTGTAATTTCCAGCTTGAGGAGACATACCCGAGCCCACTCTGATTGAACTAGCAAGCTAAATATAGAGTATATATTTACCAGTGCGATTGGCTGGTAGGGTTGCTAACCCTTGTGGTTTCGCCGGGAGTCTCCCGGAATCAGACTCTCCCCCGGAGGCTACTGAAGCCAAACTGGGAGATTTTAGGCTGCTAATAGTCCGGCAGTGCAGTGGGGCTAAGGTAGGCTCCCTACTTGCTCTGGCCCCGTGCCGCTCCTGGAAGCGGCCGGCATGTCTCTCCAGCCCCTGGGAGGGGGCAGGGGGTCTCTTTAGCTCCCAGGAACTGTGGCCAATGGGAGCCACCAGGGTGGTACCTGCAGTCAGGGTCAGGGCATGGAGCCCCTTGGTCCCCCCTTCAGGGGCTGCAGGGACATACCGTCCGCTTTCGGGAGCAGCGCGGGGCCAGGGAAGGCAGGGAGCCTGCTATAGCCCCACTGCGCCGCCGCCCGGGAGCCGCCCGAGGTAAGCATTGCCCGGCTGGAGAGTTTAGCTGCCCTGAGTACATACCTGTCCAAGATGCTAGGATTGTATTCAGGGCACCTAGTCCCTCCTATTTCTCATGCCGCTGTGGCTACACATCTATTTTTAGTGCACTACCTCATTCAGAGCTAGCATGGGTATGTCTCCGGAAGATGGTAATTTCACCTGCTGCTCAAAGTGTAGATGTACCTACCCTAAGAGTGGATGATGGTACATTCCATTACTAGTTACCTGTAATCATTACTGCTTGTCTTTACAACATTTTTACATATATAGAAAACCCTTCCAAATTGTCGTCTGCTGTCTCTGTTCCAGTAATAATGCAGCAAAAGCTGTGCAATTGTCTCTTCCTTCTACTTATTTTGTGCACCATCTTGGATGGGCTAGATTATGTATGACGAGCTCACCAATTTTTTAATTTAATTAATGTAATTTACGATTAATGGGTAGAGGAGCATAGTAGAGATTTAACACATGAAAGCTGTAGGATTAGGAAAGTTTATAATAGATGGGAGCTCGTATTAAGATATTTCAAATGTCCCATAAGCATCAAGAGTAAATTTTGTTTGATACCAAGACAAAAACTCCACTGTTGAATTTGTACTTTTTGGCAACCTTATTGACATTCTTAGGAGCGAGGCCAATACATGAATGTGGTTGGGGTGTGAACTATTCTTTTACCCTTTCCAGCTCAGTCTTGAGGCAGGTTGGCAGCGTTGAGCAGGGAAGCATGTGCCACTGCTATTCTGTACCTGTCCAGTTGAATATCAATCTTTATATGTCCTTCAGTCTCTAAACACCTTCCACAAGCACTACATTTGCAAGAAATTTAGAAAAAAAATATAATTTTGTAGACCATTCGTTCCAATGAGATATTGCTAGGTCTCCAATCCTACAAAGATTTAACTTTATGCACATGAGTAGTCCCATTGAAGTAAACGGTACTACTCCTGTGCATAAAGTTTAGGTCATGCATGAATTTCTGAACATTCAGAGCCTTAGATTGTAAGTTCTTTTGGGCTCAGATGGTGTTCTTGTTTTATGTGTTACTTTGTCTAGCACAAGGGGTTCAAAATTGCTGATTGAGGATTTTAGGTGTTCTAATAACACAAATACTGACAATGCACACAGCACTTAATTTCTTTTTAGCATGTACCTTTTTGCAATTCAAATGGCCAGTCTATTAACTACAGTAGAACCTCAGAGTTACGAGCTGACCAGTCAACCACACACCTCATGTGGAACTGCAAGTATGCAATCAGGCAGCAGCAGAGACAATAAAAAGTCAATGCAGTACTGTGTTAAATGTAAACTACTAGACAAATAAAGGGAAAGTTTAAAAAAGGATTTGACAAGATAAGGAAACTGTTTCTGTTCTTGTTCCATTTAAATTAAAATGGTTAAATTAAGATGGTTTTCTTCTACATAGTAAAGATTCAAAGCTGTATTAAGTCAATGTTCAGTTGTAAATTTTTGAAAGAAGAACCATAACATTTTGTTCAGAATTATGAACAACTTTCATTCCTGAGGTTTTTGTAACTCTGAGGTTCTGCTGTATTAAAAACTATCCACTGTGCAACCACAATTGCTTTTTCTAAAAATGAGGCAGCATTTTTTTATGACAAAACACCTTTGTAATAGCTCCAAAACAAACAAACAAAAAGATACAAGGTCATCAATAATCTAAAAATGAATTAGTCTGCACACTGCTTTGTTTTCGTACCATTGAGTGGTGTAGACCGAATACACATGAGAAAAATCTGTGGGCCAGCTCTTCACCATTGAACTCGAGCTATGCGGATTTTCACAAGCTGAGGATTTGGTGCCACATTCAGATAACGTTAATGAATTTACCATAACCAGACTCCCAAGTAAGGGGTTTCAGGGTTAAGATTAAGGGCTAGTCCTGCATAAACTCTGCAAGTACAGCTCCCATTGACTTGATGGCGGCTTCATGCCATCAGAATTGCAGGAGTGAATCCTAAACCTCCACCCTGTACTCGCACAATTTCAGGTGTCATGAATCATGAATTAATCTTACAGTTGAACCTGTTTTCTGTTTCATATTCCTAAGGCACAATGAAAGGAGTTTAAGACTGAATTTCTCTTAATGGCTAAAATTCACCCTGTGCAGAGGACCGGCACAAGTTCTGTACACCACTTGAGTTCTGCGTAAGCCCTATTTTGAGGGTTTAAGTGAGACTTATGTGGGGCTAGGTCTTGTGCTGGCCACCTGCACAAGGATCAATTTCACCCATTATCTGTATGTTTGTGGGTTTAAGTCAGACCATTGAGTAGCTACATTTTCAAAGCACTGCTTGGGAATTTATACACAGAGTTCCTATTAAAGTGAATGAGTTTTTTTTTTTGGCTAAAATCCCATGCAACCCTTTAAAAATCAGTCATGACAATATGCTGATATTGTCAATGTATGTTTGTGATTAATATTGTAGTGCACATGTAACTCAAGTATTGCTGCTTCTCCTCATATTTCAGTGAAATACAAGATAGCAGCCGCTCAGAGATTACTATTCTTGAAATAAAATGTTTATTTATGACTTAATGTGCTGCTTAGAAAGGCCCTGTCACTGCATGTTTCGTTGGTGGGCTCATAAAGAATTGGGTATCTATGTGTGGAATTAAAAGGAACTTTAATGAGTTGAAAACATGTCAGGAACCACATTTCACGTTTAGCAAATAAATTCATGATGTGAGCTCTATTTTCAGCTACATAACAGATTCAGAGAGAGAGGCTTTTATTTATTTATTTTTTGCTATCCAGGTAACTGGTTCCTTAGAAATTAAAAGATTCTTTTGCTAAAAAAAGTCTTTTACAGCACACAAGGGAATGCTTTTAGAAAAAACCAAAACAGGTTTAATGGAACAAGTGATTTAAAAATACATATAGGGTAATTCTTGGATGACTGAGTTATTATTACTCTGGTAAGCGTTATGGCAAGAAAGAATAATTTTTAAACGCGAACATAATGATTGATAAGTAGTACAAACCTGTGCTAAACAGATTTCCAACATTCACCTTTGGTTTTCCAGAGAAACACTCCCCTGCTTTCATTTCCCATAAGGGAGGCTTTCTTTAAGTGATCCATTTTTATGACTGATTCTAGGTATGTTTGGGTTTTTTGTTTTGTTTTTATTGTGTAGGGGAGGGGGGAGTGTTTGGGAAAATAAAGCAATTAATGAATAGGGTTTTGCAATTTGGGCATTGCGTTGTTCAGTTGAACGGTAGAGTCCATTTAAAGGAGAGGAAAAAAATGAATCCATGAAATGCAGGAGTTCCCCTTCCCAATGCTGCATGTCAGCGGGACTGTCATTCTCAATTAACAGGGGTCTTTCCATGCTGGATCGGAACCATGCTAGCAAGAACTACGTTTAGCTCTGAAGCCTCCATGGCCACCCTCTAACTGTGGTGGTTATTCTTTCATTCAGAGTTGAGTGCTCAAACACCACCCTTGCCTGGTTTCTCTGACATTCTCCAAAAAGGGAAGTGTCTGTCCCTGTAGGCCAGGGAAACTTTTGTGGAAGACCCTGCTGGCAACAGCCATTATTTTTAAATGCATGGGTAGCTAGCATAATTCAGCTTCCAGTGTGTGCAGGGTGCAAGAACTGGAAAACCTGTGGAAAGTGGATGGTGTGCATATCACTTGTGCTGCTGATGTTCTCCTCTGCAGCTGCAGGCTCAATTCTCTGCTTCCTCTGCCTGCAACAGTCTGGAGAGGAGACATATTGGGGAAAATGGCTGGCACAATTTGCAGCACCAGCTCTCCTCCCAAACCCTACCAACTCAACTTTGTCTCTTACCCTGCCCGCCCCCCCCATGACTTTCCTTCCTGAATTTTCCCCACGCTTTGTAGTAACCAACCATAATCCTATTCCCCATTCTCAGCCTCCTAACACTCCCTGCTTCTTCAGCAGCAACTCCCCTGCCTTCCCAGGCAGGGGCAGATTAAACCAACAAGAACTAATTAAATGTTTCAAAGCAGTGATCAAAGGATTCACTGCACAGCACTGCTTTCTTTTAATTGAACCAGCTTTCCTCTGCCATCCCCCTCCCTTCCCCATCCCCCATGCCTAGCTGTCCTCCTGCTCCCAGCCACCTCTCTTTACCTTACAAGCCTGCCTCTTCACTCCCCCTGTATCCCATCATTTGGCAGGCTCTTCCCCAAGGCTGACTGGCATCGTGGCTACTAAGAATGCTGGCCATTGCTGATCTTCCAGCTTTTCTTTCTCCACCACCTCTCTTCACTACTGCTGCTTTGCCACCCACCTGCTTGACTGGCTGCCTTTCCAAAATGGCATTGTCAGATCATTGCACCTGTTTGAGAAGCTGTTGGATCCATGGGATGGCTCTTTGAATACCCATATGTATAGAGTGGCACAGGTTGTGGTCTTGCAGGGTAAAAGAAGGCACAAGAGGGAATGGGGATGAAAATGGTAAAAGAGAACCTGTTTTAAAAAGGGGACACGTGGCCCTCACTGTGCTGTCTATCTTGGGCCATTTACCTCTGAAAGAAGAAACAAGAACGGATGAGAAGATGTTTTAGTAAATTAACTCCCTTGCTGCTGACTGATCCAGATCTCCTGCCATTAGGTACTAATGTATTTTGCATCAGCGCTTTGGGTTGATAAGTCCTGACTCCTATCACCAAGGGGTTAAGCGCTCTCCTACAGAAATATGTGAGCATAGGGTAGTATCTTCTAGTGAATTCTTTCTTTAGTTAATGGAAACTGACATCTCCAACAATCAACTGTAATTCAACTGAGTCATATTCTTTGTGACAGAAGACGTTAAGGTATGTGGTAAACACATGACCTCAACACAGAATCTGTGCTTTCCAATATCCTAAACTATTTTATATGCAAAATCTTTGCAGTCTAAATTTGCAAAAACATCCAGTGTTTGGTCCATTCACATATATTTTGTTGGAGGGGTCTGTATTCTATCAGTAGCCAGTTATTTGAACATTGGTGCCATATACACAGGTATCTCAAAAAGGTTACACAAATGATAATACATAATCCAAGATTTTGAAAAATGGTTGCATAAAGTTAAGCTACTAAATTCATAGTTACATGCCTAATAACTGGGCTGATTTTGAGAGGTCCTGGATACTTAGCAGTTTTGAAATTCTGGTGCCTAAATAAGGAGACTAATTTTAGATACCTGTGTTTTGAAAATCTTGTCAGTATTTTTATTCTGTAATAAAATGTGGTCAATTTAATCTCTTCTGTGTATTTTTCAGTTATGACACTGTGTCTTGTGCATTGACAACTAACTGGTGTGTTTGTATGGACATTTGAATCTTTGGTTGCACAGAACAAGTTTGTTCTATCATAGGACTGGTCTAATGGTCACAACTCTGGACTAGGAGTCAAATTGTCTTGTGATTTAATCTTGACATGGACTTCCACTATGGCCTTAGCTAATTTAGGCTAAGATTATCAAAAGCATCTGCTGATTTGGGTGCTCAACTTTGCACTCCTGTAGCCCACTTGAGTCCATTATTTAGAGATGCTGAACATCCACAACTCCAGTTTGTCAATGGGAGCTAAGGGGTTGCTCAAATCCTCTGAAAATCCTAGTCCTCATGTTCAAATTAGGTACCAAAAACTAGTGGATTCTTCTGATAAGTTTAGCCTTAACCTCTTTGTATCTCAGTTTCCTTGTCTGCAAAATGGGGTAACCAATGCTTATCCACCTAACACCAATAGTGTGGGGATGAATTAATGTTTGTGAAGTGCTTTGAAGATGTGATAAATTGTATAGCACACCCACAGCCTCTATGAATAATATTTTCTGTTCCATTTTTCATGATTGCCAATTACTGAATCAAAGGAAATGTAACATGCAGAAACACTTTAGCTGATGGGAGAGAAATGCACAGAATGTTTTTCTTTAAGATACAATAAAGAATAACTAATGAACATGGCAAAAATCACTTGGAGGAGATGTGTATGAATGAATGTTCATCCTACCAAATCAATCAACAGCTTCCTCAAGATGGAAGACTTTGAGTATTCCAGGTTCACTTGTCATAACTAAGATGTCAGTCAGGCTCTAGTCTCTACCAATGTTTCTTAATTAATTTCCCCCCTCACATTAAACTGGAGGAAAATATATTAATTTGTAGCATTTCCAGTAGGTAAAACTAACTGTATATCTATCAATTTCAAAACATCTCTAAGTATAGCGAGCAAGCAGTTTAGATGGATCCTATCAACACACATCTCTCTATATTTGTGTGTGTGTGTGGGGGGGTGTGTGTGTGTAAACTGTCTCCCCAGATAGACAGAACTGAAATGATTCCAACTCTGCAGATAACAGAATTGTACAATTCCAAGCAAACCTGTCCAGTGCAGCAATGTGAAAAAAGTTGTCGACAGTTCCATCAGATCAATGTCCATTAATTTAATATCAATTTTAGAAAGAAACCTAGCCAGTGCAGCAAACAAGATTTGAGTTGAGCACCTTGGACAGAGATTGTGGTTGTAATTTGTTTTTTGTTTTGTTTTTCCCCCTCTTAACTGACAGAAATGAATCCTGCTACTGACCCCCATCAGTGTGATTGGGGGCTAGAATTATCTGACGTGCAGAGTTGTTTGGCAGCTATGCACATGCATAAATGATATTAATTTGAACAGGAATGAGTGACTTCAACTACCCAAATATAAACTGGTGTCATAGCAGTATAGAGGTTGTGTACCAGATACAAAGAATTCTGATAGTCATTCTGTTGGATTATTGACTGCTTCAGATCTGCAAGCTTTTTTTTTTCTTTTAATGTGCATAGGAAAGAAATTGATATATATTTGATCTCTGGTCAATATTGCAATGGCCTCTGCAGAACTAAACAGTTGAAACCAGTGTCCATCCTGCTAATAAATCAGGCTACAGGTAAATCAAGATTTTGGCAGCGTAGTTCTCATGAACTTATATGCATGTGTTTTTATATATATCTGTATGTTTTCATGCATTTATCATTTCTTCAGAAATAGTTTCACCCACAGACCTGAAGAAGAGCTCTGTGTAAACTCAAAAGCTTGTCTCTGTCACCAACATAAGTTGGTCCAATAAAAGATATTACCTGACTCAGCTTGCCTCTCTAATGTCCTGGGACTGACACAGCTAAAACAACACTGCATACAATATATTTTGGTACAGTCATTTTACCATAAATTCTTTTTAGGTTGAAATAAGTTTTAGATTTCAAAGGTTGGAGAGAATAGCACCTCCTATTAGAAAGTTTGCCTCTGGTTATGCTTGGCAGAGAAATGAGTTAATGTAGGATTCGCTATATTCATCATCATAGGATTACTCATTATGTTGGGGCACAGGTTCCAAGAAGAAGTGGATCAACAAATCAAATTCAGATTAACTATTTCTTAATGCTGTTAGTTCCAAAGACACATACTTTGTGTTTTTTGGCTTTTGGGTTATTCCTTTCTGGTCCCTCACCCCCTTATTTGTTGGTCTTTCTTGCCATCATGGTGATTTTTGTTGCAATCATGGTGAAAATGTCCCCCTCCCAATATATATTTTATATTTAGCAGCTTTACATCATTGGTGTCAAATAACAACTCACAAGCTGTATCCTGCCCACAGGATGGATTTTTGTGGCCTATTTGATACTGATGAATCTGAATGTATCTACTCTTTCCCCTGAACCTTCTGCTAATTTTTAGCCTTCATAATTGTCAAGAAAACTTTCCTAATGTGAAATGAGTTCAAACCAATGTAGTGTTGTCTGCCAAAGCCTGCAAGTGGACAGCTCAGAACAATGGCTGTGAGAGGTGTGAACTTGTTTGTTCCCCATTTATCTAATTGAGATGTTAATTCAAAAGCCTAATGATGATGATACTCTGAATGTCAATATTAATTACTTCATTGCTGATCATTTTAGCAGATGGAGATGGGAAAAGAGGTAGGAATTGGGAGCTGTTACAGGCAGAGAAATACAGAAGGGGGAAAAGATGAGTGACACAAGATGGGAAAGAGAGAGAGAAACAGAAAAAAGAGGAAGGAAGAGAAACTTAAAGGGCAGAAAATGTGGTGTGACTAAAGGTCGCATATTTTTGCACTGAGTGGTATGATAGTAACATGCTTTGGGCCAGATTTTGAAAGACCTCAGCACCCAGCAACTACCATTGCTCTCTAACCACAAAATACAGCAAACGTATTCTCAATGGGAATGTTCTGTAGGAACTGCTGGGTTCTGGGCTTTCTTGAAAATCTGGCCACTAAATAATTATGTCATTAATAAGTAATGGTAATAGTCCCCTATATTCTATCCATCTGCAAACCTCTCATTGATATCATACTGAAGTCTGCAGTAGACTGGACCTTATACCCTGGATCATGGAGCAAAATTAAAAATAAAATAGAATGAAACTGGTTCCCCTACTTTTCCTGAAGGTTACCCAGTAATTCATTCTAGCAGCTGGTTCATTTCTGGTCATTGGTATCAATCCTATCAGGAAGACAACTCCACACTCTGCTGTCATTCTTTAAGGGTAAATTTTATGCCTTCTTCCCCTGCACAGAAATAGGCTTTCTGTGTGGGGTCTATGGAGTGGAAACCACTAACTGTCACCCCTTCTTGTGTAAAGGCTGAAGGGCAATCCTGTAACCCAGTGGTTCTCAATCAGGGGTACGTGTACCCCTGGGGGTACTCAGAGGTCTTTCATGGGGTACATAAACTCATCTAGATATTTGTCTAGTTTTACAACAGGCTACACTAATGAAGTCAGTATGAACTAAAATTTCATGCAGAAAATGACTTGTTTGTATTGCTCTATATATTATACACTGAAATGTAAGTACTGTATTTATATTCCAATTGATTTATTTTATAATTATACGGTAAAAATGGGAAAGTCAGCAATTTTTCATTAATAGTGTGCTGTGACACTTTTGTGTTTTTATGTCTGATTTTGTAAGCAAGTAGTTTTTAAGTGAGGTGAAACTTGGGGTACGTAAGACAAACCAGGCGTCTGAAAGGGGTACAGTAGTCTGGAAAGGTTGAGAACCACTGCTGTAGCCCTCCACAGCTGCTAGTTCAGCCTTGGGGCTGGCTGTGGCATGACCTCCATGCTCTTCTCTGCAGTGACATGAACACGGACTTGGCAGCCGTGCTCGTCCGTTCCCCAGCTTGCCCCAGCCCCATCACTATGCAGAACTGTGTTATGCAGAACTGGCACAGAGCCCAGCTGTGCGATGCTCCAGGGGTGTGAAGCCCTCCCATGTGCCCACTCCTCGTGCACAGTAGAGCTGTGATGATTTTGTGCATTGAAAGCCTGCCTTTGATGTGTGGATTTCCCCCCAAGGGAAGAGGGGGATACATGACAGTAGATGAGCACTGGCAACCTTGTGACCATAGCGAGTTGTTACCTGGGGAGCAGAGTGCCTTCATGACTTCATCATTACTGTGTCACTACTGCTGAAGTTCAGTGAGAGATCAGCATTTATAAGTCTGATAATCAAGGGGTTATAACTAAGCTGCATACATTTACCATAGGCTGAAATCTGGCAGTCTTGAATGTACTTAAATAATAAGAATGAAGGGGAGAAAATTTTCTGGTCGTAGAATTGACATCCAATTGTTTAGTTTTTGTCATAAGTAATTTTTAAAAAGAGAAAATCATTAGGAAATAAACTAAACTGAGGTCATATGTTTGTCACAGCAGCCAGACGAAGCTCTAAAGCTATTCAGAATTAAAGACGACGATCCATTTTAACGTTTCCTAATGTGGTGAATAATGTGGCACAATGGGGGAAATGCGAGAATCGTAATTTTGAATTTCTTGTGTTTTGTCAGCTTCTATCCTGACTATAACAGGATGTAAATATATTTATCTTTGTTTATTTTATGGATCAATCCTGGAATGCTGCACAATATTCTGAAAATATAGATGACATCTATATTTGATGCTGCTGAACTTAATGGTCCAGACTGAGAAGAGTTAGACAAAGCAAACACTAACACAGCAGAAGCACATCTCCTTATATCTAGCAATTTACTTCCTCATCCTGAAGATGACAGTTATGTGCTGTTAAGCAGGCGGATGTTACTTCAACACTATGGTAGTGGGCATATAAGATCATAGAAAAGGACATATGGAAGCCTGAGAAAGGCAAATGGCGAGTCCAGAATCCTGCATTCTTTGCTGCCTGACAATTCAGTGATCTCGAAAGAAGTTTTAGCAAAACAGAAGGATCTAGTGTTGTGCATAAATGGCCTTTTCTCATGTCTCCAGTAGTTAGGATTGTGAAATGGAAATGGCTGTCATGATGCTATAATTACAAACAGAATAATGAACAATTTTATTTTTTTTGGAACTGCCTTGCTAGAACAAATCAACCAAAAACCTACAATAAGTGTGTCAGAATTTTGTTCTCTTTTAATTTTATGAAATGTAGTCTTCTTCTTGTAGTAAGGGCAAGTTAAAGGATACTGGTTGGATACCCCATTTCTACACCCTTTTTTAGTTGGTATACCTCTATTATATTTCATCACTTACCCTCCTTTTTTCCAAGTTAAATAACTACTTTTAAAAACAAAGTTTCATATTTAAGCATTCCATGTCTTTTGTCAGTCTAGGCTGGATTATAGAATTTGGATTCTGGATCAGAGGTCCATCTACTCAGCAAGACAGCCACTAATACTTGTTCTTCAGAAGAAGGTACAAGAAGCTCTGCACAAGGCAGCTCTGCAATAGCTTGCCTTCAAGGAAAGTTTCTTCCTAACCCCCATTAGTTAAGATTGGTTTATGTGCTGGAGCATGAGGGTTTTTATCTTTGATGTGCTTCTGTGGAATGTTTGTATTTCTTTGATGTCCTTTTTGAGATAAGGTGACAAAAACTGAACATGTAGTGAGGATAACCCACTAATTTATATCAATGGCAATATAAATACAGTAGCAGCATAATCATATTTTCCATAATATTCTGTATTTCTGTCTCAGTACAGCCCAACATCCTAGTCGCTTTGTTGATCCTGTGTGTGTGCTGAGCACACATCTTCACTGAACTGTCCATGATGAATCTTGTATCTTTTTTTCCCTAAGATGATATAACTAATTCGGAATCCATCAGTATGTACAAGTAGCTTTAAATTTGTTCCTTCCAGGGTATCCTATGATGCACTTATTTATACAATGAATTTCATCTGCTATTAGGTTCCTCAATTACTTCATTTTTTAAAGTCCTTCTGGAATTTTTCACAATCCTCTGTAGGTTCACTAACCCAAGTAGTTTTGTGTAGTCAGCAAATCTCACCATCAAGTTTCACATAGTCTGTCACCCTATTGTTATTAGTAAATATGGATAACAACAGTGATCACAGTATTGATCCCTAGATCTCCCTAATACTAACTTCCTCCTACAGTGAGGTTTAGCTATTTATTCCTACTGTTCCCCCACTCCCAGTCTTTGAGTCAGTTTTTAGTCCACAACATGAATTTACCTCTTAATGTGTGGTTATCAATTTTACATTATAGTCTCATATGAATGACTGTAACAAAGCCTTTAGAAAGTCTATATAATGTATATCATTAGTTCTTTTTTAGCCATCATTTTTATAATTCACATAATTCTGGGCAGGTTATTAAAGCATAACTTGCCACAACAATCACCTTTCTGATATGTCTGTATTCTGTTTATAATCTAGTATGTGTGTTATGGTTCCGGCTTTAATGATATTCCACAGCCATTTGCCTGGTTTAAGAGTTTGTATGTCTTTCATTCCTCAGCTCACACGTCATATATTTTTAAAAGATGGATTCCACATTCCTCACTTTCAGTCCTCAGGTACAGTGAGTGTTCTGAATAATAAATTGCATATTTTCTTAGTGGTCAGCTCCTTTGGTCCTTGGTTCTTTCAGAACTCCTGGATGAGGGCTGCTGATCATAGAGAGAACAGACAATTGAATTAATCAAGTTTCACTCTCTGTTTTGTGTTTTTGATATCTCTGACAACTCCAGAACTTCACTGCTTACAAAGAATAACTCCTCATAGTTATTTTCTCATTATTCTTTGTGGTGAATAATGATTCCAAGAAACCTTTTAGGTTCTTTGCAGTGTACTTATTTTCTTTAACTGACATATTGATACCCAGGTGGTCTAATGGACCTACTGACTTTCCTGTGAACTGTTTATTTCATATGTACTGAAATAATCTTTTATTTGTCATGGTGTATTTGGCTTTTTTTTAGGCTTCCTTCTTAGCCCTTTTAATCTCCTTTTTATATTTTTACCTGCTGAAGTTTGTTTTTGTCTATTAGTTTCCCATAGGCTAGGTTTCCATTTTTTAAAGGTTACCTCTCTGGCCTGAATAAACTCTTGTGGTTTGTTGTTTAACCATACTGTTCTGTTCTTGACTTTTTACTTATTTTTTTTTTTTGTTCTGAGGTATGCAAACCTGCTGTGACTCTAATAAGGTATTTTTTAGCAGCCTCCATGCTGTTCGTATGGATTTTAATTTCTTAACTTTCCGCTTCAGGCTTTATAACTTACTTACTCGTTTTAGAAAAATCCCCTCCTTTAGGTTAAGTGCCACAGCACTACCTCTTGGTATAATGCCCCTGAGAGGATGTGAAACTTAATTATACTGTGACCACTGTTACTTAATGGCTCAACTATACTTACTACTTGTACCAATTCCTGTGTGTTACAATAAGCTGCTCTTATTTGAGTAAGACTCGTGTGTGCTCCACAACAAGCTGTTTTCGGAGGTAAAACATTTATGGTATTGAGAAATTGTTTCTTCAGTCTTTATCCCGATGTTGTTGTAGCCATGTTGGTCCCAGCAAGTTAGAAAGAAAGGTGGGTGAGATAATAGCTTTTATCGGACCAGCTTCCACTGTGAAAAAGACAAGCTTTTGAGCTTACACAGAGCTCTTCAACTCTATCCTGATGTGACATTCAACCACTTTGTCTGGGTAGCTAAAGTCATCCATTCTTCCTGTTCAAATACGTATCGCTTACAGATGTGCACCGCTACCAAACAAATCTAAATTTGGGAGAATTTTAATTCTAGATAGCAACCGTACTTATGAGTTAGGAGCAGGAGTCACCCAACTTTTGAGTACTGCTGCTGTATCCTTTTCTTCCTCCTGCCCACCTACTTAGAACAGAGAAGGTGGTGGTGTCCTTTTTTTCACCGCACATATAGTGGTGGGACCGTAGCACCAGCAGATCCTTATTGTCTTACCCTTGCAGATAAGATAGGGGGCAGTGGCTTCATTTCTTCCCCTCTGAATGGTCGTAAAAGTGATTGGCAGATTTTCTTCTCCCCTGTATGGTTGGAAGGAGGGAGAGGGCTGGACAGCTCAAATGCTGCTAGTCTTGTGCCGTGGACCAGATGAAAATGCTATGAGGACCAGATGAAAATGCTTTTGAGAAGGTAAAACTTATTAATGTAGCTTTCCAGTACTCTTTGCAAATTCCTATATCAGTTGTTACAAAAGATATCACACCCATAGATTCCTCCTCAGATTTCTCTGTCCCCAGTCCTCTGCCCTCAGTATCCATTACTAAATCAGGTATCTTTGCATGCACACAGCAAATTATTCTACAGTGAGCATCCCTCATATGGCTATATGTCCATGTCTGTTCATGACAACTGGGTCCTCCTTTTTGGAGCAACTTCCTTGGCTGCTTGCATTATTTTGTCCAAGTGTAATCACTCTGATTAAACACATCACTGTTTTTACAGTGGCTGTTACTCTGTGATGATCATCTTGATTGTTTCTAGAAGCAGTTTCTGCTGTTTCCTTGATTTTCTAATATTTGGTTAAAATAAGGACAGCGGGAAAAGCAGATAGTTCACAATTTAGCTGGGCATCATGCAACTCTAGTTTAAAAAGCACCATAAAGTAATAACAACCAATATAACAATTTCCCTCCCTCCCGCACTCGTATGCAAAAATATTTATTAGGTCAGGTGATGTCCTCTGCTCCAAAACACTCATATGGAAAAAAAATTGAAGAATTGTGATTAAAATTGATTTTTTTCCCTTTGGGAAGTTGGAATAAAAAATGATTACCTACTCATTTATGAAACAGATTTATTCTGTTGACATGGAGGCTTGTTTGAAAGGTAATTGAATTTCTGTTACCTAATGGAAAGTGACAGTTAACAGTATTTATTTTCCATTTGTGTCTCAGCAGATAACATAAGACAATTTTGATTTGTAGTTAGCTTTGGAATCTGAGATTGTTCTATCTCTGTAATTGAAAAGATGGGAGTGTGATGGCCTAATACAATCCGTTTTTGTTTTTTACACCAGTAAAGGCTGCATTAATACAGTAAACAGCATCTATTTTAGTTTAATGGTTATACTGAGATGTTATTTTTGCATCATGCCTGTCTTATTAGACTCTGACACATGGTGTCTTGGGTTGATAATCCTTCCATTTAGACTCTGTTTTTGCCAACTAATTTCTATGGAGAATACTTCCTTTCTCCTCCGCACTCAGAAATAGCTTTTTACCTTTCAGGTAGAATGAATTTCTTTGCAATAGAATTTCAACTATTTTTCTTGTAATTGTTTCTTAGATGCCACAAAATGCATCAAAATGAGTCTGTGGGGAAAAGCTGCAGCTTTATTAAAGGCACAATTTACAATAATGAAGAATTCACAATAATGACATTTATACATGGTTGTTATATCCCTGACAACATCCTTCCCCCTGTCTTAGATCATTACACATCACTAGCCACTCAAGAGGCTATAACCAGTGTTTAGACCTCCAGGGAGAGTTTTACTCATTCTAGAATAAGTATCTTCCAGAGAAAAATATAACACAATCCAATGACTGGAAGCTGAAGCTAGACAAATTCAGACTGGAAATAAGGTATAAATTTTTAACAGAGATTAATTAACCCCAGGAACAACTTACCAAGGGTCCTGGTGAATTCTCCATCATTGACAATTTTTAAATCCAGATTGGATGTCTCTAAAATAAATACTCTAGGAATTATTTTGGGGCAGTTCTATATCCTGTGTTATACAGGAATTCAGACTATATTATCCCGTCTCTTCTGGCCTTGGAATCTACTAATCTCCAAGCAGTCTTGTCACTCATGGAAAGTTCTCTTCCTTTCAGTCCCACTCCCCATCCATCCCTACTCGTATCAAGCACGATGGTATGGAAAGTGAAGCACCATGAGAATGACAACCACCTATTCTTTTCCTTTAAATATTCTCATGGTGATGCCTGAAGTCAATGAACCATAACTAATTCATCCATGAGACAACTATTTAGAGATCACGTTACTACACAGCATGAATTATTCTGCCGTTCACACTACAGCTCCAATGATCAAATCCATGTCCCAAATTGCCGAGTCTGGAATGGGATCAACTGGACAAGACCATTGCTGCTGGTTCATCAGCTTGTATAGCACTCTTAACTGGTACTTTTTAAATTTGCCTACCAATCATTGTGCAGTTGCACACTTCCTTCCATAGTATGAGACTGAGGAAGGGACGTTATTCAGAATACATTTTTAGTACTGTAAACCATTATGAGCTCATAAAAACAAGCTTTTTGTAGTGCACCAGATATAACTATTAATTATTTTAGCATCAGAGCCTTTTCTTCATGCTGATGAATGAATCAGAAGGAAGTGAGATTTTTATGAGCTGGCTTGAATCTAGAGTGATGCAGGAGTACAGAGACCTTGTAGTGAGTACAACAGTTTGAACAAATCTAAAATGGAAGTCAGAGAGAGTTTGTATCTAATACAAGGATGACATGTTTTGCAAAATGATTGTTTCATTGGAGCCACTGTTTATAGAGATCTTGTGCATTTGCAAAACAAAGAGCATAGATACAGATTTCTGAAAACTCGGAGTTAGTTAATTACTGAAACACAGATAAGCAGTAAGTTTATAGTCTCTGCCTTTTAAAAAAAATGGCATTTTCAAATACATTTTTAATCCTCCCCAAAAAATCCCTTATTTTCACATTATAAAAATCAGTCATTTTCAATATTAACTTAATAAAAGCTGACTCTATCAGTTCAATACAAAGATGAAAGTATAAATAATAAAAGTTCAGAAGGCAAATTTAAATTTACAAACAAACTAATCTCAACACTAGATTTGCTGCATTTAATGTGCTTGTGAAGTATTACCCCTGAAAAGCATGACAAGTTATATGTTCTTGAAGGTAAATGGCAGGACATGTCCCTGCAGTTAACAGAGCTTGTGATGGGGTGTATAAACCCTGCACTGACAGGGAAGGCGCTTGGGAGGCTGTGTGCACTAAAATAGCTCGGCCTTTCTGGCCCTGTAAATCATGCATGGTAGGGAGAACAGCTAAAAAGGAGGAAGCTGCAGTACCAGTGGGGGAAGCCCTGAGAAGGGAGTGAGTGGCTTGGCTCCTGAAACGATTGGGAACTGTCATGCCAGGAACCCCTTCAGCTTTGCAAGGAGTCCAGTGACCCCAGGGACAAGCCAGATAGGGAGGGGCTACTCAGCTACAAGCCGTAAGGACTCCAACAAAGCTGCTACCAAGGCACCCTGGAAGTAAGTCCATGCCTCAGGCTTTTTTGCCTTTTTGTTGACCCCAGGAGGGGCTTGGTTTGTGTTGACCTGAACTTTTGCTTTTCCCACCCAGAAACAAAGTAAGCAGGCCCACAAGGGTGGGGCTGCTACCGGTACTAAGAGGTTGTGGCCTGGACTAGGGCAACCCAAGGGTAACTGGGTGTGGTGAGGGAGCCCCAGCCCAGCTAGGGCAATGCCCCATATATATTCTTTTTACAGAACTCCTGCACATATTCAGAATCAACAGGCCTCATCATCTGCCTGTGATGGCCCTAAATAGTCAGAACTTAATACTTCCACTTACAAGTTTGGGAGCTATTAGTGAACCATTATTTCATGAAATATTTAATCACACTTCTGAATTTATAAATGCACAGTTTCAAGCGATGGACATCGAAGCTTGTAATGAGTAGATATCTCAGTGTATTTTAAGCAGACCTGGAGTGGCGCTTTCAATGCAATTATTTTTTTTTTATTGTGGAAAGTATGTAATGGCGTTGTTCATCAGATACAGAAGATGACCAACTCTAATGATGTCCACAGCTGAACAACTCTATTATATACTGACTTCATCATGTGAGAGAAAATGTTCTGATCGACCTGGAAAACCTTACTGCCTAGTGCTGCTCTGTGCTGAAAAAGACGGTTGATTCAAAAGAACTAAGTATCTCTGTGCACTTGTAAGGACTAGAGAACTACTACTATTGCTTTCTTTGTTCTTTTAGATTTGTGTATGCAGATCTGGCTGTGGCCATGTATCCCTGTCTGTTCTTCTGGCTGGAGTTTAACCCTTGCCTGAGCCCATGTGTTGCTGTAGTTTCCCATGTGCCTCTTTATGCTTGCACAATCCAGAATGGGTTTCCTAGTAATTTCTTTAGTAGTTTAAACATAAACCAGAAAAACAGCTGACATTTTATCAGAAATAAGCAATCATTGGCTGAAATGGCAAGATCTAAGCAACTTATACATTGCATTTCCTTTTCATCCAGTATATCATATTTTTCCTATTTTGTTTGTGATTATTGCAGTAATAAATTGCGATTAGCCTTACAGCACTATATACCTGATTAATGTGTATTGATCTGTATGTGTATTCATATGCATGTGAAACATCAGTTTTGGTCACATGCCCACACCTTAAGAAATGTACAGCAGAAATAAAATGGTGCAATGAAAGTGATCAGAACTGTGGAAAGACTTCCATATGAGGAGGGATTGAACAGATTAGAACTATTTGTTTTAGAGAGGAGATTAATAAAAGGGAACATATTAGAAGTATATGAAATAGTGAATGGTATAGAGTGTGAGAATTAATCTGTTTATCTAGGTAGTGGGGTGGGCTCCATTACTGTAGTGTTTGCGCAATTCCAAAGTATTTCTGAATTTGTCTTTACAATACCGCTGTCAGGCAAGGAAGTATCATCCTAATTTTACAGATTGGAACTGAGGCAGAGAGATTAAATGACATGCACACAAGATGTCTGTTGCAGAGTTGTGAATCGAACCTATTTCTCTTGAAACCCAGTCCAGTGCTTAGGCACAAAACCTCTTTCATAGAATCATAGGGCTAGAAGGGACCACAATGGTGATCAAGTCTAACCTGTTGCCAAGATGCAGGATTTGCTGCCTCTAAACATCCAGGACAGATGGCTATCCAATTCTTTTTGAAAATCTCCAGTGAAGGAGATTCCACGACTTCCTTAGGCAGTTTGTTCCATTGTCCTACTGTTCTTACAGTTAGGAAGTTTTTCCTGAGATTTAATCTAAATCTGCTATGCTGTAGTTTGAACCCACTGCCTTTTGTCCTGCTCTCTGTAGCAAGAAAACAATTTTTCCTCCATCTCTTTGAACATAAGAACTGCCACATTGGGTCAGACCAAAGGTCCATCCAGCCCAGTATCCTGTCTTCTGACAGTGGCCACTGTCAGGTGCCCCAGAGGGAATGAACAGAACAGGTAATTATCATTATGGCAGCCTTTCAAGTATTTGAAGACTGCTATCATGTCCCCACCTTAATCTCCTCTTTTTAAGACTAAGGGCAGGTCTTCACTACCCACTGGATCGGCGGTTAGTGATTGATCTATCAGGGATTGATTATCGTGTCTTGTCTAGACGCGATAAATTGATCCCTGAATGCGCTCCCCGTCAACTCTAGAATGCCAGCTCATGAGAGGCGGAACCGGAGTTGACAGGGGAGCGGCAGCGGTTGACTCGCTGCCGTCCTCACGGCCAGGTAAGTCAACCTAAGATACGCCGACGAAAGTTGCGTATCTTAGGTTGACACCCCCTCCCCCGCCAGTGTAGACCAGGGCTAAACCTACCCAGTTCCTTCAGCCTTTGCTCATGTGGCTTGCATTCCATCCCTTTGATCATCTTTGTCGCTTGCCTCTGGATCCTTTCCAGTTTCTCTACATCCTTGCTACACAGCTGTGATCAAAATTGGGCATAGTACTCCAGCTGAGGCCTAACCAGTGTTGAGTAGAGCAGTACTATCACCTCCCATGACTTGCATGCTATGCCTTTGTTAATGCCACTCAAAACTGCATTTGCGTTTTTTGCAACAGCATTGCATTGTTGACTCATGTTGAGGTTGTGATCACCAACTCCCAGAACCTTCTCACCAGTGCTGCTGCCAAGCGTTATCCCTCATTCTGTATTTGTGCATTTGATTTTTCTTCCAGAAATGTAGCACCTTACATTTGTCTTTGTTGAATTGCATTTTGTCGTCTGTAGCCCAGTTCTCCAGTTTATCAAGTTCCTCTGAATTTTAGTTCTATTCTCCAAAGTGTTTGTAACTCTTCTTCCTCCCTCCCCTGTCCCCCAGTTTTGTGTCATCTGCAAATTTGATCAGGTATGCTCTCTATACCTCCATCCAGGTCATTAATAAAGATGTTAAATAACATCAAACCCAGAACAGATCCTACGGAATCTCACTTGAGAGCTTCTTCCAATCTGACATAATTCCATTAATAGTTACTCTTTGTTTGCGGTTGTTTTACTAATTATGTATCCACTTAATTGTAGTTCTACTGAGCCTGCATTTCTCTAGTTTACTTATCAGAACGTCAGGTGAGACTGTGTCAAAAGCCTTGCTAAAGTCCAGGTAGATTCTATCCATTGCATTCCCCCTCTCCACCAAACCAGTTACATAGTCAAAGAAGGAAATCAAGCAGGTTTGACCTTCATCCTTCATCCACCAGGTGCTTGCAAATGGAATGTATTATACATTTCTTTAGTAGCTTCCCAAGTATCGAAGTCAAGCTGACTGGTCTATAGTTTCCAGTCTTCTTCTTTCCCCCCTTTTTAAAGATGGTCACTGTTAGCCCTTCTCCAGTCTTCCAGGACCTCACCTGTCATCCTTATTTGTTGAAAAGTAACAAATGCAATTAAAAAGGTAACAAATTTAAAACTGTTTAATGTTTTTTTATAAACTTACCCACCCACCCACCTGTAATGAATCTGTAAAACTCAAATAACTATGCTGATTAGTGCCACTTCTGTCTGGTGAGACAGACAGAATGCATAGGTACCCACAAACATTATTGAAGTAGAGAGCTTTGTATCAAATAAGGACTAGATATTGATGTGTCTGATTCTGTTGTGACTTATACCTATATAAATCAGGAATAACTCAGTTGAAAACAATGGAGTTACACTGGTTTATACACCAGTGTAGATCAGAGGAGAATGAGGCTTTTACATGAATAATAAGAATATTATTAATAGTTACACTGGATTGGATAAAAATGATAAAAATAATCCATCTTGAAGCTTCAGGACATAAACCAACTGTCTGGCGAAGGAAGACATTTCCTCCAGACCAATGTGTTGATCTTCTATCTTCGGTACGCCATCATGGCAAGACCCAGTGGCACACCAACTCTGCCTTGTTTTTTTCCCTTCTTTGTTGGATTGCCTGCTAGCCCACCTATTGATTCCTTGTTATGACCTTTGCCCTCTGGCCAGGTCACTGGAGTCCTTTCCCCTCTTGGCCCTGGTCTACACTAGGACTTTAGGTCGAATTTAGCAGCGTTAAATCGATGTAAACCTGCACTTGTCCACACAATGAAGCCCTTTATTTCGACTCAAAGGGCTCTTAAAATTGATTTCCTTACTGGTCCCCTGACAAGTGGATTAGCGCTTAAATCGGCCTTGCCGGGTCGAATTTGGGGTACTGTGGACACAATTAGATGGTATTGGCCTCCGGGAGCTATCCCAGAGTGCTCCATTGTGACTGCTCTGGACAGCACTCTCAACTCAGATGCACGATTGTTTGCCGTTGCTCTGACGCAGGGAGGGGCGACTGACGACACGGCTTACAGGGTTGGCTTACAGGGAGCTAAAATCAACAAAGGGGGTGGCTTTACATCAAGGAGTATTTCAGGCAGGACTTCACAGAGGGTTCCAATAAGAAATGGTGCACCTAAGTTATTCTTATTGGAACAAGGAGGTTAGTCTGGCCTCTGCTTGATACATGGCTAGATTTACCTCGTTGCACCTTCTCTGTGAGTGACTGCAGTGTGACCTAGAAGAATGAGTCCCCTAGATCGGGGGGGCGGGAGGGTTTGCAAATGAGTACAAAACAAATCTGGTCTATTTCTTATTTTGATACACTCCATCTATCTTTTGCATCTTTGGCTGGCAGTAGACGGTGCAGAAGGACTGCACGCCATCCACATCTCATGGCTGCTTGGCAGAAGATGGTACAATAGGACTGCTAGCCATCCTCATCTCTTGCCTGCCTGGCAGAAGATGATGCAATAAGACTGCTAGCAATCCATATCCCCTGACTGCTCACCATAAGATGGTTCAATAGGACTGACTGCAGGACTAAAGAGAATGACTTGATCAAGTCACTCCAAATTTAGTCCCTGCGCCCATGTCTGCCCAGGCGCTCCTGATCGACCTCACACAGGTGACCAGGAGCACCTCGGACATGACGATGACGGCTACCAGTTGTATTGCACTGTCTGTTGCCACAAGGCAATGGGTTGCTGCTGCTGTGTAGCAATGCAGTACCGCGTCTGCCAGCACCCAGGAGAGATACGGTGACAGTGAGCTGAGCGGGCTCCATGCTTGCCGTGGTATGGCGTCTGCACAGGTAACTCAGGAAAAAAGGCGTGAAACGATTGTCTGCCCTTGCTTTCACAGAGGGAGGGAGGGAACGGGGGCCTGACAATATGTACCCAGAACCACCCGCAACAATGTTTTAGCCCCATCAGGCATTGGGATCTCAACCCAGAATTCCAATGGGCAGCGGAGACTGCGGGAACTGTGGGATAGCTACCCACAGTGCAACACTTCGGAAGTCAACTCTAGCCTCGGTACTGTGGAAGCACTCCGCCGAGTTAATGCACTTAGAGCATTTTCTGTGGGAACACACACACTCGAATATATAAAACTGATTTCTAAAAAACCGACTTGTATAAATTCGACCTAATTTCGTAGTGTAGACATACCCTTGGTGTATTAAGAGTCAATAAGTCCATAGGCCAGTGCAATGTTTTGGGGCTCACCCAGACCAGGAAGAGGTTCTGTCACCACCTACCTTGTAACTGTGGGTGCCTTAATGCTGTACTGCTAAGGGTTGGAGCTCTAACACAAGCATAAAGGTCTCACCCTGCCTTTCACATGACTAGTTACTCAGTGCAGAGTGACCCCAGCGGTCCTTCTGGTCCCACGTCTCCCTAAATCCATCCACCCAAGTTCTTAACTGCCAGAGACTTGGACTTTTCCCTTCTGTTCATCTCCCCCGAAAGAATGAACCCTGCCCCCAGTTATCAGTTCACTGGGGGCTGCACAGTAAAAAATAAACAAAAAGTTTATTTAATAGAAAAATCACAGATTCAAAGATGAAACAGTAAGGAAAAGCAAACGCATACAAGTTACACAGAAAATAACCATAAAGACACAGCTTCAGGCTTTATGCTTCTGTATTAGCTAATTTCCCTTCTCTAATACAAGTTACCTATTGCTGCTGAACAGTTTCCCAGCATGCCTTCTGTCCTAGAGTGGACCGAATGTCCACAGACAGCACCCGGCTTAGATGCTGGGCCTCCGTTTCTGGAAAGTCTTCACTTCAAACTACTTCCCTTTGAACAGGGTTTGCAGGGCTATTTTTCCTCTCGCTCTGACTCTGGTAATTCATGGTTTTACAGAGCGGGGGAAGCTCCCTCCTTCTTTAGTTTTCTGAGACTGAGATTTTCTTTTCAGTTTCAATGTCTTTCCATTAACTTTAGTGGTCCACCATTGTCTTTCCCAAGGTGGTACAAAGCTAAGTGCTGGGGGTTAGCTTTGCATAAACAACTAGCCTGGGAGGTGCTCCTCCCTGCCTGATTGCTCCCCCAACACTGCTGTGAGATGATGCTGTAGTTGTACTCTGGTTACAATGACAATGTTCTACATGTAGATACATGCATTCATAACCACAGCTGTATACATATCCCCTTAGGATCATCAGGTTCAAAACATTGCATGCTTTCATAAAAGACGTTACTTGACATACATTTATACACAATTACGTTGTACATAGCCAGTTGATTCAGTTGTTTATTCTTTGGGGTTCAGTCCCATTGTTCTCTCCTTGTGGTCTCTGGACCCTGATTTTCACGGCCAGTGGCCCCACTAGAGGGGCACACAAATAGTCCCTGGTCCATTTGGGTATGGCTCACTTGTTTAAGGCCTTAATAAGATCCCTTGCTGGGCTTGGTAGGGGACCCCAGGCCCATCCACTCTCCTGAATTCCAAGCCAAAGACCTTGTACAAAGTGGTTGGCACCAAGGTCTCTCTCATCCTCTTGCTCTTTCCTTGACCTGCTTCCTACTGTGCCTGTCCTACAGGCTGATCCTCAGAGTTAACCCTTGTGCTTTCCTCCCCCAGAGGGTCCAGTCTTCTCACCAGCCTGTTGCTGAAGGCTCCTTCTCTCCATGTCTCCTTAGCTTCTCTGGCAGCCACTCCATCTGTCTGCTCTGCAGTCCTTTTATCTCTGCAGTCCTTTTGAGAGTCCACCAATAAGCCCCAGCTAAGCAGTCAGTTTCTCCATTAGCAGCTGTGACAGCCTGGAATCTGTTCACCCCATGACACCATGTTATTACACAATCGTTCATTATGGGTGTTTTACAGTTTCCTCTGAAGCATCTGGTAGTGGCCAGTGGCAGAATGCTGAAGTGCATAGACCAATGGCCCGATTTGATACTGCACTTCCTGTTTTCATGGGTTTAACGTATTGCTGTTAAATTTGCAGTACTTAGACGTGGCATGTCTTTGACGGACATGAAACACATATCATAAGTCAGCTTTTTGCTTGTGATGTGCTGCATTGGCTGTGGCATGCTGGAGCTGAATAAACAGATTGTAACATGCTATTGACATCGCTGAAAAGTTTTCCGCAAGGTGCTGTGCTCCCCTCACCTTTTGCTTTGCCGTTTTGATTCATTTATATTTTCTCACACATTGAGTTTTCAAACAGTTAAATGAAGTGACAGTAGTTTTAAACTCATATCAGTAACTTGGGCTGAATTACCTTAATAACTTGTATTAAATGATGTTTGGATTACTTATTATATGAAGAATATTATCCAAAATGTATCTGTCACCGATTTAAAAAAAAACCCTACATATGGATGAGTGTAATCTGTTCATTGGTTGATGAACGTGTAGTCCCGCAGGGACTGTTACAAATACACACGCTGGATTTTGCATTTGGATCTCTGAGTAAACTGAAAGATCTGTAAAATCACAGCCAGGAAGACTGTTTCCCTTTGACTAAGCATTTGATGGCACTTGTTGCATTACTTATTCCAGCAGGTGTATGGAATATTTTTGCACTCAGGAAACATGTTCCTGACAGGGTAGCCTAAGACAAGACCATGAAAATAACTGGTGATCGATACTAATTCCTTTAACGTTTGGTTAGACAATGCTCCATTTTCATTACCTTGGAGCGTAGGTCCATCAGAAATGCCTGTGTGACACAAAAAACATTTTGGAACATATGCCTGCAGAGTCCCAGTAAATGTGTAGGCCTTGTGTGTACGATCAGAAATAAACCTTGCTGAGAAGATGGGAACTGAAAATAGTACAAAGGAACTGAAAATGTTTTTAATAGGAAATGTTTTTAATAGGATTATGGCCTCAGTTACGGCTGGATCCAAAGACCATTAGTGGGACTTTTTCCATTGACTTTTCTCACCAGTCCAGATGGTGCCTTTCATATATTAAGGAGGCACAGGCATTTCTAATTTATAATTTGTTTAACTCCTTTCTGAGACTTAAATTTGCTTTTCACCCTTTTCTTTGGCTCCTGCTAGCTAACAAATGGCTGGGTTATAACACTTCCAACTTTAGGTCCATTAACATTATAACACTTCTTAGCATCCTTTGTCCTAACTACTTTTATTTATATCTATGTAGGTGGATAAAGAATGCCTTTGATAAACAATTCGGTTATATTGCTGTTTGCTTCTCCCCCCACCCCCTTCCCAGTCTCTCTGCCTTCAAATCTCCACTCATTAGATAGCATCCAACCAGGTTTTCGTCTTGTGCCTCTTCACCTCATCCCTCAGCATCTGGTAGGCCTACTAATGAGCTAAGTAGTTGGTCTACGCACTGGGACTGGAGGCCAGTGGGGATGTGGAACTAGGGTGTACAGGGGCCAGGGAAGCAGGTTGCTTTCTCTGACTGGAGCCCCAGTCAGACTTCACCTTAGCTCCCTCTCTGCTTCCCTCACACAGCCACCCATGGACCTAACTAGAGGGAACTCCTTTGTGAATAAGCTGGTAAGGTGTGTGGGACTCGGGTGGCTAGCTGGCCAACTGCAGAAACTGACGCCGTAGCAGATCTAAAACACCTCCTCTCTGTAAACCTGTCTCTCTTGCAGCTCCTTTGTGCTCCCTGTTGCTGGGCTAGGGTATAAGTATAAGAGCTGGCAGAAAATGACAATTATTTTTTGTGTGAAATTTTAATTTTTTGGGTTTTGTTTTTCAACAAAAAAACCCTGAAACCTAAAACTGAAATACTTTCTATTCTCAAAAATTATTTTCAGCACAACATTTTGGTTCTCAGTAAAATATTCTAGATTTTGGCTCTGTTTTTGTCACAAAAAATGAAAAAACTGCCAAAAATTATTTTTGTTTTCCACAAAAGTTTTCATATGGACAAAAAGGCCATATTTTGGTCAAAATTACTTTTCAACAAAATCTTTTTGACTGGCTACAAGTATGTATATAAACATGTATACTTTGTATAGAAATGTGTAGTATACGTATAGTGTAAGAATAGTCCTGAAGATATAATTGCCTGGAGAAAAGCCCCAAACTACAATACAATGTCAACTATCCTCTGTTTTTGCTGAAACTATTGAGCAAATACAACATGTAAAACCAGTGGTGGTTACTTAAAACTGTTGATTTGCAACTCTCTGCCACAATATATTCATCAGGCAAAGAGGAACAAAAGTCTTTTCTATGGCATATGTTAAAGCCATATCAGCAGGAAGAATTCCTGTAAATATATGTTGCAATACAGTTTGGGTATGCAGCTAATTCAAAAAGTTGATCTTCTGGTGATCTTAAGGCAGGTCATTTAAATCTTTCAAAGCTGAATTACAGTTTTAGATAGAAATATTTTATGTGTTTGTAGTGTTGCCACCCGTCCAGTTTTTACATGCACATTTTGATTTTTGGCTTCTTTGTCTGGATGCCATTTAGGGTTGCCAGGTGCCTGGTTTTCAACTGGAAAGTCTAGTTGAAAAGGGTACCTGGCAACCCTACATGTCGTCCAAACCAAAAGTCCAGTTACTGTGGGGTAGGGGGAGACATCAGGACATTAACCCACGCTATCCCCTATTCAACTGGGGCCACCTCCTACTTGCGGGCAGGCTCCTTGAGACGATCCAGCAAGCAAGAGGGGCAGGGCCTTGGGGAAGAGGTGGAGAAGGGGGCAGGGCTTTGTGGGTCTGGTTACCAGCAATTAGAAAGGTTGCAACCCAATGTGTGTATGTATGAATAGGACTATTACATAAGCATTGGCAATGGAAAGGGGATTTTTTTTTCCTGAGAAGATCACTCCTGGGTGAACATGAATATATTGGGATGTTTGAGTCACATTGTAGAGACATCCAACAGCTGGGAAGAAAAGGATTGGGATCCTTAAACAAATTTTCCCGAGTAGCAGAAAAGGCTAGGGTTTGTTTCAGTTTGAAAAAAAGGCAGTGATTCTTGCTGTATCTTATTTTAACCAAACTGGTTTGCTCATTCTTATTTCTATTCCAAAATTCCTGACCTCAGCTATACTGTTCTGAGATTTGCTTGAATAAGAAGTGTTTCTAACTAAAGTAGGTTAAACCTACAGTATTCATGAAGCAAAACCTTGGAAAATGTTCAAACAGTGAGAGCACATAAATTAAGTCTGCTGTGGAAAGTCTAAAGGACACATTTATGCGTGTAAACTGACTGATTACTCATAGATTAGTGGTCATTAAGGCATCATGAGTCAGTAGCCACTCATTGAATGGAATTTATAATTTACCTTTTATTTTGAATTTACTGCTGAGGGGGGAGTATATAAATATTGTGTCCTGTTGGTGAATTTCCGAGTACAATTCATGGGCTTGATCCTGCAATATACTGAGCACTGTCAAATCCCATTGATTTCATAGGGGATATAATATTTTGCACAAGGCACTTGGCACCTTGCAGGATTGTACCCTGTACATAATTAATTGCTCTTTTATTTTGCTTATCGTAGATAATAACTGAACTGCCTGGGCACTTATATCATTGTCTTTTGAGATGGATGGTTGCCATTTATATTTATGCAGGCAGAACAATTTTACTTGCCATAGTCTGATTGTGGAACACACAATGCACTGCTTTAATTTTTTCTCCCAAGGTCTAATACTAAAAATGATCATTCTTGAAATTATTTTTAGGTAGGACAGTAATATACACAGTACAATGGTAAATACAGTAAAATATTATAGGCTCCTACACTGTTGATGAAAATATGTCTCTCTTGCTTCTCTTTTAAGATCAAGTCACTTTTTCTATTGGGAACATGTTTTCAACGTTAGTTGAATATTGGTACGTAGCTGAGGTACACACAAAAGGCCATCTATTATTGTTTTTGATATGCATGCAAAACTCTAAATGACATTTACAACTTGGTTTTCAAAGCTAGGCAGTGCCATTGTATGCCACAGTTGTGCTCGCCTAAGTTGCATGTGCATTGAGAATTGTGTAATTGTGTGTTTGTGTGCAAATCAGGTCTCTGTGCATGCACATCTGCTATTTGTATGCATAAGGTAGGCATTCCTAATTCCACATGCCTGCCTTTGAAAATCTTCCCTGTTGTTGTCATCAGAAGATGACAGATTTTCTCAGTAGGTTCTGAAACTCAAGGAAAAAAAATAAACAGCAAGAATGGTGCTTTATTTTTGAACATGGGACCAACTGTACCTGGTGATTTGGGGTGATTCTTCCCTCACCACAGATGCAGGAAACAAATGGCATAGATCAGTGCTGCTTGCCCTTTTTGGGTGACTGTACTAGTTACCAGACTAAAACCTCAGCTGTGCTTTCTGCTTCCCATTAGGGTGACCAGATGTCCTGATTTTATAGGGACAGTTCCAATATTTGGGTCTTTTTCTTATATAGAGGCCAATTACCCCCCATCCCGTCCCGATTTTTCACACTTGCTGTCTCGTCACCCTACTTGCCATTCAACTGTGAAAACACTAAATATTTTTTAAAAATAATATCATGTTCTTTCTTCATTTCCCCTCCTCCTTACTCTCCTTTTCCCCATTTCCTTTGCTTCTCTTTCCTGTCTTTTTCTTCCTCTCACATTACTTTCCTCATATCTTGTATCTCCCTGTCTCTCTTACCCAGAGTGGTGGCCAACTTTCTGAGAACCTGCGGGCTGCGCTTAATGTTCATCTCCTTTCTAAGATAAAAATAAATAAATGCAAATAAATAAAAAAATATATGCACACATATTTGCTTATACACAGTACTTAAATAATGTGGTGAGTCACCTTGTAATACAAAGGCTGGATATATAGTTACATTTTTCCATCATAAAATGTCTGAAGTTGAATTTTCCAGCAATCAGGGGAGGTGAATGTTGAGAAAAATGAAAGCATTTACAGATCCATTAAAAAGGAATCACAGATTTAGGCTCTGAACTGCTAGGTTTGTTGAGCCAAAGTTTTTTGTTTTCTTTTAGATCTGTACTTAAAAATCTAAATAAATGACCTGATTTTGAGCACCCCACCTTGACTTCAGTGGAAGCTGCTTTGTGCTCAGCACTTTTGAAAATCAGCCCACTTATTTAGATTCCTAAATATGGAAATAGAAGCCTAACTTTAGGCACCCATGATTGAAAACCTTGGCCTCACTCTTTGGTGGGTGTATCTCTGTATAAATAATATGATGAGTTGTGCCCTATAAATATTTGAGAGATGATATAGTGAATGAAATGGTGGCCTCAAGCCACATTATAGGACTTCTTGGGCCACATTTGGCCCTTAGGGCATGCTTGCCCATTTGGTTGTTTATTTTTTTAATCCTAGTTAATGTTCATCAATATTTATTAATGGCCATCTTCAAAGAGAACAAAAAAAGATGAGGAGGAGGTGAGGTAAGGTAAGTGATTTGTGCATTGCTCACAGTCTTAGCGGTGGGTGGTTCAGCCTGTATAAAAACAGTCCCTTCTGGGGGCCTACAATAGCCCACATTCAAATAATTTGTAATCATTTCCTCCTACAGAGTCTTGATCACATACATTGTTTTTATCTTTCCTACTGCTAGAGTGGCCCTATATCCTGTGTACATATGCTTCAGCCCTGATTTATAATTAGGAGCATCTGGCCCTGCTGCTGCCTAAAATAATTTCCCCTAGAGAAAGGGATGAGAAGAAAAATACAGTAATGTTTTACTGGCTGGTTGAGAGAGAGGTAAGGTTTCATGCCTGCTCCGGGAACTAAGAGCCAGATACTTGTCCCATTGTAAGCCCCCTTGGTGCTGCTCCTGCGGTACAAAGGGAAGTTAAAACTGCCTTAAGGCAGCCAATGAGGATTCCCCAGAGCTGGAGTCTGGTTTTGCCCTTGGCAGTTCTCAGAACTGGAGACAGCAGAAAGATGGAAAGCCACCTATGACCAGATTTCCCTAGGTGTGCTCAGCACTCCGGTAGTGCAGCTAGAGAACTGGCGGGGGGGGGGGGGGGTTCCCTCCGATAATGTTTGTGGAAGAGGGCTTTAATGCAGTCTCACTGCCCTCCTGGGTGACTTGACTCTGTTAACTTTGTTTCCCTCGGCATAATGTTGTTCATTAAATATATAATTGAAGTTAAACTCAAATTGTGGATTGTACGTAAAATGTATATTTTAAAATGAGGAAAATAGCTAAAACCCTGAAACTAATGCTTCAGAAATGTTTTTGGTAGAGTCCACTTGAAAGATGGCTCCATCTTACATGCACCTTAGGGTTATTCTCTTCAGAGTGGCGGCTAGTAATGGGCTCAGCCCTACCAGTTAAATCCTCTCTCCTTTATATCTACAAACAAACTCCCCATGTGGAAGATGCCTTTCATTTCCCCCATTTGTCTCCAGTAGCACAGCAGAGAGCGCAGCAGCAGGGGAAAGGGGCTGGCATGTTCTAGCTCTGTCACTGTAGCATCACAGAGTGCAGGATGGAGGAAGGGGCAGATGGAGCTCCTGGCCGCTAATCAGCTACGTTGCAAAGAGCAGGGTTGAGATCAGAGCTGTCAAGGTTCCTCCCCCACTCTGAACTCTAGGGTACAGATGTGGGGACCTGCATGAAAAACCTCCTAAGCTTATCTTTACCAGCTTAGGTCAAAACTTCCCCAAGGTAACAAATATTACCCCCGTTATCCTTGGAATGGCCGCTACCACCACCAAACTAATACTGGTTACTGGGGAAGAGCTGTTTGGACGCGTCCTTCCCCCCAAAATACTTCACAAAACCTTGCACCCCACTTCCTGGACAAGGTTTGGTAAAAAGCCTCACCAATTTGCATAGGTGACCACAGACCCAGACCCTTGGATCTTAAGAACAATGAACAATCCTCCCAACACTTGCACCCCCCCTTTCCTGGGAAATGTTGGATAAAAAGCCTCACCAATTTGCATAGGTGACCACAAACCCAAACCCTTGGATCTGAGAACAATGAAAAAGCATTCAGTGTTTTACAAGAAGACTTTTAATAAAAAATAGAAGTAAATAGAAATAAAGAAATCCCCCCTGTAAAATCAGGATGGTATATATCTTACAGGGTAATTAGATTAAAAAAACATAGAGAACCCCTCTAGGCAAAACCTTAAGTTACAAAAAAGATACACAGACAGAAATAGTTATTCTATTCAGCACAATTCTTTTCTCAGCCATTTAAAGAAATCATAATCTAACACATACCTAGCTAGATTACTTACTAAAAGTTCTAAGACTCCATTCCTGTTCTGTCCCCGGCCAAGACGACTACCGACAGACACACAAACCCTTTGTTTCTCTCCCTCCTCCCAGCTTTTGAAAGTATCTTGTCTCCTCATTGGTCATTTTGGTCAGGTGCCAGCGAGGTTACCTTTAGCTTCTTAACCCTTTACAGGTGAGAGGAGCTTTCCCCTGGCCAGGAGGGATTTCAAAGGGGTTTACCCTTCCCTTTATATTTATGACACGCCCCCCAAATCTCAGCTAGGGTGAAACACTGGCTGGGATTTCTTCCTGGAGCTCTAGGAAAACAGAGTTAATAAGACACATGCATCTCTAAATATACTACCAAGTACATAAAGACTAACAATATTTTCCACATCTCAAGGACGATTTTAACCAGTTGATTCTGGGAAACTTTCACGGGAGAGTGCATCAGCCACTTTGTTAGAAGCTCCTGAGATGTGTTGGATGTCGAAATCAAAATCTTGGAGAGCTAAACTCCACCGAAGAAGTTTTCTGTTAGTTTCTTTGACGGTGTGAAGCCACTTTAGTGCAGCATGGTCGGTTTGCAGGTGGAAACGCCGTCCCCAAACATATGGGCGTAGCTTTTCCAGAGCGTAGACAATGGCATAACATTCTTTTTCAGTGACTGACCAGTTGCTTTCCCTCTCAGACAGTTTTTTGCTGAGAAACACTACAGGGTGGAATTCTTGATCAGGTCCTTTCTGCATTAAAACTGCTCCCACACCACGCTCGGATGCATCTGTGGTTACTAGGAACGGTTTGTCAAAGTCTGGGGCCCTTAGTACAGGGTCAGACATGAGTGTCGCTTTAAGCTTGTTAAAGGCCTTCTGACACTTTCCGGTCCACTGAACAGCATTTGGCTGTTTCTTTTTGGTTAGGTCTGTCAGTGGGGCAGCGATTTGGCTGTAGTGCGGTACAAATCGTCTGTAATAACCGGCCAAGCCTAAGAAGGATTGAACCTGTTTCTTTGACTTTGGGACAGGCCACTTTTGGATAGCATCCACTTTGGCCTGTAGGGGGCTGATAGTTCCTTGACCCACCTGGTGTCCAAGGTAAGTCACTCTGTTTAGGCCTATTTGACACTTCTTAGCCTTAACAGTTAGTCCTGCCTCCCTTATGCGCTCAAGGACTTTTTGTAGATGTTCCAGGTGGTCTGCCCAGGAATCCGAAAATATGGCCACATCGTCAAGGTAGGCGACTGCATATTCTCCTAATCCCGCTAGGAGACCATCTACAAGTCTTTGGAAAGTGGCGGGTGCATTTCGCAGCCCGAAAGGGAGTACATTAAATTCATACAGCCCGAGATGTGTGATGAAGGCTGACCTTTCCTTGGCAGATTCATCTAGCGGTACCTGCCAGTACCCCTTGGTTAAGTCCAAGGTAGAGATGAACTGGGCCCTTCCCAGTTTCTCTAATAGTTCATCTGTGCGTGGCATGGGATAGTTGTCTGGGCGAGTTACAGCATTTAGCTTACGGTAGTCCACGCAAAAACGTATTTCCCCATCTGGTTTGGGAACTAGAACCACTGGAGATGCCCATGCACTTTCAGAGGGGCGGATTACACCCATCTGTAACATATCCTGGATCTCCCGTTCTATAGCAGTTTTAGCTTGAGGAGACACCCGGTAAGGTTGGACCCTAATTGGGTGAGCATTACCTGTGTCAATGGAGTGGTATGCCCGTTCAGTCAGTCCTGGGGTGGCTGAGAACGTTGGCGCGTAGCTAGTGCACAGCTCCTGGATCTGCTGTCGCTGCATACGCCCAAGGGTCATGGAGAGGTTCACCTCTTCCACACCACCAGCACATTTCCCTTCGTAGTAGACACCTTCAGGCCACTCAGCGTCGTCTCCTCCCTGGGCTGTAAACTGACAAACCTTTAATTCTCTGGAATAAAAGGGCTTTAGAGAATTAATATGATACACCTTAGGCTTTCGGTTGGAGGTGGGGAATGCTATGAGATAATTAACAGCTCCCAGGCGCTCCTGGACCACGAATGGCCCTTCCCACGATGCTTCCATTTTATGGGCCTGGAGCGCCTTTAAGACCATGACCTGGTCTCCTACTTTGAAGGAACGCTCTCTGGCATGTTTATCATACCAGGCTTTTTGCTCTTTTTGAGCATCCTGTAAGTTTTCTCTAGCAAGGGCTAAAGAGGTTCGGAGGGTGTTTTGTAGGTTGGTTACAAAGTCCAGAATGTTAGTTCCTGGAGAAGGTGTAAATCCCTCCCATTGCTGCTTCACCAACTGCAATGGCCCCTTAACCTCACGGCCATATACAAGTTCAAATGGGGAAAACCCTAAACTGGGATGTGGTACAGCTCTGTAGGCAAAGAGCAACTGCTGCAATACTAGGTCCCAATCATTGGAGTGCTCATTTACGAATTTACGTATCATGGCCCCCAAAGTTCCATTAAACTTCTCCACCATGCCATTTGTTTGATGATGGTAAGGAGTGGCAACCAAGTGATTTACCCCATGAGCTTCCCAAAGGTTTTTCATAGTTCCTGCCAGGAAATTAGTCCCTGCATCTGTGAGGATGTCGGAGGGCCAACCTACCCTGGCAAAAATGTCTGCTAGTGCCTGGCACACACTTTTAGCCCTGGTGTTGCTTAGAGCTACTGCTTCCGGCCATCGGGTGGCAAAATCCATGAAAGTCAGTATGTACTGCTTTCCTCTGGGTGTCTTTTTCGGAAAAGGACCCAGAATATCCACAGCTACTCGCTGAAATGGAACTTCAATGATGGGGAGTGGCTGGAGAGGAGCTTTGACCTGGTCTTGGGGTTTTCCCACTCTTTGGCACACCTCACAAGACTGGACATAGGTAGAAACATCCTTGCCCATTCCCTCCCAGTGGAATGACCCCCCCAAACGGTCTTTGGTCCTGTTCACCCCAGCATGGCCACTAGGGTGATCATGGGCTAAGCTCAAGAGCTTGGCCCGGTATTTAGTTGGAACTACCAACTGTCTCTGAGGATGCCAGTCTTCCTGGTGTCCCCCAGAAAGAGTTTCCTTGTATAAAAGTCCTCTTTCTACAACAAACCTGGATCGATTAGAAGAGCTGAGAGGCGGTGGGTTGCTCCGTGCCGCCGTCCAAGCTCTCTGGAGGCTTTCATCTGCTTCTTGTTCGGTCTGGAACTGTTCCCTTGATGCTGGAGACATCAGTTCCTCATGGGATTGTGGACCTAGGCTTGGTCCCTCTGGAAGCGATATAGGGGATGGAGCTGTTTCTGTTGACTGTGAACCGCTCTCCGCTGGTGTACTATGTTGGGATTCAGGCTCCGGCTGAGCCTCTTGTGTAGGGTTATCGGCTGCTGCCAGTTCAGGTTCGGTGGGGCCCTCTGGTATTGAGGTTGCAAGTACTGGATTCAGTGCTGACACGGGGTCTGGTGTTGGTTGTTCGGCTGGTTCCGGTTCTGGGACTGGTTCCGTCTGGGTCTCTGGGACTGGATCCACTACTGCTGTTGCAGACATTGGCCTGGGGTCCAGGTCCATCACCTCTGACTGGGTCCTGATAGAAGTTTCCGGAACAGAGCTAGGCCTCACGGCTTGTTTAGCCTGGTTGCGGGTGACCATTCCCACCCTCTTGGCCTGCTTCACATGATTGGCCAAGTCTTCCCCCAACAGCATGGGGATGGGATAATCATCATAGACTGCAAAAGTCCACATTCCTGACCAGCCCTTGTACTGGACAGGCAACTTGGCTGTAGGCAAATTGAAAGAGTTGGACTTGAAGGGTTGAATCGTCACTTGGATCTCTGGGTTGATTAAATTGGGGTCCACTAAGGAAGCATGGATAGCTGACACTTGAGCTCCGGTGTCCCTCCACGCGGTGACCTTCTTCCCACCCACACTCACAGTTTCCCTCCGCTCCAAGGGTATCTGGGAGGTATCTGGGCCTGTGGACCTCTGGTGTGATTCCGGTGCAATGAACTGTAATCTGTTGGGGTTCTTGGGGCAGTTGGCCTTTACATGCCCCAGCTCGTTACACTTAAAACATCGTCCAGCTGACGGGTCACTGGGGCGAGAAGGGTTGCTGGAGAACGGGGTGGTGGGACGATAAGGGGTCTGGAGGGTTCTTTGGGAGGTAGGTGGGGCTTTGGGCGGCCCCCGGTAATAGGGTGTGGTCTGGGGTGGTCCCTTCTGGTCTCCGCTCCAACTGCGACCAGTTTTCTTCTTCTCTGCCACCTCCACCCATCTGGCTCCAATCTCTCCTGCCTCAATTACAGTTTTGGGTTTCCCATCTAGGATGTATCTTTCTATTTCCTCAGGAACACCCTCTAAGAATTGTTCCATTTGCATTAGGAAGGGCAAATTTACTGGAGATTCAACACTTGCTCCTGATATCCAGGCATCCCAATGTTTTACAATGTGGTAGGCATGTCGGGTAAATGACATGTCTGGTTTCCACCTTAGGGCTCTGAACCTCCGACGAGACTGCTCGGGTGTTATCCCCATTCTGACTCTCGCCTTGGATTTAAACAGTTCATACTTGTTCATGTGTTCTTTAGGCATTTCAGCTGCCACCTCAGCTAAGGGTCCACTGAGCTGCGGCCTCAGCTCTACCATGTATTGGTCAGTAGAGATGTTGTACCCAAGGCAGGCCCTTTCGAAGTTTTCTAAGAAGGCCTCAGTATCATCACCTGCCTTGTAGGTGGGGAACTTTCTGGGATGGGAAGTGGTACCTGGAGAAGGATTGCTAGGGTTTGTTGGTATATTCTGCTGGGCCTTTCTCCTCTCCATCTCCTCCACATGCTTCCTCTCTTTTTCCTTCTCCTCCTCCTTCAGCCGCATGAGTTCTATCTGTCTTTCATGTTCCCTTTGTTTTTCCTCAGCCTGAAATTTGGCTAATTCCAGCTGTAGTCGAGCTGAGGATTTGGCCATTCTAACCTCTCTGTTTTTAACTAACTTTACACCCGAGGTTTAGAAATAAACAAACAAAACTTGGCTGTAAAATTTTGCTGTGCTGGAATAGAATACCTATTCTCTGATAGTGATTGTCAGCCTACAGAAAAAGACAATTCCCTTGTCTCTGCTCTGGGCCCAAATTAAAGCAAAAAACCTCCAACTACTCGGAAAACTGCTTACCCAGCCCAAAGAAAAAAATTTCTTTTCAAACCTGTGCTCCTTGTAAAACAAAAAAAAATCAAAATCCTAAAAAAAACCCTGCCACTTTTGTCTCCAGGCAAATGGGTAGAGCACACACCCCCTATTTACTTTTAGGAAGAAAAGAAAAAAAAAAAACCTCTGGGTTGGAAGACTGTGAATTTCCCTGCAGGAGTTAAGTACCCTGCCTCCAGGCAAGAAAACCTGCAATTCACAAGATAATCCCCTTTTGTCTCTGCTTGGCCACAAAGCAGAGAGAAACCAAGCTGCTTTCAGTTTCAAAGCTGCCTTCTGGACTTCCTAAAAATTCCTTTTTAAAATCTGTATTTCTAGTTCAAAAAATCTCAACTGGATCTCAAAATGATTTCAGGTTAATCCCACCACTGTGCCACCATGTCAAGGTTCCTCCCCCACTCTGAACTCTAGGGTACAGATGTGGGGACCTGCATGAAAAACCTCCTAAGCTTATCTTTACCAGCTTAGGTCAAAACTTCCCCAAGGTAACAAATATTACCCCCGTTATCCTTGGAATGGCCGCTACCACCACCAAACTAATACTGGTTACTGGGGAAGAGCTGTTTGGACGCGTCCTTCCCCCCAAAATACTTCACAAAACCTTGCACCCCACTTCCTGGACAAGGTTTGGTAAAAAGCCTCACCAATTTGCATAGGTGACCACAGACCCAGACCCTTGGATCTTAAGAACAATGAACAATCCTCCCAACACTTGCACCCCCCCTTTCCTGGGAAATGTTGGATAAAAAGCCTCACCAATTTGCATAGGTGACCACAAACCCAAACCCTTGGATCTGAGAACAATGAAAAAGCATTCAGTGTTTTACAAGAAGACTTTTAATAAAAAATAGAAGTAAATAGAAATAAAGAAATCCCCCCTGTAAAATCAGGATGGTATATATCTTACAGGGTAATTAGATTAAAAAAACATAGAGAACCCCTCTAGGCAAAACCTTAAGTTACAAAAAAGATACACAGACAGAAATAGTTATTCTATTCAGCACAATTCTTTTCTCAGCCATTTAAAGAAATCATAATCTAACACATACCTAGCTAGATTACTTACTAAAAGTTCTAAGACTCCATTCCTGTTCTGTCCCCGGCCAAGACGACTACCGACAGACACACAAACCCTTTGTTTCTCTCCCTCCTCCCAGCTTTTGAAAGTATCTTGTCTCCTCATTGGTCATTTTGGTCAGGTGCCAGCGAGGTTACCTTTAGCTTCTTAACCCTTTACAGGTGAGAGGAGCTTTCCCCTGGCCAGGAGGGATTTCAAAGGGGTTTACCCTTCCCTTTATATTTATGACAAGAGCATGCTCAGTGGCTGCCTTCTCAGTGTCCGTTCTGGCAGCAGAAAAGTTGCTCCAAGGGGTGTAAGTACAGGGCCAGCATAAGTGCAGAGCTCCCACTGGCACCTTAGGAGGGAGGCTGAGGCAGAAGGTGTGAGGAGCTGGTCGGTCTGTGATTTCAAGAAGGCAGTAGGTAGGGGCCTAGGTGCAGGGGCAGAATGTGGCTTAGGGCAAGAAGAGAAAGTTTGCGACCTGGCTGAAGGTGACAGAAGACAGGGTAGGGTGCTACCTGCTCATTTTCAGGAGGAGCAGGGGAGCAGCAGTGAGAGTTACAGCAAAGGAGCTGCTGGTGGGGGAGGAGGAATTTACTGAAGCAGAGAGTGCCCCAGTTGTCTAGTTGGTTGATTTTTATTTGGCAAATTAGAAATGATTCTGTGTGTCTGTGTGGGGAGTCATAATTTTTTTTGAGGGGTCCTAGTGGGGAATATCTAGTTGCTAGCCTGAGCCCTGTCACTTATCTTGGGCAACAGCTGCTAATCTCCTGTATGCAGCTGTCCATTGTAAATTAATGTTGTAGCTACAGAGAGGTCTTATGGTCAAACGCACATACAGGTGCTGCTTTTCTGTACACAAATGATACACTAAAATGGTTAAAGGAATGGATTATGGGGCTAAGTTTTTAAGATGGCCTCAACCTGGTAAATCTGTTGTGCAATTGTTTAATTATGTATTAGTTATAAGTGAATTGTGTGCACAAGCAGCAGAATGTGCAAACAGGACTGGTACGGGCAAGCACACATCTGCCTTGCACAAGTCCTATTTGTGCAAAGAAATTTGAAGGCTGTTTTTGGAAATTTGGTCCTTGGAATGTTTAGAGTATCCAAGGAAAATGAGCCTCCTATGAGGGAGTGTTTGTTTAAAGAATGGCCCCATTCACAGTCCACATTTCTGCCATAGCAAAAGCTGAAATATAGGAGAAAGATGACCTGTCAAAATAAAGGAACCATTAAACAAAAAAACATTTTTGTTTGGCATGCCAAAACAGATTGTCTCTTGTAAAACAATGGAGTCCTCCTAAGCCCTAAGTTTTGCCCTCAGATGCAGGTTTACATCTCCTATTAAAATGAATGGAAGCTTCCTGTGTACATCTGAGGCCTGAATTTGGCCCTTCAATAAATATCTGCTTAAAGAGTAAACTTTTTAAAATAATTCATTGTCTTCTGGCTGTGTGACAATGTAAATCTTACAAAGCAGCACTCTGTGAACCTGAAAATGCATGTCTTACATCTTCACATTCCATTCCAACCCTCCCCTTGCCCATTTCTGCAGTACATGTTGTAGCCCCTTATTGCAAACTAAATTCCAGCACTCAGGTGGTTAAAACAGTACATTTTTGTGTGTATGCAGTGAATTGATGCTATCCATGTGACTCCTGGTGATAGCCAAAGCATTATGGTAAAAGGCTATCCTTGGTCTTCTGTACCCCAGGTGCAGAATGAAAGCTTGGATTCCAACCCAAGTCAAGTCAAGCAATAAGGTTATGCATTTACTGTAACGTGATTTACTCAGGGCCTCCATGGTGTGTATTTAGTTGGCTGTCCTTTCCCTAGGCTCCCAGTTCTGCTGTATAAGTATGCTATTAAAGTCTGCTAAATTTTTATAAAATGCTTCCTCTGCCAACCTGGCTCACTGGGCTTATTCAACAGTGGTACTACAGTTTTAAAAATATTTTGTTAATGATTTTAGCGTATTTGTTTTCCTCTAGTGCTGTGGTCTTAAATATTTTCACAATACCATGCTTTTGAGATTATTTCCCTCAGAAGGATTTAGAAAAGTGAAATTCAGACATAAATATATCTTAACTTTTGTGTGTGTGTGTGTGTGTGTGTGTGTGTATGTATGTATATGTGTGTGTGTATATAGTTGTGTGTGAGTACTGCATTTGTATTGGAAGCACACACTCATAAATACTGCTGTAAAGATCTGTAGGAAGGGAATGGACTTATTAAGGACAGTTGATCGGTCAGCATCTGTTTGGCCAATAGCTTTATGCTGCTGTAGCTTCCAGCTGATAACATTAATAGGAGCAGCATATTAAATTGTAAATTTGATGGAAGATATTTAGTTTGTCAATACTTGAATTGTAAAACAAACATTCCAATTGTTTAGGTACTGTAACTTTTTTTGCTCATCTGATGGGCACCCAACAATTCTTTCTTGTACCTGTCCCTCGTAATTATTGTTATGCGTACTTAAAATTCTTCTTTATTTTTCCCATTTTCATAACAACTGCACTATGATGTGACATCTTTTCCAGATATTTTGCTTGAATAAATAAATATATTACATTCAACTAGGGTATTAGATTATAAATTAGTTCTGTAACAGGCATCATAATGTTATTTAGATTTTCGGTTTACACAGACCTTGTAGCAACTCCCCAGAGCTATGCTACAGAATTAGAGGAAGATGTGAGTTGATGTAAGAAAATTGGTTTTTGTAATATGCTGATGTCAGTAGAGTTTTGCTGTGTGGAAAGATATTTAAATTAACGTTTCTACTTACTCTGTCGTACGGACTAAAGATTAGTAATGATTTTAAATTACTGATTTGTTGGCATTTTGACTTAGCATACATGGCAATAAATGTCTTTTCTCGAGTAGAGCATTATTTATATGTAGAGTGTAAAAAAACCACACCCCACAACCTTCCAATAATGTAAAAATGTCACCTCCTGTCAGCAGAATCCTAGTTTACAAATTTAACCAATCAGAGCTTATATATTTGTAGGCTTACTGCTTGATTGCAGTCCAACTGGTGCCCAGGGCTCTGTGAGAGCAGACCGGCAATACTGGATTTGAATAACTGTCTCATTGATTAGCAGACAGAATGACACTTTACTGATCAACTACTGAAGAGAGATGTGAAAACATGCACATTGAATAAATATATTTACTAACCAGATGAATGATAATGGTGACTCTTAAAGAGCACTACTCAGGAGTAAAAGGAGTTATAGTGGCTATATTGGTGCCTCTAATTATTGGAACCTTTGTGATGTTTTTGTGTGTTCAGTGCAGGAGTGAAAGGGGAGAAATGACTGTCAAAAGAAGTGGGTGTCCACCAGAGCCATTCCCCTGAAAGGTGGGGCAGGAACAATGGTGGGGCCTTAATTAAAAAATAAACAGTTGAATTGTTCTGTTCTCCAAGGAAAACAAGCAGATGGGTAAAATGTATGTATAGAAAGCTGCAAGGTTGTCTCTGACCCATCTGCGCTGCATGTCACTTTGTTGAGGTAGGGATGGCAGCTTCACAGAAGGGACAGGACCTTCCATGCACACATTGCGATCTCCTGGAAACGCTAATCCAAACTTTCTGGATCTCCCGCCAAGCATGTGGAGTCAAAAGATCAGGAGTAACTCTACTCAAGTTAATGGAATGATGCCAGTTTAAAATGCCAATGAGAGCTGAATCAGGCGCAAATCCTTCCACACAACTCCCTGACCTCTCAAATGCCCCCTCTCCCCAATGGCCTTCCTGCAGCAGCATGGATGTCTCACCTGATGGGCTGTCATTGATCTCTCACCGTGGGTGCACGCTCTTACAGCTGTGGTGTTTTATGACTCTTACATCCAACTTCCCAGGGAAGCATGTAGAATGGCTGCGACAGTCCTTTTCACTAGCTAGCTACACCTGTGATTTTATAGCAGAACACCGCAGTGTTCAGGCTGCCGCTAACATTAGTTTAGCTGTCGCCTCCTGTCACATAGGCACCCTCCTGAGTTTTGCACATTTGCTTCTCTCCCTCATCACACAGTGCAGGCAGTATGTGGCGCTAGGTACAGTAGACAGTGAGGTTAATAGGTGCTGCCAGATGTCCAGAATCTTTGATAGTCTGGCCACTAATTTGGGTGCTTAAATATCGTTTTAGGAGCCTCACTTTAGGCTCCCTAAAAATATAATCTCTTAGCCATGGTAGAAATAAAAACTCAATTACCATCAATTATAACACTATAGAAACATGAGGGATTTCAACTCCATACTACCATACAAGTGGCATGTTCATGTCCAGCTTGTCAGTAAAAATTCATGAGCGGTGGCATGATTTTATACGCAAAATATGTCTGGGGTTCATATCCTTACCTCATCATGAACATGCTATGAACATCCACTATTTGGAACGCGATTTGTCATCTAAATGTAGCCACTGCTATAGACTGAATGTTTCTTTGCTGTGAAACATTTTGCTCCTTTTAAAACAACTTGAACAAAGAGAGCACTTCACGTTACACTTTGATGTGTGTCTTTATTGAAAAAGCTCCTCTCCATTGCTGAGGCAGTGGAGCATTTGCATTAAGTGATGCAGGAGATGCCATAGCAATTTCATGAGAATTACCCTTTGCAATGAACGTTAGATTAAACACCTAAGTAAAATCCCTTGAAAGTGGTAAGAAGATAAATTAGAGCAGAGCTGCACTGAGGTAGATCTAAATTATGTACCTTCCTTTTAAACTTGTTTTTAATTGATTTGACATACTCTTTAGTTAGTTAATAAAGAGTATTGTACCTGTGTCTATGTGATCACTCATGTGAGTTAGATCTACGGCACTAAGAAACTCCCTTTATCAAAGGAAAACAATTTCATGAAGGGGCTGAACTGCTGCTGATAATGTGTCCAGACTGTTTTCTGATTAGTGCTGCAGTGTTATACTAATACTGAAGATGTTCCGTAGCAGATAAATACAGGTTCATAACATCATTTTAGCATTCTAATCTGCTTCTTGCTTATGTGTCATGGCAACTTACTCATTTTGTGTATTAAACCTCTCCTGTGCATCAGGAGTTCTGTGCATGTTTCACAAATGGAGGTGGGGGGAATGGGGAGAAGCAGAAAATAAGTAAGAAATAAAGGGTTAGAAGTTGTGGACAAATGAGAGGAACTTGTTCCAATGTGAAAGTTCCTCCAATTTTACCTCTCTGGAGGCCTGATTCTGATTTATGCTGAACATCCATGATTGCCATTACAAACAATGGGAAATATGGGTACTCCTGACCTTTTGGGACTGGATCCTAAAAGAGCAAATAATTTGGGTAAAAATGTTTAGCATAAAATGAATCTTAGCTTTCAATGGCAGCTTTATGTGGTGCTTTAAACTTTGACCTAACTTTTATATGCATGTGTCCAGATCCCACTAATTAGATCTCCCCAAAATCCCAGAGCAAAAATAAAATCTAAGATCAGTATTTTCAAATGCTGGTGCCTAGAGTTAGGCACCTAGGCTTTCTCCTGTTCAGTGCAGAGAAGATCCTTTCATGATAAGGGGTAGACGGGTCTGGAGTCGATGCAGAAGGAGTAGGAAGGACTGTAGGGGGCACACATCACTCCTCATCCAGGTAGGGTTGCCAACTCTGTAATCGCACAAAACCGAACAACCTAACCCCGCCCTTTCCCCAAGCTCTACATTCCCCCTCCATCAGTGGCTTGCTCTCTCCCCCACTCACTCACTTTCACTGGGCTAGGGCAGGGAGTTGGGGTGCAGGAGGGGGTGAGGGCTTTAACTGGAGGTGTGGGCTCTGGGATGGGGCCAGAAATGAGGGGTTCATGGTGCAGGAGGCAGCTCTGGGTTGGGGCAGGGAGTTGGGGTGAGGGCTCTGGCTGGGAGTGTGGGCTCTGGGGTGGGCCTGGGGATGAGGGGTTTGGGGTGCAAGAGGGGGGTGGGGCTGAGGGATTTGGAATGTGGGAGGGGTCTGTGGGTTGAGGCAGGGGGTGGGGAGCGCAAGGGGTACAGGCTCTGGGCTGGGGGTGCGAGCTCTGGAGTGGGGCTGAGGATGAGGGGTTCAGGGTGTGGGAGGGGTCTTTGGACTGGGGCAGGGGGTTGGAGTGTAGGGGGGTGAGGGCCCTGGCTAGGGGTGGAGGCTCTGGGGTGGGACTGGGGATGAGGGATTTGGTGTGCAAGAGGGGGCTCCGGGTTTGAGGAGGGTCTCAGGGTTGGGGCACAGGCTTACCTCAGGTGGCTCCCAGTCAGCGGCGTAGCAGGGCTAAAGCAGGCTCCCTGCCGGTCCTGACTCCGTGCTTTGCCCCGGAAGTTGCTCACAGGCACAGCCCCCCCCCCCCATTGGTCACCGTTCCCGGCCAATGGAAGTGCAGAGTCGGTGCTCGGGGCAGGGGGCAGCGGGCAGAGCCCCGTGGCACCCCCCCGATGAACTGGACCTGCTGGCTGCTTCCGGGGCGCAGCACAGAGCCAGGACAGGTAGGGACTAGTCTGCCTTAGACCCGCAGCACCGCCAACCGGGCTTTTAACAGCCCGGTCGGCAGTGCTGACCGCAGCCGCCAGGATCTCTTTTCAACTGGGTGTACTGGTTGAAAACTGGATGCCTGGCAACCCTACATCCAGGCCTCACAATGCATGAAATATGGGAAAGAGAGTACAGGCTCAGGATGTAGTCCTTTTTCCATTGAGCCTTCTCCCAGAAGTCCTGGGGGCCTTGATGGTGCAGGAGTACCTAGTATTGCAGCTGCAGTGGCCACCAATACCGCTGCACAGGTGATCCTGGCCTTCCATGCATCCCAGAGAATGCTCTTTGCAGGTGAGCTACATAGCTGCTCCTCCTCCCCCTGGCTGAACCATCAAGGAGGAATACTGTGAGGGAATCCTTGTGGAGGTTTCTCTCCACAGCCACCTTTCATTGTTTTATATGCGGGAGGAGTTGAGCCAGGCCTCAGTCCCACATTTAGACAAGTACAGAAAAGGGACCCACAACTCCTCCTGACTGCAGGCACCCCAAGTTTGACCATATTGGCCTAAACATGTATATTTAAAAAGACTCCCAAGCAATGAACTCTTAACTCCTTCAGTTAGCACCCAAATAAGTATAAGATTAAAAAACTATCCCCACCTAACAATTATAACTTAAATTATCGCACATTGTAATTATTTCTAATTCATTTCAGTATACAAATCACTATTGTATATGTCATGTTGTTAACGTTTACTACTGTAATTACTAATTTGCAATATAAGGCCGCAATTTTATAGTTATTCAGTTACGTATAATTATTATCTCAAATGGGAGACAGCAATTAGCACTGAAATGTATTAGAAATGATTGTACTAAAATTACTCTAAGAATATTTGACACATAATTGTCATATAGTAGAAGACGGATTGTATTTTCTACTATTCCTCCTCCACGCCATACTTTTAGAAAATCCCAAAGGACCCAGTCCTGCCAACACTCCCATTGCAGGATCAGATCAGACCCATAGGGCTAGGACTAATATATATAATTTATATATTATTAAGGATGTGATTCCAACACTCTTCTTCAGGCTTAGCAGCTCTTTACTCCACAAGTAGTCCAATTGTGGTGAAAAAGGGCTACTTGTGGAGTAAGGCTGTACTTGTGAACAAGACTATCAGAATCTGGCCTTAAATGATCAGGGGAATTGTTAAAGAAAAAGATTCCAAGTCCTGTAGCATAATTCACAAAATGGTTGAGTAAGCACCATTGTTAAATAAACTCTGTTAGTTTGCAGCAAGATAGTTCTTGCCTATAACAATACCATTTTGCTGTGGATTTAAAATTTGTGTGGTTCTAAGCCCTATCAACCAAAATCAATGGCTGTACATCTTAATAAAACAAAGATGAGTATGCTATGCTAAATAAATGCACCTTCGCGTCTATGTGCAAAGCTGAGATAAGTGCACACACAGCACAGAGAGATCTGAATAGGGCCCTCAGTGAATATGCCCAGCACAGCATATTGACTCATATCAGTCCTTTAGCCTGGTTTAAAATTGATCCCCTTAGAAAAGTTAAATATCACCTATGTTTGTAGATTGCTAGGCAGCTATTAAGATAATTCTTTTTTGTAAATACAGATGGTGCCCTTATCAAAATTACATAGCAGTAAATAGATGAGAGCAGAAATAATATGACACTTTGATTAGCTAATAAAATGGAGCACAAATGGAATAGGGACGCTAAGTTTCTTTGACAGTTTTCATACTGTCTTATTTATTGTTTATTCAGATTCGATACATTTCTATCGTTTTTTGCTTAAGCTGTTCTTTTGAACTTGTAATTTAAAAAATAATCTGTGTTTTACTCTCTAAAATAGAATATCCTCATTGTTGATTAAATTCTGCATCATGACAGTTAACCTTTGACGTTCTTTTTTAAGGTAAATTGATAAGCCAAATTGCATGCCAAAAGCCCAGAAAGAAAGGGACTGAAGTATACCAATTAATATGTTAGGTGGAAACTATTGATTTAAGCAAATAATTGCCAGGGATTTGGCAAGCAACTGATGAGACCTCTTTATGCCATGAAAGATGCTGAACATATTTTTCTTATACCAGTGGATAGAATGAAGAGAGGAAAATTATACAGGAGGATGATTATACTGTGGGGAGGGAATTATACTGAGAAATTAATCTATAAACCCTAAGGGCTAGATCCTCAGCTGTTTTAAATCAGAGTCACTTCACTGGCTTCAGTGGGACTTGAGATCTGGCCCAATATAGATCAAGCATCCCTTTGTAAATTTGCTTGTAGCAGGCATGTGGGAAATAGAAACTGACCTTTCAGAAATATCAGAATAATCAAATAATTGATGCAATAATTGATTATTATCTTGCAGAAATAATCAAACTGGTTCAGCTATTGGGTAAGATCTGCACCTGTAATGTGGCGGAATAACATAGTACTTGGTGTGTAGCTATTTTAAATTTAGTGATATACAAGGAAGATTCATTTACAAACCTTAAAGCAAACCATTGTGTAAAATTATCACATTTTCTAAATACTATAGTGTAGGAGTGTAAAATATGCAAAGAGACAGTTGGCTGAAATAAGCTTAATGCATCCCTATTCTCTCAGTCATGGGGAAAAATCAGTTTTGGTCATTTTACAGAGTTTATGTATATGAAGTACAAGGTTCCTCGCTAGAATCTCAAATGTACCAATGCTCAGGATAATGTCACCGGCCTAATCATTCTGCCTAGGTTCACACATGGAGGAGGGCTTCTGTGGCACTGTTGGCTACTCACCTGGACCAGTGGTGTCTCTGTCAACGGGGGGGTCTATGCTGAAGAGGTGAAGATTGGGTGGGCAGGGGAGTGGAGTGGCTGGAGCCAAGGTTACCATACATCATCCCCACTCTGGCACTGTTGAAATTAGGCTTAAAGGACAACACAAACCTCAGCTATGGTATCGTTTTCATACAGCCACTTGGAAGTTCTGGAATATACCAGGGTCAGAGAGAGGCCTGGACAGTGTGGCTCCCTACTATTACTATCCTAGAGCTGGTGTGGAGGCACAGAGCCTACCTAAGGAAGACCTTAGCCTCCTGCACATACCCAGGGGTCTGCCAAACTTGTGAGCACCCCCCAAGTTGGGCAATGTCAGAGGTTGGAGAATCTTCCTGAAAATATCTTCAGAGAAATTGCCTCCCTTGGGGCTCCTCATGGTGGATTTTTCCATAGGTTGGGGTGATTTAGGCCAGTGAGAGAGCCTAATCCCTGGTTATCTTGACCCATTTAAACCAATGAGTATAAGTCTAGTTACCAGGTGGAAACCAGGGAAGTTCTTTTTCACAGCTGTATGGATTAATGAAATCCTTTGACTTTTCTGTTTTCACCAGTAGGTTTTTAATTTTTGATAACCTATTTTAAAAAACAAAATCCAAACTAAAACAAAATTACCCTTAAATTTCAGATCTTTACGGACATATTGTCAACTTGATGCATGAGTTTTTAGCTGTGCGAATCCCTTCAATGCTAGTGGGAGTTGTACAACTAAAGCCTTACATTGACTTAAGAATAATATTCCTTCATCTATTATTTTTGTTTAGCCTTCGTATTGATTTTTCCCCATCTCCCCTCCTTTGTTCTTTAATGAAAATGTAGACTAATTTAATGCTTTTCTTTTCAGTAGTGAAAGGCAGACATCCATGAGTAATCTCTCCCTGGCCTACCACCCTGTGGACAAGCCTATGCCAAGGGCACACTTACGAAAGTTAACGCAATAATGATTAATAAGGGAAATCCCTTACCTTGCCAACGTTTCCCAAAAGCAAGCACAGTACAATCAACATAGCATGACTCCTACCTGAAATAATAGACTTTTTAAACAGTTGTTCAAGATGACTGTTTTACCCATTTTGGGTGAACTTTCTTTTGCTACTCATAGTAATGTGGCTGACACAAACAAATGTACATGAATCTAACATTTCAAGAAAGTTCATGCCATATTCTATAAATATCTGACGGCAGAATTTTAATATTCTTTCACTAGCCTGGGGCATAATGCAAGTTGCCTGGCTAGAGTGACTCTTGCTCCTGAATTTCAATTGATTGTCTTCTCATTTTATAAAGGGATTTACTCTGCACAGCAAGGTGGTAGCTCTTTCCCTTCCTGTCTTAGTTGGTGACAACTGACCTAAACACTGAATCCTGTGGGACTACAAAAAATAAAACACCTTTATCTCTGAATTATATGAGAAAATGGCACTCTCGGTCTCTTTTTTTTTTCCCCAGAGAATTTGCAGTTTTCCACGAAACACCTGCAAAACTTTGGGAATAATATGCTGTTGATCTGGCAAAACTCACAACCATGTATTGTTTATTTAAGGCAGTGCTAGCCAGTTCCCTGGAAAGAGAGCTGTTGTCACCTTGCTGGGTGAGGTGAGGTAATCCATCCCTTTCCCCCAGTCCCTTGCAAAAGGAGAACACAAACCAGATGGAATTCAGAATACTGAAAAAAGGCACTTTGCCAAAATGTTTGTCCATAGAATGGCAGAGATTAAAGCACTTCTGGCTCTGATTGGATTACCACGGTCCAGAAGCACTTTAATCCCTACCACTGCTGCTTTGAGGGAATCCAGTGATTGAAACGTGTGTGGTGGGACCATGCTGTAGAAGCGGATGACTGTACTTAGCTCTTTAATCTTCTAGTCCTGTGGTTGTAGTGGAGAAATGTTTAACCATTGCAGCAGAGATAGAGAAACAGATTGTAAGTAGGTTTTTATCTCTACTATGCAGGAAATCCCTCCTCCCCCCCCACCCCCGAGCAGCATAGCCTGACTATGGGCTTGTCTACTCTCCAAAATTAATTTGGATTAAAGTAGGGTGTGAATTCAAAGCCCAGTAGTTATTGTTAAATGATTCCATGTATGGACACTTTTATTCCTGAAGAAGAGTGCCTTGTCCCTGTTTAGCCTTGTCCACTTTGAAAGTTGTAGCTATTCTAGCTATTCCGGAATGATGCCATGTGCAGACAAGGCCTTAATCGAAACAAAACAGGGAGGTGGGGGATAGAAAGGGGCAGACTTTGATAATATAAAAAAGTGAAGCAGGAATGCACAAGAGAAAAAGCCCAGACACAGAACTGAACAATGAAACCTCAATAAAAGGGGAAAGAAAAAGAGAGAGTTTATAAAACAGAAAAGAGTGTCACTGGAAGAGGCAGTAAAAATAGTCAGGGAGGGTTGAATAGAGTCTCTGTGCCTGCCTAGGACTCTGTGCCTGCCTAGAACCTCCAAGCTGTTCATCGATGGAGGCTGCTCTCTGTTGGGAAGAACACGCTTCTTCCCTGCCTGTGGCACCCAAACCTGACTTCCATCTTATACAGCTGGCTAAAATGACCATCTTTCTCTGAGTAGATTCTGTGGCTTTACAAAACCTGACTGCCAGCAGGCTCAGGAGAATTATGTTGAGGGATGTGCTGAGGTCAGCATGTCCTCCAAAATCTTAAACAAGTCTGGGTTTTGATCAGCTAATAAAGAATCTTAAGGAGGCAGCATGTGATTGCTGCTGAAATTCTCCAGTGGATTTCTGGTGCGCAACGGCTCTCTCGTGGTCAAATGCACTGGACTCGCCCATACTCAGTACCGGGACTCTGGTGCTGAGTTCTCCCAGAACATTGGACCCAATGACATCTCCATGCAGGGCACCACCTTTCTTCTCAGATAGTGAGTGAGAGGACTTCGGTTCCCACCGCTTGTCCTACTTGCTGTATGGGACCCAATGTCATCATGGACTCTAGGCATACCACCTGCCCAACCTTCATCCTCCATGGTTTGGACAGCCATAGTACCAGCCCCCTACCCTCAATGACCATGCTGGGACCCCTGGCAGGCCCAGAGGCAACAAGCCTCCCAGGCCTCTAGTGTGGCATACCAACAGGTAAGGAGGCACCCTCCTTCAGCTGCAGAGTCAAAGGGTTCGGAACCTCCTGAGAAACTGCTGGAGGAAGTTGAAGCTGAGGCAGAAAGGGAAGGCACCCCTCAAGCTCGTCTCTCATCGTCCTCACCTGATGAGGCAGCGATGCCCCCTTCGCCACCCATCGCGGATGATTTTGAATCATTCCAAGACTTAGCTCAGAGGGTGGCAGAAGCCCTGCAAATACAACTGGTAGACATTCTCCACTCCTCCAACTCTGAGTGGCCCCCCCAGTTAGTGCGGCACTCCTGGATCCTTCCAGAGTTATATGGCAGATGCCTTTGTCCATCCCACTGACATGCAAGTGGGCAGACAAAAAGGGCACAAATTTTTTATTTTCCCACCCACCTCCAAATTCCATCGTAATAATCTTGCTCTGAGGAGGTAGAGGAAGTGCTATTACACAGTAGAAAGGGTATTACTCATTGTACCTACCTTAAGAAATGGAAGAGGTTCCAGATCTGGTGCCAACCCCAGGGTGTCACTCCGAATTCAGCCACCCTACCGGTGGTCCTAGACTACCTTTAACCTTAAAGAAATCAGGCCTCTCTGTTAGCTCACTGAAGGTTCATTTCACAGCAATCACAACCTTCCACCAGTGGCTAGAAGGCTACTCAGTCTTCTCCCACCCAACTATGCAGAGGTTTCTTAAAGACATAGCAAACCTCTTCCCCCAACCAGGTCTCCCACTCCCCAATGAGACCTCAGTCTAGTGTTAGAAGGACTGACTAGACCACCATTTGAACCCATGGCCTCTTGTTCACTAGCTCGCTTTTCCACGAAGACAGTATTCCTTATCGCCATCACTTTGGCTAGAAGGATAGAGGAGATAACAGCTTTGATCCCCCTTTTACTGTGTTCTTCCCTGACAAGATCACATTCAGACCACATCCGAAGTTCAACCTTAAAGTGACTTCTCTGTTTCGCATGAATCAACTTATTCAGCTTTCAACATTTTATCCCAAACCTTATGAGGACATCAGGGAAGCCATCTTCCATATGCTCGACGTAAAAAGAGCCATGGCCTTCTATTTGGACAGAACAAAGACCTTCAGAAAATCTCAGAGACTCTTCCTCTCCGTTATGGATAAATTGAAATGTACAACGATCTCAGCTAAGCAGTTCTCCAACTGGGTCTTGGACTGTATTAAACTCTGCTACCAATTGCGTGGAGTAACACCCCCATATTCAATATGCACACATTCCGTGAGGTCAGTCTCCTTGTTGATCGCCTTCTCTAAGGGTATCCCTATATCAGAGATCTGCAGAACAGTTACCTGGGCATCTGCGCATGCCTATGCCATCATGGGGAATTTGGCTTCAGATGCCCAATTTGATGCCATAGTACTGGCATCTATATTGGACTTGACTCCGAAGTCCCAGCCTCCAGTGGTGGGTACTGCTTGGGAGTCACCTATAGTGGAGCACCCATAGGGACACTACTTGAAGAAGTTACTCACCTTGTGCAGTAACGATGGTTCTTTGAGATGTGTGTCCCTATGGGTGCTCCACAACCCACCCGCCTCCCCTCTACTTTGGAGTTCCACTGGCTGCTGTGCAACAGAGAAAGAACTGAGGAAGAAATGCCTGCGCACGCTGGCTAGCCTTGTGGCAGGTGGGGAGCTGTGTGGCTGGGGGTGGCACAGATTGCTATTGAAATTCCCAGATTGGCAGACACCTATAGTGGAACACCTATGGGAACACACATCTTAAAGAACCATTGTTGCCTAACAAGGTGAGTAACTTCTTCTTTTCAAGACCTAATTGAAGAACAGAGTTTAGAAAGTGAGCCTGAAAACCGACACACACAAGGTTTTGTTAGGTAGACTGTTTAGAAATAAGCTTGAATCGAATTTAACATTTATGATGATGGTTGTCTGATTCACCTAGGCAAAAGTACCTGCTTTTCAAATTGATGTTTGTACAACTTATTGGAGACGCAGATGAGCCATATACAGAGGAAGAGTTATATTAATGTGACGGCAATCACAGTCAATGTTACCGAAAATACACCATCGCTCTACCCTCCAGAATTAACATCATAACCTTATGTCAGTGACTCACTATTATCCTAATATCTGTTTTTGGATTCTGTCCAGTCCCATTAGATATCCCCATGTTGATTGCTCTGTTACTGGTGAATGTTAATTGCCTCCAAATCTCTTTGGAGTTCAAATGCTTGGGGAAAAAATACTGAGTGGTAAAGCTGCTAGTTTTATTAACAGGCAAGTAAATAATAAATCTGTTTAGAGATCTGAGTGAAGTGCCTGAGACTTGAGATATAAACAGCAGATCTCACATCTTTCTTTGCATGTCTGTCATATGTTAGTAATGAGATAGCAGAGTAAGCCATATTGACTTTCAACATTTAAATATCAACAGTGTCTATCCAAATCAGTGTGCTTTAGGAGGCAGTGAGAGTCCATATCCTTTCCTGTGGAATTCTCATCTGCTTGATATTAAATGATGTCCCTTATTACCTTTTTAAGATGAGTTTATATTTAGTGAGTCTGTATAATTAAAATGATGATGTAAAAATACAGCTATGATTTGGTTTGTCACCTCTTATTTAGTATTTTTCCCTTCCTGGTAATGCATATTTAATGCATTGTCTTCAGAGAAGTTGATGTTTTCCTGTGCTTTGCTTTAAAACAGAAAAAAAATCATATTAATGTTTCTTTTTGCTTAATTGCACAATCTATCAAAAATTATATATGGGAAATCACAGAATATTCCCATTGCAGGATTATTTCCAGAAGTTCATTTTCTAGTGTTTATTTGGTAAAGTAACACAAACAAAAATTAAACTTTATGTTAATTACATTTATAAAGTTGAAATAAGCCATGTGAAAAGTGTACTGTAACTATGTAGAACAGGATAAATTCATATTTTGATATCAGGGATCTTCAGTCACTGGATGATATTTGATCTATTGGAGATGTGTAATAACCCACCTTAGACACTGATCCTCTAATTTCATTTCAGGAATTAAATATTTTCAAGTACAGTAATATCTGTGTACTGTAATGTATTATAGATAAAGAAAAATAACTCTAGACATCACCGACTAAATTGTCTGGCAAAAGCGTTTGTTACCAAGTTATATGGTCTGAAGTTGAGTGTGAGCTGAACATATATTATGTCCATATAGTTTTACTTTAGATGAAATGAAATAAAGTTGCTATTTTTGTTGTTTTATTTCAAGTGGTTGTGAGGCTGATAAAATGTAATAAAAACCACACAAAACTCTCACCTCTTTTGAGCTTCTTACACTAGTCTGAAAGGCATAGGAACTACAGACTAACATGGATGCTTTTAAGCAGTGGAGCACGATAGTGTCTATCATTCAGTTACTATAGTGGGGGAGAAAATGTGAACAGAGCTGAAGTATTCTTTTGTGGGATCAACAAAAAAATGTGGGGAGGAGAGAGAATAATTAACAATAGTTTCCCATTTACTAGACATGAACCAGAGTTAAATGGCCATTGATCAGTGGCATTTCTTAAACCACTGATATACCAGTAAGTACTTTGAACAGTCATGATCCAATATTGTTAGCCCTTAAACTCCTGCTTCTAAGAAATGGTATTTATGGGAATGACTTCACACTGCCAACCAGTCAATATTTCTGACATCTCTAAAATAAAGACAGTGGCCAAGATGTTTTTAAATGGGTGTCTTAAATTAGGCTTCTTAAATCATACTGAAGTATCTAAATAAGTGGCTTGAATTTCACAGTTGGTGAGCACCCTGAAGCTTCCATTAATTTCCATTTTGAAAATCATGGCCAGTGTCATCTTTAGTTAGTGAGTGGTCCTTGCTGTGAAGATACCCTGTGTGACGGGTTCCCCCCTGGGGTGCCACTTAGAACTGAGCTACCACTGAGCCCTCTGACTCACCAGCCTGGGCTCCCTCACACACTGTGCTGCTGTGACAAGTTACAGACTGCTCCCAGTCCTACACTCCCACCAGCATTCACACAGGCAGGGTAACACCCAGCTGCAGTTACATGCAGGTTCTAACCAGCCTCTTCTGGTCCAACAATAGAGAGGCTACAGCCAAGATAACCTCCAGCTCCCCAGCCTAAGACCCCAGATCTCTACCATTCTGCCTTGGTCAAAACCCCAACCAGTATGAATTTATTACTCAGTTTTTCCCTCCCTCGATGTGGAGAAGAATATGCAACAAGCCTGTGTTAACCAAGCTGAGATTTTCCCCCAGACACTTCACTCAAAGGCACACTGGTTTAGATAAAGCAAAATAACAACAAGTTTATTAACTGCAAAAGATAGATTTTAAGTGATTATAAGTGACAACAAACATATTAAAGCTGATTACCTAGAATATAAACAAAAACGCAAATTAAGTCTAACATTCTAAATAAATTGCATATGAATTAGCAATTTCTCACCCTGGCTGATGATACAAGCAGTTCACCAAGTTTCCATACACAGGCTAGAAATTCCTTTAGCCTGGAACTAGCACTTTCCCCACTTCAGTCTTTGTTCCTCAAGTGTTTCCCGGAGTTCTCTTGTGTGGGGAGTGAGGCCATTTGATGATGTCACACCTTACCTTGTATAGCTTTAACATATAGTGGGAATCCTTTGTTCCAAAAACAATTCCCAGCCCAGTTTGTGAAAAAATACAGGTACCCAAAATGGAGTCCAGTATCATGTGATCTGGTCACATGCGCTTGCTGAGTCATAGCAGCCATTACTTGCAGGCCAACTGAAACATTTACAGGAAGGCTAAACACTTTCATAGCCCATTGTCTTTGTTGATGAGCCATCAACACTGTGTAGCTTCTTCATTGTTGTACCTCAAAGGCTAGCTGTGGATGTTTTCCAGAGGAAGCACATTTGAAATACAGATACATAGTCAATATTTATAACTTCATATACAATAATGATACATGCATACAAATAGGATAATCATATTCAGCAAATCATAACTTTTCCAATGACACCTCACTTGACCCATCTTGTACAAAATGTATCATAATTATGTCATAATTACATCATAATCATTCAGCTATGAAGAATATGTCACACCCTGGTCCTGTCAAGTCTGTTCAACTACTTTTCTATATTTCTATTCATGTTTACGAGAAATTTCCAGAATAAGGAAAATCGGTGAATGTTATGTTTTATAAACAGTTTTAAGTTTCCTTTTTCATTTTAGAGTTCATGATAACATAAATCAAATGCAAAGGAAAAGAAAAAGAATTAATAAAATATTGGCTTTTGTTTATTTAGTTTTATTGTGTTTGTTTTTTGCACTACATGTACGTTAAATGTATTCATGATTTATTATTATATAATATTTCTGATTGTGGGCCCTAATCCTGCAGCCCTTATGTACCATTGAAGTTAATAGGAGTTTTATGTGTGTAGGTAGATCAGGATTGGGCTCTGTAGATTTACTGTATGATTCAGAGTCACAGTTCAGTTTCTGATTTCCTTCTTTGCGTCAAGTGGTATGAGCCAGCCCTTACTGCAAGGTTACTGCTTCAGACTACTTCCTTTTCCATGCTGATGTTGCTGTGTTTGCTCACATGTTGTGGCGGGGGGTTGGTTTCTCCCATTTCAAACTGTGATTGTCCATTCTTTTCCTACCTGCTTAGTGGGACTTAGCACAGGTGGGTGGAGTTTCGGCAAGGAGTGGGAAGAGGCTCCACCATGCCTGCCGGGGAATAATAATGGGATGCCTTTTACGTGAGCCTGTAATGTGAGTCATTTGGTATGAATAGAATTTGGTATGAATAGACTCTAGCCGTTGATTATTACTTAAATGTTCTCTGCAGAGGCTATGAATAATCAACTGGGCATTAGAAACAAAATGGGATCTGGATTAGTACAACAGCTGTCATTGGGCCAAATCTGTCTCTTATGTAAATTTAATTATTGGTTTGCATAAATTACATGGATTTACATTGGAGATTAATTTGGCCCACTGACTACACATGGATCGCATTCTTTGTCTGTTCATGGATTAGGGTTTCAAGAAGGAGTTTCACTTTTGCTGCAGGGTTACTAGAAGAAATGAACCAAAATAAAATAATCACCATAACTCCAGAAAAAGGTATACAGTATTGAATCACCAAAAGTAATCAGCTGTTGAAAAGAATGAATATTGCCCTTCTAATATGCAGAAATCCTAGAAACTGCTACTGTACCCAAGCACTTGCTAATACAATAAAGTATAATGACCTAATTAAATACAATATAGAATTTCAATAATAGGAAAGTTAATTTTCTGATCACAAGATGTGAGTTGCTGATGTTGAAAACCATGCTTAAGTATTTTAACTAATACCAGATACTTACATACTATATATAATGAGGCTACAATGATACTTTCCCATTTGGGGGAAAAATGGTTAAATAGACAAGTGAAAGTTTTTTATGGAAGTTGCCCAAAATCTGACTTTGGGTTAGGGAAGTATTTTGTTAAAAACATTTTGTTCTGTTCTTTCCTGATTGTTACTTGAAATTGTCTAGTTGATGCTGTAGTTCCAGTGCATGGAATCAATGTGATACCGAATTTAGGGCTTGAAGTTCTGAAGGGTGAACAGGTAGGCTGGCGGTATACAGTTTTCTGAGCCTTCATTGCTGACTTCGGGGGAGTTCTGAGTAATCGGGAATGCAGAAATGGACTCTTTAGCTATGGAAGATGTTTTTCCCATAGTGTTTCTCTTTGCCTGTGTATGTTGTTCACTGATGTACTTAAACATTTGCCCTAGTTTTTTACTGCTATAACTGTGTTCTGAGATTCCTTTGTCTGGTGACATTCCAGAGTGCATGAGATTTAAGATGAGGGGTCAGCTTGGAGCCTAGCTGGATGCACCACTGGTTACTGTTGGTTAATGGGAAAGTGGTCCTGGAGGCAGAGGCCTATTGGAATTTGAGGAGTGAAACATTTTGGTTCTTTTTGTAGAAATATTTTAAGTCATGGGGGAGGGAGATAACAAGCCGTGGGGTGTCTTTTGGAGGAGTTGGGGTGTGTGCATAGGAAGAAAGTCAGAGACAGGGAGTTGGGTATCAGGGAAAGGAAATGATACCTTGGCCCCTAGCTAGAGGTGGGTGGTGTAATGGCAAAGCCCTTTCCCTGCTGGCATGATGGAGGGGTAAGTTGTCCAAATTCGAGTGTTATTGTGACCCAGTGTGTCTGCTTCCCCGCCCCCCCCACCCCAATCTTTGCAGTCCTTTGGCACCCCTGGGCACTGGGAAACCCCAGTCAGCCAGAGGTTTGGATTCAGGCTTTTGGTGCTTCCTGGGGAAGTGGAGATGCAGGAGGAGGATGGGATTTGGGGCTTCCAGAACTGACTGGCTCCTGGTGGGGACAGTGCACTTCAACCTGACGACAGCTCTGGGTAACAGTACAATGCTGGGTGTAGGGAGGAGAGATTTATTGACTCAGAGGTATAGACAATAGTTTGACTACACCTGTGAAAATGTTCAAGAGACCAAATAATTGAACTGAGCCAAATGTATTGTCTGAAGACAAAACAGTACAATACGAAAAGGAGACATACATACCTTCCTTCTGGGAAGCAGATTCTTACAGCATGTTCTCCTTACGCAGAAGGGATGCTTCAAAGATATGTATTTCCAGCTATTTGTATTTATAGGAAGATTTTACAAGTTACAAAACTCTTTACATGTCACTAAAATCCAACCGACCAGTTAGTACCAGTTTCTTATCTTGTTGTTCTGTACCTCCCTTATCTTTGTTTGGGATAGTACCATTCCAGGTTCTGGTCTGCGCGGGTACTTCCCCAGCTTGTACCGGGACAGAACATTAATGTATTTTGCCTTTGACAATTTTCCTATTTTCTAATGCCAAATCTGAGGTCAGCTTTGCAGGGTGTTATGGGATACTTGACGTACATAAACAGAATTGTGGAGAGAGCGTAAGTTGTTCAGTTACCATAACTTCCTAACACTTTATATGTAATGTGTGTTACATTAATACCATGCACATAATACCAGTCAATGTGATGTGTAGACTACACCTAACATATATTTGTAGGGTAACAGCTCAGAGCTGGGTATGGGGCAATGTGGGAGGAAGAGCTCAGGGCTGGATGTGGGGCAGAAGGAGGGGAGTATTTGTGGAGCTGGGTGCAGGAGGCAGAGCATGGATCCAGGTGTAGAGGCAATGTGAGACAGCTTAGAACTGGTTATGGGGTGCGGGGAGAGGAGCAGCAAGGCTGGGGGTGGAGGCATGAGTGTGTGGGGCTGGGTGTAGGGCAGCAGGAGGAAGGTCTGGGCCCCCTCCTTAGGAAAATTCTGCTTAAATACTTCAGCCAGATGACCATCTTGTGTTAATTTAATGTAATTTAAAATAAAAATGTTCTTTAAAGACATGTAACTCACTTAGAGTAAAAAGAGTAACTTCAAGATGTGACCATCTAGCTATTTTATCCTTCATATGTCATGGGAGAAGTCCTTGCTGCCAGAGGTAATCCCACTGGCTTCAGTGGAACAACTCTGTGAATAAGGACTTCTTACATGATTAAGAGATTAAAGGATTGCATCCTTAGATTGTAAATTCTTCGGGGCAGGCACATCCTGTATGTAGTGTGCAAAGCCCAACTCACTGACCAACATCAGTAAATAATACATTTTACTGTGTGTGTGTGTGTGTGATACCCTTCACTCTCTCATAGACTCAGTTTTATGTAGTTAAAGATTTATTGTAACTACAGATTCTATATGGCATTTATATGTAAAATTAAAAGAAAAATGGAAAAGCTGACCATTTGCAAGACTGGCTTCAAATATTTCCAAGGGAAGATGTTTGTGATGATCTGATTAAAATTCTAGTTTTTATACATTTTAGCAGTAATTTGGTTGAAAAATTGCAAGACTGTAATTTCATTTGGCTGGAAGAAGATGTATGCGATTGTAGAGCAAACTAACTGCAGTTCTAACAGTGTAAAAACCCATTATAAATCAGTAAAAGAAAAACAAAGTACGCATCCCCTAATAATAATTTATTTGACCATGCTGTTGAATATATGCATTGTTCACAGATCATGTATTTCTCATCCACTAAAAATATACAAGGCTAAACGCACAACATTATTTTGTATATGAATATGTAATATTAAGGGAAGAGGAGCTGTGGATTTTGTGGAATGATAATCAGATTGCTGGAGGGCCCTGTTCAGTTTCTCATGCCAGTTGCAAAAAGATCCACAGAGGATAATCAAGCTGTCATCACTATATCTTTTGTTTCTTTGCACATTCTAATTAAAATTACCCCAAATTCCAAAAATGTTTTCCTAGCTATAGCTTTCCAAAGTCTAGTCTCAAAGCTACCAAACTCTAAAGATTGATTATAAAATCTGTGGTACCTTGGTTTGCTTCTGTTAGTATGTTTTCTTCGAGACTGGTGAGTGAGTGATTGTATGATTGCTGCTTGTCAAAAGTGAAGAGTGAAAATCTGCTATTATTCTCTCCTGTGTATTCCCAAAAGGTTATTTTAATCCCACAGGTCACTGCTGGGATTTATTTTGGGAAGCAGACTCTACAGCAGGGTTTAGAAATACAGCTATGCTGCTCTGACAGGCTATAGGTAAAGCTATATGGATTTTAGATATATGGAAACACGTTGTTCTGTGATAGGCATTTTTGATCTTTTTAGTAAATGGATTTACAGCATTTTTGCAGCTTTTCTTTTGGCTGTCAATGATCTCATATGCCTGTTAATAATAGTCCTGATGTTGTGGTCCTTTTTCAGGCAAAATTGTCATGGAGCAATATTAGCATTAACAATAATATTCATATGCACGCCAATACGGTGGGAGTTTTGCCTGAGTAAGAAGTTCCAGATGAGACCCAAAGTCTGGTCAGTGTATGGGCTTGATTGACTATCTTATTCATATTTGTAAATTCTGTTTTATAGTAGCAATAATATATAGCAGGAAAGGGATTATTGTTCTTGTTCTTAAGGATTTGGCCTTGTGCTGTAATTAAATTGCCCAGAAATGCATTGTTGGGCTGGTGTCTAAATGGCTAGATATAATTGCAGATATTGAAAACAGCTTACACTTACATAGATCATAGAATCAGGGAGATTCATTGGGCCTCTAGTCACCCATCGTCCAGTAGATTTTATATCTGGATACCTACCCATTTAAAATGAAAATTTAAGCTGAAAGATGTGCTGCCGAATGACTTCTTAAAAGTTCAGTTTCTAGTCAAGAAAAATAAATCTGGAACAGAGCATAGTTTCATGTGGTATTATGGATACAATTTTTAGCAAGAAATGTGGCCAATAAATACTGTGAAATATTGAAAATATTTAAAGTGTAATATGTTTACCTATCTGATCAAATCAGTGAAGAACTGTGACATATACATTTTAAACATGCTACACGTTCATAAGAGGACATTACTTTCAGGTGCATATCTGCCATTTTGCCATATATATATATAGAATATCAGGGTCATAGAATATCAGGGTTGGAAGGGACCTCAGGAGGTCATCTAGTCCAACCCCCTGCTCAAAGCAGGACCAATCCCCAATTTTTGCCCCAGATCCCTAAATGGCCCCCTCAAGGATTGAACTCACAACCCTGGGTTTAGTAGGCCAATGCTCAAACCACTGAGCTATCCCTCCCCCCCTATATATATAACTATATATATATATATATATATAACTATATATATATATATATAGTTCTTATTTAGCAAATATTGAGCTAATAACTGTCAAAGCTAAACCACTGATCTAAATATCTGAATTAGGGACTTGATATGATGATTTTTGCAAAAATATATACATTTTTATTCTTCTCCAGAATTTTTCTGTGATAAATTCCTTTTCACTTATTATTTAGTCAGTTATGTTGCTAAACAGTTTTCTCCGTATATCTTATTAGTACAATTGCATTGGTCAGCAGGGGTGCTGTATAAACAGTGTGGTCAGCAATACATCCTCCTTAAGTTACCTGTCACTTGTAACACTGTTACAATAGTAAGATCACAGTTAAAAGCTTAGCTATAAAAGAGACTTTGCAATAAATCCTAAAACTTTTACGTGGATGGGAGTCTGCTTTGCATAATTTGAAATCCAATACTGCTACATGCTTCCATTTCAACAGCTGAGTCAAGGAGATGGAAAACTAAAAGATGTTGGATCATGAGGCTTCCACTGGGTATGAACTCAGTGTACTGTGAGTGAAATGTCACATTCCAAAAGGTCCCGGAATTAATAGTTGCGGTGTCATATCACACTACAGGCTCAGTTCACATGATGCAAGTCCTGTTTATTTGACCTGACCTAAAATAAGAAGGCCTTATGCTTTATTTATGAGCACTGCGCTGCCATCACCATGATGAACGTAACCTTGGGGCACATATCATTTGATCACTTCAATTCACATTAACTACCTGTTTCTAAATGGAGAAAAAATTAACTGGCATATTGTGTTATTCATGAGAAGACACAAAGATGCCTGTTGTACTGTCATTGGGGCTGCTTAACATGTAATGCTATCCAGTTGTTGAGCTTTGTAGATTTTCTATTTCTAACATTAGCTGTTTTTGTTTCTTAAAAAGAACTTTGGCATCATTCCAGCACACTGAAAAGTAACGTTATATCAGGAAGTGAGACACAGTCCTGTGTTTTCCCATGGAAAGTTAGAGACGTGGTGTTGGCTAGCTGAGATGTCATTTTGCATTACAAGAGCATTTAGCATTCCAGTGTACTGTATCTTAATGTATGAATCCCATCACCTGACTTGTCACCAGGCAGCCCTTTCATGTTCACAATATAGCCACAGGAATTTCTGCATGTTACAGGAATTCAGCTAAGAGTACGCAAAGAATTCAAATGAGCTAAACACCACAGGATTCTGGGAGCCTCTTAAAATTCTGTCTCCTCTTCGCAGTGAGCCCAATCCTGCTTTCCTTGAAGTACATGTGAAATCTGGCTTATAAGACTCCTAATTTTTTCTTACTCTGCACCCTCACAAAAATTGTGGGTAGAAATGGACCCGAACCAACATCTGAGATATAAATATCCTTGAATTTGAAGAAAGTTTAGCTCTAGATGGAGTGCTTGTGGCTTGGGCCCACCTTTAATTGTCAGGATGGGCATTAAGTGGTGTACCCCTCCGTGAAATTATCCTAGTTGGTGCACTCAAAAATAGCCTAATCTTTGACATAAATATTTGATGTAGCCTAATTTATTTTTGTTATAGGTTCAGAAACATTGTTATCCAAATACCTGCCTGTTGATATTACAGGGGAAGAGGCAGGTATAATTGATGAGGAAAGACAACAAACAATGATCTGAGTTTCCAATAGACCCACAGAGGAAATGGATTAGGTGGGGAGAGTAACACAATAGCCTCCTGATTTTCATTGTGCGCTAGCACCCCATGGAAGCAGAGGAGCTTGCTCCCAAATTCCATGGAACCGCTGAACCTGCTCTGGGACTTTCCAGTTTCCTGGTGGCACAGCTCCAAATGGGGTCTTGCAGCCAGCAAATCCCATCTAAGTGACTGCTTCTGGAACTTTGCACTGAGGCATTTGGGAGGGAATGATGACGCCATGTTCATCCTCCCCTGCGTATGTGGATTCCAAGTTCCAAGCCCAGAATCAGTACTCCATCCTCATCCTCCTTGACCTGTCAGCTGCCTATGACATTGTTGAACCATGTTGTTCTTCTTGAAATCTTGTCCTTTCTTGGCTTCCATGGTTCTGTCCTTGGGGCCTGGTTCTCCTCCTACCTCTCCAGTTACTCCTTCAGTGTATCCTTCAAGGGATCCTCCTCATCCACCCTCCATCTTTCTATGGTTGTTCCATAAAGCTCTGTCCCTGGTCTCCTTCTCTCTCTCTCTCCCTCTCTCTCTCTCTCCATATCTTATCTCTGGGTCATCTCATCAGTAAACACAAATTCGAATACCATGTCTATGGTGATGACTGACAAAACTACCTCTCTGCTCCAAAGCTGTCTTCATCTGTCCAAACTAAGATTCCATCCCGCCTCTCTGACATCTATTTGTGAATGTCTGGCAATCTGCTCAAGCACAAGATGTCTAAAAAAAGAGTTCTTAATCTCTCCCCAACATCAATCCCTCCCTGATACCTTGGTTCTCGATCAGCGTGGAAAACAATCCTTCCTATTATTCTGTCCCATAATCTGAGCGTCATCTTTGACTCGGATCTCTCTCTAGGTACTAACATACTGGCTATGTCTAAGTCTTGCTGATTCTTTCTACATAACACCTCTAAGATAAGACATTTTCTATCCATCCATACAGCTCATCATTTCATATCTCAGTTACTGCAACATCCTTCTTTCTGGCCTTGACAAATGGACTCTTGTCTCACTCCTACCCATACTCAAACCCACTCAGGTGCTGCAAAGATCATTTTCCTTTCCTGTCACTTTGACCTCTCTCTTAGTATAACTCTGCTTGCCCTCCCTTCTCTATTGCATCAAACATAAGCTGCTTGTCTTCATTTTTAAAGCCCCTCATGATCAATTCCCACTTCACCTATCATCTCTCATTCATTGTCAAAAAGAAAAGGAGTACTTGTGGCACCTTAGAGACTAACCAATTTATTTGAGCATAAGCTCACTTCATCGGATGCATACTGTGGAAAATACAGATGATGTTTTTATACACACAAACCATGAAAAAAATGGGTGTTTATCACTACAAAAGGTATTCTCTCCCCCCACCACCCTACTCTCCTGCTGGTAATAGCTTATCTAAAGTGATCACTCTCCTTACAGTGCGTATGATAATCAAGTTGGGCCATTTCCAGCACAAATCCAGGTTTTCTCCCCCCCACCTTGATTATCATATACACTGTAAGGAGAGTGATCACTTTAGATTACCAGCAGGAGAGTAGGGTAGGGGTGGGGGAGAAAACCTTTTGTAGTAATAAACACCCATTTTTTTCATGGTTTGTGTGTATAAAAACATCTTCTGTATTTTCCACAGTATGCATCCGATGAAGTGAGCTGTAGCTCACGAAAGCTTATGCTCAAATAAATTTGTTAGTCTCTAAGGTGCCACAAGTACTCCTTTTCTTTTTGCGAATACAGACTAACACGGCTGTTACTCTGAAACCATTCATTGTCAAGTTACCAATGCTCACCTCTGATTGGCCCATAATGCCAACCTCCATCACCCACTTGTTTTCAGACAAATACTTTCATGCTTTCTCCCATACTGCCCCTCTCATGTAGGAGGCGCTCCTTGGATGCATCTGCAAAGCTACCTCATTATCTACCTTCAAATCCCTCCTCAAAATTCTCTTTTGCCACTGGCTACAAAAAACTTGGCAATTGATGGTCTGCTGAGACCATTACATATCATGATGATTCCTGGTACTCCCCTGTCTGTCTGCATCTGTCTTTTGTCTTCTACTTAGGTTATAATCTCCTTGGGGGAGGGACTGTCTTTTTGTTCTGTGTTTTTACAGTGCCTAGCAGAAAGGGGTCCTTGTTCATGACTAGGACTCCTAGGTGGAACAGTAACATAAATAATAAATCATTAGTAATAAAAGGAGAGGAAAAGTTGACTCCTGCTGTGGTGGCCAGGGAAATGTGTGGGGTTCCTTCTGCCAATGGATCTGGGGGAACAGCTGGTCCCTGAGAGCACAATTGCACATTCGTGACTTTTGAAAATTAGCCAGTAAGCAAACAATAAAGACTAAAGACAATGCTTTACAGGAAGGCCTTTTTTCATTTGTTTTAACAATTAGTTTATTTTTAATTATTTATATACTACTTATAATTATTAATAAACATACTGTAGTAGATCTTGTAAAAGTAATGGCTTCTCAATAACGTGAGATATTACTACAACATTCTGCTATTAAATCTTTTCTGGGAGCTGGGATGAGCCTGTCAGTTTGTGGTGTGGATATAAAGTGTGGTGATTATGGAGTTTCTGCTGCACAGTATTTCTGTAGCTCATTAAGCATCCATAACCAGTAAAAGAGTTGGGGCACTGCATGTAGTCTGTTAAAGAGATATTGGGTACAGTGGACAGATGGCGACCTGTCCTTGCCCCTGAGTCTCAGTTCAACAGTGAGACTCCCACTTCCATGCAGAGCAGAAAAGGAACTGAAAATGAGAAGTAATTATGGAAAAGTTACATAGCCACAGAGAGACTCCAATGGACATCTTCAGAGAAGGAATCTTGGAAACAGAGGCTCCTTAGCAAAGGCTCCCCTGTTCTTTACAAACAACTCTAACCTGAGACCTGACAAACTCACTACACCAAACACATGTTTTGCAGAATATTTATCCATAAAGGGCAACAAGTAAGGTATCTACAGAAAACTCAGAACTTGTCAAGATTCATAATCATTGTGAGATGTGCGTAGGGTAATATTTAAGGAATAATGTATATATTTTGAAAGTCTACTTTATGGACTTGGAGTAGAAATTGGTCGCCAAGGGATAATGTATCTCAGTGATGGCCCATTCAAGCAGGAGGGAGTTGTCACCCCATCCTGTTTAGCGTGTGATAAAATGCAAAGTTCAATTCTTGTACAATGCTAAGACTTTCAGTGGACAGCAATCAGAGGCAATTGCAAACACTCAAAACCACTTGAAGGTAAATAGCTCCCCAACATTAAAACAAGACTGGGGCCCCCCGCCTATGAAAAGAAACAGAAGACTGTTTCAGTAGCACACGGAGGGAGAGGTCCTCTGGATCCATTCACTGAGGAAACCCCTTGTGGAACGGGCATTCTCATAAATGTTTGGATCCTGGTTCTTGTGAAACTAGCCACCTCAGACTAAATTGCAACAGACTAAATTTTGAGGGGAAAACTTACTTTGAGGGGAAGAGAAACTGTTTACTTGGTTTAAGGTAAACACTGGTAAACAGGGGTACACTGCTCCTTTGAGGGTACAGAGGATCTGAAATTTCTGCGAGTAGCCAACGGCATGGATATCACACAGGAATGCTTCAAAAGGACTCGGTGACTGGGGTGCACCTATTGTTAATGTGCAAGGTGAAGTTAGGGCTGGCATAGCCCAGAGGAGAGTACTTGAGTGAAGGCTGGTGATGATAGGGCGAGGACATCCAGCCATGCACAGAGAAGACTGAATCATGCTGGAAGCAGGGGGTTAGCAAGGTGGCTCATGTCCTGGGAGCCCTAAGAACTGTCTCAGAGACACACAGAGAAGGCCCCTGCTCTCAGAAACCTTGCCCTACCTCTAATCCAGTTTGAATCTCTGGTGGCAAGCCAATGACAGTTTAACCAATCTCAGTTGCCTTGGCAGGATATAAGGTGAAAGACAATCATGTGAGTAGATCAGTCCTAGGTTAAGGGCATTGTATTTCAACAGTGAGACCTTGAAATGCACTGGTGGTTGGCTCACTGGCTGCCAGTACAATTCACAGAGGGCAACATTTTCCATGTTATATCATATGTATGTGAGGTTTCATTCCCCCTTTGATAATTCCTCTAACTTCCTTTATTGTTATGAAGGTATACTAAAAGGGTGGACTATACACTCTTAAAAGTGGCTTTTTCTGGTAGATTGAGCTGCATCACATTGGCGATAGGTTTCCATAAAATTACAAAATTGTGGTGTAAACTGTAATAATCTATGACCAGATCATCACTTCACTAGAGGTATGTTCATATTAATTTTTTAAGTGACTCTATTAAGTATTCAGCTTTTTTATTTTTATTTTTATAAAAGTTTAGCTTGAACCTGCTGGGTGAAATGAGACTGTATTGTCCATTAGAATTATAAAGATAATTGCTAAATAAAAGTGACTCTTTTAATTTTGCTCCTGCACAATCCTCTGTGATCAATTTTATTCCCTAATAAATACTGCTTTTTATTTGAAAACTGTGAGCTGTAATATATATTAACTCCATACAGGTGTTTCACAAGACATCACATTTTAAAACACATTTGCAGTATTATCACTTGTGTGTAAAATGCCCAGATCTACATACACAAATACAGCATATTTCTTACTCAAATACAGCATATTTCTTACTCCCAGTTTTCTATGCTGGCAGTTTTTTAGGGTGTAGCGGTCACGTTGATTTTTTATTTATATATATAATAAAGTACTAAAGAACTCTTTGCTGGCAGCTTAAAACAATTGAACCACTGTCAATTTGTAGTCTTTAATCGATCAATACAAAATTGCTTTATTTGCCAGTTTTAATGATATTAGCAAATAAATGTAAATAGAAAATAAAATCAATCAGCTGCTGTTCAATAAAAAAGCATCATGTTTACCTCAGCCTTGTAGGTATTTTGCCCTCCTACACGACTATTTTAATTAACAGCATGAGTTTTGGATAGTTTAATTTGTTTTATGATTGTATAAAAATACTCATTTGGAAGGGTTTATTTATAAACTGCCCAGGTAATTAACAATAATATTTCAACAGTAGCTGTAAAAGCAGGGTGTCCTGTGAAACATTGCTTTTCACTCTTCTTTATCCAGACCAACATGATATTTACTGGGGTCTCTTTTTTCCTTATTGCTTTTAGCCGAAGGCAGAAAAAGAAGAACAATGTGAAGATCAGATAATTAAATGAGAAAATAAACATTTAATTAATCTCCTCCCCTGAGATATTCCTTCCATATAATATAGTAATAATAATGCCGTATACTTTTATGGTGACTTTCATTCTGAAGGATCACATGGAACTTTACAAACTTAAGGTCCAATCCTGCACTCATTGAAGTAATGGCAAATCTCCTCCTTGCTTCTCTAGGTGTAGGATTGAGTGCAGCAGAACCTGAGACAGCAAGATAGTGAGTGCCTTTTGCATCATGCTGAACATTCCGTGGGACCTGATGGTGCTTGATATTTTTCAGTATCAAGTCCAAAATAAGTTGAGTACTTCAAACCCTTATTCACAAGAGCAGTCCCATTGGATTTCAGTGATTAACTACGTGGACATAGGTTTGCAGGCTATGTAGATTGTCATGCAACTATATAGAGATTGTATACACTGAAATGCTGCAACTGTTTTAATATCCTTGTATCCTTATACATTTCTTGAGGTCCCTTCCAGTCCTACATTTGTGAGATTCCATTATCAATACCTCAGCATCAAGCCAAATTTGTTCTTCACTTGTGGCATTTTGGCATAAAACTCCATTGAGATCCAGAATAAACTCATTTATAACATAGGTCCTGTGCTAGTACAAGATTTGCTTGATGCCCTAAACTGTGTTATTGGGTGGAAGCATTAGTACCTGAGGTGTTGATCCTGCAAGCCTGATTTATACAAATAATCCTTACTCACATGAGTCGCTTCCTGGAAATCAATGTGGCTACTTGGGCAAGGAAAGCATTGCAGGTTGACTCCTGGAAAACTTAAATTCTGTAAACATATTTTTTATAAATTGTATTTGGTTTCCTTTTATTCACCAATGAACAGCATTTTTTTTAAAAAAAAAAAGTGTATTAACAGCATATTCTGAGAGAATTCAAGGTTTTGTGACAGATTGTGGGTGCTAGAGAGAGATGAAGCCGTTTCTGGTGTTATATAGCAAATTAAGTGTCAAATCTTGAAGATCTGGCTCAACCAAAATGCCCACTAACCTCACCAAAACTTTTGCCTGAGTGAGAATTGGGTAAAATGTGAGCAAAGACTTCACGATTTGGGCCTGTATACAAAATTCTTAGTTCAGATCTGCATAGCAAATCTTGGTATTCTGTTTGTGAAGAAGTTATATTCCCATCAGGGACTGCTCTATACCTATCTGGAGAACAAGATCTTGGATTTCAGAATGTTTACTGTGAGGTTCTGAGAGGATAATTTTGCCCCAATTCTTTGCTATCAAGAAATTAAAATGGTCGCTACAGTTAATGAGCATTCTTTAATGTAAATTAGAGTTGTCTGAACATTTGATCAGTCCAGCTGTGGTATGTGTGATTCAGGAGGTTGCCTGTTTCATTTCATACTTGCCAAAATCTCACCTGAAAAAAGTGCATTACAAAACCAGTCCTGGCATGAATGTGCTCTAAATGTATAAATATGTTTTTTTGAACAGGATACAAATAAATCATAATGAATAAAATTTGTCGCTTTATATTTTTAACAACTTTACTCTTTTTACAAGATAGGACTGTGGATTATTATTAAATAAGATACTTGGATCTTTATTTAAACATTTAAGTCTTTTTAAAAAAAATGCCTGTTTTTCTTAGGGAAAACAACGTACCATGGACAATACTATGATTTCTGCTGTTAGAAAGGAATAATTACTTACAGCTACTATTACAATACACTTGGTTGCTAAATGCATAAATCTAACAATGCTACAATACAATGCTACAATGAGCTTCGTGAATTAGAAAAAGATAGAATTTAAATGCTTTTGGCATCTGACACACATTTCCCAAAGAAGGTCTGTAATTTCCTGTGCAAGAGATAGCTTATCCTTTAATGAATGCAGTTTAAAAGAGCGGTGAAATGGTGTCTCAGGATTCATGTAATTTAGTCTTTGGTCTGCCAGGTATACCATTTTACTTATTGCATTTGTTTTTAAAGCCATCAAACTTATTTTGGGATTTGTATTTATTTACTTATTCAGCAGGGTAGTTAGCTTATATTTGGCATTTCAGAATGCAAGGTTAAAACCAGTAAGTCAGCCTGTTATTTAAGTGTATTTTAAATGTACAATGTATTACTTATATGCATTTAGAGAAGCCTGTATTTGTAAGTGTTAATGTAAATGCTTGCATGGCTCACTGTGCATCTGTGAGGAAAGCTGTAGATTATATTGTAGCTCACTGCAGTTTCTTTGACCTAAGCATCAGCCATGAAAGTTTAATGTAATCTTCTCTAGTGCACCCAGCAGTCATACAGGTGTAAGCACAAGACAGTATTCTCACAGTGACCTGTGTGACGTCGGTGCAGGTCCATATTATTCTACTCTCAGGTTTGGTTTTCAGAAGCAGCGTAGTTGGTAAAATAGGCAACATTTCACCCCCCCCCCCCACCAAAGAATTTTATAGATCACTGAAAATGCAGTATTTCACTGTGTGGCGGTAAAGCTAAATTTACAGTGAAAACCAGTGTAAGTGGTTCTGGGAACAGCACTAGGATATGCACGGGAGTAAGTGTCGGCATTGTTGAAATTCATGCCTCTGTGTTGTTACTCTGATAAACCTACGGTCATAGTGTTAGGTAGCATCCGCTTCTCATATATATGCCAGTGCCATCTGCAAGAGAACAAGCAGCCAGTTCCCCAGAGGATCTCTCAGAACATACCTGCTGCCCCTCTGACCTGAGCAGTTCATTCTCTTTGTCAGAGTAATGCTGCCTTTTGCTCCACTTCTGCTTATTGCTAAAGGGAAGCTAGTGGGTCTTCGATCAGTGGTAGGGGCTGTTGACTGAATTTAGTCCTAGAGAGGTGGGAGTGTTGGTGCAGATGTACAAAAACAATGCACACATCCGTTTTCAGTACAAGCCACTTGTATCTCAAATACCTATAGTTCTCAGCCTCATCTGATTAAAATGCAATGAATTATTTAAAACCTTATGGACCTGTTGAAGTGTTGAAAAATCCGGACTACTGGTGACAAGAGACAACTTGTAATAATAAGAATGAAACCTTACCCTTTTCTTTCTGGCCTGAAAATAAAATATCGGTATTCCCTGGGACCAATTATGAGAGACTATGTATTTCATGCAGCTGAGTTTCGCAATATTGACCAGTTCCTTGCAAGCTTTGCAATGGTTATACCTTGCCTTTGCCCCAGTGTCATTTAATTAGCTATAAGTCCATGTACAGTTCAGTCCAGCTGGTTTTTCAAGACAAGTTGTGGTTTCTCTTTTGGCTAACTCTCTGAGATTGAAGCTGTTGAGTCTTGTAATTCATTTTGTTCCACCATTATTGATTTGATGGCAACAGTCCAAATGTTGAAAAATATTTTCCAGGTTGTTGTTGCCCTTGGCTTACAAAGACATTGTGTAAAATGAAGAGTGAGGATCAGAAATTGAAGTATCAGTAGTGTCACCAAGGTTTGAAGGTCAATTTTCAATAGCAAGAGCAGTTTATTGTTAATTGCAGAGATTTCCAAGGGCATCATGCTCTTCTGATGGTGTCCGAGGATATTCTTCTGTGGGCTCTTTCTGTCACATCACACGTTCAAAAAAATTATTCCCTCATAAAGGAGAGATGCAGAGATTTCAAGGTAGGATTATGCGGAAGATTAATGATATTACCATAGTAATAACCTAGTAGATGGTACCTGAGTGCAAGTAGCCAAGTCCTGGAGGATCAATGACTTATAGGGGAAAGAAGGTGGAGATTTCCATGACAGTTGGTAGGAACTGGGGGTGGGCACCATCTTGGCTGTAGTATGTTGGGAGTTTGTGAGGGGGCATCGGTGGAAGGAAGGAGGACTGTGTTGCTCTGGACATGGGTGTGTGTGAGCCCAGGGAAAGGATGTGATGGACACTGGTAGACCGGGGCTGGTGGTGAGCACTTTGAACTTAGGGTCATGCATGTTCTGAGGGAAGGTGGAGGCAGGGTGGCCGAGGAGCAATGCATCCCACCAGGCTGGAGGTCCAGACTATGCATCTACCAGAGGAGCAAGGCTCCTCACCAGACTAGCACATCTCAGCTTTGTGTGCCCCGCTGGTGAGGTTAGAGGTCAGAGGGGAAGAGGTGGAGGCAGAAGGAGTGGGGGGAGGGAGGGGCTGGGCACCTCCAGAGGTGGGGGAGCATACTGTGCTATTGTTTCAGTGTTTTTATTGTTGAATTCCCTTAAGTTTCCCATCCCCATTCCAGCCCTTGTGTTTGTACCCATTCCTTTGAGTAATATTCTTTTATATAAACGGTCTCAGAACTCCTTTGGGTATAATTCAGTTTTATGTCAGCAGTCTCTAGATCCACATAAGCAAAGGGGGCACATGCCCAACCCAGAGAGGAATAGATGCTCACTGTCTTGGGATATCTACCAGCACATGTGTCCAGCATGATGGTGGAGTGAGGTAGGCACAAATTGTTGTTAAGGATGTAATTGTGGGGATTATCCCACAACTGAGGCAAGTGAAAGTCTGTGGTCCAGGTCATAAGATGAAACTGCTGTGTCAGTTTTTGTTGTTGCTAGTTATTAGACATTTGAAGGGAAGAAAATGAGTGACAGGGAGGAGGGGGGCCCCTTTCAAATATGCCACCTCCGAGAAGGGTACCATGGCCCATGTTTAATCCAGCACCTTATAGTGGGAAGCAAAAGGAGTAGAGCAGTTCAAAATGGCAGCAGAGTTGAATGGGTAGGCTGAGTACACTAAGTTGGAGTTTGAGTCTGTTGCTCATAGGGAAAGCCAGGGACCCTGTCAAAGATTTAGCAGTGAGGTTTGGCAGGACCATAAGTGCCTAACAGATGCCCTCAAACATTCTTTGGAGCCTGCAGCATGCACTGACTGGGACTGGGTGGTTTTTTCCAACTATAGGAAGAAGCCAGAGGAATCAGTTTTGGAATTTAGTAACACCCTGAGGAGATTGGTCTTGAAGGCTTTCCCACAAGCAGTCTCTAGGACACAAGATGTGCTAGCATGAGATCAGTTCATGAATCACACTTCTAGTGAGGAGACAAGAAGACAATTCAGGATGGGGAAGCCCCAAGGATTAGATGAAGCCGTCAGCTAACTACAGAGATGGAACTGGCAAGGAGATTGGAAGCTTCAGATGCTCAAGGGTACATGCCCATTCTACAGAAGAAAAGAAGTGTAAAGACACCATCCGATGAGTCACCAGCTATGCAGACAGAGCTGGGAGTGTTAGAAGAACAATGGGGGTGAATTGGATTATTTTAAGGAGGCTGTGAAGATCTAGGCCCAGGGCAAGCTCCCATGGAAAGATCAAGTCGGGTCACAGTGGAGATGACATTGAAGAGAGGAAGATGACTGATGCTGATGTGATAGCACTGACCACTTTCGGAGGAAATGCCTAAAGAGGAAGGGGTTCTCGGGGCAGGGAAATTGAAGAGAGGAATGGATAAGAGCCCATCCACTGCTGCAGTATTGTGGCGCCCAAAGAAGGAGAGGGTGATTGCTTATGCAGTAAGGTTGGGATACTAGCTAGAGGCAAGATTGGAGAAGTCCACTGCCAGTTTCTCCAAGACTTGAGTGCCCCAGTGTCTATTGAGTATAGCCATTTGTGGGAGCAAACAGCATGTGAAATTGAGAGGAGTCTTCAACCCTATAAGTTGGCTGTCGGGGTGGCTAACAGAGCATGCTTAAAACTCTGGGAATGTGGTACACAGTCATCAACCTCCAGGGTTTAAGATTGACCTGGGAATTTCTTGTTGCAAAAGATGCCACTCAAGATGCCCTGATTGGGACCAACTTCTTGAAGAAATACCAAGCCACTGTGAGTTTCACTGACTCTTCCTGTTCTCTGCTGGGAAGGCATTTCCCACTGTCTGCTCTGGATAGCCATGTGGAAGTGCATGAAGTGGTGGAAAAGAATCTAATGGTGCTCCCTAGAAGAGAGGTTTAGAGTAGCAGCCATGTTAGTCTGTATCCGCAAAAAGAAAAGGAGTACTTGTGGCACCTTAGAGACTAACAAATTTATTTGAGCATAAACTTCCGTGAGCTACAGCTCACTTCATCGGATGCATTCAGTGGAAGAGAGATGATTATCTGAGACATATTGAAGGGCTGGTGTTGGGAAGGTGAGGTGGACCTGTTTGAGCCCAAGCCTTCAAGCAGGCTAGAGCTCCTGGTGGAAACTCAGTTGGGAGGAGCTGATGGGGCAAAGTCCTTGTGCAAGAAGCCATGTAAACAGAGCCTTTGGCTGCTTACCAGGGGATTGTGATTGGCATATTCAAGATGGGCACATTGGAAAGGAAAGAAAGGCCCAATGGAGATGTAGAGAAGTTGGGCCTTGAGAGTAAGTTAAATCAATACTGTCTGGATCCTGAACAGGTATGAGCAGTGCAGGAGGTTTTTTTAGAGCACACAAACATACTTGTTATAGTGACCATGATCTAGGAGACACTGGGGTAATGAAACACCAGACTAATACTGGGAATGCCAGACCTATTGAACAATGACCTTGAAGAGTCCCCATAAATTTTCAGCAGTTTCAGCAACAACTGAGAGAGATGGAGGAAAGAGGGATCATTAAGCCCCTTGTGAGCCTATGGGCTGTTTCAGTGGTGTTGGGAAGAACAAATGTGGAGGTTTGTGGCTGTGTGGATTATTGTAGACTGAGTAATGATACTGTTAAAGATGTTTATCCCTTGTCGCAGACTGATGATGCATTGGATTTCCTGGTTTAAGCCCAATGAGTATCCACCCTCCACCTGGCTAGTAGGTATTGGCCAGGGGATGTCCATCCAGAAGATAAAATTCAAATAGCATTCAGCCCCAAGCAGGGACTTTTTAAGTTCTATGTAATGCCACGTGGTACATGTAATGCACCTGGTACATTCCTAAGGCTCATGGACATCATGTTAGCAGTCTTGCAGGGAATATCCTGCCTGGTGTACCTGGATGATATCATCATGATAGGCTGAACTAATAGCATATAGGAAGGGTAAAAAGAGGGATGATATGAGCACTCCACATAAAATCAGGATGTTGAGAGCAAAATCAAGGAACCAAAGGACACAAAGAAAAGAAATTCTTGAATTGCCTATAGACTAATGCTAGATGCCAGGGTAACAAATGAGGAATGGGAATTGCTCATCAATGAGCATAAATTCAATCTAGTTGGTATTGCTGAAACCTGGTGGGATGATTTGCACAAGTGGAATGTTAAAATCAATTATTATAACCTATTTAGGAAGAATCAAGTGTGGGAGTGGCACTCTATGTCAAAAATGGTATTACCTGTTTGAGTCACTGATAACTCAAATGAAAATGATCTTGAATGGTTGTGGATCAGTGTCCTAATAGATAAAGCGCAAGATGGGGTACTAGTTGATGTCTGCTACAGATCACCAAATTGCATGAGAAAACTAGCTCCTTATGGAGCTATCTATAATATGTAGGGAAAAAAACCTGTGTGATCACCGAGGACTTCAACTTGAGTGACATATGCTGGAGGTCTTATGCTGCCAGTACTAAAACATCCTTGGAATTTCTAAACATTATACATGACAATTTCCTAACTCAAAAAGTGTTCCAGCCAACATAGGGTAATTCTATATTACACCTTGTCCTAACAGATAAAGAGGAACTAACACAGAATTAATAGTTAATGGTAACTTAGGAATAAGTGATCATGACTTGATAATATTTATAATGTCCAAGAAGAATAAAGTCCAAACTTGTAATATATATATATATGTAATATGGTATTTTAATAGGACCTGTTTCACAAAGTTGAAAACAATTATGAGCCAAATGAGGTGTGAGGAAGAATTTTAATCAGAAAAATGTGAATAATAATTGGCAATCATTTAAGAATACCTTACTAGATATCCAGAAAGCCCCATCCCACAATTGAGGAAGAAGGCTGTGCTGGTTAAGAAACCTAACCTGGTTTAGAGGGGAAATGAAGGTTGCTATAAAAAGTTAAAAAAACCAAACAAACCCAACAACAAATGGAAGAGAGGGGAAGTTGATAGTAATGAATATACATCAGTTAGGAATTGTAGAATTCCTAAGGGAAGCAAAGGGACACAAAGAGGAAATCTATGGCGAGCAGAGTTAAGGAGAATAAGAAGGCGTTTTTAAATATATTAAGAACAAAAAGAATCCTGACAATAGTATATTGTTAGATTACTAGATGAAAATGGTAGAATTATCAATAATATTGCAGAAAATGCAGAAATTTTCAATAAATATTTCTGTTCTATATCTGGGGAAAAACAGAAGATGAAGTCTCATCATAGGGTGATAACATTCTTTCCATTCCACTAGTATCTCAGAAGGATGTTAAACTGTAGCTACCAAAACTAAACGTTTTAAAATCAGCATGTCCAAATAATTTGTGTGAGAATTTTAAAAGAGCTGGCTGAGGAGCTTGCTGGACCATTTATGTTGACTTTCACTAACTCTTGGAGCACTAGGGAAGTTCCGGAAAACTGGAAGAAAGCTAGTGTGACAATGTTTCTAAAAGGTAAATGAGATGACCCGGGTAATTATAGGCCTGTCAGGCTGACAGTGATCCCAAGCAAAGATAATGGGGTGGCTAATATAGGATTCAACTAATAAAGAACTAAAGGAAGGTAATGTAGTTAATGCAAATCAACATAGTTTTATGGAAAATAGGTCTTGTCAAACTAACTTGATTTTTTTGATGAGATTACAAGTTTTGTTGATAAAGGTAGTAGTTTTGGAAGGCATTTGAGTTGGTACCATATGACATTTTGGGTAAAAATTAGAATGATATAAAATTAGTATAGCACACATTAAATGGATTAAAACTGATAGGTCTCAAAATGTAACTGTAAATTTGGAGTAGTCTTTGAGTGGGTCTGTTTCCAGTGGGTTCCTGCAGGGATCAGTTCTTGGCCCTATGCCATTTAACATCTTTATCAATGACCTGGAAGAAAATATAAAATCATTGCTCATAAAGTTTGCAGATGACCCAAAAATTGGATGAGTGGTAAATAATGAAAAGGACAGGTCACTGATTCAGAGTAGTCTAAGTTGCTTGGTAAACTGGGTGTAAACAATATGCATTTTAAGACCGCTAAATGTGAATGTACACATAATGTAGGCCATTACATACAGGACGGGGGACGTTATCCTGGGGAACAGTTACTCTGAAAAAGATATGGGGATCATGGTGAATAACCAGGTGAACAAAATCTCCCAGTGTGGCCAAAAGAGCTAATGCAATCTTGGGATGAATAAACAGGGGTATCTTGAGTAGGAGAAGAGAAGTTATTTTACCACTATATTTGAGACTGCTGTGACTATTGCTGGAATACTGTGTCCAGTTCTAGTACCTACAATTGAAGAAGATATTGATAAATTGGGAGAGGGTTCAGAAAAAAACCATGAGAATAATTAAAGGATTAGAAAATATGCCTTCCAGTGGATAGATTCAAGAAGCGCAATCTATTTAGGTTAAGAAAGAGAAGGTTAGTGGGTGACTTGATTGCAGCATATAAATGCCTACATGGGGAACAAATATTTAATAATGGGCTCTTCAATTTATCAGAAAAGGTATAACATGATCCAATGGCTGGGAGTTGAAACTAGACAGTTCAGACCAGAAATAAGGTATTTATTTTTTAAAAGGGAGAGTAATTAACCATTGGAACAACTTACCAAGGGTTGCGGTTAGTTCTATATCACTGACAATGTTTAAATCAAGATTGGATGTTGTACTAAAAGATATACTCTAGGAATTATTATGACAGTTCCATGGCCTATGCTATACAGGTCAGATTAGAAGATCAAAGTAGTCTCTTCTGGCCTTAGAATTTATGAAACTGTGAACCCTTTGAAAAACACCTGCAGAAACTGAAATTGATACTCAAGAGGTGAGAGGGTGCCAATTTGAAAGTTAAACCAGCAAAGAGTGAACTTTCCTGCTGGGACAGAAAATATTTGGAATGTGTGATTTCTACAGAAGGAGTAGGCCCACATCCACCCTAATGCGGAGGCCATCAGAGCGTGGTCGTTACCTTGGGATATAACTGAGCTGCACAATTTCTTGGGTTGGGGCTACTACCACAGATGATTTGGAGCATCTTTGTTATTGTTGTTAGCCCCTTTCATAGGATTTTGGACAAGGCAAAGTTCCTCGGGATAGAGGAGTGACAGGATGCCTTCATGGACCTGAAGTGGGGATTGATGTCAGCTCCTATCTTATCTTATCCAGACACTCAACTGCCTTCTTGTTGGACACTGATGCAAATGAGGTAGGCATTGGAGCAGTTTTATCACAAGTGGAAGATGGCTAGGAGAAAGTGATAGCTTATGCTAGCTGAGCTTTAAGTAGAGCAGAGTGCAAGTATGTGATGACAAAGAAGGAGCTGCTCTCTTTTACCAAATATTTTTGGCATTTTCTTCTAGGGAGGAAATTCATGTTGAGGACAGATCACAGTTCTGTCCAGTGGCTGCACAATTTCCATCAACCTGAAGGGGAATTAGCTAGATGGTTGGAATGGTAGGCTCAGGTTGACTAGCAGATTGTGTACCGCCTGGGGAAGAAACACCAGAATGGCAATGCCTTCTCCTGATTTGGGAGAAGCTGAAGCAGAGACCAAGGTTGTGGAGGTACTGCCATTCTCTAGGGGCTGGGGCTGGGGCTGAGGGTCAAGGATCATAATACTCAGAGATGCAGAAAATGTCTAAAACCATTTTCTGTCAGTGAGTCAGTAGGTTGGCATGGGAGCCCATAGGAAGATACTGATATAGAGAAATTGATAAGATGGGACAGAACTGATTGTGGGGCGTTCCCAGAGGAAGTTCAGCATCATCCTTGCCTCTGTGGCCCAAGTTGAGTGTTAGACAGCGGATACTGGTGTAGAGACTGCCAGTATCTGAGGAAAGGTTGGAACTTGTTCAGTAGTAGTGCTAAAGAAGGAAATGCTGGTGATTTTAATGGCCCTTCATGATGTAAATAAAGAAGGAAGTTTGAGTATAGAAAAAGTCGCTCATAAGGTCCAGTCCCAGTATTTCTGACTGGGATGGAGAAAGTCTGCGAGGGATTGGTGTAGGTCATGCAAAATGTGTGGGGTTCAGAAAGAAATAGGAAGTAAACCTAGGGCTCCAAAGGTCTCCACACAGGTTGGGGGTCCCTTGAAAGGGTGGCATTGGATATCTTGGGGACCTCTGCCCGTTAAGCCCAAAGGGAACAAATATGTGCTGATAATGGCTGACTATTTATTACCCCCCTTCCTGACTGTAGAAAGGGCTTTTGTTAAGAGGTTTGTGTACTACCATGGAGTGTCTCAGTCCTTGCATACTGCTAGTGCTTCTCATGTCTGTCCACCACACTCATAGGTTTTTCTTCTATTGGGAACATGTATCCCGGTTGGTAGCCCTGATGAGATCTTCTATGGTGTACGGTTTCTCCAGGAGGCGCAGACCAACAGATGTTCCATAGGATTTGCTTCACCACTGGGTCTTTGGAATAGCCCCACTTCTGTACGTTGACTTTTGACCTGCCAACTCTTGTTTGGAGGTGATTTAAACATCTCTAGGTCAAACAATCCTTCTCTGCACCTGCAAGAATGCATTCGGCAACATCTGTGTATTTTGACATCCTTGTCAAGTATTTTGAGCAAAGGAAGCCACATTTCCAGTCACGTAGCCACTGTTGATTTTTTTTAAAGTGGTTCTGTTGCTGCTAAGGTGCTTTTCTGTGATTTCAGGCGGCTAACTGCTGTGGTGTGGCCGTGTAGCAGATGTCTAGTATATTCAAACCATTGTAACTGTTCAGGTTTGCCTCCACGCTCCTGATATCTGGTGGAGTGATTCCACCAAGCGCATAAAGGCTGTTCATGTTTGTTGGTTTTAGACATTTTGTGATGTAACAGGAGCTATCCTTCAGCACAGGGTCCAGCTTCTTTGCGTGAGCCAGTCTTTCCTGCACTGAACGTCTGCAAGTACAGTGGCTCTCAGTGCTGGTGGGTTGGTTCACCATTTTGAATTTGCAAGTTTCCTGAGTATGTTATTCTGGGCCCTAACCTTCCCTTTTTCTTCTCCATGTGTACCTTGAAGGAGATAGTGTGTGGTCTAGCATCACTCCAGCGTAGTCAGGATTCCAGCAGTGGGCAAGCAATACCTCATTGCAGATGATGTTGAGTTGTCTATTGGCCTCATGATTCTGAAGATAGAAGAGATTCATAGATTCATAGATATTAAGGTCAGAAGGGACCATTATGATCATCTAGTCTGACCTCCTGCACAATGCAGGCCACAGAATCTCACCCACCCACTCCTGCAATAAACCTCTCACCTATGTCTGAGCTATTGAAGTCCTCAAATCATGGTTTAAAGACTTCAAGGTGCAGAGAATCCTCCAGTAAGTGACCTGTGCCCCATGCTATAGAGGAAGGCAAAACCCCCCCAGGGCCTCTTCCAATTTGCCCTGGAGGAAAATTCCTTCCCGACCCCAAATATGGTGATCAGCTGAACTCTGAGCATGTGGGCAAGATTCACCAGCCAGATACCCAGGAAAGAATTCTCTGTAGTAACTTGGATCCCACCCCATCTAACATTGGGCCTGTTTACCATGAATAGTTAAAGATCAATTAATTGCCAAAATCATGTTTCCCATCATACCATCTCCTCCATAAACTTGTTGAGTTTAATCTTGAAGACAGATAGGTCTTTTGCCCCCACTGCTTCCCTTGGAAGGCTGTTCCAGAACTTCACTCCTCTGATCGTTAGAAACCTTCATCTAATTTCAAGTCTAAACTTCCCGATGGCCAGTTTATATCCATTTGTTCTTGTGTCCACATTGGTACTGAGCTTAAATAGTTCCTCTCCCTCCGTGGTATTTATCCCTCTGATATATTTATAGAGAGCAATCATATCTCCCTTCAGCCTTCTTTTGCTTAGGCTAAACAAGCCAAGCTGCTTGAGTCTCCTTTCATAAGACAGGTTTCAGAGTAGCAGCCGTGTTAGTTTGTATCCACAAAAAGAAAAGGAGTACTTGTGGCACCTTAGAGACTAACAAATTTATTTGAGCATAAGCTTTTGTGAGCTACAGCTCACTTCATTGCTTATGCTCAAATAAATTTGTTAGTCTCTAAGGTGCCACAAGTACTCCTTTTCTTTTTTCATAAGACAGGTTTTCCATTCATCGGATCATCCTAGTAGCCCTTCTCTGTACCTGTTCCAGTTTGAATTCATCCTCCTTAAACATGGGAGACCAGAACTGCACACAGTATTCCAGATGAAGTCTCACCAGTGCCTTGTATAACGGTACTAACACCACCTTATCTCTACTGGAAATACCTCGCCTGATGCATCCCAAGACCGCATTAGCTTTTTTCACGGCAATATCACATTGGCGGCTCATAGTCATCCTGTGATCAACCAATACTCTGAGGTCCTTCTCCTCCTCTGTTACTTCCAAGTGATGCATCCCCAGTTTATAACTAAAATTCTTGTTATTAATCCCTACACTTTTCACTATTAAATTTCATCCTATTACTATTACTCCAGTTTACAAGGTCTTCCAGATCCTCCTGTATGATATCCCGGTCCTTCTCTAAATTGGCAATACCTCCCAGCTTTGTATCATCCGTAAAGTTTATTAGCAGACTCCCACTTTTTGTGCTGAGGTCAGTAATAAAATGATTAAATAAGATTCACTTGTGTTTCAGCTGCGATGGTGCTCAATTGATTCTTGGTGTAATAGACTAAGAGCCCAGATAGTGCCAATGTTAGCATAGCTTTGATCTGGGTAAAATCCTTGCCTTGGGCAGTAACGTAGTTTGTTGGTATAGATCAAACTTTTTGTGCTATGATGGATCAGTTGATCATTTGTATATATGTTGAATGATGTTGGAGGGGTTACCCTCCGTTGTGGTAGGCTGGTTTCTGTTGCTGCCATCGGCTTCCCTTCCTGCATAGTTTCATGTAAAAATGTCGATTCTCTAGTTGAGATAACATTAATTGTATGAGCTGATGATCTTTCATCATTTATATTTCAGCAAGGAGCCTTTGGAGATTTACTGTCTTGCATGCTGCTGAAAGGTCGACAAACACGGCTCCTGTTACAATACCCTTTTCAAAACCATCTTTGATATACTGTATCATGTTCAGTACATTACTAGTGCATGACTTGCCTGGGTAGAATCCAGCATGCTCTGGGTTTATGTGCTTTTCACTGAGTGGTAATAGGCAGATTAGGATGATATGCTGCTATGGTTTGTAGAGGTGACATAGTAGTGGTATAGGTCTGAAGTTCTTCATTTCCATTGCATCCTTCCCTTGCTTCAAGAGTGCCACAAGGTGAGCTTGTCACTGGATCTTGGGTGCTTCGTATATGGCTGAGCATGTGCTCAACAACTTGAGTAATGAGTTCTTTATTGCTGGTCCAAAGTGTTTGAATTGTTGAGTACAACTGTTGTCTAGGCCGGCATCTTTGCCGTTCTTGAGGATGTTGTTAACTGCTTGCTGCTCTGGGAGGAAATTTTGAATTCCAATTGTTACAAAAGGTTTGTGACCTTTGGAGAGCCACAAAATCTGCTCTACAACTTCTCACCCCCTATCTGATGAACTAGTCAAGAAATTCAACCGCATGCTTGTTGGTAGGCTGTCCTCTTTGACTAAAGGCAATCAAAGTGTGTGGGATGTGTTACTCCACTATGTTATGGTGGCCTGTTGGAGCAGTGACCAGTCTTCTACAGGATATACACCATATGTGATGTTATTTGGATGGGATATGCCTACTTTCTGAGTTTATATCTGGGGCAGATGTATTGGAACAGTTCAGCAATGCATCTGAGTATGTCACATTCATAGTGAACTACCTGAATACTGTGAGCCAGGCTGTTAGGGCCACACAAAGACAGAATGAATACTAAGACCTCAGTGTCACTAGAAAGGTGTACAAACCAGGAGAACTGATGTAGATATGGGACCAGACTATAAGGAGGAGCTGTGTCAAAAATTATGCAGAAAGTTTAATGGTCCTATACAGTTAGGATGTCCAGGATGCTGTCCGCTGAGCCAGATGGACAATCTTTTGTGGTGCACTCCAATCATCTGCAGCTGTATGTGAAATCATAGTGTGGGGACACTAATCCTACACAGTAGCCCTGGGTGACCACCCAACTTAAAATGAGATACTCTCAGTGGTCCCATATTATAGCCTTCACCCACGTTCTAACACACAACCCCCAAAGAAAAATGTTCCTGAGTCAGAAAGTGCAGAGTGGGTACCCTGCCCCAATGAAGATAGTCAGGATGAGCAAACGTTTGAGTTGGCGTCAGGGCAGGGCACAGGAGGGAAACATTCTTGAGACTGCCACCCCAACTCCAGTCTGAGAACCCCAGGGCGGAGCACAGGAAGTGCCCAGGCTGTCCATGCGGCTCAAGGACAATCTGAAGTAGCTTCCAGAAGGATGTAGAGATGCATCCCCTTAAAAGCAGGGGGTAATGTAATAAGACGGTAGATGGCACCTAAGTGTGAGCTACCATGTCCTGGAGGATCAATGGCTGAAAAGGGCAAGAAGCCAGAGGATTCTGTGACATTTTGGATGAACGGGGAGGCGGGCATCATCTTGGCTGTAGTGTATTGTGTGGGCGGATGGTGGGGGGGGCTCTGTGGAAGGAAGAACTGTGTTGCTCTGGATGTGGCTGTGTATGAGCCTTGGGAAAGGACTGTGATGGACACTGCTAGACTGGGACTTGTAAGCACTTTGAACTTGCGTATGTTTCGAGGGAAGGTGAAGGCGAAGGCCAACTAGCCAAGGAGTAACATAGCCAACCAGGCTAGAGGTCCAGACTGACCAGCCACTCAGCAGCGTACATCACCAGGCTAGTGCATCTTACCTTCATGTGCACTACCAGTGGGATCAGAGATCTCAGGTGGGAGAGGTGTAGAGGTTTTGGGCACCACTGGAGTTGGAGGGGAAGGGACTGTGCTATTGTTTTGCTGTTGTTGAATTCCCTTAAGTTTCCCATTCCCATTCTGGCCTGTTGGTCTGTACCCAATCACTTGCCTAATATTTTTTTATAAAAATGGTTATAAAACTCGTCTGTGTGTAATTCGGTTTTGTGTCATGATTTTCTGGACCAGTGTAAGCAAAGGAGACAAATTCCTGACTTGTAGAGGAATAGGTGCAGGCTCACTACTTCAGGACATCTACCAGCACCTGTGTCCATTGTTGGGGGTGAGAAGGAAGGGTGTGTTTTCTCACACACAGGTTTAAGTGCTCCTTTCCCCCTCACTTTTATTACAGCATTTCCTTTCTTGATTCTTGTAAAAAATCAGTCTACAGTGTCTTCAGAATTTTTTATTATCGCCACTTTCAACTTCATTGTGGTCACTGCCTTGGATAGTGAGGTGAGATGTATGTCAACAGCAGCTGTCAGCTTGAAACATATTTCCCCAACTAATATGATTCTTCGTAGTGTGTTAGCCTAACAGGAAGTAATCTTACTTCTGACAAAGCTTATGATACTAAGTACTATGCCTAGATAATAAGAATTTACAGAATTGGCTCCGCTGTAGGTTGTTCCACTTCAACATTCGTTTTCTTATTAAAATGTTAAAAGCTTGTGATGGAAAAGCTGATGACTCATCTTTGCAAACATACTTTTATTTCTTACTCTCCTGTTTGATTTCTGTGCAATCGTATTTGATGTCGTAGACCAGGGGTCGGAAACCTGCAGCACGCATGCCAAAGGCAGCATGTGAGCCGATTTTTACTGGCATGCTGCTGCCAGCCCGGGTCCCGGCTGCCGGCTCCTTACCAGCCCGCTGACGGTCTGGAGTTCCGGCCGCTGGCTCCTTGCCAGCCGGGGTCCCGGCCATCGGCCCCACTCGGCCTGCTGCTAGCCTGGGATGCCAGCCGCTGGCCCCGCTGACTTGCTGCTGCTCTGGGGTTCCAGCCACCCGGCCCCCTGCCAGCCGGGGTCCAGGCCTCCGGCCATGCTCATCCCTCCTGCCAGCTTGGGGTACTGGCAGCCAGCCCAGGGCTCTGTTACTGGCCTGGGACCACTGCTCTGCAGCCCTTATCAAAAATTACACTACAATTAGCTTAAAATCTTGAAAACTTAAAAATTTTGTATATTCCAGTAATTACAGTAATCGTTTAAAAAAAGTATAATGTTAATAAATACATAGGTTTGATGAAACAAAATAGTTGTACTTATGTGCCTGTGCTTAATTTATGTTTTTGATGATTTACCTTCTGAAAAAATCTCGCATGTCTTGCACCCCCAGAGAGGGCATCTTGCACCCAAAGGGGGTGCGTGCACCCCAGGTTAAGAACCACTGCACTAAAGTGATAAGATCTGCATTTTAATTTAATTTTAAATGAAGCTTCTTAAACAGTTTATATTCCTTGTTTACTTTACGTACAACAATAGTTTAGTTATATAATATAGACTATAGAGAGAGACCTTCTAAAAACTTTAAAATGTATTATCGGCACTTGAAACCTTAAATTAGAGTGAATAAATGAAGACTCGGCACACCGCTTCTGAAAGGTTGCCGACACCTGCCATAGATAATGACGTTCTTGGGACCCCTTATTGGTATACAAGAGAATGCAAAGGCATAGATCTGATCCTGTTTGCTTTACAATCCTCAGTTTATTTCCACAATGTATGCTTTGATGACCAGTTTGAATTAATGTAAAATCACACAATTTTCCATTTGGGGTTCCTAGGCTTTCTTTAATTTGTAACACCATCTTGTCTTGCTGAGAGGGTGAGAGTGTGTTTATGCACACACAAAACCAGAATTTTTATAGAGGGAAATTCTTTCTCTTTTGTCTTCCCCAGTGCTGGTTTGTTATCATGGAGTGAATATCTGTAAATAATGGAGTTGATTGTGAGGCTGCCTCTGGGGTTGGCACTTTGTTAATAATAAACTGAGCTGCCCCCATCAGATAGTGTGAAAACAAATTGAGTTATTATGAATGCCAAATAACTGTGTGAAGATTACTAAGTCACTTCATCAAATCTGTTTTGTCATACATCACTCATTTTTGATCTACTGTACGTTGAGATGCTTGTTTATAAACTCATACAGGAAAGTACTCTGCTGTCCATTGTGCAGATGTGAATGTTCGTTTAAAACCAACCCACTGCAAGCAAACATTCTGGAAGGCTCTTCCTAAGTTTTGGCTCCGGATGATTATTATGTTTGTGTCATAACTTACGAATGTTTCCTCTTACTCTGCAGTACTTTATTTTTAATAGATCTTCTAGAGTTCAAATGGCATAGAGGAGAATTATGCAGTTAAGGTTCTAGCTGGCACTAAATTTGTGCAGCATATACTTCCCAGCTTTTGCTGCCATTACATTGGTTTTGAAATCTGTGCCGGACTGAGTTTTAAATTGTGATCCTGACATTCATTGGATTATATGGATCAGCTCTTTTCAATACTTATCCATTAAACTCTTCACCTCCATCATCTCTATCTCAGGCCAGATTCTAGTCTATTATGAGTTTATAGGCTCGACCAATTTTAAATCCACTCTTGACTGTATCCTTTCTCACTTTTGAAATTAAAAAAATAAAATAAAATTTTGGAGTTGTGATTTGTGGAGGAAGGGGAAAGCTTCCAGATGGTCATTTTTTTTTCATAACGTTTTGTTGTATTTCCAAAGCAGGCCACTATGACTTTGAAATTGATATTGTTAAAATGGGACTGAGTATGGTCTTTTTCTGTGTTCTGTCTGGCACCCTTTTCTTCAGACATGCCCCTGCGCTAAGGGCCTGGAGGCAGGTAAACAGAGGTACTACACCACCACCACATGGGGAATCCTGCAGTGTTTGGATCTGCCAGGTATATAGTTGTTTCGTACCAGTAGATGGGTGTAGAGCAGCTGCAGTGTGGCTGTGAATCTGGACCACAGTCCCTGCTCAGAAGCGTTTACAATACAAGGGCTTGATTTTGCAAGCATGCGCATGAGCAACTTTATTTTTTAACAGAAGTATTTACAGGTTTAGGCCCTAATTTAAGGCAAGAACATTTGGAAGAGGTGACAAACACAGGAGATTGAGGAAGGGAAGGACAAGGTAATGGCCATATAACCCTCTGCTAAGTGAGGGATCAGCATTTCTTATTAACAGTTAAGTAGTGTGGTGATGTTTTTAGACTGCGCTTCTTTATGCTTCTCTGAAGAAATGCGTTTTAAGGAGAGACGTAGAAGAGAGGGTAGGAAGGAATGGTGGGTTCAGTGAGGAACGAGATCTAGCGTTCTCTGGCCTGTTCTGCAGACACATATGTAAACATTCACTTGAGATTTCTTAGGTTTTATAAAAGCAGATTTTCATTGAAAGTCCAGTTTGGGACACATTTGACCCCAAAATCTCCATTTAAGTTTTTCTATCATGTTACACTGTTTTGGCAGATGACTGCAAGGTGTTAACATGAAGTAATGATATATGGATATCTGTACTGCAATGTGTATCATGATCAGTGGAGCTGGAGTCAGAGGGCCCACATTTCCTGGAGTAGCTGATATTGATGGGATATCAAGGGAACAGGGAAATTGAGGAGTTGGGCTGAAAGCTGTGCAGCCACGTGGACAGAGAAGTGCACAGGGTTTAATAAAGTTCCATTTGTTCAGCTTAACCTGCATTCAGCTTCATTCTTTTGTGAATGAAACAAGGTGGCAGCCTCTGAGTGGTGGGTTCTCTGAAGTGCAGCAGCTGGCAGTATGAGCCACGTAACTTGGTCTTAAACCCCCGGAGCCCTGGATTTTGCAAACACAAACCTAATCCAGCAAGGGATATGGTGGAAGGAGACATTCCAGCTGTGCACAAGCAGCAGGATGACAGCAGCAGGAAAGTAAAAATAGCTGCACATGTAATTCTGGAGACTTGGCAGTCTCCCTGATTTGGGATAGGATAGTCTGTGGCACTTGGGGTCACCACCTGAGGGAGTGGTTGCTTCAAGGAGATCTCGCATTAGACAGATGCTTAGACATAGGGTGTCCAGCAGGAGCCTCAAGAGAGAGGATGAAAACCCTAGATGGCACAACACCCTCAGAAAAACATTCAGTGAGACAACAGCAAAGGAGAGCACGTGGCCACTGTTGGATAGTCATAGTGAGATGAATTTGCTGTGGGAAACAGCATGGGAAGTTAAAGGAGAAGTAACGGCAACCAGGACAACATGCAAGGAATATGGCAAGCTGAACCATTTTAGCAGTGTGTGCAAGAACAAAAGAAGGTCCCAGAAAGATTCAGTCAAACTTGTGCCCTCCCCCTCTTGTACATTAGGCAACAGTGATGACATCTTGAGACTCTCCTTGAGTCTGAGAGCATATCGGATTCAGGCTGTTGGGGCAGAAAAGCAACAAGGCACAATACCAACCTCCATGTAGGCAACTATGGTAATGCGGAAACACCCTTTGTAATTTCAGCTGGGTAGTGGAGCCTCTTGCAGTGTGATTCCTTGGGGTAATTTGGACTCTTAACACACTCAATACAAAAAGCAGGTGCCTTCTAATCATGGACAAATGAGGGCATAATGCAGCTGTAAGGAAAATGTGACTTCATAGTAACTTACCAACTGAAGAGTGTGGATGGTGAGCACTACAGACCCCTCCTGGGGAACAGAGCCATCCACACCATGGATCTGCTCAGGGTGCAGTGTCAGCATTTTATACATGCAGTATAAAAATTAAGAGGGGAGTCCCATGGACAATGGAGCCAGTTTTAAAAGCATGTGGAGATATCTGTTTTCAAAGGTTAATGGATGCTTCAAAAGAAAACTGTGACTGGAAGTAGACCCTAAAGTGGAATCTGTGTGCTTACCATGAAGGAAAATTTCAGTGACACTGCAGAATCCAGTCCTCAAGGAACTTGAAAGTCTGCAGAGCAGGGATATCATAGAGGCAACAGTGGTGGTAAAGAAGCCATCAGGCAAATTGAGCATCTGCATAGACCCAAAGTCACTGAACTAGGCATTGAAAAGGTGCCGCTATCCATTCCCCACAATTGATGACATCTTGCCAGAACTTTACAAAGCCAGAATCTTTACAATCTGTGATGTGACAAATGGGTTTTGGCACATAAGCCTGGGTAAAGAGTCCAGCATGCTGACAACCTTTGCAACAGCATTTGGTTGTTACAGATGGCTCTGCATGCCAATGGGCATAAGCCCAGCAGCAGAGGTGTTCTAGAGAAGGTTCACTCAAGCTCTGAAAGGACTTCATGGGGTAAAAATAAGTGCAGATGATATTTCAATGTAGGTGGCGGAAGCAATGATACCGAAGCTGAACAAGATCATGGCAAAAAATTGCAAGCTTTTCTACAGCAGTACAGGAACAAGAACATAAAACTCAAATAAACAAAAATGTGACTTAGACAGTGTGAGGTGACATACATTGGACATCTGCTCACAGCAGAAAGATTGAAAGCAGATCTCAACACAGAAATGCCAGCTCCAGTGTGTGTAAAAGGGGTACTGCGCTTCATAGGAATGATAAATTTTCTGCCCAAGTTCTGTACACACCTGGCTGCAGTCATGGAACCCGTAAATCTGCTCACAAGCAGGATGTTGAGTGGGACTGGCAGGTCCCAAACAGCAAGCATTTGACACGCTGAAACAAATAATAATGGATGTCCCTGTCCTGAAGTACCACCAGCCAGGAGAACCTCTGACCCTCTGGTGAGATGCCCTGGAGAAAAGATTGGGTGTAGCTCTTTTGCAGGAGAACATAAGTCATTCACTTATGGCAGCAGAGCCTCACCAGAGACTGAACAGGAGAACACCCAAATAGGAAGAGCTTCTGGTTGTGGTATTTGAAGTGAAGTGATTCCATCAGTGCATCTATGGCTACTCGGAGCAAAAAGATGGTCACAAACCCCTAGAGACAGTTGTGCTCCAAAGAGATTGCAGTATATGTTGCTGTGACACCAGAGCTCCCAGGTAGAGATCAGGTATTGTCCAGGATGATTACTGGTGTTAGCTGACACCCTGAGAAGGGCATATATACCTAGTATTGGTGAGATTGGGGATGCAGATCAAGATATAATGTAGCATGTAAATAGATTCTATTTCCCAGTTTCAACAGTGGAAATCAACATGAAAAGTGGCATCCAACTATGGGCGGCCAAGACAGTGATATTAGGAAGGTGGTCAGAAGGTGAAAGCCAAGTAGTGGTAGGAGCAGAACCATATTTTCAATTTAGAGATGAGCTGTGTGTGCAGGATGGAATCATATTTTGAGGGCAGAGAGCTGTTGTCCTGCCTCATTACGTAGGGATGTCAGGCAGAAAATACATGCCTCACACCTAGGTATCAACAGCTGTTTTAGGTGGGCTTGAGAGTGTGTTTACTGGCCAGGAATGACTAAACACCTTCATTCCTTGATAAAAGGATGTGACACCTGCAAATTCTGTGAAAACTGCCAGCAGAAAGAGACCTTGTTACCACATGAGCTGCCCACGCAACCATGGAAAAAGGTGGGAATGGACCTATTTATCTTCAGTGAAAAGCAGTATTTGATTATGGTGAGCTATTCAAATTTTGGTTAGCTTGATGCGCTGCCTGATACAAGAAGCAAGTCAGTCAGTGGCAAACCGTGAAGGCCCAGTTTGTAAGATATATGGTGTTCTGGACTGGCACAGAGGAATGCCCATCACAGGGGTGCCGAAACAGTCCAGTGCACGCATTAAAGGGGTGAAGTACCAAAACCCTGCCACCAATGGGTGGAGACCTGTTGCAGCCATAAAGATGAGAGAAGATGGCCGACAATCAGCTAAAGCTGGCACTAGAGAAAGACAGGCCAGCCAAGGACTTATCAGCCTGGAAGACAGGCACTCCTGTGAGGATCCAGCCATTAGAGAGACACCAGAAAGAATGGACTAAAGGAGTTGTGTGGGATGCAGTGGCACCCAGGACATATGAGGTGACTAGACGGGAGGGACAAGTGATCTGAAGGAGCAGAGCCAGCAGACATAACACCCAGAGAGATCCTACAGAGGTACAAAGGTCATCATGGAATGGAGAGACAGAGAACTATCATGAAGCCAACCCCACAGGGAGGAAGGAGACTCCACAGAGAGAGTTTGCTGGAGTTGGAGACATGACAGGGAAACGGAGAAAGGTCACTTCCAATGTGGTTGCCTGTTGGGAGACCAAAAAATCTCAAAAACTGTAACCAGCTCGGTCTGGGGAAAGACAAGACTCCAACTCAGCTGTCTGCTAGCATCCTCTAGCTGAAGAGTCATGGGTGGGGGTCTAGTGTCAATTACTTGTTTTTAAAGCTTATATATTAAAGTGTTTGTAAAATAGGGAAGATCTACCATGATCAGTGGACCTGGACTCCAAGACCCCATGTTCCCTTGCAGGTCTGTTATTGATGGGACAGTGGAACAGGAAACACATGGAGTTAGGCTGGAAACAACTCAACCACATGGACAGAGCAGTGCACAGGGTTTAATAAAGTTCCACTTGTTCAATTTAATCTGCATTCAGCATCAATCTTTGCAAATGAAACAGTGTGTTTCTCAAGCAAGTAGGGTTTTTTATGTGAATTCATCAAAGTATGAATGACCTGTTTATTGATTACTGCAGCTGCTGAAGTTTTAGATGCAATGCATGCATGTTCACACTTACGTAATAAAATATTCAAGGAAAAGTTTATCAATATTTTAAAAAGATAAAGTAGTTCTATATCTCTTTAGACTGAAACCATTCTAAGACGTTCTCTGTGGGCCTGAGGGGGATGATACATTTGTATCTTTATTGGGGATCATCATATTGCAAGTATGCAAAGTTATGGCAGAGGAATGACAGGAATCTCTGTTCTGCCCATCACAAGCTGAGCTGAAATCACCTTTGTTTATGGAGAAACAGTATAACTCTACTTGGTCATTAAAAACTTGTCCACATACCAAGTTTCTCTCTGTTTTTTCCCCCTTGACTCTTTCCAATCAATTAAAAGATGACAGTAATAATGTGAGAACTGGGAATCACTGGAAAGCACGAGTCTGTTTTTTGTGCGTATTGTATATGTTGCATTTGCTGTTAATTTCATTATAAAAATGAGAGTCAGAGAATGAAGTGGGAATGGCCTATAGTAATTTCGAAGGTGGCTTTTATCTGTACCTTAGTAAACCTAGAAAGAAGATTTTGGTTTGGTCCAGATGATGGCAAAGATTCTGTGAACTTTGTTCTGCAAAGGATTCTTTTTTCTACTCATTTGTACTGAGCTTAGCAAAACAGAACTATGAAACCTGATTGTGGTCCAGGCACTACCGCAGTAGAAATAATAATGTAATGACCGCAAAGTTTCTGGGCCTTCCTGATTTTTAAATATCATTACTATAGTATAATCACCTGTCTTTTGATTTTTAATTGTGCTTTTGTCATTTTATTATTCCTTGTAAACATTTATACAGTGTTGTGTCTCTTTGTAGTGGTATACATATATGAGTTTACACCTTCTTAGGTATTGGGGCACTTTATACCATAGAGCAGTGTCTGAAACCTTTAAACAATCACTTCACTTGTTTTCAAGGTTTAATAAGTTGTTTTATGGCTATGTGGTTTCAGAAAGCTAACAAAATTCCCCATTTAAAGAAACAAACCACTGGGCATTAATACATGGTAAATAGGGAGGCATTTATTCAACAGCTTGACATCAGTCTTTTTATGCTTTTATTTTTGTTTTAATTGTATCATGCTTCCTTTCTAATGTTTAATATACTAATTTAAATTACAGGACCATACATAAATATGTAGTCACGCAAGAATGACTAAGAATGATAAAATTGGAACAGTGATTCTAAGTGCAGCATTGCAATCAATAGGCCTGCAATGGTAATAACACCAATATGTCTAGTTAAAGAGATGTAAATTGCTCTTAATCTGAAAGAAGGTTAGAACCGCAATGGAACAAGGAAATGAGTAAGCTGTAGCACTGAAACTAGCTAAGATGTCCGTGCCTACTCAGGATATGGTCTTGCTTCGCTAAAAGCAACCTCAGGGAGCCATCAAGGAATTGCTACAAGGTGAGCAAAACTAAAGAGAACAGAGAAGATGTCTTTCTAAGCAGCAGAAAAGCTCTGCTGCCTAACAGAAGTATTGGAGGAAAATGGTAGGGGGATTTTTTTTTAGAAGTAATGCAAGCCTACTGAAATCTAAGTGCCTGATTCTGCAAACTTTATTCATGCAAGCTCAATGCAGCAACTTACATGACTAAGCACTACTCAGTGTAAGTAAGACTTGTAGATACAGACTTCCAGTGTGTTAACCAAGGCAGATAAGATCTTTGTATTCATAAGCTATGCATTAGTTATGCTTTACCAGTGAGAATTCACATTTTTAAAGGTGACTTTCTCTGTACTATGTGATATTCCTTAGTTAATGCAGAAAATATTATATTACAGTTGGTTCACAATAGTGTGCATTCCCATACAGAATTAAATACAGGCAAACAAGTGATCTCAAGGGCAAAATTCAGTGGACAAACCAAGAACTTTCAAAGCAAAGGCTGCCATTTCAACTTCAGCTTGCCCTCTTGCATGGTTGCACCTATTCGAGGTATTTTAGTTCCTAGGACATGAACGAATACTCCCTGTTCAGAGATCCCTGAGATACTTAGGCGTGGAACAGGTGAGTTAATTCAGACAAATGCTCTGTCCTTTCTTTGCTTTTGTCGATTTAAGTGATATCCTTAATGTTCTCCTAACCATTCGTTTTTTAACTAAGGAAAACAAACCACCCACTGCTTCACTTGTTGTCATTTAGGGCTGGATTTTTAAACAGGTTTTGTAAATTCTGCCAATAAATTTTGGAAGCATGAGACCAATCATGTTTAGGATGTGAAAGGACCTGGTTTCTGTGAACAAACACGCACAAGGATTAAATTTACTCAATATGCAAGGGACCTGCACTAGGCCTCACCACAACTTAAACCCATACGGCGAAATTCTGACCCCACTGAAGTCAATGGCCTGCATTTCACCCATAATGTTTAATGGGACTTAAGAGGAGCATAGGCCTCGTGTTGGACCTCCACACAGGGGTGAATTTCATCCACAAATGTGGATTTTGTGCATACAAGCTAGTTCATGCATATATGTGTGTTTTCAGAGGCACATTAAAAGGCCAGATCCTTAACTGGTGTAAATTGTCATAGCTCTACTGATTTCAATGGCGACATGGCACTTTACACCAGCTGAGGATCTGGCCCCTTTATTCCTCTGGACCATATATTTTGTCAGTGGTCACACTGCATTGTAATATGCTCCCAAGAGACTCAACGGAATTTTGTATGATACAGTTATCAAGCACCTCGTTCAGTATTTCTAAGACAGGGTGTGTTGTTAAAGAAGAAAAATAGCTGCTGCCTGTGCTTTGTAGCTAATTTTCAAACAGAAATGTTTTGGCAATTTTTGAACAGGTTTTGCTCAAAATTCTATGGGTAACATTTTGCTTTCAGCCAACACTCATGGAACTCCTTTGGTGTAGTAGGGATGCATGTTTGTTAACAGAGAGCAGAATTGTCTGAAAGCTATTTGTTCTGCCCGTTAAAAAATGTTCTTATAAAGTGTTTTTTGTTTTGTTTGTAATGCTTTTTTTTTGGACACATGGATCTAAAATGATCTGACAACTTGAGTTTTGTGTTAGTTTTGATGTTTTTGATTAATATTAATTTAAATAAAATCTTCTAATAATTACAGGTGGAGTTAGCACACTGTGTGACCCAGTGCTAGCTCAGCATAAATTAAAATGACTGACTTGGAAGTGAGAGAGACAAGATGGTTGAGGTAATATCTTTTATTGGACTAGCTTCTATTTGTGAGCTCCCAACCATGAATGTAGAAATACCACTCTGTGATCATCGATCAGCTTACCCCACTGCCTGCCATTACACAGTGCTTCAGTTACAACTACTGCTGGATAAAGGACGTCATGAAAACATGGCTCACATCAAGCATGTTCCATGAGGTAGATTAGTATATATAGTTTGTGAGGTTCTGATATTTCAAGAATTACAAGTAGAGTGATTTTAAAAATCTCTGGTTCAATAGTATTATCATGCAAGGGCTGTTTATGATGTCTACATGGGTAAACGGATAGCAGCCTGGTTGCTTATTTTGGTCCTCCAAAATCATTTCCCTAATTGCTTATGGGAAACTTCAATGTGGACAGTACATTTAATATGGTTTCTTGTAGCTCCTGATACAATTGGCTTTTGAATAATTAAAGCCACTCCATTTGAACAGAAGGTGCCACTCAACGCAACAATATTTTGCATGGGCACGATGCAGTCTTCAGAATTTTTACGAGATTTTTAACGTGTAACCAACAAACCAAGATCTTGGTCCTACAAGAGATCCAAAAGAACTGTGCTTTGGCACTTTCAGTGTAGCAGATCCTGATGTAGGATTAAAACTGGTTTTAAAATAGGATTTGTGAAGGTTTAGGAACCTTGCTGGGGTGAGATTTAAGAAGGCCTGCTATTGGCAAACTTCCATGCTAATGGCAAACTTCAGTAACTAGTGAAGAGATCATGGCCAAGTCTTTCTGGTGCAGAGCAGCGAGCAGTGAGGTTGGTGGCAAGGGGTATAGTTGGTACAGGGAAAGGAGAGAGTTTTGAAAGGAGAGAGACATGGGGGCAGAGAGAGATTGAGGAACCTGAATTCAAGAAAGAAGATCAGGAGATGATAGGCATGTTGAGAATTCTGGGAGAAGATAGAGCTGAATGGGGAAATAAGAGAGGAGCTCGCAGAGAGGGAGAAATTCAGGTATTCCATAGTACATGACAGAGCTTTGTGGGAACAAGGCATCACTAATGATTTGTGGTTATTCCTGTAAATCTAGTGTATTTTTAAAGTTGAATATAACCCTTCCCGTGGCCTCCTCCCTCCTTCAGCTGTAGCTGATATTTCTTAATCCTTAGGAAAATAATTTGAAATAATGCTGTTGTTTTCAGACAAGCATGTCATTTGTTTTACCGGTCGGTAGTTGATTAATTTGCAAATCATATTCCCAATAAAGTGCTCAGAAGTAGATAATTACAACTATATTAAGAGTTACCGGGGAAGCAGATGGTATTCTGAGGAGCTGCCATGTAGAATTAGTGCTGATGCTCTACTGTAATGTACCATATACCCCAGCAATCCACAAACAACAAACTAAAATCCTGCTGATATTCCAGATTGTAAGTAAATTGTGCTATTGCTTCACATTCAGTTCTTATCTGAATTTTTATGTGTGTTTTCTAGATAGCTACAGTGCTCAGTGAGCTGGTACTTTTTTATGTTCAGTCACATAACTCTCCAAGTCTGTATTTTTGTATTATCTCATTATTAAACCTGCTAGAAACACATTTTTAAGCGTCAATCTGTGTTTTCTCCACGATGCTATCAGATATTCTAAAGCACAGATTACCTCTGTACACGCATATACTTTTAATTTACCAAATTACTCAAACCCAAATTCTATGCAAGCTAGTAAGTTAAAAATTCTCTGAAACAAAACAGCCCTATTTCTGTCTCTCGCACGTGCATACGCACACATCCTTGTTTAGTTAACATCCATATTTTATTGTGCTGTCTGATAAAGTGGGATCATTTTTATGCTTCCAGCTATCTAGTAAAAGGCCATAATGTCAGTGCGATTCCGTCTGTGCATCTTTCCATCAATAGTTTTTATTTTAAGTAGGCTGGAGTTATGTAAGCAATAATACACAATAGGGCGTGAGGTCATAGCAAAGTTTATATTCATGCCCCAGGCTGGCTGAGTGCCTCTAGCAACCAAGAAGAGTTCACTACTGCCAAATGGCCTGGAGTGAGTGTTGAAAACATATTTTGCTTTACACTTTTAAATAAAAAGGTAGTCAGATTAAAAAAGGAGAGCTTAAAAACAGCATTTGAAAATCACTTAAGAATTTATTTTAATTTTTTTTTCCTGATGATTTAAAGTCTGGAATAATACGGGGCCTGGCCTACCAAAAGGGACTATGGAATAAACTTCCAAAGGAACTAAGGACCACCACAGGCCTCACTGCCTTCTGCTCCAAGTGCAAGGTGCATTTTTTGACATTGTCTTTTCCAACATATATGTGGGTAGGACTGGAGGGGTCATTGAAAGGTCACCTTGTTCACTCTCTAACACTGAGGCAGGATTAAGTATTATCCAGACCATCCTTGACAGGTGTTTGTATAACCTGTTCTTAAAAACCTCAAATGACAGAAAGAAAAGGAATACTTGTGGCACCTTAGTAAGATGAAGTGAGCTGTAGCTCACGAAAGCTTATGCTCAAATAAATTGGTTAATCTCTAAGATGCTACAAGTACTCCTTTTCTTTTTGCGAATACAGACTAACACAGCTGTTACTCTGAAACCTGTCAAATGACAGAGATTTTACAATCTCCCTAGATAATTTGTTCCACTGCTTACCTATCCTGACAGGAAGTTTTTCCTAATATGTAACTTATATCTCCCTTGCTGCAATTTAAGCCCATTTACTTCTTGTCCTGTCCTCAGTGGATAAGGAGAACAATTTATCATTCTCCTTTTTTATAACAACCTTTTACATAATTGAAGACTGTTATCATGTCCCCCTTCAGTCTTCCAGATTGAACATACCCAAGTTTTTCAGTCTTTCCTCATAGGTCATGTTATCTAAACCCTTAATCATTTTTGTTGCCCTTCTCTGGACTCTCTCCAATTTGTCCACATCTTTACTGATAAGGAGTACTAGTGGCACTAGGGTGCCACTAGTACTCCTTTTCTTTTTGCGAATACAGACTAACACGGCTGCTACTCTGAAACCTGTCTTTCCTGATGTGTGCTGGCCAGAACGTGACATGATACACCAGTTGAGGCCTTATCAGCACTGAATAGAGCGGAACAATTACTTCTCTTGTCTGTGTAGATCTAAAAGTTTCAACCTTGCTGACTTCTCATGTAGGTGTTTCAAAATTTAGGAAATTACATGCTCACACACACACACACACACACACACACACACATTAAAAGAACATTATTAAGGTTGCAAAAGCAGGCACTCCAAAGTTAGGAAATTCCAGAATTAAAGTTGCTTGTGCAACCTTAATTCGGCCTCCTTGTGTGCATACACTATGATGATCTTTAATTACACGAGTCCACATATTGTTTTTTCCACAGGACCTCTGCCTCATTCAGTATGGACAGGATGGACCTTCTCTGGGGATGAATCAGGATTGTGTGCCTCATTTGTTACAGATGTTGAAAGGTGTGTTGTGAGTGTGGCAGGGGATTGTGGGAAGACAAAGGAGCATGGTTAAGGCAGTTGAATGCTACCCTGGAGAATTGGATTCTATGCCTGCTTTGCAACAGAGTTCCTATGTGATTCTCAGGAAGTCACTTAAAGTAAACTTTTCACAGGTGGTCACTAATTGTGGGTTCTTCATATTGTGGGTGCCCAGTTTCGGACGCTGGGGCCTGATTTGCACAAGTACTGACCACTCACAGCTGCAACTATGAAGTCAGTGGGAGATGAGCTCAAAGTCTTATATAATGCTAAATTATCTGAAAAATCAGGTTCTAGACCATTTAGATTGGGCACCCAAAATTAGTGGATACTTTTGATCATAATCTTTCTGTGCCTCATCTGTGTAAAATGGAGATTATCATAGCCCCTCATCTTTTGGGTGTTGTGAGGCTAAATTAATGAATGTTTTTGAAGCACTTGGATATTATAGTGTTGTACGGCCTACCTTAATTCTGGCATTCCTTTTGAATGCAACCCGAATAATATTCTTTTAATTTTTTTTTGTGTGTGTGGAAAATATGTATAATGTATTAATAAGGATGTGGGGCTTTGAGAGTGGCTCTTAGATTTCTTTTTTTATTGGTAAGTTGTTTTATTTCATTATGTCTGATTTTACAGAGAGTTTTTGTTTTATTTTAAGACATGGAATTTCAAGCATTGACTTTTATTTTCCTCTTTTTCCACTGAGGACCCGCTTCTCATGCTGAGTAGCATTTACTCATGACATTGAAGCTTCAGGGACTACTGGCATGAGTAAGAATTGCAAAATCATGCCCTCAATTTTGAACATATTATAGAGAGAAACCTCACAACCTTTATTGACTTTTCATCCAAAGAGCTGATAGCCCTTAAAAACAGACTAATATTACAGATGGCAAACTGAGACACAACAAAGTAAACATACTTACAGAAAATTACATATGAGATAGAGCCAAGAATAACAACACCCACAAATTCTAAGAGCTTAATCTTCCAACATGATGCCCTGTTTGCAAGCTGCTGACCTCACTGAAGTTGATAGGAGTTGAAGGTATTCAGTACCTTGCAGGATCACTCTCTTAGTTTCCTGCCTTGCCCAGTTAAACCTTCATCTCATTTAATTTTACAAGTTTAAAAACATATGGATTAATAGAATCACAGGAATGAATCCAAGGAATTACTGAGTTTTGAACCTGTTGAGTACCATTCTTGTGGTTTGATGTCAGCAGACTCCAGAAAGTGAATTATGTCTGTGCATTCTGTCTCTGATGAAATGTGGTATCTATTGCTTGAGAAAATATTGCAGCTGCAATGGGTCCATTGTAGTGCAAATAAAACTAAGTAGAAAAGTTCATTGTCAGTGCCTTATTTTGCAATGTTTTAGGTTTTTCCTTTTTGTGATGCAAAATAGTGGGAAAAGAATACTTATTTTTGTCTATGCTTCTCAAAAAGTCTTTACTTCATAAATTCAGATTTGTAGTATTAATATCTGCGTATGTTCTGTTTTTTTTCTGTGGAAATTCAGTAATTATCATTTAAGTTGTGATTTAGTCACCTAGGTCACGGAAGTCATGGAATCTGTGACTTCCAAAGACCGCCGTGACTTCAACCAGCGCCGGCTGGAAGTTGCAGGGTCCCCTGCAGAGGCAGGGAGTTGTGGGGTACCCCTGCCACCCCAGGCTTGCGGGAGCTCCCTGCAGCTCCCAGCCGCCAGCAGGTAGCAGGGGGGACCCCCAGAGCTCTCCGTCTCTGCAAGTGGTGGGGGGACCCTCAGCCCTCCTGGGCAGCAGGGGGGACCCCCACAGCTCTTCACCTTCACGGGTGGCAGGGGAGACCCCTGCAGATCCCAGCCACCGTGGGAGGCAGGGGGGACCCCTGCAGTCGGAGCCATCAGTGGAGGGGACCCCTGGAGCTCCCAGCCCACCTGCAGCTGCCCAGGTTCCCCATTTTGTCATGGATATTTTTAGTAAAAGTCAGGGACAGGTCACAGGCTTCCATGAATTTTTCATTATTGCTTGTGACCTGTCTGTGACTTTTACTAAAAATATCTGTGACAAAATCTTAACCTTAATTATCATTAGAACAGTTAATAAAAATTCAAAAATAGTTGTAGCACTGTCATTCATTAAAATACAACCCCCAAATACATCTATTCATTTTCCCTTTTGATGAACGTGTTTTGCTTGGTCAGAAAATTTCTTCATGGGAACTACAGAAATGACAGGATATTGAACAAAAGTATTTATTGACTTTTTTCATGGTCATAAGAAGCTAAAATTTGCAACCTCTGTGTTCAGAAGTAACTTTTTTAATACCCAGATCATGAGTTTTTCATCCTCTCTGTATTTGGAAAATCCTCATATAAGCAAGGCTGTGCCTGCTGCTGAAGTGCTTAGCCACGAATTGTTCCAGCTGTTTTTGTGATGACAGCAGACTTCTGTTGTATCATACAAGTGTGTAGCTCACTGCTAATTTTATCTTCATGTGGTTTGTTGCAGTTGGACTGTTGTGATGTACAATATAGATTACAAAGGTAGATCTGCATGAAAGAGTATGTTGTAGCTATTGTAATACCACCTTCTGAATCCAGTTGTTTAGGTTGTTGGTGTTGATGTTGGTAAACCACCAAGTACATAGAACACCTTCTTAAAAATGATCTCAAAGTATATTTACACATAGGAACTGCTGTACTGGAACAGAAAATTGGTTCATCTAGTCCAGTATACTTTCACCAATGGTGGCTGTTAGGATATAGATATTCAGGCCTGTCTGTAAAGGCCTATACTTTAAGAATGTAGGTATATGTTTATCATTTAGCTAGTTATAGAAGTATAAAAGAGAGCATTTGTGTAAGAGCCTTCTCTCACTGTGACAGTCTGAGGCCCTGTTCTTAGGCTAATGTCTTTGGCCAAGCAGCAGAGGCAGCCATAAGATGGGAAGCGAACGGTCACATCCTCACATTCCAAACTAGTCACACTGAAATAAGGCAATCTGGGGCTGTTAGAAAAGTGATCCAATCTATTACCTCCAGAGCCAGCGAAGAGCTTAGAAGATGTAAAAGGAAATTTAGTTTGATAGTTTTCTGTTTAGTAAGAACTCACTTATCAATAGACACAGCAATAAACCCTTATGTCTTTATAGATGTAGTTGTGAAATCCTCACTTCTGTATTGTTTTATCATTATAGTTCCCCTTTTACTATTGTTTACTTTACTGTCAGGTTCTGTGATGGTTTCTGTCTGTTGTATAATTAATTTTGCTGTGTATAAACTAATTAAGGTGGTGGGATATAATTGGTTAGCTAATCATGTGTTAGGATTGGTTTGGTAAATTTTTTGGTAAATTTCAGTAGAATGACTGGTTAAGGTATAGACTATATAAATTAGGGGCAAACAGGAAGTAAGTTGGGATTCGAAAATAAGGAAAAAGGAACTTGGATTTCAGCTTGCTGGAAGTTCACCCTAATAAACATCAAATTGTTTGCACCTTCGGACTTTGGGTATTGTTGCTCTCTGTTCATGCAAGAAGGATCAGGGAAGTGGGAGAGTGAAGGAATAAGCTCTCTAACGGTGGCCAAAAGCAGCTGCTTTGCAGCAAGGAGGGATTCTTCCCCTGCACCCTTTGATCCCAAAATAATTCTCAGAAATTGACATTCTAAGCCATGAGTGAATCCCCTAAAAAGTAATTGCAGAGGCAGTTCTTAGTCACATAAACACATCCTTTCCTGAATCTTACTGAATATTTTGCCTTAATAATATCCTGCAATATCCACAGTTTAACTATTCTTATTCTGATTATCTTCCCTAATTCTGTGACCAGAGGGGCCTGAAATCCAGTGGTCTGTGAAGAACCAAGGTTCTGTGGCACCATCCCTCCCTGCCAGGGACTTCATGGAAATTCTTTTGGAAATTGGCTCCACTGGGTTTTTGAGCCAGGTTGGGTCTGAGCAAGAGGAGGTAGAGCAGGAAACCAGCTGGTCTTTGTAGTGACAATCCTGTTCAGCCTGTTTCTATGTGGAAACCAGCATTATGGCCATGTCCACACCAGGAAGACTATGCCGGTATGGGTATACTGTACCAGCAAAGCGCTTCTAGTGTGGACACAGCTTATGGCAGCAAAACTGCAGGATCACTCTCTTCACACCACCAGAGCTATGCCAGGAGAAGTAGTAGTGTAGACAGGGTTAAAGTCCTTCATAGTTGCTGCACAGCATGCCAAGGGGAGGTGGACAAGCAAAACAGCACAGAAAGACAGCCACGATCCAAGGCTCCTAACTCAGTGGATCTGATATTGCTCTTTCTCCTGGATCCTCCTGCCCAGATCATGGTCCCCACTTTATCCCAATAGGTGGAACAATGTTTTTAAATCCTGCCTGGTTCACCTTGTGGTGTTTCGGCACCTGCCGTTCCCCTGTTGCGGGTTTCTCCAGAAAAGGGGCTGATCTGCCCCACCATGTTACAGATTCACTTTCCATTTTAAATGTGTGGCCTCTTAGTTTCATGACTTTCTCCTTTCTTTTGCCGGTGTCTGTCTCCTCTTATCTTTCTTTCCAAACAAATTACACCTAGCACCAAATTCTCATTTTAATGGAGTTGACACAGCATTCATTATTACAGATGCGCTAATGTAATAGACAGCGGCATTTGGACCCTCACCTCGTCCTTCACAGAAACCCATTTCTCTCTAGTAATTTTGTTGCCTTTCTCTAGGTGATGTTAGTTTATGGTAATGACCTGTTTAGTGCATCTGTTTACACTTTCACTTGGCTGTGTATTCTCTTCAGCTGACACTTGCTGCTAAGTGAATGATATTGGGACCACAGCCCAATGTCAGATCTCTTTGACTGATGGTACCATTTTGAAATGCCGTCTCCGAATATCTCCTCATCTCTCTGCCATAACAGGAAGGGAATTTTTTTGTTTTTCCATGAACGTCAGCACAACTATTTCTCTTGATATGTTAGTTTGTCACAGAATTGGCATCCACAGTCTTCTCTGGTTTATCTGACCTGAGGACAAAAGATAATATTTGCTAGATCAGTTCCTTGTGATAAAAATAGCATGACTTTATCATTATCATCATCTGTTCAATGCATCACTAAGGAGTCCATCACTGTGCTATTGAGGTGCCAATACATACATTTAAAGCATTCAGTTCCTTCAAGAGAAGGGCCCAGTTCTAGTTCCCTCCATTTCAGTTATAAATCTCTTGCTTATGGATACTTGAAATTGGGCAGTTTAATTCAAGATCACATTGCTGAGGTCATTCCATGGTTCAGCTCTTAGTGAAAATGGTTAAAAGGCATCCCTTTAAAAATTGGAAGTTAAATCCTACTGAGGAAAATAGAAAGGAGCATAAACTCTGGAGGTAAGTCCAGTGTAAAAGTATAATTAGGCAGGCCAAAAAAGAATTTGAAGAGCAACTATCCAAAGACGCAAAAACTAACAGCAAAATGTTTAAGTACAGCAAACGCAGGAAGCCTCCTAAACAATCAGTGGGGACAGTGGACGATCAAGATGATAAAGGAGCACTGAAGGCCATTGCAGAGAAACTAAATAAATTCTTTCCATCTGTCTTCACTGCAGATGATGTGAGGGAGATTCCCACACATGAGCCATTCTTTTTAGGTGACAAATCTGAGAGGAACCATTCCAGATTTAGGTGTCATTAGAGGAGGTTTTGGAGCAAATTGATAAATTAAACAGTAACAAGTCACCAAGAGCAGATGGTATTCACCCAAGAGTTCTGAAGGAGTTCAAATATGAAATTGCAGACCTACTAACTGAGGTATGTAACTTATCATTTAAGTTACCAGATGACTGGAAGATAGCTAATGTGATGCCCATTTTAAAAAAAGGCTTCAAGGGTTATCCTGACAATTACAGGCTGGTAAGCCTAACTTCAGTACCAGGCAGATTGGTTGAAACTATCATAAAGAACAGAATTATCGGACACATAGATGAACATGATTTGTTGGGAAAGAGTCAATATGGCTTTTGTAAAGGGAAATCATGCCTCACCAATCTATTAGAATGCTTTGAGGGGGGTCAAAGCATGTGGACATGGGGGATCCAGTGGATATTGTGTACTTAGACTTTCAGAAAGCTTTTGACAAGGTCCCTCCCCAAAGGCTCTTAAGCAAAGTAAGCATTCATGGGATAAGAGGGAAGATCCTTTCAGGAATCAGTAACTGGTTAAAAAATAGGAAACAAAGGGTAGAAATAAATGGAGAGAGGTAAATAGTGGTGTCCCCCAGGGGTCTGTACTGGGACCAGTGCTGTACAACATATTTATAAATGATCTGGAAAAGGGGTAAACAGTGAGGTCGTAAAATTTGCAGACGAAAGAAAACTACTCAAGATAGTTAAGACCAAAGCAGTCTAAGAAGAGTTACAAAGGGATCTCACAAAACAGGTGATTGGACAACAAAATGGCAGATGAAATTCAATGTTGATAAATGCAAAGTAATGAACATTGGAAAACATAATCTGAACTATAGATACAAAATGATGGGGTCTAAATTAGCTGTTACCAGTCAAAAAAGAGATCTTGGAGTCATTGAGTGGATGTCTTCAGAGAATTATCTACAATGTGTATCAACAGTCAAAAAAGCTAACAGAATGTTCGGAACTATTAGGAAAGGGATAGATAATAAGACAGAAAATACCATATTCCCTCTATATAAATCCATAGTAGTCCTACATCTTGAATGCTGCGTGCAGATCTGGTCACCCATTCTCAAAAAAGGTATACTACAGTTAGAAAAGATACAGAGAAGGGTAACAAAAATGATCGGAGTATGGAACAGCTTCCATATGATGAGAGATTAAAAAAACTGAGACTTTTCAGTTTGGAAAAGGGATGACTAAGAGGCGATATGATAGAGATCTATAAAATAATGACTGGTGTGGAGAAAGTGAATAAGGAAGTGTTCTTTACCTCTTCACATAACACAAGAACCAGGGGTCTCCCAAAGAAATTAATAGGCAGCAGGTTTAAAACAAACAAAAGGAAGTATTTCTTCACACAATGCACAGTCAACCTGGGGAACTCTTTGTTAGAGGATGTTGTGAAGGCCAAAACTATAACAGGGTTTTAAAAAAAAAAACCTAGATAAGTTCATGGAGGATAGGTCCATCAATGGCTATTAGCCAGGATGGGCAGGGATACAAAACAATGCTTTAAGTGTCCCTAGCCTCTGTTTGCCAGAAGCTGAAAGTGGATGATGGGATGGATCACTCGATGATTGCCTGTTCTGTACTTTCCGTCTGAAGCACCTAGCATTGGCCACTGTTGGAAGACAGGATATTGGGCTAGATAGACCATTGGTCTGACCCAGTATGGCCATTCTTATGTTGTTATGGAATACAGATACAATGCCAGTTTTAAATTGCAGTCTGAAGGTTTTGAGATTTGGGTTCAACATGATCTCCATTGACAGTGAATTCCACAGGGAAGGCCACTAAGAATATTATGCCCCTAGCCCTGTGAGTTCAAATATAGTCTCCGTCAGCTGATATGTCCCTGCTGAATGTAGCTGCCATAGTGGGATGCACAGTAGTAGTCTGAATTGTCTAAAATTTCAACAGCATCTCCTTTATAAGTTGAGATATTTTTCTGGTATACATTCATGTCCCCCTTTAAGACACACACAGTACATGTTCCTTGCCTCCTTACAACCAGTGTGCCCACTTATACAATAACAATTAAGAAATATATCCAGTTGTTTTCTGTGATACTAAATTTTCTCCAGTGAGGCATCTTGCTTTAATAATAAAATCACTTTTTCTTAAACCGTATTTTACATTAGCAGTAAGTCACCGTTTTCAAATACCATCAGGAGGGATATCCAGAATGCTCTCTAGGATGGCTGACTGTGCATGTAAACTGTAGCCAGGTGGAACAATCCACCATTAGTCTTCATTTTCATTCTCCATCGAAGCATTTGTGTTAATGGAAGAGTATTTTCAATATAAAGGATCATTTTCTACAGTCAAAGAAAGATGCCACTTTACTGATTTTTTTTTTCCTTTCTGTGATTTGTACTGTGGTACCGCTCCAGTCAGGGGCTGAAGCCCATTGCTGTTTGTGTGTGTGTGTGTGTGTTTTTAATGGAAAGATGATTCTTAGCCCCAGAAATCTCAAGCCTTACCCTTCAAACATTTAACTATGTACTTCACTTTACTCCTCTGAGTAAGCACCTGCGACGGTGTTCGCAGGATTGGGGTCTAATGTTCTATAAATCTGGAGCCTGTGTTCTCAGTTGGCAAATACTGAAGCTGTGGCTACACTAGAGAGCTTACAGCTGCACCAATGCAGCTGCGCCATTGTAAACTCTCTAGTGTAGTTGCTCTAAGCCGACAGGAGAGCTCTCCCGTCAACTTAATTACTCCAGCCCTCACAAGCGGCAGTAGCTATGTTGGCGGGAGAAACTCTCCCACCGACCTAGTGTTGTCCACACTATCGTTTAAGTCTGCATAAGTTATGTTGCTCAAAGGGGTGGCTAATTCACTCCCCATAGCCCCATAATTTATGTTGACATAAGGTCTGATGCACTAATATCCTTCATTACACAAAGAATGTGTGGATGCTTGTCAGGGTGTGTGTAAATGCACTGTTATCCTTGCCAAGTGGAAAAGATGTCAGATCATGGTTTAAGGACTTGAGAGGGGAAAAATGGGAAGAGGATGACAGAAGACGTAATAAAAAACGTATAAGCAAAAACTCCACCGCTAACAATCCTGCACCAATCTGACTTTCTGCAAGTCCATTAGTTTACCCTGTCTGCATTAAATTTATCATCACCAGAGCAGCTAGAAAATGGAGGTCAAATTTCATTTTGGCCTGCAACTTGATAAAAATGACCTGCAAAAGGTAGATGACAGGCTGCTATTTTATGCACTGGAAAATAGCAAAGATCAGATACTATCTCCTGTGTGTCCTCTTTCTCTTGCATGTCTGATACTAGCTTCATTCTGTAATGTATCACAAGTGTGCGTCCTAATTTGCTGGAAGGGTGTCAGAGTTTAAAACAAAAGCAATCTATTTCAAACTGGCAATCTCAATCAGTATGGGTTGACTAAGCACCTTTTGCCATTTGAGATCCCCACTGAATCACTAACAAGTCATAAAAATATTAAGTGCACGCATGTGACAATCCAGTACACCCTTTCTTTTACTTATAGTTCATTTAATCTAGAAAGCTTTCTATTAATAGTAATTAATGATTCCTAAGAAGTTACTTGCATAATGACAGGTTTCAGAGTAACAGCCGTGTTAGTCTGTCTTTGCAAAAAGAAAAGGAGTACTTGTGGCACCTTAGAGACTAACCAATTTATTTGAGCATGAGCTTTCGTGAGCTCACTTCATCGGGGGTGGAGGGTGAGAAAACCTGGATTTGTGCTGGAAATGGCCCAACTTGATGATCACTTTAGATAAGCTATTACCAGCAGGACAGTGGGGTGGGAGGGGGTATTGTTTCATGGTCTCTGTGTGTATATAATGTCTACTGCAGTTTCCACGGTATGCATCTGATGAAGTGAGCTGTAGCTCACGAAAGCTCATGCTCAAATAAATTGGTTAGTCTCTTAGGTGCCACAAGTACTCCTTTTCTTTTTTTTAAGAAGTTACATTCACCATGTCTCAACAGCTTGCATGAGGTAGGAAAAATCCTGTCACTAAATAGAGTGCACCAGCTCAGTTTGTGGTTTAGAAATACAGTGTAAAAGTTAGATTGTGTAAGGGAGGGAAAACCCCCAAACAAATGTTTCTTTAGCACTTACAGTATTTTGGAATCTTCACCAAATGAAGGCGGTAAAGGATTACTCTAGGATTAAGAATCCTTTAAACTTATGAAGTGCTTAACCTTCACTATGTCTGCTTCCTACACTGTTTGCAATACTGCTCTGCCACTTTTGCAGGGGGAAGTGGTAGCAGAGTGACATTGCTGCATTGCAGCCTTCTCCACATTTTATGATTCAGTACTACTTTTGGTTTGCTTTTGTAAAGATCATTGCAAGGGCTTATCTTGTGTAATTGTTATTACTGCTATCTGCATTACAGTATAATTACCTTTCAAAAATGGTAGATCTCTTTTTGCTAATGTTTAAAGGCAAATAATAGGCAACTAAATTGCAAAGTCTTAGGATACAGCAGAATATAAGCTTTAATAAAATGAATCCTATATTAACAGTGTATCTTCCTTCCCACTCCTCCTCGGGAATGGTAGATCATGATTGATTTTTTTTGTTTGTCCCCTTTTTACATAGAGTTATGATGAACTCATGGTTTTTAGAATTTGACCTGATCCTAATCTGATGCCTGTCCTATAGAGGAGGCAGGATGAATATTCTGGCATTCTCCAAAGCTGTTGTGTTAATCAAAAACAATGATGAATAAATGTTAATATAGTTCCTAAGGTAGAATTTGGCTGAATAATGGGAAATTAGAAAAGAAAGATTAAGAAATCCCTTGAAAATAATCAGTACTAGCTACTCAAAAGAGTTTTAAAATGTTTTAACTAATTTTTAAAAAAACTATCTAACTTATCACTTTGTAGCATCTAAATGCCCTCAGGTTCATGCTATATTTTGATAGTATCTTGAAGCTTTCTGTTTCCAGCAATTATATACCAGGAATTACAGTGTGTGCCCTTAGTTAAATGTGAGTGCCTTTTTTCTGGATGCTGCTGTAAATCCTGTATTACCTGAAAGGTTAAAATATGGAGAGTAGGATATTAAAAAGGCATCCAGAAAATGTAGATGACAGGAAAAAAAGAAAATACGGCGACAGAGGGGAAATACCATAGATAAAATGATAAGGCAGAGAAATAAAGCATGACAAGACCATGATCGTTTGCATAAGTAATGAGAATTGAATTCCTGGTTTTTTAAATTGCTGTTTAAATTCCTATTTGCATGTTTATCGGAAATCTCATCTGCTTAAGTAAAACTGGCCTATATACTGTTTTTTTAATGCGTGTCTAGCAGATTTTGTTAAACATAGAAGTCAGATCCAGTTAGACTGATACATGTATATTACAGAAATTTAAAAGTGGGACAGTGTACATCTTAGAAAGTTCTTATGAAAATATTTTTTCATTACGGGCCTGCTCCTGCTCCCATGAAGCCAATGGTAAAACATATGTTGATTTCATTGAGAGCAGGATTGGATCCTGAATTACATGTAAGGAACTACATGGTTGATCCTACAACGTTCTGATCTTCGCCTTATGGATTTCGAGTACCCTCACAGGCCATTAACTTTAGTAGAAGTTGAGACGTGCCCTGCAATTTAGCAGATGGCACCAAAGTTAGCTCCTGTGAGATGCTAAGCACCTCGTGCAGGTTCTGACTACCCTCTACTTCCATAAGGAAGTTCTGGGTGTTCAGCCTTTTAGAAGATTGTGCCCCTGATTTGTGACTTTTACACCACTGAACATGACTTCTTCATAACTGAGTAGAGATAAGTCACCTGTGGTTGATCTGACTGGCCACTGGATGCCCCTGATGTCCCACATAAATGCAGCTACAAGCCCATTCATTTTGGTACTGAAAATGTTGTATTCCATGGGTGACATTTTGGACTGCCTCCTTTGTGTGTACATGAATTGACTGCATATTTGTTTGGTGTGTGTGTTGGGGGGGGGTGTATGCATACACGTAAGGGAACTATGGGGCTATAACAATTGCAGGTTCCACATTTCTTTCTTAACATACATTCTGAAAGGACCCAAACCTTTAAGGTACTGAGCACTCTCAGATCCTTTTGAGGGTCACTGGGACCTGCTGGTGTTCAGCACCCTTACAAGAAACACTTGACACCTCACAGGATAAGGCTCGCAGTGACCAATAACACAATTTTCAGTGAATGGAGTTTTGTTAGAAAACTTCCTGAGAAAAAGAAACAGAACTTTTGAATAAATTCTCCAGTATGTAGAAGCTTAGAATAGGAAAAAGCAGTCCTTTCCTCCTCTATTAGGGGCATCCTTGTGGCACCTTTCTTACCAGACTGTACAAGCCTTTGAAGGCTATAGTAGCTTATGAAGAGTGGAGCCACTGCAGATCTGAGTCATGTGCCTGCTCCTTATATGCATTCTTATGGCATCTCTGAAACAGATGCAAATTGAATTTCAAACAAAAGGTGCCCACTTCTGCTGCGACAGTAGTGAAAGACCTACTCTTTGAAAACTGACACTACCATACAAATATGCAGATATGCATCCTGCACTAATAGTTTTTGGATACAGTACAGGATTCCTAGCATAACAATAATCATATAGACTTTTCTATTGAGATATGAACAAAACTGCTTTTTATTTTTAAAACATGGTTTTAGTTTTAGAAACTAACTAAATGTATTTGATTTTTATACATAAATGCACATTAGTTTTCACATTTAAAATCTCTGTAATTAATCTAATATCTCTCCTAGTTTTCTGTTTTATAATAGACTGATACTATGGAAAGTTATATTTCTAATTTACGTGTCCAAATTAGTTTCAACATACTTATATTGAATGATAATAGATTTTTTCGTATAATTAATGTTGTCTGCAAACGTAATGTGGATTAAGTTTATCATTGTAAAGATCTTAAGATTTTAATATTTTCGCAGAGGCATAAATACAGTGTAGCTATAATTATTTCATTATGTATGTATAAAAATAGAATACGGGAAAAAGTGCATGCTTTCCCTCACTGATTACTCTTAATGTCTCCCAAATTTCCTGATTTACAATATTCTCTAAGGATGTAGATTTTTCTAATTGAAGTATAGTAATTTGCATATTTTTAGACCTTGTGACACAGTTAATTGATATGTCATTACTTATATGGTGCTGAATATATTTCACACATTCTCTGAAGAACAGGCTTAACTTAAGATGCTGTAACATTTTGCAAAGAATTCCAAACTATTGCGTGTAGCTCTTCTTTCCCATGCTTTTTGTCACCTCTCTTTTCTAAAAGCAAAGGAAAAATGGATGATGTAGTAATTGGTATAGTTCCCGTTCAAATGTACTCATTAAAATAATGTTGCTGTGTAAATGACAGGACAGGACAGGAAAAATAAGAGCAAGTAAACAAAGAAAGGAAGAAAAATGGGAGAGACAAGGACAAAGAAGATAAGGTTAAGAGTAAGGGGGGAAAAAAGCTAAATGTCAATAGTATCAGTGCTGTGGGTTTGAAAACCAAATTGTTCTGTTTTCTTTTACACTGATCGGTATAAACTTGTTAAATGTTCAGAGTGTCTATGAATATTTTAATAAGGGCTCTCTTAAATTTAGGAGTACTATCTCTATCACAGAGAATAGTAATGTGGCTAACGCTCCATTATTTTGATGATGGGCAGTAATTTTCTCTCATGGCAATATGTTTATTTTTTCAGCTGTATTCCACCCAGCAGAATTGAAGCCTTTGCTATTTTGCTAAGCTAAGAAAGTGGCTCTGTCATGTGAAAAGGACTGAAGGGATTTTATTCCTTCTTTTCAGGGTCCTGGTTAGATGTGTGGCTCATTGACTGTGATGCTGTCAACTGCATTATTCTTAGTGGCTGCAGGATGTGTACAGTATCTGATCAGTCTGTTGTTATTATTATTATTATTAATAATAATAATGATTATTATTGTTTATATAATGCCAAAGTGAAATATATCTTTTATATAAATCTGCATTTTGTGTTTGACTAAAAGAGTGAATTAAGAACAAAGATTCATTGTGTACAAGTACATTTTTTCTCTTTCTCACTCACTCTGAAATTAAAATCCAGGCTTCCCATCCTCTCAGAATGATAACCTCATGTGACTAGATAGGGTGAAAATGGTGATACAACAGCAGCCCAGCATCATACCTGGGTGGAATGAACCAGGGACATAGTTTGATTTAGTACTGAGTTTGCTGGCAGCAAGCCATAGCCCAATATCTGGCTGAAGAAGGCCACGGATCAAAATAGAAAATGGACCATTCTCCTGACAAGTGTGCACATGCTACTAGTTCATGTAACACCACCTACGTGGCCCATTGGGAACATACGGCTCTGAAAATATGAGTGATTTTTTTTGTTTATATTTTTAGAGCAACGCCATGGTGGATTTCTTCATATAATGCTCCCCTCATACCTGCCGAATGGCTGCACATCAACAGTGTCAAGTCATTTACATGTTAAATCCTACCAACCTGTCCATGGCCACAGATGTTCTCATCCACCTAAAAACCAGTGATGTTCCTCTGTGTGGGAGGGGGGATGGTGACAGGAGGCTGAGAGCCTGCAGTAGGGGGAATGTGTTCACTGCACCTTGGAGTCTAGCTCTTTGAGGTCGTCTTTTGTGCTGTGACAGAGGCAAGGTTTGATGGCAGTGTTAAAGCAGAGTGTATGGGAGGAGCTGGGAGTTGGGATGGGGCACAACAAACACATGGGCTACCGCAGTTGCAGGTGTTTCCACAACTCCCTGGCCTGTGCAGAAGGACTTCTCCTGCTTTCTGTCCCTGATTCAAAACTGAAGGAAGTCAAGGTAAAGACTCTCATTGACTTCAGTGGGCTTTAGCTCATGTCCTCTTTCTTCACAGGTTCTGCAGTTTGGCTTTGTGCTTGGGACAAAGTATTCCCTTTAATGAATATTCCTTATGTTTTCATTTCTGATACCTCTTGCCATACTCAGCTTCCCTCACAAAACATACATATCGCAAAGGCAGTGAAAAGATTTTTTGAGATTTATGATGTTAGCTCCAGCTACCTTATAATATGCAGCTTCGGGGCAGTCTTCAGGTAACAAATTCAGACAGCAGGTAGCACTGAACTTTTAGGTGAATGTGTCCCGGATTCTGTAAGAATAAAACAAAGAAAATGTGCCAACATTTTCTTTTCTTTTCTTTTCTTTTCTTTTCTTTTCTTTTCTTTTCTTTTCTTTTCTTTTCTTTTCTTAATAATAATCTTTTTCCCATTAAATATTTGACCATCAGTCTGGAAAAAAGTGTAGAACAGTAACAATTTAAGAATATTTAAATAAATATAATCTACTCTCTATAATTAATAACTGTTTACAAAGACATTCCTTGATTATTTATTAAATCAGGTGATTGGATTTTGCATAGGAAAGCATCTTTCTATACACGGAACTTTTAATTTTGATTGTCTTGAGAAGAGTGTTTTAAAAGAATCACACAGAACTGAAAAAATATTTTGTCTCTTAAAGACAGTTCTATGTAGCAATAAGCCTACATTAAATCAGAAGTTTTAAAAAAGTAATGTTTTTAACTGGAAGCTTCTGGCTGTTTTGTTTAGTCTTAAGATTGGTAAGGTGAGAAAAGCAACTATCAGATCTTACTGCCCTTGAAAAAGCTGCAGTTATGTATTGATTGTGTACATACAGAACACTATAATTTCTGAGAGGAATACATCAGGTGCTGCTGAGTTACAATTCAGCAATGCATATATGGCTGGTGCTAATCTCGCATTATTTTGGAAGATTCTGAAGGTTACTGTGTAAATATTAATGAGGTTGGGCTTTTGTTTTAGGACAGAAAACCTGTTAATAATCATATATTTCCAAGGACTGACGTATGTTTTGCTTTTATATATTTTAGTGTGATGTTTTATTAAAGTTTCAGGAAGTTTCACTGATATAAGAAACAGTCATTAGAAGATGAGGAAGAGACAGGAAGATAAGTACAGAATAAATGTCAAAGACAGGAATAAAGCAGAGAATGGATGTTTTGAAATATGGAATAGGAATATATCCTGAAGGCAGCACTGCAGGTTCCCCCATCTAGTACATAACCCTTTCTTCCTTATAATCTAGAATGCTTCATAAGCTGCATAGGTGGAAATCATTTGCTCACCACTGAAGTGTAGCTACTTCTGGGGTATGCTGTGCCAGCCACTCTACTTGGAAATTTTTTAGGAGGGAAGTAAAGAATAACTTCACCAGCTGAAATGTCAAAGGAATTTTAAGAAGGCAGAATATAATTATCTGAGTTGAAATTTGGCCAAGACACGGGTTAAAATTCCGGCTCTTGAAAGTTTCTTGTGATAGCTAATGAGTGTGGCCCTTGATCTGGGAGTTACACCATTGACTTCTGTAGGTCCTGGGTTTCACCTAATGAGTATTATTATTATTAAGAATGTTGATTACAGAAAATCTTAGGTTCCAACCAAGAATGGGTCCCTGTTGTGCTAGGCACTGGATAAACAGAGTAGTTGACAGTCCCTGCCCACTAGCCAACTTCCATCTCAATTAAAGCAAGTCTGATCCTGCAATCCTTGACCATGCAAAACTGCCATTAGCTTCAAAGGGTATTTGTATAAGTACAAGACCTGTAAGTTCAGTTGCTCTCCAAATAGAGCTGAAGAACAAGTATGCTTACAGCAGGATAAAAGGCTAAACATAATCTGGAAAGTAGAGCTTTTTTCCAAGAGAAATTTTGAAAAAACCTGTTTCAGAATCCCTCAGAATGTTTTGGGTTTTTCAACAAAAAATGAAAAATTGAAATAATTTTGTTTTATGAAACCCATTTTTTATTAAATAAATACTTTTTGGTTTTATTTTGAAAACTGTTTTTTTTGTTTAAAAAACTGTTGGTACAATTTTTTGGGTTTTGAAAACCAAAACCTGATAATTTTTATGACAATGGACCAAAAATGAAAAATGTTACCAAAACCTGAAAAAAACAACAACCCAAAATGTGATTTTTCAGTTTCCTTTTTGGTCAAAAAAATTGGAATTTCTGACCAAAATTAAAATTACCCCTTAAATTTATTGTTTCAGTTGAAAAGCTATTATTTGTCAAAAATGTTTTGATGAAAAGATTTCCACCAGCTCCCATACAAAAAACCTCCAGCTAATTCTATATATATTTATCCATCATCAAATATGTGCACAACCACAAAGGCCTTGAAGCACAAATGAGTTACTTGTAAGACAGGTCATTCTCACAAAGATCCTCATGTTTAAAAAAAAAAAAATCTATGGATTGCCTTTCAATATTGAAAGAGCTGAAAAGTGTGGGAGAAGGACAGAGTGTGGCTGTACAACTGTAAACACATCTGCAGTGTTTTAGGTGGGGTGTGTTTACATATATAAATGATCAGCTTAAACTCCCACTGTATGAGGACAAACATTGCCTTGTTTTGATCTGTCCCAGTATCTTTTTAATGTTGTTATTCAAAGGTTAAAGATTAAAGGTTGAATATTAAAGACTGATAGGAGAATGTTTACTACAAATGAATGTCACTAGGTGTTTATCCATCATTTGAGTAGCCAGACACCTATTCTCTAGGTCCCTCTACATGAAATAATTATTTTGTTGTCCATTTTTCATATATTTATCTTTCTAGGATAAGACAAAATGTTTTCCCTCAATAAAAAATTAGATATCCAATATTTTTGAACACTTATTACAATTTTATTAGAATCACAAAGCCAAACACAAAACCCAAGTAATAAAATATGCCCATTAATTTAAAATGTACACTCAGTTCTTTACTGAAAGCCATATTTTTCTAATCTCCTGACTTTTAAAAATAATATATTTTTATTAACTATCGAGCTTGCTTTGTTGGGTGGTTCATTAGCTGTAGGATGATTTGATTACTTGCACCAAAAATCTGTAATAAAATGCTAGCAGTACCATTTAGAGACAATTTTTATATAAAGCATTAAGCGTCAGATAAATGATCTGCATGTTAATGCCTGTTTCAGTAAGTGTTCGTTACAGGATAGGAAAACGACAATTCTGACATACTACCACCCCTGCTACCACTTAATTATAAAATCAAGTGACTCCTTCCCATAGGTAAAGGTACTCTCACATTTTAAGTATGCTTGTACTTAACCTATTAGACTTGCAATTTTTTTAACATAAAAATAATAGCAGTAACATGTAGTGCTTACAGAACTAATTCAGCATATTGTAGGCTGTTATGTTAAATATGATGCAAACATATAAGACCAAATACCAATATGCTTTATTTAGGTACAACTCTCAATGAATACCGACTTCAAGTTTGGCCCACTGAAACATTACCAGTGCATTAGTAATAAATAATAACAATATCTTACATTCACACACAGCTACATATTCTAAAGTATCCCAAAGAATATTACAAACAAAAGGCTAAATTCTGCTCACCTTTCCCTTTTAAGTAGTTCCATTGACTCCAATGGAACTGTTTATTTCAGTAACATATCCAGGATTGATCTTACAGCGCTTGTGGGGTGTACATCTCTTTGTGCTTTGCATCTTTTACCCCAGATGACTTCAGAGGAAAATGTTGAGTGCTCTGCACTTTAGGACTCAAGAATCTGACTTTAGGCACCCATTTTGGAAAATCTGGTACTTGATTTTTACTTTGCCTCTGAAAAATGACACCTCCAAAAGCACAGTGACCCCTATCCCTGTGGGGGTTCTGAGGGATGAGTGCCAGGTACACTAATCTTTTTTGGTTTGCAGGCTGTTTTGTCAGAGAAAAATCTTCTTATCAGCCACTTCTGTAGCTTGTTTCTTATACTATTTCACTTGCCTTACTAGTAGTACAGGGACCACAGTTTTTGAGAGCCATGAAACAGTATGCTAGCTTGTCGTAGGAGGTTCAGACCAGTCCTGACCCTTTATAAATTGCAAGGTCTTATGAAATCACAGTATAAGGTTTCATGGGTGAAAAAGTTGAGCCAATCCACTATGGTTTGGTTTAGTTTTTTAATTAAAAAAACCATTGTTAATTTTTGTTTAATTTGGTATGCTTCTGCACGTCCTGCTTTTGGGTGGGTTTAGAAGTACACAGATACTGCAAGAGAGAGCCAAAAGCAGGAGCTACTGGGAATCTGTTTCAACATGATTGCCCAAGTAAAGTAGTTTGAATAAGTATAAATCAATTAATGGTCTCTCATTGCTATTGAGTGCTACCATAGTAATAGTGGAACTTCATAAAAGATGGAATAAGTTACATTTTTATTTTCTTAATTTTCTCTTTTTATATTTGAAGTTCCATCATTGAGTACAGGTATGTCCCAAATAACCTGTGAGTAATTATTACCTCCATTTTACAGGTGGGGAAAACTGAGGTACACAACAGTCAAGTGACTTTCCCCAGGCAACAGACGGAGTTAGTATCCCAGTTAGGAGTACAATTCCTGGCTCTGAGTCCTTTGCTCAGACCAGTAGTGAATGTTTCTTTCTCGGTGTAATGTGAAGCTCTGTAAATTAAAGACAAAATCGACAGGCAGAAGACTCCCACAATGGAATCTGTTGTTCAAAGGATTTCTAAAGCTGGCTTGCAAAATTTGCTTTGTGTAGAAACTTGGAACATATGTTCTGCTGGCCTATTAGGGACTAAGTTTCTCCAGAAATTCAGAAAACTCAGATTGCGCATTTTCTGAGTCTAAGAAATGTCAAAGATATAAAGGAATGTACTGGTTTTAGATTCTTGCCTCCATCCTACAACTTAAAAAACAAATTGGATTTAAATTACTTTTCACAGGGTGTTACTGCTTAATGTGGACTTAACCCACTTTCTATATATATAAAACCAGTGAAAACAGCAAAGAAAATCATCTTTAGAAACCCTCTGCTGTGCAAAGGCAGTGGCTTTTATCACTAAGTGTGATAATCTCTTTATTATGGACAGCATGGATGGACCCACATGGCTCCCAAGGAGATGCTCCATTTTCTCGGGTAAATAATACATGGGTTTTTTCCCCCCCCTGTAATTACCTGATAGAGTTGAATAACTCCTTGGGATCCATTCCAGTCTATTGGGTAAATAATATGTTTTCTAATTGCATCTTTACCCAACAGTGAAGCTTGTGAAATAATAATATATATACTGCAGGCTCTGTGGGGTACTGCGGTGAAGCAGTAGTTACTTTTCATAAAGTTTTTTTAATAGGATCTGAGCTCCAGGATTCAAGGGAGAGAACATTTATGTCCTTCTCAGGACATCACAGAAAATAAACACTGTGTTGCAGCAATCCCTTGACAATGTCAATGGAGGATCATTACGAGACCATTTATGATGGGAACATGATTCCATTGCAAATCTTCCGAGACCCTGTTGGGATGCTGGTACTATTTGATATTATCATAGGAAAGCAATTTCAATAGAAGTCCATAGAGACCATATGGCAATTATGTTACTGACTATGTCAAGATGATTTTAGTGAGGCCCTCTGGAGGCCCTAACTCTGTAGTGAAATGTGATGCATTGTTGTCCATACAAATGATATTATTGCTAGTGAAACATAAAATAGGTGAAGCATTAAAAACGTGTTAAATTTGAACCTTAGTGCAGGTAGTGTACCTTTAATACAGTCCTGTTGTGGGCAGCTACCAGCTGCAGTTCTTGTTTACATATTTGCCTTCACACGGTAGACTGGAGGTGGACTTCTACCAAAATGACATTTCTTTTGTGGATTTAAAGCACTTAGACATAATGTATGTAGTTTACACTTTGGTAAAAGGATGCTATATGTGCATATATCCTCTTAAATGACCCTCAGCTCCACTAATAATGGTTTGTGGGTCCCTGGAAGCAAAGGAGGACAATGTTAGCCTAAAAAGAAGTTGCTACCAGCTCATCACAGACCAAGCTTTAAAAGGAGAACTGCAACATTTCCAGTGCCAAAGGTACATAGTTTAACTGAGCCAGGGTAAAGTGCAGTGTTTGCATTTTATTGATTCCTACCTATTGATTCCAATGGGATGAACTGCCAGGATAACAGAAAGGAGACTGACAGCAAGACAAGAACTTAGGCATGAGAGACAGGCTAGGTCCTTCATGACCAGAACAAATTATATAAACAAATACCCCAGATATTTCCTAGCTTGAATCACACCAAAATAAAAGAAAGAGCATTGTGTATCTTAGGAGGATCTGATCTGCATGGAAATTACTAAATAAAGCTTAGGTTGCATTTGACCATTTTTTACAGATAAGGTAGAGCAACACAAATATGTATGCATTTCTCTACACACTACGTTCTGCCATCTATATGCATAGTGCCATCTTCTGTAATTCTGGAGGATGGCAAAATGTGTATAAAGTCAATCCCATCAATTGCATCTCCTTGCACCCTCAGTGAGTCTAGTTCTGTGACTTTGAAAATTATTTCTGCTCTTCCCCAATTTACCTCCCTCCAAATAATTCTCAGTCTCCCAAATAAAATTAATCAACCCACTAACCCATCTGAGGATGCAGTTCTCCTTCATTTTCTGTATATGATAATGTATTTCACGCACTTATTGGTTCATGTACTGGAAGGGAAAGTAATGTAAAAAATTTAATCAGTTGCTATGCTTCTATTTGTGACATAAAAACAAAGAAATAATTCAGTGATTTTTCTCCCTTTACTTTTGCCTCTGTTGTGAGAAGAGAGAATAATTTAGCCAGCTTGGCCGAACTGGTGCAGTATAGTGCAGTATCAATGTCCGCTTAACCATCAGCTGAAATCCTCTGTCAATATCCAGCTGTAATTATAAAGCCAAAATTACTTTTCTCCACTTCCCAACTCTGAGTCACTCACTGATTTTCCACCCATCTCCGTGCCCCTCTGAATAGCAGATTGTCTGGCTTAGAATTAGACAGACGCAGGTGGCGCCACATGTTTTCAGTTGTGTTTTGTTCTTTAGCAGCTGTTGGTTTGTGTCTTTTAAGAGTTTGTTTAGTGGCGAGAGAAGACAGACCATGGATCTAAGTTTTTGCATTTAATGTTATAAAACTCTGTGGGTCCTGTCATATGGCCCTGGCTTTAGCAAAACTCCTGTTAGCTTCAGTGGGAGTTTTGCCAGAGTCAGGACTGCAGGGTTGGGCTCCATGCTAATACATTATAGGTGACATTTTCAATGCACCGGATTCAGGAAATTCAAACTTATCTTCCCCCTGTGGACAGTCCTAACTCATCCCCATTGCACAAACATAGTTTCTGATAGCACGATATGGGCCTGATCCTGCCAGGTACAGAGTGGACTGAGCTCATATTGACTGCATAAGAACATTTTTGTTGCCCTTTTGGCCCAAGTGTTTAGCTAATATTCAGGACCTTATTGGGTTATTTCCATTAGGAGGAGAGATTGATGATACAAGTCAGGTGGTTTTTTTGTTTGTTTTTGTGCAATACTGTTTATCTACAAAAAATGTACACAAAGTCCTAGTTTCCTGAACATAGTAGGAATCATAGATTATCAGGGTTGGAAGGGATCTCAGGAGGTCATCTAGTCCAACCCCCTGCTCAAAGCAGGAACAATCCCTAACGAAATCATCCCAGCCAGGGCTTTGTCAAGCCTGACCTTAAAAACTTCTAAGGAAGGAGATTCCACCACGTCCCTAGGTAACTCCATTTCTCCCTAGGTAACTCCAATTCCAGTGCTTCACCACCCTCCTAGTGAAAAAGTTTGTCCTAATATCCAACCTAAACCTCCCACACTGCAACTTGAGACCGTTATTCCTTGTTCTATCATCAGCTACCACTGAGAACAGTCTCGATCCATCCTCTTTGGAACCCCCTTTCAGGTAGTTGAAAGCAGCTATCAAATCCCCCCTCATTCTTCTCTTCCACAGACTAAGCAATCCCAGTTCCCTCAGCCTCTCCTCATAAGTCATGCTGTCCAGTCCCGTAATCATTTTTGTTGCCCTCTGCTGAAAGCTTTCCAATTTTCCACATCCTGCTTGTAGTGTGGGGCCCAAAACTGGACACAGTACTCCAGATGAGGCCTCATCAATGTCGAATAGAGGGGAACAATCACGTCCCTCGATCTGCTGGCAATGCCCATACTTATACAGCCCAAAATGCCGTTAGCCTTCTTGGCAACAAAGGCACACTGTTGACTCATATCCAGCTTCTCGTCCACTGTAACCCTTAGGTCCTTTTCTGCAGAACTGCTGCCTAGCCATTCGGTCCCTAGTCTGTAGCGGTGCATGGGATTCTTCCATCCTCAGTGCAGGACTCTGCACTTGTCCTTGTTGAACCTCATCAGATTTCTTTTGGCCCAATCCTCTAATTTGTCCAGGTCCCTCTGTATCCTGTCCCTACCCTCCAGTGTATCTGCCTCTCCTCCCAGTTTAGTGTCATCTGCAAACTTGCTGAGGGTGCAGTCCACGCTGTCCTCCAGATCATTAATGAAGATATTGAACTGGCCCCAAAACCGACCCTTGGGGCACTCCGCTTGATACCAGCTGCCAACTAGACATGGAGCCACTGATCACTACCCGTTGAGCCCGATGATCTAGCCAGTTTTCTATCCACTTTATAGTCCATTCATCCAGCCTATACTTTTTTAACTTGCTGGCAAGAATACTGTGAGAGACTGTATCAAAAGCTTTGCTAAAGTCAAGGAATAACACGTCCACTGCTGTCCCCTCATCCCCAGAGCCAGTTATCTCGTCATAGAAGGCAATTAGATTAGTCAGGCATGACTTGCCCTTGGCAATCCATGCTGACTGTTCCTGATCACTTTCCTCTCCTCTAAGTGCTTCAGAATTGATTCTTTGAGTACCTGCTCCATGATTTTTTCCAGGAACTGAGCTGAGGCTGACTGGCCTGTAGTTCCCCGGATCCTCTTCCTTCCCTTTTTAAAAGATGGGCACCACGTTAGCCTTTTTCCAGTTGTCCGGGACCTCCCCCGATCACCATGAGTTTTCAAAGACAATGGCTAATGGCTCTGCAATCACATCCGCCAACTCCTTTAGCACTCTGGGATGCAGCGCATTCAGCCCCATGGACCTGTGCTCGTCCAGCTTTTCTAAATAGAAAAATTGATTATGCTTTCCCCCCCCACCCCCGCACAAACCCACTCTCCTGTTGATAATAGCTTGTCTAAAGTGATCAGTCTCCTTACAGTGTGTATGATAATCAAGGTGGGCCATTTCCAGCACAAATCCAGGGTTTAACAAGAGCAAATACTCACCAGCAACCACATACCACACAACAGAACCACTAACCCAGGAACCTATCCTTGCTACAAAGCCCGTTGCCAACTGTGCCCACATATCTATTCAGGGGACACCATCACAGGGCCTAATAACATCAGCCACACTATCAGAGGCTCGTTCACCTGCACATCCACCAATGTGATATATGCCATCATGTGCCAGCAATGCCCCTCTGCCATGTACATTGGTCAAACTGGACAGTCTCTACGTAAAAGAATGAATGGACACAAATCAGATGTCAAGAATTATAACATTCATAAACCAGTCGGAGAACACTTCAATCTCTCTGGTCACATGATTACAGACATGAAAGTTGCGATATTACAACAAAAAGCTTCAACACCAGACTCCAGCGAGAGACTGTTGAATTGGAATTCATTTGCAAATTGGATACAATTAACTTAAGCTTGAATAGAGACTGGGAGTGGCTAAGTCATTATGCAAGGTAACCTATTTCCTCTTGTTTTTTCCTACCCCTACCCCTCCTCAGACGTCTTGTTAAACCCTGGATTTGTGCTGGAAATGGCCCAACTTGATTATCATACACATTGTAAGGAGAGTGATCACTTTAGATAAGCTATTACCAACAGGAGAGTGGGGTGGGGGGAGAGAAAACCTTTTGTAGTAGTAAACACGCATTTTTTCATGCTGTGTGTGTATAAAATGATCTTCTGTACTTTCCACAGTATGCATCCGATGAAGTGAGCTGTAGCTCACGAAAGCTTATGCTCAAATAAATTGGTTAGTCTCTAAGGTGCCACAAGTACTCCTTTTCTTTTTGTCACTAGGTTGCCTCCCTCATTCAGTAAAGGGCCCACACTTTCCTTGACTTTCTTCTTGTTACTAACATACCTGAAGAAAGCCTTCTTGTTACTCTTAGCATCTCTTGCTAGCTGCAACTCCAAATGTGATTTGGCCTTCCTGATTTCACTCCTTCATGCCTGACCAATATTTTTAAACTCCTCCCTGGTCATTTATCCAATCTTCCACTTCTTGTAAGCTTCTTTTTTGTGTTTAAGATCAGCAAGGATTTCACTGTTAAGCCAAGCTGGTCGCCTACTTACTATTCTTTCTACCCATCGGGATGGTTTGTTCCTGCAACCTCAATAAGGATTCTTTAAAATACAGCCAGCGCTCCTGGACTCCTTCCCCCCTCATGTTATTCTCCCAGGGGATCCTGCCCATTAGTTCCCTGAGGGAGTCAAAGTCTGCTTTTCTGAAGTCCAGGGTCTGTATTCTGCTGCTCTCCTTTCTTCCTTATGTCAGGATCCTGAACTCGACCATCTCATGGTCACTGCCTCCCAGGTTCCCATCCACTTTTGCTTCCCTTATTAATTCCTCCCTGTTTGTGAGCAGCAGGTCAAGAAGAGCTCTGCCTCAGTTGGTTCCTCCAGCACTTGCACCAGGAAATTGTCCCCTACACTTTCCAAAAACTTCTTGGATTGTCTGTGCAGAAACAGTTGGCAGTTTCCTTGCTCACAATTTCAAAGTCTGCCCATCCAGTCAGTACTGTGTTCCCAGGAGCTCTGTGTCTCTGTTCCTTCTCATGGGCCATGCTCACCACTAGTTCTCTTGATGTCTACTTTCTTTCTTGGCTTTCTGCTTCTCACTCAGACACAGCTTGCCACCCCAGTCCCGATCTTGCGCCCCTAGATTTGTACATAGTGCCACATACCTAAGTCTGTTAACTCTTACGCCTTAATATACATGCAATGTAATCAATTTATGATTGTTGTAGGAGCATACTTTTTGAGTTGCTTTCTTTCTTGTATTCAAAATCCAAAGTATACATTGTATTTTTGCTTAAACATCACCTTTTTCATGTAATGTACTTGGTTACTTTAAAAATTATAATATGTCCACAGTTCTGGACAGACTCTTTCTTAGCCACCTATCCCTGAACAGATTTTTCCTCTCAGCCCTTCCATGTTGGACGCTTGCCTTTCTCATATGTCTGAGTCCTTGATCTGTTTCCCAAGTGAAGCAGCCAAGTTCACCCCAACAAACAGCTTGCAGCCGCCATTAGCTGCTTTGCTGCCGCCAGCAATGTGTCTGACTCACTACTGCATTCAAGTTCCCACTAAGCACAGGGCTTGGATTCCCGAGATCCATGTATCCTGACATGATCTGTTTCTGTTTGTAAAAATGTGTAAATGATTTCTCTCCCTTCTTGTAATTATTTATACTCTAAATATTTGTAAGTAGCTTTCATATCCTATCTTTTAGTCACTGTTTGGCCAAACCATACAGATTTAGATCTTTTTAAATCTTTCCTCATATGTCCAGCTCTTAATTGTTCATGTTGCTGTTCTTTGTTCCTTCAACTTGTCATCATTTTTCTGGTATTGGTGTATTCGTGAACGAATACAGTATTCTTTTTTCCAGGCTATCAATAGGTGTATTTCTTTTAATTGCATGTTGAGTTTTGTAAAATAGCGGTTCAGGAACAACTCAAACAATGTAGCAAAAATTATGTGATGTGTCCAAAAAGATTTAGCACCGCGCATTTTACAGTTTGGTTCTGAAATGTCTGGATATTTAATACTCATAATGAACTTAGTAGATTTAAGAGAGTTTTGTTTGCAGCTGATTTGAAATTTGCAGTGTTTTAGTTAAAAGCAAAGATCTTTCAAAGTGGTGGCTTTTTTTTTTTTTTACATACCCCTTCCCCAAGTTCTTCAATAAAGTTGTAAAGTAAAATTTCCAACTCTGTACAGTGTGCTGCAGGTGGCCGGGGGTGGGGTGGGGGGGATGTTGCTGCAGATTGGGAGGACTCGATGGAAATACTAGATCTGCATGAATGATGTGAATGGTGCAAATGATGTATGAAATGCAAAATCTCTACTCACCCACTGGGCAAGGAGAATGGAGATGGTTCTTTGCAGCCATTACTGTGATGCGCTGTTAACTGGAATTTTAAAACTTAGGTTCATTTAAAAAAAAAACAACAAGAAACAAAAGAAAAAGAAAAAGCCAGCCAACCCCACTTACTGCTGATTGTGGTTTGCTGCAAACATCAACTGCCATGCAAACTCAGTTGTCTGACTTGACATTTTTTTCATGAAACTGTGCTTCATATCAGCCATAGCACCTGGTTGAATCTGTCTATTTATTTTTTCTTTTAATTAAGAGATAGTGTCAGTGGGAGGAAAATAAAACCTGACAGGATGAAGATCTCCTACTGTACTATAAAAACAAAGTGAAGGTGAAGCTGTTATGTTTATTTTGAAAGTGAGAAATCAGCTTCTAGTAACAACATCCTATTACCAGGAGTTTGTTATATTGATGAATGAAAAAATACGTACAATGAAGTGAACAATGGAAGATCCGACCAGACAACCAGAAATTCACAGAGGCACTGGTGCAACTGAGGTTAGTGCTTGACTCCTATTTTGGGATAACCTTATTCTTATTGGCTCAGAGACCCTCTTTTTCTAAGTTGACTGGCTCACTGAAGCACAGTTTAGTACCGGATGGTTTTGTTTCCATGCTGTTTTTTAACTAGCTGAAACATGGTTTTAACTTTTTTCAGTGTTAGCTGTGAGCTGTTCAGCATTTTAATTAGTTCGCACTTACTTAAACTGGTTCTGAGAGTCCTTTTTAAATACCAGCATTACTATTAGGTTGGTTTTTTGGTTAAGGCACTGGACTGGGACTCAGGAGATCTGGGTTTAATTCACAGCATTGCCAGTAACTGCCTTTATAACTCTGGGCCTCAGTTTTCCATTTGTAAAATTATGAAATGAACACTTTCTTTGTCTATCTTGTCTACTAATGCTGGTAGAGCTAGTTATTCTGGGTTTGATCTGTATCCAGCACGAGGAACACCTGATTTTGGTTAGGGCCTGAAGGTGATACCATTTCACTAATGAAAGATAATAAAGAAACACAGTACAGCAGGGTATGAACACAGACAGATATGTGTAATTCTTGTTTTACACAATAGAGAATAAATAGCACCCTCTGTTAGTCAAAGTAATGCAGTGATGTGATGTTCTCTCTGTCTCTTACCCCTGTGATGGTGGGGGGGGGTGTGAGAGAGAGAGAGAGAGAGAGAGAGAACTAGTACCTACTTTTCAGATTTTTCAAACAGATAATACTTTTTTAAATTGATGCTTAATCTGAATACATCTAATGTCAGCCAGCTGTTGTTAATAGGAACTGTAACACAAAAGTGCTGATATTATAAATGTAGTTGGTCAACCCCAGCAGGCCTATATATTCAGGCCTGTTCCACAAGGTTGTATTAGTCATTCAACACCGGTGCTAAATTTATGTTGTCAGATCCATGCCAGCTATTGAAACTTGACAACTAATTCTGGATAAGAATGATTGGAATTGATAAACCCTCCTTTATTTTGGGGGGTAAAATTGGAAGTGGCTGCTATTTCAAATAGAATCTCTTATCTAGAAATGCACGACGGCATTTAATGAAAAACATTCAAACAAATCTTCTCTTGGATTGCCCTGAAGATAGAGAGTTGGATGCAATTCAAATAAGTAGTTCTTTATTTTGCATAACTTTGGGGTATGCTGAGAAATTTCATCAGCACCTATCATCATTACATTTGGCAGCCACCACCTAAAATTCCTGCTCCTCCCATGTACAAAAAACCACATTAAATAAATAAAGACAATTTACATTAGCAGAACTGAAATAAATTTTACTTTCCCCCACATATAGCAATTGAATGATCCTGAGGGTATGTCTACACTGCAGTAAAATGCCTATGGCTGGCCTGTATTAGGGCTTGGGCTCTGGGGCTATAAAATTGCAGTGTGGACATGCGGGCTCAGACTAGAGCTGGGCACTGGGACCATCCCTCCTCACAGGGTTCCAGAGCCCGGGGTGCAGCCCAAGCCTGAATGTCTGCACAGCAATTTTATAGCCCCACTAGCCTGAGCCAGGTGACATGGACCAGCTGTCTGTGTTTTACTGCAGTGTACCCGTACCTGAGTTTCCAGCACCGCAAAGGAATGACACATTAAAATACTTCAATTTCATGTACATTTTAGTTTTATAATTTTAAACAAAAGCTGTAGGTTTATTTCATATTTTATACATATTTCTAAAGAAAGTCAATACACACCGTAAACTGGATTCTGCTCTCATTTACTCTGGTGTAGGTGAGAGCAGAATTTGGCCCAGCATGTTCAATGGGTGTTTAAATGGTTGTAAGCCAGAAAGTTGGGTAAAATGAATCTTAACTGTGTCGTGACTGTGTTTTGATGCAAATGTTATGATATTGGTGTGTTGTGTTATTCAAGGAGTATTCACACTTAGGAGACTGTCCTATCACCAATGCAATGGGAATAGGCTCCTGTAATGGATATGCAGGTTCTTGTGACTCGTGTTATAAAGTAATCCTGATCACAGCTCAATGCCACAGTGGTTACCATTGAAAGCCAACATTTGCCAGTACCTACATACATGATTTCATTTTGTAAGCATAGGTAAATAGGATATTATCATAGGTACCACAACATGGTAAATGATGACTTTTGAATGACTACCAGTCTGTCTTCCCAGTCCCAGCTTGCAATGTTCTGATTGCAAGACTCAAGAAATTCTGATAAGACTTTAAGCAGGAGCTATTTTAATATGAATGATTAATAATCATAATAATAATGCCATCTTACCTTTACATAGTAAGGGATGACTCAACTGCTGGGATGGCCTTCTAAAACTAAAAATAATCACCTAAAGGTTGAAGTTCACTCCACATCTTTCAGTATGCCTCATCCTTTCTTATTTGAAACCTCCTTCACCCTTATGGAAGATCTGGTGACCATCCCATTTCCATGAACCACTTTTACGAGCTTTGACAATAAGATTAGGTCTTCACTTTTACATAGTAGCCATCATCATTATCTGTCAAAAAAATCAGCCTCCCACTTCTCCCGTTTTCTTACCAGAGTGGATGTGACAAAAAGTTGGACAGGGGCTTAAAAACTGTATTACCTCTGAGGTCTATTTTTAGGCTGCTTTCCCTTGCTCTTATTTTGTTAAATTTTTCTAAGTTTCTGCCCAGAGCACATTTTTATAGTTTAGTTATGAAGCCTTGCAAGTGAAGATTTATACTGGGAGTGACACAACCTAACTAAAGCAGTGCAAATGGCACAAAACTGAAAGAAAAGGTTATCAAGACTGTAATTTATTTGTTTAAGCCACATGCAGTACAAAAGATGCTTCTTATCTACTCCCTGAGAATTTGCAACAAGCACCCTGCTATCCCTGTCAGTCATTTTCTCTACTGAAGCATTTTCAGGAAATTGTTAGCTGAAACCACTGCAATTAAAAATATGCTCACCGATATACTTTTCCCCTCAAATTCAGTGCTCAGGCACAGTTGGTCTTTAGCTTTTCCATCCAGGTTGCTTAAGGGGCAATAAAGGGCAGTGAAGACTATTCATATCTCATTATATGGGGAAAAGACTGCAATAGCAAAGTGGTAAACTTTGTCAGTATTTAGAATGAAGAGAAGCAGTATGTGAAATCCACTTAAAATATAATTCTGTGTTCTAATATATATTGTGAATTTATAGAGAACTGACTCGTGCCAGTTGGTCAAAGACAGAAAATGCATGTAATCTGCAGTTGAAGTTATCATACTATAATAATGCACCAGCCCATTTGGAGAAGTGATTGATGCTGTTTTTCATTAGTCCTTTCTGCTGAGCTGATTCAATGCCAGCAACAATAAAAATGGTGATAGCAATTAGTAATGTCCCCTGCAAAGCCATTCAGTTAGGAACTCAGACTGAAGCATTCAGTATTCAGTCTGTGACCCTACCTTTCCTGAAACTCCTGTGGTATGCCAGCTGGGGGTGGATTTGGTACGCCTATGGAAAAAGAATAGAGGAAGAGATAATGTATCCATAACTGGGATATATGTGACGGAAGTAATAGAGGGAGGTTAGCTATTAAAAACATAAGCATGGGGGGAAACCTATGATATGGGGGAAGACAACCCAGATCCCTAGGGAGCTCAAGTTACTGTCTGCACAGATCTCTGTCTCCGTGAAACACCTCATTCTGTATCTGATAAGGCAGGGGAGCTTGATCAGACAACATCACATATCAGTTGGGTCTCCATTATCTGAAGGCTTGGCAGCATTTTCTGTGCTGGACCTAACGGAAACATTGTGTATAATGTTCCTGTGGTTAAAATGGGTTCCACTAGGGCTGCTGATACCTTGCCCTCCGGATATTTGTAATTTTGTACCTGGAAATGTTTACTATGTAACCACTATAAGGACTATTCTAAGAATGGGAAATGGAAAGGAGTTTTGGAGAACAAGGAATACAGACTTTTGGTTTAGACTAGCTGCACAAGCGGCAAAGAGTCCTGTGGCACCTTATAGACTAACAGACATATTGGAGCATAAGCTATCGTGGGTGAATACTCACTTCGTCGGTGATTTTTGCAAAACTTTGTGAAAAATGCTCATTTGAAAGACCTGGGAACAGACAAATCAAGGATACTTTACTTCTGCCAGGCTGGAATGTTGGGACCCGGGAAACTAAACAAAGGAGAAAATGTTTTCATTTTTTAAAGCATGGTTCCCAAGCTACACATTTCAGATAAGAGCAAGATACCTTATTGTTTTTGTTTGTTTTTTTAAATTAAATATGGCGATTTTTAGATGTAATTTGTAATTCTGAGCCACTGCATTCCCTTCCTGATTCAGGTCAGGGGAATGCTGGGCTGGCTTGTCAGCTTTCATATTGTGTGGAGTTAGAGATCAGAGCAGCACTCAGGCCAGACAGGCAGAGTCCAAAGCTTTGTCGGATCCCAAGGTCAAGAGCTGCCATACGGTCTGAGAAGAATTCTTCCCCATGTTTAGTAGCACAGGTATACAAATACTCTCCTGAGTATCTCTGGACTTTCTCCCCTGCTTCCCACTATATCTGGATTTAGTCGTTCTATCCCACAGGCTATACAACCTCTTTCAGATCTCTCCTTGTAACCTAGAGTTTATGATGATCTCTCCCATCAGATTCACAGTCAAAACAAACCAACATGATGCATAAGATACAAAAAGGTTCCTCCCATTCTCATATCCCACCATGTCATGCTTAATTTTATATAACATAGACTGTAAGATGCTTGGGGCAGAGTTCATGCCTTCTATTTGTGTATGATTCTACGTATGCAACTAATGATAAAAGTTTCTGATACCATTACTTACATCCTCAATGGGGCTACTGGCAGAATAAAGTACTACTAATTGTAACGGAATCAGAATCTGTGTAAAAATATTCTAAATCAGCCCCATATTAGCTATTGTTTGTTTATGTTGCTTGAATATACAGTATGTAGGGTAGAACCCTGCCCTGAGATGCCCTTGGCAGATTACAGTCCCAGTATCAGGCTCTCCTTACATGACCAGATAACACCCATTGCCATCTGTGTCAGTATAGGATTGAAGATCTGTAAATACAGAGAAATTAGAATATTGGAGGTGAGGTCTGGCAGGTGAATCGGAGAGCAGAATTTTGTTCCTGTCTGTGCAGCTCCAAAACCACAATCCACTACTGCTGGGTTTGCGCAGCCTTGCACAACAGCAAACACTAAACATTTTATATTGGAATTTGGCCCTTATTGCCGATGATCTTATTCCCCCAGCAAGACATACAGCACATGCACAGACACTTGCAGACAAATCAAATAAATAATAAAAAGGACCCTTTAAACACCACACATTTTAAAAGAAATAATAGCGGGTGAAATATGTGAGAATATGATAAGTATCAGACACTTATTTTTCCAACAATGACAAATGTGTCTGGTTGAAAAAGGGTAATTGGGTAATGTAGAGTACAATAATATTTCCGCTTTCTTCCAGATTTTTTAAATGAAGTACAAACCATAGTACCCATTGCAGCAAGCAAACATGAAGGGGGGGAAAAAATCCTGAACAACTCAAAACCACTCTTTCTCAAGGCATGTGTTGGTTCATAACTAGTTTCCAGTAGAAAATATTTGGGTAACTGGAAAGAAAATATAAAATCTCAATTCACTTGTTTCATATAAGCATGTCAATCATTTTCTATTCCCGCAGATTTTAAAATAATTTGGCACCTCACAAACATCAAGATGCTTTAGAGAATTACAAAACTGTGGGCCATATGTACCATCAGATTTTTTACTAAATTTTCCACAAAAACTAATGAGATTGCTGCTGCTGGCGTTGGGATGGCTGCACTGTTCCATCCCAATTTTGGCTGCTGTTTTGTGCTTGTTGGAATGACCCTTATTAGTATATGAGGCCATATGATGTTAATTTTGTTGCACACTTCAGAAAGATGGTTTTAAGTTTACAACAGAAAGACATTTGGATCCTCATGTGTAATAAAAGAATGCTGTGTAGAGGCCCAGAAAATGAATATGTCTGACTTCCTATACGCATATACTTGCAATGTATATGTGAATTTCTGGCTTTTGCCTCTGGCATTCTTTTGTGCAGATACAATGGCGAGGAGGATGATCTGATACAACTTCTGTGACTTTACTACTGCTGTTCACATAAATTCTTCCCTTTTGCATATTTTTTCATGGTATAGAGGAATTAGAGGCTGCAATGTGTGATTCTGTAAAGCACCTTGATGCTTGCAAAAGTGCAATATAAATCAGTAATAATGCATGTTCCTAAATCATGGCATAAAAATCAGACCATCTGCTTTTCTTGAGGTTATTTCTCTTTTTTTCTTAGGAATCTCACCTGTCATTCTGCACCCTATGCTCACAAATGATAGTTTTCAAAGGCACCAAGACACAAAGAGAGCATACACCAAAGCAGAAACTATACACTGTCCTTGATCTGTTCACACAACTACCACGATGTCAGTGGGAATTTCTTGCATAGACAGACCATGGCATTACCTATTTACATACGTTTTCAGTTTTTGAACATTACATTTTTTTAAAGGGAGGGATGCTCTAATGGTTACAGCATGGTACTGGGAGCCAGGAAATCAAGCAAATTCTGAAAATGGACATACTGTTTAGTTTCTCTGCCTCCATTTCTCCACATGCCAAACAGGATTGACAGACACAGAATACAGTTACTGTAGATGGAACACAGCTTGCACCTGCTGTCCTTCATGGAGGTTTGTGAGGCTTACTTGATAAGATCTTTGAGATCCTTTCTTGAATTATGATATATGAATGCAGGGTATTATTATAATGACTTCTAACATCAGGCAATGTCAAAGGCAACCAAAATGCACAGAGATCTGACACATAAAAATTAGCAACAAAAACATTCTTTGTGCTTGGAAATAAAATGCATCCATTCAACCTATACTCATGTATAAAGACAAGAGAATCTGGTTTCTCCCTGATTGTTTGCAGCCTTAATGTAAAATGTGGTGCCCACAGATACTCCCATGATAAATTCCATACAAATGCCTGTATAATAATGTATGTCAAGGTCCATCTTCCTTCCACTTTGGAAGTGGGGAGATATTTCCCTTGTATGTGCAATGCAAAAATCTTTACATGCCCTTTATGTTTTCTGTCTAACACTTGAATCCCATCCATTTTTGCTGACATTTTTTACATATTTTTTATGTTATTATAAATACAAAATAAAAGGATATGTCACTGTAGAGCGTATTGATTTTTGTAAGTGTTTTATTGTCATTTTTCACTTTTAATAAAAAAGAAAAATAGCAATAGCTTAACAAATTTAACAGCTTGTAACCTAGGCTTGAGAGCTTTGTGGATATCAATATAAGAGTGAGAGAGGAAGGGTATGCTGAAATGCAAAGAGTTGCTGTTATTGTATGGATAGAAAATTAGCATGGGAGCTATTTTACCTTTAAAACAACCCAGCTCTGTATATTTGCTTACTCTCTGATTGAAGATGAAATAAAGTTCTCTCATCTTGTTTGTGTTGCTGATTTGTTAGATATTTATCGATTTAAGGATCATAATGCACAATTTGTTTTCCATCTAAAGTAAGGATATTCTGTATCTGTCATGCCTTCTATGAGTTATTGATTTACTATGATCTGTAAAACTGTTTGATACCAATAGTCACTGGCCCTCAACATTTCTGAAGGATTTTTTTTGAAGGATATTCATTCATTCTGCTAGGAATCAATGAATTACAGCTAAGCACTAGTAACGTACCATTAGATTTTCTGTAAGTCATTGAAAAAAAATTAGATTTAGATGCAGATAAAATCTGTTGAGTACATAACAATGTTTTATTTCTGGTTTGTGACTTAACTGTTTTATGGAAAAGCATAGTATCTGACCCTGGGGGAAAATGTAGTATTTATAGCATTGTCTTTTCCCATTTCAGTTGATGAGGGCAGGATTTAAGTAACTTCCTTGAGGGCACCTTTTCATCCTCTGTCACAGGTTTGCTGTGGTCTGGGTGGTCCTACTTGGCTCCTGTTCCTTATTAAGACAAAATTGTCTAAGATCAAAGTAATATCCAACAGTCATATTCCTCCCATAGAAAAGGGAAAAGGCTTAGGTTTGCGACTGTAGCCTTGAGTCTCAGTTCTTCCATTTCCATGCTTAGCATGAGAATGGAAAGAAATGAGGCAAAAGTGACTTTAAGCCATTTTTTGTTTCCCATATTCCAGAGGTAGGTGGTGGGCTGCCCAACCCCTGGCATAAGCCAGCGCATTCTTACAGCTATTTGGACATCTTCTTGAGCAGCTTATGGGCCCCAGGGACAGTGGGCAGGTAGTATCTAGAAAAGAGTATACTCTCCATCCTCCCATGCTGTGAGGAGAGCCAGCAGATGAATTTTGTGGCAGCTCTTCACTTTTTAAGAAACTCATTTATATAGGGACTATCCCTGAGATTGAGGTCTACTACTTTTAAGCTCCTGTATGGCCCAGTAGCTGCAAAAAGAGTGCCTTTAGGACAATGGAGAATTTGTCCAGTCTCTTTAGAAGAACTACGCTATGAAATGTCAGCAGTCACAGTCAAAGCCTTTGCAAAATCTAATGTTGTCTGCTTTGCTAGTGATGCTGTTCAGGGTTCAGTTAAGTATTTAACAGAGATCATCTAGTTCAGTTTATCTTTGGATGATACTATATTTGCAGCACAGATGCCATTGTTTATTTGTTGGGGATCTGTAACATGTTAATGATTTTTGTGATCTGACAGGCCTACAGTTTTTAATTTAGTCAGAGACGTCTCCTATGGCTGTGAATGGGGGGGAGCAGGGGTTTACTAAGCTAAAGTAACTTTCCTTTAATAGGAAAAGTGGAGCATTCTTGTAGGTGCTTGAAAGATCCCGTAGTCCTGAAGTGCTTTATTTTTGCTCAAGCAAACAAAAATTAATGCCAGTTTACATTCTCTGGATGGTTGTATCTTTAGGTTCCAAATGTCTCTTTGGTGCTCAAATGCAACAGCAGATATTCCTTCCAACTGAGTAAGAAATGCAATCAAAATCCCTCTTTTCTCCACTGGCACTTTTCTAAATTTTAGCTGTTGTACAATGATCATTTGAAGAAAGTTTCCAATAGTGAGACAGACCATTCTTTTTCTTTTTGGAATGGCTCAGTCTCAGCCAGTCCTTTTGTGTTTTGCATATTGTTCTAGAGGATTGTGTATTTATTTGTTAATTTTGAGTTCAAGTGTTTTTGAGGCTGTGTATTTGACATAAGAAGACATGTTTCAAACTCCAAGGGCTTTCAGCATAGGGATATGATCTTGACAGTCATTGAGCTGAACCCCTCACCGGAGGTCAGGCCCCCACATATGCTACAGCCCCAAAAGAGAGTGTGAGTTCAGATAAAGGTTCAGGTGTGTTTTTGGCTTTTTCCATTTCTTTGATGGTTTATTATGGAAAGACTTTGCAGAATTTTTAAGGAAGGATTTGAATAAGAAGAGTTGGTTGTTTGGCACACAGCATGAGGGAGGCAGTTCTGGTCATAAGGGACAGCATGAAAGAAAAAGTCAGAAGTGAAGAGATCTCAGTAAGGGAGCACAGTGTTGATATTAAGATTGGCTTTTACTCTTACCCCCTTTTCATGATTTTGAGTATTTGAGTTCTAAATAGTGTCCTAGATTTGGGACAACGAAACTTGCTTACTGCAAGTCAAAGACCCAAGGCATTTGCTACATCTAGTTTAAGGTAGTCAAAAAGTTCATATATTTTAGGTTTGTGTATGATCTCTAGTATTTTTTCCACTCTACTCTGTGATGATTAGTCCTCAACTGGAGTATTGTGTCCAGTTCTGGACATCACATTTCAGGAAAGATGTGGACAAATTGGAGAGGGTCCAGAGAAGAGCAATAAAAATGATTAAAGGTCTAGAAAACATGACTATGAGGAAAGATTGAAAAAATTAGGTTTATTTAGTCAGGAGAAGAGAAGACTTAGGGGGGACATGATGATAGTTTTCAAGTACATAAGAGATTGTTACAGGGATGAGGGTGAAAAATTGTTCTTGTTAACCTCTGAGGATAGGACAAGAAGTAATGGGCTTAAATTGAAGCATGTGAGGTTTAGGTTGGACATTAGGAAAAACTTCCTAACTGTCTGGATAGTTAAAACACTGGAATTAATTGCCATGGGGAGGCTGTGGAATCTTCGTCATTGGACGTTTTTAAGAACAGGTTAGACAAACGCTTGTCAGGGATGGTCTAGTGATTATATAATTCTTCCTTGAATGCAGGGGACTGGACTAGATGACCCTTCCAAACCTGTACTTCTATGATTCTATGTAACTAGCTTTTTTGAAATAGAAGCTCATCATTTAGATCCAGCATTCCATCCTGGGATTTCCCTGGGATTTCTGGACTTGATTCATACTTCTCTTCCCTTTATAAGACATTTACATTCATTTTAAAAGTTTCCTTTCAGACTTTCACTTGTTAGAGCTACTTTGTCAACATTATCATTGATATAGCAGCCCACAGGAATAAGGGATTTTTCTTTCTTCCTTTTCTCTGGCTCTCTAACTTCCCTTCTCTCTGTATCGCATAAAAGCATCCTAGCTCAGCATCTTCTAATGCCTGTAATGGTTGTCCAGAATCTGTGCTTAACGATTAGCTTGCCTATGAGCTCTCCAGACTCCTTTCAGACTTTCTGTTATCTGAAATTTAATTCAATATGGCTTGCAAAAAAACAGCCTATCTTGCTTGGGACAGATTATAGAAAATCACGTTAAGCAGCAGAAGCTTTCTTTCCTTCAAGAAGATTCTGCTAGTCACCAGACAATTCTCTCTTATCCCAGGTGTTCCAACAAGAAGTGTGACAGCGAATGGGAATATACAAGTTCCAAGGGTCACATTTTCATCATTGGCAGTTGCATATGAAGAGAGTTTCTGTTTTCCTTCGTTAGAACTTCCCCATTATTGAGCACACCTGTTTTTAGTTTATTGGCATATAATGCCACTTTCTGCTAGAACATGGCTCCTGAGATCTCTTCAACAGCCAAATGACCCCTGTTAGAATTATTAAGGTTCTTTAAGCAGGGACTGCCACATTCGGGAGGAAGTAAAATGAAGCCCGTTGGGACCACCCCTCCCTTAGAACTCCCCCACACTCAAATCCAGAATTGTGGAGGGTTTTTGCAATATCAGCCCTATTCTTGCCAGCTTCTTTGAACTTGGAAGTAGGCATGTTTTGTAACAGGGCCTGACTTTTGCTCGTAGCTTGACTCTTGCTAACTAGCAGGACCTGACTACCTTAGTTCAGGCCTTAGGCCTCAGACCAGGCCCCTTATACCAGGCTTCATGTTTCACGCTGTCTTTCTACTACAGCTCCAATCCTCTCCCTCACAATTTCTTCATCTTGCCTTCACTCCATACCTGCCCCCTCATCTTCTCTTCTGTCTCCCTAATCTCTTACTTCCAACATCCCCCCCCTTCACTTTTCTTTCCATTTAGCTGATCCCCTCCCACTAAACCTGCCCCACCCAAAAATTGTGGAACTAACATGACATTTGCCACCATCACACCAATCGCTCTGCTTGCGTGTTATACCCCTTTCCCAACCCTGTGTGTGTCTTCCCTATTTAGATTGCAAGCTCTCTGTGGCACGGACTGTCTGATACTTTGTTATATGTGCCTAACATAATGGGGCCCCATTCTTGGGCGGCCCGTAGGCACCACTGCAATAAATATGATCAGTGATTAAGGATCTAAGGAAATCCTTCTACTAGGCTGTCAGATTCTTCTGCCTAATTTCCCATGTTGCTTTATCTAGACTAGTAGAGGTTCCAGGGTGGGTGGGAGAGGGGAGGAGTGGAATTATATTGACCCATTAATTTCCAGTGGATCCCCTGTAGTTGGGATTCGTTACCAAGTCCAGGGCTTTACCTTTATTTTAAAACGAGCGAACTCTATGTTTTGCTCCAGGCATTCAGATCATTGGACTTTTTGTTCAGGTGACTGAGTGCGAAGACGAATGTGTTCATGAGTGTAATGCAGGAGTTAAAACAGAGAAGGCCAGGTTAGCTGAAATGGTGTCTATTGGTATCCATATCTAATACTGCGAAGGAAGCTGCCTGGTGTCAAGACTGGAGAATACTGGGCCAAACTCTGAATTCCGTTTCACTGATGTAAATCCAAAGTAAGTTACACTAGTGTAAGTCCAGAGAAAATGAAGTCAGAATTTGGCTCCTTGTAATTAATGTCCTTCTAAACATTAATTTTGTTGGTAGTCTGGAAAAGTCAGCATTTGAGAGGTTAAAGCTGCATAAGGTTTCCTTTGGCTTTGAGTTTTGGATGTAGCTCTTTGCAGGTTCCATCTGAGCATGTAGGTATTGAAAGGACAGCCAGAAGTCCTTTTGTCATACAGTGAATTATAATGCAAAACTTGGCGTTTTTAAATGTCCTTACCACCATACACAGCTATGTTATATTATCATTCATACAGTATGTAATTGGGTATTTTATACAATATAACTATTTGATAATAAAACAATACTGGAATGTAGAACATTGTCACAGAGTTCTTTAAACAGTAGGATAGAGCAATAAAAATAAAGCCTTTTAACCTATATTTAACAAAAGATGTACTATCATCTCAGTCTTCATTTTTAAAGGAAGAGAATACCATTGTGTAAAAGCTGTTACTCCATAAGGCTTGCAAGTGAATCTTAGGACAAGTGAGAAATTTCCCTGAATGTACACCCAAGAACAAAAAAAGTTAAGAAATGCTGGACTGAGGCCAGGTAGTACCTTGTAGGTTAAAAGAGTAATTTTAAAATCAACACTTTTGTTTAACTCAGAACCACGGTAGTAGTTTCAGAGTGGGTGAAATGTGTTAAGAACAACCCCTTTTTCACAAAGAACATTGTCTTGTTATCTGTGCTAAAGTACTATGCAATGTTAGACATGTAAATCACTAGGGAGTTGCAAATAATCTAACCTTGATGTGACAAAAGCCTGAATAATCATTTAAAAACCTGATGGAGATAGAAATGGCCATAACTTGGTGATGTCCCATAATTGTCAGGAAGTCAGCCACAGAATTTACAATAGATCTTTTCCAAAAGATGAGAAGAAGACTTAAAATAACCTCTTAGCCTACTGTAAATTTCATATGCTTGCACTTCTGGTTGAGGGCTTTTGAATTATAATAAATCACTTCTGAAGTGCAACCAGGCAGTCACCCTGTCTGTCTTTTACATATTATGGGTTCAGTCTTGGCCTGAGTTGCGTCGTAGCACATCACCTCATGTTTTGTAAAACCACCTATTGTGAACATGTGTGGAAACGCAGTAGTTCATATCATAAGACACGTGCTCAAGCACACCCAGATTTGATCTCTACATGTAGATTTTAAACATTGCCTTTTGTCCTCTGCAGCTTGTCAGTTCACACAGGGCTATATAACCACCTACAGACCCTTTTATGATCTCTGCTTTTATTAGGCTATCCATGAAAAAAACAGTTGAATTATCCCTTAAAGTTATCTTCCTAGTAACAGTAAATTTGGTCCCAGTCATTAGTGTGGTCCTGTAGGTACGACAAAGGACTGGAAGTCAGGACATGAGCGTCCTAATCCTGGTTCTTCCAGTAACCAGCTCTATCAGCTTGTGCAAGTTACTTCCCCTCTATCTGCATCTGTTTCCCTTCCCACCCTTTGTCTGTCTTAACTCTTCCAGGGTAGGGAGGGACTGCTTCTCATTGTGTGTGTTTACAATGCAAGGCACAAATGTTGAGGCTTGTAGGTGTTACTTGAATAGAAATCATAATTAGTAATGTGAAATCTCTGCTTTTGTAAGAGATCTTAACTTTGCTGTTGGATAAGAGTGTGTAAGTTGTATTCACCGTTAATACAAAATCAAGCTCTGTGTTCACTGCAGTTGGACATTTTCCCATATTGCTGCTGGGTCTTCACCCAAATGCCAACAGTTTAACAATATCTACAGACTGTGGGATAACTTATGCATCTTAAGAGGCATAACCCAGCTGTGAGGGGGAGGAGGAGCACCAACAGAGAAGTGGTGCTAGAGGCACTGGGGAGAAAGCACAGTGAGAAGTGTTTCTTTCTCCTCCTTCAAAGGCTGGAGTGGGTGCTCCCTCCAAGAACAGGCAGAAAACTATAACATTTCTTGTAACATTTTCATCCTGTGGGTGATCTGTGCTGATATTCAGTGAGAATAAGAAGGGCACAAATGACTTGCCAGCTCCAGCTCGTTGTGTTTAGAATGCCTACGCCTCAGGTGGTGTTTGCTGCTCTCCCTTTCGCTAGTCTCCATGTTAGACACATAGGTCTGTTCTAAACTAAGAAAGTAAATTCTCACCTATGATTTGTATGTGCCAGTTATTTAATCTTGTGGTAACATTTGTTTTACTAAATACTGTCAGTGGGAGGTGCAACCAAAGAAGGGGCTATTGCTTTTTGATGAAAGTTTCTCCAAACAGCTGTGTGATCCCACATCTGGTCTCACCCTTTGTTTGTGACAACTCTGACTTTCAGTGGACTGGAGTTGGAACATGGAAAGCAAACCAGGAACTTCATATTGTTTGTTTGCCAGCTACTTTTCAAGCCCACCAATATAGTACTCCTTTTCGGACTATTATTTGCTGGTGGCTCTTTCAATTAAATGTCATAAACCTGTTTAACTATGTCTTTGACTTAGATTCAATATTGGCATTAGAGTGTATTTATTAAGTTGTCAAGGTTCCTCCCCCACTCTGAACTCTAGGGTACAGATGTGGGGACCTGCATGAAAAACCTCCTAAGCTTATCTTTACCAGCTTAGGTCAAAACTTCCCCAAGGTACAAAATATTACACCCGTTGTCCTTGGACTGGCCGCTACCACCACCAAACTAATACTGGTTACTGGGGAAGAGCTGTTTGGACGTGTCCTTCCCCCCAAAATACTTCCCAAAACCTTGCACCCCACTTCCTGGACAAGGTTTGGTAAAAAGCCTCACCAATTTGCCTAGGTGACTACAGACCCAGACCCTTGGATCTTAAGAACAATGAACAATCCTCCCAACACTTGCACCCCCCCTTTCCTGGGAAATGTTGGATAAAAAGCCTCACCAATTTGCATAGGTGACCACAGACCCAAACCCTTGGATCTGAGAACAATGAAAAAGCATTCAGTTTTTTACAAGAAGACTTTTAATAAAAAATAGAAGTAAATAGAAATAAAGAAATCCCCCCTGTAAAATCAGGATGGTAGATATCTTACAGGGTAATTAGATTCAAAAACATAGAGAACCCCTCTAGGCAAAACCTTAAGTTACAAAAAAGATACACAGACAGAAATAGTTATTCTATTCAGCACAATTCTTTTCTCAGCCATTTAAAGAAATCATAATCTAACACATACCTAGCTAGATTACTTACTAAAAGTTCTAAGGCTCCATTCCTGGTCTATCCCTGGCAGAAACCAGCATACAGACAGACACAGACCCTTTGTTTCTCTCCCTCCTCCCAGCTTTTGAAAGTATCTTGTCTCCTCATTGGTCATTTTGGTCAGGTGCCAGCGAGGTTACCTTTAGCTTCTTAACCCTTTACAGGTGAGAGGAGCTTTCCCCTGGCCAGGAGGGATTTCAAAGGGGTTTACCCTTCCCTTTATATTTATGACATAAGTATTTAATATTTAATTCTCGCTTTACCACAGTGATCTCAGACAGTATTTCCCTATACCTGAACTTGCTCCCTCTGCATTGCTAATTTTGGCCTCTGGTTAATCCCCAGCTTCCTCTTTCTTCTGTATCTGCACCAGCTATCTGGAAGAGAAGTCATCTCCCTCTCACCTCAGTGACTAACCAGTCCTTTTTAGAATGCAATTCCAAATCGCCATCTGCTAGCTTTGCCGGTTCCACATGCCTGAGTTTCCCCTTCATATCTCTCTGTCTGCTGTCCCCACCTGCGTTCATTTTTTGTAACATTTTACAACATTGAACACAATGACTGTGTGGTTATGTTTATATGAACCACTTGAAACTTAAATGGTCACAATTTTCAAATCTGGTGCCTAACTTTAAGTACCCAGGCCAAGATTTTCAAAAGTGACCAGTGATTTTTGGTACATCAATTTTTGTGTGTGCCCAGTATAAGACACTTTGAAGGGCCTTGTTTTCCAGAGGGCAGGTGCTCAGCACTTTCTGAAAATTACCAGTCACTTTCAGAAATCTTGACCCGATGTTTGAAACTTGGGCCTAGGGCAGAAGACACTTTGGGAGAAATCCATCCCTGGTATAACTCCATCAAAGTCATTTTGTTCAACACATTTTCCAGGCCTCACCAAATATCAGAACAACTTATTGTTTCTAAAGAGCATTTAAATTAATTTACCTGACTTTAAAATAGTTACATACATTGACTTTGTGTACATCTAAAGAGAGATATTTACAAATTAAATGCTGATTTTTAAATATAAGTTTCTTATTAGAATGATTAGGGGAAACATATTAAACAAATTAAAAATCCTTCAGTCTAGAACTGTCACTAGAGAAAAATAGTTGATAACCAAGCTTGAAATAGTGTAAGAAAGTGAGAAGGATGTTTAGTGCCTGTCACAATATTCTCGTGTCTTGGAACAATTCATTATCTAACCCTTTTTACCTGTAATAGTTCCGGATAAAAAGTGGCTTTTCTTGCCATCTGGAGATAGAATCCAGTTACTCCCAATAATGATAAAAAAAATCAATATTCTGATCCCCTCAGTGTATATTAAATTCAAAATGATCAATCAGAACATAGAAGATAAATCTATTAGATCAGTAGCAATTCACGGGCTCTATACAGAACTAGACATTTTGCAATCTTTTACGAAAAGATGGGTCGTAGGTTTTCTATCATTTGCATGAGGCAGGAGTAGCAAAAATCTTCACAGCATCTTATAACACAGTACTGAGGTAGTGAGAAAACATACACAACATTTTAATGTTGTGTTGCATTTTAATGTTCAGATGCATGAATCTGTAAGCACACAATGAAGTCTTGTACAAATAAGAACGTATTGTTTTTTTAATTACCTAAACCAAGACAAAAAGACAGAACAAACAGTAGTTTAGATAAAGTAAGAGTGTGATTCCAACCCTCTTACGTGTTCCTCAGTTAGGACAAAATTCAGCTGTCTGGTACATGCTATGGGTAAGATGCTCAACTGGTGTAAACATAACTCCATTGATTTCCAGGGAGATACTCTAGTTGACACCATCTGAGGATCTAATTATCCATCCATCCGTTCATCCAGGTTCATATAGTAACAGTTTTCTCCATTGTATCCAGGTTCATATACAAGGGGAAGTGTTAGTGCCATTGTACAAGACACTGCTGAGACCTTATCTGGAATACTTTGTACAAGTCTGGTCACCTATGTTCAAGAAAGATGAATTCAAACTGAAAAAGATGCAGAGAAGGTCTACTAGGATGATCAGGGAAGAGGAGAGCCTTCCATTGTATCTGAGCATTTATCTGATAAACTTTGCATGTAATGTTTCAGAGTAACAGCTGCGTTAGTCTGTATTCGCAAAAAGAAAAGGAGTACTTGTGGCACCTTAGAGACTAACCAATTTATTTGAGCATGAGCTTTCGTGAGCTACAGCTCACTTCATCGGATGCATACTGTGGAAAGTGTAGAAGATCTTTTTATATACACACAAAGCATGAAAAAATACCTCCTCCCACCCCACTCTCCTGCTGGTAATAGCTTATCTAAAGTGATCACTCTCCTTACAATGTGTATGATAATCAAGGTGGGCCATTTCCAGCACAAATCCAGGGTTTAACAAGAACGTCTGGGGGGGACGGGGGGTAGGAAAAAACAAGGGGAAATAGGTTACCTTGCATAATGACTTAGCCACTCCCAGTCTCTATTCAAGCCTAAGTTAATTGTATCCAATTTGCAAATGAATTCCAATTCCACAGTTTCTCGCTGGAGTCTGGATTTGAAGTTTTTTTGTTGTAATTTAACAACTTTCATGTCTGTAATCGCGTGACCAGAGAGATTGAAGTGTTCTCCGTCTGGTTTATGAATGTTATAATTCTTGACATCTGATTTGTGTCCATTTATTCTTTTACATAGAGACTGTCCAGTTTGACCAATGTACATGGCAGAGGGGCATTGCTGGCACATGATGGCATATATCACATTGGTGGATGTGCAGGTGAACGAGCCTCTGATGGTGTGGCTGATGTTATTAGGCCCTGTGATGGTGTCCCCTGAATAGATATGTGGGCACAGTTGGCAACGGGCTTTGTTGCAAGGATAGGTTCCTGGGTTAGTGGTTCTGTTGTGTGGTATGTGGTTGTTGGTGAGTATTTGCTCCAGGTTTGGGGACCGTCTGTAGGCAAGGACTGGCCTGTCTCCTAAGATTTGTGAGAGTGTTGGGTCATCCTTCAGGATAGGTTGTAGATCCTTAATAATGCATTGGAGGGGTTTTAGTTGGGGGCTGAAGGTGACGGCTAGTGGCGTTCTGTTATTTTCTTTGTTAGGCCTGTCCTGTAGTAGGTGACTTCTGGGAACTCTTCTGGCTCTATCACTCTGTTTCTTCACTTCCGCAGGTGGGTATTGTAGTTGTAAGAATGCTTGATAGAGATCTTGTAGGTGTTTGTCTCTGTCTGAGGGGTTGGAGCAAATGCGGTTGTATCGCAGAGCTTGGCTGTAGACAATGGATCGTGTGGTGTGGTCAGGGTGAAAGCTGGAGGCATGTAGGTAGGAATAGCGGTCAGTAGGTTTCCGGTATAGGGTGGTGTTTATGTGACCATCGTTTATTAGCACTGTAGTGTCCAGGAAGTGGATCTCTTGTGTGGACTGGACCAGGCTGAGGTTGATGGTGGGATGGAAATTGTTGAAATCATGGTGGAATTCCTCAAGGGCTTCTTTTCCATGGGTCCAGATGATGAAGATGTCATCAGTATAGCGCAAGTAGAGTAGGGGCGTTAGGGGACGAGAGCTGAGGAAGCGTTGTTCTAAGTCAGCCATAAAAATGTTGGCATACTGTGGGGCCATGCGGGTACCCATAGCAGTGCTGCTGATTTGAAGTTATACGTTGTCCCCAAATGTAAAATAGTTATGGGTAAGGACAAAGTCACAAAGTTCAGCCACCAGGTTAGCCGTGACATTATCGGGGATAGTGTTCTTGATGGCTTGTAGTCCATCTTTGTGTGGAATGTTGGTGTAGAAAAAGATCTTCTAAACTTTCCACAGTATGCATCCGATGAAGTGAGCTGTAGCTCACGAAAGCTTATGCTCAAATAAATTGGTTAGTCTCTAAGGTGCCACAAGTACTCCTTTTCTTTTTGCATGTAATGCCCTTGTTCTACTGCATCAGTGGAAGTTACAATTTTTGTGTTCCAACCTGATTGTAGATGCTTTGGTGGGCAATATAGGGAAGATGGATAGATTTTAACAACAGTTGTTAGAGGTAGAAGAATTGATGTTACAATGTGTACAGGAAATACAGAAAAACAGCAGAGCTAAAAAAAATCCAAGAAGAGTTCCTGAAAGTGTTAAAAACTTCCTTAAAAAGATACCAACCAATATTTTCAGAAGTGACTAGTGATTTTGAGAATCTCAATTTTTGTTGTTCAGTCTGAATCTTTCTTTGAAAATCAGGCCCCAAGATGTCTCAGGATGACCACTCAAAAATTGATGGCTCCCAAAATCACTTGCCTCTTCTGAGAATTTTGCCTTTTTTGGTCATTTGTATGAAATATAAATACTGCAAACTGAAGCAATGTTAAAAAAATTCTCATATGATGTCACACAAGAAAATATGGTTCTTAAGGGAAAAAAAGCTTTAACAAACAAATTCCAAAGTATCTGCTTGACTTATAGTAAAATAGTTCTGTGTTCTTGAAAATGTTTATTGGAAAATACATTACAAAACCTTGTAACAGCTGGAATATGGTGATCTAATTGCTGTTTCAATAACACTGTGAACATACAAACATATTTCCTGTGCAAAATGTCAAAAAGGCAGCAGTCAAAGGGAGTTTTTAAGCTTCAAAACAAAAAAAACAATGAGCTGATTTGTAAACATTTTATTTCTAAGGTTATTCTCTTTTTTTAAAAACAATAGAAGAAGAAAGGAACAGCTTTTGAGACATTGTAACACATCTTTCTATATAACACAGGAGCTGGAGAGAGCAGAGGATCACATTGACTATAAAAAACATTTAAGATGCATCAAGGATTCGTTCAAAGTTTGATGGAACTACTTTAACCAGTATTTTTTTCTGATTCAAACAACTAGTAAATCTTTGTTGTGAACATAGAGGCATAACCTCTAGTAATAAAGGAAAATATACATAAAGACCCAGGAATCTTTCATTATGAGAACATAAATTAGCATTTACTTTCATTTGCAATAATATGCCCTTTCTATTGATGTGGTTTACTTGCCATGTGATCAGGGTCAATGACAATATTTACTTTTACTACAGCTATTGACCAAGGTAAGTTTGGAGTCTCTGTTCTGGGTTGTATCAGGATTTAGAGTGACCTGGCAGTCCTGTACAATTCTTAGAACTAATTGGTTCAGGGGATAGTGTTTGTTCAGTTTGATTGTGTTCTGAAAGGACAGATTATAATTTAAAGGTACAGTTTGAATTCCCTTGTAGTTTTAGCAGTCAGGTGCACCAAGTGACTGTTAACTAGTCTATAATACAAACACTGAAACCTCCACATATATTGCAATAATAAACTTGTTGCAAGAATGATTTTAGTGCACATCAATCTTCACAAATCCTGTCTGTGTGGCAAAGCACACTAAAAACAAATCTCTGATAAAGAAATAAAATTATTAAATCAGTGCAAGCGTGTATCCCAGGAGATGGATACAATTGTCCTGCCTGTGAAATGTATAATCTTTTAGGGTCTGGTTCTCCCTCCGTTACATCCATATAAATCACAGGTAATCTCATTTAAGTCAATGGAGTTGCTTCAGGGTGAAATCAGAATCAGGCCCATAAAAATGAATACATCTGCTGTTTACCAAATTATGCCAATAGAATACAATAAAAACCTTCTTAAACGGGTATCTGATAAAGAAATAAATCTGTCTGAGGAATGAATTTACTTTTCACCAAGGCTATGCATTTGTAAGATTTCTACTGTATTGTGCTTGCAAATAACATTTATTTCTGTAGTGTAAATATGCAAGAATTCATTTTAATAAAAAGTAAGCCCTAAAATAAGATAAACCCCATGACTAGACTTGCATTGAAGATTTAAAGTGCATTCATCTGCTGTTTTTCTATATAAATATTCATTGGGTTAGTGCTCTCAGGTGTTGCAACTTTTTAATCTGCATTCAGATGGAGGTACTTTAATCAGAGAGTTCATAAAAGTCTCTAACTTTTTTCATAAAAAATAGAGTAGTAGATATAACAGAGGGTATCTAAAGCTTAAAAAAGCTAAACTGCCTCTCTAGGAAAAAAAAATAAACACCAAATGGCATTTTGTGCCATAATATCAATATTCTATTAAAAATAAATCTCTCACTGTTAGACCGAAGAGTCTCAAACAACCTTGTCACTTTACTGCAGTCTTCAGAGATGACTGATAATGGGTAAAAAAATCCCATAGCATCTGTTTACTGTGTTCTCACACAAACTGTTAGGAATATTTTTAAATGTCAGCAGTAATGTATGCATGTATTAGCTATCACAGATCAACTGCTCAACAAAGACAGCATCCATGCCACACTGGAGGCTGCTGGTATAAATTAGGGAGGTCAAGTGACAGAGATACAAGCAGAGTACTTTTTAAACCATATTGTATGTCTTGTGAAAACCAGAATACATTGTGCAGTGTACTGCAGTTAACAGTAGTGCTAGGAATGGAGTTTGAATACCTTTAAAATAGCTAAGTAGGATTGTGGTAAATATTGCAATTGCAAGAAGGTTAACTGTGAAAGACACTAAATGTAAGGTCAGTGTGGGGGGAAAGAAAGCAACATGATTTAGGCTACATTTTGCATTAGCAAGGTATCCGATTTCATTTGGCACCCTGAGCATTCATCAAGTATTGAGAGTCATAGGTGCAATTGCTGACTAAACAATGTTTGTGTGACAGCATTGTTAGCAGCTGCTATATTACTTGACAATTCTGCACTATTTTACTTAGGTATGGAACAGGGTATGTTGTCCTGGCAAAGTCATTGTACTACAAGCCACTTTTTGAGCTGAAATTCGTAAATCATTTTCCCCCTTCTACTAGGCAATAGAAACATCTTTTTTTTAAAAAAATGTGTGCATTTTGTTTCTTGTTTGCTTCTAAGGGGATAAACTGTTGACTGCTAGTTCTGCAAAGAATATTTTAAAAACATTTCCAAACGTTTTTGTAACCTTGGCTTCTGCCCCTTTTTTGTCCACTTTAATGTGAAGTTGTGTAAAATTTAATCAGTTAGTTAAAGTGTGTTGAGCTTTAAGGGAGAGCTGGCTGATAAATGAGAGAGAAATGACAATCCAAATGCATTAAAAAGAGTCCCTACATTTATTCCATTGTCTTGTTCATTACTGGTCACTACAGACCCTATCTTGCGAGCTGCTCTGTATAGGCAGATCCCTGTGCCCACACAAGTGCCCCACTGACTTCCAGGGGACTCCCTCCAAGCAGGATCTTCCTAATTTGATCTAATTGCAGGACCGGGTCCATTGCGTTTAAGCATGAGTGCAGTGGGACACTATGCACTCATGCAGACCTGATTCAGCAAAGGACTAAAGTACATGTTTAACTTTACACGTGTGACTTGCCCTGTTGATTTCAAAGTGCCTTAGGAGCTGTCCTGGATCAGGGCCAGAATGCCTGGTATATCAGAATTCGTTGTACACGTTCTGCTTTGCTGCTCACTCCCTCTCCTGGTGAACATTTTGGAACGGCCTGTAAACACATGCCACGTACAGTATAGGGCATCTGGCCTTTAGTGAGTTAAGGAGACTCCACTAAGCATTCCTTAGAGAGTCTGCTGTCCTGACATTTCTTTTATGTAGGTCAGGCCTGTGATGGCTGATGGGCAGCTTCCATACATCCATAGTGGCCTTTAAAGCAAGTAGTGTTTTTAAAAAGCCAAAAAGAATAAAGATAGATCAAGGACATAATGTTCTTGATTAATAAGACTAAAATCCCTGAACAACAAAGAGGTTTTTTTATTCTTTATTTATCTAGATCGTTTGGCCAACTGGGAGCCCGGAACTCAGCTGGTTAGCTGTGGGTTTGAAACAGGTTTCTTTGTTTATGTAACTCTTTAAGCTATGTTAAAATATATAGATAAGTAGATTTTATTCTTCATTGCAAAATGGCCATCCAGATTCACTGGAAAATTATTTTAGGTGCAGAGGCAGGAGAGTGCAGTGGAGTGTCCTCCTGTGGGTCTGAGAAGCCCTGATCCAGATAATTAAAGAAAAAGGCTTCTGGCCAGCTTTTCAGTTGGGTAGTTTGGTTGGATCATAGCAGAGCTGCGATCCAATTCTATAACTTCCGGAGTGGGTAACTGCAGTTGATTTAGAGCCCTGTGAAAATAATTATTACAGTCATCATGGAACACCTTGCTGAACTAACAGTATATTAAACTGCAGAATAGGAAACAAGTAAAGGTATTGAGACTGGAGTTGAATGGGTGTCTTTAAATGTTTTTACTAGAATAATTTGTCTTTAGGATCGTTAGGCTAGCACTTTCTGAATCCAGGCAGAAGCAATTGGTGAGAGAAGTTTTGTGGTCAGGAAAATAAAAACTTTGAAAGCAGACTGGAGAAAATGAAAACACTCCTAAAGATAGAAAAAAGTTCTGTAAAACAGAACAGAATGAGGGACCAAAGCTGACCACGCAGGAGAAAATGATATCTTTGAATGCCATATCTTGAGAAACACTCTTACCTTGAGAGATGAGCTAAGTACACATCTGGAAAAGAAGGGATTTCCTTCCCTGCATAACTATAAGGCATTAAGTTGCTCCACTGATAAGAAATTTAAGAAGCAGGACTGTATAAGTTAGAATATTGGGCGGAGTGGGGGAAAGCTACCTTAGATTTATTACTGGTATACAGGCATGTCTTGGGAAGAGAACTGTATGGGAAAACCCAAATATAACAACAGCCTACAGCAAAAGTCTCACAGCATGCATATGAGAGTTCCATAGGGCTAGATTCTGCCACTCTTACTCATGCTGAGTTGTACCTTACTTGGCAAGTAGTACTATTAACAGGCTTCCTCGTTCCTTCTTAAATTTCCATTATGTAGTCAGTTCCAGGACATAATCTTTTAGGCATAAAACAAGTTAAATCAAATAGTCTGTTGTAAAATACTGGTTGTGTTATCTACCAAAATTATATCACCTTTCTGAGCACACCTCAGAGTGTACAGCTGGGAAAGGAGAGGACTCTGTTTACCCTTTTGGGAACTGTGTAACTTTGATGTATCCCTATAAAAAACCAAAACACAACTACTCCCTTTTTTCTTGCAGTCAAATAAGCTAGCCAGCCTTCCTTGTTTCCATTCTTAAGGAGCTGCACTGATTTGCACCAGTTGAGAAGCTGGCCCTGTATATATATATTTTTAAAAGCAAATGATGTCTGTAGCTTTTTATTGACACTGGGCAGATTATTTGAAAGCAATTTGTCAAACCCTTCCTATTTTTGTTACTCACAACAGTCTGTCGTTCTGAAATGGAGAAGGTATCTCTGTATGGTACACAATAGCCCTTATTGCCATGGTACAATGTATATAAGGAACTTGCTCAGCAATCAGCAGAGTGGAAAATAGGGTTTTTTCTTGCTTCTGAAGGAACGCATCCATGAAGCAGCAAAAGTCCATTTGCAATACCATCACAATTGATGTGTCCTTTCAACTTCACTGCTGCCTCTTGATTGGCTGGCCAATCCTTATACCACGGGAGATTCTGGAAAGTCCCATGGACCAACTCAGTAAATAACTTCCACTGATATACATGTAATAAGGCTGTTCCTAAATTTGGGTTTTCTGTGTAGTTCTCTTTTCAGGACACGTCTGTACAGCAGCGATAAATCGAAGGCAGCCTTCTTCCCAACATCACACTCTTCTTTCTTTCTTGCATTAATGTATTTGCAGATTAATGGAAGTCTGGAATGTTTAAGTACTGATAACTGTTTGTGTTTCTTAAAAACATTTTCCTGGGTGTCTCATCTGGAAATTTGGGATGGTCATCGCTCTGTTTCCAAAAAAAGATGAGACGCTAATGTTTATATATTTTATATATGAGCGAGAAAAGAATCATTAACCCATCCTGCTGTTAAAAATACGGTAATCAGGCTAGAATTGGGGGGGGGGGGAGGGGAGAGGGGAAGGAGGTATATGTTAAGACCCCCAAATCTGTTACTGGTTTAAATGTGGTTGCAATAGTGAATGTCTCTTGACATCTCATCACCACCTCAATGTATCTCTGATATGATTGGGATCCCTCAATATTCAGTTATCAGGCAGTGAAGCAAATGCAAAAACAGCTGTGTTCTTTACCTGTCCATTTGCTTTATGATGCTACTTCGTATTTTTATACTTTCTATCCAAGGATCTTGAAAGTGCTTCAGGCATTAATGAACTAAGTGTCTCAATACCCATGCCAGGCAGGTAATATTATCCCTCTCTATAAGTGGGGAAACTGAGGAAGAAAGCAGTGCTTTTGAACATTTTACCTATAACCAAAGTCCCAGTTTTCAAAAGTGATTTATGCACTTAGGAACCTAAGTCTGATTGAAAGTCAGTGGGATTTAGGCTCCTAAGTGACTTACTCAAGGTCAGTCTGTATATCTAAGATTATTTCTGCAGAACTCAGTCTGTTCCATAGATACTAACACAGCCCAGGTTTCCTGATTCCCAGTAATCTGTTTTAACTACAAGATTACACTTTTTCTCCTTGCTTTGCTGAAGAGGCATGATCTTGAACACAGCCCTGATTCCCCCTGCAGTCCTTTGTTACTTTGCTGGGATGGTTTCAAGAAGAGCTCTTGACTCACCCCAATGGCTTGAGTTTCATTCACAGTGACCCTGGCTATGGACAGCATCTCACCAAGTAAACTATTTTAAAAAATGAAATGAACACCAACCTTGAAACTAAACATTCACAGAGTGAGGCACATGAAAAATTTAACAGTGACAATATCAGAAATCCCACTGCATCAAGCATGGGGGAAGATAAAATGAACATGGTGATGGGCACCTTAGAAATATCTCAGATAGATGAGGCATCATCATCTAGCGATTAAAATGACTGTCTGTGTGTCGGGAGACATGGATTCTACTACTGACCTTGCCACAGGCAAGCTCTGTGGTCTTCTCTGTGCCTCTCTTTCCCCATCTGTGTAACTGAGATAATACAGTACTTACATACCTGATTTGTAGGACAGTTATGAAGATTAGTTCTGTTTGTAAAGCATTCTGTATGCGCAAAGCACTATATAAGTGACATGCTAGAAAGAGAGGGCCAAATTCTAGTCTTATTTATGGTGTAAATTAGTTCACTGACTCCAGAAGAGTTACTCTGGACTTACTACGGAATTTGGCCTGCAAATAGATGGCTATCTTAGTTTGGAGAAAATGTAAGAAGCAGGTTTTGGTCCGTTTTGTTTCAGTGCTTGCTTTCTTCACAGACCGGGTTGCCTCAGATATTTAAGCTTTTTTGGGGAGTGCCCTACCCAGCTTGCTGGGAATCTATTACCTCATGCTCAGGCTATCAATGGTCTCATCTATTGCCTTGTAGTTGATGATGAATCATACTGAACAACAGTGATTTACAGTTTGTAAATGTCTAACTTAATTCTACATTGTTTAGAAATCAATACTTAATGTGAATTGATTATATTTCTACACCCTGAGATCTTTTGTTAAGTAAAGGGCTGACTCTGGCAGTGGTAGATGAAGATCAAATTTCTCCATTAAAAAAAAAAATTCTAGGAAACATTCCAATCAGTTGGATGACATCTAGAGATGTGTATGGGCAGTCTTGGCCCAATGCTGAAATATTAGTGTTTCTTCTGCTTTGAACCTGAGTATCCTGTTCTGATCTTACTTATGCTGATTTTGACACCAGTTAAAACAATGGAGGTGCATCCAATTTACACCAGTGTCACTGACAGTAGAATCAGTCCCCAAATCCCGGAAGTTACATGTTGCGGGGCCAATTCTTGGCTACCTTGTACCTTATATGTTGATTTACAAGGTGGATGTAAGACATAAGGTGCAAGGCAGTGGAGAATCAGACACTCTGTCATTAAAACTAGAGAGCACTGGGCTAGTAGTCTGACTTGTAAATGGAAACTCTTGAGTTTCACCCCCAGCATTTACATTGACTTCCTCTGTGGCCACCGGCAAATCAGTTAATCTATTTACCTCAGTTTCCTATGCTGCAAAATGAGGATAACAGTAATACATGCTTAACTCCCAAAATTATTGCAAGAATTAATGATTTAGTACTTGTAAAATGCTATAACTGAATTTGGAAAATTAGTTCCAAAGCTTCCTGACTGCTAAGTGATTCTTTTTGCACTGAAAATGCAGGTATTGGAAGATCTGTAATTTTCCTTTTTAGGATAGCATCCACTGACTTTAAGGAAGAGCCAGGCAAGTTGGTGTTATTGAGTACAAACCAGAACTTAATGATTCAGTAAAGTCAGAGTATAGATTTCTTACCTTCTAGATAGGGACATAAACTATTTACTTTGAGTAATTGCAGGAGCTAAGAGGGTTTTCTAAAATTCCTCAGCTCTTTTGTGTTCACCATAAATCTGAGGCTGTGAGGTGATCAGCAAGCTTATTTACTCCCGAATACAAAGCATGAGTAAAATGTAAAAGATGTAGTTTTCCTTTCAAATGTCTAAAATCACAGATTTAATACAACTCTTACAGTCACAGTGGACAGTCAGCATGGTATCAGATATTGATTAGTAATTTATTTTGCAGTAAGATGTTGTCATTCTCTCTACTAAGCATCTGCATGTCCCTTTTCATATTTTTCTCACCTTGTGCTAAGTTTTCAATGTCACTGAGTCACTGAGTACTGTTCCTGCTCCCCCACCCTTTCTTGAGAGCAAGTCACTTCTCGTGTAGGTGAAGTCTGTTTCTCTAGAATTCAGTAGCAGCCACAGTTTTCAACATAATATTTGCTGGGTTAGCCTTTGATTAAAAATAAACCAAAACAAGAACAACCTTTCTGTGGATGAAATGTGATCTTGAAATTATGTATTGATGACATTATCAGAACTTGGCCCAGTCCCCATTTCTGGGCAGACACCAGTGTGTTGTGAGTAGAGCTTAGTGGTTGCTGAATCCTATGTGCTTCTAAGCCCTCTGGGTCTGAGTAGTAACTTGTCACTGTTCCTAATTCTGGCACACTCCCTGCACAGACCCCAAGTCAATCACCCCTCAGCAGCAGTGGGACCTCACAGTCTGGCTGCCTTAGACCATGGAACCAGTGCCACAGCCTTTCTATGTCCCCAGCTGCTTAGATATGTTCCCCCAGAGTCCATTTGGATGTGGAGTTCTGTTTCCTTGTTTAAACCTTTCAGGAAGAATGCGGAAGGAAACCAAGGAACTCAAGCATAGCAACGGAATTCCTTAACCACACATACTTTACAAACACAGCACATGCAAGCGTGACACATCTTTGAAAAACAACAGTGTTGAACACATCCCGCAAAGTCTGATCTTGCTCCTCCTGTGAGTCCTGGGTTTGATCAGCATGCTCAGGCTAGCAAGCCTTTCCTACCTCCTTTGCCTAGTCTTCTAGTAAGTGGCATTGGTCTGACTCCTTGTTTAGAGAAGAACCACTCTTTAAAACTGCCTGTGTGCACCAGTAAGGGGCCTTCTGGACTTCTGTGTAGAGTCAAAGTCAATGGTCCTACTGGTAGAAAATCCATTTTTCCAGTAGGGAAGACTCATTCACTGTTGATGGCCCTTGATTGCTCTGTTATAGCTTCTCAAGAATAGTCTTTCCACAAGGTATCAATTTCCTGTTCCAAAATGGATGCTCTGATCCATAAAGGAGGCTGCAATACAACATGACAGTCCCACTCCAAAATGAAGACTACAATCCGAGGTACAGCGCCTGAAACAAAATGGGGTTCTCAATTAAATACAGACACATATAAAAGAATTAATATGGATGTATTGGTTTATTTTCATAAATATAATGGATTAGTGTTCCTCAGAGTATATATATGCCACCTTTATTTGTGCTATACTGTATGTGGATTTCAGAGTAACAGCCATGTTAGTCTGTATTTGCAAAAAGAAAAGGAGTACTTGTGGCACCTTAGAGACTAACCAATTTATTTGAGCATAAGCTTTCGTGAGCTACAGCGCTCAAATAAATTGGTTAGTCTCTAAGGTGCCACAAGTACTCCTTTTCTTTTTACTGTATGTGGAATCTTTTTTCCTTCTTAACAAAATTGTATATGTGCATGTGTATAAGGGGGCTGGTAAGAATCCTCTCACACAGCTTGCTCCTTTTTAGGGATAATGTAAAACTGGGCCTTCTTGTAAGGTTCTAAAATATCCAGTTAATTTTTCATATCTTTTTTTCACCCTCATTTTTGTATAGTTCTAGGTTTCTGATAGAATTTGGGAGTAATGAAATATCCTGAAAGAGCCAAATTGGAAGCAGAAAATATGAGAAATATCAGAGTCTTTTCTCATGGATTTTCCAGAATATTCCTACCAACTCAAAGGGTTAGTTTTGTTCAGATGAGTATCCATGCTCCATGTTGATCAATTATCAAACCAAAGCTGAACTCTCCTTGATATTCTTCTATTCCTAAATCTTATTTTCCTTAATATGTTTGTTTTTCCTCCAACTTGTAAACCCTTTTGTTTTAAGGACAGAATTAATTTTAGATCTGAAATATTCTAAATTATCAGCAGCTTTAATGAAAAAGCATTAGACTGAAATTCAGTGTTAAAAGCTAGAATCCACTGTAAGGTATGTTCTCCTTTCAATGAATCTGCAGAACTCCCCTTAAGTTTACAAAACTGTAATACAATGAACTTTGTATGCTATCACATTTGTCAGATGAAACTGACTATGCATTGATTTTAATGCCATAGACAATGTCATCAAGTCTTATTTGTAATGAAAATATGAAAAACTGTGTCAGCTAGCTAAGGAATGCAACAAACTTCAAATTTTCCAAAAACACCTAATTACATATTCCCTGTCCTGAAAGAAAAGTCCTATCTGATGCCCAGAAACAGAGAGGGCATGTTAACAAATATTGGTACAGGGATAAACTTACTGTATTTCCTGCATGCTAGTGACTAATTATCCTGTTATTAAACTAAAAACTGTATGAATTAATGTATTAAATGAAAACATATGTTCTACATCTATTTATGCTAAAACAGCATGCACTGAAATTCTTCACAAATAAATACCTGATAAAGGAATTAATTGACTATACAAGATTATCCTCTTGATAGATCATCACTAGTCCTACACAAGAAACACCTTCTATTAAGAGCAGAATAAGGACAAATTTGTTGTCCATCCTGGATATTTTTAGATTGTATGGACATTTTTCAGATTATGGTCCATTATTCCTAACATGTTAATAAGCAGAATTGACTGTAAAATATTACATTGCATTTACCTCTATTTAATATTCTACATATATGGGGGGGAGTATTACTGATTACACAGTGTTCAATTTTTAATATCACACCAGTATGTCATGTTTATAGATGGATACTGATGTGGCATCAATCTCTGAACTGAAAAGCGATTTTTATTGGTTTTTATATAGTGTGTGTGTGTGTGTATATATAGGGATCATTATATACGTCAGAACAGAAAATAAGGCACTTCATCTGAAAGGTATTAAGTTTATCAAAATTCCATGGCCTAGAAAAGGTAAAATTCTATGGTGTTGTATACAAAAAAGTTCCACTAGTATGTTTTTGCCTTTTGTCAGGCTTTGACTAAAACAATTGGAATAGAATGATATATTTGTGTTGTCTCAATCTGAAATTAAAAAGAGGCAGGGATGTCAGCACAAGCAAAGAACACTACAGCCTATATACTTGAAGATGAACTATGCCTGTTTACCGTTTTGCAATCTTTTAACCAGTTCGAGCATTAAAATTGATGAAACTATGCGGCAGTCCTATTTTTTGTGTGACCTGTAGCTGTTTCTTGTATTGTGATCTTCAGACTTTAGTGTGCAGGCAAATCAAAGTGCTAAAGTTTCAGCCTGATTTTGATGTCACTTACATCACATTTTACACCAGTGTAACTCCATTGACTTCAGTGGAGTTACTCCTGATTTCTGCGAGTATAAGAGAAAGGAGAATCAAACCATCTGGCATTGTCAATTATAGGAGTAAAGTGCTAGTTTTTAATGCATATATAGCTCATGGCCTGTTTATTACAGCCAGGATGCTAACACTATTGAATGTTCTACAGATAACCAGAATAGATGCAGTGTGAAATTCTGTCTCCACTGAAGTTGATGGCAAAACTCCTCTTGACTACAGTGGGGCCAGGATTTCATCCTTACTTTTTTCCTAGTGATCACACATTCTTTAAAGGACAGCAGTGTATGCCAGAATAAAAAATAAAGACATCTGTAGCTCCCATAAAGACATCTGTAGCTCCCATAAAGACATCTGTAGCCATGTCTTGTGGAAATAAAGAGGATGGAACAAGGTCACGAACAAGGTCAGCTCCTCACGAACAAGGTCAGCTCCCAGACTACTGCACTGGGCAGCACAGTATGGGGAAGAGATGGCCAGCCCTCTGTGGAGATAGAGGTGGTTAGGGACTATTTAGAAAAGCTGGACGTGCACAAGTCCATGGGGCCGGACGAGTTGCATCCGAGAGTGCTGAAGGAATTGGCGGCTGTGATTGCAGAGCCATTGGCCATTATCTTTGAAAACTCGTGGCGAACCGGGGAAGTCCCGGATGACTGGAAAAAGGCTAATGTAGTGCCAATCTTTAAAAAAGGGAAGAAGGAGGATCCTGGGAACTACAGGCCAGTCAGCCTCACTTCAGCCCCTAGAAAAATCATGGAGCAGGTCCTCAAAGAATCAATCCTGAAGCACTTGCATGAGAGGAAAGTGATCAGGAACAGCCAGCATGGATTCACCAAGGGAAGGTCATGCCTGACTAATCTAATCGCCTTTTATGATGAGATTACTGGTTCTGTGGATGAAGGGAAAGCAGTGGATGTATTGTTTCTTGACTTTAGCAAAGCTTTTGACACGGTCTCCCACAGTATTCTTGTCAGCAAGTTAAGGAAGTATGGGCTGGATGAATGCACTACAAGGTGGGTAGAAAGCTGGCTAGATTGTCGGGCTCAACAGGTAGTGATCAATGGCTCCATGTCTAGTTGGCAGCCGGTATCAAGTGGAGTACCCCAAGGGTCGGTCCTGGGGCCGGTTTTGTTCAATATCTTCATAAATGATCTGGAGGATGGTGTGGATTGCACTCTCAGCAAATTTGCGGATGATACTAAACTGGGAGGAGTGGTAGATACGCTGGAGGGGAGGGATAGGATACAGAAGGACCTAGACAAATTGGAGGATTGGGCCAAAAGAAATCTGATGAGGTTCAATAAGGATAAATGCAGGGTCCTGCACTTAGGACGGAAGAACCCAATGCACAGCTACAGACTAGGGACCGAATGGCTAGGCAGCAGTTCTGCGGAAAAGGACCTAGGGGTGACAGTGGATGAGAAGCTGGATATGAGTCAGCAGTGTGCCCTTGTTGCCAAGAAGGCCAATGGCATTTTGGGATGTATAAGTAGGGGCATAGCGAGCAGATCGAGGGATGTGATCGTTCCCCTCTATTCGACATTGGTGAGGCCTCATCTGGAGTACTGTGTCCAGTTTTGGGCCCCACACTTCAAGAAGGATGTGGATAAATTGGAGAGAGTCCAGCGAAGGGCAACAAAAATGATTAGGGGACTGGAACACATGAGTTATGAGGAGAGGCTGAGGGAGCTGGTTTTGTTTAGCCTGCAGAAGAGAAGAATGAGGGGGGATTTGATAGCTGCTTTCAACTACCTGAAAGGGGGTTCCAAAGAGGATGGCTCTAGACTGTTCTCAATGGTAGCAGATGACAGAACGAGGAGTAATGGTCTCAAGTTGCAGTGGGGGAGGTTTAGATTGGATATTAGGAAAAACTTTTTCACTAAGAGGGTGGTGAAACACTGGAATGCGTTACCTAGGGAGGTGGTAGAATCTCCTTCCTTAGAGGTTTTTAAGGTCAGGCTTGACAAAGCCCTGGCTGGGATGATTTAACTGGGAATTGGTCCTGCTTTGAGCCGGGGGTTGGACTAGATGACCTTCTGGGGTCCCTTCCAACCCTGATATTCTATGATTCTATGATTCTATGATATGTAATAAACAGTGTCAGTGAAATTTCAGGATTTTTTTCCTGAGTCAGTGTGAGACTAGGGGTGAACCAAAGTAGTTTGACAAAGTGTGGTTGCTGCTCCAAACGAGTATTAACCGGCCTCATGAGATTGTAGTATAGTACTACCTCCAGATCATTGACCAATGTGTGTCTAAACAAGGCTTTCCAAAATGATCCTTCTGGCAGTCCTATAGAAATGCCGATTGAGTGGATATGAAATGATGTTTGACACCATTAATATCCATCGTGCTTGCTCTCACAGAGACAGAAGACCTTGGACTGTTCTCCATTCCCTTCATGTACCTCGATAGATTTTCCTTCCTGCATAATTGTTTACACTGGTCCTTGTTTGATCTTGTATATTAAATTATGACGTGCTTTTCACTATCAGAGTCCCCGACAGCATTCAGGAAACACCCACATAAGCAGGTTACCATGGAATCGCAGAAAATCAACATCTCTATAATTCTGTCTGCTAACAGTTAGATCCTGTACTGTGATCCCTCATTGGTTGGAGTTAAATAAAAAGTCAATGAAATTAAGCAGAACAGGGCTTTGTTTGATGCACCATTTCCAGCTTTCACTCCCACTTCCAAAACAACCCTTGGGAACTGCACAAACATCTGGCAAAACTGTCCAGTTGCATCTATATGATCTGTGATGATAATCACTATGGTGGCTGCATAAAAAACTCTCAGGATCTGATGTTTTTTCCAATTTTTTTTTACAGGGGTGTGTTTTGAGAAAAACGTGCAAAGTTCTTCTTTTCTTTTTCTTTTTGCTTAAAAAAGGTCAAACTGCTTTTGAACAAATAGTCCAATTTTCAAATGAAAACCTACAATTTTTGAAAGTCTGGAATGGAAGTGGACTAATATCACAATAGTTCCATGCTATCACCTTTGCTTGCTGCTAGCATAGCATTTCCAGGCATGCTCTCTCAGCTCCTGCCGCTTTCAAGTTGATTTGTGTTACTAACTTTCCATTCCCTCACTCCATAGAATTTCAGGCACCACTGTAGCACTGGAGCTTGATAAATCCTGCTCAGGCTTGTTTTTCATGGAGTTGGAAACTTGGGGCACTGTTTAATTGGGGTGAGGGATGGGGTGTGTGAGAGGATCTGGGGCACCTTACAGAATTTGGATGGCATCAGGGATGTGCCATGTCCCTTTGACTGTTATTCATGCATGCACGGTGGCAGTAAGTTATAAACCTTTTTTGGGGTATAACATAGTCCCTCTCATCCCAGTGGGACCATCCAGTTCCTCTAGCCAGCGTGTGGAAGTGGAGAGCTATGGCTCCATCCGCTTCTTCAAGAAGGGGAGTTTTGGATGCACAGTCCCTACTTCCCCATCCACACCTGCAGCCATAATCAGGCAGGTCCTACACAGCCTTAATCAGGCAGGTCCTACACAGCCATATGGGAGGGCCCTTATTTCTCTTTCTCCTCTGCATTTTCATGCATTGATAATTTAAACAGTAATAAATCACCAGGACCAGATGGTATTCACCCAAGAGTGATGAAGGAACTCAAATATGAAATTGCAGAACTACTAACTGTGGTATGTAACCATCATTTAAAATCAGCCTTTCTACCAGTTTGACTGAAGGATAGCTAATGGAAATTTAAAAAAAAAGGCTCCTGAGTTGATCCTGGCAGTTATAGGCCAGTAACCCTAACTTCAGTACCAGGGAATTTGGTTGAAACTGTAGTAAAGAACAGAATTATCAGACCCATAGATGAACACAACATGTTGTGAAAAAGTCAACATAGCTTTTGCCTCATCAATCTATTTGAATTCTTTGAGGGGGGTTAACAAATACGTGCACAAGGGTGATCTAGTGGCTATCTTGTCCTTGGGCTTTTAGAAAGCCTTTGACAACGTCCCATGTTGGAGGCTCTTAAGAAGATTAAGCAGTCATGGGATAAGAGGGAAGGCCCTCTCATGGATCAGTAACTGATTAAAAGATAGGAATAAATGGTGGGAGAGAGGTAAATAGTAGGGTCTCTGAAAGATCTGCACAGGGACCTGTGCTGTTCAATATATTCATAAATGATATGGAAAAAGGTGTAAACAGTGAGGTAGCAAAGTTTGCAGACAATACACATGTACTCAAGATAGTTAAGTCGAAAGCTGACGGCAAAGTATTACAAAGATCTCACAAAAATGCGTGGCTGGGCAACAAAATGGCAGATGAAATTTAGTGTTGATAAAAGCAAAGTAAGGCACATTGGAAAGCATAATCCTGACTAGATGTACAAAATTAGCTGTTACCATTCAAGAAAGAGACTTTAGAGTCATTGTGGAAAGTTCTCTGAAAACATTTGTTCAATGTGCAGTAGCAGTCAAAAAAGGTATCAATGTTAGGAACCATTAGAAAAGAGAGAGATAATAAGACAGAAAATATCATGATGCCATTATATAAATCCATGGTATGCCCACATCTTGAATGCTGCGTGCAGTTTAGGTTGCTCCATCTCAAAATTAGAATTGGAAAAAGTTCAGAGACGGGCAACAAAAAAGATTAGGGATACTGGACAGCTTCCATATGAGGAGAGATTAAGAAGACTGGGACTGTTCATCTTAAAAAAGACATGATTAAGGGGGGATATGATAGAGGTCTATAAAATCATGAATGGTGTGAAGACCAGGGGATGCAACCCGATGCTGTGGGATATTGGACAGCTTCCGTATGAGGAGAGATTAAGAAGACTGGGACTGTTCATCTTAAAAAAGACACGATTAAGGGGGGATATGATAGAGGTCTATAAAATCATGAATGGTGTGAAGAAAGTGAATAAGGAAGTGTTGTTTACCCCTTCACATAACACAAGAAGCAGGGGTCACTGAATGAAATTAATAGGCAGCAAGTTTAAAACAAACAAAAGGAAGTATTTCTTCACACAACACACAATCAACCTATGGAACTCACTGCTGTGCAATGTTGTGAAGGCTAAAAGTATAACTGTGATCAAAAAAGAATTAGATAAGTTCATGGAGGATAGGTCCATAAGTGGCTATAAACCAAGATGACCAGGGGATGCAACCCGATGTTGTTGGTGTCCCTAAACCCTCTGTCAGAAGCTGAGACTGGATTTTGGATCACTCGATAATTGCCCTGTATTGTTCATTCCCCGTGAAGCATCTGGCACCAGCCACTGCGGGAAGTCAGGATGTGGGTCTAGATGGACCATTGGGCTGACATAGAAGTGCAGTTTTTAAGTAGTATCAGGGCACAATGTAGCTTAAAATGTTTATTAAACTTAGCCACTAGAGGTGAGATTTTCAAAAGTGCTAAATAATGGCCTAATTCTGCTCCCATTAATGTAGTGGTAAAACTCCCCATGTGATAACACTATTTAACAAACTGTATAAAGTAAAGTCATTCTTGGGGAAACAATCATTTTAGTATAGCATTGATGTCACACAGGATCTTCAGCATTTTGATGGTAAATTCATGCAACTGCCCTGAGATAAAATGGATCAGCATTGTGTAAACATACATAGTGAAAATAAATATATGTGTGTGTGTGTGTGTGTTAGTTCTTTAATGACGAGAGATGTAGCAGGACCTATAGTTGCAGGGGGGAGGCATAGCTCAGTGGTTTGAGCATTGGCCTGCTAAACCCAGGATTGTGAGTTCAATCCTTGAGCGGCCATTTGGGATCCAGGGCAAAAATTGGGGATTGGTCCTGCTTTGAGCAGGGGGTTGGACTAGATGACCTCCTGAGGTCCCTTCTAACCCTGATATTCTACAAGGACATAGAATGCAGTTTATAAAAAAAAACAGAAAAACAAGAATTTTCTCACCAGAAACTTTGAATCAAAAATTTTTGTTTAAATGTTTTGATAGAAAAAATTGTTTCCCACGGGAAGTTTTGAACTAATTTGAAATGAAAATTTTGAATTCACATTAAATTAATTTTGATTTCAAATGTTTCATTTCAGATTTTAAGTTAAAAACAAAACAAAAGAAAAATGACAATTTCAATCACATTTCAATTCAAAACAAAATTTTTCATTTCAATTTTTCCTGTACAAAAATCAGTTTTTTGTTCAGAATTGTCATTTTTCCATACAAACAAACATCGTTTTTGATAAAACTATATTTTTCAGCAGAAAAATTAATTTCTTCAAGAAAAATTGTGTTTAGCTCATAGGATGTTAGGACATGAAGATTCCTGTAAGTGTTTACCTAGTACTTAGCTTGAGCTACAGTTTCATTATAAAGTTATATTTAAATGACTACATGATGCTACTGATATTTAAAGCAATATACATTCTGAAGCAGCAAACTATCTGTTCATTAACAAACACAGGATTTACATAGCAATAAAAGGTATCTTTGCCATCACCCATAACCACAATAATGTTTATTTAAATATTAACTAGTTTCCTCAGCGCTTTTATTATTTACTGATAGAAAAAAAGACATTACTTTTCTCCTGATTTTCTTAAAATGACAATGGTGCAATTAAATTACTGAACTCATTTGTATTTAATTGTACTTTTGCTTTTAATGTCCTACGGAGGACATTTCTTTCTTTGACTGTTAGTTTTCCACGTAACAAGAGAAAATGTAAAGCTATATTAAGGAAATATATTACATGGGCAAGACAAAGTCTCATTAGTGTTATTTATAGCATGCTGAAACCTCATTAGGAGAAGGTATGCTGGATTCAAAAATGCATTACTGGGAATGCTTCTTTTTTTTTTTTTGTCAGAAAGAAATAGCTTTTATTGTGTTTCTTGTTTATCACATCCATAGTGGTCACTGGACATGTTGGTATCTTAAAGCGTAAAATAAATTAAGATAGAGGAAAAAGAGTAATTAATCTATTAGCAAGTATAACCTCATTATCGATTGAGAATAGCCCACACATGGTCACAAGGAATTTCTGTTTACTATTCACCTTAGTCTCAACAAACCATTAATTTTTAACTTCTTTTGCCGGAAGTAAAAAACGATATTTTTCAGCATAGCAGTTTACATCTTAAGCAGTAATAATGTGCTTTTAGTGCATTTCCGATCTGGGATGAGTGAAATTTGAGGTGTAGAGTCACAAATAGCCCAATTTAGAGCAAATACTACTTCCTAATGAGAGCTATATATCCAGTCCACCATAAATATTGTTTGGTAGGCATGCAAGGGAACCATTATTTGCAAGTAAATGAGAACAAAAGGAGAGTACCTGAATTGTCAATCTCAGACAGGAAAGTCATTTTGTGCAGGTAATATTCTTCAGCAGGTGTGTATTACTGCTATTACTTACCACTGACTTGAGCAACCACTCCTTATGTTAGAAATAAAATCCCTGTTTTCTTCCAGACCTTGATCCCTGATGCCATTGGTGCAAATAGTTAGTTCTCCTCTTCATTTTGTTCTCTGCTGCAGTTGGTCACTGTCATCCCTGTTCCTTAGCTGACAAACTCTTTTACGCTGGTGCTTCACAAGGCTGCCTCTTGACAGCAATATTACCTCGTAGCCAAGCACATTGTTTTGACTTATTATGTCATACCCACTTTATGCTAACATACACACAACCACTTTGATGGTGTATGTATATACAGCATTAGACTTCTACATGAAACCTTGCATTAAAATTTGAGTACCTGCAAGGCCCTTTAATAAAAAAAAAAATGTATTCTAAAAGAAATAGTTCTTTTTTTTAAAGCTGCTCCAGATGTGACTTCTGTGGCTGCAGCTGTTACATTTATAGATGGAGTGCTCTTTGGTTTGTAATGGGATGCTGGGATTCAGAATGTGTGGTAACATCTGGTCGAGGCTAGGTCACCTCAGCAAACCCTAAAATGTTGTACATCTCTGTTTATATACTTAATCCATTATTCCCAAACAGTGATTGTTTAATTATTTTAAAGTGCTTAGAGATTCTCAGATCAAAGGTGCAATAAAAATGCAATGTATTTTACTGTAGTCATAGTTATAAAAACATCAGATTTATGACTTCCATGAATGCCTAGTGACAGTGACCCGTCTATGGGCCAAATCCTTTCTCCAGTGCAGTTTGAAAATAAGTGGTTCTGCACTGCAGAGGTGTAAAGACCAGATGGATGAGAAAGGAATCTCACCCAGTAAGGTCTCAGGGCTGCAGTAGTACTGTCCACAGGCACCAACTTTCCAAAGTGCCAGGGGGTGCTCGACCCCCAGCTCTACCCCAGGACTCACCCCTCTCCACCTCTTCCCCCAGGACCCCACCCAGCCATGCCTCTTCCCGCCCCTGCTCCACCCCCACCCCACTTCTTCCCACCCAGTTCTGCCCCCGCCCCCAAGCGCACTGCATCCTTATTCCTTCCCCCTCCTCCCCCAGCCTCCTGCAAGCTGTGAAACAACTGATTGTGGCAGGCAGGAGGTGCAAGGAGGGAGGGGGAAGTGCTGATCCACAGGGCCCACCAGTGGGCGGGAGGCGCTAGCAGGGAGCTGATAGGAGGGCTGCCAGAGTCAGTGCCTATGGTAGTGTCTGCTGCTGTACTTCCCTTGGTCCTCAGGGGCCCAAGTTTATTTCCCAGTGGATAAAAGAATTATTATTATTACTGTTATTTATTTGTATTAGAGTAGCACTTAGCGGCCCCACCTGAAGTCAGGGCCCCTTTGTGCCAGGCACTGTACGAATGTAGAGTAATGGACAGTCCTTGCCCCGAGAGCTAATTGATGGAGGAAGGGGAGACATCATGCAAGCCCAGCGCACAGTGTGATGTTCTGCAAACAGCATTATAGTGCCGCCCTTTGTTTGTTTTTATTTTATAATTTTTTGGGTAGGGTTATGTTTGTTTGCAGACAAAGACAAAAGAACGGGGAGAGGATATTGCACTTTGGGGTTTGGAGGAACAGGAGAGGGCAGAAGAGGTTAGTAAGGGCGGGAAGGGTTTGGTGCAAACAGCTAGTCAGCACATGGCATTGCTGTAGAAAGCAGTCGGACATGACAGTGGTGATGTTACTAGTGTTCAAAGGGCCCTTCTCTGCAGCTGCTCCTCTCTGCTCCTAGCAGTTTCTTTCTTCCCCAGAGTCACATTGCTGTGGGGAAGGAGGAAGGCTAGGTGGCCCCATGTGCCCTATGGAGATTTCCCTTTTCAAAGGTCTAGGTTGCTTGGACAGGAGAGGTGAAGCCCATCTGGGCCTCATCTTTCCCCTTTTCCCCTTGTGCTGTGGCTGTACCTGGGAGGGACTGCGACTCATCATCCCTTCTCCCCCTCCACACACACTGCTCCCTCCCTGTGTTGTAGCTGTAATTGCTGCAGCTGCTTGCTTCTGCTGGCCTGGGCCAGGAGGTTTTTTCTGCCCTTAACTCATCATGAAGATTCACCAGTGTTATGCCTTTCCCTCTTTTACTTCTGGGGAATTCTGCGCCAAAAAGTTAGAAATTCTACACACAGTATTTTAAAATTCTGCAAACTTTGTCAAAATAACCAGGCCACTTTCACTTATTTCAAAATACCTGTCAGCAAGTATGTCTGTAACGATACAGACACACACAATAATTCCCCCAGGAGCAGAGAGTTAAAGAAACCCCTACAACAACCCAGTTCCTGTTTCTCTGCCCCCTCCCGCCCAGAGCCCAGCCAGGGGTTCAGACAGTCACACCTCCTCCCCCCCCCGAGACCAGCCATGGCCCCCCCCAGCCCAGACACTCACGACCCTGTCCCCCGCAGAGCCCAGGTGTGGGGCCCTTTCTGGCCCAGACACTCACAACCCTATCCCCTCAGAGCCCAGCTGTGCCCCCCAGCCCAGATACTCACATCCCCTCCCCACAATAGCCCAGCCGCTGCCCCCCCAGCCCAGACACTCACACCCTCTACCCCCCAGAGCCCAGCCATGCCCCCCGACCCAGACCCTCACACCCTCTATCCCCCGGAGCCCAGCCACGCTTCCCCCCAGCCAAGACATTCACACCCACTACCCACCAGAGCACAGGGATCCAGAGGGAGAAACAGCCTAATGGTGGGTCCCAGGCTTGCAAAGAGTTGCCTCTGCATTGCTGCCTCCTTCCTTCAGGGCGCGCTGGGAACTGCAGCTGCTGGGAACCCTGCAGTTCCCTCCCCCTCCCCGGGGTTGTCTTATATCTGTGAGCTGGACTCTGCCAGGTCCAGCGGCCCCTAGTGATGGCCAGCAGCTCTGCAGCCCATTTCTGTGGAGGGAAAAAGGATATTCTGCATGCACAACATTAATTTCTGCAAAATTCTGCATTGTGCAATGGCTCAGAATTCCCCCAGGAGAAGTTCTTTACACGACAGAACAATGCAACAAAACCACTTGGGCATGGCTGAGTCCTTAATAACCCTGTCAACTAAACATACACACAACATGCAAAGCCTAGTTAAACACACTCTGCTGGTTTCAGGTAGCTTCTAAAACATAGAACATGGTGAGTGTGATTAGAGGGCTTGCAAATTATTTGAAGGGATACTGCCCTATTTCTATACACTGCAACTAGCACTAGTCTTAAAACTACAGTACACACTAGTCCTCCAAAGCCTGTGTGTGGAACAGAGCTTCATGTTGTGCATAGGTGCAACTCCTCTGTGCAGACCTCTTGCCACATATCAGCTCCGTGTTCAGGGCCTTCTGTGACTTTGGAGCAGGAACAGGATTTGTATATATGTAACATTGTAACATAGAGATGGAGAAAGAAGGTCTTGTGGTTAAAGCACTGGATTCTGTGGCAAGATTTGAGTTTTATCTCCGGTTCTGCCTAGAACTCCTCTCTGACTGTGGACAAATCACTTAGGGCTCATTCCAATCTCACTGAAGCCGGTGGGAGTTTTTCCATTGACTGTCATGGGTGTTGAATCACCCCCTCCCCTAAATATCTGAGCCTCACTTTCACCATCCGTCAATTGGGAATAATGCTACTTACTTGCCTCACATGTTAGGAGAATGTTAAGCTACATTGTTTAACGTTTGTAACGTGCTAGAATTGTCAACATACAGTTTCAAGGCGTTTAAATAATAATAGTTGTAACAATAGAGTGTTCATGTAACTGGAGTGAATGTCAAAGGTAATAATGAAGATTTACCTTTTTTTATAAATCTTTCATTAAAAATGAGCCTGGCCCATAACACAACTAGACTTAGGAGAGCTGTCAACCATCAAGACAAATACCTCTGTAACGGCAAAGAGTTTCTGTGTGCCACAGGGAGCATAGCTGTATAAGGGTGAGTGATGTAACCACACACCAGAGCAGTGATTGTCTGAAGTCAGTGTTGGCTTGTATGTCCTAATTTTGTTGGTCAAGATGGGCAAATCATGATTTCTTTTTCTATGTATTTTCAGGGCATTCATAACCCAACTTAAAAAAACAGCCAGAATCAAGTGTAGACAATCTGCTGGCACACCTTGATATTTCCACCAGAATAGTTGTATTGAGTGCTGGTATCAAATGCAGATTGACTGGCAGTGCTTGTGAGGAGATCTACTTCTCAAAGGCAGGCAGATTTAATTCCAGTTTGTCTCAAAGTGGGAAATGGAGAGAAAAATGACGACGAATTTGATTATTTCATTCTTTCTTTTTCCCTAAATGATGCTCACTTCTAGCACAATATAAAAGGAGCAAATAGAGCTTCCATCTGTCACTAGCAAACTTGTCTGAGGATTTTATGCAATATATTACTTTAAAGATTTATACCATTTCCCCATCTTCTCTACTGTGCATTGTTAGTGTTAGTAATCCTCTAACATGGGAGATGGAGCGGACGATTTGTTGCTCAAGTGTCCGTGATGATTTGTGAGAATTTAAACTAATGACATTTGGAATCTCTCCTCCACTTCAGCACTGATCATGTGGCTAAACTAATGATTATTAGTTTGCAAGAATGCCTGCTTTTTACCATATGCCTAAATAAAAGCAGGGTAATAAGTGTGAGAGTTAGAGAGAGTGTTCCCATTAAAATGCTGCAAGAGATACCTTCCATTTATAAGTGGGAAATTAAAAATAACAATTCAGGACCTTACAAAGTTCAGCTGCTTAAACTGTGTGAATTGGCTTGTCAAACAAAAGATAGCTGAGATGGGGGTCAAACAACATTTATTCTCCTTCTTTCTTTTTATTTCAAAGAGTAGCAAGAGTCTTATCAGTAACAATAATTTACAATTCAGCCTGGGAGCCTGGCCCAGAGAGGAAAATGGGGGCATGAGGCACCTAAATACAATTCCTGTGAGCCATTGTGGCAGCTCCAGGAGACAGAGACTCACAAGGTGCTCCAAAATGATGGACTGAAACATTTTGATTTGTGTCGACCCAGCCCAAAATGAAATATTTTGTTTCCATTTTCCCACCAGAAAGTTCTTATAATAATTAATACTTAACACAAGCACATGTTCCTATAGAAAGTTCACTTTTATGGAAACCTCATTTTCTGTTGGAAAAGCATTTGATGGAAATTTCCTGGCCAAGTCTACCAAGCCTTATGGCTATTGCCAGCATGTGTGGGAAACTCCTCCTTCAGAGGAAGGGCTGGTTGTAGGGTCCTACCTTTCTCATTTGGAAACTAGCATTCTGTGGATGGAGAGCCTGGACAACCTGCCAGGCTGTGGCTGGGCCTTGCACCCACTGCATGCCAAACTTGGGATTGGGCCCTGTGTACCAAATCTGTCCCATGGTTAAGTAAAGCTACTGGTTATTTCCTTGTTATTCCAGACACCACACTTGTTAACTCTCCATAGAACAGCAATGGCTATTTAAAGTTGTATTGGGAAAGTCACTTCATAAGTGGTGGTTTTTCACTGGACTTTCAACACATTTTCTCTACTTTCTGTATTGATGTGACCTACAATTATATCATGGGAAGCAGAAAATAAAAGGATTTTTTTTCTTTTCCCACACTATAAGCAAATCCCACCTTTCAGTTGCTCAAATTTTTATAGAATCATAAAATTAGAGGTGGAAGAGACCTCTTAGGCCTGGTTGTGGTGGCCCATCTAGAAACACCATGCACCAGTGCAGGCTTGCTCATAGTTTAGTTTTAAATGGCTCAAGTGATAAGAAAATAGCCAGAATATTAATAGTCATACAGTAGGCCCTAGTCCTGAAGTGGAACTACTCACATGCCTAGAGTTAAGCAAGTATGTGTTTGTAGAATCAGGATCAAAGAGTGAAATTCACCAGGATGACAAAGGTCCCTTGTACCTGGCCCTCTACACCACTTAAGCCTCATGGAGAGAGCTGTGCAAAGAGTGTCTGCAGTCCCTGTGCATCACAGCACCTATTTGTGCTGGCTCCGAATTGGCTAATGCAGAAGGGAGGCTTCAAGGACATTAAGGATAGGGGCCACTAGCTCCATTTCAGTGTGAATGTAGCAGCCCAAAATCTGCATAATGAGGTGCAGACTAGCAGTAGCTGCAAAAGAGACGCATTGGCCCATGTTGTGTAGAAATGTAGTGCTCTGTGCAAAGTCCAGTTACTCAAGCTTTGTGTGGGAGGGCTGAATTTTAACATAATTATGAACTTTGTACTGATCCACTCTGCCTCTGATATTTCTGGGGGAAAAAACCCAATTAATGATCATCTGGGGGCACTATTCTTGTTTTTAAACAAATTAATTTGCAAGTTATGTAAGAATTTATTATTTTCATGAAAGTCCTGGAGGATAGAAGTCATACAATGAAACTGGAGCACAAGCACATCACAGACCACAAATTCAGGATATTGTCTGAAATAGCAGACGATAACAGTGAGCGGGCACAATTTTTCAGTTCAATTTACTTTGTGAAGGCTTCTTACAATAAAGGATCAAAAGTTTCTTAAAACCAAACAGGCACCCGTATGAGCAAAATAGATCACTTATTCCAGCTGTTGGGGAGATCATCCTTAGTCATCCTCATCACCCTTTTCTGAACCTCTTTTAGTTTTGCAATGTCCTTTTAGAAATGGGGTGACCAGTACTGCACATGGAATTCAGATCAGGCCACATCATTGATTTACAAGGTGGCATTATCGTATTTTTTGTATTATTCTCCATCCCATTCCTTATACATCCTAACATCTTGTCTGATCACAGCTGAACATTAAGCAGAGGGCTTCATTGACCTGTCCACAGTGATGCCCATGTGTCTTTTCTGAACAGATAATGTTTGGTTAAATCATTGGCCTCAATTATCAACTCCTTGGCTTATCTCTAAGTCCTATGTTGGTCCTAAAGACTGGGAGAAATAAAATAAACTTAATAGTGTAATGCTTTTACCATGCTATGAGTGCATGTTACTCAATGGAAAACAGATAAAGGAAGCATAATGGTAAGTGAACGTTTTTTATGTGTGAGTATGTATGTTATCCATAAAAGTGCTTTCCATATTGGCACCATTTTGAGACAATAAAATACCTATGTGCTTCTCTGCTCTGCTGATTTACACCTGCTGCAAATCTAGCCCCCAAAACAAGCTTTTTGTTTGTTTGTTTGTTTTTTAAGCTCTGAGAATTCTGATTGTACTGAGAATTTCTGGTCAGGTGGCTAAGTGGTTGAGGTAGAACTTAGTTAGCTGATTTTACAGGCCGTGGTTGGTAGAGATCCAAAACTACCTGGTAGCTAAAGGCAAAATATTAGCATATTTATCTGACCTCTTGATGCATTCCCTCATACTGGTTCCTAACGAGGTCATAAGAACTTTTGAATATACAATCTTCATGTTAATGAATCCCCAGTTAAACTAACAGGGAATTATGTATGATGGTGTTACTGTTTGTACTGTGGTAATATTTAGAGGCACAAATCAGGGTCCCATTGCAATAGGCTCTGTCCGAACACAACAAAAAAAATGAACCCTACCTTTTTGATTCCAGTCAAGAAAATCAAGGGAATTTGGAGTGAAATTTGAAATTACTTGGTCAGTACTGCATTCTTAACCCATTTTGGGGTGTTTTAATGGTTCTCCTGCTCCTCTCCCCCCCCCCCCGTCTCCCCCCTTCCCCCCCCTCCGTGATATAAGCTATACAGGAGTCTCAGCCTTAATTCTAAATCACCTTCTTTCATGGTTTTAAGTCAGATGGTGGATGTTACTTTAACATAGTTTTTCTGTGGCTTAATTTATTTTGGTTGGTGACCAATATTCATCACTCATATAATTCACAGGATATCTGTTGATTCTTTTCTCCTCATTTGGTATTTTGACATTTTATAGCACTCAGTATTGATTTATACAAAATCTGTAGTCAAATGTCCAAAGGAGTGCTTTATTCACTTGTCATTTGCTGGGTTTTTTAGAACTAATAAATGTAACAGCCATGTATATCAATCTGTTAAGATCTTGTGGCTGCTCTCAAAGAAATGACAATCTGGCACTAACAAATGAGGAATTCTCTCAGTCAGAAGTTCATAAGAGGCAAGATAGAGAAAGAAACCCAGCCCGATTATTTACTAGCAGGAAAGAAAAATCCTATCATGTAGTCAAAGAACACTTAAGTTAAGAACAAAGAAATGGAACTCTGATTCAACCTTTTGAATTTCAGACACCATGATACTCTGATGGCAACTTTATTTACAGATTGTCCACATATAATCAATATGTATTACACATGCAGCAATACTAATAAGATGGCAAGTATGTCTAAACAACGTTGAGCTGCCATACTGTCCACTTACCCAGGGTTGCAGTTACTTCTTCAGGATTGCAACTGATTCTCATCTCTAATGTGAGGAAGTGGCCTGTAAAGTCTTTGGGTAAAAATTTTCAAAAGTACCTATGTGGTTGAGGAGCCTAAGACACAATTTAAGAGTGATTTAGGATTTTAGAAAGTCAATGGCATTTAGGCTCCTAAGTCACTTAGATGCTTTTTGAAAATTTTAGCCTACATGTTTCACCATCTTGATCTGGCTCCGTATTGTAGATCTCTGTCAGTTGTACTTCTCCATCCCTGTATAAGTTCATTACATTGCAGGGAACTTTTGAGTAGTGATCCTGTGCCTTGTGAAGAACAAAAGAAGGGAGGATTATTATTGTTGTTGTTGTTATATTAAGCACCAACAATTAGTCTGGGATTGTTCAGGACACAAATAGAAATTATGCCATGCCCTGTGGAGCTTGCCATCTAGGAAACCAAAATACACAAGAAAAGGTGCATTAGGAAGACACCTCAGGGAAAATGTAAGCTTAGAGCTTTGCTTTTCAGGATCTCATGCTCTTCTTTTCTGATGCTGAGGTTCAGAAGGCGTATGATGTGGCTTGTGGGCATGGCAGAAAAATGGAATCTTTAGGAGGTATTTAAATGAGCAGCAGGTGCTGGCTTGACATGCTGGCCTTGAGCAGTTATTCCATGTCTAATGCGGTAACATGGAACAAGATACAAAATTGGGCAATGGGAGAAGGAAATGAAGGGGTGACTGACACTATTGGCAGAGCAAAGGGGGTTGGAAGGCTCATGTAAAGAGATTATGGGCTGTATCCTGGGCTGTGTCCAACATGTCCTCGTCACAACTTGTGTGCGGGTAAAGGGGGAGGGACACATATTTTGTTTTTTTTAACCCAGCCTTGCATTCCCCCAACGTCCCATACCAAGAACAGTTTGTCTACTATGATACCCAGCATAGAGTAGAGTAGCTTCAGGGCTTCTGTACTTTATACCAGCTGCTAATATTCCCAAAGGGCCTTTTTAGCAGCTGATGTCATTGGGATGCAGGAATATCCCCTCTCCCACCTAACCACTAACCCTACATTGGGAGTGGTGAGAGAGGATGGCATAGTAGCTGATACAGCAGCTCTAAACTATCAGAGGGTTCCCCTAGACAAGGTGAGTCCTCCATTGGCCATATTTAACATGTTTAATGCCACTATGCATAGCTGGAAAGGCATATACAAGTTGCAGAGTCTGAGAATTCAGCAACAGTATCTTTCACTGTTTCTATAATGTTTTGAAAATCTGACTGTGGAAATTCAGTGTTTAGCTGCTAAAATTACATTCCATGCTTAAACGTGTGTATTTCTCACTTTGTTTCTTTATACTAAAAAAGAAAAGGAGTACTTCTGGCACCTTAGAGACTAACCAATTTATTTGAGCATAAGCTTTCATGAGCTACAGCTCACTGCATCGGATGCGTACTGTGGAAAATACAGAAGATGTTTTTATACACACAAACCATGAAAAAATGGGTGTTTATCACTACAAAAGGTTTTCTCTCCCCCACCCCACTTTCCTGCTGGTAATAGCTTATCTAAAGTGATCACTCTTGATTATCACATACATTGTAAGGAGAGTGATCACTTTAGATAAGCTATTACCAACAGGAGAGTGGGTTTGTTGGGGAGGGTGGGGAGAAAACCTGGATTTGTGCTGGAAATGGCCCACCTTGATTATCATACACATTGTAAGGAGAGTGATCACTTTAGATAAGCTGTTACCAGCAGGAGAGTGGGGTGGGGGAGAGAAAACCTTTTGTAGGATAAATACCCATTTTTTCATGGTTTGTGTGTATAAAAACATCTTCTATATTTTCCACAGTATGCATCCGATGAAGTGAGCTGTAGCTCACGAAAGCTTATGCTCAAATAAATTGGTTAGTCTCTAAGGTGCCACAAGTACTCCTTTTCTTTTTGCAAATACAGACTAACACGGCTGTTACTCTGAAACCTTTCTTTATACTGCTGCCAGTATGTGGTATCACAATAACAAACTGTGGAGATATTTAAAAAATGGAAACTTTTACTGCATGTTTATGGCCTAAGTCAGTTTTTGGAATGGACCTTGGAAGCATCCCATTTACTGTGTATTGATAAATCTGTTTTCACACAGGTATTTTTCTCCCTGGTGGCGGTTGAATTGCTACTAAAGCCTTTTAGACTCTGAGCTGTAATATCTAGAGATGTTTTGTCTAGAGCAGTGTAAAATCAAGTATATTGTATGAACTGCTAGCAAGATATATCTGAGTAGAATACTGGTTTACAGAGAATGATACAGTATATGGCCCTTCTTTAACTGTGTAGAGTTAGATGTGATTCTTAGCAAATAAGTGACAGATTCTTATGTAGGGAAAAACTGAAGTTTTCATCTCTATATTGTTTTTTATTATGTTTTCTTTGCCTCGGGCTCTAACATATCAAAGTTATTCAGACATCATGGATGAAAAAAGTAGCTTGATTTCCATCAATAAATGTCTTCATATTCCTACAGTTCATACACAATTTGTGCTGTTTCATGATTATAAAAAAGACAAGCTAAAGTCATGAAATAATTAATTGAAGTCCAGCATAGCTTTGGTTTGAAGCACTGCAAATATTTACAATTACAACTAAGCCTTTTCTATCAGGTATCCTGTCTGATGTAGAATTACCCTCTTTGCCCAATAAAGATATGTCAGCGTGCTGGTTTGCATCTGTTTTTGCCATATTAAGAGTGAGACAAGAATTCCTTCTATTTTTCTTATCTCTCCAAAATCAGACCATCTGCTGTCCTTTGCAAACTACAGCACTCTTAAAACAGAGCTTGTTTTGTGTTGATTTTTTTTTTGGTATGTTTTGTTCTCACCAGACACTGAATCATATGATTTGTCAGTTGCATTGGCAAGTGGCCTATTGTAACCACACAAATTCAGTTCAAAGCATTCATATGTTATTGGTTACTATACTATATTGCACTGGACATTGCTGGGCTCATAACACTGAATATGGGGAGAAGGCAGGGAGGTCAGCATTCTTGCAAGTGTGTTGAACCCACCATTAGTTGGTGCCTCCAGTTTTTATTAATGGCAAATTTACTCATCCCCAAAAAGAAGGAATTCCAACGCTCTCTTAAACAAAAGTTCCTTTCCATCTCTTTTGTTGCTTGCCTGATATGTCTCTTTCTGTCTGTGAAAGTATCTGAATACTTCCTGTGTTCGTATTGGTTTACCTCATGCGCTCTTGATCTAAAAATAAAATATCCGTGTGTGTAATAGAATCTGGTGTTCACGTTTGCTCTTGTTATGTAACACGAGTTCTAAAGTCAAACTGAATTCTCCAAAGAATATTGCTTTATAGTCCACACAAAAATCTTTTGATTACTTTAGCAACATTAAAAAAAATTCTGAGCTGAAGAGTAGAATTGTACTTTAGATGCATGATGTATGTGTAGATCTGCCTGGAATGTAAAATGTCAGATTCAGATTTATATTAGGGCCATCGTCAGGCTGTGTAAGGTCCAAAGGTAAGGATTTGTGAAAACAAATATTTGTACAACCTAAGAGTAATAGAAATATTTCCACAAAATACAAAAAAATCAAGGGAAATGGTTTTTGTTTGTATTTAAACACTTTTGTGCAGAGTTAACACTCCATACTTTACAGCACTGCAGGAGTGTCTAAAAGTCCCAAAGTGAAAATGACGATAAACAAAATGAAACCAACTTGTCTATTTTCATTGTCCCTGCAGAGTGCAATAAAAAGAGCAAACAAATGCTATGAATGATAAAAATAAATAGGATTTTAAAAATTCTTTCAGTTTGAATAATCTCAAATTTTGTTAACACTTGGATGTTTGTTTCTTTACGTATATATAATTTTAAACATGACTGTGTCCCTTTAATTATAACAAGCTGGTATGTTAGTCTTTGGTTTGTTTTAGGTTGAATAGTTCAGAGGACCCGTCGTTTAATTTTCACCTACAATCAGTTGAAATCTGCTTTGATTTTCTAATTGCAATGAGTTTGGTGATCTCTGCTAGTCTCTATAGAACACAACAATACAGTAGGAAACCAGTGCTCCTAATATTTTGCAGTGTGGCACAAATGTCAGTCTCTGCTCTGGGGAGTTAGTATGTAGGCTGAGGGATACTCCTGGTAGGTTAAGGAGTGATGAAAAATATTATAAAGAAAGTCTTGAGAACACGTAGACTCTTTGTGCCGGGCATCTTCAGGCACAATGTGGAAAGAGAAGGCTCAAGTGACTTTTATTGATATGTTTTAAATAGGGACTAATTTTTTTCTGCTGTTGGGTAGAAATGCATGCGTCTGACAGTACCTATTTCTGCACTGCTGAATCTGGTGTCTGAAACGGCTCAGCAGCCACTATGGTAATGAGCCCATTTCTATCAAAATGGCCCATATTATTATTCATGTTTATTGGCTACTGAGTAATTCATGAAGATACATTGAAATATGTACGTATTTCTAAAACCAGACTGTGAAGCTGGTTGCGTAGTCTGTGCGTGAATCCACTCCGCTGATACAATCTTAATTACAATGACACAAACAAGCAGTAGTACAGTCTATGAAATAATATTGTGTATGTGTGTGTGTGTGAAAATATTTTCATAATCGTCACCAACCCTAATATACTTGACATCTAATTACGGCTATTTTACCAAAGCTTTTCCATTATATTGTATTGGGAACTCCCTGGCTGTAGCTGTGCATTCACTGGAGCGGGTGGCACATGGCAGAGCATAGTCACACTTTTTCAAATTGTTTCACACGTGGGCTCTTCATGTCCAAACCCCCCATCCCCCGTGGTGTGACATTTTCTTCAGGACAGTCTGCCTCTGAACTGCACTTGCTGCTGCCTCGGTAAAGGCATACAAAGATAGTGTAACAGCCAGTGGCCAATCAAGTTTGTGCAAGCTACAGCAGCTATGGATGAAACATCCACGAGACAGAATAAGGACTTGGAGAAAGACTGGATAAAAGGGCTGCGATGCGAAGCTAGCTGGCAGGTTAGTGATACAAAGACATATGCTTTGGAAGTGCATTAAATCTAAGTACTAAAAATCTCTAAACTTTTTTAGCCCTAAGTAGAGGGGAAGCATGCACGTTGATTTGTATCACAGCAGTATCTGAAGGCATATTCATATGAGATATGTGATCATTATGTTTTCATTTTCTTGGAAAGAATAGTTTATAGGATTCCAAATCCATTTATTCCAAATTACAGAACAAGTAACTAGGGTTTTATAAATCTACAGACATTACTAAATTTACACTTGCTTAATAAAGGTTCTTACATTAATAAGTTGCAGGTGTCTGCTGTAATATCAAAGGAAATATGTGGGTTTTGTCTGTGTAAATGCAAGTTCATTCCATTATAAAATTGTAATACAACACCTGTCATCCTATTACTTCATGGTGTCATAGTAACTTGTAACAGGGGGCTTCTTTTAGCCTCTGTTAACGAGGTGACCATTTTTTTTAATGCACAGTGCATTTTTTCCTTATTATGTTGTACTCACAATAGGTGTGCATGCTATTCAGCCAAAAGGCAGCCAGTTTTCATTAAAGTGTGCAAAGCAATAATGTTGACATTATGCCGTACCTCTTCCAAATTTGCAGAATTAGATACTGCCATTTCATACCTGCTCAGCCCCACTGAGTGGCTTTGATTGCTCTTTACATTACATTCTACACATCATCTATGCACTTTTTCTGCTCTATTGCATTTTAATTAGTTAATCAACAATAATCAAGAGATGTGTCCTGAAGTTGATTCTTCTTTCTTCTGCTGCTCCCTACAAGGGATGTGTGGGTGCGGTTTGTTTGTTCTGCGATGGCATTATAAAGGGAAATTCGGACAAGTTGCTGATTTGATCTATTTCTATCAGGTGAAGTTGTGCCAGAGTCCAGGGTTGGTGCAGTCTACTGTAGCCCTCATGCCAAAAAGCATTTTTTCCGCTGTAAGAAGAAAATTCTGTTTAATTTGACACCTTCCCTAAAACTTCACTTCAGAGAAGGGCGTAGAACTCCCTCTTCTGAGGAGTCCTGATACTGATTTTTATGTGAACTAGCTGCATAAGTGGTGAAATGCAACTCTCCTGTCTAATACAAAATCAGGATCTTCTGTCGTAAAGGCCAAATGTTCCCCTCCCATCTGTACCACCGAGGGAAGAAAACGTGATCGAGGCCCAGAATTTGCAGAAGGCGGCAAATGGCATCTATGTGGGCATCATTTATTTATTTTTATTTCAGTAGCACCCAGAGGCCGCAATCCTGTTTTGCTACATGCTGTACAAACAGAGGCTGGGAGAGAATCCCCACCCTGAAGAGTTTTCAGTCTAAATTAGAACAGAATGCAATGAGTGAGTTAGTACACACGAGTCATGGGAGAAGCAAGGATGAGAGTAATGGTGATAGGGACATGGGGATTTTCAGCTAGTCTGTGTGCACAGCTAGATGGATTTGAAGCATGCTTTCCTTTATCCCTGTGATGTTCTAGCTTGTGGTATTTCCATATACATGGGTTTCTGTGTGTTTTGGAGCCAGAACAAGGGAGTTACTTCTTTAGGCAACATGATTCTCTCCGAACCCACTGGCTTTCCTATAACAAATGGCTTGATAGTTACTGGTGCTAAGAGGAGCATTAATTTTTGGTCTGTCACATCTGCCTCCTTTTGGGGTGAAGAGGTACTGCACCACTGCGGAATGCGGGCCACTGCCAGCATGGCAACTGAACTACCTTTGCTGCTAATAAGTGAGGGTGGAGGACAGGGAGTGTCTCAGACACTCCACCGAGATGCACAGGGATGGGATCCAGAGATCCTTAAACTCCACAGCCTTAGGATACTATATACCCTGCTCCCTCTCTGTGCATCTGATTACCGCTTCTGCAGCTTCACAGTTGTGGACATTTTGTATTAATTTTTACCCATTCACACATTTTTATGGTCTGAGTTGTTTTGCCATAGAATTGGCTCTCTATTAAATTACTGTGGGATTTTCAAAGACACCTGAGGGAATGGAGTGCCCAAATTTCATTGAAATTGTAAATAATTCTGTATTTTTTGCTCTGCAAGGCATCTGGATAGAACAAAAGAACAGAACTAGAATGAATACTGCGTATGTTTCTTTCTTTTAAATGGGCCTCGACTTTTAAAACCAGGAGCCTAAAGCTAGGCTCCTAAATCCATATTTAGGTTCCTAAATAAGTGGGCTGAGCATCCTTAGAACTAAGCACTTCTCAGAATCAGGCTATTTCTTTAGGACACATCCTACTGTGAAAGATCTGTGCAATAATCGAATACACATTAACAAACATCAAATATAAGAAACAGAGGTTTACAGTCTTGCTTTCCAGGGAATATAGTTTGGAAAATTGCATATATATTGTGGATATTCTACATTGCAATATAAGCCGAGGGTCAGACTCAGGCTTGAACTCAACCTCCTCCTTCCCCCCCACCCTCTTCCAGCTACATAAAAATCTCTGAGACTTGGGCTTGGATCCAGGGTCATAGGACCCTGTGGGGTAGAGGATTCAAACCCAAGTCAAGCCTGGACCCAGGGTCCAAGCCTTATTGTTTTGCAATGCAGTCTCAGCCCCTCCAACTTGGGTTTTAGGAGTCTGCCAAAAGTATCCCACAATCCCATGGGCCAACTTCCTTTTTCCTCTCTATCCCAAGAATCGCCAGTCAAATCCAGGGAAATGGAAGCAGCCCCTCTTGCAGTGCTGCAGCTTGGCTAGTCAGCGTTTAACCCTTCCATTGTTTTCTGACTGTGAGCTGCAGACACACCTTCAGAGAACCTTCTGTCTTTGCAATGCAGATTGACAGAAGTCCTTTGCAAAGCGCACTGCTTCATGGTTGCAGGAGCACAGCTGGATTGTGGTGAATCTGTGGTGCAAAACCTGGACTTTAGTGAGAGCACTAGGAATGACCACGCACACCAGCAAATAGCGAAGAAGCTGGCAGCTTTGGAAATTTACCAGACTGGTGACCAGTGCAGGGAGCAGATTAAGTGCTCAAGACAGAGTACAGGAAAGCCGGGGTTCAGAACTGTAGCTCGGGCAACTCGCCGAAAACATTCCCATTTTATGAGGAATTTGACCGGCTGCTAGGTACTGTGTCAAGCATGGAGTGGTGCATGATGACTTGATCGGCTGGGATGGCAACTTGCTGGCCCTAGAATCCAGCATGGGGACTGATGCAGTGAGTGATGCCAACCAAGTGACACTGTTGCTGAAACTGGTCCCAGAGGAGGCTTTGCCGCAGCAGCGCACCCTGGGACTGTACTTGGAGGAGCTTTTCCAAGTCACATTCTTCCCCCCCTCCCCCCCGCCTGCCCAAGGAATAGCCTGTCGTGGAGACTGCAGGAGACAGGAAGGGACAGAAGCCACTTCGGAGCCTGGTAAGTTTCTGGCTTCATTTTAATGTTTAATAATATAGGAATGAGTGGGATTTCCACTCTACAGGCTAATGTAAAAGTTATTAGAAGCCCTATCCAGCAGCTTGTATCCACTAATGGTAGACTGTATGTCAGCACTGCGGTGTCTCCCCACCCCCGTCCACTCCCATCATGTGGATTTCAAAATGGCGACTGGGGAATGCAAACCGTAAAAGTGCCTTGAAAGTGGATTTTTACTGGAAAGGTGCAGATTTTTGCTAGGGCATTCCTGTGTATTAAATATAATAACTGTGTCTGTCAAGACGCCACTTTGTAACTGCTCAGTGGTGCAATGAACCTCATGGAAACAGCAAACTGTCTTGGGGGGAAGGGGAAACATGCTCCATTTACAAATCTAGTCCCGTTCAGTTAAATGTAGTTCATACGTGACAAAATCATTTGTCCCAAATATGATTGGGGTTTGAAATTTTGTCCAGAAAGGTGCCAGGATGTGGGGTGAGAGGGATTAGGATGGCTGTGGAGTTCTGTGTGTTGGTATGCAGTCAAAACAGGCTAAGCTATGTGGAAGCTAATATAACATGCTGTTGATTTCCTCCTGAATTCTGACCCAGTCCCGAGTGCTGATAGCTGCAACCTCTTCCTGTAGCAGGAAATCCAGATAGATAGTCCAGTTCTGGGAAGGGTGTATTTTCTAGGGACACCTTGGTAGCTGACCAGTCCATGCCACTCGTAAATGTGCTATTCAGTCACTATACCTTTGAATACATTGGTTGCATACACTGCTGGTTTCCCACCACTGGCTTGGAATAACATCTCCCTTGGCCAAATGAGCACCACAAGAATTGTTATGTCCTCCAAAATGTGGAAGTCTTAAAATGAGAAACACCTTTTTGAAGCATGGACACCAACTGCCCCCTGCCCACAAGTTCTTATGCTGCAATTAATGTGGCTGTGTCCAGGGAGCTTCTGTGGTCTGAAGATCCCTCTTACAATATGTTGAAGTTCAGTTTGGAAAAGTATCATTTTATGTCATTGGAATTCCACAAGGAGTTTTTTGTGCTCCTGCACTGAGCTAGTTCAGACAATAACCCACTGTGTCTTGTCTTATTCCAGCCCCTCAACCTCTGCTGGCTGCAGCACCTCCACAGCTCACCCACACTGCAGCAGAAGCCTGGGTCAATGAATGTTCACGTACCATTCCAAGAGGAGGCCTTTCCATGACCAACTTATGGTTGAAGTTCTGGAGAGGGCCAACAAGAAGGTCCAGTGCCAAAGAGGAAAGGCATGGCGAGAGGACAGAGGCAAGGCTCAGGCTGGCTATACAGCATGAGGATGGGGTTTCAGCATGGGAGCAGGCATTTGCTTTGCAGTTCGTGGCAGCTAAGGAAGGAGGACAGAGCTCAGCAGAACAAACTCTTTGAGCAGCTGCTATCACTAATGGCCACCAGAGTACCACCTCCTGCTGCATCACCTACACCACAGACTGAGTCCTCTATGCGGTACCCTGCGATGTATTCCAGCAACAGCTTGGGAAACTCCATGGCTGGGTGGCCCATATAATAGGATCCCATGAGTGGCTGAGCAAGGCAACTTTGCCCCATGCAGTCCTCCATATTGATCCCCTCCCCCTGCAATGCCTCCACCCCCATACCCTGGCACTAAATGTGTGGCCAATGTGCAAAGAAGGGAAAGAAGAACATAGGGTCAGGGGACATGCATCAGTAGGTGGTTTCTATCTTGTACATTGTTTCATTGTTTGAACTTGTTCATACATTTTGTTGGGTTTTTTTTAAAGGTTTTGTTGTTACTGGTGTTTTGGTGTTGTAATGGCAGCTGGTCTGCCTGGCAATAGGTGAATGTACTTTTCTAATACATGTTTATAAATAAAGATATTTATTTTATCAAGAAAGTTTATTGCTATCACTGCATCACATCATACCATGTGTATTTAAAATAATAAAGGCAAACACACGATCAGGGAAAATTGGGAATTAGTAAGTGGAGATTGTTGCTCAATATAGATAGCTTCATCAATCCATACATCAATCACTTCCTTACATCAAACTTACTGGGAATCAGCTCCCCTCCCCTCATTCGTTAAGGTGTCTGATCAATCATAAGTCCATTGTATGGCAATCAACCCCTGCACTGAATCTCCCCACAAGCAATCAGCTCCTTCCTCCCCCACCAAGGACATATTTAAAGGTAGAATCATCATAGAATCATACTATATAGAATCATAGAATCGTACTATTTCCCGTCTTCCACTGGGCCATCTCAGTCCATAAAGCGGGAGCAGAAGGCAGCCCTGACTTTGTCGCCCAGGTATATCCAGCTCTAGCTGTAATAGGTGCATCTTTTGGCTGAGTGAACTGGTTCAGCTTTTCAACAGTGTCATATGCCCATTCAGGAGAAAATGGCTTACTTCTGGCTTCACAAAGATTGTGAAGTGCCCAGCAATCCACAGCGATGCGGACTGCATTGATAACACTGAAATCCAAATGAGTCTGCAAATATCTCCCATGGGAATTCAGTCTGCCAAAAGCACATTGAACAACCATTCTAAACCTGCTGATAGCATAATGAAATCATCTTTGGCCAGGGCCTCTGAAATCAGGGTTTGGTTTCATCAGTCACGGCAAAAGGGTTGCACAGAATAACAGTGGGGACCGTAACTCCTGTAGACGTCTGATCAATAAAAAACCTTGGCATCATGAACTTTTCAAGTGCAACCCATGCTGACATTCATAAATTGACCTCTGTGGTCCACGAGGGCCTGCAGAACAACAGAGTCGTACCCTTTGCAGTTTACGTACTCATGTGCTCCTTGAGGAGGGGACAGTGTGGGCATGAGTCCCATAATGTCCCAAGCACAGTTTGAAACCCCAGTCTGTCAAAGCCAGCATTTACTTCAGTAATTACACCTGATTGCCTCAGAAACCTCTGCCACCACTTTACCCCCGTCAACTTTCCAACACCAAACTGGTTGGCAATGAACCTGTAGCAGTCTGGGAAGTTCTGGACCCACTGCTGGTCATCCCAGGTCTGGATAATATGATCCTATGACTCTTTGTTTGTGGCACTGCATCAGAAGTGCCAGTCTATGTAGCGGGCATCAGTGGCTATACCGAGTGTCATGAGCAGCATCAGCCAGTTTGAGTCTACTGTGTCTGTGTCCTCCTCTTCCTACACCATCATAAGCTCTTGTCAGGTGCCTTCAGTGGGTCAGAAAATGCCACCAAAGTGTCTACCAATGTCTCATGGAAGCTCTGTCTGTTTCCTGACACAGAAGTGAAAGCTCCAGCAAGAGAAGTCCTTCAAAAGGTGCCTCCTTCATACTGCTGGCTCCAGTTGCTGGGAGCGCACAGACCAAAATGACTGCTCGGTGGGATGTGTTGGTAGGCTGTTCAAACTCCCTGTAATGTGCAGGAGGGACAGTCAGATTTTCCCACAGTGCACCATGGTCAAAGGGCTAGAGCAGCCACATTTTGGGAGGGTACTAGGGAGTCTGGAATGTGATTGGTTTGACTCAGGTCTGTGTGCTGTGGTGTAGATATCAGAGCCTCAGGTTCAAGCCCGGATGAGAAAATTCTTAACCTAGGGTTGACAATCAGTGTAGATGCTCAAGCACTGGGCTTGCTAACCCAGGGTTATCTGACTCAAATCCCACTAACCCTGGACTTACATTGCAGTGTAGGCTCCTAAATGGACACATTTTTCTGTAAAATGCAATAAAATTATAATTCCCTATCACTTAACTTTTTAACTGTTTGTCCCACATTGTTCCCATACACAGTAGAGTCCTCTGTAATAGTGTTTGCGATACCGTTTATTTGTTGATATTCCATAAAGAAAGATGGGCCTTCTTGCTGATGTTAAGCAGTTCTTCAGAGCAGGTTTCCAAAACCGTGTCTAATCCCTTTTCCTGATGTTCCTTGGGATACAACTTTCCTACAGATGATAGTTGTCATGAAACTGGCACAATTTTACCATATGCCAATCACTCATTGGAGTGACCATTACTATGCAGGGAGACTGAAGGTAAAAAGAATACAAAAGTGTCTGGGTGCTAACATTTTTTAAAAAACCTAAAAAAAGAAGCTAGACCCTGAATATTTAAAGAGACAAATGGATTTTACTTCACATTTATACATCCAGGGCCAATTTTATGCCCTCAGGGCTGCTGGCGTAACTCCAACTGATTTAAATGGGAGTTTTGCCTGCATAAATAAGAGGAAAATTTAGTCCAAAATGTCCTGAGAAATGAGAAATACTCCAGTGACAGCTACTTGTCAGAGCAGCGAATCCCTTTGCTGACATTTGAGATCTCAAAAGCCACAGTTTTCTACCTAATTCATGGCTCAATCAGACTATGTCCTCTGTCTAAAGCCTACTTTAAGCTTTGCCTTTGGCATGCTGACTTATTATATAGCCTGAAAGTAATGTCTTTATTAGGCAAGGAGGATACAGTGAAAAAAACCAGTGAAGTCATTCTGGAATCATTTAAGATCCTTCACCAAGATCGGCACTCGGTTGATTAAAAATAGTCATTTTGTCAGAGCCTTGAACAGTTTGATGATCACTTTCTGACAGGATAATATGAACAGACATTCCCTGCCACTTCCATTTACATTTTTATTCTATTCTATATTTGTGGGGAATGGGAAGAGTTTGGCTGAAATGAGATCTTGTGTAGGTTCAGAAAAGAAGGAAACACCGTAATATAAAATACAAAGAGTGAAAGACTCCTGTTCCTCCCCAATGTCATGACATTAAGTAAATGTTATTTGAAAAAACAGTTTGCAGTCTATCATTGTGTGTGTGTGTCTTACAATACAAAGAAAAAAAGGAGGGGGGTGGTTTTGGAAAAGGAGGTATAGAAATCACTTGGCTGAAATAATGTGTAAATTCTCATATTAATTCCTGTTCTGTGGTCTGGAGTAATCTATCCTAAAGCTTGTAAAATTTTCCATTCTTAAATTAATAAGCATTTAGCCTGAAGAAATCCTTCTGTCACGTGTAGTAAGAGAATCAGAAATTTTAAGTGACTGACTTTTTTTTTCCTTAAGGAAATGAATGCCATTTTTCTGAAAGCACTGAGTGAAAAAACCTCACACTTAAATATATATATTTAATATAATTTAATATATATTTGGTAGTGCTGATCACTGTACTGTAGGCACAGGTTTCTGCATTGGTGATAGTCCAGCAGGACTATTACCTAGCCAGTGATCTACCAATGCACTACAGACAAGCGTGCAACAATCTAAAAGAAACTTCTTTGCCCCCCAGCACTGGATTTCCCAACCCCTTCAAGTAAAACTGATTATATTACCCAAACCATCTAAAACTGAGACCTAATGTATATAACAAGTGCACCATCATGTGACATTTGCTCTGACTGACCAATATTGCAAACCCCTTCAAATAGTGAAGTCAATAGAGCTACTTGTCTGCGTAACTGTGCATAAAGGGTTCAGAGTTTGGCTCCAAGCTAATAATTTTTCACATCTGATTTTTTTTGTTTTACAGAACATTTCTTTGAATAAATATTTTTAAAGGGGTCACTGTTGGTATATTTTTTGTCATACAAATGTCTTCAGTTGCAAAATATATTTTGTAATAGTCATGTTGACAACTCTGAGTGGAAAGTACCATTTATGAGATAGCATATTAGTTGCCCTCATTTAGGCCCTGATTCAGCAAAGTACTTAAACGTGTGCTTAAATCCAATGGAACACAATGGCACTTAAGCAGAGGTTTAATGTTAAGCACATGCATAAGTATTTTGCTCAGGATGTACCTAAACATGTGTTTTGGTGCTTTATTTTATTTATTTATTTATTTATTTGGTCATTTGGAGACCTAGACCCTGAATCAACAAGATACTAAATTACACACACCTAACTTCAAGTATGAGAGAGTTTTCATGTTTCATGTTTGAGTACCTTGCTGAATCCAGGCCATCCACAAGCTCCTTGAAAATTTACCGCACTTTATTACTTTTTTAGGTCCCAGTTATGCAAGCTGCTTCACATGGTCAGATTCTTATACCCTAATTGAACCCCACTAAAATCAGTGGTGCTCCATGAGAGCACATGGGTCTGTCCATATGGACCAGTTTGTAGGATTGGGCCTTAGTTCCCTGCCTTGCGCTGGATCCTGTATCACAAACACATGAGGCTGTGCAGACACAGCCTGAAAGGTGAGAATTACAAGCAACTGAAAACAGGTAGTCAGAATGGAAATGCTTAATTTTAGCAATGGCTGCTGATCTTACCATATTTTATTTCTTTACTGACTCCTATAATATTAACACAGGAAATTCCATTATACATAAATATGAAATATCATGAGAAAAAGATGGCCTATTATAGAGAAAAGGCAGCTAATGAATGTCAGTGAAGTTATATTTTAGGGTTATTCGACTTCAGAGCTGGTGTTCTGTCACCTGAGATTAAGCATGTACTTTTTGACCTTTACTCAACCCATCACATTAGACAGCACATATTTAGGTACATTATATTTTAAAGGGAAGAACATGTTATGCCCACTTCAGAGTGCTGTCAATAGTTCATTACTGGCTACCAAAGCATGTTTGAGGATGAAACCCCATCCCCAGAGATACAAAATGATTCCCCTTATTTCCATTATTCATAGAAGTATGTTCTCTCTTTGATGCGCCTCATGAGCATTAAATGAGAGTTCTTCTTTGAGTGATTGCACATGTCCATTCCACTGTAGCTGTATGTGCATCTTGTGCACAGTTGTTGGCTATTCTTCCCAGGCAGGTATAAAGGGCACTCCTGCCCCTAGCTCCCCCTGAGTTTTTTCCTACCACCAGTGACAGTTGTTGGAGCTGTGATCTTTGCGTTTAAAAAAATCATCCCTCACCTTCTTGTGTGTATAGTTCCCGTCCGATAGAATACTGTTTCTTGTATATAGTTACCAATTAGAATAATTGTAGTCTAGTTCTTAGTGTTGACCACTCTTCGGTGACTGTTTGAGTACTGGGTCCAGTACTGCACTCACGTTGTGCTCTCCTTGCTTTAAGGCCTGTCACATCTGTGGCAAGCCAATGCCCGTCAGCAACCTCCTACCCCAGTTGCTTGAAATGACTGAGGGAAACCCATGTAGGTGACACATGTCTCATTTGTAGAGGGTTCAAGTTCCGTTAAAAAAAGAACAGGGTCCCAGGCTTAAAATATTGCTCATGGAGTCTGCACTTCACCCTGAGTCGGAACCTTCCTGCTCTGAATGGCTACCGAGCACATCCGAGTCAGTCAGGAGTGCTCCACCCACTTTATCTGAGTCTTCAGGCATACCAACCTCACTGGTACTGAAGAAAAGACTGTGTAAGTCTTCAAAGGACTTGGTACTAGGGGCTTCGAGATCTGCAGGTAAGGCACTTGGTGCAGCAAAGGACACTATGGAGCACTCGAAAATGAGGCACCCCCAGGCGCAACTGCCCTGCAAAGAAGGATTGCTGACTCCAGAACCTAGGAAGGGCCTTTTGAGACCACTCTCAGGACTGACACAACTCCTAGTACTGCAGGGTCAGGAGCCTTTGGCAGTCCTGTTTACTCCCAAAGTGTTCAAGGCAGCTTGGGAACTACTGAACTTGTCAGTACCGGTTTCACCAGTGGGACAAGATTCCCATCTGGCACTGGGAGTGGGCATGTTGGATCTGCCGGTGCCTGCTCTGACACCAGTCGATACTAGTGACTGCTACAATTGCAGTATTTTGGCAGATTCCATCAAGGGGAAAGCCTGCAATGATTGTGGTGTTGCCTCCCTTGCCGGATTTGCAACTAGTCTCCCCAGTACTATTGGGGTCAATTCCCCTGTGTCCAGAGGTAGTGTACTCGTCCTCCTCCTCCTCAGATTCTGAGGTCAGATCTTATGCATCCAGGCCAAAGCAACCCTAGTTACCCTAGTGACAGGTTGGTACAGATCTCAACCTAATGACCAATGGCCAGCACACATCTGGATCCCATGATTATACCAGTGGCCTTTCTTGAGCTCTCGGGACATTCCCTCATACTTACCAACACCCAGTAGACACTGGGGTGGGGGGCATGGACACCACGGTTGCCATTTCCCTGCTGCAGGTACTGGGACTGGTACCATGAAAGAGGAATCTTGGGACTCTCCTGTACAAGAGTTGGACAAGGCCTCCCATCAACAACCGCTGGCCTCTTCCTCTATGATGCGGGATGAGGCATACTTGCTACGAATGAAAAGGAGATACCAGAGATGTCAGGCCTCATTCCTGAAGTGTAAGGATGCAAAGAAGCTTGACTCTTCAGCAGGAAAATGTATTCCACAGGAGGGTTACAACTGAGAATCACGAACTAGCAGGCTGTGTGTGGTTGGTACAATTCTAACCTGTGGGAAAGCATCCTAAAGTTTAAGGACAAGCTTCTTGAAGAGGTAAAGCAGGAGTTTGCCACCCTGGTTGATGAGGGTAAATTAGTGGCCACATCAGCCCTGCAGGTGAGTCTGGATGTGGTGGATTCACCAGCTTGTGTTATGGCTTCCATCATTTTCACACATCATTCATCTTGGCTGCAATTGTAAGGTTTGCCCCCAGAACTGCAACAAAACATACAAGACATCCCATTCGAAGACTCTTTACTCTTCTCTGAGTAGACGGACACAAGGCTACATAGCCTCAAGGACTCAAGAGTGATGCTTCATACCCAGGACCTATTGAGAAAGAAGGGCAAAGGTTATAAGAGATGGCCTCCACCTCCACGATGCCCACTTCATCCAGACTGGTTCCTCAAAGCATTCATTTGGTTGAGAGCAGCTTATCACTTCCCAGGGTAACCATCATTGCCTTCCCCTATTTTTGCAACTGCCTATCCTCAGTGCTTGGGCCTCCATCACCATGGACAAGTGGGTCCAAGCATGGTGGAACTGGATTATACCCTCCAGTTTGCCTCTAACTCCCTCCTCCATCCCTATCCCTCTTCAGGGACTACTCTTATGAGAATGTGATGGTTCAGGAGGTCCAGTCTCTCATCTTCCTGAGTGGCCATAAAGGAAGTTCCCATGCCTTTCAGAGGAAAGGGTTTCTATTACTGATACTTCCTAATCTGAAAGGCAAAGGGGGGCCTCACACCTATTTTAGATCTAAGCTAACTGAACAAGTTTCTGAAGAAAACAAAATTCCAGATGGTTATTCTTGCTTCTATTATCCCTTCCTTAGACACGGGGACAGGTACACTGCTCTCAACTTAAAAGATGCTTACTTTCTTGTGGCAATTTATCTCAGCCACAGAAAGTGCCTCAGATTCATGGTCAACAATTCACACTACCAATTCACAGTTCTCCCCTTTGGCCTGGCAGCAGCCCCTTGCGTGTTTACAAAGTGTACCGTGGCAGTGGTGACTTTCCTGCACTGGTTGGGAATCCATGTGTTCCCTTATCTGGATGACTGGCTAGTGAGAGGCCGATCTAGATTTCAAGGTCTCTCCAGCATAACCACTATCCAGTCATCCTTTTAGACTCTCGGGCTCCTAATTAATATAGAAAAATCTATCCTGACTCCACACAAGCTAGGGTATTCCTGTCACAAAAAAGGTTTGAGGCACTCCAGCTTGTTACTCTAGATCTAAAAGCACATGCTCTCTCTACAGTTCAAACATGCCTCAAACTTCTAGAGTACATGGCGGCATGCACCTACAAGGGCCAGCATGCCAAAATGAAATTCAGGGAGCTGCAGGATTGGCTTGCCTCAGTATATGCTGCCACTAAGTGGATTGGGTAGTTCAGGTACCAGCTCGAGTCTTGTCCACCAGTCCAGGGAGGACAGCCCCATTGAATGTTTGCACAGAAGTTCGCTTTGCTTCTCCTTGACAGACAATCTCTTTAGGCACAGATGCATCAAATCTAGGTTGGGGAGCTCACTTAGGCCCCCATGAAGCTCATGGGCATTGATCATTGTAGACCTCACTCTTCATATAAATATCGAAGAGCTCTGGGCTATTTGGCTCATATGGCATTCCTCCTGCATATTGGGGGCAGACGTTGTTAGTACTCACAGACAACACAACAGCCATGTTTTATGTAAACAGACGGGGGGAATCCAGTCAATGAAGTTATGTCGAGAGACAGTCTCCCTTTGGAACTTTTGCATAGCCAGGTCCATCAGCCTCAAAGCAGCCTACCTTTCAGGGGTTCAGTACACCCTGGCAGAATGCCTGAGCAGATAGTTTGCAGGCCACCCCGAGTGGTTCCTTCATCTGGATGTGTCCAATGCCCTTTTCTATCAGTGGGGTACTCACTGGTGGACCTATTTGCAACTAAAGAAAACAAGAAAGGTTAGCTTTTTTGTTCCCTGGAGGGTCACAGACTGGAGTTACAGTCAGATGCTTTCCTCCTGATTTGGCCAAAAGGCCAGCTTGCATGCTTTCCCGCCAGTTCTGCTCCTGCCCAAGGTCTTGTCCAAAATCAAACAAAGTGGTGCTCACATCATACTAATAACCGCAGCAGGGCCTCTCCAGCATTGGTTTTTCCTCTACTAGCCCTATCTGTCAGAATCCCTGCACTGTTCCCAAGAGATGCAGATGTGATCTCCCAGGACAATGGCCACCTCCTCCATCACAATCTACAGGCCCTCTACTTGACAGCAAGATGCTACTGGCTAACTTCTTTGGAAAGTCTTTGCTCTAAAGGAGTACAATAAAGTCTCCTTAACAGCAGAAAGCCTTCAGCCAGGTCTACTTACCATGCAAAATAGAAGAGATTCTCCATATGGTATGTACAAAGAGGCATCCTCCCAGCCCAAGCTTCGAATCCTCGTATCCTAGATTATTTCCTGTTCCTGAAACGAGCGCTTGCTGGTAGTTCCATCAACATTCACCTGGTGGCTATCTCGGCTTTCCACCCTCCAGTGGATAACAGATTAGTTTTTTCTAACACTACATCCATTAGATTTCTAACAGGTTTAGACAGATTATATCTACATGTTCACCACCCAGTTCCACAATGGAGTTTCGAAAGCCTCATTCAAGTAGATCCGAAGAGAAACTACATTCATTAGAAATTAGAAGGTCTTTGGCCTTTTATTAGGTCATCACTGCAGCTATTCATGGTAATTTCAGACAGTGTAAAGGGCCACCCAGTGTCCGCTCAGAGAATCTCCTCCTGGATTTCAGTCTATAGTGTGAATGCGGAACCTGCGTCAAAAGTGGTGGCTCGTGCAACTGGATCACAGGCAGCTTTCAAGGCCTTTCTGGCCTGGGTGCCCATTTTGAACATGTGTAAGGCATCAACCTGCTCTTCGATACTCACATTTACCTTCCACTATGCTATTGCTCATCAGTCTAGAGGTGATGCCACATTCGGACAGGTGGTCCTACAATCCCTGTTCAAGTAGATTCTGAACCAGCCTCCAGCTTGAATTGCTTGTGAGTCACCTACAGTGGAATAGACGTGTGCAATCACTCAAAGAAGAAAAAATGGTTACCTATCTTTCTGTAACAGTTATTCAAGATGTGTTTTGCATGTCCATTCCATGACCCTCCCTCCTTCCCTGCTCTCTCCGGTAGGAAGGAACTGAGGTGGTTCTGGGGCAGCAGGACCCATTATACCTGTGTGAAGTGGCACAAGGCACCAAAGGGTGCTCACGCTGCCCCGATGGAAGGAAAAATCTCCAACAACTGTGCACAATGCGTGCACACATGTACAGTAGAATGGATGTGTGCAACACATCTTGAAGAACAACAGTGATGGAAAGGTAGGTAACCATTTTTTACTTGCACTGAAAGGGAAACATCCCCAAAGAACAAGACTCCATCTGTCCTTCAAAAAATCAGATTCATTCGTAGTCCCAAGAGGTTTATCAGAGATGCCTCAAGGATAACATGTGGTGGGTTTTGGATCATAAGATATATAAATAGGGAAAAGAGAAAGTAAAGATATTAGGAGCAAAGTCCGATATTATAAAGATGATGCTTTTAGCAATTAAACAACTTAAGACCACCATAAGAAAGATCAAGAGATCTGCTTGGTGAACGTCAGTTATTTAATACTCTGTGAAATGCACAGTGCTTGCTGTACTTTGTTTGTTTGTGCTTAGTTTCTGCTCAATACTTTGTCTGTTCATAACCATTCACAGCACTTAGGATCTAAAGATACACTCATCCTTTGATAGGACAAGGTCAATTATTCTCAATTTATTGCTAGTACAGAACTGTTTATGCAATTTATTTATGAGCTATTTTGTATTAAAGAAATTTGATGGTGAAATAGGTATTTTATTTTAAGATAACTTTCTCTGTGACATATTCATACATAAAGCATGTGTGTATGTTTATAAAGTAAATAAACCCTATCCTTTTGTTTTCCCAAGGTAGCCTGTTAACTTCTTTTTAACTTAAATTATTCTCAGGCTCTCTTTAGTTATTTATTTGGAGAGTACCGATATACAGATGTCTGTTTTTGAGCATGGTTATTATTTAACTAGCAGCTTGTCTCATTTGGAACTTCATTTAGCTGTTAAGGTGACTCTGAATAAGTCCTCCATTTTTCCACCTTGCTACTAGTGTGAGTGGAGGCTAAATGCTGGGGGCCCAACCCAAAAGCACTAGCTGAAGTATCAGGGGGTAGCCATATTAGTCTGTATCCACAAAAACAACGAGGAGTCTGGTGGCACTTAAAGACTAACAGATTTATTTGGGCATAAGCTTTCGTGGGTAAAAACCCCACTTCTGTTAGTCTTTAAAGTGCCACCGGACCCCTCCTTGTTTACCTGAAGTAATGCTTAACACCCGCATTGTTCCAATGAAATCAAGAGAACTAAGGCCCCATTTCCGCAAAGCATTTAAGGACATGCTGAATTCCATCTCTGTCCAATAAAGCACTTAATTCAATGGGACTTAAGCACGTGCCTAAAGCTAAGCACATATTTTAAGTATCTTGATGGATACTGACTTGGGATGTAAGCCCACTGGTAAGCACTATTATATCCAGTAGTAAGTGAGTCGAGATCTGGCCCTATACCTGCTCAACTAATATAAAAAAATTGCAAATGATTTGACAACTGACAAAAATAACCAAATCATTGATTTAACATATGCCATTTGAGTCTCTAACTGAGCTGCCTGAATAATGGAAAAAATTATTTGTTGAGTAATTGAAGGGGTGAAGGCTGTCAGAATTCATCTAATAAATTGTTTGACTGTTATTGGACAAGCTCTACATCTAATGTTCGTGCAGATGCTGGGCCTTGGCGTCACAACAGGGAGATGCCACATAAAAATAAATTGTTTGTCTTATTAGATTCCCCTCCTCCCGCACTTCCTTTCAGTTCCTCAGAAAGTTTCCTGAGGAGGGAAAAGGTTGAAGCACTAATTACCGATAATGGGCCCAATTCTCCAGTGTTCTCCGACTGCTTTGGACCACACCAGAGCAGAAATAATCCCAGTTAAATGGCCCGGGAAGGATTCATCCTAGTTTGGAAAATATTCCAGTGATGTGGAGCTGTCATAAACCACCCCTACACAACTTCTCCTCCTGGCTCTTGGTGAACGGGGGGTGGCTAGGGAAAAAAGGTATGGCCGGGCATCCCTGCACCCCAGTAGTACTTGGTTACGGGGATGCCCAATGGGGCTTTTGGCAACTGGAATAAGAGAGCGCAACCATCAAACTACTCTATTTTTCTCCAGAGTCAGGGTCTGCATCCTCCAGCGTGAGGATCTGATAGCTGCTGAGGTTGTTTAAAGCTACCACTCCAGATTCCGCCAAGCAAAGCTCAGTCCATCCAGGAAAACTTAGCCCTTGTTTGTTTATGAATTTAACCCCTTGTTTTTTGGGTAATGAATTGCTCATGAATGTGTTTCCCATTTGTAGTAATTTGGACAAATACCTTTCCTGGCCTGGGGTTTTCAGGAACTGTTTGCTTCAACTATTTTTTGTGGTGCATAGTTGGTCCCTCATTTTTTAAAAAACGTGGGTAATGAGTAACAGCGCACTTTCAGGGTGCCTGTTCAGCCATAAACCAGTCATCTAGAAGTTCATGAACCTTTTTGGGATTTGCTGAGATTTTCATGAATACCCAGAGGATTTCTGAATACCCCCGATTAATTAATAGTGTCACCCCAGGAATTACAGTGGGCCACATTCAGCACTTCTATTCACACAAATATTTTTAATCATTCTTTTGCTATTCATAGCCTATAAATGCAGCATAGCAATGTGTATATTTTAAAAAAACAAACTGTACAACTACCAAAACAAGACACTCCAGTGTGCAGGATTCCCCACTGCCTTCCCCGGGAGACGATAAGAACAAATAACACAGGACTGGTGTGTAGTTATGTTGCTTAATGCATGACAAGAATAAGTTCAGATACTACTATGATGAGTACGGTATAAGAACCAGGAGTGACAGAAGCTCCCTAAAAGTGGGGGAGCCACCGGTGCTTCAACTGTGGCCCTGTCCCCTCACCACCCTTTCCCCCGTTCTCTCCAAGACCCCGCTCTCATGCTGCTCCTTCCCCCTGTGCCAACCCTTCCCCTGAGCCCCTACCCCCACACCACCCCTTCTCCCAGTCCCTGCCCCCACACCACCCCTTCCCCTGAGCCCCCACCCTCATGTCACCTCTTCCGTCCAAGGCCCTGCCCCCCACTCGCTCCTCACTGCCCCCTTCCACCCCCTCATCGCTCGCCTGTACAACTGGTAGAAAGTGATGGGGAAATGGCCTTCTGGCACCCCTGATAAGAGACTTGAACCAACTCTAATACTTATCTCAAGCTGGGAAGAACAGCCATTAGTTAGCAAGTAACTGTTGCTGCCTACTCCTTCCTTCAGCAGCTCTGTGTGTCACCTTCTGATATGCCCCCAGCCCTCATCTATTCAGGGAGTTAGAGCCTTTAGTCCGTTCCCAATCCTGGAAGGCAGCACAGCATGTTGCAGCTGAGCCAGTTGTTAAGTAACAAGTTGCTTAGGTCTCCAGCAGATGTTGCTAGAATTAAAAAAAAAAAAAAAGCAGAGACAAGACAACAAGAAATGTTACAAATGTAGTTTCTCCAATTCTCCAAAGAGTACTTTTTCCGGGACCACTAAGAGTTCAGAATAACCAGTGTTTGACAACAGGAATGAAGTGACTAAACTAGATTCCTTAATAAGCCTTTGGCCATTAATAAGAATGCTATAGGCAAAGTCACCAGCTTACCATTCTGAACTTCCTTGATTAGTTTAACGAGAGAACAGAAGGTCTTCAACATTTAAAACAGCTGTCAGAAGGATCTATTCCCAAGCCTTTCCCTCTAGCTAAGCCTGTTTTGTAGGCCGAATCTCTAGGACACGGACTGTACCGTACTTTTGACTCTTGGCATATTCTCCACTCCACTTTGTCCCAGGGTATTTTTCTGCAACATGAGCTGGATTTTGCTTCTCTGCAAAACGAATATAGAAGGCTGAAAAATCCAAATGAGCTGAAATGGCTTTTTTTACAGATATCTTATTACTAAGCAGCTTTATTAATTTTAGCATTTACAATACAGGCTCAATCATGTGCTGTGTCTGTTTATTTTATAATGGCAAAATACTTCAAATCCTACAACTTTTTATATCTTGATTTAGAAATCACTCCAGAATATCACTGTAACTGAGATGCTACTTCACAGTTCATGTATTTTGCTTGTTTTTGATAGCAAATTAAAAATAATATTTGGTAAAATTGATTTTTAAACTAATAACAGGAATTTTATAGGAGCTGATAAATGTGAGATTAATGGCTAAGAAAGCAGTCATTTCAGATGGATAATTTAGATTTTTATCATTTATTAATCATAAAAAGTAAACCTGTTATATAACTAATTTTAGTTTTATCAAGAAGATGAATTGTTCCAGCTAATGAATGTATAGATATTCTGTGCCAAAGGCATTCGTAGGAATCTGTTAATCATTTAACTGTGTCATGGCATATGCTTTGTCTTCATAAACCAATTAAAACACACAACTCCCTTCACTGAAATGTGTGTAGGTCTTCAGTGCCTAAAGCAAATTAAAATAGCATTTGTCTTAGAATATGCTGCAGTATTGCAGATACAGGATTCATTGGGTATAGTGTCTTCAGGCAAAAAACATAGGTAAGCCAAACATGTTGCTTTATTGGAAAGACCAGCTCAGTTTCTAGCATATCAGGTGGTGCTGCAAATTAAGGCTCTGATCCTGTAAACACTTATGCACATGCTTAACTTGAGGCATGCAAGTAAGTCCGATTCTAGTCAGTGAAACTACTCACATGCTTAAAATTAAGCATATGCATAAATATTTGCTGGATTGGAGCCTTCATCTGGAAGAAGTACAGTGCAACTGGGGAAGGACCTCCTGGCTTACTTCTTGGCACCCATTAAAATACAGTGAGATAGGAGGAAGGTCTTGTCAAATTGATTATTGTCAACCCTGGTGTCAGTGTTACATAGTGACATGGCATCTCCTCATTTTATGGGGATGGAATGCAACAAGGAGAGGACAGTGGGGGCAACAGACGAAATGGGATATGGAGGAGTTCATGCCCGAAGCAGAGCCATATCCAGGCAATTTACTCTGTGGATGCATGCATGCGTGCACATACAACTGGCAATGCTGAGTCAGAGCACAATACTGGTGCTCCCCCCATCCCAGTTTTAGCTAGGATGGGACTCTGTATTGATGTAAAAACTAAACAAAAAAGGGTTTCTTGGGAGCAGAGGGAGTGCTTTTCTTTGAAATACATAGTGCAGTTTTAGAGTATTTCAAGCCAGATGTATGCCAGATGTATGTATTATTTACTCTCATTCCCCTAGAGGCTTCAGGGAGACCTACCATCTGCTCCTGACAGGATATCTCCCCGAGTATCAGAGCCCAGGATGGGCCGTCACAGGCTCATCCTGTTTAACAGATAGCCTCCATCCACTGTTTTCCTAAAGCTTCCCATCGATGTGCACTGCAGTTCTGGTTACACACCCATTCTGTGACCCTTCTATATGAAACAGAGCTCATGACACTGGCATAGGAGTTTGGGGCAGGCACAAGGGGGTAGTTACGTGCTGAAGTTTGACCCTGGCAGCTGGGGCTCAAAGTTCATTTGAATAGCTTTGCTAGATTTGCTTCAATTGACCCCTGCTGAGCATGATGATTTTGCATCATTCTTGTCTCCTGCTGGCTATTCCAGAAGAGAGAGACCAAGGTAGAGCCTCAGATACAGCTAGAGTGGGATTTTCCAAAATGGCCAGCCTTGGCCTATCTCCGTTCTCATTGGAGTCATTAGCTTTAGTGAGAACTGAATTAGGCCAGTGCTTAGCATTTTTTTGTAAATCCTACATTAACTTGCTTGGTTGTGTGTTGAGATATCTCTAAACCAGCAGGACAGCCCCACAATATTTCTAATACACATCTTAGGTATTAGCATCATGATAGTGTTACTGCAGATTGATAGGATACAAAATATCCACGGTTGGGACAGATTTTTAAAAAAAGGTAAAGTGCTATTGGGACGGCAAAGGTAATGAACCATAGTAGCCAATTACACTTATATCGAGCCTAATTTTGTACATTCCATGCCAAAAAATCTCCCACTGAGAGAAGAAGGATAAACTTGTGTTTAAAACACTGAACTGGGATTTAGAAGATCTGACCCTGTCCCAGATTTCCTGTCTGAACTTGAGCAAATAAATAATTTAGGAGTGAATTGTGTAACACTTACTCACACTGGCGAGCTGACTCACCCAAGTAGTTCCATTGATCAGTAAATGCTCACCACCATAAGAGTTGCTCAATGTAGCTCATTATCTCAGTTTCCCATCTGTAAAATGGGCATTATCATTTTTCTGCCTGCTTCTTTTGTCTGTCTTTATTTAGATGGCAAGCTCTTCGGGCCAGGGACTGTCTCTTCTACATATACGTACAAGTAACACAATGGGGCCCAATCTTGGCATGGGCCTCTAAAGTGCTACTTTCAGTTGAAGATTTTCCTGTGTAAATCATATTCAGTTGGGCCCTATCTAGAAGTAAAAAAGGCAGAACTCCTGCCCTTCGATTATATTAGTCCAAGAAAAAAAAAAAAAGAAATTCCATTACAAAAATCACTGCCTGCTGGAAAAACTTGGGAGTTGTGACACAAAATCATAATCAATAGGAAGCTTAAGTTTTAAGGCTGGATTTCTATGCTTTATTCATGGAAGTCTGTTTCTTCTACAGCGAGCTGAATTAAAGATGAATGTGAAAGTGTTTAGGTTTTATTTGCAGCATTGTACAAATGTCAAAATGAATGCAGGCAGCAGCAAGACAGAAAGCAGACAACAACAAAAATCAAAAGGCAGCAAACAAAATAATCAGCACTAGTGAATTCAAGTCTAAATCATAGGTTTTCTATTTAACAACCTATACATTGCTCTACAATCCATACAGTTATTTTGTCTGTATCCCTAATACATTATATGCAGACAACATTATGGGTAAAACACTATTGCTAAAATAGAAAGAAAAATGTAGTTATTCCTATAATAAACAGCTTTTGAAAATCTTTTTAAGAAGCCTATCTGCAGTAATACAAAGAAAAACAGTATTAGAGTGTAACATCAATTATTTAAAACAATGTTACATCCATTTTTTACCCTACTGCTTTGCTAAGAGATAAAGATCAGTCTTTTCAAATTCAAGTTCTTGGAGTTTAAAGCCACAAGATGCCTTCTTAGGTCAGGAGTCCATAGCTTTATGATGGACCTATTCATAAGACTAAGTAAAAGCATATTTTTGGATGCACACAGTACAGGGAACCAGAAGGTGCAAGAGTGTACAGTCTTAGCCGAGTGCTTGTAGGCATACTCACGGTATTGTTCAAGTGATAGCTGTGCTACAAGGCAGAAGTGCAGTTGGCTGTAGGTTTTCTGGGATTTTGAGGAAAATAGTAATTTTAGGCCACGTTGCCCTAGATTTAACTGACTTCTGGGAATAAGGGTGGGAAAATGGATCCTTGTGAAGACTTGAAGAATACTGCTGAGAGGGAGAAACTGGGTCCTTATGGAGCATTGAACCTGGTTTATAAATGGAGTGTGGAAATGTAAGTCATTGTGCACTTACAAACTTGGGCCTTTTGTATGGCTATTACTTGACTGTAGAGGGAAACCTTTCCTGAAAAAGAACATTTCTCTGTGCCGAGGAGATAGGGGCCTGGCGGTTTTATAGGAGCTAAGAAAAAGACAATGGGTAAGTCAAAGAAATAAAGACATATTTTTCTCTGCTGTGTACAAAATAGAACTATTTCATGAAAAATCAGACTCCTTGACCGTTAAATGTATTGGTAAATGTAAAGTCTGAAACCTGTTCACTTGTTTATATTGACATTTGGAAATTGTTCCTTCCTTTTGTTACGAACAATGCAGCCAGCAATAGCTTTTCAGTGCATGTAAAATCTTTAGTGGCACAAACCTCACAAAAATAAACGATACTTTGTATGAATTCTGAGTGAATACACATCAGCTGAGAATACAGTTAGGACAGCTGCCATTGCTTAAAGGTCAGTAAAGCATAGCATTAAACGGCATATTTTGTGCTCCCAGACACGTAACTCATGATACATTTTATGCAGTACATTTCTGAAACATCTACAGACACATTTTCTTCAATAATTCACAAGCCTTTAAAAGCTTTTTTTTTCTTTTGACAATCAATAGCAGGACTTGGTGTCTGTAAAACTTGCTGGAGCTGGACTTCAATGATCAGTTTAATTGGAGAACAGATGGTGTTAAACTTTTATAAAAGCTGACAGAGGAATCTGCTTCCAAGCTTTTCCCTCTAGCTAAACTTGTAACACACAGGCCCAGTCCTTAGGACACATATTGCACGTCTGACCTTTAGCCCATCCCACTTTATCCTAGGCAATCTTTTCCCCTGCAAACTGAGTGTTTATCTATAAAGCAAGAGTAGGAGGATTCAGAACCCACATTAATATGAGATATTCAGTGGGAAATGTCATCTCTACTACAAGACTTTTCCCTGCTTCTGTTTGTTAGTGTAAAGTCAGCAGAAGTAAATTAGGTGGCAGATTTCAATGGAGACTGTTACCAGTGTCCTCTGCCAGATACTGCATGGAGTGCCAAATTAGAATTGATTTCTCAATAAAATTGAGTTCAGCCTCCCCAACATAATCTCAGACAGAAATGACAAAACGTCTCTAACTCACTTTTTAATTTTATTATTTTCAGTCAGTTTTGTTGTTGGATGTTTTTCCTTCCATACTTGCTTGTTATCCTCTTCCTAGCATCTTTTTCGTAGTCCAGGAGAACAAAAGCTCATCTGATTTTTACAAGCAGTTCAGAATAGTCAGAGGATCATTGCATAATTGCCACCTCCCATTTCCCCTCCCCAGATTGAATTCTGTGAAGACTCTTCCGGCATTTGACCCAGGAGTGCAAGTTCTCTCTCTGTACTGTGACTCACAAGCTCAGAGCACAAGCTGTTGACAGTCCCCTCCTCCCCCATATGCATAGCACATTGCTTTCAGAACCACCAACCAACCTAATTAAAACAATTTTCTTCCTATTGAAGGAGTAATTCCCCAAATGCTCCACCTCGCCAGAACCATGCTGTGTCTGCTCAGTTCACTACCTCTCTCCAGCTCCCTCAGAGGCTCATCTTATTGTAAGAAAATCAATGCCTTCTAATGTGGCTTTAATTCTTAAATTTGGTGCATTTATCACACTTCTAGGGAACTTCCTCTAATAAATAGAAGCACTTGAATGTCTTCTTTGCAAAAGGCCACACGCAGTGGGTGACTTTTAAAATATCAGCAACCCCTATACTGTGATCTGATTCGAGAGACATTCAGAATTAAATAGAGCACAGTTTGTTGAGGGGCAGGAAATCACTATTATTTAAATTCTGTGATACTCAAGGGAATTCCAGATAACAGCACTGAAGGTGCCCAAAGGCTCTGCACCCACCCCTTCAACCTGCTGCTTCAGTATCTGATACATACTAGCCACAGAAACTGGAGGCACATATCCATTCCATACTTTGGAGAGAGTGGAAGGGTATGTTTTCAAGGAGAGCAAAATTGTAAGGAGTAGTGGTGAAATGTAATTGTCCTCTTGTGCTAGGAGCCTCTGAAAATCAGGTCCCAAATGACTTGACCAAAGGTTCAGGCAGAGTCACTGTCCGGGCTTGATCCTGCAAGGTGCTGAGCACATTGGCCCTGATCCAGCAAAGCATTTAAGCATTGAAGTCAGTGGGATACCCACATGTTTAAAGTTCAGCATGTGCTTGTGTACTTTGCTGGATCAGGGCCAGAGTGCTCAAGAGCCACTCTTAGTTCAAAGGACCATACTGAGCCTCATGCTAATGAGCTGCTGTTCCCTGTAGCCAGTGGCCACATTGGGCATGTTCATGCTGCAATAAAACATCCTGGCTGGTCAGGGTCAGCTGACTCAGGCTTGGGCTGTGGGGCTATAAAATTGAAGTGTAGATGTTTAGGCTTGGCTGGAGCCCAGGTTCTGGGACCCTCCCCATGAGCCTAGTCAGCTGACCTGGACCAACCATGGGGGTTTTATTGCAGTGTAGACCTACCATCTGACTGCTCAGCAGAGATGCTGTCTCAGCTGCTGGCAGTCAGCCAAGGGCTGGGAAGGCCCTTGAATTGGCCCTAATGTCAGCAGCTACTTGGGAGGACCCTGCTACATATTTGTATTGTTCTGGGATTGGCTCAAAATTGAGGCTATATGTTTTGCCCACCACAGGTTGACCCCATGGTACTATAGAGGAGACAAGGAATAACCAAGGCTTTTGAGAAAAATCCTGGTGGATTGCAACATGGCTTCTCAAGGCTGTCTTCACAAGGAAAAAGGGCTAGGAACTTACCTCATTTTGCTTGCAAGCCAAAATTAACCCTGAGATTTTTATAGAGTCCAAAAATCAGTGGGAGTTGTATCCAGGAGCTTTGGGGATCACGAAGACCAGTTTTGGTCAGTGGGAACATTATATTTCCCACTTTAAACACCTGCTTTGCATGGTGTTTATGAAGCGTATGTGTGGGGCATAGAAACACAGAAACTGGAGAATGTTAGGTCATCATGCCCTCTTTTCCTAATAATAAATCATCGTGTGCATCCCCCTGCCAGTGTGGGGTTATTCCAGGAATATGTGCACCCTGAGCCATGTTGAAGGGATCATTTCATAAATCTAAAGATAAAATAAAATCTTGAATGCTTTGTCTAGCAAAGTTTTAAATATCTCTAAGATTAGATATATTTTTTGAATAGCTTTGAATTCTTATTTAGTATTTTACTTACTGCTAATGTATTTTATTATTAAACAACGGTACTTCAACCTCTTCCTGTGGAGACTATTCCACAGTCTTATAGTCAGAAAGTTTTTTTTATTGATAGCTTATATTTTCCTTCGCTTAATTGCAGACTGTTATGTCTACTGATGTCCTCTTGTACCATGATTATAAATGTTAAAACATCAATTTAGGAAAATTACCAAGAGGGGTTTCACGTGGGTCAGTACTGGTCCTATTATTATTTAATACTTTCTGAAACAATGTACACACAGTAACACAACTTGCAGATGATACAAAATTAAGAGGGATCATAAACACAGTAGAAGACTGAGAGAAATAACACATGGCGCTTGAAAGTTTAAAGAACTGTGGAAAAAATTAACAGGATGAGATTTAATTTAGATAAAATACAATGTCATACAGGAAGGGAGAAAAATACCAACTACAAAATGGAAGAATGCTGGTTAGAAAACAACAATAACAGTGATATATTTTACATACATATAGCACCTTCAGTACAAGGGATCCCAAAATGCCTTACAAATTTAATAAACTAATTTGCAAACTGCACGCAGGGATTAGTTTATCCTCCATTATAATGCAGCTATCTCTGGTGCAGAACATGGCAGCTATTCAACAGCACACAGCAATTATACAAATTAGGGCAAAAGAAACAAATTGCAGTGAGATTTAGGACAGTTAGAATGTGTCCAGGATACTATTTAATATTCCTGTTCTTCTGAAAAGTGCCAGGGGATCTTTAATGGCCACAAATGGTCAAGACTTTGATTTTACATCTCATTCTACATTTACTGCAGTAATTCAGAGATGACCCCAGTGGATGACAATGGACAATAATTTTATGTGCACTCAGGGTATGATGCAGTTCCAATAAGTGAATGTTCTACTGAGAGATGCAAACATATCGCGCATATGTGAAAAAGAGGAACATAAATTCTTCTGTGTGTATCAATGGTAAGGCCAAACATGCAGTTGTTTGAGAGCTATTCATTATAAAATGGACAAGGAAGTTTAAGTAGAGGGAATACAAAGAGTGACGATGGGGAGGAAGGGAATACAATTCTGAATCGATTATAGGGTGTGACATATGGAGAGAGATTAAGAGAATGGAATGCATAGTCAAGTGAAGAGACTACAGGATTTAGGGATAGAATAGATAACACTATTAACACAAGAGCAGTAATGACCGAGGAAGGGGTGTGAGTAATTTATTTAACACCTCTGCTGCTGCAGAATGTGGTGACATTTTTTTTCTGCTGGAATGTTGGCATTTCAAAGAGGACATAAAAGATACATGGGGCAGCACTGGCAGGTTTGTTTCTCCCAGAATACTTGCTAAGTTAAGTAGATACGAAAGGAAGTGCACCATATTTCCAGTTACCGTAGGTCACTTAGGCAGTGGAATAATGTTCCAACGGAAGTGTTTGTGGCAACAGTGTTAGTGGTGGTGAAAAATAGACAAAACACTTATGAGATTACGGTAGAATATGTTAGTGCAGGTGGAGAAGAGTTTAGATTAGATGACCCACAAGGTTCTTTTAATCTTTATTATCTGTCATTATGTGATTATGTACAAGTGGAAATACGCAGTGAATGGAACTGTTAGCAGTTGTCTTTGAGAACTCATGGAGGATGGGTAAGGCCCCAGAGGACTGGAGAAGGGTAAACATAGTATCCATCTTTGAAAAGGGGAACAAAGAGGAATTATAGGCCAGTCAGACTAATTTCAATACCTGGAAAAATGCTGAAACAAATTATTAAACAATCAATTTACAAGCACCTAGAGGATAATAGGGTTATAAGTAACAGCTAGCATAGATTTGACAAGAACAAACCATGCCAAACCAACCTGATTTCTTTCTTTGACAGGGTTACTGGTCTAGTGGATAGAGGGGAAGCTGTAGATGTGATACATCTTGATTTTAGTATGGCTTTTGATGCAGTCCCACTAGACATTCTCATAAGAAAACTAGGAAAATATGGTCTAGATGAAATTACTATAAGGTGTGTGCACAATTGATTGAAAGACCATATTCAAAGAGTAGTTTTCAATAGTTCACTGTCAAACTGGGGAGCCATATCTAGTGGGGCCCTGCAGGAGTCAGTCCTGGATCCAGTACTATTCAGTATTTTCATTAATGGGTGGGATGGAGTGGAGAATATGCTTATAAAATTTGCAGCTGATACCAAGCTGGGAGGGTTTGAAAGCACTATGGACAATAGGATTAGAATTCAAAATGACTGTGGCAAATTAGAGACTTGGTCTGAACTCATTAAGATGTAATTCAATAAAGACAAGTACAAAATTCTTTCCTACACTTAGGAAGGAAAAAATCAACAGACAGCTACAAAATGGGAAATAACTGGCTAAGCAGTAGTATTGGATCTGGGTGTTATAGTGGATCACAAATTGAATATGAGTCAGCAATGTGGTGTAGCTGCGAAAAAGGCTAATATTCTGGGGTGGACTAATAGGAATATGTCATATGTAAGACACGGGAGGTAATTGTTCTACTTCACTCAACATTAGTGAGGCCTCAGTTGGAATACTGTGCCCAAATCTGGGTACCACACTTTAGGAAAGAGGTGGCTAAATTGGACAGAGTCTAGAGGAGAGCAACAAAAATGACAAAGGTTTAGAAAACCTGACCTATGAGGAAAGGTTAAAAAAATTGGGCCTGTTTAGTCTTGAGAAAAGAAGACTGAGATGGGGGCCTGAAGATTTTTTAGAAAGAGGAAACCAATCAATTGTTCTCCATGTCCGTTGAAGGTAGGACAAGATGTAAATGGCTTAATCTGAAGCAAGGGAGGTTAGGTTAGATATTAGGGAAAAACTTTCTAACTATGAGGGTAACTAAGCACTGGAATAGGTTTCCAGGGGAGATTGAGGAATCCCCATCATTGGAGGTTTTTAAGAGCAAGTTGGACAAACACCTGTCAGGGATGGTTTAGGTTTAGTCGGTCCTGCCTCAGCACAGGCGGCTGGACTTGATGACTTCCTGAGATCCCTTCTAGGCCTACATTTCTATGATTCTTTGGTACTGTGTGGTTAAAGCACTTAGCCCTAGACCATAAAATGTTGACTGAAGTGGCTCAGACAAATTTCCTAGTAAAAACTGAGAGCAAAGCAATAGCTGACTTCCTAAGTTTCCAATTTCCTCACCCCAGTCCTTGCAATAGAATAATTATTGGGAAAGTGGGGATCAAGGTTAGCTCCTTGGAGTACTGGAGTACTTATCATCTGGAGTACTGTGTCCAGTTTTGGGCCCCACGCTACAAGAAGGATGTGGAGAAATTGGAGAGAGTCCAGCGAAGGGCAACAAAAATGATTAGGGGTCTGGAACACATGACTTATGAGGAGAGACTGAGGGAACTGGGATTGTTTAGTCTGCAGAAGAGAAGAATGAGGGGGGATTTGATAGCTGCTTTCAACTACCTGAGAGGTGGTTCCAAAGAGGATGGTTCTAGACTATTCTCAGTGGTAGAAGATGACAGGACAAGGAGTAATGGTCTCAAGTTGCAGTGGGGAGGTTTAGGTTGGATATTAGGAAAAACTTTTTCACTAGGAGGGTGGTGAAATACTGGAATGCGTTACCTAGGGAGGTGGTAGAATCTCCTTCCTTAGAAGTTTTTAAGGTCAGGCTTGACAAAGCCCTGGCTGGGATGATTTAATTGGGGATTGGTCCTGCTTTGAGCAGGGGGTTGGACTAGATGACCTCCTGAGGTCCCTTCCAACCCTGATATTCTATGATTCTATGATTCCTTAAGCTTCAAAGAGGCCTCTATGTAGCAATGAGCCAGTGAGCAGCATCACAGCACACAACTGATTGTAGCCAGTTGGCCAAGTGCTTCTTGCATAGAAGGGACCCACGGTGAGTCCAGGATATCCCCTTCCAGTCTTAAGGATATGTGGCAACATGACCCTTAGAGAGGCAGATGCTAAGAATCGTGTGACTTTGACATGCCTGGTATGTGCAGCACAAGCTGCCTGCTGTCCAGGGGGCCCAAAAATTGTGTTTGAATTCAGGTCCAATATAGTATTAACATAGTCCTGAGGCCAGTATCAAAGCATAAACAAGTAAGACAGGGCATGTTGAACTGAAATGTTTCACATTGAGAATGACTCAGAGTGCCATTTCAGGGATCACTTTAAAGCATGTTACCAGGAAGGCTTTTCTACTAGTAACATTTGTGTGTGTGTGTCTGAATGTAGGTTCAGTATACTGCAGTGTACACAGGGGTTTACATATTGGACCAAACGGAGGGCTAAATTCTAAAATCAGATATTTGGTTAGATTTGTCTAATAAGTTGTAATCCTCTGCTAAGCCACTATGTGGTATGTACAATAGTTTAGATCTAGAACAGTTGTAAGCACAGTTGCCAACTTTCACCCCAACTTTCACAATAAACCAAAAATCAAGCTAATCCCATTTCAAAACAGGGCCAAAACAAGCCAATCCCTAGGAACCCCAACACTCTATGTGACTAGATCCCCCTGGCATGCAGTCTGGGACTGTGGTGGGCCCGCTGTGCACCCTTGACTTTCTCCCCCCCTTGTCCCGCTTGCCCTTTGCCCCTGCTTGCCCCTGCTTGCCAGAAACTGCTCAAAAAAAGAAGCAACAAGCTACAAGCCAAACAAGCAACAAGCTACAAGCCAAACAAGCAACAAACCAAAAACTAGCCAACAAGCAACTCACAAGCCAATTAAGCCAAAACCAAGTCCAGTTTCTGCATTTTTTCCGCAGGTTTGGCATGTCTGGTTGTAAGTGTGGTTTTCTGGCTGGATTTTGCAGTGTCCTTTTGAACCCATCCTACTGAGGCTGCTGTTCTAGATTTTCTCCTCACCATTGTCGTATTTTGAAGGTTCCGCCTCCCGCCCCCACACACACTCACACACACTCTCCCCCCAAATAGTCTTCTTTGAACGTTACCTATGCTCAAGTTAAAAAGAATGGTGAAGCTTTTCAGAAGTGGAAATTGTGCTCCTATATCCATTTTGTCATTTTGGTGTATAAGTGGTCTGATTTTTCCAATATTCTGACTCCTGTTACTGAGCAGTGGCTTATAATTGCCATCTCAGTTTCAGAGTTCACATAGGCTCTGTCTACACTTGGAGATGGGGGTGTGATTCTCAGCTTGAGCAGACATACTCACACTAACTCTCATCAAGTCAGAGAGCTAACACCAGTCCTGCGGCCGTGGTAGCATGAGTGGTGCGTGTATGTGGGTACGTACCTGGGGTGGCTAGCCCATGCCGCCCCTGCATGTGCTACCATGACTACACTACTATTATTAGTACACTAGCTCGCTGAGAGCTAGAAATATGTCTACTCGAGCTGGGAGTCACACCCGCCTTCCAGTTGCAGATGTAGCCTTAGATTCAAATTTCAGAAGTCACTTTAAAATACTTTTATGAGCCTCAACTGTGTGGTCTGTTACTGAAGAATTATCTAGGCAGGGGTAGGACTCACTGGGCCAGATTTTGCATTTTTGTGTAGTTACTGGTATAACTGTGTAAAAGGCCATCATTCTGGTTTGGCAGCATTTCACATCCATTTGGCACAGGTCTGAAGCAGTACACTGGGTGCAAAGCAGTGGAAAAGCAGGCCCATTATGTTTGTGCACTGCACTTCAGCTCAGCCTAAGCGCAAACCGGTACCCTCATGGTCCATTGATAGCAAATTTAGCAGCAGTAGATGAGCTAAAAGGCAGCCTTCCTCTGGCTAAGCTAGTGTGAGTTGTGCTAGGCTTGTTTCAGATAGAATAAACTACACTTTTCCTTCTGAACAGAGAAGTTCTTTGATTTCTTTTTATGGGGTTGGATATTTGATTGTGATGAGCACCACGGAATATTAGTGTCCTAGAACCTATGCTCAAAAAATTTAACAAGTAAACTGAAGCTTTTAATGCTCCAGATAATCACAGCGAAGTCGCTCTACAGCAGAGAGAATTCAAAATGGTGGGCATAAATGTGTGTGGGACCCAGAAGTCTGATATGCTTTTAAAGGGACAGCGTTGTATTTCAAAATCCTTGCTGCTATGCTGCCATGGATTTTTTTTCTTTAAGATGCAAAGTGCTGCAGTTTTAAGTGTAAAAGCTGCCCTAAACACTCTTTTGAGGGTCTCACCAAGCCAGCATCTTATTTGCTTTTTAATCAGACTGAATGGTAGTTGGAACTGGAAAAGATAGAAACCAACCCTGTTGAAGGACAAACTGTATTTCCCTCCGTGGTTGTAGTAGAAGTGCTTGCTGTAGTCTGCTGCCATTTTGCTTGAAAGAGCTAGAACACTTGAGTTATGGTGACATCTATTAGAATTCAATTAGTGGTAGTTCACTGACCCAAATTAACGCTCTTTGTTAAACTCAAGCCAGTGTATATGTATGCTATTTTCAGGCCAAACGGACCTGCCTGGGAGAGAGGCTCAGAATCTGAGTCTGTTGGTAGTGTCTTAGTAACTGGATTCAGAGCACAAGCTTACATAATGCCAGTGCTTTAGGCTTGCTAATAGAATTGCACACATCTGTGGTTTGTAATTAAACTTTGTAGATCTCTAACTCAAGATGAGTGGGGAGAAAAAGGACAATGGAGACAACATCATGGCTGCTCAGTGGGCTCTTTGTTATGCTCTCTCTCTCTCTCTCTCTGGTCTACCTGTGAATACTGGCAACTTCTGGGACTTGTTTAAACAGTGAGATTCTGGATCTTGATCATTGTACTATTTTCTCTTTGAGGGAAAGCGGAGAGCGCAGGGGAAAGTCAGGGCCTTCCAGCCTCACTTTACTCCCCACACCATGCCTTTCACAGCCTCTGACATCATCATATCCACGCAACTCTTAAACTTGATCTAATTATAGTCTAATTTCTCATTATTTTCTTGGCACTGGTTGTTGGTCCACATTGTCTCACCGCTCCCGTACATCCTAAACCTTTCACATGCCCATTCTACTTCTATATATATTATTTTTTTGCCTTGTATATGTCTGTCGGTGCCTAGTATATTTTGGACCCCATTGCAATATAAATAACATTAATATTACAGTCAGTAATGCATTTTGGGGGATGGGAAACTAAAGGAAATTCCCACTCTCTCTTTCCCCTACCTCTGTCTGTTTCCTCATTTGAAATACTCAGTAACTTGTCTCCCAGAAAATATTGGTTGCTGTCTGCTGCTTCTCTAAATATCGTTCCTGTGGATTGCATTTTTTTTTTGCCTAAAATATATCATTTCACAGTATTTATATATTGAGATTTGTGCCTAGTTTACTCCCTCTAGGAATAAATAAATCACCAACTCCGGTCTTTCAACACCCATGACATTATTTGAGAAGAAAGCATGACATATTAACAAACAGTTGTTAATGATTGATTTAAAAAAGAAGAAAACTTCTGTTAAAATATTTTTCACACACTGTAGTTCCATGCTGACATTTACACTATAACAGTGGGCAGGGAAGACCTTGTTTGTGTTGCACTGGATCTGTTCCCATGTGTCACTTGGACTAGTTTAAACTCTCTGTGAGAACCTCAGAACAGTCAGCATCATGTGTCTTGTAGCTATCAGTCATTATACTTCACAATTTAATTTTAATACCCAGTGATGTGTATGTCAGGAGATGCTGAACCATTTAGGCATTGAGCTTATGGGTATTTTTTCTCATTGTCAAGGTTTATCTCACATCGTAGTTAGAGGTATAGGACCATATTCATTCCTGGTGTAATGGAGTTGCACCCACGTATGCTAGATCTGAATTTGATCCAGAAAGAGGATGTATTCTTTGAATTGAAATTATTTTTTCCTCATAGTTTGTGTGTGTTTTCTATTGTGTAACTTAGCTATACACATTTTAAATATTTTGAATACACCAGTGTCTATGAAAAAACCCAGCTGAATACCCATTAACATCCACAGAGAATGTATTTCTGATGTTGGCTGTGCCTGGTAGAAGGTAAAACTTCAGAAAATGTGGTTCCAATATACTTGAAGGCATTTACTTATCAGCACAGATGGTACTTGAAATGCTGAATAATAATTGTTAAGAGCCAAGGTAAACGACATTGCAAATTTAAACATGGACACAGGAATTATATTCTGTCCAGGTTGCATCACTTGTATGGGCAAAGCCCATTTCGCTGCTGAAAAGACCAGCTAATGTGCTTATTCATCATTGGGGATAGACAGCTGGGGGACCTGGTTGCTGTCAAGGGAATAGAGGTGAGACCTAGGTGTTCAAGATCTACCAAAATTCTTGAGGTGCCTGTGCCCCTGCCTGTAAGTGGAAACGAAAGATGAGGTGCTTCCCAGCCACAACTCAAGATGCCCCAATGGTCTTTTGGATGCTAAAACCCAAACCACTTCCTGGTTGCCTTAACTGCCCCCTACCCAGTGGAAAATCTCCATCTTTCCCACAACAGCTTCTACCAGGCAATCATAAATTGTCAATAAATACAAGTTCTTGTGGTAACTGGAAATTTTGGGGGCAGCAAAATATAAACAGAAAAATATTCCCAACCTGCACTGAATTCAGTATCTAATGAAATAGCACAAGAATGCTCTACTGATAGCATTGTTTGTTTTTACATCTAATTCAATAAAACTTCTGCTTCTGAATTTCCTCGAAGCTGCTGAAGAAATGTCAGTGAGTTCAACACAGCTGCTCCAGTGGGCTGCTGTGTACACAGAGTTCTGTCTATTGGGTGAAAGTGCAACCTGGTGCAGAGAGGGCCAGCAGGTGGCCTGTGCTCCATGTCAGTCTCACTTAAGCACTATTTTGAGGGCTTAAGTGAAACTAAAGTAGTGTTATTATTTATTATTTGTATTACCATAGCACATAGGAGCCCTAGTGATAGACCACGACCCAACTATACTAAATGCTGTATAATCTCAGAACCAAAAGACGTTCCCTGCCCCAAAGAGCTTACAAGTCTATACTATAAAATTAAGTTGACCTAAGTTATGTTGATGTACAGCCACCACAATAATTAAATCACGTTTGCATGTACACATTACACTCCTGGGTGTCTGCGGCGCACATCCTCATGAAAAGCGTTTGCATAGATTTAACTGTCAGTGTGGGGCATTGTGGGACAGCTTCTTAAAGGCAGCAACAGTCAAATAATACAGTGTCTGCACTGATACTGCATCAGCCTAACTACAATGACCTAAGGGAGGTGGAGTTATTAAGTCGGTGTTGTGGGCAAGTTATATTGGTTGGAGCTACATTTTACAGAGTTAGGTTGACATAAGCTGCCTTACGTTGACCTAACACTATAATGCAGACCAGGCCTAAGTATAAGACAAGAGACAACAGAGGGACACAGAACAACAGATGGGGGTTTACGGGGAAACAACGAGACAATATTAATCAATGTAACAGACAGTATTATCAGCACACCAGTGGCCTAGCCATTGTCAAGTATTTTGTAGGCATGATGGCAAAGGAGAGTTTTCAGGAGGGACTTGAAGGAGCTGTGCAGGCAGAGTGCTTGCACTCTTCAGTAGAGTGAATTCACCCATTGTACCTATTACCATAGGTCTTACCAATCTTGGCAGCTTTTCCAGGATCTTATTTTCACAAGAATGATCAGTAAAAAGAAAAGGAGTACTTGTGGCACCTTAGAGACTAACCAATGTATTTGAGCATAAGCTTTCGTGAGCTACAGTTCACTTCATTGGATGCATACTGTGGAAAGTATAGAAGATCTTTTTATACACACAAAGCATAAAAAATGGGTGTTTACCACTACAAAAGGTTTTCTCTCCCCCCACCCCACTCTCCTGTTGGTAATAGCTTATCTAAAGTGATCACTCTCCTTACAATGTGTATGATAATCAAGGTGGGCCATTTCCAGCACAAATCCAGGGTTTAACAAGAACGTCTGGGGGGGACGGGGGGTAGGAAAAAACAAGGGGAAATAGGTTACCTTGCATAATGACTTAGCCACTCCCAGTCTCTATTCAAGCCTAAGTTAATTGTATCCAATTTGCAAATGAATTCCAATTCCACAGTTTCTCGCTGGAGTCTGGATTTGAAGTTTTTTTGTTGTAATTTAGCAACTTTCATGTCTGTAATCGCGTGACCAGAGAGACTGAAGTGTTCTCCGACTGGTTTATGAATGTTATAATTTTTGACATCTGATTTGCGTCCATTTATTCTTTTACATAGAGACTGTCCAGTTTGACCAATGTACATGGCAGAGGGGCATTGCTGGCACATGATGGCGTATATCACATTGGTGGATGTGCAGGTGAACGAGCCTCTGATAGTGTGGCTGATGTTATTAGGCCCTGTGATGGTGTCCCCTGAATAGATACGTGGGCACAATTGGCAACGGGCTTTGTAGCAAGGATAGGTTCCTGGGTTAGTGGTTCTCTTGTGTGGTATGTGGTTGCCGGTGAGTATTTGCTTCAGGTTGGGGGGCCGTCTGTAGGCAAGGACTGGCCTGTCTCCCAAGATTTGTGAGAGTGTTGGGTCATCCTTCAGGATAGGTTGTAGATCCTTAATAATGCGTTGGAGGGGTTTTAGTTGGGAGCTGAAGGTGACGGCTAGTGGCGTTCTGTTATTTTCTTTGTTAGGCCTGTCCTGTAGTAGGTGACTTCTGGGAACTCTTCTGGCTCTATCACTCTGTTTCTTCACTTCCGCAGGTGGGTATTGTAGTTGTAAGAATGCTTGATAGAGATCTTGTAGGTGTTTGTCTCTGTCTGAGGGGTTGGAGCAAATGCGGTTGTATCGCAGAGCTTGGCTGTAGACAATGGATCGTGTGGTGTGGTCAGGGTGAAAGCTGGAGGCATGTAGGTAGGAACAGCGGTCAGTAGGTTTCCGGTATAGGGTGGTGTTTATGTGACCATCGTTTATTAGCACTGTAGTGTCCAGGAAGTGGATCTCTTGTGTGGACTGGACCAGGCTGAGGTTGATGGTGGGATGGAAATTGTTGAAATCATGGTGGAATTCCTCAAGGGCTTCTTTTCCATGGGTCCAGATGATGAAGATGTCATCAATATAGCGCAAGTAGAGTAGGGGCGTTAGGGGACGAGAGCTGAGGAAGCATTGTTCTAAGTCAGCCATAAAAATGTTGGCATACTGTGAGGCCATGCGGGTACCCATAGTAGTGCCACTGATCTGAAGGTATACATTGTCCCCAAATGTAAAATAGTTATGGGTAAGGACAAAGTCACAAAGTTCAGCCACCAGGTTAGCTGTGACATTATCGGGGATAGTGTTCTTGACGGCTTGTAGTCCATCTTTGTGTGGAATGTTGGTGTAGAGGGCTTCTACATCCATAGTGGCCAGGACTCCAGCGAGAGACTGTTGAATTGGAATTCATTTGCAAATTGGATACAATTAACTTAGGCTTGAATAGAGACTGGGAGTGGCTAAGTCATTATGCAAGGTAACCTATTTCCCCTTGTTTTTTCCTACCCCCGCCCCTCCTTAGACGTTCTTGTTAAACCCTGGATTTGTGCTGGAAATGGCCCACCTTGATTATCATACACATTGTAAGGAGAGTGATCACTTTAGATAAGCTATTACCAACAGGAGAGTGGGGTGGGGGGAGAGAAAACCTTTTGTAGTGGTAAACACGCATTTTTTCATGCTTTGTGTGTATAAAAAGATCTTCTATACTTTCCACAGTATGCATCCGATGAAGTGAGCTGTAGCTCACGAAAGCTTATGCTCAAATAAATTGGTTAGCCCCAGTCCGGAGCCCCCTCCTGCACTCCAAACCCTTCATCCCTGGCCCTACCCCACACTGTGCACCCCCAGCCGCAGCCCTCACCCCCCACACTCCAACCCTCAGCCTTGAGCTCCCTTCCACACCCAAACCCCTCATCCCTAGAGCCTGCACCCCCAGATGGAGCTCCCATATCCCAACCCCTTGCCCCAGCCTGGAGACCCTTCCCAGACCATGAATCCCTCATTTCTGGCCTTACCCCAAAGCCCACCATCCCAGGTGGATCCCTCACCTCCTCCCATACTCCAGCCCTCTGCCCCAGCCCAGAGCTCCCTCCCACACTCAGAATCCCTTGGCCTTACCCCCTGATCCTCAGAGGCGGGTACAGCATGGCATTTCTTTCATGCAGAAAATGATCCACTGAGGGGGAAAAAAGGTACATACATCTGTACCCACACTTCAAATAGAACTTCAGACTAGTGAAGAATGTGTGCATAAGTTAGTGGGGACCTTAAAACAGAAGTGGAATAAATAAAAGAAATGTAGAGAAAATGGTAAGTGAAAAATAAAGCAAGAGAAAAAAATCACTAGTTTACATGAACGGCAACAACAAAATAATTGTCCTGTGTTATGGTTTTATCTAGGTTTGAGTTTTATGTATTATTGGGATGAAATTCTACAGTCACAACATGTATTAATACATCGTATTGAAGTAATTAGACTGCATTTTAAGTTTATTAGTGGACTGATTAATGTACTCTTAAATAGCTTTATTTGGAAGAAAGTCAATATAGGAAGCCAATAGAGCTCCTGAGAGTTTGTGCCACACACATTCACACATACAAAAATCATGTTATCAATTTTCATGTGATTTTTAATCGATTACAGTGACAGATGATTTGAAGTCAATTTTCTGATGGTTGCTAAATTAGCATTTGATCACAAATGATTATTTTGATTTTCAAAGTGTCTGTGTTTTCTTAAGAGCAACATAGGCCTCATCAGAGGCTGTCAATGTTGTTTTCAGCAAGTGAAATGCAGTTTTTCAGTGTGTTTTTATATGCAGTTATTACCTTTGGCTGTGATCTCCTCAGGTTTCACAAGCTAAGCAGGCATGGGCTTGGTCAGTACATGGTGCTTCAGGAAGTGGTGTTATTAATTTAGTAAGAGGCTCTCTCACAAGTACTAAACCAAGACATGGAACTATAAGGAAACAAGTAACTCCTACACCCCTCTGTTTAGAGTTATGTCATATACATTAACAGCAAATTTTACATTTCATTTCCTAGTGATTTTAAAGGAACAAAAGAAATCAGAAAAAGCAAAGGAAATAAAAATAATGGAGAAAATAAAATCTTCAGTTAATTAAATCACAGGTTCTTGCAAGGCAGTGAAGAATTAGGCTCTGACCTTTTGGGGATCACCCAGACCTGTAAGAGGTTCTGTCACAACCTGCCTGGTAATCTGGAGTGCCTTTACATTGGGCAGTTTTGATTCATATCCATGACACCAGTAGCCTGCCTGCAAGCACAGAGTCTCACCCTGGCTTCCACCAGCCTATTTACTCCTTGCAAAGTTACACCAACAGCCGTTCTAGTCTTTACTCTCCCCAAATCCATCCTCCTTGAGTTCTTTTTCCCTCTGGTTTGTCACCCCATACTGTGTGAAATGAGTGCCCCACACACCAGCTTGCTTTGGCACTGATGCGCCATACAGTTTGCACAACAGAGACCTGCTTGGGGTAAAAATAAACAAAAAGATTATTTAATAAAAAAAACACAGATTCAAAGATGAAATATTAAGGGAAAGCACAGAAAATAAACAAACATGAAATCTCAGGCTTTACACTTCTATATTAGATGAAATCCCCTTTCTAATACAAGTTACCCATTGCATTTGAACAGTTTCCCAGCATACCCCTTAGTCGTAGGGGGGACCTACCGTTTCATGTACAGCACTCGCTAAGGACTCACATGGACAGCACTCACGAAGGCCAAATCACACTTGGAGTTGCAGCTAGCAAGGGATGTTAAGAGTAATGAGAAGAGTTTCTACAGGTATGTTAGTGACAAGAAGAAGGTCAGGGAAATTGTGGGCCCCTTAGTGAATGGGGGAGGCAACCTAGTGACAGAGAATGTGGAAAAAGCTAATGTACTCAATGTACTGTCTTCATGAACAAGGTCAGCTCCCAGACTACTGCACTGGGCAGCACAGTATGGGGAGGAGGTGACCAGCCCTCTGTGGAGAAAGAAGTGGTTCAGGACTGTTTATAAAAGTTGGACAAGCACAAGTCCATGGAGCCAGATGCACTGTGGCTGAGGGTGCGAAAGGAGTTGGCGGATGTGATTGCAGAGCCATTGGCCATTATCTTTGAAAATCCATGGCGATTGGGTGAGGTCCCGGATGACTAGAAAAAGGCTAATGTAGTGCCTATCTTTAAAAAAGGGAAGGAGGAGGATCCGGGGAACTACAGGCCAGTCAGCTTCACCTCAGTCCCTGGAAAAATCATGGAGCAGGTCCTCAAGGAATGAGTTTTGAAGCACTTAGAGGAGAGGAAAGTGATCAGGAACAGTCAGCATGGATTCACCAAGGGCAAGTCATGCCTGACTAATCTAATTGCCTTCTATGACGAGATAACTGGCTCTGTGGATGAGGGGAAAGCAGTGGATGTGTTATTCCTTGACTTCAGCAAAGCTTTTGTTACGGTCTCCCACAGTATTCTTGTCAGCAAGTTAAAGAAGTATGGGCTGGATGAATGGACGATAAAGTGGATAGAAAGCTGGCTAGATCGTTGGGCTCAACGGGTAGTGATCAGTGGCTCCATGTCTAGTTGGCAGCCGGTATCAAGCGGAGTGCCCCAAGGGTCGGTCTTGGGGCCAGTTTTGTTCAATATCTTCATTAATGATCTGGAGGATGGTGTGGATTGCTCCCTCAACAAGTTTGCAGATGACACTAAACTGGGAGGAGTGGTAGATACACTGGAGGGCAGGGATAGGATACAGAGGGACCTAGACAAATTAGAGGATTGGGCCAAAAGAAATCTGATGAGGTTCAACAAGGACAAGTGCAGAGTCCTGCACTTAGGACTGAAGAATCCCATGCACTGTTACAGACTAGGGACTGAGTGGCTAGGCAACAGTTCTGCAGAAAAGGACCTAGGGGTTACGGTGGATGAGAAACTGGATATGAGTCAACAGTTTGCCGTTGTTGCCAAAAAGGTCAATGGCATTTTGGGATGTATAATAAGAGCATTGCCAGCAGATCGAGGGATGTGATCATTCCCCTCTATTTGACATTGGTGAGGCCTCATCTGGAGTACTGTGTCCAGTTTTGGGCCCCACGCTAGAAGAAGGATGTGGAAAAATTGGAAAGAGTCCAGCGGAGGGCAACAAAAATGATTAGGGGGCTGGAGCACATGACTTATGAGGAGAGGCTGAGGGAACTGGGATTGTTTAGTCTGCAGAAGAGAAGAATGAGGGGGGGATTTGGTAGCTGCTTTCAACTACGTGAAGGGGGGTTCCAAAGAGGATGGATCTAGACTGTTCTCAGTGATAGCTGATGACAGAACAAGGAGTAATGGTCTCAAGTTACAGTGGGGGAGGTTTAGGTTGGATATTAGGAAAAACTTTTTCACTAGGAGGGTGATGAAGCACTGGAATGGGTTACCTACAGAGGTGGTAGAATCTCCTTCTTTAGAGTTTTTTAAGATTAGGCTTGACAAAGCCCTGGCTGGGATGATTTAATTGGGGATTGGTCCTGCTTTGAGCAGGGGGTTGGCCTAGATGACCTCCTGAGGTCCCTTCCAACCCTGATATTCTATGATTCTATGACTGCCCCTCAGTTTCTGGATGCCAAATGTCAGACACAAGCCTGCTTTAAAAAGGCTCTCTTCTTTTATTTCTCTTAGTCCGTGGTGACTCATGTTTACTCAGTGTGGAAACCCCCTCTTGATTTGAGAGCAGGGATGTTTCAATATCTTTTCATTAACTTTAATGGTCCACCATTGTGTCTTCCCTGCTAGACAATGGGTCCATACTTGGAGTCGGTTTCATGTAAACACCCGTTTTGGGAGTTTCCCCTTGCTACTGTGACATATAGTTGAAAGTGTATTACAAATTATGAGTTCAGTTTTCTACGTACATGTATACATAGAATCATAACCAAGTCTATGCATATTCATAATGACCAAGTTTACAACATTACAAGCTTTCATAGAAGACCTTACTCGATACAGTTTTATAGTATAATAATACAGTATGCAATCAGTTGGTTCAACTGTTCATTTTGGGGTTTAAACCTTTTGTGTGTGGTCTTTGATTAGAAAGACAAGGTTGGTGAGATAATATCTTTTTATTGGACCAACTTCTGCTGGTGAGAGAGGCAAGCTTTCGAGCTGACACAGAGTTGGGCCCAGAGCTGAAGAAGAGCTCTGTATAAGCTCAAAAGCTTGCCGCTCTCACCAACAGAAGTTGGTCCAACAAAAGATATTACCTCATCCCACCCTCACCCCTTGTCTCTCTAATATCTTGGGACCAACATGGTCACAACAGCGCTGCGTGAACCCTGATTGTTTTATGGGCCCATAATAATTGTTTTCTTTTCATCATGTCCCCCTCTAATTCATCTTCACTTTAAAGTAAACAATCCCAATCTTTTCTGTCTCTCTTCAGAAGAGAGCTTTTCCCCTGACCACATAGCACACAGGCTCAAAGAGTTGCACTGCCTACTTTTGAGTTTCCAAGTGGAATTCAGGCACCAAAATAAATGGCCAGATTTTCCAAAGAGCATGTATTGGGAGCTCATCTTTTATTTTTGAAAATTTGACCCTAAGTGTGACAATAGGTGCTCCTCGCTGCAGAGCAGTTTTGAGAATTTGGCCCCCAAAAGAATACTATTTAAAACACAGGTTTGATTCTCTCCCTTCCATCATCTTTCCCAAAAGCTTGGAGGACAGGTGGGCTTTGCACAGTGACCTGAAGATCAACAGATCTGGCCTATTCCAGACTAAGGTGAATTTTCGAGTTGAGGGATCCTCACAAAGAAAGCCCAGCCAGCATCCCCTGACTGTGGTAAACTGCAGGACCTCCACTGATTGCAATAGTGATGATAGCATCTCACAGATTCTTTCAGATAGATTCAGGCCAATTAGGGGTAATGGCAGATCCAAAGACTATTGAAGTTAAAGGGACCCTTTCCATTGACATTAATGGACCAGTCCTATATAGATCCAAACCAATATATTCTACCCAGAAACTAGAGCTAGTTGAAAATGGTAAGTATTTTCTGCCAAAAATTTCCAAACAAATGAAAAAAATGGTTTTGTTAAAAAATTTCCATAGAAATTTTAGGAGTTTTTTTGAAACATCCACATCTTTGATTTTTGTCGCTAAAACATCTTTCCTTTTTTCCTCTTTCCCTTTTTTCATTGCCAGTAGCAAAATAGAAGAAGAGAAAGGGGGGGAAATGAAGAAGAGAAGAAAATTGGGTAGAGGGCCAAAACCAAATAAAAATTCATAATAATCAGTTTTGGGTTTTTCAGGGGAAAACTGAAAAATACAATGTACATGAAAATTTTCTACTGAGTACTTTCATTGAGACAAAAAGCCTTTTTTGTATAAATAAATAAATACAAACATTTCTGTGAAATAGTTTTGGCCAGTACTATCAGAACCAGTGTAGATGTCAATGAACTAGGGTCATGTTCTTCTGACATGATCTTCTGATAAGACATTAAAATACTCTTGTATTGTGGACCATATGAGCACTTGGTATATAGGCAGAGGCTCCGAGAGTTGGGAGCTCCAGTGTATCACTGTGTTCTGCATCTGTATCAGTTTTTGAATGGTTTTGAGATATTACCCTGTAGAAAGCATGCTGCAGTCATCTAATCTCAAAGTGACAAAGGCTATAGCACCGGTCATAGTTGAATCCTATTAAAAATAGGATAACTGGTCTGCATGGTTTTCCAGCCAAACAATACTATGCATGGTAGTGAACTTTGATTTTTGTTTCATATACCACATGCTGGGTAGTAACATGAGAGGACTCCATGCTTACAAAACTAACCTGGCTCTTGATTAAGAGAACTTTTTACAAAGGTGCTACAAGTGAAACTAGCATTCAAACCATGTGTTTACAGTCTGGCTTCCTGGTGCCTCCTCCAAGTTCTTCTTTCCTGCAGCCTGTGATCCTTCCTCCAAGTTCCAGGCAGGTTGCTACATCTTTCCTTTGAACAATTAGCTTATAACAATTCTTCAAGTGAGCAGAAATTCCTACATTCTTCATGAGGATGACGGTAGCAAGGACCACATTTGAAATAAAAATCTCTTGGATCAAAGCAAATGGGTAAAAAAAAAAACCTGTCTGGGTCATTGCTGTGATCTGATCATCTAATAATAGAAGCTGAAATCTAACTATATCGCTGTGCAATATTGGCCTTAATTTACAAGATTCCCTTTCAATACCAAACTATAAATCTACTCCAGGCGACTGATTTTCTCCTAGTATGATATGAGTGAATCTCACTGATTTCAATTTCAGTTTCCATTGAAGTAAGTAGGAATCACTTGTATACTATAGGTTTCAGAGTAGCAGCCATGTTAGTCTGTATCCGCAAAAAGAACAATCCTGAAATATGGTATTTGAATGCTATTTATAGATAAACACAAAATACTTCAATTTTTCAAAAATTCACAATACTCTTCGCTATTCCAGAACTTGAAGCGATACCTCCAAATGGAGTGGCTTCACCCTGATTTCCTAGTTCAGTCTGCATGTGTCAGCCCAAGTTTTACAACAAAAGCCAGAAAAAAGGATGGGGAAATACAGCCCTTTTTGATATAATTAGGTGTGTGTAAACAGAAGAAAAGAAAGAGAATGGTTTTCCTCTGCTGTTGCTACTGAAATCTCAGTCAACAAATGCATTAAATGTTAGTACTAGAACTGTTTTTCCTAAGGAATAATTATTGCAAACAAAGTTGCCAACTATAGAATTTATAATTCAGACACATTTACATGTAAATGGGAGCCACCTGAAAAAGCTAGGTTCTGATTGTCTTCCTAGAGTATACAAAAAGAACAGGAGGACTTGTGGCACCTTAGAGACTAACAAATTTATTAGAGCATAAGCTTTCGTGGGCTACAGCCCACTTCATCGGAGGCATCAAGTCCTCCTGTTCTTTTTGTATTGTGAATTTTTGAAAAATTGAAGTATTTTGTGTTTATCTATAAATAGCATTCAAATACCACATTTCAGGATTGTATATGGCATTGATCTTCAGGAAATCAGGCAGACTTTACATGTGGTAACAAAGCAATGAGATACCATGGCGATGGAGGCTATAGAAAACTCTAAGGTAGATAAATATTGCACTCTTTCGTTTGTATGCCTTTTATCTGACATAGCTATAAAACATTAAGAATACATTTAGCCATAGAATAGGTGGAGTAGTGTGAACTTCTTATAAGAGTGCATGAACTGTGATCTGGAAGCTGTGCTTCAGAGGAGTGATGCTGAGAATTTATTCCTCCTTCTCACGGCTGATATGTCCAGCAAAGGAGTCACTCCGTGAGACAAAAAGAAAAGGAGTACTTGTGGCACCTTAGAGACTAACCAATTTATTTGAGCATAAGCTTTTGTGAGCTACAGCTCACTTCTCTACTGGGACTACTTACTTCCCATAGACCACCAAGTGATCATCATAAGGTGACCACTGACCTGGGTTGTTATCACTGACCTGGGCTGAGTTCAGATCACTAACATAGAGTTGGATGACTCCATTTTTGATCATTCACATCCTGAGCCATCCAGTTTGTTGCGTTTTTAAAAGGGATATTTAACTTGAAAAATAGTTTACTTTACAGAAATTCCAACTGGCATAATGTATATTAAAACAGCAGTAAAGTAACTGCCTGCCACTTGAGGTTCAGGTTTGATAGCAATAGTGCTCCTGTTGTGACTATCCAAACACACAGAGAGACTGATTTAACAAGGAGCAAATGCACATAACATGCTCTGTGGCTGTACCAGAAGTGTTAGTCTTTAAAGCCAATGCTGGAGATAAGGTTAGGGGATTAGTAATATACTGTGGAACCTTCCAGCTCTAGGTGACTAGTATGAATCGAGGCTAAATCAGTTATTACCATCTGATGGCTGTTCAGTAGCCTGTTAAAATGAGCTGATGGTCTCAGTTCGGTTCCTCTTATATTTGCATCACCTAATAATACGTACTCTTTGGGGAGTTCTCAGCAGAGAGATTTAGGATTAAATGGACATGGAGGTTGAACCTCATTTCTTGGTCCTATGGGAAGTCAATCCAGGTCAGGGTGGAGGCAGTGCGGAGAAGAAAGTTTTGATCTTCTGTTGCCTGGGTTGTGTATGTTCTGTGGATAAATACAGAGTGCAGTCTTTAGGCTTGTCTTTCCAACCACTATCCTGAATGCTAAAAGTTCAGTTTAAAACAACAAAAGCCCACTGAGGGTGATTGCAGGTTGCAGGGAAAGATACTACTGAATTTTCAGTGCCTAGTGGGATATTTAATGAGTGAAAACAGCAGATTACCCATTCACATTTTCATTGCCATTTCAGTTTGCTGCCATTAGAATACTAGAAGGTCAGTACCCCAGGAGAATGTTACACTGCAGTCTCCATTTTCTTCAGGCCTTTAGACAACTCTCCACACTCGAGAAGCTTTTGGAAGGGTGATAGCCTAGTGGATATTTGCACACATCACAACATTCTCACTCATTTTGGCCCAATTCACCACTGATCTGGTAGTCTGCTCCGCTGGTGGTTTGTGTTATTAGAGCTGTGTGGGGACGGTTGCACAGCACCTCAGTACTTCACTCAAAATGGTGCTATAACACATGCAGCATTTGCACTTTGAACAGCCACAATATTGCTAAAATAAGGGACTGTGTATATTCTATGTGTGTCACTGTAAGCACCCTGATCCCATTTTTTTAAGAGATTTGTGATTAGATAGTTTTACCCTCCCCACTGGTATAGCTGAACCATTGGTTCAACTGTTACCTCATTCCGTGCCATCTGCACTTGATTTTCTTAGCTGCCTTGCCTATAACTATGTACAGTGAAAAATACCCATCTGCTAAAGGGTGAGGTACTAGTCAGAGGTGACACACAGTTCTAAATAGGAATTATTAGGACATGTCAAACACCAAAGATTAGGCAAAAATGTCCGAAGAAGATCTGGATGATGAAAGAAAGAAAGAAAAAACATTTTATCCATCAAAACATAAGAATTAAATGGAAGAAGTGGGTAGCGAGAGAGGGCTTTTAATCTGGGGGCTCTAACTGTAGTTAGATTTCTGTAGTACTCCTGCAATACAATGATCTAACCGTGACATAAAGATGATGATGTGCAATAGACTGTATCAGCAGTTTCACAGATGTTTACTTGAAGTTTAATGTTAATGAAATGCATAGATATGCCTTGTGTGTTTTTTTCCCCCAAGACACAGTTTTCACATTTGGTCTTTCTTACAGTTGAATTAATTTATCTCATTTAGCACCTGAAGGATCACCACAGTAGGTGTCCTTATTTGAGAGTCCAGGACTGAACAACTGTAAAGGCTAAAAATCACTTAGCCTTTGGAAAGAAAGGTCTCCATTGTGATGTATAGGAAAAATTTTCACTGCACCTTCATAGTCTGACAGTTTTAAACTCCCTTGTCACAATGACTGAATTTCTCATTATTAAAAGTACTAAGTAACCTGTCATTACCTTTGTAACAGTAAGCGATAATTGCATGCTACATACTTTAAGGAAACAATCTGGAAAAAAAGCTTGTTTACATATACTAAGGATATGTACAGATTAGATACAATGGGTCTGTTTAAACTGTCAATCTGCATTATATTAGAGATTAGATAAATGTACATGGACGTTAGGCATAACAAATATTTGGCAGTGGTTCTCTGTCCTTGCATTGTACTGTAGTTTATTACTGTACTTGTGAAGCAAGTAGCACACCGTGACATGTTTACCACCTTCAACTCCCTCAATGCAGGATCATACCCATGCAAGTAATTCAATAACACATCATTTTTAATGTGTGACTATTATTTTTAACTGACTATTTTTATTAGAAACAACTTTATACAAGAAGCTGACAAATCAGGAGGAACGTTTAGTAAGCTTATGTTACAATGTGTACATATTTTTATGCATTTGTATTTATCTGCTTGCAGTGGTTGCTGTTAACGCTGTTACCATTCTCATTTGAAAGTAATTAATCTTACTGCAGTATGAGTTAGATAAAACTGTAAAGATTTTTAGTGATGAGGACTGTATCTGTAGACACAGCATTGCATTCCATCTCCATTTCTGTTAATGCCTTATATAACTTTTTTGTATTTGCTTTTTTTCCTTTTCTTTTACTAGCATCAATAAAAAATTGCAAACATGAAAAAAAAATCTTTGAACATCGTTTTGGAATGTACATGAGGCAATCTTGAGCTAAGGAGAGCAGAATCCATTTAAATTCTGTTTGAAATTCTGTGGGTCAAATTATGCCACTTTTGCTCAACATGAGCAAGGGTGGCAGAATCAAGTCCTGAACCTGAATAAATTTAATAAATCATCTACTTCCATCCTTTGCTTTTCAAGTTCTTTTCTTTTTTAGATTTTGATTATTAATACTGTTACTACTAATAAGATATAATGCTTAACAATTGCATAGTGCTTTACATCCACAATTCTCAAAGCACTTTACAAAAGTGGGTATGTATTGTTAATTTAACAGCTAGGGAAGCTGAGGTGTATAGAAGTTAAGACTGAACATTTCAAAAGTGGTCTCTAATTTTGAATGCCCAATTTTAGACATCTCTGGTATATTTTTCAGGGGTGCTGACCACCCCAGCTGCCATTTTTATATTAAATGCAATGTAACTAAAACACATATACCATTCTTACGCCCTGACTCTGCAACTAACTTTGTACTGTCAGACCGCGGTGCTCACGTAGAACCCCATTGACTTCCAGAGTTCTGCATGTAGGAGCCGGGGTCTCATGAGTCTGTTGCACATAGCTGTGACTTTAGAAAGGAGGGAGGGGAAGTTTCCCTTGTGGGACAAAGGGGAACAAGGAAAATTAAGAAGAATGAGGTTCCGGGATAGCGAGGAGCCATGTTTGTTGTGGGAACTTTGGACGGACATACATCTGTTTGTAGTTTTATAAATCAAAATAAATGAATAAATATGTGCGGGTAAGGTGAGATCAAAATAGAAGGATTTATAATAGCCAATCAAAGGCTAGCATTGAGAAGGGGAACACTGTAATGCAGGAAATACTTACCTGAAGCACTGTCAAATTATCATCTAAATAAACGAGAACTAAATATTATCTGGATTGAGGATTTTCCTGGCTGGAGCTGTGAGATTATCTTTGTGGGTACAATATGCAAAAGTTTCACTGGCTTTTTTACAGTGTGCACTAATTGATATTTGATTTGAATTACCTTTGTAGCACCTTTGGCAGTGACTTGGACTGAGGAGAAAATTTCAGAAATTTAAAAAAAAAGGGGTTATTTATTTATTTTAATAAACTCAATAGTATCATATTTCACAAGCCACTTGTGCCCTAAACCTACTTGCACAGACCATTGTGGTTGTGAGGAGCTCTGTGTCCTCATGGTTTCTCATTACTATCAGTGGCGCTCCATGCAGACACCCAAAGTCTGACTAGCTGCTCACATTACAAGATTATGAATTAAATATCCTCTAGCTACTTCCTTCCCTTATTATTCTGTCTTCAGCTCTTCTTTTTCCTCTTTCCTAAACCTCAATTCACACAATTATATGAGGTGTTAACACCCAGTAAGAAAAAATTACGGTATTAACAAGCCAATAAGAAATTATGTGACATTCTTTGGTGTAAATTTGTGCTTTTAAATGTTATTGTCTTGGTTTTTCACGAACAGTATGTCTATATTAAATGAATTCTCTTTCTTTGAATATTGTCCAAACTATTTTTTCTTCTACATTTGTTACAGAGTTTTGCAATATATATTTTAAAAAGCACCATAGTGCACAAAATATGTGGAGCTTTAAATGGGATTACCTGTTCGATAGTTGTTTCTGTGGCTTCAGAAATGTGCTATTCTGTCTCATCACTTTAGTAGCTAGCTACTGTAGATAGGAATGATAACCCACACCATGATCTTCTAAGGAAGATAACAGAAAGATCTTTTGAAGATGTTGTCAACATCTTTGATGGTATTTTCATAGGGATTCTGAAATGGACAGAGTGATGTATTTCATTGAATAAAATTACTCTGTCGTACGCAGGGGAGAGGCATACATGTCCTAACTCATATGTGCTCTCCTGCTGCTTCAAAGGGAGTAGAAGTGTGAGGAAACTGGTGACAGTGAAAAATTTAGCTACTGAGGTGTGAAATGAGAGGATGAAGGTAAATGCTGTTAGCCCATTGAGCAGGCTTTTGGGAATAGTGACATCATGGCCTTTTTCACTGCATCATGAACCTGCTAGAAGGACAAAGCTAGAAATCTTGTAAGTGTCTAAAACGCCTTCTTACAAAAGAGGGACATGTTAAACGGGAATTTGGGGGGCAGAGAGCATGGAATTGAGTAAATAAAAGCTTCTAAGAAGGGTTCAATTAGCATTGTACCTATAAAATCAAGCAACTCCTACTACCTTAAAATTAATAGGTGAAGACAATGTTAAATAACCCTAAGAAAAGGGGCAAAAATTCTTATAAAATGAGGGCTGATATGATTCCTTTTGCAATATAAGATTGAGCCTTTTTCTCTCCCAAAATAACATAGTCAGTTATATAGAAACACATGTACTTACTTCTGCTAATGGAAAACTGCAATAACAGTCTTTGAATAATAGGTTTTAGAAATATCAGCTATTCGGTCCTTATACTTGCTTTACCAGTCAATACTGAAGCTTTCCTTCAAAGAGGAAGCAGTACTTGGAGATGGGGAAGGAATTTGTGCTACCCAATCTTTCTTATAGAATTTTTTTGCATTTCAGATGAATTATTAAATGCGAATTCAGCAATGCAAGGGAGGAAAAAACAGATTATTTTCCTTTTGAGTTTGCTGATTAGTCAATTGCTTAGTTCATGGAGGATGCCACTTGTGTCAAGTTTCTGTATACTTTCATAGAACTGGAGCATGATACTTACTGTATCTCAAGTGAATGATTTTTCAATTAGCCTGCACTTCCTTGGCTGTATTCCCTTTTCAGTCCTATGTGGGTGATGTAGACCAAAGGTTTAAGAGCTTTTGGACAATTTATGATGTTTGGAGAAGCTGTTTGTCAAGAAACAATATCTGCAACAACTTTTATGTTCAATTTTAGTCCTGGGTCTTTTGTTTATTTTTATAGCACTGTTTTCTGAGGTGTTAAAGCTAACTTGAAGGTATTATTAAAAATGAAGGGGGGGAGGAAAGGCCAGTGTTAAGAGATCGAGATATCAGGGTGGCACACAACTGTTTTTATGATAGAGATGCAGACGGGAGTGCACTGTGAATGGGTTTACTCCTCCAGCCAGACCAAGAAAGAAAGGAAAGATCAGAAACATTTGAAAATGAGATCATACGGCGTGTGAACTATACAGACATCTCGCCTATGTTTTTTTTATGAGAAGTCTGACTGACATTTGAAAAGTAGGGACCTGTTCCTTAATCTTAAGGTTGACTGACATTTAAGGGCAGCGTAAGGCATGATTTCCTCCTCCTCTTTTTAAATTGAAGTTTTCATAAATCAGTGTGAGTGGAGAAACCTGGTTACATCTTGTGAAGTGCGAAGATGTGGATAGAAATATGAAAAAGTAACCGATGACATTTTAAACACTTTGCTGACTCGTGTGTGTGTGTGTATATATATATATAGAGAGAGAGAGAGACAGAGCAAGAGAGAACCTTGCAGGGAGAGAGAAGAATTGAAAATTATTTCATTTCAGGCCTTTATCCCAATAGCATGGACACATGTCATAAATATAAAGGGAAGGGTAAACCCCTTTGAAATCCCTCCTGGCCAGGGGAAAGCTCCTCTCACCTGTAAAGGGTTAAGAAGCTAAAGGTAACCTCGCTGGCACCTGACCAAAATGACCAATGAGGAGACAAGATACTTTCAAAAGCTGGGAGGAGGGAGAGAAACAAAGGGTCTGTGTCTGTCTGTAGTCGTCTTGGCCGGGGACAGAACAGGAATGGAGTCTTAGAACTTTTAGTAAGTAATCTAGCTAGGTATGTGTTAGATTATGATTTCTTTAAATGGCTGAGAAAAGAATTGTGCTGAATAGAATAACTATTTCTGTCTGTGTATCTTTTTTGTAACTTAAGGTTTTGCCTAGAGGGGTTCTCTATGTTTTTGAATCTAATTACCCTGTAAGATATATACCATCCTGATTTTACAAGGGGGATTTCTTTATTTCTATTTACTTCTATTTTTTATTAAAAGTCTTCTTGTAAAACACTGAATGCTTTTTCATTGTTCTCAGATCCAAGGGTTTGGGTTTGTGGTCACCTATGCAAATTGGTGAGGCTTTTTATCCAACATTTCCCAGGAAAGGGGGGGTGCAAGTGTTGGGAGGATTGTTCATTGTTCTTAAGATCCAAGGGTCTGGGTCTGTAGTCACCTAGACAAATTGGTGAGGCTTTTTACCAAACCTTGTCCAGGAAGTGGGGTGCAAGGTTTTGGGAAGTATTTTGGGGGGAAGGACGCGTCCAAACAGCTCTTCCCCAGTAACCAGTATTAGTTTGGTGGTGGTAGCGGCCTGTCCAAGGTGTAATATTTTGTACCTTGGGGAAGTTTTGACCTAAGCTGGTAAAGATAAGCTTAGGAGGTTTTTCATGCAGGTCCCCACATCTGTACCCTAGAGTTCAGAGTGGGGGAGGAACCTTGACATGGTGGCACAGTGGTGGGATTAACCTGAAATCATTTTGAGATCCAGTTGAGATTTTTTGAACTAGAAATACAGATTTTAAAAAGGAATTTTTAGGAAGTCCAGAAGGCAGCTTTGAAACTGAAAGCAGCTTGGTTTCTCTCTGCTTTGTGGCCAAGCAGAGACAAAAGGGGATTATCTTGTGAATTGCAGGTTTTCTTTGCCTGGAGGCAGGGTACTTAACTCCTGCAGGGAAATTCACAGTCTTCCAACCCAGAGGTTTTTTTTTTTTTCTTTTCTTCCTAAAAGTAAATAGGGGGTGTGTGCTCTACCCATTTGCCTGGAGACAAAAGTGGCAGGGTTTTTTTTAGGATTTTGATTTTTTTTTTGTTTTACAAGGAGCACAGGTTTGAAAAGAAATTTTTTTTCTTCTTTGGGCTGGGTAAGCAGGTTTCCAAGTAGATGGAGGTTTTTTGCTTTAATTTGGGCCCAGAGCAGAGACAAGGGAATTGTCTTTTTCTGTAGGCTGACAATCACTATCAGAGAATAGGTATTCTATTCCAGCACAGCAAAATTTTACAGCCAAGTTTTGTTTGTTTATTTCTAAACCTCGGGTGTAAAGTTAGTTAAAAACAGAGAGGTTAGAATGGCCAAATCCTCAGCTCGACTACAGCTGGAATTAGCCAAATTTCAGGCTGAGGAAAAACAAAGGGAACATGAAAGACAGATAGAACTCATGCGGCTGAAGGAGGAGGAGAAGGAAAAAGAGAGGAAGCATGTGGAGGAGATGGAGAGGATAAAGGCCCAGCAGAATATACCAACAAACCCTAGCAATCCTTCTCCAGGTACCACTTCCCATCCCAGAAAGTTCCCCACCTACAAGGCAGGTGATGATACTGAGGCCTTCTTAGAAAACTTCGAAAGGGCCTGCCTTGGGTACAACATCTCTACTGACCAATACATGGTAGAGCTGAGGCCGCAGCTCAGTGGACCCTTAGCTGAGGTGGCAGCTGAAATGCCTAAAGAACACATGAACAAGTATGAACTGTTTAAATCTAAGGCGAGAGTCAGAATGGGGATAACACCCGAGCAGTCTCGTCGGAGGTTCAGAGCCCTAAGGTGGAAACCAGACATGTCATTTACCCGACATGCCTACCACATTGTAAAACATTGGGATGCCTGGATATCAGGAGCAAGTGTTGAATCTCCAGTAAATTTGCCCTTCCTAATGCAAATGGAACAATTCTTAGAGGGTGTTCCTGAGGAAATAGAAAGATACATCCTAGATGGGAAACCCAAAACTGTAATTGAGGCAGGAGAGATTGGAGCCAGATGGGTGGAGGTGGCAGAGAAGAAGAAAACTGGTCGCAGTTGGAGCGGAGACCAGAAGGGACCACCCCAGACCACACCCTATTACCGGGGGCCGCCCAAAGCCCCACCTACCTCCCAAAGAACCCTCCAGACCCCTTATCGTCCCACCACCCCGTTCTCCAGCAACCCTCCTCGCCCCAGTGACCCGTCAGCTGGACGATGTTTTAAGTGTAACGAGCTGGGGCATGTAAAGGCCAACTGCCCCAAGAACCCCAACAGATTACAGTTCATTGCACCGGAATCACACCAGAGGTCCACAGGCCCAAATACCTCCCAGATACCCTTGGAGCGGAGGGAAACTGTGAGTGTGGGTGGGAAGAAGGTCACCGCGTGGAGGGACACCGGAGCACAAGTGTCAGCTATCCATGCTTCCTTAGTGGACCCCAATTTAATCAACCCAGAGATCCAAGTGACGATTCAACCCTTCAAGTCCAACTCTTTCAATTTGCCTACAGCCAAGTTGCCTGTCCAGTACAAGGGCTGGTCAGGAATGTGGACTTTTGCAGTCTATGATGATTATCCCATCCCCATGCTGTTGGGGGAAGACTTGGCCAATCATGTGAAGCAGGCCAAGAGGGTGGGAATGGTCACCCGCAACCAGGCTAAACAAGCCGTGAGGCCTAGCTCTGTTCCGGAAACTTCTATCAGGACCCAGTCAGAGGTGATGGACCTGGACCCCAGGCCAATGTCTGCAACAGCAGTAGTGGATCCAGTCCCAGAGACCCAGACGGAACCAGTCCCAGAACCGGAACCAGCCAAACAACCAACACCAGACCCCGTGTCAGCACTGAATCCAGTACTTGCAACCTCAACACCAGAGGGCCCCACCGAACCTGAACTGGCAGCAGCCGATAACCCTACACAAGAGGCTCAGCCGGAGCCTGAATCCCAACATAGTGCACCAGCGGAGAGCGGTTCACAGTCAACAGAAACAGCTCCATCCCCTATATCGCTTCCAGAGGGACCAAGCCTAGGTCCACAATCCCATGAGGAACTGATGTCTCCAGCATCAAGGGAACAGTTCCAGACCGAACAGGAAACAGATGAAAGCCTCCAGAGAGCTTGGACGGCGGCACGGAGCAACCCACCGCCTCTCAGCTCTTCTAATCGATCCAGGTTTGTTGTAGAAAGAGGACTTTTATACAAGGAAACTCTTTCTGGGGGACACCAGGAAGACTGGCATCCTCAGAGACAGTTGGTAGTTCCAACTAAATACCGGGCCAAGCTCTTGAGCTTAGCCCATGATCACCCTAGTGGCCATGCTGGGGTGAACAGGACCAAAGACCGTTTGGGGGGGTCATTCCACTGGGAGGGAATGGGCAAGGATGTTTCTACCTATGTCCAGTCTTGTGAGGTGTGCCAAAGAGTGGGAAAACCCCAAGACCAGGTCAAAGCTCCTCTCCAGCCACTCCCCATCATTGAAGTTCCATTTCAGCGAGTAGCTGTGGATATTCTGGGTCCTTTTCCGAAAAAGACACCCAGAGGAAAGCAGTACATACTGACTTTCATGGATTTTGCCACCCGATGGCCGGAAGCAGTAGCTCTAAGCAACACCAGGGCTAAAAGTGTGTGCCAGGCACTAGCAGACATTTTTGCCAGGGTAGGTTGGCCCTCCGACATCCTCACAGATGCAGGGACTAATTTCCTGGCGGGAACTATGAAAAACCTTTGGGAAGCTCATGGGGTAAATCACTTGGTTGCCACTCCTTACCATCATCAAACAAATGGCATGGTGGAGAAGTTTAATGGAACTTTGGGGGCCATGATACGTAAATTCGTAAATGAGCACTCCAATGATTGGGACCTAGTATTGCAGCAGTTGCTCTTTGCCTACAGAGCTGTACCACATCCCAGTTTAGGGTTTTCCCCATTTGAACTTGTATATGGCCGTGAGGTTAAGGGGCCATTGCAGTTGGTGAAGCAGCAATGGGAGGGATTTACACCTTCTCCAGGAACTAACATTCTGGACTTTGTAACCAACCTACAAAACACCCTCCGAACCTCTTTAGCCCTTGCTAGAGAAAACTTACAGGATGCTCAAAAAGAGCAAAAAGCCTGGTATGATAAACATGCCAGAGAGCGTTCCTTCAAAGTAGGAGACCAGGTCATGGTCTTAAAGGCGCTCCAGGCCCATAAAATGGAAGCATCGTGGGAAGGGCCATTCGTGGTCCAGGAGCGCCTGGGAGCTGTTAATTATCTCATAGCATTCCCCACCTCCAACCGAAAGCCTAAGGTGTATCATATTAATTCTCTAAAGCCCTTTTATTCCAGAGAATTAAAGGTTTGTCAGTTTACAGCCCAGGGAGGAGATGACGCTGAGTGGCCTGAAGGTGTCTATTATGAAGGGAAATGTGCTGGTGGTGTGGAAGAGGTGAACCTCTCCATGACCCTTGGGCGTATGCAGCGACAGCAGATCCAGGAGCTGTGCACTAGCTACGCGCCAACGTTCTCAGCCACCCCAGGACTGACTGAACGGGCATACCACTCCATTGACACAGGTAATGCTCACCCAATTAGGGTCCAACCTTACCGGGTGTCTCCTCAAGCTAAAACTGCTATAGAACAGGAGATCCAGGATATGTTACAGATGGGTGTAATCCGCCCCTCTGAAAGTGCATGGGCATCTCCAGTGGTTCTAGTTCCCAAACCAGATGGGGAAATACGTTTTTGCGTGGACTACCGTAAGCTAAATGCTGTAACTCGCCCAGACAACTATCCCATGCCACGCACAGATGAACTATTAGAGAAACTGGGAAGGGCCCAGTTCATCTCTACCTTGGACTTAACCAAGGGGTACTGGCAGGTACCGCTAGATGAATCTGCCAAGGAAAGGTCAGCCTTCATCACACATCTCGGGCTGTATAAATTTAATGTACTCCCTTTCGGGCTGCGAAATGCACCCGCCACTTTCCAAAGACTTGTAGATGGTCTCCTAGCGGGATTAGGAGAATATGCAGTCGCCTACCTTGACGATGTGGCCATATTTTCGGATTCCTGGGCAGACCACCTGGAACATCTACAAAAAGTCCTTGAGCGCATAAGGGAGGCAGGACTAACTGTTAAGGCTAAGAAGTGTCAAATAGGCCTAAACAGAGTGACTTACCTTGGACACCAGGTGGGTCAAGGAACTATCAGCCCCCTACAGGCCAAAGTGGATGCTATCCAAAAGTGGCCTGTCCCAAAGTCAAAGAAACAGGTTCAATCCTTCTTAGGCTTGGCCGGTTATTACAGACGATTTGTACCGCACTACAGCCAAATCGCTGCCCCACTGACAGACCTAACCAAAAAGAAACAGCCAAATGCTGTTCAGTGGACCGGAAAGTGTCAGAAGGCCTTTAACAAGCTTAAAGCGACACTCATGTCTGACCCTGTACTAAGGGCCCCAGACTTTGACAAACCGTTCCTAGTAACCACAGATGCATCCGAGCGTGGTGTGGGAGCAGTTTTAATGCAGAAAGGACCTGATCAAGAATTCCACCCTGTAGTGTTTCTCAGCAAAAAACTGTCTGAGAGGGAAAGCAACTGGTCAGTCACTGAAAAAGAATGTTATGCCATTGTCTACGCTCTGGAAAAGCTACGCCCATATGTTTGGGGACGGCGTTTCCACCTGCAAACCGACCATGCTGCACTAAAGTGGCTTCACACCGTCAAAGAAACTAACAAAAAACTTCTTCGGTGGAGTTTAGCTCTCCAAGATTTTGATTTCGACATCCAACACATCTCAGGAGCTTCTAACAAAGTGGCTGATGCACTCTCCCGTGAAAGTTTCCCAGAATCAACTGGTTAAAATCGTCCTTGAGATGTGGAAAATATTGTTAGTCTTTATGTACTTGGTAGTATATTTAGAGATGCATGTGTCTTATTAACTCTGTTTTCCTAGAGCTCCAGGAAGAAATCCCAGCCAGTGTTTCACCCTAGCTGAGATTTGGGGGGCGTGTCATAAATATAAAGGGAAGGGTAAACCCCTTTGAAATCCCTCCTGGCCAGGGGAAAGCTCCTCTCACCTGTAAAGGGTTAAGAAGCTAAAGGTAACCTCGCTGGCACCTGACCAAAATGACCAATGAGGAGACAAGATACTTTCAAAAGCTGGGAGGAGGGAGAGAAACAAAGGGTCTGTGTCTGTCTGTAGTCGTCTTGGCCGGGGACAGAACAGGAATGGAGTCTTAGAACTTTTAGTAAGTAATCTAGCTAGGTATGTGTTAGATTATGATTTCTTTAAATGGCTGAGAAAAGAATTGTGCTGAATAGAATAACTATTTCTGTCTGTGTATCTTTTTTGTAACTTAAGGTTTTGCCTAGAGGGGTTCTCTATGTTTTTGAATCTAATTACCCTGTAAGATATATACCATCCTGATTTTACAGGGGGGATTTCTTTATTTCTATTCACTTCTATTTTTTATTAAAAGTCTTCTTGTAAAACACTGAATGCTTTTTCATTGTTCTCAGATCCAAGGGTTTGGGTTTGTGGTCACCTATGCAAATTGGTGAGGCTTTTTATCCAACATTTCCCAGGAAAGGGGGGGTGCAAGTGTTGGGAGGATTGTTCATTGTTCTTAAGATCCAAGGGTCTGGGTCTGTAGTCACCTAGACAAATTGGTGAGGCTTTTTACCAAACCTTGTCCAGGAAGTGGGGTGCAAGGTTTTGGGAAGTATTTTGGGGGGAAGGACGCGTCCAAACAGCTCTTCCCCAGTAACCAGTATTAGTTTGGTGGTGGTAGCGGCCTGTCCAAGGTGTAATATTTTGTACCTTGGGGAAGTTTTGACCTAAGCTGGTAAAGATAAGCTTAGGAGGTTTTTCATGCAGGTCCCCACATCTGTACCCTAGAGTTCAGAGTGGGGGAGGTACCTTGACAACACAGTTCTAAGGAATTTTATAAAAATTGAAATAATTGTGGGCAGACAGGATGCATTGCTGGCTCAGATAACATGTTACAACACTATGGCACACATGCATCATCCCTAGTTCAAGCAGGCAACCAGCCTGCCTGAACACTACAGGCAGACTCAGACACCCACCTTCAGTGCTGGTGTGTGCTTCTGAGTTGAGGTAGGTAAAAGCGGTAGGTAACAGTGCTGTGTGTTGTGGCTGATGAGTTTAGTTGGGTGGGCAGTGTTGAGAATCAAGGAGCAAACATTTCTCTTTGATCACTGATCCAGTACCAGGGCTTAGAAAACTTTCCTACTCCTGGAAGCATCCATAATATTCCTAGCAGAGTGTTTCTCTGCTCTAGCAAGTCATGAAACATTTGACCGTAAAGTGTCAGTGCTACCTAATTTATTCAATTATATTCTTTGCACCAATATTTTTTGAATTGCAATTATAGGAAACTTCACAAAATTTAAAGCAATAGTTTCCCGCAAAGTTAACGTTGCCACTTAGCTGTGTTCTCCTCTCCCAGCAAAAGCTAAGAGGCAGTTCAAACCCCATGCTGCTGTTGACATCACAGTAAATTCCTATTTCAGTATTTAAGACAAGCTCCAAGTGCGTAATAGAATAAAGTGGGAAAACATCAACCTTACTAAACAAATAAAGATGTCAGATATTTTCTCCATGTAACTCCGTTGGGTGGTTACACCTCCTCTTGCCCGTGGAAACGAGAACTGCATGCTTGTGTTTTTTAAACCACAATCTGAGATAGCTTATTTCCGGTGTTAAAGCAACGCTCTCTTTGACTCCCGAGCCACTGGAAACAGGAACACACGAGTGTCAATAATGTAAAAATCCATAAAGGGACTGATCCACAAGTCCTCCCTAACTCAGTTGAATCTCCTGGGACTTTGGCTTATGCAGGACTGGAGGATTGGCCCAAAATGTCTTGTGGGTTTTTAAAACTGGGTTCCTTTGACAGTGCTAATACTGCTTAGCTAGCTTTACTTTTGTGAGTGATTAGTGCCAGATGTTGAAGTCAGGCACTGAAGCCAATGTAACAATTGTTTTATAAAGGGTGATAAACAACATGAATTGAGGACATTAATATTTAGGTGTTTTCATGCTAAAACTATCTGAAGAGGAGTGATATAAAGTGACATAAAATTCCCCTTTAGAATTTGAGTAGCACAAAAGAATGACTAATAAACTGCATTGCTTTTATAGCTAAACAGAGTGAAAATAAGGCTGCTTTTGCTATATCCCCACTATACAACCGCATTGTGGGGAATTAGGCAATCTTTTTGTATTTTATGTGAGGCATCATACATTGTGTGTCTATATAATGGCTTTCTGTGAGCTGAGGAACAAAAATTAAGCAATGCAGTTTGTTTTAATAGATAACAGTGCATTTATCTCTTTCGGAGCTTTAAACCATTGCAAACTTATATAGGAAAGCACATGTTGGACAGTTTAGCAAATGTATGTGAACTAGAGTAGCCAGTTTTGGTTGGATGTATTCATGGAGGTTTCATCACATGACATAATCTTTAGTTAAAGATGAATCTTTAATTCCGAGAGACTCCAGGACAATCCTGGTGGGTTGGCAGCCATAGTTTGAACCATTGTAAATATTTTGTGATTTCTATTGCATGTAACTTTTAAAAATAACCATTAGATATTTAGGGCCAGATTCTCTACTTCACCAATATCTTTCAGCACTAGAGATACTAGGAGGACCGTGAGAGAGATGGTTATGACTTTCTGATTCTTAAATAGCACTTACTCTGGGCCTGGGATAAATGACAGCAGCTTAGAGGCTGCTCTAACTTAACAAGAAGCTATGGTCCATAGGTGGCCGCACAGTGGAGCCATACCCATCCTCATCCCTGTCATTTCCCTTCCCCTCACATACCACCTATGCAGTTGATGTAGGAGTTGCCTCCAGAAGCTTTATGCCATCTGAGAATCCAGTCTCAGTTGAGTAGCTATGGCCAGATTCCAGCTCCTTGTTCCACTCATATGGGGGATAGGAGCTAGAAAAGGAAAGAAAATCTGCCCCTTTACATTTGAGATACAGTTTAGCCTAACATTGGTTCTGTGGGCTATATCTGGGCATACTTTTTACTGGGCATATTGTGTGCTACCATGAGTAGATCCACTGAATCCAATGAGAATGCTCAGAGTAGTAGGCACTTTGCCTGGTAGTAAACGTTGACATGATCTGGGCCTCTGGGTGGCTTGGCATCAGCTTCATTCAGCTATCAAAGAAGTTAGGTTCTGGTTTGTGCTTATGAAGAATAACAGTATGATGCTTCTCCTTTGCTACTTTCTGGACTTTCCACCACTTTCCAGATAGAAACTGAGACCCATTTATAACATAAACACAATGAGAACAATGTCTTTTGGTAATGAAGTAATTGTAAGATTTTTGCCAAGGTGATCATGAACCTGAAATAGGACCACTGAGTTAGAGCTAGCAAAAAAAAACCCCAACATAATCAGAGAGTAGTTATCAGTGGTTCATGGTCAAGCTGGAAGGGCATATTGAGTGTGGTCCTTCAGGGGTCTGTCCTAGGTCTGGTTCTATTCAATGTCTTTTTAAATTACTTGGATAATGGCATAGAAAGTACACTTTGGAAGTTTTCAGATGATACCAAGCTGGGAGGTGTTGTAAGCATTTAGGAGGAGAAGATTAGAATTCAAAATGATTTTGACAAGCTGGAGAAATAGTCTGAAATAAATAGGATGAAATTCAGTAAGGACAAATGCAAAGTATAACACTTAAGAAGGAACAATCAATTGCACAAATACAAAATGGGAAATGGCTGCCTAGGAAGGAATACTGCAAAAAAGGGTCAGAGGGTTATAGCGAATCACAAACTAAATATGAGTCAACAATCGTAATACTGTTGCAAAAAAGTGAATATCACTCTGGGATGTATTTAGCAGGTGTGTTACAAGCAAGGCACAAGAAGTAATTCTTCTACTCTACTCAGCACTGATAAGGCCTGAACTGGGATATTGTGTCCAGTTCTAGGTGCCACATTTCAGGAAAGAGCTGGACAAATTGGAGAAAGTCCAGAGGAGAGCAACAAAAATGATTAAAGGTCTAGAAAACATGACCTACAAAGAAAGATTGAAAAAAAAATGGGTTTGTGTAGTCTGAAGAAGAGAAGACTAAGGATAACAGTCGTTAGGGGTGTTAAAAGATGTTATAAAGAGAAGAGTGATAAATTGTTCTCCTTAACCACTGAGGACAGGACAAGAAGTAATGCAGCAAGGGAGATTTAGGTTAGACATTAGGAAAAACTTCCTAACTGTAAGGATGGTTAAGCACTGGAACAAATTACATAGGCAAGTTGTAAAATCTCCCTCAATGGAGGTTTTTAAGACCATGTTAGACAAGCATCTGTCAGGAGTGGAGTAGATAATACTTAGTCCTGTCTCAGTGCAGGGGATGGGACTAGATGACCTATCAAGGTCCTTCCCAATCCTACATTTCTATTAACAGCCAAAGAACTCAAGCATTGGACACCACTAAGTTTGGGATGTGACTTTTTTTTTTTTGGAAGTAACTATAGTGTAGTCTTTCATGGAAATGACTGTAGTGTCTTTAAAGTAGGGGCATTTTTGGAAGTAGGGGAGGGATAGCTCAGTGGTTTGAGAATTGGCCTGCTAAACCCAGGGTTGTGAGTTCAATCCTTGAGGGGGCCATTTAGGGATCGGGGGCAAAAATTGGGGATTGGTCCTGCTTTGAGCAGGGGGTTGGATTAGATGACCTCCTGAGGTCCCTTCCAAGCCTGATATTCTATGATTCTATGTTGTGTTCTATCACTGTGAAGTACTTAGAACATTGTTGGCATGATTAATAATAATTAATAATATAATAATCTGAAGTGTGAATGAGAGAGCCACCAGATGGTCTGAGAGTATAGAGGCACAAGCCTGAAGAGAGGTGCAAATACTCTCTTTCCATGGAGGTTCAGTCTGTATATATACTCATAGACTTTAAGGTCAGAAGGGACCATTATGATAATCTAGTCTGACCTCCTGCACATTGCAGACCACAGAACCTCACCCATCCGCTCCTGAAATAGACCCCTAACCTCTGGCTAAGTTACCGAAGTCCTCAGATCATGATTTAAAGACTTCAAGTTACAGAGAATCCATCATTTACATTGGTTTAAACCTGCAAGTGATCCAGGCCCCATGATGCAGAGGAAGGCAAATCCCATACCCCCCTTTCCCCAGGGTCTCAGCCAATCTGACCAGGGGGAAAATTCCTTCCTGACCCCAAATATGGTGATCAGTTAGACTCTGAGCATATGGATAAGACCCACTAGGCAGATACCTGGGAAAGAATTCTCTGTAGTAACTCAGAGCCCTTCCCATCTGGTGTCCTGTTTCTAGGAGCTGGGGATTTTTGCTACTGGCAGTTGCTGCTGGGCCATATGCAATTGTAGGCAGTGCCGTCATACCATCCTCCAGATAACAGATCTACGACCAGTCAGGAAGGTAGAAGAACAGAAGGGCTCCAAATATGAGACTAGGATGATCATAAATTAGAGTATTTTTAATTATTGTTTTATTTTCTTGGAAATTATATTTTATTTTCTAGTTTAATACTAGGCAGGGAGACTAGAGACAGGCTTTTTAAATACCCGTCTTGACCAGGTCAATTCAGCCTTTATAGTTTTCAATTTTCAAACTGTTTTCACTCTTTGTATTGGGACTGGACAGCTCCTCTTCTCTTCATGGGTTTGTTACTGAGCTCTTACTGAGACTTCTGCTGCAGAAAAGTAAAACAGATGCTAGTTGTTCTGCACGTAGAAGACTACCTGGTAAAAAAGGCAAAAATTTGCCATACAGAAATGTTGTCACCATGAAAAACGGGTAATGTCTAAGGATTTTTGCTAAAATTGTAATGAAATGTGGAGCCATGGGTACTCTGGAATCCATGTACAACAAATCATCAATGGGCCAAATTCCTGCCTCAGAAGTAAACATTTGACTTCCCCTAACATCAATCAGAGTTGTGCATGTGTTCCTTAGGGCAAAATTTGCCCCATTGTACCCACTGCAGTATACTATATCCAGGAATGCCAGTCTTAGAACAACATCAGGAGTCTGATTCATCACTGCAGAATTGCAGTGTTATGCCAGTGTTGATTTAATAGATTTGGCGATACGCTAGAGCAATGCAGCAGTGCTGGGTCAAGCCCCAAGAGTCCATCTCCCTCTTCCACTGACGATATTTGTTAAAAGGTAAGTAGCTGTTTTGATGGTACTTCAATACCAAGGTGTCAGACAAATATACTGATCTAAAGAACTTTCATCAGGTTTTTCACGTCGGCCTAAAGAATTATGGTGCCCCTGTTCCTATGAAATTGAAGTAAAAACAGTCTCCTTCCGTACGTAGAACATTAGTGACTCAGAGTTGGGGGGATGAAAGGAGCAGAGTTGGTGCTCTGACTGCAGTAAGGAGTCTGATTGTTGCTGCCGATTGGCTTCTGCCTGTAGGTGATCCTGCAGTACTGCCCTTCCCCACAAACTCTCCCTCTCCACCCACCTAAATTTTTTCCCTCTTGCTTGTTAGCTGCTAAATGGTACTAAATTAAATATCTGTTACCAGTTATGCAGCACTGTGTGTGAGCCACTAGCTGGCACAGCTACAGAATTTGCCACATGTTTATCACATTATTTAGCCTGGTTTGGGAGAGGAACCAACCTAGTTCCGTGGCAGTTCACAATGGGATATAAATATGAGGCCAAGAGCTTCTCATTTTGCATAAATCAGCATTGAAGTCAATCAGTACTATCATTGTCTTCATCATGGCAAATTCCAAAGGGATGTAACCTCATTGCAGATCGAGCACTATCTGGACTAATCTCTCTTTCTCTCTAGGTTCTGCACTGAAGTAAATGAAGCTACTCCAATCTACCATGCCTTCTTTTCAGTCTTCCCAAATTCTTTCCTTTATTAGTATCTGGACATTTTTCTTCTGTCATTTAATACTGGTGGTACTGAATGATGATGAGAAAAGACTTGGTCAATCACCAAGCCCTTATTTTTAGATAATTAATACTTGGCACCAGAGTAGCACTTAACAACCATGACTGGGAGATGACTGGCAAAAAGTCCAGGCATGGCATCATCTATTTATTACTTTTTTGTCAATGTGCCAAGGACTTAATCATTTGTTACTTTTATTTTTCTAGTGGGAGTGGGAATGATGATTATGACTTGGGATAAGATACCAATGGGCTACCTTAAGTATCCCTTTGAGGAGGGATAGATTATGTCTGGTAATCCTGCCGGCATAATATCCATGAAAATTGGATTCAGTACATATAAATATTGTGCTCTGATGATAAAGTGTAGTGGACCCAAGCCTTTTTATAGATTCTACATGACCATGTCTGTCACTGACATAATCTGTCTTTCCATTCAATGAACTTTTGTGCCAGGAAGTCCTGGTAGCTCCTCCTGCGTTGGTCTGATCAGCTCTATTACTTCCCTATTTTAAATCTACTTCTTGGTGTTCTACCCTGTTTCTATCCCCCCACCCCCCTTTGATCAAACTCGTTCTGCATTTGTTTTTGCTCTGTTTAAAAACTGTGACTCTGCTCCGCAGGTGGGTTATCCCAATCTCTCACAGCTCTAAATTTTATCCCAGTTTTTAATATAAATGAGCTATATGTTGAATGGATGAAACCAGACCACAAGTGACAGTGTAGTTCATTTACTAGGGCTCTCACCTCTGGGCCAGAAGGTCACATGTTCATTAGTCCCATGCCAGGGCTTGGGCTCATCCACAGTGCCACTACTGGGTGTTGTGCTAACCTTTGTGAGTTGTCCTTTGCATGAGATGTTACATTGAAGCCCCTTCTGCCTTTTGCTGGTGACTGGTGTCCAGGTGGAAATGGAAATAACCCAGAGAATGTTTTTTTTAAAAAAATTAGGGGATAACCCTGTTGTCCTAGCTAGCATTTCTTCTCTCAGCAGAGCAGGTACAGAGGTACTAATGTCCAAGGCTGTGTATGTGAGCCGTTGCTGAGCATGCAATGGCTGCTCTGTTTGTCTAAACAGTCACTGCCCTAACAGTTAACTCACTTAGTACTGTAAAGTATTTTTAGGATGCCTTCAGTATGAAAGGCAAGTTATAAAACCAAATTCTATTCTAGTATCTAAGGAAGCATAAAAACAAAAATCCACGTTCTGGATTTCCTATTGGATACCACATTAACTTAAAAACTGAATATAAATGTGAACCATAACCCTTTGTTTGCAGTGCTGTTGTAGCTATGTTGTTCCCAGAATATGAGAGAGATAAGGTAGGTGAGGTAGAAGTTATTCCAATACAATATTATCTCACCTACTTTGTCTCTAAATTATTACTCATAACTACAGTTTAGATGATAACTTGGCAATGTGCCCACAACTCTTTTATAAACCAGTGACTTCCAGAATAAATTATATATCATACATAATCCATAACTGTTCTTAAAAAGGTGATCGTTGTTCTAAAAGGTACAATTTGTAGTATATTTCACATGAAATATGTGCAACAAAGCTGGCCTGGTGGTTCAGCTTCTAGGCACTCTGCCTGAGTAACCTGCCTGCTTTCTGAGGCTGCAATTCAGGTTCCTGTCCAAGACTCATGATGATACGCTATGAAAGGGGGGTTGTTTAGGTTGGTCTGATTGGGATAGGTCCTCAACAACAGTTAAAGTGGGAAAAAACTGAGTAATGATCACTGATATTTCTGTTCACGCTCATGAGTTGTTATATGTTACCTCAGGATCTCCCACAAAGCATTAAGTGATGGTATTTCACCCTGTTTTCATTTATTGCTCCATGCAGTCTTTCCACCAAAGCCATTACCAATCTGAAGTAATACCAAATTATAATATGTGCACTGCATTTTATAGTTGTCCACATTTCACCAGGTTTGGAGGACTATGGTGGGACCATTGGTTGGCTTATCTATGCCCTAGTCTTGGAGTACCTTGACTTATTTGGTTTGTTTTTTCCTAGAGGGAATGGCTTTGTGAGGTAAGTAGCAGATCTGACATATCTAGACTCCTTGAGACCATGCTTTCAAATCCCATTCAGAGTCAACTTGGTCTTTTATTCTTCCAAGATAGATAAATTGTGTTCCATGCAGTCTAATTTAGGATTGGACAAGAAGAAAAAAAAAACCCTGTCCTGTTCGCTCTGCCTACTCATTAAAGATCTGACTACACTTACCCTAAAGAGTAAGGGTTTGGCCCAATATTTTTGTTTGGCTAATTGCTGTCCTCTAACCCAGATGTGGCTGTGTTTTAGTGACGGACAAAATGATCTCTATTTGTACATAGTGTTAAATGTTCTAAAGTGAAAATTATTGTACAAATTTCAGATATTATGACTGTAATGGTGTATAAAAATATACATGGATGTGTATTCAAGTAACTAAATAATAAACTGAGAGTACCATAACATGAGGAGTTCCAGTGTTTGTCCTGGTAATGGGCTGATTAGCTATTCAGAACTACTCATTAATTTTCCGTTAGAATTGTATTATTTTAGTGTCCTGCATATGTTTTCATAACCCATATATAACAGAAGACTCTTCTTGCTCATATCATGTAGCACAAAAAAAAATCTTTTCAAACAGAGTAATACTCTCCGAATTGCTTGTTTCGTTTTTTTTTCTTCCTTGCTTCATTTTCTTATAGTGGCAGTTTTAAAATGTTAATATTGGCTTGCTAATGCAAGCCAGACTGTCAAAAGCCTCGTGTTTTACAGTCAAAATCTTAATTAATTCCATTTGCTTATAGACATTCTTGTGAAATGGACACCAAAAAGGTTATGTGTACTTTGTCTTCTTTGTTGTTGGTCTGCAAGACACATTGCAGGAAGCATTTCACATGGGAGCTAGTGCGTCACTGTAATAATTGATACTAGAAAGTTATGTGAAGGTCTTTTTGTGTTAAATAAACTAGCTTTTTCTCAGAATGAAAAGATAAATGGTGGGAGAGTAGAGAAGCAAGCTGCTCTATAAATGACCTAAGTTGTAAGATATATAAACTGCAGGAAAAGAACCCACATATTTTTATCATTGCTAAGAAAGGTCACTATTTTTTTACTACAGTAACAGAATAATAATATCTCCACTTAGCAGATAATTGCACAACTGAATGATCAAATGCCAACAGATGTTTTAAACAAAAATTTTAACAGAAAATTCATCTTTTCTAGCTTTTGTTTGCTGCCCTTCCAATGATTAGATTCTCTCAGTCAAAATACTGTATTCATATATAAAGCTATTAGGAACAAGATCTTCTGTAGTCCTTAAGGGAAACAAAACTTGAATGCCATCAGTGACAAGATATTGGTTGCTTTAGGACTTGACTTCCAGAATGTTGATATTTCATTTGTAACAGCAATTCAATTGTAAAATGTGTAGATGGGTTTTAAAATAAATTTAGCAATAAAATATTTGTGGGTAAGAACATAAGAATGGCCATACTGGGTCAGACCAATGGTCCATCTAGCCCAGTATTCCGTCTTCCAACAGTGGCCAATGCCAGGTGCTTCAGAGGGTACAATTAGAAATGAGACATGCTTTGCATACATTCACTTCCATGCCACATGTTAGTATGTTATATCCCTCTTGCCTCATATTTGTTTCCATTCACTGGCCTAGTGACTGAATTGGATTTTTTTAAAAAAGTATTTTTATGCACCTGCTCTAGGCCATGATCAGTTTGAAGATGCTGGTCCAGATTCTCAGCTGTGCCTACATCTGCTGGACCATCTGAGTGAGGGGAGAGTCAAGGAACCAGTCCTTGTTCTGGAGTTGGTTCTGTGTCAGCCTGGTCTCAAGCATAGTTTAGAGCAGCTGTGGACTCAGCTGGCTATTGCTCCAATGACTGGTACGCCTGCATAGAACAGCCAGAACATGGTTTGCCATTACATTTTGGTATTTCCTATGCTAAGTACAGGAGGACAACATGGTAGTTGTGAGTTCCTAGGTACTGAATGTTGAGTTTTTAATGGCACTCACTATACTCCATTTTGTGTCTGATCTGAAAAACTTCAGGCCTGGTTTTGATCAAACATTGGTGTAAATGAAGATAGTGGAGTTACCCCAGTGTATAACCACTTCCATCCAAATCCTGTTGAAGTCAGGGGGGGTCTTTTCATTGTCTCTAATGGGCTGTGTATAGAGTCTAAAATGAGGTCCTTTGCTTCTAGAAGCACAGTACATTCTAAAACTATGCTGCACTGGTTTACTGTTATAAACAGGAGGACCTCACGTTACCTAATGAATAATCAACACCTCCTGCAGCACTTAACTTTTTTTGAGAGGCCTCCGACCCAATTACTAAATGTAAACCTGCTTAGCTTACAAGGTCTGAAAATATAAAGTGGTATGGTTACAAAAGCAAGGCACTTCTGAATTCAGTAGGAATTTTGGATGTGCAAAGAATGCGGGACTAGTTCCTGCATAGTTACAGAAGTGCAGCAAAATGGAACAATTTTCCATTTTTGTGATTGGAGGCTATCTGGATCCATATCGTAAGACTGTCCCACATAATGAGGAAAAGTTGAGATGCCTTTGCTGTTCTTTTGTTGTTCCACTCTTAGTTTCTGTTGCCAACTTGCGAATGCAATATTACTGTCATCTTTCTATGTTTTTATGGGAAACAAAACTAAAAAAAAAAATGGTAATGGTTGTTGAAAATAGCAATTCCGGTCCTAATTAGCATTGGGAAGATGCCAGCAATTGTTGCTCAATTTTATCCTACTTTTTCTACAGCGAATTACAGTGAATTAGTATTTGACTTGGGACAAATGAAGTAACAGAGAGCAGCCCAAATTGACCTTGAGTGCTCCTGAACTTTGAGGATGTTCAAATCTGGAAGGCAAATGCTAGATTCCCTTTTCTGAATATTAAATAATCTGGAAAGGAAAAGCCAATTTCTCCTTCCATGCCCTGTGTGCCTGGTAGCTAAACCTGGCCAGGATCTCTAGTAGAGCCATTCCTCCCTTACTTATCATTTTAACTTCTCTTGGTAGGGTCCACATACCTCTGACCCGTGCTAGGCTTCAGATAGAGGGATTATCTGTTCATTCCACCCAATTCCTTCTTTGGGGGCTTCCAGCTGAGGCCATCAGCATTCCAAATCCAGACTGGGGAAGTCTTCTGAGGATGATAGCTGGACCGATGCCTTCTATTCTTTGTGCATATATGTTCCCCATTCACAGCACCACCTCCTTGTAGCAGCCAGCTCCCCATTCATCAAGGTCGGTGCCCCAGAACATCTTGGCTCATTACAGTGTGAGAATTAAAGAGTTACATTTCATAAAGGCACATGGGCAACTGCTGGTTATAGCTTGCCTTTGTCAGCCAATTTCTGTGAAAAAAGCAGTGCTAGGTAAACAATATTGAATGAACTCTCCTGCCCTTCCCGTGGCTGGGAGAAAGCATTCTGCTTCTACTTTGTGGCATCAAACTGGTTTTGCTTTGTGTCAGAGTCCAACTTTACAGATTAGATCTCTTCCTTCTTAGTCTGACAGAGTTATTATATCGCTTTTTGTTACACAAAGAACCCCGTGTTTGTGCTCTATACTCTAATTAAAGGCTGATATCCAGCTGTAGTAGTTTACGTTTCTTCAACAGCTTTTATGGTGTTGTCACATGGAGTTAGCTCTGTCTGAAGACAGCCAGAGTTTAGAGCAGTTAAAGCTTTTGAAAGAGATTACCATAATTACAAGTGATCAACATACAGTGCTTTCTCCCCCCCATGTCCCTCTCCCCTTTTGCACAGCTTATTTCAAGGCAGGCTGTAGAAAGGAAATTCAGTGAAAGTGACTTTATAGTGAACACTAGTTAGTTAGTTGAGAATGCAAACATTTAGGAATGATTCTGGAAATACACTGTACCCCGTAAATACAAGATCTCTGGATATTTGCTAGATTGTCAGTTTTAGGCTGCTGCTCATGGAATTGCTAATAGCTACAACTTCTATTATTTATTTTCATTATTTTAGTTCTTATTTTATTATCATTTTAATTTTGATTAATTTGTTTTATTCATATTTTAAGTGTCAATGGTGTGCCCTTTTATGATTTAAGAATTTACCTTCATGAATATAATTTATATATACTTATGTTACCCATCATGTTGTGTTTTCAGGCAGTGGCCAAGAAATCTTGATGCAGAGAAAAGGGTTAAAAACAAGAGATACAAGTATGTCTGGATAGATGAATCCATTTTTCCACTAATTAATAGCATACTTCTAACAATGGAAAGCCATTAAAATCTGAAGGTGTGTTTTGTGAGTCACATTTATCAACCACTGTATATGCTGAAGTTCTATTATTTATTTTGTATTTTAACGTAATATATGGATTTTTTCATTCAAATGTAAAAAGTAGTTGCAAAAACAAATTTTTATCTCCATTTAAAATATATTGAAACAAAAAGGAAAATATAATAAGAACAGTACGTTTTTATGTCAACAGTAACCTGTATATGGTGCTCTTTAGATAAAACTGTGAATATTGGAAGAGAAAAAAGAAAGATAAGAGGTTCCCTTATTCATCTTAGTCCAAAATCTATTTTACCCACTGCTGGTTGTTGGCATTGTTTGATGATGTGACACAGTAACAGAGTATCAGATTATCAGGAAAGGAGATTCCCAATTTAATAGTTACAGAAATCAAAGTATTTTTTCCTTTATCTCAACATCTCAAAAATAAGTAGCTGTTAAATTTCAAATCATGTAGTCTTCCTGATTTATCATCATATCATGGATGCACTTAGCTGTCTAGCATCAGGGAATCCAATAAGTCCTGTCACATAAGAAGAAAAGAGAAAATCCAATTGGATAATGGTTCACATTCTTCCCTACCAGTGATTTATTTCTGTCACAAGGCTTAATTTTATCATAAGGCAGATGCTCCATCTATATCAATGCAGTACATTCCTGCATTCATTTGTTTCATACAAAAATGCTACCTGATGTATTTTCTGTTGCATTTTGGCTTCTTTAGTACATGGAATGATTAGATGGTGCTTAATCACATGTACAATTCCCAGTTTTTGTAATTCTCAAGCATCACAAAGCAAGTCCTATGCGAAGAAGCATAATATTAAATTGAATGGCACAGAGTAGCAGTTACAAATGCAGCTGGTGTTAACATTTTCGATCTCTAGTACATGTCGTGGCAGAACATGTTAGATGGAGTAAGTAGAGTTTACTCAGGTTATCAGGTGATCCTCCTGGTGAGAATATGCCAGACTTTATCTTGAATTAATTTCATTGACATTATTATGAAATAAATTGTTGCTGCACTGTGTGTTTGAAATCTCCTGCCAAGGAGATTCTATGTATTCTGTCTAAAATGCAAAAAGTCTAACCACAGAGTGCTTTAATGACAAGCTACTGTCCTATCAACACTTCCCTCCCTCCAGTCTGCCACTAAATACAGATAATACTCTTCTGAAAAATCATCTTTATTCTGCAGGGCAGCCAAGGTCCACAGGTTGGGATCCTCCGCCAACTGTCATTATACAGCAGGAGCTGGCTGCATCTGCTTACACACATTGCATCTCCACAGCCACTCTGAAAAAGCAGAACTATTTCCCTTAGACACAAAGAGGTCCCAGTGAAAGACTGTCAGATTGCTGAACTTTTCAGTCAGATCAGGATATATGCAATTCCCATTTTGACATTCTGCCTGGAGGACCATCTATTGTCAGCTGCCGTTGACAAGTGATAGCAGAATGGTGACTTCCAGGAAGTTTATTTTCTTTATCTCCCTCCTCCCTACCTTTCCTCCTTTAAAAATAAACCTTGACTAGCTACTCTTTCTTCCGTATGGAGTGTGGACAAATGAAGGTAGGTTTGATGTAAAGTTTCCCAAATTTGCATTTTAGTGGTATCGCTAGAAGAAAGCTAATAGACAGGAAAGGAGACCAAGTTAATGACAATTCTCTAAACAGCTGTTGTACGATTCAGCTTCACTACTTCAGTTAATTAATCAGCACCTTGCTGGCAACTCTCGGGGAGATACTCGTTAGATACTGGTAGCAAACAGACAATGCTTTCATATCAAATATGTTCAACAACATCTAATGCAGAGATAACTTCCATAAAAGAAGGCAGGGAATACAGTGACTCATAAAGGCACTCAAGAAGAGGCGTTTGATATTCTTGTACACATGGAAGTGCGGGATATATTGCATATGTTGCGTACTCTGTTATTTTTATCAAGCCTACCAAAATGTGATCTAAAAATTTCAAACTCTCCCTCAGATGCCAATAGATTTATAAAAATACAATAAATGTATGTGTATATACCATGTATTATTACATTCATGTATGGATGTCAGTGTACACAATTCATAGTGAATTAAACAACTGTATATTTTGTTTCAGGAGACTAAACTGGCCACTGTAAATATTTCATGCAAATATATTTTGAATATAGTAAACATGTAATTAAGATAAAAAAAATTAGTCTATAAAATACTGAGCCTATGCATCACTATAGTAAGATGGCTGTTATCTCAAAGCTTTCCCTCCACCATCTGTTCTAAACAGGAGATGCTTTGCATCCTACCTATCGGGTCAATAAAAGCATTCATATTTTATGAGTAATAATGCACAGAAACCTTAAACCAATGAAATTACAGCTCTATATTTGCAGTATACTGTATATTTTAGTACAGCTCTAAAATTGTCCTTACAAATGGTTGGTTTCAAGTTGAAGACAAAACTGACTTAAACAAAATTATGGCTGTGTTATCACAAAAATGTCCTCCCTCCTACTTGTTTTATTGTGAAGTTGCAAATTAACATACTATAGTTCTTATTCTTGTACTTTCACTTTTTCTTTATTCATGCCTCTGATTTAACCCTGTTGTGGTGAAGATGGTAAATTGCAATGAAAACGACAAAGCTTAAGAGGTTGAAATATATTTGCTGTCAAATGGTCCATACTTGTTCAGTTTAATTTTTAATACAACTTTATTGACTTATTAAGAATGATAATAGTCTACATATCACTTCATATACATAATTGTCATATAAATCTTTAATATTACTGACATTAGTTTTGCCCATTGTAGGATGTAGTGAAACATTTTCATTTTTAATGCATAAATGTTTGTGGAGTTCAGAACTTTGTTGTTTGATGGCTTGTTGGGTCATATCATTTCCTTTTGACTCTTCCCAAGTGTCAGTTAAGTGGAGTAATCCTAGCTGGGACTCACTGATACCATTCCTAGGGTCAGGTTATTGTACTCTGGAACAAGGGCTTGGAGTTGTATCAACCAATTTATATAGATAGTTTATCCAGTCTGCTGGTACATACTGATGTAGACAATTATAGCTTCAGCTCTTTAATAAAACTTATATTATGGCAGGAAGAATATCACAGAGTTTATAATACTCACGGGAACTATGAAGATATATGTCCCTTTTAAAATTAGCTTTATGGCACTGAAGCTTTATGTATTTACATGAAAATGCACTATTAACCCAGACTACTTGTTTTGAACTGTAACAGTTGTCAAATGAAGGGAATCAGCACTGGCTATAAGAAAAATTTCTTTATATCTATTTTTGCACATTGTTGGCATTTAATGTGAATAGAGATCCTGCTAAAATGTCTCCTTTGCTGCAGTTGTGCACAGTACACTGAGAGCAGAATGTTTTCTTAATCCTGCCTAATCTGCAGCAAAAACCACAGATAAAAAAGGACTTTTGTCTAATCCGGTTTCTCAGGTATGGTTTACTTTTAGATTTGGACTATAAATATCTCTCTTTACTTTGTTCTTCTGAGAAGCTAACTGTTAAAAAAAGAGGCACTGATTCGTTCTCATTTTCAAAAGAAAGGGTATTTCTAATTTAGAAAAGAGAAAATTAAAGTGGCAAAGCTTTTGGTGTGTATCCTCTAGTCAGGGGAATTACTTGTGAGCCCACTCAGACTGGAGAGTTGTGTAGTCTTCTTATTAACCAGGAGGTGCTGCTCTGTATTGCAGTAGTACTAAGCATCAAGAAATTCCAACATCTGTTTTCAAGGATTTCAGACAGGGTACATCCCAAAGCACTTGTGTTTGACCATTTTTTTCCCACCATTGCTCATTCCATAAACCTTAGTATTAAAACCTTTGTAAGGATGAACCAATCACATCCATACAGACTCATTCTTAAAAAAACCCGACACAATAAAAGAACCACATGAGTGCGTGTGCGCATGTACAGTCTGGGTGAAATCCTGGCCCCACTGAGGTTAAGGGGAGTTCTGCTGTTGACTTCAGTGGCGCCAGATTTTAACCTCTGTAATTTATCTTTCTGAATACCTCACCTGCTCCTTAATTGTCCTGCCACCATTCTTACTGCTGAAAGCCAATACAAACCTGAGTGAATTCAGTAGAAAGACTCCCATTGACTTCAACAGAGCTAGATCAGGCCCCTACTTGCCTTCCATCCTTTTGGCTACAGCAATAGTTTTGTATCATTTTAAAATCTCGAGGTAAGTTGTTGGAGGAAGGTATTTTTTTTTTTCGCTTGATGTGCTATGTTTTGTGGGGGGGCAGCATGATGGAGAAGTGAAATGGTTAAAAATTGGAGTAAGTGTCTGCAAAATAAAATGGAATGATTTGCTACAAGTGGGTATAAAATTAATGGACTATCTCAAGGCTCTCAATCACTCCTCTCTTTCTCCCTCTAGTAAATGAATGTACTGCTTATGATAGGTGCCAGGCTGACAGTAGCGGAGGCTGAATTCCCTCTCTTTATCCACAGAACTGGCATTGATAAGAGTATACCAATCCTTACACCTTCCTATCCAATATGCCTCCTTCCATATTGGACTGTAGTGGCTACTGCTGTATGTGAGGGTGGTTCAGTTCACATACTTTTTCAAGATTCAGCTTCTTCACTGAGACTAACATTAAGAGTTGCCATTTATGCCAGCTGTGGGTGGCTTTTGTGATGTGGACAATTTTCCAATAAGAACTAAATTAGACAATAAGAATAATACCTAGCTCTTCACACATAGCCTAAGTGGTCTCAGTGCAGAGCTCCACCCTCTTCCTCCTGGAACTGTACAAGTAGTCTGCATGGGAGGCAGCAAACCTGAGGAGCTTGCTTGCACCATGATTTGAGTTTGAAGAGCAGAGGTGGCAAGTGGGCTTGGAAGATGAGGGGTCTCTGTTGCCCAGTAGGGACGGGGGCTCTTTAGTGACCTCTTGCCTGCAATGGGGCCTGGGTATTTGGTGACTTTTAGCTGGTCGAGGTGGTCTGCTGCTTAGCAGGGAATTAGCCCCGCCCAACACCTCTCCTTATCTTGGGCACCAGCTGACACTGAACAATGGAATGTGTTATCTGTTAAGCACCAACAAATCATTATGATGTACAAGGCACAGATATCAAGATAATTGCTGACTTGGGCCTAGTCTGTACTTAAAAGGTTCACTGGTATAGCTATACAGCAAAACCCTGCTAGTGCAGAGGCCGTTATACTGGCAAAAGCACTTTTGATTTAGTGAGCAGAATAAACTATTGAGGCAAAAGCACTTTTATGCTAGTATAATTGTGACTACACTATGGTTTTTGTCAGCATAGCTTTGTCATAAAAAATAACATATCCAATCAATGTACCTATGCAAGCAAAATTTTTCAGTGCAAACCTGGCCTTAGAGAGTTTACAATCTAGAAGACAGAAGTAGAAAGACAAGATGCATTGGGAGACCGAGAGAAAGGACTCACGTTAGATAATGTTGTAATGTAGTATTTTTGTTGACAATGATGGTGCTCACAGAAGTGCGTCTGCAGGAGGGATTTGAAAGAAGAGAAGATGGGGGCCTGGCGCACTGGGAAGTCAGTCCACATAGTGTGGGTAGCTTTGAAGAAAAGACTGGTGTAAAGTATCATGTCTGCAAACAAAAGGCCCAAGAACTATATTAAGCACATATAAACCGGGAGCAGGGATTAGAACCCTGGTCCTTCAGCTCTAGAAAATGTAAGAAGCACTTTCCCAGGGCCTTTCCTAAGGTATCCATTTCACCAGATTTGGTGAAAATGTGACTTTTGGGAGGCACAAGCTCATCTAAACCAAATGGAGCAATTTTTAGTGTAAAATTTTCTGAAAGGTGTTTGTCACTTCCTCACATTTCTACATCATGGGACCTTCTGAGACATACAGAACACTTGCGATTCATTGCCTCCCCCCGCCCCCCTTTTAGTTTTGCTCCTCTGAGCACTCCCCACTCCAAAAATTCCTTTTCAAAGAAAAAGCTTTAGAGCTTTCACAGTTAGCTCTGGGAACTCACTCTCTACCCAATCTTTTGGGCCTACACTTTTCCTGGTGGCTGGGTATTGAATGGACTGAGAAGGTAGTGTCTGCTGGGTAGACAGGTGAAGGTCAAGTCTCCCAAGTGATCAAAGGAAGGCTTTCATAGAAACACAGCAATGTAGGACTGGAAGGGACCTTGAGAGATCATCTAGTCTAGTCCCCTGTGCTGAGGCAGTAGTAAATATTATCTACACCATCCCTGATAGGTGCTTGTCTAACATGGTCTTAACAAACCTCCAGTGACAGAAATTCTACGGCCTCCCTAGGTAATTTTTTTCCAGTGCTTAACTACCCTTACAGTTAGGAAGTTTTTTGTAATGTCTAATCTAAATCTCCCTTGCTGCAATTTTAAGCCCATTACTTCCTGTCCTGTCCTCAGTGGTTAAAGAGAACAATTTATCACCCTTCTGTTTATAAAATGCAGTTACATACTTCTTTTCTCCAGACTAAACAAACCCAATTTTTTCAATCTTTTCTTGTAGGTCATGTTTTCTAGACTTCTAATAATTTTTGTTGCTCTACCCTGGACTTTCTCCAATTTGTCCACATCTTTCCTGCAATGTGATGGCCAGAAATTGACACAGTCCTCCAGTTGAGGCCTTATCGGCATTGAGGAAAGTGGAAGAATTAACTTCTTGTGTCTTGCTTACAATACTCCTACTAATACATCCCAGAAAGATGTGGGGTTCTTTTGCAATAATATTACATTGTTGACTCATATTTAGTTTGTGATGCACAGTAACCTCCAGCTCACTTCATCAGATGTAGCTCACAAAAGCTTATGCTCAAATAAATTTGTTAGTCTCTAAGGTGCCACAAGTCCTCCTTTTCTTTTTGCGAATACAGACTAACACGGCTGCTACTTAGTAACCTCCAGATACTTTTCTGCAGTATTCCTTTATAGTCAGTAATTTCCCATTTTGTATTTGTGCAAGTGGTTATTCCTTCCCAAGTCTAGTACTTTTCATTGGTCCTATTGAACTTCATGCTGTTTAATTCAGACCATTTCTCCAGTATGACACTATCTTTTTTTAATTCTAGTGCTGTCCTAATGCATTAGCAACCCCCACCAGCTTGGTATTGTCTGCAAACTTTATAAGTTTACTGTCTATGCCATTATCCAAATCACTTATGAAGATATTGAATAGAACTTGATCCAGGATAGATCTCTGCAGGACCCCACCTGATATGCCCTTCCAGCTCAATTATGAACCATATAAAACTACTCTGTGAGTATGGTTCTCCAGTCAGTTGGGCATCCACCTTACAATAGGTTTGTCTAGGCAATATTTCTCTAGTTTGTGTATGAGAAGGTCATGTGACCCAGTTGCAAAAGCTTTACTAAAGTTGAGATATATCACATCTACTGCTTCCCCCCATCCATAAGGCTTGTTAACTTGTCAAAGAAGGATTAGGTTGATTCTTGACAAGTCATTGTTGACTGTTATTTACCACCTTATTTCCTTCCAGGTATTTGATTATTTGCTCCATTATCTTTCTGGGTACCTAAGTTAAGCTGACTGGTCTATAATTCTCTTTGTTGTCCTTTTAATATTTGTCCTTCTCCAGTCTTCTATAATCACAGGTTTCAGAGTAGCAGCTGTGTTAGTCTGTATTCGCAAAAAGAAAAGGAGTACTTGTGGCACCTTAGAGACTAACAAATTTATTTGAGCATAAGCTTTCGTGAGCTACAGCTCACTTCATCGGATGCATCACGAAAGCTTATGCTCAAATAAATCTGTTAGTCTCCAAGGTGCCAAAAGTACTCCTTTTCTTTTTTTTTTTCAGTCTTCTGGTATCTCTCCAGTCCTCCAAAGTTCTCATAGACAATTGCTAATGGCTCAGAGATCTCTTCAGCCAGTTACTTAAGTATCTAGGATGTACAGTATTTCATCAGGCCCTACTGACTTGAAGACATCTAACTTGTCTAAGTAATTTTTAACTTCTTCTTTTCCTATTTTAGTCTCAGATTCTGCCCATTTACACTGATGTTCACTATGTTAGTCGTCCAAACACTGCTTACTTTTTTGGTGAAAACTGAAACAAACAAGGCATTTAACACTTCGGCGATTGCTGTATTTACTGTTACTGTCTTTCCCTCCTCATTGAGTAATGGGCCTGTCCCGATCTTGGTCAATTTATATTTTAAACCACCATTTCATGCTAAAAACAGCTAAAGTACATGTGCACATTTATGAGTATCTGTTGGTTTAGGCTAAAAAACCTCTTATTTTATTTTTTTGTATTCATTTCATTAGCTCCACTGATCAGGAGCAACACTAATAAGCTCTAAAAAACCTCTGCCTTCCAGCATCATATAGAACAGCTTCCTTCTTCCTCTCTCTCATGGTTTTTTTTTTTTGAGCAAAGAAATTATGGAGTCATAGACATACTGTGCTCTGCAATACCTAGGTCTTGATCAACCTAAGTGCCAAGCATTTCTGTAACAGTTTCTCATGTCACTAATGTTTCCTTCTCCAAGTAGTCAAAAAGACCAAAGCACAGTAACTTAAATCTCCAGTGTTCATGAAATGTGTAGTGCTGCTCAGCGGGAGCTTAGTCTTCAGAGAGGCCAGCTGTGTTCTTACTGTTCTGAAATGGTAGATAGATGGTGTTACTTATTTTTCTTGAAGGTGGATGACAGTTTCTTATGGATAATGTAGTATTTTAATAATTACTGTAGGAAAATGATCTAACTTAAGGTGTATTAGTTTTGCTTACTATAATCTAATATGTATTAATACTGTGGCAATGCGATGCTGTTTAATGGCTGCATTAATGCATACACTGTGCATAATATAGTGCACTGTTGTATTTATATCACATAATTTATTACAATGTGTACAATATTATTACTTTCAAAACCCGGAGTAAATTATGGACAAAGTGGCTTGATTTCACAGGTTGGTCATAGGGCAAATAGATTTCATGGCTTGTCACAGATTAATAGAAAAGTTGTACATGGAAATTATTTATATAGTTTAAACAAATGGTTATCAATACAAGTTTTATGAACAATAAAAATAAACAGTAGTCTCTAAACAGTGCGTCTATTAGGATATATATTATTGCATTTGTATTGAGCTTTTGACCACTTACTTGTTCACAGGTATCAACTTCTGTCAATACCAAGTGAAGCCTGACTGAGAAACCAAAGGCGGGGAAACACTATATAAAGTCAAACTTGCACAAGGACCCATGAATGATTAAAATGTTGCCATATTACCAGAAAAATTTGAACTGAGCATTCGTAAAAGAAAACTCCACTTATTTATTGAATGTTTAAAAACACTTTTTACTGTGAATAAATTTTATTTAAAAAATACTGCAAGTATAACCCACTGGTTAGTGTGTATTACATATCCCCAATAATCCTGCAGCATATGAGAGCCTGTTACAGGCCCATATAGAGAATTTTGGCTCAAGCAGTAGCATGATTTTAGCTCTGGTGGTCATTGGTTCAATGCCTGATGTTTCAGCCAAAATAGCAGCCATCACACAAACGCTTCTGAGCTTCCATTTGGCAGTAGCTATTCTTGACACAAGCAGTATGAAAGCCCAATGTACCAGCCTGCAGAAAAGAAAAGACTCCATCTTGTTTACTAGCAATTTACTAGTCATAAAAAGAACTGCATTCAGAGGAAACACATCCATCCATTATTCTTATTACTCTTTTCTGATCTCTCATTTTATTTTTCTCTTATCTGGAATTATAATGCTTATTTTAGGCTATAAGTCTGATGAGATCAGTTTAAAAACAATTAAAATGCAAAATTGAAGGTTGCACAAGAGTATAATTTTACATGATTTACTGTCTAGCTTTTGCCAGGCAATCCACAGTTACCACTATAACATTCGGTAAATAACTGAATTTAAGGATTTAGATGTTTATACATTTTGTTATCCATGCTAACCATTTCTCCATCTTTGTCTTCTTCTTTTGCATGAAGTGTTCTGTTTATTAGAAAAAAAGAAACAGGATAAGGATACTACAAAACAACTTCAGTGTTTAAAAATTAACATTTTGTTTAAATATGAACATTTAGCAAAACACTTGGCATGTACATTACCCCAACCGACACTAGATCAGCAAAAGGGGCAATTAGTCACATCATGCATTTTGTATAAATACTATGGCCCAGACCCTGTCCTACACCTGAGCTTCATTCAGCATACCAGGGAATTCTCAGGATGCATCTTTCTTACTCCCAAGCAGTGGCAACTTGTTGCTGGCCTATACCATCAAAAAATTGTTACCCACCTCTGTGCCAGCTCATCTCCACTGATTGGTGCATTGTACGGTAGAGCCAGGACTCCACCCATTCCTCACCAGCTGCTCTTGGAAACTACATGCAGGCTTTCACGTCTTGACCTAAGATCCGGATAGCCCATGCAGGCATAATGTGGGAGCAACAGTCTAGCCCACAGTAACAAGAATCAGGGGAACAATAAATGACCATGGTGCCTGGTGTAATTTGAAAGAAAATTGAATGATTTCCTTAGTGCTATAAGTTACACTGAGCCTCCTTATAGAAATGCAGTAGATACTGTGCTATGGAAGATTAAGATTCAGTAATATTGTCTGCAGTGACTTACTGTGCATGCAAGGATGACGTGCTTGAGTATGAAATATAAATAATCTTTCCCTGACAAATATACCACAGTAGACTTAGAGAAGAAAAAATATCCAATGTCTTCTAATCCTCACTCTATTAAAAAGGACAAAACCTTATAAAGTATTATTTTTATAAAAATAGTTCTAGTAATATTTCTTTGAGCTGAGTGTGGCATCAGTCCCCAGGGTTCTTTGCAAAGCATTTTAATTTTGAGAAGTCAAAAGTCATTTCCTTTAAAGTCTAATTGATGTAGATAGTTGTAAAGCAAACCATTGTGAGTAGCCTTTTTAAAAAAAAAATCCAAGCTCTGTTTATCTCATGTAAATGTTTTAGAAGCATTTTTACTCTGCCTTAAGGCATTTCATTTAATGCTCAGATACATGCTAGTGAAAGCTTTACCTTATGGTTGTTTAGTTGGTATTCTGTAGTATTCAGCAACATGCCGAGGAGGATATCAATAGATAGCAAAGACGAACATGAAAAAATGAACAAAATCTTTTTCTCGTGAGAGACTTCACATTTCACACTTTGTTTTAAGAAGGCTATACTCCTTCCAGGAAATGTATTACTGACTGAGATAAGTCTCTGTTGCTAGAGCTTAACAGGTTTTACCACAATGGTATTATGGTGTCTGTAGTTTGACTATGGTTGTTCCCAGTCTAAAATCTACATTTTAATGACATTATGGTTATCAGCAAAGCTAAGGACAAAAGTAGTCTTAATGTTCCCTGTTGTGCTAAGATGGTGCAGGGAGTCAGAATTATTCATGGTATGCACAGGCATTTTAAAAGTGCTCATCATTTCCAGAGGAGCCAGCAGAGGTCAGGACATTGTATAAATCTCCACCAGTGGTAGTTTTTCTGTTACGGTCCACCTAATGGTGGAATTTGCAACTGACAATATTGATCCAACAGACCTTAATCCTCAGGGTCAATATAAGTTAAACAGATGTTGACTTTTTATTTTAATTGTTCCAGACTGAAACTGTAAAATTACTTGAAAATATTGTGGACAATTTTTTGCTGTGCTTCAAAGATAGCAAACCCTCACAGGTGGTATAAATTTCTGCTGATTTTTTTGATCTAGCAGTTAAAAGGTGACTTTTTAAAAAAAAAAGTTGAAATGTTGGCAGGCACCAGTGTCTTAGCTGTGATACTAGAAGACCCAGGTTGTAACTGTGACGAGTGACTTCCAGCTGAATTATGTTGAGCAGAGCTCGTCCTGGCTAGGAAAAAGGTAAGCATCATTTTAGCTCACCTGGGGAAAAGGCTCTGTTTGTGCAGCAAGGGTCCCTATATGAGTCTCAGTCTCAGAAATGTACAAAGTGCACACAGAGTGAGATCACTCAATTGGTTGTTTGTCTGTGTTAGTGACTGGCCATCAGTTTGCAGACTCCATAGTAACATTTGTAGATGTCTGCAACAGAGATAACCCAGACTATGAGAGCACACTTACTGAGGAATGCAAGAGAGGGTAGACTAGTGCTGCTAGTGAGCTTGCTATCCATGTTATTTGTTATTACTGGTGGGGAATGTAGACTATGCCTCTGTATAGGTGCAATGAGAGTTCCTGTGATGCCTAACACAGACATAATGTTCCTCCCAACACATGGTTCTGCTAATAGGATGTTCTCTCTTCCCCCTCCACAGTCCATGAAAACAACTAATTTGTTCCTAAATATGGGACAATCTTAAAAAATTGAGTATTTAAAGAAGATAAAAAGAGATCCAAAGAAATCTCAAACTCACAGCCAACATAGTCTATAGCAGGGGTGGCCAAACCGTGGCTTGCAAACTATATGCAACTCTTTTAAGGTTAAAGTGTGGCTCGCGGAGCCCCCCACACCCTCCCCATTCTCCACCTACCAGACTGGGGGAGGGAGTTTGGGATCTCTGTCTTGCAGCAGGGTGGTGGGATAGGGGCTTCTGCCCAGCAGGGCACTCCTGCTGGGGCTCGGGGCTTCAGCAGGAGTGGGGCTGAAACCTTGAGCCCCAGCAGGCATGTCCCAGCTCTTGAACTTCTGTTGTAGATGGCTCGGCAGGTCAGTAAGTTTGGCCAACGGTGGTCTATAGATTTCCTACAAATGCTTTCAGGGGCCCTTGGTTTTCTCTTTAGGGTCTTCTCTCTGCATTCTGGTGTGTGGCATTCATGTGGCATTATTGCTCTCTGCTCCCAGAGCCTTGGATATTTCATAGAATCATAGAATATCAGGGTTGGAAGGGACCTCAGGAGGTCATCTAGTCCAACCCCCTGCTCAAAAGCAGGACCCATACCCAATTAAATCATCCCAGCCAGGGTTTTGTCAAGCCTGACCTTGAAAACTTCTAAGGAAGGAGATTCCAGCACCTCCCTAGGCAACGCATTCCAGTGTTTCACCACCCTCCTAGTGAAAGAGTTTTTCCTAATATCCAACCTAAATCTCCCCCACTGCAACTTGAGACCATTGTCCTGTCTTGTCCTGTCTTCTTCCACCACTGAGAATAGTCTAGAACCATCCTCTCTGGAACTACCTCTCAGGTAGTTGAAAGCAGCTATCAAATCCCCCCTCATTCTTCTCTTCTGCAGACTAAACAATCCCAGTTCCCTCAGTCTCTCCTCATAACTCATGTGTTCCAGACCCCTAATCATTCTTGTTGCCCTTCGCTGGACTCTCTCCAATTTATCCACATCCTTCTTGTAGTGTGGGGCCCAAAACTGGACACAGTACTCCAGATGAGGCCTCACCAATGTCGAATAGAGGGGGACGATCACGTCCCTCGATCTGCTCGCTATGCCCCTACTTATACATCCCAAAATGCCATTGGCCTTCTTGGCAACAAGGGCACACTGCTGGCTCATATCCAGCTTCTCGTCCACTGTCACCCCTAGATCCTTTTCCGCAGAACTGCTGCCTAGCCATTCGGTCCCTAGTCTGTAGCTGTGCATTGGGTTCTTCCATCCTAAGTGCAGGACCCTGCACTTATCCTTATTGAACCTCATCAGATTTCTTTTGGCCCAATCCTCCAATTTGTCTAGGTCCCTCTGTATCCTATCCCTGCCCTCCAGCGTATCTACCACTCCTCCCAGTTTCTCTCTTACTCTCTGAATTCTAGGATAAAACAACTTCCACTGATTTCAATTTATATATAATATATAGTGTGGGTATGTAGGTTTATACACACACACAGACACACATATATGTAAGTACACACCATATATATATATATATATATATATATAATATATATTTATATACATATGATCTCAAGTGGGATATGGGAGAGGAGAGAAGCAGAATCTGCCATGATATCTTTTATAGACAATGCTCTGTGAATCGAATGATTATTTTTAGCACATTGATGATTGGGACTCCATAAATGTGATAGATTAGTTGGAAGAGTAGAGATGATGGTGGGTTGAGGGCAGAATGGGCTTGGTGGAATGAAAAGGGATTTGAAAAATGCAACAAATAGGCATAGGGGGAAGCTTATGTGTGTGAGTGAGAAGCAAGGCTCCCAGAAGCCAGAAAAAAAAAAAGAGAGAGAGAAATGGGACATAGGGCATTATTCAACCAATCACAGAATACACCTAGAATCCACAGACTGTTCTGTAACTCCCACTGACCTATCAGTCGCCTAGGTGGAGTTTTATTCTGATGACTATTTTCAATGTCACTGGTAAGGTTTAATCAGTGCCATAAAAAGTTTGAAGGGCCCTTCTTTATGGAGCATAAAACATTCCTAATATTTGCTTTAGAGAGTACATTGAACACCAGAGTTGAAGTGGCTTCAAAATATATGTAAAGACTTATTTCATTCCTGCTTGGATTCTCTCTTTACTGGGGATCCAGTAAGTAGGTTAATATAAAACATACAATGTTTTGAAATGTGCACCTGCCCAAGTTTAAGCAGCTATGCAAATATCAAAATGCTGTTCTGGGTAAACAAAGAGTAGAATAGTTGTTTGTGTCTTTTGCATTATTGTTAATTAATTTCCATTCAGAAGTGCTTAAAATGTATATATAATTATACATTAATCATGTTTTTTACCGATGCATATTGGAAGAGCAAAGCTTATAATTGTAGACAAGTAGATGCAGAAGCCATTAATGTTTCTGATGCTCTGTGGTAGAAAGAACTATATTAAAACTGATATTTGGTTTCTGCCTTTGTCTTGGTAACATTTATAATAAAGGATATAGCAGAAAGTATGCTTTAAAATTGACATTTTAAAAGCTTTTAAAGTTTGGGGTTTGTTATTTGGTATTGTTAATGGGATTATATAGCAGAGTAAAAAGATCAGCATCTGAACATGATGGTTTTATTCTTCTGTTAGAAAAGTGGTGTTGTTAGCAATCTTGAATTATTTAAATAGCAACCAAATATTTGGGACACTGCTATGGTAGAGCGCTATTATTGACACAAGTTTGGAAACTTTAATATCCTTTCAATGTAATGTTTTATGGTGAATAACATTAACTCTGTCTCTTTCTCTTTCTGTCTCTGCCGACTTGCAACAAGGTGTTGCTTGCTGCTGTAACTGTACTCTATGTGCTGTGTGCGATGAGACATGTATTTATATTACTTTCATTGCTGAGATTCAATCTTCAGCAGTTTACACTTTTATAATTGAAGAAGCCTCTGTTCAGCCAAGAAAAGCAAACTATGATGTGTTTCAGAGCTGCTTCTAGTTCACAGCCATGGTGTACTGAACAGGAACTGTTGTCGGTTTGTTTTCTTTTAATAAAACATTTTTTTTAAAATAAGCCCACTCCATGATTGTGTAAGGATGAAATAGCATGGAGTAGTTTCAGGTGGTTTTTTATTAATGAAATATTGGTTCCAGTACTATTTTTTGTGTGTTGTTTTTAGTTTTGCAAATAAGGTAGATTTTGGAATAACTTGACAGAATTAACACTGTCACATGTTTAGATATATCATTTTTATCATGTTTTATAATTCAGTCGATTTTTTTATGGATATGGATCTCTATTAAAAAAGAAAAAGAAGCATTTGATTCAATATAGTTGAATGGTTTGAAGTGCTAATTGCCCAACCAGCTAAACTATATAAAGAATGACATTTTATGCAGCATCATTAATCATATTTTTAAAAGTATTGGTGATGGATTAATAAAACACTGTAAATCTTGTATGCAAATAAATGTTTATAATAAATGGACTATAACGGTCCCAATGTTAAATGAATTGAAGTAACAGTCAACAGCTGAACACAGAAAAACTATAGTGTTTTGGTGACATGACCTCAGTACCGGAAGTTAACTTCTCAATAAGTTAAATCTTTGGAAGTGGCTATCCTGTATTATACTTTGCTTGTTAGCTACATGAAAAACTTTGTCCTCCGAACAAGTCTATTGCTTTGTTTGGAGAAGAACTCGATAGATTTTCAGAATGGTATAAATTTGATAGATACAGGCACACAGTTGTATCTGAGAGGATTCCTTCTACAAATATTTGCTGAAAAGCAGTAACTGCTGCTGTTCAGTGGACAGTTGTAAAATGTTTTAGTGCCTTTTTAGTGTTGGCAAAAAGAAAAGGAGTACTTGTGGATGCATACTCAGGAGAGTGATCACTTTAGATAAGCTATTGCCAGCAGGAGAGTGGGGTGGGGGGAGGTATTTTTTCATGCTTTGTGTGTATAAAAGATCTTCTACACTTTCCACAGTATGCATCCGATGAAGTGAGCTGTAGCTCACGAAAGCTTATGCTCAAATAAATTGGTTAGTCTCTAAGGTGCCACAAGTACTCCTTTTCTTTTTGCGAATACAGACTAACACGGCTGTTACTCTGAAACCTGTTTTTAGTGTTGGTTTAGAAGCTGTAGATTTTCACTTTTCATGTATTACGAGGTAGGTGAAAGAATATAAAAATAGCAATAATAATTTAATATCAGCATCATTGTCTCTACTTTACATTTTGAAAGTGAAAACTTAGATTCTTGTTCCTGGAAGTTTGATTTCTGCAAAAAAACAAATTTTCTCCTGTAGTTACTGTTTGTGAGAATCATTCATTTCTTAATTGTATTTATACTTCATTAATAAAAGTCTAATAGAGGGTAGAAAATATACAAGAAACAGGGGTTTGTTATTTAGGCCTTTTGTTCTGCAGGGTTCCATTCATGTCCACCTTTTTGTCGAGCCAACACACTGGACCAACTGGATAGAGTCCAGAGGAGAGCAACAAAAATGATTAAAGGTTAGAAAACCTAACCAATGAGCCAAGGTTTAAAAAAAGTGACATGTTTACTCTTGAGAAAAGAAGACCGGGGGGGATCTGATAACAGTCTTCATATTGTTATAAAGAGAACTGTGATCAATTGTTTTCCACATTCAGTGAAGGTAGGATAAGAAGTAATGGACTTAATCTGGATCAAGGGATACTTTGGTTAGATATTAGGAGCAGCTTCCTAACTATAAGGATATTTAAGTATTGGAATAGGCTACCAAGGGAGATTATGGAATCCCCGTCATTGAAGGTTTTTAAAAACAGGTTAGACCAGGGGTCGGCAACCTTCAGTACGACATTTTGTTTACGTTGACCGTCTGCAGGCACGGCCCTCAGCTCCCAGTGGCTGCAGTTTGCTGTTCCCAGCCAACAGGAGTTGCGGGAGCTCATGGCCCGCCGGTGGATTACCCTGATGGGCTGCATGCCAAAGGTTGCCGACCCCTGGGTTAGACAAACACCTGTCAGGAAAGGTCTAAATTTACTTGGTCCTGCCTCAGTGCAGGGGCTGGGCTTGACTTCTTGAGGTCACTTCCAGCCCTACATTTCTATGATTCTGTTCTCTGAGTCTTAGGCAGGTATGCCTATCTCAGCTCTACTCCATCATTATCAAAATTGGCATAATTTTAACTAGCTTCCACACAGAGCTTTCAACATGAAATCATTGGAACAGTCCTTATTTCCTGACAGCAGTAGAAATCCAGAAATTGTTACTTCTATAACTCTGTTTAAATCACTCCATCTCTGTAGCTATCAGTTCTCTTCTCTGTGCTTTGCCCGCAAATATTTCAACTTAAGCTTTTCAAAAACCAATCTTGAGAGTTTGGCTGAATAGGTTACTCAATAGGTTATGTTCAATAACTGTACCAATGGCAATTATTCTTTCAATGGTTAGTATTTTCACATCTGTTCAACAGTATGTGATAAAATCTGCTAGCTTTCAGACTAAATTATAAATGTAGTCCTGTCATTATCCATTTTTATAAATGTCTTTGGAAAGTTCTTATGTGGGTTACACTCAAAGTGAGAAATATTATAGTTTAATAAAATAACTGTTTGCTTGATGTGCTATGAATTCCAGTGGTGCAAATTGACTGCTTCTATTAGTTCCAGTAACATAAAGCAGTATTATTTATGAATGCTTAGCACTTATATGGCGATTTGCATCTTCAAAGTGCTGAACAAACTAGCAAATTAATCCCCACATTATCACTATTGTTAAGTAATATTATCTTCATTTTATAGAAGGGGAAACTCAGGCAAAGAGGCTAAGAGAGACTCTCTTCAAACTTAAATAAGAGTTTGATTTCAATTCTCAAGAGGTGGGCCAAAATTACGTCCAGTTTATGTTTATTGCCACTAATTCATCCTTCACTTGTCACCCAACAAATCCATAGTCAATAAGCAATCCCACATTAAACCATAGTGACTTGCATAGATTGATCATGCAGTTTTCATTTTCAGTGTGTGACGGGGGAGGGAAGTTGTATTTAAATTCAGTTAAGAAAAAAGGTTTTATATTTAGAGGTAGTTATTTTCATCTGGGTGGAGTTTACTGAGTTATTAAATTCTATGTGAAATTCGACTGTGTAGTGAGAATTCACTTCTGTTAAACCAAAGAAAAGGGTTAATGAAATTCTAGTATAGAATTTTTGCTTTATCTTTAAGGAACATTAAAATGGACATCAAATAACGTAATGCAATGAGTTTAAAAAAATTCAGCAAGAAGAAGAACGTGAATTTGTGTGACAACCAATTTCATAGCAAAAACTTTGTAAGAAAAAAATTATGTATGTCCAATACTGATAAGACATTGTGAATGCAAGTTTTAAGACGCATGTCTCTTAGCATTCCATCCCTCCACCACAGCGCTCTAAGAATAGTCAGCACAGTTGGAAGGCATTCTGTATAAAAGTGAAAAATATAGGGCATAAAACAAAATTTTAAAACCAGACTTGCAAAGTTAAGGACTGACTTTGAGGAGAGTTTGTAATGTACCCTTCCCCATCCCCTCACTCAACTTGCAAACTCTGTCCCACTACCTGCCAGGTCAGCTTGAAATGAAATATTTGTTTAAATATCCCTTCTTCAACAGCAACAGATCTGGTGAGGTTTACAGATAGTAAATATTCAGTGCACAGAGTGAGTGGGCGGGTAAATACTGTAGTGGGTAAATATATGTCAACTTTTACAGCAAAGCAAAGCCACTAACCTATATTGATCTTAAATGATTTTTGCAGTAAATGGTATTTTTGAATGTTAGAAAAGTAGCATGGATGACACCTATTGCTTTAGCCCAAGGCACAGTGCTTATCGATGTTGGGCAGATAATAGTAATAGTGCACATAAATGACGGCAACATTGATAATAGTAGTAGTTCATGACGACGCACAGAAGAGACTGGACTTGGACATGTTAGGCTGCTTTCTGATAAAGATATATCATGAGCAGCAGCAAGTTTCAGTTAGACTGTGGTCTGATCCTGTACTTGTTCAGGACTTTCACCACCAAAATCAGGCTAGGGGAAATGGTGGTAAAAGAAGAACCCAGATTGCCTTTCTATCCTCAGGTTGTTTCCTTACTGCATACTGGAATTGCGAACTTGCCTTGATTTTACAAATCTTAATCTAAAATAGATGTAGAATGCTTTTTGTGAAGTGGTTCTCACAAAGATTTGTTTCACAAGTAAGCTTTGTTGTGGCATCCTAGTAATTCAAACAGCCTCTTTTGGCATTGATGGGGGTGTTAATATTCCTAATCTTCTCATAGTAATAATGTTCGCTGTCACAGGTAAAATTTAGTCATAGTAATAATATTTTACAAATGTTTGCTGACAGGATTTTGTTTCTAAATAAAATGGTGAGGTAAAGGAGAGGCAGAGATCCCCACTTCCCAAGAGAAAAGTGTGTCTGGGATGGCCGTGGCCTACCTATGGCAAAGAAGCCTACAGGTGGCATATATATTATTTGGATCGTGTGCCCATTGTGCCTGCTTCCTATTGAAAGTATGGTTGTGTGGTATAGTACCATCAAGAGCTTACCTAAAAGCCCATTCCTGCTCCTACTGAAGGCAATGATTGCTTTGCCATTGACTTTATTGGGAGCAGGAGCAGGCCCAATAGCTGTAAAGCATGCAGTGGGCAGGCTGCTGTGAGGTGTCAGCAAGATGGTTGGTGACAACATCTGTTTGGGTATGCACAGACGTAGGACAGGGCATGGCAGAAGGCTGGCAGCATTTTATATAATGGCCTCTCAGCATTTGCTTCTTTTAGGATCCTAGAAGCAGAAAGGGATAAAATTCCACCTAATCAAGTGATGACCTCTTTTCAACCTGCCTTTTAGAGTTATTGCCATTAGTTTTTAAATGAAAAAACAAAAAACAAAACAAAACAAAAAAAACCAAAAAACTAACCAAAAATACCATTTTTCCCTGCAGAAATGAGTGTGGTATTTCATTTTATGGAAATATAGATGGAGCGAGCTGAGTGTGCAGAGGGGAATATTACATTGCTGAGGCCCTTCCATAATACTATTAAATAGCAGTGTAATTAAGGGCTCCAGCAATTTGCCATCTCTTTTTTCACATGGAATTACTTCAGATGTCTGGCATACACACTTACCCTGTTGTTCAAAGCCATTACAGTCCATACAGTCAATAATCTGCAAATTAAAAATTCAATAGTAGATGCATTAAAAATTGTACATCTCCAATTCAGTCCATACTCCCAATTCAGTCTATTTGGTGCTGGAAGGACATATTGAGAGGTGCTGGCCCCTGGGGGATTGTGACACATTTTCAGTATATCTCAAAACATCCCTAGTCACATTATATTTGCAGTACTAGAGTTTGCTTGCAGTCTGGATTTAATTCTGTAGATAAAAATGAAAGACACATGAAAAAGCATTGTAACGCTAACATGCCACAAACCAAATAAGTTGGTTACTTTCTTTCTGCAAATGGAACATATATCCCTGAAATGGACTGGGGTGTTGCATCTCACCCATAAAATTAGCATCTCCAAGAAGCATGGTATCCTTATAATGCTACAGCACTGGTTCAGCATCAGTTTAGAGAGAAGAGCACCAATTACTGAATGTAACATCAGCACCACTTTGTGCAAGATCTGTGTGTCTGTAAGGGTATGTCTACACTGCAATCGGAGATATGACTGCAGCCTGGGCTGGCATACCCCTGCTAGCTTCAATGTAGCTCGCACTGCTAAAAATAGCCAGGAACTTTCCTGGCTTCTGTACTACCCCGGTGAAGTGGGCTAGCAAAAGGATCTGAGTCCTCGCTCCCACTTCCTTTACCCAGTGGACTCCCCTTCCACTCTCCTGTCTGGCAGAGTCCTCGTAACCCCAACAAGGCTGGGCCCAGGATTCTTAAGGGGCTCGACCCCCAACCCTGCTGTGGTCACCTAGGACAGGGGCTAGGGTGTCCCCACTCCGGGGTACTCTCTCTGCACTGGGCACTTCTCTGACCATCACATACAAGTTAAAGCAAATGCAAGTTATTTAATCAACAATTAATTTTAAAAAGAATAAGGAAAAATGGGAAAGGTTAAAGGAAACACATCAACCCGCTCTGTGGCAGGGAACATCACAAACAGTGTCTCTGGAATGTCAGGGCAGTTCACAGTCTGTTCCTTGTAAGTCCCAGGCCTTCTTCTCCGGCCCTGGCTGTGCTGTAGGGATGCTGTGGGTTGGACACTTGCTCTGGTGGCGGCCACATGCTCTCAGGCTCTAAGTGGTAGGACCCTTCTTCCCAGTGTCGCCCCCGCCCTGTCAGGGTTACAGTCCAAGCCTGGCCTGCAGAGCCCCTTGGCTGAGGCGTCTCCCTGTGCTGGGCCCACTGCCCAGGGTCCCCCTCGGTCTCCCCAGCTGCTCACCGCACCCAGCGCCGGACTGCTCCAGCCCCAGCTGCACCACTCTGTCTCAGCACTGCTGCTGCTGCTCTGCCTCCAGCTCCCTGGGCTGCTTCTTTGGCCCCTCTGCCTCTGGTTGCTCCAGCCCTGCACCCAGGACAGGTCTGCTCTGCGGGCTGCTTCTGTGACTCTGCTCCCAGCACTGACCTGCTTCCTGGGCTGCTCTTCTGGCCGCTCTGGCTCTGGTTGCTACAGCTCTGCTCCCAGGGCAAGTCTGCTCTCTCTGGGCTGTGCCTCTGGCTTGGGGCTGCAGCTCTGCTCCCAGGACAGGGTCTGCTCTCTCTGGGCTACTTTTCTGATCCCTCTGGATCTGGCACAGCTCTGCTCCCCAGTTTAGCTTGGGCCCCTGCTTTCTCCTTAGCTCGGCCCCCACTCTGTCTGACCCAGGCAATTCCAGTTCACACAGAGGACAGGACCTCCCTGGCCTCCTGACTCCCTGATTAGCCTGCCCGCCCTGTCATTCAGGCTGACCTGGAGCATTGGCCTCTCCCCATTGTTCCTGCGGGCTGTCAGTCTCAGGGTCCTGATTCCCCATTGACCGTTCCCCCTTTTTAGTACTGGGAGCTAGCAACTAAAACACCCCTAGTGACAGTCCCCTTACAATTGGACCAACTTCTGTTGGTGAAAGAGACAAGCTTTCAAGCTCTACAGAGGTCTTCTTCTTTGGAGACAACATTACAAATGTTACTTTTCAGGATGTAGCTGCCACCATCATGAGGCCACTGTAATTTAAAAGTTTCTTTTTCAAATACATCTCATTGCCTGCTCCTGATAAGAAAAGCTTGTTACCACTTGAACTTTCAGGTTGTTATGCTGAGCAAAGTGAGTGGAGTTTTTCTTTTAAACAAAAGAAAATACATAACCAAGAATTGGATGATTCCCCTTAGCAAAACTCTTGAGGTTCCTCACTGTTTGGAAGACTGTTTCTTATCCAGGAATTTCCAAACCTTTTTAAAGGAAATGTAGAGCTGGCAAAAGCAGCACTGGTGACTGAATTGGGATAAACAAACATGGCGGTGTAGTGCACTCTTCCAATCAAAGTGCAGTGCCTGACCTCAAGTGAAAGGCTACTTCATTTTCTGTGGCTCATCTTTGCTGAGATTTCCAATAGGGGTAGGTAGCAATATGTGCCTGTATGGAAACTGTAGATTCTTGTGATTATCAGTCATGGGCAGCACTCAGAAGGTTTGGAAACTTGGTGCAGTTTGGATAAGCTTTTGAAAATAAAATAAAAAAGGTGGATGTTTTATATGAACCAATGTATTTTGAGAGTCATTGTGATCATCCTTCCTGCCTACTTAGTTTCTTGCTGGAGTGTTATCTCTCTTCATAGGCTCTTGGAGGGAGTGATTTTAGCTTAGCCACTCTCCAACTTGAGTCATCTGGGATGAATTTTTCACCCATCACTTTCATGAGGATGAGACCCTCATACCAGCCATAATACTTTCCTTGAGATGGGCAAAAGCTGCATGACTTCTGTTTTCAGACTGGTATTTTCTTGGAATCATGATTTGTGCCCTATCCCAGATTTTCTTTTATTCATACTGTGTCCCCTATTCTTAACCAACAGGAGCGTTATTGTGCAGGAGATGGAGACTCCATAACCTCATCCACCTCTTTAGGCTTGTGATGGGGTTCGGACTCACCACCGCTGGCGCCTCCCGCTGGCTGCTCCCTGAATTAGCTCTGTCTAATCATGGAGCACCTTTTTCCGCATGGTGCCTTGCCCCTCATCTACTCTGCTGCTTTAGGGACCCTCCTTGCTCCCCGCTCGGCAGCGTCCTCTTCAGGACACTGCCCTCCAGCAGTGCCCACTGCTCTGGTCTCACCCCCTTCCAGGGGTTTGGTGTTAACAGCAGACCACGATCTGTACCTGTTGTAGTGGCCGGCTGCAGCCTCTAGGTCTAGCCCCTTATCGCAGGGCCCAGCCACAGCCTGGATTGGGCCACGCTCCTCTTCAGCCCGGTGTAGCACAAGGGGAAGGGGGGGGACCCAGGCCCACCCGCTACTCTGGGTCCCGACCCAGGGACCCTCTAGCGGCAGCCTCTCCACCCTCCTTCTCTCCCCTTGCCCTGCTATTGTCCCTGGGCCACTTCCCCTTCGGCCCTATGCACCTGCCTGGCCTAAGCCAGTAGCTTGGGGTTTTCCTTGGACGGAGCTTCCCAGCTCCTTCTGGCCTTCCCCAGCACTGCTCTGTCCAAGGTGCTACCTTCCAGCCAGCCAGCCAGCCAGCCAGCCAGCCAGCCAGCCAGCCAGCCAGCCAGCCAGCCAGCCAGCCAGCCAGCCAGCCAGCCAGCCAGCCAGCCAGCCCTCCTCCCTTGACCACCAGAGAGAAACTACCTGCTCCCTTCCTGGGCAGCCTTTATATATGGCTGAGTCTGGCTCTGATTGGCTGTCTCTAACTCAGCCTCTGATTGGCTGTCTCTAACACAGCCTTTGACTGGTTCCCTAGCAGGCCTTCTCTGATTGGCCGCCCACCTGCACTGCCTCCCTGGCCTGCTGAAGCTCCATCTAGGATAGGAGTGGGGCAGCAACTCCCCTATAAGGCTCCACAGCCCTCTTCTAAATAATAGTAACCTTACTGCTGTCCCTTTTGCATTTTCTGTCTATGTCTTTTTCCCCGGTAGATGCATCAGACAGCACAGAAAGATGTAAAGCCCCAGATGGCTGTGCCTAACATGGACAAAATTGACTTAATATGTAACCAGTGAAGTTAGAAAATACTAATGATACTGGATGACATTATTTTCAGTCATAAATGAACAATGCAAGAGTACTTTAGACATTTGTTTACACGTGTTATTAAGGACAGTTTTAGCTCTAGTTCTGACTGATCAGTGCAATGTGTTATACAGATGCTCAAGTTGTCTGTTTCTTTTATCTTTGGTGAAATTATGTTTGTTGGGTGAAATTCATCCATCATGGTAGGGGGCAAAGAAGGACTCTAACAGCATCGTGGTACTACAGTGAAAGGAAAAGGGCACACATAGAACAGGTGACTGGGGGACTCTGCCTTCTATGCATGGTGGGGCTGTGTTCCTCAATAGCTCTGGAGGAGAAGGGTTGAAAATGCCTGGAGAAGAGGTCCCACTGGCCACAGTCCCCCATGCAGGGCATGTACAGAAGTCACAGTCTCTGGGGTTTTTTTTTGGGGGGGGGAGAAAGGGGGTGGGAAAAGGGGGTGATGAATTCCAGCTGTTGTAAATTTGAATCAGAACTACTTTTTCATAAACAGATCTTTTGTAGGTTAATAGGTGTCAGATCTTTATATAATTCTGGTGATCTCCCATGTGTGCCCAGCTGAGCTGAATTTAACCTGTGTATTCTGGTAAATAGAATCTAGTTGTTCAGTTTGATAATTACTACTAATAATCTTCATTTCTATAGGGTCTTCCATCCAAGCACTTTACAAACATTAATGAATTATGCCTCACAACACCCTTGGGAGTGAGCTGAATATCATTGTGTGTATTGTGCTGAAATGGTAAGATGATATAATTGTACCTCTCCCTGTTCTTTTAAGTTTTTTTATTTATCTGCCTGATAGAAACCACTAACTAGAAAAAAAGATCTGTCATTATAGAAATCCTTCTGGTAGTTCAGCTGTAATGTCAGATTAGTAGCCAGTGTAGACAGAAGCTTAATTAATGTAAATGTTCACGGTTAGTTTCTAATGAACATAACAGAATTTTGGTATTTAACTGATATGACATGAAACTAAATAATACAAAGATTTACCATACACTAATACAGCAGTCTCTAGGGAGAGAAATGAAAGGTTTAGGTCATTGGTTTCCAAATTTTTTCACGTAAGCAATATAATATAATATAGGGATGTTAACCAAAAGTGAATGTGAAGGAAGATGGTATGAGTAATACTGAATGGGTGTGTGTGTATCCAACAGAAAATATTAAGATGTGGTCCCCATTATGAGTGAGTTAGAGAACTCCTTAAGAAAATCCATAAAGTGACTTAGAGAGGTTACAGGTATTCTTGCTATGGGTTTAGCAAACAAACAAAAAGTACAGGCTTTCCTCCATTGTAGATGCTTGCTGATTTTTAGATTCCCTCTTTGTTCTTTAAATATGACCATGTGCCTCTAGGGCTGTCTGTACAATAGCTGGAATTCAGATTGGGCCTTACTCAATAAAAATATGTTTTGTTTTACATCAGGCCAGTGACTGAACTTTATTAGTCCTAATTTGAAAGTAATACAGTAACTGTAACATTTGTTAAATGCGGTTTGCACAGTGAAAGCGAATAGGATTTTTTTTAACAAATCCAGAAAGTCAATTTGGACTTGCTTTCACATTCCACCACGGAACACATTCTGATACAGTGCAACAGCTGAAATGTGCAAGGGAAACACATTTTATGTATTCTTGGCTCCGATACCCACTAGCAATTTGGCGAATGGGCATCCCATTCAAATTCTGGTGCAATTTATCTGACCAGGTGTCCACTCACTTGCCTGACTTGTTCTATGTCAAAAAAGGAACTCCTCACTCATATCAGAGTTCATTCTGAAAGACCATATGGTGAGCAATACCTCCCCTTCAATCAGTGCAGTAGCATTTGCATTTATTCTCTGATCAGACATTGAAGAAAGGATTCTTTTCAATATGAAGAATTCTGTTTTCCCTCTGGTAACCCTGCCAAACAGATACTGCCAGTATTGTGCCATGTGGTGAGACAATTTTGTGTTTTGGACATATCTCTGGAACTGACTGGTTGGGTATATTCTCATCTAAGTTTGCTGAGATTTCTGCATATCTCCCCATGCATTAAGATAAGAATAGCACTAGGTTTGCACATGCCAGCTATCTCTTAAAACATATTTTAAAATATCCAAATATGAATTAAGGTTTTTCATATAAATACTTTATATCTGATAGAAAAACATATTTTCTCTCTTTCTTTTCCTCTGCGTCAAAGGGGAAACCCCAGCATGCTGGACTGTTCTATTAATTACAGGGATTATGTTTAGACTGCTGCATTTGGGATTTAGCTTTGAATTAGAAATATAGGTCTTATTTTTTCATACTTTAAAAGTATATCATTAATCTTTTAAAAATATTGTGGTAGGTTTCAAGTGAAGGGCATGTCTACACTGACTCACAGATCTGACTAAGGGGGAGTGAATAGCAGTGTACCCCAAAGTGCTGCATTGTAACCCCCCTCCCCCCCGGTGGACACTGCGGTCATGAATTCAAAGGTCCCGAGTTTGTGTGACCTTTAAGTTTGCGCCCATAATATCCATACAGGAGAGTTATACTGCAGCTTTTGTGTGCATTGTTATTCACACCCTGTTAGCCTGAACTGCGCGGCTGCGTAGACCTGGCCTAAGTCTCCTTGAGTTTTCTTTCATTCTTCTTACTTACTTTCTTCATTCTTACTGATTGTATTTGAATTGTTTGGCTTGTATTTTAAAAGCCTGATCCAAAGCCTTTTGGAGTCAATAGAAGAACTTCCTTTTACTTTAGGTTTCAGAGTAACAGCCGTGTTAGTCTGTATTCACAAAAAAGAAAAGGAGTACTTGTGGCACCTTAGAGACTAAAATTTATTTGAGCATAAGCTTTCGTGAGCAAGTGAGCTGTAGCTCATGAAAGCTTATGCTCAAATAAATTGGTTAGTCTCTAAGGTGCCACAAGTACTCCTTTTCTTTTTCCATTTACTTTAGTAGTCTTTGGATCCGGCCCAAAGTGTGGAAATTTAAATAATGATTTTTCCTTTACAGCAGAATTTATGTGTAGTAATAATAATAATAACTATTAAACGGCACTATATTTTCAATAGCTCCATGAACTTTAATAAAACACTGGCTATAATTTAGTTTGATATTTTTATGCCACCATAATGAATTTGTTTGTTATTCATTGTAAACACCATTTTTGGTGCATAAATCAGATTTGCTTAGTATTCAGTGCAGATAACACATCTATTTCCAGAGGTTTTCCAGTGTAAAAAAATTATATTTATTAATAAAAACATAAATGTTATGCAGTGTTTTTGATACAATTAGAAAGCATCAGTAATAGAAACCCCAGCCTGGAATTTGTTCCCCATTTTGAATAATATATTACAAGGACTCCTTTTTCTGTTTAACACTGAGATTTTAATTTATGATGAATCTTGGTGGTGTTAACATTTTTGTTTTATAATTGCAAGCAAAGGGAGTGTAACCTTTTCTCAAAATATGGAAAAAAGAAATGTGATGTTTCAAGAAAAATCGTATGTCACCATCTTTATATCCCTTTTTTCTCTTGTTAGCCATGCTCTTATTTCTCCTCCAGCTAACACTGATACACAGTGACACATAGTGAAAGTAGCAAGACTGCAGCAAAACTATGCGCTTCTGTGATGGTGATATCTCATTGTTGGGAATACAACTCATCGTCTTTTTGGCATGTTACCTAAATATTGAAGTAGCTTAAAGATCCACACAGACTACTGAGATCTTCATTATTATAAAAAACTGTGATTAACTCAGCTTTAAAATATTAACATAGACAAGCAAGGCCTGATCCAGAAATCTCTTACTCATTCAAGACTTCAAGAATTTTCAGCACCAGTCCCCTAATTCCCATTTCTGAAAACAATAACGATAATAAAAATCAGCCTTTTATATTGCATTTTATCTAAGAAAACTATTATGTAAATCAAATAATTTTAATGTGATTCTGCCACTGAATAAGCACCAAATCTAGAATTTCTACATCAATACCCTTTAGTTTCTTTACATTTAAATAGTTAGCAAGCTTGACACTTAAATCACAATGAACTGTGCTGGTTCTTTAAAGGGAAAATCCTTTCCCCAGTTTGACTCAGCCTGACTAGTTGGGCCTGGAGCTATGGAGAGCTGTAGGAGTAAGGGAAAGAATCTTCACACCCTTACATCCCCAACCCATTAAGCTACACGGGGAATCTGCTCTGTGGGCTGAGGAAACTAGAGCTGATGAAGAAATGGTTCGGGGGGTTGTTTTTCTGTTTTTATCAACATGTTTCAGGTTTTTGTTGAAAATCGCCAAACCTGAAAATCAGAACATTTCAGCTGGTCAGGCACACATTTTTGGAATTACTAAAAAATTTTCATTGCTTGGCTAAAGTTTTCAATTTTTGATTATCAAAAACCCAAACATTTTTGAAAAATGTTAGTTGCCAAAAAATTTTGGGTTTGGAAGTTTAAAGTTTCTTAACGGAAACCTTAAAAATGTCGAAAACAGGTATTTCCTGTGGAAATGTCCCATTTTGACAAAATAACCATTTTCTGTCAATGAAACTTTTCAACAGAAAAATGTTGGTTGGCTTTAATGGCAACCTCTGTGTCTCTAGCACCCACGTGCCTTTTCAATGTGGAAAACATTAGGGGCCTGCTCCAGGGCCCATTGAAATCAATAGGACTTTTTCCATTGACATCAGCGGTTGTTGGTTCAAGCCCTGAGAGCACACAGTAGGGGATGACCCTTCTTTGAATGAATGACAGTCCTCCACTGCCCTGCTCCAAGCTCCATCTTGCACATCCTCATGGCAACCCCTGCAGAGCTAGTCTCTACAGCACATGTAGGGGCCCAAATCCAGCAAAGCACTTATGCATGTGCTTAACCTGATGAGTAGTTCCATTGAAGCCATTGAAACTAATTGTGCTGCATGTTAAGTGTGTGCTTAAGGCCTTTACTGGATTGGGGCAAGAATGTATATCTCTGCATGGCCTTTCCCTACCCTTCCAGAACAGAACTGAATCAATTCCATTGTCAAGAGACCCTCCACACCTAGAGAGGATTGCTTCTATATAATTACAGAATAGACTTTAAAAATTGAGTTTGCTCAGCATAATTCTGTACTGTAGCTACAGTATTTCCTGTTACATTAGATGCCCAAAATAGTGGGAAAAAATCTCAAGAGTTTTAAAAATGTAAAACATGGAAGATCTATTAAATGAAAATTGCAAATATGATGCAATTACTAAAAAAGTAATTAAAGAAATTACTAATGCTAAAAACAAATGTTTTCTGTTATACCAGCCTATGTCTGGGACCAGCCTATTAGCAAAAGTGCAATACATGGAAACTGAAAATCCCCACACATTACTAAACTGCTAGAGTGGAAAAATTCTTATTTCTCTGGACACATAGAATATAGTCAGCTTGTTATAAAGACCATGATTTTTATTTTATTTTTTGCTCCTTTATTTCATTATATTATTATAGCGTCAATGTGTTGTTGGATTTCTTTTGAGAAAGCAAATATCCGGGATACTGTTAGAAAAAGAGTATTAGCATGGTAAAAACATATCACTCTTAGTCACAGGCTGATGATGGTGATAGGGATGTCTCTTCTTCTACTGCAGTATTGGTGATGCTATAGAAAAAATATTAAGGCAATTTTCACCACGTTTGAATTTTAGATACCTAAGACCATAATCAAAATCTAATTCTTAAATGTGTCTTTTAAATGTAGTATTTTACATGCATGTATCTCCTAGAAGTATGCATTATAATATATTTATAGTACTGCAAAATAAGTGCTTCTTATACCAGCATACTGTGCTTGTACCAGAGTATATGAACTACAGTTTACATTTAAAACAAACGCTATTATTTGACTGATTTAATTTAGTTTTAACTATCCTATACAGCTTCAGGGTAGAAGTGAGTACTGGAGATCTTGTATGCTGAATTTCTTATTGGTTGGATGTTGTGAGATAGACACAGTATATTTATGGTTTAAAAGAATGATGATTCAGCAAATTTGCTGCATACTAATCCTTACTTCATAGTTATACTGTAAGTGGTTAAAGCCAAGTGTCCATGAATACATAATGTGTTCCTTCAGTTTTGTAATGTAGTAGTACATTATGCTGGTGAGCTACTGAGGCATTTATTCCAAAGGAAATGCAGAAAGTGATTTAGAAATGCCAATAACAATAATGCAATTACAGTTGCAAAACATCTTAGTTGACCAAACAAATCTTTTCTAAATGCACCTACTCTATTTCTTTAGCACATTTAATTAAGTATATATGCAGCATATTTCGTTTGAGACTCAATTAAGCACCAGATGCATAAACAAGTAAAATATAGTCATTTAACCAGGTACTCCTGGTTAAATTCAGCGACAGTTATACTTGGGGCTGTAATAGGGTTGCAGGAGAGGTGTGAAAGGACATCACTAGCACAGAGTATCATATGCTAAATGACAGCGGTGGCTACAATAACTATAACAATCAGTCACATATTATAACATTTGATAAATATTCCTGCATATAGGTTTTAACTCTGTCACTTTAGAACCCTGTAACTCCCGCATTATTTTTTTCTTTATTCTTTATTGATGTCACTTGTCACATATGTTGGTCTGTCTCTTTCTTGCACACACACATATGCATACAAATGGCTATGTTGGATTCTTTTGATCTTTGTAGAAATAGATCTTGGTGCAGTAGTTACAGCCATACTTTAGTCTCTGGTTTGTATATCAAGGTGTCAGGATGTCTCATGGACAAGCAGCAGAACACACACACTGATGGTGGCATGAGGTTACATTGCTTCAAACAGAATTTCATGATGCTGAGAAACCCTAAGAAATCGACAATGGGGTATAAAGAGAAGGGCATTTTGACTTACAGCATAATATTAGATTAATGACTAGCTATTGCTAACTGTCTTTCTTTTCCATAATTAATAAAGAGCTCCTGTAAATAACTGTCAAAATCTTGCCTATCTTGTGTGGGTGCACTATGGGCAAGAGAGCGAAGGGTGACGCCTAGCTTGCTTGTAATACAGTGCCAGGAATCTTGCAGCAGTGCAAGATTCCTGGCACTCCAATGGGGCAGGGAGGAGAGACTATGATGATCTTCAAAAGTATATAGGTGCCAAAGTCCCACTAAAATCAATGGGAGTTAGGCACCCTAAATATTTTTGAGGATCTGGGCTTATGGCCCCCATAGTGGCACAGTTTGCCAACCATAAGGCATTGTTCATATGTTCATACCTGTACTCTCCAGGGCAGTTGCACATATGCTAGGGGCTTACTCTGTTCCCTTTTTATTTAAAGAGGTAGCAGTGCATATCCTCCACTACACCTGTCCTCCTGCCTGCCGTCGGCCATCTTTCCATGCACCAATAGAATGGCTTCTGCACCCCATAGATGGCTGTACTATTCCATTCTCCCACTTACGTCGCTGTAACCAGTATGTGATGGGATTTCTCCCTTTGTACTAAATCTGGTATAAACTTTAGATCAGGTTATTGAAATTTTGTGTCTTTTATGTTGGTGATGCCTTTTAAAGTAAATTTAGTACTCGTGGGACCTGACTGGAGCTTGAGGTCGTCTGGGGTGCAATATAACTAGCAGCAATGCAAACGTCCAATGCCACCCTGCCAACAGGTCTTAGATCCCAACCCTGCCTTCTTCTGTATGAGTAATGTTATTCACATGAGTAGTCCTGTTGTTTTCAGTGTAATTGTTGAAATATGGTAGTTTGCCCTTAAGACATTGTGATGACATGTATCTTTTCTCCATGGCCCTGGGGTCGGGAGAAGTCTTGCGTTCTATGACAGAGGGGACAGTGTTTATTGGCTGTCTCCCTAAGGATATTGTCCCATCACTGGTTGTGAGTTTCTGTAATAGGAGCACATCCTTAAGAACTGGTGTATGCTTGAGATTTAGGTGAGGGAAACAGTGGAACTATGTTATCAGAAAAAATCTCCTCTGGATGTCCGATTAAGTATTCCTTACCCTTGAAAAAGTGATAGGCTGTAATATAATCCTGTGACACCATCTCAAACTGTCAATCACCCTCTGAACATTTAAGACTTGTGAAGTATGCTATGGAATAACAAAATGGTATCCACTTATTCAAAATGGTGGGTAGTGACATTACTGGATTAATCTTGAAGTATGTTAATAACAGATGGAATGAAAAATCACATGGCGCTGTTTAAATAGATTAAGGTTAACCCCAATGCCCTGGTCAGTGTCCCTTCTCTCTTTTAATGCCTGTGCTAATTAACTGGCACAATCGTTTCTAGCCTTATGTGGGACGTTGCTGAAAGCCTGCTGGTTGCTGGCATACCTATGTGCAGTCACTACCTGCATGTAATGCAGTGTTTTGTTTTGTTTGTTTAGTGCTGTGGGACTTTCAGCAAGCTGCATTGCTTCTCTTGTTGCTAAAGTGTTATAGTATTTAACTCATTTTCTATATATCTGTTACTGCTTATAAATAAGATTCCACTGACTCTTCAAAAGGTTAGTGAGCTGATTTGCTCTTGGTCTTTCTGTCTACTTGTCAGGCAGACACAGAGACCATCAGCTCAAACTGACTTTGATACCCTAATAGGTAATGGCAGCTACCATGGAGATGCTTCTCTCTGCCCAAACATGCCTCTACATTTTATACTCCATGCAGGACCTTTGTGACTAGAAAGAGAAACTGTAGTGAAGGAACATTTTTATATGATAAAAGGTAATATTTCATGGGAAATGTGCTCACAGCACTAAAAATCTTAGAAGTACTCTTTAGTTATGCAGCTGTGGTTTGATTCAATTAAGTTACATAGTAAGTGTTTTACTCTGAAGATATATTTCATTATATGGTAAATAGATGGGTTTATCTGGTTTCTCACCAAAGGGAAGATACTATAATAATTATTCCTAGATATACAAATTTTACTCTCCTATACTAATCTGTGTCCTCTTTCTTAAATATTCCTTTTCACTTCCCCTTTTTCTTCTGGCTCCTTACTTGCTGTATGTTGAAGTTTATCTCTCTTCTGCTTCAGATCCATTCATAAAACACACGTCTGTCACAAAGCTTTTTTGTGCCTATCTCCTCACTGACCATGGTAGCTCACCTTCTCTCCCCATAATTTGTGTTCCTTGTCTCATGTTTGTTCGGGTGAGATTATGAGCTCTCTAAGACCGAAGATCTGTCTTGTTACACGATTTGTAAAGTGCCAGGTGCATTTATATAAATAAAATCTCGGGCCATGTCCTATGTTTCTACTGCTCATATTATTCCCACTGGTGAAGGATTCTCAGTGCAGAAGGGCTGCAGTACTGTAAATGCACAGTTACTGAGATATATGTATATATTAATATCATGTAGGTACTTGGGGTAAGGTTGTTTGGTTAATCTTAGGCTCATTAGGAGTTTCTTGGAGTGATTTTCTACTTCACATGTATCACTGTTCAGATGTATCACTTCCCATTCACACTATTGGAACACTGCAGCGCCCCTAGCGTTGGGTTGGGGAATCCATGGCTGAGGAGAGGAGAGACAAGGGCAGGTGGCAGGCCCAGTTTATGCTCTCAGTAGCTGTATAAAAGACAGCAGCCTAGTGTTCCATTAACTTGTCTATGGCCTGACCTATGTTGAGGAAAGCCCTTTTACTCAGCGAGGGTCTTAGGGTGCCAGCAATGTCTGGGATAAACCCTCATAGTCCCCATTCTGGGGAAACAGCACTCCCTCACTCCTATCCCACCTCTATAGAATGCTTCAGGGAGAACTCCACAAGGATCCTCAGTGGGTTTTCCATCTCGCAGTAGCTAAAGTCCACTGGTTTCAATGGAGTGAAACCATCATCAAACTGGAGTACCTAGGAGTGCATCAAGACCATTGACTTCAATAACAGCAAGCTTTGGCTCCATGTGGTCAAGATGTACATGTATGATCTTGGTTCTATGTAAAATGAAGCGGCAAGCCACAAGGGTTCGGACAAGCAGCAGGACTTGGGGTTGCTTATTTGTGGCTTACTAATACCAATGCAAACCTGGAGAAAGTCTACCAAAGCCAGTGGATTTATTGTGGATTTACACTGGTGTAAATGAGATGAGAATTGAGTACTTAAGATACTGCTTAGTGCAAGGTTCACTTAGTTTGATTCATTGGCAGAGCTAATTTTTCTCCTTCTCCACAAAAAGGGGGAGATTTCACTCTGTGACTCGCTACTCTCTCTGCTTGTTTACTCATGATATGCAGTGATTTGAGCCATGCTGCTGAGGTTAGAATCTGGCTTTAAAAGATCAAGATGTAAATAATGCTCTGAACTTTTGGAGGACATTTTATTTTCACCTATATTTCCTTCCCCGCGTTTGTATGATGCAGTGAGATTTTCCTCCTTTGTACACTAATGTTATTTTTCTGTCAGGTTTTTGGCACACAAAATTAGAAAAGAATTTGTCCTAGTATTAAATTAGAGATCCAGGAGCTGGGAAATACTCCTGCTCTGTACGCGTAGCAGTACAAAGCAATTCTTCAACATGAAGGGACTATAGAAAGCACCACATTATTTTGGCATTTGTTGCTGTGAACACTGCATTGGCTGGCAAAGGGCTCATCTTGTTGGAGACAAAAAGTGAATTTCACCTTTGTGCCTGCATCCTTGCTCCCTCCTGATGAAAACAGAGCCTGCTTTAATCTTCCTGGGGCTGACGGAAAGGTATCTTGCAGACTGCAAGTCAGCACTTGCCCACACAATTGTTTGGCAAAATCTATTTTTAAAAGTCCATAAATTCCACTACTAGACAAACTGGGATCTAACAAAAAATATAGTCACTAATGTATTATCTTTTAAAGAAAGACAATACCTTCCTCTCCCCCGTCATCTTTCTCTCTTTCTCTCTCTCTCTCTCTCTTAGGGAAAACCTGCATATCTTAAAAAAATTCTAGTCACAATGGACTCCATTCTGCCACATTATTGTAGTTCAATATCACTTTGCTCTGCATGTAGGTCCATTGATGACAGAGGGACTACATATAGAGTGAGATATTATGCGATGTGAGGAAGGGTAGTAGCATCAGGCCCCATATAGACACAGATCTGCCTGTTCTGAGTCTCCTGCAGTCAGACACCTCTGCAGATTGCATGAGAGTAAGCTTCTTGATAAATGCGTCAGTGGAACTGGAAATGCAAACCAGGAAATCAGGTTGAGCCCCTTTTTTAGGTCCCCCCTTGATTGTTTGTTTGTGTTTTGTTCACTGAAGTGAGCTATAGAGGAAATTTTTGCTGACTGTGGAGTTAGTCTGGTAATTTTTTTCATTTACTAAAGTTACAGACTCAGGAAGAGTTAATTGCCTCTCCCTTCCACTGTTTAGAAAGCCTTCAAGAAATAAGAATACTGTACATTGTACACATGAGTCACCCACGCAAAGTACCATTTAAAAATATAGCCCTAGGCTTTGATGCACAGTGTTGTATTATTTTTCCTATATTTTAAATCAATCATAAGCAGTTTGCAGGCTGACCTCATATGCAGAAAATTGTACAGGTTACCTGAAGCTAATCTGTATTGCACAAGTTTATTTAACTGTATATCTTCACGTTGAAGGACTTCATATATGAAAAGGTTATCTGTGCATGAACGAACTTGCACTCCAAACATAAATTGTTTATGTAAATACTGCAATCATACCATAAATCTTTTCTGAGGAAACCTCCTTTTTCAGTTAACACCCCCGCACCTCTCAAAAAACAAACAAACCCCAAATGAGAGGTGATTGTGACAGAACGTGGTTTTCAACGTGTACTATTATATGTGCCTAAGTTTAGATTCCCAAAGGGACCAATTTACTAATATTAGGTGTTCTCACACTAAATGGGAGGCAGTGAAGAGAGAGCTGCACATTTAAAAAAAAAAGTTTAGAGCTGAATTTCAAATGACTAATGGTAGCGCTGGAGTTCCAAAGGAGTGGGACTTTTTCCTAAACCTCTTGTTAATTAGGAATTATCATAAGGCAAAATATCTGCATTAATTTGCCAAAGGCAGACTAAAGCATGGTGTATTGCAGTACTCACAGACTCATTCTGGTGGTACTGCATTGCACAAAACTTCTAATAAATTGGGAATAACTTTGATGAATTTGACAACAGGCAATTAATGCTAATCCTTCCTCCACAGGGGCACATTTTATGCTGGTTTTCTATTAGCACAAGCACTAGCTACTCTACTTTACTTTCAATCATGCTGCTTGCGCGAGTACTGCAGTATATTACAGTAATCAGTAAAATGCCCCCTCAAAAGAATTCTTGTGGTTCAGAAATGGTGAGAATCAGAATTATGGGATAATTCTTCAGAGACTAGACAGAGTAAGACTGTGCTTGGCTATTTTTGCTATTCTCTTTGAAAAATCCATTGTCTTTGGCAATGAGAAAATGTTTTTTGAATAGATTGTATTGTGTTCTTGAGTAGCTCATTGTTTTAGCCTGAATTTTGGAGGCATGTGATCCCAAACCTATTCATTCACTAAACAAGAGCTAGACATTCAATGAAAGAAATGGTAGAGTTGTATAAATCTGATTATTTTATTTTTAAATCAAATATCACTAAAATCATTCTAAGCCGTAGTAGTACAAAAATAGCTGTTATTCCTTGTAATTATAATGCTGTCCAGTCAGGCAGTTCTAATTCTCTTGCATATACTATGGACAATTTACAACACACATCCATGGATGTGGCGTTTGTAAAGTTCTGTGGATGTAAAGCTCACATGCTGTATGGAAATAAATGACTTTTATAAGACCACATGCCTTGTTAATGATTTTTGATATTCAAAACTGGTGTAACTGGTGCCCTTTGCTATGCTGTTGGGTACTTGGCAGAATAATAGGTTATCTTATGGGTTACAAAATAAGGTCCCAGACCTGCAATTGGATGGGATTGGAGCCTGCTTAGGTTTCTTCATGGACACACAGGCTCATGTGCATATATTGTATTGCTGGCTGGGAATCTACAGAGGCATGAAATAACATTTTTCTCTGTTCTTGGAAAGTTTGTAAGCACTTCCTGGCTGAGCCAAAGAAAAAGGCAGAGACATCAGTTGCTGGAGGCACATGAGGTCAGAATTTCATCTTTCTTTTAAATTACATTTCTAGGCCTCATGCATGCAGAGAAAAGTTTGAAAACATGACCCAAGTGTAACTGGCGCCTGCCTGCAGACTGCCTGAAACAATAGTTCCAAGAAGCGTTAGCAACCCTTACTCATCTTAATTCTGAACCTGGTGCCATCCTATGGAAGGGCAGAGTCACAGGCAATGGCCTCAGAGCAAGGGTGAAGAGCCAGATGGGATGTGTCTAGGACTCTTGATTCCCCTAATTTGACCCTGTTTTTAGGTAAGTGGGGGTTAAGGATCTGGTATATTTCTACGATGCAGCCTCAGTTCTCAGGAGGTTATCATTGGCCCAGTGGGCTCAAATGTGTATATTCAACTGGTCATTCCAGATGTTCTTATATGGAGCAACATAAACTGGTTAGGCTATTTTAGTTCTAAAGCATTAAAGAGAATAGATTTTTAATGTTTTTAGATGTTTGTTCTTTTTGCCAAGCTCCATCCTTAACAGGCTATTATTTTAAGAGACATTTTATCTACAATTAGTATTTAGTGTGGGCTATTCATTTTGGCATCTAGTGCTTAATAGCTCAGCCATTTCAGATTTCAGTTAAACCATGGCATACAAATTGGTAGATCTGAATATTTGTAGATCAGGTTTAATTTCTATTGACAGTACAACTGACTGGGCAGTAATACTGCAGAGAAAGATTGGGAGTTCGTAGTGAATCACAAATTGAACATAAGCCAAGAATATGATGCAGTTGTGAAAAAGCATAGAGTGGAAAGAAAATGAAGTAAGAGTGGATACAGCTGTAGGTAGGAGGAAGGGCAGTGTAGATACAAGTCTAATAGGTTATACTGGTAGTAAAATAACCGTGCCTAAGAGGGTACAGAATGTGAGTGAGGCCAAACAGCAAAAATTAAGATGTTTGTACACTAATGCAAGGAGCCTAGGTAACAAAATGGAGGAACTAGAGTTACTGGTGCAGGAAGTGAAACCAGATATTATAGGTATAACAGAGACCTGGTGGAATAGTAGTCATGACTGGGCTACAGGTATTGAAGGGTATGTGCTGTTTAGGAAAGACCGAAATAAAGGTAAAGGTGGTGGAGTAGCACTGTATATCAATGATGAGATAGAATGTAAAGAAATAAGAAGCGATGAAATGGATATGACTGAGTCTGTCTGGGCAACAATTAAATTGGGGAAGAAAACTATTAGAGCCTCCCCTGGGATAGTGCTTGGGGTGTGCTATAGACCGCCGGGATCTAATTTGGATATGGATAGAGCCCTTTTTAATGTTTTTAATAAAGTAAATACTAATGGAAACTGTGTGATCATGGGAGACTTTAACTTCCCAGATATAGACTGGAGGACGAGTGCTAGTAATAATAATAGGGCTCAGATTTTCCTAGATGCGATAGCTGATGGATTCCTTCAACAAGTAGTTGCTGAACCGACTAGAGGGGATGCCATTTTAGATTTGGTCTTGGTGAGTAATGAGGACCTCATAGAGGAAATGGTTGTAGGGGATAATCTTGGCTCAAGTGATCATGAGCTAATTCAGTTCAAATTGAATGGAAGGATTAACAAAAATAAATCTGCAACTAGGGTTTTTGATTTCAAAAGGGCTGACTTTCAAAAATTAAGGAAATTAGTTAGGGAAATGGATTGGACTGAAGAATTTATGGGTTTAAAGGTAGAGGAGGCCTGGGATTATTTTAAATTAAAGCTGCAGAAGCTATCGGAAGCCTGCATCCCAAGAAAGGGGAAAAAATTCATAGGCAGGAGTTGTAGACCAAGCTGGATGAGCAAGCATCTTAGAGAGGTAATTAAGAAAAAGCAGAAAGCATATAGGGAGTGGAAGAAGGGAGGGATCAGTAAGGAAAGCTACCTTATTGAGGTCAGAATATGTAGGGATAAAGTGAGACAGGCTAAAAGTCAAGTAGAGTTGGACCTTGCAAAGGGAATTAAAACCAATAGTAAAAGGTTCTATAGTCATATAAATAGGAAGAAAACAAAGAAAGAAGAAGTGGGACCGCTAAAAACTGAGGATGGAGTGGAGGTCAAGGATAATCTAGGCATGGCCCAATATCTAAACAAATACTTTGCCTCAGTCTTTAATAAGACTAAAGAGGATCTTAGGGATAATGGTAGCATGATAAATGGGAATGAGGATATGGAGGTAGACATCACCATATCTGAGGTAGAAGCGAAACTCAAGCAGCTTAATGGGACTAAATTGGGGGGCCCAGATAATCTTCATCCAAGAATATTAAAAGAATTGGCACAAGAAATTGCAAGCCCATTAGCAAGAATTTTTAATGAATCTGTAAACTCAGGGGTTGTACCATATGATTGGAGAATTGCTAACATAGTTCCTATTTTTAAGAAAGGGAAAAAAAGTGATCCAAGTAATTATAGGCCTGTTAGTTTGACATCTGTAGTATGCAAGGTCTTGGAAAAAATTTTGAAGGAGAAGGTAGTTAAGGACATTGAAGTCAATGGTAAATGGGACAAAATACAACATGGTTTTACAAAAGGTAGATCGTGCCAAACCAACCTGATCTCCTTCTTTGAGAGAGTAACAGATTTTTTAGATAAAGGAAACGCAGTGGATCTAATTTACTTAGATTTTAGTAAGGCGTTTGATACTGTGCCACATGGGGAATTATTAGTTAAATTGGATAAGATGGGCATCAATAGGAAAATTGAAAGGTGGATAGGGAATTGGTTAAAGGGGAGACTACAACGGGTCCTACTGAAAGGTGAACTGTCAAGTTGGAGGGAGGTTACCAGTGGAGTTCCTCAAGGATCAGTTTTGGGACCAATCTTATTTAATCTTTTTATTACTGACCTGGGCACAAAAAGTGGGAGTGTGCTAATAAAGTTTGCAGATGATACAAAGCTGGGAGGTATTGCTAATTTAGAGAAGGACAGGGATACCCTACAGGAGGATCTGGATGACCTTGTAAACTGGAGTAATAGGAATAGGATGAAATTTAATAGTGAGAAGTGTAAGGTCATGCATTTAGGGATTAATAACAAGAATTTTAGTTATAAGCTAGGGACGCATCAACTAGAAGTAACGGAGGAGGAAAAGGACCTTGGAGTATTGGTTGATCATAGGATGACTATGAGCTGCCAATGTGATATGGCTGTGAAAAAAGCTAATGTCGTCTTGGGATGCATCAGGAGAAGTATTTCCAGTAGGGATAAGGAGGTTTTAGTACCGTTATATAAGGCACTGGTGAGACCTCACCTGGAATACTGTGTGCAGTTCTGGTCTCCCATGTTTAAGAAGGATGAATTCAAACTGGAACAGGTACAGAGAAGGGCTACTAGGATGATCCGAGGAATGGAAAACTTGTCTTATGAAAGGAGACTCAGGGAGCTTGGCTTGTTTAGCCTAACTAAAAGAAGGTTGAGGGGAGATATGATTGCTCTCTATAAATATATCAGAGGGATAAATACCAGAGAGGGAGAGGAATTATTTAAACTCAGTACCAATGTGGACACAAGAACAAATGGATATAAACTGGCCACTAGGAAATTTAGATTAGAAATTAGACGAAGGTTTCTAACCATCAGAGGAGTGAAGTTTTGGAATAGCCTTCCGAGGGAAGTAGTGGGGGCAAAAGATCTATCTTGCTTTAAGATTAAACTCGATAAGTTTATGGAGGAGATGGTATGATGGGATAACATGGTTTTGGTAATTAAATATTCATGGTAAATAGGCCCAATGGCCTGTGATGGGTTTTTAGATGGGGTAAGATCCAAGTTACCCGGGAAAGAATTTTCTGTAGTATCTGGCTGATGAATCTTGCCCGTATGCTCAGGGTTTAGCTGATCGCCATATTTGGGGTCGGGAAGGAATTTTCCTCCAGGGCAGATTGGAAGGCCCTGGAGGTTTTTCGCCTTCCTCTGTAGCATGGGGCACGGGTCACTTGCTGGAGGATTCTCTGCTCCTTGAGGTCTTCAAACTACAATTTGAGGACTTCAATAGCACAGATATAGGTGTGAGGTCTTTTTTAGGAGTGGTGGGTGAAATTCTGTGGCCTGCATTGTGCAGGAGGTCAGACTAGATGATCATAATGGTCCCTTCTGACCTAAATATCTATGAATCTATGAATCTATGAAAAAGGCTAATATCATTCTGAGATGTATTAACAGGAGTGTCTTATGTAAGAAAGAGATGGTAATTGTCCCACTCTGCTTGGCATTGGTGAGGCCTCAGCTGGAGTACTGTGTCCATTTTTGAGTGTTACACATTAAGAAAAATGTGTACAAACCAGAGAGAGTCCAGAGCAACAAAAATGTTTCAAGGTTTAGAAAACCTGACCAGCGAGGAAAGCTTAATTTTTTTTTGGCATGTTTACTCTTGAGAAAAGAAGACCGAAGGGGGAACCTGATAAATGTCTTCAAATATATTCGGGACTGTTTGTTATAAAGAGGACAGTGATCAATTGTCTTCCATGTTCTGTACTGAAATGGTTGCTGAGGGAGTTTGTGGAATCCACATCATTGGAGGTTTAAAGAACAGGTAGAAAAACACCAGTCAGGGATTGTCTAAGTATACTTGGTCTAGTCTCAGGGCATGGTGGGAAGGGTGGACTAGATGACCTCTCAAGGTTCCTTCCAGCCCTACATTTCTATGATTCTATGATTATTGCTCAATCAGGCAGAAAAACATACATTTCTATGGGTCTCAGATTCTTTTTACTTTTCTTTCTTTCCTTCCTGTTGTCAGGGAGAGTGTTCTGAATGAGGCTCAGTTGTTTGAGGTTCAAGGTACTTTGAAAAAAAATTCTCTCTCTCTCTCTCCTCATACATACATATATGTATATATATGTGTGCATGTGTTTGTGTGTGTGTGTATGACACTTTTAGATACACATGCAGACAAACAAACTAGCAAAAGTTTCCCTGCGCATTATGTTCACTGCATTTTATTCTGAATATTTTGATATGCAAAGTTCCATTGAAATTCATGGGTTGTTGTCACTGCTGATTTCAGAAGTAAAAATAATAGGCCATCATATTTTGTTTTAGTGTGTGACTTAACATTACATGCCAGTATAAAGCAGTTGCTTGTCTTGTCTTGTATGTGATATGTGGTTGTGATAAAATCATTGTTCTGCCTCTGTAGGCAAATGTGGTACTAGTTTCCAAATCCTTTTCCTAACTCAAGAAGCTGATCTGGGTGCTAAGGATCTTTGCAGGGACAGATGTGGGAGGAAGCTTCCTTCACCAGATCATAAAGCAGTAATGGAGCTGCTCTGTGGCTTATAGTTCAGCCTCAAGGCTGTAGTAGCCTCTGAGCTGCTTGGACACTCACATGCTCACAACTTCATGAATGCTTGCAAATGCACGCACACACACACACACACACACAGTGCTATGGAAGTGACTGGAATGTTTGTAACATTGCTTCCAATGGACATCGTAAAACAAAATATTACATAGTATTGTGTACCAAGATAGCCCCCAGAGTGTTACAACACAATGTAAGAACTATATCCTTTGTACTGCAACTTAAAAATCACTGAAGTGTTTCCTATGAATTTGGCCCAAAGAAGTTTATACTGCAATTTTTTAAAAAGCAAAGATAATTATATTTTTAATTTAATTTTTAATAATTTAACATTCAGATTCTGATTTAAGTCCAGAAAAACAAGAGAATTTAAGTTAAGGCAGGAGTTACAGGTGCCAGAACAGGGGCATGGGGAGGACGGGGACCATGGCCCATCACTTATAAAAGCGGGAGAGCTGTGTCTTCCCACTTTTTACTGGCCATAAGGGCAAGTGATGGGCGGAAGTGGGTGGAGAGGAGTGAGCAGAGGGTTTCTGGGGGGAAGAGGCAACATAAGGGCAAGGGCTTGGGGAGAAAGGGTGGTGTGGGAGGTGGGAACACGGTTTGGGCATCTGTGTCCCGCTCACTTTTAGAGAGCTTCCGTTGCTCCTGGCAAGAGTGATCCTATATTAGAGGGGCTGCTGAGAGTAAATCTTGTTTTTAGTTAAATTTTGGGGACGGATTCCAAGTCTCATGAAAGTGAAGGGTTAATAGCTCTTTCCTAGACCCATTGTGTAGATAAGTGTTATGCAAATTTACCTCACAACCCTGACAGTGTATCTCAGTCCTGACCTGTATTAAAGCCTTGACTCTCTTGAATAGGCATTGCAGGTCATGGCAGTTCATATGGCAATTTAGTGAAGTAGGCTAGAAAGAGGCCACCAACCTCATGTGCACTTGTGATTTATAATAATCAGGGTTTGAATGTCAGTTTTCTGCGATAAAAGGCCAATTTACTAACCCCTAGTTCCACCTCACTCCCTTTCTGCAGATGTACTGGAGATCATAAAGTACGTAAGATTACCTGCTGTTTGTAGGGTCTCTGATAGCTTGAGCCCTAATGTTATTTTTATGTCTTTTTTTCTTTATTTTTATTTAATCTTGTATGCTCCAGTTGAGCTACATTAATGGATTCAAATGGAGTAGGATCTTATGAGAATTCCACTACAATAGGTAAGTGGTTGCATGGATGGACAGACAGATGCAAGTTTAAAGCACAAGAGGATTTGCATATTTAGTTCTGCTTTACAGCCTTCTTTAGAGAGTGGGATTAATGATCTGCTAAATTATCACAGTTGAGAGTCTTCAGCATTAGTGTGAATTTGTATCCTGCTAGAGCTAGTCTTACAACTTTCTGGAGACATTTAAGAATCTCACTAGGGTGGCCAACTTGTTGGTAAAGCAGTCAGTGATCAAGAAAATAGGGGGTGTATTGAGAAAAAGCCCTACTTACCTCCGGTCCCAGTTCCCCAGCATCCCCTCACTTAAGAAATTATCTCCAAGGAGAAGGAAAGGGATACTCCAAGAAAAGTTTGCATTTGAATGCTCCATTATCTTATGTTCAGCCTTCACTAATAGAAAAGGAGTACTTGTGGCACCCTAAAGACTAACAAATTTATTTGAGCATAAGCTTTCGTGAGCTACAGCTCACTTCATCAGATGCATGCAGTGGAAAATACAGTGGGGAGATTTATATACACAGAGAACATGAAAAAATGGGTGTTACCATACACACTGTAACAGGAGTGATCAGGTAAGGTGAGCTATTACCAGCAGGAGAGCTGGGGGAAAAAACCCGTTTGTAGTGATAATCAAGGTAGGCCATTTCCAGCAGTTAACAAGAACGTCTGAGGAACAGTAATTGGGGGGGGCAATAAATATGGGGAGATAGTTTTACTTTGTGTAATGACACATCCACTCCCAGTCTTTATTCAAGCCTAAGTTAATTGTATCCAGTTTGCAAATTAATTCCAATTCAGCAGTCTCTCGCTGGAGTCTGGTTCTGAAGTTTTTTTGTTGAAGAATTGCCACTTTTAGGTCTGTAATTGAGTGACCAAAGAGATTGAAGTGTTCTCCGACTGGTTTTTGAATGTTATAATTCTTGACGTCTGATTTGTGTCCATTTATTCTTTTATGTAGAGACTGTCCAGTTTGGCCAATGTACATGGCAGAGGGGCATTGCTGGCACATGATGGCATGTATCGCATTAGTAGATGGGCAGGTGAACGAGCCTCTGATAGTGTGGCTGATGTGATTAGGCCCTATGATGGTGTCCCCTGAATAGATATGTGGACACAGTTGGCAACGGGCTTTGTTGCAAGGATAGGTTTCTGGGTTAGTGGTTTTGTTGTGTGGTGTGTGGTTGCTGGTTAGTATTTGCTTCAGGTTGGGGGGCTGTTCATAAGCAAGGACTGGCCTCTCTCCCAAGATCTGTGAGAGTGATGGGCCGTCCTTCATGATAGGTTGTAGATCCTTGATGATGCGTTGGAGAGGTTTTAGTTGGGGGCTGAAGGTGATGGCTAGTGACGTTCTGTTATTTTCTTTGTTGGGCCTGTCCTGCAGTAGGTAACTTCTGGGTACTCTTCTGGCTCTGTCAATCTGTTTCTTCACTTCAGCAGGTGGGTACTCTAGTTGCAAGAATGCTTGATAGAGCACTGTAGGTGTTTGCTTCTGTCTGAGGGGTTGGAGCAAAAGGGGTTGTATCGTAGAGCTTGGCTGTAGACAATGGATCGTGTGGTGTGGTCTGGATGAAAGCTGGAGGCATGTAGGTAGGCATAGCAGTCAGTAGGTTTCCGGTATAGGGTGGTGTTTATGTGACCATCGCTTATTAGCACTGTAGTGTTCAGGAAGTGGATCTCTTGTGTGGACTGGACCAGGCTGAGGTTGATGGTGGGATGGAAATTGTTGAAATCATGGTGGAATTCCTCAAGGGCTTCTTTTCCATGGGTCCACGTGATGAAGATGTCATCAATGTAGTACAAGTAGAGTAGGAGCATTAGGGGACGAGAACTGAGGAAGCGTTGTTCTAAGTCAGCCATAAAAATGTTGGCATACTGTGAGGCCATGCGGGTACCCATAGCAGTGCCACTGATTTGAAGGTATACATTGTCCCCAAATGTGAAATAGTTATGGGTGAGGACAAAGTCACAAAGTTCAGCCACCAGGTTTGCCGTGACATTATTGGGGATACTGTTCCTGACGGCTTGTAGTCCATCTTTGTGTGGAATGTTGGTGTAGAGGGCTTCTACATCCATAGTGGCTAGGATGGTGTTTTCAGGAAGATTACCGATGGATTGTAGTTTCCTCAGGAAGTCAGTGGTGTCTCAAAGATAGCTGGGAGTGCTGGTAGAGTAGAGCCTGAGGAGGGAGTCTACATAGCCAGACAATCCTGCTGTCAGGGTGCCAATGCCTGAGATGATGGGGCGTCCAGGATTTCCAGGTTTATGGATCTTGGGTAGCACATAGAATACCCCAGGTCGGGGCTCCAGGGGTGTGTCTGTGCGGATTTGTGCTTGTGCTTTTTCAGGGAGTTTCTTGAGCAAATGGTGTAGTTTCTTTTGGTAACCCTCAGTGGGATCAGAGGGTAATGGCTTGTAGAAAGTGGTGTTGGAGAGCTGCCTAGTAGCCTCTTGTTCATATTCCGACCTATTCATGATGACGACAGCACCTCCTTTGTCAGCCTTTTTGATTATGATGTCAGAGTTGTTTCTGAGGCTGTGGATGGCATTGTGTTCTGCACAGCTGAGGTTACGGCGCAAGTGATGCTGCTTTTCCACAATTTCAGCCCGTGCACATGGGCGGAAGCACTCTATGTCGAAGTCCAGTCTATTGTTTCGACCTTCAGGAGGAGTCCACCCAGAATCCTTCTTTTTGTAGTCTTGGTAGGAAAGTCTCTGTGGGTTAGTATGTTGTTCAGAGGTGTGTTGGAAATATTCCTTGAGTCGGAGATGTCGAAAATAGGATTCTAGGTCACCACAGAACTGTATCATGTTTGTGGGGGTGGAGGGGCAGAAGGAGAGGCCCCGAGATAGGACAGATTCTTCTGCTGGGCTAAGAGTATAGTAGGACAGATTAATAATGTTGCTGGGTGGGTTATCAAGCGTTCTTACAACAACAATACCCACCTGCTGAAGTGAAGAGCCAGAAGAGTACCCAGAAGTTACCTACTACAGGACAGGCCCAACAAAGAAAATGACAGAACACCACTAGCCATCACCTTCAGCCCCCAACTAAAACCTCTCCAACGCATCATCAAGGATCTACAACCTATCATGAAGGACGGCCCATCACTCTCACAGATCTTGGGAGACAGGCCAGTCCTTGCTTACAGACAGCCCCCCAACCTGAAGCAAATACTCACCAGCAACCACACACCACACAACAAAACCACTGACCCAGGAACCTATCCTTGTAACAAAGCCCGTTGTCAACTGTGTCCACATATCTATTCGGGGGACACCATCATAGAGCCTAATCACATCAGCCACACTACCAGAGGCTCGTTCACCTGCACATCTACTAATGCGATACATGCCATCATGTGCCAGCAATGCCCCGCTGCCATGTACATTGGCCAAACTGGACAGTCTCTACATAAAAGAATGAATGGACACAAATCAGACATCAAGAATTATAACATACAAAAACCAGTCGGAGAACACTTCAATCTTTTTGGTCACTCGATTACAAACCTAAAAGTGGCAATTCTTCAACAAAAAATCTTCAAAACCAGACTCCAATGGGAGACTGCTGAATTGGAATTAATTTGCAAACTGGATACAATTAACTGAGGCTTGAATAAAGACTGGGAGTGGATGTGTCATTACGTAAAGTAAAACGATTTCCCCATGTTTATACCCTCGCCCCCCCAATTACTGTTCCTCAGACGTTCTTGTCAACTGCTGGAAATGGCCCACCTTGATTATCACTATAAAAGGTTTCCCCCCCCCCCCTGCTCTCCTGCTGGTAATAGCTCACCTTACCTGATCACTCTTGTTACAGTGTGTATGGTAACACCCATTGTTTCATGTTCTCTGTGTATCTGTGTATGTAAATCTCCCCACTGTATTTTCCACTGCATGCATCTGATGAAGTGAGTTGTAGCTCACGAAAGCTTATGCTCAAATAAATTTGTTAGTCTCTAAGGTGCCACAAGTCCTCCTTTTCTTTTTGCGGATACAGACTAACACGGCTGCTACTCTGAAACTTCACTAATAGGTGTCTCTCCAAGAAACATTTATTTTGGAGAGAGGGTAAACCCTTTGGGGACTGTGAGAAGACCTTATCTGAGCCCTGATATACCTAGCACACTTTTTGACCCTGTTAAATAATAACGTTCTGAAAAAAATAATAAAACAGTGCCTCTGGATGGGTCATGGGTAGTAGGGATCAAACCAGTGACTTTGGGATCTAAAAGCATGAACCTCTGCCATTTGAGCTAAAAGATCCAGCTCTTAGCATAAAACCATTTGAAGACTCATAAGGCTCTATATAGTCCAGCCACTAGAGGGGTTCATTCTCTATAGCTGGTTCAAACAATGCTGCTAAACCTGCAGTTGCATAGAGCCCCTGATGTGTGGGAGACCTACCCCCTGAAGGGCACTTGAAATGCTTGATGTTTATTGTTCCTAGTCCAGAGCCACAAGGTATAGAATATGAGATCATTAATGCTGTTGGAGTTCTTTGGGGATATCTTGTGCTCCCTGGTGAATCAGGAAGTCTTCACATTTTTGTGGCCCTGGCACAGATGCCCCCTTCTCCTCTTGTTTAACAGGATATTTTAATTCTCCAGACTCACATGCCCATTCTGGATATTATTATTTATTATCTGTATTACAATAGCACTGGGAAGCCTCATTCAGAGAGCAGGATTTCGTTGTGCTAGGTGCTGTGCAAGCAAGAACAAAAGACAATGCCTGTCCCAACGAGCTTACAATCTGAGACACGAGATGACTGACAGAGACAGACAGATAGGGGAATACAAGGAGACAGTGGGACCACAGTATACAGCTCAATTTTGTCCACTCCCTACCTTGGAAATTAACACCATCAGCTGGCCTGGCATATGAGTGTCAGGTAGGTGTAAGGAGAAGATTGCACCCTAACTGCGCCTTGAATCTGGGGTCCCCAGATTTGTTGATACAAGCCTTGATTCTACCTTTTTCCTTCCATATTTTATGGTGTCTCTCCTCTACTACTCCAATTCTGTTCTCTCTACCCCTTACTTTCCACCTAGTTTAATTTTATCCCTCCCCCTTGCTTCCCTTTATACTGTTCTTTCAATCCCTTATCCCGCACCCCCTTTTGGCCACAGCACCGTCTGTTATCCAGTGCCTCCTTTGCTCCCTTATTCCTGTCTCTCCTCTCCATTAGCTCCCTTCTCTGTCCCACAATCTTCCCACCTTGACCCCCTATTTCTTTTGGTTGTACACCCAGTCTCCGTTTTTCCTCCCATGGTCCTGTGGTCGCTTTCCCTGGCATTGTGGGAGAAGAAACTGAGGGTTGGGGAGGGGGCTGCAGTGTTTCATTTCCAGGGGCCTCATGCAGCACACTGGACTCCTTCTTCAGCAGTGGCAAATGGAAGTCTGCCAGTGCAGATGCAAGAAGGCACCCCCTTCCAACAGCACATGTTGCACTGCTCTCAGATCAGCTATGGCTATCTAAGCCAAAGTTCAGATGAAGGGCAGCAGTATAGCCAGAAAGTCATGTGGCTCTCATGTTGGTTAGTATGTCACTTTGAACAGCTCTTATCTGATATTATTATGACTAACCTAGTGCTGACAGCATGGAACAGATTACAGAAGCCATGTGATGATTATTTAAGGCATCACTGAGTATACCATGCAGCTAATATTAACCCATTCTTTCCAGAATAGCTTTCCTTGTAAATTACCCCTATGGAGGGGAGCTTAGTCAGAGAACATTTGGTAACTATGATTATATTTATTTCCATGTTGTAGAGAAGAACTTTTTTTTCATTTGACCATTTGATATCCTGTGGCTTGCAGATTGGAGTGCAGATTTGTGGAACAGAATTGTGAAGCTTGCTTTCTTCTTTTTTCTTTTTAAATAATATCAGCTGTGGCAGGTGCAGAGATTTCAGAATTTCTTTGAACAGTATGTGGCAATAGAATTCAGATGCCTTTTTGTTTTGTCATGGCTGATCTTTAAAGTTATTGAGAAATGCACTGAAGTCCTAGCTGGCGAAATAGACTTTCAGTGTTATACATAAATGTCAGCAGTGAGAAGGTGAGGATTTCCGAGAGGTAATAATTTGCACATTGACTGGGGAGTGTGAGGCGAACACACATATTGTACCCTTTAAACAGTCTGACAACTGCACGGAGTGTTTAAAAAACAGTGTCAGAATGCAGTGTTACATAAAGTGCAGTAGTAGCAGAGAAGTCTGACTTAAATTGTTTTGACAAATGTGTTAAATGTAGCACATGATGATATCAAGCAAAGTTAGTGCTTCAAATCAATGGATATATTAATCATAACTCAACATAATGAGTCAAATCCTGCGTGCTGGTTCGTGCAGATAGTCCTGTTATCTGGGATTTGTCCCATTATTTGCCTCTTCCATCAGATAACTTTTAAGGTGTAAATGATTTAGGTTCCAATCCTGGAAACAGGTAACATTACTCATGTGAGTAACCCTATTGGCACTGTTTTTGGGAGTAAAGTTACTCATGTGCTGTTGTGTTTGTGGGATCAGGGCCTAATTTTTTTTTCCCTAAAAGGGGCTGGGGTGTATGTGTGTGCCAGAAATAGGTCACTGAACTGCAGATACCTTTGATCTTCTGTGTGCTGTGAGGTTTGAGGGCTGCTACAGAAGCAGTGTGAGACATTCCCAGCTCTGGGTCTGTGTGTGCTGAGTGTGCTATCTGGCCTGCACTGAGCAGAAAGGCTCAGAGTCTGGGGCTCTGGATGCTGCATATTGGGGTGGTAATAGGGGGGCTGGACCTAATAAGGGGAAGTAGATGGCTAGGGAAAGTTTGTGCGTGGGGTCATTCTTCTTTTATAAAGTTGTCAAATACTGGAGTGTGAATCAGCATTATCATGCACATTAAGACCTTTATCCTGGTTCCTTCTAAGTCACTGGAAGTGTCATCACTGACTTCAATGGGAACAGGATCAGGCCATAAAGGGAGATGATGCCATGAAGAGTGACTGTCCCCTTCTGCTCCACCACATTTCCCCTTCCCTTTGGATCTGCAAAGCCTTGACCCCCACAGCAGGGGCTTGTGCCGGCCTGGGGCAGGAATGATGCAGTGAACAAAAACCCTCCCCTCCATTCTGCATGTGCCAGTCACTTTTGGACTTTCTCCAGGCAGAGTGATCTGAGCAATGGCGTATTATCGCCTAGGCCGACAAGGCCTCGGCCTAGGGCGGCAAATTTGCAGGGGCGGCAAATTTATAAAAGCAGCATTTTTGTAATCGTGGCATTTTTGCACAAGCCCACGGCCTGTCGGATACCTGTATCGTCGTTTGTTCATATTGTAACTGCCCACCAAACTGAAGCATCAGTGACACTGTGATTCAACCAATCATAGCGCATATTGAAACCACCAATGATGGCACGACGCCATTTAGTAAACATACTCGCGACAATCCTAAACGTTAATAATATGACCGAAGGAAGAAATTACGTGGTTCTCAGTTAAAAAAAAATGCTATACAAAAGAAAGAAAGGGAAAATGATATGATAGCAAAAATGCGCAAAATACATTCTTTTGTTGCATCAGTTAGTGCCGTTCACAAGTTCATATGGGGGCGGCAATTATTTCAGGGCCAAGGGGCGGCTAAATCATTTATCTACCACTGGATCTGAGGCAGTAAGGACTGCAGGACATGGTCGAGTGCTTTGTGTGGACTAATGATGGGTGAGCCTCCAAAGGCTTAGATATTGGGTTTGGATAAGTGACTAAAATTCAAATACTTCTCTGAACCATTTTGTAAAACCCCCTCATACTAGGAATGCCACAGAAAGAGGCTTCCCTTGTGAAATTTGTATCACTTCCTGTTTGTGGGAGATTATAGAATCATAGAATATCAGGGTTGGAAGGGACCTCAGGAGGTCATCTAGTCCAATCCCCTGCTCAAAGCAGGACCAATCCCCAATTTCTGCCCCAGATCCCTAAATGGCCCCCTCAAGGACTGAACTCGCAACCCTGGGTTTAGCAGGCCAATGCTCAAACCATTGAGCTATCCCTCCTCCTGTGGCAATACCACCAGAATTGCTATTATGCAAAACTATGAAGTGCAAAGCCAGGGGAAAAATGAGACAAATGGAAAGTTAACTGAATTAAAAATAAAAAGGATTCAGTTTGCACTTTGGGCAGCGGTTCAGCTTGGTTATTCTGACTCACTGTGAGAATTTGGCCAAGTCACCAGGTTTCTTTGTGCCTCAGTTTCTCCATCTGTAAGACTGGAATAATAAATTGCTACTTCACAGGTGCTTTACGAGTTTAAATCATTAAATTTTTAACGTGTTTTGAGATCCTTGGCTAGAACATGTTATAGAAGGTAAAAGAATTATTAATTTATTTTACCAGAATTGATTCACACATTCCTCATGTCCACAAAAATCTATTTACAAGCCTTTTCCTTTACAAAATGTTTATCCTAATGCTATTTTATTGGGAGAGGCACTGATAAAATGTATTCTGGTTTAAAGCAGATGTATCCATTTAATAGTTTACTTTGATGGCTCCTTTAAGAGGTTTTATAATCTTCATATTTTTCCATTGGGTTTGGAATTTTATGTTCTTTTAACAGGTGTATTACCTTGATCAGATGTTTTCATTTTAAACTGTTGACTTATGAGCACATGGCCTGCAGGGATTGATGTGCAGTAAATTTATTCTTTTAACAGATTTATTCTTATATTCATTTTTTTATTTAGTGCAGGAGTTCACAGAAAACAAAGATGATTGATAACAACAGTTCATTAGTAAAACTGAAACTGTCCTACAGTTGAAATCTTTGTTTTCTCCAGACTCAACTGTGTCTGTAAGAGATCATTAGTGATATGAGAACACTTAGAAAAGCCAATTAAAATTAAGAATCTTTGAGGTTGGAGTTTAATTTTCTGAGTTCCCATTTAACAAAAATGCTTTTAAAAGTCTCTTCTCAGTGCACAGGTGTTATTGCTTTATGTATAGTTTTATCATTGCACCAGTTCAAACTGTTTTAAAAGGATATGTGTAGAATTTACTTAAAATGACCATAGTAAAGCTCCCTACCTGATGAATTTGTAGTATGAGAACCAAACATCCATTTTAACAGAATCCAGTAAAAAGTTCAATCTGTTGGATATATAAGATGGAATGCAGCAGCAGGGTCCTGAAATGAAAATAGCGTATGTAATCAGTAGAATATAAATGGCAACAGCGTCCAGTACTCCCTTTTATGATGGTGGAAAGTGAAGGAATTCAGTGGGCAGCCATATGACCAAGTCCTGCATGACTGAGAAGCTTACATTTTTGCATTGTGCTGTAGCACAGAAACTTGTGTATCCAGGAGGAGGTAAATTGTTCCACTGCCTTGTGACTAGAAACTGTGTCTGAGGGGGGAAAAAACAGAATAAAGGGCCATTATTTTAGCATAGGCATTAAAAATCTGTACAACTGCTGGAAGCATTAATTAACAAAATATTTTCTCATAATGGCCCTAATGTCCTTTTGAAAATAGAGTGGGGAAGCTGTTTGAAATAAAAACTGCAAATAAGGCTGAGTGGTTTACAGTTTAAAGCACTGCCTATGCAGACAAAAATGCAGGGATCATGCCTGGAAATGCAAGGCATGCAAGGATCAATTATTCAAGGTTTAAATGCAAGGAAAGATTTTAAGCCATTTTATTCAATATGTGATCCTTTCATCATGAATGTGAGATCCACATACTGTTGCCAATATGGGTGGCCTTCTTTAGAATCTGGTTGGAGTCCAATCTGTGTTACTGCATGAAATTAGTTTGATGGTGTCAAGTCAATCCCCTGTGAATGATAATCCAGATTATGAAACTGCAGTAAATGATTCAGCATGATTTAGTATTATTTTCAGTTAGTGCCCAGGAGAGGCCAGGACTGAGCTAGCATTAAGAATGAATCATGCTTCCTACTCTTACATAACTAAGGGTTGAGGTCGCAGACAACCATTGTAAGAAAGTAACCACAGCCTTCTTTTGCTGTGTAGAGCACTTGCCTTCATAGAGGAAGCGTTTGAACAGGGTTATAAACATATTGGTATTTCAGTTCTAAAAGTGTTTTGTGTTTTCTTGCAAAATTGGGACCTGACTCTGCAAGGTACCGAAGACTTCCAGCAAGGTGCAACCCTCACCTTCAATAGTTATTAAGGACACTCAACACAATATAGGAAGTGCTCAGCACATTACAGATTCAGACCTCTGTTACTAAGTGGCTAGGGATAGAACATGTCTGTTTATTGCCAACAGTTCAGTTGCCAACTAGGGCTGGGTGGCCACTAAAGTTTGCCAATTTCGATTGTTTCTTCTTTAAAGTGACAGTAAGGCACCCCTTAGAAAATTCATTTGTTGGGGTTGAGTAATTGTTCGATGGACAAGTACATGATCATTAATTTTTATCATCATCCTGGTGAAGCTGAGTAGACATTCTGTTGTTGGTTGGTTTGTTTTTTGCACACGGGCTGGTAAATTGTCATGTGATTTTAAAAGGCTGTATTAAAGGGCGCTAATATGTAGTACTTCAGAATAGGGGACAGGCCAAAGGAAACCAGATAACATGGAAGCAAAAGCCCTCAGGCAAAGCTGAGAACTGTAAAACATGCACGTTAATTTGCAAACTTCTACTTCAGTTTTTAGCAGCTTCTTTGGATCTTGCCCTATTGTTGCAGAGGTCAGCTAAGGTGGCAGCAAATAACCCAGCTCTAGGGAATAAATGCATTTGTATCTGGTCAATTACAAGTGGCCATTATTAGTATGTAGATAGAGTTAACTTAAATAAGCAGGTCCTGTGTGTGTTAGGGACTTGGCTGTTCAGTCCAGCCTAACTGTTTTGGTACCATTCTCAGTCATAGATGGAAACTGTCTTGAGCACTCTTTTCATTAAAGCATTTTCTTGCATATCTGAGGGAGGAAAATCATTGCAAATGAGCAGCTATGTTAAACATGGCTCATTCCTGCTTGCTGCGCTATTCATCTTCCTGTATTCAGAATCCTTTTGCAAATCTAGGCTGAGTTTCTAACAAAACCGCATTGAGTGTAGTCGTCTAGTTTATGGTTTGACCGTTCGGGCTGGAAACGGTGTGAAATTTGGTGGCTTCATTCGGTTGGGTGGAGGAGGGGGCGCAAATCAGGCAAAACTTGGTGGTTTTTGTTTTGTGTTGTTTGAACTGAAACTGCTGAGCATCACTTAGTTGGTGTATGTGAAGAGGTGTCTGTTTCTGTAAGGAAGTGTGTTGTCTTCTTAGTGCTATTATTTTAGCTGTGTGATAAGATGGGAAGTAATCTTTTTGTTCATGCAAAGCGTTAGCTCGAATTCCACACCAGTGGCAAGTGTATATGGTGGCAGGCCTTGCACTGTAATAGTGTTAATACCTTTTATTTCTAATTCTCAATGGTTATACTGCCTGTCAAAGTAGGGACATGTTCCTTCTTTTAGAGAATCCTTTTCTCCTTTTAGGATTGAGCATTCCTCATAGCCCAGCACCAGCATAACCATTTATGCCCCAGACAAGTAGGCTTCAAGAAACAGAAAATCCTGTGCATTCTGCACTGTTATTTACAAGTAAATTCCATGAAAAACCCACACAAATGGAGTTTATCTTGTTAACCCCTCTCTTCCCACACTCCCATGCCAAGGGCCATTGTTGTCAGTCAAATGTCAAACAATACAGTGTACAATGTGTAATTAAGGCTTTAGAAATGCCCCGGAAGCAGGACTATGCTGTGTTTTATACAGCATTTGGGAAGGGATTAATATTCTGTACTAACCCCAAACTTTAATACTGAAGACCAAAACAAAAAAGCTTCCCCTCCCGCTCCACCCCCAACTTGTATATAAATACAGCTTGTCATGCTGAATGATTTTGGTCTCTTTTTTCCCAACCCCATACACTGTACCACATGGTTATCTACAGACAACAGGTCTGCTGTTTACAGTTTTTCAAAGGGTCAAAGTCTTTCAAAGTTTAATTGTTAATGTATAGACCAAAGGATCAAAAGTAGGATCCTCATTCACGCAGATGGGGCAAACTCTGGGAGAAGAGCTGTGAAGTTACACCAATGCTGTCAATGCTGCTGTAATTGTGGTAATTTGGGGAGATGGGAAACATCACAAAGCAATATGCAGTTTTAGTGACTAGCTCTGAGGAAAGTGAGTGATTTTCCTCTATCCACATTTAGTCTTCACTGGCGTGTTTTATGAAATGCCCCCAATGTGGATTCAGTAAGTGTGCTATGCAAAAAACTGACCTTTGACTGAGTCTAGTTTAGCACCGCTCCAACTGGTCTGAAGGGGAGCTCTCCTCTACATCACCAGCTCCAGTCAGGTGAGCTGAAAATGATAGTCCTCTGACCCAGTTCCTCCTGCAGCAAGTAGAAGGAGTCCTCTACATTTAAAGGTGTAGTACACAGAATGGAGAATAGCAGTATCTTTCAGTCACATAACTATGTACACCACAATAATGAAACTCGGTACATGTCCAGCCACGGGGTGAGGAACTTTTATAACTAGTTAAATCCATTCTTGTGTCTGTTCAACAAACAGAAGTCTGGTCTTAACAGAAATGATTTCACAAAGAAATTCCCATTATATTGGAGCAGGATCTCTCTCCCTCTCCAGGTTCTCAGAGTGACTTTAAGGGATGTAAAATAAATAATTTAGGATCAGGATTGGATGGAGGACACCCAATGAAAATTTTAAAAAATTATTGATCTGGGTTTGGGGGAAAACGTAGTGGGAATGGGATGGAAGGGGGGAAGGTTTGTAGTTCCAAACTATTTAGTGTTGAAAGGCACCAGTTTAACCCATGAACACTGCGTTCCTATCCACACCCAGTTTGCACACTGATTTCAATAGCTGGATAACAGAGCAAATTGTGTATTACTATTATTATTTGTCAAAAGTGACCTGCCTTCCTCTCAACACTGTGTAAGGTTCTGTACATATGTAGGGACAAACCAGTGCTGCTTTCAAGGGCATGCAATTTAGACTTGTGCATACTAATTTTGCTTTCTCTGTTTTGCCATCCAGTCCTTCTTTCTTTGTAATGTTTTTAGTTTTGTATTATTATATTTATGATATTTCTTTGAAAATTGTAGGCATTTTTATGCTTATTTTTGACAAATTGTGATGGGATTTCTTTAAGCAAATCATGTTTAAAACGTGTAACGATTGCAGCTGTAAAATTAATTTCATTTGTATTTAGTCAGGGGTGGGCACTGACAGTCAAACAATATCTAGCATGGTAAGTCAGGATTCAAAAATAATTATGGGTTTCTGTTGTCTTCCATACTTTACTCCATTGTTTAACTTAACATGTAGGCTACTGCTAGTTTCGCTATAGCAGGGTCTCTCATTTTGTCTGCTGCTGTTTTTACTGTGCTGAGTCAGTAGCTACAACATATCCTTTTTTCTTTCTTAGGGTGCAAACAGTCTGAAAAACAGCTTTATCAGCATATGAAATGGTAGAACTTGTTGTCAATAGCGGCTCTTAATCAAGAGGGTCCTGACAGATTAGTAGTGTATCAGTCAAACCTCATTTTTTATATGCGAGAATATCTGTTTTTATTACTAAATGTAGTAAAAACAGAGATGCTCCATTTATTTATAGGATTTGTGTGCTATAGGTAACTGCAGTATAATCTGCCTCTTTCACAAATTCAGCTCATACTTGGAAAATTCCCCTTTTTAAGGGTGAGAAATATTTCACTGTGTCTGCTTGGCCCTACATGATATCTTCCTACCTCATGCTAATACCAGTCATACCGAATTGTTCTAATTATAAACACGCCAGTTCTATGAATTTGGATTTTAAACTGCTTTTTCATTATACCATATATTGAGACTCCCAAAAATTTTCACTGAGGAGTTAATAGCAGACTTAAAGAGGTTATAGGCCTGTGTTTTATCCACTAAACCACCTAGTCCACACCTGGAACTGCGCCAAAGAGTACATCTGCTATATATCTCAATGAACAAACTATTCTATTCTGTAAGATTGGTATCAGCAGGGTCCTCTGTTTCCAACCATGCACATTTGCTCTGAGTCATGAAATTAATTAATTGAAAAAAATGTATTGTAAAATAGAGCAGCAGTTCTGATTTACTAGTCTTCTGTGCATTTGCAAATATTTTTCCCCCTATGGCTAGAGATATATTAACAGGTTTTGTTTCAATAGATGAACCGATGTACATGTTTTAAACAGTGATATAAAGAATTAAACACTTGTAAAGATTCTGTCATATTGTCATATTTATTTATTTAGATTTATAATATACACCTCTCAGTGCACCCACTGAATCTACTGTACTTGCCTCCTCCCTTATGTACCAAGCAACCTTTTTTCACTCTATACTGAATCAACACTTCTTGAATGATCATACCCTGGTATGTTATGCTTCCATAAATGATGCTGGAGCACCGGAGAGGGCCTCCCATTGATTTCAGCATGAGCAGGACTCAGCCCTTAAACTGTGTTTTTGGACAGTTTTAGAATAAGAAGTGGTGTCTCTAGAAATAGGGCTCACTTTTAGTTCATTTTATACAGGAGGTTTTTTGTTGAAATTGATCAACTGGCTATCTGCCTGTCTGGCACCCAGATATTTTGTACTAGGTGCATTATCTCCATTAATTACTAGGTGCATTATCTCCATTAATAAATAAAAAAAAGAAGTTAGACTCAGGTAGGTCATGGTCAGGATTGATGGACCTTAGTAGATTCACAGGGTCATTAAAGATTTTGAGAAAACCACAGATGTATGGGAAACTTTTTGAAGTTAAAAATCAATTGAAAAGTTTCGTGCCTAACTCCCCTTCAAGCCTTTGAAAATCTCCTCCTACTTATGCATTTTGTCTTCAAGTGTAGCTATACGGACAAGATGCCGAGTCCTTTACTCACAATGAATAGCATCTTCAGACACAAGTCCTATTGAAGTCCGTGGGCTATTTGTGGAATAAAGTACTATTCAGTGTGAGGCAGTCTCAGAGTTTGGCCCACAGTAAGGGGTGACACCTGCTCCCACTGGCATCAGTGAGACTCCCATTGACTTCAGCTGGAAAAGGGTAGGATCAGATCCTATGTGTGTATATATTCTAGTTCTCCTTGTACCTACATTCTCCATACAATACGATGAAATCCTCTGAAAGAATAATCACCTTCCTCACTCTCCCCATCATGTTCATCTATATGAGTGGAATTTCGAAATGACCAGGGCTGGATCCTCAGGTCCTTATTTGTTTTTGTGTTGCTGAGTGTTTTTTCCTTGTATCCAGAGCTTTGTGTTTGTAATTTTATGTATACATATAATCTATTATGATGAACAAAAAATGAGCTCTGTAGGGCCTGATTCTGTTAATTCCTTTAACTTCAAATGACTTAAATAGTTAAATATCTATAGTAACCTGAACTATATGAGTATTAATATTACAGTACATGAAAAGATGGGAGTTGCCTTACCAAGTGGGGGGTCAGTGCTAACGAGGCCAATTCAATTAAGGTGGAAGTGGCCTGTTCTCAACAGTTGAGAATCAATATGAGTTTTGCTATCTTTACCAGATAATTTGTGCTTTGTATGTCTAATATGTAACATGTTGATTAGTGTTTTTGTTATATTAAGAAGGTGTTTATTTTACTATAGGCCAGATCTCTTGCAGATTAGTCTACTTGTATGCAGTTTATTAGATGTACGGGGCAAGATTTTCAAAGGGGCCTCAACCTAACCTCGACTTAGGCATCTCTGCTTGTGTGTGTTTCTTGAGTAGACTTGCACACATGGGTGAGAGGATTTACACATGAGATGGCCACCATCTTGGCTGACATACTGGGGATTGAACCAAAGACTTCCAAAGTTAAAAAGCATGAGCCAAGCCTCTCTAGTTGGGGTTGACACTGACCCATATAACAGACCTCTGTAAAATGAGCACAGATGGGGACCTGTAACACACTAAATAGTAGATTACACATGCACAATTCCCTATTGTCTAAATGGGTTTTGCATATGTATATTTTATCATCTCTGCAGGTTACTGTGTTAAAAATTGTGTGTGCCCATGGAGAGTTGTACACACACAAGTGGAGACAGTGTTTTCAAAATGTCTTCAGGATTAATGGAGAACTTGATCATCCAGTTATTGTCTGAAACCATACGCCCTGCGAATGCCCCTGCATACAATGTTATGTGTTTGTGTTTTTAAAGGTAATGGTTGTGGAGAGGATTATCTTTTCTCTGTTTACTTTATTAATCCAATTAAAAATATTCAAGACTAGGAAGTACTTTTCCGGTATTATGATCCCATTAGTTAAACAAAAGAGGTTATAAGTGAAGAAAGAAAACAGACTAAGTAGAAGCTGTCTAAATAACATACAATAACTATCAGTCTGCTCTGAAAAGTAACTAAAAATGGCAACGTCTTACTCAGCAGATCTGCTCCCTGTCTATTTCATTAGCTCTGCTGATATTAGGGATATAAATATACTTTTACTACTTTTTTACTTGTGGTAGTATTGCAGAGCCAATGAAGTTAAAGGAAAAAGAGCTAGATTCAATTCTGGCTCATGCATCATCTATCAAATTGTTAGTTAAGAGCCAAAGTCTGCTCTGTGATGTATGAACAGAACTTCCACTAAAACCAATTAATGTTGAACCTGTGTATCTCAAGGCTGAATTTGCAGGACCAAAATCTGCCCTCACTGAAGGCAGCAGAGTTGCATAGAAGTAAATGAGAGCAGAATATGATCCGCAGGACCTTTCTGTTTCCTGATGCTGCATGAGCCAGAAAGAATTCTGATTGATATTCATATCTCAGGATGTGTTCACAGGTTGACAGTTTGAAAATAATCATTTTATTAAGTGAGAAAATTGGATTGGGAGTGAGACATAACAATAAACATGGAACCCCAAGATGCCATCTGCACATAGTCACTTTTCAAAGAAGAACGGCATCTTAAGAACATTTTGTTTTTTATTGGGGAAGCGTATTGTCTCGTTAATATTTTCAGGATTCTGCGAAAGAGAAGGCGATGCATGTGATTTCATGCATAATCACCAGTTACTGCGTTGTATATTCTGCAGTCCTTTCATAAATATGCCAGTAATGAAAGCAAGGGTCTCAATATGAGAAACAACTTTCTGTTAGGGAGGAAGGCTTTCTTGAATAGATACTGAAGCAGCAAAGAACTGAAAGTGGTTTTTGAGAAGTGTTGACCTCCTTTCGTGCCACTTACTGTGAATTAAAGCTGTGAGTGAGAACTAGTTTGGGCATGTGGTACAGAACTTACAGCAACTGCTGCCAAGGAAAAAGATTTGTGTTTCTAAGGAAATGCAACAAAAGAAAATGGTTTAAGAGCCAGTAGCTGTCACAGTGTAAAAGTATCTATGTTCAGATAGGGAAAAAAAAAGTTGAAATAGGTAATTTTATACACAGGTTGCAGTATGCTCTTATTCCGATAATGCAAAGTTCAAAAGCAAACAACTGTAAGTGTGTGGGGTTTAGCACATCTCATACCATTATAGCTTTCAAAGTCAAACTGGATAAAATCAGTTGTGACCTGCTCTATGCATGTGATCACACCATGACTTGATTGTTGTTTGTCATTCCTTTGGGAGTTATTAGTAACAGCGAGCTACCATATAAAAGGGATATATTTCAGGCAAGGAAACTGGGGTTTCATGGCTACTTGGGAATCCTTTCTTAGCAAACCAAAAGGGAAAAATTGTCAGCACTCCAAAACCAATGCTGCCAAACACTATCAATTTCCACTACATTACGGTTATAAATATCTGGGGACATGAAGCCAGTTTACATACACTCAGTGATTTGTAGCAAGGATGTTATGAGAATTGGTCATGCAATAAAGTGTCATTAAAGGACAAAAACCATAGGCAGAATGTGAAGGAAAATTACTTCTATATTTATACAGTGCCTTTAACTCCTTTTTCTCCCGTCAATTGGAAAGGGAACCACCTGTCTCTGTTGCTTATGTCAGACTGCTCCGTGGAGACATAAGGCTGTTGGAAAGCACATGATACTATACATATTTACACCAAGCCCGTATCTGATTGAGATTGGGCTTTGAGACCTGTGAGTTGACTAGTTTCTTCATCATACCATTATGCATTAAATATGTGTTTGAACTCAGTTAAAAGCCGTGTGATCTTATGATAGATTCATTTACGTAATAGTTAAATGACTGATCATGTGCTCTCCAACTCCTTTTTCATGCAAATCTTGAGGAATTTGAATATTATCTTATGCAGTGAAATGTCCTCAATAAGAAATTACTGTTTAAAATAACCAATATTTGTATGTATATCAATTGCCTAGAAGATATTTTTGTCTGCTATTGCATGATATGGAAAAGACTTTCACTAACAAGCATTTTAAGCTACTTGGTGTTGTTTCCCCTTTGGAATGATCAGAAGTGTGCATATTTGGGGATGTATTTTCCGTCTCGCTTTTTGAAGCCAGCAAAGTATCTAATTTGTGGAAGAAGAGAAGAGTCTGAAATAGTAACAGGGACTCAAGCTTGAACTAGCAAGTTTTTGAGCAGTTCTGGGAATTCTTATTCAGTAGCAATTGGTGAAAATGAAGGACTATATTATGCCCTTGGATTCACCGTTCGGCTCTCACTCAAGGCAGTGGGAGTCAAATGGGAACATGTGACTGCAAAATTTGGCCCTAAGAGTTGTAATGTTTTCTTATAAAGACATAACCTGTAATCAATGGGAGTTTTGTATGCACAGTGACTGCAAAATCTGGCCCTTGGGGAGACACTGGCAGAGGGTCATCCAAGGCTCTCTGTGCCAGAGAATCACTGGTGCACCTCTAAACAACAAGTTGCATGAAGCAGTTTTACGTGGAGAACTTTTGAACCTATTGTGCACTAGAGAAGTGGACCCTGTGCTGACTCAGGGCAAACTTGAGGTGGGCTGGGTGAAAGGCCAGTGGACCTGTGGATACATGAACCCTCACACAGCGAACACAGAAGAACTCCAGACAATATTCAGCTGTAATCTATTGCAGCCAAGTGGCCCATCCCACAATTGGGGAGTGACCTTCTTTTCACTCTGAACAGCTACATATGGTCTAATTGTCAGAATTTTTATAGAAGTCAGCAATTTCATCCTTATGGACTACATTCTCCTACCCTACTTATGATGGGGTTGCCTCAGTGATTTTGTTGGGACTGCTTGCTGCATCGGATACTACTCAATGTGAGTAAATGTGACACAATCTGGTCCTATTGCTTTGGCAGAAGGGTCATGTGCATTAGTAGAAGGAAGGACTGGAATGATGCCTATAGGTGGAAATTTCAAAAACACCCAAATCACTAAGAAGCAAAAATGCTCTTTAAAATCAATGGGACTTATTATCCTAAGTGACTTAAGCACTTTTGAAAATCCCTTGCTATGGGCCAATGCCTAGGGATGGGCTCTTGGGATCACATGATGAGACAAAAATCTCCTCTTTCATTTTTAGAAGTATGTATCTAGTCATCATGGCTATCAAGAAATGCTTGAAAATATGAATTTATAGCCCCAAATTGCCCTAATTCAGCCCTGATAGAAGGATGACTAGCCTGTGGTTCTCTTTGTCATCTCCTAGAGCACAGAAGTTAGGGCTGGAAAGGAGCTCCTGGATCATCTATTCCATTCCCATATGTTATCGCAGAATTCTCTTGTATACTAAACCCCTCAGTGCTGTAATATATGATTGATATTAATTAGGTTTGTGCAAAGTACTGCACTCCTCAACTTGAACTGAACCAGAAATAAATATATTGCTATATATTAACATTTTATTCGTTGAGAAGAAGAATAGGATGAAGGCACCTATGTGAAACCCACAGTACAAGCTTCAGATTGAATTAATGCCAGCAGTGCCTTGAGATTAATTTGGTTACTATGGGTACAGCATAAGAAATAGTATACCATAATGTAACTATGTTTACTGATTCATTTCTGGCATTAAAAACTAAAGCCACATTATATATGCAACAACAGTCTTTTCTTCCTTGGAAGAAGAAGGCGGGTACATTTTAGTAATTAAAGTGAATGTTGCCCTCTGAAAAGTGCGAATGCTCTACTGGAAGAAAAGCTGTTATTCTCCTTCAGGATCTGCCCCATCACATGTAGCAGAGTATGATATACCAAATGAGAACTGAGAAAAAAAAATCATCATCCCAGGAAGTTTCCAGTCTTCTACAGCTTCTTGTTAAGTCTCTTTTGTAACATGATGACCTCCATTTTTATATGCCATTCAAGTGTATTGGTCAAATGTCACTTTCTAACATCATGTTTCTTCGTATCTCATCAGTATGTAAGAGATGGAACAAGTTTTGCATCTTAAGATGTTGAAAGCTGGGTAATAATAAAATAATGCAATGAAAGTACCATATATTCAGAAAGCAATTATTTTAAAGGGTTTCAGTTTTGACATGCTTAGATTAAGCATGAAGCTTTTGTTTCATACACTTGCTGTCAAATATGTTGTTAAATACTGATACCACCTCCTAAGAGAACAACTTTTAAATTCCCAAATGCAAAGGGTAAGCACTAAATATTTTGGTAGATATATTATGCCATAATGTCTACTGCGTTGTTCTTAATACAAAGCGCAGTAGGGCTTAATTAAAAAGAGATTGTACAATCTATCACAAACCTGCATTAGGGATATGGATGCCAAGAAAATTAAGTTGTATAGGTGGTGATAATGAAATCGATTTTTTATTGAATAGTTTTTATTTCTATGGCTTTGTTTTCTGTTCTTGCCTCTTTGTCAACAGTTAAGACATTCTCCACCCAAACTCTTTGAAAGCTAATTGGAGTCCATTGCTTCTTTGTTTGCATATTTATGACCCATTTAAGTTATTTTGTTCATTTTTGATCTGTTAAAAAGCTTGATAAACTTTTGACTCAGAGAATCAGTGCAGAAGAGTATGACAGTAAACAAAGAAAAACAAGGCCTTCAGATCTTGTTTTTGCTAGTTCCTCCAAAGGAATATGCAGGTAACTACCAGCACAAAGTTTATTTTGATTTCCTGTAAGCAAAATTCACAGAAAAACTAAAAGGCACCAGGTACAACCTGAAATATTACTTCACTGACTTACCCCATAATAAGTAATGGTCTGGCATGAAAACCTGATAAACAGAGAGCAGTAATGAAGATGAAACTATACTTCTTGTAGTGTATGAGACAGTGAAGAATGTAAAATGGAAGTAAGAGTCTACAAAAACTGGGCCAGATTTATCCCTAGTGTAACTCCATCACCTTAAATTCCATTGACTTCTCAATTCCATTAGCACTCCAGTCATTGGAATTACACCAGGGATAAATTTGATCCTTTTTGCTAAAGCCAAGCACAGTTATTATACACAAAACAAAATGTCAGGAAATAGTCGTGTGCTCTGCCATGTAATAATTCCTCACCAAATAGTAAATCAATGTTGAATGTGCTGTTCGAGAAGTCCCATTATTAAATATTTAGAAATGGATCTGAAGCAAAGTAAACAATAAAACAGTAATGATTTGAATACATCCTTTCTTCTTTCCTCTCTCCTTTTTATACTTTAAAAAAGTTGGTGTCTTGCAAAACACAGAGCAGGGCTTTCCTAAGCAGAACTCTGGGATCAGCCAGCACAGCTTCATTTTCGTATCTTAAGTTCTCATGTTCAGTTTTGCCACAGTGTCCTTTATGCTGTGAACTCAAACAGCACAACAAAGAGGAAATACTGCTTTAAATGATCTTGCTGCTCGTCCTTAGTCCACATATTGCAATGCACTGCACATCGCAGCTAGCAACTCCTGTCGTGCTTTGGCGCAATATGCAACTTGGGATAATGTAATAGAGAAGACAAGCACATCACAAGGCACTGAAAGCCATAAGAAGCATAGAAAGCTTACATTTCTGGTATGCAGCAGTACAGATATTTGAAAGGTTAGGTTCTGTCTATTTTTAGCATTGGGACTGATCTAAAAATGAGGGTGATATAAAAATTACATTTCTCTCTCCTGGTTTATCAGAGATTTTGAACAAAATGTATGAAAGATACTGCTCTCTAAATCAGATGAGATTTTTTGAAGTAAAGCTGTGCCTTTTATTTAGAAGAGAACCTTTTATATCCTTGATTAAAATACCTTTACTGTCTATTTCACTGTTAGATGAGCATTTTTAGACTTTAGCAAAATTAAAGAAATATGACTTTCCTACTTATTGTTTGGGAAGATTTATTCCCCTGTGTAAATGACTTTTTAAAAAAAAATTGGTAAGGCATTTTCTCTGGTATAAAATAAATCTGAAGATAAATTATCTGTACTGGTTAATATCCCCTATCATTAAAATGGCTAAATGAAAATCAAACATGTTGTTATTTAGTACCTGCATCCCTTTCATGGGAGTCAAAAATGAACATGTATATTGGGCAGGAATTGCCAGCTATGCTACGATTTATAGCACTGTCCGGGGCTCGGATTAACCTTTACCATGTGTTTCCCCCACCCTATCCTAAAACTGTCAGCACTCTATCCCTAAAGTATATGTCTATGGTTGGTTTTGTACACTCCCATTCAGCTTTAAAAGAAAATCTGCAAACAATGTAACATTATCTTGAGCTGGAGCACAAACGTTTTTCCATTTCTTTGTAAACAGGGTTGCATATGAGAATGAAACAGCTGGAGATATACCTTCACAAAACCCTTGGGGATGCTTCTTAGTCATTTCTCCATTGTATGCAGTTTTGGTTTAATAAATTGGTAATAATATTATGATGAAGTGCTCTCTGGTTTTGGTTTGCTTACCTTTTTTTTTACTTGCAAGTTCCACTTGAAATTCATAAATTAAAATAAACTTCAAATTAAGCAGCTTCCTATTTTTGGCTGGGTGGTTGGTTCTTTTCTGGTGGGAGAGGAAAGGTAAATCTGTGAATATGAGTGAAAGACTGATGCTACAGCCATGTCCAGGGTTTGGTGCAGGCATTGTTTCTGCTCATGCATCTCAGTCCAGATCTGCTGTTTCAGGTGTGGAGTTCTATTAAGCAGAGAATGCAAATATTGCTGAATTGTGTCAGCTTGCCTGGGAGCTTTACAGTGGGGAAGATATTCACTAGGAACAAACATGAGACCAGCAAATTCATTTTACTTGTTGCCTGACATAGATTTGAACTTTAACTGGGTCTCCCTTATGGCTTATGATTTTGACATTGAAATGATGAAAGAGCAGACATACAGAAGAGCTTTCAGGATAGGGCTGGTACATATTTATGAAACAAGTAGCAAACATTAACCTATTATGGACATAGTCGATCTAAGATACGCAACTTCAGCTACGAGAATAGCGTAGCTGAAATTGACGTATCTTAGATCGACTTAGAATCACTTACTTCGCATCCTCGCGGCGCCGGATCGACGGCCACCGCTCCCCCGTCGACTCCGCTTCTGCCTCTCGCCCTGGTGGAGTTCCGGAGTCGACAGCATAGTGATCGGGGATCGATCCGGCGGGTAGTGTAGACATGACCTAAGCTGGTGCCAGCTGCTGAATGGGATAAATGTCTTCTACCCTTTCCACACTCTTTCCTTCCCCATACTTGCTTACTCAGAAGTCAGGCACAACTTGGCCCTTTATATGGTGCAAAATCAGATTTTTAATTCCCGTTGTTTTTGTATATTGTATTTTCCTTTGTGCTCATAAAAACCATATCTATGCCCCATATTACAACAATTAGGTCAAATGACTACCATGTAGAATTATTACCACCTTATACTTTGTTTTAATATAAAAAATGCCAAGAGCGAGGCCCAAGAAAAAAGGCTGACTCAGTTCCACGGAGCTCTGTCTGAGGAAGTTTTTATTTGAACATGAGAGATGTGTCGGTAAGGCTGTCTGTCATCTCTAGTTTATTAACAAAAATTGCTAGGAGGCACTAAAGCTGTCCACTGCCTTTCCCTCTGTTCCTTCACTCAAAGGTGCTTCATTCACGTTGACTTTACTATAGCTGTTTTGTGTAAAACAAGACTTGATTTTAGAGCATTTAAAGGTTACTGTTCTTTTCAGTACTGGGCTGTGTACACTCCAGTGAAACCATTTTCCTAGCCATTTTACAGAACAGACAAAGTTAGAAAGCTATGTGATGTCCCCCCCCCATTAAATACAGTAATGCTTTGAAGTGGAGCTGGTAGGGAAGGGTGTCGTGCTCGCCCGTAGCAATGGGAACTTCCCAACATTTTGGTTTGTGCTTGGAGATCCCAGCCCCATGAACAAGTGACCACGTTGCAAAATCATCTCCAAAACTGAGTCGAATTGGCACTCCTATCAGCAGAATGGTCAAGAATTGAATGGCTACTGAGCCTGAGCTGTCCTTTACAGTCCGGAGTTGAGGTCTGGATGCTTCCTCTGCTATCACCCATCCTGTAGATATACCAAGCACTCAATTTCTATGGTTTTTAAACTCATCCTTTGCAAGCACTACCTTTGCATACACACATTTTTTTTAAAGAAACAAAAATGTACATAACTGTATGCTTCCTATACAATAACCCTTCCCTATAAGTCAGGGGTGGGCAAACTTTTTGGCCCGAAGGCCTCATTGGGGTTGCAAAACTATATGGAGGACCGGGTAGGGAAGGCTGTGCCTCCCCAAACAGACTGGCCTCTGCCCCCTATCCTCCCCCTCCCACTTCCTGCCCCCTGGCTGCCCCCCTCAGAACCCTCGACCCATCCAACCCCCCCTGCTCCTTGTCCCCTAACCGCCCCCTCCCGGGACTCCCGCCTCTAAGTGCCTCCCAGGACCCCATCCCCTACTCCCTGTCCCCTATCCACACCCCTGCCCCCTGACAGGCCCTCCGGAACTCCCACTCTATCCAACCCCCCCCCCCGTGCCCCTTCCCCTGACTCCCTATCCACACCCCCGCCCCCTGACAGGCCCCCCCCCGGACTACCATGCTTATCCAACTCCCCCTGATTCCCCGTCCCCTGACCGCCCCCCCCAGAACCTCCTGCCCCTTACCCAGGCCCAAGCCCCCTTACCATGCCACTCAGAGCAGCATGTCTGGCCACCAGACACGCTGCTGCACTGCCCTGTAGGAGCGCGCAGCCCTGCTGCCCAGAACGCTGCCCTCAAGGCAGCATGTCTGCGGGGGAGGGAGGACAGCAGGGGAGGGGATGCGGGCTAACCTCCCTGGCAGGGAGCTGAAGGGCCAGGCAGGATGGTCCTGCAGGCCGAAGTTTGCCCACTTCTGCTATAAGTACTACCTGTAGAAGGCAGCATTTCTCAACTGTTATGTCAGCTGTATATGAACATATGTCACGTCGAATCAGTGAAAATGGCAGCATGTCCAGTTCAAATATGTGACATCTCAGGAGAGAGGAAAATGCATAACCCTATAATGGTTTGTTAGAGAGGTTTAGCCAAGTCCTCATAGACTAGTTCAAATGCACCCTGAGCACACCAGGGACTCTTTAATGTGCAATAATGCAAAACTTTAAATGATGCCCATTTTATGTCTGAGTGGGTGGATATGGGGCTCTTTAGATGATATCTATGAAAATGGTGTTATGCTCCCCTTTAGAAATGTACAGAATTAATTTGCCTTGGAGAGCAACCCATCTAAACATAGATTTAATATTGTTAATAGTCATATGTTAGTATTTACAGTACCGAGCACCAATAGTGTACCCAGCATTGTACAGATACAGAGGGAGTCAGAGTCCCTGCCAAAAAAGCTTAACTCTTAAAACACCCTACACCTTAAGAGTACTTTAGATGAGAATGTTAGAACAGTCTTAGCTCCTAAAAAAATTACCCCAGGGTTACAGCAAGGTACCTAGTATGCCCCATATGATACCAGATACTGGGCTTATCCTACTTAGGCCCTGCTCAGAACAAGTCAGAAAAATATTGCTCATTGAACAGAAGTTTCTAGAAGTTACTATGAGAGCTTAAGGGAAATTAACTTACGACTAATGCTAATAAATGTAACCAGGAGAATCTGGATGGGATTTTCCAAAGCACTTACGAGAGTTAGGAGCACCAGTCTTATCCCTTAGGTGCTTTTGGAAATCCCACCTCTGGAACTGTTGCCTGGCTGTTTCTTGTATTGAAAGAGCAATTGCACACACGGAAAAGTGCAATAACAGTAAAGTGTTCAGCCTGCTGTATGGAAATGGTGCTTTTGAACACTTGGGGCCAGACTGAGTGGGAATGCAATTGAAGAGCTTGCAAGACACCTGCCCCTAGTACTCACAGTCAGTCTCTCGTGCTTCCTAGGGACTTAAGAAAAATGGATTTTTAAAAGAGAAAAATAACTCAGTGATTCCCATCCCATTGCTGTAACAAAGAGGTATCAACAGCGATCTGTGGCCCCAGTCCTGCAACAGACTCTATGCAGGCAGTTTCCTGTGCTGGTATAGAGCACCACTGACCACAGTGGAGCTCTGCTCAGGCATAAGAGTCTGCTCATGTGCAGCAAGTTGTGAAACTGGGGTCTGTCTTCCTTACTAGCAGGAATTTCCTGGTCTCCCCCTCCCCGAAATCTGCTCTCAACCCCTTATAAAGGTTTCTATACGAAACTGACTCCTTTATGTGGTTCAGCCTCTCCAAACTGAAAAATTCCAAGCTCGCAGGTGTGATATAAGAAAATGGGTACATTTCTTTAGAGATTAGTTTTTCTTTAAAACAGTGATACTGGAATGAAAGACATTGGTCGTACTACTTTTAACGAGGCTGACAAACTGGGTTTGTTTGTTTTTTTTTGCTGTTTATAGTGAATATAGGTTCTGGAAAAACATGTGTTCCAAAAGTTGGGAAAAATCTCTTATAACAAGCATATTTCTATACAGTCAATTTTTTGGTGGTGACAAATCCCTTACTCCTGTCTTGTTTTAATAATATTCACTAATAAATAATTTCATAATGTTTATTAAGGGGAGATTTCAGAAATGCCAAAGATAGTGAGGAGTCTAACTTTCAGTAGGATTTAGGCACTTTTGAAAATCTTCCCCAAAACTTTCAGTCATAAAGGGCCATGACTGTGAAACCCATACTCCCACTGATGAGCACGTAATCTGGTAACTGTTCATCTTCAGGGCAGTGGGGTTACTCATGTCTGTAAGTATTTATCAGTGTGAGTAAGGGCTGTATAGTTGGGCTCAAAGTATGTGAAAGTATCTGTTTTTAGACCCGATCTTGATCAAACTCCCATTATCTTCAGTGGTGGAGGCCTGAGGCCATTGTACCAGTATTGGAGATAGACAAAGATCTTTTACCCATTTTTGACTCTCTGGAACGTCACAGGTTCAAGATGTTATTGGGTTCTGGTTCTGCTTAGAGCCGACTGGTAGGACAAAGGAGCAGAGAAGAAAAAAATCGAACAGGGCAAAAATGCAGCACATGGCTGGAAGAGTGGTAAACAAATGCAAAGTGAAGAGGGGTAGAGAGAACATTGCTAATAAAAAATTAATACAGTATGTATACTTTATAGAGGACACCCATTTGTGCTAACTTAGCTTCTGAGCAGTGTTCTTCTGTCCTTTATACAAAGCACAGGCTTATCTTACATTAAAAAAAAGTTAGAGACTAACCAATTTATTTGAGCATGAGCTTTCGTGAGCTACAGCTCACTTCATCGGATGCATACTGTGGAAACTGCAGAAGACATTATATACACAGAGACCATGAAACAATACCTCCTCCCACCCCACTCTCCTGCTGGTAATAGCTTATCTAACGTGATAATCAACTTGGGCCATTTCCAGCACAAATCCAGGTTTTCTCACCCTCTGCCCCCCCCCCCCCAAACTCACTCTCCTGCTGGTAATAGCCCATCCAAAGTGACCACTCTCTTTAAAATGTGTATGATAATCAAGTTGGGCCATTTCCAGCACAAATCCAGGTTTTCTCACCCCCCCACCCCCCTCCAAAAACCACACACACAAACTCACTCTCCTGCTGGTAATAGCTTATCCAAAGTGACCACTCTCCTCACAATGTGTATGAAAATCAAGGTGGGCCATTTCCAGCACAAATACAGGTTTTCTCACCCCCCCCCCACAAACTCACTCTCCTGCTGGCAATAGCTCATCCAAACTGACCACTCTCCTTACAATGTGCATGATAATCAAGGTGGGCCATTTCCAGCATAAATCCAAGTTTAACCAGAACGTCGGGGGAGGGGGGTGAGAAAACCTGTATTTGTGCTGGAAATGGCCCACCTTGATTTTCATACACATTGTGAGGAGAGTGGTCACTTTGGATAAGCTATTACCAGCGGGAGAGTGAGTTTGTGTGTGTGGTTTTTGGAGGGGGGTGGGGGGGTGAGAAAACCTGGATTTGTGCTGGAAATGGCCCACCTTGATTATCATACACATTTTAAAGAGAGTGGTCACTTTGGATGGGCTATTACCAGCAGGAAAGTGAGTTTGTGTGTGTGTGTGTGGGGGGGGGGGGGCGGAGTGTGAGAAAACCTGGATTTGTGCTGGAAATGGCCCAAGTTGATTATCACTTTAGATAAGCTATTACCAGCAGGAGAGCGGGGTGGGAGGAGGTATTGTTTCATGGTCTCTGTGTATATAATGTCTTCTGCAGTTTCCACGGTATGCATCCGATGAAGTGAGCTGTAGCTCACGAAAGCTCATGCTCAAATAAATTGGTTAGTCTCTAAAGTGCCACAAGTACTCCTTTTCTTTTTGCAAATACAGACTAACACGGCTGTTACTCTGAAACCTAAAAAAAAGTTGTATGACTCCTGGGGCAGGTAGCAAAAATGAGTTTAAATTCCATGAAAACTGGTTTGTAAACTGTAACTTGCTGAGAATCTAACACGTTGTTTGTGATTTGTAAAACCTAATGGTTTGCTCATCATTAGACTGTAGCATCTCCTCTGATAAAGTAGCTAAATCTGTTGCATATCAGCAACATACAGTACTTGTGTGTGTGTGTGTGGGGGGGGTAAGTACAGTTCCCTGTTCATCAGTGGTATAGGTGAAGTAAGTTGGGCCAAATTTCTCAAAAGTCAACTCAGATTTTGGATGCCTCAGTTTTTGAATGTGCAACTGGAGACAACTTACGATGTTTGAAGAGGGACACCCAGAAATGAAGGAAACTAAAAGCAGTGGCCACTTTGGGAAGTTTGAACCATAGAGAGGAGGTGAGGGCTAAAGGGACCAAAAGGACAAATGGTATGGGTGAGAGAAAAGGGTATTAGGAGAAAGAGACTGAGTGAATGATGTGTGCAGAAAAAGATTGCGGGACTAGAGATAGGATCCTGGAAGAAGAAAAGGCAGAATTTTGGAAGCACAGCGAAGCAGAGATGGCATGCTCGGGAAGCAGAGGAAGAGAAATGGCAGTCAACAGGGTGCTGGCCTCCTGAGGGGGGGGTCGAAAACAGTGCCAAGGAGGCCTGAAGTCTTTACCATAAGATCTCTCTGACTGAGGAGATCTTTTGTTTCACATGATGCTGTAGGGCAATCTAATTAGTTTGAAAAGTCTACTTGTAATGAGTGTGTCCTCAGTAACTGCCTAGGAAACACATTTGTTCAGCTTTTAGCATTTACAAAGCATTAGGGGTGAAAGTCACTGAAACTAGCACAGAGAGGTGTAAGAATCCAGGTTTCCTCAGGGGGAGAGTAGCTTTAATTTCTACTGTCAGCATCCATTAGAGGCTGCGTATTCATGTGTAAAGACTGCACAATTATATGAACCCATCTTTTACTTTGGTGTCGCCTCCGTAAGCTACCCACCTGTTGGAAGGCAGTTTGTGGCCATTGCCTGCTTCCTTGATAGATGTTGGTCTGCCAGCGCTCTTTGCTCTGCATGAACAATAGGAGACTCTAATCCCATAATTTAAAACCCATTGTTTACACAATTGCTTATGATCACTTCAAAACTATTTTCTATCATGATATACTATTGGAACTTTGTTTTGCATTACATATATGGTTGGTTACAAACCATGTTTAAGGACATTGATAAAAGATATCTAATGGGCAAGTTCATGGTAAAATTTGAGCTAGGCAGGTCTTTAAAAGGTAAGCCTCTCCATAACAGACTGAGAACCCTTGTTTAAACCATGTGATCTAGAATCGTGCTGGAAAAATGGTTTTCAAGTACAGTTTGGTCAGAACATTCCTTGACATCCATTCTGGAAAATTGTTGCTGCAAGAATAGGTCAAGCCAGTGTGTGGACAGGCCTTTAGTAAAGCGCTATACTATTATTAGTTGTTGCTGGTACATTATGGGAAAGTTCTCCCATCTCTAAAGCTAGTATGAAATCACCACAGAGGTTACAGTTTGTATTTATCAGTTAACTTGCTAATTTGAAGCAAACGTAGTGAGGTGGAATTGTAGAAAATAGAAACAACACGAGCAGGTCAAAATATCCAAAACAGCAATATACAAATGTTCCAGTGTAAATACATTTCTATAAAAGGTGTGAATGGAACTTAAAAAAAATGATGGATTCTGTACAGTCAATGAACACAATTATAAGTAGGTATTGAAGGAGAATATTCCACCAAGCATGGATCCACTGATAATAATTAATAAGAATCTACTCCACTTCAGTCAGTCGGGTGCCCAACATTATTTCACAGTTGACTGTTCTGAGGGTAGAGGTAATGACCTTTGCCCCAGATCTTAATAATTTACTGCAGTTTTATCATTAAATCAGCATATAATTGGGAAGGAAATTAGGTTTTTTTCATGGTGAGAGCCAAGTAATACCGTTAATTTAATCATTTGTAGGAAAAGGCTTTCTGTAGTCATAGGGTATTTTGTTGTGGGTTTTTTTAATTAAGTAAAGTAGAAACAATGTCACTTTTTGTCATTCATGTTTGATGAAAATATGACAGTGTGATGCAATTTGCAACTTAAACACAAGCAGGGAAATCTGTACTTTTTTTCAAATCTGGCAATGATAAATTGTCAAATAAGCCAAATGTTTTCCTGTGACTTGTTACAATTTTTGGAATGCATTTAGTATCTGAAAAATAACCTCTTGCAGCCTCTTTTTGTCTTTTCTCTCAGCAAAATCTCTGTAGCTTGATAATAACTACATTCATTTAGCATTTAGAATAATCAAGTTTGCAAATAACTTAACAATGAAAATGAATATTTCATAGCAAGGAGAATGACCAATTACGGTTTTGTGACTATAACTAGCAGGACAGCATGACTCATATCTAGCACTTATATTTTGCAAACTAGGCTTTTGAATACAGCTAATTAAAAAGAGACAAAGACACAACTTTTTTAAAAATGAAAAGGCAGGTGGAGATGGTTAAACAAGACCTTTATTTTTTTCTGTTGTGGGAAATGTTCTGCAGTTATGTTTGGTACCTTCAGTTTGTTATGTATTCAGTGTGTAGTTTCATCATAAACCAGTTGCACCTGCAGCAGCTCCCATTGTCTCAGGGAGAGAGCTGTAAAAGGCTTAAAGAAGAAACACTTCTGTTAATAGCATGTCGTGTTTTCACATGACAACGAGAGCATTCTTGTTTTTAAACAGAAAATGCACAGCCCAGGTCAGCGAGGTTGGAATACAGTGTTTATACAAAAATGCACCCTAAGGCAGCACTGAGGAAATACTACTTATATGAAAATGGAGACAGGAATCCGAGCAGTTATGGACAGGACTACAACAGTTGTATTCAATAACATTGTTTTCCAGGAGGGCTGTGTGAGAAATGGAAATGATTATAGAGAAGAGCTGAAAAAAGAAATCTATATTTCAGTGGGAGCAGGATCAGGCCCCTTGTTTGTAGTAGATGCTAAATAAGTAAAGGACTGTGTTTGCACTGATGTTTGCAGCATCACTGTGAGATACAGTCTGTGTAGATGTCTTTGTTTGTAAAAAAAAAAAAATTGGCTCCAGTAGTTATTGATCAGAAGTTTCTAATATATCACAATTTAAAAAAAAATACTCCACGAGGTATAAAATGACTAGTAAAAATTAATCGTGCAGTAACTTTTTACACACCTCTCTAATAGCATTTCCAAACTAAACAGCACTAGTTAGCCAACCCGAAGTAGCCCACTTAGAATCAAGGTATTTAAAAAATACATGCTTTACCGCATATGAGAGTTCCTTCATGGTTGTCTTTGTAACAACTACAGCTTTGTCTGTTGCTTGTTTTGGAAAAAAAAAAAGAAATTAAAAAAAGATTGTAGGGGATTTGAGTTATATGGCAGCAGCACAAGTTAGGGGGTGTGGCATCAAAGTCTGATTTTAATCCCAGTGTGGTGCTGCAGACTCAAGGGCCTGAGTGGGGTTTTTAGAAAGACTGACTCCACTGAAGCCTTGGGTCTGCCTCTGGCTCGTGACGTCACTAGTTTCAGCAGCCGCACCAGAAGGCTGGGTGAGTGACAGCCCAGCCTACTTTTTAAATAGCTTTGTCACGTGACTGGGAACAGTAGTAAGACAGGTGCCTTCAGTTCACCCTCAGTAAGGGTCTAGTTGCCTGTGCAGGAGTGTGTGCTCTGTGTGAGGCTGTGGATTGCAGTTTAAAAGCTACACTGCTGTCATTCAGGAGCTGGATGGCGTGGGACATGTGCAACCAGGACTCTGTATGGAGTGATATAGAGGTGAGCTTTGCATTATGAACAGAGTGAGAATTGTCTTGTGTGCAACCCCTTCTGGAAGTAATTCGTTTAAATGGAATAATTATAAAAGTATACTAGAAATCATGTGTTGGAAAGAAGTCTGAATCGTATGTGAACTTTGCTAATTTAAGGTTACTTTATAATGCCTTGAGCAAATCACAGCTTAGCTGCTGTCATCAGTATCTCCTGCAGTTGGAAACTATTTTCATGTGCCTTTGGCTCGCTTTCCAGTCATATGCAATATTTATGCTCTAAGATAGTGATATGAATCAGTGTCTGAAGTCTTTCCAGTGGCATTTAGTGGCCTGGTTGGAAAAATGCCATGTCTATTTATAATTAGATTAAGACTTTTTAAAAAAAGTTAAAATTAATCAGTGGTTTCATATTTTGATTTTTGTTTGGTTTTGTGTTTTGCTATGCTCTGTTCAGGATTTTTCTCATTTATCACTTGCAGAATTGACACACACAAACTGAGAAAGATGAATATGATGTTGTTGCCTTATTGTTTTAAATTCCTTTAAAACAGGGTACTGGAAATAGATGTTACTTTACTTCTGATTATTGAACTGGATTATAGTATTGCAGTTAAAATGTTCCATAGGACGAGGTTCTCAGTTAATCCAAGTAGTCCAGCAAATAGTTAAATCCTACTGTACAGCAGAGACAACAGGATGAACCATGAGAATAGAGTTTATGCGGGACTATGTGAGCTGCTGCTGCTGCTGCTGCTGCTTCTATAAAAATAGATGGCAATACATCAAATCCACAGCTTCTGCTGGCTACAGTTCATAAAGGAAAAAAGCAAGCAATTCCCTGGTAATCTCTGGAGTATAATGTGAGGTTTGAGGATTTCTGCATATTTGCATTCTGCAAAATGGAGCCTTATCTGAAAGTTCTGGCAACTTGTGAAGCAAAGGAAACTTTCTTTGGACCCAGTTGAGAGGAATCCGAAAGACAAACCTGCTCAAAGGAACTGACCCTCTGACGACAAGTTTGGAATAAGTACTTAAAATCCTCCCCTTAGACATCTCTTAAATAAGATGCATGTATGGTGCAGAGATACACATCTAAGTGAAAATGTGCTGGTGTTCTCTGTTTGTACGATTACATTTTTCCTATCTATTAAGGCATGTATCGGATTCTTAACTCTTTTTGTCGTGTTTTCAATATTTGCAGCACACCATTGTATCCACTGATTTCTGTTTGCATATTGTAATTGCTCTTATCTTGTTTTGATTTCTTGGTAAAATAGAATAGATATGGATAATTCATATGTCCTGTAGCTATTATAAGTCAAGGCTGTAAGTGGATGACTTTCTGGCTCCAAAGTTCTAATTGTTTCTGAGTAGCTGGAGTATCCTGTGGGTTGTTGTCTGGCTTATAACGTGGGTCTCAGCTGCTGTAGCTTCATTTTTCCATCCATGTATTATTCTTAATGCTGCTAGGATTTGATTGAGGAACCAGCTTATATGGAAATATTGGAGATTTATTTTAATCATCAGAGTTCCTGCAGTAATTTCAAGCTAGTAATGGAATAGATCATTTATAGCAATCATTTTTTTCACAGAGGAAAAAAGGGTTGATCTTAATATTAATTGTGTGGTGGATGGATTAGCTGTTGGTAGATTTTTACCAACTGGCTCTTTCATTTTACTTTGTATAGCGACATAGTAGTGGCTGCATGCTGCTTTGGCTCTGGGGATCACCTTTATGATCTACAGTATTACAAGCAGCAGGTACTGTAGGCAGCTTTCATATTTTGAATTGTTAATGTTTGTTGTCAATTTAAAATGCATTATACCCTCTTGCACGTAATGACAGGCTAGCATGTTGCTTAATAAAGGCCTGCGTCCCTATAGCTGATCAGAATCCCCAGTGTTTCACTGTTTCATGAAGGTGATGTACAGTCAGGTTGCAAAGATTGATAGAGAGAATCTGCATGGCGCACATTCTATCAAATCTGTCATTCTTTACTGGGTTCATCCCCTTGCTGTTTCAACAAACTTATTAAAAATACAAAGATTATTTTTACGTTAATATAATTAATGTGGCACAAGTCCAGTCTTTCTTTTTTTTTAATTTACCTTCAAAGGCACAAAGACATCTAAAAGGTTAAAGAAGAATTATACTTAATTATAATGATTCATTATCATCAGTGCAGTTAAGGTAATTTATTGTTTGCTCCCTAACAAAGAAAAAAAAGTCTGTTGGGGTGAAATAATACACAATAATTAACCTTTTGTGTTTAGCAACTACTCTATCCTCTTAAATCTTATTATAAAATTAAGGATATAGTTGTGAAATAACTGTCATACCTGTGAAAAGACAGTGAAATGTGTTATGGCAATGCAGGCACACCTGTTACAGATGTAAAGGCAAAGAGTAAATATCAACATGTCAGATGAGGACAATTATAGGACTTGGAGTGTTAAACCTGACATCATCCAAAAGCCAAATATAAATTAATAACAGGAACACTTGCTACTAATGTGTCTCAGATTAGAAGCATAATGCCATATTCAGAAACATTGATTTTATTATCATGTCAACATTGGCAAGAGCATGTGTACTTCATTTCAGCTGTTACATTTTTTAAGTGACATTGCCGTCATTATAGACAAATGAAAGCTGCAATGGACATTTTTTACACAGCTGTTTATATTGCTTAGAATGCCCATTGCAGGACTTTCACAATGCATATTACTACAGCCCTAAGATGTTTAAGTAGGTGATGTACAGAGTGAAGCTATTTTTACAAACGAAAGTAGTAACAGATCAGCAGGATACTTTAGAAGTCTACGGCATCAGTTTTAAGCCAGTGACCTCCACAACACAAACCTGGGAATGATGCTGAGAATCTACCTTTTCAGTCAAAAACTAGATTATCCTTTAATGAGATCACAGATTTCATCTGTGCATCAAAAAAAGGTCATCTTGGCATTATAAGATTGCTGCTGGAAGGTTATGTCAGTGCTAGAAAATGGGGAAGCTTTTTAATTTCTTTTTCTTTGCAGTTTTTCTGTGGCCAAAATAAAAAGAAGTAAATTTCATTGTACAAAATTTCACCTAAGCAAGGCCTTGGCCTGTTGAAGTTCCAAGCCCTCTTAAATAACCGGAAGAAAAGCAATTGATATTTCAAAGGCTCCCCTTGTATTCCCTAGGTTCCTTTGCCCCTTGGCCTATTGTATAATTGTCTTGTAGTATCCTGATAGACTAGTGGAAGTTGCAGAGCCGGCTCTAGGCACCAGCAAAACAAGCAGGTGCTTGGGGCAGCACATTTCTAGGGGGGGCATTCCGGCGCTGGCCATGCTGCCCCTAGAAATGAACCCCCGCCACCCCAGCTCGCATCTGCTCCGCTTCCGCCTGCTCCCCTGAGCGCGCCGCACTGCTTCACCCCCCTCCCTTCCTCCCAGGCTTGCTGCGCGAAGCAGCAAGCCTGGGAGGGAGGAGAAGCCGAGCGGCGGCGTGCTCGGGGGTGGTGGAGCGGAGGTGAGCTGGGGCGGGGAGCCGTTCCTCTACCCCTGTGCCCCCCTTACTTCCTGCGCTCCCTCCCCCACCCTCGCTCACATCCACTCTGCCTGCTCCCCTGAATGCGCTACCTCTCCCTTGCCTGAGACAGAGGGGGGAGAAGTGAAGCGGCGGCTTGTTCAGGGGAACAGGCGGAGCGAAGGTGAGCTAGGGTGGAGGGTTGCGGGGGGCGGGGGAGCCGCAGGAAGCAAAGGGGGGGAAATGCAGCACGCCTGGGGGAGGAGGCGGGACCTGGAATTTGGGGAAGGGATCAGGAAGGGGCGGAGCCGGGGGCAAGGGAGGGCATGAAAAAAAAGCGGGATGGCAAAAATCCTAGAGCTGGCTCTGGGAAGTTGCATGGTAAATTATAGCCTTTAGCAGCTGGACTGAGTCTGCTGACTCTGTTCCTGGTTCCCAGAGTGTTGCTCACCATTATGCTGCTGCATATAGCCCATGCAGTGTAGACTTACAAAGATTCCTAGCTACAAAAATCTCTATGAAATTTATTTTATTTAAACATAACTTCAGCTCTCTCATATCACTGCAAAAGGCAGCATTTTCAAGAGCAGCATAACAAATAGTGAGTCATCCACATCAGTGGGCATGGTAAAGTTATTGCCCTACAAACCTACCTTTTTAGATGGTGGTACTTCTGGGACTGACTTTGTTCAGAGTTGAACCTAGTAGATCATTCAAATTGCCCAATCAGCTAACTGGAGTCCAAGAGTTTCTGAGGTCTGGATTTTCTGTTTGGTCCATCCTTACCATTAACACAAACTGATAAAGCTAGAAACAATCAATTAAAGGCAATGGTGAAAACCCATTCTCAACTGGCTTTGTTATGGCTTTTAACCACTTAATTGCTGGAACTGCCAGTTGCCTCTGTACAGAAGAACTCTCCACCTTTCTTTCCAATGATGTATATGGGGCAGCAGTGAAAGGAGCTACACCATTGGTTATCACTGAAGGTGTGGACTTCAATTGTGTATTTCCTGGTTTCTGTTAATAATGAAAAAATGGTTCAGGTGGTATTTTTGAATTAAAGTTTCTGTTTTAGGGTAGAAACATAGTATGAAAGTGTGTATTTTTTTTTGCCCTCCATTGATACCTAAAATGACTGATCCTGACATACTAAAGAAAATATTCTGGGTATATATTAATGAAATTGATATTCTGCTGGTCTGTACTCTATTTCTAAGGTATGCAAAGGACGACATTCACACTAGCGAAGAAGGGCCACACACTTTAGTCCCCTCCCCTTAGTCCCTTAATACTGGGCTTAAATGTTGCCTCTGCTCTACGATGAATTTCCCCAGCAATGACAGGAGGCTGGGACAAGTGTAGCATTGTGCTGACTGGGCAGGCCAGAGGAAAGCTCCCTCTTGGTGCTTCTGAGATCACTGCTGCTTACAGACCGTAAGTCTCTTAGACACAGCAGTGTACACACGTACAACCAGCACAGCCACAGGTTGGAAGACCCCATAAACTAACCATGACTGCTATAGCACTTGGCAGGGGCATGAGGTACACTTCATGATTTGCTTACTATGAGGACAGTATTTTAGAACTAGGTTGTTAAAATCTGTGCAGCCCCTGAGGGTGCTGATAAGCCAGAGCCTTTGGTACATGGGTATAGACGTGCATGACCTGTGGCAGGCAGGCACAGTGTCTCCGGGAGCTTTGGGAAGTGAACAGTGTAGCACCTACTGCTGTATCCTTCAACAGGGTGCAGTACATGTGGCCGTCAACATCTTGACTGACCCAAGGGATTAAACCAAGGCCATATAGAGCTGAAAGCATGAACCTCTACAGCTTGAGGTGCAGATCTAGTCTGTATAGCTGGCAGCTGTAACAGACTCACATCTTCTGTGGTTTGGGCATAGAGGAGGATGCATAAAACACACTGACCAGTTGGTTACCCATTCACTCCCACCCGCGCTGATTCCTTTCTGCTGGCCGGGACAGAAAAGAGTCTTGGCAGTCCTTGTTTGGATTTCTAATGCTGCAGATGCTAGACACTCCAGGGCGCAGAAGAAAAAGGATAAAGAAAAAAGTAGTGACCACTTTGCTCACCTGTGCAGGCTAGTCACAATCTAACACTCAGTGTGTCTTTCTAAAAATGAGATTAACTCTAGTGACCTGCTTTGTGGAAGTGAGTGACTTAATCAAGGCTTAATTCTCATCCATGCAGTTATGGTTAACACATTCTGGTGATTAATGAAAGTGTGTGTTTCTGTACTTCTCCCTGCAGTGTGCTGCTCTGGTTGGTGAAGACCAGCCTCTTTGCCCAGATCTCCCAGAACTTGACCTCTCTGAACTAGATGTGAATGACTTGGATGCAGACGGTTTTCTGGGTGGACTCAAGTGGTACAGCGACCAATCAGAAATCATTACCAATCAGTACAGCAATGAATCATCAAATATATTCGAGGTAAGGGAAGTGGATGCAAAAGTATATTTCAGGTTGCTTCATGTTTTTACCAGGTGGAATGACAATCTTCTAATAAAAAAGAGCCAATAGATGCTGAAGTACAGCTGTGACGTCTGTTATAGCCTCCCTCTGACACCCTTAATCCTCATGATCAAAACCAGACCTGTTATCTGGAGAGAAGAAATGCTTGGAAAGAATTAAGTGGAATTCTGATTTCTGGAATGAAAGTGCTGAAGAGATACCAGGTTACACTATGGCATAACACTGAGATATTGCAAAATAGTCTGTTGCAAAGAAAAACAAAAGTTGAAACCTGTTTGTCGTCTTCCACGTTCATTTCGCAGAAACAAACGCAGTGGAATACAGCATCGATTGATGGCTCTTTAATATTTTATAGGTTAGTAATTATTATTACACCTACAGGTCCCAAACAGGCCCCAATTGTGCTATGTGATATGCACATATCGAAAAGTCCTTCCACTCTAAGTACAAGATGAGACCATAGGTGAATGCAACAAACAGACTGTGGGGAGCACAGCATCAGAGTCAGATTATTCTGATTAGCATAATAAGCAGTGGTCATAGCACGCCAACTGACTAGTCACTTATGTGTGTTTTATAGACATAATGGCAGAGGGCAGTCTTAAGGAGAGAACTGAGGGATTTCAGGAGAGATTTAAATGCCCTCTTTAAAATACTGCTGTGGGGGTCAAGGTATATAAGAGATGGGCTATGCCCTCTTTGCCTCAACCACTAATTCTCCTTTCCTGTGTAAGACCTCAAGATTCTCCACTGCTTAATTCTCAGACAACCATGCCCCTCTTGAACCCTAATCTTCTTTCCTCCTAGATGGTAGTAAATGCAGTAGATCATCCTCTGGCTTGGAAATTGGGCAATAGTACATTTGATAGCTGGCAGGAAGACCTTGGGCAACAATAAGCTATCACCCCTGCTTCACCTCTGCCTAGCAGATCACAGATGATCACAGACCAGAAGCATTCCTGGTCCACTTACTTGGGGGAATCCCCAGAATAAAGACTGTTAAATTTAATACCTGTCAAATACTAAATGCTTCAATAAGGTAAAATGCATTTGGAGGTGAAATACAGACTTTATGAAATACTCTGAGCCAAAATCAGCTATTACTTATGCTGGCATAACTCAACTGCAGCAAATTAACTTACTCTGGATGAACACTGATGTCACTGAGAGCAGAAACTGGCCCTCTGAGTCTGGTCTTTCTATCATTCACACTGGTGTAATTCAGGAGTAATTTACTTCAAGTCTATAGGATTATAGTAGTATAAAACCAGTGTAAGTGGAGCAGAAGCCCGTTCTCTGTCTCCAAGGGAAATTTTTTGAAACATTCTGTATTCTGAAGTTTTGTGAAACTTCAAAATGTTGTGTCTTGTGCTTAAGTTTCAGTCATAGTAAGTAAGTGACACATGTTATAATCAAGTAATTGGGCTGCTCTATTATAGTATTCTTATAGGTCAGTATGGGAAGGAGTTAATAACATTTGTAAGCAAGGTTAAATTGGGTTATATCAGAGAATTAATGAGTTAGAACTTCTGCTTCCAAATAAATCACTAAAAACCAAATGTATAGACCTCTTTCATTGGCTGAAGTAAAATCAGCAAAGGATTATATTCAGTGTTGATAAATGCAAAGTAATGCACATTAGAAACATGATCTCCACTATATATATAAAATGATGGGGTCGAAATTAGCTGTTGCCACTCAAGAAAGAGATCTTGGAGTCATTGTGGATAGTTCTCTGAAAACATCCACTCAACGTGCAGTCAAAAAATGAACATAATGTTCGGAATCACTAAGAAAGGGATAGATAATAAGACAGAAAATATCATATTGCCTGTATATAAATCCATGGTATGCCCACATCTTGAATACTGTGTGCAGACGTGCTCGTCACATCTCAAAAAAGATATATTGTAATTGAAAAAGGTTCAGAAAAGGGCAACAAAAATGATTAGGAGTATGGAGCATCTGCCATATGAGGAGAGATTAATAAGACTGGGACTTTTCAGCTTGGAAAAGAGACGACTAAGGGGGGATATGATAGAGGTCTATAAAATCATGACTGGTGTGGAGAAAGTAAATAAGGAAGAGTTATTTACTCCTTCTCATAACACAAGAACTTGAGGTCACTAACTGAAATTAATAGGCAGCAGGTTTAAAACAAACAAAAGGAAGTATTTTTTCACACAACACATGGTCAATCTGTGGAACTCCTTGCCAGAGGATGTTGTGAAGGCCAGAACTATACAGGGTTCAAAAAAGAACTAGATAAATTCATGGAAGATAGGTCCATCAATGGCTATTAGCCAGGATGGACAGGGTTGGTGTCCCTCTCCTCTGTTTGCCAGAAGCTGGGATTGGGCGACACAGGATGAATCACTTGATGGCTTCCTGTTCTGCTTATTCCCTCTGGGGCACCTGGCATTGGCCACTGTTGGAGGAAAGGATACCGGGCTAGATGGACCTTTGGTCTGACCCAGTATGGCCGTTCTTATGTTCTTATGATTTAGTCTTCTAAAAATTAAGATCCTGATTTTGCAATTACTTAAGTGTGTGAGTAACTTTAATACATTTAATTCCAATGGGAATTCATTCCCAATGAGACTGCTCATGCCTTAAAGTCAGGGATGTTCTTAAGTATCTTGCTGAATCAATGGCCAAACTTATAAAGGATAAAATTGTCATTTATTTTGTATGCTGATTCCATTCCTGAAGATCAAAATGTTATACAAACACGGGGATAAATACATGAGGTTTAAACTGTCTTGGTTGGTGCACAGCAATATCAAGACATTGGTCCATCACGTGGCATTTAAAGTCAGTCATATTAAGGTGTATTTGAAAGTGTAGCCCACCAGGGTTCAGTAGAAAGAGATAGATGGAATACATCTAGGGAAGTGCATTGTGAGGCAGCAACTAACATTGTCAGAAACCGAGATTTGGATGAGAAGTGTTTTCCATCTTCCCTAGCAGACAAATTCTGCCATCATTTACTCAAATGCCACCCTTCAGACTTCAGGGACTTCACTGACTTGAATTACAGATTGCACTGAAGTCAATGAGGGCACGCTTTGGCTCAAAGACTACTTCCTCTGAGGAGCAGATTGTTGTCCAATAGCACTTTGCCATATTGTCGCATAAGGGCAACACTATATTCAGTCTGTCATTTATTATATTTAAACTGACTTAGTTGGTGCACAACAGTAGGGACAACCATTGGTCTATCATGTGGCATTGGGGTTTAAAGTCACAGTCTCATTAGTCTGCATATGTCCTACCTGAGTGTAGACAGAGGTGGGAGGATTACATCAAAAGGGCTGCAATTACAAGAGACTTGAAAAGTGCAGTGGACGCTCTTCCTATGCTGGGTCTAGCTGCTTCCAGTTCTCAAATGTAGGCAGGGTCCTGACACACGCTGCTAGGCCCCCCCTTGGGCCATGAGATATTGTTGGCAGCACTAATACGCCTCTGACACCTAGCCTTTAGGCCTGGAATGGCAAGTGCCAGAATTCTTCCTGCATTCTTGCAAGTATGCAGAGTAGGCTAAGACCCAGATTTTCAACGTTATTCAGGTATTGCTACGTTCAGCATTGCTATGCCTTATGGATTTCGGAACCTGCATCTCATTTTCAAAAGGGATGTAGGCACTTAGGAACCAAAATCCCATTGACAGTCTATGATATTTAGGCTCCTAAGTTCCTAAATCACTTTTGGAAATGAGACTTGGGCTCCTAAATCAGTTAGACATACCAAGGCTGAGCACAACACCACCTAAATACCTTTAAAATTCTGGGCCTAAGAGTTCATCTGCAGTTTCACTGTTATCACACAACTATTCATAGAATCATAGAATATCAGGGTTGGAAGGGACCTCAGGAGGTCATCTAGTCCAACCCCCTGCTCAAAGCAGGACCAATCCCCAATTAAATCATCCCAGCCAGGGCTTTGTCAAGCCTGACCTTAAAAACTTCTAAGGAAGGAGATTCTACCACCTCCCTAGGTAATGCATTCCAGTGTTTCACCACCCCCTAGTGAAGAATTTTTTCCTAATATCCAACCTAAACCTCCCCCACTGCAACTTGAGACCATTACTCCTTGTCCTGTCCTCTTCTACCAAGGAGAATAGTCTAGAACCATCCTCTCTGGAACCACCTCTCAGGTAGTTGAAAGCAGCTATCAAATCCCCCCTCATTCTTCTCTTCTGCAGACTAAACAATCCCAGTTCCCTCAGCCTCTCCTCATAAGTCATGTGTTCCAGACCCCTAATCATTTTTGTTGGCCTTCGCTGGACTCTCTCCAATTTATCCACATCCTTCTTGTAGAGTGGGGCCCAAAACTGGACACAGTACTCCAGATGAGGCCTCACCAATGTCGAATAGAGGGGGACGATCACGTCCCTCGATCTGCTCGCTATGCCCCTACTTATACATCCCAAAATGCCATTGGCCTTCTTGGCAACAAGGGCACACTGCTGACTCATATCCAGCTTCTCGTCCACCGTCACCCCTAGGTCCTTTTCCGCAGAACTGCTGCCTAGCCATTCGGTCCCTAGTCTGTAGCTGTGCATTGGGTTCTTCCGTCCTAAGTGCAGGACTCTGCACGTATCCTTATTGAACCTCATCAGATTTCTTTTGGCCCAATCCTCCATTTTGTCTAGGTCCCTCTGTATCCTATCCCTGCCCTCCAGCGTATCAACCACTCCTCCCAGTTTAGTATCACCACTCCTCCCAGTTTAGTATTCATGACTAGTCACAATATTATCCATTGTGTGTATAAGCCTGTGCTAAACTACATGCAACAAAGGCTATGGAGAAGGGGAGGGTCTCTATATAGTTTCTGGGAACCTGATCGAAGGTTACTAATATTCTATATTTTGGTATCACATTAATAATTTCCACCACTACCGTTCTTTGTCATTAGTTAGTTCTAGGAAAGAGGGGAATAAAGGAGTTGTTTTCTTACAGGGTAGGCAGTCGTAATCAGGCTATCCAAACTGAATAATAGAAAACTCACCCTTCTTTTTGGGCCAGCTTTTTCCAAACTTTAACCCCTATCCCTGTTCTCCATTATGTAGCTGTGTGTGTATATATATATATATGTAGCACTATTTCTTGTCTCTACTGCTCCTTAATGAGACAACTGAGGGTGCTCAAGAACAATAAAAGATGTGTCCTTTCTCTGGGGATTATCTTGGTGATGCTCTGAGACAAACTATTTGTGTTAGCGCAGAGAATGGAAGCTCTACCTAGTCTCTTGTTTGTTAATTTCTAGATTTTTCTATATTGATTAGCTTTGGCATTTCAGCTCTGTCTTTTTAAAGAAAATATAATTGTATCTTAATCATCCTGGGGCAATATGTTTTAGAAGCCTTAAAGCCTCTATCTGAGAGCTGACTGCTATGAAAACATGAAATATATTCCAAATTTGTTCAAAATGGAATTGCAAACAAAAGATCGAAAGTACAAGCAGCACAACAATAATTGAAAACCTAACCTTAAGTGAACCACTCTCTCCTTTGAGTTACCAATGCATTGCTTATGGCACTGTCTAGGTGAGGGCCTATATTTGCAAAAGGGACTTACGAAATTTTGGGTGCCCAGCCTGAGGCATCTTTAATGGGGCTTGTGTTTCAGAGGGTGAATACTCTGCACTTCTGTCTCAAACTGAAAACTGAAGCCTATTAAAGGCATTTTCCTTCTAAAAATTAGTGAATTGCCTTTTTGAAAATTGAGTATTGTAGGAATAATTATCAGTTTATGAATGTATTATGGTAGCAGTTAGGGACCAACTGAAAACATGATCCACATGTACTAGACAGTGTGCAAACATAGATTAAGAGACAGTCTTTGCCCTGAAGAGTTTTCAGTTTAAATATGATGAATCTACAGTCTAAATCTAATGAGAGATAACAATCTAAATGTGATGTGAAAATTGACGGTACTGTTATAGAATAGATATTTCTGATTCATCACTACAGTACTCCATTTGTATCCCGGTGCAACTGGTTTTACACTGGCATGAAATTGGAGGAACACAGTGGTGAATTAAGGCCTTACTGTTACACTGATGTTGCATGTTCTTTATCAGTGTTGTACATTTATTATTTTTTTTTTCTATTCTTAGCCTGGCTACCTCTATTTTCTTCCCTGATTTTCATTGCCTGAGATTCTGATCATTGGAGATGTATGTTAAGGGAGTTTTTACCCCTAAGAGCACTGTCTATTGACATAAGCTCATGCAAGTAAATAGTTAACTGGTTGTGTGTACTGGTTAGGTAGATGGCTTTCGTTCTCATTCACTTTTGTGATTTGCTTTTGGAAAGGATCAGACCTTCAAAAATTATATTTGTACAAAACTGATTCTGCTGCCCTTTTACAAAAAAATAAACTGGTTTCAATTCTTAAAGTCATTACTATGTAACATGTGGAGATCTGTAGATCTTTGAGTAATGTGAATTAGAAGGCTTTTTTGTGTTCTTCCTCGGGAGATGAAAATTGTTACCTCCTGAGGTGCATTTCAAATATACTGTACCCTGTATAAGGCTAGTCATATTTTAAATTATTTATGAAGAGTGGACAGCATTATACAGAGGATAGAGGTGCGCAAAGGTAAGTATACGCTGTCTGCACCATTCACAAATAGATCAGTGGAAGTCATCTAAAAAGAGAAAATATAGCTAGACAACAGCCAATTAAAGTCTAATTTAGCAGCGTAGTGTCAAAAAGAATTTTCAAGTATGGTGTTCTGACAAAATATTTTTCACTTTTAAACAGATTTAATAAGACCTGAATTTCTTGGCCTTCCCCTGAATTTAATTGCTGGTTTTTGTTTTGTTTTGTTTTTAAATGCAATTCTCTATTTTTAAAGAGTTGTTTGTTTCTTTTTAATTGTTCAGAGTAGTCAAAGTTACTTTCAGGAGTGTGCTCTGTGTTATATATTTGGAGACCTGAATAGGCGACAGTGTTTCACTGTGGGCTGCCAAAAATGCTGTATTACAAGCAGTGAGAATGAGGGAGTGAGAAAGAAATTCACAATGAATTGCATACTCTGTTGTTCTTGGCAAAGGAGAAATTTATGAAGATAAATGACTGCTTATCCATTTGGAATGGTTTCCATGAAGAAGATGATGGGGGGCTTTTAACACCAGGAGGGTAATTTGCATTGGTTCAGGTTATATACTCTAATCTTCGGTGGTGCTGCCAGTCTTTGTTACTACTGCAAGTTATTCATTGAAGGTTTGTAGCCAGATTGATTAATGAATTACCAGATCTTACGTAAAATGACTTGGCCTGACTTTTAAACAACCACCAGTGTTTTCTTTGCCAGTCTTGTGACTGGTGTTAATGGGTTTCCAGAGACTGAACCTCTATAGATTTTTTTGAACTGGCCTCTTCCAGAATTTTTACCACTTTTTAATTTTCTCCAAAACTAGTAGCCCAAGGCAGGCAGTTCAAGGAGATATAATCTTGGGGAAAAAAGACATAGTAGTCAAATCCTTGATGGCTGATGCCCTTCAGTGCCAATTCAGAATGATTTATCATAGCCATCTATTCAGCACAACAGAGTCTAGAGGTGAGCTGCATGGTGTACCTCACACAATATGCATAACTAGAGCTCTGAACTTTGAAGGAAAGCCTCAGAGCTATTTGCAAAGTGCTGGTGCTTAGTGAATACTAAATTACATTTAGGAAATAGTCTACTGCTACCAGTTATACTTCATTTTTATTCTTGACACAGACACCTAAATCAGAGAACAGTAACATTTCAGAGATTATGGAAGCAGTTTGGGTATGTTCCAACACTATAATAGGATCAGAATTTTAAGGCCTTTTTTATTATTACCAATAGTCACTTAGTTTCTACTGCAGTGTACTTTGTAGGGAATTACAGCTTTTACTAAAAAGATTAAAATGCTATTATGCAAATGATTGCAGTATGTTATTATGTTTACAAATTAACATCCATGGCTCAACACACAAATTAACTAACTATTCCATCTATATTATTAAGGATTTAATAAAGTAACTGTTGATAAAAATGGGGAGCTTGGAACAGTTAATAGGAACTGATTGTGATTTAACATAGAACTTAAACATTGTGTTTAATGTTCTAGATGGTATAATGGCAGAATAAAGCTTATCAAAGTACTTAAAAGAATTGAGATTGTGTGAACAGCATAGCAGAATGTCTTAGACCTTAGCAAACATAAACTAAGTAGCTCTGGGCAATAATGTATAGTGGGCAACATATCAGTAAATCTAAGAGTAACACAAAGACCATCTTATATGAATACATACATTAGTGCACTAATATGTAGTTTATTAAAATTCTAACTACTGTATGTTAAATATTTTATATATTATAAACATGTCTAGCATACTTGGCAACTTGTGTCCATCTAAAATGCATCTTGTAATGAATTTTTGCTATGTTAAATGGGATTTCTCTGCAGAGAGTATCACTGTATGACAAAGAAGGGGAAGGTTGAGTTCAGACTGAGATGGCTTTACAAACAGCGCTGCAAATTGCTATTCCTAGCAGTTCATAAGAGCTCATAAAAGCAAGCAGATAAGAGCCACCAAGGTCCTAGAGAAATGAATGTACAGTATGTGGTTACAGGATAGATTTAGTAGAGAAACAGACAACATTGTAGGTTTAGTACAACAATAAACATAAAAGGTAGAAGATGCAGATTTGGGATAGGAACTTTATAATAATAATAAAAGATAACAATGCTATAATAAAAAAAATTTAAACTAGGAGAAAGACCCTCAGTTCCAATGGAACAGAAGAGAGGATATAGGGAAAAATAGCAGGTAATGTAGCAATGTCAAATACGTTATGCAAATATGTTTACCTTTACAAATATCTTTGGCTTGAGTTGTATAACACATTAATAAGAGAGTTAAGAATGAGATTAATGGGTAATACTGCATACCGTTGGAACTCTGAGTCTACTAAATAAGTGTGTCTCAGAAACAACATTACATCTGTATGGCAGGTGTGTGTAAGCTATAATCCACCACAAAGTTTGCTTGGGTTTAAAAACTCTCAAGCGTAAGTACAATTTATTTTGTTCCAAGCAGCTCCTATGTTATTGGGAAGTGTTTATGCAAATTTGCTATATCTTGCTTCAGCAAGGTGCATTATTTCTTCGTTCTCTTTCCCAACTGAACAAACTGTGCTGTTCTGTACTAGTCCAAATTTGCCTCTGTTGAAGTAAGTCCTTGTAAATTAGTTGAAACCTTCAGGCAAAAAGAACCCGCAAAATGAAAAAAAACCAATTCCTTTGAGAGCTTATTGTTTGATGGCTTAGTGGCCTTGTACCATTCCGAGGCATGTGATCAAGAAAGGGCACACGATCAGCCGCACAATCCTGTTATGCGTACATTCCGTTGCACTGCCCAACATTTCAATTGGAGTGGCCAAGGTTTTGAGAACTCACCGTATCTTTACTCAGCCTAAGCATGCCCCTTTTGCAACAGGGGAAAATAATGTTCACCCAGAACAGTGGTAAAATACTGGCAGACAAATGGCTTGGCCTGTGTTAAGAGGCTCTTAAGAACACAGTGTTCCACTGTGTTCCCACCAGTCACATACCTAAATACAAACTGGTGTCAGTTGCCATACAGACAAAAATATATTAGCCTCCTTTCACATAGGTCATCGTAAATCCGTTTTGGTCACAGTCACACTGCACATCTGTTTTAGTGAGATGCAGCTTCTTAGGGTGGCTTTTGGACTTCATCAGCACACAAACAGCCAAGCCATAAATTGCCACTGCTGGAGTTACTTTGAATAGGCGTATACTGTTTCATATTTATAATGGTGAGACTTCATAATATTCACACTGAATATATAACACAGATCAGTTCAACAAGCATGAAATTGTATGTTGTCAACTTGTCACATAAATAGAGCCATATTCTGGCTTACGATAATGTTGAACTAAACATTTTTCCCTAGAATTGCAGAGAGGGTCACAAAAAGTGGGAAGGTAGCATTTCCTTTTGTAGGATACGCAGTCATTGATGTTCAGAAGTAAATATTGCTGTGTGGCTTTTCTCTTTTTCTCCCTGTTTAAAAAAAAAAGTTTGATTTACTTAGGCAAATGCTAATTGGCTAAACTGTTCATCTTTTCCCCCCCAAATGGTTTGTATTTCTAGGGTATCCTTTTATTATTATTTTGTTGCTATTTTCCTACCGCACATCAATGCTAATTGCTACTAAATGCTACAACTTAACCCTGATATGCTCTTTTCCTTCTGCCCCATCTCATGTAACATTAACTCAGGCCCATGCTATTAAAGGAGGATGAAAATCATGGTTAGGCTTAATGTAGGATATTTTGTTTTCCCACAATACCACTAACCTATTATAAGTGTGTAAGGGTTTGCTGAGAGCAAAGTTGTATAGGAAGAGAGATTTGGTGTTGACTTCATACAGTGAATCCTTTAAATAAATAATTCATACAAGCAACAGCTTTCCCTAATGACTCTAATAATTACACATTAAAAATCCTTGACTAAAACCTTAGCTGTACAGAATATGAAGGGGCTTATTTTAAAACATTCTGAATACCTACAACTCCAGTTGAAGTCAGTGTTGGGGTTTGAGTGCTCTGGGCCTGATTTTCAGGCTCTAGCTTCCAGTTGTGCATATGCAGTTTTGTGCGTGCACAAATGCATGTATATATTTTCTGTGTACTAATGCCTGTGGTTTGTAAGTGACATATAACAATGGAACTTGCAGGAGTTAGAATTTTCATGTACAGAACCCCACTGGGAACACGTGTGTATGCATCAGGGGAGGGCAGGTGTAGGCCCCTCTGGAAATCAAGCCCTATAGAGTGTATAGGAAATGGCTTTGAATACATTTTGTCTGCTGAAACTCAGACAAGAGCAGCCTTATTTCATAATGGGGATATTAATTTGCAGTTTGTGATAGGGATGAGCCTGTGTGGCTGTTGGTTTGGGGTTTTGCCACACCTCAGTCATGTTTTGGTTTTTAAGGCACCAAAAAGTCCCCCAGATTTTGGATTTTGTTTTGGATTGGCCTATCTGAATAGAGTTTTTTCTGTGAGGAACCCACATGCTAGCCTCATTTTCCTGGTATTGCTCTGCTTACTGATTTATGAAACCACCATTGAGCTGTCTGAATGGATTATCACCAGTCCATGAAGACTAAAAAGGCCAAATTTACCACTCATATCTCATGGAATTTGATGAGGAGGGCTGAATCCCTGACAGACCTGGATCTGTGTGCTGAAAGGGGACACAGAGAACTTCCCACACCTGATGACTTTTGTCTGCAGTAACAGCTGCTCCTTGAGGGTTCTCTGCAGACATTCATCATGTCTTTACACCAATATAGGGAGTGATACGTGGCTTGTAGGTCTCCCTTCTGTGGGGTCTACTTAATCTGAAAGTGGAGAGAATGTGTCCTGACTCATGGAATGATTTCTAAGAAAAATAGTGCTTACCAGCATCTGAAAGAGCTATTTGGCTGATGGCATCCAACTTCCCCAGTGAGCTGTTAAGAGGACATCCCTGACAGGACTCTGGGGTGTGCTAAAAACTACCCCCAAGTAGGCTGATCTCTGAGAAGGAAATAATTCACTCTCCTTCCAAGCTGCCTTCTGAGCCTCAAAAACTGACAGACCTTTCGCAAGCCAGTCACTGAGACAAGATAACTTACTTTGGTGAAGTGGTACTTACCACCATAATGTTGACCTTGGAGAAAACACTGGGAGCTAATGCAAGGCTGAACAATCAAGCGATGACTGAAAGTTCTCTTGACCCAGAGTGAAACACAGGTATTTTTGATATAATGGGGTGACGCGTTAATAAATATTTTACTTCTAGGAAGTCTCCAGGTTCCAGTTCTGCTATGCTGCCAGTTTTCTCCATTGTTTATCCTTCATATGCACTTGGCTTTTACATTAAGCAAAGACACATTTCACTGGGATACCCTCAATTTCCATGGGTCCTATTTTGCCCATTCTGGTAGGCTGTCTATTCTTTGAAAGGTGAACTAGTGGGATATCTCGCACAATCTTTGACTTGGTCATTTACTTTATAGAGAATTGTGCAGATAGTGTAACTTCCAACAGCTTTAGTAAACAGAAAGCTAAGTGCATGGCTGTAGAGCATAGCAGACCTTTGACTGGAACTGCCTTGCAGGGCATTCCACTAGTCCACAGGGAATTGGGGACTTACAAAAGGAGCAAAGTGGCATGTGACTCGTAAGAACTGGAACGTTGTATGGAAGAGGATCTACAATCCTTCAGAGGTTTTCTCTTTTTCTTCTTTAGACTTTGCTTAATTCCCTCTCTCCCCCTTACTCCTCTCTCCCAGGAATAGGTGGAGGTGGAGGAAGTGTAGATAAACAAAATGTACTGCTTTCATTAGCAGGATGATTTGGGGAAAATGCTGCCAGTTTTTCACCCCATTATATCTGGAGAAAAGCCAAAATTCATTGGTTTTCTGATAGGTGTGAAAATGTTCAGTTCTAACACCACAGAGCTTTCCATTTGCAAATCACATCCCTTTCTAACTAAAGGGTGTCAATCTGCTTTTGCTTGCACATGATTTTAGTATTGCCATCCCTTGTAATTTCTTTGCTGTTGATCCCGGTCTTGCATATAAAAGGTCAGTTCAATGTTGCTGGAGACCAGACCTCCCATTTGCAGGAAGAAGTCTCTCAGGTGGAGAGGATAACATTTCAAAATAGAGGGTAACATTACAAAACAGCTCTGCTTCCTCTGGCGCAGTGTAGAGCTTCACAGACCAGCACCTTATTATCTATGTTTTTCTGTAAATCCAATCTGAGACTGTCATTATCAGTCTCAGATAGGTGAACAACATCTGGGTGAAATAAACCTGTGCCAGTGATGGCCTGGAGGGGCTCTTGTTAGTTAATCATCCCTGCCTTGCCTTTGATTACTTAATTTGTGTGTTGAGCCATGGAGGAGACCCCAAGAGCCTCTTTTTAAAATTCTGCCAACAGATGGATGATGGGAAGATAAGGATGATTTCTCTGCCTTGGATGGAGTTCATTGTATCTTTGATATTGCTAAATCTTATGTAATACTTCATTTAGGGTGGGATCTCTCCGTTAGAATATTGGCAGCACATTACTCTCTTGTGTATTTAGCCCTTAAAATCATCAGCAGTGACTCAGCTCCCTAAAAAATTCATATAGTTACTTAAGGTTACTTTTGGTTCTTTGTTAAGGCACTCTTGTCACTGGTCTGCCACCACACTTGCTCGATTAAGATGTCAGAGCATACTCTTTTTTTTCTTGAAGACATTATTGTTTATTTTGTAGTGGTAGTGCCTAAGGGCCATCATCAGGGATCGGGGCCCACTGTGTTGGAAAGTGTACAAAAACATAAAATAGATGGTCCCTGCCCCATCCTTGACATGTTTTTGTGAATAATGAGTTCTTCTATCAGTCCGAATGGTAGCATTCCGAAACGTTGCCATCTCAAAATCCTAAGTGGTACCACTAACATATATCAGGCACTGGGAGACCCACTTGTGTTTACTGATGTGGCCTTCACCTGATTTTACCATATTTCCACTAAAAAAATATTTCCACTAATTATTGTAATTTGTTGTCTATCAATAGGATACTTAACTGTGTAGCAGAACTCCTGTGTATTAGCCACTTTTCTGACCAGAATGCATAAGGATGTGCAAAAATCCATCCACGCTTTTTGTCCCTTCCAGTACTTGCTTTTGGGAGTGCAGTGATAGATAGCAATTTATTGTGTATCAGTGCTGCTGCTATGTGTACAGCAGATTTAAGAGTTTACATTAGGCCACAGTGCTATCTTCCACTTTTCCTAATTCTGTCTCCTGGCAATCCCTCAGTTATACAGTTGGGGTGGCTGCCCCATCCCAAAAGGAATTTGTGTCAATCTCTGCAGGGACAAATCCTCCCTGCATTAAATCGCTTTGCAATATTTGCTCAGACTGAAATTTTGACAAAGACATTCTGTCCACATACACCAAAAGAGATTTTTAAATGTGCTTGGAGGTAACTGGATGCTGCCTGTACCTGACTGATAACTGAGTCTGTACATCTATGTAGCGTCATCCATGCCCTTTTTAATTTGTCTTTGAATGACAAATGCATTTCTTCACTGAGTCAGCAAAAGGGATGATATCCTGCAATAGCACTCCTGGCCCATCCATTGCTTTTGTAATGGGGACAACCAATTGGTTTGCCCTGAGTTTTCCCCATCTCCCCTCCTCCACACCAAAAAGAAGAAATTTAAAAGCTAATGTAAACAAACAAGAAAAAAAAAAACTCAGCCCCTTCCATCTCTTGTCCAGAGCACCCCCAAGTTCTCAGTGTGTGACAGGATCATCTGTTGTTTCTTTAGAACCAGAATAGCCCCATTGCATCCTGATACATTCCATCTTCAGAAAGGGTAATGCTACTAGAACTTTGTTGAAACTGACCAGTTTCACACTGCAGGCATTTGTCCAGGCATTCAGTTTCAACCCTGATGGACTGCCACCCTCCAGTGTCAGCCTCAATTTTGAGTGTGACTGACCTCAAAAATCAAAAGCAAAATTCATCAGACGCCACTGTATTTCATAGAGAAGCCATGCACAAATCAGCCCAGCTCTGCTTGAAAGGTTTGCAAACTTTTCAAGGAATGAGTTTTGTGTTTATAATCAGACTAGAAATCAGAGAAGTTTTGCATGGTTTCAGTTTTTACTGCAAGCACCTCACACAGCCCTAAAATGATACCGCTTTTAACTTCGTAACTGCTAAATGATAAGCCAGACCTTCCTCATAAATGAGATCTTGGCAAAATACCCCATGGTGGGGCAACAGTCCGTCATAATAGTATACTTGTCTGCATTAGCAGAGGATTCATAGTGTTAATGGGAATGGAAAGAAAAGGTACAAAACCTTGCTGACTGCTAATTAAATGCTTGAATCCTCTCAGATTGTTGGATGTAAAAACAAACAAACAACCAAAAACAAACACATCTTCCAGTGCCAAGCTTCTACACACCAAGAATTCTGGAAATACATCCACCTGCTACTTTCTGAACACTTGGTGCAACCTCTGATATGTGTAGGTAGCCTTGCTGGTCTTGTAACCAGAATATCAGCAAATAATGAAGGACTGCAGCCACTTCACCAGATTTTCCTCCTTCTGGAGCCCAGTAACTGTAGTCTTACATCAACATGCAGCTAGCCTGACTGTTATCTGACAAGCCTATTAATCCTTCAACCAGACTCCATAACTTTGAGCATCTTTCCAAATTGCATTCTGTGATTTGGTTAGATTATATCTTATCTTTAACCTTCTTGCATCCATAAACGCACACTATCTAGTCTATCTCTGATGCACCTTTCAAACAAGGAAAAACAACAGGACTCAATCGGCTGCCAGCATTAGTGGCATGATTCTTCACACTGATTCCTATTCACTGTAACTGATATCTCACAAATACCTTTGTGGAAGTCTTCCACTCCTTTCCATGTCCCAAGGAAGTTTTCTTCGTCACTAATTTGTCTGTCCTCTCATAACTTCCAGGGTGACTTTTGCTGAGTGTATCACTTTATAAGGAGTTATGCATGGTAGGCCACCATTCATCCCTCAGTTGCTCTTCAAATGCAGGACTATCAAGAGTCAATTTGTTAACCAAGGTGCTGGGGCTTAGGGTTACTAACTAGCTAATCTTTCATCTAGAAGTGTTAAAACTATCCCAGAATGAACAAAAAGCTAGTTGCTTTGCTGCTAATTAGCAAAAAGAAAAATTCAATACAAAGGTATCAAGAGGAATGAAAGGAGGAGTTGGCAGTAATGCAAGCATTATTTTCTGTCTCTGGAAGTGGCTGGTCTTGCAGTTGCTCCACATGATACTCTCAAGAAACAGAGCCCAAACCTGAAGTCGTGGCAGAAGATGAGGATGCACAGAGGCTACCATTGTTGTAATTCTTTTTAGCATTCTGTATTTTAAAGATTATCCTAATCCCAAAATAAAAGCTTTCCCTACTCAGTTTACTGTAACATGGGAACCTCTAGGTGAAGCTCTACTGTATGAAGTTTCCACCGACCGTAAGTTTACCCGACACCTACCTTTCTCTACCTCAAACATTTGCTTATGTGTGTGAATGCTTACTAGTCTTCCCAAAGTAAATTACATAAAATGGGAGGCCCCATTTAAACACCTTGTTCTTCCCTATCCCTCCAGAAAATGTCATTGTGTGAGGATACTCACCAATTTGTCTTTTTACTATAGCCTATTCCCCTGTGGGTTTTTAATATGTTAATTTCTATAGTCTTTTAGTAATGTCTTTGCTCACTTTTAAGACCATACGGTACTCGGCCCCTCCCTACATGCCTGCCCTTCTCCCTTTCTTCTTCTCTGCCAGTAATGCCATCCCCAATGTTCATCTCTCATACAAATATCTCAGTGACTTGTTCATGCTACCCCCGATGCATGAATTGCTCTCTCAACTGTGGAGTTGCGGGTCAACCCACTATCCTCTCCTAATTTAAGTCCCGTTGGCAAACTCACTTCTGCAAAGCCAACAATGGAATCAACACTGTATATATTCTACAATTTCCTTGGGCAATTTATTTCAGTGCTTAAGCACCCTGACCTCTCAGTCTTCTCTTCTCCAGACTAAACAAACCTAATTTATTCAATCTTTCCTCATAGGGTATATTTTCTAGACCTTTAATCATTTGTGTTGCTCTTCTCTGGACTTTCTCCAATTTGTCCTCATCTTTCCTGAAATGTGGTGCCCAGAATTGGACACAATACTCTAGTTGACACCTAATTAGGGTGAAGTAGAGCAGAAGAATTACTTCTAGTGCCTTGCTTACAACACTCCTGCTAACACATCCCAGAACAATGTTTGCTTTTTTGACTCATATTTAGCTTGTGATCCACTATGACCCCCAGATCCCTTCTTAGGCAATCGTTTCCCATTTTGTATGGGTGCAACTGATTTGTTTATTCCCAAATCGAATATTTTGCATTTGTCTTTATTGAATTTCATCCTAGTTACTTCAGACCATTTCTCCAGTTTGTGCAGATCATTTTTAATTTTAATCCTAGCCTCCAAAGCACTTGCAACCCCTCCCAGCTTGGTATCATCTGCAAACTTTGTAAGTGTACTCTCTATGTCATTATCTAAATAATTGATGACAATATTTAACAGAACCAGATGCAGAACTGATCCCTGCTGGACCCCTCTCAATATGCCCTTCCAGCTTGACTGTGAACCACTGATAACTACTCTCTGGGAATGGTTTTCCAACCAGTGATGCACCCCTTATAGTAGCTCCATGCAGCCACCTTATAGTAGGTCCATCTAGGTTGTATTTCCCTAGTTTGTTTATAAGAAGGTCATGCGAGACAGTATCAAAAGCCATACTAAAGTCAAGATATACCACATTTACCACTTCCCCCTTTTCCACGAGGCTTGTTACTGTGACAACATGATTTGTTCTTGACAAATCCATGCTGACTGTTACTTATCACCTTATTATCTTATTAGGTGTTTGCAAATTGATTGCTTAATTAGTTGCTCCATTATTTTTCTGGCTACTGAAGTTAAGCTGACTGGTCTATAATTCCCCAGGTTGTTCTTATTTCCCTTTTTATAAATGGGCACTATATTTTCCCTCTTCCTGTCCCTAGAATCTCTCCCATCTTCCATGACTTCTCAAAGATAATCGCTAATGACTCAGATAGCTCCCCCATCAGCTCCTTGAGTATTCTAGGGTGCATTTCATCAGGCCCTGCCAACTTGAAGACATCTAACTTGTCTAATAATTTTTAACTTGTTCTTTCCCTATTTTAGCCACTGATCCTACCTCATGTTCAGTGGCATTCACCATGTTAGACGTCCAGTCGCTACTAACCTTTTTGCTGAAAACTGAAACAAAAAAGTCATTTAGCACTTCTGCCATTTCCACGTTTTCTGTTATTGTTTTCCCCCACTCATTTACTCAATGAGTAGGCCCTATCCTTGGTCTTCCTCTTGCTTCTAATGTATTTGTAGAATGTTTTCTTGTTACCCTTTATGTCTTTTTTAAGTTTGTTTTAGATAAAAATGTTAATAATAGTAATAATAATATATAATAATGTAGATGGATTAACGTTTCCCTATGTGATTATGAAGGAAAGGCTTGAGAAATAGATGAATAAAACTGAATGCATATTGTCAAAAGCAGGGCTTGCTCAGCAGCCTAGTGACAATGAACATGTTGTTTATTTGACAGAGAGGCAGTGAACTTAACTCCTGACTCACAGAGAAAAACTTGCTTCCCAAATGAAGATGTATGGTTGGTTTTAATGACAGTTGCAAGACATATGGCTATGTTACGCCGCTCTGCTTTAGCATGTAAAGGCACTGCATATATATCTTGTGAGGAACCTGTGATTTCCACCACTGCTTAAGAGCAAACACCTTTCTCACCCTTAAAGAAAAAATATATCTAAGGATGGCCTCAACCAGCTCCACAGCAGTTGAACAAGTCATCTGGCCAAAGAAGCAGATATTGATGCCAGTATGGGAAGAATCTGTTCCTCAGCTTCATAGCTCTGGTTCCTGGTTTAGTTTTGCTCCATATGCTGAACTCACTCAAGTGTTTTACATCTTTCAGTTACGTACGTGTGGCGTACTTTGAAAATTGTAGTAAAACCAGCCTTACTGGAAAACCAGCCTTACTGGAAAACATGCTAAAATACATGTCTGAATAAGGTTCCATTTGACACTGCAGTTTTTGGCAATCTCTCTAGTGCTGCCATTGTTTTCCAGCATAAAGCTCCAGGCGAAAGGGAGGGAATAGGAAATTGTTTAGAGGCATTTGTGCTGTTCTGAATCTTGGGCAGGTTCCTCATGCAGTGGCTACCAACAACAATAGAGCAGACTGTGTCCAGAGGTGCTGAGAGGTGAAGCAGCAACAGGGAATACTAGTCATGGTATTCTTCTTTTTCTCTTCTTAATGTTGCATGGCTGCATTTGTAATCATACTTCTCAGTCTTTTGCTAGTAGGGTCAAATGAACATAAGGGCTGAGAATATCTGTGCTGTGCTTTGGAGGTGGTCTTTGCTGTGGCGTTTGGATTATGCATGATGGAGGTGCTTAGTGGTCAGTGCAGAAAAGTGGCCAAGATTTTCAAAAGTGATTAGTGCTTTTGGGTGCCCAGCTTGAGCCACCTTCAGGGGGCCTGATTTTCAGAGAGCAGGCGCTTAGTGCTTTACGAAACTCACCCCCTTTAAGGTACCTGAGTTTGAGCCCCCCCCAAAACTGAGGCACCCAAAAGCAGAAATCCCTTTTGAAAACTTTGGCCAGTGAGTTTAAAAACAGTAAACAAAAGTACATTTTAATTTCTTAACAAAATGTAATAAACCAAATTTTTTTTCCTGAGGGATGCAAGGGAGGGTGAGGGAGTGGCAGGGGAATGGTATCTTTTGGTTTGCTCTTTGCTGCTCTGTGTTGAACATTTATATTCCAAAGAGGTATTTCTACCTACCCTGAGTGTTTGGGAGGTCCAGCAGCTCATTAGATGTTCACAGTAGCACCATTGCTCAATAGGAAGGATTCATAGGCAAAGTACCCCCCAGGCTATATGTCTGAGAGAAAATGTGGCAAATAGAATCAGAAACTAATTAAACAGACAGCTAAAGCCAGCATAACTTTAAAAAGCTCTAAAACTACCAAAAATGGAAACCTATTCCAGTTATCTGCATTCACAGTGCAGAACAAGTTTGGTAGTATTTAAGATAATTCTCTAGTGCCTGCTATTTTTAGTCCAAGGGTAAGCTTCTGTAAGAGCCTTTCAGCGTTGCATCCCTTTAACCTGGCCTAACAAGCAAAGCCAATAAGCTGTCTGATTTCCATCTTACATGAGGAAGAGAAATAGCTAAAACAAACCATTTGTGGTGAAAATGTTCAGCCTATCTTGTATTAAGAGCTTTTTTCATATAGATTTTTTCAAACATCCCAATATTAAGTGTTGCTTGTCAGAGACCAAAATGTCAAGCTTTGCTGTTTGGAAATTGTAGAAGAACAGATGCAAAGGAAGGATTTTATAGACCCACCCTAATGGAAATGAACATTGCTGTGTTACCACTGGTGACACTGAATCTTTGCAGTTCGAGATATCATTATCAATGTATCTGAAAGAAAAGGGAATGTATTCAGTTTTTCTTTAGGGAAAGAAAGGCAAACATAAGGGGCTTGAGCCTCTTCTCACTTATACCAGACCTGAACTGGTTTAAATCCTCTGACTTCAATGGAGTTACTTTTGGTTTATACTCTTGTAAGAGGGAGGAGACTCCAGTCTAAGATCATGGTAGTTGTAGGACATTGACTTCAGGATCTATGCGCTCCTTCCTGTCCGAGCAGAAAGTAAAGACAATGCAGCTTTAAAACACTCAGCTGATCGTTCTGCATTAACTTGTGGTAGGGTGGAGTGGGGGGTTGTGGTGCAAAACGTCGTTGCAATATATTCAGTTACAAATATTTCTTTCTTCACCTGAAACGGTATGCATTTTTTTTGGCATTGATTTGTAAGATAAAATAGTACCTTCCTTTGTCGTCCTCACTGAGTTTACAAAACATTATTTTATTGCTGCCTAAACATGAGTGAGTCCCAGCCACTCCCTCAGCAGCTGAATGTGCAAGAGTTGTTATGAGTATCTTGCCCTTTGTTTGAAATGTATAGTATTAGAGGTCACGCTGCTTTGGTTAATGTAAGAGCTTCTGGTTAATGTAGGAGCTTCAGCCTTCTGTCTCCCAGGTTTCACTTCAGTGGAGCTGTTCATGTGAGTAAGGGCCCTAACTGAAGATGTTGTGCTGGATTATGAGGGGCTGCATGAGTGTCAAAAGTGTGGCTTGTAAGCTCTTGAAGCCAGATGTTACCCCCACTTTGAAACAGTGGTACAGTTAGAAGAAGGCACAAGTCTCAGTGTATAATGCTCCATCTTGATACAAATGGAGGCCACCTATTATCAACAAGATGTTGTGTGTGTCGTGACCAGTGGTTTGTAAAGATCACATCTCAGTACTAAATATGAAGGCGGATGCAATTTGCTCCATTTCTTGTAAATTAGGCTCATCCCTCAGGCGCTCTACTCTGTTACTTACTCATGTTGACTTCGGTGAGATTACTCCTGGAGAAAAATGCTACTCAGCATGAGTAAGTGTATTAGAATATTGGCTAGCGAGAATATGAACTCATTAAGAATATAGGGTCAGATTCCCCAACTGGTGTAAATTGGTGAAGCTCCATTAAAGCCAATGGAAAGGAACTGATTTACACCAACTGAGGATCTGATCCCTAATTCTATTTCTTTTGGTTTTGTGTAGAAAAAATTAAATAAAAGCCTATGGTACTATTATTTATTTATTTATTTATATATTTTTTTTTTATATTATGGTTGCACCTGTGGACCCCAATCATAAATAGCCCATTGTGTTCGGTACCACACAAATACGTAACAAAAAGACAGCTCCTTCCTTGAGGAACTTAAAATCTAAATTTATACAGTACAGTATTTTAATGCAAGCCTTTAGAGGTCACAATCTTTGTTTTTAAAGAGGCAAATAGAAGAATTTCCCACTTCTCTTTCACCATCTCTCATGATATAGTGACTTGATAAAACATCAGCATCTCTCAGATCTAAGAAATAGGCAAATACAATCTCCATTATGTCCTTCACAGTGAGTGGTGGTGGTCAGGAGCATAGCTTTAAAAGGCTATCAGAGAATGAGCAGTATATTTAATTCTGATAAAGAAATGTAAACATTGAATGCAAGGCATGCAGCCCCTGTGTGATTCACAACATGCACGGCAGCGTTAACACTAAATAGCTCTGTCTCTGCTAGACTGGTGGGAGCAAACTAGCAAGGCATTTTACCTGTTATACTGAACCACATTTAATCAACAGTGTCTATAATGACTAATGAGCTTCAGTATAACTCGAAATCAGAAACCAGCAGACTTACTCCAGAGAAACCCCTGTAACAGAGACCCCTTGCTGTGATTGTTCTGTGTAGTTTGCTATTTAAAATCTCTACCTCCAGTTTATGATTCTATTCACACACACACACCTGTATTAAAAGAACATTAAAGTCATGGCACATGGTGACAAATTGAGGAAATATATAGTTAAGGGTATTATGAGGTGGCTGAGACAGCTAAGCCAATCAGATTGCTTGACTGGTTGAACATTCTGACACCTCTCTTTAGAGAGGAGATGGTGGCTGACTGCACCATTCTGTTACTGCTTTTTGCAGTGAAGGCGTCGTTTAAATATTGTGTAATGTTTATATTTTGATTTAATACAACTTTATAAAATGAGCTGAAAATGGTAAAACACATTTGTGCTTCATGCTACATGAGTACCTGCACCTGACAGCATTACTTTTACTAGTAGTGTCTTTACATTCTGAATTAGAGCTTCATTGTATGATCTTTTTCGGTTTCATTTAAGTGATGATGCCATAATGCAGGTACAAATAGAGGAAACTGTAGGCCGAACCAAAGCCCCTAAAGAGATTTGTAAAGGAAATGCACCATTGTGTATAGGTGTCAAAGGACTTGGTGGGCCAAATTCCCTCCTCATATACCTGAATGCAGCTCCCATTAATTACAAGCCTGTTTAACTTCACAAGAATTGTGCACACGTATCTAAGGACAGAATTTGTCCCCCTGCCTATAATGTGTTTCCCTTGGTCATTCTTGGGTTTAGTCTTATGAAAGCATTTTGTGTTGTGTCTGCATCAAGTCACTTACAGCCAGCCCACGAATATAGAATATGTGCAGTGTGTTGTCAGCCATCCAACTGGATCACAATAAAAAGTTTATGGGAAGCTCCGTTGTGTTAACAATATGCTAATCCATTCATGCTACAGGTTTAAGAGAAACCTAGATATGCTGGCTATTCCTGTGTGAGCAGGACTAAAATCTGTCTGTTTGAAATACCTGTTCAATAGGCCCGCTTGTATAAATTTGATGAAGCTGAACGCATTGACCAGTTAAGCATTCTAAAAATTAGTTAATGAATAAGACACTTTACAAATACTAATTTCTTGGTCAAATTAAATTCAGTTTTTTTAAACAGAAGGCATCAATTCAAAGTGCCTCTCACATTTTGATCTTTAAAAAGAAGCTAAAAAGCATTAGAAAACATTTTTAAATGCCTCTGACAACAAAAAAGGGCTCCACATAGTTGAACCAAAGTTTTAAAAAAATAAAACTTCCTCCTCGTCTGGGAACCTGAGTACTGTGTGTAATTTCACCCCAAAAGGAATTTATTTTTATATAGAGTCATAAATCTCCAGGAAGAGGTGAGGGTTATGATGGAAGTCCTGACATAGCTTTAATTATTGTGAATATAGCAAATGTGACACAACAATAATGAGATGATTATGTTGCAGAAGAAGGGTATATAATGCCACAATAGCACATTTTTATGGAGACATCAGGCATTACCAACAAGAAGAAGGATTGGCATAGATTAAATGTGTGAAATAATCAATGTAAATTAGAGTGAAGTGGTGTTCTTTCCCCCTTAACATACTGCTTAACAGGCAGATATCTGGAGCAAAGCATGCGTTGTGGGTGAGCATTTAAAAATTCCTTGCAACTGCACACAGAATTTAGGATAGGCATGCACCACACTTCAAATAAATAAAGAAATGTGAGCAAACAGACAGTGTTGGAGTATTTGGGCTGAAATGTTATTGGCACTTTCAGCAGAAAACAAGTAAGGGGGAAGAGTCCTACACATCTCTTCGATCTTATTATTGTCTATCCTTCCTGTCTGCTTCCCCCTTTTTTTTTTTTTTTTGTTTAAGATCCTTGGGTCAGGGCCTATTACTGTGAAGCACCTGGAACATTGTTCGGCACTCAGGACCACATCACTCTTATGAATTACAACTGTGGATGGGGGGAGCCATGATACTGTGAGGAAGGAAGCATTCATGGTAGGCACCACATGCCTACATAGAGGAAGTTGCTAAGTTGTGAGCGTAGACGTTGGCCTGGGTAACTTCAGATACTCCCCATTAGTGTGAACTACCCTTTTGCCTCTTGCAGTTTCAGATACTTCGCACAGGCCTGGCTATTCTCCCAGTTTCACCACCTTCATCAGCGTTCCCAGATTCTCTCTCAGCTGTGGTACTCCCTTGCTCAGCTCCCTCACTCATCAACACCCCATGCTTACCCAGACCCCACTTCCTTCACTCAGGGCTGGCCTTACCATGAGGCGAACTGAGGCATATGCCTCAGGTGCCAGACTGGGGTGTGGGGGGGGCCCACAAGGACCAAGAGTGTAGAAAATTGTGTCTGCTGCTGGTGCATATGTATTCTCTCTGCTCTAGATGCACAGAGATGGTGGAGTGCTGTGCTGGAGGAAGGAGGGCACAAGAGACATAACAGGCAGGGAGGAGAAAAGGTGAGAGGGAATAACAGAAAGCAGCAGGAGCTGCAGGGAGAGAGGAGGAGGAGCCTCTAATGTACCTCTCTAGCACCCCCAGAAACCTGGACTGATTAACACCAGCTTCTCAGGGAGCTTCCTGTTTCCTGCTGCTTCCCTGAACCCACTTGAGGAGACCAGGCAGTCAACTGAAGTAGTAGGAGCCAGTTAGGCCCTTAAGACATTGATATCTTTCCTCGCTCAGGCCCTGCTACCAGCCTGCTTATTTGTCCCCTTCAATTAAGTGTTGAGAGCCACTATAGATGGCACAGAACAGCAGGCATGAGTGAAAGAAGAAAACGCCCCTCTGGGGCAGCATTCAGAAAAAGAAAGAAAGCAAAGGAAGCTTTTCTATCTAAGCAGGAAGGTGCTCTCCTGAGATACATGGACACAAATGTTCACCGTGAGCCTTCCGGCCCCAGTGATGAGTGGTGAGAAGATGCCTGATCTTCCAGTTATTCAGAGTGCAGGTGATCTGGCAGCTCCTGCAGCATCCATATCTCCATCTCAAAGGGATGTAACCATGCACATTCCTGAAGAAAAGTGTAGATCAGAGAAGAGTGTGATACAGGAACAAGAAACAGCTGCTGCTGAGTTTAGTTCCTTAAGTCTAGATGATCCAGGACTGTGGACCCACTTGAGCAGTAGCCTGAGGGATTTCCTTGTACTGCATGGGCCACAGCAAGAGAAAAACGTCATGTTCCCCAAAGACCATGAAAATAGAAGTTTCCATCCAATATATTACTGGCGTGAAATCCTCAATGCTGACAAAGTGGAGAGGCCATGGCTTATGAACTCAAAAACCCAGAATGCTGCATACTGTTTTTGTTGTAAACTCTTCCAGTCTAATGTTCCAGCCACATTGGGTTCTACAGGAACAAAGGACTGGAAAAATCTGGCTAGAAATCTGGCATGCCATGAGAAGGCAGAAAATCACCAGAGAGCATTCCATAGGTGGAAAGAGCTTGAGATGAGACTAAGGTTAAAGGCCACCATAGATGATCAGCGTCAAGAGAAGACTGCATTAGAGTCTCTTTACTGGCAAAATGTTCTGAAAAGGCTCATTGCCATTGTGAGAATGCTTGCTACCCAAAACCTAGCACTGCGTGGCACTTCAGATCAGCTGTATGTGCCAAACAATGGAAACTTCCTTAAAATTGTGGAGCTGATGGCTGAGTTTGATGCTGTACTTGAGGAGCATCTAAGAAGAATCACCACCCAAGAAATGTACACGCACCGCTACCTTGGAAAAACAATTCAAAATTAGATCATACAGTTATTGGCAACAAAAGTCAAACAGAAGATTGTGGCAGATCTGAAGTCAGTAAGATATTACTCTGTTAGTCTGGACTGCACACCTGACATCAGCCATACGGAACAAATTACTTTAATGGTGCGTTTTGTAACAACAACAGAACCTAGTGAAAATGTCCCTGCAATGGTGACTGTCAGAGAGCATTTTCTAGAATGTATTGACATTGATGATACCACAGAAGCTGGTATGACAAATGTGCTTCTGAAAAAGCTGGAAGATATGGGAATTACGATAGCTGACATGAGAGGTCAGGTCAGGGCTACGATAATGGTGCCAACATGAGAGGAAAGAACGGAGGAGTGCAGACACGGATCCGAGAGTTAAACCCTCGAGCTTTTTTTGTCCCATGCGGTTCTCGTTCATTGAACTTGGTGGTCAGAGATGCAGCATCAGCTTCTAGTGAGGCTGCTGAATTTTTTAATGTAATTCAAAGCACCTATATATTTTTATCTGCATCTGCTCATCAATGGCAAATTTTGAAGCAACATCTGGGAACATCCTCTCTGACACTGAAACCACTGAGTGCCACACGATGGGAAAGTCGAGTGGAGGCGATAAAGCCTATCAGACACCAAATTGGGAAGATAGATGATGCCATAGTTGCCATTATGGAGGATAATACTATGACAGGAACTGTTCATGGGAGAACAGTGGCAGAGGGAAATGGAATCACCAGAAACATACATAACTTCAAATATCTGTGTGGCTTAGTGTTGTGGCAATATGACATGCTGTTTGAAATAAATGTTGTAAGCAGGAGACTCCAAGGTGTTGACCTTGATATATCTGGAGCAATGGAAAAACTGGACAAAGCAAAGTCTTACCATCTCACCGGTCAGATGAGGGATTTCAAAATGTTCTGAAGAGTACACAGAAGTTGGCAGAGGAACTTCATACTGAAGATGTTTTCCCACTCATTCAAGAATACAAGAGTCACCGAAGAAGAAGACATTTTGATTATGAGGCACGGGATAATCCCATAAGAGACCCCAAACAACAATTCAAAGTTGAATTTCTTTAACCAGGTGCTAGATTGTGCAATGCAGTCAGTTGAACGTTTCACGCAGCTCAAGGAACCCAGCAGTATATTTGGGATGTTGTATGATATTCCAGAACTCCTCACTACACCTGAAGAAGACCTTTACCAACAATGCAGAGCACTAGAGACAGTGTTAACACATGATGACATGCAATCCTGATGCGAGTGATTTAGGTGATGAACTGAAAGCCCTTTCAAGATACATTTCAGCAGTATCAACTCCAAAGGCTGTTCTGGAATATATGTGCACAAATAAGATGACCACCGTTTTTCCAAATGGTTTTGTTGCTCTGTGCATACTTCTAACACTTCCTGTAACAGTTGCCAGTGGAGAATGCAGCTTCTCCAAGCTGAAGTTAATAAAAACACATCTACGCTCCACAATGACGCAGGAGAGGATGGTCGGCCTTGTAACCATCTCAATAGAACATGAGCTGGCCCAGACTGTGGACCTTCAGGAAGCAGTTCAAATCTTTGCAACCAAGAAGGCACGGAAAGCACCACTTTGATTATTCAAACAGATAAAAATGCCAGTGTTTACTATGCAGACAAGAAAAGTTACATTTGCTGTTCAGGCATTTGAAAGTTAAGTGTTACTTAAAATTTTTGAACAAGGCATTTTAAGTTGTAAGTTCTCCTTAATTGGGGTAGGTAGCAGAGCAGTACCATGAGAGGAGTAGAACAGGAAGAAGGCAGAATTGAGACCTTTCAAAGTTTTGGCCCAAGCGATGTTGTGGGCTGGCCCTGCCTTCACTCACACATTCAACATGCTGCATGCTACACTCACTCACATTAATACAGGCGGCCAGTCCCTCCTCTGAAAAAAGGAAAACTCCCTCTCACCTTTCCTGTACCACTCTTGATTAGATTTATCTCCCTCCATCAGCCCCTGCCATTGTCCTCCATTCTCTCTCTGCCAAGGAGAGGTGGGCAGAGCCTTGCATTTGAATGGCAGGGCTCTTGTGCGCCACAACGGGAGATGCTGAGAACATTCCTAGTTTCCACTTGTATTGCAGTTCTACATTTCTGGACGTGGACTTGACAGAGCTTTTGCCATGAGAGGTCATAATGTAGCATGTTGTATTTCTTGTCTCTGCAGAGCAGGAGATAGTTCCACTAGGTGTCTCGGCACTGTAAAAATGCAGTTAATATGTTAATGATAAGATATCTGGTAATGCTTTTATAGTGTCAAGTTCCTTACACGTTTAAACATCCCTCTGGTGAGCCCAGACCAGTACAAAACATACGTAATGCATTTATTTAGTAATCAGCAAATTACCTTATGTAGTCAGTAAATGTTGAAGCCTGAACTGCTGCTAAGATCATTTGCTTTCAGATGTTTTCTCAATATTGTGCTGAGCATCGAGTATAAATTGAATAGAGTGACCTTTTGATAGTGAGTCAAATTGACTGCATTTCCAAAGATTCTGTGGTTTCAATTACCATAAATTTTTGATATTGGGTCCACAGCCACGGCATTGGCTCCAGCATAATAATATCTTATCATTGGTCCTCTTAACACAGTCAGCAGAATTATAGCTTGTTCTCTGTGTTTTTGTTGTAGGTTTGTTTTGTCTTCTGTTTTGTTTGTTTTTTTGTTGCTCAGAATCGAAGCTTACTGTCAAGGAGAGGAAAGATATTCAGGTTATACAAATGAAATCTAATTATTAAGTGGCTTGCAAAATGTGAATGATTTTTGGTCGAAAGATGTAAAATGTGTCACAGGGTGCTAGCTGGGATCCTGAGTTTGTGAGATGGATAAGTCAATTAGTAGCTCCTCAGTTTGTTAGAAACTTAATTGTCAGTCTGTAATGGAAACTTCTGAACTGCAACAACTCATTAGAAGCAATCAAATGTGTCTTTTTGTAGAAGAATATTTAGAGGACTTGTTTAAAATGCCATCTTTGAGTATAGTATAGAAGCTAAACTTTACACCTGGAAAGAAGTTTCATATTAAGGGGAAGTGAGGAAAGATCCTATCTGAATATAGCCTGTACCTGTGGTTTTCAGCTGACATCTTTTGCCTATATGAGAGATTTGGTAATGCTTTTACAAAGTCAGGTTCATTACAAGTTTAAGTGTTTCTCTGGTGAACTCCAGCCAGTACAGAATGAATATATGTATGTACAGCTAATACTTGACTACCTGATTGGCATGTGCACAAATCACAGGTTTTTTGCATACAACTTTGCTGTGAAAAATTACAGGCACAATTTAAGAGCCTGAGTGAAGATCCCTTTGAAAATATGTCACTTTCTCTTCAATTGTGCATAGTGCATTACTATTTCTTGTGGGCAGCAGTAAAGTGCTATAATGTCCTATAATGCGCTATATCTTCCTATCAGAAAGAAGATAGGTTGGGAGAAGATACTAAAAATGGATGCAGGGATTATTTGGGAGGTTGCAGATGACATGCTGGCTGTATGAATATTTATTTATTTATTTATTACTATTACTGTTGATTTGCTAAGTAGTGCCACTCTGTTCGGCGCTATTAGACAAGAAATGAAAATGGCCATTGTCCTGAGGAGTGTACAATTTAAAAGACAAAGGTGGAGAACATGATGCACTGAATAGCTGACTTACTCACTTTTTGTTGGCAAAGCAGAAGTACTCTAAATGAGTACTAGATACCCCCTACATGGCTCTGAGCAGAGGTGATGCGTGGAGAGGGCGTGCGGGGTCACATGTATCCCCACCCCAGATTTGCTGCTTGGCTTGTACTGAGCATACTCACACAGACTAAGCATGCTCAGTAACATTGCTGAAGCCGGGTGTCCACACTCTGCCCTCCCACTATTGGCACGCATGGGTCGTCCTGGCTCTGAGCTAGACTGGAACAAAGGGACTGCTCTCTCCATTTAGCCCCAGGGATGGAGTGCAATCCATCACAGAGAGGTAGGGAGAAGGCAGAGCTATGCTTTCATCCCCACTGAACAGCAACGTGTAGAGCTTGCTCGTTGCACTGGGGAGACCAGGCTGCTCACTCCTAAAGGGGAGCTGCAGCTACATGGCACAATCTGGCCCTTTGTATTTAAAATAACTATACTTATGCTAAGGTCTTGGGTTTAGGTGCCTAATTGCCCCTTTGTCAAAATGTAGTTCCTCTAAACTCCTGTTGAGCTGCTGCCTAAATTCTGCAAGTGTCTGAATTTCCTAGGCTCCTAAATTTCTGTTGGTGGGCATGTACCCCACCCCCTAAATCCTGACACTGCCAAGCAGCTTGGTACCTAAGGCCTGGCAGGATCTTCAAGCTAGGCATTCCCCCATCTATCTCGCCTGTGGGGCCCCATCTGGCATGCTCAGAAGCCACCTCTCAGATCAAGCCTTGCACAAAACAAAGCCCTTTTATACTCTATGGTCCAGTGGTTAGAGCACTCACCTTGTGGGTGAGAGACATGAGTTCAAATCCTCACTTTGCCTGATTCAGAGCAAGGACTTGAACCCAGCTCTTTCATCTCCCCAGTGAGTGCCCTAACTACCAGGCTATAGGGTATCCTGAGGTGCATTTCTCTCAATCTCTTCTATTAAAGCCATCCCACTTTGTATGACATATGTCAATCTTCATTGGACCAGAGAGCGTGAGAGTGATTTTACTAGCTGGTGATTCAGGTGCCCAGCTGAGAGGTGGGAGACCTGGGTTCAGGTAACTGCTATTCTCAGGCGGATTGGGGATTTGAACCCAGGTCTCCTGCATCTTGGGTGAGCACATCACCATCTTCCCTTGGTGCGTGTTTGTTGCAAGGAAGTGCTGACCTGGTTTAGGTAACAAACGTCAGGAGATGGGTGACAGCTGTGAATCCTAAGTAAGGGAGGTGCCTCCCTCCAGTTAGGCACCTGACTCCCTTGGAAGGGCAGGACATAGGCCACACCCCAATCCTCGGTATTTGCTAGTGGCTACTTGAGGCAGCTCCCCGAGCCCCCTCTCAATTTGCTGGCTTTGGGGAATCCAACCCTTAGGTGCCTGACTCTTCTCATGTGTTGGATGAAGAGCTTGGTTGCCTAGCTGAGGGCTGTGATTCCCCCTGGGTGGTAGGGCACCTAAGTGTTAGACGCTGTAATGCTGAGTGTAACTCCCCTTTGTGGCCTTGGGTGGTGTGTGAGAAAGCTCCAAAGGCATCTTACTACAGGCAGGCCCAATGCCTCCAGAAAGCCAGTGGGAGTAAGGCTGTTGAACGAGTACTAGAATAGGCGTGGCAGATACTCCCCATCCTGTATATAAGAGAGGCTGTATGGGCTGTTTCAGGCTGCCTGACCAGGAAGTGTCTAGTGCCACTGTCAACACTAGATTCAGACAGTACTTTTTCTTCGGTGAATGCAAGGAGTCGGATTGTGCCTGTCTCCTTCATAAAGAGGGGAAGGCCTCTTGCTTCCCTGCCATACGAAAGCACACCTGCACAAAGACAAGGGTAATTAAGCCCTAAATTTCTTCTACATACAAAGGAACCTGGCTGAAATCTTCTCCTAGTGGGACTCCATTTTGTTTTTAAAGATAATTGATAGCTCTGAACTTATGCATTTCAATTATAAGAATGTCTTTTGGGGACTAGAGTAACAGACGCGTTGGAAACTTGCTAATGCTAGGGCATCATGTGGATTTTTTACTGTAAATCACTGAAAAAAGTTTATGTTCATAAAATAAAACAATCCAAATGTAAAATAAAAATAAACCCCCTTTCTGAACAGATGCTATCAGGGATTGATAAATGAAGACAGTGTCGTTTACCTCTAGTTACTGATTCTATTCTGGCCTAGGGCATAAGGATTCTTGGGGCTGAGAAATCTGGGTTGTGCTCCATCCCTTTCAATTGACTCCTGTGGTGTCCAGAGACAAATCAGAAAACCTGTTTGGGCCTCAGTTTTCATATATGCAAGTGAGGGCAATAATATCCTCCTCACAAGGCAGTTGTGAAGATTAAGGGTAAATTTTCCAAAAACACCTCTTAGGCGCCAAAATCCCATTGAAAGTCATTAATGTGTGTTTTGGAAAATTTTGCCCTCATACCTTAATATGTGTAGAGCATTGTGAGATTCTCAGCGGGCAGGTGCTATAAAAAAACATTTAATTATTAGATTATTATTTAGTAATTGTGCTACTGGACTTCTAATCTCTCAGGCCACTAAACAACTGTAAGAAATGAGTTGATGTGTTGAAATGACCGTTCCCAGCGGCTCTAGGTTTGCTGCTATCTGATGCAAACTATTCTTACCAGCCTCCTTTACCCACACAAATAGTTATCTTACATTTCCCTGCCCCAAGTTTCCCCCTACTTTATTCTGCCTGGCTGGTGGAGCTGGCTCTCCTGGTGATTAGGAGTTTATTCTACAACACATTTGTTACTTGTTGGCAGTCTCATTATAGAGGCCACAGACTCAGTGAGATAGGCACCTGAGCTCTCCCTTTATTCCTGGAGATGGCTCCTCCAGGAGAGATACCTAGGTGGTGTGGTGCAGTTGCACTTTCTTCTTCCTGAAAAGAGGATCCCAGTCTCCACGGATGTCATCAGCAGTGATATCATCAGACTGCATTTAAAAACGGCTGCCATCACCATCAACCCCACATCACAAGTCCCTAAACATACAGGACATAAACTAGTCCCAGCTAGTGTAAATCGGTATCACTCTATTGTAGTTGGTAACGCTATGCAGTTTTACACCGCATGTGGATCTAGCCCATTATTTTAAAGAATTTTTTTCCAGTGCTAGTAGTAACTCCACCACATTGTCCTTTGGTTCTTTTTCTATCATGGTATGTGAAGCTTGATCTTACTGTAGTCAATAATAATCATACCTACCTCTTGCATAGCACTTCTCATTCATACACATCAAAGTGCTCTGACCTCAGATACTAAAATCAGCTAGTGAATGATTACGGTGCCCCAAAGTTTCCTCCAGACTGATCATTTGGATGATGAGAAGGGGCTTCTTTTTTGCCTACCTAGAGTCCTATTGAAAGATTAAGGGCTTAATTTGACATTAATCCACAGCCATGAGTTGGGAGCAGTGAGGAGTTGCTGTGCCCCAGCAGACAGTCCCGGAGTCAACTGGTGTAAATTGTTGTAATGTAGCTATTGGGTGCAGCATGCACATATCTTTGTGGCTAAAAACCTCTGCTCCCAAGGTGCCTCTTTCCATTGGAAGCATTGACAAAGGACAGTCCTTAACCTCAGAGGTGTTCAAGGACTGCCGCTGTGAGTCGCTGTTACACAGGCGGTGTAAGGTGGAGAAGACTCCATGCTTCTTGGCTCCCGCATCGTGTTGCACACCTGTAGGGGCCAGACATGTTCTGGTCCTAATCTGTTTTTAGCAAACGATCTTTTAGCAAAACATCAAGCATGTGTGACAAAGCAGCACATAACTGTCCTGGTAGTAAATGCGTTTAAAAAGTCACAGTAATCGGCAGGATCTAGTCATTGCAATGTGTTTTCACAAAGTCCCTATTTACATATATTTGTAATCCCATACAAGGTATCCTCCCACTTCATCTTCCATACAGACATCCATTCAGGTAATTCTTGGCAGTTATCAGCTTCTTATTTAGATTGAAGCCAGTACAAATTTAGTGTCACTGTGTTTGGAATTTATGGGTTCAATTCACTGAGCTGCTGAGTGCCTCCTATAACCTGCTGAAAATCCTCAGTTCCCACTGACCTCAATGGGAGTTAGGGGTGCTCAGTGCTTTGCAGATGGTACTCAGCAACTCACAGGTTCAGGCTCTGTGAGATTAGAAGGCTGGATGCCAGTACAGAAAATGACCCTCATAAGTGGGAAGGCTAAAATGGTGGAATTTACTGCATTTAGCTGTTGCATAGCTTCTCCCTAGTGCTGTCAACACTAAGACTCAGACTGTGATAGTGAACCAGAGTTGCCACTTTTGTGATTATTACTCAGACATTCGTCTGCTATACCATCTTACTCTCCCCAACTCCTCTCCTCCCCCAGCACAGTTCCTGCTGTATCTAATAAATATATTTCTATATAAACAGTAATTTAGGACCATTAGGAACAATAGCATAGTTAAAGCTTTTAAAGGTTATCTTGCAATGTCATTTTACTGACTAATGTGTTCCTGCTGCCATGTCGTTTGTGAACAGACATGTGTTAGCCAGCTAGTGTGCTTCATCTGTGGTGACTTTGATTTATTTGCTCTGTAAATTGGGACTGAAGCAATAATGGAAAGTGACATTAATTGTTTAACAGAGTCCTCTTTGTCACATCCTTTGCTTTCTCTAGGGTGTTCGATTGTTGAAACTTGTACAAAACTAATTGAAATTGCTATGATGAGGAGCAGTGTCCACTCAACTTTCTGTTCTTGAATGTCAGTGCACTTGAATGTCTGTTTAAAGCACAAAGGCAAAGCAGCTAACAGCAAATATCAGGGTTTCTCCTGGCATTATATTATTGAAGGAGGCATTCCAGGTCAGCAATAGTAACACTTAGGGCTCTGCTGTGGGTTTGGTAGGCAATGTGCACAGAGAGGAGGTGGAAAGGGCTGGAGGTGCACCATACCAGCAAAATTTCCAGAGGCATTCTCCTTGCAGAGCTAGTGGTCAACCGGGCAGAATACCTCTGGGGTCACTTGGGGCAATGTGCTTAGGAGTGGCTTTTACATCTTCTTTTTGGACTTTAAACGTGTAGTCTATCTCCTACAGAATGTAATATATGTCTGCTATAAATTTCTATTGGTAGATTTAAATATTCAATGAAAAGGATATTATTCTATTAGGTTGCATAGAGTTGTTATGGAAAAAGGCTGCCTTATATACCAGAATTTGGACTTAAATTTTGCTTGTTTATATCAACAATGCAACTAAGACAACCCAAGTTAGAGCAAGATTCTCTTTAAAAAATTGGCTTCCATCTCTTCTCCCCACCCCCTTCACCTCAAAACACAACTCTGATAAACTGGTGAATTATGCTTATAGTTCTTCCCATGATTCTGCTGTTTTGCTTAAGATGTGGTCATTTATGTTGTTATGCTGGGAACCATTAGATGGCACTGTTAAACACAGATTTGCAAGTTCTTTTTGTCTGAATGGGAACATTGTTCAGTCTTTGAATAAACACTTGTCTTGTTAGTTTCGTGATATTGTTTCTTTTTGAGGAGCAGCTGCAAGCAATAAGAGAGTTTTCTCACTGCCTTAATCTTTCTAACTAGAGTAGAGTCTTAGATCAGATCTGCTCTCTGAAAACTGGGCATTGGTATTTTGGCTGAGCTTCCTGAAAGAGGGAATTGCCTCAGTGCTGTTTGACCACCTCTGTTCAAGGCCCGGTGCATTTAGTGTGAATAAAAAAGTTACACTAAGAAAATACCCAAACTCCACATCACTGATTTCTCCTCCAACACTTAACTGGCAAGACCCCAGTGTTTGCTAGTAGTTGGCTGAGGGATGACAATATTTTGTTGTTAGATTATTCAATTTACACTCTGTATAGAGAAACTTATTTTTAAGGTCTCATTGGTATTTTATCTTGCAATCTTTGTCCATTCCTTGATCTTCTAAACTGTGAGAACTTTAAAAAAATGTTTAGTCAAATTTCTCTGACAAGGTGTATGTTGGGGGCCGGTCCAACTTCCATTAATGTCAATGGATAGACTACCAATGACTTTAATGAGATTTGGATCAGGCTCCTGAAGTAAATGGGAGTCTTTTCATTGACTTTAATGGGAGTGAGATCAGAGTCCAAATAATAAATGATTGATATGACAAATCTCCCTAAAATTAATATATAAAGTTTTTATTTGCTGGGAAACCTTGTTTTCCAAATATACTATTCTATAGATAGATAGATAGATAATTGAGAATGTAGTGCATTAAACTATAAGGAATTTAAATGTATTTGATTTGACACAAACAAGTCCTGTTACTGAAATAAGATATCTAATATAAATTCACATTACCGTCACATCTGATGAGGAATTAATCTACTTTTTATAATTGCAGACTGAATTAGATAAACGTATACAATAGTCTCATTGAGCACTCAAACTACATAACTGGGAAGGACAACTTCAAAGGCAACCTGCATAATACAGTTATTTTAAAAGAACCCAAAGAATCTATCAATAATGTGAGCGCTGATTGAGAACAGAAACTTGTGTATTTGTTTTTGGACCAAGATTTTTTTAGGAGGTGAGGGGTGACACAAGATTGCATACATGATCAAGACTTGCCTAATTTCTCAAGGAATACATTTTGGTGTTCTGATTAGCTGTCTTATTCTGTGATTCTTGTAATTTTGTCAGGTCAATTAACTGGAGTTCAGTGCTAGAGAGAGAGAAAGAAAGAGACAGCCGGGGCAGTGCTAGCTTCATTAGATGTCAGTTGCTTAGGTACATTCTGTAATACAATCTGTGCATGATCATTTAACCGTAGTTGTTTACATTGGATTAAAAAAAAATCTAAGGAAGAAAGTAAATTGGAACAATACACTGCAATTGCAAACAGATTTCTCCCGCCAAATGCGGAAATGGATAATTTCATTGCCAAAAATTATATTTTATGAGACTCGATTGCAGGTTGCTATTGCAAAGACAAGTTTTAGACAAAGTTTTTACTTTTTCCTATAGAGATTCACCATTTTATTTCTCCCATCTCTCTTACATCTGTCTCTCTTTCTCTCTCTTTTTTTTTTTTTGTCATATAGAAGATAGATGAAGAGAATGAAGCAAACTTGCTAGCAGTTCTCACTGAGACACTGGACAGTATCCCTGTGGATGAGGATGGATTGCCTTCATTTGATGCACTGACAGATGGAGATGTGACGAACGAAAATGATGCTAGCCCTTCACCAATGCCAGACGGCACCCCTCCGACTCAGGAGGCAGAAGAGCCGTCTCTAGTAAGAACCCTTCCTACTGTTTAACAGGAATTGGATGTGCCTCTGGCTACCCGCTGCATGGGTATGATGTAGTCACAGTAAGGTCTGGACTTTTCATTTAGACTGAAACCAAAGGAAAATCAAGTCAAATACTAAAACTTGCCTAGAGGAGAGGGGGGCAAACCCCAGGATAAATGTTAAGAACTTCTATTGAAAAAATGTGTTGAAGAGAGAAGTTTTAATTTGAGATTCTTGTTCTAGAGACTGACACTTTTGGTTATCATTGCATTCACATCAGTAACCGTAATGTTTTTAATTCCCATTTCCTTTCTTTGGGCTCTGTTTGTATGTAGAGACTTCACTTCTGATAATGGGTAAAGAGATCCCCGTTAATGCGGGCTGGATTTGACACTAGCTGACATGCCTTTAACAATGACTTGACCAGTAAGCACTAGCATAGTGCTAATAGGGGTGGGGTGTCAAAGGCAGACTGTCTGCCTTTAGCTTTCTTCCCTTCTGCAAACGGTAGCATCACACCTGCTTCCCAAGCATCCTGCTGTTGTGCAAGTTGTGTAACCTCATGGATAGTCAATTTTTAATCTCTCTCACTCGAAGGGTATGCTGCATTTGGAGGTGTGATGCAGCACAGGTTGCAATCGCCATGCTAGCTATTTAGCTAGTGTAGCTAATAATAGCAGTGAAGTTGCATCAGCTTGGGCTTCAGTGTGAGCGTGCAATGCGAGTATGTTTCTAGGACCCCCAGTGCCCTTGTACAGCCTGAGATGAAGCCCATGCTGCCATGACTTCCTTGCTATTTTTAGCCAGACTAACTAGATTAAAGCAATCGTGGGTATGCCAGCCCATGCTGCAGTCACACCTCCAGTTCAGTGTGGCCATATCCTTATGAACCCAAAGTGAATGGACTTGTAGTGCAAACCCATTACTTTTGCTTTGGGGTCCTGACTCCTGATCTGGCTTTTGTTGATGTCATTTTATTATTGATTGCTATAGGAGCAGGATCGGGACTTTAATTGTAATAATTCACATGTCTGTTAAGGTGACTTTTCTTCTGGATAGAACGGAAATGTTCTATTTTTGGCATTGATCACTGAGGAGATTCTCTTTTGCCTTGCTTTGCAGAAAACCAAGGCAGTCATTATTTCTTCCTGCACTGCAGTATACTGTAGTACAGGAAAAGGAAATACGACAGCAAGCATCAGAGAAAAATCAACCCTTTTTTGCCCTGGGGATTACAGAGGACTTTGTTCTGTGTTAGTATACTCTGCTTGAAGATATTGATGTAACTAATTTTAAGTAACTGTGCAAAATAAGATAAATTATTTTAATCCTTAGAGATGCATAACTTTTCTCTCCCCAACCCACCTCCCTTCTTCTTCCCTGATGTGTTTGTAGCTTAAGAAGCTCTTGCTGGCTCCAGCCAACATTCAGCTAAATTACAATGAATGCAGTGGTCTCAGCACACAAAACCATGCAAACACTAATCACAGGATCAGAACAAGCCCTGTGGTTGTTAAGGTACAAACTTAATCTTTATAATAAGGCAAAAAAAGTAACAAAGACTTCTGTGCTTTCAGCAACTGAGTAAGCAGTAGATCTATATGTACGGTATTAATCTGCCCAGCATCCTGCAGCTGCTTCAGAAAATGTGAACAGATTATAGATTGTGTTCCAAAAAATCACCTGAGCTCCTTTATGCTGTGAATAGTTTATTTATGCCTTCTCTCTTGGCATTAAGAGGTAGTCCCACCGTCTGTCACTCTTTGCCCACTTTATTGATATACAGAATAGTAGGGGGTGCAATAAAATTTGCTGATGGGCTGATGTTGTTTATGAATGACTCCAAGATGCAGTACTGCCATTTTACCAGCTGTCTAACCTAAGAAAGATTGCACTGGAATCTCGGCAAAAGGTCTGTCTCAGCCATTAATTGGGTAGAATGCTGGCAATGACATAATTCTGTTAGCAGGCTGTATTAAACAATGTTTGTCTTGCCATTCACTGTAACTGAAAACAGAGCATTTAGGGGTACTTAAGAGAGTTGTGAATACTGGGCTCAAGCAAATCAGGAGCAAATTAAGGTTTAAACCAGTTTATTTTTTTGTTCACAGTAAAGGTGCTATAGGGTCTTGTTAGTTACATGTTGCTGAGTAGGAACATTGAAACGTAGGAGAAATGAAATAAAAAGCAGCATAAATGTCATTTAGGAATTTTAAATGTAATTTTCTTTCCTTGTTCTGCAAACAATTATTCACAGCTCATAGATCTAGTACACTTAGACTGAACACTTCATTGAAAATCTCATCTCTTCAGAAAACCTATATCCATTCTGATAAGGTTCAGTTCACTAATTTTAGCTTTTTTTTTTTATTATGCCTTGTTTTTAAGACCGAGAATTCATGGAGCAATAAACCGAAGAGCATTTGTCAACAGCAAAAGCCACAAAGACGTCCCTGCTCTGAGCTTCTCAAGTATCTGACTACAAATGATGACCCTCCTCAGACCAAGCCAACAGAGAACAGAAACAGCAGCAAAGACAAATGCATCTCCAAAAAGAAGCCCCATCTTCAGTCTCAGGCACATCATTTGCAAGGTAGGCTTGGGACCCAAGAATGCAATTTTGGCAACAGCGTTAATTGCAGGAAGCTGAAATGCAATGACAGTGAAAACACTAACACCCAGTACTTCCTCTATTCTTTGTATTGGTATCCGTGTGCTGTAAATTCAGAAGCTGCTCAGCATAGAGGGAATTAACAGTCAGTACAATGAAGTTAGTTAAATGTAGCCTTTTTAATATAGACAATTTAAATCACAATCCCCTTAGAAAAGGAACCTGAAAATTTTAACCAATTTACAAACAATTAACAGACACTGAACTGTCCGCAGAGGTTTAACCATAGAGTTCTGTATCTCTAAGAAGTACTTATACATCTGAAGAAGCTGGGCAAGCCAGTTCATTAATGCGCTTCTTTCTTTTTGCCAGTGTGAAAATGAAGGCATTGTTAACTTGCCACATGTGCCTTAAGAGACAATAAATAGTGCTCTTGCAGCTACTGAAGAGGCAGTAAATGTGTCATTCCTGTTACAGTGAGAATGCCAGTTTGTATTTTTATTTTGTAAATAGTTGAAGGTTTAGAAACCAGCCTGACCCTTCTCTCTCTCTCTCTTTTTTTCTTAAATTTGTTTATGGCCAAAACTAAACATCTGCGTTGACATTTAGCATCCTCCCATGTACAAAGAGCTTGGCTGGTGTTGTAAGTAGCTTCTGTGGCAGAGATGCAAGAACTTAAAGAAGCTCCCTTGGCAGACATTTTCTACTCTTTTCTCTCTCCCTCCTCCCTTCAGCTAGGATAAAGAAAAACTCTATAGGCTTATGGGCCCAAAGGGAGCTTATTTAAAGTCACTGTTATTTTAAAATACACATACTTATGTACTGGCGGTGCTTCCAAGAGAGCAAGGTTCTGATCTCAGTTACATCTGTGCAAATCCAGAATAATTTCACTGAAGTGAGTGGCATTTACCCTGGTGTATCTGAGATCGGAATTTGACCCGAAGGTTGCTACTCTGATTTGTTAAAGCAGGAATAGAGTGTCATATAAACATATGCATCTTATTTTTGTTTTGTTTGTCCCCATTTCCCTGCCTGTTACCCCATCCCTCCTCTCAAACTGCATTTTGACCCCTGATTAATACAGCTAGGTTTAAATCTTCCCTCCCCCATCCATTTTAATCTTCTCCCAGCTGTAGATTCTGACCTTCGTAGTGTGGTATTACCCATTTTGGATCAAATTCATGTAAACAAGAGGCTGCTTAATGCCAAGTGACACTCCTTTCTGCTGGTTTTAGCAGACTGCTTCAGAGCAAAACCAGACTGGATTGTTCAGGGATGATATGGGTCTCTCTGCTGAAATTGTGCTGAAACAACTTGATACATTCAGTGTAAAGATGTAAGATAAGTTGGGTTTGGGCTAATGGTGAACAGGAGGATTAATACGTCCCAGTATGTCTGTATCTGTCTCTTGTCTTTTACTTACATTGCAAGCTCTTTGGAGCAGGGACTGCATTTGTACAGCACCTAACACAGTGGGGTCCTGGTCCATGTGTGGGGCTCCTAGGCACTACAGTAATACAAATAATACATAAATAATAGAAAAGTCCCTACAAAGAATTGTACTTATGGGAGTTTAAACAGAATTTGATTGTTGGCTGTGGCTTTAGTAATATTACAATATTGTCAATAGTATTTTCTTGAGTTCCTGCCGTTCAGTCTCCAGCCCCCCGAAAAATGTATTTTTTCATCAAATACTGCTCTAGCACACCAAAGCATCGCAATTGATATCAGTGCATAGGTGCAGCTGAGAGCAAAATTAGGCCCTGAAACAAAAATGGTCAAAACTGGGCAAAGATACGCTCCTAAATCTTTATTCAGGTGCCTAAATGTGAACTTGGAAATGTAATTTTAGGCACTTGTTTTTGGAAGTCTCGTCCCTTATCTTTCAAAACCAAGAACCATATATATTATAAATACAAGAGATGTGTGAAACTTTCAATTTGAGCAACAAATGCACTTGAAATCAGCCTTCCAAATTCAACCCACATTCCCAATCAGCAGTAGTTTGCTTAAACATTTAATCAAAGCTGGATAATGCTTTTTTTGCTCCATCCGTAAATATGAGCTTGCTATTCTGTTGACTGGGAAAGCTCACTCAGGGTGAGTCAAATGGCATTTTCCTTTAGGGTCACTATCTCAAATTCACATGAATGTCCACAAATCCATTGAGGCTGAGCTTGTCTGTGGTCTTGCAATGAGATTTGCCCATGAGGAAACTGGGTTCTTTTGAAACTGAACATTTTTAATCTACAGGAGGAAGCATGCCCATGTGAATTTTTATTTGAATTAAAATAGAATAGAAATTGGAAGTTCTAATAAACAGCTAGTAAGAAAATTGGCATTGTATTGAGTAAATATTTCCTCAAAATTGTGTGTGAGGATGTTTCTTCATAGCTGTTGTACTCAGATTCAAGTTCAGTAGCACACAAAACCACTAATTGGTGTAGTGGTTTATAGCTTGCTACGTGAGTTTAGGGCTGTTTGAGAATTAGCCACTATCTGCTTAAATCTGGGGTCAAATCACAGGTCTGAGAGCTAGCATCTGAGTTCAGTTCTCAGCTGTGTCCCAGATTTCCATGTCACTGTGCCTCAGTTTCCCAGTCTGTAAAAAATGTGTTATTTTATACTTCTCTTTGCTGTTGTGAAACTCTGGGGGAGATTTTTCAAAAGCACAAACAGTGATTAAGCACGTACTCTCCATTGAAAGTATCAGTCATCTGTAGAGCACCACATAGATTTTACTCCATAAGGGTGGATATGCTTCCACAAACTTTGTTTCTGCTCATTGCCACTATGGTTGAAAATATCTTGATGCTTTTTAGCCACTTAAACCTGTAGATAGCCATTGGAGACTTTGGCAAGTCTTAATGAACACAAACATTTGTCTAGTAAAATAGGTATGTGCCTAGCTAACATGTCTAGAAAACACCTATTCATCTCATGGTAACTCACTAGTTAGTATATGGCAGCAGCCATACTGGATCAGACAAGGGAGCTGTCAATTTCCTATCTCAGGCTGTGGCCAGTTCCTGATGCTTCTGAGGAAGGTGAACAGACATGCTTAATTTTCCTTCTTGAATTTTCATAGAAGGAAAAGAATGCCTGGCTCATGAGGATTGGTGTAGACTTTTTAAAAAATGAATGATCTCATTGGGAATACTCTAGAGTTTACAAAAATAATTAATTTGCATGTAAAATCCTTTGATGTCAGTAGGAATTCCACACCAGGAATGAATGCAGATTATGCAAGAGTCAAACTCTGGACAAGAGATCTGCAGTACAGGAGTGCTAGAGAGGAAAACGTTGTCTTAAATAATTAATTTGCAGAAGAGACCCCCCCCCACCCCGTAGCTGTTCTTGATACAACACACACTGCCTTTAAAATTAAATCCAACTCCTGCAAACTAAAATTTGCAAGTAGTACTGTTTTTAATTTTTAATCACTTTATTAGCAATTAAAGAAAGCTTAATTGGTTGAAAATATCTTAGTCCTTGGTTTGCTTTGTAAAAAAGGCAGATCTGAACAAATGGAAACTACAAAAGAGTTGTATTTTGTAACTAAAATTTTCTGTACACTTATGTTAGTTTAAACCATCTGTGACTATATCTGTGGCATGCCATAGTTTGCAGAATAACTTACAAAAATTTGGATTATAGCTGATTCAGTGTTGGCCTCACAGAAACAACCTATTCTCAACCTTGTATATAAAACTGTATGCTGTAGAAATAAAATCAACTGAATATTCATAATGTCCTGGTGCTTTGTAGTTATTCTGCTGCTCTCATTTCCAAATAAAAGGTGAACTGTAGCTTAAATTAAATCTAAGAGAGACAACATTTTCACAGCATTTCTGTAAATTTCTCCATTGACTGTTAACATGTACCACTCTATTTTCTGAAAAGTTCTTTGCATTTGGGCTTTATACCATACTTCAAAGACTCAGTAATTGATGTAAATCAGTGTTGGAATTTAGGTGCCAGTAATAAGGGGTCAGACTGGATCTTGTTTTTATTTAGCCATCAGATAAACTGAGGTGCCTTCTTGAACTACTGGAGTTTAGCCCTAATGGACTCAGGTAGAATTCCTGCATGGATATAAACAATATACAAATATAAACTTCTGAGTCTTCACAATATTTCATAATCAGTTTCTTTTTTTCCTTCTTCAGCCAAACCAACAAGTTTATCACTTCCTTTGACACCTGAGTCACCAAAGTAAGTATTAAGAAATGTAAAAGTTTACAAAAGGGAGGGGGCTTTAATACATTTTGGCTACAGCAACTCAATTTCAGCTTGTTTTTATAAATGTGCCCTGTCTTCCAGTGATCCCAAGGGTTCCCCATTTGAGAACAAGACTATTGAACAAACCTTAAGTGTGGAACTCTCTGGAACTGCAGGTGAGAGATGTGGAATGTGAACATTTTTTTTCTGTAAGCCTGACTTTTTTTCTTTGGTAAGAAATGTATCGTGGGATGCTAAGGAGGTCTTCAAGGGATTAATTTTAATGGTTTAGCGTTGACTCTTTACCTAGTTGCCTCACATGAGGTAGGTTTAAAACTGACTTCAAACCTACAAGTGGAGCACGGTTTCAGGAAAAATGTGAATGAAAGCATTTGTCTGGAATGTTTCCCCATTCCCTCAGAGATTTGTGTAGTGCCGAGCATTGTTTTTCAAATACAGATCCCCCAGCACAGAATACAGAGGTTGCAGATGGAAAAGTTGTATCATTGAGTCAGTCTGATGCTAATGTAAGGCTGTTCCTCACCGCACATTTTGGTCAGTTCTAGATTTAAATGCTACAAAAGACAGAGTTTCTTCCTCTTTCATTGGGAGACTATGCCACAGCCTAAACAGAATGGTTTTCTGATATTCATCTTAATCTTTCCTTTTCTTAATTTCATCCCATTAACCCTCTTGATACCTCCTTTGAGCAATCTCAATCATTCCTCTCCTTGCTCTCTGGTGTTTTCATCCTTCAGATATTTGTAGACTTTCATCTTGTTCCCTTTTAGTTGACATTTCACCAGGCTATACATGTTTAACTCATTTGCTTTTGCCCACAAAAGTCAGTTACTCCAGATCTCAGATTATTTCTGTTGCTTTCCTCTGAATGCCCTCCAGTTTGTCTGTATTATCATGGGAATGAGGTGCCCAGAACTGAGCACAAGATCATGGGTATAGTTGCACCAGCGTTGTTTAGAGAGACTATTGCCTCCCTGCACAGCACAATACTAAAAGACAGTGTAGTAGAGATGTGTTTCATTCATGAACATGTACAAGGGCGGATGCTGAGATATAAATTACTTAAACTGTAGCAGTGTTCTATGAAGGTCAGATCTACAGCTGGTGTAAATCAGCCTAGCTCCATTGATGTCAAAGGCTGATTTCTGCAAGTTGAGGATCTGGCTCTAAGTTTGTAAAGGCACTTTGGACTATTGATTTCATGCACACAAAATCATCCTTTCACTTCTTCAGAAGCTGCTTCATTAATTCAGCATTTAAACATAAACGAGGCATCCTGATAATCTGCAGCCTTAGTTGCTCCTTATTCAAGTGAGGGAAAAAAGGTCTTTTGGGCAGGAGACCATCTTTCAGTTCTGTGTTTATACAGCACCTAGTACAGTGGGGTCATGGGCCATAACTGGGGCTCCTCGGTGCTAATGCAATACAAATAATAATAATGATTACTTATCGTGTCAAACCAGAATGGTATGCAGGGTTGCTCTAGCCGTGTTGGTCTCAGGATATTAGAGACATAAGGCGGGTGAGGTAATATCTTTTATTGGACCAACCTCTGTTGGTGAGAGAGACGAGCTTTCAAGACACGCTTGGTCCAATAAAAGATATTACCTCACCCACCTGATCCCTAGAATGGTGACATTTGATCTCTTGGGAAGAGAAGGAACATAAGGTTCTTTCAGTGGAGCATCCCAGGGCAGGTGGTACTAGTGGGTAGGGAGGAAGAGCTCCCCATAGTGTGCTGCTGGTATCTGACTTCTGCAGTATAGTACCCAGACAGCACAGGGTATAGCACTTGGTAATCCACATAACCGCACAATCATGTGTGTGGGAGTCTGTTGCCATTGAACCCAGTCATTGAACAAAGATGCTATATGATGTAAAAGACACCTTCCTTCCTCCCAATGGACCTCATCTTTATAAAACCAGATCAGATGTCTTTGCAAAACCAGAATAATCATGGCAAACTACCGTGTGTACTCATGGAAACCGGGTGAGCACCAGAATGGCTCAGACCCAGTGGAACCACCTTCGTCGTCACTGCAAAGCACGTCAGGACAAGACCAGTCTTTTGTGAGGCACAGCAGCAGCATTATGTTAAGGCTTGGATTCTCCTGCCACCATCTGAAGGAGGAGGTGGTGACATGATGAAGTTCCACATGATAATTGTTGGAATAGCTCTACGAAGAGCAAGCTGTCATCCTTTCCAGCCTAGAAAATCAGGAGCCTGCACGTCCCATCGGCAGACTGGCCAGAAATAAGAAGTCAATATGACTTGAGGCTTTGTAGTGGTGCCACAAGTCATGACAGTTAGTTGGAATTGCTCTGGTATTATCAGGTTCATTCCATAAATTCTCCTCTGTGTGTAGCAGAAAAAAGTAAAGTCTATAGTTATGCAATCCAACCACGTGTAGCACTAGCAGGTAAAAGTACTGCAATGTGCTGATGGGTAAGTGCCACCATTGGATGAGCTATGTGAACAAGAGCATTATACCATGGATATACCTTGCCTTTTTTCTGTAGACCGTGTCACTTCAGTTAGTTAATAAGTGGGCTGGGGAGGGGGTCAAAAAAGAGAGGCGGAATACTGGCCTTGGGAGTTGACACTTGGTTTACACACAGCATAGAAGACTACCTAGCAGCACTCCTGCCGGGTGCCACATCATAGCTATTTCTCTCGTACATCCAAATATTCGCCTTTTTTTTGGTGTTTTGTTGTATTAATCTGTGCCTTTTTGTACATATGCAATGTGCAAACAGGTGAGTGGAAGTGACCCATTTTCCAGTGTATTATTATTTATTTATTGTTTGTATTATGGTAGCGCTTGGAGACCCCAGCCCTACTGTGCTAGGTACTGTACAAGCACATAAAACAAAAAGAGGTAACAATCTAAGTGGGCAGTCTTTGCAGGGTCAGGGCCTAATCAATAATAAAAGTAACAGTAGCAGTAATGATTAATAATAATTAACAGTAGTATAAAGAAAGCCCCTTGCAACTCCAAATTCTACCCAGATGACTGCATTGCTCAGTCAGCTTCTACAGCACTCGCACCGTCTATTATAATTTAAATGGCAGTTGCCTTGATCTCGCTGCTGAACTGAAAAGACCATTAGTGGTGTTGCTTGCACTATCAAAGCACAAAGTATGTTAGTATAAATTGCAGCTGCCTTGATCTCTCTGTTGAAAGCAGCTACGGTTCCCTCACCAATGAATTAACTGTACATTAGATAAATAAATAAATAAATAAATACGTGAAAGCATTCCCCACTCCAGCCATCAGTGTTCATCACACGTACGTAAAATTGAATTAAAACCTGTTCTCTTACCTAAATGAACTTTTTCTTTCGAAGGGGTTGCATATTATACATATGTGTACTTTTTTTCCCCTTTCTAAAACTGAAAAAATAATTTCCGTTTTATAATTCCAATATTGCCTACAAACTTCATATAACTCCAGGAAGTTAAAAAAAAGAAAATAGCTTTTAGAGGGGACAGCACATGTGTAAGAGGTTCTTAGTCTGGAACATACTCCAAATTGTCTACAATTAAACATCAAGTCCCGTTGCTACATAAAATCACCACTCCCTGGGCTTACTGCTGGTTAAAGCAGTAAAACCTCTCTGCCCTTAACCATATTACACAAATTCTACATTGCAAGGCATAAAATAGTTTCTTAAAGAAACATGTGTGTATGTCACAATGTACTGTGGACTGCTGGAATGTATAGAGTAAATACAGGGGGTCAAATGTCCCACGTTGTGTCATCAGCAGCAACTCCAGTGGAGTTCAACTGGCTCATGCTAAGGCTAAACTGAGTTGTTGATTCAGAGCTGCTTATGGAGTCTGGAGAAAGCTGTACAGTCAGCCAGCCAGCAATGGGGTATAAATGTCCCAGAAGTCATTTTGCAGGAGTAGGATCATGCGGGCTAGCAGCATCCCCTCTAGCAATCCTAGGAGCAGAAGGAGAATCCTGCTTGGCTAGCAGCAGGAGTAGCAGTAGCCCCAGCGGTAGCAGCACATGGAGAAGTAACAGTGAGCCCCAGCTCAACAGCCCCATAATCAGCACAGTCCTCCTGACTGGCAGCAGAACCAGTGACAGGAGTCACCACCCCAGCAGCAGCAGCAGCAAGGAGCAGCAGAGCCCCTCTCGCTAGATCTCAAACAGGAGTGGGGCATAGGGCATCATGCCAAGCAGTATCTGCTTCTGCAGTATCATTCGGATAGGCCAGAAATAAGCCTGACACTGCAGGACTCCAGTAGTGATTGGCCTCCTCTTGCTTGTCAAGCAGTTGCACTTGTAGCTCTCTAGCGGCCGAAAGCCTCGCGTAAGCAGGTTCTGTTCCCTCCTCATTGGCTGTTGCTGGTTCTGCCTCGCCCCTGTCTGTCTTCAGGACCCACTCAACCACTGCAAGCTCTTGCTCTCTCCTATCCATGACTCATTCCTGCCAAGCAAAAGCAACACGGTACACCCAGTGATAAGCCACATCTCTGCTTTATGCTGCTCACTGGTCAAAGGGCCTGTGGCCTGGTCCTTCCTGACAAGCTCTGGTGCTTCCTCCCCTATCCCCAATTCCCTCTGACGTTATCATGGTTGAGGAATTCCTCCCTGTCAGCCCTTTGTTAACCACAGATGTGGGGATCAAGTGACTGTTGGGGTATGCTTGGGGACCTGTGCTTTGTGTAGAAGTGATTGCAGAGGGCAGTCGTTCCTAGGTGCTGATCCCCATGCTTCAGTATCTGGCCACTGCTGCTCATGGTTTTTTGAAAATCAATGCCTTTCTCATCCCCACATACTCTCCCTGCCTCCTAACACGCTCTGTCCCAAAAGCACAAAGACATTGTATAAGGTGTATCAAGGGGTGGCTTAGTGCACACTTGCAGAATGGTGACACTCCTTCACACAAAAATCCCTGTATTTATGCGACTAAAAACTCCTCCCCAAATTTTCATGCAGTCAAAATTTGGTCACTCAGAAAATCTGACAATGAACAGAGATTGAATAGTGATTTGGAATTCACATGTATTTTTGCAAACCCCAGTATTCACCCATCACTAGACTTGAGCAGTCCCTTGGTTGTCTGAACAAATACTTAAATTCTACCAGGCAAAAACTTGTTTGGCCTCAAAATGATTTCTGGTACTTGAGACAGAGAAAGAGAGATATTAGTCCAGAGGGAATAAAATCTAGTAAATTATTAGATATTTTCAGGATCTATATTTGTCCTCTGCGGTAGTGACAACAGGATTAAACTGACTGCTCAACAAGCATGTAGTTTTTTATTATATGATGGCTATTTAATTTTATTATATTTTCCTGGCTTCTGCAGTCTTATGCTGTACAAAAGCTCTACCGATTATTTTACTGAATCAGGCTATTATCTTGCATTCAGTGCTTTAAGTGGCCTTAAATAATGTTTCTCTTGATAATCCCATTTTTAAACTCATAAGGTATAAAGGAATCCATTTTTAATAACCCTCAGAATCTCAGTGTGCTTGTACAAAGGTTCATCGAGATGCATTTCCTGAAGGATGTGAAGGCTCCAAAAATATACCAACAAGCAGAAGCATCATCAAACATTTAAATGCTAACAGTAACATTAGATTTTGCTGCCTATATGAAACAGCATTGTAAATGAGTCTTAAAAAGTCAAGATGTGACATTTACTGTAAATGTATTCCCCTAATTTATTCTGATCAACCTAGCTGAGCTAAATGAGTTACTAAGTTTTCTTTACTGCAGCTCAAGGAATGCGTCTAGGTGATATGAAAACTTCTGCCTGTCCTCACAGACTTTTCTCTAAAACAGGTCACTGAGCTGAGGTGGCGGAGCTGGCGTACATATGAAAGTCTGTTGTCACACGGATATAAGAAGTGGTGCTGATTTGGCATATACACTATTTTAAAGCAGAGATCATTGAGTGAGTTCATAGTATATAGATGGAGCGAGGCAAAGTACAGAGTTACCATTTTCCAAAGCCATTCAATTAAAGAAAAGTCCCTACAAAGAAAATGGTTTTATAGCATGTCATGAAAAAATACTTGCCTTTTACTTTTAAAAAAAAAGAGACTGTTTAAGGGGGATGATTGTAGCGTATGTACCACTTCTAACAGATTTGCTGTGCAGAAGTACATAAGTGTGAGTGATGTAGAGGTACTTGTTTATTATAGAGCACATTTCAATGCAGTAATCATAAATATTGCTAAGGTTGTGCTCTGTTGAAATATGACCTACATACTCTTGATTGTTTGTGTTACGTGATTTGTCTGACACCCATTACATTCTGGGTAATGGCAGCCATTTGTTGCTGTGCACAGCAGGCTCTTTTGACAAAAGAAAATAGGCAGCAATAAAAAAGCTATAGTCTGAATTACATTCTGCACAGTGCTGCACTGCTGAGAGTTTGTGCAAGTGTGTTAACAATGCTCTGAACTGCCTCTTGTCAGCCTTCAGCCTGTAATGGCCATCTGTCCTTACATAAATCTGTCAAAACCTGCTAAGTTCAAGAGAGAGCCCGGAATATACCTTGTACTGTCAACGCTCAAATGTACACATTCCCAGAGAAATCAGCGTGCATGAAATAATTCAAAGGTCGGAGAATATCTTAGCACTACTGATTTAGGATCATGGTGTGAAATTAAAATTACTGTGTAAAGATGAGCAAAGAAGATACTGATGATGATAAGTACGGAGTTAATTTTCTCAAAGTTTAGCTGTTTGGATGCTGAGCATGGGAGGGGCTTGGAGTGGAGAATTCAGCAGTGACACAGACAAAACAAAAGCCAACTCCAAGCTTTGCTGCAAACTAAAACACAAACCTTTTATTCAAGTTTCAAATGTCCACTGAACTTTTTGAACAATTTATTTTTCATTTATGCTCACTTGTGCACTTCCTGCTTCTGTCCAAGAGCAGAAGGACGGGTGCCAAAATGCTATGAGGAAACCATTCCTCAGGACATTGCCAGTGTGGTTTTGCAGGTGAAAGAAACTCCAGTAGCCAGGCTCAGCACCTGGACTTTTAGGTTCCTCTCTACACCGAGCCTTGGTCTCCTTTGTGGTTGACTTAGCATCACTACTCCTGAAAGCAGTTACGCTGTGCGTAAAGCCAGTGCTCACATAGGGCCAGTTTAACAAAGGAAGAATGCAGAGATTATTTTATTTGGCATGTTACAGTATAAATAGTTTTTGTTTTGGTTAAAAATCAAAGGTAAATAAATATTTCAAATGCTGAGGGTGGAATGCTTGTTTTTATAGAAAAGCAGCACCTAGTGATGGGGATAAATATTTTCCCAGGTCATTCTTCCTGAAGGGGCTATTTTGGGTTGCTTTTTTTTTTTAAAATAAATATAAAAATTCAGTAATTAACCCTGGGGTCACTCATGGGGCATCTAATTTTACAAATCAAAATGTTCCTTGTGAATTTTATTTGACAAAAGTAATGGTATTTACTCATTAATTATTTGTTGATTCTGAGCCATTATTTTTAATCCAGAAATGGTGTTGTAGAATATCAAAGGGAATTGTTCTCTTCAATTTACCCAACTGACATTAGCCCATCTGGAATAGTCAGCATGCACATGTAATTGGCATTTGGCTAGTTTGTTAGGGGGTAGGCAAAGAGGAGGAGAAAATGGAAGACGTGAACAGAAGGGGATAGTTGTACCAATCATGAATTTAAAACTTGGGCAGTTTTCTGAGGCAGCTTTAACTTGAGGGCCAGTGTTTGTGTATTAGGACTCCTTGTCCTTGATGGCATTCGAGGAAGGCCTTAGTACACATGAAAAGTTCATAAACATTATTTTCAAATGTTCAGACAAAATCAGGCTTTTCTTTTGCATCAGGTATTCATGTCTTGCTGTTCCTATCTGTTTTTTTTTTGTTTTGTTTTTTTGTTTTCTGGAACAAATTCATTGCCGCTAATGCAGTGGGACTCCCAGTCTCCATTTATGTCCCTTAGAGAGCACTATGCGTTGATGGAGGCTTTTCCTTCTTTGCTGCAAACTGCTATAAAACATGTTCCATTTGCATTGATCTGCTGAGCTCCATTGTATGGTTAAAAATACAAAACAAGAGGAAACTCTCTGCCCATATTTGAAATAGGCATTTTCTCAAACTGTATTCACATTCCCTGTCCATTTTCCCTAGGGAAGTGATGGAAAGCCCATTGCTTGGGTATTTTAAAACTGGGCTGGACAGCATTAGAAGTACACTGCATTGGGTTCAGAGTTGGTGTAAGGGGTGGACTAGGTAATCTAGTATGTTTTTTCTGTCTCTCTTTGCGATATTTTCCTATCTCTGGCTCAGATTCAGGAAAGCACTTAAGCACATGCTTATCTTCAAGCATATGTTTAAATCACAAGGAAGTCAATGAGATGTAAATGAATGCTAAGTTAAGCATGTGCTGAAGTGCTTTCCTGAATAGTAACGTTTTCTTGAACAAGAGCCCCGATTTACTATTGTTCTAGATTTGTGAACACAGTTGTCCTTTTATGCAATGTGAATGTCTCCTTGTATGAAGTCTGAAGGAAACTTTGAGAGCAATACACTTTCTTCACACAGAAATACTGTAAAATTAGCTGTAGGATGTAGCTTTGGCTCCCTGCTTTTTTAAGGATTACATTAGTTATGTTTAAATTTTCATCTCTATCTAGAAATGTAATTTAATAAATTATCATTCTGCTGTGGAAAAACCTGGTAGTTATTGACATGACATTTATCTAGTCTTTATTTACGTATGTGTTTAGTTGATAAACTCAGGTAAGTGCCAGTCTCTCCACTTCATGACACTCCACGAATATTTAGTTCTAAATAGAATGGCTCATTGTGGCTGCAATATTTATTGTTACAGCTCACTTAGGTTTTTGCTGCAGAACCACATTTTAGGCAAAGTGTATTAGTTATGCTTACAGAAATGTATTATACATGCATTAGCAATGGTTTACTAAGTTAATGACCTGTGGAGGCAAAGAGTCATTGCAGTCAAGTTGGATAGTTGCTGTAGTTCCTTGCATTAGTGCACTGAGCATTACAGAAGTTACTTTGGTAGTATTCATTTCATTTTTCCAGATTTGCTTTCATCCAGGTTTTCCTCTGTTAATTTCTTTGGCCTCAGGACAGACTTCTTTGGTTTGGGAGAAAAAAGAAACTGTGAAAGCTAAAAGTAACATCCTCAGTATACATCTTATGTAATAAATACAGTTGAAGCTAGTGCCGGACTCTATCTCTCTCTGTATACATATATACACACAGCACATACACACACAACATTAAAGTGAGTAGTAGATGTACTTGTAAAAAAGTGACAAAAATAATGTTGAAGACCTTGGGGCAATGTGTTAATATTTGCTCGTGTGTTTGATGATGTTAGCATTTCTGTCCAAAACACTAAATACTCTTGCTGGTGCATACCATCCTAGTAAAATCAATTTATGGTGACAGAAGTACTTAGAGAAAGCAAGTTGTTTTTTTCAGGCCATGGGAAGGGACTCTTGGTTTAATTTCTTTTTCAAAGAAGAATCTGTGTTTTCTGGAAAAGCATTTTTCTCTGTTAAAACTCTCTCATTTTTTTAGGCCTAACTCCACCTACGACCCCTCCTCACAAAGCCAACCAAGATAATCCTTTCAGGACTTCACCCAAGCTGAAGTCATCATGCAAGACTATTGTACCACCCTCAAAAAAGCCCCGCTACAGTGAGTCTTCCAGTTCTCAAGGACATAACACAATCAAGAAGAGTCCAGAACAGTCTGAGCTGTATGCACAGCTTAGCAAGACAACGATACTGTCCAGTGGACATGACGAGAGAAAGACAAAACGGCCTAGTTTGCGGCTGTTTGGTGACCATGACTACTGTCAATCTGTGAATTCAAAAACCGAAATACACATTAAAATATCCCAGGACTCCAGACAACAAGAATTTAAAGATTCTGTACCTGGGTGGCAGTGTCAGATTTGTTCTTCTTTAGAACAAGACCAGTATTACAAGAGAGAGACTTTACAGGCAAGTAAGCAGGGTTCCCACTCTAGCAGCCGAAAACAGCTCCAAGACCAGGATATCCGGGCCGAACTGAATAAGCACTTTGGTCACCCCAGCCAAGCTGTTTTTGATGAAGAGGCAGATAAGGCCAGTGAACTGAGGGAAAGTGATTATAGTAATGAACAATTCTCCAAACTACCTATGTTTATAACTTCAGGACTAGCTATGGATGGCCTCTTTGATGACAGTGAAGATGAAAGTGATAAACTATGCTACCCTTGGGATGGGACAGAAGCCTATTCATTGTTTGATGTATCGCCTTCTTGCTCTTCTTTTAACTCCCCAAGCAGAGATTCAGTGTCTCCACGCAAATCCTTATTTTCTCAAAGATCCCAAAGGATACGCTCTAGATCAAGGTCCTTTCCTCAACACAGGTCTTGTTCCCGTTCTCCATATTCCCAATCGAGATCAAGGTCGCCATGTAGCAGATCCTCTTCCAGGTACTGTCTGAGAAATGCAAATGTATTTATAATGGACATGAAGGAAAATAATCCAGAAGCAGTTGAATCTAGAGCAGCTCCTTTTATTGCCTTTCAGATTATTAATCTTGAAGATAATGGGATTGTTACACAAAACACTTGTTGCCATTGTCCTTTAAACTTGCCAGTGTTGAATACTCCTAGTGGAGACAGTCAGATCATAAACAGAGCAGTCAGTGAGAAATTTACTTAGTTAACTGATTCCATTTTCTGCAAATCTACCATGTGCCAATCTAGTTGCAATCCATATAAGATAAAGTTCATACTGGCTGACTTGGTGCTCTGTGTTAGCATGAATAAAGGATACTACAAAACAAAACACATCACTCCAAGGCCCCTAAGTTAACTATGAGATCACAAACTGTCACTAGAAAATCTCACTGGTTGCTTGAAAGAAATTGTAGGGTCAGGTAACATGTAGCTCGCAAGAACATGGTGTCAGTAGACTTATACTATTTGACAGAAGCAAATGTCCTTTGTGTTTTTTCTTACAGATCGTGTTACTATTATGAGTCCAGCCACTGTAGACATCGAGCATACAGAAGTTCTCCTTTATATGCAAGATCACGATCCAGATCACCATATAGTTGTAGACCCAGGTAGCATGTTTTGTTTGTATTTGGCTCACTTTTTATTCTGTTCTTCTGAGATAATGAGATGCTCCAGAAATTGTATTATTCATTTTACTTTGACAAATTCGGGTACTTGATTTAATGATTAAGTTATATTTCCTAGATATGACAGCTATGAGGAATATCAGCATGAAAGACTGAAGAGGGAAGAATACCGCAAAGAGTATGAAAAACGGGAATCTGAAAGGGCCAAACAAAGGGAGAGGCAAAGACAGAAAGCAGTTGTAAGCACTGTGAAGATAATTTTCATTTTGAAAGCGGTTTTGGGGTGGGTGGGTGGTTGGTTATTTTTTTGATAGATTACTAAAGCTAAATCTGCGGTTTCCTTCTCTCTTTTCCTTATAATAGAACAAACAAAATCCACACAAAAATCTCTTCACACACATTCCTTAATAATTCTGATCTCTTAGGCTAATATGTGTTTTCATTTCAATTTTCATTTGATTGTAAAATTTAATTTCTTTAAAGACACTGAAAATTGTGACTTTCAAATTTAGTCACAGTCAACAAACAGTGAGGCTTTACTAGACAAAGCTTTGTCACAGATAATAAGTAGCATTATTAAGCATTGGTCCCATCTCTTCATCATAAAGAAGCATATAAATATATTAATCTTTTAGAGAAGCAGCATCTGTTACAGTACATCATCTACCAATAATTGGCAACAATGTGACACAAGTATGTACTCCAGCATTTCGCTTTGTTACACAAGAAGTAACAATACGTGTCAATAAGCACACATTTTAAAACTCGTGTCTTCACCGTACTCAAAAACTGTACCCAGAAGGCCTGAAGTATAGTTCTGTGGGGGGAGGGCAAATTGGGCCCTTAATGACAAACACACCAGCTCAGTCTGTGTTCTGTCTATGACATTATTAATTTTAAGAGATTTTATAGCAACTGTTGAAACTGGCCCTTTTCTAATGAACAAGTGCTATTTAATTAAATATTTTTTTCAGAGTCTTCAAAATACCTGGTGCAGTGGGTTTTTTTTCTATCCTAGGTGCCCCGGACACATGGGGCCAGGGCAAAGGGAGTTGTTGCTAGGATTGGTAGCAGTGTTGTAGCAGTAGGGTAGTAGGATGGATCCAGTAGGGAAGAACAGTGTCTGTCTTCTTTGGTTCCATGCTGTCATTGTATGATGGTCTTTATAAAACTAAATGTGGGGGATACTTTCAGCCTGGCTCCCCTCTCCTCTCCTTTTGGTGGTCTGTCCTAGTGTCCCCTACTTTTCTACTCGTTCTCCTGTTCTTTCCATTCTTCCTACTGCTGCTCCATATTCTGCCCCTCTGATTACTCTGCCCTATTCTACCTGCACAATTTGGGCTCCTTTAGGTTTCCACAGCACTCATCTAGGGCCTGATCCAAAGCCCACCGAAGTCAATGAGAGTCTTTCCATTGTTTTCTGTGGCTTTGTGTCAGACACTTACGCATTTAACTGATTGCAGCACTGACACGTTTCTCCTCACACTTCTGGGGGCCTTAAATATTGAGATCAGGCCACAGAAACTGCAATGAAGGGAAGCAGTGTGGGTTAGTGGCTAGAGTACTGGATGAGGACTCAGGGGGCCTGGACTCTATTCCCAGTTCTACTACTGCCCTGCTGGGTGACGAACGGGAAATCACTTTACTTTTCTGTGCTTTAGGTTCCCCAGCTAATAAAATGTAGATATGATGTCTTTTATAAAGCGCTTTGAGATCTATAGATGAAATGTGCTCTGAAGGTCTGATCCAAAGCCCATTGACTTTACCCTGGATCAGTCCCCATAAGAGTTAGCTGTTATTCATTTGTAAAATATCAGGCTTGTAGCTACTCAGAGAAGAACACTAACTTTCAGTAGCTGTAACTCTCACCTGAACTTCTTTGTTAGGAACAGTGCTCATCTGAAACCCAAATATACCTCCATCAGAAGTACTCAATCATGCAACTGAGTACATAGAACAATGTATGAAACTTAAAACAGCAAACACCTTTGTTCTCTCACAGGTCAGCAGCCAGTCAAGTAAAAGTGGGGAGGCTGTGAAAGGTTACATTGAGGGGGGCAGGGGGCGAAAATGAAAATGAAGTCTAGGTATCCGCAGCTGTATTTCCTGTATGTTAGAGGAGTTTTAGATATTTCAAAATCAAAACTCCATTACAAAAGCAAGTACCTGTGTGTACTTATCCATAAATAAATCAGTACTAAAATAATCTAGTAGTGTTGCAAATTATAGCCTGTTAAAATACCAATAAATGCAGCATAATAAAAACATAGAGCCCTTGTGTATGTTGCATCAGCAGATGATGGAATCCTATCAGTTTTTTGTCACCATCATTAGCTTTATAAAATGAAAAAAATGGTATAAAATGAAAGCAGGTTATTTCCTCCCCTGTGTGAATAAGCACTGTGGGTGAAATCCTTGCCCATTGACTTCATTGGGCCCAGGGTTTTACCATGGGTCTCTCTGTCTCCCTCTCTAATGCTCCTCTCCTTAGAAAGCGCTTTTCTCCCCAGCTTCTCTCTTGAGAGACTCTCCTCATTCTCTCTTCAACAACTACAATCTTTCCTTCATATTCTTTCCTTGGGACTCTCTTCCCACCTATCCCCAGATTAAGGTTGCTTTGTCATCCATCTTGGGGAGTTTTCCCTACTTCTTGTTGAGTCTCTTTTTCCTCTGCAAGGACTGATCCATGTTTTCCATATAAACATAAATTCCTGAAATATTAGGCTCCAGCCCACTGTCTCATGCTACTGAGGTTGGACTGGACAGATGTCTCTTCTCCACAAGAGACACAGAGCCAGGATCTCAGGAGCTGACTGCAGGAGACGTGCTAAGGAGGAGGTTGCATAAGACTGGGTAGCAGCAGGTATGACTGAGCTAAATCCAGGCAGGTATTAATGGATTAATATACAGAGTCAGCTTAAATGGTACAGCAGCTTAAATGCACACAGAAGATGAAAAAAAGACATAAGAATTGGGTAATTTAATCTGTCAAAACCAAATGTGCAAAAATGCCTTCTGATTGCACATGGCCAACAGTCTGTATATGCCATTAGCATCTTGGCAGATGCAAATATATATTTTAGCCACAAAATACTGAAGATACTTGTTTCCAAAATCTAGATGCCTGTTCGTACTCCTGTGTGATTACTGTAGTAACTGAGGCCAGGTTGAGGCTAACTAAAACTGTGAGCCAACATTTTAAAACATGGATGCCTAAAATTAGGTTCCTAAATTCATATCTGACTATTTAAATGAAAGTGGCTTAACTTTCAAAATGAGGGGCCTCCTCAGCTCCCATTGAAGTTAATGGGAGTTCAGCCGCCTGAAAATCAGGCCACTTATTTGGGTGCCTCAATAAGGATTTAGGTCTTAATTTTAGGCAACCAAGTGTGAAAATGGTGGCCTCAAACAATAAGTATTTTTTTTAAAATGGAGTTTAATCGTTTTATTAATGCTATTGTAAAAGGAGGTATTCTAGGGAGTGGCATAATGATATGCTTGGTGAACAAGTTTTATATACCTGGTGTGAGATCCTAGCCCTATTGAAATCAATAGTAAAACTCAGTGGGGTCAGAATTTTACTCTGTGTGTGTGTGTGTTCATAGAACAATAGTTGAAGCTCTCTTTAGCCAACAAGATATATCCAAATCACTTAATAATGCTAAGTGGCAGCTTTCTAAATTATCACAATAAAGACACCTTCATCTTGACATTTGAGGCACAACTCTAAGGGTACATGTACACTGCAGCCAGGGGTGCAATTTGCAGCTCACATAGACATACCTGTGCTAGCTGTCCTCTAGCTAGATCCAGTGCTTAATTTGTGCCAGGACTTGTCAGTCTTGGCAGTTCATAGCCACTGCACCTCTGGGCTTGCTGCATCAGTTATGAAAGTAAAAAAAAATTGCTTGAGCCCTGGCACCTGATTACTTGAGTCCAGCACCTCTTTCATTACCAATTATGCACTGGCTAGGGATGCTGTGATATGGGCTTCAGTGCAGGCTACCAATGGAAGTACCTAATCTAGGAGGGTTGTGGGGGAGGGGGGTCAGGCAGGCTTGTGCAGCCTGTACTGAAGGCTGCACTGCCATGTCCTCACTGCTACAACTAGGTCCAGTATGTCTACGCGAACTGCAAATCACAACTCCGGCTGCAATGTAGAGGTGCCCTGGAACAGTCGATACAGGGCTTTGTAGGAACTAAGAATCCAAACCAAAACAAGTGACGTGCCATGAAGATTCAGAAGCGCCCAATTCCTCTGAGCTGCTGCAGGTAATTTCTGAGCTGCTGCAGAGGCTTTTGCCACCACAGTCTATATTCCTACGTGTCTAATAATTCTCAAGCTGTGGTTTCAGAATGATAATTAACGCTTTACATTCCTGGAATCTGTGGCCGGGGTAGCAATGCTTAAGTAGTGAGAGGAATTAGCGGATGGGTGAACGTCACAGAAAAGACGTATTGGCCAAAGAACAGAGTGGCAACTCCGTAGTGTGCTGCCCAGCATGCGGTGGGAAGAAGTTTTATGTCATGTCAGAGGGGAAGAAATAGCAGAAAGGCAAAGGCTTGAGAGAAGTGGTGGCCCGGAGGCCTAGTTGTACTGCAGCAGAAGCTTGAAAAGGCTATAGAGCTACAGGTGTGATGGAACACAGAGCCAGCCTTCAGATCATTACCACTCCAGAAGCACTGAAACCCTTTGATGTTTCAGCAGCTCTTGACACACCACTAAAGCGCTGCCTTAGAACCGAAAGGTTAAACCATGTGATTAGCAACCTAGCATTTATAAATCTGTGCTGGCGCTGCTATGCTAATTTTCTGTAGACTTCTCAGTCTCCCCTCGTTTGCAACCTGCGCAATCTGCGGGCAAGGAATTGGGATGATAACACAATGCCCCTTTGAAAGACGAAACAAAAAAATTACTCTTAACATCTTTACTTCTCATTTCTTAAGTGCTGACAATGGACAGGACACAAATCTCAGGAGAGCCCCTGTCCCAGAGAACTTATACACAGGGAGAGTACAAAGGAAAGCATCATTTTAGATCAAATACATTGCTTTGCAACATGAAGGCAAGAGACAGAGCTTTTTATAAATGAATATCTGACTTCTTTAAAACACATCAAACACTGCCTAAAACTGAGTAAATCCCCAGTGAAAAGAAGTTCATGGTTTCTTTGTCTCCATGATTTTCTGTTGCCCCTCCTCCTGATAATGACTATTATTACTGCAGTAGCACCAAGTGGCTCTACCTCATTGTACAAACCCAGATCAAGGTACATATGTCATGAGTTTTACTGGGTCCACATGCTATCAACAATCACCCTTTTTTGGCCACTCTCCTACCGTTCACCTAAGTGCATGGTTGGACCGTTGCAAACATGGAAATCAAAAACCACTCAGGACACTCTTTCTTTTCAAGTCTTCGTGCTCTCCTTTTTGCCACACTTGTTTCCCTACAGCAGCATTTATTTGCTGATTCACTTTCCAAAGCAGGTCTCCCTCATGACCCTGCTTGGGTTGGAAGAAGGTTGAGCTTTTCCAAACTTTTTTTTTCTTTTTAATTTCTCAATCTAACCATTCCCATTGCACTTTCAAATGGGGGCTTTGCCTGCACATATAAGAAGGAGCTCCTTTATTATCTTGTGCTAAAACTGACTTGCAGATCACTCACCATGGAGGGCAAGGTAGTGATAGGGTTGTAAGCTACTTTCCACTCACTCTTGGGGAAACAGCAAATCCTTCGGAAAGTTCCCAGGAAATGGTGAAAAGAGTTCAGATTTACCCTTTGGTCTCCCATGGTCCTGCCTGAGTTTGTGTAACAGCTTTATATACACTGGCTAATGTAGCATTATGTGGGTTTCAGAGAACTGCATGCAGGCCACACCCTCAAAAAGGGTGGACCAGTGTTTTGTTAATCCAGGGCAAACATGGACCATCTTGGAAGGATGTGGTGAGCAGCATTGTATGAGCCTTTCCCAGTACACTGCTGCAAGCACGCCAGCAGTGCACAAAGGGGAAGGAGAAGCAGCGGGGAGAGACATGGCTGAGCATGGCTTCCTCTAGCACTACTGCCTTTGGTAAACGCAGCGCCCAGAAGTCACTCAGCGGCAGCCCAGGAGACAGTGGGTGGAAGAGTCTGGCATGGAAAAAGCATTGTTCCTCACAAAGCTGACAGTTGGGCATGAGGAAGAGAGTTCACGTGGAAGGGAGAAAGTTTGTGGGGGAGAGTGTTTAGGAGGCAAGAGAAAGCTTAGCATAGGATGGCAGGCCTGGCCAAACTGGACATGCAGATGGCAAACCTGGTCTCACTCTGACTGCAGTAAGGAAAGCTTGGTCACACTAGGAATGCTGGCCTCGCTAGCTTTTAAAATTTGAAACCATAAATTTTATTTATAGATCTACAAGTTTTTCTACCCTCACTGTCAGTAGGCTACTGCTTCTGAGGACAGGATAAAAAGCAGAAAGACGATCTTAAATTAAGCCCAAAGGAGGACCAGGCATGTTGGGCCAGAGGGGGTTGGCAGGGCATTTCTTCATTTACGTGGCAAATCACTGAACCATACTCAGAATTTGTGATGCAAGGTAAATGATCTGCAGACTGCGGTGAAAAGCTCAACAGTGCTTTCCAGAGTTTTCTGCACATTTCTCTCTGCCCACATTAAATTTGAGACAAAAAACTTTCCTCTGTAATTTTCCAGTGTCCCTATTCATACATCATCAAGTGCAATAAAGGGCATATTTAATGTGTACATACAGACCTGTACGTGTTACTTTTTATAAAACAAAAGGAGTATGTTGTAATCTTGTTACGCTTGTGTAGCTCTTGTTATTAAAGGTGTGTGTTGTTCTGAGAGGAGATTACAAATAATCTCTTTACAATCACAATTATATCAACAAAAGCCAGCCAAGCCAATGTCAGTGCTGAAATGAGCCCTATTCTCTCTAATACTTAGACACCATGGCACCCCCTTTAAACAAACAGTTAATGAGAACATCTTGTTGTGCCTACATATTGAAGGGCATATGGTACATTTCAGCTTTACATTTGAATTTCCTTAATTTTGTAGGTTGAACTTATTCCTTTACTGATACATTAGCAAGATTTTTTTTAATTGTTCAGTTTTGGTTTTTTACAATTATCTTAAAGATAAAAGGGGGAAAAAAAACCCACCCCAAAAACAAAACCAGTGCACACAGGGCCTCACTCAGTCACATGGAAGTGTGTGCAACAGTTCTTTCCATCACACTGTTATATAACAATCTCAGCATCCGTGTGTGATACGTTATGTTTTTTCAGTCGAAATGTAGTATCTCAGATGACGTGCATGAGTCGGTTTGCTATGTTATGTTATACGCCATCTGGCCAGTCATTTAGGTTCAATACCTAGTGTCAGTGGAATTGTTTCTTATCAAGTGTTTCAGTGTGTTTACATCCTCGATTTGGTAAGACAGTCTGGAAAGTAATGATTGTGCATATGCAGTCTTTACTGTTTTTAAAGTCTGGGGTGGGCGGGGGTCTGTGCTTCCTCATGCCCAACCATACTGAAAGCAAGCAGGGAGGAGCAGAAGGAGGTTGGGGTGCTGACCTCTGCTCCACGCTCCTCAAATCCCTTGTAGTTAACAGAAAACCCTCTGTTCACTCCTCCACCTTCTGCATGATCATGGATCTGGGTTGGACATCCTGGAGTCAGAGGTTGAGGATAGGACCAAGAAGCAGCTGCTGTTCATAGAGCGTCCCCCTCATAATCCCCTGGTTATCTATGAGCAAGTTAATGCTTCTCTTAATTTCTTTGTGCTGCATTGCTGTCAAATTCTCTACTCATGTAAATTGGTGGTGTTCCATTGACCAGTAGAGCTGTGCCAATCTGTAGCAGAGAGTTGGCTCTGAGACAGGATATTGGACATACATGTGGGTGGGAAGAGCCAAAACTTGACAATGGTGAGGCTAGTGATGTGGAGAGACCATGACCTATCTTGCTGACTAATACTGTCTCCCATCTGCCTATCGATAACCATCTGTTATATCTTGTGTTATACTTAGCTGGTAAGCTTTGTGGAGTAGGGACCATCTTTTCTGTGTTTGGACAGCACCTGGCACAGTGGGGTCCTGGTCCACGAGTAGGGCTCCTAGACACTAGGGGAGGTCTTCAAAGAACTGTGCTGCCTGGGAGAAGCTGTGAGCCTAGTGCGTCTTTGCCCTGGGGATCTGGGGACCTTGGCAATCTCTTTCCACCTGTCATCATCTGCAACTCGTTAATTCCCTCTGTCCTGAGTGAAGCATTAGTCAGAAAATCCATCAAGTGAAACTCCCAGAGTTTCCTAGGTTCGGTCACTCTGTCATGGATTTTAGCTCTGGGGGATATGAGAGGGACCTATGTCTGGAGTTTGGACTATATGAAAAGTACCTTTGTTCCAAGTACCAAAGCACAAGTACCAGTCAGCATTAGTGCCTGCAAAATTGCACAATTGAATAAGAATGTTTCAACATTTTTGCTAATAAACCAAAAATGTAACTGTAGCTACAAGAAATGTGTTATTTTGCTTCCTCAAAGAAACCACTCATGTAATTATTAGAAATTGTCTCTAGTCTCAGGCTGAAAACAGGTCTTCCTTCATTTTGAGGTTATAAATCACTAAAAACTAGATTATGGTGGCAATACTGATTATCCCTTAGTTAGGTCTGCTGTGTACGTATCTAGAATGTATTTTTATTATTGCTACGTTTGTTATTTATTATTTTTATTACATTTGCCCCCAACTGAGATTGGGTCCCCATTGTGCTTGGTGTTATATAGACACATACTAAGAGACAGTCCCTGCCCTAAAGAGCTTACAGTCTAAATGGACAGACAGAGGACTGGAGTGGAGCCAGAGGCATAGTGAGATGTTCAATGTCACATAACAGAAGAGTGGCCTAGACAGTAACAGAAGCACCCCGGTCTCCTGACTCCTAATTTGGGGCACTATCCCTGGACCACACTATCTGTCACGTGTAATAATACCATTTAAATATCTACTATGTCCTTCCTCAGAACAATATTATTGTTAGCAGGGAGATGGATCTAGTAGGTCTTTCCCACTTCTAACTATACTACCATCATTATGCAGCTCCAACACACCCCTATATATGTAAATATATGTAATCTGTACTGCACCTATCATAAAAAGTCCCTCTTCTTCCTTTCCCCTTCTTCACAGGAAGAACGTCGTGTGATGTATGTGGGTAAAATCAGAGCTGATACGACCCGAACAGAACTAAGGGACCGGTTTGAAGTTTTTGGTGAAATTGAGGAGTGTACAGTACATCTGCGGGATGATGGGTAAGAACTTTCAAGGCTATTTCTTGTTTAGAAGCTGCCCTATATAAAAAAAAAAGTATGACAGTAAGATCACTGGTAGGGGCGTTACCAGTGTAAGTGCCGTGACAGATGACATGCTGAGTTCAAAACCTTATTTATTTTCTTTCAGCCTTATTTATTAATGTTGCTAGTTGAGATTTCCTGTCCCAGAAATAAGTACTTAGCTGAATGACAGGACAATCATGCCGAAAAATGGATGCAGTAGCTTTGACATTTGCACTACAGTAGCACCAGTATGTTCCTGCTTTCAGGAAAGGGTTACATTGATGTGCATTAACGCTTTTTAACTTTTCTTCCCAATTGTATTTTTCAATTACAGAGACAGCTATGGTTTCATCACCTACCGCTACACTTGTGATGCGTTTGCTGCTCTCGAAAATGGATACACTTTACGCAGGTCAAATGAACCTGACTTTGAGTTGTACTTTTGTGGACGCAAGCAATTTTGCAAGTCTAACTATGCAGACCTAGGTAAGTATTTTGCTGTACATGAAATGTGAGTACTTGATATAGAGATCAAAATGAAACACATAATCCAGAGCTATCCAGAGTTTGGTTTTTGTTCATAGCTATTGTATTGAAGTTACTGTTTTTTTAAAAGGCAAATGGTTTCTGCTTGTTTGGCGAAAACAAGTTTAAAAACTACAACTTTGTCTAATGGCTGAGTGGCAGGCTTTCATAGAGTTTATGTACCATTCATTTGCAATTTATCTATATCGGTATGGAAATCAATGGACCCTCTGGTGAAAATATTGCCTTGGCAAAATGACAGTACTCTGGAAACTTTCTGCATGCATTATTATTCTCTGTAATGTAATAATTTCTTGGTGCTGATACCGGATGTATTTATATGATCCATAAATAGAGGTAATGGTAGAGTCCCCACCAAAATAAACTTCATCATGATTTTTGCCCTTTCATATGTTTAGGTGCTAGTTAGGTAGAACCAGCTGGAGACAAGGACTACAGTCTCATAGGCTATGTTTACACTGTAATAAAACACCCATGGCTGGCCCATGTCAGCTAACTTGGGCTCATGGGGCTACAAAATTGCAGTGCAGACATTTGGGCTTGTGCTGGAGCCAGGGAATCCCAGACTGCAGCCCAAGCCCAAACATCTATACTGCAGTATTATAGCCCCTCAGCCTAAGCCCCACGAGCCCAAATCAGCTGACCCAGGCCAGCTATGGGTGTTGTACTGTGGCATAGACATGCCCATAGATTTTAAAGCCGGAAAGGATCATTATGATCATCCACTCTGACCCCTTCCATAACACAGGCCATAGATTTCACCGATGATTCCTGCATTGAGCCCAAGTTTGTAACGGAACTAGAGCATCTCTTTTACAAAGACATCCAATCTTGAATTAAGGACTCCAATTGATGGAGAATTTCCCCCCTCCCTTGGCGTTCACTGTTCCAGTGATTGTCTCCTAATTGCAAGCACTTAAGGCTAAATTGTCACGGCCCTTCATGATATTGGAGCATGCTGGGTGTAAGACCTCAGCTTACTCCCCTGTTCAGACTGTGACTCAGGCCTTGGCCAGGAGAGCAGGAGGTGCTCATCTAGTGCTGCTTCTTGCAGGCGAGACTGTTTGAAGTGTGTGTGCAGGTGTCATAAATATAAAGGGAAGGGTAAACCCCTTTGAAATCCCTCCTGGCCAGGGGAAAGCTCCTCTCACCTGTAAAGGGTTAAGAAGCTAAAGGTAACCTCGCTGGCACCTGACCAAAATGACCAATGAGGAGACAAGATACTTTCAAAAGCTGGGAGGAGGGAGAGAAACAAAGGGTCTGTGGGTCTGTCTATATGCTGGTTTCTGCCGGGGATAGACCAGGAATGGAGTCTTAGAACTTTTAGTAAGTAATTTAGCTAGGTATGTGTTAGATTATGATTTCTTTAAATGGCTGAGAAAAGAATTGTGCTGAATAGAATAACTATTTCTGTCTGTGTATCTTTTTTGTAACTTAAGGTTTTGCCTAGAGGGGTTCTCTATGTTTTTGAATCTAATTACCCTGTAAGATATCTACCATCCTGATTTTACAGGGGGGATTTCTTTATTTCTGTTTACTTCTATTTTTTATTAAAAGTCTTCTTGTAAGAAACTGAATGCTTTTTCACTGTTCTCAGATCCAAGGGTTTGGGTCTGTGGTCACCTGTGCAAATTGGTGAGGCTTTTTATCCAACATTTCCCAGGAAAGGGGGGGTGCAAGTGTTGGGAGGATTGTTCATTGTTCTTAAGATCCAAGGGTCTGGGTCTGTAGTCACCTAGGCAAATTGGTGAGGCTTTTTACCAAACCTTGTCCAGGAAGTGGGGTGCAAGGTTTTGGGAAGTATTTTGGGGGGAAAGACGCGTCCAAACAGCTCTTCCCCAGAAACCAGTATTAGTTTGGTGGTGGTAGCGGCCAATCCAAGGACGACGGGTAGAATATTTTGTACCTTGGGGAAGTTTTGACCTAAGCTGGTAAAGATAAGCTTAGGAGGTTTTTCATGCAGGTCCCCACATCTGTACCCTAGCGTTCAGAGTGGGGGAGGAACCTTGACAGCAGGTGTTAGAATTTTTACAGTATGCGTGCAGGTGTTTGTGTGTGCACATGCAGAGGCCATATAGATCCACCCGAAAACTGGCTCTTCTAAATATGTTATCATGCATACATACATCATACATACGTCCTATTTTAATGACCTTTTAAAATGCAGATTATTCACTAAATATTAAACCTTAGCTAGTACCTGTCTAAATAGAATGCGGGTATAGCAGATATTCTTTTCTGAATAAAATACCAAGGGAAATGTTATTACAGTACCTTCATTAATTGGTTATTGTGTTTTTATGAATTAATGACAACAATCATTAAAATCTCTGCATAACCCCGTAACATGGGGCTAATGAAATCTTGTATGCGCTGCCCTTGGCTTTGTGTGAAGCAAGAAGTGAATACAAATATATTTTTTCTAACCAGTTGATGTCTTCTCAGAGTAAATGATAAAAGTGATATGCATTGTTCACAATGAATATGCTATAATTCACTTCACTTGCTAAATAGATAGTGTAAAGCTGGGAAAAGGCAGCTGACTGCTGAAGAGATATGGGACTGATGATGAAAATATAAAAGGTGGCAAGTCATTTGTTCAAATGTTGGCTGATAAAAACAGCAAAGACAGATTGAAGTCTTGACTTGGTTTGACGTATCTTCTGCAGTGATGAAGCCAGGGGTGTATCTGGTATCTCAATACATCTGGGCTTAAAATAAGCTTCCTGACGGGGACCCTCTTGAACATTATTCATCATTGGCTTGTGGACCCTTCAAGATCTTTCTATATTGAGTGGGATCCTCAAAGTATTTCTGAGCTGAACACCTTTGCTTTGTACTACTGACAGCCTGTGCCTCTCTCCATTTCAGATTGCCCTCTCTGAATTTCACAGGCTGTGTGTCAGACATAGGGAAATGATGGAGTGAACTTTTAACTTCATGAGCCCATACAAGGGCAGATGCAATTAATCAGCAGTGTGTTGAACATCTGATCTAAAGAACAACAGCAGCAAAAATACTAGGAGCTCCCTTTGAAGTGGTCAGAACTTTAGTATTGCTACGATGAGGCCTAATCTCAAAGTCAAAAGAACGTGTATTGTGTATTCAACACAAACACATCTCATGATTCAACCTCAGGTGTTAAGAATGACTATCATATATGTAGTGTAGCACAAACACAAGAACCAGGATTAGTGATGTGTCTGAAATGAAATGCCTGCAACCTCATCAATGTACTATGTTCCCACTTCTGCAAACATATTATTACATGAACAACTTCTCCTACAAGAGAGTGGCCTCACTGAATTCACATGACTAGAGTCACATGTTTGAGTGATTACACAGTCTTGGGCACAGGGGGTTGGTTACTTCCAAAACACAAACTTAATATTTGTTTAATCACTGTAATCTGGACCGTTGAACAGCTGTGTCATCCTTAACTCTCTAGCCTAGGGTGCCTTTTACACTGTTTTGTTGTCAGAACATCCACTCACACAGCCTTCAGCATGCAAATACACTCACAGCTAAATACATGAGCACTCTGAGCAGTCACTCATGAATTACATACAGGGTAACACCTGCAAATTCTTAGTCCCAGCCTTTTTCCCCCAGAAATGTGCTTCTTGTACTGTTCAGTTCTCTTCCGAATAGTACAAGCTCTTAGGAAGTCTGTCATTTCATCAAAGGAAAATGATAATGCACCAGACTTGTTATCCCAAATGGAGTTTTCCATACATTTTAATCCAAACACACTTGTTAAGATAAAACAATAAAATACATTTATTAACTACATAAAATAGATTTTAAGTGATTACAAGGGATGATGCATAAAAGTCAGGATTGGTTACAAAAGAAAATAAAAGTGTAAATCGCAAGCTAGTACTTAACTTAAGCTAAGAGAACTTAAAAGCAAAAGGTTTTGCCTCACCGTACGCTGGGTGGATCTCCTTTCAGCCTGGCACCCTTCCCCCTTAGTTCAGTTCTTTGCAAGCCGTTGATGTCGTGAGCAGAGATGAAGAAGAGAAGCCTGAACTGTCCCTATGATGAATTATAACTTTCTTCTTTACACCTTCCTGTTGCTGGAGAATGGCTGCTTGAGCAGGTGATAGTTTTTTAACACCTGACTCTGGTGTCAGTGTCTCTTTGTCTCTGGAAAACTGGCTTGGGCCTGCTTTTTTTTAAAACTTGGAGCATGTTACAGCAAGGACATATAGTAGAAACTTATAGCTTCACATATAATGTTGATACACATATTTTACCAGGACAATAATGTTCAGAAGTTTATGACATTTCAGACAATACCTCAATGTTGGCTAAAATGTATCAGAGGCTTGGAAAAGTGGTGAACATAATAGTATAGACTAGCAGTTCTCAAACTATGGGGCAGGCCTCCAAAGGGAGGTGTGGGAATGTGTCAAGATATGTGTGAGCTGTGTACTTTTTTTGTTCTTTTTAGGACTTCTGGCTGTCAGCTCTGGGTGGCTCATGCAGAAGGGCTGGGCATACCCAGGAGGCAGGGTTAAAAGGGACAGCAGGGGTCCCGCCAACCTGGGGCTGACAGCAGAGTCCTGTCACCTGGGCTCAGGCTCTCCTTCCTTCCCCACTCAATCCCTCACCTGGGGGCTGTGGGCCTCAGGCTTTCCTTCCACACTAAGTTTGCTGTGAAAAATGATTGACAAATATCACTTTTCACGTTGCCTCCCTTACCTCTGCACTGCTGCACCCTTACTTCTAAGACTGCTGTAGAAAGTGATATGGACAAATATCACTTTTCACATTGCCACTCTTACTTCTGCGCTGCTGCTGGCCCAATCCTGCCTTCAGAGCTGGGTGCCTGGCCAGCAGCCACTGCCCTCCACTCTGCCTTCAGAGCTGGGTACTTGGGGGGAAGACCATAAACATCTACAGACCCAAAGAATCAAACTGATCAAATCAGTCTGAGAACCATATTATTATTTATCATTTGTATTACAGTAGCATCTAGAGACCCCAACTGAGGGTCTCTAGCTGCCAGATGCTGGGACTGCATGACAGGGGATGGATCACTCAATGATTTCCCTGTAATGTTAATTCCCTCTGTAACACCTGTCATTGGCCATGGGAGACAGGACACTGGGCTAGATGGACCTTTGGTCTGACCTGGTATGGCCGTTCTTATGTTCTGTACAAAGCAATAGTCCCTGCCCTAAAGCGCTGACAGTCTAAATACACAAAATAAACAAAGGGTGGGAGAGAAAAAAATACAGGAAGGTGAAGTGACTTGTCACCCAGCAGGACAGTTGCCAAGTCAGAAATAGAACCCGGAGCTCCTGGGTCCTAGTTCATTTTTCTATCCACTGCCTCTCTGCAGAGCCCTTTAATCCATGATTTTAACCTGCCTTTCTTCAAGCTATGATTTTATTAGAAAGCCCCTTTCTTACACAAAGCTTCTCCATTACCCAAAGTCTTGGTTCTAGCACCATGTCATAATTCCGGTGCATGTGAATTTGCTCATTGATGCCTTGTTGTTTCCATAATGTTAGTGATTCAAACTGGTTTGAAGAACAAACTGCAAGCCTTAGGGTGTATTATTGTACGTGTGGGAGCGGAGGGGAGGGAAGTGTCAATGAAATTTGCGAGACCTCTTAGCTCATCTCTGCATCTCTTGGTTTCAGACTCAAACTCAGATGATTTTGATCCTGCTTCCACTAAGAGCAAATATGACTCCATGGATTTTGATAGTTTACTTAAAGAGGCACAACGAAGCCTGCGTAGGTAACATGCATCACAGCTGAGGATAATGGAGGGATGGCGAATACCTCACGGACATCATGTCCTTCAATAATGGACAATTTAGAAGTCATACTTAGGAATTTCTCCTACTTTACACTCTCTGTACAAAAACATGGTTTACATGAACACAGCTGCTTGAAGAGTGAAGAGGCAAAATGGATATCCAGGAAGCACATGTATCTCCATGGGTGTCAGCTTTACTTTCCTGGGGTGATTGGCGGTGGGGGGGGGGTTCTGATGTTCATAGAGAGTGCAAGTGCAAACCCCTTGAAATGGCAGCAGTTCCACAGAGTTACACTTAAAATGTAGAACTTCAAAATGTGTACATATCACATTTTAACAAAACAAAAATCAGATTGATAACTACAGTTGCTGATGTCTGGGAATCAGACACTGCATTTCTTTAAAAAGGCGCTTTTTCCCACAACACAATGATAATATGGCAGTCCAGAAGAAACCACAGGTCCTAGAAGCTGACTGTCCTTTTATTTTGTTTTTCTGATGGAGGAGAAATCGAAAGGCTAAACCTTCCCTAACATTTTGAAGTTTCATCTTTTAATTCTGACACCCATGTAAACTTCCAAACTGTTGATCTTCCACAATGAAATTTTCAAAGCCTTGTTAATGGTCAAATGTGCAGCTTGTTCAGCAATTTTATTCTGATGAGCGGACATGGTGTTGTATTACTAACGAGAGTAGGGTATAACTGTCTGGTGGGGGGGCGATGTGTACAGATAGCTTATTTGCTACATTCTCTAATGTAGCTGAATATTTACAAATATGAAATGGGAGTATTTTTATTTTGTGTACATACTGTATGCCAATGTTCTTTTTTGGTTACAGCTATGCACTGTAAATGCAGCCTTCTTTTCAAAAACTGCTAAATTTTTCTTAATCAAGAATATTCAAATGTAATTATATGAGGTGAAACAATTATTGTACACTAACATATTTAGAAAGCTGAACTTATGCTTATATATATTTGATTGTAACAAAAAAGAGAAAAGTGTGTGAGAGTGTGTGTGTGTGTGTGAGTGCGTGTGTGTTGAGTGCAAAAATATCAATGCTTTACACACATTCGTCCCTTCTTTGGTGACCTTATCTAAGAATTTTGTCAAGAACTATCCAAACCCAAAAGGTATTAACCACTTCTGCAATATTTTCCACATTTTTCTCATAGTTTGTTTTTCTTTTGCAGTTTTATACACTGAATTTGTTAGCGGAATGAAATTTTCTCATCTAAAATTTTCTAGAAGATATCATAATTTTATGTAAAATCTCTTAAATGGGTAATCATTAAGAAATGTTTTTATTTTATGTATCAACAGTAGTTTTGGAACTAGAAGTCAAAAATCTTTTTAAAATGCTGTTTTGTTTTAATTTTTGTGATTTTAAAAAATGCTGAGGTACTACGCACGGTATGATTTTTACAATAATTATGTGTGTCTAAGCACTGTTCTTGAAGCCAGTAATCTTTTCATTGGCAGAGCTTGATGATATTTATCTATATTTTTTACAGTTATGCATCCTGTATAAATACCAATCCTTCGTTCCTTTGTTTACTAAAGAGACCTATTTATCAGTTGCAATTAACATATTTATTATAAATTATGAGACGACTAAAATAATGAAAAGGCCAGTGGAAATGTTGTACCTAGGATGCATGACACTTGTCAGGTTGGAGTAAGTGCTTCATTTGGAAAATTCAGCTTTTGCAGGAGCGGTGTTTTTTTTACTGTGCTCTAGCATGGCCTCAGATGTGCCCATGACATTGTTGATGAAATTGCTTCTGCTAACTTAAATAGAAACTTCAGGAAAAAAACTACCATTCTGAATATCAGGATTTCATCTGAACTTGGAGCTTCTAGACTGAATCAGTAAAGTTTGGAGTCCACTTGTAAGTTTATAGATTGGTATTCTATTACTGTTTGGCATTCATGACTTCTTTTAAAGATATGGCACACCTACCTATTTAATCTCCCTTCTCAACCCGCCTCTTAGAAAACCGATTTCACCCCCAAGCCAATGCAGCTGATTTTGATAGCTGCATTCATTTTATCACCAGCATATTGTGTTCTGAGAGATTCCACGTCTGTCTTGTTGGATGCTTGCTTGATTTTTTGGCTTCTTATTTCTAAGTAGATAGATAGCAATAAAAAAAGAACTTTTTCACAGGTTCAGTGTTAATCTGCATAATTCTTGTCGTTGCTCTGTAGGTTAAAATGCAGGTATTTTAACTTTGATTGTGTGAATGCCAAACTAAAGTTTACAGTTTTCCTTTCTGGATTTTGAGTATCTTCTGTTGTAAAGAAAAGAATATTAAAAGCAATAAATTATTTTTTAGAAATCAATATTTAGTATATCATATTATGTGTTCAAGGACCAGATGCATTACCTATTTTGCCTTTAAATTTCTGTGATTAAATTTTAAATACGTTCTCTTTTGCCCTGGATTGCTGAGATGAACAAATTGTGCGCTTTTTTGATGATTCTTCTTCTTCTTTTTTCCCCCCAAACAGACATTATGCCACAGCTCAATTTTTTTTTCACTGGCCTGACAAATATTCTTCTCTTGAAGATGGCTTTCCTCCGTGGATTTACAGATTACATATGAAATTTACGTAGAAGTAGGATCTCTGAATAAAGCTATTTGTATCTTTTGTAGACACTGTGGTTAGCCCATCAAAATGTAAAGTTAGGGATTTTTTTTAAGAGAACATTTCAAATTAGCACATGTATCACATCATCACTGGAGGCAAACTGCAGTATAGAACTGTATGTCTTTTAGATGAAGATTGTACCGTTGCTTCCATGCTGTGGTAAGTACCACATCTGCAATACTGGTAACAGAACTGGTACTTAGGAACTATGGTCTTTTCTAGAGATGTAACAATGTAATTCCTACATAACACAAATTGTTCTGAATCCAAACAGAAGGAGTCTAAAATTGAGGGGCGGTGGGAATCTCAATCTGTGTTAAACAACTCCGAACAACAGTTGGGTTGCCATTGCCGATAACAGCACGGAGAGAAAAGTTTGTGCTACTAGGGTATAATAGTTGGGTCAGCTGAAAAAAGCCTTCTTTTCATCTCGTTAGATGTAAGCTTACAGTAGGTAATGATTATGTGTCCTTTTTGATGGCTGTAATGAGAACTTCAATCACTGTAGTATAAGATCTGATCTATAAATGACCTAGAATAGCCATGTAATATAATGTGATGATTCTAAATTTGTACCTATATGACAGACATTTTCAATAATGTGAACCACTGATCTGATGGAGCTACTGTAAAATTTGTACAGTAGGTGAAAGTGTAAAGCTATTGGTTGGACTATGCTGAATAGGGAAAATGAACTATTAGTTTAGCCCTTGCTGGGCTATTTTCCACCTGCCAATTCTACATGTACTGTGGTGGTTTAATTCATTGTATGAAAATTCCTGTGATTTTTTTTTAAAATGTGCTGTACACATCAGCCTCACTGAGCAAATAAAGGGAAACGAACGTTTCAAATCCATTTCTGTTTCTCTTATTTATCACAAGTGAATTAGTGGCCTATTTTCTAGCAGGACACGCATTGGGTTTCCTTTTAACCTCTATGTACGTTCGTAGCTGATTTCAAACAGTAGTACACCTTGCATCCTAGCTATTGTTCCTTGTTTTGAGCAGCGGGCCAAAACAGTGGGTTTACAAAAGAAATCCGCTAGGTGAAAAATTGCTCTTAGATTTTTTCACCTGATGTAACTAAGAGTCACTTTGAAAGATCAGCAGATGACTCATGGGAAATGCTGGAAAACTTTCAGTTTAGAAATTACTTAAGGAAGAGTTACTGGCTGTTGAGCAGTTGTAATGGGATACAGCCTTTCACTTCTAGGTCACACATTTGAATCTAGCTCAATTTGGTAAAAGGGGTTGACGTTAATATTGGCTGATGGCCTCCGTCTACTGCCTAATGAATAACAAGCTTCTGTATCATGGAACACCATTCTGTTACAACTGGCACTCATTAGCATTGTTATATCAGTAGAGAGGCCAAAGTGTCAACAAGCATGGAGATTTGGGGCTCAAGCCCCCTTTGCAAATGGAAGATGTACACCTGCTGAGCCATTCACATTGGCTCAGGTAACACAGGTAACAACTGCAAAGTTCAGTACAAAGCCTACTGCAATGCAAAGTGCATGCCCCGCATGGTGATCTGGCAAACTACATTTTCAGCGTGAATGCACGGAAAAGGGGTGCAGGTGGAAGGGGAGAGAAATGAGTTTATTGGCTGCAGTTACACTGAGCCCTCATGCATGGTATATTAGTGAGTAGCCGGTGACCAGGAAAACCCCATGCTATGCTGCTCTGCCAGCAATCTTCAAGGATGATTAGTAATAAAGCACCAGGCAGAATGGCCTTCTCAGTGGCTCATCTAGTGCATGATGCTAGCTTGAGATTTTAGTCACCCTCTCCTCCAGAATGAGCTGAGGCACATTGGCAAGGCAGCACGGGGACGGTTGCCAATACAATGCTAGAGATAGTCTGTAGATAAAGAGAGGACTATCTGCCTGAGAGGTTTCAGAAGCACTAATTTCACTTTAAAAACAATTCTGCTCACAGAGCATATTTCAGGTCTGTCAGCTCCTACCCTGTCCAAATTACAACTAGTTCCAAATCCTGCCATTCATTTGATCTTCTGTCTGCATGTGAGTGTGACAGACGTAAGTGCTTCCAACGCACCCAGTTTAAGGTGCCATCTTAACTAAATAACACGGTTTCCGTAGTGAACCGACTTAAACTGCTTCTGCAACTGCTTTGTCTGTTGAAATGAAAAGAGATTCTAAGTACGTACTGCTGCACTAAGAGGGAGGAAGAATGGATTTCTGCTGGGGCTATGCCAACCCCACAGTGTCCCCTGGACCCAGAACTTTGCAGGGAAGGGCTATAGATATTATACAACATGGGATATTGATATTATAAGTGAGATTAATACATGCAGCAATATACAGGCATTTCATAGAGTCTAAGCACTAAATACACAGTTTTGCTCAAAATAGGTATTAGTCTTATAACAAGTGACCTAGCCTGGTCTCCAGCTACGAGGTTCTCCGTTCTTAGCTAATGCCTGCAGCCTGTCAGAAGCTGGCATCTGGCACGCCAGCATCACACTGGCATCTGGCACGCCAGCACAACAGCTGCAGAAGCAGTTCAAGCAGGGTCTGTTGGCCACCTGATGATGTCATTAGACTGCTCTTTGCTTTTGTCACTCTGGACAGTCTCGTCCCTGTGCTGACTGGCTGCTCATCCCAAACTGCTCTGTCGTCCCTTCCATTGGCTGGCTGGCTATGTAAGTCCCTCCTCACAAAACCCCACCCAAAGGGTTTAAAAGCAAACACTAACCAAACCAAAAACCATGGCATAGACATGAAGGTTGAAAAACCTGCACTCTGCTTATATATGATAGTCCTTTTCCTCTACCTTTTGCCTGTCTTGTCTATTTGAACTTACAGTTCTTTGGCACAGGGACTGTCTGCTACTCTACATTTGTACAGACCCTAGCAGTTGGCCATTGCTGAAAAACATAATAAACCATAATGCTGGGGTTTCTATTTAGTAGCATGTTTTTAACCATTTATAGATCCAAAATATTGAGCTTTTTGCTCACATTGCTCTTGGAATGAAATTTTTCACTGTGTGGGATTGACAGTGACGCATTGTTCCAGTTCATGTTAATGCCTAAAACTTAGCAGGCCAAATCCATCCTTGATGTAATTAATCAATGTCAGTGGAGTTGTACCAAGAATGAATTTAGCCCAATATTTCTCTAGTTACTGTGCTATTTAATTTAATTTGTTTATTCATGTCATGACTTTTGCAAAGCACTTTAATGCTTGCAAAAAGCACTCTATTAAATTTGCAATAAACTAAAGTATTTCTTTTTTCCCATTCCATCATTTAAAGTTTATTGCATAAAATCAGGATCTCATTTATTAAGAACATGTCTCGTCTATTGCCTAGGCTCCACCCAGAGTCCTAGGCTAAGTACTGAATGTTAAGCTTCTGTGGTCATATTTAGGCACTTAAATAAGTGTCCACATTTTCAAAACTGCTTAGCACCCAGCAGTTTCCACTGACTTCACTTACAGTGGCTGGTGCTCAGTACATTAAGATCAGACTATATCTTTAAAGCTACAATTTAATAAACCATTTAAACACGTGCTTAAGTCCTGAATCAGCAAATTACTTAAGCACGTATTTAAGTTCCACTGAAGGCAAGTGCTTAAATGCTTTACTAGCTAGGGATGGAATGCTAAATTGGAGTCTACATGCCTAAATTTGGATTCAGAAACCTAATTTTAAGCATCTATTCTTGAAACGTTAGGCCTTAGCTGTAACCTTTAATGTGACAGTGTCTCTTGAAAAAGTCATATTTTTAATGCAAATTTTTCAGTAATAAAGCAATGTTAGAGAAATAACAGAAAATGTTACACATAGTCACAGTTGTTCCTAAATAAAATGTGTAAAAAGTTTTATATATGGCTTTTGCAAGATTGTTTGCTTTATTAATATCATTACACTCCTAGGTATAACTCATTGAACATCATGTCCTGTTATTCAGGATTAATTAATAAACCACTCTATAAGAGTTTAAGCAATGTAACTTTTTCCTGATATTTTGCAGTTCAACATTGATATTCCAGGTTCACAAGAAAAATAAACTATAAATCATTTTTCTCTACTTTATAATAAAGTAATAAATAAGGTCACAAACAGTACAGTAGTTCCTCGGAGGTTTGGAACATCATGATTTAAAGCTTAAAAAGATTGAATCAAAAGTTGAATTAATCCCTAAGGGAAAAGATTCTATAAAGATTCTATTGCTAGACACAGAGCAGCCCATCTTCACTGGCATGTAGTATAGTTGTTAATATGCTGGGACAAAGGAAAATAATCTCAGCAAGAGAGAAGAGGGGAGGAAGTGAAAACATTCTGGACAATCCCACCACTTCATGTTGATCTGCTTTTCTTCCTTTCAGCTGGAAAAGCACCAAACAAATCACTTTCCTAGAGGCCAACCCATTTTTCTGAATATGTGTAGTACATGTCCTTTGCTTATTTGTTCTGAGGACATTTTTTAAAAACAATCTATACGCTCATAAACCACTGTAAACCTTCCATGTGTCATGTGCACTAAAGCCTAAACGGATGTGATTGAATTCAGATGATTTCCCTTCTAAACCTCAGCAACAGAGGAACTAAAAGCAGAGGGAAGAGTTGCTCTTCATGTGTAGGTTCAAATGTCAAGACTTTGGAACACTACAAATATTGTTCCAAACATATCCACATGCCTATTTTGCCAAACCCATAGACATGTATCTTCCCCTCGAACTTTTTTGTGAACCAACAGATTTTAAAGACATGTGCCTCCTTTCATATTCGTTAAAAATAAAAATCTTTAAACTAGCCACCGCAAGTGGACTAGGTGAGGCAACCTCTCCATCCAAATGTAAATAGAAGTAATAAATAGGACTGAATCCTTGGTAAAGAAACCTATTGAAATAGTTTTCAATAATTGCATTATGTAGTAGTTTAGAGTAACTGTACACACAGAAAAAATTGGCGTGATGAACTCTGAAATGCAATGTACCTTTTGTGACCACATACCCTTGTAAATGCAGTATGAAACCAGTGCTTCAACTTCCTCACTGAACGGTTTCTTGTGGTATTTGCTAATAGAAATTCAGCTACCCATGGTAGCGGTAACTGGACAAAAATCTTGGATAACATATTCATCCCTTTGAAGTCAGTGAACAAAAAATACTTCAGTGATGCGCATGACTTCACCCTTTGTATTTACACCAGTTTGGAAAATAGTGGACACTTATCAACCATAAATGAGCCATGTGCCTTATGTGCTTCATGATGGAGTGTCAACCACATTCGGGCCAAATGAAAGCCAACATTAAGTGCACAGAAAACCACGGTCTAAATGGTGAAATACCTAAAAGATTATGAGGCCTGTTAATTGAATAAAATGTTCGCTGCAATTTATTCTTGACACTGTACACTCCAATCTCAATTAAATTAATACTTGATAAAGTAATAAAATTGTTACAGCCATAAAGTTACAGCCCTATGCCCCCCAGGCAAGGCATTTAATCACATCTCCTCTGTGTCTTCATAATATTGACTTTGGCATCATGAAAAACATGTACCTCACAGGAAAGTTTTCCTGACTCAGTCTTATGAATACAGTGTATTGGCAGTAACCTTTTTTTTTAAAAAAAAGAAAACCTACCACACACATGAAAAACGATGCAGTGCTTGCTCTCTTTTAACCATTTACTAGGCCCATGGCATTGTAACTATAGTTTTCTACTGTATGAATAATGTATCATATTAGCTAGACATGCTCTCGGTTACAAACTCCTGCCAGCAAGTAGTGGATAGCAAGTGCTATCACTGAATAATGATTAATTGCTCACCCTTCTGAAGGAGCCTCATTTCATAAACTGGTCACACAGCATGTTACGTGGACTGTGTCAGCTTCACATGAGGTTTCTTGCAATCACTTAATGAGACATAATGATGCACATCGCAACGATGCTTTGTTGCATGTCTTTGCGCAATGGGAGTATAGCTGGAAATCCATTTATTTACTTCTCTCATTTGCCGGTGGGTACAAAAGTTTAGCGCAGTGCTGCAGTGGTGCGGGTGGTACTGCAATGCTGATATTTTCCATAAGACCACATAACAGCTTGTTTACACTCCTAGATCATCCTCTTCAGTGTATTTTCTTTCGACAGAGTGAGCTAGCAAGCAGCAGTGGGGGCAAACCCCTGAGGGGGGGTGATGGCTGTGTGGATTAGATACTTATGTGACATGTCTCCAAACCCTCTTTGATTTGGAAATCTACTGGACATCTTCTGAGAGCAGACTTGCACACAGGATTTTCAGTCTAGCCAGGTATTGGCTTGTCTGGGACGACGATACAAACAGGCTTTTTGAGTGTGACATTCTGTGCTTCCACTTCTGGCCAAAATGAGGCTATTTAGTACTACAGGCATGAAAAACAATTATCACAGCTCTTTCTGAACCCTGAAAAAGGGTTGATTTGTTTTTGGTTCATGCACTTCGTGAAAGTTAAGGTCACATTTTAGTTTATCCAAACCAGTTTGCCAAGTCTCAGTAGTGTCTTAGCACATGAGGCCACCATCCCAACCGTAATAATGCATTATAATGCCTACATTAGCCCTTCAGGTGTCATGTAAAACTGTTTTCCTCTAAGTGAACTGGATTTTATAAATTCTGAATGAATTACTAAGTACGGTTAGTTCAGAGTTGTGTATCATTCTACTGGACATATTTACAGTCTGGGCCCTCCCTCGCACACAATGCTTATGATGAATCACATCTTGCATTGATAACTGGATCAGTGCTGCTATATTTCTATGCAAGGCACAATGCATTAATTACTCCCTGTTCCTTCCAGAGACCATCAATGGCCAATTATGTATTTTCTTTATCATATGGGATCAATGAAAGGCTACTGAGGTAAGCGTAGCTAATTGGACTGTTAAAGTGCTTCCATTCCCATGTAGTAGGTATTTATCCTGACATTCCTCCAAGCCTCACTCTTGCCCTCTAGCAATGTCATAACCTCAGCCTGCACCTCGCCCTCCTGTGCATGGCAGTCATGCAAACCATGACAGATTGCTATGTGCCTTTTCACTGAGTGGAAGGCAGCCATGAGATTCCTTCATGTGATACCAGAAGCTTAGCAGAACACTGGAGGAAATCCATCTGTGTGCACTGGACCCCAGAAGGGGAACATTACAGAAGCATGTATGATATTGGCTGGCTGCTATGATATTGTGGTATACTGGCTGGCTGAATAGCTAGCCTAATCCTAGAGACAGCTAAAAGATATTCTCTTTTAGCAGAAACGGTAGACACCTGCATTTTGGTGGCTGAACATTGTATGTGGTTTATTGTATGTGGCCTAACATATGTGGTTTCACTGACTAATGTGGATCTTTGCATACTGAGAGCCTCAGCAGCTGCATTGAGATCTGTGTGCAACCTGTAATGAATGAGGACAGGGACTGGACAAGAAGCAGTGAGCAAGTAGGTTGTTCTGTATTTTGCTGCTACGTTTACACAGTGGAGGCACAGTGGAGGGAAATCTGCCCTCATCCCCGATGTCTGGCAGGGATAGAATACAACCAGGATAGCTGAATGGAGTTACAAAGTAGTCAGGTAACACATTGCTTACAAGAGAACAACAGCTTCAGGCATCATCATGTATGCCAGCATGTTCACAGCAAATGCACCTCATCGAAGAGCTCATAAAAACTCTAGGAGCTTCCTACATTTCCCCCTGCCCCACATTTCCCATTCTCTGACTTTTAGTAAGGCCATTTGCTCTGGGGGGTGTATTGATTTCTTGGTAAGAAATAAGCACTGGTAAATTCATGAGAAATTTTAAACAAGATAAAAACCAAAAATGAAGGGCCTTCATTATTAGGAAGACAATGTATTTTCTGAAAACTACTCTTAGACACAGTACAAATAACATAATGCAACATTAGACGAAGGTAGTAACACAGTAAACTATCTCATGTGAGGTACTAAATGCATCACAAGGACAGACTGGAGATTGTTCTGGCCCATCTGTGTTTGCCACATCTATCTGGCTTCTGGGCTCTGGAACACTTGGAGTTCCTTATCACTGTCCCTCTAGAAACATTGATCTCAGGACTACTATTTGTTGGCACCTAACTAATAAATACAAATAATAATGTGCTTGGTGCTGTACAAAATATAGTTCCTGCCCCAAAATCTTAAAGACAGGTAGAAAGAAAGTAAGACTTAGCCAGAGGAGGTACTAGTTTGGAGATTTCTGCAAGATCCAGAAGAAGGAATAGCCGGGAGGCTATGGGTTTTTGGGTTGTTTTTTTTTTCCAATATATAAAATGATTTTGATTATTTTTAACTTAGCAGAGTAAGAACCAGTCATTGTTGCCTTTTGGTGATAGTGACAGTCTGGCAAAATGCTCTGCATGGCTAGCTCTGCCCCTAGTTTCCTGTGCAGTAGAAATGGTAACGGTCCATCATGTGTCCAGGCATCTCTGAATCTGGGATGGTGGATTGCTGAGTCTCCTTACAGTGACTCTGAGTGGCAAATTTCTCCTGTTCCTCTTGATTGTGTGTCTTGATATTGGCTGTGTAGGGCCCTTTGAAATGTTCATTTGTTTTGTACAAAAGCAAGTGTTGCTCAGTCTCTCTCTCTCTCACACCATCCAATTTTACACTCAACCAAGCACCAGCTAGGCGCTGCCCGGGAAGCATTCCATTTGTCAAAGGGAAATGTGTATGGATCTTTTTCACTTTTCTCAGGCTGTCTGACCTTACTTTAGATTTGATCTCGTCGGGTGCATTTAGTCTTCTACAACCGTGCAAGCAGGCGGAATTTCCCCTCTCCTCCAGTCACAGTATATGCACATTTTACATCTATTTCACATATACCCCTTTCCTCGGGGTTGGCTTTACTAGTAACTCAGATGACAATAATGAAATATCAACCTCAATCTACCTTTTCTTCCCAAGCATGGTTGTTTGTAGGATTTTCTTGCAAGACCTCTTAAGTCTCAAGAACTAGTTCCTTCAGCCCAGAGAGATACCCCAACCCCACTTACATTTTTGATTGGTGCTAACAAGATCTACCTACCAGCATGAATTGCATCTTTACGCAAGGCTCTAGCAGCTGGAAGTAGGGTTGCTCAACAGAGGAGTACTGAATTCTTAAATCACCCATGTATAAGTAGGAATTAATGGTCTCGGTGGTAGGCTATTCTTCACCTGTGTTGAGCTACATTTTATTCAATTTATAATGAGTGGCTGCAGAAGAGCCTGGAGTTCCTGCACTGGGGGAATCCAGGGATTTTTGAACCTCCTTTATGATGTCTTGGCCTTTTTATCCAGCATACAAGGGGCAATGTGGGTGTGAGCATCTCCCCCCTAGTCTTTCCCCCTGTGCAAACATTATTCAGGGAACTTCTCAAAGTTACCCTGGGAAGATCAGGAAAAATATGCAATTTCCTAATATCTGAGACAGGTAGTCAACATCCATCAAGTTCTTCTATCAACCTAGCTCACAAGTGTCTAGCCCTTCTCTTCTACGAGGTCTTGTCTGGCAAGTGAGTAATTGTTAATGGTTTCTTAAGCTGGATGTGCTTGGTTCCTTGACAAAGTTCATACTTGACTAGTCATTTGAATGCCATTCCCAATCCCTGGTCATAAAACAGACATCTTGGCTCATTCAGCACATTCCCCTCACAGTGTTGACACAATCAGGATTTACTCCAGCTTTCAGATTTATGTAATGAATTTATTTATATATCACAGACACTTATTTGGCCTCCATCATGATCTTATCTGGGCACAAATGGTTTAGATGATACACAACAACATTTAGCCAGCACAGTATAGCTGCCAAACTCCCTGGACTTCTCATATGCCTGCAACTTTACCTGACAGTGCTGGGAAAACTCTGCCAGCAGGCTGAGTTCTAGGGGAAACCAGTACCAACCATTAGTTTTACTTCTCCTTATTCTGCGGTGCTCACTTCTGTCAATGTATAGATAAAATCTGGATGTTCGAGTGGTGGGATTTACAAAGAGAATCAGGCATTGCAATGCCAAGTGTCACAGCAGCTAACTTTTAAATGCCTAGAAAAATCACAGGAACAACACTGCACAATCCACAAAAACCCAGTTAGGTGCCTAGGCTTTCTGTACAATGAATGGGATCCACAAACGCCAGCAGGGAACAGTAAAAGCTACCCAATGGGAGATGCTGATGACGGGTGTGTTCTAAGCTCTGCCCCTCTCTCGGCTACAGGTGCCTAAGTCTGGGCTGCAGGGAGGCACCTAGCTCTGCAAACGTGATCCCTGCATGGGAACCCGCTTCCTGGAGTCAGACCTAAGTTGGGTCTTGAGGGAATGAATTAGCTGCCTGCCTCCATCTACACATAATGGCTGGAGAAGGAGAAGGTGGTGCTTAGAACACTTGCCTAGGATGTGGGAGACCCAGGTTCATTTGCTCCCCATCTCTGTCAGAGGGGGAAGAAAGGTTCTGAACAGGGTCTCCCATTTCCTCAGGTAAATGCCCTAACAACTGAGCTATGGAGTAGTCTGATGTGGGTTCCTTCAGTTTCTCCATTGAAGCTGTGGATAAATAATGAAAGAATGATTAGAGTAGGGGGACTGGACCCAGGGTATGCCATCTCTTTGGGGCGTGGGGGTTGCCACTAGACTCCACAGAATCATTCTCTCTCTCTGGCCCACTCCATCCAGTACCTCTCTCCAGCCCTGGCCATTTCTGATCCTTCAGAGGCAGGAGAGCAACCTCCCTTGCACACCCAGAATACACAGGGAAGCGGAATCTTCCTGACCCCTGCAGGTGGGCAGCTGAAGCCATGAAGCATGAGATTTTAGAAACATAAACTGGAAATGAGCCCCAGGGATGCTGAGCCCTGCCCCGCCCACCACGACTGCATGCATACATTTGTCCAGCTCTCTTAAGTTGTTTGCCCCTACAACTCCTAGTGGGAGACTGTTACAGAACCTCACCCCTTTGATGGTAAGAAACCTTCTTCTAGTGCCAGCCTGACTTTGTTCATGGCCAGTTTATAACCATTTGTTCTTGTGCCAACATTGTCCTTTTGCTTAAATAGCTCTTCACCCTCCCTTGTGGTTACATCCCTCTGATGTATTTATAGACAGCAAGTATACCATCTCACAGCCTTCTTTTTACTAGGCTAAACAAGCCAACCTTTTTCAGGCTCCTCTCATAAGACAGACCTTCCATTTCCCCTGCTCATCCTAGTAGCTCTTCTCTGCACCTGTTCCAGTCTGAATTAATCTTTCTTCAACATGGGTGACCAGAACTATAGGCAATATTCAAGATGAGGTCTTACCAGCACTTTGTACACTGGCATTAATGCTTTTCTAGCTCTATTGGAAATGCTGAGCCAGATAGGAGTGCATTTGCCTTTTTCACGGATGCATTACATTGGTGGCTCATTCTGTGATCAGCCCATATACCCAAGTCTTTCAGCTCCTCTATTGCTTCCAAATGATAAGTCCCCAGCTTGTAGCACAAGTTCTTGTTATTAGACTCTGAATACATGATCTTACCCTTTGTACTATTGAACTTCATTCCTGTATAACATTCTGATCTTCCTTTGTAGTAATGATGCCTCCCAATTTTGTCACATCAGGAAATTTAACTAGCACATGCTTACTTTTTGTGCCAAGGTCATTAATAAACATATTGCATAAGATTGTCCCCAAGATCAATCCTTGAGGAATTCCACTGGTGACCTTCTTCCAGTTCTATAGTTCCCTTTCACACAACCTGTTGCCTTCTCCCCTTTAGCAACTTCCTTATTCACCTAACAATTCTTGTACTAATCTCCATCTTCTCTAACAACTTCCCATGTAATAGCCATGAAATTACCCAGGGTACAATTTGGACAGCTGTGTCCCCTCAATTCTCCAACCTGAAGTGCCTTTTACACTGCTTTGCTATGACAGCAACCATTCCTGTTCTGCTCACAAACAGCCTCTAGCATGTAAACTACTCCCAGTTAATTAATATGAGCACTCTTAGCCAGCCACTCCTGAATTATATTGCAGAGTGTGATGGAGTGGACTGGACCCAGAGGCCCCCTCCTGGAGGCCTCAGGATCTTGCCACACTAGTCCCAGGAAAGAAGCAATGGAGCTAACTCACGTTGCCGAAAGAGACTGCACAAGAAGCGTCCAGTCGGGGGAGGCTGCAAGGGGTTAGCCAATCAGAGGGCTGTAGGCTAGTATAAAAGGAACTGCAGCACAGCATAGAGTCTGGCAGGGATGATGGGAGAAGGGGGGAGTGAGAAAGAGCTCCCGGCTAACTGGTGGGCCTGAGCATAAAAGAGCCCTGAGGTAAGGGTGAAACTTTGGTGAAGGCAGGGTTTCATAGAAGATTAGGGTTGGAAGAGACCTCAGCAGGTCATCTAGTCCAACCCCCCTGCTCAAAGCAGGACCAACACCAACTAAATCATCCCACCCAGGGCTTTGTCAAGCTGGGCCTTAAAAACCTCTAAGGATGGAGATTCCACAACCTCCCTAGTGCTTCACCACCCTCCTAGAAAACAGTATTTCCTAATATCCAACCTAGACCTCCCCCCACATCAACTTGAGACCATCGCTCCTTGTCCTGTCATCTGCCACCACTGAGAACAGCTGAGCTCTATCCTCTTTGGAACCCCCCTTCAGGTAGTTGAAGGCTGCTATCAAATACCCCCTCACTCTTCTCTTCTGCAGACTAAATAACCCCAGTTCCCTCAGCCTCTCCTCGTGAGGCATGTGCTCCAGCCCCCTAATCATTTTCGTTGCCCTCCGCTGGACTGTCTCCAATTTGTCCACATCCTTTGTGTAGTGGAGGGCCCAAAACTGGACCTAATACTGCAGATGTGGCCTCACCAGTGTCGAATAGAGAGGAATAATCACTTCCCTTGATCTGCTGGCAGCGCTCCTACTAATGCAGCCCAATATGCCGTTGGCCTTCTTGGCAACAAGGGCACACTGCTGATTCATATCCAACTTCTCATCCACTGTAATCCCCAGGTCCTTTTCTGCAAAACTACTGCTTAGCCAGTCAGTCTCTAGCCTATAGTGGTGCATGGGATTCTTCCACCCTAAGTGCAGGACTCTGCACTTGTCCTTGCTGAACCTCATCAGATTTATTTTGGCCCAATCCTCCAATTTGTCTAGGTCACTCTGGCCCCTATCCCTACCTTCCAGCATATCTACCTCTCCCCCCAGTTTAGTATCATCTGTGAACTTGCTGAGGGTGCAATCCATCCCATCATCCAGATCATTAATGAAGATGTTGAACAAAACCAACCCCAGGACCGACCCCTGGGATACTCTGCTTGATACCCGGAAGTATCCGGTAGCAAACTCTGGTTTGCTGGGAAGTGATCCAGGGAACTGAAAGCTTTTTCATTAAAGGGGTACCGTGGTGTGTGGCTGCTATTTTAGGGTACCTAGGCTTGGACCCAGAGTAGCGGATGGGCCTGGGTTCCACCCACAGGCCACTGGGGAACTGGCCTACAACTGGACAGTGATAAACTCCCAGAGGAGATCTGAACTACTTAGTGGCCCAGCTGGAGAGTCTATGATTTCATTAATAGAAAATGATATGTGCAAACTTCGTTCTCTCAAATGGAGCTGCCTAAACACTTCAATCCAAATACGCACTGGTTTAGACAAAACAATAAAACAAGTTTATTAATTACAGAAACATAAAATTTTAAGTGATTACAAGTAATGAGGCATAGAAGTCAGAATTGGTTACAAAGAAATAAAAAGTAAAACACAAACTAATACCCAGCTTAACAAGCTAAGTGAATTCAAAGTGAAAAGGTCAGGCTTGACAAAGCTCTGGCTGGGATGATTTAGTTGGGGATTGTTCCTACTTTGAGCAGGGGGTTGGACTAGATGACCTCCTGAGGTCCCTTCCAACCCTGATATTCTATGATTTCTCCTCCCAGCCCCTTGGTGAGGTAGAGCGATGCTGTTATCCTTATTGTACAAATGGGGCACTGAGGCACACACAGACTAAAAGCCAGATTTTCAAAAGCATTTAAGCACCTAGTATCAGAGGGGTAGCCGTGTTAGTCTGTATCCACAAAAACAATGAGGAGTCCAGTGGCACCTTAAAGACTAACAGATTTATTTGGGCATAAGCTTTTGTGGGTAAAAACTCCACTTCTTCAGATGCAACTGAAGAAATGAGTTTTTTAACCCATGAAAGCTTATGCCCAAATAAATCTGTTTGTCTTTACGCCACTGGACTCCTCATTGTTTTTAAGCACCTAGTGAGATTTTCAAATCACTGAGAAGGTTTGGTGCTTAGTAAATCCCACTAGATATCTAGCTGCATCTTTGGGTGCCTACAAATCTTTGACATTTTGTCCTTAAAGCACTGGCCTGGGGTCAGACAGGAAGTCCATGTGGGGAATAGAACCCAGGTCTTTTAGGGCTAGCATGCTGCAAAAAAGAGAACTGATAGATCGGAGCAAAATCAAGGCGGCCAGTTCTCTGAGTCTCCAGCAAATGGTCCCAGGATGGATGTCATGGTTGACAGCATGAAAAGCAACACAGAGGTCAGGAAGGATGGAGAATGAGCATCAGATGCATCCGATGAAGTGAGCTGTAGCTCATGAAAGCTTATGCTCAAATAAATTGGTTAGTCTCTAAGGTGCCACAAGTACTCCTTTTCTTTTTGCGAATACAGACTAACACGGCTGCTACTCTGAAACCTGTCATCAGATGAGAGGAGATCACTTAACTCCCAAGGGGTGGCAGGGTCTGCCCCATGCTGGGTTGTACAGCAATGGCTGCTGTGCAATTTTACATTTTAACTGAAAAACATTTTGTTCAGTCATTTTTTGTTCTGAGTTTGAGGAAAAGGAAGGAATAAGAAAGTGTCATATGAATATCAGATGTGTTATGCCTCCAAGTCTTAGGGTTTCAGCTGTATTTAGGCCAATTCCAGAACAAAGAACAGAAACTGCATCCATAGAGTCCATAAGGTCAGTGATCATTGTCATGATTTACATTATTCACTGAGCACCATCTGTGTGTTCAGCACTGTTCAGAATATGCCAGAAAACCCAGTCCCTGAGCCAATGCATATAAGATGTGTGACTCTGGATAAGATGGCTCAGATATTTAAGTATGAGTATATAGTTATTGACCACACATGTTATCACATGTTCACTGTCATGTTTATATCTGAGAGTGGAGGCACTGATGGCAATAGAAGTTTCAGTTGATTAAGGTTTAGAAGATTTGACCCTCCAACTTTCTTTCTAAAGGAAGAGCTGCCCACAGCTCCTGTACCTGTTTATTTTCCTTTCCTGCCTGCAGTGGCCCTGACCAGTTTTTTTCTCAGCTTTAAAATACAGAATTTTTTTGGTGTTTGGTTTTAAATATTCTCCTGTGAGGACTGCAACTCAGTCGCTGTAGTGTTGTGTTTCAGAGCCTTCTGGAAAGTAAGGTTTAAAGTAAAGTAAGTTTACTTTAAACAGAAGTAAACGCAGTGTTGCCAACTCTCATGACTTCGTCATGTCTCATGATAATTGTTTTCCTTAAAGCCCCAGTTCCTGGAATCAACTGGCTATGTGATGATTTCAGCTTTCATTCTTAAAGAAAAATGAAGTTTCTAGTCCTCATGGCTGTGGCGAAAGCTTCAAAATGTGACCCCAGTGCACCCTAACGGCTCAAAAAGCAGAAGGCAAATAAAAAGAACCAAAGTTAAATGATCTATTTCAAGCTTGATGAACTACAAAAATGTGATAGGAAGTAATTTAGATTTTTCTACAACTGTTTCAACTGTTGTATTCAAGAGTTAGTAACAAATAATATACATTCAAATTTTAAACTTAAACAGTGTTCCTTAAGTGACTTGGCACAAGATGTGAGAACATGTTAGGATTAGAGCTGAGTGGGTCTAATATTTATTAAATGCTCTCTTTTATATAGGAATTAGATACAGTGCTCCTATTAGCTAATTTCTAAGTAATCTGCAAAATAAAAAAAAACCAAAAAAACCCTAGCGATTTCAGGTACCTAAGTAGCCCTTGGAATCACAGTTAAAGTTTCCCCTGCCAAAAAATCTGAAATGGTGCCTCTGTAAAATTTTATAACTTTACATACGATGTTGCCACACATATTTTACCAGGACAATAATATTCAGCAGATTATAAGCTTTCAAATGACACCTCACAAGGCATACTCTGTACAAAATTTATCATAGTCTCGTAAAAAGGGTGAACATAATGGTACAGACTGTCACAGTATCATGTCACATGCTTTACTTATGTCCAAGTATATTAGACCTTCTGTGCTCACTGAAAACACATTCTCCACTGTAACTCAAAGCCCTTTGGTTCCTTTTGCCTTTGCTGTAACTTGACCCCTTCTGGACTCTTTTCTCACTGGTGTAACGAGTGGTAAAGTATGCACTATGTAATATCTTGCAAAGGCAGAGCCCATGTTGCCTCTTTGAGAAGGGTGTGGTGTAAATGGATTGCTACTGGCACTATGCTGTTGGGGAAACTGGACTACTTTGCCAAAAATTCATGTAGTCAGTCATATCGCTAAGTTGGTACAGCACTGGCATTAGCTAGAAAGACCAGCTGGTTTGGTATGTGACTTTAAATGAGAAGCAGAACTTAGCAGAACTATTTCTGTGGACAACTGAGATAATGTTGCTATATACTATACATCTTGTTCTGAGTACTGGTAAGTGGAAGACTAAAATCCATCCCACTCTAAGAACAGAGGTAATTGTGGGTTAGGAGATAATATACTTTCAAACATATACGAGTAGCCATCGTAACATGTGACATTGGGCCTGATTCTCCCTTTGCTTATATTAATTTTGCACCATTGACTTCAGTGGAGTTATTCCTGATTTACACCAGTATGCATTAGAGAAGAATCAGGCCCAATATGTTAGGCCTATGAACACAGCATAAATTTGGGTCTCAGTAGTGCGCAAAGGACAAGGCCATCCAATAGAGTACTTGGTTTAGAGATTGCAGCATGTCACGTGTCCTTTGTTCCCTTATCTGCTTTTTCTTTCATTTCCCCCTTAGCTCTCCTGTTTCTGTCATAACTTTATCTTTGGCATGGTTTCCCAGGACGCTCTCTTATTCACCCTTAATATCAATCTAGATTTAGCTATAGGCACCCAGCTGCTGATCTTTACTGTGCATTTTACAGCTTGATTTACTTCTAAACCTTCATTGCAAAGCTGCTTCTTATTCTTATTCTTGCTTCTTATGCAATAATTTTTGTTGGGGAACAGGCCAATTACCCTAAACAGCAAGTTTACACAGCAGAACAACCTCAGTGTGATCAGACCTTCTTGATTTGTTCTGTATGTTATTAAGTGAGCTGATATTATTGATGATTAATAATTTGTTTCCCTGTGGATTCTTGCCTTTGGTGCTTGCATATTGACTTTGACATTGCAATGTTTTGTTATGCAAATCTGAGAAATAGAACTAAGAACAATAACTCACTGAATATCCATACCTTCCTTCATGGTCACACAGAGGTCCAGGAAACTCATAGATAATAGAGCCAGCATGCTTGACACTTCAGTTCATGCAGATCATTTCCCTGTATTAGTCCATACTAGTGGCAACAGTGCACAGAAATATCCTACACTATGCACTGCTACCTTTTAATAGACATGGGGTGGAGGGCAGGGGTGTGTTTAGTACAAAAGGCTTTTAAAGGGTATGTCCAAAAAAGGAGAGTCACTGCTGGTGACAGCAAAATAGGAGTCAGGCTTTCAGAAGAAAAGCAGATGTTTCCTTGAAATAATAAACCACACAAGCACTTCCTGCCATGTATAGATGTATTACCATTCTACAATAAGTCATTTTACAATGCTCCTATTATTTACTTTTTCCTCATATTTATCAGAGACTCAAGTTTGTGTATTATATAATACAACTATTAAAGTCTTCTGCTCTTCAAGTGGTAATAAAATTGCTCTGAGGAAACTAGAGGTTGTAAAAATAACGTTTTATGAAAGCAGTTGTTGGATAGTCCATTTCTTATTTAGGATACATGTACTCTTTTCACCAGAGAGCATGCCAGTAATATGAAGGCTAAACTGTTTGTTTGCCTTTTTTTCCACACATGCTTGTTCAGGGACATGCATTCTTAAAGTGGGCTTTAGTTAGCCCCTGGCCTTTTGGGCATTCTTTTAAAATATGTTATTGCAATAGTAACAGATTAAACGAATTAGTAAGAAAGAAGCATGTTTCAGCACTTAAGTTAATTGAACTGTTACAAACTAAATATGATTCTAAATTGTTTCTGTATTTCAAACCTCTTCATGCATGCAGATAAAATGAAAAAATTACTAAATCGTTTTGAAATGTGCAAATCAGGCATACAATACTGACATTTAGATCTGTGACCTGATCACAATGTGGTAAGTACCTTCAAGAACTTTGCACATTTTAAAGTTGTCATACAAAACCTTTGAACCACTGCTTGATGTGATATTCAATAAGTGGAAGGCAGACTGCAATCGAATTGTGGAACTGTCTGCATCAGAGTTTTACTACCAATTTACCCAGAAAATAATCTTTCCCTGATTCATTTCATGCGCCAAGTAAGAAAGAGATTGTTGAAAGGAGGAATGACTTAATGTATAAAATACCATGCTTTAACCTATGGGACTCTGGTCTGAGTTCAATTTGTGGTCCTAACTGTAATGAGCAGCTCATTCCCCAATGACTAGTAGTCCATATCGTTGAACTACTACACACAATTAGGTACAATTGGCTATCTCTGCATCGTAGAAGTTGAAGGGTAGCATGGAGACTAAATCACGTCTGTCAACCATAAAGTAGGATGGCCCTTTCTAGGACCGTGTGACAAATAATAAAACATATTGTTTCTTTATTTCAGCATTTCTCTGGAACAAGGAAAATAAAAGATGGGAAAGGCTCATTCTCTTATAATGAAAGCCAGATGGCAGCGCTAATTTGCAGCTATTCTTTTTTATTAAGAAGCTAGCGACTACTATAACCAGCAGAGTGTTGGTGAACATACTGGTACAGAGAACAAATGCAAAAAAAAAAAAAAAGCTGGAAATCCTGTTGCTTGGAAGCCTGGGCAAGATATCTACCTAGCTATTTGTCTTCCATGACCACCATATCTAAGGACTTGTCTACACTGGGGTTTCAGCATGTTTCCACTCTGGGCTAAGTAGCAGTGATACAAGGACACTACAGTGGTGTAAACCAGCTCTACAAGTAGGGGTTGTACAATGAGGAAAGGAGAAGAGAATGGCTGGATGGGCTGAGTGAAAGAGCAGCAAAGAGAACTGAAAAGCATTAGGAGGCACAGTGGGCTGAAAAGAGCAATGAAGCTGAATTGCCAATCACAGGAGCAACTGAGGCTAGAGGGAATCCTAATGTGGTATAAAGCTGGAGTCAATTTAAGTCAGTTGGAGCTATTTCATTATACCCCACTTGAGGATATGGCCCAAGATTTAGGAAAAAATAATTAGTGATATTTAGCCATCCATACCTTCAAACATATGTTGTTGTTACAAAAGAAACATAGCAAATTGCGAAAGAAAGTAAGTAACATATTATACCTTAGATTCTAAACTACTGTTCTGTCGTATTTACCAACTCCCTGAAGGGAGTTCCCAGACTTTTTTGCAGATTTTTGGCCCTTCTCAGGGAATCCATTAATTTTCATGACTAGCTGTACTTGTCCCTTTCATCTTAGGAAGAAAAGGCTGCACTTGGATGTAGACTGCAGCTCTACTTTTTTTAACTACTGGAAATGAGTTAATGAATGCAGTCACAATAGTGGGTACCATTCTCATTCCTTACTGATATCAACCATACTCTAACAATGAATTTCAAAGTGCTGCTGATGTAAACTCTACCTGAAGCCTGTTTGATCTCAGATAAGTATCTTCATCTCATTCTTCATTTCAAGAAAAGAAAATTTTACTGCACGGCAACATATTCATCTGCTTTGGGTTCAGTTCAAGATAAGCCATGCTTTGCAGAAAACCTAATTAATATCAATCACATGGAAAACAGAAATCGGAAGGAAATGTGCTTTCATTTCAGATCACCCATGATACGTACGCAAAAGGACATACCAATTTGCTTTATTGTGGAAGTACCAGAAAAAGACACACTCTAGTTATTGAGATTGTTATTAGAGAACGCAGGCCTAATTGTGTTCTCATTTACACTGGTGTAAATAAATCAGTAACTCCACTGTAGCCAAAAGATTTACAGTGGTGTAAATCAGAGATGAATTGTAGATTCTGTTGCAATTAAAAGAATGTATAGTCAGAAGTCCAACAATAAAATAGCGCACATCATGTGTTACGTACTTCACAGAAAAAGAAATGGTCTCTTTTCTAAAAGACCTTACAATCTAGGTTTGGGATAAATATTCATGTGCCACAGAAGTGCCACCAACCCAAATCCAAGTTTAGCGCATTCCCATACCCCCCCCCCCAGCTTTGTGTACTGGTTACCTTCCCAATCTCCTAACAGAGTGCCAGAAAGACTAGTAACTAATACATACGAAATACAACAATTCGAGAAACTGCTTTCACTAATGTTAAAGAGGAGTTCAACAAGTATTAAGAAAAATATATGCTGGGTACAGATGAGGTTACAGACCTAGGGTCGGTTACAGACCTAGGGTCAGACGCAGACCTTGTAAGTGAGTCTCAGGTTAATCTCCCTATCTCTTACTGAATTTATGTTGGTCCTATAATTCTAAAATATTAAGCTGTAAATAATGAGATGTGCATAGCCAGATGCAATTTATATATTTTTTGCAAGTAACTGGCTTTGAAGCATAATATGTGTGTTTGACAAAATAAAACACAGTTCTCTACAGTTAACTATTTACAAATGATTAAAGATTAACTTCTAATAACATCCTCTCTCTCATACTTTTATATTTTTACTGAATGTTATGAGAAGAGTCTATACAAATTGTGTGTTGTGTAGAGGAATTCCTCCAGATCTGGCATATTCCATTCAAATGTGGACATAAGGGATAGACAAACCTGTCCAGATAAAATGACTTCCCATACATTAGCTAGTTGCAGAAGGTGAATTTAAACCAAACTTTTACTGAACGTCAGGAATTATTTGACTAGCTGATTTTTTTCACTCTGGTTTTAAGATAGTACCAAAAGTACTGAAATAATATGAGAAAATTTGTTTGTACTTCTCATGGCACTTCCAAGTGAGACTAAAAATGGAAGTCCAACAAATTCCATGGAAAAAAAATCTATTCAAGAGATTTCCAAGTCAGCTTTGCGTATTCAAAAAATATGGCTAGCTCATATAAACCTCTAGATAAACATCAGACTTACCTGAACCAAATCTGATTACTGCATTTGTTAAGGTTTTGCCTCTTTCACGGAAATACAACTAAGCCTTTTTTTCCTTCTTGCAACATTTACCATTTTGCGTGAGGGAAAGCACAAGACTAGCCAGTAACAGATCTGCTGCTTGGTCCCTCCCTCATTTAGCTTCACATAAACATACGAGATCATCTTTAGTAGATAAAACTGCCATTCTGAGCACACCCAATGAATAACATCTAAGATTTGACAAAATGGAGACGCCACTCCGTGTTTCTGGAGCTCCAGTTTTACCAGTACAAGGTACAAGTAAGTCCCATGGACTTTGTGTCCTGCAGGGGGAAAATGAGGCACCAGGCTAAGGAAAGGCATGTTCTTAATGGTCATCCATGCTGTCCTTTTTGAAATTACTCCAGATGATACCAACAATGTGGCAGGGGAGAAACAGAATTTTTTTAAAAAAGAGAGAAATTAGTTTTAAATTGCTCATTTAGAATTGCTAGTTTCAATCAATGACAATTTTGAGAGATTAAATACATTCCAGAGTAACCTGTCAAAGAAAACCCTGCAGTTGCTGACATTCTCAGAGGTTTTTTTAATAAGATCAGGGTCAGTGATGGGAAATAAGCAGAAAGATGAATAGGATGTCAGAATTAAATTGAGTTCCAGAAGAGTTATCTCAAATTCCCCAGCAAAAGGAGCTCATGAAACTTTGTCTCAAAGTAGATGGTTAGTGCGTGTTTCAGCTTAGATGGCACTGGGAAGGCTGATGATCGTCTCTAGAGGTATTAGCAACCCATGCTTTTTTATCAGCTTGAAAAAACACCTCCTTCCTTTGAATTCTGGGAGAGAGAACTTTCTACTCATTTTACATCCTAATGATTCCTGCTGCAGCAAGCTTTCAGTTTTATACAGGAAACCCAGATTAATTGTCGTAACCATCTGACTATCCATTACAATCACAGGATGTACATCTTGTTAAAGTTTCAGACTTGTTGGAGAAAATACAAATTTTTAATAACCCATATGTCCATGGATTTTTGTTTCAGTTATTTTATTAAATATTGTAGCACTTTCTATTGTAGAGTTTGAACATGCTATAAATCCACTATTGACCAGTCTTGTTAATAATCATCCATGTTATCAATAATCAAACATTCAGTGAGGCAAAAAAGATGGACACCGAGGACTGTGGACTAATTAAGGTTTTTGAATAATAATATTTTGGGCTTATTTGGTAACAGAGTTTATAATATGAATGTATCAATTCTTTATGGTAATGCTGTCTAACTATATTCTAACTGGTGGCTAAAACCCTACTGGAACACTGCTACAAATATCGAATGGATCGATTTCTTAGTGGACTCCATCCTCCACATCATACTAGAGCTGGGTTCTCCTAAAGATGTTTGGGTTCTAGAAGTTATTTAACCATACAGACCCTAAACTACTTCATAACTTCTGGGTTCTCGAATAAGGTGCTCCCTTATTAATACTCTCTAAAGTTCCCAAGTGGTGTTGCTGCATGGATAGAGTATCATTAGTTTTCAACAGTTAGACATGGAAGCGATCTGTAAGAGTTAAGGCCCAGATCCATAAAGCAACTTTAGGTGTTCCGACACTGAGCATAGCCATGCCTAACTTTTAGGCACTTAGGTACCTAACTCAGGCTTTGTGAATCGTCACATTGTTCCTGAGATTTTCTATGTTGCCGATAGGTGAGAATAGGGAGAGAGAGGTGCCTAAGAATATGATCCATAAAAGCCAGCATGTTAGTGAGGGAGCCACCTAAACTAGCCAAATGGAGATGTTGACAAGAGTTATGTGTCCTAAGTCCCGCCTCTCTCATGGAGATAGGCATCTTCCTGCAGGTTGGGTTTAGATGCCTATCTCTGCTAGCGAGCCATAGCCCAGAACCCATCTCCTGGCATCAGGCAGCTTCAATCATTTATTGTGAGAATGAGCGAGGAGCATACATCGCTCCACACAGCAGGCTGCGGGGTGGGGGAGCAAAGGTGGTTGTAATCCCCCCTCATCTTATAATTTTGAGGCTAGTGGTTAGAGCACTTGCCTGGCCTGTGGGAGGCCCAAGTTCAAGTCCACATTTTGCCTGAGGGAGAGAAAGGGGTGGGTGCCCTAATCATCAAGCTATAGAGTCAATTTCACACTGTCCCAACGACTCATTCAGTATTTAATCCACAGTGGAACAGCTTCCTCAGCGAAGACTGAGTGAACCCCCACATCAGAATACCCCATAGCGCAACAGTGACAGATGAGAGATCTCTGTTCAACTTGTTTCCCTCAGGCAGAGAAGAGGATGGAACTTGGGTCTCCCACATCTTAGGTAAGTGAACTAAGTAAAGTTTTAGGATGGGCAGCACCATCACCTGTTTTGCTGCCTGCTGCAAAATTTTGAATGGGACCTGTTTGGATAGGCAGCCTCTGAGCACACCTATCAAACTGGGCCCCCATGGGTGTGATGGGTGCTCCCCTGCCTACCTTTCCTCAGTTTGTAGATTGTGCAGGGACATAGGCATCTGGACGCTCAGAGGGAGGCAGCAGTGGGCATGCCCAGGATAGAATTTTCGGCACCTGGGGAAATTTTCCAGTGGAAATTTAGGAACCTACAGGGTGAGGTGGCAGCTGAGTGATGGTTTTGTGGAGCTCATTGCCTAAAACTGGGACTTCTTGTATATTTTTGTGAATCTTGATCTAAGTAGCATTATTAATAATACTTTCATCGACTTAGAGGGAGCTAAAAGTAAGCAGGGTACACAAGCTGAGGCGTAAGTATGGGTATCATCTTACTCATATGGGAATGACTATAGTAACACCTCTGTTAAGCTTTTGAGCATATTCAGTGAGAACCAGTATAAAGCAGGAGTAGCTCACTTGCGGTCTGAAGTCTCCGGAAACTACAGCAGCCAATTTGAGCTGGTTGTTTGTACGAAGAAATGTTGTGCTTTCTCACCAGCAATCCTGCCGAACAACACAGGGGCAATGCTGGTGAAGAGGGTATGCCAGTATGGAGGCAGAGAAAAAAGAAACACAGGGCATAGGGGCATAGGGGCACTGGCTTTCTATTTGTGGCTCAGAGAGCAGAGTGTTTGCCTACTGATTACATATACCATAGCCAAATGTTTGGGTTATCTCTGGGGCTTGAACACAGCACTTTGTGTGTTAAAGAATGAGCTTCTGCCACTTGACATAGGAGTACTAGCATCAAACTTCTATATGTGGGAGCCTGTAGTGGGTGACAAACTGTGTGGTAGCATGGTTAAAAAGTACCTAACTCAGCATGGTCCTTCTGAAGAGAAGGGTGGCAAAGTAGCTTCATTCTATTAGAAAAATGTTTTTTTTCCCTAGCTCTGCTCAAAGTGTCCTTCTATGAGTGCTCAGTTATCTTACCCATGAAGGCGAATGACTGTTACACCCTAAATTGCAATTGTAGGCCTTGATTTTTAATAAGGGCTGTGAAGGGCAAAGAAACACTCTCAGGGATCAGTGGAAGAGCCGGAGACAAGGGCTTGTGCTGTCTAGGCTGGCAATTTAGAGCCCCTTCCCCTAGACTACAAGGCATCGTGTGGTTCTCTCTCTTTCTGATTGTGTTTCTCCCAAATCCTATGAGGACTAGAGCTTTCCCTGTCTTGTCTTTGTATAACTGCCTACAGCAGGAGCCAAAATCATATTATTTGTGAGTTGGTAACACTTCTGTACCTTTTTTCTGCTTTACTTATTAATCCCACACTCTGACTGGTTTGTGTCTGTCTTGAAACAGAACTGAGTAGGCTGTGTTTGAATGCGACATTGTATAGGGAAAACCTATGCGGAGATCAGAAAAGGAATTATTCCTCTGAAAGGCACAGCTGCTTGCAAACCACAAAGTGCACAGGTGTGTGTACTGGCTACATTAGCCTCCAGGATAGCTAAGAATCTATCTTTGCCCACCTGGCTGAGGCCACTTCCCACCCCACCTGTAGTGTCTGAGGCTTTGGCATTTCTGAACTCATTCCCTCTGACCAAGATTCCACTTGTCTCAGTTAAGAGTTCTCCCTAGCCCACCTACAGAGTGGGAGCCATAGGCTGTGTAGTAGCTTCCTGACCAAAGCTGGTGTGGCAGCAGCCATGGACCCCTCTATCCTTGTCCTTCCCACCTAGCTCAGGGTCACTGTGAGGTGCTATGGTAGCAGCCTGGGTTCCCACCATGGCCGAAGCTGCTGCTCCTCCTTCAGGATGCTTCATACCAGCAGTATTCTCCTGCAGCCTGTGTGCAATGACAGCATGGCAATGCCATTTTGTAATTATGATTCCCTGAACCAGAGCCTTAGGTATCAGCCTAGTATTTAATCTGGCCTTGGTGGCGCATGTATCAGCAATTGCTGAAATATTTTTCTGTGTTAACAGGTTTTCAAGAAAAGTCAGGTGGCTGCTCAGGAAGTTTGCTATTTAAAAATCTAATGACTTTCATGGTTAATCCTGTTTCTTTTGTAGCAGATTTATCTCTTTTGATAATGATGTGAGCTTGTATGTAAGTGTGAAGGGCATGAGTATATACCAGGTAAATCACTCAGGTCCTCTATTTGATCATGCAGATCTCTGATCTCACACAGACCTGAAACCTTGCAAGGACTATAGCATTTATTTCAGCGACAGAGCACTTTTGCTGTCTCACATTCTCTGAGTTGAAATGAAAATCACAGGTTCATCACTCCGCGAAATACATGGATGTTTTTTGTACCTTTCTTCTTCCTATTCCTTTCATTCTCTTTTTCCAAGCTACCCCAGCTATATGCATAATAATACTGGTGCCACGCTACCACTCTACATGACACTGAATCCGCACCTGGATTAACACTGGATCAGCACTGAGGGGCTGATCCTGCTCCCATTGAGATCAAATTCCCACAGATTTCATTAGGAGCCAGATCTTGCTATATATGTCTGGATTCAGCCTTCAGAGAATGGGAGTGGCCAGGTTATAAAGAGGGGCAGTCCAAACATCCAAAACATCTTAATAGAAATTCTAAAAGCAAGTTCCACAGTACAGTAATAGAAAACCACTGAGCAATCTGAATTTCTTGAATGCCAACAATTTACTGAATTTACCATTTTTTTCAATGAAAAACTGATTAGCTTAAGACTTTGACTATATTATGTATATAACTATTCTTTCTAATTTGTGAATGTCAAGTCAGTTTGAGAACCGTTTTGGTTTTACTGGAACTGAGATGGCCTCAGAAATAGCTGAGCAGTATGACCAAGTTATGACCCATTTCTCAACTCAACTAGAGTTCAGAAAGAAAAGCAGAGCAGAATAGATAACATTAGCACACAAAGTAGATCACCATTTCAGTCGGAGATTGTTTGGTCTCTAAACAAAGTGGATATTATATGAGCAAAATTGAGACTCTCTGAGAAAAAACTAGATTATGGCAGCAACTCGCATAAATACAGCAAAATCGAAATTTCTATAGAAAACTGCAATTTAAAGGAAAAGAAGAATAATTTTTCATCCACTTAATAACTGGCATGTAAATGAATAGAAGTCAATTTTTTTGTATTGTATTGCTTCTCTATTGAATTAAATCTGTGTCCAATTTAAAAGATTCATTTTATTCTGTCAGTCTTCTGAGCAGCTATTCAGTAGTCTATCAACACAACAGAATTTCTGTATGCTGAACGTTCTTCTTCATTTTTGCATTGTATCTCAGTTGTTCATTATAGTGGTGCTGCTAGCATAGCTAAAGACAACAGTGTGTCAATATTTCCATGCTAAACTCCGTTTTATTGTTAGATGTTTATAACCAGACCATTCTAATTTGTTTAATCAAGATGAAGTGAAATACATTTATTCTGAATCCTGATACCAATTTTCCTCCAGAAATATACTTTACATTTTTCACCATTTTTTAAAATCAAGAAGGTCAAAAATCCAGAGAAGTGTTGAGGGTTCAAACAAAGTTTGTCACTGGCTGTTCTGCTAGTTTTAAAAACCACTGGCTAAGAAGGTGAGTGGGAGGTCTTTTTTTATTGGATCAACATTTAACTTATAAGTTTTAATATAAAAGCTTTGTTGATAAGGAAAATGCCTGAAAGGAACGGGTTTTTCCCTCAGAACGTAAGTATTTCAAGTTGTGTTGGTCTAGTACATGGTATGTTACTATTTGTGGTGGAGACATTTTTTGCATTATTCCCTGCATTATTATTGTTATAATTCTATAAGTAAAGGTCTACTTCACACATGCAGTTGTTCCATAAGAGAACATAAATGATATTTCCCTTCTACTGCTGGGGACTGTGCTTGATATTGAGCACTGGCAATGTGTATGATGGAAGAAGATAAGCTCCTAGAAGGTGCTGCCTCATTTACATGCTATTTTTAGTAGGAAGACAAATCTATCATCTTCATTATGGCTGTGCTTCTTATGCAAGTCCATGGAAATGAGCCACATGGCAGTTTAATATTCATCCCCATGACCACCCCTCAAAGGTGCTTTTTGTGCCTGAGTTTTACATGAAGCCCAAAGCTGGTGACCTTTGCAGACCTTGCAGGCCCAACCCCCCTTTAAAGTAACCCATTAAACGTTTAAAAAGGCAATTGGGTGAATGGGATGAGGGAATTATGTGCAGTACTTTTTTTTTATATCTAACATCACATGCCCCTCAAGTTCTCTGTTTGATATTAAGCTGCTAGGTATTAAATCAAAGGAGGCTGTTACGGGAGAAACAAGCAGAAAAGGTAACATAATGGCCTAGATAAAGAGCATCCCAACAAATACAATATCAAGGTTTACAGCTATGAAAAGGTGAATCTTTGGACCCAACCTGGTGATGTTACTGTTTTGCCAAGGCTGAGAAGAGTGAGCTCAAAGGGAACACTTAACCCTTAGATGAGCCCAGGGACTAGAAAAGGTTATGGGGAGTGGTGTTGTGCAAGTGGCCAGAGACTGCCCTGGGAGTGACAGTGAAAGCTGACAACCTGGCAGGGGGACATACAGAGACAGAGAGAACCTGCTGTGAGCAGGAGAGGCAGTTTCTCCCAGCCAGAGATGGAAGTTAGCAGGGCAAAGGAGAACTTGCAAAAGCTGACAAGGAAAGGTTAAAGTGTAAGTAAGATCCATGCATATAGGCCTTGTCTTTTTATTCTTTGCTCTAAAGGCTTTGTACTTTATGGGGGTATGAATTAATTGTTACTTCCTTTAGAAGATGTGTGTTTTGAGTCACTTTAATCAGGTACAGTCACAGGCCCCTAGAGAAACACAGTTGGGCCTGTTGTGTTAACATGTTGGTAAACAGGAGACTGAAGCCCAGAGATCTAGCGTAGGAGTAGTTGGACCAGGTGGTTCTATTCCACCCCGTGTGAGGTGCCGCAAACAAGGCCTGTCACCTGAGGGGTCCACTGCAGAAGGACAAAAAGGGGTCTCAGATGTGACTCACCTAGTAATCAAGACTGAGGCTGAATTTAGACATATTGTATATTTCTACAGCACCTCTGTCTTCTATTCAGGATCTCATAACACTTTACAAACATTAATACATTAAGTCTCTTTGGGCCTAGCACCAGCTATCCTCAGAGTAGTCTTTCCCCTCCCTGCTGAAAGGGACCTGCACGGGGTCTGCATTTGATCAGTCTGGCAGTTGCCCTGGAGAGTAATCACTGCTATTCCCACTAGTCACAAAGGCAGAAGTCAAGATCAATAATCTTTATTTAAACAAGTGTTTGTAGCTGCTTGTTAAATTTGTTGAAGGTTGAAGCCTGTCCTTCTGGCTTGTCAGAATGATATAGCGGGTCCCTCTTAGAGAACCATTGGGCCAACCACATGAATACTGTCATAGTTCAACACAACTGTATTCCCCCGACATGGTCCAGCAAGGGCACCCACTCTAGCTCCTGGCTCCTCAGCCGTCACCACTCTTGGGCGGACACCAGCATCTTTCCCCCTCCTCACTGGGGTATTTCCAGACTGCAAGCTCCCTGATTATACTATGATATTCCCAGCAAAAAGCAGACTGCTTAAGCAGGGCTGCTTCACTGCACTCCGCAAAGATGGTAAACAGTGTAATTGCCCAGAGTTAAGCTACCACACGGCTCTTTCTAAGTGAACACATTTTTAAAGTAAAACTATTACAGAGAAAACATATTAAACAATAAAAGAACCTATGTGCATGCTAATAAGCTTGCCAGAGGTCATCCCCTTACTCTGAAAGGGCTCTGGTTAGCGGTTAGTTTTTCAACACCCTGCTACCCTGATACAAGTTCATCACAGCATCAGTTGAGAACAAGCACACTCAGTTTATGGGGTCTCGGTGGGCCAAAGTCCTCCCAACCCTTACCTAAGGATTGGACCCCTCCTTGGAGCAGAGGTCGTGTCAGTTTTCTGGATCAGAGAGCATGCACTGAGTTAGTTTAAACTCAGGTTCTTTGTCTATTGGTCCCTGAAGAATCCAGTTTGAACCATTACATGAAAACCTCTCTTCAGGTGGTGGAGCTCTCTGGAGGTGTTACAACCCCAGTGAATTTGCTAAACCACTCCTCACTGTTCTTAGTTCCTAGAAGGCTGTGTTACCCTCCAACCCCATGGAATTACATCCAATCCCTGGCCCACAATGATACATGAACTTAATTCAATAAGGTTTGTCCATGATACTGCAGGAAATTGCCATGCCTGTCACAAATACCACATGATGAATCTTGGGTGATATGCGAAGTGACAGTGGTAAGGTAAGGATTTGTCAAATGCCACCCTAACTGGACTCTCATGCTGATCATTACCATGGTGCTAAGATCACCTATAGACATCTTGGTATAAGGCCCCCTCCTGGTTCCCGAAAGGCTGTTCAGATCAATGAGTGAAAGGAGCACAACAGAGCTACCAGACTAAAGCGTCACATATTTTTTTCAGTGGGCAGAAGGGGAGGGGCCTTACGCATTAAATTTCACCCATGGATAAAGGCATACTAGGAAAAATCTGCATTTATTCATATTTTTATCTGAATTTTGCACTAAAAATCCCCAAATGAATATGAATGTCAGCCTCTGTTCACAGCCTTGCTCTTTATGCTTTCCCTTGGTAGTAAATTTGACTCCTACTAACAGCAGGTGAAACTGCTGTGCACAGAATAAAAGAAACTTTTTAAAATTTTTGAACTTCTTTCTTGTTGGCTCGGTGTAATTGTTGGTGAAGGCATACATTTAATAATTTATTTAAAATTTCAATTAATCAATCCATGGGATTTTTCTTTATATCCAATTGTTTGAAATTTGATCACATTTCCAAAGATGCACCATTGTCCATGAAAGCAGACATCACTCAATACTGTCATTGGTGACATCTGACCTGGGCAGCTAAAGTCAGTCAGTGCTGGTAGCAGGGAAAGTTGTCATCCAAACAGCTTCCACATACATCCCTCTGTATGAACAGAGCCTGATGATGGCTGCAAAGTCAGCTAACATTTCCACACTGGGAGTGGAGCCAGTTACTGGAATGGGATGAGCTGGAAGATAGGTAAGAAACAAGCACAGCTGCCTCTTTCTCCCTCAAAAGCAGGCCCAGTAGTCTCTCCCATCCACTAAATATTTACCTTTTGCTCAAAGGCTGCCCTCACCTATGAGAGAGGAGAGATGGCTCTGGCATGTACCTCTATTCTCATAAGACTACTTTGACCAAGCGGGAGGGCCATGAGATTTCCTCCAGTGGGTAATCTAATCTGGGCATGGACAAGCAGATCAGGAGAAAAATACCTCAGACTGAATTAAATACATCCCCACAATCCTGAGGGCAACAGAGATCAAAATAATTCCCCTCTGTAGTTCTTTACATTCTAATAGTCCACAGTCTCAGCTGCCACTGCAGCCAGTCACTGAGCCAACTCTGGATGTGCTTAATCAGAGGGCCCAGACCCTCACCGGAACCAGAGCTCCAACTGGCAAATCTGAGGTGCAGGAAGGCAAAGGTGGTCTTAAACATTACTAGGGTTTGTTCAGCCCCAAAGGCAACTTAGAGCAGCCTCATATCTATTCTTAATACCTCTAGTTCAGAGGTTCTCAAACTGTGGTCCGTGAGTTCCATTTAGGTGGTCTGCAGATAGTTCCCTCTAGGGTGCGTGCTTGGGCGGCCACACACGAGAGAATGAAGAGCCACCCATCTAATTAGTGGAGCCGCGCAGACGTGGCTCCACTAATTAGGTGCCTGGACCCTGGAGAAGACGCACGTGTAAGGTGAGGTGTGGCCTTGGGGGATTAGGGGTAAGATGGGAGGGGGCAGTGGGGTAAGAAGAGGAGGTGGGGGGAATTTGGGATGTGCAGGGCTGCAGTGGCCAGAAAAAGAGGCCACTTTCCCGAGCTCCAGGGCTGCAGCTGCCGGGGAGAGATGGCCCTCCTTCCCAGCCTCAGCTCGGGGGCTGCTGTGGTGGGGGAGAGAGGGAGAGACCCACCTCCTTCCCAGCCTCAGCTCGGGGGCTGCTGTGGTGGGGGAAAGAGGGCACATCTACCGTGTTAGAAAGGTCAGACTACTGATATTAAAATGTGACTTGTGTGCTTTTATTTGTAAAACAAAAAAGTTTATTATGATTAAGTTTTTTTTATATAGTGCTTTTATCCAAAGCACTTTACAATACTTAACTACTGGTACAAACAACATTTGGAAAGATCATTAAGTGGTCCACCGAGACCCTCAGCAATTTTCAAGTGGTCTGCGAAAAAAAAAGTTTGAGAACCACTGGTCTAGTTTGTAATAGTTCCCAAGGGGCTGTTGAGCCTGCCAGGGATTACCAGAACGCCATACATACTGATCATGCCCCATCTCCCTTCTGATATGCCCCTATTAGGTCATTTTACCAAGCCCTTTGCACTGTTGGAGCCTCATGAGGAAGCCAACTCTTGCAAATTTTCCATCAGGTTTTAAAGGTGCAAGTGGTTTGGATATGCCTTAGTTCAGGTTCAGAGAAACATCCAAAATATGGATACTGAACTCTGAGAGAGAGGTTGTGAACCCTGCACTCCAATCTGTGAGTGTTGTGAAGTTATGAGTATGTGAATCCTCATATGAGGCCATGAGAGCCAGATTCTGCTACCTTTACTCACGTTGAGTAGTACTTTGCTCTAGGCCAGACTGTGATTTCAAATGGGACTGTTCCTGGAATTCTACTCTGCCTCTGAATATTATCATAGGTTTGGTGAGGGTATCACATTCTGGCCCTCCGTAAGCAGTCCCATTGAAACTGCAGAGGAAGGTACTACTCAGTGTAAACAAGGAGTCTGTGGCCTGTGACTCAGTTTACCAAACTATCAAATATTGTGAATGAATGCTGTTCCTTTCAAAGAGCTACATTTTCTGTTTTAAGTTAATATCCACTAGTGGGTTGCATTAAATGTTTATGCTACTTGCCATTTAGTGATTCTAATGAATCAAGAGTTGTCTGTACTTGGTGCCAGTGGAAAACTTTAACAATGTGTGGTTCACCCCAGCTCTTTCAGAATGAAAAAATTGAGTGTAAACTCTGCAATCCAAGCTAATTGACAGATGTGATGGCATGCTGTGTAAACTAAGTTTTTCCAGCAAAATTTGTTAATCTTAAAATCACCGAAACACACATTTTCCCCAAAATGAGATGCAGTGGCGTTAAGATAATTATACTACAATTACAGTAATGGAAAAGAAAAACCTAATCAAACATGAACAGCTTGTATAACCATTAACCAGCCGATGGTGAACCATTACTTAACTCTGACTTAAGTGATCCATCATGGGATTCAAGGCAGCAAGTTAACTAATGCTTAAACAATTCTAAAGTAATTTAAAGCTGAGGTGAATGGCAGCACTCAACCATACAGTCACTCTTAGTGTTTGTAGTTATTTTTAACTGGTATGAAGTTATGCTAACCCCCTCAAAAGCTGCAGTATGCAGAGGGATCTGTATCTCTTTTAAAGAGATCCCTGGTCAAACTTCTGTGTAAGAACTTTCTACGTTTTAAAGTCTCATGTCCACCCGAAGCCCTCATTTTCAGATACTGCAATTCTTCTTAGGGCAATATATCATATGGGGTCTGATCAACTTGTGCTGCCAGGTGAACTGTTTAATATAAGGCTGATTATAGGTAACATTAGTAAAAATTATCCAATAGTTGTGTATATTATATTAATTTATATTTTGTCCTGAAACAGTAAAGTGTTCAGAGAAACTAGAAGAGAAGCAGTAAAATTAACTTCCCATACAACAGGGCAGACAGCATAAAAGAGCTTACACAGAGAAAATGAGACCTATTGCACAGATGTTGACATTTCCCACTAAGTCTACAACTGAGCCCAAACTAGTGACCAGCATCAGCGCTAATGAGGAGGAGGTGGCAAGGTACTTTTGTTGTAGCTGCTTCATGTACCACCACAGATGACCTCCCCAGAGCACATCTCTGAATAAGCAAGCGGTTAGTGTGGAAGCACCCACCTCCTGTAACAATAGCGTGAAACACATTATGTTCATTCCCTCAGATACCAGTGCCTCTTCTAACTAGAAGGAAACAAATAGATTCAGCCATACTGCAGTATAGAAAAGGGGGGGGGACCCCAATGCTGGTGTTATTCCAAGAGGTGCTGGCTATTAAGCTACAGCACCTATAGTTGCCTTATATTACAAGATTTGTGAGAATGAAAATTAGTTTAAGATCACATAATGAGTAGGAGGCTGTGAAGGAAAGGAGAGTCTGCACTCACCAAAGGAGGAGTGCTGAAGAAAGAGCTTTGTTAGAAGGCATGCCAGGAAGGAGCAGCTGTAGTCAGGTTAAGTGTGCCACCCCAAAGAAAAAGCACCTAGCACATTCTGGTATAAATAATATGGATAATAATAAACTATACAATAACACATACTTAAGAAAAAAGAGTGTGGTTTGGGGAGGAGGGAAAGATAAATGCTTGAGGCAAAAAGAAAGAGTCTAAGACACCTAAGTACAAAATAAAGACTTTTCAAAGATGTAGAAGGCTTCACAGGATAAAATACACAACAGAGGTACATGATACCCTAACAGTGGGAAAACACCACAAATACGCTTTAACCTCTATATCTGTGCTGGTGATATTCCAGAAGAACATGGTGGAACAACTATGGTTACTATCCGAATTATGCAAAGGGCAAATTAGTGCAGGCTAAAAAGAACAGAACATTTTACCCTGCACATTGACTGGTTCAACAAGGCCTAAAATGCACCTTTCATTACTTTGGAATATATTTAAAATTTTCATTCATAATCCTGTTCAGAGCATCTTCTTAATGAAACACAACCATAAACATTTCTACCTGAGAATCATGCCTTCAACACACACTTCTGAGAAGGTCTGATTCTGATCTCACATACATGAGTTTGACACAGTTTCCATGAAATTACTACTTATTTACTCTGCTGTGAGATGAGATCATGAGCAGACCCTACCCTGTCTAGTCTGTTGGCTGCATATACTTGAAGCCAGATAGAGAAATACACGAGAAGGTACCTAACTGTGTAGTAGTCAGATTGTTCCTTTTCCCCAAATGAACTTCTTCAATGACATCTCTTGCTACAACAAAATTGCTGACAGGGATTTACTGAATTAACCTTTAAGCCCCAATTCATGCTGGTGCAGTGCGTCAATATCAGGGGTATGCACTGGTGTAACCAATTGATTTAGTTACAGCAGTGAACATTTTCTAGCTTTGTTGTTTGCAAGTAATCTTCCTCAGTCTGTCTTTTGTATAAATCTGTCCTATTTAGCATTCCCATTTAGCTTATTTGCACACGAGTCACACACAGCAGCATGGTGTTCTTTCCCAGGTCTCTTTTACCTGGAGACGCTAGAAAAGATGAGTTTACATGAGTGATTTACATTTCTGCAAAAGTGTCATCTCTTCAGAAACAGAACTCATCTGTACATTGTGTGAAAACAGTTCATGTGACACCTGAACTACTTTAATTGGACACACAAGGCATAATGCATGTTCCTGATCCCTGATTGGAGGAGCATAACTCTTAGAATCAAGTTTATTGTATGAATGGCTATCTTTATGAATCTGAAAGTTGCATTCTGAGGCTATCCTGCAATAGTCACTTAAAATTTGCTGTTGCTGTTCCCAATAATAAGCCCATTTGCTATAATATACATGACAATTGAATGCAAAAGGTGTGGACATAGTTAGAGCAAGCATTTAATACTGGTGCTAATATTTGCAGAAAATAGGTTGTCGTATTTGCTCAGCTTTAGAGCAGGGGCCAGTAACAACCCTTTCCCCTTCTCACCACCTCAGGTGAGTAGTCCCATTGACTTCAGTGGGAGTACTCATCTGTGAAAGAGGAACAGAATTTTGTCCTTGATTCGGAACTAGGGGCCTGATTCAAGTTTAAGTCATAATCTGTTTGGGGCTGGGACAGTATTTTTATTATATATGTATAAAATTGGGCCCTGATCCCTGATTGAATCTACTACTGCAACACATATAATAAATAATCATTATCATAGTAATTACCCCATCATATAACACAAGAACTAGGGGGTCACCCAATGAAATTAGTAGGCAGCAGGTTTTAAAAGAACATAAGGAAGTACTTCTTCACACAGTGCATAGTCAGCCTGTGGAACTCACTGCCATGGCATGTTGTGAAGGCCAAAAGTATAACTGGGTTCAAAAAGGAATTAGATAAATTAATAGAGGATAGATCCATCAATGGCTGTTAGCCAAGATGGTCAGGGGTGCAACCCCATGCTCTACGTGTCCCTAAGCCTCTGATTGCCAGGAGTGGGTAGTGGATGGGGAATGGATCACTCAATAACTGCCCTGTTCTGTTCATTCCCTCTGAAGCATCTGTCACCTACATAGGATACCGGGCTAGGTGGACCACTGGTCTGACTGATTATGGCCATTCTTACATTCTTATGAATAATAAGATAATGGAAACCTACCTTTTGTCTAAGCCCTGGCAGAATCTGCAAACTAGGAGTCATGTTGCCTCACTATCTTGTCTGAAGGGCTCAATCCAGTAGGCATTTTCAGAGGCTGCTTTCTAGAACCATCTCACAAAAAAACTGCAGCAAGCAGAAGATGAGGAAGCAGCGGTGGTGGGCTCTGCTTATAACATTTAACTCAGTGGTTAGAGCACTCTACCTACAGGTAGAAGCCCTAGGTTCAAGTCCCTCTCTGCCTGAAGACGAGCAGGGACTTGATCATGGGTCCTGAGTAGGCATCTCTGCTGTTGAAGCTGTTACACGCTTAAATAATTAAATATACACTGGGGCACAGAATTATAGAGTGCCGTCTCTATAGCCGACTGGGTAGGGCGCTCAGCTGGGATGTAGGAGTTTCAAGTCCCCGTTCTAAAGCATATTTACCTATTTTATACAAAGTGTAACAGCTTCAAAAGCAGGAGTTAAGCAAGTCCTACCCCATAGATTGTTAGAGCAGCCCCCCGAGAGACAGGAGACCTGAATTCAAATCCCTGTTAGAGGGGAATTCAAACCTGGGTCCCCAACATCCTGTGTGAATGCTCTAACCATTTGACTAAAGATTACAAGTAGGCACCCTCTCTCCCCCACCCCCTTTTTTGTGAGAAAAAGAACAGGTGAGCAATTTCAGGAGAAGGTTTACAGCTGTGAATCCCAGGCAAAGGAAGGTGCCTCTCTGCGGCCTGGAGTTAGGCACCTAGGTGTTGCGAAGGGCAAGGCTTATGCCCTTTTCTCAGCATTTCCTCACCTATTCCTTAGGAGGCTCCCTGCTCAGCTTGCTGGTTTCTGTGCATCCCATTCTTAGGCACCTCTCTCTCCCCAGGCATTATATAGGGAGCCTAGGTGCCTAACTCAGTGTTGTGGTTCCACTCAGTAGCAGGACACCTAAACTTTAGGCATCGCAAAGCTGAGTCTAAATTCCCTTTTTGGTTCTAGCCCCATAAGTCTAGGTAGAAGTGCAGGTTTCTAGCTGACAAATGTAAATGATCCAAGCAATTCTTGATATCTCATTCACCTCTCAAAACTTCAAAGACATTATTTAGATACCATTTTATGGGGGATGGGGTGGGGCATTGTTTCTAATAGTTAATTTCAATCCAGATTCTTTAGATACTGAAGTACTTTTTCCATGTTATTTGCTTTAATACTATTAGTTTCTAGTCTCCTACACGGTTCCAATAATTGTGAAATGGAAAATACACTAGAAGGGAGTAAGTGAACTGGATCCAATAGCTCTTATTAATGAACTATTACAGGGAGTGCATGAGGGTTGCAACCTTTATCAGAGTAAGAATCATGCTTTTATGAAGAGCATATATTGGAACAATACCCATTTTGCAATCTGATCCTGTGAAGAAATGGTTCTGAAATGGTGCACTGCAGAAGCAAATAAAGAGAGATTCTTACGTGAATACTTCTTGGTAGTCTTTGATTTGCCTAAGTCATAAACCTGTAACTCGGTAATAGTTTTAAACTGTTCATATCCTTGGGAAAAAACGTTGTCAAGAGAAAATAAACATAGAAGAGTTTATTTTATATTTTTACTACAGGAAGTAATTTGCTACTATATTAATGGACTAATGGAAAAGAAAACAATGTTTCACATATAAAGTGAATAACCCCATTCCCTTAAATATATTTCTGCAGCCAAATACTTTTCTTCTTTTTTTAATCTATTGTAAAAGACATGAATCAGTAATGTAATTTTCAGGAAAAGATTTTTCTGTAGTCCAGAAATGTGAACTTCGTCATACAGTTTTATGCATTGCAAGGAGCACTGAAAATTAGCTAAAACAATGTTTTTTAGAGATGCAATCAACATTGATCTTGGGGCATTTACTGACTTGTGAAAAAGAAATACCCATATCTTTTTCAGACCTAGATTTCACATTGCTGTTCAGTTCAGATAGTGCTTTTCTGAAGTAAACGTTACAAATTGTGTCTAAGAAGTAGATGCAATAGCCCCAATATTTATTAATGTGCCTATGAGCACCTTAATACTATAGCTCAGATTTAAAATTATCTTTTTAGCAGGGCCATTGAAAAATGGCAGAAATCACCCTCTGCATTCTAAGCATTGTGGTTTATATGTCTATAAATTGCAGAAAAATGTTTTACCATTTCTAACAAATTTTCTGTATTAACAAACCATTTTTTAAAATACTTGTCTGATGTGGACTACCAATTTTTATAATTATCCTTTGTAGGGTGAGGGGACCCAAGTCACATGCCTCTAACTAAACACCAAGGGCGAGATCCACAAAGGAATTTAGGTGCCTAATTGCCACTTTAGGCAGTTATCTGCTACCTAAATCTAACATTTAGATCCTCAAAATCCTGTTAGCTAACACCTACCCTGTAGGCACCTAAAATTCCCAGTCATCTAGGTCTCCACTGAAGTCCCCATAGTACGTAAAAATCTGGCAGCCACCTAAATTCCGGTGCCTAGATCACATCTAAGCCCGAGCAAGATCATCAAACTTTGTGTTGCTCTGCTAACCGGATCAGGCATTGCACAAAACAGTCAGAGGAGGTGGTGAGACTCCCCCTCATAAGATATCTTAGTCTCCCCCGATAAGATCACATCACGTTCAACTGCTATCTGACTACATGGTGGAAGCTGTATATATCGACAAACAAGGCGGCGCCAGGTCACCCTCTCTATGTGCACAGGCCATCCAACTCTGGAACTGGTGCATCGAGCACGATGTCACACTACAGGCAGTGTATATTCTGGGCACCAGCAATTCCCTAGTGGACATGCTTAGCAGGTCCTTCTATGCAAACCATGAGTGGAAACTACACTATCCCACACTACGCTCCATCTTCTGCTGGTGGGGCACTCTGCACTGGGACTTCTTCGTGACCAGCAAAAACTGCAAACTCACCTTTTCCTCCAGAGAGGCACTGGAGACAGACTCACAGGGCAATGCCCTCCTCCTGCCCTGGACCAACGAAGTTTGCTATGCCTTTCCACCCATTCCCCTACTCCCACAAGTCCTGTGTAAGACTTGACGAGATCGAGCGATGGCCATACTGATAGCCCCCTTTTGGCCTCACCAGTATTTGTTCACGGACCTCCTCCACCTCTCCATTAGCCAGTGCACCCCGTCCTCATGCACAGCAGGAGGCCATCTATCAGAGCTTGCTATCAGGCAAAATGGAAGCGTTTCACCACCTGGACACACCACCACCATTACCCCTGATCTGCCCCCCACATCCATCTGGCTCTCCTCACACAGGTGCTGGGATGACTGCAACACTCCAATCCGGACCTGCTCCATTTCACAGCTTGGTATTTGGATGGAGCTTGTAAGTAGATACAGCGTGCTTCATCCCAATGCACCACATCCTCAGGCACAGCAGGAGGCCATCTACCAGAGCTTGCAATCAGGCAAAATGGAAGCGTTTCACTACTTGTACATGCTGCCACCATTACCAACTAGACTCCATATTCATCCCTATCCTCCTGGAATACCTCCTCCAACTTACACTGTCTACTCCTCTGTCAGAGTCCACCTAACGATGCTCAGTGCCCTCCTCCCACTGGTAGACGGTTCCTCCATCTTCACTCACCCCGCCACCACTCATTTCCTCAAAGGTTTGCTCACCAGTACAAAAACCTAACCCCTCTTGAGATCTGAATATCACTCTCTCAGCTCTCACTAAACCACGCTTTGAACCCTCACAACCTGCTGTCTTGTTCACCTCTCTATGAAGGTGATCTTCTTGATGGCCATCACCTCAGCAAGATGCATCAGTGAACTGGCATCCATGATGGCTGACTCGCCCTACACCATCTTCCATTAAGACAAAGTTCCTTGTGCCTACACCCCAAATTCATCTCCAAGGTGGTCTCCACATTCCACCTCAACCAAAGTATCCACCTTCCCCTCTTCTACCCCAAACCTTACACCTCCCACAGGCCAAAACTTTACATTCTCTCAACCTCCACCGGGCACTTGCCTTTTACTTCCAATGCACCCGTGCCTTCCATGGTTCACCAAGGCTCTTCATTACCATTTCTGAACGTTGCAAGGGCCTAGCTCACTCCTCACAATGCCTCTCCAAGTCGATCTCCCATTGCATTGCAGAATGCTACACTCTTTCTCACAGACTTCTGACCTCCTGGAGTCACAGCTCACTCCACACGGGTGCATGCTACCATATTAGCCTGCCTTGCAGATGTACCTTGGCTGGACATTTGCAGGGCTTTACCGCTCACTATGCCATGCCCCAGCCGTGGTGGTTGATGTGGCAGTTGGCCATGCTGTGTTATAGACTGTAGCTTCTCGCAAGTTCTCGCAACCAACTCTATGCTGAGCACTGCTCGCTAACCTCCCATGTTTGGATGCCATATACAGACCATCACTCAACGAAGAAGAGGAGGTTATTTACTGTAACTGGAGGTTCTTCGAGATGTGTGGTTCCTATTTGGATTCCAATACCCACCCTCCATCCCCTCTGTTACTGACTCCATTCTTGCTGGTAAGAGAGAAACTGGGGCAGCATCAACCCACACGGCCTCTTATAACCTCGGATGTGAGCATGAGGATGATGCATGACACACGCGCAGGTGAACGAACACTACTACTACAAAACTGTTCCAGCTTGGCACCTGGTGTGCATGCGCACCCACATTTGGAATCCAAATAGGCACCACACATCTCCAAGAACCTCCAGTTACAGTAAGTAACCCTCTCTTTCTACATCACCATCCAATGCATGGCATTTTATAGGCACAGAAAACACAGGTCCTTGCCCCTAAGTAGACCTGAGTAGGTCCAACATTCCATCTAGTAGAGGCTAAATATATACATAGGCCCAGATTCTCAATGGTATTTAGGAATAGCTGGCCTGAAAATGTGTGTGCCATGTTTCAGCTTGATGAAATTTTGAATAAGTTGTTAAACACTGAAAATCAGGATCCATAAGGGAAATGCCTACTCAGCTGATTCTAGTGCAACTGGTGCAGCTATAATAGGCTCCAGACACTCCTTGAATAGCAGATATCTGTACACGGTTGCAGAGATGTAGACAGGAAAGAAAAGCCAGATGGTGTACTTAATTGCACTTAAAATCTGATTGCCAGTGTCAATGAATTCCAAATTGGGTTCTTCCATAAAAAACAAATATCTGTACACAATAGTAGAACAAATCCCAACCCTATAGAAAACAATATGGGATGGATACCTGAATGAGAGCTATTGTTATTACCGTTATCTATTTGTTTGTTTGTCCTAAGTTTAATGTCTTAAACATTAAATACCCTGACAACATGATAAATAGATTTGACCAAATCACGTGGACAATGCAATATAATTCTGACAAATACAAAATTAATATAACCATTTCAAATCAGTTTGTTAGAAATAGGCTCCGTCACTCAGATCTCCAGAAGAGAGTGTTTAAGTGGATGCCACAGGCTTAAAATATCTACTCTCACTAGAACACCAGGATCAACTCCTGGCAGGCTCATTTGAGATCTTTATCTTTTCAAGGTAAAGTAAGCTGCATATCATGGATAAAATCCTGGCCCCACTGAAGTCAATAGGATCCTTGCCATGAATTTCAGTGGAGCCAGGATTGAACCCAAATGTGGATCTTTCATGTAAGACCTTACAAATTGAAGCCCTGCACTGTATGCACATTAAAGATCAAGAGCAACTCTTGTGTAACAGTAAGGATTTTCTCCATTATCCAGATTAAATAAGAATAATTAAAATATAGACCTGAGATTAAAGAATAAATTTAACTGAGATGCTTCTGAATGTTCCCTTTTCTATTTATTAATCAAAAAGAGTCTGATCCCCCTATTCATACTACTGTTCTGTGACTAGTGTCATTGCCTCCAATGGAAATGTTTGTACCAACCAACATGAGTTAGTGCTACCCCTCCTCCCCATCCATGGCCTGCATCCAGCCTTCCTGATGCAAGGTCTGACAGGTATCAAGTTTTAGGTGTGCTCAGAACACACCTATAGGAATGGGTCCTGCTGACAAGAGGACCTAGTTTGAGAATCCCTCATTTGCATCCCATGCCTAGTTTGAAAGAAAAGGAGTACTTGTGGCACCTTAGAGACTAACCAATTTATTTGAGCATAAGCTTTTGTGAGCTACAGCTCACTTTATCGGATGCATACTGTGGAAAATATAGAAGATCTTTTTATACACACAAAGCATGAAAAAATGGGTGTTTACCACTACAAAAGGTTTTCTCTCCCCCCACCCCACTCTCCTGCTGGTAATAGCTTATCTAAAGTGATCACTCTCCTTACAATGAGTATGATAATCAAGTTGGGCCATTTCCAGCACAAATCCAGGTCCCCCCCAACCCCCCCCCCCACAAACCCACTCTCCTGTTGGTAATAGCTTATCTAAAGTGATCACTCTCCTTACAATGTGTATGATAATCAAGGTGGGCCATTTCCAGCACAAATCCAGGGTTTAACAAGAACGCCTGAGGAGGGGGGGGGGTAGGAAAAAACAAGGGGAAATAGGTTACCTTGCATAATGACTTAGGCTTGAATAGAGACTGGGAGTGGCTAAGTTAATTGTATCCAATTTGCAAATGAATTCCAATTCAACAGTCTCTTGCTGGAGTCTGGTTTTGAAGTTTTTTTGTTGTAATATCGCAACTTTCATGTCTGTAATCGCATTACCAGAGAGATTGAAGTGTTCTCCGACTGGTTTATGAATGTTATAATTCTTGACATCTGATTTGTGTCCATTTATTCTTTTAAGTGGAGACTGTCCAGTTGGACCAATGTACATGGCAGAGGGGCATTGCTGGCACATATCACATTGGTGGATGTGCAGGTGAACGAGCCTCTGATAGTGTGGCTGATGTTATTAGGCCCTGTGATGGTGTCCCCTGAATAGATATGTGGGCACAGTTGGCAACGGGCTTTGTTGCAAGGATAGGTTCCTGGGTTACTGGTTCTGTTGTGTGGTATGTAGTTGCTGGTGAGTATTTGCTTCAGGTTGGGGGGCTGTCTGTAGGCAAGGACTGGCCTGTCTCCCAAGATTTGTGAGAGTGTTGAGTCGTCCTTCAGGATAGGTTGTAGATCCTTAATAATGCGTTGGAGGGGTTTTAGTTGGGGGCTGAAGATGACGGCTAGTGGCGTTCTGTTATTTTCTTTGTTAGGCCTGTCCTGTAGTAGGTGACTTCTGGGAACTCTTCTGGCTCTATCACTCTGTTTCTTCACTTCCGCAGGTGGGTATTGTAGTTGTAAGAATGCTTGATAGAGATCTTGTAGGTGTTTGTCTCTGTCTGAGGGGTTGGAGCAAATGCGGTTGTATCGCAGAGCTTGGCTGTAGACGATGGATCGTGTGGTGTGGTCAGGGTGAAAGCTGGAGGCATGTAGGTAGGAATAGCGGTCAGTAGGTTTCCGGTATAGGGTGGTGTTTATGTGACCATCATTTATTAGCACTGTAGTGTCCAGTGTAGTGTCTCTTGTGTGGACTGGACCAGGCTGAGGTTGATGGTGGGATGGAAATTGTTGAAATCATGGTGGAATTCCTTGAAGCCCTAAAAGCTGACCAGTAGAAACTTAGGTGCTTAGGGGACTTAAGCACCCCCAACTTTGAAAATTTCAGTGGAGGATTTAGGTGCCTAAAGATGCCGATAGGTGCGTAAGTACCCTGAAGGATCTGGGCCTAAGTGACTTGGTTGTATAGGTTGTCTGTAGAAGAGCAGGGAATTGAAACTAGCTCTCCCAAGCCCAGTCTAGAACGCTAACCACTGGAACATCCTTCCTTTCTTCTTGTGCATAAGAAGATCAGGAATTTGGCTTTAAGACAGTTATTGTTTCATGAGGCTCTGAATCAAAGTGGTGGTCTAGGAAACAGTAATAGTATTATTTAAAGGATATCTATACCACTGTGTTAGTGCACAGGCAACCTTAGTTCTGTCTTTTCCTAACTTTAGATTGCTTGACTGTGCAGCCCTAATCATGTACTTTTAATGTATTTTAGTGTGTAATTATATATAACTTGTAAAGTATTCTGAGATCTGTCATACATTTTTAAAATGATATATAAATGTGTAATAACATTATAGATATATAAAATTATTACAATAAAGAAGATACATGTGCAAAAAAATTCACATAAGAAGGAAAATCTGGTAAATGTTGGTATTTTGCCTGCTTCACCCCAAAAAGAAAAAGAACTGACTGCAGTGTCTTGGGTTTTCACCTGAAGTGGGAAGTAGTTTTGCAAAACCAATACCTGTTAACTTTTGCAGATTGACTATAATTTAAAAATAAAACCCAGAAATTCTGGTTTATAATTTCATACTGTCAAACCTTCCATGAATATTTTCAATTGCTCTGTTGAAATTACACAAAGGCAAAAGCTGAAGACGTGGTGGTGAATTCTACCAGACTGACAGCAGCTGGAGAAATGCTCACATTTTAGTTGCACAAAGGATATCCTGGGAATTGGCAAGAGATTATCCAAAACTGAGTTTAACTCCAAAGAGAAAGTAGACATAAATCAGCGGCCATAAGTAAACTGGATCTGACACCTTAAGTGCCTTAAATGCTAAAAGTTAAACCTTAAATAGTAGCCTGATACTTAAAGGAAATGAGTAAATTGCTCACTGAATAAATGGGTGACAAAGTAGTAAGTATGCTGAATCTTGAATAGACTGTGGTACCTGAAGGTAAGAATTTGGAAGACTAGGCAAGAGTGGTTTCAGAGTAACAGCCGTGTTAGTCTGTCTTCGCAAAAAGAAAAGGAGTACTTGTGGCACCTTAGAGACTAACCAATTTATTTGAGCATGAGCTTTTGTGAGCTACAGCTCACTTCATCGGATGAGTGGATTGTCAATTTCCAGATAAGCTTCACCAGAACCAAAACCTGCATAGAAGATTTGGTTACAAAGTTATACTTTGTCACACCCCATAGGTTTTAGTTAGGTTTAGTAAGCACTACCGCAATCCTCATCAACATGGCTCACCTAGATGTTGCTATTATGACTGACATTCAGCTTCCTATTTCTTTTCTTCCTCAATAGTAGACAAGAAAAAACCCAGAACAAACAAAACCCACCTCCTCCCCCGCCCCCAACCTCCAAAAACACAACATATACACACAGAAGAAATAAAATTGGTCACATTTTCCTTTAAAAGAATCTGCTATTATTATCTTCAATGAGGTTTTGCGATAGTGAAATGAGTGATAAGATGCTTCTAGATGAAAAGGAAAGCCTTTTAATTTACTAAGGCAAAAACCCCAGAAGGCTGCTGTGACTGGCATTATTAAAATTTGCTCCTCTGTAATTGACTTGCCTCCCATCAAACATATTTTCTCAGCATTAGTGTTGGCCATGGCAGTCAAGCAACATTACTCAACCCCTCCCCCCAAAATGAAGAGCTGACTTGCCTAGAAATGAATTGGAGAGCAAGGAGGGGGAGGAACCATCATTGACAGTGATAAGGACTTTCTTCACACTAGCTTTCTTAACAATGGGGAGTCAGAATAAATCCTGCTGGTGTAAGTGAAGGTATTTAAAAGAAAAAAAACCTTATGTCAGAAATGTAGCTCCTGATTACAACAAGGGTTCGTTGCAGTGAGCTGGGAAGCTCCTAATTATTAGCTAGAACATCTGTCCCTCACATTTGTTAAGAACGCAGAGGTTTCGTTTCAGGGTGATTAGAGTGGAAACTGAAATCAGAACATTTGTCAGATTGGTTTAGAGCAGTTGTCCTCACATTGATTTGATTGGGCCCCCTTTCTTTGTGTCTGTAGTCGTTTATGCCACACCACCACCCAGCTCTGAAGGCAGAGTGGAGAGCAGCGGCTGCTGGCTGGGTGCCCAGCTGCCCTGGAAGGCAGCACTGTGCCAGGAGCAGCACAAAAATAAGTATGGCAACGTGAAAAGTGGTATTTGTCAATATCACTTTCCATAGCAGACTTAGAAGTAAGAATGCAGCAGCTCAGAAGTGAGGGAGGCAATGTGAAAAGTGATATTTGTCATCGCTTTTCACAGCAGACTTAGTGCCCCATTGCCACCCTTACTTCTGCACTGCTGCTTCCACCCTGGGGCTGACAGCCAAAGCCCCGTGGCCTCCCGGTGAGGATTGAAGGGGTGGGGAAGGAAAGCCTGAGTCCAGGTGGCGGGGCTCTGGCTTTCAGCCTCGGGGCAGCAGGGTTCCAGCTGTCCCCTTTATCCCAGCCTCCTGGGTATGCATGGCTCTTCTGCATGAACTGCAGCCATCCAGGACTGACCAAAAAAAAAAAATAGCACACAGCTTGCATCTCCGTTGACACATTCCCGCCTCTCCCTTGGGTGGCCTGTCCCATAGTTTGAGAACTGGTGGTTGAGAGAACTCTAGCTGGAGCACAAAGGGAACACAGCTATGAGCCTATTGAGTCAAGGGCAATTTCTACGGAAATCTGCATATTCAGATATTTTTATTTAGCACTAAGAATTTGGGGGAAGCCCCTATTGAATTCATGGGACTTTTTGAATGCTATAGATAGTACAGCCCTATTTTATGAACTAGTTAGGGACTGAGGAGTTCCTAACATTAAACATCTCAAATTACAGTAGGCATGGTGCGTGCATAAGTTAATTTATTCATCAGTCAATGATGGAGTACATAACAAATGGTAACAAATGTATACAGTGAGCTTATTAGAAACATGCAAACAAAGCACACTGTATCATACATACTATGCTGTCGTGTCCCTGATGTCACTGGTGAAATAAAATTGCTGATTTTTCTTCACTTGCAAATTCATGCATTTCACTGTACCAACCTCCTCTGAAAAGTTAGTTGCCGTTTCCCTCTGTCTAGCCGTTCAGCACTCTCTACTTTATATTGAAAAATGAGCATAGTTTACTTACATTTCTCAGTCATTGTGAAAAAACACTGAAGAACATAGGGATGCTCACACACACTGCCCAAGGCATGACTTATCTAATGCTAACGCACTTTCACCAGCGTGCTTTCACCATGTTCTGAGTGCGCGTGATCTCTGCTCACTACTCAAGTACATACATATGTACCTTGTAGACTGACAGATAAAATGGTTCAGCTAACTGGTCATCAATAAGATTGGTTCATAGGGTTCTACTGTAATTTAACCAAAATTCTCGGTGCTGTCTGAACAAAGTAAACTCAAGAAATTACTGTTGCTATCAATCAATCTAATCTAATCTAGGTTTATGTTTTTACATGACAATCATCACAATGACATCTTGTAAAATTTGCAGAATGAGCATCGTTTGTCATATTTTCTTAGACCTTCCATTGAGTTCCACTGGGATTTGAGCACCTAATTCCTTAGGCTGGGATACACAAAGGTATTTAGGTGCCTAACCCCCAGATTTAGGTCCCTAAGTCCCATTTTTAGGTACCACAGTGATCCACATAGCTCCCAGTTGGCTGCTGACTAATCCTGTACGCACCTAAATTCACTCAGAACCGAAGTTTTTGAAGAAAAAGTTCCCTAAGCATCTATGTTCCAGCCTGATGAGGGTCTCCCTCAGTCTCTCCTAGTGAAGCTGAAAGCTATACTGAGACGTTATATCATTAAATTGGGATGTTAGTGCAGACAGCTTGCAGGTGAGTGCAATGATTTTTATATACTGTAAGTCATGATAATGTAATTATGTAGTTCATTACTATTTTACTAATGATTAAATTGTTAAGATACCAACGATAGACACACATTCAATAACTAGAATATGAAAGAGATGTTTAAATATGCTGAAAATTGCTTCCCTCCAAAACTGGCAATGTGTCCCCTCCAAACACATAAACCTCTTCAAAAGCACCCACTGGCAAAAACAAAAGTCAGTGCCTGTGGGTAAGTACCCTAACCACTGGGCTAGAGGTTACAAGGGAGGACCTTCCTCCCACCCCCACCCCCAGCTGTTTTATGTGGAGGAAGGCAGTCTCTGAGCGGCCTACCAGATTAAGCTCTGCATGCCACTTAGGCAGAGGAGTGCCTATCCTCCCCCATTTCACAGATTGCTAGAAAAGATAGGTGCCTTCCTGCAGCCCAGGCTTAGGTGCCTATTTCTGAGAGCGGACCAGGGCACATCTCTCTTGTTGGTATCTCCCATTAGTTAGCTTAGGTGGCTCCCCACCTAGTGTGCTGGGTTTTGTAGATCACATGCTAATGCTCCTCGATAAATTCATGGAGGTTAAATCTATTAATGGCTATTAGCAGGGATGGGTAAGGAATGGTGTCCCTAGCCTCTGTTTGTCAGAGGGTGGAGATGGATGGCAGGAGTGAGATCACCTGATCATTACCCATTAGGTTCACTCCCTCCGGGGCACCTGACATTGGCCACTGTCAGCAGACAGGATACTGGGCTGGGCGGACCTTTGGTCTGACCCAGTATGGCCATTCTTATGTTCCTAGCTCTCTTTGTTGTAGAGGGAGCCTAGGTGCCTCACTCAGCTTTATGGATCACAGAGTTGTCCAGGTGATTTTCTAGGCACCTAAAAAGTAGAGGTTGCGACATTTAACTCCATTTGTGGATCCAGGCCTTAAAAGGCCCTTTTCAAAATTTCCTGAAGCTGAACTGCTGACGACTAGTGAACTTCACTTATTGGTGGCTTTCTAACATGTCAGTTAGGACATCTTAGAGTAAGACCCTTTAACCAGAACTTACCAATATCTAAAGATTCCACCCCTTTGTTGACCTCTCTGTTCTATGCTCAGTTAATTTCAACTCCTTCTGAACATAAACACAACCACGCTGGGTTGGAAATGGTCAATCTACCCAGTATCTTGTCTTCCAACACTGGCCAGTGCTAGATATTTCCGAAGGAATGAACAGAACAGGGCAATTATTCAGTGATCTATCCCCTGTCATCCAGTCTAGTGCTTCTGGCAATCAGAGGTTTAGGGACACCCAGAGCGTGGGGTTGCACCCCTGACCATCTTGGCTAACAGCCACTGATGGACCTACCCTCCATTAACTTATCTAATTCTTTTTTAACCCAGTTATACTTTTGACACTGATAGGATCCCTTGGCAATGAATTTCCTAGGTTGACTGTGTGTTGTGTGAAGAAGTACTTACAGTTTTGTTGAACCTGGTGCCTAGTAATTTCATTGGAAAACCCATGGTTCTTGAGTTATGTGAAGGGGTAAATAACACTTCCTTATTCACTTTCTCCACACCATTCATGATTTTATAGACCTCTATCATATCCCGCATTAGTCCTCTCTTTTTCCAAGATGAACAGTCCCACTCTTTTTAATCTCTTCTCATATGGAAGTTGTTCCATACCCCTAATCATTTTTTGTTGCCTTCTCTGTACTTTTTTCAGTTCTAATATATATTTTTTGAGATGGGGTGACTAGAACTGTATGCAGTAGTATTTAAGGTATGGCCTACCAGGGATTTATATAATGGCATAATGATATTTTGTCTTATTATCTATCCCTTTCCTAAGGGTTTCTAACATTCTGTTAATTTTTTTGACTTCCCTGAAGATTGAGCAGATGTTTTCAGAGATGATGACGACTCCAAGATCTCTTTTTCGAGTGGTAACAGCTGATTTAAACCCCATCATTTTGTATGCTGAGCTGCGATTATGTTTTCAAATTGGCATTATTTTGTGCTTATCAATATTGATAAATGTTAACCTTAAATGCCAAGGTTTGGTACCTTTACTTGGAAATGTGTTTTAATTTCACTGCCAACCATATTACAGTTGCTTTTTTGTTAGCCTTTAACATTTTGTAACCAGTTCATTTCTTCCCTCTTACTGACCTTAATATTAACCTACTCATGAAAGACATACTTCTCTCACCCTGGTGTAAATGTCCGTGGAGTTACACAGGCATAACAATTATATTTATCGCAGGAGTGGGTGGGTGAGACTCCGTGGCCTGCATTGTGCAGGCGGTCAGACTAGATGATCATAATGGTCCCTTCTGACCTTAATATCTATGAATCTATATAAAGGAATGGAGAATTGCAGACAAAATATCAATTCTCCTTTCTTTAGTGCTTGATTCTGGGCAATATGAAAGTTCTCCTGGCCAAGGCATTAGTCTTTCAAATGTATGGTAACTACAGAATGAAGCTGTAAGATTTGTTCTTCAACTTCACAGCAGTTACACTTTTATAGTTTCATTTTCTTTTTGTACTCTCAGTTTAAAAACATCTCTCTCATACATTTCATTTTTACATGGCGGGCAGTATGATGGATATTACGAACACAGGCATTCTATTCTATTTTGGTTCTTATACTTTACTCGTCACTGTCGTATCTGAGTGCCTTAATAATAGTGTATTAAGCAATGTGCCTACACATCTGTCAATTGTTGTTTGTTCTCTCATTCTCTCCACAGAGGGAGAAGTGGGTGCAGGAAAATGTCTTGTTCTGGCAGTGTGTGTGTTTGTGTGTGTGCGCGCGTGTTTCCGTATAAATATACCTGTTGCTATGTGTTTGTGTTAGAGAAGGCAAAGTCAAAGAAATGCCCCTTGCACTTGGTATGGAGAACATATCTTTGGGACTTCAGAATCAACTCTATCCATAGGTGCTCCAGAGCTGGAGCACACACAGAAAAAAATTAGTGTGTGCTTAGCACCCACTGGCAGCCAGCTCCCCCGCTCCCTCCCAGTGACTCCTGCCCACCGCAATCAGCTCTTTCGTGGTGTGCCAGAGGCTCTGGGAAGAAGTGGGAGGAGTGGGAACAGGGCACACTCAGGGGAGGGGGTGGAAATGGGTGGGAAGAGGTGGAGCAGGGGCAGGAAGAGGATGGAGGGTTTGGGGGAAGGGGTCGGGTGGGGGCGGGGCTTGGAACGGAGCGAGGGGTTGAGCACAACCTGGGTCCGGAGGAAGCTGGAGCCTATGATTCTAACTTTGTTATATGCATCTGTGTCTGCCAGATATTGTATTCTAAATCCATGGGGGAGGGTTACTGAGCTTCCCCAGCAGGAACTACTCTCAGTGTGAAGTGATTACTGTGCTTCCTGGGACAGGTAAACAACTCCAAAGAGGCACCACCTCCTAGGGATGTTTGTATATACTGGATCAGCTCAGTTTCCAGAGGCCCAGGGAACAAAGAAAGGCTTTGGATATAATGAGTCAGTTTAAACTAACTGAGGGACCCTCCTTTCGATTCAACAAACTGACAGGAACCTTTACTCAAGAGGGCAAACCATACAGAAGGGTTTGAAGGACTGGAACCTGCCAGGGTCTCCCTGTGGAAGATGGAGGAAACTTGGTAAGCTTAAACAATAAACTCTCTATACGCTTATGTATTTTATGTTTTTTTCTGTAAGGCTTTTGTCCTTGAATAAATGTGCTGTGTTTTGTGGAGGATGTCTGATCTCTGGTAAACCACTCTCATTGTCCCTGGAGAAACAGAGTGAAACTACAGGTGCTGACCTAGGTCAAACTTGCTGGGATAATCACAGTGAACTGGAGGGCAACTGCATCCTAAATTCCAGGTCTGGAGGAAGAAGATCCCAGCCCATAGAGGAGTGATGGCTAGAGGCCTGAGACCTCAGGGGCATCCCTTGAGCAGACCATGAAGGCGCAGTGACTTGGAAATTGTGAGATGCTGTACTCCTCATATTTCTATTGTACGGTTTCACAGTTAGCCTCCATTGCCTGAGTTAACTGAAAACCGTTAAACATATCAGGTGCTTCTAAAACAACTATTGTGAGAAATACGGCTACTGTATGTTTTCTTTTTTGCCGGCACCCACTGCTTGCCAATACAAAGTCCTGTTTGACCTTTGCCAGTTCTCTTCTATATTTCTAGAGAGTTTCAATTCTAGTGGGGCTTTACCTGCTCCATTCTTGCACACAGGGTATTTTTCTTAGGCCATGTCTACACGTACAACTGTGCACCGGTGCAGCTGTGCTACTGCAGTGCATGGGATGAAGATGTTGTATACCGCCGGGAGTGCGCTCTCCTGTTGGCATAATAAAACCACCTCCCCGAGCGGCAGAAGCTATGTCAGCGGGAGACGCTCTCCTGCCAACAAAGTGCTGTACACACTAGCACTTATGTCGGTGTAACTGATGTTGCTCCTGAGCGATGTAAGTTTTGCTGACAAAGGTGGTAGTGTAGACATAGCTTTAGTTCCATTCTATGCCAGGTTCTATGCGGTGTTCAGTGATCACCCAGCACTTATGGTATTTGCAAGAGCTCTGATTTATTCTGTGTCCAATTCCAACTGGGTGTGTGTAACAACGAGAGCTTCCCAGCACCTCACCCAGGCTTTCTACCTGGGAAGCTCAGCCTATAAAGATACAGCCCCAAAACCCCAGCTTCCACTTGGAGCTATTATGGCAGTCGATTTTTGTTATTTCTTCTTTTCACTGTTATTAAATTCAAGACCTATTGATAGGAAATCTCTTATGTTGAATGGTGCAAAAATTAATATTAAGATGGACGGACTATATATTAATGAAAAGTGATTTTCCTAATTTGATCAAATGTGGCTGCAGGGTTATAGTCCTCAGTGTATTACTGCATTATTTTGCCTAGCTAGAGTTCCCTGTAGTTTTAGTTTTTCATCACATTCTGTTTGTATCTGTGTAGTATTGCTTTGTAAATGTAAGAAGCAGCTGCTGTATCTCTCATAATGGGACTTAAACACATGCTTAAAATTAAACGCATGCTTAAGTGTTTTGCTGAACTGGGGCCTAATTTTGGGAATAAGTTTGGATTTAAACCTGGGTGAATACTGCAAAAAAATTCCATTGATATTCATTTTTTTAAATTAATTCACTTTCAGTATATTCATGGTCCCTTTGAGTTCTCTCTCTCTTGGACAGGGGTGGGTAAACTTTTTGGCCCGAGGGCCTCATCTGGGTATGGAAATTGTATGGTGGGCCACGAATGCTCATGAAATTGGGGCTAAGGTGAAGGGGGGAAGGTGAGGGCTCTAGCTGACGGTGCGGGCTTTGGGGTGGGGCCAGAATGTAGGCGTTCAGGATGTGGGAGGGGGCTCTGGGGTGGAGCAGGGGGCTGGTGCGGGAGATGGATCAGGGCTGGGGTAGGGGCACGGGAGGGGGTCAGGGGTGCAGGCTCCAGCTGGGGCTTACCTCAAGCAGCTCCTGGAAGCAGCTGTATGTCCCTGCTCCGGCTCCTATGTGGCGGTGTGGCCAGGTGGCTCTGTGCACTGCCTCTGTCCACAGGCACTGCCCCTGCAGCTCCCATTAGGTGCAGTTCCCAGCCAATGGGAGCTGCGGGCCTGGTGCTTGCGGAGGGGGCAGTGCACGGAGCCCCCGGCTGCCCCTAAATGTAGGAGCTGGAGCAGGGACATGCTGCTGCTTCCAGGAGCCTTGGCACGCGCGCGCGGAGTGGCCTCCGACCCCGCTCCCTGGCTAGACTGCGGGAGCAGGGCAATCCCCAGACCCTGCTCCCCAGCAGGAGTTTGAGGGCCTCAAACCAGCTGGAGGGCCGGATGTTGCCCGTAGGCCATAGTTTGCCAACCCCTGCTCTAGGAACATTCTTATGAACAAGATTAACTAGCCAACTATCCATGTAAGACAAATTTAAAACTGAAAACTGCAAAGTTGAATTGTAAAATTTACATTTCAATGGGCCATTTGCAATGTTGACCAATGGGGGTACATTACATCTTGTAATTTTCACATTTCAAAGAGTATTAGTACAAACTGGAACAATTCCTTAGCAGATGACGATATTTTATATAATTTCCTACATTAAGATGGTTATGGAAACATTACCTACATTATAAAGGAACATTTGTCAGACATTTCATCTAACCTATTATTTAATATTTTGTATAAATTATTTTTTTCATTATCTTGGGTAAAAGCATTAACGGGCCAGCTTTGTAAAGGTATTTAGATGCCTAAAGATGCAGATAGGCAGCCAGAGGGATTTTCAAAAACACCTAGTCATTCAGTGATTCATTTCAATGGGAGTTATGCATCTAGGCACTTTTGAAAACCTTGCTAGTTGACTATCTTCATCTTTAGACATCTAACCATCTTTAAACATCTGGTCCTAAACTTTTGAAAATGGGACTGAGGGGGTTGTGAAAATTTAACCCTTATTCTTTCTTATAACATTTCCTTTGCATTTTTGACATACAAACTTAAAAAGAAAGTACTTAGGACACCATGTTTAAATTGCTTGAGTTCCAGACACTATAATAGCAAAGCAATTCTAACATTTTGAAGTCAGGATATGGTGATCATATTTTAAAGGAATATATAAACCTTCCTGCACTTTTTGAACACCAGCTGTTATTTGTACTGAAATACGTAATCTCAGGATGCCAGACATCAGTGCTATGTAATGTCACCTGTGCCTACTTCCTTGTAACATAAACCCTGGCTGCACATTGCAAAAAAAGTTAGAGTATGGAGTAGTAAACTGTCAAAAGGGAGTAAGTAAAAAGCAATCTGTGGGCCTGATTCTCATTTACAGTGAGGCCCCTTTACATCACTGGCAGTGTAAAACTGCCTTCAAATGGGTGAAAATATAATTCATGTCCACTCTAAGGCCCCAAAGCTGCCAGACCAATCATAGAACCATAGAACTGTAGGGCTGGAAGGGATCTTGAGAGGTCATCTAGTCCAGTCTCCTGCATTCAAGGCAGGACTAAGTATAATCTATACCAGTGGTTCTCAATGTTATTTGATTGCATCCCCATTCTTTGTGTCTGTAGTCACTTATATCCAGTGATGAGCTGCCAAAATCTTAACAACCGGTTCCCTCCTCACCCCATGAGGGGTTCGTTGCCCAGCCCCGCCCCCCAAGACTCCTGCCCCATCCAACCCTCCGCATTCCTTCACGCCCCCCCCCCGGGACCCCTGACCCATCCACCCCCCTCCCCTGTCCCCTGACTGCCCCCAGAACCAGGCAGGAAGGTCTCGCCCACTCTTAGGAGTGGGTGCCCACCTCACCCCTAAGAGCCAGAGGCACCTGCTGGGAGGTGAGGTGAGGAAACCCGGCGGTGCTTACCTGGGGCAGCTCCCAGGAACCATCTGGCAGGTCCCTCTGGCTCCTAGGGGCAGAAAAGCGTAGCTGGGGGGGGAGCGGGGGGAGCAGCTGCTCCCCCCACTGATCACATCAAAAGTGGCGCCTTAGACACCGACTCCCTGGGAGCTCTGGGGCTGGTGCACCCACGGAGAAAATTTGATGGGTGCAGAGCACCCACCGGCAGCTCCCCGCCCACACCCAGCCCCAGCTCACCTCTGCTCCGCCTCCTCCCCTGAACACATCGCCCCGCTCTGCTTCTCCCCCCCCACCCCCGGCTTCCCACGATACAGCTGTTCAGCGGGAAGCCTGGGACGGCTGAGAAGCAGGCGGCAGGTTCGTGCTCAGGCCCAGGGAGGCAGAGGTGAGCTCACCTCTGCCTCCCTGGGCCTGAGTGCAAAGCTGCCGCTTGCTTCTCAGCCTGCCCCAGCTTCCCGCACGAACAGCTGATTTATGGGAAGCCGGGGAGGGGGGCGGAGAAGCAGAGCGGGGCGGTGCGTTCAGGGGAGGAGGCGGAGCGGAGGTGAGCTGGGGTTGGGTGTGGGGCGGGGAGCTGCCGGTGGGTGCTCTGCACCCACCAGATTTTCCAGCCCTGGAGCACCCATGGAGTCAGCGCCTAAGGCGCCACTTTTGGCCGGTTGTTAAATTGAGAAGCCCTTTTAGAACCGGTTGTCCCTCGTGGAACAACCGGTTCTAAAAGGGCTTCTAAATTTAACAACCGGTTCCAGCGAACCAGCTCCAGCTCACCGCTGCTTACATCCCCCTGCCCCCAAGTACATATATCCTTACCCAGCTTTGAAGGCAGCACCGCATCAGCGACAGAGCAGAAGTAAGGGTAGCAATGTGAAAAGTGATATTTGTCAATATCAGTTTTCACCATAGATTTAGTGCCCCATTGCCACCCTTACTTCTGCACTGCTGCTGCTACCCCAGGGCTGACAGCTGGGAGCCCTGCCGCCACCTCCCAGTGAGCGGCCGAACCTGTGCTGCATCCCAATGAGGGATTGGGGGGAGAGAAGGGAAGGAGATCCCGAACCTGGGCTGCCTCCTGATGAGGGATTTCAGGGGGTGACGGGGAGGAGAGCCTGAGTCTGGGGTGGCAGGGCTCCAGCTGTCTCCTTTATCCAATTCACCCACTCCTGGGTTTGCATGGCCCTTCTGAATGAGCCCCAGCTGCCAGGGCTGACAGAGTTCTTTTTAAAAAGAAAAAAGAAAAAAAAAAAAGAGAAGGCCACACAGTTCACACCTCCCTTGACACATTCTTGTGCCTCTCTTGGGAGGCCCATTCCATAGTCTGAGAACTGCTGATCTAGACCATCCCTGACAGGTGTTTGTCCAACCTGCTCTTAAATCTCCAATGATGGAGATTCCACGTCTTCCCTAGGCAGCAATTTATTCCAGTGCTTAACCATCCTGACAGCTAGGAAGTTTTTGCTAATGTCCAACCTACACCATCCTTGCAATTTAAGCCCATTCTTTGTGTCTTCTTCTCCTATCCTCAGAGACTGAAGAGAACAAAATGTTCTTCCTCCTCCTTGTAACAACCTTTTATGTACTTGAAAACTGTTATCATGTCCTCCTTCTGTTTTCTCTTTTCCAGACTAAACAAACCCAATTTTTTTCAATCTTTCCTCATGTTTTCTAGACCTTTAATCATTTTTGTTGCTCTTCTCTTGACTTTCTCCAATTTGTCCACATCTTTCCAGAAATGTGGCACTCAGAACTGGACACAATACTCCAATTGAGGCCTAATCAGAGAGGAGTAGAGTGGATGAATTACTACTCATGTCTTGCTAACAACACTCCTGCTAATACATCCTAGAATGATGTTTGCTTTTTTTGCAACAATGTTATATTGTTTACTCATGTTTAGCTGGTGATCCACTATGACCCCCCTTTCCTGCAGTACTCCTTCCTAGGCAGTCATTTCCTATTTTGTATGTGTGCAATTGATTGTTCCTTTCTAAATCTAGTACTTTGCATTTGTCCTTAGTGCATTTCATCCTTTTTACTTCAGACCATTTCTCCAGTTTGTCCAGATCACTTTGAATGTTAATCCTAGCCTCCAAAAAACTTGCAACCCCTCCCAGTTTGGTATAATTTGCAAACTTTATAAGTGTACATTCTATGTCATTCATTGATGAAAATATTGAAAATAACTGGACCCAGAACTGATCCCTGCAGGACCCCACTTGATATGCCTTTCCAGCTTGACTGTGAACCACTGATAACTACTCTCTGGGAACAGTTTTCCAACCAGTTATGCACCCACCTTAAAGCAGCTCAACTAGGTTGTATTTCCCTCATTTGTTTATGAGAAGATCATGCAAGGCAGTATCAAAAACCTTACAAAAGTCAAGATATACCACATCTATTGTTTCCCCCCTATCCACAAGGCTTGTTTAGGGGGGCCTTGTGGATATAAAGGGGCCTTCATGTAAACAAGTCTTAGATCTTATCTATACTCATATAGATTAGATATTAATATATAACATTTTGCATTTCTATAGTGCTTTATGGGTCTGTCATTTATATTGGTGTAAATCAGCACTATCAGTGAAGTTACACTGAATTAAACTAACTGAAATAAAGTAAAACTGGTGGGAGTGGCTAATAAATCCCTACATGTTCAAAACGATATCCATGCATTCGTTCATTTAGTAACTGTAAATTATCAGAGCACAACCTTAGTAGGGCTACTGTAGAGGGTGTGGTTGTTATTTTTAATCTAACTTCTTCTGACCTTGTACCCATTAATCATGTACCCATTAATTTTTTGGGGCCAGTGCTGTTACATGTCTACATCCTCCCTTTACATGTATTTTTAGATGCTAGAATATGAAATATTACTGTTACGGAAACAGCCAAATCTATTTTGCTCTTTCAAGTGATACGCCAAGACAGCCTCTGTTCTGTCATCAAGCTTTACCAAAGTACAAATGTGGATGGCACAGAATGTTTTTTAAGTTAAAACATAAATGCTGAGAGTTGACTTTGCTAATTTATCAAAACTGTTTCCCGGCTCCCTTGAGTTTTTGTTGGCGGCCATCGTATTTTCTTTTCCAGTACAACCAGCAGCGTTTTGGAACTAAGTCAATTTTATCATTCAAGCCTCATGTTAACAGCAGACTTGACATTACAAGGTGCTGAGTCTCTTGAAAGGAAGTCTCACCTCATATTGAATTTAAAACAAGTTAAAGATGCTCAACACCTTACTGGAGGCATCCAGCGCTTTGCAAGATCAGGCCCACCAGCATTAAACTCTGTTAGCCTGATGCTCCATTACTTTGCACCTTGTGAAGTTAATTACACCTGAGCAAAGTGGCCGTAAAATACTTCTAAATCTGAATTTGGTTGCATTTTACACGTTTTGCCATAGATATACATGCCTATAAGAGGAGCAAAGCAATACTGAATTAGGCCCAGACATCTTTTTTCCCTGGAGTTTGCATCTTATCCCTGGAGACAACACAAATATGAAACCCCCTTCCTGTCCTTCATATGCCCCTTCTACTTGTGCTGTTCCAGCTGAATGGTGGTCCTGTGGAGGGACTTTTGCAGACTCAGAGCAGTTTCTTTCTTTCTTTCCCGACACCCACTTCTGTCCATTTTTTAATTCCTTCTCCCAGAAGAGCTAGATGGGAGCAGTGGGCCCAGTGTTTTTGTCCATTTATCAACAAAGAAATATAACTTAGTTGTTCAGTGTTTTGTGAGCTTGGCTAGAAAACAAGGCTGCATGCTCTATATCTTGTTTACTGCATCTTTTGTAAGTTGGATTCAATGGTAAAGTTCTTCAGGGCCCTTAGACATGTAAGAATGCTGCTGTCACGCGTCTTTCCTGCATTGTCGTCTTCTCTCAGTATATAAAGATCCCCTTTTCACAATAATTGTATTGGCTTCCAGCATACAGTAAATCAGTTACCAAAACACACAGTTTAATCCAATGCATGCAGCTTGGTAGGCAACAGTCTCTCTCTGCAGGTGAGAGTGGACACTAGATTTTTTCAGAGGTGTCAATGATAGAAGTTGGCCACTTTGCTATTATATGCAGTGATATGGTTATGGAGATTTCAGTCATGTTACTGTCTTCCCACATCAGCATTCCTTGCACAGCAATGGAATAACCACTGTAGCTGCTAGAACTATTAAACCTTTGTAACCCCCCTTTCCTTCCCTGGTTACTCAGGAGCAGGCTACACTCACCTGTGTGCCCGGGTGCCTGATGTTGTTGACAGTACAGGAGATCCTGAGTATCCCAGTGGTGATGTTGGATAGGTGGGAATCCTCTCTCCACCCCTCTGCTCAGTCTTTTTACTTGTAAAGGAAATTAAAATTGGCAGTGCCTCCACCTGGCTGGGCCCTGTAAGCACTCAATGACATGTCTTGGGAACCTCTAGGAATAAACCTGAGCTAATCTGTGCAATGGGTCTAACTCAGAAAGTACCAATTATAAACAATATACACCCAATATGCATTTAGATGAGAGTTAACACACCTTTTACGTAACAATTAAAAAAAACCCCATGATATAAACAGACAGATTACTTTAAATGTCACAACGAATTTAAATCAGCAGCGGGCAGTTCATTAAATCAATTAACAAATACAGTTTACAGTAGTAAATAAAACTTATCTAACTTGCATTTACACTATCACCATTTATCCCACCTGAGTGCGCACTCCTCTGAATTTCAGAGTTCTAGACTTTGCTTGCATGGGTTCACCTGAAGATCTTGAAGCTGAGGACAGGACTCTGTTGGTCCAGTAAATCAGTCCAGCCAAGGCAAAAAGGGGCAGCAATTCTAACTTGGGATCATTCCAAGCTGCACAACTCCTTCGAAGACTGGAGTTATTTTAACCAGAGATCAGTAACCCTAGATTCTGGTTAGATGACAACAACACTCCAGTCTCTTCTCAGACTCAGGAAACCCCTTACAGTCTCCTTTCCCTTGCAAGCACTCTCCCAAACAACAAAGATGGTGGTCACTCTCACTGCCTTCACTGCAGGCCCACTTCAGTCAGTTCTGGGCACAGCAATATTCTCTGCCCCAGCACCAATGAAGCCCAGCAGTAGCCTCCATGGCAGCCTGCTCAGTCAAAGCCCCTGCAGACTCTCAACAGCAGCTTCTGGCTTCCTAGCACCATCTGAGGAGCAGCTCCTGGCTTGGACAGAGCTCCACAAAGCAATCTCAGCTCCTCTCCAAGATGGAGCCCACCTCATGCTCTCCCTGCATCCCCTAGAAGTGGAAGTCTCGCTCTCTTCCCCAAGGCATCTTGGGAGTTGTAGTCTCCAAGGCTGGATTGCAGCACTCAGGATCTTCCCAACTGGAACACTCCCAGTTAAGTTCAGAGGCCCCTCTCGCAGAGGGTGCCTACATCTTCATTTGGCATTTTTCAAATGAGTGTCTTTTTAGGTACAACTAGTCATAAGCTAGATCCTCAGCTGGTGTGAATCAGCATAGTTCCATTGACTTCAGTGGGGATATGCTGATTTGTATCAGCTGAGGATCTGGCGCCATGTTTTACTGTTTCAGTCTCAGTGCTTGTAAGTTGTGCAAACAGTGACTATCAACAGGGAGAAAAACATCACAGCCACTACTCATTTAGAACCTGATCCTGCAGCCCTTACTTGTGTGACTAGCTGGAATTGCTTAGGTGTGTAAGAGTTGCGGACCAGACTCTAGTGACAGCAGAGTATCTGTGGGCTCACCTTGTACTGTTATTGCCTATATGTTATGAGCCCAAACCTGTCTCCACTGAAATCTGTGACAAAACTTGCACTGACATCAAAACAGGAGCAGACCTTATGGTGGTGCTGTTTTGAGACCCTCCTGAAGGATTGTGCAGGATGAATGTACACTGAGTTCAGCCTACTGTTTAGGGGCTTTCTAAATTGGGCAGGTCTGCTCAGCGTCTAGACATCAAGACTCAGAACAACAGTGCTAAGTTTAGCATTGTATTGATTGTAATTTGCCCTGGGATGTTGTGCATGGACGAAGCTCTAGAATGGAAGATTATAATATATTATTGCATTTGCAATATAGATAATATAGTAAATCATTTCCTATTTGCCACAGGAATATTTTGGACACAGTTTGCAAGCCAAATGGAAATATTAACGATAGCACCCTGGTTCTTCACTTTGGGAGAGAGGTGTTAGATATTGAACATTGTAATATAGTTATATTTGCTTCCCAAATTGGGAATTGTTAAAGCTCTGTACACATTAAAACTTATTTCTAGCTGGATTTTAAGATTAGATTAGTGAGTGGCTGCAAACTTACAATTATAGCTTTTAGAAATGAATACTGATGTGAGCTGAAGAGTTACAATGCACCCACTTGAATTTTCTCTCCAAAGCATTTAACTTTTATTAAACAATGGAAAAGTTTCCAAGCAGTGTTAGAAATCAAACCAGTCATGTAAGTGTTTCCAGGAGGTGCTCCAGAACCTCTCAAACTACACTTCTGTGCACTTCTGTCTTCAAACTAAGTGCTTAAATCAGGCTTGAACAACACTGATGCATGACCCAGAAGTGAGGGCAGAGCCTGGTGAATGAACTCATCAGCTGAGAGCACCAAAATATCCCGGTCTATAAGACCCAAAGGGCACCCTTCAAAGCAGCTCCCCCTCTCCTCTTTCTTTTTTTGAGCTTCTGGGCACATTTCCTGACAGGAAGTGGAGTAACTGCAACTCCATATTCACCTCAAGGTTCTAGAGCCACCGCTGCAGCCCCTTGTCAGAGGGAAGCATAATCAGAACAATTGTTTGAGCAAGGCCAGAAAATAGGCATGTCCAAATACCATTCCCCACCACTGTGATGGGTTGGACCCCTTGGAAAGCCACCTGATGTGCTCAGATACTATTGAATCTATCTGTTTTCCAGCATGGGCCCCATTTAACCTGTCCTGCTGAGCCAGGCTCTTAAAACCTCCTCTAACACACACACAGGCAGGGCCACACCCAACTGCGGATCAGCTCTGGGAAGACTCAGCTTAAGGGACTTGTTCCAGAACTCAGATATCCACCTCCTTTGAAGTGCAGACCCAAAGCTATACTATGCAATTCACACCCTCCCTCAATGTGGAGAGAGGTGGGCAAACTTCTTACCCCCCCCCCCAGTTAGAAATTACAGAAACTGGGTTTAATAATAAACAAAACAAATGTTATTAACTATAAAAGGTAGATTTTAAGTGGTAAAAGGGGTAACAAACAGAACAAAGCAGATTACTAAGCAAATGAAATCAAACATGCAAACTAAGCTAGTTTCACTAAAGAAACTGGTTACGAGTAGTATTTCCCACCCTAGGTATTGTTGCAGGCAGTTTGCAAAGCTTCTGTGGTTCAGAGTTCCAGTTATATTCCTTTTCATACTAGACCCCTGTCTCAGTCTAGACTCCCCTTTCCCTTCCCTTTTGAAGTCTTTCTTCTTGGGCAGACAGGCCATGGAGAGGAGGAGTCCTGTTTGTATTCCTCCCCACCCTTAAATAGGATTTACATAAGGCGGGAATCCTTTTTTTCCTAAACTTGGACCACCATCACCCTTCCCTTACAGTGGAAAGTTACAAGAAGTCCCAGGAAATGTTTTAGTATCAGGTGACAAGACCACCTGACTCCGCCCTGTCTCGTTTTCCATTGTTGTACTGAAGTGTTAGCAATGGGCATCACCCAAAGTATCACAGTTGAAATACAGATACATAGTCAATATTCCTAACTTCAGATACAGAAATGATTCAGGCATACAACTTGGATAATCACATTCAGTAAATCATAACTTTTCCAATAATATCTCACAGGAGCCATCTTGCATGAAGTATATCTTAGTTATGTTATATTCATATCATAAGCATATTTTCATAAAGAATATGGAATGACACATCACACACTTCACTTACCATACCATTGTTTGCAACAGTTGCCAGAAAAGTTACTGCAAAAACTGACAGGATTAAAAGGGACTGTGTGGGGAATTGTACTTCCACAACCGCTATTGCAGCCTATCCTTCACTGTAGTGAAAATCAACTGATGTCCTTTTTGCAGAAGTGCTCTACGTCTGTATGTACATAATCAGTTAACACATAAGGTAGTGGGGAAGGTGCTCAAAAATATGTAGCATAGTTCCTGGGTTTGGTAGGATGAATAAAACGTCTTGTTGTGCACTGCAAATGGCTTTTTCTGGTAGCTCTTTACACCATTTACAACAAGGCCATAATCTGGTCTCAAGGTCAGCCATATCTGGGCATCTGGAAAATCTTCAGGCTATCTACTGCCCACTTGTGACCTCTCTGGCTGTGGTGACCGCTTCATGGTCTCTGTGACCTCAGTCCCTATATCAACCTAGAGGACAACAGGTGGAGCCAAAACCTCGTTTCCCATATGGAGAGAGAGAGAGTGTGTTAGGGAATCCAGTCTTGACTCAGACCCCCTGGCGCTGCAGTCACATAAAAAAGCTCGGGAGAGGGAATTCAGGATGCCAAGTTGGGTGTGTATGTGTGTGTTTTGGGCCACCTACATGAACACTGCTCTCTGCAGCTGCATAGGTCACATAGGCCTAAGATGTTCATAAGTAATTTTGTCTACTAAAGAAAGAGCCAAATATATAGAAAGTTCCTAAATGTTTACACCTGGAACTATAGAGTAATATTATCACAGCACATGCCCTTTGAACATCCATCCAAGTAATATATAATGCATAATAGAATTTCCCTACCCCAATGGGATGTTTTGAGCATAAATGCATTAAAGACTATCAGGTGCTCAGATACTACAGTCATGGGGGCCATACAGGATAGCTGGAGACAGAGAACAAGAAACCATGAGAAATATAAACCCACAGAACGCTATGAAACATGGTTTCAAAACAGGGAAGACGTTTCCTTCCTCCCCCATCTTCTCACAGGGTTTTTCCAGATAATGCAGATGCTTAAGGAACAACTATAACATCTTTAGAAGATTGTTAGATTATATGAAAGAGAAAATAGTAATATACATAGCGAGCGATACTGAGAAAGACAGTACGTGGTTTGAGTCGGAAACCTTCTGATCTCAAAAGCGGCAGATTATGCAGATAAGGTGCAGGCTTCACTGGCACAGCTAGTGGGAAACTTTTATGCATATGTAAAGCAATTATAAAAGGTGTTTGATTTTGCATTAAGCCAGCCAATTAGGCCCTTTTTAAAATTAAAAGTATATATTTTTAATTTTTATATTTTCAGCAGACAACAACCTAAAATGAAGCTCTGAAAAAAGGCAAGAACTATAAAGAGTTTTTAAAGTATTCAGAACAGTAAAGCTGACATGACAAAAAATAAGCCTCCCTCCCACCTACCCCCCACCCTTCATTTATAACCTGGACATGACAGCTTTCCAATGTAATTGATAAGGACAGTGGTTTCTGAAAAATTCTTTCTGGGCCAAGGACAAAGTTGGATTTTCGAACATGAAGCTGAGACACAGCCTGTTGGGCAGCTCACAAGAGACAGTGTGTCAGCTGTGGATGTGTACACTTACTTTGGGGTTATCCTGGTTAGGTTGTTCGTTGGTTTTGCAAGTATTTTTCTCTCAAAAGCTGGGAGAGGTCAAGGAAAGCCAGTGACGAGTAACTAACTATGACACAGAGCACAGAACCTACGATACGTTGGAGAATGTTGAAGTCTCTGTTTGTTCTGCACTGTTGTAACTGCACAATTGTATTACACAACACTTTTTTTGTTTTTGCTTGGAAATGGCTCTCAGCAAAGTTTCTACAGCATAATATCTCCCCACTATGGGATGATTTTAGATGGCAATGCTGAATGACAGACATAAAACATTTGCCAATTTTAACATGCTTATAAGGACACTGTTTTTGTATAGGTTTCAGAGTAGCAGGACACTGTTTTTGTATAGTGGCACTATAGCACACTAATATTCACTTATTATGTAGTACTTGCTTTTAGGCAAATAACATGGCCAATATAATATTCCTCTCCTTCGTCTCTCCTCCAATACAAATGTTGTTTATTAAAGATTATTTATTGGATAATTATTTATAAAATATAATGGCAAGGAGCAAGGCTGAGATGACATCTGGAGAGGTGGAGGATCTGCACACAAAAAGCCATGAGTTTCTGGAAGCTGTCCTGGTCTAGAATGGAAGGAGTGTGCCCAATGCAGCTATGCTTGGCAGCATTTTAAGGACTGGGAATAAAGATGAGTTAATAAATCACTTTTTGGTTCAATGGCAGCTTAAAAATTTTTTAAACAGTTTGGGTTTGGATCCAACCAAATCTGAAATTTTTTGGAATTGTCAATGAATCGAAGAAGTGCACTTAGATTCTGTTCCAGAGCAGAGATTCACACCTGGTTTTCCCAGATCCCTCATGGGTGCTCTAACCACTCAGCTAAAAGTTAAATTGGAGCATGGGGAGCTTCAGCAGCACCACATTCTCCTTTTCTTCTGGCTGTTTGTGACTGTCCACAACAATTTGTGTCAAATTTGAGAATAGTTTTGGATCGACTGAATTTTTTGTCAAATAAACTATTCGTCCACAAAATCTTGCCCAGCTCTAATTGGGTAATGAAGTAACTCAATCAATACAACATGTCATGTTCAGGGAGTACACAAATCATATTGTGATTTTTGAAGATTTACAAGAACAGTATATATTATTCTAGTCATCTTTACTGAGTCATGGCAGATGCCCAGTTGCACAGCGTAATTTCCTGCAGTGTCAACTCAGCATAAAGATCTTGAGTGAAGTAGACTAGAACTCTGATATTAGCCTCAATGGAACGTACTCCACTGCCTTCCATATGACTTATTTTACCATGAATCTATTGTATCCTACTGTATCACAAATTGTGAACAGTTATCTGTGGTCATTTTCTTGGACAGGTTCCATAAGTCAAAAGGTCTCCAGGACTTCTTTTGCTGACTGGCCTTGATTACTCCCAGGGGAAAGACTCCCATTTATTTTGAGTATAAATCACAGATGTCAAGGTGATACCTTTATTCCTGATTCATACCATGAATTTTTTTGAAGACATCAGACTGAAGGTATGTAGGTGGGTACAGGAGACCAGTGGCCATTCTATGCTACAGAGTAGGCAGTCTTGCTGATGCACGGTTCCCACAGTTTGCTAGTCCAAAATGCCTTTTATATACTCCCAGTCTCCAACCAAACTTTTTCACATGTATCCTGAACCTGAACGACTTTAACAATCATGTCCTGAAAATTTCAGGAAGAACCACGCTTTGTGTTGGGTGAAAGTTTGGAACATCCTAGAGCTTCTAATGGGCATAGGGTGGCCAGTACCTGATGCTTCAACCAGCTTCTGACACCTGGAGGTTTAGGGATACCCAGAGCATCGGCTTGTGTCCCTGACCATCTTTGCTAATAGCCATTGATGGACCTATCCTCTGTGAACTTTTCTAATTCTTTTCTGAACACAGTTATACTTTCGGCCTTTACAGCATCCCTAGCAACGAGTTCCATAGGTTGACGGTTCATTGTGTGAAGAAATACTTCCTTATGTTTGTTTTAAACCTGCCAATTAATTTCATGGGTGACTCCTGATTCTTGTATTATGTGAAGGGGTAAATAACATTTCCTCATTCACTTTCTCCACACCATTCATGATTTTATAGGCCTCTGTCAAATCCCGCCTTAGTTGTCTCTTTTCTAAGCTGAACAGAATTAAAGGATTGAAGTGCTTCACAGTTTCTTTTTCACCAAATGAAAGTCTAGTTTTCTGGCCAGCCCTAGCATGTTTTTGGGTAGTGGATAAAAATGCCCAAGTCCTATTACATCATTCCCTTGCTGCTGCAGGCCATAGTCACCCATTGAAGTACATTTCAGATATAAAATCAATACTACATTGGGGGGCCAAATCCTGTTCTTCTTACTCATGTAGTGCTAGACTACGACTTGGACTATGCAGCCATGCAAGAGAGTAATAGAGAACAACAACCTCCCCTTTAAGCATTTACCTGGACCTTGAGTCCAAGTGCTGAGGAGAAATTGATGCTACAAGCTCACTCCCTCCTTTTCTGGAACAGGAGAGTGGGGAGGGACTGGGACTGGATGGTGAATTGGCAGAGTCTTGATTCCACCCTCTACTCACTGTCTGGAGTAGCTTAGCCAGTGAGGGTGGGGGGTTGAGGGGTGAAAATTACTATCTGCCACGAACAAGGAGGAAGTAAAGGAGGAACATTCCTCAAAGCTACTCCTAGGACAGTACTCAGGGCTGTGCCTAAAGTCACAAACTAGCTCACGATTAATACCATTAAGTTCTTGGCTCATTATGTTCACAGGCCTGACTGGCAAATGAATGTAGAAACAGGTACCAGATGACAAAATTGATTGTATCAATGTATCTTTGTCATGTCAGACGGTAAAGACATGAAGGTATATAATGGGAATATTATATTTCCCTAAAGACTCAGACCTAAAAAATTCTTCTAGAACAACTAAAATGTATATATGACAGGATGAAATGAAAGTACACTACGCTATAAAATTCTGGTATCTTTAATACCAATGTGATTCTTAGAGTAGTTATTCACTGTACAAATGGCTAGTGGGATGCATGCAGGAGTTTTTAGTTCTGTGGCATTTTGCTGACTTAACAGTAAAATGGTCTTCCTTTCTTAGATTTTAATGTGCTATGTCAGGAGTAAATTATATAATGGATGCTTGGGACTTTCTGTCTTGTGGACTGATTCTATAACAAATTTCACCCTTCTTTTCCTCGGAGAGTGTAATTAATGGAGTGTACCATGATTTCCATACAAGATAATCTTCAGAGAACTTTTTTTAGCTGTGTATGTACAGCCTTGTGAATCCTTTGATTTAAAAAGGGAATACATTGTTAAAAGCTTAAAATAGCACAGATAAGCCATAATTCTATGGAGAACCTGCTTTAATGGATTTAGAGTTAAATTTATTGTAGAGGTAAAGGTTTGTATTGTTTGTCAGTTATATGGCACTATATGTTTTCATGGCCCTTCTTAAGTAAATATTGTCCCTGTCCCAAGGGGCTTAGAATTACAATTGCATTGCTGATAATGGAAATAAGGACTTTTTCCATTAATAAGGTGTGTGTGTGTGTGGGGGGGGGGTATAGGATCAAGCCCTAAAGAAGTAACACTCTTTCAGTAGCACACTTACATGTACTTTGGTTCCAGGGCATAGATCAGCATAGAGTAGGTAGATGATTGCAGAGTGATGATCTCATTATTCAGGTGGAAATCTGATTATGGTGATCTTGGCAAGCTGATCCTCCCAGCAGAATTGACTAAGGCTCTTTAAATGCAAAATGGGGAACGGGTACAGAGAAAGGGAGAAACAGAACACACACAAAAATGAGCAAATGAAATTTCTCTCTGATTTTATTGTCTTTGTTCATCTGTGTAGTAGAAGTTTCCTAACTGAGTATGTGGTAAAATAATCATTTGTCAAAGGAGTCAACTTACTGTACACTAAGTCTGTGCATTTAAAAGATCCCCAGTGTACTATGAACTATACTATACTCATAAAAAGTCATACTCAGGAGTCAAATATTCTTCCTTCCTCAATTACTGTAGTTTTCCATTGTCTCTTAGGATGGACTATTAAACACTCAGTGTCAAGACACACTACGTTGTACTTTGTACTACGTACTGACACACTCATTAGCCCACACGCTTTGAATTTCTGATTATATCTATATGGCTTTCAGCAAGCTACTTATAGGCTGTAATGAAAAAACCCATCCACTCAGTATGCATTGCAATTTTGAGGATACTGTGCTTTAGTCCATGAAAGCCTGGGGTCATTTTAGGTTGGACATTGCATAGAGTGTGCCTGCCAGATTCAATATATATAATCCAGTGCCAAGTGGCTGAAATTAGGGTTTTACTATTGGATCTTTCAGGCAAGTAAGCAAATTGTCGCTTTCATTTCGCAATAATTGCTGGGATAACAGATCTGACTATTATTTCCCCCAGTCTGTACTATTAACCAGGATGGAATGGAAGAAGTTTGATCAAAGGTAATTAACAAATTGGAATGAGATTTCATTGGGGTATTGGATCACATTTCCTTTTCACGTGTCAAGGAGAGTACATCTGAGCAAGGGAGAAGTCTGGGCAACTGAACTGGCAAGATTTTTGTGAATTATCCTGAAATACGTCTTCCATCGGAAACTGTTGTTTTAAAAGTAATATTTTGAAAGTCTGAGGTTATAGACCCTGATCCTAAAGGTGGTGAGGGCCCTTAGATGCTGAATGTTTTCAGTTTCCACTGACTACATTATCATTATTTATTTGTATTGCAGCAGTGCCTAAAGGCCCCATTGAGGACTGGGGCCCCATTACACTGTGCTCTGTCAAAATACAGACTAGAAGAACAGTCCTCACCCAAAAGAGCTCACAATCTAATTTAATTAAATGGGAGTTGATGGCAGTCAGCTCTTCTAATGAGGTGCTCCACACCTTACAGAATTGAGAATCCGGCCATGAATCCAGGTTTGCTTGAGCAGACCTCATTGCAGGATGAGAGCCTTAGAGAAACATTGCTTAATACCAATAGGAGGAATATTTAAACTAATTTCATAAATCACATATACAGAGCACATATGCTATGGAATGAAATTCAGTCAAATGGACCGCACACCTGTCTTGCTTAAAATAGTGTATCTTCATAGCGAAAAGAAAGTCAGAATGTCTTTAAATGCCACTTAGGAATCTTAAACAAAAAACAAACAAACAATGTAGACATGGGTAATCACTGAAACAATCTCAGAATATATATATATATTTATATATGTACACAGACACACACACAACCCCAGAATTATGAGAGAGAGAAGGGTATGTATGTATGTAGTGGTACCTTTTCTGTCAGATGATTGGTTCTGTACTGATCACTTTTGGAACTGCCTCCAGTTGCTATATTGAAGATTTGAAAGCCATAATAATATTTTTTGAAGGATGATTGTAGAATGCCTGTTATATACTATCTGCCAGTCAGAGCACCTCTTGAGCTTTCATTGCTAGAAATCCATCACTAACTATAAGGGAGTGGAGAAGTTGTTTTTTTTTCATATATTACTCATCTGTATTCTGCAAACCCACCATTAATGGCAGGTTTGTTGGAGTGTAAACCACTCTCTGCTTTGCCTTGGGCTGTCTGGTTTGTTCAAGTTACTGTGGAACAGAAATAGCTGTGGTTTTGGCAATATCAGCCCTGCTATGCTGTAGGGAATACATCACTATTTAGCACTGAACATTTTCAAATGCAAATGACCCTCCAAATTAGGGATGTCCTGCTTCTTAGAACCACTACTAAACCACCACCTGCATGTGTTCATATTCAAAGCTGGTCTACTCACCCCATATGCATCTCCTCCAGTGTTTTATTCGACAATCTGTTTCAGCTTCGCAAGGGAGCTAGCAAATTATGTATTGCTCATTTTGTCAAAGTCATCATTGATGACAATTCCGGCATCAAGAGGATCATTTTATTCTGCAGATGTTTTTTTCAAATAGAAGATAAATCATGGTTTTCAATTTTTTTTTTAAATTTGTGTGAGTGTGAGCATAGGCGAGAGTATATGTGTTGTGCTTTTGGGAATAACAGAGGGCACAAATAAAAAATAAATACTTTCATTTAAATAAATAAATATGAGACCTCAAGAGCATCTCCACTTCAAATCTGCAGAGCTCACAAGCAGGTGTTATATTTAGCACCAATGTAATAGGCAGGAAAAATTACTGAGCTGTTTATGTGAAGAATGGTTTCATTTCATCACGTATTGGATAACCGCCCAAATTCCAAAACATGATTTACAGTCAGCCCAACACAGAGCTGTTTTGTAACACAGCACCATCCATGCCTGCAGAGGGTGGTACTGTTAGATGAAAGGAACAAGTGAGCTCACTGGTAAAATGCTATGGGAGGCTCTCTTTACATCCTCCAATAGTGCAGTCTGTCTAAGTCTTTACAATGATGCCAGTCTTTTGAAGTTGGCAGGTAAACTTCTCTCTCCACGGCCAGATTTCTAGAAGTGCCCAGCACCCACAAGTGGGCCTAGATTTTCAAGAGCTCAGCTGCTATTTAGGGCCCTTAATCAGGTGGGTAGATTTTTTCTGAGAACTCAGCACCTAGAAGGTCTCATTGGTCATATTGGGAACTGTTGGGTACTGAGCAGAGCTGGTCAGAATATTTTTTCCCCAGGGAAAATTTTGACTGGTGAAAAGCCAAAAAGTTCTATTTGGAGATGCCGCCTTGGTATCTCATGGGAATTATGTGTGATTGCCTCATATTCCTATACTCCTGTATAGGCTGAGCTCCCTGGTCAAATGGCAGCTCCCAGGATGCATGATGGATTCCCCACTTCATGAGGGGAGGAGGTGCATCATGGGAACCCAATGACTAGGTTTCATCCTGGGAACTTAAGTACAGTTAGGGAGCCTGCCTGCCCCATAAAGTAGAATGGGGACATGTGGCAAATAAACTATAACTTCCATGAGGCAGTACAGCAGCATATTGACCCTCATAAAAATATTTTGGTTTTCAGACAAAAAATGATTTTATTAATTTTTGTTTTGGGGGATTCCATTTTTCAACAAAAAATCTAAATTATCCATGCAAATTTGACCTCTCTCTCTCTCTCTCTCACACACACACACACAATTTTCCACTGAAAAACAGTTTTGATGTATAATTTTTGTCAGCCTTTTTGAAAAAAATCTGTCCCCTTCATTTAGGCACCTAAATAGAAGCTATTGAAAATCTGGTTGCAAGTGTTTCATTTTTAGAAACAATCAAGAAGGTTTGAACAAAATTAGAAGTCTGTAATTTAGTGGCTGCATGATACTTTGAAAATTAAAATAGAAAAGTTTGTTCTATTTAGGATAAGAATATCTTAAAATTATGCGTGTTACAACTAGAAATGGGCCACATTTGTCAGCCATATCTCACAAAGTGGGCCTTTAGTTTGCTAATCACTGACTTGCTTCTTGTATCAAGTAGGGCAATGCCCTACCAAAAATTTGATTAGTAGTTCATTGTAATCAAGTGTTGCTTTTCATTAAAGATAAATACGTCCGCTCCCACTCTTCCCATGGTTGGGTGAGCAGTTTATATCGTAAGAGTCTTTTGCTGCTCGCAGTTATCATGTGACCAGCAGGTGTCACACCTTTCTATCAAGTAGTGGAGTTGTTTATTCATTCCCAGCCAGTAAACACACACTTGAGCCCACCCATACCTGGGTGTGCGGCATGTATGCCTTGGATTACATCCATACATAAGGAGGTGGGGACAACTGCTCTCTGTCTTCAAAATAGGATTCCATCCTGTACAATCAGCTTATCCTTAATTTGAAAATATGGCTCTGCTTCTACCAGTACTTGGCTTTTGTCTTTTGGTCACCCTGCTAGTATTGCTGTCTTGACTGCCTATAGTTTGATGTCCTTTTCTGTAGCCTCTTTGATTACCACCAGCTTCGCTGTTGAAACTGGGAGATAGTGCAGCATATTAATAGATTCAGTGTCCTGATTTCCTTCCCCTACCTCACTGATACCGGGTATATATGCTCTGCCCTGGATATCAGCTAACATTGGTAGTCATCCTAGGTAATATCTTATTTCTACCTGGTAACGCTGGTGTCACATCAACATGCACTGCAATCTCTTTGGAGCATGATTTTCTCTAGTGGTTTGTGGTCTCATTGAACTATTACTGGGTAGCCATAGGTGCACTGATGGTATCACTTCACTCCAAATCTCAGCTCTTTTTCTATTTGGTGTACTTCTGCTCAGATCTCTGACAGGGTTTTGCTGGCATAAGTGACCAGCTGCTCCTGTAAAGAGCTGTACCCAATCTTTTCTCTGATGCATCACATGGCAGTGTCAGTGGTTCTCCTGGGTGGTAATATTCAGGACAGGGGCATCTGTTATCATTTGTCTCACTGTGTCAAACTCTTGGTGTTGGGAACCTGCCCAGTCCTATACAACATCCTGCTTTGTGAGCTGATGTATGAACTCTGCTACTACAAACAGGTGTGGACAGAACTTGCACAGAAAATGTATCATGCTGTACCCCTTTCACATCCACTGGAGTGTCATGTCTATTCTGTCCTGAATTAGGGCAAATTAGTCAGGTCTGCAAAATGTGCATAAGGTAGTAACATAGGACTCTATCTCCTCTCCTCCACATCTTGCTCCACAGTTTCATTCTGCTTTGGGGTGCAATAGGTCCCCAGGGTTCCTAGCATTGTGAGCCTTGAGGCAGTGGAGAGCTTCAGAGTAGTGCAGACTTCTCTCTGCTGTAAGGTAAAATAACAGTTGTACTTTCCTGCTGTTGTCCTCCTGCATGGCCAGGTCTGTGTTCAGCTGGAACGCCTCCTTCCACTGGGTCCCATGCTGGGCTAGGTTCGTGTCTGAAAAATCCAGAGCTTTGGATGGGGGCTTCAGACCACACTCCATGGCTCACGCTACCAGCTGCTGCACTGTAGAGAACTCACAGCTCAGATGCTGCCATCATGTTTCATTAGCAAAGAGTGAAGCTGAAAGCAGGTTAAGCTAAACAAGGAGAACTTCATTAAACTTTGTGCACTGCTCCGTCCTTGTCGTTGAATTGCTTCCAGCCCAGCTCCTCACATTTCCTGTTTTCCTGGTGCTCCGCCAATAACAGTCCCTTCAGGGAACAGGGGCCCTCCGACTCCGTTTCCAGTGATCATGACACAGTAAGCCATTGTGGTACCTTCAGAGAAATGCAGGCCAAGCAACAAAATAGAGACAATGAAAACACCTGGCATCTCTGAAGACCTTGGAGCAAACTAGGAATGGACCTTTTCACTGCAAAACACAAACTGCCTCCTTACAGTAGTCTACCACTCAGATCTCTATCTGAGGAGCCAGAGGAACTCTCTGACACTATCACAGTGAGCATCGCAGTCAATGCAATGAAAGAGTTCGGCATGCATGGTATCCCACACTGTAGAATCAGACAACAAACCCCAGTTTACTTGCAGTGAGTTGTGCTATTTACCAAGGAATGGAAATCTTCAGTCACAATACATCATCACCATACCACATGCAGTCAAACGGCAAAGCCAAATCGGCAGTTGAAATTGCTAAGACTCTATTAAAGAAATCTGCAAAAAGCAAAGAAATATATGACAAACCATTCTTAAATAGAATAACACTCTCAAAGAAGGCCTTAATAGCAGCCTGGTGCAATGCTTAATTTCAAGATGTGTGTATAGTCACAGCAGGTGGTGGTGGAAGGAATACCAGACAAAAAGAAAAAGACACGCAGAGGCCAAAGCCTACTGTGACAGGCTAGCAAAAGTCCTTCCAGAACTACAGCTGGAGTCTGTGTAAGGATCTAATTATTTCCTGAGGACAAATCATACACTTAGAAGCAAGTTACATGTGTTGAACAGATAAATCCTAATTCATATAACATAGCAGTGATTGGGTCTATATTTCACCAAAACTGCAAATACATTCACACCCTATGAACGCAAAACACGGATTTGGAGGCAGGTGAAATATGCACACCACCGGAACTTGATCAGCAGGACATGTAAGGAGCACAGGCCAAAAAGCAACTAATGGATATTGGAACGGACTCTCAAAACATGAGACCATCACAAGAAATAAAAGTGCATAACAGTTTCCTGTCAGCATAAGAAAGACTTGCATTTGCTCCAACATCAAGATATACACAAGACTTTGTACAACACTCAGACATGAAAGAATAACCCTCCCAAACCCAGAGGAAAATATCTTAGTTCTGAAGCAAGCTAAGAGTTAATTTAAAAAAAAAGAAGAAGAAAAGCTGGTGTTAAGTTATATATATGTTGTGATAGACTTTTTAAGAGAATGCAATAGAATGTTAAATATGTCTGCAGTTCATGGTATTCATGTTTAATTTTTCTATCTCAAAAGGGATGTTACAACAGATTGCTTCCCAATGGGGGTTGGGAGGGTGGTATTGTCTGATTAGGTATAGGGTAGTGTCCAGGAATTTTGAGAACTCTGCTTTCAGGAAGTGCTTGATCAGAGAGGACTGTTTATGTAGAGGAAGGAGTAAAACCTGAATGTTGCCCTGCCTCTCTCTCTCTCTCTCTCTCTCTCTCTCTCTTTTTATGCTTGAACAATGGGAATATTAGAAACATTTCTGCACCAACCTGTTGCTTTAATAAGCATAAAGTAAAATCCTGTGGATCAAACTGTTGTGTGCTTGATTATATCACTTACTCTGCAGCCATCAAGGTGGTCCAAGACCAAATTCTCTTTCCTTTTCCTTTGGGCCAGAAAAGCAGAGCAGATGGAATGATTCCTACTGGAGTCAGTAGAAGGCCTCCCTTTCGACTGAGGCCTTAAAGAGAAAAGGCTTTAAAAGAAAAAAAATCTTTCATGCCAAATGTTTCTTTCCAGTCTAGTGGTCTTCTTTCTGCTAGCGAATCTTTAGAATTTACCCAGCAGCTTCACTGCAGTTTGCTATTCAAGAAAGAGATTCCATCTTATTTCACATCATCCCCTATCAAGTCTGAATAAAAACAAGCCAATCAATATCGATCTCTGTAACTGGGGCACTACAGTGGCTTTTTATGTGGGTTTTTTGTAACCCATTTACCTTACTTCCATGTGATTTACCATTAAAGGTTTAGGCAGAACGAGATACTGAAAGGCAAATAAGGTTTTAACAAGCTTTGACAAAAGGAGATAGAAACCTAAAGCATGAAAATAATAAGCAATGGGGATGCCAACAAATACAACCTTCAAACACATCCAAAATAAAAATATATGTATTTGTGTCTTTCAGTTCGGCTTTATTTGAACTATATGGTTTTCTCCCTGTTTGGATTTATTTAATCTCCTAATGCCTTTTTGCAACCGTCTCCCCCTTCTGTCTCCTTGCTTTAAAATCTTTTATATACTGATTTTCAGGCACAGTTTACTGTTTCTTACAAATAGTAGATATCATCGAACTAGCAGTAAGAGTTATTGTTGGAGCACAAATAGCCTAAAACAGAATGTAAAGTCCCTGCAAGGAACTATATAATGCTGACCAGTTCCAGCAGCGACAGCAAAAATTTCGTAAACCAGACACTTAGATTTCAACAAGCTCTTCCCCTTCCACTGTTTCCCTCTGAAAACTAACTAAACCCAGACTTATCAGTGCCATTAGCATTATGTCTTTCTAACCCTAAAAAGTGTTTCTGAGAGTTTAGTGCTAAACCCTCTCTCCACAAATAATCACAGGAGCTCAGTCTTGTGCCATGCCTGGCTGAGCACCTCTTGAAAGCAATTGAGTTCCTCAGCTCCCACAGTATTCAATGGGAGGTTGAGGTGCTCAGCATTTCCCAGGGGGGTGCTCAGCACCTTCAAGGATTAGGCCCCAAAGGATTAAAGGCTTGTCTAGGATTTAACTGGACTAGCTTTGGAAGTGGACTAAGCCAATCTGGAAAAAAGGCATGCATTTGAGTGTCCACATGGGGAGTATATCAAAATAACAGTCATGCTTTGAATTTGCCACCTACTTTAGTCCGAAATAATTTTCAAATGTGAACAAACCCTAATCCACACGGAAAAAGAAGTAAGAGAGGGCCTGATCCTGAAAGATGCTAACTGCTTCAAGAGCTAAGGCTGTTAAGCACCTTAATGGATTGTGTCCTAGGTCAGCATCTTACTCATATGAATAATTGCATTTGCATGTTAAAGGGTAGGATGATAAATAACTTATCTGGGCACCAATCTGTTTGCTTATTATCAAGACACAGCGTACTCCGTGGTCAGCTGGACCCACATTCTGCCACAAAGTCCCTGGATTCTGTGCCACTTTGATGGGGTGAGACCGGAAATTCTGCAACTGCTCCCTTTAAATTAAGGAGAGGAATTCACTGAATTAAATATAAGAATGAATAATACAGTCAATACCTTGGCCTGTTTTATTTATTGTGTTATTACATTTAATTTATATTATGCTGTTCCCACATTTCCTTATATGCTGCAGATTTAGGATTGCTAACTCTCCAGGATTGTCCTGGAGTCTCCAGGAATTAAAGATTAATCTTTCATTAAAGATTATGTGAGGTGATGAAACCTCCAGAAATATGTTCAACCAAAATTGGCAACCCTATGCCGATTCTTGTAGAGACAACACATAATTTCATTGTAGGAGTTATGAGTGGGAGGGAAGGCTTGGTATTTTGGCAGTTTGGGTAGTTTGGGTTTGGGGCTTAGTCACATAAACTGTACCTTTCCGCTGAAATAATCAATAGTGAAATAGTTAAAAATATTGACATTTAAACTGTCACCATTAAGGTTTCAGAGTTAATACCCATTGGGAGGAATTAGGCAGTTAACACCTCTCAGAGCTATTGCTTCAGGCTGAATACAGATCAAAGGAGATGACACTGATTTATATCTGGTTCATGTTTTCAAGGTTCTCTTCACTGCCATGAAAGCTAGAGATGAAAAGTATACTTGAGAGCTGTAATGAAAGGTCAGATTCTACAGTACAATTCAGTGGCAAGGGATGGAGGCTGAAGCAAATTCAACAGCTATGGAATCATGAAATAAAAGGGTCATTGTGACCAATCCTGCCCTCCAAAGCAGGACAGCGTGAATCCAGGCAGATAATGCTCTTTGAAGTGTACAGCAACCTTTTTATAGTAATGTAACATTTTCCATTCACATTAGGGTTTAAAATGTATGTGAAATGTGTGATGGTTTGGGGGCTATTGTGCATTGCAAATAGAGCTAGGAAAACTACACTGAAAAGTTACATCATGTGAAAGCATAAGTTTCTTAGCATGATGTTAAACGTGACAACAGTTAGGGCAGACAAGGACTCTTTGACATTGTTTCAGCTGGTTGTAGTTAACCTCAAGGTGGCTGCTGACCAAGACCTGCTGACAATATTATACATAACAGTTCTTGTCTAGACTGTGGACTGCGTTTTTATTTACATGAAGGCCCCTCTACACCTCTCTAGATCCAGGTAAATGACCATATTTGAAGTGGCAGGATTGGCCAGTTTATTGGCCAATCTCTGCATCATTACTTGTAGCAACATGTGTGGAAATTGGAGGGAGGAGCACAGGTTGCAGGAGGGAAGAATTTGGAGGAGGCACCAGAAAGCCAGAGTACGTGCATGTGGCTAGAATGTTGACTGCAGCTGCAGCATCTTTGCAAATAGTTCTTTTTACAAAGAGCCAGTTTAGTTTTAGGAACTTGGTATCCTCTCAAGTTCTTACCCAGGATGCAGTATATGAAACATGGTGGCAGCAGTCAGTTTAGCAAGACCCACCACAAGGGAGAGAGGGTGATTAACAGGCAAACAAAGCAGCACCTAGAGGCAGAGCAATTAGGCAATCTGAAAGGACTCAGACAACTGGGAATGTTGGATTTCCAGACAAAAACCATGCACAAGCATGGAAGTAGTGGAAGCAATAATTGAGTCTGTATAGAGCCAACCATGGGGGATAAAGCTGAGAAAATGAAGGTAACACTTTTTTACTATCTCACTGGGAGAAAAAGATGAGAATTAGTTGGACATTGTTGCTGGGAATAAACCCCAAAACACCAAAACAACTGATGAAGGTGTTTGCTGAGTACTGTAACCCTGGACAGAATGAGACTCTAGAGAGAGTACATGGGTATGTTTTTTTACCCAAGCGCAAGAAATAGAAGTGGGAATAGATATTTACATTACACAGCTGAGAACTCTGGCATGCACATGTAATGTTGGAGATATAAAACATTCACTAATTAGAGACAGACTCATTTGTGGGCCACTTGATTCCACCTACATGAGAGATTGTTGAAAGAACAGAACTAACCCTAGAGGAAGACCTTAAAATAGCAAGGGAAAAGATCATATCAATGATAGCCATTAGTGCAGAACAAATACACATGCTCAAACTAAAGGAATCAAGGGAGCAGGACAGTCAGGGCTAGCCTTACTATGAAGCGAACTGAGGCAGCTGCCTCAGGTGCCAGACTGTGGTGGGGGGGGGAGTGCCAGTAGGACCCAGAGTGTAGCAAATTGTGTCTGCTGCTGGTGCATGTGTATTCTCTGCTCTAGATTCACAGAGATGGTGGAGTGTTGTGCTAGAGGAAGGAGGGCACAAGAGACATAACAGGCAGGCAGAAGAAAAGTGAGAGGGAATAACACAAAGCAGCAGGAGCTGCAGGGAGAGAGAGGAGGAGGAAGAGCCTCTTATGTACCTCTCTAGGACCCCGGGAGCCTGGACTGATTAACACCAACTTCTCAGGGAGCTTCCTGTTTCCTGCTGCTTCCGTGAACCCACTTGAGGAAAACAGACAGTCAACTGAAGTAGTGGGAGCCAGTTAGGCCCTTAAGACGCTGATATCTTCCCTCACTCAGGCCCTCCTACCAACCTGCTTATTTGTCCCCTTCAATTGAGTTTTGAGAGCCACTGTAGCTGGCACAGAACAGCAGTCGTGGGTGAAAGAAGAAAACTCCCTCTGGGGCAGCATTCAGAAAAAAGAAAGAAAGCAAAGGAAGCTTTTCTATCTGTCTAAGTAGGAAGGAGCGCTCCTGAGATACATAGACACAAATGTTCACAGTGAGCCTTCCGGCCCCAGTGAGGATGTGAGTGGTGAGGAGATGCCTGATCTTCCAGTTAGTCAGAGTGCAGGTGACCTGGCAGCTACTGCAGCATCCATATCTCCACCTCAAATGGATGTAACCAGGCACATTCCTGAAGAAAAGTGTAGATCAGAGAAGAGTGTGGTGCAGGCGCAAGAAACAGCTGCTGCTGTGTTTAGTTCCTTAATTCTAGATGATCCAGATGGACCCACTTGAGCAGTAGCCTGAGATACTTCCTTGTACTGCAAGTGAAAAACTTCATGTTCCCCAAAGACAATGAAAATAGAAGTTTCCATCCAACACATTACTGGCGTGAAATCCCCAATGGTGACAAAGTGGAGAGGCCATGGCTTATGTACTCAAAAACCCAGAATGCTGCATACTGTTTTTGTTGCAAACTCTTCCAGTCTAACGTTCCAGCCACATTGGGTTCTACAGGAACAAAGGACTGGAAAAATCTGGCTAGAAATCTGGCATGCCATGAGAAGGCAGCAAACCACCAGAGAGCATTCCATAGGTGGAAAGAGCTTGAGATGAGACTAAGGTTAAAGGCCACCATAGAGGATAAGCATCAAGAGAAGATTGCATCAGTGTCTCTACTGGCAAAACGTTCTGAAAAGGCTCATTACCATTGTGAGAATGCTTGCTACTCAAAACCTAGCACTGCGTGGCACTTCAGATCAGCTGTATGTGCCAAACAATGGAAACTTCCTTAAAATTGTGGAGCTGATTGCTGAGTGTGATACTGTACTTGAGGAGCATCTAAGAAGAGTCACCACCCAAGAAATGTACACACACCGCAACCTTGGAAAAACAATTCCAAATGAGATCATATAGTTACTGGCAACAAAAGTCAAACAGAAGATTGTGGCAGATCTGAACTCAGCAAGATATTACTCTGTTAGTCTGGACTGCACACCTGACATCAGCCTTACGGAACAAATTACTTTAATGATGCATTTTATAACAACAACAGAACCTAGTGAAAATGTCCCTGCAATGGTGACTGTCAGAGAGCATTTTCTAGAATATATTGACATTGATGATACCACAGGAGCTGGTATGACAAATGTGTTTCGGAAAAAGCTGGAAGATATGGGAATTGCGATAGCTGACATGAGAGGTCAGGGCTACAATAATGGTGCCAACGTGAGAGGAAAGAACAGAGGAGTGCAGACACGGATCCATGAGTTAAACCCTCGAGATTTTTTTGTCCCATGCAGTTCTCATTCATTGAAGTTGGTGGTCATAGATGCAGCATCAGCCTCTGAATTTTTTAATGTAATTCAAAGCACCTATATATTTTTCTCTGCATCTGCTCATCAATGGCAAATTTTGAAGCAACATCTGGGAACATCCTCTCTGACACTGAAACCACTGAGTGCCACACGATGGGAAAGTCGAGTGGAGGCGATAAAGCCTATCAAACACCAAATTGGGAAGATAGATGATGCCATAGTTGCCATTATGGAGGATAATGCTATGACAGGAACTGTTCGTGGGAGAACAGTGACAGAGGGAAATGGAATCACCAGAAACATACTGTGACAAGGTTCCTCCTCTACCTTGGTGGGTCTTGTGCTTATTGGCAGGTTTGCTCACCTTGGAGCTTCACGGCAGTGCTCAGTTTGGCCGTTTTTGTGAACCATCAGTCCAGGTCAACTCCTCCTGTGTCTGACCAGAAGGAATGGTGGTTTGGGGGGGAACCTGGGCCCGCCCTCTGCTCCAGGTTCCAGCCCAGGGCCCTGTGGAATGCAGCTGTCTAGAGTGCCTCCTGGAACAGCTATGCAACAGTGACAACCCCCTGGGCTACTTCCCCATGGCCTCCTCCCAACACCTTCTTTATCCTCACCATAGGACCTTCCTCCTGGTGTCTGATAATGCTTGTACTCCTCAGTCCTCCAACAGTATGTGTTTGTACTCTCAGCTCCTAGCGCCTCTTGCTCCCAGCTCCTTACATGCGCAGCACAAACAGAACTGAGCTCCTTTTTAAACCCAGGTGCCCTGATTAGCCTGCCTTAATTGATTCTAGCAGCTTCTTGATTGGCTGCAGGTGTTCTAATCAGCCTGTCTGTCTTAATTGTCTCCAGAAGGTTCCTGATTGTTCTGGAATCTTCCCTGTTACCTTACCCAGGGAAAAGGGACCTACTTAACCTGGGGCTAATATATCTGCCTTCTATTACTCTCCTGTATTCATCCGGCCCGACCCTGTCACAATACATAACTTCAAATTTCTGTGTGGCTTAGTGTTGTGGCATGACATACTGTTTGAAATAAATGTTGTAAGCAAGGGACTCCAAGGTGTTGCCCTTGATATGTCTGGAGCAATGGAACAACTGGACAAAGCAAAGTTATACCTACAGTCTTACTGGTCAGATGAGGGATTTCAAAATGTTCTGAAGAGTGCACAGAAGTTGGCAGAGGAACTTCACACTGAAGTTATTTTCCCACCCATTCAAGAATACAAGAGTCACCGAAGAAGAAGAAGACATTTTGATTATGAGGCACAGGATAATCACACAAGAGACCCCAATCAACAATTGAACAAAGTTGAATTCTTTAACCAGGTGCTAGATTGTTCAATACAGTCAGCTGAATAAAGTTTCATGCAGCTTAAGGAACACAGCAGTATATTTAGGATGTTGTATGATATTCCAAAACTCCTTACTGTACTTGAAAAAGACCTACATCAGCAATGCAGGGCACTAGAGACAGTGTTGACACATGATGACATGTGTGATATTGATGCGAGTGATTTAGGTGATGAACTGAAAGCCCTTTCAAGATACATTTCAGCAGGATCAACTCCAAAGGCTGTTCTGGAATATATGTGCACAAATAAGATGACCACCCCCTTTCCAAATGTTTTTGTTGCTCTGCGCATATTTCTAACACTTCCTGTAACAGTTGCCAGTGGAGAATGCAGCTTCTCCAAGCTGAAGTTAATAAAAACACATCTACGCTCCACAATGACACAGGAGAGGCTGGTTGCCCTTGCAACCATCTCAATAGAGAATGAGCTTGGCCAGACTATGGACCTTCAGGAAGCAGTTCAAACCTTTGCAACCAAGAAGGCACGGAAAGCACCATTTTGATTATTCAAACAGATAAAAATGCCAGTGTTTACTATGCAGACAAGAAAAGTTACATTTGCTATTCAGGCGTTTGAAAGTTAAGTGTTACTTAAAATTTTTGAATAAGGCATTTTAAGTTGTTAATTCTCCTTTATTGGGGTAGGTAGCAGAGCAGTACCATGAGAGGAGTAGACTAGGAAGAAGGCAGAATTGAGACCTTTCAAAGTTTTGGCCCAAGCGAGGAGACATGGGAGCATCATTTGAGCTCCCCGCCTCAGGTTCCAAAATGTTGTGGGCCGGCCCTGAGGACAGAGATAGACCAACAGAGAATACAGACATTGTCATCGAGTGTATATCCTGTGAAAACATCATGAAAGACACAAGGAAAAAAATTTCCCACCTATAGGCAACTGTATAAGGGATGTGTGGAATAGAATTGCTCTATGTCCCAATGATGCAGCAATCCCAGGAAGAAAAAAGCAGCAATACATGCAGTAATTGGAAATGTAGAGACTTCCCATGAAAAGAGAGGTTATCTGCAGTGTGACTTTAGCAGACTCAAAGACACTGAATGCATACATGCCGCAAAAGAGGGCGACCAGCCATTCAACAGCCTTACTTGCAACTATTCAATTAAAACAACCAATTAAATTCCATCTGGATTGCAGAGCGAAATGCAATGATAAACAGCAATATTAGACTGGACAAGTGTGACCAAGTGCTGGCGATGTGCAATAAAATAATTCTGAGGCCAGTGGACAAATGCAAGTGTCAAGAAGAAACCCATGAAACAAAAAACATTATTACTGAGGGTTTCTCTGCACTGCAGCTGGGCCTGTGCCTCCCATTCTGGGTAGACAGATTAGCACTAGTTTTACTCAAGCTGGTGCACTAAAAATAGCAGTATGGATGTTGTTGCATGAGTTCAAGCCTGCCAGCTCCCTGGGTCTGAGCTTGGGTGGCTAGCTAATGCTGTAACAGCCACACTGCTATTTTTAGCACACTAGCATGAGTCTTTTTACACAGGCTGGGAGGCATGTTCCCAGCTACAGTGTAGACAGGGCCAGCTCCAGGCACCAGTGAAGGAAGAAGGTGCCTGGGGTGGCCAATAGAAAGGGGTGGCATTCCATGCGTTATTGGGGTGGCATGTCTGGGTCTTCGGTGGCAATTTGATGGCGTGTCCTTCATTCCCTCTCTTCCTCTTCAGCGGCAATTCGGCAGCCCGGTGCTCTGGGGCTGAGGGTGCTTGGACGGGCTGGCTGGGGTGGCCCAGGGCTGGGAGTGGTTGTAGCTGTGGTGGGGGGCTTGGGGCTCCAGTAGGGGACGGAGGGTAGGAGGAGCAGGGCCTCAGGCGGAAGAGGTGGGGCTGAGAGCTAGCCTTTCCCAAATGGGCAGCTCACACGCCACCCATGCCAAAACCAGAATATCCTCTACATGAGACAGGAGGGAGAACTTCCAATCCATTCACCATCCAGCATTCTAACACATTACAAGAATATATTTCAAGGAGATGGACACCTAGACAGCAAGTTGAAGTTGGAAATAGACCCTCATGTGTAGCCCATGAGACTTCTGAAATGCAGAATTCCATTAGCCCTGGTGGAGCCATGAAGCAAGGATTTGGGAAGTCTGCAAAGAAGAGGCATCATTACATCATTGAAACTAGAACAGATGGATCAGCAGCCTAATAGTGGTGAGAAAACGTTCAGGTAAATTGAGTATCTTCATTGATCCAAAAATACTGAACAGAGAGTAAAAAGAAGTCACTGCCCATTGCCTGTGATTGAGGACATACTATTTGATTTACCCAGGGCAAAGGGTTCACTGTTTCTGTTGTCAAGAACAGGTTCTGGAATATAGAGCTAGAGGAGCCATCCAGTCACCTGACAACCTTTGCCACACTTTTTATCAGGTAGCACTGGGTATGAATGTCTATGGTATCAGTCAACCCCAGAGGTGATCCAGCATAACCTGAACAAGGCACCAGGAGGACTCCCAGGCTTCAGAAGAAGGACTCGCAGGCTTCAAGCCTGTATCTAATGACATTCTAGTTGTAGGAGAGAGATATCAAGGAAGAGACAATCCAGGACCATGATACCAAGCTGCAACAACTACTAAACAGGTGCTGGGAGCAAAGTATTAGGTTGATAGCTGACAAGCTGAAGCTCAGGAGAACTGATGTCCCCTACATTGGACATGTGTTGACTCCAGCCAGGCCATGAGACACAAACAACCATTAAGGAAATGCCCATACCAAATAAATGAAGGGATTCCAGCAGTGTATAGGGATGACCAGATATCTGTTCAGATTCTTCTTACACCTATCAGAAGCCTATGAGCCTTTTTGAAACAGTTAACACGCAATGATACGTGCGAACCAGCTGAGCAGCAAACAGCAGAGAGGCTAACAGAGGGAGTTTGCCTGGGATCTGTCTGAGAGGAGGTACGCTAAGGGTTGCATTAGGGAGGCTGTGTTGGTGAGTATCTGAGTGTCTGTTGTGGGGGCAATTTGACAGTTTGACCGTGTGCTTGATTGGTTGTTTGAAAAGTGTGAATTGGGAGTGCTTTGTTCTAGGTGAGCCTTGAGTGGGCCTGACTGTTATAAAAAGCCAGTCAGCTGTGAACCCTCTGTGAAGAAAGAAGTGATTCGGGACTATTTAGAAAAGCTGGACGAGCACAAGTCCATGGGGCCGGATGCGCTGCATCCGAGAGTGCTAAAGGAGTTAGCAGATGTGATTGCGGAACCATTGGCCATTATCTTTGAAAACTCATGGTGATCGAGGGAGGACCTGGACGACTGGAAAAAGGCTAATGTAGTGCCCATCTGTAAAAAAGGGAAGAAGGAGGATCTGGGGAACTACAGGCCAGTCAGCCTCAGCTCAGTCCCTGGAAAAATAATGGAGCAGGTCTTCAAGGAATCAATTTTGAAGCACTTAGAGGAGAGGAAAGGGATCAGGAACAGTCAGCATGGATTCACCAAGGGAAAGTCATGCCTGGATAATCTAATTGCCTTCTGTGACGAGATAACTGGCTCTGTGGATGAGGGGAAAGCAGTGGATGTGTTGTTCCTTGACTTTAGCAAAGCTTTTGACACTGTCTCCCACAGTATTCTTGCCAGTAAGTTGAAGACCGATGGGCTGGATGAATGGACTATAAGGTGGATAGAAAGATGGCTAGAATGTCAGGCTCAACGGGTAGTGATCAATGGCTCCATGTCTAGTTGGCAGCCGGTATCAAGTGGAGTGCCCCAAGGGTCGGTCCTGGGGCTGGTTTTGTTCAATATCTTCATTAATGATATGGAGGATGGAGTGGATTGCACCCTCAGCAAGTTTGCAGATGACACTAAACTGGGAGGAGAGGTAGATATGCTGGAGGGTAGGGATAGGATACAGAGGGCCCTAGACGAATTAGAGGATTGGGCCAAAAAAAATCTGATGAGGTTCAACAAGGACAAGTGCAGAGTCCTGCACTGAGGACGGAACAATCCCATGCACCGCTACAGACTAGGGACCGAATGGCTAGGCAGCAGTTCTGCGGAAAAGGACCTAGAGGTTACAGTTGACAAGAAGCTGGATATGAGTCAACAGTGTGCCGTTGTTGCTAAGAAGGCCAATGGCATTTTGGACTGTATAAGTAGGGACATTGCCAGCAGATCGAGGGACATGATCGTTCCCCTCTATTCGACATTGGTGAGGCCTCATCTGGAGAACGTGTATAGTTTTGGGCCCCACACTACAAGAAGGATGTGGAAAAATTGGGAAGAGTCCAGCGGAGGGCAACAAAAATGATTAGGGGACTGGAACACATGACTTATGAGGAGAGACTGAGGGACTGAGCCAGGAGAGCTGGCTGTATTTCAAGGAATCCCTGTTGAGGTTACAGGGACAAACCATCCCGATGAGTCGAAAGAATAGTAAATATGGCAGGCGACCAGCTTGGCTTAATGGTGAAATCCTAGCGGATCTTAAACATAAAAAAGAAGCTTACAAGAAGTGGAAGGTTGGACATATGACCAGGGAAGAGTATAAAAATATTGCTCGGGCATGTAGGAATGTTATCAGGAGGGCCAAATCGCACCTGGAGCTGCAGCTAGCCAGAGATGTCAAGAGTAACAAGAAGGGTTTCTTCAGGTATGTTGGCAACAAGAAGAAAGCCAAGGGATGTGTGGGCCCCTTACTGAATGAGGGAGGCAACCTAGTGACAGAGGATGTGGAAAAAGCTAATGTACTCAATGCTTTTTTTGCCTCTGTTTTCACTAACAAGGTCAGCTCCCAGACTGCTGCGCTGGGCATCACAAAATGCGGAAGAGATGGCCAGCCCTCTGTGGAGATAGAGGCAGTTAGGGACTATTTAGAAAAGCTGGACATGCACAAGTCCATGGGGCCGGATGAGTTGCATCCGAGAGTGCTGAAGGAATTGGCGGCTGTGATTGCAGAGCCACTGGCCATTATCTTTGAAAACTCGTGGCGAACCGGGGAAGTCCCGGATGACTGGAAAAAGGCTAATGTAGTACCAATCTTTAAAAAAGGGAAGAAGGAAGATCCTGGGAACTACAGGCCAGTCAGCCTCACCTCAGTCCCTGGAAAAATCATGGAGCAGGTCCTCAAAGAATCAATCCTGAAGCACTTGCATGAGAGGAAAGTGATCAGGAACAGCCAGCATGGATTCACCAAGGGAAGGTCATGCCTGACTAATCTAATCGCCTTTTATGATGAGATTACTGGTTCTGTGGATGAAGGGAAAGCAGTGGATGTATTGTTTCTTGACTTTAGCAAAGCTTTTGACACGGTCTCCCATAGTATTCTTGTCAGCAAGTTAAGGAAGTATGGGCTGGATGAATGCACTATAAGGTGGGTAGAAAGCTGGCTAGATTGTCGGGCTCAATGGGTAGTGATCAATGGCTCCATGTCTAGTTGGCAGCCGGTATCAAGTGGAGTGCCCCAAGGGTCGGTCCTGGGGCCGGTTTTATTCAATATCTTCATAAATGATCTGGAGGATGGTGTGGATTGCACTCTCAGCAAATTTGCGGATGATACTAAACTGGGAGGAGTGGTAGATACGCTGGAGGGGAGGGATAGGATACAGAAGGACCTAGACCAATTGGAAGATTGGGCCAAAAGGAATCTGATGAGGTTCAATAAGGATAAGTGCAGGGTCCTGCACTTAGGACGGAAGAACCCAATGCACAGCTACAGACTAGGGACCGAATGGCTAGGCAGCAGTTCTGCGGAAAAGGACCTAGGGGTGACAGTGGACGAGAAGCTGGATATGAGTCAGCAGTGTGCCCTTGTTGCCAAGAAGGCCAATGGCATTTTGGGATGTATAAGTAGGGGCATAGCGAGCAGATCGAGGGACGTGATCGTTACCCTCTATTCGACATTGGTGAGGCCTCATCTGGAGTACTGTGTCCAGTTTTGGGCCCCACACTTCAAGAAGGATGTGGATAAATTGGAGAGAGTCCAGCGAAGGGCAACAAAAATGATTAGGGGACTGGAACACATGAGTTATGAGGAGAGGCTGAGGGAGCTGGGATTGTTTAGTCTGCAGAAGAGAAGAATGAGGGGGGATTTGATAGCTGCTTTCAACTACCTGAAAGGGGGTTCCAAAGAGGATGGCTCTAGACTGTTCTCAATGGTAGCAGATGACAGAACGAGGAGTAATGGTCTCAAGTTGCAGTGGGGGAGGTTTAGATTGGATATTAGGAAAAACTTTTTCACTAAGAGGGTGGTGAAACACTGGAATGCGTTACCTAGCGAGGTGGTAGAATCTCCTTCCTTAGAGGTTTTTAAGGTCAGGCTTGACAAAGCCCTGGCTGGGATGATTTAACTGGGAATTGGTCCTGCTTTGAGCAGGGGGTTGGACTAGATGACCTTCTGGGTCCCTTCCAACCCTGATATTCTATGATTCTATGATTCTATGACTGTTTAGTCTGCAGAAGAGAAGAATGAAGGGGGATTTGATAGCTGCTTTCAACTACCTGAAAGGGGGTTCCAAAGAGGATGGATCTAGACTGTTCTCAGTGGTAGCAGATGACAGAATGAGGAGTAATGGTCTCAAGTTGCAGTGGGGGAGGTTTAGGAAAAACTTTTCACTAGCAGGGTGGTGAAACACTGGAATGCGTTACCTCGGGAGGTGGTGGAATCTCCTTCCTTAGAAGTTTTTAAGGTCAGGCTTGACAAAGCCCTGGCTGGGATGATTTAGTTGGAGATTGGTCCTGCTTTGAGCGGGGAGTTGGATTAGATGACCTCTTGAGGTCCCTTCCAACCCTGATATTCTATGATTCTATGATATAGAGCTGGAATAGTCAGGGATTCAAGAACAGGCATTTGAAAGATTAAATAAAATCATAAGTGAGGTACCCATCCAATCTCTGCAGAGCAGCTACAGCCACAGTGTGATGCCTCAGAAGGAGGCCTAGGAGCAGCACTGATGGAAAATCAGCAGCCTCTAGCACTGGCTAGTAGAGTCCGGAGAGACACAGAAAGGGGATATGCTCAGACAGAAAAGGAGCTACTCACTGTAGCCTTTAAAATGGAATGATTCCATCAGGGAGACGTGCAGTCTGATCACAAACCATTAGAAAGCATCATGAAGTCATTGCAGAGTGTACCCATGCAACAACACATTACTGAGGCTGCAGTGCTATGATGTGAGGATTTTTTGCCCAGGAAATTTGCTCCTGGTGACACATTTTCCAGAGTACAACACAGATGGCTCTGTGGGACAGATATATTTTATCAACATGCTACAATATCTTCATATTCCAATGGGAGGCTCCCCACAACCCAGCAAAGCACAGAACAGGATACAGTCATAGAATCATAGAGTCGTAGGACTGGAGGGACCTCGAGAGGTCATCTAGTCCAGTTCCCTGCACTCAAGGCAGGACTAAGTATTATCTAGACCATCCCTGCCAGGTGTTTGTGTAACCTGCTCTTAAAATCCACCAATGATGGAGATTCCACAACCTCCCTAGGCAATATATTCCAGTGCTTAACGACACTTACAGGAAGTTTTTCCAAATGTCCAACCTAAACTGCCCATACTGCAATTTCCATTGCTTCTTGTCCTATCCACAGAGACTAACCAGAATAATATTTCTCTCTCCTCCTTCTAACAACCTGTCCCCTCTCAGTCTTCTCTTCTCCAGACTAAACAAAACCATTTTTTCCCCAATCTTTTCTCATAGGTCAAGTTTTCTAGACCTTTAATCATTTTTGTTGCTCTTCTCTGGGCTTTCTCCAATTTGTCCACATCTTTCCTTAATTGTGGCACCCAGAACTGGACACAATTCAGCTGAGACCTAATCAGAGAGGAGTAGATTGGAAGAATTAGTACTTGTGCCTTGCTTACAATGCTCCTGCTAACACGTCTCCAGAATGATGTTTGCTTTTTTTGCAACTGTGTTACATCGTTGACTCATATTTGGCTTGTGATCCACTATGGCCTTTGTGGATCTGGGCCTTAATCTATCTGTACATCAGATCCCCCTTTGTGTAATGGGGAGAATAGCACTTCCTTACCTCACAAGGGTGTGTGAGGAGAAATGCATTAAAGATGGTTGGGTATTCAGAAGCCATGGTAAAGGAGACCATATAAAAAACTGTATAGGTGGATGCACTAAATATTTTGATGCTTGCTCATGATGAAATAGCATCCAATTAACTACATAATATGTATAGATTGCTTAAACTAACCATATTTAACCACTTTTCAATTAACAGTTTATTATCATTACATCGCTTTTGTAACATTGGGCCAGATGTTAGCAGATGTGAATTGGCTTTGCACACCCATTCTTTTCTGTTAAGTGTCCATTATCTGCATGTCCATCTATATTATATATGTCTAAGAGGTAATCTTTTTTTATTTCTCCATTAATTACAGCATACACTAATCCATGTGATGTTTTCTATTGTGGCAAATAATGGCAGGAGTATTACAAACTTCTTAGGATGGCTTTTATTAGTATTCCATTGACTGCCTCCAAGTTACATGCTTCTTGTAAGGACATAAGAACAGCCATACTGGGTCAGACTAATAGTTCATGTAGCCCAGTATCCTGTCTTCTGACAGTAGCCAATGCCAAATGCTTCAGAGGGAATGTCTAATCATTTTTGTTGTCCTTCTCATACCTTTTCCAATTCTAATATATAGTTTTTAAGATGGGGTGACCACAACTGCATGCAGTATTCAAGGTGTGGGCGTACCGTGGATTTATTTTGTGGCATTATGATAGTTTCCGTCTTATTTTCTATCCCTTTCCGAATAGTTCCTAACATTCTGTTAGCTTTTTTGACTGCCGATGTACATTGCGCAGATGTTAACAGAAAATTATCCAGGATGACTCCAAGATCTCTTTCTTAAGTGGTAATAGCTAATTTTATACATCTAGTAGGGATTATATTTTCCAATGTGCTTTACTTTGCACTGATCAACACTGATTTTCTTCTGCTATTGTGTTGCCCAGTCACCTAGTTTTGTGAGATCCCTTAGTTACTCTTCACAGTCAGCTTTGGACATAAGTATCTTGCGTAATTTGTGAATGTCTGCAAACTTTGCCAACTCATTGTTTACCAGTTTTCCAGATAATTTATGAATATGTTGAACAGCACAGGTTCCATACAGATCTTTGGGAGACCTTGCTGTTTATCTCTTTCCATTTGTGAAAACTGACCATTTATTCCTACCCTTTGTTTCCTATCTTTTAACCAGTTACTGAACTATGAGAAGACCCTCCCTCTCGTGCCATGACAGCTTACTTTCCTTAGGAGCCTCTGGTATGGGACATTGTCAAAGGCTTTCTGAAAATCCAGGTACACTATATCCACTGGATCACTCTTGTCCACATATTTATTGGCCCTCTCAGAGAATTCACATAGATTGAGGAGGCATGATTTCCCGTTACAAAAGCTCTTCTGGTCACTTAGGAGCGAGCTTTTTAACCCCTGTTCTTCCTTAGTTAGCCCCACCCTCACATCAAGGGATCCTAAAGGGATTAGTGATCAAATGATAGCAGGCTAGAGCCTTGTTAGGAAGCTCTCAACCTAGCCTAGCCAGGTGCTTAGCTCAGCATTCAGCCTCACCAGCCGACTGCACTGTAAATTTCAAGCAAGCAAGCAAGCAAGCACACAGCAAATGAACTAACAGACAACAAACTCACCCCAAGAGTCACGTAGTCTTTCCTCCTTCACTTGGTGAATTCCCTCACAAAACTCCCCTGTTTACTGCTCCTGTTTGCTGGCTCCTAGCTAAAATTTCCCATTTGTTGTGTATCTATCTATTCATGTTTCAAGCAATGGCAAATGTATGGTGTCCTTTCTCATGTATCCTCCATTACCAGTAATTACTTGTGTGCTAACCATTTAATGGTTCTGGGGTGAAAATTTTAATAGTGTCCGGTTAGTAATTCAAACTGTACATTACACTTTTATAGAGGTTTCACTTCAGTTAGTGAAACTTATCTGAGACTAGACCAAGTGGGAAATAGAGCAGGTCATTCACAAGTGGTGATTACAATAATAATCTTCATAAGGATAAGGAATTGAGACAAATGGAACTGCAGGCTTAAAAACTCGGTTTACTAGTTCCGATTGTATAGCTACAGACAAATCTTTTCAGCCCTTTTATTAAAGTTACAAAGCCATGGCAAAGCTGGATAAAAATCTAGTGCTGGCATCATCTTCTGCATTTAATGCACCAAGCCAAAAGGACTGCGGTCCTCATCCACAACTGCAACTTTGCTTCTCTGATCATAACCAGTTTTTTCCGAGAACAAAACAGACATGAAAATAGTATTGCTACCTGCCAGACTCTCCTTCCAATGCTGGGGCAGAAAGTATAAAAAGGAGACCACATGAAAGAAAAAGAAAAAGAAGGAATATAATTTTTGCACAGGTCTCTCCCAAAGTCTTATGAGAGCCTCACGTGCCAAAAATCCTATGCTGTTTTGCGGATATACCTGTTGCTTCTCCGTTCTTCTCGAAGATGACAGTGGCAGAAAAAGCATTTGACAGTAGTCTCCTATCCATTTTCGACAGGAAAGTCACAGGACCCATAAAACTCAAATACATTTCTCCTCAAGTCCTTACAGTTTTGTAATGGATGGCCCTGTAATTGCACAGCCTTTTACTTGCGAATTAACAATCTGCATTCATAGAAAGAGGATTTACTGGTGATTCAGAGATGTGGACAGTCAAAAGGATCAGCTCTCTTCTTCAACTAGCAAACAAATGAGATGTATCATTTATTTGAAGAAGGGGAGCATTGGTTTGATCAGACAATACCAGGCCAGTAGATCATCGGCTACTTCTTGCAGAATAGTGTGGAGAAACATAATGCTTCCTTTCAATTTCAATGATACTGTATTTTGTGTTAAACCCATTGCAAATTAAGTTGATTGCCTAGAGACTATAGCTCGCAAGAGAGACAAGATAGTGTAATGATCTGTGTGTGCATACCGTACATGTAGGCTACAGCCATCAGTCAACTGCAAAATCTTTATCAAGATTCATTCGAGTCAGTGGGAGTCATGTTGTTAAAAACCAGTGTGCTACTTAGAAAATGTGGAGCTTAATATTGCTGAATGGGGCAAGAAAAAAAGTGGAAGAGACAAAAGGTGAGATCAGAGCAGAAGCAGATAAAATCAGAGTTTAGTGCTCAGGGGAGTACATTACTCTTCATGTAGATGATCACAAATAAACAGTTTTAAAGGAAAACTAATAGCAATATATAATTTATCCAAAGGCATAATTCTTTTTGTTTTTTGTGCTCAACAAAATTATCATCCGTTTTTCATTAGCTTCAGAAATATTATTTTTCAGAATATTGAAGTACTTGCAGGCAAATTCCAGTAACTTCTTTCTTTTCGAACAACTGACAGTAATAAAGTGGCTCCTCGGGATTTGAAAGTGTTAAAAAGAAAGTTAAACTTTAATTATAATCTGTGAGATGCTAGAGAGAGAATACTACACTGTAACAATGACATCTGGACTAGTACTAGTGCACGTACTGCATATCTGTCACTGACAACTCACTGGGTTACATTTAATTCAGAATCATCAGTCATGTTTTCTTCTTCTCTAAGCACAGAAAGAAACTACAACAGCATCAGTAGAAACAATGCCAGTGGTGGACAGATTCTTTCATATCCAGTGATTCAAGAAGACGACCTTACAGATGTTACCATAATGGATACAATAAATGTCAGTAAATTTTAAGTGGGCAAGAGTTTCATATACCTTTGCTTACATGCTACTTTATAATAGCAAATGAAGCTTTGTCTATTCTCTTTTGCACACACTCCTTTAATACTGCTGAGCCTGATTCCTCTGCCTCTTTGATCTCAATGGAATTACTCTCTATTTACCCCAGTATAACTCTGAAGAAATATGTGACTTAACATCCATTTAATGAGGTGAAATATCTATTCCCATTCTTAGAAATCTAAAACGTAATCTGAAGCAGTTACAAGATTACTCAAATGGCTGGTTGAGAAAGGTCAAGCCCTACATGCTCCACATGTTTGTGCACTGAAGAGGCAGTAATGGATAAGGACTAAAGGATGTCAAATGGAACAATACTTAAAAAAGGAAGAGTCAATAGTGTGCACCACAAACCTAAATACATAAGAAGAATGGTCCTCTCTCACATTGCAGTTCTATGTGCCTGACCAAAATGAGTGCACAACAACATGTAGGATTGTCTGGAGATGTTTCTCTTAAAACATGTAACTGTTGCTCCCACGGCTTCACAAGAAGGAGACGTGGATGCAGCCAATGGTAACTGAACAAGTCAGTTGAGAGAAGCAAAACAGCAGAAGCTACTGTAAATTCAGTCCACTTTGATCCCACATTAAATGACAGTTCTAGGGCTGACACCTGTCCAGATGCCTTTCCTACAGATCTGAAAACCTATCTGGCAAGCTCTCAATCATTTGGATATCAGTATCTCAGCTGTACTCCCACTAAATATAGTCTTAACATATACGTCATGTTTCAAGATAGAGTGAACAAATGAGTGCAGCTTACTTAATCAGTAATATTGATTCACACATAAGAAGATGCAACTTTGAATTGTCTTCGCAGAGAACTCGCCTTACATATGCACAATTAAATATTAAAAGAATTCGCAGGTGCTCTAATCAAGGCTCTTCAGGATGTGCTCCATGATTTGACCACACATCATTATGTTTGTCCTTTTTATGTTATGAAGTGACCTCTGAGAAGGAGCACATTTTCCTACAGTTTATGGCAATTGCGCCTCTTGTTCATGGTAGATTGACTAGAATCTCTTTCGACTATCTTGTGTATAATCTTTCTTTATGTATCTCTGCTATAATACTCCATGCATTAGCACTGGCCCACTGGGTATCATTTTTATTCCAGGCTTCAAATATACATTCTAATTATTCTACTACTGTGCCACCATTTGAACTTAATGTTGGAAATAGATTTTACTTTTCATAAGGTCCACCAACGAAATTACAATTTGTGACACTTAGGTTAAGCTTCCACTAATAAATATGAAATAATATAGCTCTTTGTAATACGATGCATACTAAATTGCCAAGTTAAAATCACATGCAAGCAAAGAAGTGTATACTGTTTCAAAATATCCATATATTATTATGAACCATATTTATAGTGGCATCAGTTGAAAAGTAAGATGTTAAGTTCTATAATGTTCTCTAATATTTACTATGCTAAGCTATTAATTATTATTATTATTACTATTATTATTATTAGCATTACTGTAGCTCCTAGAGACTGAGGCCTCATTTATTTATGCTTGACCCTGTTTTCTCTAAGCACTACTCCTTCTCTGCTCTGGGAAATGTACAAGTTCCCTCTCTCTGACCACAATCACTACCACATCACCCATTGCCCCTACTACACACCATTCTGTGACCTCCAGTCCACCCTCCAGACTTCTTTACTCCTCTTTTCCACTGCAAAGTCAATTCCACTAGCCAGCAATCCTGGTTTACTCCGAATGTCTGCCTCTTCCACTGCTGCTCCCACAACACCAACTGCCTCTGGGGAAAGTCCTATGGCCACTACTATTCCATGCTTTCCTTTTTTGGCTCCATCATATTTCCTGATAAACAACATTGCTTATCACTCCCTCCTTGGCTCCCCATCTAAAGTTCTAGACTTGGTCCCCCTCACAATGTCCTGGCCAGCATGCCTGAGCTGGGGTGGAGGTATCATAATTTGCTGATGGTATAGGTCAATAACTAATTGCCCTTCCTCAGAGCAAGAGGTAAATTGGGAGGGAATTGTGCCTCAAAGTGGTATCTCTGAGGTACAATGCCCCTCAGGGTTACTCCTGGGGTAGTGACGCTTAAATATCACTCCTTGCTCAGGGCTGTGACTAAAGGCCCAATCTACTCCATGAATTTCTGCTACCTTGGAACATTCCATTTGTATAACCTACTTCAAGGAGTAGATTTTGGGGGTCACTTTAATTTCCTTCACCCTGGACAGTATCTATGCAGCAGAATGCAGGATCCTATATATTTCTGTTACTGTATCCCTCTCCCCTCTCAGCATGAACATAGAATGTTTTTAAAGTTGTGTGTTTTGATTAGAAAACAGTATAACAATATAACCATTTTGTCACTAATTCATTTGTGTATTTAGAAGCTGATTATGCAGAAAGACAAGTAAGGGAGACCAAATACAACTAATTAGTAAAGAACACCGCTTTAAAATATTTTGTTGCTTTTTAGAAGTACAGAATTTTCTTATACACAGGGCGTTCCTGGATAAATTAGAGAGAGAGAGTACATTTTATACTGAGATTTGTGGCAGATCTCTTTTAGTATGCATAGGGGTTCCAACATAATACAATTCATTTAGGAATATGACACATCTGTGTAATTTGTAGGTGTTGACTGTCTAACCTTCAGACAACTTGATGGAAAAAAATAATTCATCCATAACAGAGACCTTTATTTTTTCTATCCGTAACATTCTATCTAATGTATTAGAGCTACATGAAAAGAATAGAAAAACGGGAAAAATAAAACAGGAAGAAGAAGAAATGCTTTACTGTACAGAGCTTCAACAAATAATATAGAGATGGATATTTTCCATGTTTTCTAATCCTCTACAGTCCAAGCGCTATAGGTCTTTCTGTGGAACTATCTTACTTATCTTTGTGACAAAGTAAGAGAAAAGCCATTATAATCATATATAGATATGACATATATTCTTCCAGCAATTCAGATAACTCAAACATGACAACACTGAAGAGTATGTTATGACTATTTTATCTCATGATTGGGATCAACTTCATATTTAATGCTATATCTTCACATACCATAACTATGTTGTAATATACAATTATATGATTTATTTACATCACAGTCATTTTTATCAAAAGAAAACAGGTTAGAGATAGCAAAGGCAGGATAATAAGTAAGGTACCCTAGTACTAACATGACTTTGTTTTTCCTCTTGATAATAAATTTAGTTAATTACAGCAGAGTGAATTTTGATTACCCCAGAAAATAAGACCTCTCTCTAAATATTGGCATGCTAGGTGTTGGCGAATTTTGTTAATGGTGAGTTTAGGGTAATGGACAGCAACAAAGCACTAATATCTGCAGATTCTAAAGTAGCTCATTCTAGTGCTAATAATTTTGATTCCAAAAGTGGGATCCCAGCTTGTATAACACTGTTCTTTGCAACAATTGTACAACCTGTGCATTCAGTATCCATTCGTCCTGCATGTACTGACAGATCTATTTGCATGGCATATAGAGAGATGTACCACATTGAATCAATCTAGTGCACCAGGATCCACAATCACAAAGTATGAGAAGCCCAAAAGGGAACCAGAGTGAAGGTGATGGAACCCAGTTGACAATGGAAAACATGAGCAGCAGTGATCAAAAATGGCAGCTGTTTGTTACTGTTTGTTAATCAGTTGTCTGCTATTTCTTTTCGTGCTGATCTCTTTATAAACATAGAGAAATTGATAACGGGGAATCATTTGATAGCCTTTGTATTGTTCCTTTTCTAGTTTTTGATTTATTTTTTAACCATCAAACTTTTGTTTGCACAAGGGGACAGTACAGCCCTTAGTGCTTGCAAAAGACACTCAAGTAAGCACTAGTGAGCTATCATCTAAGGAATGAGTCTAAGAGAGCACACTTGCACATGTTGCATCAGCAGTCAGGCAAATGGACTGGTGGCTGCAAGTGCAGTGCAGCCTCAGTTTCCATGTGCACTGATGGTGTTTAAACTGTAAGGAGAACCCCTGCTGCTTCCTCTCTCATCCCAATTGCAGAGGATCCAGTTCTGGCAGGAAACAAATGGTTAGAAGAGTAGAGTATACAGCCGCATTTGGAACAACTGGAACTTTTCTGGAAAGGCTGATCCAGCGACTGCTAATTTGACAGAATGCTGAATTCTTTGTGCATGCAAGCTCCCCCAATTTAGCTGCACAAGAAATGTAAGATAAGACCTTTTCTCTGCAACGTATTACAGAAGAAAAACCTACCCTACCATACAGTATATTGTAAATCTCTTGGCTATATAAGTAAGAATCATATTTTGAAGTACGATAGAATGCACAGGTATGGTGTGCTACATTTTTTTAAAAAGTAATGAATTTTATGCCTGCACGTTTCTGTTCCTTTGTCTATTTTTAATTCAAATATGTGAAAGCTTTTTTAATACAGACTCCCAGGTGTCAGTTGCTGCCTGGAGTTCCTTTTCTTTTCTCTATTGTTCTCTTAATTGTTACTTCAAAACAATTAGCTGGGCATTCAAATGCAAATGAATGCAAATGTACAGGGGATTGGGTGTGAGAGAAAACCACCATTCGTTAATTTCCACTTCAAGGTCTGCTGGTAGGAACAGCAAAATTGCTTAACAATGTATTTTTCCCTGGGCAGTAAAGGGTGAACTCATGAAGAATCCAACCATCCTGCTGGCTCTGCAATTGTTAAGATTCTGCTGTGTTACTTGGTGAGATTTTTTGAGGGTTTTATTTTTGTTATAGTGGTTGTGCTTAACCTCTCTCTTTATTTATCCCCTTCTTGCTCATTCGTGCCCAAGGACATGCCTAAATAAGTTGGGTGCATCCCTGATTGAGATATGATATGAAATAAAATAAATAAATAATAATATGATCCATCAGGAGATAAACACCCCCTCACCAGTAAGAATGTCTCATGCCTCAAACAAAACATAACTTTTATAATTTATTTTAAAAGCGTGCCTTATTGCATTTATGCCACAGAAGAAAAGACATGCTGACTGATGTGTTGAGACTATGAATGAATTCTAGAGAGATTTTCTCAGTTGTTAAGATAAATCTGATCTCTTTCGGAGCAATTGCAGTCTATTGTGTAAATCTGCATTACTATTTTAGGCTGTGCATAGTAAAACTCTTTATGAAAAGCAGTTGGTTACTCAGCATTCAAAATTGCTTTTCAAAGATTAATACCTTAGCTTTTCACATCTAATTAATACATCGGAAGCAGTTATAGGACCAAATCCTGCAATCTTCACCCAGGAAAAATTCGTAGGACTGAGAACCAAAGTGTATCCTAATCAGAAATTCCCTTCTCAGAGCAGGAAAATTCCATTCTTCAGCTATGGATTTCCTATCCACCAGTTTGCTTACAGGAGGCATAACTTCCAAAAGGCATTTCTGATATAGTGGGGAGCATATCTCTCAAATGTTGAGAAACATCATTAATTTTAACCCCAAAGTTACCCTCTCACTCTTATTGTTGAAAATTGAGCAGAAATAAAGGACCACAAAACTAGATTCTTGGGGCAATGCCCCTCTTTTGGGGGGTGATTATATGTAGCATAGTGGGGTCCTGGTCCATGACGGTGTTGCCCAGTGGTTAGGACAGTAGCAAAGGACTTGGGAAACCTGGGTCAATTCCCTGCTTTTCCATAGACTTTCTTTGCGGCCTTGGCCAAGTCACCTGTTTCCCTCTGTGCCTATGTTCACCACCTGAAAAATGAGGAAATTAGTACTTCTCTACCTTAGAGGGATGTTGAATGAATCCCATAGAATGTTAATTTTACTGTATGTCTATTTCATTTGTTTCCTTCATTTGGGGTCTTTGTCACACATTGTGTCCTACTTTGGGGCGTTTCTGAGCTGAGTGATGTGGCTGGGAGATATGCTTTTAGCATGTGGGTTAAATCCTATACATCTGTAGAAGGGAAGGAGGAAAGAGAAAAGAGGAAGGCAACTCCTTGTCTTTGATGAGCACACAGTTCCCTCGCAGCGAGGAAGGGGACACAATCAGCATAATCTTTGGTGGCCATTCCCATGGCACCATGCTTGAAACTACATGGTCTTTCAGAGGTTTCTGGGTTCTCAGGAGGATGATTCGCTTGTGCACAATTTCCCGCTTTCTGTGTGTCCCCACCATGTTGGCCAATACTTCATTTAAATTAGTGCCCTCTTTTCCCAAGGAGGACATCCCTTTGTAATGACTTGATCCCAAACAAAGACTTCAGGATTTGGTCCACAGCTAATATACAAATGTCAGAAAGGGCCTTTAATCATAACGGTTCTATTTCCCCCTTGCTTAAAACCTGCAGAAATTAAAATATTTGTCTTCATTATGACACAAGCACCTGAGGAAGCTTGGAAGGTACTGAATGTATCTTCTTATGCGAGGAATAAATGTCTCATCCCAACAGTCAGTGCCCTTATTGAAACCTATTCATACTTCACCAACCAATATATTTTATCTTCATATACGGCTGAAGATTTAATGGGATTTAAAAAGGCAAATAAAAATACATCTATCTTCCAATAATTACAAAAGAGGTTATTATTAGCCAGTGAAGTAATACTAAAGCAGACTGAAGTGCAGGAAAGGGGAAAAGATTTCAATAGCTAAGTATATTAAGCAAGTATTTAAAAAGATAAGCATGTTATATCCTACAGTTCTTAGAATGTTTTTGTCATAAACAAGTTGTTTCAGATCTTTTCCCTTTTCTTTTATATGGCTGAAGTGGTTTCAGCTTTAAGATATGAAGAATATTTCTAAATAGGAATGAAGGTGATGAGTAAATATACTTGAAGATCTCACTTTGGTACAGTGCTGTGTCAGAGTTGCTGTGGTAACAGAATTAAAAGTTGGGTTTGGTAAAAAATTAAAAGTACCTGGCCTCCATTTGTTCATGTTCATTATTATCACTGGTTTCAGAGTAGCAGCCGTGTTAGTCTGTATTTGCAAAAAGAAAAGGAGTACTTGTGGCACCTTAGAGACTAACAAATTTGTCTCTAAGGTGCCACAAGTTCTCCTTTTCTTATTATTATCACAGTGACTTGCATGCACAGGTGGTAGAACTAGCCCTCATGTATGTAGCTATATAACAGTAAGGTTGTTTCCTATGTACTGTACCTTTAAAATTAAGTGGGCACCCTAACCTGTCTATAGATCACTCCCTGCGAGTTCATTCTGGCCATCTGCTGTTGTTGAGCATCACACACTGTATATGCACTTTGAGGCTTTATATTCATCCTTTCTTTGTAGGTTCTCTTAATCTAAAAAGAGAAAAGCCATTAAGACTGAAACTCTATCCTCAGTCCAGTAACTCCTTTAAATTTTGTCTCCTACTTTCACAAACATCTTCACACTTTCTTCCATGTCGTCCCTTGTGCTTGGAACTCTGCCTCCAAACCGTTTCACTGAGCCACCTTCATTCAAATCCCTCTTCCAAACTAATTTCTGCGGCAAAGCCTCTGAAAAGTGCCTTACTAACCGTGTGAGCAACCATCTGCTCTCAGCATTGTCACCCTTCTCCTAACTCTGCTGACCCCTATGCACCAACACTATTTGTGTGTGTGTGTGTGTATGTATTTACACACACACAAAGACACACACACGCAGGTCATAAATTCATGTGCAGGTCTTTGTGCTCAGGCAAAGCTCAGCAGGTGTAAATGGAAGCCAGCTTGAGGCCTCTCTGAAAACTTTGTCCTGAGTGTGGACTCCCCTCCCTCCTTCTAAGCCTGAGCCTGAGCTGCTGGAACTTAAACAGAGGATGTGCCGTTGTTGTGTCCTGAACACTGAATAATCACTCTGTCCCTTCACCTCCCCACTCATTCTGCACTTGTGGCTGATTTACAGAGATTGACTGTGTTCAGGGCCAGTTTTAGGCATAGATAGACAGACAGTTGTCTAGGGTTGGACCATGGGCTCTTTGTTGCTGTTCTCGGTGTTCTGCAGCGGTGAAGGGAAGCGTAAGCAAAAGTCTTCTTGTCCCTCGGGCTGAAGAGCTAGAACTCTCTTCTCTATTGCACTCTGATACTAGGACCTGGAACAGTGGCTCCTCATGTGTGTCCAGCTAGCAAATTTCATCAGGCTCTGAGGTTAAGGAGCGTGTGTGTGTGTGTGTGTGTGTGTGTGTGTGTGCACATGCACACCTGCATGCTATTATAAGGTGCTCACAATGTATGGGGAATGGCTCTCTTTTAGAGTTGGGGAACCAATATATCAATACTGGCAACAGACAGAGTTTTGCATAAGACTAGACTCTTGGAGGCAGGTAGCTGTGATGCAGCTCCTGATGAGTAAAAAGGACCGGTAATAATTTAAAAAGCGAAAGCATTCCTGTGCATCAAAGCTATGGATGTAACATAATATATATCTAACACATTTTATGCAGTAAAGATAAATAGAAAGAACACAAATGTGTAATCCCATCACCAACATCAAAGCATGCAGATTTCAGAAAGAGAAACATGATTAGGATGTGATTCAAGATATAAAGCTTTTCACATCTCAGCAAAATTCATATATATATTCTCTTGCGCAATACAGTTTGTGTAGCTCAGATCTCTGTCTTTAGTACGTTCCAGTATCCTTCCTTTTATGTCTGGCACTCCCCATTCAGATTTTTTTTAAAAGATAAAATCCCCCCAGCCTTTCTTCTTGATAATCCTTTCATTTCCCCCCCCTTATCTCTTTCTTTGCCTTCATTGTTTGATTGTGCCACTTACACAGGCCTTTACACAAGGTTAGTCAAATTAAACATTAGCTAGCTCAATAGGTAGCTGGATAACTTCTCTTGCTTGCTACTAAGATAAACATCCAGACACTGGATGTTGGAGTTTTCTTCTTTTCCACCTTCATTGTTTCAAGGGGCAGTTTTTGAGGAGCAGGTGACCCATTTTCTTGAATATTCCTTAGGAGGAGTTTGCCTTTATAATACTTTGTGATAAACACTTCTCTGTTCTAAAAACATGCGGTAGCAGCGGTTAGTTTTATAGTGCATCATCTTGATTTGGATATGGCTCTTGTGGAGTGTTTAATATTCTTGCTTTGACTAGTTACTGCTGCCATTGTGTATCTGGAGATTTCGTAATCCCCTGGTACACTGTGAGGTAGAGACTCCAGAATGTACTCCACGAATCAGAGCAGCAGGACTGAACAGAGGAACTACTGCAGATCCCACAGCTCCACAAGACTTCAGCTGCTAGAATGCAAGACAGGGATGGACCATAAATTCCAGAACTTGGATAGGATGCGTGGCTTACAAAGAGAGAGGCCTCACATGGCCATTTTCTTTGCATTTAAGGTCTAAGCTGGAACAATAATCCTTTTTCAGTTTGCTCAGTATGAGTTTTCACTTCATTATGGAGCTTAATAATGGAGCTCATGGTTGGGGGGGGGCATTGGCAAGCCCTGTGTGTATAAGTTGGAATGGTGATACCTGCACTAAACTAGGCTATTGCCATTGCTCTTTGCCCTTCTGTTTCGTAAATGATACAACAGTCACCCTTAAAAACAAGCCAGCCCTTGCAGTGTTGCCAACTCTTGACATTTTTCATGAGTAAGGAGATTTTGTCTGGGGCTGGAGCCAGTCTCATGATGACATGAGATGCCCCAGCCCTTTAGCAAATATAAGCCATCTGGCTGGTTGCCTGCTCCACTTACCCACCCTCAGGGCAGAACAACCAATCAGAGCTGCTATAGGAAAAGGTCTCTCTCCTCCACCCTTCTCCTCAGCAACCCAAAGCTGTTCTCAAAGGAGGAGAGGTGGAAAGAGGGAGCGAAAAATTCCATGAGCTCTAGGCACCTCTGAGGCTCCTTCATCCCCTCCAGGAGCAAGGGGTGCAGGATGGTACCTTTACTCCTCCCGCCTCCCTGCAGCACCTGGCCTGGGAGCGGGCAGAACATGGAGAAGAGCTACTGAAACTACCTCTCCTAGCCTGGAAAGGGCAGAGGGAACCCCTCTGTAGTCTCCAGGCCTGGGAGAGGACGGATAAGAGCTCCAGGAGGAGTAGAGGAGAGGCTGAGCTGAAGGGGGCTGAACTGAAGGGGTAGAGCAAAATTTATTGCTAGGTAGGGGATGGTCCACTGTCAGGGGGTCAGAGATCCTGCAGCAGGAGGCAAAGTCACTTTACCCAATACATTCAGAAGAGTTGGCAACATAAATTTTCTCTCAGACACACTGAGGATGGGCGGGGGAAGTTAAAATATCAGAAGACAGGCCAAAGAACACAATATAATCTCGGAGTTTTGGGGCCAATCTCATGATTTTTTGGGGGGCCTGACTCATTATTTTTGAACTCTTGAGGTTGTCAATACTGCAACTGCCTTACTACATGTAATAAATAGATAGATATCTAATTAATGCTCCCTTCCTATTTCTAGCACTGCCTAGGTAAAAGGAATAACAGAAAATACTGGGAAAATAGAGGTAATATCCAATTATCTATATCCAATTGGTAAGATTTTAAGATCTGCCACTATGTGTTCACTTCCACGTTTACACACACACACACACACACAAAGACTAGGGGCTTTAAAAGAGGATGTTTTGCTACAGTTAGCTTGACTACATTTTCTGGAAGGTCACCTCAAGATGCCATCTAGTTCTGCCCCCTGTACCAAGACAGGACTAAATATATATAATCCCTAACAGGTGTTTGTCCAACCTGTTCTTCGAAATCTCCAGTGAGGGGATTCCACAACCTCTCTTAGTAACTAATTCCAGTATTTAACTATCCTTATAAGTTTTTTCTAATATGTAACCTATATCGCCCTTGCTGCAGAGAGCAAGTCGATTACTTCCTGTCCTACTTTTGTGGACATGGAGAACAATTGCTCACCATCCAAATTTTAATCCTACTTAACTAGTTTACAAGTACAGCAAGTCCCTGGGATGGACTCTGTCCTTACCAGACCCTGTCCCTTCAGCTGTGAGCAATCAATAAAGCTTGCTGACATCATTTGGACATTAGACCTCTCTGATGAGTAGTGACTGGCTACAGCAAGGCAGCCAGTCACATATAGGCTTTTTTGCAATGGATTTTTCACAGTTCTGAATGACTGACCTGAAGTGCCAACAAATTGCTGCCAGCAAACGCAATCAGATAAACAAATCTGCCTTCCACCCTCCAGCTCCGATGGCTCCTAGCCCAAAGAAAGGTGGCTGGGGACAGTTAGTACTGCCAGGGCAGGGACGTTGGCTACTGTAGCTCACTAATGAGCTTTTATGTGCTGTAGTTGGAGTTTTGTGTTGGCATATTCTCTAATTATTCTCTTTAAACCTGTCCTGTCTCTTGCCATCTAGCCATTGTGAATGTATGCACTGGTAGTACAGTAATGCTTGTCTTACACGTTTGCACCCTGGACCGTTCCCGGGGTCAGCTGGCTGTTTGAATGTGGTTTCCATTGAAGCTGTAGGTTGTCTGAGTGGAGTGGGGGATGGAGTCTCTTCATACTGATTCCAGTAGGCATTAGGAACAGAAACTCGTGCCTTTTTTTCCCTCTGCTAACTACTAATTGGGGTAATCTAACCTGGTGCTAGTCTGAATGGTCCTTTTCTGTCACACTCACTCTACTCAGAGTAATGCACCCTTCAATTAGTTATGGACCATTTCTCCCATCACAAGCTACTCTTTTCTCAATATTATTTAACAGGGTAATGTTAATTGCTTACAGATTATGCTTTTCTGTCCACAATGCTCCCATTAAGGTCTCCTGCTTTGGACTCTCTTACAAAGTTCCCTGGAACTTGCTAATCCATTAGACCACTCAACAGACTCTAGTTTAGATTATGAAGCACTTTGAGAGAGACTCACCCCTTCAGTGCCCCTGGCTCTCTTTCGGTGCCACAAGTACTCCTTTTCTTTTTGCGAATACAGACTAACACGGCTGTTACTCTGAAACTCATCTATTTTAGTGATTCTCTGATTCTTTCATCTTGTTTTTGCCTCCCTCACCTAGCTATCCTGATTTATCTTCCCTGTTCTGTCTCCCTGCTTTCTCTCTTCCTCAGCTCCATCAAAACATATTGCCTACTGACCATGAGCATTGCCCTTCCCCATATTTTTCCATTTCTTTCTTCTCATTTAGATGTAGATTTCCCAAGCCAGTTCTTCCTCCTACATCTGCTCTGTGCCATGTACAACAGCCCTCCTCAATATCTTTAACTAACCCTCCTTCACCATTCCTTCTCCTACTCTTGCTTCCCATTCTACTCAGTTCCTACCACCAACCTACCATTTCTTTTTTTCACTACATCTAACCAACAAGATCTCAACCCCCAACCATTATCCTTCCACACAGTTACATCTGGTTTATCTCGTGTGGCCCCTATTGTTTCTAAAAATCTGTCCTGCTGGCACATTACAGTCCTTTAGAAATCAACTACCCTCTACTCAGCCCTATGACACATTCTGCCTAACTCGAGCTTCACCATGCAGTGGAAGAGCAAAAAGACTGTGTAATGATAAAGCAGACCTTTGTTAAATAGAATATTTCTGCATCCGTCCTATTCCGGGCAAAATTTAGATTAATCCACAGTGCTACATCTTTCATGGTCTGGGGCACAGTGCCAGCCTTTCAACTGCTGCAGAAGACAAGAACGAAGAGCGAAGATAAGGAGTCGTAGTGTAGAAGAGAGGAGGGAGAGAGAGGTGGGAAAATATTTTGTATTCCTGGAATGACTGTGACACAATCATAATAATTCTGAAATAATTATATTTGTTATCAGTCAACATAATTTCCTGCCGTTCTCCACACAACATCATTTTCCTTTCCTAACAGTCAGTCTGAACAAACGGTTCTGTCCTTGTTATTATTTTAGCACGGAGCAGAGTAATGTTGGTTGAGCAAATAGTGTAAACACACGGCTATCACTTAAAAATGCCAAAAGATGATATGCAACTTTTTTCTATTGCTTTTCGACAGGGGGCAACCACACCTGGTAACAATGAATATTTTCCTAACATTTTGCCCACAAAGTTGTGGTTTTGTCTTATAATATTGGACTGCAATATTGCTGTAACACCAAGTCTATTCTGTTTAGGCTACTACACAGAGTCCATTACTTTCATGTCTGAGCACACAAGAGAATTAATATTCAGTGCATTAAATAATATCAGACAAACCCAGTATCATGCTGTAGGCTAACAACGTGTAATAACATATTTAAAATAACGATGGATTTTAGCCTATGATTTATGAAAAGGAAACATATTTACCCCCTTTTTCTCCCATGGGGCACAAAGAGGTAAATTTCACTTCTCTCCACCAGAAAGCCCCACTGTTTTCCAGTGGGATTCACCTAAGAGAAAGTAGGTGATGTCATCACCCCCAATTTCCCATTGGAGTTCGGCCAGTGGGGACAGCAGCTGTAGCTTGTGCTGTGGGCTCCATAGGAATTCTGACAGCAGGGGACACACTACATCAATATATTCCCTGGCTGCCATGGTCGTGCCACTTCTCAGATGGGGACACACAATTTTTTGAGTTCCATATTGTGCAGTGTCAAATTATCCCCAGTGGTCTTTCTATTACTAGAAGCCCCACAGCTTGACTTAAACTAACAGAAGCTCACACAAACCAGGAATAAGTCTGGCCCAGTTGTCTACTTTCTTGTTAAAGTCACTGTCTGATATATCAAGCCAAACTCAGTTCTGGTGGAAGGAGATCCAGATCTCATTGACTTCACTGGGAGCTGCACTCCCTTCCTCCAGAGTTGCATTTGGCTCCTTGTGTTTCATGATACTGCTGTATAATAATGAGACTACTTAACAGTTGCTGTGCTCTTTACCCATTGTCTCAAGTAACAGATAATTCATTTCACATATAAATATGAGGAAATCAAAATGGAGTCTAAGAAACTTTAGTAGCTTGCATGGGAACCAAGAAGTGGGAAAGCAGGTGTGGTAGATATAGAAACTTAATAGGAGAAATAACTTGTTAGGCCATTTGTCCATTCTTGTTCTAAGGCAAGACCAACCGGGCTCTACAATGTATTCTGATACTACTGCCTATCGTACTGACCCATATTGTCTTATTGTTTCCTTGTATCCCCCTATCTGTCTCTATCTATTTGTTGTCTCTTGTCTTATATTTAGATTGAGAGCTCCTTGGGGCAATGACTTGGGTTTTTTGTTTGTGTTTGTACAGTGCCTAGCACAATGAGATCCTGATCCATAACTAGGACTCCTAGGCATTACAACAGTACAAATACTACTAACGAATAATAAATAATAATATTTTATCCAGTTCAGTTTTAAATTGACTTCAGAGAAAGTACCTAACATATTATTGATGCCACACAAATAGTAATATTGCAAGGAGGTTTCGAGTACAGTGAGCTTTAGCTCATGAAGGCTTATGCTCAAATAAATTTGTTAGTCTCTAAGGTGCCAAAAGTACTCCTTTTCTTTTTCCAAATACAGACTAACACGGCTGCTACTCTGAAACAAGGGTTTCTGTTAGATGTGGACTTATTCAATATCTTTATTCATGTTGTGGGAGTGGGGAATGTTGATTAAATGTACAGGTGATATTAAATTGAAGGCAAATACTAATGAGGGCAAATTACACAATAGAATCTTTAGAAGTCGGAAATATGGAAAGTAGCAAAATGAGATTCAGCTTGCAAAAAAGTCAGCTGGAAATAACAGCCTAACCAGACTAGTGGATGCCCCTTACTTATGGCTATGCAAGATTTGGCTTGGACAGCCTAAAGGGAAAACTACAGCTACAGTATGTCCCACAACTGCAGCATCATACAGTCTTCCATCAAAATTGACTGAATTGGAGTGTTTGACAACAACAAAACAACAACAACAAAAGAGGAGGTAATATTAATGGAGGCTACCATGTATTAACAAAAGGGAAGGAAGTTTGATTCCCTGAGGAGAAGAACATTTCTATCATTTATTCCAATGGGAAAAGCTGTTAATTCTGAAGTAAGTCCATACATTTCAACATGTATTTTAAATGTTTTTTTAAGGTTTAAATGGTTTTAGGGTGTGGTTTTTAAATTGATTTTATTTACTTTGCAAGCACTGGGGTTTGGGATTTCTAGAGGAAACTATATAATTTGACTCCCCAGTGCTCCTGTGAGCCCTTTGGACATTCCTCTGTATTCTCTCTTTCCCCCATCATGGCTCAGAGGAGTGCACAGGAGAGGTTTCCATGCCAGCCAACTTCTCTCTCTTTATTCTTATTCCAAAATCACATTGACAAGAACAAGGAAAGTTTTTAAAGCGGGGATGAGAACTGAAAACAAGCTAATAGGAAAGAGTTTGCTGCTATCCAGATTTGCTGCCTTTTAACAGGGACATAGCTACTTCCAGGAAGTAATCATAGAGGTATCCACTATCAGAAAGCTTTACATTTAAAGGGTATTTCTTTAACAATTATTGCTTATATCTATATATAGATATAGATATAGATATCTATAAACATGTATTACATTTTCTGTATGTGTTTATCTATCTATCTATGTCTATCTATAACTGGATATAGATGTAGATGTGCATGTGCATGTGTATTGTAATAAAATGGTTGAGTACAAAAACTCTGGCATTTTCTACAAATGATACACTAATATCAGGCTTTTAAATATTTTATCAAGCAATGGGCATTTCACTTAGGGGCTGATTTCCAGAGATACTGAACACCCATCACTCCAGTCAAAGCCTTTGGGACTGGGGAAGAGTCAGCATCTCTAAAATCTGGCCCTTAGTCCCATCAGTTGTGAATCACAGGGCATCCAGTGAATCTGAACATCAGCGAATTTAAAACAGAGTCAGAGGAAGTGCTTTTTCTGCAGTGTATAGTCAATCAGTGGTGGAATCACTGCCACAGAAATCGCCAAGGTAAGCTATTTGGGAGGATTAAAAAAGGATTAGGTGTCTATATGAACAGGAACAACATTTGCAGTTTTGTAGCTATGCTACCAAGGCTGAAAAGTTACACAGGTGATGAAGCCTCAAGCTTCAGAGTTTAAACTGACAACCCATGGGGTGAGTAAGGAATTGTTGCCTCCACGTTCAACAACTGCCCAGGGGTATTATTGTTCTTTTCTGACTATGGGGTTTAGGGGCATTGTAAGAGGCATGATACTGGATAGATGAACTAATGATGTCTCCTAGTATGGCAAAGCCTATATTTCTGTGACTGCAAATTTGTTCTAGCTGTGATACTTTTGGAATAGATCTTTTCCGAGGGAACAGCCTGTGAGTTAGTTGTATGGAGAGAAAGAAAATTTGCGACAATGCCCAGGATGATGAATTTGCTCTTTTCCTGTTTGCTTGGTATGCCCTACTGTGAATAATACATTCTTTGTTACTGAGCAAGATCAATTCAATGGACACATGAAGCAGGAGAAGCTTCCTCCCACACAAGAGATATCAAAACTCTTAAAGCTCTGTCTACAATCAAGTGAACTAGCTGTGGTGCCCACAGGGCCAAAGCTAAGATTCACAGGGCCAGGAGAAGATGCCAAAGCAGTGCCCCATGTGGCTGCCACAGTGTCCTTCCTTCAGCCCTCCCCAAAGGGCTTGCCCTTATTGCATTTGTGCCCCCTCACTTATACCTTTATGTTTCTATTTAACTCTAATCTGGTCAGAAAACTGGTTTGCCCACACACCACTGCCGCCTACCCACACACATCCAGCCCTCCATGCTCTGCTTACTCAGCTAGGCACAAGCACACATATACTCACCCATCCCAATGAACATCCACTAGGCCACCCATACTCTCAGCCAGGCACCAAGACACAATCACTTTCTTATTCCTCGGGGTGCTGCTAAGCCTGTGCCTGAAGAGTGTCTTCTCCTCCTGATTCCCCTTAGGCTTCAGGAGGAGCCTTTCCACTGAGTGGAGACAGGGGTGAAACAGGGCCCTCTCCAGGCATTATCACAGGAGAGATGGGGCTCAGAAGAGGCCTTATGGGGATCAGCTGATGGTGAGGGAAGGAGAACTTCAGGCTCCATGCAGCAACACTCAATTACTTTCTGGTGGCCAGGAGGAACGGTGTTGTGCATCTGTTCATCTCAGCAGTGCTTGGTGGCAGCATCACAGGCCTGACAACGGCACAGTCTGGGACAACTGCCCTGGCTGGCCTGACATGCCCCTAGCCTGCAGAGGCCAACCCAAAAGAAATCATGCTATTTTGTCTCTGTCGTACACAGTCTATTGGATTCAATGTTTTCACTTTACAGAGATGGCTGCCTCTTCCTGTCGACTTTTGTGGCCCCCACCGCCATAGCATCAGAGCTCCACCCATGTATGTAAGAATAGGAATTGATATTGACTGCATTTGTGAGGTGACCACAACATATATGCAGCAAAGAGTTCTGTGGCACCTTTATAGACTAACAAAAGTATTGGAGCATAAGCTTTCATGGGTGAATAGCCACTTCATCGGATGCATATCTTTGCCGCTTTTACAGATCCAGACTAACATGGCTACCCCTCTGATACTTAACATGTATGCAGACATTCCTGAAGCAGCAAAAGCAGCCATTTATGGACAAAACATTTCAGCTAGTTTGGCAAATCCCACTCATTTACATTCACTAACTGCTACATAGTCTACCCCTCAACAGATAGACCATGAGGGGCCGCCTTAGAAAAAAGCAGGTTTGTAATCTGTCTGATTGTGCTATTTCAGTAATACCTAATGTAGATAATAAACCATGTATTCACTGGTGAACTGTAAACCACAGGTTCAAAAGTCCGTTGCTGATTTCAGAGGGTGCGCCGAGTGACAAACAGTCAAAACCAAAACTCATGCGAAGAAGAAAACTCACTCAAACTGAGATAGCATGACCCAGCGGAGATGATAGATCTGTGATGATTTAAAGCAGCAATTTAGAATTAAAGTCTCCGTTTAGCCACGAATCCTCTGGAAGGATGTGATACCATGCACCTGTAGTTTTGAGATAGATGCAGGAAATTTTAAAAGTTGCTAAGTAAGAGGTTACTGACAGTTTGCAGGAGGAGCAGTGATGGCTAAGCCTCTAGAAACCTGAAGGGATGCCAGTATGATTGGATTTTAGGAAAGGAAAGAATTGCTAAGGCAACAAAGTACACTCTTCTAAATGAGAAATCAAGGAGCACCCTCACTAGAGGCTTATCTTTGATATATACACACACATACACACTATATGCTAGCTACCAGTTCCCTGGAAGCTCTTGATAATTTAAGATAACTTTTTATAATGCACCTTGCTGTAGCATGCAAATTACATAGTCTTGCGTAGAACTGTATTATACAACAGAGCAAGAATAGTTTGAACTGAAATTAATGGACAGTATTAATATTAATGCCCAGGTACTTAAGCATTCATTTTGGTTTGATTGACTGATCCTATTTTCTTCCTGTTTTATGTTACCAAAATAATAATAATAAAAAAATAAATAAAATACTACTACTACTAATTTAATTAACAAGAAGCAAATTCACTCTGAATGCCACAATATGTAGGCTCAATCTAGGACACAATATAGTTCATTTTGATTTTTGAAAATCAAATAGCACCATTACACTTGCATATTAAAACATATATACACACATTCACACATAAACTGCTGCTTCAAGTGGCAAATAATATATCTACTGCCAACGTAACGGCCATTGAGAAGACAAGAGAAGTGATTTTCAATTGGCTAAAAAAAATTAGTTCATATACTGTTTCCTAATCAGTATATATATTGGTTCGCTAAGTCTGTGTACGCTATTTCAGGGTAAATTATCACACCAAACTCTTTGCTCTTCTAGTTGCAAATTAAGCTGTCATTCACAAACTCATAAAAGAGGTGAACCATTGCTAACTCTAAGAACAAACACACACAGCCATTTTATATTTTAAAATGTCTTTTTTATACGTATACACTTAATCTTTTCATGATTCTTTACCTATACCTTGGTCTCAATTTTATATTAATTTAATTAAGTACTGAAATTTAGGGGCATGCTAAATGATAATTATCTGTGCATGGTGTAAGTACTAGATCAAGACTATGGGCTTCACCGCTGCATTAATCCAGTATTTGAAAAGCAATTGAAATCAATAGTGTTACACTGGCATAAAACTGGAATAAAACAATAGTGAATCAAATCTCTCCCTCTCCCTCTCTTTTCAGTCATCCAATAGCTTAAGTTTTTGAAAATGGTTTGGACCTTTTCAAATTTACCCTGTGTGAATTTTAGTGGTTTTCATGTGTTTTTGTTAGGTTGTTTCCCCACTCCCATTCCTGTTAAGTATTGTTTCTTAACTAAATAGTAGGGCACGTGGAATTTGCTACCATGATGCTAATATGCTTCTGCTGATCAGACATCAGGGTCCATTTTGTGCCAGATCCTTCGCTGGTGTAATTTGGTGTAGCTCCATGAAGATCTGGCCCTTTGGGTCTGGAATAGGTGCTATTTTTCCACTGAAGACTCAAAAGGGCTCCTGAACCTCAGCTTTCTACATATTATTCTATTTTGCTGCCATCTCTGTTTCTCCCCACATTGTTCCCCAATATACATGTGCATAATCCCCATGTTCACTTTAGATTAGCAATTTTATAGATGCTTTTCCTGCTTGGACTATGAGACCCAAATACACCTGTCTCATAAAAGAAATGCTGATTCTGGAAAGACTAATTCATTCATGAAAGAAATGTCAACTCATTATTCCTATACTATAGGGGCCAGATAGTAGCTTGCCCTGCACGCCAACCCAGGGAAGTAAAGGGACGTGACTGACTCCTCAAGTGGCAGCTACCCCTAAGGTGGGTAGTTGCAGTGGAGGGTAGGGAAAGCACCCTCTGCAGAGCCACTACTCCCTTTTCCTGTGAAGGTGGAAGAGGAGTGGGCAAAAGAGGGCACAGAGTAGCAGAGCCTTGGCTCTTCTCCTCCAACCCACTGGACAGAGCAGCTGTACTGGGCGGCCTAGGTGTGGGGCTGGTGCAGGAAGCAGAAAGTGGGTCTCTGAGCTACAGTCTGGATTCTGGGCTGCTCCAGGGAAGTGCAACAGCTTGTTGTCTCAGACACGAAACTTGTGGCCCAGCCACAGAATAGCCTCAATTTGTACCTTTGCCCCTGAGCTGTGTGGATTTAAAAAATGCTGATCCACAGATACAGAATAGACAAACAGTGCACATGGCTCGGCAGTTTGTAACTGAAACGTGTGGTTAATGGTTTGTGAGAAGTTCTGATATAATGACATTTGGTTTTGCTTTAAATTGGAACGAAACCAAACTTTTCAAGATTGCTCCCGAACTGGAAATCTCCTCCAAATGTCATTTCACAAACGCCGATATGTGTTTTGTTCTGAAATGAAATAAGCTTTCCAGACCTGCAGCTGCTGAGTGAAATTGACATTCTTGTCAAAAAAGTCTATTGCAGTCACAGCTGTGGCGGCTCCCAGGTCTGCGTCTCAGGGCAGCCCAAGGAGCCAGCTGGCCTCAGAGTCTGGAAGCCCAGGCTGGCGTCCCTAGCCCAGGGCAGTTCACATGGTGGGGCTGCCCTGGAGACACAGATGCTGGACAGTCAGGCTGCCCAGCCCAAGGGCAGACCACACAGTGTGGCTGCCCCAGAGCCCTGGACCGTGAAAGTCTGGGCTTCCAGTAGTCCAACAGGTGAGCTGGTAAGGAACCATCAGAAACCTGCCTATGATTTGAAGGAAGTTCATCGAGCCTGATCTGTTTTTGTGAGACATTTTAAGTTAAACAAACTGGCATTTTCTGATTAAACTTAGTTTTATTGGAGAATTTTCTGATCCACTCTAGTTTATAATTCTCAGGAATGAAGGAAGTGGCAAAAGGTGTACACAAGCAGCAGCATATGTTGGAATGAGATAGAGTTCTCTCCAGATGGATATTTTCTGTGACCAGAATGTTGTATATGCTATTTTTGCTTTGTTGAATAGGTAAACATAAGAACATAAGACTGGCCATACTGGGTTTGAAACCAATTCCATCTAGACCAGTATCCTGTCTTCTGACCGTGGCCAATGCCAGATTCTTTAGAGGGAATGAACAGAACAAATAATCCTCAGATGATTCATCCCCTGTCGTCCAGTACCAGCTTCTGACAGTCAGAGGCTTAGGGACACTCAGAGCATGCGCCATCTTGGCTAATAGCCATTGATGGATGTATCCTTCATGAATTTATCTATTTTTTAAAATCCAGTTATAGTTTTGGCTTTCACAACATCCCCTGGCAACAAGCTCCACAGGTTGACTCTGTGTTGTGTGAAGAAGTACTTCCTTATGTTAGTTTTAAACCTGCTGTCTATTAATTTCATTGGGTGACCCCTGGTTCTTGTGTTATATGAAGGGATAAATAACACTTCCTTATTCACTTTCTCCACATCATTCATGATTACATAGACCTCTGTCAAATCCCCCCATTACCTTAATCATTTTGTTGCCTTCTCTGTACCTTTTCCATTTCAAATGTTGTTTTTTGAGATAAGTCAACCAGAACTGCATGAATTATTCCAGGTGTGGCTGTACCACAGATTGATATAGTGAGATTGTGATATTTACTGTCTTATTATCTGTCCCTGTTCTAATGGTTCCTTACATTCTGTTAGCTCTTTTGGCTGCAGCTGCACACTGAGCGGATATTTTCAGAGAACTATCCACAATGACTCCATGATCTAGTCCTTGAGTGGTAACAGCTCATTTAGACCCCATCATTTTATATGTATAATTGAGATTATATTTTCCCATGTGCATTACTTTGTATTTGCCAACAGTGAATTTCATCTGCCATTTTGTTGCCCAGTCACCCAGTTTTGAGAAATCCTTTTGTTGCTCTTTGCAGTCTGCTTTAGACTTAACTATCTTGAATAATTTTGTATTGTCTGCAAACTTTGTCACCTCCCTGTTTTCCAGATCATTTATGAATATGTTGAATAGGACATGTCCCAGTATAGATCCCTGGAGGACACCACTATTTACCTTTCTCCTTCTGAATACTGACCATTTATCCTACCCTTTGTTTCCTGTCTTTTAACTAGTTACTGACCCATGAGATTACTGACCCTTTTATCCTAGAACTGCTTAGTTTCCTCTAAAGCCTTAGTTGAGAGACCTTGTCAAAGGCTTTCTGAAAGGCACAGTATCAGATCACTTTGGCAATAGTTCTTTGTGTAGATTCCCATTATTTTTATAAAGTTGACAGAGCTCTGACCAATAGCTTACCTCACAATAATAACTAGCTCTCATTAAGCACTTTTCATCCATACTTCTCAAAGCACTTTACAAAGGAGGCAGGTAACACCAGTCTCATTTTACAGATGGGGACACTGAGAACCATGTGATGTGACTTCCTACGTTGACACAGCAGGCCAATGGCAGAGCTGGGATTAGAACCCATGTCTGTTAAGTCATAGTTCAGTCTATCCAGTATGCAACACTGCCCTCACCACATTAATATTTCCAAACTTCATCAGCCACTTCAAGATTGTCATTACTGGGCAGAAATTTTATCAGGAATCATAACTACATACAAACAGATTTAGATTTCAGAGCCGACCGGGAATTTAGCTACAGTACTCCTAATTGGTGTTAATAATAACTCAGTGGCAGTGCTTTGAAAATCTTGCTCATAGCCTAGAATGTGCCTCATAAAACCAACTCCAAAAAGTTTACATATGTATTTATTACACACATACCAGAATTGAAGAGCAGTCAGCTTTGTATATCTTGCAATAGAAAAGCACAAACTGCCAGAGAGAGCCTGCCAGTTGATTCTCTATTGCAGCCTGCAGTTAGTAAGTAACAATAAGCACAAGTCTGTAAAGTGATATGACAGAGGAATTGTTTAGCCAGGTCTTGACTGTGGCCTCAGAGTACCTGTATCAAAGTAATGCAAATAAGGAGACAGAATAAACCAGCCAAGTACCCTCTAAAATTATCACTGGCATCAGAAACAACTACCGTACATCACAGTACTGCTCTATGAATAGAAGCTAAAGTAGCTCTGGAAGATTTGCAGATCATGGAATTTTGCAGCTGAAATTGATGGCTGGCAGCCATTTATGGTTCTAGCGGCTGAATAGCGACAGGACTTTAGAGCTGTCCAAGTGAAATCTACAAGCACATTGCAAGGTACTTCAATACTTGAAAATTACATCTCTCTCAAAAGCTTTTTGTTACATCAAAATAAATGTCAATGAATACAAGCATGGCAACATTTGCTGGTCAATCAAGTGAATCCTCAGCAAACTCTGTTAAGACTGTTTTCCAGTTGTACAAATCATAGACCTTACCTTGGAAATGCTTAGCCGACATAGTGATTATTACTTGTGCTAGTTTGTGTTTGCAGGATTAGGACCAGTGGATTATTATTTCTCTTATAGCAATGCCTAGGGACCACAAACAGGGATTAGGGTACCACTGTACTAGGCACTGAGCAAACAAATAACATAAAAGCAGAGCTTGCCCCAGAGCGCTCACAATCTAGGGTTTAGACAACAGGTGAATAAGTAGAGAAATAAGGGGAAGAGGTGTGGAAGGACAAGGCTAGAGTAGAGACAGGTTGAATGTATAAGCCAGTTATTAAAATGATCACAGATGACTGCCAGCAATATTTGCATGAGCAAATTTGAGTGAGTATCCTTTTTTATTAAATAATAGTCATATAGAATATTTGTCATTCAAGAGCTTATGTGCATGGTAAATGTATATCCATTGTTATCTGACAATCTAATAATATATTTTGGGTGCCAAGGTTGGGTTTCCCATGCCATGCCATGCCGATACAGATATCTACAAATGAAACATCTTACATCTCCACTCCAAGTTGATTATAATGTGATTGCAAATAGCAAGTGTTTCAACGTGGTTAATGTTTATGAGATGCATTTCAGTTTATAGGTGCATACAGATTGCCTGGAAAAGTACCAGACCATTTTTTTCTTGTAGGTTAGTGATGAAGGAAGACAAGAATATAGATCTGTGTATTCTACTCCTGTTTGAAAATCACATGGAGGGAAACAAATGAGTGCAAGAAATAAAGACTGCATAAAAGTCTCATTGAATTTCCTCCCCTAACTCCCTTGGTTTGTGGGACTGGCTGGGGAGCAGACTCAGCTGAGCTAGACCAGGACAAAAAGGAGAAGAAATGGAGACTGGAGATCTATGAGAAACCAAGACCACAAGTCTGTAAATTCTCAGGCAGATGTGTGAAGGGTCTCTGCCTTGGAGATTTCTTTAGACCACCCTGCTAGTAATGACAGCATGCCCCAGATGGTAGCTATGCTATTTTTGGCTACCTGACCCATGTATGCACTCTGTAAGGAAGGGGTATGAAGGACTTAACGCTGCTTCAAGCCGTATTTACTTTACTCAACATTTACAGCATATGGTACCCAGCCTTCTCAGTAGAAAATGTCATATACACCAACTGCTTCCTAGCTCCTTTCACATCTCCCCTGCTATGCCCATATATCCCCATGACCAATCAGTCATTTGGATGATTTGTGGCAGGGAATGTACTGGAGTCGGAAAACCAGCATGCGTTGCCGCTTAGGGGCTTTTTATACAATTTTCCCCCACCATACCCACACAAACAGGGAAACCAGAGAAACAGGCAGAGGGACAAACTGCATTTCAAGGTAGCAGGTAATACTTATGTAAGTTGACATTTTGGAAAAGGGTAAAGGAAATCACTACTGTGTCTTGTTTACAGTACAAGTGATAATAATTGTCTTACATATAGCACCATCAACAATTACGCAAGATAATTTACCCAAGAAAATTACTTGGGCTGTCAATTATTCGCAGTTAACTCACGCAATTAACTCAAAATTTAATAACTACTAAAAAAATTAGTTGTGATTAATCGCAGTTTTAATTGCACTATAAAACAATAGAATATCAATTGAAATTTATTAAATATTGTGGATTTTTTTTACATTTTCATATATATATATATCTTGTATTCTGTATTGTAACTGAAATCAAAGTGTTATATTTTGATTACAAATATTTGCACTGTAAACATGATAAACAAAAGAAATAGTATTTTTCAATTAATTTCATACAAGTACTGTAGTGCAATCTCTTTATTGTGAAAGTGCAATTTACAAATCTAGATTTTTTTTGTTACATAACTGCACTCAAAAACAAAACAATGTAAAACTTCAGAACCTTCAAGTCCACTCAGTCCTACTTCTTGTTCAGCCAATCATTAAGACAAACAAGTTTGTTTACATTTACGAGAAATAATGCTGCCCACTTCTTATTTACAGTGTAACCAGAAAGTGAGAACAGGCATTTGTGTGGCACTTTTGTAGCCATGTAACATATTTCATGTTATAGCAGTCAGGGATGATGACCCAGCACGTGTTGTTCATTTTAAGAACATTTTCACTGCAGATTTGACAAAACGCAAAAAAGGTACCAATGTGAGATTTCTAAAGATAGTTACAGCACTCGACCCCAGGTTTAAGAATCTGAAGTGCCTTCCAAAATCTGAGAGGGATGAGGTGTGGAGTATGCTTTCAGAAGTCTTAAAAGAATGACACTCTGATACGGAAACTATAGAACCGAACCACCAAAAAAGAAAATAAACCTTGTGCTAGTGGCATCTGACTCAGATAATGAAAATGAACATGTGTCGGTCCGCACCGCTTTGGATGGTTATCAAGCAGAACACATCTTTGGCATGGACGCATGTCCTTTGGAATGGTGGTTGAAGCATGAAGGGACATATGAATCTTTAGTGCCTCTGGCATGCAAATATCTTGCGATGCCAGCTACAACAGTGTCATGAGACGGCCTGTTCTCACTTTCAGGTGACATTGTAAACAAGAAGCAGGCAGCATTATCTCCTGCATATGTAAACAAACTTGTTTGTCTGAGCAATTGGTCGAACAAGAAGTAGGACTGAGAGGACTTGCAAGCACTAAAATTTTACAGTTTTATTTTTGAATGCAATTTTTTGTACATAATTCTATATTTGTAAGTTCAACTTTCATGATAAAGAGATTGCACTGCTATAATTGTATGAGGTGAACTGAAAAATACTGTATATTTTGTTTTTTTACAATGCAAATACTTGTAATAAAAATAAATATAAATTGAGAAGTGTACACTTTGTATTCTGTGTTATAATTGAAATAAATATATTTGAAAATGTAGAAAACATCCAAAGATATTTAAATAAATGACATTCTATTATTGTTTAACTGTGCGATTAATCGTGATTAATTTTTAATCACGTGATTAATCACAATTAATTTTTTGAATCTCTTGACAGTCCTAATAATTACTCAGACAAAAGCAACCTATGGGCTGGAATCCAATGCACAGTTTAGTAGCACTACTATGTAGCAGTTTATAAGCAGAGAGTAAGAGAAGAATAATTATCCAATTGAAGCCTCAGGTAAGTCTCAACTTCCCCTTTTCCTCTCAGCAGCGCTGGGATTTGGGAATTGTGTTATTTGCTTGGCACATCCCTATTCTTGTTAATTTCGGTAGCTGCATAGGTTAAGCTTTTACCAGGCCATCTAAAAGAAATAAAAAATTGCCTAACTCAGAATGGCAGAAAGAGAATGAAACATGGTGTGAGGAGAGGGAACAGACCACCCCAGTTAAAAGCCTTGTATCTAGTTTCTCATGTAGGGTTGTTTTCCCTCATTTTCCTATTCTTCACCACTTAAAGGTTTTTCTGTCATCAGCGGAGCTTTAATTGAGTGGGATTAGGGGTGGATTAAAGGATCTCATCAAAAGTCATACTTTCTGCATCCCTTTCTTGTTGGAGCTTCTCAACTGAAGAACTTCTGGCATTAGAAAAGTGAAAAATACTTAAGACATACTGAGGGGAGATCTCAATCAAAATGTAAGCCCATTATGGAGTAACAAATCTATATGCAGTATGTCATAGAATCATACACAGCAGAGAAAAAAAATTATCTATGTTACTATGCCCACTATTCCAGGATTTCACCCAAAGAGTTTAGCAGTATCCAGAGAGGGGGTGAATTCTACCAGATTCAAGGAAATCACCTCAACCCCTCTTCAGCTGGTGGTGGATTTTTTAATGAAAGCTCTTTTCAGCACATTGCTCCATCCAGTGTAAACCATTTTCCCAATATTTTACACAACAAAATGGAGGCCACTGGGTCTTACATTCAATTGTCAATCTATACGCCACTTTGAAATAGTAAAGAACGGTAGAAGCATTTTTCCCCTTTTTTGTGCCAGGTAGAATTGGATAGCTAAGTTATACACATTCTTGGGTTAGTTTGTTACTTTTTATTTGTTCTTTAAAATATTGGTTTTTTTTTTTAACCCAAGTGGCTACTCAAAGTTCAGAGTCCCGCTGGTGTCCCAGTGAGAAATGGAAATCAAGAATGGGGTCTGCTATTTTCTTTGATGCAATCTTGTTTATTTACAAGGAATACACAAAGTCCTGTTTCTTTGAACATAGTAGAAATCACTGTTCCTAACCTGCCTTTCCAGCCAACATTCTGTACCCAAGAATCGTTTTCTTTTCGCTTTAGCTCTATCTCGGGGCCATATTACTATGCTTCCAGGCTATGTCTGCTTGGCTTTCTCTCTCTCCTGCCTTTATTTTTTTATTTGTCCCTGTGTCTCTCTTTCCTTGTGCTGTGTCTGTGATCCCCCAACCCCTCCACACACATGTCGTTACTCAAAAAACAATACTCAGTGAAAACCTCTCCATCTGAGTCATTAGAATTCCAGTCCTGAATGGCCTTGAGTGTGCCTTTGTCTTGAAGACCACAATTGCATCTTGCATTTAGCTTGAATGAAGGGCAGCTTTTAAATTTATCAGTTTAAAATGTTTTAATCCAGTGTACAACAATAGCTTATTTCTTCCTAACAAGAAGATAGGGTGCAGGAAATTGAGGCAATGTGCATACATTTCCACTGCATACTCAGCCAAATACAGGGCAAAATCCTGGCCCTATTGAAGTCAAGGGCAAAACTCCCAATGATTTCAGTTTGCACCGGATTTCAAGAGCAAAGGACCAGTTGTGCTCTTCATATATCCCTTTGTGACTCCCACTGAAATCGCTGAGAGTTCTGCATGCACATTGGAGGAGAGGATTGTGCCCAACACATATAACCCTAATCATATTGCTCCAGGAACAATGACCAAATCCCATGAAAAATAATTCCTTATCTCTCAAACTTTACAAGAGCCTCTCCAACAGCAAAATTCTCCTTTCAAATCTGCACAGCGGGTTTTTACTCTGATATTCTTCTGACATTAATGGGAGGTCTGTGCGTGGAGCACAGGATATACAAATAAAAATTTGCTATGAGTTTCTAAGAGGATGATATTACCAATTTATTTCTCTCCATTTCGGGAATATTAAAACAAGCGGTAGCCTTTCAGCCCTTTCATTGTGTTCCTGGGTGCAATGTAAATGGTTCTGTAGCTCAGTTCAGATAAGCCTCTAAATATTTTGCCTATTCAAAGTTATCTGAACTACTCTGGACTGAAAATCTCATGGGGCTATCTCGTGAACTGTATTATTTATGATAATGACCATTATTATGTATTATTTACTGAGTGTAGTCAGTGTTCAATGTTGGAAGACACAGCGAGAAAGCACTGTTATGCCCACAGAGTTAGACAAAATTCTGATCACTGTTTATTTAGTCTAAATGGTGTCTCTTAAATTAGTATTTCTATGTATGCTATACATTAGACTCCTGCCCAGTATGAGTTATTTAAGAATGTTGATCATTCATAGACCCTATACTAGCTCAGCTAACAGAATTCCAAGTAAATTGCCAGTAAGAGTTTAGATTTATCATATTATATCATCAGCACGGTAAACTACCTTCCTCCAATTCCCTATAGCATATAGGGTTGCAGTATTTAAGTGCATTACAGGTGGTTTATATGAGTATCCTGTCAGAGACAGATACCAAACTACATGGACCAGTGATTTTTTTTTTCTGATATAGCAATCCCTATGTTCCTAAGGTAGATACAGTATTTTCAGAAAGCATTACTGCTTACACAACTTGATGAAATGCTGAAAGAGATTTGAGGAGCCCTTTCAGAACTTTGAATAAAATTAGATGACATGCTTGTATTGTAGAAAAACCATCAGAAATCTGAATATAAAGAAGCTTTGGAGATCAAGACTTTGAAATAAGCTGGATTTGCACTAACAAGGTTTTATAAAGCATCCTGTCTAGTAGGGTGTGGGAGAATAGCTAAATTATTACAGAGGTAAAGTTTTCCATAACCGCAGGAAGTGAAGAATTTCCTCATTTGAATCCTGTTTAATTCTATGCAAAAGAGTATCACAATAACCCAAACTCACCACAAATACAGAAAGTCTGGGATGGTGATTGTAAGGTGATGAGTCATCCCTGAACTAGAGCCTGATTAAGCCACATGCACTGATGAGTCATTCCTATACTAGGCTCCAGCCAATCCACAAGCCTGGAACTGGTCTGGTGACTCTCAGGGCAGGTATATAATCCTCACAGGATGACTAGAGACTCAGTCTTCTCAAGGTTATTCCAGGGCTTGAAACTCTTCCCTGTCTGATAGTAGCAACAGACTTCTAGTCCTAAAGGCTTAGTCTGCTCCAGCTTTGCTCTCATTCTAGCCCTGTTCCTAAACCTGCTCTAGCCTGATTCTCACTCTGACTTTGCTCCAACCCCACTCTGGACTCCTGCTTCTGGCTATGACAACTGGACCTGAGTATCCGCACCATGGTTTCTGAAACTGATTTACTTCTCTGCATACAGCTTGGACTTTGAGTAAATAAGTCTCTTCTTCTCTTTACTTGTAATTGAAAGGGAGAAATTGTAGGATGCGTGTCATCTTTATTAAGGCCTATTAGTCTGTTTTGGGCAAGGAGTGATAATCAGTACTATTAGTATTTACCAAACAAAGATTTCCAGTGTTCATATCTTGTGAAACAATGAGAGCTTTGACCTACTGTTCTTTGTTTTGCCCTAATAACTACTTACACATGGAGCATGCTAGAGAACATCAAAGGAGGCTATCCTGCTTAAAGTCCAGTAACATGGTCTTTTGTTTGGTCAACAGTTATACCCTAAATGTTGGGAGGAAGATGGATATACACTGTTGTCTCTGAGAAAGAGCTGCTCTGTTACACCCAAAGTTGATGAGCTGAAGCCTCATGGAAATCAATGGCAATTTTAACTTAAAGTAACAAGTAGGTATTAAATGGAGTCTGAGTTCTTCACTCTATAGCATTTACATTCAAGAGTATCAGGACTTGATACAAGATATTTAATTACTTCTACCATTACAATCAGTGATTGGCTTGCTTTTATACCAGTTCCATCTTGGTAGGGGTGCATGTGTGCTGCTGTGAACACTTTGGCACCAGCTAGTAGTATTTGAGTTCTCTCTCCCTCTCTCTTTTAAAGGTGCATGGCAATTTTTTATGTCAAGCTCATGACTGATATGGGTTAACTTTCACTAACAATCTTTTGAAACATTTTGATTAATTTTAAAAATCCTGGTATGCAATACATCAAAATCTTTCTAAAGGCTTACTGAATAAGTAAATAAACCCTAGGGAAATGTGGAAGGCAGCTACAGTATTTTGTAAGCAAATTTCAAAATGCACATTTCAGGCTTATATGCTACATAAATTTACACTGAGATATATATTGCATTTTATTAAAATATAGTGTGGGTGTGGAACAGATGGTGATCGCCTACATTTGTGTCTTTTCACCTGACAAAATGGAGATCAATTCATTAAGAAAAATATCCAAGCATGGATTATGTGGCCTGTCTATCAAGTGTAAGTTCCCTGGGGAAATCCTCAATCTTAGGCCAAATGTCTGTGTTGTAATGCCCAGCATTCTGAGTATGGAATATGGGATTACACCAACCATCTGTTACTGACAGACAAATGTTACAGTCACTGATCTTGAGCAATCAGATTCTGCATAACACAGGAAATCCCTCCCAGACATAACTCACAAAGAAGTAAAGTGAAGCAAAGCACGAACGAGGAATAGGTGGTGATGTGTTTATCCTAGCAACAGACAAAAACAAGATGATATCTACTGCTGTCACTCAAATAAGTAAATATATGAACAAACAGTGTAAGGTTAATCAGGTCACTGGCAGTTGTACAATACAGATCTCTCCCATTTGTAAGGTCAATGTCTTTTCATTAAGTATTATTAGAAGAGAAGCAGCAAAGGAATGTGGGGAAAGAAGCTGTAGCCACTATAATCAAAAGTCATGTAATCTAAATTATTATTCTCCCTGTTAAGTCAGGCACTTACATTACGGTGAACTAGAATATTAACATAAAAAGTCTGAACTGAAGACACAAATTGTAAGATTGCTGAAGATACTGAATATTTGAGCCTGCTTAAGCATTCAGTGTGAGAAGATAATACAATTTCCAAATACAAAGGGTATATGGCACTTCAAAGTCTATGTTGTAATCCCTTCCATTAATGTCAGAAGTATCATGGAGAACAATCTGGGGGGAATGCGTCTGGCACAGTTTGCCTAACAGGAAATTATCAAAGCCATGGAAAACCAAAATTTGACAGATATATTTGATTGTCAACAGTGATGCTCCTGTAGCAAAAGGCTGACCAAAGAGACACATAGTTTTGGATGAATACATACATATCCATTATGAGGGTACATTGCAGCCCAAGAAGCACACATCGACCTTTAAATATAGTCTGGCAAATAGGTATGAGACGAGTATGCTTGTACTACTGAATACGCTCCTTTGATAAATCACAAGGGTGACTCCACAGAACACAACATACTGAGATGGTCACTTGTAAAGCTCCTGATTTTAAACAACAGCATGTCTAGTCATGTTTTCTAGACCTTTAATCATTTTTGTTGCTCTTCTCTGGACTTTCTCCAATTTGTCCACATCTTTCCTGAAATGAAGACAGAACAAGTTCTGTGCTGAGTTAGGTTGATGCTGGATTTAATAAAAAAGTGTAGAAAAGTGTGATGGGTTGTCAGTAATAACTAGCTTTGTAAAGAAACTAAGAAAATAAAGGTTCATTTTTACTTATAACTGCTTCGGGGGGGGGGGGCTGCTTCTTTGTTGTGTTTGTACAGTGCCTAGTCCTAGTCCATGTCTAGTCATGAAGATAAACTGGTTGTCCATAAAAGAATGCAAGTCCAGTGTTCTGTACAGTGCCCAACAGGAAAATGCAAATGCTTAGGTGATGATCAAAAAACCTCTTGTCTACACATGCAGAGAGTGCAGTCTGTCTATCTTGGGATTTCCAGGTGTCTATCACCATAACAGCTGAGTACCTGACAACATACTGGCACCAATAGTTACAATATACTGGCACCAATATTACATCATGTTCCCTGTGGAGAGCTTCCAGTGGTGCAAAACCCACTTGAGAGAGAATGTGGCAGCGAAAGGTGGCTAAACCTCACCTCTGACAGAGAGCACTTACCTGGCAAGGACAGCCCCAAAAGTGGGCCTTGTTGGTCAAGAAGGGACTATGGCTTGAACATTCTGGGGATATGCTGATTAACTATATCCCTATGACAGTCTCACAGGTGCTCCTATTGAGCCCTGAGAATCCTAGAATCACAGAACTGGAAGGGACCCCGAGAGGTCATCAAGTCCAGTCCCCTGCACTCAAGGCAGGACCAAGTATTATCTAGACATCCCTGAGAGGTGCTTGTTCAACCTGCTCTTAAAAATCCCCAATGATGGAGATTCTACCACCTCCCAAGGCAATTTATTCCAGTGCTTAATCACCCTGACAGTTAGGAAGTTTTTCCTAATGTCCAACCTAACTCACCCTTGCTGCGATTTAATCCCATTGCTTCTTGTCCTATCATCAGAGGTTAGGAAGAACAATTTTTCTCCGTCCTCCTTGTAACAACCTTTTATGTACTTGAAAACTGTTATCATGTCCCCTCTCAGTTTTCTCTTCTCCAGACTAAATAAACCCAATTTTTCAATCTTCCCTCATAGGTCATGTTTTCTAGACCTTTAATCATTTTTGTTGCTCTTCTCTGGACTTTCTCCAATTTGTCCACATCTTTCCTGAAATGAATACAGAACAGGTTCTGTACTGAGTTAGGTTGATGCTGGATTTAATAAAAAAGTGTAGAAAAGTGTGATGGGTTGTCAGTAATAACTAGCTTTGTAAAGAAACTAAGAAAATAAAGGTTCATTTTTACTTATAACTGCTTCGGGGGTGGGGGGGACTGCTTCTTTGTTGTGTTTGTACAGTGCCTAATCCTAGTCCATGATTGGGGTCCCCTGACACTACTGGACTAAAAGTTATAAGTAGTAATAATAGCAGGGTCATGAGCCAGGCCCTGACATGAGCAATTGGGCTCTCTGGGAATGGGAGGGAGCTGCTACTCAGAGAGCTGAGAAGGCTGGCAAACCAGGCTCTCCTTGACCATGTCAGGGCAGTTAGGAGCTTATGGTACCTAGGATATTTACCTGAATAAAAATAACCATCTCTGCTTTTAAGTGCCAGAAGCCTGATCCTGTGCCCATTGGTCAAACTTGCATTGACATCAAAGGTACAGGATCAGGCCCCAGAAGAGATGACAGACTTCAAGAGAGTACATTTATATATGAAGATGAACTTCACACTAATTGTAGCATTATAGTCCTGGTTTGACCAGAATACAAAGAACTTTGCAACAGTGAGTATTATAGCATGTTCAACATTTTTGAATGAAAATGTCTTGTTCATTTTTAAATTGCCTTCCTTTTTTAAACTTTTTGGGGGGTATGTGTGTGAAAAACTATTATGAAAAATCATCTGCCATTATGAAAAAAAGAGTTTGTTGTGATATTTTTGCAATATTTTAGTTAATTTTTAGTTATCAAAATATGTTTAGCCAAAAGCATGTTTTTCAATAAAATAAACGAGGTTTTTCATGAGTGTTGTCAAAATGGTTATAATTTTTTTTCCAATTCAATGAAAAAAGTAATCATTTAGATACATTCAGAAAAATGCTAACGAAAAATAAGTTTACTGCAAACCCTGTAAAAAGGAAACAACTTTGAAATTTGCCACAACATCTTTTTATTTTCTGACCAGCTCCGGTGACTATATTTTGGGGTAATTTTTTTAGACTGTTTGTATATACTCCATATATCCATATGAGAAACATGTGATCACGTGATAAATTGCATTCATTATGCAACTTTGACAATCCTCACATGTATTCTGCTCACTGATCCATCTCTCCATGGGCTTCCCAAGACAATGCCAATAAAACCTTTACACTACACCTCACCACCATGTGTTTTCTTTGAGCCATAGTCTAATTTACAAAGTAGTTAAGATGTTTAGTATTGTTACTGATATTGTTTTTCATATATTTCTACCTCTGCAGTCAGGTTGCTTCAATTACCTTGCATAAGGCTGTCATTTGTTACAAACCTCTACAGTCTATCTTTGCTATAAATAAGGGTTTCACAGTTTTATGGTCCAGTATCTCCTGACATGCTAGGGCTGAAAATCAATGCTACATATGGTTTAAATCATGGCTTTGTCACCAGCCCCAAGCAAAAGGCAGTGCATTGTTGTGATGGCCTAGGGGCAGACCAACAGGACCCAGTTCCTCTTTGCTCTAAGGGAGGTGGACCTTTAGTCCAATATGCATTAGGTCCATACATTGTCCAATATATATCTCCCAGCATGTCTTAGCTTCTACACTGACTGGTGGATTGAAGGCTCCCCACACCATTCCAACTACTCCTGCACATATGCAGAAGGGGAGGTCATCTAGAGCATTCTCCTCCCATACAGTATGGATATCCTGCACAAGAGATTAACGGCGTCCATTATGTTGCTGCACTTCCCTGCACAAATTTGGCCACAATTTGACTGTGTATTACTAGAAAGGCTGAAATTCCAGGCCTACATTGGTATACAGCAGACATTTCTTGTTCTGGTTGTTCATGAGATGAGTCCTTAAACCCAGCACTGATGCAGGACTGAATATTATCAGTCTTGAGCTCTTGACCACTGTCATTTGAATTCCTGCTTTTGCATTCTTGATCTACATCTGTGAGGAGAGTAGGAAATATTTGTAATGATCCTGCTGGCTCATTACTGGGCAGGGTGTTAATTTTCAGTTCAACATCCAGCCAGCGGAACACTCCATAACCTCCCTAGCACAGCAAAGGGTAGTATAACTAGGTTTCAGTCATTTCAAAGAGCAGGCTCTGTGTGATATTACTTTATTTATACAGTCTCAGCAGTGTGGTCTGGGAACTAAGGCTCTGATTCAGCAAAGTACTTAAGCTTAAGGTTAAATTTGTGCTTACATCCCACTGAAGTCAGTGGGGTTTAAACAAGTGTAAAGTTAAGCATATACTTTGCTGAATCAGGGACTAAAGCAGGTGAGTGGGAGTCTGGACTCCTGAGTTCCTTTCTCACATCTGCCACTGAATCATTGTGTAGCCTTTGGGGCAAGTCATTTAGATCGAAATTTTCAACCTAGCTTCTAAATTTTGGTTCCCTCAACTTTTGATGCCCATCTTGAGAAATTGAGTGCCGGTCCTATAACCCTAGGTGAAGCCAAAGCGTCATTACACACCTTTGTCAGTGAGGTGTTGAAGGGGTTGATTATTTAACATTTGTAAAACATTTTAGTGTACCTGGATAAAATGGGCTACAAAAGTGCAGTGACTATTTTATCAATAATGATTCTGTACTGTGTAGTTACTCTCAGTGTGACACTTCTATCAACAGACTAGAAGCAATTTTAAAAAGAGCAACAACAATTATTAAGGGACTAGGGGATTTGAAGAAAAAGTTGAGAAAACTATATCTGGCCAAATTATGTGACAGCATCGAGAGTGTGAGAATCATCTACAAGTATCCATCAAAGACGGAAATAAATTGTTCAGTGAAATGCAAGAGGGTGTAACTAAGTGTAATAGAATGAAACCGAGCAAAGAAAAGTGTAACCTGAACATCATGAAGAATGTGCTAATGATGCAATCAATTAAACTGTCAAATGATTTCCCAAGGGAACTAACGAAAGTCTCATTTTTGAGTCAATTCAGACTGGATAGAAGAGTGCACTGTGTGCAACATTCTGGCCCTGATAAGGGATGGACTAGATAATCTACTAGATTTTTTCTATTCCTATTTTGTGTGGGTCTTTGAATTAAGAAAAATAAAGGGCAAATTCTCTGTTCATCGGAGCTGTACACAGCACAAGACTGTAGAGGGGGATGGATGAAAGTGGAGTTTAGCTACCTATGTGGATTGTGGATTTTGAGAGTAAGCTGCTCTGACTGGCCCCTCCAGCACAAATTAGAGCAACCCTTACAATTGTCTGTTTTACACTAGCTGCCCTCACCTCCCAATGGGTTGTTCACCAACAGGGGATCAATGAAGGCATAGGGCCATCCCAGCTGCAAGCATGGTCCAGGGGCTGGTGGAAGGAGGTAGGACATACTATAGCAGCTCTATGCCATATAACGAAGAGGAAAACCTCAAGGAGCCAGTTAGGGTGGTTTTAGGACCGTCACTTTACTGGAACAGCCCAAAGATGCTGGAGGAGGATTGAAGATTGGGCCCTCAGTGTTTGAAATATCTGAGAACAGGGGGGCCTAAATACTGTACTATTAGATGCTTAATAAGTTTGGAACTCTAGTCATGTTTTTTGAAAAGATATGCTCTAATTCAAACATTCAAAATTTTGAGAGAAGTCCCATGGGCTGTGTAATGCATGAGTCTGTTGCCAGAGTGGGTGGGTGAGGCTCTGTGGCCTGTGATGTGCAGGTTAGACTACATGCTCACAGTGGTCCCTTCTGGCCTTAAAGTCTATGAGGAGGATCACAGCGGGCCCTCCTGGCCTTGGAATCCTCAACAAAGCATAACATATATACCTGCATTTCACATGTGCTCCTGTTAAAACCAGTGGAGGATTTGGCATTGACTTCAACAAGACAGGTTTAGGCCCTGTATTTGCATTTGCAAATCTTTCCTCTGGGTCTTTGGTATTGTCTGGGGTTTTGTGAAGATTGGACATGAGCAAAATTAACAGGGCCACATTCAACTCCTACTGAAGCCAATTGAAAGAGTCCCAGTGATTTCAATGGGAACTGGATTGGACCTTTATTTATTTAATTATATGTATCTACTTTGATGAGATGAATAAAAAACAAGAGTTGCCTATCCAAAGCTCTATGTACCCCTTACATAAATTACAAGACCAAAATAAATAATTAGCAACTAACTCCACAACAGCCAACAAAAGTTAGCCTCCTACCAAGGGTATAATAGAACTGGTGATAATAGAATCCTCATCATATGCAGCTCTGAATGGGCTCTTCCCCCCGACCCTGTGTTTTGAAGAGTGGAGGAGGAAAATCTACTGGCAGTGCAATCTCACCACACTGGTGCTAACAGCTCTAGAAGGCAAAAGGATGCAGCACATACATATTTCTGTGCCCTAGGAGGCTGGTAAAATACATCACAGCATCTGATTGTATTATATATATAACACTTAACTAATCTTGGGAAAGGTGTTTAAGAAAGCCACAAAGCCCAAAGAACATGTACTTCTATTCTATATCAATATCATAAGTATATCAATATTATCCCAATGACAGCATCAAAATTTACTGACAGCTAAATGGACCAAAACCAATTTTTTTCACTTGTCGTGGAACTGTTTGGCAGCTGTCGAGAAATTTCCTCAGCAGTGGCTAATTCATCTTTTCAAAGTGAATTAAAAAATACATTTAAAATCTAAAAGTATAATGTGTAAAATGTCTGCTCAAATCTGAAAAGCTATTTGGAAAATCTCTCAAGTTACAACAGGGTCTAACCAAACCCTAGACAGAATCAAGAGAGCAAATGGATTATTATACAAACAAGAATAAAGTGGCAAAATTCAGAGCTCTCAAAGCGATATAAATAACCAATCCAATATGTTACTAATAAATAAAAATTAATAATAAACCTTAATTTATCTAGAGTCCTTTATACAATAGAAATGTATTGCAAAACACTATGCAGACTTAGTAATATAGTTAAAAGGGGTATGTTCAGAGTTACATAATTACATATGTGAATTCTGCCTTCACTTGCATATGAACAACTCCCACTGAAATTAATGGCAGATACATATATTTGGCCAATGGTATAATTTGGCAAGATATACGTAAAGAACTATGTAATGGATTGATATACACTGGGCTAGATCCTCAGCTGGTGTACTGACAGAGCTTCACCGCCCACAGTGGAACCATGCAGATAGACACCAATAGATAGCACAGTGTATATAAATTCATTTCCATAGTTCATACTTTTTAGAATGAGAAATGTTAGTGAAGCTTTCCGTAGTGGTTGCTATCTCTTTTCCTATAATTTCATTTAAAACAATTTTCTTTTAAATGCAACACTAAGTTTGAGAAATCAAACATTCAAATATCAGAAAAGTAGAGTTAAGGTCAGATATTCAACATGAGTTTAGGCTTCTTCTGTTTATATCTTAAATTATGGTCTGTCTTTATGAGCCTGAACCAAAGACCATTGAAGTCAATGGATTCTTTTTAGGGCCCATACCATTTTAAATTATTTGTCAGTTAATGTATGATTGATACAAAGTGGAGTTTCTTATACCCCCAACTTACATTCAGTAAGTGTGATAACCTGATCTGGAAGTCATAAACTGACAATATCATGAAACCTCACACTGCAGGTTTTACAGAATCACTTTTCATAGTGGAACCACCTTCTACATTTTCATGATTGTGCTTATCAATTTATAGAAATATAACATAAACTGAAGTATTTTATTACTCCAGCATGACAGCTACACATATATGCATAATGATCATGTGCACCCCTTATATATGTTTTATACAGAAGTAACCTGGGCAACCATTGAAAAATGCCGTCTTGCTATTTCACATGCATATGAGGTTTTCGCCAGTATTCTATCAACAGGTGAGGCCTGTCTGAGCTCTGCCCCACAACCCCGAGCCTCACCTTCCAAAATGGAGGCTATCCTTTGGTCTCTGCAACCATGCCACGCATCCCTACTGAATAGCTCTACCACACACCATTTGTGCTTGGTTTTTTCTGGTTCATTAACATGAATTCTGGAGGTAACCATAATAATGCAGAGTCCACTGTAACTTAAGGTGCTTCCTTCTCTACCTTCCAGTGTGTGGGGGGGTGGAGAGGTTCCCGATGCAGCTGCATTAGATGAAGTTCAACATTACCCAGGTGCTCAAAAATCATAATCCAGGCCCCCCAAAATCATGTGATTGGCTGAAAAATCATGAGATATTTTTAAATAACGAGTTTGGGGTTCTTTTTATTTCCCATCTGCTTTCTGAGCCTTTAGGGTGCACTTGCTTCATGTATTCAAACTTTTCTTCACAACTATCAAGGCTGAAAACTTATTTTAAAAAAGTGAAAGCTGAAATTCTCATGCAATCTCTTGACTCCAGGAGCTGGAGCTTTAAGAAGTACATCAGCTATCATGAGATTCATGGAAGTCGGCAACAATAGGAGTTCATGGCAGCATGGCTTCTTCTGGTGCCAGGTTGTTAGTTGCTGTTGGGGCTTTCCCCTCCCCTCTGCCCCCGGTTCTTGTTACGCAGACAGAGAGCAGAAGACCAGAAGTCTGAAGTGCAGGCAATGCAATGTTTATTGGGATTAGTCACAAGCAAACATGTCCATAGTTCTACATGCCAGCAAAGTCTGTTTCCCAGTGTTCTGTTCCCAGCACTGACTCTACAGACCGTTTATCCTGTGTCCCACTTCCCAGCTCTGAAGCCACAGAGCCTTGCCTGTGTCCCCATTCCCACCTCCTCCTTCTTAGCATGCCCAAATATACCTTCAGTGCACACCCCTTGTCACACCCCTTACAACGTATGGTCATGTGTTCCATTTTGAAGGGTCGTGAGTCTGGGGTTTTCGTCCCACCTCTTTTGTATCCCATGGGAGGGGTAAGGAGTGAGGTTGTGTTCTGGCCAAGGCCAGGCTTTTCTTTGACTTTTAGTGTTTCTTATGCCTCACCACCACCCCATTTCCCCTTCCCTCTCCTAACTGGTTGCTTGACCTTGGCTTAAGAGAAGAGCCAGGCAGTCTGCTGAGGCAAAGGAGAGTCTATGTGGAAGCCTCTTGCCGTCAATGAATCATCAGGGTTCTGAGGGTTTATGGTCTCTTTCTTAGGGTGGATGGGATAGTCACTGCCTGGTGGAAGAGTTAGAAGGCAACCCCTTGAGTTTAAGAAATTCACAATTTCTAATCACCTACTTTGTTACTGTTATTTGTTAGGCATGAGCACTGTGCTTGGTGCTGGATTACATGCAAAAAGAATGCAGTTCTTGCCCCAGAGAGTACACTCATAAATATTTGTGAGGTACTCAGATATTACAATCTAGACAGACGTGTCTGGAACCTCTTGCAGTAGACTTCATGCCCCAGTCAGAGGTCTGGCTTTGATGGGTCTGTGCAATTATAACTTGGCTGAAGGAAGTATGGTTTCCATGTAACCCTACAGAGATCCCATCTGGGGTAAGTATGGGGTAGGTGAAAACTCAAACGAAGGAGCTGATGAGATGAATTAAATGCCGAGTTGCAAGATTCATAAATCTCAAAGTCTTAGCACATTTTTACAAGTTTTGGCAGAAGGACATCATTAATATTTCAGAAGATATTCTGATCTCCCTTCACTCCTTTTTTGGCAGGAGCTCACTCCCTGCAGCTTTTCAACATAACATGCTTTATTAGAGGGAAGAAGATGATGTCTCTCTTGTTCGATGGGAATCTCTTCTCTTCTCCTTTAATGAATTGCAAAATGAAGCAGAACTTGTAAGCAGGACTTAAAATGTGGACACCAGGTTAATACAACGGTCAGTCCCTTCCTGTGATCATCTAGCCCTCTTTTTACTATTTGTTACTGTTAAGTGTAGGTTGAATATTATACTTCAGCTAAATCTTTAAGGGAGAAAGATTTAGCTTATAACCATACTTTAGGATCTTGTAGGGGGTAATTCACTGTGCCACATTTTTCTTTAATTTCTACAGGTTTACAATTTTATGTAACTCATTTAATGTTGTTATCACTTACACTTGAGCAGATATCTCACAAGAATCTCTCACGACATAATCTAATACTGTATTTAACCTGACTCAGAAGCATCACAACTTTGGAAAAATGTTTTGCAAAATATAGTTACATTAGATAGGATTTTTTTAAATTAGAGGGGATAGAAATCCTCATGCTTAATCTATGAACCAAACACTGACTGGTGGGCTTTAGGAAAATCTTCTGTTATCGGCACATTATTCAGGAGTTGTCCACTACACGGTTTCCTACATCTTTACTCTGAAGCCTCTGCTATTGCATTTCTGTCTGAGGCAGGGTATTGACCTGGACAGAACATCTTGATCTGATCTGGAAGGGAAATTCTGATGTTCCAAAGATATATGTTTTTTCTTTCAAAAACTAATACTTCACAATCTAATAATAATACTTGTATGTAGTGTTGTTGTAGCCATGTTGGTCCTAGGATATTAGAAAAACAAGGTGGTGAGGTAATTTCTTTTATTGGACCAACTTCTGTTGGTGAGAGAGACAAGCTTTCAAGCTTACACAGTGCCCACACCTGAAGAAATTGGTCCAATAAAATATATTGTGTCACCCTAGAGTGACCAGACAGCAAGTGTGAAAAATTGGGAAAGGAGGTTGGGGGATAATAGGTACCTATATAAGACAAAGCCCCAAATGTTGGGACTGTCCCTATAAAATCAGAACATCTGGCCACCCTATGTCACCCACCTAATCTTTCTAATATTAAGTGATAATACTTATCATTTAAATTTCCCTTTTGTTGGATGAATGAAGCACTTATATACAGAAAGTTAAAAACCTAGAGATGGTCCTTTTTTTAAAATATTCTGAAATGGGCTAAAATTTTCATAGCTAGACAAGGGACACTCCAACAACTCCTCTGGTCCTGAGTCTCCCTTAAACCATCTCCCCTACAGAGTTCAATCCCTCTTACTGGACACTCACAGTGGTAACACCAAGTTTCCTGCTTCCGAAGAGCCTGTACACACAACAGCTTGTTAGCTCAGCTCAGGTTATATGCTCTACCTTAATCCAGAGCACTGAAATGATTGGCAGAAAAACTAAGAATAAGTTTATTAACAAAGAACATAGATTTAAGTGATTTTAAGCAAGAGTGAAAGAGATGTGAAAGGGTTACAAACAAAACAAAAACAACATGCTTTCTAGTGTCTAAAACTTAATTCCAGCAAGATATAGTTTTGTCTAACATAGTTTCTTATCCACACCAAGTTGTTAGCTTTTTGCTTCCGCTTATATTTTCCAAAACTCATTGTTTTGTCCCCAGAGTCAGGATGACTGTGACTGTTCTTCACTTCCTGTTGACTTTCTACCCCGCAGCTGATTTGTTTATAAACGAGGCTTCCACTGTTTTCATTCCATAATGCTTTAGATACACTGGAGACAAGTAGATAGCTATCTTCCCTCCTGTCTGGGAGAAAACCTGTTTCTCCCTTTCTTTGGTCATAGATTTTAAAGCATAATATCAATGAGTTATCAATAATTTCTCAGATACCATTAACACATATATTTTACAATGATATTAATCACCAGTTTGTCACTAGTGTTGATAAAAGAGCTTACTTGACACTCTTTTATAGTACAGTAATATTGTACATAATCAGTTCATTCAATAGCTTATTTTTTGGGGTTCAAACCCCCTGTGTTCCCCCTTGGTATCTGGACCTAGATCGTGACAATAACCTCTTCAAACCCCATATTTTTATGATATAAGCAATGGCAAATCCTTAACAAAGTGTGTGATGCTGTCATAATATTCTATCATCTTAGTCCTAGAAAGAAAAATTGTAAGAATTGGGAGTCTCATAATTGTAACAATATTCCAGAAGCTATATTTATTAATCCCAAGTCCAGAAAACCTTTGTATTAAAGTTTGAAAATGTAATAGTAGTGATAAAAAAATTGTCTAAAATATTTAGAAATTGTAAAATATAGACATTTTGGATATTTGTAAAAAGATTATTATTTCCCTTACAATAGCTTGAAAGCTCTCTCTCTTTCTTGAGTAACTGAGCATTCTGTTACACCATTAAATACATTGGATCGATCCATTAACTACTACCAAGCTAAGTGAATGTTTGTTTTATACTGACACTACTCAGGTGAGCCAAGACTGCAGAATCTGATCCCTATTTTGTGTGTACTAGCTAGGTGGCAAATTTGCACAGGGGTTATGTATTGCTGCATAAGAAAGGTCCTAAATTTATACCATATTCAGCAATGAAACAGTGATCATGTACTGTATATGAATGCCTAAGTATTTTTATGGAGTAGGTCTCCTCCCTGTGTGTCCCTAGAGACTTTAAAACTACACTCCCCTATTTTATGGTCTGGGAAATTCCAAAAAATGTAGCACACAGAATAATTTTCATAGCTGAGGAATCTACTCATGCATGTGATGTTCTTCTTACAGGAACCATGGAAAATAAATTGTTTAAGAGCTCTCTCCAATACTATATGATAGGCACACAGATTGGCAGCCTGAGAAGAAACTGCACATTTCATTTTGTTTACACTTAAAAAAACCTCACTTAAAGCTTTGCAAACAGATTTGCATATTAAGTGAAAGCAGCAAACCCTGGATACTACTCTATGTTGTGAAAAGAGAAGTTTTCTTTTCATGGTTTGAATTTGCTCATTTTTGCCAAAAGTGAAAAATGAATTTATATATCACAGAGTGTGGCAGGGGAGGGAAGCAGGTAGAGGTCAAAAGTGAAGTTCAGCTAGTTGTAGCATATTTTCATAACAGAAACTTCACCCCAGTGATCAGCAGTACTCAATCAGAGGACTTGAGCCAAAGCTCCGCTGACTTCAATGGGTTTTGGGTCCATACTTATTAGCATAAAAATCAGGGAGCATGAGAGCATCGGTACACTCTACCTGAAGAAAGAAGAAGAATCTAGGAACACTCCTAGAATCTGGCATGGAGTGAAAGTCACCTCCTTTCATTATGCCCTCTGTTCATGTTTAACTTCCTCTGCTGAGAGGGGAGAATGGGCATAGCGAGTTGTAAGTTGTACTGATGTCTTTGCTTTACTTGGTGGAGCAGAGGGAAAGAATACATATATGAAACCAGCTAAGATATATTAAATATAACTGCATTACCTAGAAATGTTATTAGATGTTATGCTACATATGTATACATGTAATGGACACACACCACATGTTTTGTAGTGATATCCATAAAATAAATGGTAAGAGTATGTAGTGAATTAAGCAATGCAATAAGTTGGCATTGACTGTACTCTCCAGCTGCACATTAATCCATTTATTTAGTCCTAAGTGGAGCACAGGATCTGGTCCAAGAGGTGAATATAGCTGAACTGCTTGGTTATAGTGACCACAACATAATAAAATTTGACATCCCTGTGTGTGGAGGAGAGGGTGCGGGGGGAGGGGGCGGAAACCAAAATAACCCATCATGATAGCGTTTAATTTAAAAAACGGGAACTACACAAAAATGAGGATGTTAGTTAAACAGAAATTAAAAGGTACAGTCCCAAAAGTGAAATCCCTGCACGCTGCTTGGAAACTTTTTAAAAGACACCATAATAGAAGCTCAATTTAAATGTATATATTCCAAATTAAAAAACATAGTAAGAGGACCAAAAATGTGCCACAATGGCTAAACAACAAAGTAAAAGAAGCAGTTAGAGGCAAAAAGGCATCCTTTAAAAAGTGGACATTAAATCCAATTGCGGAAAATAGAAAGAAGCATAAAATATAATTAGGAAGGCCAAAAAAGAATTTGAAGAACAGCTAGCCATAGACTCAAAAAATAACAGCAAAAATATTTTTAAATACCTCAGAAGCAGGAAGCCTGCTCAATAACTGGTGGGGCCACTGGACAATTGAGAGGCTAAAGGAGCACTCAAGGAAGATAAGGCTATTGCAGAGAAACTAAATGAATTCTTTGCATCTGTCTTCACAGATGAGGATGTGAGGGAAATTCCTAAATTTGATCCATTCTTTTTAGGTGACAAATCTGAGGAACTGTTCCAGATTGAGGTGTCATTAGAGGAGGTTGTAGAACAAATTGAGAAATTCAACAGTAATAAGTCACCAGGAACAAATGGTATTCACCCAAGAATTCTGAAGGAACTCAAATGTGAAATAGCAGAACTGCTAACTCTAATTTAAATCAGCTTCTATACCAGATGACTAGAGGATAGCTAATGTGATGCCATTTTTTTTAAAGGGCTTCAGAGGTGATCCTGGCAATTACAGGCTAGTAAGCCTAACTTCAGTACCAAGCAAATTGGTTGAAACTATAGTAAAGAAGAGAATTATCAGACACATAGATTAACGTGATTGTTGGGGAAGAGTCAACTTGTTTTTTGTAAAGGGAAATCATGCCTCATCAATCTATCAGAATTCTCTGAGGGAGTAAACAAACATGTGACAAAGGTGATCCAGGTGATATAGTGTTCTTAGATTTTTAGAAAGCCTTTGGCAAGGTCCCTCACCAAAGGCTCTTAAACAAAGTAAGCTGTCATGGAATAAGAGGGAAGGTCCTCTCATGGATCAGTAACTGGTTAAAAGATAGGAAACAAAGGGTAGGAGTAAATCGTCAGTTTTCAGAATGGAGAGAGGTAAATAATGGTTTCCCCCAGGGGTCTATACTGGGACCAGTCCTATTCAAAATATTCATAAATGATCTGGAAAAAGGGGTAAACAGTGAAGTGGCAAAATTTGTAGATGATAAAAAAGTACTCAAGATAATTAAGTTGCAGGCAGACTGCAAAGAGCTACAAAAAGATCTCTCAAAACTAGATGACTGGGCAACAAAATGGCAGGTGAAATTCAATGTTGATAAATGCAAAGTAATGCACATTGGAAAACATAATCCCAACTATACATATAAAATGATGGGGTCTAAATTAGCTGTTACCACTCAAGGACTAGATCATGGAGTATTGTGGATAGTTCTCTGAAAACATCCACTTAATGTGCAGCGGCAGTCAAAAGGGGCAACCAGAATGTTGGGAATCATTAAGAAAGGGATAGATAATAAGAAAGAAAATATCATATTGCCTCCATATAAATCCATTTATCCCCACATCTTGAATACTGCATGCAGATCTATTCGCCCCATCTCAAAAAAGACATATTGGAATTGGAAAAGGTACAGAAAGGGCAATAAAAATGTTTAGGGGTATGGAACAGTTTCTATATAAGGAGAGATTAATAAGATTGGGACTTTTCAGCTTGGAAATGAGATGACTAAGGGGGGATATGATAGAGGTCTATAAAATTATGACTGGAATGGAGAAAGTAAATAAGGAAGTGTTATTTACTCCTTTCTCATAACACAAGAACTAGGGATCACCAAATGAAATTAATAAGCAGCAGGTTGAAAACAAACAAAAGGAAGCATTTCTTCACACAGCACACGGTCAGCCTGTGGAACTCTGCCAGAGAATGTTGTAAAGGCCAAGACTAGAACAGGGTTCAAAAAAGAACTAGATAAATTCATAGAGGATTGGTCCATCAATGGCTAATAGCCAGGGGGTAGGAATGCAAAACAATGCTGTGAAGTGTCCCTAGCCTCTATCTGCCAGAAACTGGTAATGGGCAACAGGGGATGGATCACTTGATGATTACATGATCTGTTCACTCCCTCTGAAGCACTTGCCATTGGCCACTGTCGGACGACAGGATACTGGGCTGGACGGACCATTGGTCTGACCCAGTATGGCCGTTCTTATGTTCTTATGTTTCCGTGGTGTAAACCCAGACTAATTCCATCAACTTCAGTGGAGTAACTGATTTACACCAGTGTAACTGAGAACAGAATCTGGCCTTCTTCTCTAGCCACTCCTGGAACACAGAAGCAATTTGGCCACCTGATATAACATTGCCAGAGTGGTGCTTGGGGTTATGACACAGGGGGAAGCAGGCAATATGAGACACAAAGACAAACTTGACATCCTACATCAGGAACAACAATAAAAGGAAACATAGAGATTTTTATGTTTGTAATATAGGATTCTAAAGTATTTATATAGCTCAGAGCTCACTGAAGAGGAAGATAGTCCAACAGACAGGCTGAATGTTTCACACATAAAACAGTAAAAAGAAAAGGAGTACTTGTGGCATGTTAGAGACTAACAAATTTATTTGAGCATAATAAATTTGTTAGTCTCTAAGGTGCCACAAGTACTCCTTTTCTTTTTGCAAATACAGACTAACACGGCTGCTACTCTGAAACATAAAACAGTCTCACTACTAAGAATATGAGAGGCTAGAGAAATTTTTTTGAAAGGAGAGGAAAGCTAGATGTTTATTCTATTCATCAAAGGGAAGGAAGAAGCAAATGAATCAGAAATCAAAGATTGAATATCATCAGTCTTGCTGACAAAGCAATCAGCAATCCCCTCAGCAAGTACGTGGGGTTTGTTGAGCAAAGCAAAGGGATTTAAAAGTCTTGAACAAAATAGGATCTTTCCATTTATAAAATTAGACACATAATTTTATAACTACATTTTGATTTAGAAGCTGTAAAGAATCTTTGCATTATTTATATAAATCCCAATTTTGTGTTGTACAATTAATAATGACTTTCTCCAATCTTTCCCCAGCCTTCTCTGTAATTCTGTTAAGAAAGCACTAAAGGAGGGCATTTTCACTTTAGTTGAAAATCAATGACACTTCAATGAAGCATGCATCTCAAAATATTATGCAACTGAGAATCATTCAGTTTTGTAACTAAGTCAGGAGACTAAGACTTCAGGAGTATGAATAGTGATTTAGCAGCAGAAACCTAGAAAGTATCCGGACTAACAGTTTCAAAAATATAGGGCCCAGGTCTAATCTCCCGAACAGCTTCGGTTTCCTTATGCAGTAACATCAAACTAAAAAATATAATGCTCAGTCGACATGAGGCAAGGCAGCATCATTCTCTAAAGTTTCTTTCTCCAGTGCATTTTGTTAGGTTATCAGTTCTCTCTCTTTATCTTTTGAGTAAGTGCAACAGCAGAGGGAGGGAGTCCAATGTATAGTTTTATTCCTGGCTTTGCCACTGACCTGCTATGTGACCATGGACAAGTCACTTCATCTTCCTCTCACCTTTGTTTGCCTCATATATTTAGACTGTGGGCTCTTTGGGGACAAGACTGTCTCTCATGTCTCTGTACTAGCAAAACAGGGCCCTGATCTCAACTGGGGTCTAGTGATGTAACCCTTCTCCCATGCATTGTCAGCAGCAGCAAGGGCCAGGTTCAAACATCTAGGGTTTCCCTCTGAAAACTTAAACAGTATCCAGAAACCTGGGAAAACTAAATACCTCCTGGGCATCCTTGATAGGCAAGCACAGAGACTGCTGTGCTACATAAAGAAAACTATACGAGGGGGTGCGTGGGAAGAAAAGGGTCATAGAATAAACTTGGGAAAGCCAGTAATAATTGGTCAACAATAGCTGTGTATAAATACATGAAGCTCCACGAGGGTGTTTTGGCAATAATCTTAATCTCAGTCATCCTATCCTGGTGTGAGTGTCAACAGAATGCATTCCCACAATAGCTACTTCCCTCCTCCCTCTCCTTCACTGCACCACTACTCACTGTTTGTTGTTTAGGGGTGGCAACATCCACAGTTCAAGCAGGTCCATTGCTAGCCCCTAAGGGAAGTAATGCCTGGTCTGCTCTAGGGCCTGTATCGTCTAACCCCAGGGGTATTAATTATAGCTCTATTAATTGCTGGATAGGGAGCCCTCACCACAATCCCTACTTTATGCTGCTACTCTCTGTAGCTTCAGCAATTACTTCCTCAGCATTCCCTCAAGCCACACAGCCACTTCTATGGCATTGCCTGCCTCAAAACCACCTTGGCACTACTTCTGCATAGAATCTTCGCTAAGGGATCAGTGGCGCATACGACACTGAACAGCGTCCTTATACTCTAGACTGCACTACTATCAGAAAGTAAGAGCTACTTTCCCCCCTCTTTCACACTCTGGTGGAACACTGAGTCTTTGTTCAGGGTGACCCCTCACCCCAGCCACATTTGATGCGCCTGTCTTGTTCTTTTGTTCCCAACAGAGCTAGTAATGTTACCCCCAACCTCAAAACTTGATGGCATTTTGACCAAAATACCACAGATTGTCACATAACAGAAATGCAAATGAGGCCCGTCGCATTCAGTCATTCCCCCTTTGCTCGTCAATGGTGCTGGTAGAAAGCTCTGTGCCCTATTGAGCCCCTGTCCATTTGGAGTTCTCAAGCCAATCTGGGACAAATTTTCCCCATTCACCAACAGATGTCAATATCAGGCTCCCTATTCAAAGCCACGGGGTGTGCATGTAATACAAATAATAATAATGATGATGTAGCAGTACCGGACAGTAAGATATGTCTGTAAAGAGAAGACAAGCAAGTCAGAAAATATTTGAATATATGAATGGAAAATACACCATTTCCACAGTAGTTAGATGGGAAAGTACTTCACAGTTTGCACTATGGAAATTGTGAAATTTGTGTTCCGTAATGCCATGGAGGAAGTATTAAAAATAACAACAAATTGCCAACAAAAACACAGACATCGTCTTATGGAAGCATATGAACAAATGTGGCTATTCTTATTCTGCTACCCCTGAATTTTGGCAGTAGTAATGGAAAAAGAAAAGAAATCAGCTGAGGCTCCTTTCAAGAAATGGCATATAATCTAGTGGCTAAAGCCAAGTTTCTGTTAAACATCTCATGTTATCTTAGGTACCAGTCATATAATCCCTTATCAGCAAAACTTTTTTTTATAATAAGGAACATGTATTAAAAAGACCAAAAAGGAATTTCTAATGAGAAAGGATGCGCCTGCTTTTTCGGAAATTAACTGCTCCAGTGAATTGCAAAGATAAAGCAGAAGAAATTATCCCAATAATTTGTCTGTTGTAATTAGAGATGGGCCTGAGCTGTGAAGTTCACAGCTAGATCCAAACGTCCCCAAAATTCAGGGGTATTTGGATTTGGGGTTTTGGGCTGGGGTAATTTCTTTGTAATCAGGCTAACGTGGAGAGCAGATAAAAGTTAGAACTCCAGGGGCCTATTCCCTTGCTACAGGATATAAGCAACTGCCATTGACTATAATGACAGTTACTCAAATCACATGGCAGAAGAATAGGAACCATGTACCGTAAGTTAGTGGTGTTCAGCTCAAGATATTTTCCCTTTGGGCAAAACACTGAAACCCAATACTATAATACTGAGACCATCACAATTAATTACTCACATCCTGCGGGGGGAACATTAAGCCCCACATGTTTTCGAACAGACTGTTACAAGGTACTACTGTTTCAATTAAATGAAAGAAAAAATATCCCTGAAATCTAAAAACATATTTCTGCTGTTTACCTCTTGCAGGAAGAGTGGGGGATGAATAGGGAGGGAGAGAAGAGAAAGTTGATCTAAGCCAATGAGCACCAAGAGCTTTATGGCAAACCCCTGCCCCCAAATAGTTTGCCACACAGACGTAGTCAGGTGACAAGTCTTCAGAAGGTTACTAAAGATCAAACTAGTATGCTGAAGCCTTGAGCTATAGTAATTAATTCATAGATTTTTAAGGCCAGAAAAGACCATTATGATAATGTACTCTGACCTCCTGCATAACAAGCCATAGAAATTCATCCAGTGAGTCCTACGTGAAGTTCGTGCCTTATGATTGAACTAGGGCCTATGTTTTAGATATAGTGGTCCAAACAATCTTTTATGATTGTTGTTATTACTCAGGCAATATAAGTGAAAGGCACTAGGACCAAGAAGCATTAAATGCAGATAATCCACCAGGCAAGCAGAAAATAGCAGCAGAGCAGATGAATTAATTAGACAAGAGAGGTGGGAATGGGGGAAAGGAGCAGTAGAAATTGGGTAGTAAACCAGGGGATGGGCGGATAGATCCAGTGTATGGACAGTTCTACTTCACTCTAGCAACAAGAGTGATCCTGAGACAAAAGCAGTGCAGGGGGGAAAGTAATCAACAGTTGAAAAATACCAGTCAAGCAGCCCCAGCAAATTAACACTGACCTTCCAGAAAAGCTGCTACTGTAATCAAAACAGCTGCCCTGAGCCAGTTTGAAACAAACAACAGAAGGTAAAACTGCATCACTGATTCTGGTTACCACAAGTTCAAAAAGAGTGAATGAAGCACACTATAAACATTCCTATTAATTAAGTAAAAACTAAAACAAAAACCAAAACAATTATCAAGCAAATAAAGGAAGCTAAAATCAGCCCAAACCCTATAAAATCCGGAGAGTGAAAGCAGCGAAAACATGACTAAAGCAGACCTCAAAGCACAGCAGCCATCTGTGCCAGTCAGAATCTTGTAATAATGTGATTCCCAATAGCGAAACAAATAATAAAAGAAAAATCTCACGAGCTACCATGGCTTTTCAGTGACAATAATAGATTCTTTCTGTGGTCTCTGATCTTTGCTTATGGACCATCATAAACATGTTTAAGACTTGCGGGGACAGAAATTCTCTCCTTTCCAAAACTAACAACAGTGGTTTTTTACACATCTTGCGCCAAATCTTAATCTGTTAGCACAGCACTGTGCACTGAAGATTGCATGGAAGAACTCCTCTCCCCTCCAACTGTGCAGCCAAAGCACCCACAATTTCTCTGCACCCTCTCTCTTGTACGCTTGGGTTTGGGTAAGAGTAGCTTCCAGTCAGATATTAAGTTAAGGGAAAGTGTGGGGGAGTACAGCTCACTCTCCACTGCTAAAGATAAAGGAACAGTTTCCCTTCCCCTCCCTTCCTTTGGCATCCCTGCTCCTCTGGAGCTTGCCCTTCTTTTGCCTGATGAATTAAGGACTCACTAGGCAGGAGAATATGAAATGGAAGCAGCAAGAGGAAGTAGGCCCAGATCTTCAAAGGTATTTAGGCACCTAACTCCCATTGGAGGCCCTTTGACTGAGGAGTTTCTATGGCTGCTGTCCTTTATGTGCGCATACTTCAAAAATAATGTTGAGAAATTGGAGAGGATTCATAAGAGAGCTACAGAAATGTTTCATAGTCTGAAAAACATATCGTACAGTGAGAGAACTAAAGAGCTCAATTTATTGCTCACCTATTCAAGTCTGATATCTTGATTTTTTTTTTCTGAAATTACAAGTTTGGTTGATATATATTTAAATTTCTGTAAGGTGTTTGACTTGGTACTGCACAACATTTTGATTAAAAAACTAAATCAATGTAAAATTAACAGGGTATATTAACATATTAAATGGATTACAAACTGATTAACAAATAAATCTCAAAATGTACTTGTAAATGGGGAATCATCATCAAGTGGGTGCATTTCCAGTGCAGTCCCACAGAGATCAGTTCTTGGAGCTAAGCTATTTCAATTTTTTATCAATGATCTTGAGGAAAACACAAAATCATCACCGATAAAGACTGCAAATGACACAATAGTTGGGGAGTGGTAAATAACGAAAGAGAGGTCACTGATTCAGAGCAATCTGTCTCTCTTGGTAAAAAGTCTCAAGCAAATGATATAGGTTATAATATGGCTAAATACATTCAGGGACAAAGAAAGTAAGCCATACTTCCATGACTGGGGACTCTATACTGGGAAGTAATGACTCTGAAAAAAGATTTGGGGCTCATGGTGCATAATCATCTGAACATGAGTGCTCAGTGTGAGCTGGTGGATACATAAAGAAAGGAATCTCAAGTAGGAGTAGAGAGGTTATTTTACCTCTGTATTTGGCTCTGGTGAAACCATTGCTGGAATATCGTGTCCAATTCTGGTGCCCACAATTCAAGAAGGATGTTGATAAATTGGAGAGGGTTCAGAGAAGAGCCACAAGAATGATTAAAGGATTAGAAAACATGCCTTATAGTGTGTGACAGAATGTACCCCTGTGTCTACATGCTACATACTTTTGTAATAATCTTTGTACAAAGTATGCCTTGTACAGTATCATGTGAAAACTCATAATTTGCTATTCAGTATTGTCCTGATAAAATATGTGTTGCAAAATTGTATGGGAAGGTATAAGATTCCACTGTATGGTGATCTTAGAACATGTTCCAAAACAAGGTTGGCAAACAGGTCTGTCTCAAACAAAGGAATGTGTGCTCTGCTTAATTTGCATTTAAGCAGTAAACAGAGTCATCGAGCAGGACAGGTAGACAAAGAAACCTCAAACAGGTGATAAAAAGCAGCAGGAAACATACTTTCCTATAGCCTCTCTGGGAACCTCATCTGGGAATGTTTTCCCAGGGGAGGACTGACACTATAAAAAGGCACCCCCTCTTCCTTTCTTTCTGCCCATCTATTCACTGCACCAGAAGGAACAGAAGAAGCAGTTATTACACAGAAAAAGGCCTAAGAAGTTTGGCCACTAAGAGTGCTGAGAGCATCCAGTGAGAAAAACTTTAATTTGAATTTAACATGGTTTGTTAAGCTGGCACTAGCTGTGTTTTATCTTTATTTTTCTTGTAACCATTTTTGACTTTTATGCCTCATTACTTGTATTCACTTAAAATCCCTCTCTTTCTAGTTAATAAACTCATTTTTTTTTTGTTGTATCGAATCCAGTGTGTTTCAATTGACATGTTTGAGAAACTCCATTTGGGGTAACAAGGTGTGTTCATATAATTTCTATTAATAAAATGATGGACTTCATATAAGCTTGTATTGTCTAGGAGAAAACTGGGCAGTACAGCACAGACATTTCTGGGAGAAGATCTAGGACTGGGGGGACGTGTGTGCTGGGCTCACCCTGCAGCATAGCCAAGGCTGGTGAGAGCCAGAGTGTAACCCAAGGTGTGGGTAACAGGCTACAGTTGGACACTCAGGGTGTGGCTTGCATGCTTGAAGGCTCTTGGTGAGTAGCCCAGGTGGGAACTCCTTCAGCAAGGCATTGTAAGGCACCCAGGGTCACAGGGCAGGAGTGACCCAGTCAGTCTGCTTATGTCACATAGTGATATACTCAAAGAGCTCAATCTATTTATTTTAACAAAGAGAAGGTTAAGGGGTGATGTAATTATAAGTATCTATATAGGGAACAAATATTTAATAATGGGCTCTTCAATCTAGCGGATAAAAGTATAACATGATTCAATGTCTTGAAGTTGAAGCTAGACAAATTCAGACTGGAAATAAGGTGTACATTTTTCACAGTGAGGATAATTATCCACTGGAACAACTTACCAAGGGTTGTTGTGCATTCTCCATCACTGACAATTTTTAAATCAGGATTGGATGTTTTCCTAAAAGATATGTTCCAGAAATCATTTTGGGGAAGTTCTGTGGCCTGAGTTCAGACTAGATGATCACAATTGTCCCTTCTGTCCTTGCAATCTACGACACTAGAGGTTTTGTTTAATCTGGAAGACAAAGGCATAACAAGAGCCTATGCCTGGAAATTGAAGGTAGAGCTATTTAAACTAGAAATAAGGTGCATTTTTTGACAGTGAGGGTAAATAATTTATGAAGGGTTGTGATGAATTGAAGTTTTTAAAACAAGATTGGATGTCTTTCTGAAATAGATGCTGTATCTCAAACACAAGTTATTGGACTTGATACAGGAATCACTGACTAAAGTCCTATGGCCTATATTATGTAGGAGGTCAGATTAGATGATCAGAATGATTCCCTTAGAATCTATGAATCTAAGATCCTGTTTACTTTTCTCCACAGGGCAAAGATCTGTCCCCAGCACCCATTTCCCCTCTTCTCTGTGAGGAGAGAGAAATAATGAGACTTATATTAAGAAGAGTTGGGGGACAAGATAAGAGGAGCAGAATGGAGTAGTAGAGAGGTGAAAGAATGATTTAGATGGGGAAGGGTGAAAGAAAAGTGAATCATAGTGGACATGAATATGTAGAAAGGAAGGGTATAGAGACCTGGTTTTCGGTAGGAGAGGGCAGAATCTTATTTTTAAAAAAAACTATTCTGCTTGTTGGCATGCATCTATATTTTTTAACATCTGTGTGTGATGGGGATACATGCATGTTAGTCCTTAATCCTGCCATGAATGCAGGGGACTAGACTAGATGACCTCTCAAGGTCCCTTCCAGTCCTACAATTCTATATTTGGGGCCTGTGAGGTCTGGGGTGCCCCAGAAGGATTCAACCAAGGGAGGTGAGACGTAGCTTGCACCTGTTGGGAACACTGGGGCATGGCCACTAGGTAACTTGAGGGGATGGAAGACCACGAGCGTCGATGAAGCCCCCTCGCACTAGGCCCCGGTGTCCTTGCCCCCCCCACCCTGCCTGGAGGCATTCGCAGCAGCTCTGCGTACTAGGCCCAAGTGTCCTTGCCCCCCCCGCCTGGAGGCACACACAGCAGTTATGCTGAGAATCTGCAACAGTATGTTGCAGAGTCAGACTGCCTGAAACTAAGCAAGGCCAAACAGGGGAGATATGGAAGAACAATGCTGAATAAAGCAGCTTTATGTATAGTTTAACAAATGATACAGAGAATCAGGGAACTAGCTGGGAACTGGATTGGCTGGCTATATGGATACTTGGGGCAGCTTGCTATTGGATAAGTATGCTGGAAAAAAGGATGTATAAAAGCCTGTGTAACTTCCTGCTCTGTTGTGCAGGATTTGAGATTTTATTCTCCCTGTACCTTTTTGCAGCTGCAAATAAACTTTTCTGCTTCTCCACCCCGTTGTGATTATTGGGTGTAGCACACCGGGTAACGAACCACTCAAGCTGTTGTTCAGCCTCTCGGCACTGGGTGCCGGCAACACACCTATATCCTCCTTTGAGGATTTTGCTGTGGAAAAGAAGATTTAATTTGTGGCCAGAGGGCAACTAATAGAAGCTGCCAGGGATTATGCAGAATCAGGGCATCCTTTGTACCCCAGCTATGTCTGCTTCCAGCCAGAGGACCTCCAACAAAGCGATCACTTCAGCCACATTGTGCTGCCACAATCCCCTTCTGAGTGAACTTTCTGTATCATGTAAAATACTATCTATAGCATTCCCGGTGTAACACTGAAAGACGTAGAAATGATCGAGCTCTCTAAAAGGATATGAGGATGTTTTAATCTCCTAAATTAAAGCTGTTTTTCAAGCAGTATTGCCTTCTGTGTAATACTGAGGCTAGCAAGGAAGTTCAGGAATATCAGTCTCTAATTTCATCCATGCAAAGTAGCCTATTTATTTCTAAACAAATACTAGAATACAGCATATTTTTTGGATAAATGAAACTGAATCTAATTCTTATGGAGAATCTATTTAGTTCATTTCATTAATTTAAAAATATTTTACTTACTGTCATTTAAAACAACCTTTTGAAGTTTACAGATGAAATCTGTTTCCTTCATGAATGTTTTTCCTCCATCACAGTAGCCAGTAGTTGGCTATTGCTGCTACCATTCTCCCTCTCTTTGCCTCTGGTTCCAAGATGGCCCCAAGGAAATGTCATCAGTGGAATAAGCAGCATAGGAGGTTCAGTTTTCCCAGCACTGGCTATGCTTCTGCTCTTGGCCCTCACTCTCTAGCTGTCATTGATTACAACTTGAGTAACTGGAAGTAAAGTCACTTGCCTAAGCAAATCCAATCAATGAACAGACATGATAATGTGTGACTAATATGAACAATCACAACTAAGATAATGGAGTTCAAATTACAAATTTCAAAGGGCAAACCAACAACTAAACAAATTTACAAAGAATATCATCAAATAATTTCAAACAGTAAATAAATCTGAGAAGTCTTAATCTTATTGGTAGACATTCTTGTGTCTGAATACATGATTCTTTCTGAATTATTTGCTGAGCATTACTCATATTACATTTAGATTCTAACTTTTACAGTAAGATACACTGGCATAAAGAAGATCTTTTATTTAAACTATGCTTCCTTTCATGCAATTGGACCCATGTGAGTCCGCCGCCCATGGCCTACACAGAGCCTCACTCATGTCAATGGGACTCCATGCAGGCATAAAGGTCCAGCCATCCTGAACCAAATGCAGGATCAAGGCATACATTTATAACCACTAATAATTTACTTGTGGATCCAACATGGGGGAGGGGTGTGACTCTGGAGTCTATAACTTGGGAAGATTGTTCATTTTGTTAGAGGCACATTGAGGCAGCCCTTCTGAAAATTACTTGAAGCACTTCTGCAGTGAGTCCTTGTAATTTGTATACAAGTCTGGGTAAGAGCATTGAATCAAGAAAACTTAATTTTGACAGGCCTGATATATAGTCTATTTTGGTTAACCAAAAGGAACACATACATTTTCTACATTAGAGAAATTTCCATTATTTTTCTCTCATCCATGAAAATCGATTTTGATGTGATTACACTCAGAGGCCGCTTGATGTGCTTCTGACAGTACAAAATGGATAGAAACGGTGGGTGGTGTTGAATCGAGGATATTGTGGTTAGCTGAACTCTGTCACAAGCTGAAAATGGTAAGATTAAAGCACACACCATTAGTGTATTGTGCGGGAGAGTGAGCCTTAGGAAAAATGGTGACTGCAATATTTTGATACTGAAGATTGCAAATGATTCAGAGGACTTTCATCATCTTCTATTTACTGTAAACAGTGCTACTTTAGAAGTGGGAGGAGATCACCAATACTCATCAGATAAAAGCAGCTTTTAATAGTAAACAGTGGGGTATGTCTAAACATAGCTGGATATATGTAAACAGAGAAAGTCACATGGTATAATACATTAAGGATCAAATACTCGTCTCATTTACACAGGAGTAACTATTGACTTCTGTGAAACAATTCCAGTGACTTAGAGCAGAATTTGGCCATATATTTCATATGTCAGAGAATGATGTCATTTCTCATGAAACTGAAATGTTTACTCCTAGTCTAGCATGTAGAAAGATCCCCTTCCATCTAGAGAGACTGCATTATTCGTAAATACTACTTTCTCAAACATATTACCATGTTTTAAATATTTCACTTGTGAGGAAAATAACGACAGGTGAACCTCAGAAGGGTTGAAGTTCAATTCAGTTAGACAGCCAGAAGTATGGATACTTTTCTGAAATTCTTGGTCCTATCCATACTAGGATTTCTAGTTTCGTGTTTAAACACAGTTGTGGCTATCAACGCCCTAGTATATTTCTCTGACTAGTGCGAAGATGGGTTTTAAAAAAACAAACAAACAAAGAAACAACTGCTATTAACCATGTCTATAGACTAATACAGATACAGGTACCATATTTTATGGTTTTATAACAAGGTTAAAAGAAAATGTCTGTTCTACTAGTCCAGGAAACCATGCTAGAACCTTGCCAGCAAACATTCACAAGCATAGTTGATATTAGTAAGTTTCAGCCGTGGTGTGCCTAGGGACAGGAAAGCTTACAAGAAGAGACTTTCCTATGAGATTTGCTTGACTTCCTGGTTTTGGCTAGATCAGAGATATCATGATAATAAGAAAAGGAGTATTTGTGGCACCTTAGAGACTAACCAATTTATTTGAGCATAAGCTTTCGTGAGCGACAGCTCGCTTCATCGGATGTCGCTTATGAAAGCTTATGCTCAAATAAATTGGTTAGTCTCTAAGGTGCCACAAGTACTCCTTTTCTTTTTGCGAATACAGACTAACATGGCTGCTACTCTGAAACCTATCATGATAATAGTCTTTCTTATGCTGTTTTTTCTATTTACACTTCCTGTCCAGAATGAAAACAGGCAACTGAAAATCACTGAGAAAATTGTTTTTAAAAAAGTTTATCAAATGTTTCATGAGCCTCAAAAAATGTTCAAGTTTGGTTTGGTTTGGTTTGAATTTCAAGCTTAGAATTGATTTGGTGCTTATTTCATTCAAAACTGTGCACTCTTATAGATTTATTAAGGATGAGATCAGTAGGGAGATGTGTATATATACATTTACACGCACACACATTTATATGGTCCCACAGAAATACTATAAAATGTATGAATTAAATAGAGAATTATATCCATCCTAGAACATTTTAAAACTAACTTATAGACTCTAATAGAATTATGGCCCTTCTTCAGCAAAGCTCTGAACCATGACGTAAAAAAGTCCCCTGCATTTTCTCTCCCTGATTATGGGAAAATCTGACTTTACACTGGGTGTCTCCAGCACAGGTTGCAACTTGCAAGAAGACCTACTCTTTGCAGGCCCTTTTAGGTCCCTCCAGCTTTCACTGGGAGTTTGCTGCACTTTCCATAGGGTCAGGGTGAAGATCTCCTGGCTGGGAGCTCCTTTGGAGATTCCAAGAGTCTCTTGCTTAGGGCAGTCCTGGCTTGGCTTGGGTTGGCTTGCCCTCCCCCTCCTCCAGATGACTGCCCCTTTTAAAGACCTCCTTCCGACCACACATGAGGCCCCCCCAGGACATCGCTGGCACCTTCCTTTTCAGCGTGGGATTTATACACATCATCACACATGTGCTAATCTTTTAGTACATGCTTAAATCCCATGGACTTTGAAGTTTAGCGCATACTTAAGTGCTTTACTGAATCTGTCCTTAATCTCTCTGGACCTCAGTTTCCTGTTTGAAAATTGATAATAATACCTCCCAACTGCATGATTGCACAGTGAGGATAGACAAATTATGGTTGTGAGGTGCTCAGATAATATAGAGATTGGAGCCATATAAGTACCCAGACAGAAAGACATGTTGTCTATATTCTCTAATTTAGAGTCATTCCCTTGCCTCATTTTAGTCTAGACTCAGATCCCACTGAAGTCAATGGGAGTCTTTCCAGTGACTTCCATGGGATTTGGTTGAGACCCACAGACATAATCACAATCACAGTAAAACAATGCATTTTCTGACCCTTATCTTGTTTTTGTAAAAACAGCAAAGTACAAAATTTTCACTTTCTTTTTTCTCCTCTTTCCCCATGCTAAGCATTCTCCATATTTTCTCTCCTCAGTAAAAACATTTATTTTGCCTGGCCTTCCATCACTAATCACTTATGACTATGTATTGGGATTGGTTCCTAGACTGTAATGTCCTTGGGTCAGGGATGATGTCTTGCTGGTTTTGTGATGCACCATTTCCCACATTGGGGTCAATACAGTTGATTAAAATAATAAAAACAATTTATGTATTTAATTCCAGATGTTTTGATTAAGACAGAGCAGTACGATTACTGTGCCTGTCATTCTTCCCAGGACATGACACAGTCCTCATGGTCAGTTAATCCTGTTAGAAAACACTAAGTAAAATTTTCAAAAGCACCTAGGTGACTTAGGGTATATAGGGTATATAAAACACCTAGCAGCTGGCCTGTGTCAACTGACGAGGGCTAACGGGGCTAGGGCTGTGGAGTTTTAAACTACAGTGTAGATATTCAGGGGTGGTCACTTTTTAAAAATGTGAATGCTAGAAAAGTACTGTACAGTAGTCAACTCTTCATATAAAAGCTTAATAAGCCAGAGGTGTCTATTTAATATCTCATTAATCTAAATTAAACTCAGTTAAGTGCTAGTAGTATATTCTACCTGTAATGTGTTCACATCTCTCATTACTATTAGTGAGAGGCATGTGTGTGCATCAAGAAGAAAATCAACCCCATGGGACTTAATTTTTAACCTGTATATTCAAATCCTATTATTAGGCCAAAGCTGGAAGTTGTTACTAAGTTTTTTTTCAGTCATCACTCAGTCAGATTTTACTGTTCAGGATTTGGTCCATGGTTAGCATAAGTTACATCTAATTTCTCTTGTATGCAAATGTTTCCCTTAATATAAAGCTTTATTTGTGAAGCAATCTACAGTCTTTTTGGTGCTAACCAACACAGGGGTTTTTTAGTGTTTTTTGTTTTGTTTTTTGTTTTACTGTTTGTTTGCTCTCCCGGTTTTTGTAGATATAAATATGCTGTTTTACTGTGCAATTTTTCCCTCTGTCTTGGTAATAACTGTAATCCAGTGACTTCCCATTTTCCCCTGATGTTTTGGGTTGTAAAGATGGGCTGAACTAATTTGCAAATTACAGGTAATTCTGCTCCTTGGGTATTACTGGATGTTGGCAAGGTAGATCTTGTATTTTAATGCCTTGATACACCCTTGCCTTTGTCTATCGGCCATGTAGATTGGATTGTAAATTTTAACAAGGTATGGAGGAGTTTAGCATGAGAGGGATTCTTTCAAACAATCCTCTTCTTCTAGTTCTCTTCTGCTTTCCTTCATCCAGGGTCAAAATCCTGGAACTCAAGACAAAGGGTACTGGGTGGGAGGAACATGCAGGAATGAGGGAAAAAATAATCCTATCCCCTAGCCACAAGTACAGGTGGTGTTCATCGCAGCCCTACCATGGTCACTGATCCTTTGCAAGGGAAGGAATGTTGGTCAGGACAATTGTGATACCCTTTCTCAGCATTTTCAACTGCCATTTCAATGCACAAACCTACCATTCTACTTGTCCCCTTCCTTTCAGTCTTTAGCACTGCATTTTGTTCTTACGCATCTTGTGGCATTCCCAGCACCAACTGAAGCTTAACATGGCAAAAATCGAGCTCTTCATTTTTATTCCATAACTGAAACACTGCTCTGGTGAGAGAGGACCTGGAGAGTAAAGAGGCTTTTGTATGAAAAGTGAATTCATTTGAGGCCATGATACATTTAAATTGGTGGTGGAACATTCAGGAAGGGATGTTGGTGTGATAGGATCCTTGTCTGTTCTTTCAATGATGCCAACCCCACTTCTCCCTTTGCTTCTCCATTTTTAATTGTTATGTCGTCTCCCATGCAGCCCCTACACACAGCATCCATGATCTGGATGCTACTGCACTGCAAATAAAATAAATAATAAATAATAATAATAACAATAATGAGATTCACATTCATCCTCATCCTTAAGGTTCTATATAATCTTGCTCCCATCTATGTCCCCATTCTCATTTCCTCTCTTCCTCCTTCTCCCTCTCATCTGCTTAGTACACCCTTTGTCTCTTCCCGCTCTTATCACCTGTGTCACATTGTACCCATCTACCCTTCTTCTGTTCCTTCAGATCCCTCTTGAAAACTCACTTCTCCAAGCAATTCTTCCTACCTTCTTCTCAGAGTCAATAATCTCCACAAGAATTGTCTAATAGCCCCTCACACAGGGGGATTCTGTGGAATATGAGCAGGACGACTGGCACTACGTCTGTTCTGGCCTTCCCCACAGTAGGAGCACGATGCGGGTGGAAAGGACCGTCGTTGCAGGTGTAATTTAGAGTAGTCTGTTGGCTGGTTTAATTTATGCTGGAGGCAGAACTAACTCCTGGCCAGCCCCAGGATTAGAAGAGCAGAATCGTGGCTAAGAGATTACCTCTCCCTTGCTCCTCTGATTTTGCACTGAGTATAGCTCAGCTAGACCCAATGATCCAGTCCTTTAATTTTAGTATCATAACACCCCACTGAGATGGGGGGACACATACTTCTCATGCCACAGAAGAGGAAACTGAAACAGAGAAAGATTAAGGGTAGGGTTTCCACAGAGGCTCTGAAAATTAGGTGCATAGCTCTTAATCTAAACCAAGGGGAGTAGGGCTCCTAACTTTTTCGAAGGTTCCTTTGGAAATCTCAGGTGTCTTACTCAAGGCTATACAGGATCCCTGGTGGAGCTGGAACTAGGTCTCTAGCACTGGGCTGTGTCTTAGACACCAGCCAATCCTTCCTCCCCTGGGAGGCATATTTAGGACAAACACATCCTAATTCATGTTTTAAAGCACTGTGTACAATTATAAGTGCATTTTACTATAGCAATTTTTTTGCATTCCAAACAATATTATTATAATTAGCAGCACTATTATTATGGGACAAATTCTGAAGTCCTTATTTGATGTTAATTGGAGTTTTCCCTGTGTAAAAACTGAGGAAGGCGTTTTTCTTTTGGCACAATAATAATGAGGCTATCTTCTCAGGTATTCTGACCTTGTAATGTCTAAGACATTCAGCATCAAGGAGGAGATTTGGTCAGGACACCAGTGAAAGCAGATGGTGTATATAACCAAGATCACTGAAAAGTAAAAGCCCTGCTGAGAGGGATATGTGACATTTTGGAGGAAATCTGCCTTTTGATATACTGTATTAGAATTTTAAAAATTTAAGATGTCTTTTATGAGTAGGAAAACATACTCTGGGGTCCTGCTGGTATTAAAGAGATAACAGCATTTGCAGGGGTGGAAGGCACTTCAGTGTAATTCATGAGCCACGTGGTTAACTCACATCAACAACATGCATTACCATACGTCATTCAGGACACATATCACCAGGGGTTAAAGGCAAACACATCTCCCTTTCCCATTCCTCTTCCTCCGCTCTCCCTCTCCCAAACTTGGGAGAGTGCAGCGTCTGTCCTGAAACAAGGACTCTCCAGGAAGCGAAGTATTACCAGGGAGCAGCAGGAAGAGTTGGTGCCTGACTAGGGTGTTTATGGCTCCTAGCCTTCCTGTCAATAGGGGAAGCAGAACCACCACCACCTGACTGGAGGACAGGTGTTCTAAACAGGAGTCCCCTTTCTGCCTCTTCTCTTCCACATGAAAAAGATCTTTCCCTCCCACTTATTTTAATCACTGCATAACCCGCACTTGGGCCCTAGAACGTACCAAGAAGAACAAGAAGCATGTCTTCGCCTTCAACAGCCTTAATTTGTATTTAGGCAAAGTGCAGCTCACTCTTATTCTGTCTGGATATGGGAAGGGATATGGTAATGGAAAATGGCATTTTAATCTTCATTTGATAATTATGGCTACAACCTATGTAAACTAACATATTTAAGTGATGTACAGTACGTGATGCTGTTATTTGTAAGGCATAAATTATATATATGGATGCAGTTCTCTGAGCATGAAAAATGCTAAGAGCATTTGTAAAATGTTAGTTACTCAAATGTAAATATTAAACCATGATAGCTGCATGAAGCTAATCAGCCCAAGCATTCTGTCAAAGCTCACATGACAGGCTCGCTCATCTCTGACAGCCTAATTGTCACTATTAATCTCACAGGGAGAACAACTCTCACAATAATGTACAGCAAGTACAGATGCAAAGAATTTATATACCGCAGTCTACCTTTCACCTACCTATTTCAGAAATAGTGTTTAGCCTTGTATAATAACTGCTTCATATTCATAAATTATGTGCAGAGGCAGCAGCACTGTGCATCCATCCTGTGTGCTGAATGACGCAGGGTTCCTGTGGAAAAAAAATCGATCATATAATTAAAGACCGTGTCAAAATGAATATGCACAAAGGGGTGCACGAGCAGCCTTAATTCAGGCTGCTCCTACCTTTTACTGCTTGACTTTGCAACCTTAATGTTTTTTTAACATAGGTTTTATTTATACACACACAGACCAATGAATTCCAAAGTATGTGTACAAAGCATGTGTGTCTAAGAATGCCACTATGGAGCTGGCGATCACGTAGGCACCAAAAACATTGTGTAGTGGTGCAGTAAGATTGCCAGTGATGAACATAAACTGAATATCCAGCCAGACCACCTGCAGCACCTAGCCAGAGACTGATTCAGGTGATGCTCCATCTGCAAGGAAACCACATGCCTTTGGGATTGGCCATGATGATGATGATCTGAAGGAGGATAATCAATGGGACACAGTATTACCAGGGTAAAAAATATATTGGAAGGACAGAACAGGTCGTGCTGGTGGGGGAGTGGCACTATATGTGAAAGAAAGCGTAGAATCAAATGAAGTAAAAATCTTAAATGAACTAAATTGAACTATAGAATCTCTATGTATAGTAATTCCATGCTTGAAAAATAAGAATATAGCAGTAGGGCTATGTCAAGGTTCCTCCCCCACTCTGAACTCTAGGATACAGATGTGGGGACCTGCATGAAAACCTCCTCAGCTTACTTTCACCAGCTTAGGTTAAAACTTCCCCAAGGTACAAATTAATTTTATCCTTTGTCCCTGGATCTCCACTGCCACCACCAAACTCTAACTGGGTTTACTGGGAAACGTAGTTTGGACACGTCTTTTCCCCCAAAATCAACCCTTGCACCCCACTTCCTGGGAAAGGTTTGGTAAAAATCCTCACCAATTTGCATAGGTGACCACAGACCCAAACCCTTGGATCTGAGAACAATGAAAAAGCATTCAGTTTTCTTACAAGAAGACTTTTAATAGAAGTAAAGAAATCCCCTCTGTAAAATCAGGATGGTAGATACCTTACAGGGTAATTAGATTCAAAACGTAGAGAATCCCCCTAGGCAAAACCTTAAGTTACAAAAAAGACACACAGACAGGAATAGTCATTCTATTCGGCACAGTTCCTTTCTCAGCCATTTAAAGAAATCATAATCTAACACATACCTAGCTAGATTACTTACTAAAAGTTCTAAGACTCCATTCCTGTTCCATCCCCGGCAAAAGCAGCATACTGACAGACACAGACCCTTTGTTTCTCTCCCTCCTCCCAGCTTTTGAAAGTATCTTGTCTCCTCATTGGTCGTTTTGGTCAGGTGCCAGTGAGGTTACCTTTAGCTTCTTAAGCCTTTACAGGTGAGAGGATTTTTCCTCTGGCCTGGAGGGATTTTAAAGGGGTTTACCCTTCCCTTTATATTTATGTCAGGCTATATTACAGACCACCTGACCAGGATGGTGTTAGTGACCCTGAAATGCTCAGGGAGATTAGAGAGGCTATTAAAATAAAAAACTCAATAATAATGGGGGATTTCAACTATCCCCAAATTGACTGGGTACATATCACCTCAGGAAGGGATGCTGAGATAAAGTTTCTTGACACCTTAAATGACTGCTTCTTGGAGCAGCTAGTCCTGGAACGCACAAGAGGAGAGGCAATTTTTGATTTAGTCCTAAGTGGAGAACAGGATCAGATCCAAGAGGTGAATATAGCTGGACTGCTTGGTTATAGTGACCATAATATAATTAAATTTAACATTCCTGTGGTGGGGAAAACTCCACAGCAGCCTAACACTGTAATATTTAATTTCAGAAAGGGGAACTACATAAAAATGAGGAGGTTAGTGAAACAGAAATTAAAAGGTACAGCACCAAAAGTAAAATCCCTGCAAGCTGCATGGAAACTTTTTAAAGACATAATAATAGAGGCTCAACGTAAATGTATACCCCAATTTAAAAAACATAGTAAGAGAACCAAAGAAGAGCCACCGTGGTTAAACAACAAAGTAAAAGAAGCAGTGAGAGGCAAAAAGGCATCCTTTAAAAAGTGGAAGATAAATCCTAATGAGGAAAATAGAAAAGAGCATAAAGTCTGGCAAATGAAGTGTAAAAATATAATTAGAAAGACCAAAAATGAATTTGAAGAACAGCTAGCCACAGACTCCGAAAGTAATAGCAATTTAAAAAAAAAATACATTGTTGTATCAACCAGGCAAGGTACTAACAAGCTTCAATAGGACCTTATTTTCAAAGTGGAAACCCCTTTACCAAGCTGCTGCACCCTCTGTAGCTTTCTCCCAGCCTCTCAACTCCTCCTCCTCCTCCCTATTTCCTGTCCTTTCAGACTCCCAACAGCCAGTGCTCCTAATTCTAATAATTACAAGCAACATCTGAACACCACATTTCCTCCTCTCTTAAGAAACTCTCCCAATTAAAATAAACATTATTGTTCTAACCACAGGAACAAATATGAAACAAGACACTATACTGTTGGCAGAAATGTTACATTGAAAACACTGTAAATACTACATAACATAATCTCTAGTCCAGACAGGTAGTCGTCTGGGTCTGACAGGCCATCTCTCAAGCCCCAGTTCCAGTGCAATGTCTTGTTATGTTGGTACTACGGTGAAGTCATCCAATGCAGACTGGGTGTTGGCATAATCTCCTCTTTGTGCATAGGCAGGTGCAAGATAAGAAGCATTCCATACCCACCCATCAGAAAGTTGATAGGTGTAAGGTCCCTTCTTCTCTATGATTTTAAGAGAAGCTGTGAATTTATGGTCCCCTTTGCATAAAATTCCAGGGTTTTCATATTCTAACGAAGGAATCACACTCAAACTTTGGTTCCTTAGCACCCCGCCACTTGTCTGTGAAAGCCTTAGACTTTGCTTGGTTCTGTTCAACCGTTTTTCTCACCTCATCCTCGTTTGGGGCATCAGGTCATGCCTTTAACAATCCACCAATGTTCTGTTTAGTATTCATCTGTTTCCCATGGAGAAACTCTGCGGGTGATCTTTGCATTGTGGCATGTCGTGTAGCCCGGTATGCTTGCAAGAAATCAGTAGTGAAGGGTATCCACAATCGCCCTTCCAGTTTAGCCATTTGCAAACTCTCTTTCAAACTTCTGTTAAACTGTTTTATTTCCCCATTGGCTTGAGGGTAATATAGGAGTGACCTTCTGTGTTAAATGTTCCTCTATGCTAGAAAAGTTTCAAACTCCAGGGAAGTAAATTGACTACCATTATCTGAAACCAGTTCTTTGGGGTTACCTTCCCTGCTAAAAACTGAAGAGAGGAACTTAATTACTGTAGCAGAAGAGATTTGCGATGTAAACGCTACCTCAGGCCATTTACTGAAATAGTCTATTAAAGTGATGGCATAACGGCAATCAATTGGAGCAGTATCAAAGGGTCCTGCAATGTCAATCGCCACTTTTTCCCATGCAGATTCAGGAAGAGGAACAGTCTGTAATGGAACGGCACGTGTCACTGCTGTCTTGTCATGCATTTGGCAAGTGACCAGCATTTTATGAGTGCTTCAGTTTGAGAGTCCAACCCTGGCCACCAATACAGATCCCAAAGTCGTTGTTTGGTTTGGACAATTCCTTGATGAGTATCATGTGTCAGGTGTATGAGTTTTGACTGTAATTCTTCTGGCACAAGGAGCCAGTGTGTACCTCATAGCACACAGCCATCAAACAAAGAAAGTTCATCCCGAACTCTAAAATAAGACAGGAAAACTGGGTCAAGGTTTTTTGGGTGACTGGGCCATCTCTTTGTCAGAAATTCCCATAGTTTTTGTTGAATTGGACACGCTACAAAAGCAGCTTGAAATTGTTCTCTTGTAACTGAAGTGAGAGTGCTTGAAAAAGCACAACCACTACATCCTCATCCTCCGGTGGACCATCTGGTGAAGGCAAAGGCAGGCGAGAAAGGCAATCAGCGACCACATTTTGGTTTCCAGGCTTATATTCCAGTTCATAATTGAAAGAAAGTAATCTTGCAGACCATCAAGCAATACGGTATCCTGCTCTTCCCAGTCCTTTCGTGGTGAGCAACATTGTCAAAGGGCCGTTGTCTGTGCACAACTTGAACGTGCTGCCCCACGGGTAAGTTCTCCATTTTTCAGTAGCCCAGACACAAGCGAGTTCTTCTTCTTTGACCATAGAATATTTTCTTCCAGCATTACTTAGTGTCTTTGAAGCAAATGCAACAGTCCTCTCTGTGTTGTCCTCATGCAGTTGTGTGAGAACAGCCCCAAGTCCATAATCAGAAGCATCAGTAGTTACAATTGTGGGCAATGCAGGACTGAATAGTGCAAGTACTGGACTATGTACAATCAATTCTTTCACCATTTCGAAACTAACTTGTGCATCCATTGTCCACACTAAGGTTGACCTTCTCCGTAGTAATTCCCGTAATGGTTCAATGACAGAAGCATAATTGGGAATGAATTTTGCATACCAGGAGATAAGACCCAAGAAGGAACGTAAGGTTTGCAAATCTGTTGGAGGAGGAGCATTTGAAATTGCCAGGATATGATCTGGATCAGGTTTTAGTCCAGCTTGTGAAATTGTATGTCCCAGAAAGAAGAGTTCAGTTTGTCTAAATTTGCATTTGGACCTATTGAGCTGGAAGCCTGCTGTGCTGATGCAGTTTATTGTCATACTCCTCAGAAGCATTTCCAAACAGGATAATATCATCCAGATAGCACTGAACTCCATGTTGATTCTTCAGAATCAATGACATTTTTTGAAAGGCACTTGGGGCAGATGCGAAACTGTATGGAACACGTTTAAAATGAAATAGTCCCTCGTGTAATAAATTCTGTGAGGTCTCTGCTATCTTCATGCAACATAACCTGGTGGTATGCGCTCTGCAAATCAAGAGTAGAAAACATCTTTGCTCCACGGAATTCTGCAAATACTTTTTCTATGTGAGGAAGAGGATGGCTGTCAATCACAATAGGTTTATTTGGCTCCCTTAAGTCCACACAAAGGCGAATACCTCCACCCTTCTTCTGCATCACTACTATAGATGAAACCCATTCCGAGGAGTTGATCTCTTCAATAATGTCCTTTTGAACAAGTTTTCTAAGTTCATTTGAAACAGCTTCCCTGACTGAAAATGGTAAGCGCCGTAACTTCTGTCGTACAGGCATCACATTATTCCAGATTTTAACTTTATGCAGAAACCCATAAGCACAGCCGAGTTTCTCCTCAACCTGGTGTTGGGTCCGAGCTGAAACTGGTGTGTGTACTGCAAGAGTGCTTTGCTGAAGAAGATCAATTCATCCATTAACTACCCTGAGATTTAAAGCAGCCAATAAATCTCTGCCAAGGATAGGAGTGCCTTTGTGAACAATGTAGAACTCTGCAGTTACACAGCAATCACCAAAAGTAACTATTACTGGCAGGCAGCCATGTACTGGAATATGGTTTTTCAAATAGCATACCAAGTGAAGTTTGGGTTCAGTAAGAGGCACTTCTTTAAAGTAATGCAGATAGATGGAATCAGGTAGTATAGATACTGCTGAGCCAGTGTCCAACATTAGCTGAATAGAGTGTGGTTTGCCTGAGGGTATGGCAGAAACGTTTACAGTGCACTTTATCTGTTCTGAAATATATGCAGTAGTGATTCTGGAATATGTGCAGTAGTGACAGTAACATCTGGTATTGTAACTGCATGCACCTGTTGATTGAACTGGCTACTGTGATATACTTTAGTAAAATGTCCAATCTTTTTGCAATGATTGCACTGAGCTACTTTTGCTGGACATCCTGTGTAGCTTGCAAGGTGTTGTGGGGATCCACGTGAAAACATACTTTTACTGTATTTTGAATTTGCTGATTCGGTGGTTTTTCATTATTTTTGTCTTGCAATTGTGTGTCTGCAGTGGTAGTGAACTTTTCTGCAAAGGAGTCACAGCCTGGACTGTGCCTCCTGTATCCATGCTCATTATTTTGGCTTCAGCTGTAGCTGACTCAATCTGAGTAGCAATGGTTATTGCTTTTTCTAGTGTAAATTGTGGTTCCAGAAGTAAGTGTTCTCTTACATGAAGCATGTTTGTTTTCTCAATGAGCTGGTCTCTAATCATCTCATCTGCCATATTCCCAAAGTCACAAATTGCAATCAGACTCCTCAGGGAAGCAATATACTACTGCATTATAGTTTCCCCTGGTTTCTGCTCATGCTGGTGAAATCTGTAGCAATTAGCTAGTACATTCACTTTTGGAACAAAAAAATTCTTTAATGCAGTGAGTGCAGTCTCATATTTATCATCTGCAAAGGGAAAAGTGTAAAATATATGCTGCCCTTCTGCTCCAAGGCAGTGGATTAGCAAAGCATGCTTTCTTACTTCAGAAATCTCTGTAGCACTGATTGCGAGCAGATAAGTCTCAAACATATGGATCCAGGTAGTAAAAGCAATTGGAGGCTCACCTGGGGTTTACAGACAGGGTGCAGGTGAGTTCATAGGTAGAAGATCCATCCTCATCACCAAAATGTTGTATCAACCAGGCAAGGTACTAACAAGCCCCTTTACCAACCTGCTGCTGCACCCTCTGTAGCTTTCTCACAGCCTCTCAACTCCTCTCTACTCCTTCCTGTTTCCTGTCCTTTCAGACTTCCAATAGCCAGTGCTCCCAATTCTAATAATTACAAGCAACATCTAAACACCACATACATCAGAAGCAGAAATACTGTTAAACAACCAGTGGGGCCACTGGGCGATCAAAATGCTAAAGGAGCACTCAAAGACGATAAGGCCATTGCAGAGAAACTAAATGAATTCTTTGCATCAGTCTTCACTGTTAAGGATGTGAGGGAGATTCCCAAACCTGAGCCCTTCTTTCTGGGAGACAGATCTAAGGAACTGTCCCAAATCTGAGGTATCATTAGAGGAGGTTTTGGAACAAATTGATAAACCAAACAGTAATAAGCCTCCAGGACATGATGGTATTTACCCAAGAGTTCTGAAGGAACTAAAATGTGAAATTGCAGGACTACTAACTGTAGTCTGTAACCTATCATTTAAATCAGCTTCTGTACCAGATGACTGGAGGATAGCTAATGTGATGCCAATTTTTAAAAAGGGCTCCAGAGGTTACCCTGGCAATTACAAGCCAGTAAGCCTCACTTCAGTACTGGGCAAACTGATTTAAACTATTGTAAAGAACAAAATTGTCAGACACATAGATGAACATAATTTGTTGGGAAATAGTCAACGTGGTTTATGTAAAGGGAAATCATGCCTCACCAATCTACTAGAATTCTTTGAGGGGGTCAACAAGCATGCAGACAAAGGAGATCCAGTGGATATAGTATATTTAGATTTTCAGAAAGCCATTGACAAGGTCCCTCACCAAAGGCTCTTAAGCAAAATAAGCAGTCATGGGATAAGAGGGAAGGCCCTCTCATAGATTGGTAACTGGTTAAAAGATAGGAAACAAAGGGTAGGAATAAATGGTCAGTTTTCAGCATGGAGGGAGGTAAATAGTGGTGTCCCCCAGGGATCTGTACGGGGCCCAGTCCTATTTAACATATTCATAAACGATCTGGAAAAAGGGGTAAACAGTGAGGTGGCAAAATTTGCAGAGGATACAAGATAGTTAAGTCCCAGGCAGACTGTGAAGAACCACAAAAGGATCTCACAAAACTGGGTGACTGGGCAACAAAATAGCAGATGAAATTTAATGTTGATAAATGCAAAGTAATGCACATTGGAAAACAATCCTAATTATACATATACAATGATGGGATCTAAATTAGCTGTTACCACTCAAGAAAGAGATCTTGGAGTCATTGTGGATGGTTCTCTGAAATCATCCACTCAGTGTGCAGCGGCAGTCAAAAAATCAAACATAATGTTGGGAATCATCAAGAGAGGGATAGATAATAAGACAGAAAATATCATATTGCCTGTATATAAATCCATGGTATTCCCACACCTTGAATACTGCGTGCAGATGTGGCCGCTGCATCCCAAAAAAGACATATTGGAATTGGAAAAGATTCAGAAAAGAACAACAAAAATTATTAGGGTTATAGAACGGCTTCCATATGAGGAGCAATTACTAAGACTGGGACTTTTCAGCTTGGAAAAGAGGCGACTAAGGGGGGATATGATAGAGGCCTATAAAATCATGAGTGGTATAGAGAAAGTAAATAAGGAAGTGTTATTTACTCCTTCTCATAATACAAGAACAAGGGGCCACCAAATGAAATTCATAGGTAGCAGGTTTAAAACAAACACAAGAAAGTATTTTTTCACGCAATGCACTGTCAACCTCTGGAACTCCTTGTCAGAGGGCGTTGTGAAGGCCAATACTATAACGGGGTTCAAAACGGAGCTAGATAGATTCATGGAAGATAGATCCATCAATGGCTATTAGGTCAGGAATGGTGTCCCTAGCCTCTGTTTGCCAGAAGCTGGGATTGGGTAACAGGGCATGGATCACTTGATGATAACCTGTCTGTTCATTCCCTTTGGGGCACCTGCCATTGGCCACTGTCAGAGGACAGGATACTGGGCTTGATGGACCTTTGGTCTGACCCACTATGGCCGTTCTTATGTTCTTATCTATATGCACAGAAGAGAGGTGCAAGCAATGACACTTATAAGATCTATCTCTGCTGTCCTTAATCAGGCAGTCAAGTCCCCCACTCCCAGAAAAACCTGTGTGAAGGGAAACATGCTACTCCAGAAATGGTGAGGAGCTGCCACCACAGTCTCTCTTCCAAGTGGAGGCATTTTTGCCCTTGCAGAGAGGGGAGAGGGATAGCTCAGTGGTTTGAGAATTGAGCTAAACCCAGGGTTGTGAGTTCAGTCCTTGAGGGGGCCATTTAGGGATCTGGGGCAAAAATTGGGGATTGGTCCTGCTTTGAGCAGGGGGTTGGGCTAGATGATCTCCTGAAGTCCCTTCCAACCCTGATATTCTATGATTCTATGAAAGTGCACAGGTTACATGTGCCATGGAGCAAAAGGATCCATGGGAAAGCACAGCATAGTCCTACGCACTGTCTCATTCCTGGAGATTCTGTCCTCTCGATGCTGCTGTCTCCATTAGGAGCCATACTGCCATTGGCTGTGGTTGTAGTCTGTCTGCCTCCTTCTCTGAAGGAAGGTTGGTGTTGTGGAAGAGAATCATTACTGCTAACTCACATACAGACTTCCACTTGGGAAGCCCCCAAGTTAGGACAGGAGCTTGCTGACCAGCATGGCTGTCTTCCAGTACCATAGCCTCCCAGCAACACACCCACAGTGCCCCATCCTACACTGGTTTTATGTAGGGGTTTCTCCCAGCTGCCAGGGAAGAAAACTCACTCTTAGGAGAGACAGTTTTACAAAGAACCGTTTTAGTTTCCATCACATGTTATATAACGTATCAAATGGCTGTTGACATAGCCATGTTTAAGGGCTTTTTGTGTACAATTGTATAAGGTTCCGTAAGAAAGGAATGGAACTTCAGCCATCGCACTGTATGGATTTCATTTGAAACCAGGAATCACGTGTCGGAAAATTCTCACAATTACTCACAAGATAGAGTTCCTTATATAACTTTTTATTTTGCTGGTTTCCATAAGGGCTGTTTATAAACCTTACATCAGATAGTTATGATTATTAATAATACTAGTATGATTTGTATAATGCAGGTGTGCTAGGTATGCTCTATGCCTGTAGCTATATCTTGTCACTATTTAGAATGTAAGCCCTTTGGGACAGGGACTGTCTTTTACTGTATGTGCATATAGCATCAAGCATAGTACAGTCCACAGCTAGACTTGGCTTCTTGGCATTACAGTATTACAAATAAATAAATAAAATAATAATCAATAAAAAGCCAAGATCTCTTGATCTAAGCACACAAGGATTTTACAATCTAAACTGGAAACCTAAGGAAAACAATGATCTTACAATCATAACAGTGAGGTTTTAATATTACTGCTCATAGCACTTCAAAGACCTCTATATGGAACACAGAAGAACAATTTCCTCTCCTCCCACCCCCAACAATGTATTAAGTGAGGTCACCATATTTCTCCTTTCCTTCTCCCCTCGCACTTACAGCATTTCCGTGTAAATTTATGGGATCATCCAGTCCTCAGTTGTTACTCAGATCAGACTCCTGTTGAATAGATTGCACCTGGTTATGAAAATATAACAGAATGTCACATTAATCTTTGGTTTCAGAGTAACAGCCGTGTTAGTCTGTATTCGCAAAAAGAAAAGGAGGACTTGTGGCACCTTAGAGACTAACCAATTTATTAGAGCATAAGCTTTCGTGAGCTACAGCTCACTTCCTCAGATGCATATCGTGGAAACTGCAGCAGGCTTTATATATACACAGAGAATATGAAACAATACCTATTCCCACCCCACTGTCCTGCTGGTAATAGCTTATCTAAAGTGATTTCCAGCACAAATCCAGGTTTTCTCACCCTCCACCCCCCCACACAAATTCACTCTCCTGCTGGTGATAGCCCATCCAAAGTGACAACTCTTTACACAATGTGCATGACAATCAAGCTGGGCTATTTCCTGCATAAATCCAGGTTCTCACATCCCCCCCACCCCCATACACACACAAACTCACTCTCCTGCTGGTAATAGCTCATCCAAACTGACCACTCTTCAAGTTAAAATCCAAGTTAAACCAGAACATCTGGGGGGGGGGGTAGGAAAAAACAAGAGGAAACAGGCTACCTTGCATAATTACTTAGCCACTCCAAGTCTCTATTTAAGCCTAAATTAATAGTATCCAATTTGCAAATGAATTCCAATTCAGCAGTTTCTCGCTGGAGTCTGGATTTGAAGTTTTTTTGTTTTAAGATAGCGACCTTCATGTCTGTGATCACGTGACCAGAGAGATTGAAGTGTTCTCCGACTGGTTTATGAATGTTATAATTCTTGACATCTGATTTGTGTCCATTTATTCTTTTACGTAGAGACTGTCCAGTTTGACCAATGTACATGGCAGAGGGGCATTGCTGGCACATGATGGCATATATCACATTGGTGGATGTGCAGGTGATAGCCCAGCTTGATTGTCATGCACATTGTGTAAAGAGTTGTCACTTTGGATGGGCTATCACCAGCAGGAGAGTGAATTTGTGTGGGGGGGTGGAGGGTGAGAAAACCTGGATTTGTGCTGGAAATCACTTTAGATAAGCTATTACCAGCAGGACAGTGGGGTGGGAATAGGTATTGTTTCATATTCTCTGTGTATATATAAAGCCTGCTGCAGTTTCCACGATATGCATCTGAGGAAGTGAGCTGTAGCTCACGAAAGCTTATGCTCTGATAAATTGGTTAGTCTCTAAGGTGCCACAAGTCCTCCTTTTCTTTTTACATTAATCTTTATTAACATCCACAGAAAAAAAAGTTCACCAAAATCTTTAATTCATGAAAAATAAATGAAGACATTTTTAATTTCATATGAAAGTGTGACTACAATGGACTGCTTTTGAGAAGAACATCACTATTGTTTTTTTATTCAGTCTTACCTATTTCACTTTATATATTAATTCCTGACTCCTGTGGCAGTCAGTAATTTTGTTGATAGTATGTGTCTGTACAGTATAGAGTTATAGCTCAATTGTTCTCACTTAAGTCCCATTTTCTTTCTCATGATGTGGATGGCATAGGTATTCTTTTTCATTACCAAACACCTGCTTTTGCTTTCATTTGGTTGAAAAGCTATTTACTTTGGAAATTACATTATTAATTGAAAAACTTGTAAATATTGCTAATGTCCCCACTTACAATAATTGCTATCACATTCTTGCTGCACATTTCCCTCCACATTTGTTGACTATAAATCCTATTTTGTTACTGCAATGAGAGGAGCTAGACATTATACAATAATCTTAGTAATATTTATGTCTGAATTTCATCATATTGGGATAGAATCATGAATAGAACCTACAACATTCCCTTTTGGGGAAGGTAAGCATTGAGCAGATGGGGTAATTTAGGAAGAAAGAGCGTAAGTGATCTGCCCAACATTATGTTTTACGACTCTAGCAGGACTACATGTGGGCACAGGGGTCTTCCCAGGGCAGTTCCATTTTTAGGATTCAGCCCTAACTCTGCAGTTGAGCTAGAATAGAATCCTGCTTCCCAATCATATGCTTTAACTACTAGACAATACTTGCTCCCTAACCAAATTTTGGAATAGCCAGTGCTACGCATATACTTTAGTATACTCATACACTATAGTAGCTGTTTGATGGTTCCAAGGCATCAGGCACTATTTTCCTTAAAGGAGGAAAGAGTTGTGTGATGACCTGAAATTAAATGCGGGTCCCATTTCTGCAAGCTTCAACTCTTATTGGGAGTTCAGGGGTGGGGGGAGGGTTGCAGGATTGGGTCAATGGACTATAAAGAGGAGAAGAAGACAGAGAGAGAGATTGCAAGGGATTTTGTGGAGGCAGATACAGATGGAAAATGTGGCTCCAGTTTAATATATCTTCAGTGGTTTCAGGAAGGTTCAGCTCAGACTTCAAAACAAGGATTCCAAAGAAACCATCCGACTAGGCTTAGTGCTTGCTAGTCCACTTCTCTACTAGATTCTGTTAATATAATGTTTTTAAAAAACAGCTCAAATAGCATTTTCTGGAGTAAAATCAAAAGCCTGCTTCCCCTGCTCACACACATGCAGCTGAATTGATTTCACACTAGCTAGAAGAGACACATCGTTAACCACAGACCCTATTGGTCAACTTAATTAATCTGTTTTCCCTAAAAAGTACTAAACTGACTAGTAACCTGTTAAAAATTGAACTTCTTTGTAAAATGAAAAAACAAAACAAACAGTCTTTATAAATAAATTAAAATTCTAACTAAAAAGCTAATTATAAGGGTATTTGTTTTGTTTGAGGTAAGGCACATCTATTATCATAAAGATAATTAACTCAGTCTGACAGATCTAATAAAAGGACAAGTTTAGCATGGGCTTAGCCAGAAGCCCAAGGCAAGCAATTTTTATAATTACTAGTTATTGTAACTGGGCTCATAGAAAATGGTCTGTGATATTTAAACAGTAATGTTAATTTGCATTTAGACCTGTTTTTTTTTTCCCAGGCAAGATCTATTTAACCGGAGTAACTAAAAGAAACTTGAATAACTAAAAAGAAAAGAAAAAATATTCAGAATGGCTCTCTCTTCACAGAGAAACTTAAAGTCTTTTTATGTCTGGATAATTAATATCTTTACAAGGTAAGTGCTCTGGTAATCACAAAACAATTAAACAGCTTAACACAATTTTAACATGCAGAAAATGTAGAATTTTCAGCTTGAGCTGATGTGTCTAAACAGCATGCATTTGGGGCAATTGTATTTATTAATCCTCAGATCTGCTATGTGTACCTTTACTGTGCATGCCCTCAACCATGCTCCTGCAGATCAAGAAGGGGCTGTAGCTGTGAAAAAAAAAAAAAGTCATTCCAACTTCTGTAGCCAAGTGGGGGCCATTCGCAAACAAACAAAAATGATGTTTAGGAATATATGCAAAAGCAGTAAATTTCTCCTGCTGGCATGTTGTAGTAGCCCTTTACCTAGTGCTTACCTCAACATTTCACAGCCCATTTTCTGTAAAAAAAACCAAAATCAACATTTTAAAAGGAGAAAGTTATTTTTTAACTACTTCTGTAATGAAGGTTTTAGAAATAAGTAATAAGCAGGGTCAGAAAATACATTGGTTATATACTACAGAAAAGCACTTGGCAGTCAAGTAGGAATTTCATTATGTACTACTTCCCGATAATGCTACCTCATGACATTTTGCTAAAGCAGGACCAAATCCTGGGGAGCACCAGATGCACACTTGTCGCCTCAAAGTGGGTTCAAGGATGTGTGGCAGATCCTCAGCTGCTGTAAAACTGTCATAGCTCCACTGAGGTCAGCTGAGGATCTGCCCCCATGTATTAACCTCACAGGAGGAAGGGGGCAAAGCAGTGGTATCCCTATGTGTGGCAGGATGTAGATCTGTGGACTTCATGAATCCAATGGAGCAAAACACTGCATGCAGGTGGGGCAGGTATCAACAGGCTTTGGCCACTATTCTCCCCACCTCTGAGCCTCGTAGTTGTGGTTTCAGCCCAGCTGCACAGTCACCTTGGTCTATTAGGGCTATAAATGTCTGTTTATCAGTCCATTACCTTTTCTTGTGAAGCAAAGCCTTTTTGTTCCATTTCCAAGATTTGGCCCATGGCATCTTGTATGTCCTCATTATTTGTAATGTTCCCTGGTGAGTACATTTGCTCCATCAGCCCAGTTAACTGGAAGGGCTGGCATATTCTGGATTGTATCAGCGATGGATGCTGGCAGCTGGCTGTACCTGCCTTACTGGAGTTATTGGTTTATTGATACAGATAAAGATATTGCTCAAACTCAGCAGCTACCATCTCTTTTTCTGCCTGGCTGTTTGATATTCAAGCCACTATGCCTCTCATGCTTCACTCTCACTGGATCTGATGTGATTTTTGAACACTTTAGCCAAGATTTTTTTTAAATGGGAGGCTAAATTAGAATCTCAAATCCCTTTTTAAGCACTTTGATTAGCTTATGCTTTATCCTCCATTTTGATTATTGGTTTTATGTTAATAATTTGGATTTTGTCTTCATTAGGATTAGAGCCCTTCCCTTTAAAGTATTTTTCCACTTGGTAAGAAAAAATAAGTGTTGTTCATTTTAATAAACATTTTGACCATTTTTTTCTAAGTTCTTTGCGCTCACTTTTTATGGTTTGGGGTTTCATACCCACATGAGTAGTCACAGGGACTACTCCCCTGCATAAGAGTTATGCCTGTGCTGAACGCCCAGATCCACAAATGGACTTATGCACCTAGAAATTCACAGGAACAACAGTGCAACCCATAAAGTCTGAATTAGGCATTTAGGCTCCTTATACAAACCTGGAGAGAAAGAGATGCCTCCGGATGTGATCCATAAAAACTCAGTATGCTAGGCAGCTCTCAAGCCTAAATTGGCCAGTGGGAAATGCTGACAAGAGAGTTGTGCCTGCCCCTTTCACAGAGTTAGGTGCTTAAATCTGGGCTGGAGGGAGGCGCCTGTGTCTGCCTGAGATCCACAACCGGAAACCCCTCTCATGGATTCAGGGAGCTGTGGTGCTTAAGTTGTTTCTGGAAAGAATGAGTTAGGCAACAGTCTCTCTCCACAAGAAACACTGACGATGCCCAGCAATTAGAGAGACCAGGTGGGTAGAGTAATATCTTTTATTCGATATTAACAACCTGGTCTCTCTAATATCCTGGGACCAGCACATCTACAACTACACTGCAAACAGTTAGATCACTCTCCTGAGAGGTAGGAGACCCCTGTTCAAATCCTTTCTCCCCATCAAGCAGGCAGGGGAATTGAACCCACATCCCAGGTGAATGCTTTAAGCCCTGGGCTAAAAGATATAAAGTGGGTGGCAGCAGCACCTCTTGCTAATCTGGTCAGATTTTGAATGGGCCCCACTCTGGTAAGCATGCTCAGTTTACCTGCCAGATTGAACTCCACAGGTGAGATAGGCGGCTCCTTTGCCTATCTTCCCTTAGTTCACGGATTGCATTTTGGCTTAGGTGGGAGATGGTGTCTGGGTGCCCAGTGTGAGGTGGCAAGTGCTGCACATGCAGAGTGGAAGAAACATAGGCATTTAGGGATTTTTACAGCAAAAATTTAGCTGCATTTAGGTGCCTAAAGGCTTAGGCAACAGAAGTTTTGTGGATTGCAGTGGAACCTAAAACTGCCCTAGGCACCTAAGTTTGTAGTTTAGGGATATAAATACCTTTGTGGATCTTGGCTTAAATGCTTTGCTGGGTTGGGGCCCAAGGGTCTGATCCTGAGAAATGCTGGACATCTGCAACTTCCCCTGACTCCAGCGTTCAGCTCCTCTCAGATCAGATTCTCATAATATCAACAAAGCGCTGATCTCTGGCTCATTTTGGAGAGGTCGGGGGCAATCTTGGGGGTTGGTTTTCTCCGATGTTTGGTTCATGAACTCAGGTTTACAAGGTTCCTAATCCCAAATCCTCCAAAGTTACTTAATCACCTGACTCTCAGTGAAGCCAATGGTAGTTGTGGGGGTGGGGGAAAAGGGTTTCCCTTCCTCTGCAACATGGGGCATGAGTCACTTGCAGGTTTAACCCAGTGTAAGTGGTGGAGTCTCTGTAACCTGAAGTCTTTAAATCATGATGTGAGAACTTCAGTAACTCAGCCAGAAGTTAGGGGTCTTTTACAGGAGTGGGTGGGTAAGGTTCTGTGGGTTGCAATGTGAAGGAGGTCCAACAGATGATCATGATGGTCCCTTCTGGCCTTCAAGGCTATGACTCTGCCTGAATACTATGAGTGCCTTCAATTTGTACTGACTTCACCTCACCAGCTCTCAAGAAATGCTTAACAACTAACCGGTTCCAATGATATTTAAGACCAACACGATGAGACAGAAACACCCATTTCATTATATGCACCCTTTTTGTGCTGCCACGTTAGTGGCTCAGGCTAACAAGGTTCAGAAGGATCGGAGGAGAAAGACAAGTCTCTTTTCAAGAATCCTGATTTGGGTTGGGGAAAAACCCAAAATCCTGCTCTACTTCTGAATTGTTGCACTGACAAATAATCATAGAATATTGGGGTTGGAAGAGACCTCAGGAGGTCATCTAGTCCAACCCCCTGCTCAAAGCAGGACCAACCCCAACTAAATGGAGCAGGTCCTCAAAGAATCAATCCTGAAGCACTTGCATGAGAGGAAAGTGATCAGGAACAGCCAGCATGGATTCACCAAGGGAAGGTCATGCCTGACTAATCTAATCACCTTTTATGATGAGATTACTGGTTCTGTGGATGAAGGGAAAGCAGTGGATGTATTGTTTCTTGACTTTAGCAAAGCTTTTGACATGGTCTCCCATAGTATTCTTGTCAGCAAGTTAAGGAAGTATGGGCTGGATGAATGCACTATAAGGTGGGTAGAAAGCTGGCTAGATTGTCGGGCTCAACGGGTAGTGATCAATGGCTCCATGTCTAGTTGGCAGCCGGTATCAAGTGGAGTGCCCCAAGGGTCGGTCCTGGGGCCGGTTTTATTCAATATCTTCATAAATGATCTGGAGGATGGTGTGGATTGCACTCTCAGCAAATTTGCGGATGATACTAAACTGGGAGGAGTGGTAGATACGCTGGAGGGGAGGGATAGGATACAGAAGGACCTAGACCAATTGGAAGATTGGGCCAAAAGGAATCTGATGAGGTTCAATAAGGATAAGTGCAGGGTCCTGCACTTAGGACGGAAGAACCCAATGCACAGCTACAGACTAGGGACCGAATGGTTAGGCAGCAGTTCTGCGGAAAAGGACCTAGGGGTGACAGTGGACGAGAAGCTGGATATGAGTCAGCAGTGTGCCCTTGTTGCCAAGAAGGCCAATGGCATTTTGGGATGTATAAGTAGGAGCATAGCGAGCAGATCGAGGGACGTGATCGTTCCCCTCTATTCGACATTGGTGAGGCCTCATCTGGAGTACTGTGTCCAGTTTCGGGCCCCACACTTCAAGAAGGATGTGGATAAATTGGAGAGAGTCCAGCGAAGGGCAACAAAAATGATTAGGGGACTGGAACACATGAGTTATGTGGAGAGGCTGAGGGAGCTGGGATTGTTTAGCCTGCAGAAGAGAAGAATGAGGGGGGATTTGATAGCTGCTTTCAACTACCTGAAAGGGGGTTCCAAAGAGGATGGCTCTAGACTGTTCTCAATGGTAGCAGATGACAGAACGAGGAGTAATGGTCTCAAGTTGCAGTGGGGGAGGTTTAGATTGGATATTAGGAAAAACTTTTTCACTAAGAGGGTGGTGAAACACTGGAATGCGTTACCTAGGGAGGTGGTAGAATCTCCTTCCTTAGAGGTTTTTAAGGTCAGGCTTGACAAAGCCCTGGCTGGGATTATTTAACTGGGAATTGGTCCTGCTTTGAGCAGGGGGTTGGACTAGATGACCTTCTGGGGTCCCTTCCAACCCTGATATTCTATGATTCTATGATTCTAAAACATCCCAGCTAAGGCTTTGTCAAATCGAGCCTTAAAAACTCGATTTTTAAGGATGGAGATTCCACCACCTCCCTAGGCAACCTATTCCAGGGCTTCATAACCCTCTTAGTGAAATAGTGTTTCCTGATATCCAATCTAGACCACCCCCACTGCAACTTGAGACCATTGCTTCTTGTTCTGTCATCTGCCACCGCTGAGAACAGCCGAGTACCATCCTCTTTGGAACCCCACTTCAGGTAGTTGAAGGCTGCTATCAAATCCCCCCTCACTATTCTCCTGAGAATACTGAGAATGAGGGGCAATCAGCAGGTTATCTCAAGTGCTTATATACGAATGCACAAAGCCTTGGAAACAAGCAGGGAGAACTGGAGGTCCTGGTGATGTCAAGGAATTATGACATGATTGGAATAACAGAGACTTGGTGGGATAACTCACATGACTGGAGTACTGTCATGGATGGTTATAAACTGTTCAGGAAGGACAGGCAGGACAGAAAAGATGGGGGAGTAGCACTGTATGTAAGGGAGCAGTATGACTGCTCAGAGCTCCGGTACGAAACTGCAGAAAAACCTGAGTGTCTCTGGATTAAGTTTAGAAGTGTGAGCAACAAGAGTGATGTAGTGGTGGGAGTCTGCTATAGACCACCGGACCAGGGGGATGAGGTGGATGAGGCTTTCTTCCGGCAGCTCGCAGAAGCTACTAGATCGCACGCCCTGGTTCTCATGGGTGACTTTAATTTTCCTGATATCTGCTGGGAGAGCAATACAGCAGTGCATAGACAATCCAGGAAGTTTTTGGAAAGCATAGGGGACAATTTCCTGGTGCAAGTGCTAGAGGAGCCAACTAGGGGCAGAGCTTTTCTTGACCTGCTGCTCACAAACCGGGAAGAATTAGTAGGGGAAGCAAAAGTGGATGGGAATCTGGGAGGCAGTGACCATGAGTTGGTTGAGTTCAGGATCCTGACACAGGGAAGAAAGGTAAGCAGCAGGATACGGACCCTGGACTTCAGGAAAGCAGACTTCGACTCCCTCAGGGAACGGATGGGTAGGATCCCCTGGGGGACTAACATGAAGGGGAAAGGAGTCCAGGAGAGCTGGCTGTATTTCAAGGAATCCCTGTTGAGGTTACAGGGACAAACCATCCCAATGTGTCGAAAGAATAGTAAATATGGCAGGCGACCAGCTTGGCTTAACGGTGAAATCCTAGCGGATCTTAAACATAAAAAAGAAGCTTACAAGAAGTGGAAGGTTGGACATATGACCAGGGAAGAGTATAAAAATATTGCTCGGGCATGTAGGAATGAAATCAGGAGGGCCAAATCGCACCTGGAGTTGCAGCTAGCGAGAGATGTTAAGAGTAACAAGAAGGGTTTCTTCAGGTATGTTGGCAACAAGAAGAAAGCCAAGGAAAGTGTGGGCCCCTTAATGAATGAGGGAGGCAACCTAGTGACAGAGGATGTGGAAAAAGCTAATGTACTCAATGTTTTTTTTGCCTCTGTCTTCACGAACAAGGTCAGCTCCCAGACTGCTGCACTGGGCATCACAACATGGGGAATAGATGGCCAGCCCTCTGTGGAGAAAGAGGTGGTTAGGGACTATTTAGAAAAGCTGGACATGCACAAGTTCATGGGGCTGGACGAGTTGCATCCGAGAGTGCTGAAGGAATTGGCGGCTGTGATTGCAGAGCCATTGGCCATTATCTTTGAAAACTCGTGGCGAACGGGAGAAGTCCAGGATGACTGGAAAAAGGCTAATGTAGTGCCAATCTTTAAAAAAGGGAAGAAGGAGGCTCCTGGGAACTACAGGCCAGTCAGCCTCACCTCAGTCCCCGGAAAAATCATGGAGCAGGTCCTCAAAGAATCAATCCTAAAGTACTTACATGAGAGGAAAGTGATCAGGAACAGTCAGCATGGATTCACCAAGGGAAGGTCATGCCTGACTAATCTAATCACCTTCTATGATGAGATTACTGGTTCTGTGGATGAAGGAAAAGCAGTAGATGTATTGTTTCTTGACTTCAGCAAAGCTTTTGACACGGTCTTCCACAGTATTCTTGTCAGCAAGTTAAAGAAGTATGGGCTGGATGAATGCACTATAAGGTGGGTAGAAAGTTGGCTAGATTGTCGGGCTCAACGGGTAGTGATCAATGGCTCCATGTCTAGTTGGCAGCTGGTGTCAAGTGGAGTGCCCCAGGGGTCGGTCCTGGGGCCAGTTTTGTTCAATATCTTCATAAATGATCTGGAGGATGGTGTGCATTGCACTCTCAGCAAATTTGCGGATGATACTAAATTGGGAGGAGTGGTAGATACGCTGGAGGGCAGGGATAGGATACAGAGGGACCTAGACAAATTGGAGGATTGGGCCAAAAGAAATCTGATGAGGTTCAAGAAGGATAAGTGCAGGGTCCTGCACTTAGGACGGAAGAACCCAATGCACAGCTACAGACTAGGGACCGAATGGCTAGGCAGCAGTTCTGCGGAAAAGGACCTAGGGGTGACAGTGGACGAGAAGCTGGATATGAGTCAGCAGTGTACCCTTGTTGCCAAGAAGGCCAATGGCATTTTGGGATGTATAAGTAGGGGCATAGCAAGCAGATCGAGGGACGTGATTGTCCCCCTCTATTCGACATTGGTGAGGCCTCATCTGGAGTACTGTGTCCAGTTTTGGGCCCCACACTACAAGAAGGATGTGGATAAATTGGAAAGAGTCCAGTGAAGGGCAACAAAAATGATTAGGGGTGTGTAACACATGACTTATGAGGAGAGGCTGAGGGAACTGGGATTGTTTAGTCTGCAGAAGAGAAGAATGAGGGGGGATTTGATAGCTGCTTTCAACTACCTGAGAGGTGGTTCCAGAGAGGATGGTTCTAGACTATTCTCAGTGGTAGAAGAGGACAGGACAAGGAGTAATGGTCTCAAGTTGCAGTGGGGTAGGTTTAGGTTGGATATTAGGAAAAACTTTTTCACTAGGAGGGTGGTGAAACACTGGAATGCGTTGCCTAGGGAGGTGCTGGAATCTCCTTCCTTAGAAGTTTTTAAGGTCAGGCTTGACAAAGCCTTGCCTGGGATGATTTAATTGGGGATTGGTCCTGCTTTTGAGCAGGGGGTTGGACTAGATGACCTCCTGAGGTCCCTTCCAACCCTGATATTCTATGATTCCCCTGCAGACTAAATAACTCCAGTTCCCTCAGCCTTTCCTCGTAAGTCATGTGCCCCGGCCCCCTAATCATTTTCGTTGCCCTCCGCTGGGCTCTCTCCAATTTGTCCACATCCCTTCTGTAGTGGGGGGACCAAAACTGGACACAGTACTCCAGGTGTGGCCTCACCAGTGCCCAATAGAGGGGAATAATCACTTCCCTTGATCTGCTGGCAATGCTCCTACTAATACAGCCCAATATGCCATTCTTGGCAACGAGGGCACACTGCTAACCCATATTCAGCTTCTCATCCACTGTAATCCCCAGGACCTTTTCTACAGAACTGCTGCTTAGCCAATCAGTCCCCAGTCTGTAGCGATACATGGGATTCTTCCTTCCTAAGTGCAGGACTCTGCACTTATCCTTGTTGAACCTCATCAGAATCATCAGCAGGACCCCTTGACCCTCCCGCTTCTCTACTGAACTCCGTAGGTTTTTAGAATAGTTTTTCTAGAAACCTAAGAAATTTTATGGAGCCCTATTTGTTTCATGCTAAAGTAATACTTTAGATTATTCTTTTCAAAAAGTCACAGAATTATGAAGGTATTTCCCATCATATTTTAAGGGGGTCATTTTTGGCCTAAATAGATTGATTCTGACCCTTTAAATATACTCCAGTTGTCGCATATTAGTAATCACTGTAACGATTATAAAATACATTGTCTCCTTGCTGAGAATAGCATGTTTTCTTTTGCCTATGAATTGATCCCTGGAGTATTTCACATGGGAATTTATACACACACATATATGCACACATGTGCACACACACATTTCTAATGCAAAATGGCTTTAAACTGCAGATGTGCTAATCTGTAGGAGTCTCCCGAACTCATTGATCTGTGGCCAGCATAGGTATTAATCTATGTTGGTTGGAAAACTGAAAACAAGAACAACTAATTAAATAGCCTTGAGGATATTTTTCAAAACAGCAATGTAAGCAGTGATGGACAAACCTCAAAAGGGTTAGGGACTGGATTCAGTTCAGATAAGCTCCCTAATGTTCAGATGCTTAGCTGATCTTTAGGGTTTTTAGAGGAGAACAAAGCAATTTTGAGCTAATATTTGACATTTGACCCCAATGAGAAAGGGGTCTGTAAATTAAATTCTAATTCTTCTGTAGTGAAAGAGTAAGCCTGTCTGAGCGCTGGAGGTTCAAGCATTAGGGGTGGAATACCACAAGTTTTGTTCTTTCCATATCTGCTTTTCCTTTGAGCATCTATTTCAGAAAAAGATGAGAATCCAGGCCTGGGTAACATTGCTGGGAGTCAGTACAGATACCAAATAAATGCAACAAAGTTACACAGTTAAGTGACCGTATTCAGATTTTTTTTCAAAAATCTTAACTCTGGGGACAAACACATGCTGGTTTACCATCTCTTATGGCTTCCAAAACAACATTTGGTAAAGCAATGAAGGCTAATGTCAACCCGTAACCTGTGTCTGCTTCATCAACAGCCATTTTTCGCCTTCTTCTTTGTTGCCCCCATGCATGAAATTCCCCAAATTTAGTTACAAGTCAACTACCTTTTCCTCCAAATTCCTCCTGAAGAATACTTCTCCTGTGACACTGACAAGAAAGGATAGGTTGAGGGGCATTAGGTTATAGAAGTGGTACATATATGTGTGTCCACTTCATATTAAAATTGTACATATCTTGAATGCACCCCTCTCTCACACCCTTCATATATTGCTTGTCTTAGATTTGAAGCTCTTCAGGGCAAAGCCCACATCTTCCTTTGTTTGTACAGCACCTAGAACAATGAGATTCCCATCTTGATTGATGGCTCTGGACACTATGTTAACAGAATAATTAATAATTAAAAAATAATTAATAATAAATAAGTTGTTACTTGAGTAAATGAATCGATCAAACAACTGTAATAATTTCCACTTGGGTTTTTAAAAGAGAATACGTATACACTTCTCTCAAAGTCTCTGCTGCAGTTTGGACACATTCGAGCTCTAGCATTAACAGATCTTTCTTAGATCTTACAGCCAGATGGTCAGCAGCTGCGAACTGCTTACTGAACTGCTCTTGAAGTTATGCCAAGATATCTGTATATGTGTGCTTCTTTTGCAAGCCAGTGCTATAAGGTCACAAGAATAATAAGGTCACAAGTGATTTGGCTTGTGCATTGGGCGGAGGGGGGCTGCTAGCTCCACCAGCCAAGCACGGTTGTTGAGTTGCAAACAGAGCAGGCAGGGCAAATAATTCATAACAAGTCATTTATTCATTGAATTTTGCCTCTCCTTGTGTTTGCAAATTGTCCATGAACAGACCATGATTTTCCTGAATATATTTATTATTCAGAGTTATTTGCTGACACAGGCAGCAGAAGCTGTGCAAGCAGTGTATGGGTCGAGCAGCCGATGCCTACTCCACCTTCACCAGACCCACAGAAGAGTGGGAACAACCCCCGCAGCAGCTGAACCTCCAGCCATTTGGGCAGGAGAAAGTACATCTCAGAGGTGGGCTCAAAGCCCAGGGAAGGAGACACAGAGATGTAGGCAATATCAGAGACTTTGCAGGCTCTTGACCTTTGTGACATCTCCAACTATGTTCCTCAGCTTGAATGTTAGAGTTTGACACTTCATGGGTGGTGGGGTTATAGAGTTCTGGGTCCTCCACAGTTGCCAGAGAGGACCAGAATTTGTTACAAAAGGGAGCTTACTAAATGTAGGCAGTTCTTTAGTTGGTGCTTAACGCAAGGCTCTTTGTGTGTGTCCACTACAATGTGTTCGCTGTTCTATCCTCCGCCTGCTGGTTGCTTTTCTCCAACTGCCAGACTTGCCCTGCTGCTGGCCTCACTCTCCCTGCCCGCCATGCCCCTTCCTCCCCTCCCCCCAATATTTCCCTCCCTTTTCCTTCAATATTCATCTCCCCTTCCTTCCCTCCCTCTCTTTCCCTGCAATTGGATATGTAGAGGTGGACCCAATTACTGGGCAGAAATTTGTTAGTGAGCAATTCGTTGAAAACATTCAATAATTGTGTTACTCCAATAGGACACATAATATATTCCTGTTCCCTGATTGGATGCATATAACTCTTAATGTGTCACAGGTGCAAATACTCAGGGTTACAAATTCAGAATTCACTCTCCATTAATATTTTGGAACATTCGGTTAATTTTTTTAAAAAAAAACACCTGTGGCTATAAATGTTCACAATTTCCACCTCCACTCTCCATTTTTGATGAAATAGGACTTTTCTGACTGCTCTAGTTTCAGCAAACATTCCTGACATTAACCTAATTAGCTAGAATATTTGTGGAAAGTGAAGGTAGAAGGAGTGTGAATGCAGGCAAACCCAATTTGATTATAGATTGAAATTAATATTCACAGAAATATTTTGCAGTATTCAGCCAGTTCTAGGTGAAACTCCCACATAATTTAATTTATTTTTAATTTAATTAATGAACTCAACCTCTGTAGCTAAAAGCACTATCTTGTAAAGTGAGTTCCCAATACAGAATACAGCTTTGTACTTACCATGTGCTGTCATATATGTGAAATGGGTCTTTGGGTGAAAAGGTGTTTCAATGGAGCAATATACTGTGGTTCATTGGTTGTCATGACCTTCTGAAAACCACTGCGCAAAAAAACCCAAACAAACCCAAAAAATCCCCAAAACAACAACGAGCAGCAGAAATTTTGGAATGGGAACACATAATTACTAGGCTGCACTATTTGACAGTGTGTAGGCTTTTAATCTCTTGTTCCCTTATACAAGTTCAGCAGCATGAGTTACATGTCCTCCCTGCTGATTGTTAGGTGATAGTTTTCCCAGACGTATAGAAAGAATGGTGCCCTGGATAAATCAGTTGTTTCCTGTTCAGCAGGTGGAAACAACTTTATGAAATCTGTTCAATTGCTTCTTTAGTTTGCACCGAAGAAAATGCACTTCTTCATCCTCTGATCACGATTCCAGGTATAATTCTCTTCAGGAGAATCCAGAGCAGTGATACTCTGTAGTCTCTCAGAAGGGAACTATATTAGTGTTCAGCAACTCCTTAGTTCCCAAGCTTTCAGACTGCCTGTAATAACTACCATTTTAGACACCTGAGTAGTCTGGGTTTGCCCTGAATTACATCTCTACAGTTTCTATCTCTTTTGGCTCTGCTTGCAGATCAGCTGGAAACATTTTTTCTCACTGATTTCTCTGACCACAGCACAATTTCTCAGATTTCTGGACATATGTTTAAATATGTTTCTGATAGCACTTTGTTATTTTCCCCCTTTTGTTCCTGGTATCACTTCTACTATGAGGGGGAAAATGTGAAAAAACCCACTAGAGCAATGGAAATTAGCTCTCACTCTCAGGGGACTGTTCAGTAGCAACTGAAGTCAGTATACTGTAGCTATCTTCCTTTGCTTACTTTGTGTATCTGAAACAGACCTAGACTCATCCTCATGCCAGATACTAATATTCTCTGAAGACAGAGCTACTGGAGTGAGACATGCCTCTCCTGCTCCTCAAGTTATCTTATCAGCTTTCACTCCTGATCCCTAGGATGCAAGGGAATTGCTAGCATAAACCTTAAGCACTCCCACAAGCAACCAAGTCAGCTTAAATGCAGAAATTATTAAGCTTCTTAATATAGTCATTTTATTTCTTAAGCCTTGAATCTCTCTAGAAAGTGAAGGAGAAAAGTCAAACATTTATTAAAGTAGTCACTTATCTGACTAATTCCAGCCTCTCTGTAAAGCCTTCCCCTTTCCCACGTTGTTTTCCCACTTTCCAGTCTCCTTACCTTTGGAAAAATCTCTCTTGGAATAAGGAGCTTCAGAAGCAGAAAATGGGAAGGAGTCCAAGTGACAAAACTCTGATTTCCCAGTATTTTAGACTATGTATAATTGCACAAAGAGCGAATGCTACCAATGTAGCTTCACCTTGTCTAACTTCATATAACTTCATCCACCTTACTTTAGTTTAGAGAATGAAACAATGGAGTATTTTACATCGTCATAGTTGACTTGCCAGAAGAGAACACTTGAAATATCAGAAGATACCATATTCCCATTCTCTACTTTTTTTTGTCCTGTCTTAAGACTTCTGCAAAATTTTTGTGATGGCTTTTGTGTCTAAGAGATGAATAGAAAATTGTGATTTGAAAAGGGTTTAGTTGATTGGACTTGCACTAATATTCTACCTACTCAAGGAGAAGATGGCATCATTTTTATTTATAACTAAACAACAACAATCCCACCAAAAACCAACTCTCACCTGACAGTAGAAGAGCTTCTGTTGTTTAATCTTCTGGCACAAATTAACATCGGGGCAACTTTGTGTATATGCTTTATTACATGTGCCTCATACTGATATTTTGTGTTTGCCTTATTCTACCTTCTTTGTCCTGTATTGGTTTCATCCCTCTTTATTGACTGTCCGCCATCCTCTTCTTCATTTAACTCCTACCTGCTTGTACAATCACCTGAGCTGGTTTTATGCCACTGCTTCTAGGACCCAGTAATGTAAGTACCTAGAAGTGTGTGCAACAAGAGTGATGTAGTGGTGGGAGTCTGCTATAGACCACCGGACCAGGGGGATGAGGTAGATGAGGCTTTCTTCTGGCAGCTCACGGAAGCTACTAGATCGCATGCCCTGATTCTCATGGGTGACTTTAATTTTCCTGATATCTGCTGGGAGAGCAATACAGCGGTGCATAGACAATCCAGGAAGTTTTTGGAAAGCGTAGGGGACAATTTCCTGGCGCAAGTGCTAGAGGAGCCAACTAGGGGCAGAGCTTTTCTTGACCTGCTGCTCACAAACCGGGTAGAATTAGTGGGGGAAGCAAAAGTGGATGGAAATCTGGGAGGCAGTGACCATGAGTTGGTTGAGTTCAGGATCCTGACGCAGGGAAGAAAGGTAAGCAGCAGGATACGGACCCTGGACTTCAGGAAAGCAGACTTCGACTCCCTCAGGGAACGGATGGCCAGGATCCCCTGGGGGACTAACTTGAAGGGGAAAGGAGTCCAGGAGAGCTGGCTGTATTTCAAGGAGTCCCTGTTGAGGTTACAGGGACAAACCATCCCGATGAGTCGAAAGAATAGTAAATATGGCAGGCGACCAGCTTGGCTTAATGGTGAAATCCTAGCGGATCTTAAACATAAAAAAGAAGCTTACAAGAAGTGGAAGGTTGGACATATGACCAGGGAAGAGTATAAAAATATTGCTTGGGCATGTAGGAATGATATCAGGAGGGCCAAATGGCACCTGGAGCTGCAGCTAGCGAGAGATGTTAAGAGTAACAAGAAGGGTTTCTTCAGGTATGTTGGCAACAAGAAGAAAGCCAAGGAAAGTGTGGGCCCCTTAATGAATGAGGGAGGCAACCTAGTGACAGAGGATGTGGAAAAAGCTAATGTACTCAATGCTTTTTTTGCCTTTGTTTTCACTAACAAGGTCAGCTCCCAGACTGCTGCGCTGGGCATCACAAAATGGGGAAGAGATGGCCAGCCCTCTGTGGAGATAGAGGTGGTTAGGGACTATTTAGAAAAGCTGGACATGCACAAGTCCATGGGGCCGGACGAGTTGCATCCGAGAGTGCTGAAGGAATTGGCGGCTGTGATTGCAGAGCCATTGGCCATTATCTTTGAAAACTCGTGGCGAACCGGGGAAGTCCCGGATGACTGGAAAAAGGCTAATGTAGTGCCAATCTTTAAAAAAGGGAAGAAGGAGGATCCTGGGAACTACAGGCCAGTCAGCCTCACCTCAGTCCCTGGAAAAATCATGGAGCAGGTCCTCAAAGAATCAATCCTGAAGCACTTGCGTGAGAGGAAAGTGATCAGGAACAGCCAGCATGGATTCACCAAGGGAAGGTCATGCCTGACTAATCTAATCGCCTTTTATGATGAGATTACTGGTTCTGTGGATGAAGGGAAAGCAGTGGATGTATTGTTTCTTGACTTTAGCAAAGCTTTTGACACGGTCTTCCACAGTATTCTTGTCAGCAAGTTAAGGAAGTATGGGTTGATGAATGCACTATAAGGTGGGTAGAAAGCTGGCTAGATTGTCGGGCTCAACGGGTAGTGATCAATGGCTCCATGTCTAGTTGGCAGCCAGTGTCAAGTGGAGTGCCCCAAGGGTCGGTCCTGGGGCCGGTTTTGTTCAATATCTTCATAAATGATCTGGAGGATGGTGTGGATTGCACTCTCAGCAAATTTGCGGATGATACTAAACTGGGAGGAGTGGTAGATACGCTGGAGGGGAGGGATAGGATACAGAAGGACCTAGACAAATTGGAGGATTGGGCCAAAAGAAATCTGATGAGGTTCAATGAGGATAAGTGCAGGGTCCTGCACTTAGGACGGAAGAACCCAATGCACAGCTACAGACTAGGGACCGAATGGCTAGGCAGCAGTTCTGCGGAAAAGGACCTAGGGGTGACAGTGGACGAGAAGCTGGATATGAGTCAGCAGTGTACCCTTGTTGCCAAGAAGGCCAATGGCATTTTGGGATGTATAAGTAGGGGCATAGCGAGCAGATCGAGGGACGTGATCGTTCCCCTCTATTCGACATTGGTGAGGCCTCATCTGGAGTACTGTGTCCAGTTTTGGGCCCCACACTTCAAGAAGGATGTGGATAAATTGGAGAGAGTCCAGCGAAGGGCAACAAAAATGATTAGGGGACTGGAACACATGAGTTATGAGGAGAGGCTGAGGGAGCTGGGATTGTTTAGCCTGCAGAAGAGAAGAATGAGGGGGGATTTGATAGCTGCTTTCAACTACCTGAAAGGGGGTTCCAAAGAGGATGACTCTAGACTGTTCTCAATGGTAGCAGATGACAGAACGAGGAGTAATGGTCTCAAGTTGCAGTGGGGGAGGTTTAGATTGGATATTAGGAAAACTTTTTCACTAAGAGGGTGGTGAAACACTGGAATGCGTTACCTAGGGAGGTGGTAGAATCTCCTTCCTTAGAGGTTTTTAAGGTCAGGCTTGACAAAGCCCTGGCTGGGATGATTTAACTGGGAACTGGTCCTGCTTCGAGCAGGGGGTTGGACTAGATGACCTTCTGGGGTCCCTTCCAACCCTGATATTCTATGATTCTATGATACCACTACCTTCAGTATGTTCTGCCATGATAACTGAGGTCAGCTGAGTGCCTTGGCTGTTGATGATTGAAATTAGATTTTGTAGGGGTGGTGACAGGGCATTCTCAGTGCCAAGCCATTATCTTTGAGACTTGGACCTCATCATGTTGCAAAGGTTTCTTTTGAATCACTCTTCAGGTTGCACATAATTTGGTTGATTCTATTTTGTTTTTGGCTATAGGTAGTTGGATGTCTAAGGCCAAGTAAATTTTATGAAGGGCAGGGCTACATATGAGTGAGTCTGTGCTCTCTAAGGCCTATTCTGTCTTCCATAATCCAGTAAAAACTCCCATTGAGGTAAGGGAAAAATCAGGCTTTTAAATTTTTTTTTAATTATTATTTTCCGTCTCCTAAGTACTTTTCCAGATTTGCAAAATTCTACTCACCCTGGCTGAGTAATTGTCTTGGAGGGGTAAGTAAAATCTTTTAAATTTGTTCATTACTATCGTTGTCATGCTAACATGCAGGCAGAGAGATTTTTTTGCTTAGGTTGTAAATTACCAACCCAGTTTTGCAGGTCTGGCAATATGTAAATAAATAAATAATGTAAATATGAAATGAAAGTCAAGGAGCAAAGAATTGATTCTCCCTTCTCTCCTCCACTCAGTTCTGATTTCTCCAAATTAGGGGCCTGATCCAAAATCCCCTCAATGGGAGACATCTTGTTGATTTCTGTGGATTTTGTTAGTTTAACATTGGATCAGGTTAGTTTAACGCTGAGTACTCTTGAAAAGTCCCCCCTTGCTTATTAGTTAGATTATAAGACTTTTGGGAAACGACCCATCTTCTATGTGCTTTTTATAACGCACTGCTGGGTAGTAAAAAATTATAAATAGCTAATAATAAAATACTAAGTGTAATGTTGCCACTTCTCTGCTATGAACACTTTTCCTGCCAAGTCCCATGGACTCTCCCATGGTGTTCTGTGGGTCAGTATACCTGGATTCAGTCTTGTAGTTTTCTCTGCTGGGTGGCAATAGCTGTTATTATAGATGTGACATACATATCCCAATCTTCCTGATGCTACAGTTTATACACATAACATTTCCAAGTCTGTGACTTTGAAGGGGGTTCCAAAGAGGATGGATCTAGACTGTTCTCAGTGGTAGCAGATGACAGAACGAGGAGTAATGGTCTCAAGTTGCAGTGGGAGAAGTTTAGGTTGGATATTAGGAAAATCTTTTCACTAGGAGGATGGTGAAACACTGGACTGCTTTACCTAGGGAGGTGGTGGAATCTCCTTCCTTAGAAGTTTTTAAGGTCAGGCTTGACAAAGCCCTGACTGGGCTGATTTAGTTGGGGATTGGTCCTGCTTAGAGCATGGGGTTGGACTAAATGACCTCCTGAGGTCCCTTCCAACCCTGATATTCTATGACCTTATATTCTTGCTTCACATGAATATGAGGGCACCAAGGGAACATAAATACCTATATCCAGAACTGTTAATCCTCAGGAAATGTATCACAGGACACTGATATTTGATATTCTTCTTAAAGCCCCACCTCTTGGAATCATGAAGAACTCAGCTTTCATTTTTTAAAAAGGAAGGTTCTAGTCCTCATGGTTGCAGAGAAGAACGATAAAACAGAAAAGCTAGCCTAAAACCTCAGATAACCAGAAATCAAAGAAAACTAAGCACAACATTTATTATTTTAATAATGTCTCATGAGTTTTGGGCCTGACTCATGATTTCTGAATTCTTGGGTTTGGCAATAATGTATACAACAGCCACTACATTGTATTTTCAGTTATTACTTGTTGCTCCTTTAAATTCAGAATTCAATATCTGTCTATTTATAGTTACTTTAATTGTTGTGTGTTCTTAATACTTTGGGGGACAGTTCCAATGCAGCACAGAGGGATTTAGCTTTGTGAATCCTATTAAAGTTAATGAAGGTCATGCAGTTACATCTCAATGCATCATGCTGAAAATTTACCCCCAAACGTCCTTAGTGTACGGGTTCTCATCATCATGTGGAGCATGTTCCCGGATTGCTGAATTGTGTGCAGCAGTTGTGTCCTACTACACCTTGCATGATGCCACTGACTCTTCCCCTTGCTCGCTGCATCCTGCTTTACTGCTGTGCTGGTGTTTTTAATTGTCACTCTCCTGCTGCCTGTCTATACAGTAGATACAGGTACAGTGTCATAGTTAGTGCAGATCTAACAGATAATGTCCTATTGACCTCTATCGGTGAGACAGACTGGACAGTACATTTTTTCTAAGCAACCATGTGAACATAAAAATAAAAATAGTTCCCATCCAGGTTAATATAACACACCAAAGGAAACACACTATGTCTGATTAAAAAAAAAAACTGTCCCAATTTTTTCTTCACTTTCACCTTATCCCTTTAATCAGGATTGGCAGCTGTTGTTCTTTATCTCCTTGTGTTCCTGTCAAGTGTGTCTTGCAAGCTGACACTGACCTTCATGTCATCCTTCAACATCTTGAACCACCTTTTACTGGATCTTCCTCATGATCTTTGTGCCATGACTATTAAATAGTGTGGCATATGTTGGGCAGAGTATATCTTGTTGCCTCACATGATTTAGCTGTCTCGGTCAATACTCCCTAAGCTTTTCCATCTGCAGCATGGCTCGTACCATCTCATTGTGTAGCCTATCAGTGCTCATCTTACCAGCATCCACTTGAGCATTTTCATTTTGGCAATGAGAAGTAGTTGTTTTCTCTTCCTCATCAAGCAGCATTCTAAACTGTACATAATAGCTAGCCTAATTATGGTCTTAAATGCTTTGATCTTTAGCTTACGTAGCATGTTGTTATTGCAGAGAATTTCCATCAACTGCATCCATTTGCACCAACTGCTCTTCATGTGGTTTTTAACGTTGGCATCCACCTTCCCATCATAACTCAACACTGAACCAATATTTGAATTGTCGCACACACTTTAACTCTATACAAGCTAGCTTTACTAGCTTCTTGTCCTTCTCAATGAAGCATCGCAAGTATTCCGTCTTTTGTCAGCTGATTCATAAACCATATTCTTTTAATGCAGCACTCCCCATTTTAGATCCCTTTCCAGTTTGTATTTATTGGTGAAAAGCATGCTTTGTGAAGCCTCTCCTCTAACTCCCTGCATCAATATGTCCATTACAATCACAAATAGGAATGAACTTAAGACTGATCTTTGATGTAGACCCACCTTCACAGCCAATGACATGCTGTAGCCACAGCTGCATCTCACTACCATTGTGCTACCTTTGTCCATGTCCATGGTAGGTTAGAAAATACATCTCCAGAAGATTCCGCTACCACAGGCACCACTATATCAATTTTCTGAAAACTAATAAATCCGCAAACATTAAATGCAATTCCTTGCTTTTCTTCCTGTACCTCTCCTGCAATATTTGGGCTGCAAGCACTGCATCCATTGTTGACCTTCCTGGCATAAACCCAAATTGGTTGTCACTTACTTTGTGTTCTTGTTCCTGTTGAAATCTTTTCTCAATAATTCTTTTCAATCATTTCACAGTGTGACCCACTACCTTGATGGGTCTGTACTTGCTATATTCTTATACATCTGCTTTATGCTTGAAAATGGAGACCAGTGTGCTCTTCCTCCACGTCAGGCATTTTTCCAGTTCAGATGATTAAGTGGAAGAAGTTTGTCATCGCTCCCTCATGGCCTAATGCTTTAAATGCCTCGATTAGAACACCATCCAGTCCCACTGCCTTTCCATATTTGATCATCTTAGCACTCTGAGTCTGTCACAGTGATTGGTCTTGTGAGGTTGTTGGTTCTGCTTACTTTCCTCCATGGTTTCACTCTGGTTTTCTTCATTGAGCTGTTTCTTTAAAACCACTAATGATTTCTCTGTCTTCCACCACTATTGTTTCCCTGGCATCTTTAACACACTTCATGACTTTCATGTCCTCAGTTCTTCTTTGCCTAGTCTTGGTTAATCTGTATATTCTTTCCACCATTCCTTAGTCAGTCCTGCACAAAAGGCCTTAAGTGCCTGGCCCTTAGCGTCTGCAAACAATCTTTTGGCCTTTTCCTTTACTAGCTTGTATTCCTCATAACTCTTTCACCTTTCTTACTTTCTGCCATCATGTAAACTTTTCCTTCTTCTTTACTGTCTCTTGCACATCGATGGACCATCACCATGTTTCCTTGCCTTGAAATCGCTCTCCTTTTGTTTAGTCACAGGCAGCTTTTGCACTTTTTGTGATATATCTGGATATTTCTCCCCAAGCCTCACTGGTGTAATCATGGTCAGTTTGATCATTGTCCAACCTCTGTAGAACCTCATCCTTAAATCTCAGACTACATTCCCTATTCACAAGCCTTCACCACTTTATCTTTTGTCCCCAGCTAGCCTTTTCACCCAGAAATCCATTACAAGCAATCTATGTTGCTCTGCACTCTGATCTCCTGGAATCACTCTGCAGTCTCTCACAGTTTTCAGATCTCTTCTTCTTATCAAGAACCTGGGACCTGTTGGCTCCTTTGTTGTATGTAATTAAATGTTCCTCCATCTTTGCCAGGTATATATTGGCAACAAGCAGGCAAGGGTGATGGCCATGCGCATCGGAAGGACTGCAAGAGTGGGGGGGCCCAAGCCCACCGCTCCAGCCCCACCCTCCTGGAGCCCCTGCCCTTCCCTTCTTACCTACTGACCAGACCAATGCATTCGGGTGACAGGTGCTTCCTGCTTCCCAGATCTGCCAGGTTCCCAACAGCAAGAGAAGACTCCGCTGCTGTTTTGGTAGCTGACTGAGAGCCCAGCTGCTGGCATGTGGCTTAATGCATGGTGGGACCTGGATGCCAGCCTACTGGGCTAGGCCACAGTGCGCCTCCTCCCAGCCTGTTTTAAAGGTAGTGTGGGGGAACAGGACAATGGCTCTTCAGGCACCAGAACCTTTGTAGAAGGAGGAATTAATACTTAAATATTTTGGAGAGTGCATATGATTCTTTTGTTAAAAAGTGGGGGGGGGGCAGTGCTATGGCTCACTGGCCCCCCTGGTTACTGTGCTGGTGGGGTTGGCTATCTGTAAGATTTTCTTACCAGCTTCATGTCTGCTTCCAAAGCCTTCTCCTCCATGACAGTCCTTCTAGCTCTCACTGTGTTCTCTTACATGACCACTGAGATCTGCTTTGATAATCAGGCACTCACAGCTTGTGGTACTTCGTTTATCACTTGGTCCAGCGCTATCTGGATTTCCTCCTGTTCTGTCATATAGCCAGCTTGGGGTGTATATCTGCATATTACATTAAGTATTTGGTCTCTGCTCAGTACTGTTCTAACTTTCATCAGCCTGTCACTCTTCCTTTGGATGGTCCCCTACCATAATTTACCTAAGGAATGTGGGACTGTCGCAATCTCCCGAGTGTGCTAACCTGAACCCTACAGTTGATTTGCTGTGTGGTTGTAGGCCAATCACTGTGGGATAAATTTTATCCTCACTCTCTCCTGCAATGCCAATTGAGTTGTTATCCATATTTTAAAGATGAGGACATTTACACTCAGAGAAGCTGAGGGAATATAACTGAAGGCAGAATCACACAGGCAGCTGCATGTCTTCATTGAAAAATGAGGATGCTCAGAACCTTGCAGGATTGGATTTAAAGTCCCAAGGGCTTCCAGTGTTCAGGTCTCCAGGCTAATACAGAACTGATAGATCAGCCTTATTCTCTGCATATCTTTTATTTCCATTTATATCTTTTGATTATATGAATTAAGACTAATTCCATACCTAATATGCACATTGTACTTTAATATAGGCCACATGCTATACACTGTATCAGTGTAGTTCTGCAATCCAAAAGAGAGTAATTTCATTTCAGAGGGCACCAAGGAATCTGAGTTTTGTGGTTAAGAAACGCCTTTATACTGAAACCCGAGTTCCTCCTCAGTGGATTTAATTTTCTGATATTCTGAAATCAAATGTAACTTTCTGAAGAGTGTTTAATATTGTCAAACAAAATAGTAAATGAAAATTAATATACAGAATAATCAGTATTACTGGAACCAACACATTTCACTGAAGCAAATTATTTCATTTATATCTAATGATTTTTATTAATGCCCAAATGTTTTTGCTGATGCTAGTAGAGTCCCCCCGCAATCAAAAATATGCATATATCAAAATAGTCATACAATTTTTGCTTAAGCAAATATTCTTTTCAAAGTCAGGCAACATTTAATCTAACCAACATTTACCCAGATCAATACATTTTAATTGAAATTAATGGCAGTTAGTTCAGTGAAAAAATCTGTTGGTTTAAGCTAAGTACATTAAATCAATACATATCTAAATTTTGCTATATTTTGTGTAAAAAGTATTTTTATTCTTAGCTAAACTCATTTCTATTGAAACATGTGAATACTAACAGTAATCAAAGTACTGACTCTGAGACCCAGTATTGGTGATATCAATACATTTAGAAAAGGATAGGCAGAGCTTATTTGTATATGTATCTCAAAATAATATAAAAGAGGTTAATTTGTAGAGAGGAAGGTTAAGACACTGGACTGGGACCAAGGAGACCTGGGGTTGGTTCTTGTCTCTGCCACAGACTCCTTGTGTAACCTTGGACAAATCTGGCTATGTGTATGTCTACACTGCATCTGGGACTTCCCAGCTCACATAGACAGATATGTTAGCTCTGCTCAAAATAGCAGTGTACCTGAGGGTGCTGGCCCAGGCTATCAGCCTAAGTACATACCCAGAGGGTCTAGGCAGTTTTGTATTCAGGCTGTTAGCCTGTGCTACCCCATCTACACTGCTGTTTTTAGCATGCTAGCTTGAGCAGAATGAGCATGTGTGTGTCTACGCAAGCTGAGAAGCACACTGCCAGCCGCAGTGTAGACGTACCCTATGTCTCATTTGTAAAGGGGGGGATTATAGTACACTTATTTTAAAGTGTAAGTATAACCGTTGAGCACGCTAGAGTTTACTTCACCACCCCTCACCTGGTACTTAAACACAACTCCTATAGCAGAGCACATAGAGATCCAGAATTAAGTCACTGAGGATTTTCAGCAAGGATTGCACAGCATCAATATTCCCTCAATCAAGTCCAAAAAGAACGAACTAAGAATTAAGTACTCTCTTTATAAAATCTTATAATAGATTAATTTCTACTACATAACAAAGCTACTGCATTATCCATATACATTATCTTCACAGTTTTACATAAATATAAACCAAAGAAATTAAATCTAAACAGATTAGTCCCTACAAACACTCAGTGAGAAGTAAGTCAAAGTTTCAAAAGCTTACGTTGAGTTCACTGAGTCTCAGTTAGTCATGGTTCATCAACTCTGCACAGTCTGCTGAGTCAAAAGCAGTAGTATCTTCCCTCCTTTTGCTTGCAGAACTGTCCAGTTGGAACCTAGGCAGACTCTCCTCCTCTGCAAGACTGTGGAATCACTGTTAGCCAGTCAGTTAACGAATTAACCACCTAACCAGTACTAAGTATATAAATGAAAAACCCTGTTACAAGAAATATATAAAACTAGGAAAAGCAAACTATAAGTGGCTCTTTTCCCATAATCACATTTAACTAAGAAAGGAGTTGGTGAACCATGCTGATTAAAACCAAATAACATTCAAGATATACAACTAAAATGAAAGAAATTAGTTTTCCCTCCCAATTTCCTCTTTCTATAAGTAACAGTGTTATGCTTCCCTGTATTGGAAAGTTAACAATAGGATCAACCTGCTGAAAAGCACTTCAGAGTTAGGGGAAAACCACATACTTTCTGATCCTGTAGCTAAGTGTCTCCCAACCCAGGAAGATCACATATCCATTTTGTACAGCAGCTGCCCTGACTAATTGCCCTTAATGAAGTCTGAGTCCACCTACATGGAACCTATTGCATATACCCAAAACTACCACACCTCAATTCCAGAAACTTCTGGGCATGGGGTGCTAATTGTGCATCTGCCTAGTTGCAGTGACCCAGTCAACTCACTTCTCTCTCCTTCTCTCTCGAGCTCTTAAAAAGATATCTTCCTAATAGGCACGTGTGTTACCTAAGCTCTTTGGGGTAGGGACTGTCTCTTACTATGTGTTTGTACAGCACCCAGGACAATGGGGCCCAATCTCAGATGGGGCTTCTTGGCACTACCATAAAACTAATAATAATAGTAAATGTTCACAAAGATGCACTTATGCTGCATGGGTAGAACTGGGTGCTTCAGTCTGCATTTGCTGGCATTTGCAAGTATAGTATGTAAATATTTCAACAGGAGGTACTCAAGAGTGAAGAAACAATTGCATACATTAGAAAGAGAACACACAAACAACTGGGTGGGATTGGGGCTGACACATGGTCATCTGTTTAAGTACTCAATTACAATCAAAGTATAATTAGACCACTAATTGCATGCCCAAATTTAGTTGATGAATTTGTAAGTGTAATTATGATTTATTGAAACACACTGTGTTAGAAGGAAATGGAAAGCCAAGCACTGCAAGCTGAGGGACAGACTTTATTTTTCATCTCCTTTGCATTTAAGCCACATAAAACAAATTTAAAAGATTGCCACAAAACACACACAACTCTGCCAGATATACCCCTGTCCTGCTGTACAAAAGGGCACAGCTCCATGCCCAGCCACTTGTTTCTGTGCTCTTGTATAGGGCCCTGATCTTGCAGTCTGATCTGTGCAGAAAAATTCCTGTTCTATTGTGGGGCTGCATTGACTTCAGTGGAAATACATGCAGGATTGAGGCTTTTTTGCCCAAGTGTCAGCTGCTGAAAATGGCAAGATGGGTTTTTCAGACTGTATCCATCTATTATTAGAAAGGTACTTTCCAGTAAAAGAAAAGAGAGAATTGTCTGAAACCAACCCCAATACTTTATATGCTGATTCTTTGGTCCTTCATCCACAAGAAAACAGGTGCACTAGAGCCAGGGAGCCTATATCAACTCTTCAACTGGAGTAGCACCCTTATCTGCAGCCTATTGGGAACATTTCCTCTCCCTTTGTCTCCACTAAGTTCCCCAGCACCCAGTGGAGTAACTTGGGCTGGGCATGGAGGAGAGGATTAGTCCTTTAATATGAAATACAAATCTTGGAGGAAGCTTTAGATGATATTGAAGCTTTGTTTGTATTTGAAAAAACCTTCTAAAAGGAAGCCCTTACAACCGCTATGAGAAGCCCATCTGAAGCCCAGGTGGCAGCCACATGACATATGTGCAGGGTTTTATGAATCCTGTGAAGAGAAATCTCACATAGCTCGAGAGTCCATCAAACTTTCAAAGAGATGCTGCTGTATTTATAAGATGGCCTGCATTAAGGGAGAATTTATACCAAAATGTGCGGTTCTGTGAAGGCTTAACAGAATTAAAATTTGAGATGTTCCAGGATAAAACTGCAAATCCAAACAACTCTCTTTATAAAACTCTGGGGGGAAATCAGAATGTAAAAATTTTTGCCTGGGCCTTTTTCTTACAAGTTTTGGTTCAGTCCATGATTATCTGAAAACATGAAAATGTGGTGAAGCTCAGCTGAGTCCAGTCCCTACTGAAAAATAGATTTTGAGATGGTTTATATCTAAAGTATAATGAAATCTAGGCAAACATACCATACAATCTTGCCATATGCATTGTAATTGTTTTATGAAACGTATAACCTTTGGAAGGCTAGATTTTCATATGCATGCACATGGTGCAAAGAGCTTATGATCCTCAGAGACCAAGAACTGTATCTTGAGACCAGATTGCTGAAATGGGGAGCAGATGGAGATGGAGACAACATACAGGGATATAGAGCAGGTGTACATCAAAAGAGGCTGCCTCAATCCTTGAGTTAAGGAAGCTGGTCTCATGATGAGAGGGAACTCTATTGGAAGGGAAGGACAAAAGAAACACTCCCTTACTTGGGAACTGCTTTCCAATTGTTGCCTGTTATTGACTGTTTTGAGAAATAAATTTAAAGCATCAGTTCTGTTCTTGTCTTGAGCCTCATTAGGATGACTTAGACATCCTTGTTAGAAAGGTTAAACGTTGTAAGCAGTAATAATTTTTATTAGTGCCTTTTATCATCTTCTTTCTAACTCCTTCAAAGTCCACAACAGATTGACCAGGAGACATATGTTTTCTATTTCTTCTGTAAAAGTCTGTGTCATTGTTTTCAGGGCAGAATTATATGGGGATGTCCAATAATATTATACTAATTAATGTTGTTTCATTAGTAATTTTGTCCTTTCTGCAGGCATCCTGATGTGTTGGTGTCTCTCAGTGTACTGTATCCACTATACATTTCTTTACCCAACTCCAGACCGCCAAGAAATAATTTTCCTGTATAAAATGCCTGTAGCATCTCTCTAGTGCAGCATTCTAGCACATTTCTTGAGGATGAATATAGAGAGAAAATTCTAACTTATATGTTCAGGCATAGTTGCCCATTGCAGCTTTTCTCAGCCAAAATCTGAAGCACAGCTATAGGGCCCAGCTTGCTTCCACCAAGGCAGAGAAAATGTCTAAAATACCCTTCAGCCAAGTTCCAGAGAAGAAGAAGAAGAAACCACTACTAAAATTTGAAAGTGAACCAGGTTTTGCAGACTTGTATTTGCATTGGCCCGCCTGTTCCATTGTACTGCCAAGTCAGGCAATGAGAAAGCGAGACTCTTGCCATCCCATCACCCTATAGCCTTGGGGAAGTGCACTCATCTGGGAACAAGAAGACCATGAGTTAAGGTCTAACCTTCACTGACCTGCTGTTATATTTCTGTGCACTTCAAAGCCCTTATTACTGAGCAAGACATCATACCCTACCTTAGAAGGCAATTAAGTATCATTCCCCGTATAACAAAGCCAGCGCAGAGAATGCACACTGGGAATAATTAATTAATTAATTAAATTAAATATTCAAAACTGGCCCAGCCTTGCTGCCCTTCAAATACCTGCACATAGGGCAGGAAACTGTGGTCCTTCTAATAAAAAAAAATGCATTAACTTCTTTCCTGACAGCCTCTGTGGTATACCCATCATACTGACCCATTTGTAACCAAGAGGATTGGTTAAAAATACCCAACGTTGATAATAATTATACAATACCATATATTTTCTCTCTCTCAGACACACACAATTTGCAGCTACATATTAAATGCAGCATTATTATACCTACATCCCAGCTTTACCATAAGTATGTTTGTACAGTGCCTTGAAAATATAATATACCATTTCAGCGTTAATGAATTCTTATCCCAATTGCTAATAGCTTAGAAGTCCTATTCTGGGGCTGGTTTTGTGTGACAGTACAGCACCTTGTATTTTTGAAGCAATACACAAGATTCAGACTCTGAGTATTATTTTTCTTTGGCTCATTGGTGGGTTGAAGAGGCAAAATACCTGCTAGCATAAAACATCAGCACTTTTTAATTACACTATTATGTCGTATAAGGTGGACCTGCGAGATGACCTACAAGGGGAAGTCAGCATTTTTTGAGTGAGCACCAGCACATTTTTGCACTTGCTTTCTTCAGCCTTTTCTCCTCTTTCAAATGGATCAAGTTCCCTTTCTTTGGATCTTTAGCTTTTGTCCATTAGTACATCCCCAAAGACTATTTTATCAAACAGAGCAAAACACTTTAGCGAAGATTTTAGGTTCTTTCCAGAGTTATAGCCAGTGCTTTGTTTATGTATTGTGATTATTTACTGAGTTAGCACTCCCCAAAGAAAAATCTGGGTAGATACCAGAAAAATGCTTTAGATAATTGCTACTTGGCTTGATCTCTTGGTATTTTGTGGTATTGTATGCAGTCTTAATGGCATCATCTGAGATTCTCTGGGTACAAAAACGTTTTAAACTGTGGTCCCTAATAAATTGTAAGGAAGCAATTTTCAAATCCCAATAGTAACTAGCTATGCTGAAAATATTTTAATGTCTAGACTGCTGTTTTTGATAACATCATAACAAATGGCGATACAAAACTTACATCCGTGAGGAAGATTGGATCAAAAGATCATGATCTCTGTAAGCCTAAATCTTTAGTACAATCAACAAGTATTTCTATTCATTCTCTTTTCCACTTACTGTCTTTTGGTTATTAATAGATTGCTTGTAGTGCAATGCTTATTATTATTTGCTTTGTTTACATCCTGAGATCTTTACTAAGTATTGAGTCTCTCTCAAAATATTGTTACTTTCTGAAACAATAGTATGATCCTCTCAATTAGCTTCTTTTGGTGGCTTTGTTTGCAGAATACCTTTTTGAAACAGTACTTTTTGGTACTACCTATGTGTTTATCCTGAATTTATACTAAGCTGATGGTGATAAGTCTACATCTAAAAACTCAAAGGTCCAATAAGTTATTTCCTTGGTAAACTCTTTCAACTTAGTCTAAATAACTAAGAACAATTCAAGATCCATAAGCTCCAAAACTTTAAAAAGGCTTCAGTCTCATCTGGTTTTTTGCCAGTGATATTATATCCAAGTAAGAAACTGTCAACTCGTAAAAGATTCAGGAGACAATCCGAGATTCTCTACATTTTGAGCCAGATAGTCAAGAAAATCCGACTATTCCATGGAGATGTTTTTAATAAGGCACTGAGATAATCTAATCAAATTATGGAATATTTCAAAACCAAACCAAACTGACATAACCAATATTTTTTCATTACTCAATATTATGTGGGAATCTTTCTGGACCAGCAGTGACCAGTTAGCTTGGTCTATATATTTCAAAGCCTCAACCTTGTCATTTCAAAGTTAATGTTCACATTCCATATACTAAGATAATATGAAAACAGTATTACTCTAAAATACCCTTTGCAGTTTAAATTCATTGTTCTGTCTGAGGAGGGGCTGGCTAGACAGTTGATTATTAAAAATTTCTAAAAATAACTGAGGTAAATTGTGCATCTTACAAAAAAAATTAGCAGGCCAAATTCTGAGTTCATTTATTCGCTTGCAACCCCATTGACTTCAGTGTGTGAGAGCAGAATTTGGCCAACATATTAGTTTTTGGTAATCAATGATGTACATATGGATCATGGGAAAAAGCTTAGCTGCTATATATTTAGCCACTACACCTCTTTCCCTTTCCTTATCTCATCCTCTATCCTCATACACCAGCTGCAAGCACATATTTGTCCATGTGAAAGTCTATGTGTGTGTGCTAGTGGGGAGTATCTCATCATTGATATGAGTTGGCAAAGAAAGAGTACCACATTATTTTTCCACAAAGACAATTGTCACAGTATTTCCCAAGTGGCCAATCACTCTGCAGGGGACAGCTTCTTCTGTATTATACCTGCTTAACATAATTCATTAACTCTGTCAATTACCAGCTACTGCAGCAGTTTTTGTGATCATGTTACACAACATATGGGTTGCAGTTCAGATAGACTGTCCAGTTGTTTCCTGGCCTGATTTTCAAAGGTGCTCAGCACCCACAATTCCCATTCTTTTTCATACATATTGTGGATTCAGAGCACCTTTGGAAATTGGACAGATGTCTGTAAGGGATGTCTATACTTTCCTTGACAGTGCATTCATGAAAGTTTCATTGTCAAAATATCACTGCTAATTCTGTTTTGGCATGTTTTTAAGATAAATGTTCAGTTTCCTTTGCTCCCACCTTCTGACAAAGCACACCTGATTTTAGTTTCTCATTTGGATTTATGAAACTATTGTGGCAGGACAGTAATGTTCTTGGTTTCCCTGTACTTCCTTCCTATTCCTTCCCTCCCCAGCTCTTCCAGCAGTTAGGGACAGATTCTTAAAATGGTTTTAGCCTGGCCCCTATGTTTATGGATGCAATTTCTTGGGAATGCAGTTTTGCCCATGTAAATTAACATATGCGCAAAAACTCCATTTTTAAACTCAAAAAGGGCTTTTGCAAATACTTGTGGTGAGACATGTATGTGAACTGTTATGCTGGCAAATTATACACCTAAATCTCAGATTTATAATGTCTAAATTATTAGATTAGACGTCTCATGACTCGGTTTGCGTGTGGAAATCTAACACACATGCTCAAAACACTGGTAAAAATTCAGAGGCCACTTTTGAAACTAAGAAAATCTATATTTCCACAAGGAAAATCAAATGACATCAACTGCGTGAAACAAAGAGACCCATGATTAGACAAAATGAAACACACTTTTCAGATCAATCTAGCATCAAGTATTCTGAAAGGGAACAGATGAATAAAAAAAAAGAAAGTCATAAATACCTCCCAATTATTTGGAGTTTTCTGGTCACTTCCCAAAAAAGAAGCAACAAATGTACAATATCTACTACTGCTGAAGTAGGATCCCGCAGGTCAGATAATGGTTGCTTTCTGTTACCCTCCATTTTCCAAAGGTGGAGTCTGAACAGTATATTTTTCTGTGTTTCAACTTTCCAAATGATGCCCTCCTAAATCCCCTTCCTGCTTTTCTCCTCACTGCTCTTCATTTTTGATTTTCCATTCAAATCAGTATAGTTCCTTGGATATTAGGGATGCCGTGGTCAGGATAGTTTCTTTGATAAATAAGAGCAAGTGGCATTCCCTGTAGTCTCTTCCCATGCTAGGGCATGATGCAATGCAATATGAGGTTCCAGCACACCAATTAGCTTTAAAATACCATAAGATCATATTGAGAAACAGCTGATACCAATTGCCATATGCCACATTAATACCAAGACTGCCATTAAGCACTCCTGGGAACAGTACTGAATTCCTTAGTGCAGTTGGAATTTCACTGAATATGTATAAAGAAGGTCTCTATCACTGTGTTCATCAGAGGGTTTGCAATAATTTTACATTGCCTTCTATAAGCCTGCGTACATTCTCAATTTTATATTGCTGACTGGGTTGAGATTCTTTTCTTAGTATTAGATGGACAATCATTTAAAGATAAATCTCTAACTGCAATAAAATAAAAGCTTGCAATTCTCTGACGTGCCCATCACCTGAATTTTTGAATTAGTCCAGGGGGTGCAGGAGGGGTTGGGGAATTGCAATATACCGTGAGCTAGTTCCATTCCTGAAAATGCTGTTTGTTCATAGTCAGGTGTAGGGTGAGGGTTTTTTTTTTTTTTAATAAAAATGAACACTATGCAAACACAGACTGACTCCTTTTTAATCTGTCAGCATATTCTTTACATCTGTGCATAAACGTTATTATCACAAATGCAGTGTGTTATGGCAAAAATGATCAGAGTCCTCAAAATGTACTCTCTGCGGCTTCCAGTGGAATACAACTTTAATGCATTAATGTGAAAACAAGCAAGCTTTAGGAGGAAAAAATAGGCTTTTCATTTTCACAGAAGATTAGCCAAGGTTTCCCTCACTATCATATATACATACAGGATAAATATTTTGTACTGAGTACAATATTGTCTTATGACACAAACTTGGCCTTGATAAAAATTTTCCACTGTATTCACATAAAATATTAACTGTTGATGAAAAGACACAGTCAGACTTAGGAGGAGACAGGGATATGGCATATCTTCAGAGATTTGTAAAGATTACCTTGTGAGGTGGGAACCTCTAAGTGTATGGGTGTGTGTCTGTTTATAGAAAAAAAATTACAATCAGCTTTTCCATGTTTATAGGGATGACCTTTTATGTTATAGAATGATACTTTGAAGCACGGTTATTTTTAATTGCTTTATATGCCTTCTGAGACCATTCTGTGTCTCATTTTGTAATATACAGTACCAAGGCATGTATGTTTGGTCAATGAATCGTTTCATGACTTTGTATTTATGCTAAAGTCTCAATAAGAGTGGTGGAAATGTTGCAGGTTTTTGTTTGTATTTTTGGTTTTTTTCCTGTCACTATTGCTGTATACCTAATGAGGTGACAGAAAGAATTAAAAATGACAGATTGTTTTGGCTGCAGTGTTGCCATCTGAGATATATTTTCCTATAATACAGCTCAGTAAACCCAGCTTGTGTGAAGTCCTCTGTGTATGATTCATTGCCGCAGCAAGGGTACTCATGGAGGTTTAACGGGAGATGGTCTTGGGCTCGGCAGCAGGGAACTGGAATTGCTGTCAAAAGACCACACTGGGGGCTGCTGCCAGAACCACTATACGAATTCACAGGGGGTTGGCCAGGCTACATAATAATATACATTACTCCTAAAACATCTAATTGGAAGTTGCATTGGTTGGCTAACAGAAATACACATTTCTGGCCAAACACCTTGAAAACAAGTAGCTTCCAGTCCCTAATGCTTGCAAAAGTGTGGTTGTCCCTTGTGTGGCCAGTCCCTCAACACCTTAAGTCAATTATGTAAAATAAGCATCAGTGAGATTAAAATCAGACTCTAGGTCTGCAGTAATAAATGTCTTACCATCCACGTGCCATTTTGCTGCCAAGTGTCTGGTAGAACAATAAAACATATCAGAAAAGATTCTTCAAGACAGAATGGTTAACTACAGGTGTTAGACTGATAGCTGGTATAATTAAGAAAAAAGATCTGTCATTTCACAGTCAGTGCAGAATAAATTCCAGATATCTGTGCGTAATCTTTCAAAGTACTTTTATCTCTAGAGCCAGTGAGGGTGACCACAGAATACCCTGAACCCAATTATGTACTTTCTGATTATCATATTTTTATTCCTCAAGACACAGGGCTAATATGAAAGATCAAAAAATGTTTAAACCAGAGTAATTTCAAATGTCAAGAACTAGTTATTCTTACAACAAGCTTCCAGATCTTGACAATGTAAGCTGTTTGCTGTTTGGTTTGATTCCTCCTGGGGAGGGGAAATGAGGGACTAGGGGATTTAAAGTGACTTTGTACTGTGGAATCAACATATGCTATTGAGACCTGCAGTTGACACCGGCTTTGTGGATTTTTTTTTCTGAGAGAGAGAAACCTGAAGAAGCATTGCAGCTTGTCATGACCAGTGAATTTCTTTTTAAACCTTCAGACCAGAAGAATCTAAATAGGTAAGGGTATGCAGGAAGGGACTGGGATGTCGAGAAAAGTAAAAAGACCTAATAGATGAAAGTCACATAACAAATTCACCTCAGAATAGAAAGTAATTTTATCAGCGATACAACAACAACAAAGGTGGAGAGGGGCCAGAGACTCTTTTACAAGGAACAGAAAATATACTATTGCTATGCAAACAATCCCCACTTTGGAAGAGGATTCATGGGGGTATTCATTTTGTTCTTGTGATCCTTCATGCCCAAGGAAAAGAATAGTAATATAAGAGAAAAAAACAGTGGGGCTCCCGCAGTGGTGCTGTTATGCATGTAATGCAAGTGTGGAAGCAGCTTCAAGACCCTCACCTTGTGGGATGCCCTTGGGGCTTGATCGTCACAAATGCCGAGCACCCATAAGCACAGTTGAAGGCAATGGGAGCTGTGGGTGCTCAGCACTTCTGAAAATCAGCTGCTAGGTATTTGGATGAGAGAGGAAGCTGGTCCAGCTCTTCATTCTCCTGCTGGCTCAGCAGAGACGGTAAATTCCACCCTCTCAACGAGAGGAAAGTGATGCAGCAGGAACTGGGAGCTAATTAAAAGAAAAAGCTCTGTAACGAAGAAGAAAGCTTTGTCTATGCATGTAAAACGTAGGGCTTTGGCCATTAACAAAAAAAAAGGGAAAGTGAAAATAACTTTTCAAGGGGTTACCCATTTCTCCCACCCTGACTGTTCATAGTTATTTCAGTTACAGACAAACCAAGAAAATCATTACACACCAGTTTTGAAAAATAACACAGAAGATGGAAAAATACTGCAAGTAAATCATGCAAAATAGTATTCTGAGAATAGCTTCAAGAGAACAAAACAAAACTGTTTTCACTGAGATCAATCATGTTAGTTTTCTGTGGGGTTTTGGGGTATTTTTTTTTAGTTCTAATTATCAGTACCATGCAGGAATCACAGATTAGACACTATTGAAGCTATTTTTAAGTTTAGCGTATTGAAACCTGTTCTTTTTAATTAATCTGTTCAGAACAAACTCAGCTTTTAGATTGTGCAATATACTGCTCAGAGTATCCCTGAAATTGAATACTGAAAATGAAAAGACCACTGCCAAGAGCCCAGAGGTACACATGCACATATACATTATATTTGCCAAGCATCATATCATTTGGAGATGGGCTAAGGAGGCCTATAGGTTAGTTTTACAAAACTTTTGCTGTTTGGGTTTTATTTTGCAAAACTCTATTTTGATCTGGGTTCCATGTCATCTGAACCACCAGAGTTTATGAGAGGGATGACAGAGAAAAGATTCCAGTTTTGGCCCTTCTCTAATACCATTTGAAAATGGCCTCTGATTTTAGGGAACTATAATACTGAAACATAGGGCAGAGATTGAGCGAAAAGACTAAAGACAGACATGGTGCATCAGAGGAAGCTATCATTTTGAGTTGTGGTGGTAAATTTTGGTGGGAAAGTGTGCTAGGTAAACCAGGATGCTATAGAAACTTGAAGTACAAAGGAGTGCTAGTCTGGGGGAGTAAGGAGAGGAAAAAAGAGGAGATGGGCACTTTTGTTTTTTTAAAATCCAGTCAAATCTATATTTAACAAAACGGGTCTAGAAAAAGAATCACAGAGTAAAAGGGGGAAAGAGAATGAGAATGCTGAGAAACGTTGAGAGAAAGAAGAGAGTGTGAAGATGACTCTTATAGAAGGGGTACTGTACAAAGATAGGAAACTAGGAATTGGCAGTTGTGGAATCCAGTAAAAGAGGATGAAAGGAAGGGTAATGGAAGAACCTGGACAACCAAGACGGACAAATATCCATAAAATCCTAACACTGCTCTTCATGGCTCAAATCCTACTACTAAACCATTCCAGTATGTGTGCATGTACTTGTTCATAGACACCCATATAAGTGTAGGTGTATATATTACACATGTATATACACAAATACATACATATAGTGAGATACGGTTACAGGCAAAAAGGCATCCTTTAGAAATCGGACAGCAAATCATAGTGAGGAAAACAGAAAGGAGCATAAGTCAAAGTGTAAAAGTATAATAATAGGGCAGGCCAAGAAAGAATCTAAAAAGCAACTAGCTAAGGACATAAAAACGAACAATTTTTTAAAGTAGCCCGCCAAACAGTCAGTGAGGGCCACAGGACCATCGAGATGCTAAAGGAGCACTCAAGGAAGACAAGACCATTGCATGGAAGCTAAATAAATTCTTTGCAACAGTCTTGACTGCAGAGGATATGGGGGAGATCCCCACATAGGGTTGCCAACTTTCTAATTGCACAAAACTGAACACTCTTGACCCGACCCTGCCCCACCCTTTCTCTGAGGCCCCATCCCTTCTGAGGCCCCGCCCCCCATTCACTCCATCCCACCTCCCTCTGTCACTCACTCTCCCCCACCTTCACTCACTCACTCATTTTTATTGGGCTGGGGCAGAGGGTTGGGGTGCAGAAGGAGGTGAGGGCTCCATCTGGGGGTGTGAGCTCTGGGGTGGGGCCAGAAATGAGGGGTTCACAGTGCAGGAGGGGGCTCCAGGCTGGGGCACAGGGTTGGGGTCTAGGCTCTGGGGTGGGGCCAGAGTTTAGGGGTTTGTGGTGCTGGAGGGGGCTCTGGGCTGGGGGTGGAGCCGAGGGGTTCAGAGTGTGGGAGGGAGTTCCAGGCTGAGACGGGGATGGGGTGTGGGATGGGGTTACAGGTTCTGGGCTGGGGTTACAGGTTTTGGGGACGGGTCAGAAATAAGGGGTTCAGGGTGCTGGAGGAGGTGCAGGGGGTGGGTTCTGGGAGGGAGTTGGGTGTGGGAGGGTGCTCCAGGCTGGGGTGTAGGAGGGGGTGTGGGCTCCAGGCAGCACTTATGTCGGGGGGCATCCCTGGATCAGTGACACGTCCCTCAGCTCTGCATGGTGCGCACTGCCTCCATGTGCAGGTGCTGACCCCCGCAGTTCCCATTGGCTGTGATTCCTGGCCAATGGGAGCTGTGGGGCTGGCACGCAGAGCCCCCCCTGGCCATTCTTCCCCTTAGGAGCCAGAAGGAGGTGTCACTGCTTCCGGGAGCCACACAGAGCCAGGTAGGTAGCCTGTCAGCCCTGCCAACCGGACTTTTAACTTCCAGGTCAGCAGTGCTGACCAGAACTGCCAGGGTCCCTTTTCAACTGGGTGTTCTGGTCAAAAACCAGACACCTGGCAACCCTGTCCCCACTCCTGAGTAATTCTCTTTAGGTGACAAATCCTAGGAACTGTCCCGAACTGAAGAGTCAGTACACAAGGTTTTGGAACAAATTGATAAATTAAACAGTAAGACGTTACCAGGACCATATGGTATTCACTCAAGAGTAATGAAGGAACTCAAATATTAAATTGCAGAGCTACTAACTGTTGTACGTAACCTATCACAGAAATCAGCCTCTGTAACAGATGACAATATTTTAAAAAGGCTCCAGAGATGATCCTGGCAATTACAGGTCAGTAAGCCTAACTTCAGCACCAGGCAAATTGGTTGAAACTATAGAAAAGAACAAAATTATCAGGCACATAGATTAACGTTGGGGAAAAGTCAAAATGGCTTTTCTAAAGAGAAATCATGCCTCATCAATCTATTAGAATTCTTTGTGGGTGCCAACAAGTATGTGGACAAGAGTGATCCAGTTGATATAGTATACCTGGACTTTCAAAAAGCCTTTGACAAGATTCCTCGCCAAAAGCACTTAAGCAAAGTTAGCTGTAAGGGGATAAGAGGGAAGGTCCTCTCATGAATCAGTAACTGGTTAAAAGACAGGAAACAAAGGGTAGGAATAAATGGACAGTTTTCACAATGGAGATAAGTAAATAATGGGGTCCCCCTGGGATCTGTGCTGTTCAACATATTCATAAATGACCTGGAAAAGTGGGGTGGAAAAATTCGCAGATGATTAAAAGTTACTCAAGATAGTTAAGTTCAAAGCTGACTGTGAAGAGTGACAAAGGATCTCACTGAACTGGATGACTGGGCAACAAAATGGCAGATGAAATTCAATGTTGATATATGCAAAGTAATGCACATTTGTACGTATAGCTGGGATTATTTTTTCCAAATGATGGGTTTAAATTAGTTGTTACCACTCAAGAAAGCGAGTCATTGTGAATATATCTCTGAAAACATCTGTTCTAGGTGCAACAGCAGTCAAAAAATGCTAACAGAATGTTAAGAACCATTTGGAAAAAGATAGATAATAAAATAGGAAATATAATGACAACATATAAATCCATGGTATGCCCACACCTGATTGCGGTTTTGGTTGCCCCATCTCAAAAAAGAAATATTAGAATTTGAGTTCAGAGAAGGGCAACAAAAACAAAAATTATTAAGGTTAGCACAGTTTCTATATGAGGAGAGATTAACAGACTGGGACTGTTCATTTTAGAAAAGAGATGACTAAGGGGGATATGGTAGAGGTCTATAAAATCATAAATGGTGTGGAGAAAGCAAATAGGGGAGTGTTATTTACCCCTTCACAAACACAAGAACTAAGGGTCACCCGAAGAAATTAATATACAACAGGTTTATAACAAAGATAAGGAATTACTTCTTCACACAATGCACAGTCAACCTGTGGAACTTGTTATCATGGGATGTTGTGAAGCCAGAAGTATAACTGGGTTCAAAAAAGATATAGATAAATTCATGGAGGGCAGGTCCACCAATTGCTATTAGCCAAGATGGCCAGCGCCACAAGCCCATGCTCTGGGAGTCCCTGAACCTCCCAGGGCCAAAAGATGGGACTGGACAACTGGGGATGTACCACTTGAAATTGCCCTGCTCTGTTCATTCCCTCTGAATCTGACACTGGCCACTGGCACTGGTCACTGTTAGGATACTAGACTAGATGGACCATTAGTCTGACCCAGTATGGCTGTTCTTATGTAGATGGATACAGTTATACACCTTTAATAAGCAATTTGGGCTTTGATTGTCAAAGGAGCCTAAGAGATGTAGGCTCCCAACTCTACTGAATTTTAATCCCTTTGGTTTCTTTGTAAATCCCAGCTTCATACAGCATTGTTTAGATTAAATGCTGGTCTTTAATTGTGCATGTGCCTTGAGAGTTTAAGAAGTTACACAAATACACCAGGCCTTTCCCTTGGGGACAGTTTGGATCTATGTGACAGTCAATAAAAGAGGAAGATGTTAGTTTTATATACAGTGGTTTTACATAAAAATGTACACATTTTCAAATTTATTCAAGAGACTAGATTAGGCTTGTATAGCAAACAAAGCCTCCAAGAGGTTTGTACATTATTAATGAGACAGTGGAAGTACTCTACAATCAGCTTTCATCTAAATAAAGGTGAGGATGTTTATCTGTACCCTTTGTATTCATTGTTGCCTTGAGTGCATCGTGCTTCCTGGTGGTATGCATGTTATCGATTTGCTGACTAATCTTTTTATCTGATCATTATAGATTGTAACTCTGCATCTATAACCTTCACACATACTGCTCTTGTGGTTAAATAAAACCAGATGCATAATAATTAACATGTTTCCATATTGATATTTTCCTCCTAGCAAACAGTGTAAGCAAGACTTACATTTGACAACTAGAAGCAGTATTTTTAGGAAAAGGTGTAAATAGAAGATGAATATACAATCTTTAGTTCCTTAATATAAATTACTCAAGAAGAAATAGTACGTTGCCTTAGGGAAATCAACAACTTCTTCAATTGGATTGCTTCTGTCATTGCATGGACACAGTCTTGTTTGATGTCCTTCTACCATTTGTCTTGTATGGAGTCTTTTATCTAAATCCAAAGCAATGCAGTCTTCACTGCTGCAATTTAATAATGGCTCCACAGGAGCTGTCATCCACAGTTTGCTATTCATCTTGTGAAGCCTTTGAGTTTTCAAAGTACCAACTAAGGTTGGTATTTCAATGCTGTGGACAGATCACTTAAGGCTCATTTGTATGTTCAAACCAGGTCTAAATTGAGGATCAGCAGATATTGAAATACCCACCTTATTGCGCCTGTGTGCCAAAGATGCCATGAAAATGTCAGTAGGTAATTAGATAATTTGACACACCTTCTACCTGAGAAAGTATGACAGCATGGGTTTGAATCAAGATTTGAATTAGTACCAGCATTGTCTGGAGGGAACAAGCCCCTTTTAAATAAAGGAAAGAAAGATAAAAGGAGGACAGTGTGAAGAGGGAGAAAAAGTGGAAATGGCCATTGGTGGTATCATGAAGTGAAGAATTATCATGTGACAAAAGCTTGGAGTCTAGAGTAAGAAAAGCCTTTATGTAACTTTCTTTCAATGTTTCCTTTCTAAGGACAATTGAGATAAATAATTTATTCCATTCTATTCATCTTCTTAGTACTCAATCCATTAGTATGTATGCAGCATGAGTATGGCAAAATGCTCATATAGGACAAATATGGATATGGTATTCAGAGTCCATCTTGGCACAGAGTAGATGGGTAGGAAGGAAGGAGAGGAAACGTGGTAGAAGTTGTGGCTGTTACACAGCTCCCCTTAATCTACATCACTAGGACTATGCACTGCTTAAATCCAATTTTAAAAGCTTTAGCAGTATATAAATGTACTGTTGACTTTCTGCATCATGGTGAATTTCACCCTCAGAGACTATGGCCAAGAAGCCATACAGGTACCTAGCTAGAATCCTAGTATGCCCATTCCCTGCATAGAATAGCAGCTCACAGAGAGCAGGGTTCCAGAACACAATGGAGGTGTGTGAATTCACTTTACCTCCTGCAGCTCCTTCTTGTGGAGCTGAACTGTATCAGGTCCACTGCCAAGGGCCCATTGCAATGGCAGAGACAGGGGCTAAATTTCCCCCATATTGACTCAACAGGTAGCTTCTAAGATACTCAGACATTCCTCCTACATTCTTTAACCTTCTCCAGTCTACTTTAAATGCTAGTCCTCTCTTATTAAGTGCTAGAATTGAAAAAAAAAAGCATAAATATACCAGAAGCTCCTGGGTTAACCTTATCTCTGACCCTTCTATTATTCTAATGAAATATAATCAAAATATAATATGAAGATTCATGTTCCTTTCTTTTTAAAAGTGGTTTGCAATCTTTTAAAAATTACAAGTGAGTCAGTTAAGCATTAAAAAAGTAAAATATAGATATATAATTATCCAGATGCAGTGATATAAAATAGAATCTAAATTGAGCATATTTCAGCAGCATTGGGAGACCTCACCCCAGAGCTAATAATGTAACAGATCTATCTCACCAACAACTCCAAAGTTGCAACAGAGTTTTATCCACAAAGGAGAGTTCTCTGGCCTACTTTATTAAATACCTTGGAGGACTCTGTCTGTACCAGCACAGCTGAACAATGCAATTTATTAAGATCACACTTCTTACTTTTCCTACTTGAATTTTAGCCGTTTTGTATCAAAACATTTATAAATAAAGCAAATAGGATAAATAAACCTCATTTAAAATATCTGTCCTTCACAAGATACACTAAAAAAAATCCTAGCATTGATTTTCTCATTATTATTTATATAGCTGTATGTATTATAGAGTAGATGTATAGTAGATGTATTTATTCACTTGCCTATTTTGCCATGATGAATAAGGTGAGTTGCACTGATAATGACAGATGGGGGCATTTCAAAAAAGCTAGGAGGAGAGTTGAACAAATAATGAAAAAGATGTCCATAAAATATAATAATTAAATATTTAACAAAATTAATTGAAAATGAATATAAATATATTACAGTGTAAGTGTGTGTATATATATATGAATGAAACTAATTAAAATCTTATTTCATAAACATGATGCACTGAGTTAGGATAACAAATAGTAGGGAGGAGATAGCGTAAGGAACGACAAGGGTTCCAGATATCCATTCACTTAGTTTACACAGTTCGAGCACATCCTGGTGGCTCAATTAATTATTTTTTTCCATTTATATCTCTGTGTGTGATTGAAATACAAGATTTTGTATGGTCTAGTTGGCAGCCGGTATCAAGCAGAGTACTCCAAGGTTTGGTCCTAGGGCCAGTTTTGTTCAATATCTTCATTGATGATCTGGAGGATGGCGTGGACTGCACCCTCAGCAAGTTTGCAGATGATACTAATCTGGGAGGAGTGGTAGATATGCTGGAGGGAAGGGATAGGATACAGCAGGACCTAGACAAATTAGAGGATTGGGCCAAAAGAAATCTGATGAGGTTCAACAAAGACAAGTGCAGAGTCCTGTACTTAGGACGGAAGAATCCCATGCATTGCTACAGACTAGGGACTGACTGGCTAAGCAGCAGTTCTGCAGAAAAGGACCTAGGGGTTACAGTGGGCAAGAAGCTGGATATGAGTCAACAGTGCCAGGAAGGCTAACAGCATTTTGGGCTGTATAAGTAGGGGCATTGCCAGCAGATCGAGGGATGTGATTGTTCCCCTCTACTTGACATTGGTGAGGCCTTATCTGGAGTACTGTGTCCAGTTTTGGGCCCCACACTACAAGAAGGATGTGGAAAAACTGGAAAGCGTCCAGCGGAGGGCAACAAAAATGATTAGGGGACTGGAACACATGACTTATGAGGAGAGGCTGAGGGAACTGGGGTTGTTTAGTCTGCAGAAGAGAAGAATGAGGGGGGATTTGATAGCTGCTTTCAGCTACCTGAAAGGGGGTTCCAGAGAGGATGGATCTAGACTGTTCTCAGTGGTAGCAGATGACAGAACAAGGAGTAATGGTCTCAAGTTGCAGTGGGGGAGGTTTAGGTTGGATATTAGGAAAATCTTTTTCACTAGGAAGGTGGCGAAGCACTGGAATGTGTTACCTAGGGAGGTGGTGGAATTTCCTTCCTTTGAGGTTTTTAAGGTCAGGCTTGACAAAGCCCTGGCTGGGATGATTTAGTTGGGGATTGGTCCTGCTTTGAGCAGGGGGTTGGACTAGATGACCTCCTGAGTTCCCTTCCAACCCTGATATTCTATGATTCTACACACTGTAGAATAAAAAAATCACCATGATAACATTTTGCTAGCTCTAGTTTGGATATATAAAACAAAGACGGGAAACATAAAGTATGCCATTGTACCATCTCCCTGATATTGCACATGAGCAAAATTCTGCTCTACATAATCTAGGATTGCATAAAACAAAGGGTAGAAGCAAAACTACCGTCACACAAGCTACTTTCAGAACCTAGTTGACATGTAACCGAATTGCAACTATCCATCACATCACTGAAAAATGCAGAGAGTACAATCACCCAGTGTGCATGTGTTTCACTGACTACTCCAAAACATTTGATACCATCCAACACGATCCTCTTTGGAGGATACTGTCAGATATGGGGATTCCAAGTACTTCATTGAACTCATCACAAGTGTCTACTCTCCAAAATCAGAGCCAACAGCAGTAAGCAATAGTGAGTGGCTTTTCACTGAGCAGGATGTGAGACAAAGATATATTTTGTCCCCAAGCCTCTCACATAGATGCAGAGTTTATTACCAGACAAGCCTTGGAGGGTTTTGACATAATGGAAGGAATTGGGATTTCCATTTGTGGACACTTCTTAACTGGCCTCAGATATGCTGATGACATGATGCTCTCTGCCACAGCCACCAATGCAATGCAATAAATGTTGGAGCCTGGAGAAACAGTGAGGAATATGAACTATTCCTGAATGAGATGAAAACAAAATGCATGTACGTTGACATGACTTAAAGAAAAGCACAGGATGCAAGAGGATATGATGATTAATGTACAAACTGTAGAGGCAGTAGATAAACTTAATTATATGGGATCATATAAATCCAACCAAAGAGGCTGTTCCAAAGAAATCAGAATAAGATCAGGGATGGCTCACTCAGCTATGGAAAATCTTTTTTGCATGGAGAGTTGCTATATAATCCAGATAACTGGCACTCAAAAGTCCTTAGGGACCTGGCAGAGGAGATCTGGATCATAGATGTTCATCTTTAATACATTTTGTAATACCCATGAAATTCCAGAAGACAGGAAGAATGTCAATATTAAAAAAGAGCAAGTAAGATGACCTGGGTAACCCTAGGCCAGTTAGCCTGGCATCAATCTCAGGCAAAATAATGGAAAAGCTGATATGGGATTTAATGAAAGAATTAAAGGATAAGAATACAATTACTGCCAGTCAACCTGGTTTTATGGAAAATTTCTCACACAAACCTGGTTTTGTTCTCTTTTTGAGATTACAAGTTTGGTTGATAAAGGTAACTGCATACATGTAATTGAATTTTGTAAGGTGTTTGACTTAGTACCACATGACATTCTGATTTTTAAAATTAGCACTATACAATATCCATAATGGACATGTTAAATGGATTAAGAACTGGTTATCTGACAGATCTCAAAAAGTAGGTGTCAATGGGAAATCATCAGATGGGGGTGTTTCTAGGGCAGGGGTGGGCAAACTTTTTGGCATGATGGCCACATCTGGGTATGGAAATTGTATGGTGGGTCATGAATGCTCACAAAATTGGGGGTTGGGGTGCGGGAGGGTGTGAGGGCTCCAGCTGGGGGTGTGGCCAGAAATGAGGAGTTCAGAGTGCAGGAGGGGGCTCTGGGCTGGGGCAGTAGGTGGTGTGGGGGGACGGTGGGGGGTCCAGCTGGGGGTGTAGGCTCTGGGGTGGGTCTGGGGATGAGGGGTTGGGAGTACAGAAAGTTGCTCTGGGCTGGGACTGAGGGGTTCAGAGGGTGGAAGGGGGATCAGGGATGGGGGATGGGGTGTGGGAGAGGGTCAGGGGTGCAGGCTCCGAGCGGTGCTTACCTCAAGCAGCTCCCAGAAGCAGAGGCACGGCCAGGCAGCTCTGCATCATAACCCGTCCACAGGTGCTGCCCCTGCAGCTCCCATTGGCTGTGGTTCCTGGCCAATGGGAGCTGTGGGGGCAGCATTTGGAGTGGGGGCAATGTGCAGAGCCTCCTGGCTGTCCATACGCATGGGAGCCGGAGCGGGGACATGTCTCTGCTTCCGGGAGCTGTGTGGAGCCATGGCACATGTGGAGTGGGGCAAGCCCTGGACCCCTCTCCCCAGCGGGAGCTTGAGGGACGGATTAAAATGTCTGAAGGTCCAGATGTGGCCCCCAGGCCTTAGTTTGCCCACCCCTGTTCTAGTGGATTTCTCGGGGATTGGTACTAGGCCTGATGCTGATGCTCTTAAACATTTTTATCAATGATCTGGAAGTAAATTTAAATTCACTGCTGATAAAATTTTCAGATGACACAAACATTGGTGGACGGAAAATAATGCAGAGGACAGTGCAATCATACAGAGAGATCTGTATCACTTAGTAACAAAATGTGTTTTAATAAAGCAAGATCATACATTTAGGAACAAGCAGTGCAGGCCATACCTACCGAATGGGGCACTGTATCCTGCAAAGCAGTGAGATAGGAGAGAAAATGGACAAGCAACTCAACATGTGTTCAGGGTGCTGCTGTGGCCAGAAGGGCTAATATGAACCTTGAATATATAAACAGGGGTGTGGTTGGTAAGGGTAGAGAGGTGATTTTTACCTCCGTATATGGACTTGGTGAGACGAATACTGGAATATTGCATACAGTTTTGATGTCTGCATTTTAAAACGGATGTTGAATAATTGGAGATGGTGCAGAAAAGAGTCACAAAAAATTATTCAAGGACTGGAGAAATTGCACCACAATGATTTAAAGAGCTCAATCCATTTTGCTTATCAAAAGGAAGATTGAGAGGTGATTTGATTACAGTGTCTAAGCACCTTCAAGGGGAGCAAATTCCAGGTACTAAAGGGGTCTCTAATCTAGTGGAGAAAAGCAAACAAGAACCAATCTCTGGAACCTGAAGCAAGACAAATTCAAAATAGAAATAAGGCACACATTTTTAACATTGCGGGTGATTAACCATTGCAACAAACTACCAAGGGAAGTGGGAGATTCTCCATCTTTTTATATCCAGAGAGGATGCCTTTCTGGAAGATATGTTAGTCAAACACAAATTATGCTTTAGTAAAAAACAAGTTACTGCTTAATACAGGGGAAATGTAATGGCCTGTGAAATTCAGAAGGTCAGACTAGATGATCTAATAGTCTCTTCTGGCTTTAAACTCTATGAATCAATTAATATGATCTTCAATACAGTATCTTGGCTGGGTTTTTGTGTGAGTGTGTGTGTGTGTGAATTCAAATACCAGTATTTGCCAGATCAAGTGATATAATCACTTGATTTTGGGGCTCTGAACCCAAGTGAGTGAGTGCAGAATAGGACCCCCCTTCCTGTTCGAATTTAAAATTTTATTTTTTTATTTATACAAGCCCTTAAAGTGGTAAACTTGCTTTTCATTTATATTTATATCTTTTATATATGGCTGCACCTAGAATAATCTTTGCTTAGCCTTCTGATGCTATTTCTCTTCTCCAACAGTCTGCTCCCAACCTCATTCCTGATTCTTAATTATAAATAGATTGTAAGCTCTTCATCTTGCTGTGTATTTGTGAGACACCACAAATATGTAAAATACTAGCCAATTAATACAAAATGATAATGCGGTGTTTGGGAAATGGATTTTTTCTTTTACTCCCAGGTTCAAACCTTGCTTTCCCTACAGTCCAGAGCAAATATGAAATTCAGAGTTAACATGGAAAATAGTGACAGATATTAGCAACGTTAAAGCAGCACAAACAGTTAAATTGTAACCCAGGAGGACTAAGTGTAAAGAAAAAGCCTAATTTATATGATACAATGGACCTGGTCCGCTGCCAGGATGAAATTCACCCCTCTGCAGAGGGCCTAGCATAGGGTCTATACAAATCCCATGTAAGTCTTATTTTGAGGGCTTACGTGGGATTCTAGTGTTTTCTAATAGTTTTTTGTTATGCAGTCATAGTTTATTTGATCCACTTCATTTGAATCTCGTCTTGATATTAAAATTAAAACAAATGTTTTTGTCAGCAAGATGAATACCTGCAGTAATAAAAGGCATGTTTGATGCATGTTTGTGACTTCTTTCCTCTGTGCACCATTTTTCTGTGACAGATCACGCAGTCTAAAGTGCTGGCTATCCTTCCTTTAGCTTTTTAGCTTTGCTATGTTGTGTGGAATAATGCCATGCTAAGATTATCTGCACTGAAAAAAGTGTATGTTGAAGGCTGGTTCTACAAAGAGATTCCTTAGAAAATGGCATTCTGCAGAACTTCAGCAGCATCTGTAGAATAGCCTATGTCAAAAACAGTATGCTGTCCTTCCCTGGCAATGTTCCTTATTTGAACTGCTTTCGCGTTAATTTTGATTTCATTTCATCTTTTTCATCATCTGAATGTCAAGACGATGTCTATATTTCATGCACATAAAGCAAATGTGGAAAGTTTCTCTGTGGATACCTTTTTGGCTTTTTAATAAATTCTTTCTTTTGCCTGAAGAGAATTAGAGGCTGGCTTTTGACCTCTATTAATTTTTTTAATTTAATAGTTCTCTGCATGCATTAATAAATATTATTAACCATACTTTGTACTACAGCATTTCCATTTCCTCTATCCCAATGCTTTCTCATCACTACCCAGTTGGAGAGCAGATTAGCAAAAGTAGAGGGAATAAATAGAGAGACTCATCAATATTTCAACTCATCAAAAACAAATAAGGGGATTTTAGTAATCACTATATCTACCCATGCTTTACAAAAATGTAATTATAAATAAATTGCTATTTAACAGTTAAAACAATGTGGCTTAGCATAACACTGTTTTAGAAAGGCTAAACTGACCTCAGATTATAATATATTGAATTAACACCCCCCCATCCATTTTTACTTACAAATTATGCCTCTTTTACTCATGTTGAGTAGTACCTGAATCTATGAACAATTTCACTGATTTCAATAGAGCTGCTTGTGGGGTCAGAATAATTCTCTATATGAGTAGGAGTATTAGAATATGGCCCTTACTATCGTAGTTCTTCCAATATAGCCTCAAATTTACCCATATAATAAATAATTCTGTTTCAAAATAGAATGAGGCTATAAGTACATAATACAGCCTGAAGTCAAGCTGCAAATGGCACTTACAGACATAATATAAGCCATAATATTTAAACCTAATTTGTGAACCATATGTATGTTCCTATAGGTTTTTGTAAAATGAACATCATGTAAAAGTCCAGTAGCTGTCTGTTCATTTATTACCAGGGCAAATAATTTTTACACTAATATTGTTTTTGTTTTGTAGCTACAACATAGTTAAACTAACCGGTATTCTTAGGAGGCTACCCACTTGACACTGTTATAGCAAAGCATTTATCATGCAGGAACAATTGACCCCTCTAGTGGAATCAACAATGTATTGCAATTGTATGTTTATGGCTACTTAGAATTAGCAATTAAAATAGACCCACAGTATAGTAATCTCTTCTATAAATGTTAGTAGCCATCCTTAAAATGAAGACTCACTTCTTTCATAATGCCCACAAAACCCAAAACAAACCTAAACCCTTAAACCTCCTACTTATTCTTTTCTTTGTGCTTTACTGTGTTTATTCTGCAACTGTCCTTTTCAAAACGTATGCTTTTTGAGATTGTTCGTATGTTGTACAATACCAAGTTCATTATTGGCACTTAACAAATAACCTGTAATAATAAATATGATAATGCCCATTCCCATGCAAAAGGGGCTGGTTCCCATCTACTGGTGTTTGTTCACATTAATCTTAGTTTCTAGCTTCTTTGGATTCATATGATAGTTGGGTGGGAAGTGATTCTCAAAGTACATTAGAGAATTAAATAACAATGTAAGAATAAGTTTGCGTCAAGGTTTCTAGAAATACTTATTTCTGAAACAATGATTCAGAATTTCAGAGGAATTTTCTGTAAAACATAGCCATGGAAAATGTACAGCTGAATAGAATAAAGTAAAGAAACCATAGATTATAAGCATAGTGCAGGGGTAGGCAACCTATGGCACGCGGGCCAAAGGCAGCACGTGAGCTGATTTTCAGTGGCACTCACACTGCCCGGGTCCTGGCCGGGTCTGGGGGGCTCTGCATTTTAATTTAATTTTAAATGAAGTTTCTTAAACATTTTAAAAACCTTATTTACTTTACATACAACAATAGTTTAGTTATATATTATAGACTTATAGAAAGAGACCTTCTAAACATGTTAAACTGTATTACTGGCACGCGAAACCTTAAATTAGAGTGAATAAATGAAGACTCGGCACACCACTTCTGAAAGGTTGCCGACCCCTGGCATAGCGTGCACACACCACACACACTCTTCTGCTTCACGTAAGCCCCTTAAATTCCATTTCTTCCACAAACCATTCTCTTGCTTATTTCCTATCACTAGTGTCGTTACATGCTCCTGCATTTGATTTGTTTTTCCTTTTTTTTTTTTTCCGTCTTGCCTGTGTTACATTGCAGTATCTTTGGACCTGAGACTGTATCTTACGCTGTGTTTTGTAAAGCACTATGTATATTTACTATCTGACTATTTAATAGTAAAAGGAAGGAGGTAATATTGCTATTAGAGAAACCTGCAATAAAGACCACATCCAAAAGGCAATGTCCTGTCTTAAAGGATCACTCAAAGTGTTCAGGATTTCCACTGCCACTTTGCTTGATGGTTAAAGGCCACCTCTTGTTCAGGCAACCAGTTTTTGCTGGTCCTTCAGGTGCTTGCTTAAGACAAGTTTCACCGTATGTGAAATTACTTTATGGGTCTGACATACGCTCAGAAAAGGCTGAGAATTTAGGGCTTGGTCTTTTGGCTAAGATAAAGTACAGTATCAGCTATTTATTAGTAGTAGAACCAAAACATTATTCAATGCTCTAGCACACACAAAGCAAGGCCATCAATGATCCTCAAAGTGTTTGCAATCTAAAGCTCCAATCCTGCAAATATGTAGCAGCTGGCTAGACTGGTCTGCCCACACAGAGCCCCACTGAAGTAAACATTAAAGAGCAACACAGATAAGATAGGTGACACTGGGAAGCCCATAAGAAGAATTAACCAGGTAGGTTTTATAAACTTTTATTTCTGGTATTTATTTCTTCTTGGCTTCCTTTTGGGAGGGAAATACCTACAAAATGGTCCAGTCCAAATAAAAACCATACTTTTTGAACCATATCATCACAAATACCGGTACATAACACTCCAGCTTTCAGAACAACAAAAAACACCCCACTTGTGCATATTTCCTTCCACTCATGATAGACAGTCACTTGTTTAATTTCTCCTTTAAAGGCACACAGACACCATGATGAGTGTGATATAAGAATCTGAATACAATGGAATTTACAAAGAACTTGAACGCGGAGAGGATAGTAGCTTGGAGAACTGGTGATATAATATCCAGTACATCCTCCCTTGGGTAAATCTATCTTTGCAAGGGAATAGGCTCAATGATCCAACAGGTCTTGTCCTTCTCAGATTCTATAATCCATTTAATTGTGCCTACTGCGGAAATCTGAAATTATACTTAGCACATGTGCTGAAATTCCCTCTCTTCCCTCCCTACGTACTTACATGGCCCCACTCAGAACAGTAAGAGTTAAAGATATTTATGAAAACTCCTTAGTGCTGAATGCAATGAATTTCGTGAGTTTAAAATCAGCCAACTAATTTATATTTTATGTATCTTGTTTTGTCTAAGTCAACAGTAGTGTTAAACATGAAAACATACTAGAAAAGTCTATAATTTATCCCATTGACATTGAAATCATAACAATCTCAACAGAAATGTATGTTACATTCTTACTATCTATGAATCATGATATGAGGACTATAGTGACCCCTTTTAAAATGTCATGGTCTGTTATGTTATTGAGTATTTAGGGAAGCCTAAATCATAGGATCATTGGTGAGATACTTCAGATCAGAATAGCACCTTCTAAAACTATTAGCAAGCATCATTTCAATTTGTTCTTATGGAGGATTTCAACTGCCCAGTCATTAAGGCTATGGGTGAGGGGTTTTCTAATATAGACATTGACCTTACAGTGGGATCTGAACAGGCAGAGCCTTATACCCCGACGGAGTCCCCACAGGTGAATCCAATTGTAGGATCAAGATCATAGTGAAGGAAACCTTAAAACAAAGATCCATATATAAATGTAGGGTAACTCACTTTATTTTCAAATATGAAAAATAAAAACTTTCTCCCTAGCAGAGACCTTATGTGCTAACATGTACTTTAGAGGCATTTGTTATAGCCAAGTTCTGCTTAGTAAGTATTATTTGGCCTTTAATAATTACGCTTGCATTTGCATTGAGCAATATGATAATTACTTATTCCCACTTCTGAAAAAAGCCATACTGCATTGGGTGTGCAGAAGAATCTGAATGAACAGTAACTTCAACAAGATGTTAACGTTTAGTGTAATATGGTACGTTAGTAGAGAGTCCTTGTAATTGTTGTTAATACACACTTTGGATTAGTGTTAGTTAAACAAAAACAGGATTTGAGAATATGTGTTTGAGCCATATTGGCTGCACTGTAGACTTCAGCCAGATGATTCATTATCTCCATTTTTTGATTCTGTAATTCCCAGAACTAGTGTACCAAATATATGAACACACTGCATTCTGGATTTATACACATAAAGGAGATAGACTCTGAGGAAAGTTTTTGTTTCAAGAAATCACAGCAGAGCTCAATATTAGCAGTTCTTGAAATACTCCTGAGTCCAGTTAGAACACATAGTTCAAGAATTCAAAGTCTTATCTTAAAGAGAGAGAGCTCTGAGCTGTAACGACCACATATATATATCTTCCAGCTGGTGAGAAAAGATCTGACATCAGTCCAAGATCAAATGAGAGATAATCTGTATCAGGAAATAAAAGAAATACAAATCCTTGAAGGGCAGGTGTAAATTGGATAAGCCAAAACCCTGTAAGACTTAGAGAATGAAAGAAGGCATTCAAGAGCAAGAGCTAAAATTTAAGGCTTTGTATACCAGGAAAGTATTATATATATCATAACCTGCATGTGAAACATTAAAGCAAAAATATTTGACTCAATGTGTAATTTGACTCAATTCAAAAAGCTGAGTATTAAAAAAAAGAAAAACAAGAGGAAATTCAAGCATAATACTAAATCAGACTCACAATAGTAAAAATATAAAAAGGTGAAGTAGAAAGGAAAGGTGTTATCGTAAATCATGTTTGTGAAAGTGAATCTGGAAATCCATCTGTTAGTGGACCCATCAAAGTCAATGTTAGACATTACATGTAGCTGTAAATTCTTGACATGTGTCTGCAACAGTGTCACTTGTATGTTTAGAAGCAGCAAATTCATCTATGTATGGGACCAGTGTGTTAGAGAAGCCAATAAGACAGAAGCCTGCAACGTGAACAAAAATAAATCAGTTTTGTTAGCCTCTAACAGAATGAAATCCTGGCAGGGTGGGAGAAATGCAAGGGTCCTGCTGTGAGACTGAGGCAGGCACCATAGATATGTGACAAAGGTAAACGCTGATATCCTAATGAACCATTTGTGCCTGAAGGACCGATGTTGGAAAAAATAAAGCTGCTTTTTCAGTTTAGAAGAACTCTGCAAAGCCTGGAAGGACGAGGTGACACAAAGAGTGGAATGCTACATACCTAGTCCCTGGAACTCAGCGCTCCTATCCGGGGATCCATTATGGGAAAATAATCATTTCCCCCCAGTAAAATGGGAATGATTTGTCACACTTTAGTATACTAAAGGAATCTTTTCCTGTCTATCTAAAGTATTTATAGAGAAGCACTCACCCTACTACCTAGGCACTGTTCATTCAGGGGGGAAAGGGGTTATTTCTGACTAATGCTAGGAAGGCACTATATGTAACTGTTAGCCTTTTATTATAAATATCATCTGATAATGTCCTAGCCCAGTTTTGCTTGAAGAACTGTTAGTTTTCCAGCATAAGCATGGTATAGGTCACCTTATACCCATTAAGCTTGTAATTCTGATGAATGAGTAAAGGGAGTCTAAATTCTAAAAATCTGTCATTTATTAAAAGCCAAGGATATTACTAATGATATATTATAGCCCTGATATTTGCAGGCCTTCAGCTCTTAACTAGCCAAAAGTAACTTCAAAAACTTTTGTGGCTTAAATGTAGCAGTATAACTATTGGTGTGAATGTTCCTTCTATGATTGCTGTCCAGCAAATGGTGTGGACTAAATCCATCCCTGCAGTAACGCCACTGCAATCCATGGAATTACACCACAGGTTAATGTGGCCCCCTACGTAATGCTGTGCATGAAACGATACCCCCTTAAGGAAGAGGTTAGAATTTGGAGACTGGTGGACAGAGCCTTAGTTGGTGTAACTCTGAATAGATCCACGAAGTCAATGAAGCTATTTCAATTTACATCTGCTGAGGCAGAGGGGAAAAATAGAAACATAAGCACAAAGAGAAAGGAGAGTTGCTCTTCTCATTGAAGAGTTACAGAAGTTAAAGCAGTACTTCAAACATAGCCCGAGGAATGCATAGCCCACACTTAAGCATACTATCTATTTCTTTTTAATAGATCTAAAGTTTATGCATATACTGTGTACACATAATAGCTGATTGTGCAAGATATATAGCAATATATGCTCTTAGATCTAAGGTCTGCATCAAACCCTTAAGTTTGGTCTACATTACCAACATATGTCTATATAACTATGTCACTCATATGTATGGAAAACCCACACCCGTGAGTGATGTAGTTATATCAACCTAACTCCCAGTGAAGACACCACTATGTCAATGGGAGGGGTCCCATTTACATAGCTACCACCTCTCGGGGGGGGGGCATGGAGAACCTGTATTATAACAAAAGGAGGCAACAGGTATTCATCCTATTTGGTAAAGGAGAATCCAAACTTCAAGTATGTGTCATCATATTTTCTTACCATTCTCTTAATTTTTTTTGCTGCCTCATTTCATGTAGGTGTAGATGGTCCAGGACTTTCATTATCTTCTTCATCAGTGCACCCTTCTTGTTTTAAAAAAATGAATGGATCCATGTCAGATTGAAATACTCCTTGCCATTTTTTGCGGTTGTAAATGGTGGACTGTGTGCACATTGCTAGGTTATCTTGCAGTGAGCTGCATTGTTGTACTCACAAAAATTAAACTTGATATAGTGCAGCTCATTTTTTTTTATAAATAAATAAATAATTTTCTTTCTATACTCTGTCCAACATATACAGCTCAAAACAGTACATTTATATAGCTTTTACTTAGATTACACAAGTCATGTGGAGTTAACGATTTACTAAGAGCTTGACTGGAGAATGCAGTTGTGTTGGTGGACCACCTGGGACTGTGCCGTAGCCCACCTTTAGGCCACAGCCTACAGTTTGGGACTCCCGGCAGGAAAAGATATTACCTCACACATCTTATCTCTCTGCTTATTCCTGTTAGCTAGATCCCAGTGTGTGTTTTGATAATAGCTGTACTTGCTGTTGTCTAGATCAGTGTTTCTCAATGACTGGTCTGTGGACCGAAGCTGGTCCCCAAGATCTCCCTGACACAGTTTAGGAAGGCAGCAAGACAGTCCCTGGATTAAAAAGGTTGAGAAACAATGGTCTAGATCACACTCAGCATGTTTCACCTTGTTAGCTGCTCAATGCAAGACACAGCTTTTGCAAAAAATTAGCTGATGCTTAGCATCCACTGGCAGCCAACTCCCTCCCGCCTCCCAGTGCCTCCCGCCTGCTGGCAGCCCTGCCAATCAACTCCTCCCTCTCCTTCTCAGAGCCTCCTGGCTGCTGCAATCAGCTGTTTCGCAGTGTGCAGGCAGCACTGGGAGGGAGAGGTCACAGTGGGGATGGAGTGGGAAGATGCGGGGCAGGTGTGGGGCCCTGTGGGAAGAGGTGGAGTGGTGGCAGGTCTAAGGCTGAGCAGCGATTGAGCACCCCCAGGCAAAGAAAAAAGCCTGAACCTGTGGGAAGGATCATATTAGGGACTTTCTTCACATACCATACCATGATCCTTGGAAAGTCAATCCTGCTGAAGGAGGAGCAGAAAGGATGGTAGTTACGATACATCTTTTAATCTTGTTCTAGGTACTTACATATTATAGCGATAGGCCCTCTAGAAGAACACCACATTATATAGACCCCATGTGATGGGTGGAGCCTTGCCGGTCAAGTTGGGGCACCCCCGTCAGCCTAGTATGGGGGTGGCCTGCTCCACCACTTGGCCGTAGGTTTCTCCGTTAAGCAGGTGATTTCTGCCAAGTGTGGCCCGGCCCCCAGACGGGTCACCTAAATGGGTAATCCGTGGATTCTGAGTGGCAAAACAATCAAACAGTCTGTGGAATTAGTTCCCTGGTCAGGGCGAAGCAGCAAACAGCAAGGCCCTGGGCCAGGCAAGGCAAGCAAATGATCAGTCTACAGGTCTCACATCTCTCTGGGCTGGGGCATAGTTTAGGCAGCTTCCTTAATGGGTGAGAGCCCGGCTTCCATGGTGGTCTCAATAGCCAGTGGATCACCTGGCAGGTAGTCTAGGTCCCCGGGCTTTACCGCCAGGGGTGCTGCAGGTACCTCTGAAGGAGCCAGCAGCATACTCCCTTCCTCCTCCATTCCCCCCCCACCCCCCGCCTGCCAACTGGCCTGGGCCGCCTCCTTTTATCTGAGTTCTCCATCTGGAGCATGTGCAGCAGGGAAGAGAGAGCATGGCCTCCTGGGCCCACAATGATTGGTCCACCCCGGCGGCCCAGTGTGGGGCTGGTACACCCCATCACACCTCATATACTCATTCTCTGCTTCTACTGATCTGGTAAACCCTTCACACACTACACAGTTTAATAATTTTTTTCCAGAGATTCTGTTCCAATACATTAAGGTTGGATTTTAAATGCTCTAACACCTTTTTAGTATATGTAGTCTCTGTGCAGGACTTTACATTCCCTTTGTTAGATTTCCTCAGACCAGTCTTGAACATATTCTTAATTTACTAATAGATATTTTGTAACAAAAAGCTATAAACACTATAGCTTGACCTGAGATAGCTGGGTGCCATATCTAGACACACAGAACTATTCATCTGTAACTTTGGTAACAGCTTCTGTCATAAATATAAAGGGAAGGCTAACCACCATTAAATCCCTCCTGGCCAGAGGAAAAAACCCTTTCACCTGTAAAGGGTTAAGAAGCTAAAGATAACCTCGCAAGATACTTTCAAAGCTGGGGGGGGGGGGGGGAACAAAGGGTTCTGTCTGTCTGGGTGTTGTTTTTTTTTGCCCGGACCAGAGCAGGAATGCAGGTTAGAACTCCTGTAAAGGGTTAATAAGCAATCTAGTTAGATATGCATTAGATTCTGTTTTGTTTAAATGGCTGATAAAATAAGTTGTGCTGAATGGAATGTAGATTCCTGTTTTTGTGTCTTTTTGTAACTTAAGATTTTGCCTAGAGGGATTCTCTATGTTTTGAATCTGATTACCCTGAAAGGTATTTACCATCCTGATTTTACAGAGGTGATTCTTTTACTTTTTTTTCTTCAATAAAAATTCTTCTTTTAAGAACCTGATTGCTATTTCATTGTTCTTAAGATCCAAGGGTTTGGGTCTGTGTTCACCTATGCAAATTGGTGAGGATTTTTATCAAGCCTTCCCCAGGAAAGGGGGTGTAGGGTTTGGGAGGACTTCTGGGGGGAAAAGACATTTCCAAGCAGGCTCTTTCCCTGTTATATATTTGTTAGATGCTTCGTGGTGGCAGCAATAAAGTCCAAGGGCAAAAGGTAAAATAGTTTGTACCTTGGGGAAGTTTTAACCTAAGCTGGTAAAAATAAGCTTCGGGGGTTTTTCATGCAGGTCCCCACATCTATACCTAGAGTTCAGAGTGGGGAAGGAACCTTGACTCTGTTACAGAACAATTTCAATCCACCTTAAAAGAGGTTAATGTAATAATGTATGTTGAGAGCAAGAGAAACCGAATGCATAAACCTCCCTGTCACCTTCCAGGGTGCAATCTAGACCAGCGAGGGATTGTGTCACCACCTGCCCTACAACTTTGGGTGCCTCACAATGCTTTGCTGCTGTAGCTCTCAACCTGGGCTGCTCACAAACAGCCTGACTGCATGCAGGTCACACCCTGAGTGTTTGAGTATAGGTGCAGCCTGCCAGCTACACATCAGCTGGATTCTGGCTTCCAGCAGCCTTGGTTACTACTTGCTGTGTGACCCCAACACTCTCGCAGTCCTGAATTCCTCCCCCCCGCCACCCCCACAAAAAAAATGTGTGTTCTGCTCTGCCCAGCCCTCTCCTGGATAAGTCTAGATATTAGAGGTCCATTGCCCAGGTAACAACAGTTTGCTACTTTAAATGGAGTTACCAAACAATTCAGTTTAAACACAAACACTGGATTAGTTTTGATTAAAGAATAAAACCGATCTCTTTGTAGTTAAATAAACGTATCTTAAGTGAGTACAAGTTATTAAAGTCAGAAATGGTTACAAAGAGAAATAAAGATAAGACACTTCCTAGTAGCTAAGAATTAAACTAGACTTAGTTTGAGGTAAAATCTTTGTGACAGGTTCCTAGCAACACTGCTGATCAAATTTTCAAGTCAGGATCTCTCACAGAATCCAAAGGCTGGTTCCTTTGTCTTCTTGGGTGAAAGAGAGGGAGAAAGAAAGTGTGTGAACTTGGGGGGTGTTTTGCCCCTTACTTTTATAGTCCAGTTACCCATTTGAAATGCATTTTCCTGAAGGTTACCCCTAGATAAAGTTCCTTCTGGCTGTGACGATGGAGGTATGGAGTCATGTGGTGAAAGAGGTTCCAAGCTGTTGCTTGTTAAAATACAAATCAATCTGCTCCTGCTCCCCTTTGTTGCTAAAGAATGGCCACTTGACCAGTGATTGTCATTCAACTTTGATGACACTTGACTAGAGGCATCAGCTTGTCTTTTCTCTTTGAGGAACAGGTTTACCCCCCTCTCTAGACTTGTCTGGTCAACACATTTCAGTCATAATTTCAGCTTATGTTTATAACTTCACATATAATGTTGCTATATACATTTCACCATCATATTATTGACCTGTGAGTTATTAATTTTCCATTGATACCTCACAAGGCATATTTTGTACAAAGATTATTACAATGGTGTGTAATACAGGGTCGCATTCAGTCATATTACCTTGAGTAGTAAAGTTGCCACAAGGCACTCAACCCCCTCATCGGCTTGTTTGTAAGTGCAAGCAGTGGGATAAGAGTGGTAGAAACCTGCTTCAAATGCACAAATCCCCCATTCCAGACCAATCAGCTTAATGCCAAAAACAGTTCTGATCAACCCCTTTTATACTACTGTTTTTTATCTTCATACCTGAAGTCCAAATAAAGGGAGAGTAGCAGTGGAGATCAGGAATGGGTTTGTAATACATCTTAGTGGTTCTATACATGCTCAGAAAGCAGGGGGCAGAGCTACAAAGAACCCAAAACATCCAGGAGAGGAAATGTTTGTAATTCCTCAACATGCTCAGTAGCCACACTTGGAGCCAGTGTGTAGAAGCCTCCATTAGGATGAACAATTTTATACATTCCAGAATCTTCTGGAACTCACCAAATCAGAGCTCAAGGGGACAGTCAAAGATGACCAGACTTGCCAGCCAGGCTCAGCTGAAAGCCTTAATAAGAGAACTGGTGTTCTGAAAGAAAGAGGACCTGACAGGACATTGCTGCTGTTGATCTGAGCCACAGCATCACTCCAACAAGAGGATGGACGTCCTTGTAGAAACAAAAACAATCTGATCTTTTTCCATTATGCTTTGGAGACCTAGAGGTAGTTGGAAATATTGGGGCAACTCTGTACCCCACATCCTGAGCATCCCAGTAGCAAAGCACGTGTACAGTGACTGACAGGCAAGCATTGCAGGTGCTTCAGCAGCTAGGCCTTGTAGGGGCTAGCCCTGGTGGCTCCCAATAACTACTCAGATACATGGCTCAGGGAAATGTTATCTTATGAGGGATGGTGGGAAAAGGAATGGTTGCACATACCCTACGTACAGAGGCTGAAACAGTTACACTTCAAAGTGAGCAATAGCAATTCCTGTTTCGGTGCCTGGACAGTCCAACTGAGAAACAAAACTCTTCAGGCCTAATGCCTGAGGTGCCCTCTCCAGGCCAATCTCTATTTGAAGCAAAGAGGAGCTTGCAGATTTTCAGGACAGGTTCAGTTAGTGTCTTTAATTTGGGACCCTGTGCACTGGCTCCCAGCCAAGCTGCTGCTGCTCCCCATAAGTTCCACAGAGACCTGTACCCAGCTGTGATGTCTGGCACTTACAAGCTGTTCCACGTGCAGTTCTGCATCCATTCCTGCCTCCAGCCTTTCTGCAGCTTTTTGTCATGTGGCCACTGCTTCAGCTTTGCTGCGGCTCCTGGTTTCCATTTGGCCATCGCCCCCAAACAGGGCCTAACCACTTACTGGTTCAGGACCTTAGGGGATGTGCAGTGGAAAGCAGACCAATGGGTACTGTAGTCCCCTGTTTTGCAGATCCATCACATAGTACCCATATGGATTCTTTTGCCACAGAGAGGTTGTAGACTCTAGAAAGTCTGTTAGCTATTAACTAGTTAAATTACATTTGGATTTTGTCTTAGCCAATGAGGAACAGAACAGAGGCAGACCTCAACAGGAAAAGGGGGTTTACATTCCTCAGCTGATTTAGCTGGGTCTTTCTGTGGAAGGATCGTGGCTTTTGCAAGTCAGAAACCCAGGGCACTGATTGTTTTATGTGCTGGGTTGCAGTGCCTGACTTCCTGACCTGAGTGGACTGTAACTAGGATTAGCAACCTAGTGGAGGACAGCAGCAAACCTGCCTAACCTCCAACTTTTGGAAATAGGAGTCAGGAAGTTGGCTCCACCTCCACGCCTCAGCCTCCCTGCTGGCTTTCTGCCTCTGGTCCAGCTGGCTCCCAGGTTGGCCGTGGCTAGCAGCTGAAATTCTGTGCTATCAGCACACTCCCAATCTTCTGCTCCTGCCCTACTTTCCTTGAATAAGAAACAGCGCACTGAGGACTGGAGTGTAGCAAAGGGGCAGATTGCTGAGCATCCAGCATGGAGAGCTGCAGCACTAGCCTGCTCAGCCCCCATCCTCTTCTCTCCATCATGAAAGTAAAATACTGAGGAGGCAGAGGTGGGTGGCAGAATATTCAGGCTGAAGAGAGTCCAAGTTGATGATGGGGATGTTGCAGAGCTGGAGGAGGTGATCCAGGTAGGAGGGAAGAGACTTGATTGAGGGAACACAGACTGGAAGAGAAAGCTGCCTAGTGGGGAGAGCTGAAGGAAGGACAAGCTGGAGGGTGGCTCAGACCTTGGGAAGGGAGAAAAAATAGAGATAGCGGGGGAGAGGCAGACATGGAATTATTCAGCAATTGGGAAGTGCATATATAGGCCAAGAGCCTCAGAAAAAGTTCTCCTCAGAAGAGCAGAAGGAATGGCCCTTAAAGATACCATTTGTCACATGAAGATGTGAAAGTGTAAAGTGCTGTGTTTTCTGGAAAGCTGTGAGCAGCCAAGTGTAGGCAAACCATATGCAAATTTTTATCTCCAGTTTTTCGATGGCCCAATGTAGTCAGGTCTGAAATGCAGTTATTCAGAAAGATTCAATAATGACTTGTTAGAACGACAGAAGCTTTCCGGTATGGACTGAGACATACTTGTGTTCATTCCAGTTCTACTTCAACAACTGAAGGAAAGTGAATATCTCTACATTTTAGGCCTTGCATTAGACTGGAAGTCATCTCTGTAGAACATCAGAGGGATGTGTGTGTGTGTGTGCATACACACACATAAAGGAGGATAAGTATTATGCTGAGGACTCCAAGTTGTGATGCAGTTGTCATAAATCACCAGGAAAAGTCACTGGGAAAGTATGTAGAGAAAGGCTTCCCGGAGCTTAACTATTCATAGATTTCTTTTTTAGTTAATATTTTAGATAATGTTTAAAGTGCTTGTTTGTAAATAATAACTATATATTTGTGCATTCTAAACAATGAAACAGTACTCTCTATTTGATTTGAAGGTAACTGCTGCCTATTTATAGAATTTAAAATTCAGGATTTAAATTCTGTGTCACAATTTATTAAAAGTCCTGAAAAGCAACTGGTTTATAGCCTGTCTTTTAACAAAGAGTTAGGCTCAAGTTCAGGAAACAGAGTGTGATATTAGTGAGTTGCGTTGGGTGAATCTTCTCAAACATTTTCTGCAAATATTCACTCAGATGAATGAGCTGCAATTAACTATTCACACCCTTATTGTGTTCATTTTCCACAAATATTCCAGTATATCAGTTTATTGGCAGGAATATTCACTTCAGCAGTGACTTTCCATTTATAATTATTATTTTTACTAGAAAACAGATTCTAAGAACTATGCTCATCCAATCAGGAAAAACACATGTGACGTGTCCAATCAAGACAGCCAGTTTTGAATTTCCAATATCAAATATGTGGATTGAAGTGCTTGTAAATAAACTGCATACCAAGACTATTTGTAGAAATTAAATTAATTCAGATAATTAAATTAGAGATTCACAAACAGAAAATGAAGCAAAAAACTCTTTACAAATGAATTATGAATCATTTATCCAGTTCTATTCCTGATATATGACTTGCTCCAATATGCAGTGGTGTGTACCTGTATCGGTCCCAGGATATGAGAGAGATAAGGTAGGTGAGGAAATTAAGAGAGACACTAGATTTATGGCTTATTAGAACAATCTATATAACCCACTAACAACCCCTCCTTTCATTTGCTTTCCTCTCCCCCTTCTTTTCCTCCCTATGATTGGGTGGGGTATTAACAGGCCACTTCACCTTGAATGATCCCTTGAAATATGTATTAACTACTTATGCTAAACCATTTGTTCCATCTTGTATTTATCTGTGACACTGAGTAAGTTTCCCAGAGCTGAAGAAGAGCTCTGTGTAAGCGCAAAAGCTTGTCTGCCTCACCGACAGAAGTTGGTCCAAGAAAAAATGGTACCTCACCCACCTTGACCCAATATCTCAGTTATTAAATCAAGCTTTTTTAAAAAAATCTCAACTGCCCAGCAAATGGATGACTCAAGGTAATTCAGTGGCTGGATTTCATCACTAGATCCAGAAAGCAAAGGTCAGCAATTCTGACGATATCATAGGAGTTTGAGTTAACATGCAACACACCATTTCACCTTGGCTAAATCTTCGTCTTATTTTTATCCTACAGGACCACCAAACAACTGACAGAAGAAGTTAAGGCCCAAGAATAACAGGTAGTGGCTGCCTGTCTGAAACATGTTTTAGGACAACATTTCCATTGCTAAATTTTAGAACAAAATTTTTTGATGAAGTTTAGTGCATAACATTTCTGAGAGGTGGAAAGCCAGAACTGTCCGCCTTCCTAGCCAGGGCTTGCATATTTCAAAGTTTCCATCTTCTAAGTAACTGACTGATGCAGATTGGCAGCTATCTTTGGAAAGCCATTCTGAACATCAATAACCATCATTTGCGAAAGAAGTTAATGCTGGATTTTGCTTAGTTTTGGTTCAAACCCTCTTATTATGCAGCTTCTAATCCTCTCTAATAGTTTTGTCATGCCCACCTTGTCTTTATTATGGGGAAGAAATATCCCCTCTATTGTTGCAGCTGCAGCCACCTTCTGAAGTCCAATTTTTGTCCTTCTTTAACTTTGGCTTGGAAAATTGGTTTTACCTGAAAATTTCCATACTTTGAAAGAAACGAAGAATGATTAATTTTCTTCAAACACTGCATAATCAAACTGTTTTTAATTTAGAGGTCATTTAAAAATTACCCTGACTGGAAATTTACTTCTCTAATGTATCTCTGTCTCCCTTTATCTCAAAAGCAGCTTGTTAATACCTCTTTCAACTTTCCATAAAGTTATATTTACTTGAAACCTCATGCAGCAGCTATATTATAGAAAAAATACATAACAATTAAGAAAAAATAGTGATTTTTGTTGTGGATAGTTTTGAGCCCCATCCTTTCCTCATTTAATTGAGTGGAAACAGGATAAAATACAATATGTTTGTGGGCATGTTGCTCTTTATTAACAGTTTGCTACTGTAAAACAACATATAGGTTTTTCCATAGCTTAACAGGTAACTGAGATCTTCCTTTAGCTCAAGACATCGAGGCCTGTGTCTTTGGAGCTATACAAATTCATAAATTCCTAGAGTCCAAGACAAGAAGATACCATTCTCATCATCTACTTCTCCTTCATAACACAGGCAAGAACTTCCCCAAAATAATTCCAGAGCATATTTTTTAGAAAAACATTCAGTCTTGATTTAAAAATCTCCAGCAATTGAGAATCCAACACGGCCCTGAGTAAATTGCTCCAATGGTTAATTATCCTCACTTAAAATTTTATGCCTTATTTTCAATCTGAATTTGTCTAGCTTCAATTACTAGCCGTTGGATCCATGCTATACCTTTTTCTGCTAGATTGAGGAGTGCATTATCAAACATTTGTTCCCTGTGTAGTGTGACAAAGTTCCTCCTCTACCTTGGTGGATCTTGCGCTTATTGGTGGATTTGCTTGCCTTGGAGCTTCACGGTAGCCCTCAGTTTGGCCATTTTCATGAACCCACAGTCCAGGTCAACTCCTCCTGTGTCTGACCAGGAGTTGGGAAGTTTGGGGGGAAAACCTGGGCCCGCCCTCTACTCCAGGTTCCAGCCCAGGGCCCTGTGGAATGCAGCTGTCTAGAGTGCCTCCTGGAAGAGCTGTGCGACAGCTACAACTTCCTGGGCTACTTCCCCATGGCCTCCTCCCAACACCTTCTTTATCCTCACCTCTCCTGGTGTCTGATAATGGTTGTACTCCTCAGTCCTCCAACAGTATGCGTTCTCACTCTCAGCTCCTAGTGCCTCTTGCTCCCAGTTCCTTACACGTGCACCACAAACTGAAATGAGCTTCTTTTTAAACCCAGGTTCCCTGATTAGCCTGCCTTAATTGATTCTAGCAGCTTCTTGATTGGCTGCAGGTGTTCTAATCAGACTGTCTGTCTTAATTGTCTCCAGAAAGTTCCTGATTGTTCTGGAATCTTCCCTGTTACCTTACCCAGGGAAAAGGGACCTACTTAACCTGAGGCTAATGTATCTGCCTTCTATTACTCTCCTGTAGCCATCTGGCCCGACCCTGTCACAGTAGGTACTTACAGACTGTAATCAAATCACTTATTAATCATCTCTTTCTTAAACTAAATAGATAGACTCAAAGAGCTCAGTCACTATAAGGCATGTTTTCTAATCCTCTAATCATTCTCATGGATCTTCTCTGAACCTTCTCCAACTTATCAACATCCTTCTTGAATTGACACCAGAACTGGACACAGTATTCCAGCAGCAATAACAGCAGTGCCAAATACAGAGGTAAAATAACCATTCTACTCAGACTCAAGATTCAAATTTATGCATCCAAGGACTGCATCAGCCCATCTGGCCACAGTGTCACATTGGGCTCTCATGTTCAGCTGATTATCCACCACAACCACCAAATCTTTTTCAGAGTCACTGCTCCCCAGGATAGAGTGCCCCCATCCTGTAAGCATGGCCAACCTTCTATGTTCCTAGATGTACACATTTACATTTAGCCATATTAAACTCATATTGTTTGCTTGCAATCAGTTTACCAAACTATCCAGATCATTCTGAATCAATTACCTGTCCTTTTCCTCATTTAACAATCCCCCAATTTTTGTGTCATTTGCAAACTATCAGTGAGGATTTTATGTTTTCTTTCAGGTCATTCATAAAAATATTAAATATAACAGAGCCAGGAACTGATCCCTGTGGGACCCCACTAGAAACACAACTGCTCGATAATGATTCCCTATTTACAGTTACATTTTGAGACCTATCAGTTAACCCAGTTCTAATCCATTTAATGTGTGCTATGTTAATTTCATAATCTTTCTAGTTTTTTTCATCAAAATGTCATGCGGTACCAAGTCAAATGCCTTACAGAAGTCTAAGTCTATTACATGAACACTATTACTTTTATCAATCAAACTTGTAATCTCATCAAAAAAGAGATCAAGTTAGTTTGACAGGATTTATTTTCCATAAACCCATGTTAATTGGAATTAATTATATTATCTTCCTTTAATTCTTTAGTAATTGAGTCCTGTATCAGCCACTCCATTATCTTGCCCGGGATTGATGTCAGTATGACAGGTCTTTACTTACACAGGTCATCCTGTTTACTCCTTTTAAATATTGGCAGAGCATTAGCTTTCTTCCACTCTTTTGGAATTTTTCCAGTGTTCCAAATCTTATTAAAAATCACTATTAGTCCAGAGAGCTCCTCAGCCAGCTCTTTTAAAACTTTTGGATGCAAGTTACTTAGATCTGATGGTTTTAAACATGTCTAACTTTAGTAGCTGTTATTTAAATTCTCCTGAGATACTCTTTCCATTTGTTTGGGCATAAGCTTTTGTGGGTAAAAAACCCACTTCTTCAGATGCATGGAGTGAAAATTACAGGTGCAGGCATTATGGCAGGCACTGACACATGAAGAGACGGGAATTACCTTACAAGCGGAGAACCAGTGTTGACAGGGCCAATACAATCAGGTTGGATGTGGTCCACTCCCAATAACTGCTGAGGAGGTGTCAATACCAAGAGAGGGAAAGTTGCTTTCGTAGTGAGCCAGCCACTCCGAGTCCCTATTCAAGCCCAAATTAATGGTGTTAAATTTGCAAATGAATTTTAGTTCTGCAGTTTCTCTTTGAAGTCTAGATTTCCACTCCATACGGCTAAATGCAGTGCCTTGCATAATGACAGGTTTCAGAGTAACAGCCGTGTTAGTCTGTATTCGCAAAAAGCTCACGAAAGCTTATGCTCAAATAAATTGGTTAGTCTCTAAGGTGCCACAAGTACTCCTTTTCTTTTTGCGAATACAGATTAACACGGCTGTTACTCTGAAATCTTTGAAGTCTGTTTTTGAAGGTTTTTTTGTTGAAGTATGGGTACTTTTAAGTCTGTTATAGAATGTCCAGGGAGATTGACGTATTCTCCTACTGACTTTTGTATGTTACCGTTCCTGATGTCTGATTTGTGTCCATTTATTCTCTTACATAGAGACTGTTCGGTTTGGCCAATGTACGTGGCAGAGGGGCATTGCTGGCACATGGCATATATCACATTAGTGCAGGTGAATGAGTCCCTGATGGTGTGGCTCATGTGGTTGGGTCCTCTGATGGTGTTGCTAGAGTAGATATGGGGACAGAGTAGGCAACAGGAATTGTTACAGAGATTGGATCCTGGGTTGGTGTTTCTGTGGTGTGGTGTGTAGTTGCTGGTGAGTATTTGCTTCAGATTGGGAGGCTGTCTGTAAATGAGGACTGGCCTGCCTCCCAAGATCTGTGAGAGTGAGGGATCATTTTCCAGGATAGGTTGTAGATCGTTGATGATGTGCTGGAGAGGTTTTAGCTGGGGGCTGTACGATGGCCAGTGGTGTTCTGTTATTTTCCTTGTTGGGCCTGTCCTGTAGTAGGCTTCTGAATTCTAGGTACCTGTCTCGCTCTGTCAATCTGTTTCCTTGCTTCCCCAGGTGGGTATTGTAGTTTTAAGAATGCTTGATAAAGATCGTGTAGGTGTTTGTCTCTGTCTGAGGGATAGGAGCAAATTTGGTTGTATCTTAGGGCTTGGCTTTAGACAATGGATCGTGTGATGTGTCCTGGATGGAAGCTGGAGGCATGTAGGTAAGTATAATGGTCAGTAGGTTTCTGGTATAGGGTGGTGTTTATGTGACCATCACTTATTTGCAAGGAAGTGGATCTCTTGTGTGGTCTGGTCCAGGCTGAGGTTGATGGTGGGGTGGAAATTGTTGAAATCCAGGTGGAATTTTTCAAGGGCCTCCTTCCTGTGGGTCCATACGATGAAGATGTCATCAATGTAGTGCAAGTAGAGCAGGGGCGCTATGGACGAGAGCTGAGGAAGCGTTGTTCTAAGTCAGCCATAAAAATGTTGGCATACTGTGGGGCCATGCAGGTACCCATAGCAGTGCTGCTGAGGTTTGTGACTTTGTCCTCACCCACAACCATTTCAGATTTGGGGATAACTTATACCTTCAAGTCAGCAGCACTGCTACTCGGCTACCCTTATATGGCTACCCCTCTGATACTCTTTCCATTTGTGTTATCATCAAATGATCTGACTACACTATCTGATCTAGTTCCAGTTCTGCACGTGTGTATGGATTATTATGGAGCGCTAGTACCCTGCTAGTCTGATTTTGATCCCCTTCATACCAAAAAAGAAAAATACTCATACTTTCATATTTCTAGTTACCTCTTATTGTCAACTAAAGCACTTTCTGAAAAAATGGATTTAATTAAGTGCCATGCCATTAATTTTATATACTTCTGTCATGTCCTCTTTTATCCATCTTATTCTACATTATTCTAATGTCAGGGACTCCAGTCTTTTCAATCTCTGGTTATGAGAGTTTTCACTCCCTTCCTCATTCTCATTGCCTTTCTTGGAAACTCCTCTAGATTTTCAATATTCTTTTGAGATCAGGGTGGCTAGAACTGCACACTGTATTCTACATGAGGCTGCACCTTTGATTTGTATTACAGCATTATAATATTCTCTGTATTATTCATCGTCCTATTCCTTATGCATCCCGACACCTTGGGTTTTTTTTACCCCATCTGCAGGTTGAGCAGAGGACTTCATTAGAGCCATCAACAATGATGCTGAGGCCCCTTTATTAAGTTGATACTGCTAATTTAGAGACCTGTAAGGTGTATGAGTAGTTTTCCCTCCAATGTGCATTACTTTTGTTTTTATCAAAAGTTAATATCATTTGTCATATCATGGCACCTAAGTTGTTTAGGACTCTGTAAAGTTCTGCACAGACCTCTCTGGTCTTGACTAACCTAAATAACTTTGTGACATTTGCAAATTTTGCTACCTCATTGCTCACCGGTCCTTCCCATATCATTAATGTATTAAACTACGCAGAACTTAGCATAGAACTTTAAAGCACTCTGCTGTTAACCTTCAGTTATGAAGCAAATTGATCACTTAATCCTACTCTTCACTTTGTCTCATAGCCAGTTTATGATCTGTGTCTACTTAGCTTCTTTATTAGCTTCTTGTGCAGACCCTCCTCAAAGGCCTTTTGGAAACCTGAATAAATTATGTCAGTCAGTTCTCCTTTATCCACTACTTTAGTGACACATTGTGACCCAAGGGCCTCTTGATGCCAACTCGCAGAGTTCACAGGAGTACACAGATCTCCTGGGTCCACCAAAAGAATGTCATAGATCTCTAATGAAACCTGTGTCACACTGGTAATCAAACATTGAGAGATATATGTATGGAAAATATGTGAAGAGTTATGGATGGATCACTTGCTGATTACCTATTCTGTTCATTCCGTCTGATGCACCTGGCATTGGCCACTGTCTCTTCGATAAACTAAAGTGAGCTTCTTCAGTCTCTCATATTAAGTATGTTTTCCAGGTCTAAAATCATTCCTATAGCTCTTCCAAATGGTCCGTCTTTTTTAAAGTGTGGACACCACAACTGAACAGAAGGGACCATTGTGATCATCTAGTCTGGCCTCCTGCATATTGCAGGCCACAGAACCTCACCTACCCATTCCAGTAAATCAGTCAGCGGTTATGGATCTATTATAGAAGTCCTTAAATCAAGATTTAAAGACTTCAAGTTACAGGGATGCCACCATTTCATCACGATCCACAAATAGCTACATGCGAAAGAAATTTATAATAGCAGATGGGTCTTTAATTTGTCAGAAAAATACAATGAGATCCAGTGGTTGGAAGTTGAAGCTAGACAAATTCAGACTAGAAATAAGAAGCAAGCTTTTAACAGAGAGGATAATTAGCCATTGGAACAATTTATCTAGGGATGTGCTGGATTCCCTACACTTGAAGTCTTTAAAGACTGAATCTCTTTCTAAAAGATATACTGTAGCTCAAACAGAAGTTACAAGCTTCATGCAGAAGTTACTATGTGTGGATTTATGGTCTGTGTTATGCACGAAATGTGACTAGATGATCACAATGTTCCCTTCAGTGCTTAAAATCTATGATTCCATAAAACATTTACTTCAACATTCCAGCAAACAAGTTTATTGGCAGGAATGATTTCAGAAACAGCTAATTTTAAGTGAGTATTGGAAACCTAATTCTTAGTGTTACATTCATTCTACGGGAGAAGAAAAACATAGCATGTGGCAAGGGCAATCAGTGATACAGCCTGTATAGATACCAAGTTCTTGAAACAAACTGATAGGAGCTAGAGACAATGAATAACTAATAATTTACTCAATAAATAACTTTTCTGCACATGAGCTTTCTGTGACCAGATCATGAATCTCAAATTTATTTATTTGAAATTATCAATTATTCACCCAGTAGGAGTCAATCGTGTGGTTTGCAATAGTCCTGCTCATTGTGTATTTTCAGTAACTTGAGCAAACTGACTGTTTGCAACTTTTGTTTCTAGAAGAAATAAGAAAAAATAGCTTCAATAGATGGTCATATCTTTAGGCAGCCCCTTACCTTCACTTTCTCATTTAAGCATGGAGTTTGGTGTTTTGTATTGCTGTGGAATGTGCTGAAAATACAGATTTTCTTGTAGTTTCTTGTTTTGTGCTCTGTAAGGAAGTATACTGGTACTTTAAGAGTACAGGGGAGCAGAAGACCCCTGTTCCAGGGAGCTGGAATGAACAAAGTCCCAGGAAATGGCCAGGTCCATAGGAGAGGAAGCAGTCCTGGGGAATCAGGGGTTGGATGAGGGGATCCCAGGGGAACTGTTCCTTTAAGGGCTGGAAGAGAGGCTGTAGGGTGGGGGCAGAGTGCTCCTTTCTTTCAGCCAATTAGGAGGAACTCTCTGGATCAGGGTAGTATATAGACTGCCTTCTCCCTCAAACAGGGGAGACACTGGCAAAAGAAGGAATCCAGAGTCTTAAACTCCAGGGAGAGACGGCTATGAGAGGTGATTCTGTGGAGAGCAGTTTGTGTGTGAATGGCTGAAGAGACAGAGATAAGTGTGAATGTTTGGATTTCAGTGATGGACTTTATAGGTGGGACTGTTTGTGATCATTAAACTAACCCCAAGAGGAAGGTGGTAGAGGCTGTGGGTGGGGGAGTGGGGTCTGTAAGGGGCCTTGAAGAGGGAGAACAAAGAGAGGATGCTGCAAAGGAACTGGCCACGAGGTATTGCTCAGTAAGCAGGAGCCCTGTTACATGCCCATAACTGAAAGTTTTACTACTAGAATTCAAGCACATATTTTTAAAATGTATCCCTATAATGGCTTTTCAAAATCTTGCAAAGCAAGGACTGACTCAAGTTCACCTGGTGTCATTCCACACAGAAAATTTCAATTTTTCTCTCCAACACCCCTTCAGCTGAAATGAAGGAATTTCCACTGGTTAGGGCACTAGTCTGGTACAGGGAAGACCTGAGTCTAATTCCCTGCTCTACCACAGACTTCCTTCCTTGGACAAGTAAGTTACTTATGGCCAGATTTGTTATCTAGATGCCCAACTCCCATTAAAATCAATGGGAGCCAGGCAATTAAATACCTTTAAAATATGGCCCATAGTCTCTGTGCCTCAGCTTCCTATCTGTAAAATAGGGACAATAGCACTTCCCTACCTCCCAGGGGTGTGTAATGAGAATAGGATATTAAATGTTATGAGGTGCTCAGATACTAGAGTGACATGAGCCATATAAGTACATTAGATAGATTCCCCAGGAAAGATGTGGGATTTGTCCACTCTGATCGTAGAGCCCACTTCCAATTTACTTCTGCATGTTTCAAAACCCAGATAGTGTTTTTAAATAGCAGACGAATCTTGGTATAGTTCTAAGACAGAGTATGACACTTGTACTTACACATGTGCTCTTCTTGTCCCACTACACATAGAATCTGTTCACCAGCACCTGCCAATAGTTTTAAGGAATGACTGCTTCCTGAAGAGAAGTCTTACAGTTTGTGATCTGATGTAGCAGCAACACGGGGGACAAGCTGTGGCTCACAGTGTCAGCATTATTTTTGGGCTGCTGGGTAGGGTTGCTGCAAAAGTATGACCACAAGAGACAGAACAGGATGGGAGCAAAGAGAGGCACAGCCAAATGGGATGTCAGGATCTTGCAAACACAAATTGTGAGGGAGTCTCCTTGCCTATGAAGTGCTGGCTGCATAAGTTGCATGAATAAAGAATGGTGTTACAGATGAGTTGCCCAGTGGAAACTATTGTAAAGTATTCTGGAGATGTTAAGAGTAGGAGATTGCTTCTTAAGGTAAATTAAGAAAATTCATTTAAAACTGCTTATCCTACCTGTCAGTCCATCTTTCATAGTCAATTCCAAGTGCCCATCAGCAGCAGCTCTATGTGGTGGAAGTCTCTCTCTACCACCTGTTTTCACATGATACCTGCTATTATGGGGCTCATCCAAATTGGATTCAGAAAAAAAACTCTCCCAAGTCAGAACCAAAATTATAAGAGTGCATCTGGGTCTGAGGATCTGAATCAGAATTCCCCTCCAATTCAGGCATGGGAGAGATTCAGTTATGAATTTCTTGTTTTGACAGTCTCTAAAACAGATTATATGAATATATTGCTAAATGAGACGCTAGATGAGAGAGTTTTGGTACCTTAAATGTATTGATCATTTGAGACCTTTGCCAATACGTTGTTTGCATGTTACTGTTGTCTCACTGGACTCTTAAAAATACATATACTATTACTTGTAATTTTCTTATAAATAAACTAATAAGAATCAGAAGGTCAGGAAAAAGATATATGAAGGGAAGGCTTGCCTTTGGATTAAAAATATACTAACCTCTTTTTACCAAGGATTATTATTAGGCGTTTGTTTAGCGACCACTGATTTTATATGTAAGCCAATTGAATACACATTGTTCTTAACGCTGAAGTATTTTACTTTACCTCTATGTGATTTTCTTTGGGTATTTGCATTTAGATACTGTCCCTGTAAAATGAGAAATAATTTTACAAAGGGGGAGGAAGAGCCATAAGTGTCTCTCAGAAAAGAGCAACGGAGGGAGATTAAGAAAGTTAGGTTCTTTAAAATCTAAAATATGAAGGAAAGGGGGCATTAGAGAGAAAAATAAAAGAAGAAAGAGTAAAAGAGTAAAAATATGAATGTTGTCACCTCATACTTTCCCCTGCAATCTCTCTCTCTTTTTTAAAAATCCTGAGAGTGAAACAGATTACATTTCAACTGAATAGAGGAAGAAAGGATGGAATTCTCTAACAATAGCCTCAGTGGCCAATTTCACAAGATAGGCAGAAGAGCAAAGTCACTAACAGGCTTTTTGTGACTGAAGAACATTGAGAATAAAGCTGAGAGCTCCCTTATTGACTGGAGATTCCCCAGGACTTGAGCCATACAAGGGTTTACTGTCGGTCTATAGACCTTCTGTCACTGAAGGCAAACAAAGACTGAGGATGAAAGTTCCTCACACAGTAGCTTTCATTTTACAGTGCCCTCTGGAAGAGAGCAGTTCTCACAAGGATGGATAACTGTCCTGTCCGGCGTCCCTTCTGCTTGTTATCAACATATTTTATTTTGAAGTGCATAAGAAAGAATGCTGAAGATTAGTTTGGTTTTGTCCATACCAAAGAACTGAACTATTTATACCTGAGTCAGTTGCAGTGAACCAATTTAGGAATAGATGGGTCAGTGCCACCGCACTAGCCAGGCTGAACCATGTTAAAGAGCCCTTGCAGATTTACCCTGAATCCAAACAGACACTGCTCTGAATCACTTTGCGTCATACCTTCTGGGTAGCTGGAGTGATTGAGGCTGAAATGGTGCTTAGCCCTGCTGGTGCACTGTCTTCTCCAAACCATATTTAGGCCCCTGTAAACTATCCTGAATGCTTCTGTGCTTGGAGGTCAGGCATTTTACAATCACTCGGTGGGAGAACAAATGCATGGCTGTTTGGTGTAGATAAGAACTTTTGAGAGCAGCTACTGATGTAGTTGTAAAATTGTATTTCTTTAAAAGATGAGGTAATTCTGTAGATGAGCAGAAGTAGTAAAAGCAGCCCCAAGGTATTGTCCCTCTTTTCATTTTTACCATAATCCTGACAAAGTGCATCATACCATATTAACTTCCTAAAGGCAGTGTGAAAATTGAGGTGCTGAGAGGAAGAAACGGTGTTGGAGCGTAAGGAAGGCACCCAAAACTCTGCTATTGGGGTTGCTACCTGTCTTGAAGAGAAAAATGCAAACAATCAGCCCTAAACTGGTGTTTATTTGGAAGAGCCTTTTTATTGGGAATTTTCTGAACTTAGACTTTAATTGAGCATTAAAACTCTCCCTCCACTCCCTCCCCAGGGGGAAATTTGGGTTCTTATTTGACCCCCCCCCCATAACCATAGAGTGCTTCACAAACATTAGTTTATGCTCACAGTATTCCTGTGAGGTGGGAGAAGTATTATCCCCATTGTATAGATGGAAATTAGGGCACAAGGACACAAATCAATCTCCCAAATCAAGACTCACACTGAATATAGCCTAGTACCATAACCACAGAAACATTTCACCTTTTTCTTACTTATTACCAAGAAGAATAAAACTAAGAGTCAGACTCTAAAAATGTCCCACCTTACTAACATACATTCAGGAAACTAGAGACCAATTTATCAATGCATGGTCTTGCTTTGACCTTGATCTTTCAATGACATGTAGAAAGACCATTTTGAAATTGCTGGGTCATTTCTCAGCATCAAGATGGAACCATATAGGAGAGACAAAATATAATAAAAGGAGGTTTTACCTGCAGAGAAAAAAATTTTCACCATGCTTCGTAACTGTAGTTAGCCACTTGCCAAAAGCCACAGGAGAATTTAAGATGAATACTCTTTTTTTCAAATGTCTACAGCATCCTCAGTTTTTTGAAGAAATGGGACTCTTTCGTCACAATGTCATTCCATTTGATATAATCCATACAAAACCTTGCAAACCATACAAAACCTCCCAGACTATTCTGGGCACTGTAGGTAACAAGATCCAGTAACAGGTTTGACCATTCCTTTTGCACATATTTTGGTGTGTTTGCCCATTTAGTCTGGGAAAGAAAACCAAAGTCCACCCTGACATATTTTTTTAGTTCTGTCCAGATAAGGAAGTTATCCATGGGACACATTAGAAATGCTTTATGCCAAGGGAAGGAGGAGATGCATGCTATGCTAGTACCCTACCAGTCAAGGATTAGAAAATTCTCATGATGAAGCAGTTTAAAGCTTTATCTTGTAAACCCATTGTTTGCAAATAAAATAATAAAGACAGAGATAGTATGTAGAGCAAAACAAGTAGCAATCACAGGCCTACCAGTGCCATTATCTCAAACACAATAAAACTGCTACCACCATATGAGAATTGTTGCAAAATGCCCTGGAATGAGTGATGCTGTATAAAATTGCAGTTGTAAGAGCACCACATTGTGAACCCACATATATCTAACTTACATTTGTGCTATAATGGTGGACTATAAACTAGAAATCTTCGCCATTATCTCTTTAGATCTTTTAATTTTTGTACGTCATTCTGAAGACATTGGCACAGGTTGGGCATAATGCATATGGTGCATAGTTGGTAGCTTGTCCCTGTGTTCACACAGGGCCAGGTTATGTACCCTTTACTCATATTGATGAGCAGCTACTCAAATGATGAATCCCACTGATTTTAGTGGGACTACTCAACTGTTCTCCAATATGAGTAAGGTGTGTGCTGGGGGCCGGGTCACAGGGTCTGGTTATCTTTAAATAACAGACTAGATAAATGTCCTCCTTTTTGGCTATGTGTTATAAATGAATGTTCATTTTCTTCTGGGTGGGAATATCTGGAACGATACAGTTCTAAAGAAGTGGTGATCAGATGGGTTTCACAGGTGCCCTTTGACTTCTCAAGCTTCCTCTGGAGCTGATCTGTGATTGTTGGGGTTGGAGTGCCACACTAGACAACTTTGTAATGATCCGAGGCACACGGTCAAATAGTTCCTATTTGGTTTTCATCCAAGAAAAAAAAATAGTATTAAATTTCCGAAGTCTTGTACCATGCTGGTGACCTATCTGGAGAGTGATTAATTGTGCCCTTGGGGGTCTATGTAATACTCTATTTTGGACAAAAAGATCTTTTAAATATATCTAAGAACTATAATTATGAATGAGGATGGGGACCCATAACTGTAAACTGGTTCTCTGTGTTCCTTATTTAAGTACTTGCCAACAATTGAAAGACGGAAAGCTGGAGAGCATTTTGTACCAGCAAGCAGAATGCAGCAACTTTTCAGGATAAATTCTATCTGCTGTGAACAGTTTTGTCTCGTAAGAACCAATGAATCTATTAATCTGTTCTATGAGACAATGGATAGTGACGACCTGTCAGCTTTGTGGGATACATCAATGTCTAGTCTTATCCTTTTGAAGAAAGCCCATATGCCCTCTGCAGGCTCTGCATTACCGTAGCCCTGTTAACACTGTCAGCAGGAACATTATAAAACCTGCGTTTCAGAGATCTATAATGCTGATATTTTTAATATTATAATCACACAGGGTTGAAGTTTTTCATGAGAGTCTCATCCACAGAGTGGTTTTGCAGTTGTGATGATGTGGTTTTTTTAAACCAATTTAAGATAAAAGAAAAAACCTCAGAATTCTGTGTTTATGCTACACAAAAAAAATTACTATTTCAGACATTAATCATATCTTTAAAGGGTTTAAAAGACATAGTCTTCAGCTGTGCAGTTTTAGCACTGATTTTAAAGGGTCTATCCTTTCCTATGTTGTATCTCTATTAATTTAACCAACCTTTAAAACAAATTTAAGGGGAAATTTTTTTGGCTCAACTTTTTGCATTCATTTTTAAAATGAAAATGTGTAGGCCACTAGCCCATTGTTTCTAATATTTAACTTTATACCAAATAATCTAAAATGTATTGGGTCAATGAGCAATTAATTCATTGGTCTTTGCATCTGACTTATAGTGCCTTAATCCTCTCTCATTCATACTAACCCACTTCAGAAATAATTCTACTGAAGTCAATGTAATCACACCCATGTAAATGTGGAATGAACACAGAATCAGCCCACAGCATCCAGAGACTGAAAGTTTAGCTGTTTTCAAAAAATACAGGAGAGGGTGCTAGCAATTTTATAGAGAACTCTCCATAGAGATCATTTCTATGATTCTGGGGTAAATGCACAGAAATTAGAAGGTTAAAAGATTGAGAGAGTAATAAAGAAGCTGGCTACCAACCCATGAGATTTAATATGGAAATATTCAAGCTAGCATATCTTACAAAAAAAGATCTGAAGCTCAAATAGTTAAACTAGAGGGGAAAACTTGGAAACTGTGAAGGTTGAAAGAGTCCTACCAATGAGGAGAGCAGAAAGGGCTTGCCTACACTAGAATGTTCTTCCGCTTTAACCATATGGGTATAGTTAAAGCTGTACAGCCCTCCCAGTGAGTGGACAGTTAATATTAATACCAAAAGGTACTTCATTCTGGTAGCTATTCCCATACTGGAAGGGGAATAAGCTATACCAGTATAATCACCACCACCACCACCACATCTTATATAGTGCTTTTTATCCACAGATCTCAAAGCATTCTGCAACGGAGGTTCAGTATTACTACTTGCATGTTACAGATGGGGAAAGTGCAGCACAGAGAGAAAGGTGAGTTGCCCAAAGTCTCCAGATAGGCCAGGGGCAGACCTGGGACTAGAACCCAGTTTTCCTGAGTCCTAGGCCAGTGTGTTACCCATTAGGGGGAGTTGGTGTAGCTTATGAGATGCTGGGGAAGTGGGAACTGAAACTGAGGCCTGGTCTACACTACAGAGTTACAATGATGCTCCCACTGATGTAAGTTGCCTACTACGTCAACTTAATAATGTCACCTCCGTGAGAGGCATAGCATTTATGTCAATGTAGTTAGGGCGACACAGTGTCCGTTTAGACGCTGTGTTAATTACATCGCCAGTTGGCTTACAGTGGGAGTCCCTCTCCCCACCTCAGGGCTGAGAGCTCAAGCTGTCAGCCTGGCACAGGGCTCAATTTCACAGTAGATAGCCTACCAGCGGTGAAATTGACATTCTTGTTGTTTTCAGGGCTGCTATTTCACATTTCCTTTCCAACTTCAACTGTCAGACCTGGGGTGAGGGGCTCCAGCTGTGAGCCCCACATGGGGATGACAGGGGAGACAAAATGTGTGAGCCCTGCGAGACAGTCAGTGCCCCACAGTATCACACTTCAGTCGGTGCAAGCACTCCTAGTGAGGACATGAGCCACTGGCAGAAGGAGGGCAGTGTGGACACCAACAGCCGATTTAATTGCTGTGGTGATTATAGGTTGACCAAACTTAAATCAGCCTAATTTTGTACTGTAGTCAGGCCCACAGTGTTCTTTTACAAGGAAGTGAGGCAGCCTGTTGCCCATTCTAACAGAAGCAGCTACTGTGTGTGAGGGCTGTGGCTCTACTAAAGTTAGATGTTCTGACACTGTGGTCTCATATCATTCCTTCATATACCTTTGAGGCTGCAGTATAGTTTGGCAAAGAGAAGATGGATTATGATGACAGTGTGCAAATATTTGAAGGCCGTAAATGCTACAGGGTGAGGATTTGTTTAAAGTTGTCTCTGGAGAACAGAGGAATGTATAAAAGGCAAAATTTCATCTGAATATCATGCAAATCTTCCTTTCAACAACGTCTAATAGCATAGGCCCTAGTCCCCCAAGGGAAATGGTAGAAGACCCATTATTTGGGGCATTCAAAACTAAACTGGAAAAAAATAATATAAATGGATCATAAGGTACAATCCTGAATTGGAAGGGAGATGGAATGGATGACCTAAGATCTTTCCTAGCTCCTAATTCTAAGCATGCAAGTGCTGTGTGTGTGGGTTTGCGTTATGCTCAAGCCAAACATTACTATATCCTTACCAAGAAAAATAAATATCACAAATGGTGCTGAGGTCTAGACGTTACAAGCAAATACAGATGTTGGTGCAGCACCAATATTAGATTGTACTGAGAAACCAAGATGTCTCACATCCGGATATAAAAGATAGACACATGAATTCCAGCTATTTCAATGAGTGCAAAGATTGGTGGATGATGAGAAGCAGCATACTCCGTTAACCAGCAGGGATTACTGGTTTGTTTATGTTAAAAATATATAAAAAAATCTTCAGTTAAACCCCACTACACACCATGTAGTTGATATGCTGTAACTAAGTGTTCCCATCACCATTATATCCTCCCTCCTCTTCATCTCCATGTTACACCCACTTGTTACATCTTGTCTGAATTTAGGCCCTGTTCCTGTATACACTTACAGATGTGCTTAACTTTAAGCCTATTGAACCTCTGGTCAGGATTGGGGTGTTTGTACAGCACTCAGCATAATTTAGCAGGGACTTATCCTAATTAGGGCCTCTGGGCATTACTGTAGTACAAATAATGATTAATAATAATGTTAAGGTTTCAGAGTGGTAGCCGTGTTAGTCTGTATCAGCAAAAAAACCGAGGAATACTTGTGGCACTTTAGAGACTAACCAATTTATCTGGGCATAAGCTTTCGTGGGCTAAAACCCACTTCATCAGATGTATGCAGTGGAAAATAGAGTAGGAAGATATATATACACAGAGAACATGAAAAAATGTGTGTTGCCAAACCAACTGTAATGAGACTAATCAATAAAGGTGGGCTATTATCAGCTGGAGAAAAAAAACTTTTGTAGTGATAATCAGGATGGCCCATTTCAAACTGTTGACAAGAAGGTGTGAGTAATGGTAGGGGGGAAATTAGCATGGGAAATAGTTTTTACTTTGTGTAATGACCCATCCACTCCCAGTCTTTATTCAAGTCGAATTTAATGGTGTCCAGTTTGCAAATTAATTCCAATTCTGCAGTTTCTCATTGGAGTCTGCTTTTGAAGTTTTTTTGTTGGAGAATTATGACTTTTAGGTCTGAAATTGAGTGACCAGGGAGGCTGAAGTGTTCTCTGACTCGTTTTTGAATGTTATAATTATTGACATCTCATTTGTGTCCATTTATTCTTTTGCGTAGAGATTGTCCAGTTTGGCCAATGTACATGGCAGAGGGGCATTGCTGGCACACGATGGCATATATCACATTGGTAGATGTGCAGGTGAACAAGCCCCTGATGGTGTGCCTGCTATGATTAGGTTCTATGATGGTGTCCCTTGAATAGATATGTGGACAGAGTTGGCAACGGGCTTTGTTGCAAGGATAGGTTCCTGGGTTAGTGTTTTTGTTGTGTGGTGTGTAGTTGCTGGTTAGTATTTGCTTCAGGTTGGGGGGCTGTCTGTAAGCAAGGACTGGCCTGTCTCCCAAGATCTGTGAGAGTGAGGGATCGTCCTTCAGGATAGGTTGTATATCCTTGGTGATGTGCTGGAGAGGTTTTAGTTGGGGGCTAGAGGTGATGGCTAGTGGCATTTTGTTACTTTCTTTGTTGAGCCTCTCCTGGAGTAAATGACTTCTGGGTATTCTTCTGGCTCTGTCAATCTATTTCTTCACTTCAGCAGGTGGATATTGTAGTTTTAAGAACGCTTGATAGAGATCTTGTAGGTGTTTGTCTCTGTCTGAAGGATTGGAGCAAATGCAGTTGTATCCTAGAGCTTGGCTGTAGACAATGGATCGTGTGATGTGGTCTGGATGAAAGCTGGAGGCATTTAGGTAAGTATAGCCGTCAGTAGGTTTCCGGTATAGGGTTGAATTTATGTGACCATCACTTATTAGCACTGTAGTGTCCAGGAAGTGGATCTCGTTACAGTTGGTATGGGAACACCCATTTTTTCATGTTCTCTGTGTATATATATCTTCCTACTCTATTTTCCACTGCATGCATCCGATGAAGTAGGTTTTAGCCCATGAAAGCTTATGCCCAAATAAATTTGTTAGTCTCTAAGGTGCCACAAGTACTCCTCGTTTTTTTAATAATGTTAAAGTAAATGATATACCAGCCTACTCACAAAATGGTTTCCAAAAAAATGAAAACAATGAAGTTGCATCATATAAGGCTCACTTGTCAAGGATATGTAAAACAACAACAACAACATGGAAAGAGAGGAAAGAATAGCAAGTATAGGCTTTTAAAATTCAAGGGTTACACGGGGAAGGAACACTGTGACTCACAATGCTAAGGGCTCTTAGTAAGGATGTCAATTTACTCATGAATGACTACAGTATAACTGACCTGACATTATGGATGGAACTGAAGTAACAAGGTGTTAAATGTTTATCAGATAAAACAAAGTGAAAGCTATTTTCCCATGGGACATGTAAACCTCCAGATGTTGTGGGAAAATTGGCAACAGGTTTACAGAAGAGGTCAAGAAAATCAAGCAAGAATATGGGGTGACAGTGAGAAAGTACGGTGTACTATAATTGGCACTATAAACATATACAAGCTTTTTAAAACAATAGACGGAAGCTATGGGATGGAGGAGATGCTATATGACCCAAGTTTGTGCACTGCGTAGTGCACATATTCTACCCTAGTCAAACATACTGTCTTAATCGGATATCTACTATCTGAGCCTGTGTAAGCCTAAATCACACCAGCAGGACTCTGAAGGATTTGGATTCTTAAGACTGACAAAATTCACACACCATACACAAATAATGAGAATTTTAGCCCAATGTACTACAAAGAACTCCATTCCAAAGGAAGCCTATCCAAAGCTTTAGATCATCCAAAGCAGTCACACTACTTCTTCTCCCCACCCTGCCACACCAGTCGATCACCAGTCATGTGATCAACACAGTTTAAAATCCCCATCCCCACTCCGACAAGAGAGAGAAATCCTCCCTCAACAGCCACAACCATCACCAATGCCTACTCAACCAGACAGGCTTTGCAGCATGCCCAGGTCAACAAATTTAGGCTATTTTGGACCTTTGTGGGGAAGACATTCCAAAGGCAAGGAATCACATTCTGCCAGCAGTCCCCGCCCTTTTATAATGAGGAATATCAGACTCAAGAGTCTCTGTTGATCATAGCTGTGGCAGAAGAGACCTTACATGGAGAACAGAACAGAAAGCATGGGGTAATTTAAATCACAAGTTGCCAAAATAAAACTTTAAGGTATTTTGACCAATGTTAAAACCAGGGTAATTACAAACACTAATCCGGTAGTGTTAGGAGCTGTCCTTGTACATGTACAGAATGGTTATGCCAATATATAGCAAAGTGTATACTAGCAGAAATGTAATGGACACAAAATGGAACTGCTTGAAGACTGGATAGGAAGTTTTTCTCTAGTGTGGGTGTGAAGCATTTTCATGTTCACATACATTGACTCTGAGTTGATCACAAAATGACTCTAAACTGTGTATTCTTTAACATTTAAAGTTTTTATGAGAACAGGACAATTGGAGTTATGACTACAATCAAACTTCAGAAAAGGTGCCAACTAGGCACAAAAATTGGGAACAGTACATTGACATGGTTATCCATGAAACAAGGCAGACTATGGCAGAAGAATATGATAGTGTGTTACAGAATATTCTTTGCCTCATAAAATGAACACAGATGAAGTGGGAAGAGAATAAGAAAAATGAAGAGCTGGTGGAACTGAGATGCATTCAGACAGAAGAGTGACTGCAAATGAAACTGGAAACATACAGATCAGTAGGGCGAACTGAGTGTACAGATTACTTCCTTGTATAGGGAATAGCAGCCCCATGACAGCAACTGAAATTTTGAATCTGGTATACTAAGGACAGTGGTGAATCAAAAGTGTGGTGGTCTGGCAGCAATAAAGAAGAAAAAATATTTGGCAAAATATTGCCATGAGTATCGACTGGTAAGACTGATAGCATAACCTGGGAAAGGAAGTTTACAACTGATGTCTTAGGAAAATTACTTTCATTAGCCAGTGTACTCATACTTTTAGACTCCATATAGCAGGTATATGAAATTCTTGTTTTACAAACTACATCATCTGATAAGATCACTGACTGCTTGGATTAAGAATTTATAACTCATGGATTACCACATTTACTGCTAGTTACATTTACATCAGTTCAACTCAATGAGCATCTTGAGCAAAATGGGACACAATATAAAACCCTGACCCCATTGTGGCTGGTACCAAAATAGAACATTAAAGAATGCTTGCATCTTCCAGACTGTCTGCCAAATGAAAGCTTAGGACATGCATATGTGCCTTCAGCATCTACAGGGTTAATAAATGCTATCAGAACAGCACAAGCGATAAAATACTCTGTTGGAAAGGTGATTTGAGACTATTTTTAATACATTATAGAAGCATATTACAGTCTAAAACAGGAGTTTAGCCCAACTAAATAACTCTTGAGACGAATGATTAGGACAAAATTGCCAGAAATAATTGAGATCAACAGCAATGATTTAGAAGTCAGAGACAGAGAACAGAAGAAGGAAAAGAGATATGCAGATCAAAGGCGAGGACTTGAAAATTCTGAGCTACAACCCGGGAGACCAAATACTATTGCAGCAGAAATGCAAAGATAAGATTAAAACTATTTTTGAGAATGATCCATATCAAGTGATTCAGAAAAGTCTCTAACTGAGAATACTGTCCTCTGAAGGATAGCCATGTATATGAGAAATTCATCCAGTACAAAGTAAGAGTGAAGGGGACTATAATAAATCTGAAATAGGAGGTAACAAAGATGAGACTGGTGACTTTACTAGTCAGAGTAATGAGAAGAAAATTGTTTCAGCTAGACCAAACAATTAAAAAAAAAAGCCATGAGGATTTTGAAATGTTGCAAGCCACAAGGACTGATTAGACAGATGCTGGAAGACTATATGCAGATCTCTCCTGCCTAAGGAAAATGACATTAGCAGATATATTGTTTTATGAAGTATTCATATATAATATTTGGGGGGGAAATGTTGAAATATGTAGCAGTTCTCAAAGAATTTCAATTGTTTACAGTGAGACAGTGTGTGATTGAAAAGGAAGAAAGGATATAATATCCTCTTGTTTTAGATTAACATCACATGGCAGAAAGCACTACCATCTACTCCACAGAGCTGACATCTGCTGCATGATTCTGAGTAGACACACAGGAAATAGGAAACTGAGGGTTAATAGGTTAATGAAAGAATAATAAAAAGTTAGTTGACACACAGATTGCTCATGAATGCCACCTCTGTGTGGAGTTATTCTGAACCTCAGTCTCAATGATTTGTATATCCCTATGTAGAAAGATGGCTGGGATATTACACTAACCTGGGCCTTTGCCTATTTAAGGAAACTGAATTTTTTAGAAGAATATTATTTAGAAACATTATTGGGTGGACAACATGCCTTACTACTTTCACTGCAAGTTTCAAGATATATCAGGATGCAGACTTGTAAACATACCCCTCACCTTAAGTCATTTTCTGGGATGCAGATACACGACTCGTATTAATATGAACAAGAGTCATGTTGTTAAATCCATGTACAGTCCCAGGGCTGCAGACTTGGGGAAACTCGAAATGTAAAAAACAATCTCAGCTTTCATGTAAAATAAGCAAGTGATGTAAAATGGTTACCAGGATTAGAAGGAAGTAGCCACTGGGTTCCAGCTGTGCAGCAGGAAGCAGGGATGGTTCAAAGAGAAAGACATACCTAATGTAAAATACGTCCATTAAATTTGTGGGTTTTCCAAAACATATTTTCTTTTCACCAGAAAAATTGTAAGGTCAGGTCTGTGTAGTGGTGAGATCAATGAGGGGACAATCATTGGTGGAGAAAGACACAAAAATTGTTGCAGAGCCTTGAAAAAAAATACTAAGACCAATTTTGACAACTTACTGAAAAAGTACCTCCCTATATAGCTGGACTGATCCTGCTCCCATGGGAGTCAATGGGAATTTTTCCATTTATTTAAATGCACCTCTTATATCGTCAACATAGGTGCTGGAACGAGGGGTGCAGGGGGTGCTGCCTGACCCCCGGCTTGAAGTGGTTTCCATCATATACAGGATTTGCAGTTTGCTTCAATGGTGCTCAGCACCCCCACTATACATATTGCTCCAGCACCCCTTGTCCTCAATGGAGTAATGTTGTCCATAACACCTGGGGAGAGAAAACCCCACTATTGTCAAACATCCTCCTTCTTCTTATACCTTTGCCCTCCCCCGCACCCCTCAAGCCCTCACTCTAAAGAAATAACACCAAAGCCTCATTCTCCTATCCCCCAAACACTTTTCATTCTCCTCCAGGCTCTTTATCGGCTCTTTCTTCTCTCTCCCTCTTCCAAACAACTATCATTCACCACTCCCTCGCTCCACAAATATCTTCGCTCTCTTCCTTCATCTGTGTCCCCTACTCTTCCCCAAGCCTCTTCTCTCCTCCATCTCACAAAATTCCTAGTCTTTTCTACCTCCCCGCAAATCCTCCTTCTATTTGATCCTGCACGAGGTCTTCCTCACTCCCTATACTGCACTCAAGCTCTTTCTTAAGCTTATACCTTCTGCATCTTAAGGTCCCCAATCTTCTCTCTTAATCTCTGTAACAATCCCCCCTCTGCACTGAAACACATGCCATACCTCCCTCATCTCTTCCTCTCCAGCTCCCCTCCCCAAGGGCCTCTACATCCCTTCTCCCCACCTCCACTCTCTGCCTCCCCATGCCTGACCACCTCTTCCAAGTCTCTCCAATGAGACTGCCCCACTTGCAGCTCCCCTACTCAAAGGTGTCCCAAGCATTGACTCTGTCCACAACCAGAGTCTCACCCCCACCCAGGATATACCATCCAACTAGCTCTCCTCCCATCAGTCTGCCTCAGCAGGCCCCCTGCCCAAGCCTCTTTCATCCACAGTCAGCTCTGCACATGTCCCACACCAGTACCTGTCCACTTGTAATTGTCATCTAAGGTGAGAAATTAGGAAGTGCTTCTGTGCAACACCTGTGTCTACATTAGGAAGTGCATTAGGAATGTTGCTTCTGTGCAACACCTATGTCTACTCCCAAGCCAGCTCAGCTCCCTGCCTGCTGAGCCAGACTGTTGCCACTCTGCATTCAGGCTGGGGAAAGAGCAGAGGGTGAGGGAGAGTGTCAGGCAGGTAGGGAGTGAGGTGGATCAGTTGCAGATGAAATGTTCATTGCAACCTCCTGCCTGCCTGGAGGCAGAAGTTCCAAGCATCCCCTACTGGCTGGAGGCTGAAAGGCAGCTGCATCTATCTGCTGAACATATCAGTTGTTTGAGTCCAGCATCCAGGATAAGGGGAGAGTCGATTGATCTGGCCGCATAAAGCAGCCTCACAGCTTGCCTACGCAGGAAAGTTATATCAGTATAAGCTCAGTCTCTCCCATACTTCCCACCTGGGTCCCTCTCCTCCAACCAAGGACGGAAAGCTGGGGGGAACATCTGCCCTATCATTATGCGTATGACCATAATTTATTCAAAATGTAGATACCTTTTATAGCATTTACAAAACACTCAAAAGCAAAGAAATTATTTAAGGACAGCCTAAACCTTAGACTCCCATGTAAAAAAAAGTCTATTTCATCACAATACATGACATTAACTTTGATCCATGGATTGTTCGATTTTATTCTGATGTATTTTTGTTATTGTGAGCTTGGCGTCTAGATGTTTTCTTAAGGGTTACTGTAAAATGGGAGGGGAGAATCAGAATATTTAATCAACTGAAAGTAGAATTTTGTAAAGTACTTAATTTTTGTATTTTGAGAACAACATTGTAGTTTAATAGAAAAGAGTATAACAATCATTTTATGATAAAATTATATATGTACGTGAATTTTCATTCGATCAGTTAGAGTTAAACATAATATTTGTTTCTTTTTCAAAGGGTTTTCTGTTGTGTTCCTCTTTTAATATCAGTGATGAAAAGATTCATTGTGGATCAGAATTAAAGTGCTTATGATGAAATATGCTTTGCTTATACTGGTTAAAAATAATAGTTCATTTATGATGTGGACAGTGTAAGATTATATGTTGTACTTGACTATTCATTTCCTTACTATTAAGTGCTTTGTTTTGCTAAATGTTGCAATAGGTAACTATCTTGGTTCACTTTGCAACTTTTTTGTTTTGGGAATTTTCCATTTTTTAAAAATATATGTCTTTGCATGGGTGTAATTAAATGAAGGTACGGGTTTTTTCATTTTGAGATGGCACAAGGCAAGGCAAGAAAAGACTCACTTGTGGCCTGCACTGACCTTTATTGGGGACATACACCACTCATTGGCCATCCCAGCACCTGTTACAGACACCAGAAATTGCCCAGTGAGAGCTTCTGACATCGGAGAGCCCCTTTTGGATATGGGACACCCAATATCACCCAGAGGACTTGCCCATATCGACCCTGGGCTCCAGGCCTTCTACTCTCTAACAACCACAGAGATCTTCACCTCTATCCCTGCAGCCTCCCTTTTATCTGTGCTTCCTCTCTTTATACTCACCATGAAGCTCCTCCTCCAACTGGGCTTCATTTTCATTTGGATCTACCCCACATTTCCAGGGGCCTTAATTGAACTCTGGCACTAAAAGTGTTAACTAGAGCTAGGGTGTGTACAGAGCCCATCATAGCCCCAAATCTGCCTGCAATGGGATTACTCATAGTGCCTAATGTTACATACATAGATAAACCTGTATAGGATCAGGGCTTTGTCCCTGCACACGTACACAGCACAGCTTACCTTAACTCTGAGTAGTGATCTGAATCCTTCCAGCATTGTCAGATGTTGATTAGGGCACAAACAAGGCTCTGCCTCACCAGTCTAATCCTGGGCCACTCTTTGCATATTCTCTATGTTGTTAAGTCCCATATGTCTCTGAGCAGCCTTCAACAGAAGGATTTTTTTTGGTCATCCCCTTTTGCATGTTCCTCAAGCTGCTCTATGGAACACATGCCATGGCAGATGCTCAACAACTCCTTGTCTACAAAGTTATCCAGAAAAAAAGATTGAAATATTTAAGACATGTTAAGATTGAAGCCAGAGCATCTGCTTTGGCTGATGTGCCACTGGGGATCTAGAGCAGGGTCTCCAAACTTTTTGAATCACGCACCCCCAGGGCCAGCTCTAGGGAAGCAAAAAAAAAAAAGACGGAGCGGGGAGAGCTGGTGTGCCACCAAAGAATCAGCACGGCTGCCGCCTTGCACGCACCCCACTTTGGAGACCACTGATCTAGAGGAACATGCGAAAGGGGCCAGCCAAAAGAATTCTTCTGTCAAATGCTACTCATAGAGGGAAAAATCTTATGGAACGTAACAACACAGAGGACACGCAAAGAGAGGCCCAGGATAGGCTGGGAAGACAAAGTGTTGTTTCTGTACTAAGTGATGTCGGATGGCACAGGAAGGATTCAGCTTCAAATATTTTGTTGAAAAGTGTGTTCATTTTAATCAATGGTCTCATCAGCACAAGCTTTCAACATTTCCTAGCTAACTTATTCCTCACCTGCAGCTTTCCCAGGTTTTTTTTTTATTGAGTCTTTTTGCTTCTTCGTGATGTGAGATATTACGATGTCTCATTCTTGGTGTTGAATTTCTTTGTCGAGTCAATAGTTCCTTGTGGTATTGGTCTACATGGCAACTCTTGAAAGTGCTCCTTTGCTCTTTGTTCTATTTCTGTCATGAAGAAATGTTGAGTGTTGATAAGAGAAATGCCCAAAAAATCAGAGCAAAGTGTCACCCAAACCTATAACAGAAATCTCTTGGGTCCACATCTAACACCTAAACTAGTAGGCCACAGTGCTGAATTTCTCTAAGCTTCAGGAATCCCCTCTGAAAAAGATGTGTCTAGTAATGCTTCTTCGCACTTACATAGTGGATTTTCAGTTGTAGTTCTCAAAGTACTTTACAAGGTGGGTAAGAATTATTAGCCCAGTTTTACAGTTGGCCTAACTAATATACAGATTATCACTACAAAAGGTTCCCCCTCCCCCCCCCCGCTCTCCTGCTGGTAATAGCTCACCTTAAGTGATCACTCTCGTTACAGTGTATATGGTAACACCCATTGTTTCATGTTCTCTGTGTATATAAATCTCCCCACTGTATTTTCCACTGAATGCATCCGATGAAGTGAACTGTAGCTCATGAAAGCTTATGCTCAAATAAATTGTTAGTCTCTAAGGTGCCACAAGTCCTCCTTTTCTTTTTGCAAATACAGACTAACACGGCTGCTACTCTGAAACCTGTAATATACAGATGTAAAGCTAGTTATGAGAGGCATTGTGATCTATTTGTTAAGAGATGGTTCTTGTCACCTCAGAGATTAAAGTTCTGTTCCCAGCTCTGCCAAACTTGGTGGACAAGTTTTGGCAAGTCACTTAAATTCCACACCATTACCAAATATGGAAAATGATTCTGTGCTCATATTTCTAAGCAATTTTCAGCCCTGTCATAAATATAAAGGGAAGGGTAAACTCCTTTGAAATCCCTCCTGGCCAGGGGAAAGCTCCTCTCACCTGTAAAGGGTTAAGAAGCTAAAGGTAACCTCACTGGCACCTGACCAAAATGACCAATGAGGAGACAAGATACTTTCAAAAGCTGGGAGGAGGGAGAGAAACAAAGGGTCTGTGGGTCTGTCTATATGCTGGTCTTTGTCGGGGATAGACCAGGAATGGAATCTTAGAACTTTTAGTAAGTAATCTAGCTAGGTATGTGTTAGATTATGATTTCTTTAAATGGCTGAGAAAAGAATTGTGCTGAATAGAATAACTATTTCTGTCTGTGTATCTTTTTTGTAACTTAAGGTTTTGCCTAGAGGGGTTCTCTATGTTTTTGAATCTAATTACCCTGTAAGATATCTACCATCCTGATTTTACAGGGGGGATTTCTTCATTTCTATTTACTTCTATTTTTATTAAAAGTCTTCTTGTAAGAAACTGAATGCTTTTTCATTGTTCTCAGATCCAAGGGTTTGGGTCTATGGTCACCTATGCAAATTGGAGAGGCTTTTTATCCAACATTTCCCAGGAAAGGGGGGGGTGCAAGTGTTGGGAGGATTGTTCATTGTTCTTAAGATCCAAGGGTCTGTAGTCACCTAGGCAAATTGGTGAGGCTTTTTACCAAACCTTGTCCAGGAAGTGGGGTGCAAGGTTTTGGGAAGTATTTTGGGGGGAAGGACGTGTCCAAACAGCTCTTCCCCAGTAACCAGTATTAGTTTGGTGGTGGTAGCGGCCAGTCCAAGGACAACGGGTGGAATATTTTGTACCTTGGGGAAGTTTTGACCTAAGCTGGTAAAGATAAGCTTAGGAGGTTTTTTATGCAGGTCCCCACATCTGTACCCTAGAGTTCAGAGTGGGGGAGGTACATTGATAAGCCCAAATCAGGTTTCTAAGCCAAAGTTATAAGAGGGGTGGAAACAGTGATTTCTAATGAGAGCTTGTTGCAACAGATAATGAGAATCATCATGATTCATGTCAAATATCTACTCAAACAAAATTAACATACAGATAAATATGCTACAGACTTTAGTGGCTATCTATATGTTTGCATTGCAGCATGAAGAAATCTGCACTGCAATTTGCCAGGCATGTGAACATAATTGATTTTCCAGGGCTGTCAGCATAGCACTTTCCATGGGCACCAACATCATATTCAAATGCACATTTAAGAAATTAATGATGACATTTAAAATAAAAACATGTTTTAAATTAACTAGACTAATTTTCTTGGAGGTATGAAGGAATAGTATCACTCTCTTCGTGAGACATTTGACTGGGTCCCCAGCCATTTGCCAACATTGTATCCTGAAATTTAACATGTCAAATCAAAACTCCATGAATTCTTTTTTTAAAACATGCACATTGACTATTTACCTACTACATACTACATGCAGAAATCAGATTTAATAAATACGTTCAGATAGCAACGCAGATTGTTACAAAACCAAGACAATTTAGATTTAAAGCTAAGAATGTATTACTTCATATACCACTGTACACTGGACTGTACATATTCCATTACTATTAATAGTACGGTATGCCTATTTGCCCACACTAACCAATATAAGATGTACCTGGATCTTTCCTGGAACCTAAAGTCAGAAAAACAGTCTTACACCTTAGACATGCAGGTTGTTCATACAAACTCACAGGCATATTATTGATATAATACAATTAAAGCAAATTTGTCTTTACAAAAACATAATACCTACTGTGTTCGAGTAGAGAAATGAATGCCAACCAGCAATCTAAAAGCAATAAACAATAAACTTAAATTATAGTAAAAGTCAATTAGTATGCCAATTAGTTTATATTGCAAGCAACTTGCACGAAAAGTCTTATTTTTCACCATCGTACAAGGTGTCAAGGAATGAACTATCATTTAGGATTCACTAATAATTATAAAGGGGAGTTTGACAGATTATGATGTGACTCCATAAAGTAGTAACGTAAAATAGCTAACTGCCAAATGGTAAAAGCTTTTATACTTCAGTAGCTTTAAAAAGGGTACACATGGTATTAGAGACTCACTTTGTAGTAAGACAAATAAATCTGGGAATGCATATGCTTTGTGTCAGTTTCATGTGGTTCCTAAACAAGATTTTTTACTGGAAATGTTTTCAATGCAAAAAGATAACAACATGGAGAAAAACACATCATTCATCAAGTACAACACACAAAAGCAAGACCTCACTTTATTCTTGGGGGGATAAGCTCAAAAAAGGTAGTAATCCACTCAAATCAGTGGAGTTCACTACCCTCACAATAAAAAGATACTGTGAAAGAAAACAAATACTTTCAAACAACATTATACCACTATTACATATTGTATATTAGAATTGGATCATTACAGAGAAGGGCAACAGAAATCATTAGGGGTATGGAACTGTCTCCATATGAGGAGAGACTAAAAAGACTGGTTTCAGAGTAGCAGCCGTGTTAGTCTATATTCGCAAAAAGAAAAGGAGTACTTGTGGCACCTTAGAGACTAACCAATTTATTATTATTATTTATTTTAAAAGACAGACTATTCAGTTTAGAAAAGGGACAACTAAGCGGGCGGTCTATAAAAATCATGAATGGTATGGAGAAAAAGTGTTATTTACCCCTTCACATTACACAAGAACCAGAGGTCACTCAATGAAATGAATAGGGGGCTGGTTTAAAACAAACAAAAAGGAAGTACTTGTTCACATGACACACAGTCAGTGGATCTTGTTGCCAGAAAATGTGTAGGCCAAAAGTGTAAATGGTTTCAAAAAAGAATCATCAATGGGTATTAGCCAAGATGGTCAGGGATGCAACCCCACGCTCTGGGTATCCCTAAGCCTCTAACTGACAGAAGCTGGGAGTAGACTATAGGGAATGGATCACTCAATAACTGCCCTGTTCTGTTAATTCCTCTGAAGCACCTGGCATTGGCCACTGTTGGAAGACAGAATACTGAGCTAGATGGAGCATTGGTCTGAACCAGTATGTCCATTCTTATGTTCTTATTGTACATTTCAAGAGACAGTGCATTCCAGGCCAGTACGAAAGGCAAGTTCTGATTTGTGTTTCATGTTCCTGGCTCAGAAACTAGAGGCTGAGGTTTTCAATGCCACCAAAAGGATTTGGATGCTCAATTACTGTTAATTGTAAAGGAATTGGGCAGCTACATTCCTTTGTCAATATTAGAAATCTCTGCCTAATTGTTCTGTGAAGTCTGCTTCCCCTAGGATTAACTAGCCTTAGAATTTGTTTGTTCTCCTATCCTTGCACACAGACAGATTGAATTACTCCGCCAATGGTTGGCTGAAGTCTTCATTTGGCTCTCTCAAATAAAGTCTCTGTGGAGAGGCTGGCCGGACACTCACAGTCCCCAGTTAGTGTTTTCCGTTTTGTGTCTGGACTCCCTGCGTGTGTTTGTCTGACCTGCATATCACCCTGGCTGAGAAACTGGTACCTTTATTTTCTCTAGACAGCAGTTTTACCTAGAGAACTAATGGAAAGCCTTCTTCCAGCTGAGACTGTTGTAACTATGCTATATTGTTTCATCTGGTAGTTGATCTCACTTAAAGTTTATATGAGAGCCAGATGTGATGTAAGTAGGCTGTTAACCTACTCTCTTCGGAGTCCAGCACATAAAGTCTTACCTTAACCTTTCTTCCTGCTAAGAAGATTTGGTATACCAGTTTCTATGCTCTTTAGTCTAATCCCCCTCTAAATGTGTGGACTTGTTCTGTAACCTAGACAAGATTTTTTTTCTTTGTAAAAAGTCACTCCCAGTCCCTTCTCTTCATCATGGAAACTGATGAGGTAAAATACAAATACAGTGAGGTAAAATGCAATGCAAAGGAAATGACTAAGCAGATAAAAGCAAGACAGTGCTTTGTATCTAGACTGCTTCTGCATCTAAAAAGGGCTGTCAAGAATTCTAGAAAATGACTGGCCACTGAAGCATTGGTGAGAGCATGATAGTCAATATGGAAAAAACACAAACATTTTTCACATAGTTGTCTAAATACACTGTCCATGCATTACAATCCAAGTGTGCAGGATTCCATACTGTTTTATTTTCATGTTGCCTTCACCATCATGGATTGCTCTGAGGAGGCTGGCAGTTTATATGTTTTAAAACAGTGGCCCCCAAACTGTGGGGTGCACCCCCTAGGGGTCTTAGAGGAATGTTTGGGGGGCACAGTGGGGCCCAGGCCAGCCCCTATGGGGTGGGGAGGGAGTGCTACCCAGCCCCACTCTGCCCCCAACTCAGCTTCTGGCCCCAGCCCCGATCACAGGCCCGCTTCTGGCCACAGGCCCTGGCCCCGACCATGAGCCCAGCTGCAGAGCTGGCCCTAGCCCTGCCTTTTGCCCTGCTCCCACCCCCAGTTCTACTCCTGACCTGCAGCTTTGGCCCCCTCCAAGCCCTGGCTCCCCATCACAGCTCCTGGGGGGGGCACAGAAGTTTGGGGACCATGTTTTTAAAAGCTTTATTTGAGGTACAGCACTGGCTTTTAAAGCATCTCAAGGGCTGTGAGAACCCAACTGCAACCTGTACATTGTGGATTTACTCCTAACAGAATGCCCCGGGCTGATATATGATAGAAGGCAAGGGTGGTGCTGTCACCATGTATTCAAAATGTGTGTGTTATGCGATATTTTAACCCAGCAGCTGATGTGTTAAAATATAAACTAACATGTTGCAGTGTTCCTGTTTGTAAGTGTGACAGATATCACCAACCCCATGCAGTATCTTTTGGCCGGGGGGGAGGGGAGAGGGTGGGACACCATATTGTATTCCGTTTATGTATCATTGTGGGCCACAGATTGCATGCAACTCCAGGGGGAGGGTTACCATAGCTTCTGCAGGAACGAAAAAAGAGTGAGCAAAGATTAAGGTGAATCCCATAAATTGTAAAAACCTGCAGAGAGGTACCATCCCACTCCTAGAGAAGGCTCAAACTAGGTTTTCCAGAAACCAATAGACAAAGAAATGGATTTGGGCATAAAAAGACTGCATTTAAACTGACTTATGGCCTTCTTTCAGATCCAGAAAACAGGCAGACAGGACCTTTGCTCCAAGATAAGCCTCAACACTTGTGGAAGGGTTAGAAAGGCTTTGCCCACTAGAATCATAGAATATCAGGGTTGGAAGGGACCTTAGGAGATCATCTAGTCCAACCCCCTGCTCAAAGCAGGACCAATCCCCAATTTTTGCCCCAGATCCCTAAATGGCCCCCTCAAGGATTGTACTCACAACCCTGGGTTTAGCAGGCCAATGCTCAAACCACTGAGCTATCCCTTCCCACACCTATATATGGATGACCTCTGGTCAGCTTTTGCATGCACATAGGAACATTTATTGTTTTTATGTGTTTTTCTCACTAATGCTTTTACTTAGAAAGAACTGTGTAGTAACTTGGAACTGCTACCACTATACTATTTGTAGCCCTTGGAGAGAAAGCAATGCACGGGCCTTTAGGCAAAATTGGCTTGCTGGGAATATCAGAGTGTAAGGAAGGGAGCTATGCAGCCTTGAAACCCCAGTCAGGAAGGACAGACGTGTGTGTCTCAACCTAAAATACGTGATGTCTGGGAACTGGAAACCTTAAGTGGGTGTCATCAAGGGACAGCAGAGGGAGAGCACAGGTGCAGTTAACCTGGAGACTGTGACACTAAGTGTCTGCAAACAGACCACCAACGACACTGTCACAACTAGCGTGCTGGGCTGCACAGATGTCTACGTCTGAAGATTGCTTTTGAGCAAGCAGAGCAAGAGCTAGCTGAATGCTGGTCACAGTTTTCTTCTCAAAGCTTTCAAGGTTGTTTCATAATAGAAAGGTTATGTTAAGAAAATACAAATGTGTGCTTAACAATTCTTTAATGCATAAGAGCACACCAGCAGGATAGGCCTAATTTTCAAAGTTCAGCACATGTCCTAAGATATGTTCCACCAAACATGCTAATCTCTGCTTGGAGCTTACTCCGTAGTTCATCTGTCTGAAACGTCTTGAAATACTTCAAGGGTTGCCGCTGCATAGTCACTAAGGCCTAGATTTTTAAAGGTGTTTAGGTGTTGCTATGTTCAGTTTAGACCTAAATCAATTAGGTGTTCAACACTGAGCTCAGCAAGGCCTAAATACCTTTAAAAATCTGGGCCTAAATTCAAGGATTCATGGAAGAATCTGGGAAAGCTTTTCTGGAATGAAAGGATGCTTGCAGCTGTGGGTACGGGATATACCAGGGCTAAGGGAACATTTTTAGCTGTGGCAATCATCTAATAGATCTGTAGGCACAACTCTGGGCATAAGTTAGCAAGGACAGCGACAGGTATATCCCCACTGAAAATTTCAGTTTGGGGAAGGCAACGTGCCCCCCACCTCCATGACTTGTATGCCCCTACTGGAGGAAAGGAAGAGAGGCTACAGAGAGAACTCTCTGCTAGCTAAAGAACACCTTTTTATCCCAGTCTAGACATACCCTATGAATGTCATTGTCCCCCAACAAGATGTCGAAGAGGACAAAACTAGGCAAAATGAACAAACATAACAGTGTCATGTGGCATTTTTTATATTTTAAGTAGATCAGAGAATACTAGTGTGCAGCAGCGTTGGGCCCAAGGCTCGTTACAAAATAAAAGTGACTAGGCACGAACAGTAATAAACAGCCATTGTTTTCTTTCACACCTGTAACACTTGTGTACAGTTAAACAGTACTGAAATGAAATGTGAAAAAATGAGTTGTTTTCCTAGTAAATATTTTGGATATGGTACATTTCTAATACTATAAGTTATTACTTATTTCTCTGACTGAAGAAAGCATAAATTATAATAAAGTGTAAAGGTTCTTGATTTTTTTTTAAAAGATAAAAAAACTAAAATTTTTGATCAAGATGATTGCTTAAAGTCCTTTGTATTTAAACACTTGATGTTGCTTTATGTTCTAACCTCACAAAAGTTTTGCAACTATAAAAGAAATCTTAAACAATGAAGTGTATTTTAGCATAATTTACTAACATTTTAATACAGAAAGTTATTTAAATAATTAAGGACATAATTAAGCCCCATCAACATACTGAACTGTTTATTTTTCAGATTAAAACTTCATAAGGATTCTTGTGCTTTCATCTTTATTAGACAATGTATTTGTTTTGTATTTTCATGGACATCTAATTAATGTTATCTGTTTAAAAATGAATAATTCTCCCTTTTGTCTGTCATGACTATATACTAATACATAGTACTATAGTTACTATGGCACTCCCTGGAGCACTCCCACATTCAGTGAGGAGAGGAGCGATACCACAGGAGTAAAAAGAAAAGGAGGACTTGTGGCACCTTAGAGACTAACCAATTTATTTGAGCATAAGCTTTCGTGAGCTACAGCTCACTTCATCGGATGCATAGATGAAGTGAGCTGTAGCTCACAAAAGCTTATGCTCAAATAAATTGGTTAGTCTCTAAGGTGCCACAAGTACTCCTTTTCTTTTTGCGAATACAGACTAACACGGCTGTTACTCTGAAACCACAGGAGTAGTGGTACCAGAAGTCTTTACACCAGTACCCATTATGCACAATGCTTCCTCAGTACCGGTGGAGTGCCCTTTGCAAAGGGGTAGCCCAGTATTCCTCCCAGCCAGGCAAAAATCCAAACCCTCTTTTGATTGATAAACAGTAAATGTACACGTTCTCTCTTGCTACTGAGATCGGATGAGACGCTGAACAGAATGTTATTGCACTAAGACTAAAACAGTCACTTTACTATAGCTTCTCCTGGTGCATCCTACCTTCCCTTGGCAGAGCTCTCTCTTCTGTACAGATCTCTTACACATCTTCATTTACCATGAACTCTCTTTAGATTGGGCTTCCCTTACTGTCAGACAGCTATCCAAACAAAGGGGAAGAGTCCCCTAGTCATGTTGAAAGCTCAAGTCATCTCCCAACACCCTCACTTAACTTTTGTGCTTCACTCCTTCTCTTTGTTTCCCAGGTCAGCATTATCTGTTCCCACATACTGTCTTACTTCCCATTGTGGTGTCGCTGGTCTATTAGATGAGACCCAGTCACAGGGTCTGCTCTCCACTAGTGCACCTCCTCTAATTCACTCTGGGGATTAGCAGATTCCAGGACCAATGCCTCCTTCCTGCGTCTTGCCACATGCCCTGCCTTTTCTTCCTGGCCCTCAGTGGTGCAAGATGCTCAGTTTGTGAATTAGACCTCCAGACAAATCACATGCATCCTCCCCTCTGGGTATCAAAGTCTATTCTTACACACTGGAACAGGCAGTCTTCCCATTCACTGTCCACCCAGTACCTCTTCCCCAGTGGCTGGTAGGAAAATCTAGACTCACCCTCTACTCTGGGTTCCAGCTCAGGGACCCTCGAATCAGCAGCCAAACTCTGTTCCATTTCAGACCTTACTGCCTTTTCCCTGAGCCTTTGCTAACCTTCTGGCTCCTCTTCTTTAGGTTTACTAGTCCCAAAACTCCCTTCTTCTAGAGAGGAAAAGTATATTTCTTTGGCTCTGTAACCCTCAGATACACAGGATACTTCTCTGCTGCTAACTTCCTGTCTTTATATACCCAGCCCAGCTTATTCCTCCTCAACTGGACTCCCTCAGTTTTCAATCAGAGGATTACTTAAACCACCTAATTCCCCTCAGCTGTGGCCCATCTGGTTAATTGGCCTCCTTTTTAGATACATTAACTCCTTCAGGGCAAGTGTGGGGTGAACACCCCATCACAGAGCTAGAATAAATAGCTCTCCTTAATAGTCCAGTTTAGAAATACACCTTCAATTTTAACTTTCCTTTTGAACAAAACACTCAGCTTAATATTATTTTAAACATGCATCTAGGATGTGGATGTCACCATCTGCCACATAAACAAACCCCAATACTGAAATATATGGCCTTATTCCTCCCTGGCCCTACACCATCATACTTAGCACCCACTTGTGAGAGTAGGTAGATTCTCATTACAGTTAAGAGAAACAGAAGAGCAATTGTGTGAATCTAGCCAATGATAGTTGAATGTTCTCCCACTTTACCAAAAGTAGCACTGAGACTAATATTAAAAACAACAATGTGTTTTCTGTCATGATAAAGCCTAAGGTATTGGCTGAAATACAAAAATAATGCAGAATTGTTTCACTGCTAGACTGAAAATCATGCTGCTGACAGCAGTTCAGTTTTCTGAGTTATTGCATTAAGATCCTGTAAATCTACTTGTAACACTGCATAAGAATGATCCATGGATTAAAAATCAATGAGTAGCTTTATATAACACAGAAGAATAAAGTAAAATAGTAACCTGAAACTTCAGATGTATGAGGAACATAATCTGCAAGGCAAAAAACAGAGACAAGATCCACATGAGCAGTTAATCAAAGGGTACTGTAAAGCCTGGTCTAAAATATGGAAATTGCTTTACAAGTCTATGTAAAAGAGGCCAAATCCTCAGCTAGAAAAATTGGGTCAAATGAAGTCACTGAAAGAGCTTCCATTTTCATCAGCTGGGGATCTCACCCAAGGTTTGTAAAATGAATGGACTACACTATATTCCTTTATTTTTTTTGCTAGCAGTCTGGAGAGGTAATTAGTATACAGCTGCATCCCCAAGAGTGTTGTTTAATACAACTGTTTTTTTCCTTGCAGTGGTATGCAAAAGCACACACAGAGAGGCTAAGAGCCAGAGGGCCTGACACACTGTATTCATATACACCATGGCAAGTGGGAGTAAACGTTTCTGATTTGGTATACAAAGTGCAAAGCAGTGGAGAATGAGGCCCAGTAATCAGGATGTTTGAAATGAAGACAGTTTGTCAGGAAGTGGGAAATGAAAACTCAACCCCAAAACCATATATAGTATTGAGATTTCTTAAGTCCCATAGCTAACTATGAATAGGAAAGCATATATCTGATAAATGAGAGAAGTGAAGAAGACAGAAAGGAAAATATGGTGAAATGTGAAACAGAGGAAGTGTGCAGACCATAACGTTCCAGCAATGCACATAAAAAATAAACAGCACACTTGGAATTGCTCCTAAGGCTAGGGAACACTCAGAAAACAGTTTTTCAGACAGAAAAACCACCCTAAAGGAGGGACTAAAAGAGAGTAAAGTTGGAACAAACTGAAGCCTGATCTACACCTAAGACGTGGATGAATCTACCTACATCTGTCAGGGCTGTGCAAAGTTAAGATGACCTAAGCCCTGGTGTGAACACCACTAGGTTTCTTCTGTCAACCTCGCTATCCCCCTCAGAGAGGTGGATTTACTACAGCGATGGAAAAGCCCCTTACACTGCTGTAGTGTCTACATTTCAGTGCTATAGCAGCGTTGCTGTAGTGTAGACATACCCCGAGAAACACTGTAACCATTTCAGGCAAGCAATTCCATGCCTAAGCAGGAATTTGTTATCTTGTAATTAAAGTGCATGTGTAGCGAATACTGTAAATACAGTGGTAAGGTTATATAGTTGTCTGTGGAAAACCTTGTGGATATCCAATAGGTAAAAGCAGATAGTAACCACCCACTTTGAGCCTGATTTTCATGGTGCTGAGCGCTGACCTGGTGATTTCAGTTACCCCTCTGAAAATCAAGCCCCTGGGGATTCAAAGTGTTCGGAAACAGATTGAAGACTCCTTTGTACAAGACCATGTCAAAGATGTACTTTACTGTGTGGGTGTTCTACCTTTAATCAAAAATTAAGCCTGGCATTTTCAAAGGGACTAAAAGGAGTCAGGGATCCCCACTCCCATTGAATTTCATTCAGATTTTGGGATCTTAATTCCCTTAGCTTTCTTTGAAAATCCCAGCCTAAGGGCTTGTCTATGCATGGACTTGTTCCTGATTGTCCACACATGGAGTTATTCTTATTCTGGAATAAGAGTGCTTTGTTCCTTAACCGACTTGGAAAATTTGAAATGTTTTCCTCTTTGTTGTAACCAGTCCTGCTGCTGTGTTTGGCTACATTTGAGGATAACTTGCTCTTGGGAACATGCTGGGACTATACAGTATGTCAGTTTTTTAATAACATTTTTAAAAGGAGACTCATCTCCTTGACCATTTAAAGAGAGCTTTATCTTCCTTTCCAGACAGGCTTTTTGATTGAGTAATTTAATACAAACTTTCCAGAGCATGAGCAATACAGGTTGTGTTCCAATCAAAGGGACCTTTACACTTAAAAATGTATCTTTTTTGAAGCTGATTGACCTTTAAGAAAATGTGTATCCTGTTTTCCATGTCTTATTTTTTTTTCCTCTCTTTTCAAGCACACAGCTTCCTGAAAGGGATTTATACAGATCACATTTAGCAAAACTGTGAAAAGCAAGTGCTTAAACAATACAGGCTTAAACCACATTGATATACAAACTACAAGAGTTACAGGGAGACTCAAGATCTGGAATTTTAGGCAAAAATCACATTGGCTCCATTGGATAATTTGCATAGAGTAAAGCAAACAAAATTTGGCTCATTCATTAGAACACTTTCCCCCCAGAATATTAGAGGTGTGTTGTACCAATACCATTTTTTTTGCAGAACATATAATAATAAACTGCAAATAAATGATACAGTATTTTTCTATAAAAATCTAGGCTGTTATTTTCAAAGGAGCCTAAAGGGAATTTGATGCCAAATCCCATTAACTTCTTTAGGCTCCTTTGAAAATGAAAACCCCAACCTTAATTAGTATGAGCCAAACATCCAACTAGAATTATTGTGAAAAATAATAATGCATTGAATTAACTAATTTTTGATCTAAATAAAACCATTATTTGCAACAGGCCCAGGTCATTGCTAAACTCTCTTTTTTCACTTTGAGAATTGATAGCCACACCAGCTACACAAGCACTTTAAATTCAGTGTCATAGCACATTCTTTTATTGTAATCTTACATTAGCTTCCACTGGTAGCCAGGAATGCAACATAATGATGTGGAAACAAAATTTCAAGGTGTTAAGTTGATCCAATGCAGCTTTTGTTATATTGCCCAATAAGACCCCACTTTTTCAGTAGCCCCTTCAACTATATGGCCTAGAACTGATATTAAAAGCTTATAGTTAGAACCATATCAGGTCTCTATTTACTTAGGCCCAGGTTCTCAAAGGTATTTAGGTGCCTTATTCCCACTCGCCAGCTGGGCACTTGAAAAGGAAGGAAAAACAGAAGACCGACACATATTTTTTAAAAGTATGTGTGATTCCCAGCTCAGGTAGACTTACAGTCCGTTAGCTCTGTTCAAGCTCGAGCACTCAAAACAGCAGTATGAGCGCAGAAGTGTGGAAGGCTTTTCAGGCTAGCCACGAGAGAATATACCCATGGAGCTCGACAGGATTGCACTCAGGTGGCTAGCCTAAGCTACCACCCATGCAGCTGGGGCCAGACTGGTATTTTTAGCATGCTAGCTTGAAGAGAGCTAGTGTGTTCATGTTTACCTGAGCTGGGAAACATCTCTCTCTGCTGCAGTGTAGACATACTCTTAAAGATCAATCTGCTGCAAAAAAGATACATCTTTAAGTGTAAAGGGCCCTTTGATCTGAATGCAACTGGTACTGTCCATTAAGGCACTTAAATCCATCTAAGGATCTGGGCCTTAGTTCCCTCAATGTATAGAGAACAGCTTTTCTGTGGCACTCTTTTTCTTCTCGGGATAGCCAGGAGCTGTTGCCAGGTGACAGAGTTGTTTTTCAGTATCCAGTAGGTACCTGAAGCTGCAGTACTTTTGTGGGCAAATCCTACGGTAACTTCATTGGGCCCTAGCTGGAATCCCATTTGAACTCCTTTCTTAAAGAGACATCGCACACTTAGCTAATTGTTACAGTTTACAAAATATCAGAGGGGTAACAATGTATCCACAAAAACAATGGGGAGTCTGGTGGCACCTTAAAGACTAACAGATTTATTTGGGCCTAAGCTTTTGTGGGTAAAACACCCTCTTCTTCATGCATCTGAAGAAGTAGGTTTTTTACCGACAAAAGCTTACACCCAAATAAAATCTGTTAGTCTTTAAGGTGCCACCGGACTCCTCATTGTTTTTTTAGTTTACAAAATATAAGGTAGCATGTTTTGTCTCTAATACACTAGATGCAACTCTTTACATTTCTGCAGCTGTACACCCTAAATCTCGACACAACCCAGTAATATATCTTAGGTAGAAATATGACCCAATAAAAGTAGAGTATTATGAACACTAAAGCTCTTTTATATCTAAGTCAAAGTATGAGGCTTTTTACTGGAGTATTTTACTCAGTATTTATGGAACAGAAAGTGACTAGAGAACAACTATTTCTGTGTGCAGATTCAATAATTGTTTGTTTTAATGTATGCACAAAGTTGCACTCCACCCAAACCATATCATAGAAGTGAGAGATCTCTTTCAAAACAGTACTAACAAAATACAATGTAATTTTGCAATGTATATGAATAACAATGCTATGTTCACCAGTTTATTCTAGCTGCCTTAGAATACTATTCCAATTAATCAAAGGCAATCTAAGAGATTTTGTACAAAAAGGCTGTAACCAGCATCAATAGCTATTTCATATTGTATCTAGTAGTCATTTATAATGAATGAGTATTCATGACTTTTTGCAGAAGGGTTTGCATCTGTCAAAACAAATACCTATCAAAGTTGTGGTGTCACTTCTGTAACTTTTTAATAGCTATTTTGGAAACAGCTGGCTCGCTAGCACTTTTATTATTAATTAAATTATGGGCATATTTGAGGATTAACTTCATCCAGGTCTGATGGCGCCCCTGCCAACACTTATTTGCACTGCATCACCCCTTGCTTTCCAGGACTTGTCCCTTTAGCCAGGTCACTAGGTAGTTCTCCCTTTCCAGGGTAACAAAGTCCCACCAAACAAGCTATCCAGATGCTACCTCAGAGTCTTCTGTTCCACATCTCCAGGTCCTGTACTACTTTCTCAGTAGCTAGTAGGAGAATTAGGGACCTCTTGCTCCTCTGGATTCCAGCCCAGGGACCCTATGACTAACAACCTAGATCTGCTCAATCTCAGACCATGTTGCTGTTTCCTTGGGCTCTTTCCTACCTCACCTCTCTATCTCCTTGCTTGTTTCTAGTTTACCATCAGAGCTTTCTGTATGGCTATTTCACCCTTCTCAGTCTCTTGCTAGACTCCATAGTCCAGAGACAGGACCACAGTGCTTACTCTCACCTTTGTTCCTAGCCAGCTCCCTTTCCCTCTAGGAATAACTACAGACTTCTTCCCTAAAGCCTCCTTCTTGGCTTCATCCCTTTATATCGGCCCCACCTGCTTCTTCCCAGCTGAACTTCATATTCCGTTAGGCTTCACTAAGCCCTGGCTCTCCTCCAGGTGCTACATATAAGGTTAATTGACCTAACTGATCTACTCTGCTTTACAAACCCCCATAACAGAAAGATTTTGAAAACAATTGGAAAGTGATTAAAGAGCAACAAAAAATGATCAAGGACCTGGAAGAGATGATTTATGAGAACACAATTTTTAAAAAGCTAAATATGCATATCTTGTCTAAGAGACAGCTAGGGGATCTGATGACAGTCTGCAAGTATCTGAAAGTTGTAAGAAACAACAGCCAAATTTATCTCTGTCATAACTCCACTCATAACAATGGAATAGCACAGGAAATGAATTTGACCTTAAGGATTAGAATTTTTTAATATGGTACACAGGTGTATAAACAGTGCATTGGAAAGGAGAGACTGGATAATTCAATAGGTCTTTTTCATCTCTAATTCGTTGGGCCTTTGAAACAACTGAATATGGTGGTTTATTTAGGTGTGACAACTATTGTTCAATCTCATTAAATATGCTTAACAATTAACTGGTATCCGTAACAGCAGCCTCCAACTGATGTAATTGGGAGTTATACCTGTGTAGCTGACGACAGAATTGGGCCCACAATATACAATAAATTCTTTATATCTTTGCTAAACCAATTAATTTAGTTGCATAATTTAGTACATATTAAATAATTATTAGGAGCATATTTACTGAAATTCAATTGTTTGACATATATCTTCATAAAAATTGTTGCACTTCAATAAATATTCACAGTCACCAGTGTGTATTTAATTAACATATAATAACTCTCTCATTAAATCTAAGTTAAATACTTTTGGGGGATATTTCATTTAAAGTGCAACTGGAAATTTCTCTTTGGAAGATTACATAATTAACCTTATTTTTGGCTCCTGACCAAAGACAGGGCACTTGACGGCTAATGCTGAATTGTCCTTTCCCTGAACATGTGTCTACACTTTGATAAAAATCTAGCCAAAGGGTTTGAGAACAAAACAAGAAAGAATAAAATGAATGTATTATTTAGCTCATCTGTGATTCCAAAATAGTTTATTTGGAAGCCTTAAAAGCCTTGAAAAAAATGACAGAAGAGTACAATTTGCAATAAGTAACAAAGTTATGGACCATTTTAATTTACATCAAATAGCAAGTTAAATTGCTGATAAAAAGTGATGACATCTTTCAAAAAGTTTTAAACCACCCAGTCACTCTTAATTTTTCATTCATGCTTTACCTTCCCCTCTTTTCTATTAACCCCCTTGCCAGAATAGAACTATTAGTAAAGTGCACTATTTCCTTTTGGCTTACATGCTAAAGTACATGAATGGGCTTAAAGTTACTCACACTCACCTTTATACTTAACTTATGTGAGGCTCCAATCTTCTCTTTTCCCTACGAATCTTCTACAGTTGAGTAATCCATAGAATAGTCTGTGGTATGGGCCCAAGATTGTACATATGTAAAAGACTAAGTTTCACATACTAATAACACCACCATTGAAATGTGTATCCAATTGTCTAAATTGGGACAAGTCTGTGCCTAGACAAGTCAGGAGGCCCATCTACAAGGTTTGTGTGTGTATGAGAGAGAGAGAGAGAGAGAGAAAAAAAAGCCTTAGACTTGAGGTATAGTGAAGATCTAGAGATTTGGCCTGACCATGATCTCACTTACCCACCATTTTATACTGATGTGACTTCAATGCTATTACTCCGTATCTGAACCTGAGAAAGTAAAATTAGAATCAGGCCCAAGATAAAGCTGAACCAGATCAGTTCTAACTTACATAAGAGAATTGATCCTGTCATGAAGGAAATAAGACATAAAAGAAATGGATTTAATGCAGCCAGCAGTAAATTTGGTCACCAATGTATAGAAAGGATGTAAAGAAACTGGATAGGATCCAGAGGCAAGCGACAAAGATGATCAGAGGGATGGCATGCAAGCCATACGAGCAGAGGCTGAAGGAACTGGGTATGTTTAGTTTGGAAAAGAGGAGATTAAGGGCGAATATGATCTCAATTCCCTCTAAGCTGTGCAGCCGCATGGGGCTTGGTGCGCAGCCACCGGGGCTTGGAGCAGAGAGAGGATGGGGAGGTGGATGGGGAGAGGAGCAAACTGGGGCATGCAGGGCTCCCACAGCGAGAGGTGCCTCTCCCCCAACCCCGGCCCCAGAGCTCCTGCCAGCAGGGAGAGGTGCCTCTCCCCCTGGCCCTGGAGCTGCTGCCGACAGGAAGAGGCGCCTCTCCCTCGGAGCTGCTGCTGGCGGGGAGAGGTGCCTCTCCCCTGGCCCCAACCCCGGGGCTACTGTGGTAAGAGCGGGCTGGGGGGAGTCTTCTCTCCCTGCGGCAGCCCCAGGAAAACCTGCACCCCAAACCCCTCATTCCTGGCACCACCCCAGAGCCTGCATTCCCAGCCAGAGCCCTCACCCCCATTCACCCCAACCCTCTGCCCCAGCCCTGAGCCCCCTGCCACACTCTGAACCCCTCGGCCCCACCCCTGCCACACATCACCTCCATATTGGTGCATACAACAAAATTCATTCCGCACATGGATGTAAAAAATTAGAGGGAACATTGAATATGATAGAGGTCTTCAGATAAGGACAAAAGAACAGCCATACTGGGTCAGACCAAAGGTCCATCTAGCCCAGCATCCTGTCTTCTGACAGTGGCCAATGCCAGGTGCCCCAGAGGGAATGAACAGAACAGGTAATCCTCAAGTGTTCCATCCCCTGTTGCCCATTCTCAGCTTCTGGCAAACAGAGGCTAGAGACACCATCCCTGCCCATCCTGGCTAATAGCCATTGATGGACCTATACTCCATGAATTTATCTAGTTCTTATTTGAACCTTGTTAAACCTTCGCCTTCACAACATCCTCTGGCAAAGAGTTCCACAGGTTGACTGTGCATTGTGCAAAGAAATACTACCTTTTTGTTTATTTTAAACCTGTTGCCTATTAATTTCATTTGGTGATCCCTAGTTCTTGTGTTATGAGAAGGAGTAAATAACAGTTCCTTATTTACTTTCTCCATACCCGTCATGATTTTATAAACCTCTAAACCTTAGTCAACTCTTTTCCAAGCCGAAAAGCCTCAGTCTTATTAATCTCTCCTTATATGGAAGCTGTTCCATACCCCGAATCATTTTTTTGCCCTTTTCTGAGCCTTTTCCAATTCCAATATATCTTTTCTGAGGTGGGGTGACCACATCTGCAGGTAGTATTCAAGGTGTGAGCGTACCATGGATTTATAGAGGCAATATGACATTTTCTGTTTTATTATCTATCCCTTTCTTAATGAAGCCCAACATTCTGTTAGCTTTTTTCACTGCTGCTGCACATTGAGTGGCTGTCTTCAGAGAACTAACCATGATGACTCCATGATCTCTTTCTTGAGTGGTAACAGCTATTTTAGACCCCATCATTTTATGGGGTCTAAAGATACTTGAAAGACTGCCATAGAAAAGATGGTGAAAAGTTGTTCTCTTTTCCCACAGAGGCAGGACAGAGGCAATGGGTGCAAACTGCAGCATAGCAGATTTAGACTAAATCCCAGGAAAAACTTCCTAACTGTACGAACAGTAGGACAACGGAACAGACTGCCTAGGTATGTTGTGGAAGCTCAATCACTGGTGGTTTTCAAAAGGAGGCTGGATATTCTTCTGTCTTGGATGGTTTAGACACAACAAATGCTGCATGTTGGCAGGGGGTTAGACTAGATGACCCTTGTGGTCCCTTCTAAATCTGTGGTTCTGTGTTTCTATGATTCTATTAAACTAATCCCGCTTCAGTATTTGGATCCAGTGTGGTGAGACTATCCAGTTTAACCAAGGGGGGGGGGAGGCACTGAGCCCTACCCAACAGCCCCTAGTCAGGGATTCAGCCTGAGCTAGGCTCCTTTGTTCCCACCCCTCATGTGGGGAACAAGAGTTCCCAGAGTGATTCAGTTGACATCAGACTTAAAACCAGTTTTCTCCCAGTAGCCTTCGGAGCCCTGTACTTGGGATTGCCCCAGGATCTGGTCACCCACTTACTCCATCTAGATACCCTGGAGTCCGGCAGCAAGTTGTTTCAAAGGGGGTTGGATGAGGGTGGAGGAGGGTTGGAAGGGGGTATTTTTATTACAAACAATTATTCCTTTTCATTTTAAATATCCTAACTAACCAGCCAGACCTCTGTGTGGTTGAAAGTAAGGTAAAAAAAGAAAGGAAGGTAAAAAAAAAAAATCCAACTTGACACAAACCAATCTTCTCCAGTGGGAAAATCCCTTGCCAAAAAAACATTTTGGTTTGGCTCACAGCATACCTGGAGGTCCAACCAGGCAACTACACAGCAAAGGTGAGGTGGGGTGGGGTGGGGTGGATGGGTGCGGGGGCAAATAGTGGTCCACTCTTGAGAGGGACCTTCTATGACCCCACTGCCTCAGTTTAGCTAATAGCCCCTCCTAGCTCCTTCTCCTCCACATGCATTGCTCATTCCCACAAAGACAGGATAGGAGGGGCGATGGATATATATGCAGGTGGTACCTCCTTTCCCAGACCCCTCCTAAGATGGGCAGGGCATTTTTGTTGTATTCTTATTTCTCCCATCAAGAAACTGACACGTTCTTTCTTTTGGAAAGGCCTAAAGCCATTTTTGTGTGATGTATCTCAAAAATCTAGCTTGATTGCTCTATAGATAATGGCAAAAAAGTTTCTTTTTGGGGAGCCTCAAGTGGGGGGAGATAATCTTAGTGCCTGATTTTGCCAGTACTTACTATTGGGCATAACATCTCTTGATCCCATTGACGTCCCTTAGTAGGCACTATACCCAGTTATAAATGTTTTTCAGTATCTAACTCTTAGCTTTTCTGTTTTGCTACCTATCACTGTTTTTTTCATCAAACAGGAGACCAAAAAAACTTTCTTCAGGCAGTTACCTCTCAAATGTCCCTAATTTCAAAGGACATCTCTTATTTTAGTTCCAAAATTACCCACAATCTATACATATATGGTATCCTCCTCACTTTTACTGCTGAAATGATGTAGATTAGTAATACAGATTCATGAAAGTGAGGCAATAGACTTATTTACACTAACCAACAAAACAGAGTATTTTAAGTTTTCTGCATGCATAATTTTTGTGTCCCTCATTTGACTATTGTAACACATTGCTTCTTCCATCTGGGCCTGGTAAGATTGACAGCTGTGTTCAAGGTATGTAGGTACATCTCCCTGTCTTCCCTTTAATACTTAGACCTATGCCTACATCATGTAGCTCCTCTAGTAAAGTAACAGTATGACTTTGAATTCAAAGTGATCACTCAGTGAAATGAGAAGTGTTTTAAACATAATTTCACTATGTTGTTTTTTTAAAAAATATCCCTTCCAAACATCATACTATGGTTTAGCAATGTATATATATGGTATATTTTATACTGTATTGCACAAAACTCCATAAGAACATAAAATAAAATTAATTTAAACTACATAACATGTATAAATGGAATATGGAAACTGTCTGTAATATTCAGGAAATAAGCTTCATAACTCACTAGAGGCTCTACTATTCATGAGTTATGTGTTCTTTCCACATCTTTCACAAATTGATTATATATTTTTGTTCTCTATTTACTATACTTTATCTTCCTCTGTGTGTGTGTGTGTGTGTGTACACAGGGTCACATATTTATACATATATTCATATATTTACATATGCAAATAATCACATACTAACAGTTTTTCATCCCTCTTGACTCCATGTGTTATCGCTTCACCAAACTAACAAATTAAAAACAACTTCCAATTTCTTTCACAAATACCTAGTGGCTAAATGTTACTAATGCATTTGTCGGAAAGGCACAAACTCAAACATTGCTCAGTTAGGGAAGAAGAATATACAAGGTTGATTGTTTACAATCAGTTTTTGTAATCTGTATTTTCTTCACGGAGCTGAAAGTTTATCTCATCGTAGAACAACAGTTATAATTTCACCACAACTATTCATCAGAACTGATATTTCAGAGCCAGACACAAACCATCACTTTTTGAGGCTACAAAGTAAGCAAGCTGTTGACTTTTTCCCCAATACACATTTTTTTTAAAAATGGCTGCCAGCAAGTTATGGGTTTATCTCATACATGTGAGAGTACTCCAATAAATCAGTTTTCCTGCAGTAGTCATGGAGTATGAGGCTTTTATAATCATGAAATAAGCCCCATAGCCCACTGCAGTTTTCAGAAGATTGAACATCACTGAGTATTATGCTCTTTGTATGGGTGTGTGGGTGTCTCATTTTTCAGGGGCTAGTGTTACATTTAGCTATGCTGTCAGCATGTATCTTGTACAACAGTAATGCTTTCTACAAGTGAAGAAACATCAGGGAGTTTTTTCAACTCATGCCATCTTCACTATGAAATAATGAAGTTCACTTCAGGTGTTTCAAGTCTCTAAATCACTTTTTCTTCTCTTTCCCTTTCAGGAATGTTAATCTTGCATAATCTGTTATAATACCGTGCTTTGAAATAGTTCTGTATTGCAAGAAGCACAAGAAAGTAATCTGAATGAAGTCTATGAAGGAGATTTATCTGAATTCTCTCTCAGAACAATTACTGCCATTAGATATACCAATACCTTTGTATTCTTACTATTGCAATATTCTTGAAGTAATGATTAGAAGGAGTTTCTTACTGGAAATAGATCTAAAACCAAGGTTTGATGACTTTCTCAACTAAACAGGTTTTGTGAGCTGTAAGCAAGGTAATGATGACACATATTAAGGTCAGTGTAATTATCAGCTTTCCATATTTGGGTAAGTATTACCCTGGGTCTCATAGACAAACCATGTACAACTCTTATTTTATTACTGTCATTCCTTGAAAATGGACTTTGCAGTTTTACATTGTGAACGTTTATGTCAGTTCCAAATGGGAATTTCATTTCTGCTTTAAAAATCCATCTTCTTCTACTTGATTTGGCTTTCTAAAACCAAAAGGTGCAGGCATGAAAAATAAAGAGAAATAAACCAAAGCAAATTTGGCTTTAAAGCTACAAATGTGCATGCTTAGAAATGCAGATTGTAAAATGGTATTTTATCCAAGAGAGAGGAGAATAGCAGACACAAGCTAGAATTCAAAAAGGAATTGTTGTGTCAGGTTTCCATTTACATTTCTGATACTCCTGCAATTATTAGATAGCTATTTGCTTTAATCTTTCCATATCAGCCACAAACTGCTTGTACACATTGTGTCATAATCACTGCGATAGGAACTTTATCCAAATGGCATTCAACTTCAAATTTTTATGCCCAAATTTTTGGATGATAACTATGTTTGAGGGTGATATAAGAATCTTATGTAAACAATGCTTTAGAACTATACATATATCTTGGCTGCACTAAATCAGCAAAAGTAGTGGTGTGCTCATTCAAAGACACACTTCAATGGAAAAATGTTTCAAAGCCAAAACTAACATGAACTACTCTGCCAAACAGGTCTTGTGAGCTGTGAATACATAGGAACGTGTTAACAAAAGACAAGGTCAGCAAAGTAAGCCGTACTTCATTAGGTCTTTGTTATAATACTATTCAGTATCAAGACATATTAAACTCTTTTCCCCCATGTAACAGAGCCCCTTCTGAATTGTGTGTCTTTGAAATTACTCGTTTTCCCTTCGAGCCATCTTGCGACATTCTTACAGTACATGCTGAAGACTCACTACAAATGAGCAGCTCTTTCAGAAGTCATTGGCTAACCTCATCCCATGAATAGATCACACACTAATGAAATATCCTCTTCCAAGTCACTCTTATATGGTGGACTGAATGTTCCAGGTCTAAAAAGTGTACAGTCTGGAGCAGTTCAGTGTGTGCAAGCCTGAGTCCATCAAGTTTGTCAACTTTCTGCCATCAGTCATGAATTCAAAGCTTCTGCCATTTTCACAAAGTAAAGTCATGATAAAACACTTTGTAAGCTACAAAGTGAAGGAAACAAATACTCCTCTTTTCTCAGTGGTGACAACTTGTCTCTCTATTTTTCATCCAAACAAGTAGAGCACTGTAAATCCCATCCAGCAGACACAGACTGGAAGAATTAATGAAAGATTTGCTTATGAGCTGTTTGAAGCAGATTAAATGTTGTGTTGACAATACACTTTGCAAATTATCTATCAACAGAAACATAGCTCCTCATCCTGATTTCAGTAGAAGCAGGCCCCAGAGAGGTGAGCTAAGCCAGTTTGGCTACCTCCAGACCCGAAGTTATCACCTAGATTATTTTCCCAAATTTAGTCCTTGAAATTAAGTCCTTATGTGTTTATACTGGAGCCTATGTGCAATTACCAGACTACTTCACCACAGCCAAGAAATGCTCATTTTTAGAGCTAATCAACAATGAATTTTCACAGTGAATCAGTGGTCAGTAGCATAGGATTTCCCTAACTGCAATACACAGGAGAAAATAACGTGCTCAGGGGCCCACAGTTCCTCTGAGATTAAAGAGTTCCTCATGTAGAAAAAGGATAGACTATCATCCTCTGAGACTGTTTGGCTAAAGACTAGAGATGAGCAGGAAGTGGCTTTTTCGTCCCTTGTAAATTTTTGAGATTTTAAAAAAAGCCTCCCTGCTGTACACTGGGATGAAACCAAGCCCTCTGAAAATTTGCTCAGAGAGAGACCACTCCCACCCCCCACATCCCAGAATAGCAAATACCCTGGTGGTTAGGGTACTCACCTGGAATGTGCAGGTCCAAGTTCCTTTTCTGACTCAGGCAAGGACTTGACTCTGGGTCTCTGTAAGACATTGCTGGGGATACCCAGAGCTGTGAATCACTATGTTACCTCTCTGCCTAAGTAAGAATGAGTTGTGCTGGTGATTAGACAATACGTCAACTCCCTGTCACACCAGCCTGTCTTTCTCACCAGCAAACTCCTTAAGGCTCTCTCAGCCCAAACCTTGCCTGACAAGTAGCAATCAATGAACTCCAGCCCCTGAGCTCATCAGAGATGTTTCTCAGCAATGCACAGACACTACCACTTTGCATGCACAGAAGACATTAAATTCGCTGCTCTGTTAAAGAGTCAGTACATCACAGCTTATTGCTTCAACTGGGGTAAATACACCCTTCCCTTCAGACATAGCACTGAATTGGTTTATAGTAAAAGTAAAAAGTTATTGACAAAAGAGAATGGATTAAGTGATACCAAATAAAAGAGATTAAGGTACAGATGGTTACAAGCAAATAATAGTGAAAACATGAATCTAAAAGTCTAAATCTAGCAAAACAGTTTATTTTACCCACAGTCTCCTTTCCAGCTTTTTGTAGGCCAGGGCCCATCCCGGAGATCAAATTGCTTGGTTTTTTGGTCTTCTCAGGTGAAAGATAAAGATGGAGTCTCTCTCTGTTCCTTTTGTCCCTAAAACAGTGGTTTCCAAACTTGTTCCGCCGCTTGTGCAGGGAAAGCGGCGGCCAGTACATCCCTTGGCCTGCGCTGCTTCCAGCAGCTCCAATTGGCTGGGAGCAGCGAACCGCGGCCACTGGGAGCCGTGACTGGCCGAACCTGAAGATGTGGCAGGTAAACAAACTGGCCCGGCCCACCAGGGGCTTTCCCTGCTTAAGCAGTGGAACAAGTTTGTGAACCACTGCCCTAAAGGGATAATGTTGTCTCACAAGTCAGGAAGGCCTCCTGGGGATTCAGTTTCTTGTGTCTCCCTAGAGTGCAGGAGCCATTATAATTCTCTGTCTCTTGAGTTCAGGCTCAGGATAACTCCCACTGGTTTAGCTCAAAGGCTTTGTTTACTGCTCATTTGTGAAATGAGGTAAACCTATATTGTAGGCTATCTAATCTAAAACATGTTCTAGTAACATCATACAGAAGGAATCCATGACCACATATAACCTTATCACATGCATTTTACAATTAATATATTAATATTAATAACCAGAATGTTATTAGCTTTCATATCATACCTCACAAGGCATATTTTGTACAAATATTATCGCAGTAGTGTGAAGGGAGTGAATACAGGGGTACCTAATGTCATAGTCTCCCAGATGAATGCCCAATCACTGGGATGTTGGCTATTCCAGGGTCGTTATGACAAGAAATTTCATCCTGGATCTGAGAAAGTTTGGTTGAAACTGATACATTTCCACAAAAGTTTTCAGTTTTGGCATTTTCCAATGAAAAACTGTTTTGTCAAAAAAATTCCCAACCAGCTCTTCTAAAGACCCACACGTACATTCATATTTCTTTCTTTCTTTCTCTTTACTTCTCCGTGTGTGCCTGCTTTCCCCCGCATGTTAACTGAAGGCAAAACTGTTTGTAAAACCCCTCTTGTATCTAGATTTCTCCTATAATACAAGTCTATTGCTAAAAATAAGAAGCATTCACTACTGTGTGGGCTTTGATTGTTGCATATTATACTAAACAAGATCATTCAACTCTTATCTGGTCTTCCTCCCAACTTCACAGTCTCCTCCCTCACTTGTTTGGTGTCTCAGCCTGCCATCGCTCATCATATGCAAAAGCTCATAAGCACTTCAGAGAAAGGACTGGTGCCGTTAGGGCCTTGATCCATGATTAGGACCTCTAGATAATATTGTGACATTTGGGGATGGTTTATATTATAGTCAGTTTATTGATTTCATGATGCACACAATCAGATCTCATTCAGCAAATCCTATGATCCTGTATTATAGATAAGAATAGTATTCTATTCAGATAGCAAATATTGACATTTCTGTGAGTAGTAGGTGGATGAAATTACCTAGATACCTTTGCAGTTCAGGTATTTTAATGCCCACCATTCGCTATGTCCAAATTATAGTCCCTATCCTTGAAGATGCTGAGTTGAAGTTACTCAGCACATTGTAAAATTGGTAGAGCCCTGCAAATCTGTGGACCATGTTTATGGATCGCAGATCAGATGTAGATACAAACTTTGTATCCATGCAGGGCTCTAAAAATTGGGTCCAGGGTGGCCCATGTTCTGTTTTCAGTTACACTGCTGTAAATATAGAGTACCTCCATTGATTTAAGTGGAGTTGCTCCAGGGTTGTTTTTTTTTGTTTGTTTGTTTTTGTTTTTGCAACAGGGTAATTGTAGAATGTAGCCATGTCTAGTTAAGAAATAGAAACCTTCAGATGGAAATACATATGTTTGCAGATGTGTTTATATGTACATTTTGTTCTAGCAAAGGAATGAGATTATGAGGCACAATTTTTCACAAATTTGACTAAGATACATTATTACAACCTGTCCTGTGAGTGACTAAAGCTTTGCTAATTAATGAGTGGATTAGTGTCCTGAGTAGAGCATGGTGGAAAGCGGATTCTCCATTTTGTGGGAAATTCTGCAACATAAAAAAAAATGTTGCAGGTCACTCAATGTTACATTTTGTTTTGATTTTGACCTTTACTTTTTTAATGTTTTTAAATTAAAAAATGAATTCCATTTCAAAAAGTCATTTTGAAACACAAATTCAAAAGTTTTCATTCTGAAAAGGTCAAAATGGAACATTTCAACATTACCAAAACGCTTGGTTTTGTTTTTTTCTAAACAAATGGTTTTGCTGAATGTGACACGTTTTTCATTGCAAAACCATTTTGACAAAAAATTTCCAATCCATTCTAATCCTGAGTTTATGGAACAGTCCAAAAGCCTTAAAATTCCTTCCACCCTGCAAGATGGTTTCTGTTGAATAATATGAGTTCATATGAAAAAGAATTTCCCTTCCTGCAGGTACTATGGTGATGAATGCTATAGAAATCCCTACCAAAAAAACAAAACAAAACAAAAAAAACCCCAACCCTAAAATAATCATCAACAACAAAAACTCTTCAAAACCAAGGATTGTTTTGGCGGGACTACACAAATTCCTATTTTAGAACTTATACTACCTGGGGAAATATGACCACTTAATTTATAATAAAACAGGTGCCAGGGTTCAAGCAATTTTTTTTTTACATTCATAACTGATACAGCAAGCCCAGAGGTGCCAGGGTTATAAACTGCCAGGCCTACAGGTGCCGGAGCTCAGCCCTGGCAAGCCCTGGCACAAATTAAGCACTTAATATGACACATCTTCATGAGTGAAGAGAGAAGTGTGTCTCACGCATTGGTGCTTAGGAGAAGAACTACATTTGCCTCAAAAGAGAATGTGAAAATGGCTGGCATTGGACTACCCTTGTAGAGTTAGGGTTTTTTGAGGTGAAATTCATTAATAACTGTAAAGTATTTTGAGATTATTGCAATATGCTATTGGTTCAACTCCATTTGAAGTCATTGAAGCTGATGGAGCTATGCTGATTGACACTAGCTGAGGATCTGGCCATATATAGCCATAGTGCAAAGTATTTGTTAAAGAGCAAGAAAAAACAAAACCCTGATGATTAATTTAGTCTTCGTTGTCTTTATTTTCCGATAAACAATGTTAAGTCCTTTAAGAACACTAAAGCTTGAGCCTTTAGAGATATTCCACAGTTGGATTCATACAGAAGCTGCAGTATTTCTCATTGTTTAAATCAATTCATTTGCATTGTGTTGAGTACTCCCAAGCTACAAGATGCTTAAATTGTAAAAAAATAAGCTCTTTCTTCATTTTACTGGCAATGTACTGTAAACCACAGCATATAAAATAAACCATGATGCAAATGATTTCATTAAATTATTAGATTCTATGAGATTAATATTAACAACTGACATTGCTCCATATAACAATAAAGGCTTTTCATTGGTACAGCTAGTTTTAAAATAGTGTGTTGTCATTCTTATCATTTAGTACCAGATGAGAGTAATAAGAAAAGAGCTTCCTCCATCAAACAGCTGGGAACCCCAGCTTCATAGATAAGAGAGGTTGTTATTTTCGACAAAGAGTGAAATGTACTCATTTTTTTCTAGGAATAATGAGATCTACATGGAAATGCAAAGGCCAATTTAACAAATTTGTACAGGCATTAATCTTATGTTTTAAGCTCATCTCAGAATTCGTGGACCTAATTCATGCTTGCTGTAACTTACATTTTCTTTCTGGGTTTTGAATAATCACATGTGGCTATTTTTTGTGATGAGAAAAAATTAAACAGAATGATCAAAATACTGAAAAGAATTGGTTCAAGTCAGGGTCAAGACCAGAATATTGTTATTCTAAGGTACGGTATAAAAACTTGGGGCTTCCCTTGGTGTGAACATTTTTTAAATGGGGAGAATAGAGATGGGGCACATTTCTGTAAAGCATATTTTTAGTCCTATTTTGGGGGTGAGTTTCAGGGCGTGGAGGAGATCCAGCAACCACCATCACTACAGCAGAGTTAGCAGGCCATTACAAGCCAGTGCAATCTAGAGCCCCTGAAGATATGATTATTTTCACTGGGGCTGAACCTATCCTCAGCTCTTCCCACAATTGGAGGTGCAGAACCATGGTGGAAAGCCACCTTCCCCTTCACATCCCAGGGTTCACCAAACACTTATGCCGCATATGAGGATTCAGACCTTAGTTTGTAAATCACATTGTTCAGAGCTGAACAATGGGGTTTTACATGTCTTACATTGCATATGCTGAATGGCTGGGTTCTAGCTTGAAAACATAGGCCATTGCTAGACTACAAACTTTGGTTAAGGCAAGTTGCATCAACGTACAGCTGCTCAAGTTTGTATGCATTGTTTGGATGCCTGCATACTTGGCTTCTTGCATTAACACTGCATGTACTTACCAGAAGTGCTTATGTCGGTGTAAAGTGCAGTGCATCAAGAGGTAGGTATCCCAGTGTATTCCCTGTCCTGTTGTCCAGTACAATGCCTTTTAGGAATTTTTGCAATGTTTTGTGCTATAGTAATGACATGCCACATATCTCTATGAGCTAGGGGTCAAGTTCTTCGCATGCAATTTTCTCTGTCCCACAATGCCATCCATATACCATAATTTACATGCCTTTTTAAAAAAAATCTCACAAACCCATGTGGCACGGTTCGGTGTCTGGCATCTCTGATTGAAGCATGGAGCCTGGGGAGCTCTGCACTATTCTCATGAACATTGTTAACACAGGATTCTCCTATATTTGCAGACCCTCAGGAAGTACCACAGCAACTGAGGACATGAGGAGTTCTTCTAGGAAAGTTTGCTGAAGGACACAGTGAAAAACAATTCATGGAGCAGATGAAGATGGTGGTGTACCACTTCTGAGCTTAAAAAGTCAGCACTGACTGGTGGGATTGCATGGTAATGCAAGTTTGGGACGATGAGCAGGGGCTGCAGAACTTTCGGATGTGAAAGTCCACATTTCTGGATCTGTCTGCCAAGCTTGTCCAAGCCTTCCAGAGCACGGACACCAGAATAAGAGCTGCCTTGACAATGGAGAAGTAAGTGGTAATTGCATTCTGGAGGTTTGCAATGCCAGATTACTACCAGTCAGTAGGAAATCATTTTGGAGTTGGAAGATCCACAGTAAGGGGCTATTGTCATGCAAGTGTGTAGGGCCATCAATCATCTCCTGCTATGCAGGACTAAGACTCTTGCAGGAAATAATGGATGGATTTACAGCAACTGGGCTCCCTAATGGTGGTTGGGCGACAGACGGCATGCATATCCCTATTTTGGCATCAGCCCACCCTGCCACAGAGTACATCAACAGATGCATGTTTCTGGGGTTATGCAAGCACTGGAGGATCACCTGGGATGCTTAACTGATATCAATATGGGCTGGCCAGGGAAAGGGCATGCCACTAGCATCTCTAAGAACACAGTACTGTTCAGAAAGTTGCAAGAGGGGATATTCTTTCCCAGATGGCAGATTACTATTGGCAATGTTGAAATGGCAATAGAGACCCAGCCTACCCATTGCTCCCCTGGTTCATGAAGCTGTACCCTAGCCACTTTGACAGCTGATATGATTTTGGTAGATTGAAGGAAACTGGTGGTATTTACTCACAAGATTGGATCTCAGTGAGAAAAATATCCCAGTGGTTATAACTGCCCGTTGTGTCCTGCATAATATCTGTGAGGCAAAGGGGGAAAATCTGCTGCCAGATTGGAGGGTGAGCAGCTGTCTGCTGAACTTGAACAGTCATTGCAAGAGCCCAGTGTGGAGTTATGCAGTTGAGGGAGCTGTTGAAGATGACTTTAACCACCAGCCACAGCACAGTTAGCTGCTGGACTGTTCTCTGGGCCTGGAGCTTTGTGGGCTGCTAAGAATTGTATAGTGCTTGCTGTACATTTATAAATGTGACTAGGTGTTTTTGTGAAGTTATGAATTCTGTGGTGTTTGCTGTGCATTTAGAAGTCCTGTTTGCTTTGACTACTGCTATGCATTCTGCAATATTTGCTGTGAACTAATAAAGATAATTTGATTATCCAAAAATAGAACTTTACTGAGTGGAAACAACCGTGCAGAAAATCAAAGTGGAAAAAACCCCTACAAGAACATCAAACAATTTTTTACATAACTGTGGGGTGAAAATTTAGAAATATAAAGGAAGTAAACATATATGTCCATTTGAGTAAACAAATGTTGTCCGTTGCCACTACACATACACCGATCTGTGAAAACCACAATCGGCATATGTGAAGCTGTGGTTTTCCTTGCTGTCCCCCTGTGTGAAGTGGTAGGGGTAAGGATGTGGCCCATGATGCCATGTGCCAGTTGAGAGGGTGTAGGAAGCAGCAACCATGGAGTTTTCCAAGGACTGCAAAGTGTGGAGAGTCTAGGATTTTTGGATCTGTAGGCCAACCAGGGTCTATAGCACTTAGATTTGCTGGCTGGAAGACCCATTAAGTCCTAGTGCATTTCCTGGTCATTGTCCTGCTGGGACTCCTGGGCCTTTTTCCTGTCCTTTCTGTCTCTGTCTATGCTATTGGCCTTATTGACCTGCCAAGTCCTTTGTTCGATGCAGCACTATCTTTCAGGATCTTGAAGAATGTCTTCTTTAATTCTTTTCTTTCTCCTCCTCATTAGGGTCGGTGTTCTGTGGGCAAGAAAGGGGCACCCCTCCAGGCTGGAACGCCAGAAATGGTGACAAAAATAGACAGACGTACCATTAGAATTACAGTAACAGTGGAAAGAGAAAGATAAGTTTCCAAACTCCCTTTCCTTATTCCCATAAACATTTTTAATATGAAATACTTATTGACACTTCAGCTTTAGGGCACCTCAACAAAGCACTGCTCCACAGCTCTGGTAAGTATGGGCTAGAAGGGATGAGGAGAGTGAAGGATTTTTTGTTGCATGAAGGTATTAAATTTTAGTTCCTATTTCATGGGTACAAGTATAGAACAATGGCACTGAATATTGGCTCTGTTTTCCACAGACAGTGATGATTTTAGCTATCTCACTCCAGAGGGTCACAAAGGCATAGAAAACACAATTGCTACATGTTGTCCCAAAACCACCTGGGCCCATATGCTGCTAGCCTGTTTACTGTAATGGTGAACTCATCTCAGAGGGGTGTGGGACAGTGTCCTACTGCGAAGGAAGAAAGCAGCCATCCCTAGAAACCTTTGGGAGAGGATTACAGAGTACATCCACAAAAGTTTCATTGAGATCTCTCAGGAGGATAAAAGGGACATCCCAATTCACATAAAGTGCTCTGCATGTGCTGCTCCTACCCCCTCACAGGCACATAACCCAACAGGAAAATGCAAAACAGATGCCGACTTTACCTCTTTTTTTCATGCCACTACCTCTTCTAGTACAAATAAAACAACTAAAAGTCGATACCTGTACCTTGTTAACTCGGGGACAGGACAGGTACCATCTTTAAATGTAAACATTGCCGGGAAAAATGCATTCACACACTTACCTGAGTTCTCTTTCTCTTCATCAGGCTCATCCACCCTCACCTGAAGGGACTGTCTAGACTGTGGCAGAGTCTCAAAGAGGTCCTGGCTCATGGCAGGGCTGGAGTCCCACACTGTGTCTCCCTCCTCATCCTCCTCACTGTTCACAGCTGGGGTCTTGGGCTCCTTTGAGATATCCACAGTCCCCACCATGGTCCTGGTGAGGTCTCCACCAAATATGCCATGCAGTTTATTGTAGAAGCAGCAGGTGTGTGGCACAGCATCAGATTTACTATTGTGCCTCTGGCCTGGCAAAGTTCCTTCACTTTCACATAGCACTGCTGATGATCGCTGTCAAACCTTTTTGCCTGCATTGCCAGTGCAAGCTGCTCATAAATGTCCACATTTCTACAGCTGGTCCATTGCTGTGTTTGCACAGACTCTTCTCCCCACTCACCCAAGAGATCCAATGCTTCCTGTGTTCTGCAGGCAGGAGTGCGTAGAGCTGACCCGATCAGTTGGGCAGATTCACACAACAAATGTGAGCTGCTAGGAAAAGGCATTTGAAAACATGCAGGAGACTTTAAGGGGCGGGATAGGGGCTTTTAGTCTCTGTGACCCCAGTTACAATTTTAAACTCCCCTGCCCACAGAGATCATTATCGCAAGGAAAGAGGAAATTTTGGGATAGCTGCTAGAGGTCGATTAGGGTCGATATAGGTCATGCAGTGTCTTTATTTGCACTGCATCAGCCTCAGTAGGTCATCCACAGCACTATGCCATTTGGGGAAGTGGTTTTACTGCTGTAACTGGATGCTTATGTCAGCCGGAGACAAATTTAAGTGTAGACACATACACAAATAGATTGATGCAAGGTGACTTACATAAACGTAACTTTATATTGCAGATCAGGCCATAACTAACATCCACGTTGCAACTGCTGCTGAACTTGGCCCAGTAACTAAAGCTTACCCAATATATATGTATATATATACACACATATCAAACATTCTATTTACACATATTTTCTTGATCCTCAACAGTCAGTTTTTGTAGCATTGTTTGACGTAGAAATGGCATTAATAATTTTGGTTGATAGTCTGCTCCTAGCGAGGGATGCTGAAATTGTGTCTATGCAGTTTTTATTAAATCTGTCACCTGCCTTGCATACTATTGACTATGAGGCATTGATGACTTATTTGCAGTGCCTTGCTGGAACAGCAGTTTGTAGTCCAATAACCAATTTAACTTCACTTTCTGCCGCAAATACTAACTTGAGAGTGTTAAAGAGCTCCCAGTTGATGTCCTATAATATAAAATAAGAATTGAAAGTTGCTGTGTGAACAAAAAAGGTTGTTTGAAAGGGCAAGGGACTTTCTTAAAGAAATATTTAGCATGTTATACTGCTCCTAAAACAAAAATGGTGAATTTTGACAGGTTTCAGAGTAGCAGCCGTGTTAGTCTGTATTCGCAAAAAGAAAAGGAGGACTTGTGGCACCTTAGAGACTAACCAATTTATTAGAGCATAAGCTTTCGTGAGCTACAGCTCACGATATGCATCTGAGGAAGTGAGCTGTAGCTCACGAAAGCTTATGCTCTAATAAATTGGTTAGTCTCTAAGGTGCCACAAGTCCTCCTTTTCTTTTTTTAAAAATGGTGAAGGAAGCCAAGGCAAAGGCCTAAGTCCCCTGTGCAGAGCAGTGCCACACAAGGGCCAGAGAGGGCAGTAGTGAGCAAGAAAAGATAGCAACCTGAAAACTGTATTTTGAAAAACAGCTGTTTTATAATGTATTTTCATGATAGCTCTCAAAGCACTTTACTGAGAAAAGTAAGTATTAAGGCACTTTACTGTTGGAAAAAGTGAGGCATAGAGAGGTAAAGTTACTAGGCCAACCAGTGGGGCAGTGTTGGAACTGGAAATAGAACCCCATTGTCTTCTCTTATTATTATCTGATAGTGACCCCTATATTTGGGTTGCTTACCACATTTTATTATAAAAGATTTTTGCAGCCTTCTTTTGAGAAGCTCTAGCATCTCTAGCATTGTTTGCAGCAGGCATTTGAAATTTGGCAGAAAAAAGCCCTCAGGCTACAGAAGTGCCTTCTCTTTGTTCCTTAAAATTCCATTCAGGTTTTGCTGAGATTAAAATCTTTGAAATCTCCATTTCCCTTCTCTCATTAGCATTGTTCAGGAAAATTTTGGCAACATGCTGAAATAATAACACAAAGTGAACATTCTAAAGAGCTGGCCCATCCTGCTACCAAAGCAGCAGCAGGGGCAGTAGATGCTAAACTGGGAATGATGGGAGCTGTAGGGTTGGGGAGAGAGTTGGATTGGGCTGGGATCCCTCCCCCAACCCCATTCTGCAGCCAGTACAGGGTGCCAGCAGCCCATATCCCTTCTCTGCAATAAATCTTCTCCTGCCAGGTAATGAAATTATCCCTAGAGTTCTAGTCATAGAAATCTGTGCTGCAGTGCTGAAGGTTCAAGGTTTAAACCTGTTGAGGATGATGGGGGTGGGGGAAGGATTATAACAGTGGCATATAATACAACTGTTTTTTACTTCTTTTTAATGCTAGGAAATTACAGGCCAAAAACTATGTTAAAAGAATGTTGTTTGTTGCAATATAAATAATACAAATATAGACATTTTGAGAAATAGTCTTTGCCCTTGGATACTAATACTATAATACATAAAACTATAATGGACTTTGTCATAAATATAAAGGGAAGGGTAAACACCTTTAAAATCCCACCTCTGCTACCATGTCAAGGTTCCTTCCCCACTCTGAACTCTAGGTACAGCTGTGGGGACCTGCATGAAAACCCGCTAAGCTTATTTTTACCAGCTTAGGTTAAAACTTCCCCAAGGTACAAACTATTTTACCTTTTGCCCTTGGACTTTATTGCTGCCACCACCAAGTGTCTAACAGATAAATAACAGGGAAAGAGCCCGCTTGGAAACATCTTTCCCCCCCAAATTTTCCCCAAACCCTTGACGATGTGGCCATATTTTCGGATTCCTGAGCAGAACACCTGGAACGTCTACAAAAAGTCTTCGAGCGCATAAGGGAGGCAGGACTAACGGTTAAGGCTAAGAAGTGTCAAATAGGCCTAAACAGAGTGACTTACCTTGGACACCAGGTGGGTCAAGGAACTATCAACCCCCACAGGCCAAAGTGGATGCTATCCAAAAGTGGCCTGTCCCAAAGTCAAAGAAACAGGTCCAATCCTTCTTAGGCTTGGCCGGTTATTACAGGCGATTTGTACCGCAATACAGCCAAATTGCCGTCCCACTGACAGACCTAACCAAAAAGAAACAGCCAAATGCCGTTCAGTGGACCGAAGACTGTCAGAAAGCCTTTAACCAGCTTAAAGCGACACTCATGTCTGACCCTGTAGTAAGGGCCCCAGACTTTGACAAACCGTTCCTAGTAACCATGGATGCGTCCAAGCATGATGTGGGAGCAGTTTTAATGCAGGAAGGACTGGATCAAGAATTCCATCCTGTAGTGTTTCTCAGCAAGAAGCTGTCTGAGAGGGAAAGCAACTGGTCAGTCAGTAAAAAAGAATGTTACACCATTGTCTACACTCTGGAAAAGCTACGCCCATACGTTTGGGGACGGCGTTTGCACCTGCAAACCGACCATGCTGCGCTACAGTGGCTTCATACCGCCACAGGAAATGACAAAAAACTTATTCGGTGGAGTTTAGCTTTCCAAGATTTTGATTTCGACATCCAACACATCTCAGGAGCTTCTAACAAAGTGGCTGATACACTCTCCCGTGAAAGTTTCCCAGAATCAACTGGTTAAAATCGTCCTTGAGATGTGGAAAATATTGTTAGTCTTTATATACTTGGTAGTATATTTAGAGGTGCATGTGTCTTATTAACTCTGTTTTCTCCTAGAGCTCCAGGAAGAAATCACAGCCAGCGTTTCACCCTATCTGTGATTTGGGGGGCATGTCATAAATATAAAGGGAAGGGTAAACACCTTTAAAATCCCTCCTGGCCAGAGGAAAAACCCTTTCACCTGTAAAGGGTTAAGAAGCTAGGATAACCTCGCTGGCACCTGACCAAAATGACCAATGAGGAGTCAAGATATTTTCAAAGCTGGAGGGGGGAGAAACAAAGGCTCTCTCTGCCTGTGTGATGCTTTTGCCAGGAACAGAAACGGAATGGAGTCTTAGAACTTAGTAAGTAATCTAGCTAGATATGCGTTAGATTCTGTTTTGTTTAAATGGCTGATAAAATAGCTGTGCTGAATGGAATGTAGATTCCTGTTTTTGTGTCTTTTTGTAACTTAAGGTTTTGCCTAGAGGGATTCTCTGTGTTTTGAATCTGATTACCCTGTAAGGTATTTACCATCCTGATTTTACAGAGGTGATTCTTTTACTTTTTTCTTCAATTAAAATTCTTCTTTTAAGAACCTGATTGCTTTTTCATTGTTCTTAAGACCAAGGGTTTGGGTCTGTGTTCACCTTTGCAAATTGGTGAGGATTTTTATCAAGCCTTCCCCAGGAAAGGGAGCGTAAGGTTTGGGGAGGATTTTGGGGGGAAAGACATTTCCAAGCGGGCTCTTTCCCTGTTATTTATCTGTTAGATGCTTGGTGGTGGCAGCAATAAAGTCCAAGGGCAAAAGGTAAAATAGTTTGTACCTTGGGGAAGTTTTAACCTAAGCTGATAAAAATAAGCTTGGGGGGTTTTCATGCAGGTCCCCACATCTGTACCCTAGAGTTCAGAGTGGGGAAGGAACCTTGACAGACTTCTTTGAGAACAATGGGGAAAATTTGGCCCTTAAATTGTTCACTGTACACATAAATGAGTGAAACAAGAAATGTCCTGTTCAATGCTATCTTTTAGCTATTATTCATAGAGAGATAAAGTGGCTATGTTCAACCAGTGGGGCAGTGTCCCCTTTAATACAATTAAGGAAACATGGATGAAGTGAGCTGTAGCTCACGAAAGCTTATGCTCAAATAAATTTGTTAGCCTCTAAGGTGCCACAAGTACTCCTGTTCTTTTTGAGAATACAAACTAACACAGCTGCTACTCTGAAACATGGAATGCCTAGTATGTTATGCACCTTTCATGAGCATGTTCTTCAGCAATACTCAAAGAACTAAGTAGAACTCATTACCAAATAGAGGCTTAAGAGCTTTTTACACTAAGGGGTCTATTCAGTTTATGTGAAAGTCCATTAATATAAATAAGAGCTATACAGATGTATCAAGGGGAAAATGTACATTGAGTGATTATTCTTCATTTCAAAATATAAATGAACTCTACTCTCTTTCACTAATATGCACCTAGTCATAGTTTACCCATCTGCTTCTAGACCTGTGGTGAAAAATGTATTTAAACTGCTAAGAAAGAACAAGGTTTTAACTATTCTTGTCAGGACATACATTATGAATGTGGTGATGTATTATTTTTTGTTTCTTGGAGGTTTTTTAAGCCTTCCTGGAATTAGGGGCATATTTAATATGCTGTGTACAGCATACTAAATTCTAAATTATTTATGGAGAATAATGGCCCTAGGTACTTTTGAGAGACTTTGTATGGAAAGTTGGGGTGAGTAAGTTAGACTATTTAAAATCCACTAGAGGTCCAGTGCAGAGGAGAAGTTAAAGAGCAGCTAAGATGCTCTGCTAGTTAGTATTGCAAATGCCTAAGGTGGGCTGGATCTCCCTGCTGGCAGGCCAGTTACTCCCCAGCATCAGCTGATTCAAAAGGTTCTGCTTTCTTCAGAAAATGTAGAAAAATTTTACTTTTCATCAGAAAACACCCAACTCTGTCCTCCCTAATGCATCCTGGTGGTTCTGCAAGAGAGGAACCATGGTGGCAAGAGAGGAAACCCTGGGACATGTATTCCAGCCCACAGGGAAGAATGGAGGCATGCAGCAAGTGAAATACAGCTCTCTGAAGGCACCTTGGTTTATATTCCTGAATTTAAATATTTGGTTTTCAATGAAAAGTTTTCAGCTGAAATTTTTCAACTTTCAATTTTGTACCCAAAATTTCATTGAAAACAATTTTGTTTTGTTTTCTTGAAATTATTCATGTTAAGAAAAATATTCTGACCAGCTCTAATCATATATAATATTTCTCAGGTTCTGTATTTAAGGTTTCTCTCCCGTAATGATCTAACAAGTGAGCAACCTTTAAAGGTTGCAGACTGAGTGTGTCCATTTCCCCTTCCTATGTTTTTTCACTTTTTTCTCTCTTCTTCCTATCCTATTCTGCTTCTTACTTTTCTTCTTCTTCTTCTGTAGTCTGGGCTGCAGACTATATTATTTTTATCTATACAGATACGGCCCTTGACCTAAAGAACTTACAGTCTAATTAAAGATAAGATGCAACAAAAAGAATAACAGACAACAGGAAAGAAAGAAGAACTAGAGCAACAGTAATAAGCACATGCAGTTACAGGGGCTCACCATGAGCACAATTAGATGAATCCATCAGCTCTCCACCCTCCAGCCCCCCACCCTTTTAAAGAGTAAAACTAATCAGGGGCAAGCACAGGGGTCTCATTTCTCAGCTAAAAGAATGATAAACTAAACCAACCAATAGCACAAGAAGATGTGTTGAGCCCTTTACTCTATATTCCTACGTTTGGCTATAAAGTTGCTAACTAATTTTATCTATTCTGCTGTTCAAAATGTAGGCTGAATGGGTGTCCAAGCACTCACAACTCATACACACCAGAACTATTTTCCTTAAGGGTCATGTTTTCTTACGGCCAGAGTAGCTGCTCTTTCTATATTATTTGTTCAATTTATTGCAGATATGTTTTCTCTGGGAGACATCCTAAGCATTATTTTCCACAGACAGTTTGTAAATCACAAAACATGTATCCTACCACGTTCAGTGCTCCTCAATTTAAAATGTCCCAGATCTTTCACATTTTAATAGAACAGTAAACTTTAACAAGTACCTTGGTTTTCAGCTATAGAATTGCTAAACTCCATTTGCTTCTTCCATATGTTTTATATTCTCAAATCCTCTAAATAGCTGCAGTATTTTCAAGTGCACAGCATGGTTCTTCACAGGAAAGGTCAATCATTCTGAGGTATACGATTTAATAATTTTACTGCCCATGTAGAAGATCATGTTGATTACACTTGGAGATAATATTTATTTTTTGCTTTGTTTCTGTTTATTCTCTACTTTACTAATGCTTTAAAAGCAATTCACAGAGTTAATGCCTTAAGAGGTGAGCAATCACATCACTTTAGCTTCTATGTATAGGTTTTCCTTCACTTGTACAAATAATGATTTATGCAAAGTCACCCAGACAGCTATTGCTTTCATTGCAAAGTTTATTATCTCCAAGATGAACAGACAAGTCATTAAGCTCTTATAGAAGCATTAGCATAGAAAGATCGCTGTATTGTGATTTTCTGGTTACATGGTTCAATACAATGATAGTTTAAGGAAGTAAAAGCCAATTTTAGCACTGTCATTATAGAACACCGTATGTCATCAATAGGCAGTTATAAATACTATAGCTGATAAGAGTTGCCTCTTCATAAAGGGATATTTCTGTATGTACCAGCCGAGCGAGTAACACATGAAAATAATTTATGAAGAATGGTGTTCAGGATTTATCTTTTATCTAACCTGAAATATATTTTTCAGTTACATCTTTGAGTCTAAAAGGTCTGTAGCAAGACAAATCTTCTCTAGAAGGTTCTTTTCAAGTCATTGTACATTTTCACATGACAGATGAGTTTTCAAAAATAAGCAAGCTAATTAACTTGGTCTTAAAGAGGGATGCTGTGCTTTTGGCTTTAGCACTAATCCACTATACATTTTCTCTCCTGCATTTAGAAAAGGACATATGATCCTCTCTGGCATATTATGTGGCACATTATTTGTAAAATAAGCATAACCTTTACAATTTGCATATTTACAAGTCATTTAACAGGAGTAGATGTGGGGGGAATCCTTTGATCAGGTTTCTTGGTTGGCTTGGTATCAGAATGTTAACATATTGCTCTGCTATGGGAGACTCTCGGGTTTCAGAGAATCTTTTTGATTCCTGCTTCTGGGATTCTCAGGTTTTGGAGGACCCTTTTGATCCCTGCTTCTGGATATCAGGTGCATCACCATGTGTAGGGAAATTCTCCACTGGCGTACAACTGCCAGAGATGATTCTGCTTTCCCCTCTGCCAGAGCCCATCCCAGTATAAGGGCCATCCCAGAGATGTTCCAGCTGGGTCCTGAGTGGCTCTGTGGGGTGGTTTTTGTGGCACAGCAGAACTTTGTTATACATAATCCTCCAGAATCAAAAAGGCCCTGAGGGAACCCTAACTTGCTCTGGGGCTGAGCATCCCTGAATCAAGGAGGTACAACTGGCTCCCTGTGGCTGCCCCTCACTGTTATGCCCAAGCACAGCAGAGTGGTAGTTAGGGGCTGCCAACTGGATAAACAAAGTATTCTCTGCATGGCTTATGATTTTTATTGATAGTCCACATAACTCGTGCAATATATAAGAAGGTATATTCACCCTTGTGTGAGAGAACCCACTTGAGGGCCAAGGAACAGCCACTCAGAAAGCCAAGGCTGCAGGAGAAAACCCACACAATGTCAGAGACTTGATAAGACCGCATTTGAAAAAGGCTATGAGACCCCATTAAATTGAAATCCTTTCACAAAAGCTATCCCATGTCCAAGTGGAAAATAGCAAGTCTTTATCCACAAACTAAAGTAATGGTGTAACACATACTGGGTGGTCTGACAGACATAACTAGATACTCGAGATTACACATGGGGAAGGAAAAATCTATCAGCCATATGCAGGGCACCTGAAAAATCTGATGCAGGGAGATGTGGCTAGGCAGTGACAATATACCAGAAGACCTAAATCAGCACTTTATACCTCAGTTTTCAGATTTGTATTGGGGGCAAGCAGGGCAATATTTTTGTGTTTCCAATGACAACATTAAAATGATTCTCAGATCCCTAACTGGCTTATTCTGTGAAGTGCTTGAGCACCAGTTGTTCCCAATGATCTCTTTTGAATTCAGATAAACTACCTCTATATTTAAGCACTAATTGTGGGAGTTAGGTAGCTAAATACCTTTAAAAATCTGGCCCTTCAGTACCTATCAGAAATCTCTTCCCTGCGTAGGTACCTGTAGTCTGTGATATAGGCAAAGAGGTGACTCCCTTGGATGAACTAAATAGACTGAGCTTCTTTTGCAATGAATGGACGATAAACTGGAAATTCTATGACATATTGCACCCTTTTTATTTTTCTGTTGTTTTGAGCAGGAAGGAAAAGAAATCTAGTTAAATCCAGCAGTACATGTAATTTCGATATTAGTTAAATAGTCATCTAAACTTTGCTAGCAATTGTTTCTAATATTCTCTTTTTCTCCTTCCCCGAAACATAGAAACTTTAAAACATCAAAAATGAAAAACCTGCCCACCCACAAAATATGATATAAAAAAACTGTTTAATAGCTCAACCTTTTTTAAAATATCTCACTCATTTTCCTCTTATCTGTCTAAACAGATTTATAAACATTTCTTATTTTCAATAAAATGATTTTATGAGTCAGAACATTTAGATCTATTATTACAAGGAAAAGATTTTACAGGTAAGTAGGTTGCACAGCATCTTTCAATTGTTCATGAAAGCCCAACATTGTGCATGTTATGAAGAGAAAAAGATTTTAAAAATTGGCATTCATTGTGCTAATGGAAATATTATGAAGGGTTGTGGGGGATGGGTGGAGGAAGAGAAGTATCTTCTTTCTAGGAACCTAACTTTGGGTGGACAGGTATCTAACATATGTTTTAAAACAAATCAAAGACACTCACAATTTGAATTTATTTTTCTGGGGTTTATAAAATATTTTGGGCTTAGTGAATGTTCCTAACTGAATATTCTGCAGCTGTGTTTACAGCACATAATGAATAGCCCTTCACAGTGACAGCACAACACAGTCCATATTCCTTCTAAGCAGGTTCTTCTCAATTAATTCATTATTTCCCCCAACTGTCTACAGTATGTTGCACAAAACTAGTCTCCTGTAGATATTCAAACAGAAAGAAAATCTAATATAGAATCAAATCTTTTATCTTGAATGTTAGGTAAGGATCCTGGCCATATGAATATGGAGTGCAAGAACAGATCCTGTATTTATCATTCGTATTATGGAAGTGCGCAAATTTCACTGAGAGCTGCCAAGTCAAATGGGAAGAGACAATCCCTTTCCCCAAATTAGCAAATTCAATACAAAAGTTACAGATTGTAATTTGTGCTGTCCATTTAATTTTTGCATTTCACATAGCTAGGACAGCATAAAAGATTTTAAAGGGTGGTTTTTACTTTTGGTACTTCTGTTTTGGGGGATCCAATTTTTTTTCATGTAGGTCTCAGTCCCTAATATCATCTTGACTGTCTGATTCTAACACACAGAGAAGTACTAACAAAATTGTGACTCAAGTCCTGAGGTCTTTACTCTGGCAAATTCCTCTTCAACCAATAGGAGTCTTGCCTAAATAATACCTAAGCATCATCCCGATTTTGGCTTGTGGTTGGGTGTCCTAAATACTATTTGAAATCAAATTTTAAAAATGCCTGAAAACAAACACCTACCATCATACATGTGCATTTTAACAGGACCTAAATCTTGGTCTTACCCTACTTGACAGTGTGAGTGTGTATTTTAGAATATTGAACTACAATTATTTTCATCAAAGTAAATGAAAAGGGGTGAATACATTTAAAAAAAATACTGCTACTTTTTACATTATTCATATTGGGCCAGCCCCTAGAGACATCAACCTCATTGCACTGGTCACTGTGCAAACATATAACAAAGAGATGGTCCCTGCCCTGAAGAACTTACAATTTAAGTATAAGACTAGTGATAACAGGTGGATATAACAGACAGACAGAGGCAGCACCAGGGGACAATGAGATGAACATCATCTGGGTGAATGCAGCTGTCAGCAGGACACCAGCTAACTAACCACTGTCAAGTTTTTGGTAGACATCACAGCTGAGATGAGTTTGCTATACTGCCCACAGAGGAGAACTTCATATAGAAATAGTAGATACAATTTCTTACATAGACAGCTAGAGGCAAGAAACAGATAAACAATGCAGAATGGAAAGAAAGTGGCATGCCCAGAAAAGTGGAGTGTGAATGGAGATAAAAGGGGAGCATTTGAGCATTGAGAGACCAAGAAACATAAAACAAGAAAGTTACCATAGTTTGTCTTGCAGCTGTAGAATAGCCCCGTATCTGCTGGAAAATCATCATGTAATTAAACATAATTAATAGGCACTCTGGGAGTGTGTGTTGCTGAGAGATAACGTCAGCCCTTGGGTGTGACCTATGGCATGGTATTATCCCAGCAGAGCTCATGTCCTGTACTCCTGAGCTACAAACAATGAAGTTTTCCTTATACTTGGTCAACTTTGTTTATAGACTTCCATCTCCATGCTCTGCAACATTAATGTGAGTCAGATTGTTTTGTGATCAGCTTATTGTGCACAAATGAGTTAGTGCTAATGCTAGAGAGGGAAGACACAGCAAAGCAAAACCTTGAGTCTAATACATCAAACACAAAAACAAGCGAGTCTGAAAGAAACATTGGAATATGAAAATATAAAAACAGGCTTAATAAAGCAATTAGCAAAAAAGTATAATGTATTTTCTCCCTGTGAATCAAAGTGTGCAGTGTGTTACAAATCTCACCTGAAACCACAGCCTTCTTGAGTCAGCTGGAAGCAGCAGATTTAGCATTAATAAAGTTCTTGCGGGAGTTGGCCAATGTGCTCTTACAGATAGCATGGTCTCAGGCAGTTCTTTGGGTTCCTCTATTGCAGAGTCCCATCAAAATTTCCTACCTATCCACTGGACAGCTGCTGAGGAGGGAAAGCAGCTACTGAAGACAGCAAGGGCTAAGTTGCAGGCAGGATTTGATAACAAGAAGGGGTGGAGGAAAAGATAGAGGAGGTGCTGGAGGCTGCTGGCGGGGGTGCTGGAACAATTTGTATAGTGGGGATGCTGAGAGCCATTGAACCAAACTATAAACCCTGTACGTGATGGAAATCACTTCAAGCCAGGGGTGTTGCCGCAGGGGGGAGCGTCTGGAAATAGAGAGGCGCGCTGGGGCAGAACTAGTGGCTGCAGAGGTTGGATAGAGGGTTGAGGCTGGTTCACAAGGGAAGTGGCTGGAGGGTGTTAATCTCAGAACTGCTACTAGTACTACATGCCTCCTGTGGACAAGAGGCTGAAACCTATGCCACTGGAAAAGTTCAGCAGCATTTGCATTCTACAGCCTTTGAGGGGACTCTCCGCACTGAGACAAAACTGTAGCTGGAAGGAAGACGAGGCCTTGCACCTAAGGACCTTAGGAGATGGAGCCAACCAGTGTTCTGTTTGTGTATCAATGAAGACATTTAGCCCTCAGGACACTTGACTCACATACACAGTCCCCACTGACACGTTTCAACTATTAGAATTGAAATATGCAAATTAACTGTACATAAATAGGGACGATTGATAGGGATAAGTTACCACTCATGTCGCAATGATAGTACTTAAAAAAGACCTGAGCCGTTGAACCGGCCCCGGCTATAACAGTAACAGTTATAAACAAACACGATTACAATTTTTGCTTAATTACAAACTAATTTCTCCAAATGTACCTGTTTCCAGAGTTTTCAATTAGCTCTAGCTTACAAGAACCATGTCTTCACCTGCACCAAAATTAGAAGGGGTTTTGGTTCCAACTTCAGCTTTGAAGCATCTTCAGTGCTCAGGAATCTCGCTCTTTGATATATAATGTTTTTCAAAAGTTTTCTCCAAAGTTTATATTGCCTGGAGGATAGATTTCATGCCTTTACCTTCAACATCTCTGTATTAGTGGTTTATGCTGAGTGGCTGACCTGAGAGATTGCCTATCTCCCAGTGTCACACTGCCACAGCTGCAGTCAGCAGCAGTACACTCGGGCTGGAAGCTTCTTCTTATAAAAGAGAGGGGGTGGCTGGGAGGGCATACTTTGAGAGGGCTCTGAGCCTCTGGAGCCTGCTCGCCCACACAGCCTACTTCACCTGCCTGAAATAGCTTGAATTTGGTGATCTTCCAGGCAATGCTGAAAAAGACACCGGTTTGAGAGGGATTTGGGACAGGGCTATGAGTATGCTTCCTAGAAGGTGGAAGCAGGTGGGTGGCTGGCTGGCTGGCTGAGTTCCTGCAGAACAGATTTTAATGCTGCTGAAATTTAATTGGGTTTATTGTATAATTAGGTGCCCTAATCTAATTAAAACCTTGGGTAGGAGACTATTATTTTATATCTAAATAAAATAAATTATCCTGGATGAGCTAAAAAATAAAGACCTCATAGCTGTAGCAAAGGGCTTAGCTCCACTTCTGTCAAAGGCTTTTGTCTTGCCTTTAAAGAGCACCAGAACACTCAAGTCTCTTACTTAGAGATCCCATATTTTTGCCATATTCTGTCTTTCAGTTACAGACCAGATTCCCAGCCCTATCAAACACCACAGAAACTGTGCAGCTACCATCTGATCAAAGATATTTTCCTTAGAGGAGAGAAGTTTTGGATTCAAAATCTTCACAGCAGCCTTTCAGTTTTACACAAATTAAGCCATTTGGGGGAAAAACAACACAAACTTTTTTTAAAAAAAATCAAATTGAAGTAAAGCTCTGAGAGAGCCTCAGCTACACATGTCCCTTCAGCCTGCCTGACAAGAGGATGTTAATATAGTGATCATTCATCCACAGGCCCATCATAATGGATATTTGCAATTAAATAATGTTCTTAGCAATGTTTTGTTTCCTATGTAAGGCCTGTGGCCTGAAGCCCAAGAGAGTAGGGAGCTCACATCTGCGAAAACAGCCCAAAGCTGCTTCAGAACTCCGGGTGGACAGAAGCTCCACAGGGGAGGGAGCTGTCTGCCAGCATCAGTTGGTGAGTAAGGAGAAACAACTGAATGAACCAGGCCTCATTAGCATTTCTTTTATGGGACAGTTTGGGGGCATTTGGGTAAAAAATCAGTTATGTTTGGGGGTAATCAAATGGTATAATCCCGATTCGGAAATAAACAACAAGAGAACTGCACCAAATGTGCCTGTCCAAAGCCTTAGTCTTCCACCGCTGGCACAAACCAGACAGGGGACAGAAGAAAGGGGCAATGGTGGCACTCAGCTTCTGGTAGGAGTCCTTGCCTGGTGGCAAGCACTCTGTTCAGAATCCTACATGCTACTGACCCTCTCTGAAGATGGCAAAAAGGCAGCTTCTGAGAATGAGAGATGACTTTGAGGCAGGAAGTGGTACAGACATGGCTTTTGCTGAAGTCACAGAGGGTGCTGAGAAACTCCAGTGAGGGGCCCCACTATCCAGCAATCAAAGTGCTAATCACTACAGCTGGGTTAGGTGACAAAGTCCCTAGAGTAGGCCAGCAAGCACTTCCTTAGGCGCTGGAGATAGACCTGTCCAAACTCTGGACCCCGCTACCCCCAGACAACAAACAGTGAGTGGGGGGTGCAGTGGAAGAGGGAAGTCATTACTGCAGGAACGACTTGCCTCACTGGATACTCACAACCGTAAGTGAAAGACTGAATTTAAGACTATTGCCAAGACACTCTGGGGTGGGTGTGGAAGACTTCAGCGGCTACTGATCAGAGTCAAGTTTTAATTATGAATCCAATTTTAAAAGTTCTATATCGTCTAACCTGAATTTTTAGAAGAAAGTCAAATTTGACCATAGAGTAGTTAAAACAATAGTAGCATCGGTATCTGTATTGACTGTAGGAAGCCTCATTGTTAATGGGGAGGAGACCAGATAAACAAACAGTGGTTAATACTGAGTTTGTTTATATTAAACTTCTATCACATATTTTGGTTATTCATTAAGAAGACAGAAGCAAGAAGCAATTTCTTGAAATGAAAAAAAGATATATTTTATGTATGTCCAAGAGATGAGAACTGCTCACAGAGAGATTTCCAACGTAATTTTAACATTCTATCTTATTCGGATTATAAAATAGATTCCTTTGTTTATCATGGAAATGTGGACTTTGTGACTCAACATGTTACAAACTATCAGGATCAGATGGGTTACAGTACTTGGAAGGGTTGAATACTGAAAACCATATTCCACTTTTTTTCTGTACTAATCTTTACCTCTTTCTTTTCTAAGGTTTTCAAAATTTCAGCTTTTGCTTTCAATCCAAGGGAAAATATCATTTATTAAAACCAAGAGACATTTTGAATCCAGCATTTTTGACTGAATACTTCACAGGTCATACACCAAGTAAGATGCACTAGTCAGAGAAACTCGTCCAGTATAAGGTGCTTCCATGCTCTGTACAGTGCCAAACATCCTATCCGTGATCACTAATCAATCATTCACAATAAGAAATAAAGTTCTCCTTCACACTGTCATGGGGAATGAACTATATTTTCATGATGAAGACAGTGCCAGGGCCTGGTTCAAGGGCCTTTACTACCATCTTCTGAAAACTAAAGAGGATTTAATTTGCAGTGACCAGAATTACGGAAGCAAACTGTGAGAAAGTGTGGCTAGGAACTGGAATTATGCTCATGTTCATTCCTAGGCAATGTGAGTGCCCATCAGCATAGGCAAATGGATTCATACAATATGTGTATTTTAACTATAAAATGGAAATCAGTGCAAGTATAAGTACCCTCTTCACTGTGCCTATCCTGAGCAACTGAGCTGGATGTCTCCAGGGGGCACAGAAAGATGAATTAATGTTCAGCTACTCACTCCCAGACCCAAAACCAATGGAACAGGAATGAGTTACTCCATAGCCAATGCTCCAACAGGATGACATTTAGTCCCTGTTCCAGATAAAGGAAGGGCTTAAGGATCTAATAGGGGAAGCCCCATTAGAAGCCCAAAGAGCTACTACATGCTGCTGCACTAAGAGCCCATTGGGGCTGAGATATGTGGCTCCCTTCTGTACAGACTTCTGCCAAACTGTGACTGCTGTACAGCAGGACTGCAGAAGTTCCACTGGGTCACCGCCTTCAGACCCTGTGGACTTACAACTTTCATGTCTCCCTGTGTTTGATACCAGCAATCAACATAGGTGACAAGTGACTGAAATGTGGAATGCTTGCATTTTGTGGTGCATCACACCATAACTGACAGATCATAATGTCTTGAACTATAACCCTTGTTGTAAAGGATGCTTTCTCCCTGTTCTATAAAAATTAAAATTGTGTAAGTCATCTTCTAGTGACTGGTCAACATAGGGGATAACAATGTCTTCTGTAGCTCAAGTAATAGAAGTCTTGTCCTGGGCATCTGAAGGTCTATGATTCAAGATACCCACCAGGGGACCTTATAGCTGCATATGGTAGAGCTGGCGTATCCAGTTTTATAAAAATAACTGTAGGTCTGCCCTATTAGAGATGTGGTTTCTATTTCCAACTGGCTGAAGTGATCTTCTGAAACCTTTCCATTGTCTTATTTGTAAAGCGAGGGAGGCTAATACTGACTGCCTTTTAGGGTAGGGTTATGAAGTCTCAGCAATACAGTCTGGAAACTGTACAGAAATATAAATGACAGTCAGTAGCACTGAGCCCAGACATCATGATCTTCTGCCATCCAGCTTAATGCAACTTCCCTTCCCATGCACCTTCCTCTCAGCCTTCAAGGTGGAGCATACCACAAAATTTGGTGCATTTGAGGAGTCTGCATATAGAGGAAAGGGTAAGATGTGTGTCATAGACAGTCACATTCATTTTGCAAAAATAAATTTAATTATAATACCTAGCACAGCAATAGTGGCGGTTTAGTTCAGTGGACATTCAGCCCTAAATCAAGCCTAAACAGCATCTGTTTATGTCTTGGAAGTAACACAGTCCAGGCATGGCATTAGTTTAGATTGCATTAGTTAACACAGTATAAACCTCACTCACCTTTTCCTCCCTCCCTTTGCAACAGTCTCTCATTCTCCTTTCTCTCTAGCTAGGCTGCAAAATGCTTAATTGCATCTTTATTGCTTTAAAATTTCATCTTTTTTTTTATTCTTTCAACTTACGTCATTTTTTCATCTGCTGTCGGTTTGAGAACCACTGAACCTGACTCTGAGAAATGTTATCTCTCTATTCTGCCTCTCATTATAAGACATTTTGTTATACTTTGTCTGAAGAATGCTATACAAAAATAAATTGTATTATGTTATACTGAGACATCCCTGTACAGTAGGAGGCACAAATCATATATCATCAGATTTAAGGAAAGATTGCCATCAGGTGTCTAAATGCTTCAGCTACCTCAGCTACCTGTTAAGTTGGTGGGTACCATTGTTTGCCGTCAGCCAGCTTAACTTGTATAATAATTCAACAAACTTATTCTATGCTATTTTGTGCAGGCTCTATAGAACCAACTTATAAAACTTCTGATTAAAAAAAATCCAAATATATCATAACAATATATATATAATTTTCCTTCTCAGTATGATTTCTTCAATTTAGACACATTAGTAACCATATAACTGAATCTGTGCTAATATGAGTAATTGCATTGGCAGCTATTCTTCATTCAGTGGGTTGCACGTGTATATTTTGAGAAGAAGAGATGCACTGGCCTATATTCAGACTTGGTATAAGAGGTTGAAGCCATAGGGCAGTGGAGTTGCATAGGTTTACAGCAGGGCCACCATTTGATCAGTGAGCCAAATCTTCAAAAGAAAATCCTAAAAAGCACATGCTTAAATAGTCATGGCTGCACTTATGCACATGGTTACCTATTGTATACTCCCAAATGCCTGTTTGCACCTGCAAATGTGGTATTTGGGTCTTGCTGGCTGAGCTGCTCTCAGAACCATGAGCACAGAATAGAAGGGTTGTTTGAAATTCTGTCCATTAAGTACTTAGTTAAGTGGCTCCCTTCCCTGTAATATCTGATGCCAAAAGTGTGCTGATGCTTTTACAGTAAAAATAGAAGAATTGTGCTTCCAGATATCTTAGAATCTCCTTGTAACTATAATATATTGAGTGTGGGAGGGGAAGGTAAAACAGAATGAAGGGGATGGGATGAGGAAGGTCAAAGATTACAGCAATAAGGTCACTCAGTTTAGGCACATGCACATCTTGGGGTTTCAGTAGTACTATAGGTTTCAGAGTAGCAGCCGTGTTAGTCTGTATTCACAAAAAGAAAAGGAGTACTAGTGGCACCTTAGAGACTAACCAATTTATTTGAGCATAAGCTTTCATGAGCTACAGCTCACTTCATCGGATGCATATATATAGTACTATATATACCCTCCTCTCCCACAGTAAAATAAGCAGACATAGAGTAACATAGTAAATACAAAATATTGACTGGATTTGAGACCAGCTACAGTTAACTATTGCCTGTAGGTTAAAACCATTCCTGAGATTATTCAATACTTTATGAAGCCAGTCTCCGGAAGCTTTAATATCCTTGGCCTATAGTTTACTGCAATTTCCCCTGAAACCCAGTCAGCATTTGTTTAACATTTTTTGGATTGGGCTGATGGGTTAAAAGAAAGTTTGTTCTGGGAAACACAGAGGGGCTGAAATACAAGCTGAGATTCTCAGCAATGGCAGAAACAGCAGAATGTGCATGATCTTGCTGGGTGAACTCTTAGTTTCTGCACTGGGCTGTTAGCCTGTTGTTTCAATTTGGGGGGTAATACATATTTTTGGTCAGATAAGCATATTTGAATTTACCCCAATGGATTTAAAGATTTAACACATGTATAAAGCAACTACTGGTTTTTATGACTTATTACTATCAAGTATGGACATTTAATCACCCTGCATGATAATCAGTTTAGGCATAGGTGGTGGGAAGGACATATGCATAAACTACACAGGGGCCGAAATTGAGAAGTCTGGGTTCATACTGTAAACAATCCAAAGTCTGGGGATTTTAGGGGTTTGGTTATGCTCATTTATTAAGAAAGAGGCCAATTTGTGGCCTTGATCCAGATTGGGATGAGATTTCATACACCTTCCAAAATCTGGGACTGCTTGGAGGAGATGGGTTTGGGGTTAGGCCAACCTCCAAGAATATAGAATAAAAAGTAATGATTACTCAATAAAAAACACACTCAAAATCGGGATTATATGTCAACTCAAGTACTGAGACAAAAGTGAAATAATGTAATCATATACAAAATGTTTGCTAACCCGGTCTGCAGTGGGTATATTTAATATTTCAGCATCAGTAAGTTCAAATACTATTACAACAGTTAAGAGAATGCATTAAATGTGGGTCACTTCCAAATCCCTAAAGCCAGCACTGCAGCAAGACATTTAAATGATGACATGATGAGTTACAGTCTGCCAGCTTGGCACAGATTCAAAGTGGCAGCAGCTGAGGTGTGCTTTAAAAATAGGGATTTTTTAATTGGATTCAAAATCAATTAAAATCCCATTAGATACAATTGTAGTGATACAAGTCATAAAATAATATTTTACAATAAACTATAAAAATGAGGAAGCTTGTATAATTAATGCTGTGGACTGCCCAAGCAGACCCACACCTTTCAATCATGGACAGTAGATATGTAGAAAGGATGCCTTTGACATGTAAAATTTGAAGAGGAGGTCAAAATACATGAAGCAGGATTAAGAGGTTCATGTGTACAGAAGAACTTTGACCCTTCATGGCTAAACATTGCTTTTGGAGATTACGCACTGGCAAATCTAAATCTCAGAACAATAAGACACGGACCATGACTACTGCATTCATTTCAGTAGAAATGGTTAGTAGTTAGCTATCCAATTCTTTATTCCAGTTGGAGAAAAGTAATGGGCCAACTAATGCTGGTGTAAATGAGTGCCACACCCAGTCAATGGAACTGTGCCCATTGACAGAGAATTTGGCTCAATTGTTTCTTCAGGGAAAAACAGCAGGCGAGGGTAGCAATTCCAGCACCATTTCTGTCAAATAAGGAGATGAAATCCCAAGATCATATCAATTCCAATTTTACTGAGCTGTCAACCTATCTTGGACTAGCATTGCCATCTCCACAGTTTTATCATCAGTAATTCTTAATTCCTGTGCAACACACCATAGGTGAAGGTTGGGCTTTTATTTCATTTTTTTTTGTGGGCTTGTATTTCTTTGGACAATTTTTGTGACTAGATCAATGACCCTTACTGAAGAGTTAAGACAATAAAGATGCTTATAAAGATAATGTCTAGGTTTCTGGTAAATCTAATTTTTCAGCTATTGACACAGCCAATTTTGGTTTATGTGCATTATTTTTTTAATAACATTGCATACTAGAAAATTTTAGTTATCACAAGGTATCAATAATGTTTTTTGCAATGATACTTGAAATAAGTGACCCTGCAAAGATTAAGTGCATAACTTAATTGTCCTTGTGTCAGATGGAAAAAACTGTGATTCCCCACAGCAGCCTATTGACTCCTTCAACCTTGCCTCTTGAAACCTTACTGAACACAGAAGCTGATACTGCAGGTTTTATATTTATAATGATTAATTAATTCTGCACTAAGCAATGTTCCTGACTGCAAGAACAAAATCCACTTTAGAAAACATAAATGACAGCTTGCCTAAAATAATTAACACCAGCACTGACAGAATTGGGGTGTTCTCCCTCTGCTTTACACTAGCGTATTTGAGAGAATTTAATTACTAATATTTCTGACTAGCAAAAGACTTGCATTCATAAAAAGCACTTGATGTGTTGGGACTGAAAATTCACATAAAGAATATACGTTACAGAAATGTAGTGCAGTCAAAGGATAAATGCTGGCTAAAAATTGAGGATATAGTTAAATAACTCAGACACGTGTATGAGAATATTTGTTTTCCAAGGCAAGCAGATCATGTTAAAAAAATAACAATCTGCATAACCAAATATCATCCTGCTCTTTCTCCATCAACCCCAGCATGCATAGCACCAGAGTCAGCTGCACTGTAAGGGTTCTGCCATGCAGGGCAGCAGGCTATGGTTCTTCATAAAACTGTTGCTCTGTGCAGGCTTGATATGCAGTGAGTTGTTGGCTGGCTGGAGGTCATGACCAGTGGGGCTTTGTAAGGGGAAAACGCAGGTGCTCTGGAGCCTTCGCATGATTGTTCCATGGCCTTCGGTGGATCCTTCCTTCCCAGGCACTTTAGAAGTTCCCTGACTACAACCCATGTACTCTGCCTTTGCACAGGGAGAGAATTTGGCCCTTGGTATGTTGACTACTACATGCTACTTTAAACAAGGCCTTGAAATATTACCCCTCACCCCTGTGATGGGAGAGTTTTCTCCCTTTTTCCTTTCTTTTCTCTAAGCTAAATGGTCCCACCTGCCAGTCCTAGCTACAGTATAACTGTGTACAGAATTTATGAACTTCAGATTTCAAAGCTCTGATGACCTGCTCCTGTGATAGAACTAAGTGTGGCAGGAGCACATAATACTGTCTCTTTCATTTCCCTAGGAATTTCTGGTCAGATTACAGGTTTCGGTACAAGTGGAGACTCTCAGCCAAAGAAAACAACCCAGAGCTGCTGTTAGACTGTGTCTCTATCAAATGACTGCTTTTCGGATAAATTCTTTTACATTGTCATCAGTTTCCTTCCTGTGAATCCCCAGCCACCAACCCCCTATCACAGCCATAATTTTAATATACATATACTTCAATTTAAATTCTAGGTATTGAGATGGAAATGCCATAACCATCCTTCTTCCCCTTCACCCCCCCCCCGCCCATGAAAGCAGACTTGTGCACACACACACACCCTGTAACATTGATAACCCCATGTTTCACCCGAGAATGGCACTTCAAGCAGTAATTTGCACAGGGTTCTGTAGTTCCACCATCGTTTAGTCTAGTTGGCTTACATTTGTATGTGTTTCAACATGCAAACTGCACTCACTTCCCAATGCACCACTATATCAAATCAATTACAGAGGACCAGTGAAGACAGTAAGGTCAGGTGTTGTCACATGCTCCTCCTGCTCTCTGTCAGAGGTTTTCTGACAGGTGAGTGTGTGCACTGCTAGACAGAATGAAGCCCATTTTTCCCGTAGTAGGTTTATGTCACAGTGAATTCTGATACATCATCTAGGGCCTAGCCCTGCAAGGTGGAGAGTCTTTATTACAATCAACTGTGAATTGTTCCATTTTGAGACACACACCCCACCTCCTCTCCTGGATTGTATGCATACCTCACTTGTACATTGCATTGCTGGAAGACAAACTTTAGATCAATCCTCCTCAGCCTTTTCTTTACCTATGGGATGGAGAAAGAGATAGCTGTAGGGCTAGAATTACTGAAGCGAGTGCAGGTATGTGTAAGCTATCTTCCTGTGCCAGCCTGTCTCCTCATCCCTTGGGATTCTCCCCAAGGGAGCGGAAACGGTTGTGAGATGGATGAGAAATCTATCTGTGGTACCTCTTTAGGTAACTTCTGCTTAATTCTAATCATTACTTAATAATGAATAGAATTTACATAGTACTTTACATGTTCAAAGTGCTGTAAGAGCATTAACTAGTTAATCCTCATGACACTCCTGTGAGGTAGGTACATAAGTATTAGCCCCATTCTATACTTCTTTCCATAATAAGGGAACAATTAAGATTAAATTGATTGGCTAACTTTATAGAGACCCTAATTCCTACAAATAGGAAATAACAGGCTTAAATGGGTATACTTCTGGGTGTTTAAGAGCAGTGTTCATCAGCTGGATTGCAACTGATTTTTCAATGTAATTAACTTTGTATCAGAAAATAAACTTTATTGTTTCACTTCTAGTATATTAAGCACAATAGGAGGGATGCCCCATTTTCTCTGGCAATAATCAGGTTCCCTTCAGCCTTGTAATTGATTCAAGCAGGAACCAGATTATTTTCTAGTAAAACAGAGCACCCCTCCTATTATCCCTTAAGTAGCAGTCAGTCTGGGAAGAAACAGTTACAATGATATATGAAGTACAAGGCAGATGCCAACTAAATAGATCTCTGCCTATGCTAGAAAGAAAGTGCTAAATAGTTTGAAGAATCAACAAAGGTTCTTTCTCAGCTAACTGTTGAACAAATGCTTTGCAAAACATACAAATTTGTCCAATTCATCCTCTAGCTTTCAATCTCTTATTATTGTTTATAATACAAAAGTGCCCCAAGAGCGTCCCCTTTCTGGCTGTGTACATCCCACCCCAGAGATTCCATCATTCATGTCTCAAAATAGATATGAGTAGGGTCCTACAAATTTAAGGTCCATTTTGATCAATTTCACGGTCATAGGATTTTAGAAATAGTAAATTTCATGATTTCAGCTCTTTAAATCTGAAATTTCACTGTGTAGTAACTGTAGGGGTCCTGACTCAAAGGAGTTGCGGGGGGGAGGTTGCAAGATCATTGTAGGAGGGGTTGCGGTACTGCTACCCTTACTTCTGTACTGCTGCTGCTGCATGAAGGCAGTGCTGCCTTCGGAGCTGGGCAGCTGGAGAGTGGCAGCTGCTGGCCAGGAGCCCATCCTTGAAGGCAGAGCCCTGCCAGCAGCAGCACAGAAGTAAGGAAGGCATAGGTATGATATTGCCACCCTTACTTCTGCCCTTCTGCCTGCAGAGCTGGGCTTTCAGTCAGCAGCCGCCACTCTCTGGCCACCCAGCTCTGAAGGCAATGTAACCCACACACCTCTTGGGTGCGGTGCTCTGTCCCATCTAGTGGCACTGGGACCACTTAGAGAGAGAGATTAATGAGTTTGTTCGACAGCCTTAGCTAAAGGCCATGTGGCTTTTAGCTCATGCACTAAGCTCCAGAGGTCCCCAGTTGTTGGCGGGCGGGATCGAACCGGGGACCTCTGGAGCTTAACTGGCTGTTAGCTAAAGCTGTAGAGCAAACTCATTAATCTCTCTCTCTAAGTGGTCTCAGTACCACTAGATGGGACTGAACACCACACCCAAGAGGTGTGTGGGTTACAGCAACAAAGAACTGAGGGTGGCTATACCATGACCCCCTAAAATAACCTTGTGACCCCCCTGCAACTTCCTTTTGTGTCAAGACCCCAGTGTGAGAAATGCTGGTCCGTCTCCCCCCATGAAATTTGTATAGCATAGGGTAAAAGCATAGGGTGGGGGCTTGAGCCATGGTTTGAGTTATTTTCTAACAACTAGACATTTTTAACCTGGTCCTTCTTGCTGCCAATCGACACCTGGCAGCAGGATTGCACATTTAAAAGGACACTTGAAATCTTTAGGGATTTATTATTCTGAAATAAGTGTCCTCATGCAGACTTGCATCAAAATAAGAGGTGTGAATTAAAACAGATTGAGTTATTTTGATGCAAGTTTGTGTGAAGATCAGCCCTGAGGCTGAGATTTAGGTAATCTCTTCTCTCAGTTTGTATGACTAACAGTGACCAGACCTATTTGTTTCTCCTCACACTGGCAGCTCAGTTCTATTGCTCTGCTTAAGCCCCCCCACCCCCTCACTTCCTCCCTTATTGCCAGCTCAGTGGTGCTGTGCCTGCCCTCATTCAGCCTATCCCCAGTCTTCCCTGTTGTCCTAATCAGGTGAGAAGGAAACCTGACACTTCCACTCACTTGGGTGAACACTTCTATGTGTCCCACGCTTCTGTCCAGTGTTGTCCTAGTATGTTTTTTAGTTCTCCATGACAGAGTGGTGAATAGCTTCCTAAGACAAATAATTACTTCTTGAGAGTACCCCTGTAAATCTCATTTTGCACAAGATACTAAGCCGAGCACCAAGTTTCATTCCATTTTTCCAAAAGCCCTATTTTAGACCATTTGATCCTGAAATGAAGATCAAACAGATACAGGCACAAGGAGGACTGTAAGCCATTAATGGATATCCAACTCTTGAAGGAACACAGACATAGTTATTACAGCTAAACTTTCCCATTTTTCTAACATTATGCTGAGAACAATGCTGCCTTTTAGCTTTATTTTGTGGGTAAATCATCTATTTTAACCAAAAGCAATATAGTACTCTTCTGCCGCACTTTCAAAATCTTTTCATGCCTGTGAGAGTTTGGCTCATTTCACCTCACACCCCCACCTTTAAAAATAAGGTCATTCTTCTCTCTTTCATTTTAACATGCCATTCATGTAAATTTAAACAAACACTTCAAAAGTTAACTCCAAAAAGTTACAGTCACAATCCAAACAGCAAGAAGCCATCCAATGCTCACCCCTCTCCCCATCCCAACCACCTCCTCACCCCAGACCTTTGTCCTTAAAACTAGGTCAGTCTAGGTCCCTATGCTGATCTCCATTCTGCCAAACTCATTCATTTTTTTCTCCAATTTACTGCACAGATAGTGTGAGAAGGAGTTTCAGGTGAGTCATCATGTCCCTGAAAACAAGCTGAACCAATGGCTCTGCCATAGGTAGTGTAAAACTGCCTCATTGACAACTGCCAAAATCTCAAAGAATATATACTGCAAAGGTTTGACCTTCCTTACTGCAAGTGCTGACTCCTCTGGTGTCCAAAAAAGTCTGAAAAGCCAATTCTGGCCATGCAACAGTGGGACTCAGTTCTGAGTCCAACAAATCCCAAAATGTGGATGTTAAAGGAGCAGAGCAGGCTTCCTTTATCTCCTAGGTTCTTCCTTCGTAGGTTACCTCTGACATACAATTTAACATGAAATACCCACTACCATGTAGCCCTGTACTTGAAGGGAACTCTGTTATTTCAAAGGTACAAAAATGGCCCACTGAGACAATCTTCTGGACAATTCACTACTGTTAAGTGACATTCTGAAAGATATTCCTTAGGCATCCTCTGGTACAGCACTTTCCTAAACTGTGAGCTACCATGCTGGAATTTTGTTGCCTGAATTTGCCAATAGGAGATAAATCTTAAAGCAACTGGTATGTAAGAGGGAGCCTGCTGGGTTATCGCAGCAAGTGATACCTTTTGAGGGGCTGCATCCCTTTTTTCTCCACCAATTACTCCATTTCTTCCCCTGTGACATTTCTCAGGGATATTGGGAAATTAGAGTCCATCCTCTACCCACAGCCATATGAAAATTAAAAAACAAGAACACCACCATCAAGAAAGTTTCAGGGAATACCATCTCTGCACCCCTTTCTTTAACTGGCAGGTAAGCTATGCTTCTCTTCACTGGGTTATATTTATTGCCCCAGACCATCTGAATAAAATTACCCATCAATTTGACCAAAAACTTTCCAGGAGGAGGACAGACATATGCCATGTAAATGCAAAGGGGAAACAGAAATATTTTCATTAATACCAGTGTTTCTTCGAGTGCCAAGGTCCATCTCTTCCATCACATCACCTTAACCTGCAGGAGGCACACTGCTTCTCCCAGTTCAACACAGCTACCGTATCATTGCCGAAAATAAATCCCCAAATATCTATAACCCTAGGACGGCTTACCACGGCTCCCTCTGCAAGCCTCAGGCAGAGCAAAAGAGTACCCTGAAAGACTTACTCCCACAAAGACTTACTCTTCTTCACATTGATCACTGCTAAATCCACAGCCTCTAGCTGAATAATTGTGTAAGGTGTCAAAAATATGTCCCTCTCTTCTGTACTGCCCACCAGCACTGTGACATCATCTGCAGGCAAAAAAAAATATTGACATAATTGAATTCCTATTCTCTTTAATCTGCACATTTGAGCCCTGAAACGCCCTGTTGTTATACACTGTCCACAATAAAGGGTCCAAAGAAAACCAATATAACAATGGATTCCAGGGACAACCTTGCCTTACCCAAGAATCTATCTGTATAGCCATTCTCCTCCTCCCATTTACATAAATATACAACATCTGTAGCCAGTTAATAAACTACAGGGGAATACTATATTGAGACTGGACCAACCATAAGTAAGGTAGGTTCACTCTGTCAAAAGCTGTGGCCTGATCCAAGGTCACAACATAACACTCACTGTCCCTGTTGCATGATTTCAAAAACTGCCCTCAAACTACACAAAGTATCTGCCACTGTAAGACCTTTAACTGCATAAGACTGACTGTTCAATATGGCAACAAGACTCAAATTTTCCTCCAAGTCTCCCTTTTGTGGGGGGCTGGGAGGGGAAAGTCTTCATAAAAGGAACATCCCAGTATGCCTCTAATCAAGGCATAATTGAAAGCACACAAGGGAACCATGGAGGGGAGGGGGAATTCATAAACCTCTGATAAAATTCCAGTGTCAAACTGTCCGCACCTGAGGAAGTTCCCTTCATCAGTGACAAGACAGCTGTGTGAATCTCCATCTCCTCTACTGGTCTCACAAGCAAGTTCTGTTCCTCATCTGCGAACGTTGGAAAGCCTGCAATACATCTAGAAAGGAGGAACGGAACTTTGTCTTCAAAAGAGCTCGCTGTAATATTCCTGAACTAGCCTCTACTTAACAGCAGGGTCCTGGCAGACCTGCCCAGTACTATACTCCCATAACCCCACCATATCCTGCTGTAGTCTCTTTTCCTATCATCCTGCGAATATATCAGAGTAGACTGCCCCAACCTTTTTTCCCCAAAGTCCTTTGCAAATGTGGCTGATTCCTGCTCTCCTTTGACATGGAACCATTTCCTTCTTAACTTCTTCTGACACTCTTATTTTGATGCATTCTCCACCTTGCAGTCAACTATGAAGAGCTCACAAATGGCTCCGCAATGCTAAATAATGCTTGCAATCAGTTGTATACAGACTTCCTGAAAAGGAAAGTAGAGAGATCACCAGGATCTACTTCATCAATTCCCACCACTCTATCGGAGATGCATAAAACTCCTGAAATGTTTCTTGTTCGATAAAAAGAACAGGAGGACTTGTGGCACCTTAGAGACTGAAAAATTTATAAGAGCACAAGCTTTCGTGGGCTACAGCCCACTTCATCGGATGCATAGAATGGAACATATAGTAAGATATATATATATATATATATATATATATATATATATATATATATATATATATATATATACATACAGATAAGTACTCCTGTTCTTTTTGTGGATACAGACTAACACGCTGCTACTCTGAAACTTGTTCCATAAAGATACCTAATTTAACTACATTGGGTAAACTCATATTTTGTTTCCAATAACCCCAACCAAGTTACTGTCCTGTACACCCAGAGGTCAACTCAGACCAAGCAGTAGTCAGAAAAGTCTGCAGGCTGCACTGCCCTGTACATCATCCGGTCATTGAGATAGCTTGCACATACACCCTGCCCTATTGACTACCTGATTCCCCTCTAAAAAATTTAAATGCCCTCTGCTTTCTTAAATGAGGATGTGCAAAAACAACCTTTAACCCAGTGGCATCACACACTGCTTGTAATAAGTTTCATCGGCTCATAACCCTTTAGGTTGCTTCCCTCTATCAGTCACTGCAGCTAAACAATTAAAATTCCCCATTAAAAACCTGTTAAGAAATTAATAAGAAAAGAGCAACCTCTATGAAAAGATCTTTCCTCAGCTTCTGACACTGTGTTCCACAGATGGAGGCATAATTATACCCAACACCCAAATAACAGAAATCAACTGAAGCCCCTTTCCTGGCTGCAGTTCTACCACTTTCTGCTCCAACACCCCTACTCCATCATAAGTACAAGGCCCTCTGGACCAAAAAGCTGGGTCTCTCCTTCAATCCCTCTGAGCTACTATAACATCACGCCCAGAACATAGTCTTGTATCCTGGATCCTCATTACATCCAAATCCTTCCTTTACAAAAAACAAAGCTCATCATGCATACTCAGGATGGAGTGCATGTTCCAAGTTGCAGTTTTCAGTACTACATAGACAAAGGCTCCAGTCTGAATCATCACAAGAACTCACAATCTTTAAATAGTTGACCACCTTGTCACTGCTACTAAACCTGCTGACTTCCTCCTCTCTCTCTCTCTCTCTCTCTCTCTCTCTCACTCTTCCCTTTTCTTTGGCCTTTATTTCTTGCTGACTGGTTCATTATCTCAATGGGGAAGGAGAGGAAGGATGGGGAGAGTTGAGACCCCAGATCCCAATCCCAATCCCAACTCCGATAGTTCTTTCCGAAGTTACTCAAGCCCAGTAACCCATGTCCCTTTCCCTCAACAAATATGTTTGTAACACATTAACTGGTTCTTCTCTTTACTCTTGCCCATCCGCAACAGTGTCTAATACAGAAAACTTGCTGTGTGTTGGAAATGTTGGAAATTCTGTATGGTTTGGACCGCTATAGACCATCCTAAATTACTATAGTCCCACCATTCTCCTTGGACCCTCTGTCCGATTACAAGAAACGCTTCTGTTCCTGAAGTTGAGCAACTCCCCAGCTAACAAGTCTAACATATCCAAAGCCTGCCTGTCCATTCCTGGTCACTGGGATTCATGCATAACCAACTGAGCTTGTGGATGTTCCTTCTTCAGTTTTCCTTTTGCCACCCTCCCCATCTCTGATAGTCTCCCCCATATTACCCATGCTCATGTCCCCATTTGTGTTGTCCTGACTCAGTGATTCCAACTCCCCCACCCTGACCCCTTCCCAACCTTCTATCAGGCAAGGACAAGGTCAGTCCTTCCCCCAAAGGCCCCGACACTCAGAATGGGGACTTCGTCAACCCTTGCAGGGCTGCTTAGAATCCTCTAAACAAGGATGGGTCATGGAAGAAGGAAGGATTCTCAATAGTTTGGGGATGATGTCTTTATTGTGCCATGCCTTTGGGTACTGCCCATAAACACATCCACTTTCCCTTCCAGTCATGTTGAATCTAATGAAGTCCCTTCAGTCCTCAATGTAGCATGCATTAGAACCACTTCCTCACACCACAGCCTACCCTAACATGCTCTGTAGAGCCACAGGTAAGACAAGATGCATGCTGGGACACCTTCAGTAACCCCACCTAGCACCTAAGTAAAGTATATTGGGAAGATGTTGCACTGATTACTTACCTGGAAAAATTAAATGATGCCTTTCAATTCACTATTCCAAACCCTAAACTGATCATAAACTTTAACTGAAGGCTGCAACACTTTAGCATAACATGAAACTCAGTGCAGAACATCTGCTTCATGTATATTTTCATTGAGGCAGAAAATTGTCACAGTCTTAATAGCAGGTTGGTATAAGGAAATGTCTATTAGATCATCTCAAACCCTAGTCCCCTTCTTAATTTCAAACAGCTCCCAGAAAAATTCCACTTCACCATAAGAGTAAAAGCAGATGTCTAATCCTCTGCTACCTGGCAGGTGTATCGCAGCTTTCTGTTGTTCAGGAGAGAATCCAAAAGATTTTTAACAAGAGTCCCAACAACAAAATCCCTAGCGGGACATTTGTCCATGTCCCCCATGTAGCACAATCAAATTATGTATTCCTGCTGGGGCATTGTAGCATGATGTTTCCACTGGGATGAAGCCTAATCCTGACTGCCTCTGACTGCTGCACGGGATTTCTTCCCAGATGGCCCTTCAGGAGATTCACGGCTGGAAACAGGTACCTCAAGTCCTTCCTTATTGCCACTATTCCTCAGTTACTCATTCATGACAGGTCTTTGTGCTCCACCATTAGCACTGGGGCTTCCCTCTGTGCTGCTGAAAACCCCAAGGTCAAGAAGAACAGAAGACGCCACTTCAGATTATTCCAAAAATTGGGTTTTTTCAGCCACTTTTTCCTCTAGTCAACGGAATGGAGTTCTTAAAATGAATGGACCCCCTGCAACTGAAGAGACCATACTAGTAGCCCCCTCTCCACTTACGGGGAAGCAGAAGCCACAGTTGTGGCTGCTAAACTGCTCTTTAACCCTCCCTACATTACTGATCCAGCACATGTGTGGCAAAGTTCCACTGTATTCCTGCCCCTCCTCAAGACCCTATGCAGAGTGTGAAATGGAGGACACGCCCTGACAACCATTTCTCAAAGTAAGGGGACATATAGTTCCACCACCTCCATACTCAGGGCTCCCTCTGGCAGCTGCACCCCAACAATATGAGGCTGGAAAGCAAATTCTTTTTCCTGCCTGCGGCTTCACCCCAAATCCTTCCCCACCCCCATGCAGTTCCCAAGTCAGCTACCCCACAGGTACCTTTGGCCTAGGGGCACAAACCCCAGCACCACAGGAACAAGGCTCACAACATTGGCTGATAGCACCACAGCATCCACTACCCTGTGCACAGACACTTCTGCATCAGTCTCCAGGACAAACAGACTCTTCCACCATCACATCCAAACAACTTACTGGGGGGAACAAAGTCTCCTTCAGCCCCACCATTGCAGCAGCAGCTATCTTGAAAGAAAGAGGAAGTGAGAATTCTCTCTTTGTTGCCTCTTTGAGCCTTGTTTCTAATTCTGAGCAACTACTTTGTAAACTAGTCTTACATAATTATCTTGCTGATTGTATCAAATCCTTTTATAGATTCTGCTCTGGGGAAGTTTTAACCTTACTCCTGTAGCAACAGAAATTCAGAGGCATAGACATGGTGGTAGTAAAATTAAAGTGTAGCATTGCAGACAAAAGAACAAAACAAAACAACTGCAATGTTTTAATTTTACTACCACCAAGTCTGTTCCTCTAAACTTCTGATTGCTACATGAACAGGTTTCCATATTCTGTGCAACCTTCATGAATAATATTAATTCCTCACGGGGGGAGGGAGGGACTTGTCGTTCACACACCACTGCAGTCTAGTGTCATTAGCCCTCTGATTAAACTAAATCAAAGCCCAACCCCCTCCAGCATATTATATAGCCTTTCCATGTATAGTCTGGTATCTACCAAGTTTCCATTTCTTTCCAGAATTTTAAAGAAGGTCATTGAGAAACAACACAATTATGTGATCATCTCAATTTATTTGGTCTTAATGAAAGATTTCAGTCTTGATAAAAATCCAACTATAGCAGTGGAAGAGCTAGGTTCCAAAAGACAGCAGCTTTCTCTTTAAAGGGACTTTGGCTGCTGGTCTGTTAAATATCAATAGCACAGTGTGGCCCTGTCATAAATATAAAGGGAAGGGTAACCACCTTTCTGTATACAGTGCTATAAAATCCCTCCTGGCCAGAGGCAACATCCTGTTACCTGTAAAGGGTTAAGAAGCTCAGCTAACCTGGCTGGCACCTGACCCAAAGGACCAATAAGGGGACAAGACACTTTCAAATCTTGGGGGGGAGGCTTTTGTTTGTGCTCTTTGTTTTACGTAGTGTTATCTCTTGGGACTGAGAGAGGCCAGGCAGAAATCCACCTTCTCCAACCCATCCTAATCCAAGTCTCCAATATTGCAACCAGTATAGGTAAGCCAGGCAAGGCAGATTAGTTTATCTTTTGTTTTATGTGAATTTTCCCTGTGTTAAGAGGGAGGTTTATTCCTGTTTTCTGTAACTTTAAGGTTTTGCCCAGAGGGAGATCCTCTGTGTTTTGAATATGAATACCCTGTGAAGTATTTTCCATCCTGATTTTACAGAGATGATTTTTACCTTTCTTTTTTTTTTCTTCATAAAATCCTTCTTTTAAGAACCTGACTGATTTTTTCCATTGTTCCAAGATCCAGAGATTTGTATCTTTGATGGTTTTGTAACAAACTGGTTAGGATATTATTCTCAATCCTCCCCAGGAAAGGGAGAGGCTTGGGGGGATATTTTGGGGGAAGACATCTCCAAGTGGGCTCTTTCCCTGTTCTTTGTTTAAAACGCTTGGTGGTGGCAGCATACTGTTCAAGGACAAGGCAAAGTTTGTACCTTGGGGAAGTTTTTAACCTAAGCTGGTAAGAATAAACTTAGAGGGTCTTTCATGCAGGTCCCCACATCTGTACCCTAGAGTTCAGAGTGGGGAAGGAACCCTGACAGGCCCTTTGGTATAATGGGCTGAAATGCTGTCTTTTACTATGACTGTTATTTTCTTGATTCTGCTTTTATTTTTAATGTCTATTCAGGTTCTGCATAGAACCGTTTCTTTAATGTTCAAGGGTCAGGCTTGCCCTCTAAGGGTACGTCTTCACTACCCACCGGCTCGGCGGGTAGTGATCGATCTATCGGGGATCGATTTATCGCTTCTCATCTAGACGCAATAAATCGATCCCAGAATCGACGCCTGTGCTCCACCTCGGCAGGAGGAGTAAGCAGAGTCGACGGGGAGCCACCTCGGTCGACTCGCCACCGTGAGGATGGCCAGGTAACTCGAACTAAGATACTTCAACTTCAGCTACACAAATAGCGTAGCGGAAGTTGTGTATCTTAGTTCGAACCCTCCCGCCCCCACAGCGTAGCCCAGGCCTAAGATCTTTATCATTTATAGAAAGTCTTTTAAAAGAGATGAGCAAATAAGTTGATCTTCAGATGCTGTTTATATTTGACCTTCAGACTTCAAATCAGATTACCACTGAACTGAATATCGCTCCCAGAATTGCCTGAGACCTCCTCCCCTTCCTCAACATGCTGTAGGTTCCCACTGTCACTTCCTTTGAGTTTTCTCCTGGGAAAAGGCTGCCTGTACACTTTTCTTGTACACTTTCTTCCTCTAGTGTCTTCTGAGGGGGTTCAATAGGGAGTTTACTCAAACAACAATGGTGTGATATGTCCAAAGATCTTTTCCCACTGACTTGAATTGTGACTTGTCTCTATTTTTACCTTCTTTGTGTGACTCATAATTATGTTGCCGTGCTGAAAGGTGCTAACACCTGCCATCAGGTGAGTCTGCCAAGCACTGTCTTTCATACTCAAAAGGGAAGCAATCAAACCCCTTTAAGTAGTAAAGACAGCTGCAACCAATGGAGGGACCGCCCAAGGCCACTGGCTGCATGGCAGGTCAGAGCTAATTTATATGAGCTAAGGGGTTGCCCTGGCTGTAAACCCAGAGGCTCAGAGATTGGGTTGGAGTCTATGTGTGTTGGAGGTAGTAAACTAGAAGGTGTGTGAGTGTTACCCTGAGAGAAAGCAAAGAGACAGAGCTTTTGGGGTTTAGAGAACATTGGAGTGGCATACTTGGGAATTTCTGAGCAAGGAAACCACAGTTTCTACTGTGCTCAGCAAAACTGAATGAAGTGTGCATTTTTTGTAAATAAACAGGAATACACCAAGAACATACCTAACTCATATCATCAATTTCTCATTCTCTTGGAAACAAACCTGCAAGGTTCCAAATGTAGGCTAAAGACATGGAAGAAAGGGGCAACACTGTTGAAGACATTAGTTTTAACATTTAGGACAACTACATACCAATTACATGCCTTGTTAGCAGTAAACGTGACATTTCTCAGTAATGTGGCCAGAAAGCTCACAGTTCACTGTTTCTAACTTAAAAGTTTAATTGAGATGTAATGTATTCAGAATTAGTAGAACACAATAAAAAAAATTCAAATCAATTTTTTCCCCTAGTCCCAAGAAATTTTGTTTAGTATTTGGAACCCACATAAGCAAGATCCAGAGACTGGGCCATTCAATGCAAAAATTTTGAGAGAGCAGTGCAAGAGAATAGCTAGATGTAGTTCAGACTAAACATACCATCTCCTTTCCTCAGAGAATTAACAGGGAGTGTGGGTAAATGCAGCAGAGCTCATTCATCTGTCTCAGTCTGGAACATTTAAGAGAGACACCATGCACATCAATATCTATGTGGTAGTCAGCACTGTGCTTTTGAAAGCAGCAACGCAGAGACAAAAACTGTATTTCTGTAACTATATAAAATAACTTGAAAATAAGTCATATTCTTGGGCAGCCTTTAAAAAAATAACTACTTGATTTTATTAAATAGTGTCAGCAAACCATCTGAACCTTGCCACAATTTTTGAAAGGAGGGGAAATAATAATTAGCTAGAAATACTAAATAGCACTCCTGCTGATTTTTCTGAAAGAACTGGATACTCCAAACAGTCAAAATTATGAAGCAATATTGATGTTGGAAGGAAAATACTGCAGTTTCCCCCCAGTTCAGTGCAGTAACCTTTATGGCTATTGGAAACCAATGTGCAGCATGCAAACTGTTACCTTAGCCCTTAATGTAATTAAACATACTTCAGTCTTATTGTTTACAAGCTGAAGAAACTGGCAGTGTATTTGTCATGGCATAAAATAAATGTCATGCATCTTTAATTAGCAATGTATATCAGTGTTGAGCCTAACACAGACATAAATAAAAGATAAGATTGACATTCACATTCACTAAAATACAGAGCAGAGATTTAAAGATTAATAAACAAAGGAAATCAAAAAGTTTCTGTTGAGCCACATGAATGGATACATTGAGAATAGCTAGTCTTTCTTCTGGGCTTTCTCTCAGGCATTAAGCTCAAAGCATTACAAATATTATAAAAATATTCTTTACACAGAACTAAATATTGTTCAGTGATAAAAATAGCTCGCTTTATTCTCGGTTAAACAGAAGAGAAATACCCTACGGGTAGTAAAGGGCCTTATCAGCAAGGAACAATAAAAAACTGATCAAGGGAAGTAATCTTCCTCATCTCAGAGGGACTACTACAGTTGTTACATTCTACTTGTTGCAGTTTATCTATATGCAAGACTTTATAGTATCTTTCAGATTAATTTGGCATTTCAGAAACCAACTATAGCTTTAGGTCAAGTGACTCAATTTAAAGATTCCTAGTGAGTGTAAACTAATGTGGTGGCTTTCATTTTGGTCTTAGTTAGCTGCTATTGTGATCATGGGGCTAACTGGATGCAATTATGAGGCCTTTATTGAAATTTGATAAGAGCAAATGATGACTTTGTGCTAAAAGCTTTTCACATATTTCAGGTGAATGTAATATTTGGGAAAGTGAGGGGTTTATAGCCATTATCTATTTACTGGGAGCTATTTACATGCCCCATGACCACGAAGTCAGTATATGAAGCCCATGCCTGCCCTCAGGTAGGATTTGATCCTGCTGTGGTTGAAGTCATGTCTAAAAGTCTCACTGACTGTTTTAGTGCAGGCTCAAACTGCTACTCCTGTGACGTATCTATCCATTAGGAGACGTGCATTCATATCTGTTTGCAGAATTGGGCCCCTCTGTGAGTAGTCCCTGTGTAAACTTCTCTCCATAGCTCTGATTGTGATTGGCTTCACTTCTGCTCTCTGAGGGTATGTCTACACTACGGAATTAGATCGAATTTATAGAAGTCGTTTTTTTAGAAATCGGTTTTATATATTCGAGTGTGTGTGTCCCCACAGAAAATGCTCTAAGTGCATTAAGTGCATTAACTCGGCGGAGCGCTTCCACAGTACCGAGGCTAGAGTCGACTTCCGGAGTGTTGCACTGTGGGTAGCTATCCCACAGTTCCCGCAGTCTCCGCTGCCCATTGGAATTCTGGGTTGAGATCCCAATGCCTGATGGGGCTAAAACATTGTCGTGGGTGGTTCTGGGTACATATCGTCAGGCCCCCGTTCCCTCCCTCCCTCCCTCCGTGAAAGCAAGGGCAGACAATCGTTTTGTGCCTTTTTTCCTGAGTTACCTGTGCAGATGCCATACCACGGCAAGCATGGAGCCTGCTCAGCTGACTGTCACCGTATGTCTCCTGGGTGCTGGCAGACGTGGTACTGCATTGCTACACAGTAGCAGCAACCCACTGCCTTGTGGCAGCAGACGGTGCAATACGATTGGTAGTCGTCCTCGTTGTGTCCGAGGTGCTCCTGGCCACGTCGGCCGGGAGCGCCTGGACAGACATGGGCACAGGGACTAAATTTGGAGTGACTTGACCAGGTCATTCTCTTTAGTCCTGCAGTCAGTCCTATTGAACCGTCTTATGGTGAGCAGGCAGGCAATACGGATTGCTAGCAGTCGTACTGTACCATCTTCTGCCGGGCAGGCAAGAGGTGAGGATGGCTAGCAGTCTTTTGTACCATCTTCTGCCGAGCAGCCATGAGATGTGGATGGCATGCAGTCCTTCTGCACCATCTGCTGTCAGCCAAAGATGTAAAAGATAGATGGAGTGGATCAAAACAAGAAATAGACCAGATTTGTTTTGTACTCATTTGCTTCCCCCCCCTCCCCTGTCTAGGGGACTCATTCCTCTAGGTCACACTGTAGTCACTCACAGGGAAGGTGCAGCGAGGTAAATCTATCCATGTATCAATCAGAGGCCAGACAAACCTCCTTGTTCCAATAAGAACAATAACTTAGGTGCACCATTTCTTATTGGAACCCTCCGTGAAGTCCTGCCTGAAATACTCCTTGATGTAAAGCCACCCCCTTTGTTGATTTTAGCTCCCTGCAGCCAACCCTGTAAGCCGTGTCGTCAGTCGCCCCTCCCTCCGTCAGAGCAATGGCAGACAATCGTTCCGCACCTTTTTTCTGTGCGGACGCCATACCAAGGCAAGCATGGAGGCCGCTCAGCTCACTTTGGCAATTAGGAGCACATTAAACACCACACACATTATCCAGCAGTATATGCAGCACCAGAACCTGGCAAAGCGATACCGGGCGAGGAGGCGATGTCAGCGCGGTTACGTGAGTGATCAGGACATGGACACAGATTTCTCTGAAAGCATGGGCCTTGCCAATGCATGCATCATGGTGCTAATGGGGCAGGTTCATGCTGTGGAATGCCGATTCTGGGCTTGGGAAACAAGCACAGACTGGTGGGACCGCATAGTGTTGCAGGTCTGGGACGATTCCCAGTGGCTGCGAAACTTTCGCATGCGTAAGGGCACTTTCATGGAACTTTGTGACTTGCTTTCCCCTGCCCTGAAGTGCATGAATACCAAGATGAGAGCAGCCCTCACAGTTGAGAAGCGAGTGGCGATGGCCCTGTGGAAGCTTGCAACGCCAGACAGCTACCGGTCAGTTGGGAATCAATTTGGAGTGGGCAAATCTACTGTGGTGTGCTGTGATGCAAGTAGCCCACGCAATCAAAGATCTGCTGATATCAAGGATAGTGACCCTGGGAAATGTGCAGGTCATAGTGTATGGCTTTGCTGCAATGGGATTCCCTAACTGTGGTGGGGCCATAGACGGAACCCATATCCCTATCTTGGCACCGGAGCACCAAGCCGGCAAGTACATAAACCACAAGGGGTACTTTTCAATAGTGCTGCAAGCTCTGCTGGATCACAAGGGACATTTCACCAACATCAACGTGGGATGGCCGGGAAAGGTACATGACGCTCGCATCTTCAGGAACTCTGGTCTGTTTCAAAAGCTGCAGGAAGGGACTTTATTCCCAGACCAGAAAATAACTGTTGGGGATGTTGAAATGCCTATATGTATCCTTGGGGACCCAGCCTACCCCTTAATGCCATGGCTCATGAAGCCGTACACAGGCAGCCTGGACAGTAGTCAGGAGTTGTTCAACTACAGGCTGAGCAAGTGCAGAATGGTGGTAGAATGTGCATTTGGACGTTTAAAGGCGCGCTGGCGCAGTTTACTGACTCGCTTAGACCTCAGCGAAACCAATATTCCCACTGTTATTACTGCTTGCTGTGTGCTCCACAGTATCTGTGAGAGTAAGGGGGAGACGTTTATGGTGGGGTGGGAGGTTGAGGCAAATCGCCTGGCTGCTGGTTATGCGCAGCCAGACACCAGGGTGGTTAGAAGACCACAGGAGGGCGCGGTACGCATCAGAGAAGCTTTGAAAACCAGTTTCATGACTGGCCAGGCTACGGTGTGAAAGTTCTCTTTGTTTCTCCTTGATGAAACCCCCCGCCCCTTGGTTCACTCTACTTCCCTGTAAGCTAACCACCCTCCCCTCCTCCCTTCGATCATTGCTTGCAGAGGCAATAAAGTCATTGTTGCTTCACATTCATGTATTCTTTATTCATTCATCACACAAATAGGGGGATGACTACCAAGGTAGCCCAGGAGGGGTGGTGGAGGAGGGAAGGAAAATGCCACACAGCATTTTAAAAGTTTACAACTTTAAAATTTATTGAATGCCAGCCTTCTTTTTTTGGGGCAATCCTCTATGGTGGAGTGGCTGGTTGGCCGGTGGTCCCCCCACCACGTTCTTGGGCGTCTGGGTGAGGAGGCTATGGAACTTGGGGAGGAGGGCAGTCGGTTACACAGGAGCTGTAGTGGCAGTCTGTGCTCCAGCTGCCTTTGCTGCAGCTCAACCATACACTGGAGCATACTGGTTTGGTCCTCCAGCAGCCTCAGCATTGAATTCTGCCTCCTCTCATCACGCTGCTGCCACATTTGAGCTTCAGCCCTGTCTTCAGCCCACCACTTATTCTCTTCAGCCCACCACTTACTCTCTTCAGCCCGCCACTTACTCTCTTCAGCCCGCCACCTCTCCTTCCAGTCATTTTGTGCTTTTCTGCACTCTGACATTATTTGCCTCCACGCATTCGTCTGTGCTCTGTCAGTGTGGGAGGACAGCATGAGCTCAGAGAACATTTCATCACGAATGCACTTTTTTTTCTTTCTAATCTTCACTAGCCTCTGGGAAGGAGAAGATCCTGTGATCATTGAAACATATGCAGCTGGTGGAGAAAAAAAAAGGGACAGTGGTATTTAAAAAGACATATTTTATAAAACAGTGGCTACACTCTTTCAGGGTAAACCTTGCTGTTAACATTACATACATAGCCCATGTGCTTTCATTACAAGGTCGCATTTTGCCTCCCCCCACTGCGTGCTACCCCCTCAACCTTCCCCCCTCCCCGTGGCTAACAGCAGGGAACATTTCTGTTCAGCCACAGGCAAACAGCCCAGCAGGAACGGGCTCCTCTGAGTATCCCCTGAAGAAAAAGCACCCTATTTCAACCAGGTGACCATGAATGATATCTCACTCTCCTGAGGATAACACAGAGAGATAAAGAACAGATGTTGTTTGAACGCCAGCAAACATACACTGCAATGCTTTGTTGCACAATGATTCCCGAGTACGTGTTACTGGCCTGGAGTGTTAAAGTGTCCTACCATGAAGGACGCAATAAGGCTGCCCTCCCCAGAAACCTTTTGCAAAGGCTTTGGGAGTACATCCAGGAGAGCCGCGAACGCCAGGGCAAAGTAATCCTTTCACATGCTTGCTTTTAAACCATGTATAGTATTTTAAAAGGTACACTCACCGGAGGTCCCTTCTCCACCTGCCGGGTCCAGGAGGCAGCCTTGGGTGGGTTCGGGGGGGTACTGGCTCCAGGTCCAGGGTGAGAAACAGTTCCTGGCTGTCGGGTTTCTCCGCTTGCTTGCTGTGAGCTATCTACAACCTCATCATGATCATCATCTTCTTTGTCCCCAAAACCTGCTTCCATGTTGCCTCCATCTCCGTTGAAGGAGTCAAACAACACGGCTGACGTAGTGGTGGCTGAACCCCCTAAAATGGCATGCAGCTCATCATAGAAGTGGCATGTTTGGGGCTCTGACCCGGAGCGGCCATTCGCCTCTCTGGTTTTCTGGTAGGCTTGCCTCAGCTCCTTAAGTTTCACGCGGCACTGGTTCAGGTCCCTGTTATGGCCTCTGTCCTTCATGCCCTGGGAGATTTTGACAAAGGTTTTGGCATTTCGAAAACTGGGACGGAGTTCTGATAGCATGGATTCCTCTCCCCATACAGCGATCAGATACCGTACCTCCCGTTCAGTCCATGCTGGAGCTCTTTTGCTATTCTGGGACTCCATCATGGTCACCTCTGCTGATGAGCTCTGCATGGTCACCTGCAGCTTGCCACGCTGGCCAAACAGGAAATGAGATTCAAAAGTTCCCAGTTCTTTTCCTGTCTACCTGGCCAGTGCATCTGAGTTGAGAGTGCTGTCCAGAGCGGTCACAATGGAGCACTCTGGGATAGCTCCCGGAGGCCAATACTGTCGAATTGTGTCCACAGTACCCCAAATTCGACCCGGCAAGGCCGATTTAAGCGCTAATCCATTTTTCAGGGGTGGAATAAGGAAATTGATTTTAAGAGCCCTTTAAGTCAAAATAAAGGGCTTCATCGTGTGGACGGGTGCAGGTTTACATCGATATAACGCTGCTAAATTTGACCTAAAGTCCTAGTGTAGACCAGGGTTGAGTCGAATTCATTCCTAATGAAAAATTATATGCTATTATGGGGTTTGCTTAGCAAAGGCTGCAGTTAAGGTTACAAACATATATCCATTATAAACTCATTTTCACTTGTTTATAGCTCTCTGAAAAATTCTTTTGAGATTAAATTTTCCAGGCTTGCTCTTAGCCCAAAGATGAATTGTTCTGAAGGTTTAAACAAAATCCCTTCTTCCAGTTTTGAGTTAGGGGAAGTTGCGGATAATATACTTTTTCTTTAGTGCTAAGACTTCAAGACATTTTTGGCATAAAGATTGCTCACAAAACAGCTGATCTACACAAACCAAAGCTTTCCAAGTAACCAGCCCCTCCAGGCCACTTTACAGCACTAATTAAAAAATAATCAAGGTCTAGGTGAGGAGAGAATTGGATCCGTATCTATTCAGAGTGAATTTCCTCCGAGTTTAGGTTTGCAATGCTAGCTACAGAATTATGCAACAACCTAAAAAAAAGTCATAAATACTTGTTACATAAGTGAGAATTTTGCATTTATTTCATTGTGGAATTCCATTACTGTCTATTGTTCTGACTGTGAAGATGTAGTCTTATAACAGGATAGTGGCGCAATAAGGGAAATTAAACAGATAACTTTTAGTGTGTTTCAAAAGGTGAAAGAGGAGAGATGTTAAAGGAGCACTTTAAGAGTTAATGCTTTAGGACTCGCTACACCCAGAAGTAGTGCTGATGATCTGTGTCACTTCCAGGTTATTAATAATAAAAGCACTTACCTCTGTTGTAACCACACAGGCCTTTCTGCACTCCTGGCTCCTGCATATGCCAAGAGTTGACAAATTCATACTGGAAAAGTGTCACTGGTTTGCACATTCATTGTGACATACACTCAGTGTGGATCTCGCAGGCACATGGTGTACCCAGATGAGCTAAGCTGCCTTGTGTCCTCCATGTTCCAAGGAGGGCTATTGTATCACACAGCCCCAGAGTTTCAAGTAACATTCAAATGTTCTGTTAATTTCCTCATACCTCTATTTTTTTCTTCATCTTTTCTTTTCTTTTCTTTGCAATAATTAGTTTGCAAAAGTCAACAATTATTAATGTATTATCCAGCTCAAAATAGTCCGCTTGGACTTTTCTGTTTGGGGTCCCACAGATCCAGCAGAGCAGGGGTGAGCAAACTTTTTGGCCTGAGGGCCACATTGGGGTTCCAAAACTGTATGGAGGGATGGGTAGGGAAGGCTGTGCTTCTCCAAACCCTAACCCTATCTGCCCCCTCCCACTTCCCACCCCATGACTGCCCCCCTCAGAATCCCCCGACCCATCCAACCCCCCATACTCCTTGTCCCCCCCAGGACCCCCTGCCCACATCCAGCCCCCCCGACCCCACCCCCTATACAACCCCCCCTGCTCCCTGACTGCCCCGACCCCTATCCACACCCCCGCCCCCTGACAGGCCCCTGGGGACCCCCTCCCCAAAGCCCCTTTCAGAATGCGGCCCTGCGAACATGGGCGGAGGAGCAGGGCCAGCCGCGCAGCCAGAGAAAAACGCTGCTTCCCTCCAGCCGGCTGCGCGGCCTCCCGCGTTTGCCGTGCTCCCGCCACCCACCTGCTCCCCTGAGGCTGCAGGTGAGCCTCCCTTCCTGCTGTCCCCTGCCCCTGCAGTGCAGCCCCTTCCCGCGCTGAGGCTGCGCAGGACGGGGGACAGCAGGAGCGGGGCCGGGGACTAGCAGGAAGGGAGGCTGCCGGGTTGGACGGTCCCGCGCGCCACCTCTTCTGTAGAGTATTGTTAACATAGGAAGTTAAAATAAACGATAACCTGATGTCTTTGAGAACCCTTATCTCCTATTCTTTTGTTAGGATGAATAATTTGCATCGTTTTAATATCATTAACTTTTTGCTCATTGCTGCTATGCTCACTGTAATGACAAAAATGAAGACCTCAGAAAGTCTCTGATATTACAAGACATGCTGCAGTGAGAAATACTTAATGCTATTGCAGACAGTAAGAGGCAAAAAGCTGCAAATGAAAATTACAATAAGTAAGTATAAAATTATTATAAAACTGTCACATTTCTAATATTTCATTTCACTTCTGACCATAAGCTCCACAGCTATAAAAGCAATATCTTTTACTCCTCAATGTGCACTGATGATGGCTTGCATTCTTCAGGGCTTATGATGTTAAAATGCCTTTAATTATGTCCCAGATAGCTGTCCTAAGGCATTCTTAAACCCCTTCAAGGTCAAAGCCTTACTTCTTGCTGATCCTCAGATCATCATTCTATGATTTCTGTTTCACTGACGTAATATCTGTATTATTCTTGGGAAACATCATATTACTGTGTAGGGCACACAGGCATAGGATAACATCAACTGTCCCTAAAGGTTCAGATGCTGTTTGCTGATGTCTGTTTCTCCTTTTCTAGTCTTTAAAGGTCAGCTAGATTGAAAACTGAGGTATGTACTTATTTCATATTTGGAACAGATAGCAATATTACTAAGTTACTCCTTTTTTGTTGCAGCTGGGTCATGAATATCAAACATATGGTAAACAGAGGAAACATCTTACAAACTTGTATTTTTGATGACATCTTGTTATGAGAATGAGAAAGAAATGATTGGTTGCCAATCACAGGTACAATTAGGCACCTTGAATGCCCCAGTCTGTATGTATTTAAATGATTGCTAGCTATACAGCCCATAGTAATAGACTCTACTCCCAAACCATTAATTTAAACTCTCAGACACCAAAACTCAAAGAAGATTCTTCTTCATGGATCGCTGACCTTGTTGACAAGTATCAAAAAGGATAAATTGTACATTACAGTGGTGCCCACTAGTTCTGATATAGTTAATATAGTTCTATTGCTATAAACCCTATTTCTTAGGGAATTATAACATCCTCTATTTAAAAAATCACTATAAATTGAAACTGGAGCTTTTTGTACATATGCTCATTCTGAATGTGCAGTATTGTCCATCTGACATGTAGGGTTTTTTGGTTTTTGGTTTTTTTTTTAATATACAAACTCCTAGCCACAACTTTATGGCTTATCATGCAAATTACTCTTTCATCATTATGTTTAGATATAAGAGATATATCAGGTCCAGAGAAGTCATTGCAAGATATGTATGTGATCTCTCATGATAATCTTCAATTAAACTTTTAAACACACTATTTTTAAATCCATAGAAACAAGAAAGTAAAAACAGGAAACAGTCCTTAACTCACCTTGTTGTGAATAGGAATTAGAATAAAAATGAGATCAAATTCTGCCTTCATAAAAATGCTCATAACTCCCACTTAAGACAACAGGTGAATATCTTAGTCCACAGCTTAAGTCTCAGCAATTGCCACTGGGGAAAGTAGGAGACAGGGTGGAAATCTTACCTTAATTTCCAAAGTCCAACATCCATTCTTACATATATAGCAAAGTTGTTGTGCTTGTTTAATGGTGCTACCAAGATCTTCTGCATGTAACTAAACTTCTGAGTTTCATAAATCCACACAATATGGCCTATTTTATTTATCTCCTTCCTGTAAAAGAAAGCTATTTTATTGTTCTGATAATTTATAAGCCATTTCTTTATTAATTATAATTATTTAAGAAATTTTTGCTATCCCCCAGCAGAAACTGGGATGAAATGACAGTGCATGTTTTCAATGCCGTATTCAAGAGAACGGTGTTTAAAAATTCCTATTCTCAATCATAGTAGTTGTACACTTAATTATCTGTCCATTGCACTAAAGACTGAGTGCTCTGCGTAATGCAATGTTAATGCAAACGTTTACTTCATCAAAATATCCAAACAAACTAACTAGTGTCCAAGATACAACAATGCAAAGGAGAAAGTGTAGTGGGCCTTATGGTACACTGGGTCTTTAGAGAAAGTCCACTTTACATTGGATAAGTACAATGCATCTTCAGTGAGTCAGTATGGATTACTTGGATTTCACGGTCCACATACACCAACCCAGTATACTGTATGAACTGATATATTATCTAGCTGGCATCATTGTGTTTCTCCTTTTGGCCTATCTGGTCAGAAGAGAAAGATTGGTCTCCACTTATCAATCCTGAAGCTGAATCCACGATAAGAATTTATGAGCAAGGTTTGCAGAAGGGACGAGTAATTTTTGGGTGCCTCAGTTGAGGAGCCTGATTTTCAGAGAGAGGAGGTGCTCTGTATTTTCTGAAAAATTAAGCCCCCTTAAGGGGTGCCAAATCGGGCACCCAAAAATTGAGGTGTCCAAAAATAATTGGTCCGTTTTGAAAATCTTGGCTGTAATCTCCTTTCATTTCCTAAATCAGTCCCAGACCATCAGTGAATATTAAAGAATTGGGTTTGAAATGTCCCATGTACAATATTTCTACATATTATACACTTTAAAACCAAATGTTATTTATAACATGGAAAGCATGGTGGTCTCAGGTACAGAAAAATATAACTAAAGGAGTCCCGCAGAAATTAGTCCGTCATAGCCGCCTAGTCTAGTGAGCACTTTTGTTCATGAAGATGGATAGATACAACCAGCCTTTCAAACTCATCTGTTGCTCTTACCTGTAATTAATATTAATTAAGGCTGAGGCTCTCAGACATGAAATGACTGAGGGAATCTGCAGGGTTCACTTTCCTATTTGTCAACCTTTATTTGAAAACAGCAGGTGAAATTCTGATCTGAGCAATGTTTAGCCCCAAACTATCATACAGATTGTTTTGTATCTCTGTAATTGCAAAAAACTGCTTTTGGTCGAAGCTCATGAACACTTTTTATTGCTAATTTTGGCAATAAACCTTGTAATGAGTTAATTGTAAAACATTAGTGAATCAAGCAAAAAGGATCCATCTGTTTATAAAATTTCAAGGATTTCTTCTGGCCATCACATTTAAAAACCATGATGATAGTCACTGTATCACATATATTGAAAAAAAATCCTTCATTTTCAGATTTCTATCTAGCCAACTTTTATAGCCAAAATGTGAACAGTTAATGGAAACCCATCATATATCAGCCAAAGTTAACTGTACCACACTCTTATTTTAAATACAATTTGGGTGGACTGCGTGGTTTGGAAGACTGGTAACAGGATACAAAACCTATCCCCAACTGATCTGAATCTTTCCCAGCTCCATAGTGACAGAGATATAACCATCTGACAGCTGTTCTTTAACATATGCACAGACCAGATCTTACTGGAAAGGTATCTATATACTATTCCTTATAAACCACAGTCTCAGTCTTAGAAGCAAGAACAAGGGCTAAGAGTGAGAAAGTTTCACCATTGACTTGAATGGGAGAAGGATCAGGTAGCTTCTCCAGGTCAATGTTTAAGCACTCTCCGAAATTTACATTGTCACTACTTATCTATTCCATGGTCTATTAAATAGTCTTCTTTTCTCAGTGCTTTCAATGTGGCAGCTTTCATGAGCACTACATTCATTTTTAAAGGAGAAAAACGTAAAAAATTGTAATGTTCCATCAGATTTAAAGATATTGTAAAAAAAAAAACCAAAACCCAGACCCTTTTACAATACAGAAATCAAATCTCTTGTATATTCATGTGGATTACAAAGTAGTTTTCACACCAAAATATTATATTTCTTTTATCAGAGCAAAAGTAAAGATGATACGATACTATTGTCTGGGATTAAAAATATATATAAGAATGGAATATTAATAGCACCATACAATATAAAGTAAAGGAGGATTAGATGAGGTACCATGGGAGCTGATAAGAATTACATGGTTTCCAGCAAAGAAATAAAAAGATAGAGATTGATGGCAATAGGAAATAAAGCTAAAAAGTCAATCACAGGAGTAAACAGGGAATAAGTTTGAGCAATTCTGCAGATAGAAGAATATAAGGGATAATGTTAATTGAATTATAGGCTGTGGCTGTAGGTTCTGCTGCTGGAAGATGAATACTGAGGCAAAGCCAAGGCATCTTGGCTGTCACAGGTGCTTCCTTTTCCCCATTCTGTTAGCAGGATTTAAAATCCTGCATGAAGCAGCTGATGTTCTGCTACTCTATTTGTGGCTGGTGTGTCTTTTCAACTCCACCTAAGATATAAGGGAGGTGTGAGTGGGTCTCTGGGCAGACAAGCAACAGGATTTTCCCTTCAGGGGTTGGTCTAGGGAGTCTAAACTTGTCCACAGCTGGAAATGGCCCACCTTGATTATCACTACAAAAGGTTTCCCCCCCCCCCACCATTGCTGGTAATAGCTCACCTTTCCTGATCACTCTCATTACAGTGTGTATGGTAACACCCATTGTTTCATGTTCTCTGTGTATATAAAATCTCCCCACTGTATTTTCCACTGTATGCATCTGATGAAGTGAGCTGTAGCTCACAAAAGCTTATGCGCAAATAAATTTGTTAGTCTCTAAGGTGCCACAAGTACTCCTTTTCTTTAAACTCAGGAAGGAGCTTAGAGGCTTTGGTTTATGCAGTTCTATTGTTATCAATAAAGCCAACCTGCAGGAAAGCAGTGAAAGTTTGCACACTAACGCCACGTCTGCATGCTCTGCTGAAGATGGGGGTGGGGAGTGAGCCATTAACATTACTACAAGTAACAGGATTTCTAGAACCCCTCTGCACAAAGTGAAGGAAATAGAAGCAGTCCTGGAACATCTGGTGGCACAACAAACTGACAGTGTTCTTCTGCAGCACTACAGGCCTTGAAGCAATTTACAAAGTAGCAGCAAGACCACCCTGACAACAACAGACACACAATAAGCCTGCAGCCCAACAGTGGAAACTGTTCCAGCACCGTTTCAGAAAGTTATTAACTTTTGATGCTGCTAGTAAGCCAGCCATTCGCTGTCCACCTTAGGATCAGAAGAGGACCCAGGGGAGGACTTATTCACTTAAAAGTATGTAGCTGCTACAGCTCAGTGGGAGTTCTGATCTCTTTGTCTGGCCTCCTATGGTGCATGCACAAGCCGCCTATCCGACCTGAGATGAGGACATTGCTACAGATGGAGGCCATGAAACTGATGATGTGTCTCTGAGGAAGAATCCCAGTAGTGGTTTCAAGGTGATCCTCTTTTTCTAGGAATGTGGCTCTACTCCTTTGCCTGGCCCTGACAGACTTGGCAACTGACTTGTTCAAGTCTGAGACCCAAACGATACGGAAATGAATGGACTTGATATTGGAGCAATTCGTAGTGCCGTGCCTGGGAGATTGCTGAGTGTGTTAGCACCTCGTAGGGTCATTGAAGATACCACTGTGTAGCTGTATGCTAAATCTGAAGGACAGCTACACAGGCCAACAAGCCATCAGGGGCGGAAATAAGGGAATGGGGACTCTGAGGGAGGGGACAATAAAATGTGCTTACTTAGAGTATAGGAAGAATACACAAGAGGAAGGTCTGGTGGATTTTTCTTGTGGGAAACAGGCACACAAAGGAACACTGGCCCTATGCCAGTTGCAAGCATGGGAAGATAGGTGGTTTGACTAATGTCATGGACTCCACTAAACCCTGTGAGAATTCTGGGTTCTTGCAACTGGAAGGGGAGATGGTGTCTGGTCTGGTAGTTTTGTGATGTTTAGTTTAGGAATGCTTAGTAAGTCCCATGCCATGTGTCATAGCAGCCCAGGGTTATAAGTTTAAGAATAATGAAATAAATAAGCTACTTGGCAGACTTGGGGAAATCTGACAATGCAGCATTCCATGGAAGCCAAATTAATTTCAAATGAATTCAAGAGCCATCTCAGGCACGTCAGTTTGAAAGAAAAATGACACACATTTCCTCATTCTCAAAACATTTGTATTGTATATAACAAATATTTGGAAGCTTTAAATGGAAATATGTTTCCTTAACTATTTTTTCTCCAAATCTTGCCCCATTGGTTTATCATTATACAATTTCTCACGAATTCTAGGTATTGGGAATCTTAATACATACATCATGTAAAACATTTATTTTAAAACATATTGACTGAAATTTTTAAATAAATAAGGGACAATTTAGGAGCATACCATTCTTGACAGTGTTAAATTCTCATCAACCGTAAGACTGAGAACAGCATGAGATAGTAGAAATCTGACCAGTCAAAACCCTAGCTTATTCCAATGGGTACTATTGTAACATAGTGAGCTAATGAAGCTCTGTAAATTTCACTCCAGTGCAGACCACACATATAAAGGTCTCATGCATCTGTTAAGTCACATTTAAGTGCTTGTACAGATGCTGAGCACAGACCTGAATTTCACTTTGAGTTTTGAAAAGCTACCTTCCATTCCGATTGTATCAGAAAATTAATTTGTTCCATGCTTCCTCAAATCAGAAACTGGTTCATTCATAAAAGTGCAGTTTTGGACAATACAGTTTACAGTACATTCAGGAATAAACTGGTTTCAAATTGATTGAAAGGTTTTTATTCTTTTTGTCAGTAAAAAATGGTTAGTTGGTAGAGGTATTGACATGTACAGTATTTCAACTGCCATGACTGGAAACTGTAAAATAGAAAGACCTTGACAATAACATTTGGTGAGACATATTTAGATGTGTAGTACAAAATAATGAAGACAAATGTTTGTAAAATTATTAGTGCTAAGAAAGCAAAGTGCCCTTAAAGGCTGGGAAGTAGCTTGGGGAACTGCATAAAGGAAGAGAAAATGGTGGGGCAAACATGGTATAAAAGGATGGAATTAATAGCACAGTACATTGTAGTTAGGAGGTCATGATGCTGCAGCAAGAGGTAGAACAAAATAATTAACAGGAAATGTTCAGATGACAAAGAAAATGAAATAGAATGCTATTGAAATGCATTGACAGGAGATAGGATAATAGGCTAGGGAGATAGTGGGTCAGATCCTCAGCTGGCAGAAATTGCCAGAGTACCACTGAAAGCAATGGAGCGACATTAAGTTACACCACCTTGGGATCTGGCCCAAATGATTTCACCTGCAACATGAGGTTATAAAAAGACAGAACAAGAGAGCTTTGTCATAATGTTCTTCATCCTTTATATAGGTAATTTCTTAATTTAGGTGAAATTGCCCTCAAATAAGGAGGGCCAACTATAGAGTATGCTGGATCACTTTTAGTCCACAGTGCCTCTTCTTGGGGTGGACAAGAGCAGCCATGCAAGAGGGTCTGTGCAGCCCTCAGAGCCATGAAGGGACAGATATCAATGTTGGCTATAAGTAAATTTAGTAGGGACAGGCCTATTAGGTCTGCAGTACCTCAGATCCAAAGGCACAAGATCATTGCATAGATACTGTATACGTGAAGCGCCGCATAAGCTGTAAATATGGTCATTGTGAGTGAGGATATAAAGAGCAGTTCTGTAGTGAGTCTACAGGTTGGGAGGTGAAGTCTGTCCTTCAGCCTCTGAGAGTTCCCCACACAAGGCCCAATAGCTCTCGTTTTGTGCAGGGAGGGTTGAATTTCAATCAATCTGCATATCACATCATCCTAATTATCCAGCTCTTTGTATTAATGATGAAATAATACAATCTTCTATTTTCTCTAATTAAGTTTATTATGGAGACATTTTATGTGCCTATTTTTAAAAAATGAAATTCCATTTCAGTGTCTCAGATCTTATCAATTCTATTACATTACAACATGAAACATTTCATCGGGGAAAAAGAAAAGGCTGAATCAAAACCAACCCTAGTCTTTGATAATACAGATAAAACACCCAATGCATTCACTTTTCAATTTTTTTGTTAACATTCTGAGTAAAACTTTCCTTATATGAAGTTTTTAAATCGAAAGAGAATGAGGTATCTTATTCTCCTAGAGACATATTTTGTCTGCTTTTCTGGGTTTTTGCTGTTGTTGTTTTCTTTTCCCTGGGAATGCTATGAAATGCCTATGCATCTCACTGTGGCAATATTTCTTCTCAATTTAATAAAGAAAACTTGATAAATAAATTGACACCAATTACCACTGGGAAAAACAAGTTTGTCTAAAAGATCTTTTAATTATTAGGATGACATTACACTTTGCATGCTGTCAATGCCCAATGACAATCGCTACAAGACAACTGATATGCTGGGATGTTTTCTTTGTCATTGCTGGACAGTGGGGACTTTAGCTTCAATGATTTTCTGTCATCATCTGAAAGTGATAGGGTCTATGAATGGTAATAGCAAGATAAAGGATTCCTTGATACCCCATAGAGGAGGCAGTATGTTTTGCTGTTCTCCCAGCACATTCCACAGATGTGACTCTAGGGTGAATACAACTTAAAATTTTGGCATAGGCTTGAAATCTTATATTTCTCATGGAGCTACTGCATAGCATGGTTGGTATGCTGTTTTGACTAAAGATAGATCACACCAGGTAGCTGACAGCAGTAAAAATATTGGACCTCATTTGTAGCTGCCAGAGGCTGAGGGAATCTTATTTTACTGTTTTTAGAAAAGAAAGTCATAACCCATTTGAATAGCTGTAGCAGGAGAATATATAGACTGTGTCGGGAGCGTAAAAATATCACTTATAAAGCACATAGTAGAATTACTTATAGCACATATCTAATTGGCTTAAATTGCTTACTTCGATCTTCAGTAAACCACAGTTTATGCCATATAACTTGTCTAATCTCAGCTATTTTCCTTATGCAAGAGTTCATTGCTCTAGAAGGAAGTATAATTCCTTGAATTATATACAATAGAAAGACAGAGGTTTCTGCAGCTTTATTCCTGGTCATGGAGGTGACTGGAATTAGAACTGTTGATTCCTGTTTCTCAGGGTTGTGGGAAAACAGATGCCTGATTCTGACTGCAATTGTATGGATTTGAACCTTACTGTTCTTACACTAGTTTGACTCCACTGACTTCAACAGAGTTACTCCTGATTCATATCAGCTTGACTGAGAACAGATTCAGGCCCTGTAAGTCTAAGGTGGGTCGTGATGTTTTCCTGAACTGGCCTTGAAAAAAAAACCTGTTTATAATCAGGGATGGTAGTTTCTTTCCAATATTTTAAAAGTGAATAGAAAATAAGGAAATCAGAGGTAAGAGTTCAGAATCATGTATAAATAAAATGAAAACTTGACTCTCAAGTGGACATTTTTAGGCTAACAGATAGAAAACTAATTCAATGGCTATTCAATGGCATTTCAAAATCAAAAGTTACAAACCCTCAAGGAAAAAATGCATAAACATTTGTGAATTCCCCTCTCCCTCCACTGACTCCCCCTTTTTCAACCAGTTCTACTGAGGATGTATCAGAAGTTAGGAAAAACAAGTAATTAAAAAAAAAAATAAACAACCTACTGGTCCAGTGGGTAGGACAGTCTGGGCCTTGGCAGATCTGGGTTCATAGTCTCTGCCATGACCTGCGATGTGACCTCAGGAAAGTCACTTTATTTCTCCCCTCCCATGCTTTGTCTTGTGAATTTAAATTGGAATTTCCTTAAGGTAGGGAATGTCTATAACTATGTTTGCATAGCACCTAGCTTAATGGGGCCCCAGTTTCATCTGGGACCTCTAGGCACTCCTCGAATAAATAAGAATAAGTTTTTCCGTATGATGGGCACTGCTTTCTGATCCAAGACCAAGGTGCATCTCTTTGGCCCTGCCCTCACAAATTAAAGTTCAAAGCACATAAACTAACCACCCATACACATTTTTCCCCCTGAGGAAGAGGAATGGAGAAGGAACCACCTGTAACACATTCTAGTCATCTTGCTTAATGCACCATTGCTAGGAACTCACATAGCAGAGTGAGGGGTGCCATTTAAAATCGGAGTAGAATTATTTGGTCTTTCACTCAAGCCTATAATGCGTAACAGCACAAAACAAATTACATTGTATCTCTTTACTAAGAAAATCTTCGAATATTACTCACTGTTATGTAACAGCATAAAACGCCTGCTGTCTAAATAGTTGGTAACTACTGAGATTTCAGACCACTGTTTCAATACTGATCTCTCTGTTTATCTTTCTTAGAAGTCATCTCCTTACAATGGAGGGATGGGAAGCTAAACATTTTAGCCTTTTCCTAATACTAGTAATGCTCTTGTATTGTAACCCAATATTAGGTTAGAGCGCAAAGCATAGCCTGTATTCCATTATTGCTTAATTCCAGAATAAATGTTACCATCATCCGTTCACAGAATTATGAACGGGGCCTTTATTTACTTGCACAGCACAATTTTCACACATTTGACAGACTGTTGCTCATGCTCTTCATTGTCAAATTATTAGTGAAATGTAGCATAAGCTTTAAATTTGCAACTGATGTCCAATCAATAAGATCACACCATCCGAATAATGCTATGATATGTGACATTATCTATTCAACTGTTTTGCTTCTTGGGACTTGTGAACGCTGTCATATTGAAAACGAACACCATTTGTACTGGCAGACTTCCCCCCCACCCCGCCATTCAACACTTTTCATGAATATATTGAAAAATGAGATACCGGATTAAATAAATTTTGTATGTCATATCAAAACAAAGATATTAACATTATTTGTAGCAGCAATGTTCCAAGTAAACTGTAGTGAACTTACCTATGCAATCCATTGAATAGGATTTTCAAATAGTATAAATCTTGTTAGGTGTCAACTTGCCACAGCCAGTGATATGTAGACCTTATTCCCCATATTTTCATGACAATAACAAAAGTGCGGTTTGGCATAGTTTTCAAATGCATCAAATTAGTATCAAAACCAGAATTTATTGCTAATAAAAAAGTTTAGTAAAGAAGGCCCTGTAAACTGTAATAAAAGGCTCCTGTATCTTTGGCACCCTAGATCCTAATGTGACAAGGCTATTATTATGCATTCTATCCCAAACGTCTTCTATATAGGTATTTTCCCTGCAGCCATGTTATTTTAATATGTGCACAGCAACGGCATTTTTCCCCCCTGAAAGGTATCCCCATTAATCAAATTGCACCATCTCAAACAGAATGGCCTATGGCTTACAGCTCATTGGGCACATCATGTATTATCCTGTGTGGTACAGAATGTACTTCCTGTGCAAAAAGAATGACTTGTATTGATCTCCCCAATACTGTCAGCTGAGGCCCCACACAGCATGATAATGTTGTAAAGGCACTGTGTCAGAATGTTTCAAAAGGATTCACATTCTGCCAGTCTGTTCTCTCAGCTCTGGAGCCCTTTTCCAGTGTCATCACAAAGTGGTCTTTGTCTTTCAATAAAGGTGATCCTAACAGGATTAAATGTAATTTAGAGTCAATAAGGTGAAGACTGGTATCAGGCAGTATTATAGTAGAATGGTTTATCAGAATACATAGGATTTGCAAGGTTTTCCATGACCCATTCTGCTGTAAAAAATCAAATTGCAAGAAAGATGTCATTCTCAGTCAAAGCCACCCTCTCACTGCTTCTACAGTGCAAGCAAATCCATTCACAGTCCATTAAAGAAATAAGAATTTTATATTATATTTTATGAATAAAAGCACATTTACAAGAATACTGAAAACATAATGTAGAATTCCCATCACAGTCTCGTTTATTGCGGCTATAGTGGTAAATAAAATGTTTTCAGTTCTGAATGATACTCTGGCTTAATATACAAAGGCATGTAAAGCCAACTGCATGAAAAGGCTTGAGGTTGGATTCCCAGAGTGACAGCTCCTAAATCATAACACTGCTAACAGTAATATTCAGCATATTGGTTCCTCAGGTCTGTCTCTATATGTATACAGTACATGTTGTGAGAAGGTCATTCTTTACAGAAGTTTCCTTCCCATTGGCAAGGCAAAATCAGGAAGGAATGGCTTCTCAGCAGAGAAATGCTGTGCTCTCATAAACAATGGTGGATAAAGACATTAGCAAAATTCTGCTACAGGGAAAGTCTGATTCTTATTTCACGTCTGACAGAAGTAATAACAATTTGTACTTCTGTATCACCTTCCACCCAAGGGTCTCACAGTGCTTTAAAGAGTCAAGGATAGCTGTTTCAGAGTAGCAGCCGTGTTAGTCTGTATCCACAAAAAGAAAAGGAGGACTTATGGCACCTTAGAGACTAACAAATTTATTTGAGCATAAGCTTTCGTGAGCTACAGCTCACTTCATCGGACGCATTCAGTGGAAAATACAGTGGGGAGATTTATATACACAGAGAACATGAAACAATGGGTGTTACCATACACACGGAAATTAGACTGATCAGGCAAGGTGAGCTATTACCAGCAGGAGAGTGGGGGGGTGGACTTTTGTAGTGATAATCAAGGTGGGCCATTTCCAGCAATTGACAAGAACGTCTGAGGAACAGCGGGCGGGGGGGGGGGAATAAACATGAGGAAATAGTTTTACTTTATGTAATGACCCATCCACTCCCAGTCTTTGTTCAAGCCTAAGTTAATTGTATCCAGTTTGCAAATTAATTCCAATGCAGCAGTCTCTCGTTGGAGTCTGTTTTTGAAGTTGCGCTACATTGATGGCATCTTCATCATCTGGACCCATGGAAAAGAAGTCTTTCAGGAATTCCACCATGATTTCAACAATTTCCATCCCACCATCAACCTCAGCCTGGACCAGTCCACACAAGAGATCCACTTCCTGGACACTACAGTGCTAATAAGCGATGGTCATATAAACACCACCTTATACCGGAAACCTACTGACCGCTATGCCTACCTACATGCCTCCAGCTTTCATCCAGATCACACCACACGATCCATTGCCTACAGCCAAGCTCTACGATACAACCGCATTTGCTCCAACCCCTCAGACAGAGACAAACACCTACAAGATCTCTATCAAGCATTCTTACAACTACAATACCCACCTGCGGAAGTGAAGAAACAGATTGACAGAGCCAGAAGAGTACCCAGAAGTTACCTACTACAGGACAGGCTCAACAAAGAAAATAACAGAACGCCACTAGCCATCACCTTCAGCCCCCAACTAAAACCTCTCCAACGCATCATCAAGGATCTACAACCTATCCTGAAGGATGACCCATCACTCTCACAGATCTTGGGAGACAGGCCAGTCCTTGCTTACAGACAGCCCCCCAACCTGAAGCAAATACTCGCCAGCAACCACACACCAAACAACAGAACCACTAACCCAGGAACCTATCCTTGCAACAAAGCCTGTTGCCAACTGTGTCCAGGGGACACCATCATAGGGCCTAATCACATCAGCCACACTATCAGGGGCTCATTCACCTGCACATCTACCAATGTGATACATGCCATCATGTGCCAGCAATGCCCCTCTGCCATGTACATTGGCCAAACTGGACAGTCTCTATGTAAAAGAATAAATGGACACAAATCAGACGTCAAGAATTATAACATTCAAAAACCAGTTGGAGAACACTTCAATCTCTTTGGTCACTCGATTACAGACCTAAAAGTGGCAATTCTTCAACAAAAAAACTTCAAAAACAGATTCCAATGGGAGACTGCTGAATTGGAATTAATTTGCAAACTGGATACAATTAACTTAGGCTTGAATAAAGACTGGGAGTGGATGGGTCATTACACAAAGTAAAACTATTTCCCCATGTTTATTCCCCCACTCAACGTTCCTCAGACGTTCTTGTCAATTGCTGGAAATGGACCACCTTGATTATCACTACAAAAGGTCCCCCTGCCCGCTCTCCTGCTGGTAATACCTCACCTTACCTCATCACTCTCGTTACAGTGTGTATGGTAACACCCACTGTTTCATGTTCTCTGTGTATATAAATCTCCCCACTGTATTTTCCACTGAATGCATCCGATGAAGTGAGCTGTAGCTCACGAAAGCTTATGCTCAAATAAATTTGTTAGTCTCTAAGGTGCCACAAGTCCTCCTTTTCTTTTTAAGGATAGCTGTGTAATCCTCATCTACCCATTTGCCTGTTCCTCTCCTAGTGTTTGTTGATCTTTCTCAGTTACAAACTACTAGAACTTGAGATTAAGGAGAACAGTCATTTGTCATAATAGGATGATTACCCTTAGGGTGTCAGCAACCAGAGGGTGATACATTCTTACTCGCCATTCTGGGTGAATTGATGTCTGTTTGCTGGTGTGGGCATATCAAAACTGCACTGAAAGGAAAGTTAGTTACAACTTTGATAGTGGTAAGATTTTCTTTCCATAATGTAGCATGTTACATTTACAAAGCACCTTACTAATTAATCCTCAGGGTTGTCCTTATGAAGTAAATATTTTTAGCCCCATTTTTACAGATGAGGATGAAGAGAGGGTACATGACTTAGTAGTGTGAGAGAGAGGGAAGGAATGACCCTTATATAGCAGGTGAAATCGAAACATATACAGGAAATAAAACATTCACATACGTAGATAGGTAGATATTACCCCCCAATATACAAATGGATAAAATGAGAAACAGAGGTTAAGGGATTTCCCTCAGTGATACTGTAGATTAGGCATCTGTCTATCAAATCCCCAACAAGCACTTACTGTGTGAGAAAAGTTACCTAAAACTCTCTCTCTCTGCCTTGGTTATTCCATTTTAAAGTGGGAATCATAACTGTTTAGTTCACAGTGGTTCTCTGTGGCCTAACTAAATAATAGTTTTAAAGTATTATGGTCAGCTAATGGAAGAGAACCCAAGGACTTCCTTGTAGCCAGCTTTGTGCTCACTCCTCTAAACCCTGGGGAAAGTAGTGAGCAGCAAGATGATTATTATCTTGGTTTTTTTAGGGTAGTTCTATTCAAGATTTTGTACCTGTGGCACTATACCATGAAATTTGCATGCAGCATAAGTGCACACTCATCAGTGCCTGACTGAAGCTTCCAATGCTGCCCTTTTTTGGGAACTACAGCAAAATATACAACTATGGCAACAGACTCTAGAAAGTGGTACTTGAGGTCCAATTAAAAGTCTGTGGAATTCACCGAGAAGCAATTATTCCAATTCTGTGGCTCAGATGTCTCTTTGGTGGTGAGTGGGGCAGGACAGGGGGAAAAAATCCCATTGCATTTCTACATACAATAAAAGCGTAACAAAAAGCAAAAAAAAAAAAAAAAGTGTTTAAGGTATCAATTTTTGTGTGCCACAATCCTGATAAGAGGCAAATGACTCACACTAATGAAGTCCAAATGTAAAGCATTAAAAAAGCAAAACAAAGAAAAAAAACCCAACCCACCAGTTTTCCCAAGTACTTTCAGTGCTATTTTCTTGTAAATACCTCGTCTCTTGTGGAAAAATGCAAAACATTTGGAAGGTTGTTCTCCTTTCTTGATTGGTGAGCATAGTTTACTTGCACCAGTACACAGCTTACTGTGTTATGATTGTACAAGTCCATGTACAATTTTTTTTAAAATATCCTTCAAGATAATTATTTTTAAAACTGAATGGGTGTGTTTAAGTCTCAAATTTATCATCTTTCCTTTTCACTTTTTTAAAGCTTTTTCATACTTTATGTTCTTTATTATATCCGCTAAGGACAATTATATCCCAAAATATGGTGATCACTACCAAATATGGTAATCCAGTATTAGACACTATTAATTCTATCTAACTTGATTTATCATCTGCTTCTCTACTAATGACATAGAGCATCCTATTTGGCTTGTGCACTGCATCTAGAAATTCAACAACAGCTTTTAAGAATTATCAAACAAATTCCGTGCTGGTCACTATGTTGGGGATTTTTTTAGTGTATTAACTGAAGATATAGATTTGCTCATTTATATACATAAAAAGTTAATGACTGACTCTTGCAACCTTGTCTATTTGTGATCACTGTTTCTCACATGATCCTCAGTCACTTCACTTACCATAGTCTCATTGCTTAATCAAATTAAATCTAAAATATTGCCTCTAATATTAAAAAAGAAAACAAAAAACACCCTGATCCTCTATTAAATTGACAAAAAATCCTCTTCAGTTTAAACAGAGCTGGTCAACATTTTTGGCATGAAAATATTTACTCTTGGAAAATGTGAGTTTCTCAATATAAAAATATTTTTGAGAAAATGTTGATATTAGTGTAATTTTTTTTCCAGTTGGAAAATTTGAGACAACAAAATCTTTAGCCTGAATTGAAATTTCAAAACAAAACCATTTTTCTTTCATTTTGACTTAAAATGCTGTTTCCTCCTTTCAGTTTTTGGGAAATGAAAGACAGGTTTTTCATTTTGGGTGTTTGGATTTTTAGAGTTTTCACCCCTTTCTCTCCCTTTTATTTCAACTGCAAAAAGTTAGAAACCATTAAGAAAGTGTGGAAAGCTCTGCTTTCCTCCCGCAGTGCTACCATGGTGGGAAGGGGCAGGGGCATAAGAGGTTGCCTTGCACCCGCTTACAATATTGCACCACTGCAGGAGTTGCTGGAGACCTATTTTTAGCTCACTAGCTCAATTAGAGCAGCTCAAGTATGTCTCCTCAAGCTGCATACACTCCAGCCTGAAGTGTAGACACAGTCTAAAGACAAGATGTGACAGGATGACACAAGCAAGTAGGTCGGGATGGGGACAGAGAAGACATAGCAACATTGTCAATTAACACTTCAGTCTTTGTTACCATGGCAAGATTCATATCCTTCATTTACGGGAAGGTAATGTAAGGGTGCTAGGCATTTTCAGCTCCCATTAAACAACCAGGCCTCTCATGTATAAGAATTTAGACTCCAGTTCTGCAAAGCATGTGATAAAGCCCATTAATGGGGCAGATCCTCAGCTGGTGCAAATGGTGATCACTCAGTTGAAGTCAATGGAGGTCTAACAAATTACCCCAGTTGAGGATCTGCCCCATTGACTTTGATGGGACTAAACAGGTGCTTAAATGTCTTGCTGAATAGGGACCATTTACTGAATTGGGGCCTTAAAAAGGATAACTCATGGCAGCTTTAATCAAAAATTGAGAATTAACTAATCACTTTAAAGTTCAGCAACTTCTAAAATTACTTTCAATAAACAGATGCAATAGTAAAGCTGTTTTGTTTTTAGAGTGATTTGGGGGATGTTAATTTCTGTGATCAATTAAAAGAACATGAGAAATAAATGTGGCTCTATCCAAACATGTAAGTTTTCATTTAAATAAAATAGAAATAAAACACACCCTCTCCAGCATTCTGATGACCTTCCAGATTTCTATGTATAGTATCTATGGATATTTAAGTATAATTAACAACTTCCATTTCAGTATTTAACTTCTTCAAGTTCTGGTTTTTTTGGTGGTCAAAAGCTAATCAATCTTGTTCTCAAATGCTAATACAAGCAATTAAAAATAACATTAATTGAAATACTGCAGGGGCTGTTAGGGTTGGGTTTTTTTTTTATTTTAACCTCATGGCAACACTAATTTACAGTACTAATTAGTGAATTGCCCTTTGTATTATAAATCTTTGGAAGGGAGAACTGGCCTTTAAAGCCCAACAGAGAGATGCAGATGGTCACTGCACTTTCAGTAAGCCTGCATGTCAGCACTCAGAATATTTATTTCACCTGGTAGACCAAATGTGATGGAATATATTATTTACAGTGAAAACTATTAATTTCTTTTGCAGACAAAAAATGCATTGCCCATTTGTATAGTTGTAAAACTTATAAATCTGCCCTATAGAATAAAATAATATTCCACTAATGTCCTAATTAAAATCAAGAAATACCCCTATATTCTATAGTACTATAGGAGGAGAAGGTAAATTGTAAATAAGATACACTATAAAACGTAACAAGGAAGAATGGGTAAGAAACACAAAAAAGATAAAGACTGCATAAGAAAGACAAATAAAATGAACAATATAGATTAGTTTTGAGTAAATGTAGTTTAAGAACTTTTATTGTGCAATTAGATATTAACAATTGACAAAGTACAAAATATTAAATAAAAATTAAATCATTCCTATTTTACCTTTTTTTTTTTAATCTAAATCCAGTTTAACATTAGGACTGTTCAACGCTCTCTCCCAAGTCACTTAGGGTATCTTCAAGTGAACATGAAAGACATCCAGAAATGTAACATAGGCTCAAGGAGACTTTGATTTAACAGCAGGGCTGAGCTCCCATAGTGATCACACTACAATCTATGCAAACAAGAGAGCCCTAATTCATCAGCACTTTCCTGATCGGTCCTGATCCTGGAATCGGGTTGGTCCTGGATCCTGGGTCGGTCCTGGGGCCGGTTTTGTTCAATATCTTCATAAATGATCTGGAGGATGGTGTGGATTGCACTCTCAGCAAATTTGCGGATGATACTAAACTGGGAGGAGTGGTAGATACGCTGGAGGGGAGGGATAGGATACAGAAGGACCTAGACAAATTGAAGGATTGGGCCAAAAGAAATCTGATGAGGTTCAATAAGGATAAGTGCAGGGTCCTGCACTTAGGACGGAAGAACCCAATGCACAGCTACAGACTAGGGACCGAATGGCTAGGCAGCAGTTCTGCGGAAAAGGACCTAGGGGTGACAGTGGACGAGAAGCTGGATATCAGTCAGCAGTGTGCCCTTGTTGCCAAGAAGGCCAATGGCATTTTGGGATGTATAAGTAGGGGCATAGCGAGCAGATCGAGGGACGTGATCGTTCCCCTCTATTCGACATTGGTGAGGCCTCATCTGGAGTACTGTGTCCAGTTTTGGGCCCCACACTTCAAGAAGGATGTGGATAAATTGGAGAGAGTCCAGCGAAGGGCAACAAAAATGATTAGGGGTCTGGAACACATGACTTATGAGGAGAGGCTGAGGGAGCTGGGATTGTTTAGTCTGCAGAAGAGAAGAATGAGGGGGGATTTGATAGCTGCTTTCAACTACCTGAAAGGGGGTTCCAAAGAGGATGGCTCTAGACTGTTCTCAATGGTAGCAGATGACAGAACGAGGAGTAATGGTCTCAAGTTGCAGTGGGGGAGGTTTAGATTGGATATTAGGAAAAACTTTTTCACTAGGAGGGTGGTGAAACACTGGAATGCGTTACCTAGGGAGGTGGTAGAATCTCCTTCCTTTGAGGTTTTTAAGGTCAGGCTTGACAAAGCCCTGGCTGGGATGATTTAACTGGGATTTGGTCCTGCTTCAAGCAGGGGGTTGGACTAGATGACCTTCTGGGGTCCCTTCCAACCCTGATATTCTATGATTCTATGATTCTATGATGATACGGGACTCAATTTTGCAACATACTGTCAGCGGGATTTGAGGGTATACATCATATTCTATGAGGTGTGTGGCATATTCCAGGATCAGGACCACGGATAGGAATTGTTTTTGCTTTTTAAAAAGACTGGGAATAAAATGTGTCATACTTTGCTTCCTATGCAAACAGAGCACTAGACAGTGCCAGCTATTATAGTGTACGTATGCACATGCTTAGACAGCTATAATAATGGGAGGATGGAAAGTAATCGTTTCAGATGTATGAGTCAACAAGAAGTGAAGGAAAATTATCTCAGTAAGGTGGAGTTGGTCAATCCCAGAAAGACTGTACTGCCACTATAGAATTCCTATTTATGATGTTCATTAGGCAGGTATACCATGAACACAGTTGTAAAGGTCTAACATATCAGAAATCCAAGTAGGGCTCTCTTACAATAGAAAGTAACGCTGTCCCTGACTGTATGGATTAGCAGTAGGATCTCCTGCTATGGGAAGCCAATGATCTCATTTCGCAAAAGCAGGAAACCCAAATTAAGAGAGACTTGAAGCATTCAATAGATCTGCTCAGAGCTCTAGATCCAAAACCACTGAATCAAACAGCCTGCACACTACGTGCAAATATAAAAACTGGATTGGTTAGAATCTCACTGACATTTCATTGTTTATGCAGTGCAAAAGTGGAACTGTCAAGCATGGTGCAGAAGTGATTAGTTACTAACAAAAATGCTAATTCAATTACACTTTCTATTATTTAGATGATGCGCCTTAAAGCCCTATCTTCACCTTGCATGAATATCAAGAGATGCACACAGTCCGTCTTACACAATATGCTTGAGAGTGATATTAGATCATACTCTCTATAGTTGGCTTTTATTTCAATAAAAAACTACAGGAAGTCTGGTTGAAAGGATTCCTTGGGACTCTCCCCTGGCCTGCTTTGTTTCAAACATGCCTGTACTGTAAATAACACTGATAAGCAACAGACATTAGCCACAAAAGTTTATGACCCATCTCCTTGGCTGAATCTGAAGTGCACACAGGGTAACTCAGGGGAGAATCTCTAACTTGAGCTGGATGCTAGTGGTCCTATGGGCCCAATCTAGCAGCCAATGATGGTAATACTGGGAGTATAGACAAGGATTTCATCTCAGTCTATGCTATGTTGCAGTAAAAATGCTGGCAGCCAGTGTTACCTTGTCTACACTAAGGTTCTCAATATTGCCACCATTGGTGGAGTTACACTGGTGTTAGCCATACTGGAAAATTGAAGAAAAAAATGCCTGATGCAAACACGAAAGTGAAGAAAATGCTCTTTAAAACTGATGCAAGTTAGAACAAAGCAGTCATGCACAAAAGGAGAGAAGAGAAAAAGAAGAACAAAAGAAGCTGACTCCACGGTGAGGAGAGAAAAATCACACCAATGGAGCATAACTGCGATCCCAGCTTTGCTCTGAAAGCTGCTGCTGCCGCCAACAAACCTCACACTGCAGTGGGTGAGATCAAGTCTTCCATCGCTAAAGTCAAGGGCCAGGAGGTTAATTTTTACAGAAATAGATTTTAAGCACATATTCAAATGTTATTGCAACTTAAAGTTTATTATAAACTTTGCCTGTTAGATCCAGATAAGCTGGACAACCTCAGAGGAGGTATATGACACCTATGTGAAAAGAAAGCATGTGTAAGATTTAACTTCAACATAAGAGCTGAATATAAAATTCTTATTCTTCATTAATCTATTTCCCCAGCTGTAAAAATGGGAAACTTAATAACAATAATAATACCTACTGTACCCATCCTTTGAAAAGCACTTAGAGATCCTGGGATGAAAGACACTACACAGAGTAACAGCAAAGGGTTATTAGTTTCTCTCTTTCACTCTCCTCTCTGCACACACAACACAAATGCCAAAGAGAGAAAAATAAAGTCTTAATCCTACCAGAGCACATTGTTATAACAGTGGAACAGGTAAAGTAGATGTGGCTTTTATAATAAAAAAGGAACAAAGCCAGCAATCTTATTTGTTTATATATTAAGTCTTCTAGTCTTTTGTGAACAGCTGCACATTGTACACATCACATGTAAGAGCAAAACAACTTGTTTTTAATCTAAGCATCAGAGCTGTGTGTTTCGTTTCTAGGAAAGGTTTACAGTTTTTCATGTTACTTTTCCTATTGCAAATGGTTCCTTTTTATAAAGAGTGATTTCAACTTTTTTCTCCCCGTTGTTAGGGGCGGAAGGCTGTTTGGTATTGTACACTGAACCCTTTGCTATAACAGGGCTTTTTTCTTTGGCTCTGATGTGAGCTTTGTTACAGCAAGAGTATACTGATAAAATTTTCAAAGCCATGTGAACACATTTTAAAGAGATCCCATCAAGTTCAAGATTCACATTTCTGACAACTTTTTATCTACACTGGCCCAAACTGTGCCTTTTGGCACAGCCCTGCACAAGGCTTGCTCCGGAACCTGTGCCACCCCTGGAGGCACTGCACTTCAGAGAGGTCCTTCCGGGGTGCAATTCCCACACTGCTTCCCCTTCTCCTTTGGAGAGCTTGGGGACAGTAATTATATTTATAACATTACTCAAACTGAAAGAATTAGAAGGGATGTGTGTGTGTGTGTTAAATCCTATATTTGTGTTGATTTGCTTTCTTCATTTGTCAACACTTTCTGTATAATCGTTTTCACTATAATCCTTTTCTTCTGCTTGTTTGGGGCTTTCATGCAGCCTCAGGAGAAAAAAAAGAATATGAACACAGGAGACGGTGGCTGTAAAATTACAAGAGCTGGCAGGAAAGTCACAGGCAGTTGAAACTAGTAGTAGCTCACATTTAAAATAATTAGATTTCAAGTTGACAGTGTTCCTTTAAACATACAGTTGAAATCACAGTTGCCAAATCCACTACAAAGTAACTTGCCAGTTATTTTACTTCCTCCCTCCTTACACAACAAGGAAAATCATGTATTCCTAACTGAACCTGTCAGTTTAATTATTATATAAAAACACAGACTAGTCATCATTTTCTAAAATATATATTTTTTATTTTACCACATATGGTTTCTTAGGAAGGAGACAGCTTTTAGAAACCAAAAGGCAGATCATCACAGCTCTTCAGTTGATTTTGTTAGTCCATTGTTGGAGATAACTTTGGCATATTCTATTGCTGATTGGTAAGGAACACGAGGGAGAGCTGGGTTTTCAAAGTCAACATGGAAAAGTCCAAATCGACAGCTGTATCCACAAGTCCATTCAAAGTTGTCAAGGAGGGACCACACAAAATATCCTTTAAGGTGGACATCATCAAGAGAGATGGCTGAAATTAACACAACAAATGTAACCTTACAAATGTAGCACATATATAGCTTGTGATTAACTGATTTTTTTTATATTCCACTTTTAACAGTACCTGCTATGGCAAAAACAATGTAAATATCAATACTGACAGTCCATGAAAAGATATATTCTTTGCCAGGGTAGTAGCTCAGAGAACTGGTCTGCTTTTACTTTTCTGGAGCATCCAGGCAGTAAGGTAAAGAGAAGCATTAGCAGAGCTGGATATGACAGTGTTTTACTGTTCAGTGTTTGGTCCTATACAGTGCTGTCAGTCTCACACCTTCATAGCCACTACAACTCACTAAACTACAAAAAGGATAGTTGACTTTACGTGGAACTCTCTATTAACAAGACAATAGGAGCTTCTTTGGCTGCATTCTACCAAGCTAGCTCAAAGGTGAATACAAGACAATACCTAGTGTAGACCTTCACTATTTAAAAGGTCTTAATTTCTTAAAATAGAAAGGCTAAGAAAGTGAAAAATATTCTTCAAACAATTCCTTATAAAACAAAATCCTGAAACCTAGAACATACGCCATGCTCTTTCCTCTTTTCAGAGCTAAGACCTCCAACCCCTCAGAAGTGACTCATTGATTTAGAGACTGGGTTTAAAAGTGTTCTCTAATTCCATACAGTATATGTGCCATGTCGAGTACAGTTGCCCACTTGCACACAGACGTGATCACATAACATACAATAGGAGGAAAATAATGTGCAACATTTACTTTTGAAACAATATTTTAAATCCCAAATTCTTCCATATGCAACATACATATTTCCTGAACTAAAGCTAATGTTACCATTTATTGTTTGACTGACCTCTGCTGCAGTTGTACATGATGCAGGGACATACGAGAGAGAAAAAGGTTGAAAAAATAATCAAGTGATAATTTGTCTGACTAGCTGGTGGTTTCCTTGAATAAAATATGAAGTGCAATTGCATGAAAATTGATAATGCACATATAACTTGGATAAATCAAAAAGAGCAAAAATTAAGTTTACGAAAACCTGGATTCCTTTGATTGGTTTAACTGGGAAGATAAAACAAAGCTAATCTGCTTCTTTCTTCTGTATTCCAGGAACCATAATTGTGTGTGTCACTAATTATACATTTGCATAATTTTTGAACAAAATGTAACAGAAAATCAGTGTATCAACAATAAATGCTGTTTCTCCTGTAAAGCAAAGGGAAGGACAGGAAAAAGTTCTCTTTTAAATTGCCACTAGTTCCACAGCAGCCATGAATATTCAGAAGCAATGGTGGGAACATGCCTCTGCTTCTTGTCACAGAAAAATATTTAGGTATAGAATTGCTTAGGTACAGTCCAAAAGGAGTCGGACATAGTCTCTGAACTACACAATGCTGTGCTATTGTTAGGAAATAAACCACTGAGGAACCTACTGTACATGTCTTTCTGCATCCAGTAGACAAATTAGGGAACGAAACATCATCACGTGACTTGTCAATTTGATTTATGAGGTACCTAAACCTTGGATGGGGAGTGGGGGGGGAACTTGTGTATGAAATCTCTGCTCAAAACAGCATTGCACACAAAGATAACTCAGACTGACAGGGATGGCTGTTGGTCCAAGGAAGCTGGAACAAATGGGATAAGCACCACTCTTCTTGTGTTTCTAGTGCTTTTGACTTAAAACTATTAAAAGGGAGGGGGAGAAGAAGACACGTCAAATAAAAAGATGAGAGACAAAAATAATATCTATGGTGAACTTTTGATACACTGCTGCCTTGATAATAGGACATTCTCCAAATAGTGAATTTCATGCCGATACTTTGATTAGAAAACACATTAGGAGCTCATTATTTCTAAGCCTTGAGCACGATTTCCCAACATTCCTAGTTAAACTGTGCACTCTCTCTATACTGCACAGACCATAAAAGACTTCGGTTTTTTTGGTAAATGATAGTTCCTCCCAAAGTTCAATAAAGGGTATTTTCGCTGCAGTTTCAAAATACAAATACCTCATACGTCTAACAATTATGATTAATTTGTCTCTCGCCACCTTTAGAGCACAGGACAAGACACGTCTCTTTACAAAGGCCTTTTCCAGTTTTGACAGGGCTGACAAGCTTTTGCTCACCTTGGATATCTTTTTACACTGGACTCATCTAAGCACGTTAGGAGAGAACAGACCACAACTGGATAGCAACTGCCTCTTTTAATCTTTGCTGTGCTGTCTAGATATTATGATGTCAGGCACGATATAAATAGACATAGATCTCTCTGCCCCCATTATACCATTAATCACCATAACTGGAAGTTGTGCTAATTACTCTGCCAATGTGGGTGGCCACAATAGCTGAAGGAGATCCTTTAGGTGTACTGCCAAGTATCTAATTTGTCTTGTCATTTTTCACATTAACTGTCTATTCCTTGTAGGGTCACTTCTCTGTACTCATTTTTCCTTGATAGCTCTGCTACCTTTGACACCATAAGCCACCTACCTCTCCACAAGAGCCTCTCATCTTTGGATTTCTGCGACACTGACTACTTGCTTCTTTACCTAGCTGACAATTCCTTCCGTATTACTATTAATGGATCCTCTCCTTCCCTTCCTGTCTCTGCTGGAATTTCCCATGCTCTGTCATCATTCCTCTCTACAGTCATCCCTTGGGTGCCCTTGTCTGTTCCCACAGTCTCTCTTATCTCCACAGGCTAATGACTCTTAAATTTACTTCTCCACCCCTGACATTTGTCCAGGCTTATATCACATGTCTCTGTGATATCTTCTCCTGGACTTCCCACCACTTCCTGCAATGTTATATGGCTAAAAATGATTATGTAGTCTCTGCTTCCAGCTTTACCTATTATTGACAACTACTCTCCAAATAACTGAAGCTTGCAACCTTGGGGTAATTTGCCTTCTCCTCATGCTTTTCTCTTCACTTCCAGGGTCTCACCAAATCTTATCACTTCTTTCTCTACAACACTTCTAGCCTCTTTCCCTTCCTCTCCCTCCCCACTGCTTAAACTTTGCTTCACCTCTTAGTTCTCTCCCTCTCACCTGAACCACTGTAAACTCCTCTCTTCAATCTCCTTCATCCTCCACTCCTTTTTCAATCTAACCATTGTTTCTGCTCCAACTATATAATAAACCACATTCCTCAAATCCCTCCATCGGCTCCCATCAAGTCTGTGAGTTTTGTTTATATATTTTGCTAAGGTCTTTTGGGGACCATATCTGAAAAAATAATGTGGTTGTACTTGTTCAGTATATAACTATTCTTTGAGCCAATGTGATAATACATTTGACACAATTAATACTTCAAAACAATATCAGAAATGTGTGTGTTCATACCAGGCTAGTAAAGGATTTATTGGGCTTTGGTTTTGCTTAGTTCGTGTCTTCGTGAATGTGCTATAGGATTTCTTTTTGCATGCTGCATTCTGTGCTAATCACTGATTCTTCTCCTGTAAGAATGACATCACTAACAATCTTAACCTGGATGTCAAACTCCCAGTCTGCAGGCTAGTTCCAGTTCACTTGATGTCTTTAGCTAGTTCTCCAAAACAGATTCAGATTCTGCAGAATGAAACCGATTATTTAAGAAATAAGGCTTTCAGCCCTTATGATTACAAAAAGAAAAGGAGTACTTGTGAGCTCACGAAAGCTTATGCTCAAATAAATTGGTTAGTCTCTAAGGTGCCACAAGTACTCCTTTTCTTTTTGCGAATACAGACTAACACGGCTGTTACTCTGAAACCTATGATTACAAAGAAAGACTTCTTAATATAAACTGATGTAGCCATGATATTTGTGGATCTGGGCCCATATCAATTTACCAGTTCCCTAATACACCAACTCTCCGTGTCCCACAGAATTGAAGCACTTAAAATCTGCGGTTGGTTGTTCAAAGTAGATTTCAAATGCCATTATTGACAAACATTTTACATTTTCCTCTGCCTCCTGTTACAGGCGGTACAGTGAAGTTAAACACATAAGCATCAATCAACGGGGTTAATGAGAAGTACCAGGGAATACCTGAAGAATAGCATTTTTAAAGTGTTATTCTGAGACTGACAACTTTATAGCATCTAATGTCTGCAGAAAGACAAGCAAAAGATCTGTGAGTATGGAAGCAGCCAGTTTCAATGAACTACTCAGAATATTAATAAGAGAAAGAGTAGGGGACAACATTGGATGCAATGCAATAAACCTGTTTATTTGAATTCTCCAGCTTTTATCAGTTTAGGGGCTTAACTGGCAATCAGTGAAAGTGCTCCAGGCATTCTCATGTGCTGCCAGAATAGCGAACACCCAGAACCGATGACTGGCAAGAAATTCATTCAGTCACTTAGAATCATAGAATATCAGGGTTGGAAGTGACCTCAGGAGGTCATCTTAGTCCAACCCCCTGCTCAAAGCAGGACCAATCCCCAATTAAATCATCCCAGCCAGGGCTTTGTCAAGCCTGACCTTAAAAACTTCTAAGGAAGGAGATTCTACCACCTCCCTAGGTAACACATTCCAGTGTTTCACCACCCTCCTAGTGAAAAAGTTTTTCCTAATATCCAATCTAAACCTCCCCCACTGCAACTTGAGACCATTACTCCTTGTCCTGTCCTCTTCTACCACTGAGAATAGTCTAGAACAATCCTCTCTGGAACCCCCTTTCAGGTAGTTGAAAGCAGCTATCAAATCCCCCTTCATTCTTCTCTTCTGCAGACTAAACAATCCCAGTTCCCTCAGCCTCTCCTCATAAGTCATGTGTTCCAGACCCCTAATCATTTTTGTTGCCCTTCGCTGGACTCTCTCCAATTTATCCACATCCTTCTTGTAGTGTGGGGCCCAAAACTGGACACGGTACTCCAGATGAGGCCTCACCAATGTCGAATAGAGGGGGACGATCACGTCCCTCGATCTGCTCGCTATGCCCCTACTTATACATCCCAAAATGCCATTGGCCTTCTTGGCAACAAGGGCACACTGCTGACTCATATCCAGCTTCTTGTCCACTGTCACCCCTAGGTCCTTTTCCGCAGAACTGCTGCCTAGCCATACGGTCCCTAGTCTGTAGCTGTGCATTGGGTTCTTCTGTCCTAAGTGCAGGACCCTGCACTTATCCTTATTGAACCTCATCAGATTTCTTTTGGCCCAATCCTCCAATTTGTCTAGGTCCCTCTGTATCCTATCCCTCCCCTCCAGCGTATCTACCACTCCTCCCAGTTTAGTATCATCCGCAAATTTGCTGAGAGTGCAATCCACACCATCCTCCAGATCATTTATGAAGATATTGAACAAAACTGGCCCCAGGACCGACCCCTGGGGCACTCCACTTGACACCGGCTGCCAACTAGACATGGAGCCACTGATCACTACCCGCTGAGCCCGACAATCTAGCCAACTTTCTACCCACCTTATAGTGCATTCATCCAGCCCATACTACTTTAACTTGCTGACAAGAATACTGTGGGAGACCGTGTCAAAAGCTTTGCTAAAGTCAAGAAACAATACATCCACTGCTTTCCCTTCATCCACAGAACCAGTAATCTCATCATAGAAGGTGATTAGATTAGTCAGGCATGACCTTCCCTTGGTGATCCATGCTGACTGTTCCTGATCACTTTCCTCTCATGTAAGTGCTTCAGGATTGATTCTTTGAGGACCTACTCCATGATTTTTCCGGGGACTGAGGTGAGGCTGACTGGCCTGTAGTTCCCAGGATCCTCCTTCTTACCCTTTTTTAAAGATTGGCACTACATTAGCCTTTTTGCAGTCATCCGGGACTTCCCCCGTTCGCCACGAGTTTTCAAAGATAATGGCCAATGGCTCTGCAATCACAGCCGCCAATTCCTTTAGCACTCTTGGATGCAACTCGTCCAGCCCCATGGACTTGTGCACATCCAGCTTTTCTAAATAGTCCCTAACCACCTCTTTCTCCACAGACGGCTGGCCATCTATTCCCCATGTTGTGATGCCCAGCGCAGCAGTCTGGGAGCTGACCTTGTTCGTGAAGACAGAGGCAAAAAAAGCATTGCGTACATTAGCTTTTTCCACATCCTCTGTCACTAGGTTGCCTCCCTCATTCAGTAAGGGGCCCACACTTTCCTTGGCTTTCTTCTTGTTGCCAACATACCTGAAGAAACCCTTCTTGTTACTCTTGACATCTCTTGCTAGCTGCAGCTCCGGGTGCGATTTGGCCCTCCTGATTTCATTCCTACATGCCCGAGCAATATTTTTATACTCTTCCCTAGTCATATGTCCAACCTTCCACTTCTTGTAAGCTTCTTTTTTATGTTTAAGATCCGCTAGGATTTCACCGTTAAGCCAAGCTGGTCGCCTGCCATATTTACTATTCTTTCGACACATCGGGATGGTTTGTCCCTGTAACTTCAACAGGGATTCCTTGAAATACAGCCAGCTCTCCTGGACTCCTTTCCCCTTCATGTTAGTCCCCCAGGGGATCCTACCCATCTGTTCCCTGAGGGAGTCGAAGTCTGCTTTCCTGAAGTCCAGGGTCCGTATCCTGCTGCTTACCTTTCTTCCCTGTGTCAGGATCCTGAACTCAACCAACTCATGGTCACTGCCTCCCAGATTCCCATCCACTTTTGCTTCCCCCACTACATTTGCTGTAAGGACTGTGACCTCAAGCTCCAACTAGGCAACATTCAATGTCAGAGACGACGAGCAGAAATATACCTCCAGTACTGATGGTTAACTGGTGGGGGAAAGGAAAGGGAATAGGCTGGCTGCTGAAATGCTCCCAAAAAGGACAAGTTTGGATGTGTGCTTTCTGTGACATTTGATGGATTTTTAATGCCTTTTTTTTATATACAGCAACTTAAGGTAGCCCTAATTTAGAGTGCCTTCACAGCTACTCACAGCTTTTTAAGGTGCTATTACTAACACCTGAACAACACTACATGATGCCTAATCAGGATCCTTCTGCATTGAAGATTTAATTGGAGAAGTTGCACATGCATAAACCAATGAGAATACTTTCAGGTTTGCAGTATTCTTTAATCTGCAATCAGAACTTGTTTGGAAAATAAAATTCCTTGTAGAATGCAAAGTGGAAACTATGAAATATGTTTCTCCTTCAAAACTTTGGGGACTAGAACATTATTGTATACAAAATCTCTCTCACTGGCCAGAAAAATAATTCAGTCATGCAGCAATGGAAAAGTAGAAATCAAGTGTACAGGCAAATGATATATATTGATTTAAATAGATGTTTGTTAAGCAAGAGAATGAGAAACATTAATTTAATGCTCATGTACGTGATTATATCTCAACATACCTGGCCAGAGTTATAAAATTAAGCCAATCTATGCCTGGGAAAACTTTTAACTTGAACAATAGAGTTAGATCAGCAGTAATCATGGCTGACACTTATGCATTCAATAAAGTGAACTAAAAAGTACAGAGAAAAGATTCAAGAAGAAATTTACATTCAGGAAACATTGGTTGAAAGTTAAATCTGGCTTGCCAGCAAAAGGGCGTCACAGGCAAAAATAGCCCCAATAGAATGATGATTGTAACGCTAACGAACATCTAAGCATTTGAAATAGGTTTGTCTGCCCCTTGAAGGAAACAATAAATACCGCCAGAGGCAAGTATGTAGGAAAGTTCAAAATGCTGGACACTTACTGAGAGTCAAAAGATATTTATTTCCATTTGTGAGGCACACATGGAAAATATAGCATAACTATTGAAAAGATTTTATATTCACCTGGAGTTAAGTTCTGGTCATACTGAAGGTAATGGCAAAATACCCATTACTTCAATGGGGCCAGATTTTCATAGAATCATAGAATCATAGAATATCAGGGTTGGAAGGGACCTCAGGAGGTCATCTAGTCCAACACCCTGCTCAAAGCAGGACCAATCCCCAATTAAATAATCGCAGCCAGGGCTTTGTCAAGCCTGACCTTAAAAACTTCTAAGGAAGGAGATTTTCACGTGTCATGTCAGAGATCTGCAGGCCACAACTTTTTCCTAATGTTATCATTCAAGTGGCTTCAAAATCAGTGAACCCAGTCTGAAAAAAGTTAAAGAGCCAAGTTCTGCCCCCATTATACCTGTGTGTAGTGAGGCCGTGTGGCCTGCCTCTGAGCCTGAGGGAGGGATCACTTTCTGCCCCCTTTAGGCGGACCCAGGCCTGGCCCACCCTCTTATTAGTGGGGGAAGCAAAAGTGGATGGGAATCTGGGAGGCAGTGACCATGAGTTGGTTGAGTTCAGGATCCTGACGCAGGGAAGAAAGGTAAGCAGCAGGATACGGACCCTGGACTTCAGAAAAGCAGACTTCGACTCCCTCAGGGAACGGATGGCCAGGATCCCCTGGGGGACTAACATGAAGGGGAAAGGAGTCCAGGAGAGCTGGCTGTATTTCAAGGAATCCCTGTTGAGGTTACAGGGACAAACCATCCCGATGAGTTGAAAGAATAGTAAATATGGCAGGCGACCAGCTTGGCTTAATGGTGAAATCCTAGCGGATCTTAAACATAAAAAAGAAGCTTACAAGAAGTGGAAGGTTGGACATATGACCAGGGAAGAGTATAAAAATATTGCTCAGGCATGTAGGAATGATATCAGGAGGGCCAAATCGCACCTGGAGCTGCAGTTAGCAAGAGATGTCAAGAGTAACAAGAAGGGTTTCTTCAGGTATGTTGGCAACAAGAAGAAAGCCAAGGAAAGTGTGGGCCCCTTACTGAATGAGGGAGGCAACCTAGTGACAGAGGATGTGGAAAAAGCTAATGTACGCAATGCTTTTTTTGCCTCTGTCTTCACGAACAAGGTCAGCTCCCAGACTGCTGCGCTGGGCATCACAACATGGGGAAGAGATGGCCAGCCCTCTGTGGAGATAGAGGTGGTTAGGGACTATTTAGAAAAGCTGGATGTGCACAAGTCCATGGGGCCGGACGAGTTGCATCCGAGAGTGCTGAAGGAATTGGCGGCTGTGATTGCAGAGCCATTGGCCATTATCTTTGAAAACTCGTGGCGAACGGGGGAAGTCCCGGATGACTGCAAAAAGGCTAATGTAGTGCCAATCTTTAAAAAGGGTAAGAAGGAGGATCCTGGGAACTACAGGCCAGTCAGCCTCACCTCAGTCCCCGGAAAAATCATGGAGCAGGTCCTCAAAGAATCAATCCTGAAGTACTTGCATGAGAGGAAAATGATCAGGAACAGCCAGCATGGATTCATCAAGGGAAGGTCATGCCTGACTAATCTAATCGCCTTTTATGATGAGATTACTGGTTCTGTGGATGAAGGGAAAGCAGTGGATGTATTGTTTCTTGACTTTAGCAAAGCTTTTGACACGGTCTCCCACAGTATTCTTGTCAGCAAGTTAAGGAAGTATGGGCTGGATGAATGCACTATAAGGTGGGTAGAAAGTTGGCTAGATTGTCGGGCTCAACGGGTAGTGATCAATGGCTCCATGTCTAGTTGGCAGCCGGTGTCAAGTGGAGTGCCCCAGGGGTCGGTCCTGGGGCCGGTTTTGTTCAATATCTTCATAAATGATCTGGAGGATGGTGTAGATTGCACTCTCAGCAAATTTGCGCATGATACTAAACCGGGAGGAGTGGTAGATACGCTGGAGGGGAGGGATAGGATACAGAAGGACCTAGACAAATTGGAGGATTGGGCCAAAAGAAATCTGATGAGGTTCAATAAGGATAAGTGCAGGGTCCTGCACTTAGGACGGAAGAATCCAATGCACCGCTACAGACTACAGACTGGGGTGACAGTGGATGAGAAGCTGGATATGAGTCAGCAGTGTGCCCTTGTTGCCAAGAAGGCCAATGGCATTTTGGGATGTATAAGTAGGGGCATAGCGAGCAGATCTAGGGACGTGATCCTTCCCCTCTATTCGACATTGGTGAGGCCTCATCTGGAGTACTGTGTCCAGTTTTGGGCCCCACACTACAAGAAGGATGTGGATAAATTGGAGATAGTCCAGCAAAGGGCAACAAAAATGATTAGGCGTCTAGAACACATGAGTTATGAGGAGAGGCTGAGGGAGCTGGGATTGTTTAGTCTGCAGAAGAGAAGAATGAGGGGGGATTTGATAGCTGCTTTCAATTACCTGAAAGGGGGTTCCAAAGAGGATGGCTCTAAACTGTTCTCAATGGTAGCAGATGACAGAACGAGGAGTAATGGTCTCAAGTTGCAGTGGGGGAGGTTTAGATTGGATATTAGGAAAAACTTTTTCACTAAAAGGGTGGTGAAACACTGGAATGCGTTACCTAGGGAGGTGGTAGAATCTCCTTCCTTAGAAGTTTTTAAGGTCAGGCTTGACAAAGCCCTGGCTGGGATGATTTAACTGGGAATTGGTCCTGCTTCGAGCAGGGGGTTGGACTAGATGACCTTCTGGGGTCCCTTCCAACCCTGATATTCTATGATTCTATGATTCTCTCATGCTGCATGCAGAGAGGCAGAACAGGAAGTCTAAGAGACGGAGCCTCTACCTCTGTTGAGCGAGAGAACCAGGGAAGGAGTTGGGTGCCTCTGCCTTGTCGCTGGCCCCCTGCCCAGCCACAGCCCTGGAGGAGTGATGGCCCCCATAGACAGATGGGCTGGTCGAATGCTTCAACAGGACTCCAAAGGAGATGCTCCTTATGTTTCCCCCACAGGAGCTCTGCCAGTGGGACCAGCTGATCCCTGCCCATACTGTTGGCCATTAGGGAGGTGCCCCAGTCCTCCATGAAGTTCTCTCCCTTTGATCTGCTGTATGGTTGCCAACCCTGAGGGCTGTTAGACCTAATGAGGGAAGCCTGGGAACACACCCTGTCACCGGTCCAGGAGCTCTTACAGAATGTCCTCCAATTAGAGGGGTGCCTGAACTGAGCTGGGGATCTGGCACAGGAGAATCTGTGAGCTGCCCAGGCAGCACAAAAGCAGACCTACAACCAGGGAGCCCGGATTTGCACCTTCGAGCCTGGCAACCGCGTACTCCTCCTGCTTCCCTTGGAGGAGTCAAAACTCCTGGCCTGCTGGCAAGGCCCCTATGAAGTAATTCACCAAATGGGCCCAATTACATATGAGGTTAGACAACTGGACTGACAGAAAAAAGACAGATCTATCAGGTGAACCTCCTGAAGTCATGGTGCGAGCGAGAAAGGCTGCTGATTACTTCATTTCTCCCCCTCCCCCCCCGACCCCAAACTGGATCTGGGTCCGCAAGTCCCCGAGACAACTGATCCTGAAGAACCACAATTAGGGGGACGCCCTCACAATGGAGCAGCAAAAACAAGCCTGGAATCTGTGAAAGGCCTTTCCCAAGACCTTTACTGCCATACCAGGCCAAACTACCCTCATCCAACACACTGTCCTGGCAAGCCCAGGAGAGGTGGTCCGGGAAACCATGCAACCTCTCCTATGATGGATGCAGGAGATTGTGGAGAAGGAGGTCTAGGCAATGGTATAGCTAGGGGTCATTTAGAGGTTTGAGCGAGTGGCACAGTCCCATCATGCTGGTCCCGAAGCCCAGTGGGACCCTCTGATTCTGCATTGACTTCCAGAGGGTGAATTTGATCTCAAAGTTCGATGCCTACCCAATGCCCTGAATCAATGAACTCAACTGGCTTGGTGAGGCCCAGTACATCGCGACTCTTGATCTCACAAAGGGCTACTGGCAGATTCCCCTTGCTCCACAGAGAAGAATGTGTTTGCCACCCCAACTGTGGTATATTAATTCACCCAGATGCCTTTCAACCTTCATGGAGCCCCCCATGATGTTCCAGCAGCTGATGGACTGCCTTCTGAAGCCCCATAGCTGTGGCCTATTTAGATGATGTAGTGGTGTACAGCCACCACTGAGAAGACCATCTGAAAGAAGTGGCAGCCGCTCTTTGGGACCTGCGAGCTGCTAGGCTGATTGCAAACCTGAAGAAGTACTGGATTGGGTGGCAAGAAACCACCTACCTCGGGTACACCAGAGCCAGGCAGGGTCCACCCCACGCACCGGAAGCAGAGAGGTGGAACAGGAAATATAAGAGGTGACATCTCCAACTCAGTGGGGCGAGAACCAGGGGAAAAAACAGACCCCCCCAGCCTTGCTGCTGGCCCCCGGAGCAGGGACCGAGTTGCAACAACCCCTACCCATGGAGCAGCTGCCATGACTGCTGTCCAGTGAGTTCCCTGAGAAGCTGCCGGGACTGCCAGTTGCCGAGTACGCCAAGGAGACAGAGGACCCTTGAACTACGAAGCCCTATCTGTGGACTGTGGTAGGAAGTAGTCCAAGGAAACCAGACTTTAGTTTTGCTGGCAGAGCACGAGTCAGCATGTTTCAGTGGGATCCCTGCTAATTCAGTAGCAGAACCTTCCACCACTGTTAGGGCCCTGGGCTGGGACAAGATGGAGTAGGGTGAGCCCAAGTCCCTTTACTCCCTGCTGCCAACCCCACCCCTGAGGTGGCAGCCTACCCACCATAGGCCAAACAGCCTGTGTTTGTCTGCTGTCTGTCTAGCCAGGGAGCTGGTCTAAAGACTGCTATTGTGCTGCCCTGCCCAGAGGGCTGAGCCTGACTGCATTTGTTATCTGCCCTAGCCTGGAGGCCAGGCTAAATCCTGCTCCTTGCTCCGCCCTGCCCAGAGGGCCAGAGCAACGGACTGTATGTGCTGTCCATCCTAGCCAGGAGACTAGGCTAAAGACTGATCGTTGCTAGACCCCGCCCAAAGGGCCAGGGCTATAGATTGGTGATTTGCTAATTGACTTTTGACCACTGTGCAGGATGCGGTGGAGTGGCATCCATCTGAGCCTGTGGGACTGGGAGGTATGACTGCCAACCCACTACACTTTACAATTCCAGAGGAGACAAGAGAGTTGTACTGGTGTAACTGAGGAAAGAACTCCCCCAATTACTTAAAAAATCCTGCAATGCTACCAACATTACGCAAACAACATGCTAATAAAATATGTCTGAACTGAGTAGATAAATGATTGGGTTCTTTTGGGGAAAAGGTTTCAGTGACACCCAGTTTCTCATTTTACTACATTCCCTGTGTCTAGATTTTCAGATAAATTTAGCAAAAGCACAATATGGAATACCTCCTTTGCATTTCTGAAAAGATAAAAGTAGAGAAAATAACATCTCAATGGTTATACTGAATGGTTAAGGGCATACATCTTTTCCCACTGTAATATGAAAACGGGACACTGTCACAAATAACACTCAGAACTTGACATTATCTTTTTGTCCCCTTATAACAGATCTATTTTACATGCATCAATTTGATTTTAGAACAATTATTTCCTCCACTGCCAATCAAATATATTAAAGCACTATTTCTAAAAGGAAGGGGCGAAAACTTTGCTAGCACTCCAGAAGCACTCATTAGTTACCCTACAATAACATCCCATAAGCCAGGGAGTGCAGGAAGGCAAGAGGAAAATCATTTTTGGTATGAAAACAGATTTGAGTTGCAAGCCTCTAAGGAATTATTAAAACCCTAATGAATGTTTTTAATTAACTTTCACAGCATCCTTTAAAGTGAAATCATTTAGCAGTTGCAGTGGAAACCTGTTAAACAAATTACTAGTTGAACAAAACAGCTATACTTGTTAATAGGGCTTTTACTCCAACAGACTTCATACAGCCCAGTTGGGGTGTTTGGAGTCTGCTCCTGCAAAATCTCTCACAATTAGTAGAATTCTGCAAGACTAGCAATCTCTGTTCAGTACTCAGAGTCAACTACTTCTCACCGCAGGAGGGAAAGAGAGGTCACCTCTGGAGTAGGGCTAAGACTTCTGAAAAAACAGCAACCATGCAGCATATTCATATCTCCTATCTATCCCTGACTAAGAGGGATGTCTCTCTGGCATTAGAACAAGACTTGCCTTTGTTGTTGAAACCTTCGTTGCATATAGAACTGATGTTATGCTAGATGGGTTCTTTATATATATACACAGTAATTTATAAACATCATGTTTATTAATAAAACTAAGGTTCTGGAAAAGCTTTTTGTTTAAGTAAAGACATTTTTCATATCATTTTAAGCTTTCTTTCCAACTACAACCTTCACAGGTACACATGCTTAGCTGATTTAAAATCAGTAGATTAGGGCTGAAAGAATTAAAGTGGACTTTCCACGACTAAAACTGAATATGGAATGGATGTAGCAGAAGACTGCCATCTCCAGTTTACAGTTCTTGTACAGTATATATAATGTATATTATACACCCATAAGAATTGAGAGAAGGCGAAGATGCAGAATAAATGAAAAGCACAAGTGAGCTCTGGTGATAGACACAGAGTTTGAAGGGAAGTGAATGCTTGTGAAGACCTGCAGACATATTTCTGTCTTTGATCACAGTTTGATTTTTTTTTTATCTTCATATAAATTCCCACAGAAAAGAAAAAATTGTGTTAACACAAAGTTAAGTTGACATGGTGCAATTCTCACAGTCATGTAATGGTCAATTAAAAGTTTCACTGACAACTATATGCTTCTTCACGTAATCCAATTCACCCTTTATATACACTCAAGAGAAACTCATTGCTTCTACTCCTCTACCTCATTGCCATACCTAACTTCACTACTTGTTGCATATAGGCATGACAAAGATATTTTGGAAAACAATATAAATCTCCTCCCATCCTACCCTGATGTACCCTTGAAGTCTTTAAACCATGATTTGAGGACTTCAATAGCTCAGACATAGGTGAGAGACATAGGCAGGAGTGGGTGGGTGAGATTCTGTGGCCTGCGTTGTGCAGGAGGTCAGACTAGATGAACATAATGGTCCCTTCTGACCTTAAAGTCTACGAGGCTCAGGATTGATTCACTATCAGGAGTGTGAGCAGGGGTAGGGTCTCCAGGCCAGAGCAAGTAGGTTTGTGGCCTGTATGGAAAATCTAGGTGGTTCTCCTGCTTACACTGGAAGACTACTGTTGTGAGGCTCTATTGTCCACACACAGAGGGAGGTGCTGGCCATATATGTATCAAGCTGTTATTTAGAACGAGTGGGGTTCTTCTGCCCATGTGTAGCGTGGACAAGAGAAGGAGGGCAGAGTTAAGGCTGGTATGCTAATGGGTGTGAATGAGAAGTGTGGCTTGTCCTTATGTGCAAGAGGACATGAGAGGATGTTTAGCACAATATACGGAGGAGGGGTGGGTTGGGTAGGCATTAAAGGTTCTGCATTTAAATTTACAATGTTGAATTTAATAGTGAACAATAAATTAGATATAAGCTTGCAAAATCAGACTGCATAAACAAATACATCACCTGTCAGAGCAATGAGGCAACAGTCACTCTCTATGCAGCTCTGATGCAAACATTGTCTTCTGTTCTGGGCATGATATTTCCAGAAAGACATTGAGAAATTGGATGGAGCTCAGAGAACAACAAAAATGATCTGGGCTGGTAAGAATGACTTATGAGGAAAGCTTAAAAGAGACAAATATGTACAGCTTAGTGAAGTGATGACTAAGGCTGAAGGAGAGGAAACAGTCTGCAAATAGTTGAAGGGTGTAAACACAAAAGAGGGAGAGACATTATTTAGTGTGGTACACTGGAGTAGAAGTAAGAATAATAGGATGAAATAAAGGAAAGGGAAAATTACACTGAATAACAGGATACCTTTCTTGCAGTGATACGTATTAGTGTGGAATAGTTTCCCAAGGAAAATGATCAAAGCCTTAATCTTGGGTCTTATAATATTAGGGTTCTAGTTTTAAAAGTTTGTGGAATGTGATAATCCCTTTTAAAATGTCAGTGCTAAAAAATAAAGCTGTTATAATCTCAAGGCAATATGTGTTTACATCATTTAAAAACCTATCACTGACTGCATACATTATAATGGGTGTCAGAGGGGAAGGGAGGTGAGACCGTGTGCTACTGTTATTCTGGAGAAGCAGGGCCTAGAATTCCAATGGGTGCTTCAATGCTATCTCTCAATATTACGCTTTCATAATGTGCGAGTGGTCACAGTAGCCAACACTTGTAAATGGGGGTAGACAGAGGCAGTCTCAGGTCAGGACCCTATGAGGAAGCCTGCCTGGTTGGGGACATTTGCAAAAATTGTAAGGGGAGGGTGGAGTGGATGAGATATAATTGTAATATTGCACCCAAACAGCCTTAGAGTTTATCTAGATTGTGACCCTTCCTGGTTGTCCAAGGGGTCCCCTGTTTGCCCATCTGGACTCTCCTCAATATCACCACACTGTAAAACATGGACAATTAAAGTTGATGAGGGAAACCAGGATGGGCCTGCTGGTAAGTGTGGCCTAGCTTGTGGAACTTGCCAAATCACCAGTCTTGGCCAGGTTGGTTGACAGTACCAGGCAAAAAAATATAAGCAAAAAGAAGTCTGAAAGGTTCCATTGTAGCCAAAGGGATAAAAATGAAGGGTGGATTTTATAAGCTTATTTTATATTGTTTTATAAAATAAACCCAATCTTAAAAGCCTCAGGATGCAGATGCAGTATTTAACCCAATCCTCTCACCCCTTGGCAAAAGTCCAAGGAAATAGATTGGCTTTGTACCATGCCCTAAGACCAAACTCTGGCTCTGTGAACCAGATAGGCAAACAATTCAGAGTCAAGGGGCCTCCTCCAAAACCCACAGAAGTTGAGACAAAGGCAGAATGTAGAATCTGGGGACGGTTTACTTCAGTGCTAAACTGCTGGGGCAGTACATCTGAAAAAGGCAGTCATTCTGAAACTCATGACCCAAGATACATAGGGCTGTACAGTACAACATTGCAATCAGAAGAGGGCTACAGCATGTAAGTGCTTCTGAATTCCTGCTACTAAAGTCTCAAGTGGCATCAGAAGCCAAAAGCACTTTCCCCCTTTTCTGTACATAAATAAGACACTTGGGATAGATCTCTGGCTCTGGACTTTTCTATAGTTATTCATTCCATGGTAATCTTTAGACTGGTTTCTGCAATATACTGTGCATGGGGATAACCTTGAAGGCCGCTTGGAAGCATCAGCTGCTATACCACAAGGATTCTTATTAATTTGGCTGTATTAGTCCATTTAGGTGGTACTGGCTCTACTTTTTTTCAAGCAGCCCTGCTATTTACTGGGATTCCTCATATAGAATAGGTAAAATTTACTTCTCTATAAGTGTAGACTCTCTCTGCATATATTTAAGCTTTTCATAACATCCCTTGTGAAGTTTCTTAGTAATAAATTGAGTATACAAAGTACTGTATGTTATTACACTTCTATATCTTGATCCTTTGATTATATTTTTAAAGAATTCAAACAATTAAGCCTTATAAGGACTATAATTGACCCCCTTCTTTTTTTAATTGAAGACTTTTTTGTTGTTGCTTAATAAAAGCACCCCCAAAACACCTCTAACCACTAATTTCTAAACTTTGTTCCTTGATTGAATTATTTAGTGCCTAACGTCACCCAAACCCCAATAAACCTGGCAAGACCTAGAACTGTAGCAGTGCAAATAATGCTTTATTGAAGGGAGAGATTTATGATTTACAAACTTATTTAATTTTCAGGTTTTTCATTATGCAGAACTGTTGGCATTGGGAAGGCAGTCCAAAGTGTGCCATCTACATCACATGCCAGAGTTAGAGGCTTATTTCTAATGACTGAAACAAATACCAACTGGATGGGGAAATTTCCATGCATTCTTTCCATTAAAGATTGTAAGATGAACGTTTGACCCTGATTCTTGCTTTTAACAGCCATCTCAGTTCCTTCTTTTTTCTGGATGTGACCTAGAGTAACATACAGCAGCATAATTTACATGTCACATTAACCTCTTGAGCACTACACCAGAAAATGCCTCTCATGCCAGTTATTAAGCTCTTCTGCCCCAGCTTTATTTTATTTCTCTCCCATAATTTTTTCCACCCAATTTTTTTCTTTAAAAGAGTATTCAGTGGTTCTGTGGTGCTCCCAACCAATTTCACATTGTGTGTATGTGCTGACTAACAGCCAGGGATACATAAACTGTGAGTAGACTATAAAATTACCGTAAAAATGATCTTTAAAGGCTTCACTTTTACAAAATAAAGTAGTGCAACAACAAAAAATTCCTCCCAGCAGGGGATAATCAGTAGAAACCATATTTAATTGTAACACTGTTGTAGGGAAATTGTATGCAGAAGTAAGCCTTCTTTTCAAGCATTTATAGATATGAAAAATTTAATTACCCTTTAGATGGAAACTCTTTTATTTTTATTTCTTCTTCCCAAAGATATTCTTTGCAAAACTCCATTTGTCTAGTTTTTGATTATCCCAGCATGAAGGAGTAAAAAAAGGTATTTTTCCAACTCAAATTTTTCTGTGCACAGAATTATATAATCATACAAACTTCAAGATAAGATTTATAATATCTTGTTTATCCCCTCACCTGTGATGAATTGCACCCTACAATATATATTCTAATACCTTTGCCAGGTTTATTTTCAAAGACTCAGAAATGGGGATTCTTCTACCCTTCCATAGGCAAATTATTCTAGTCAAAGAGACCTAATAACTCCCCAAAATATTCTGTTTAAACATCCACCTTGCTTCACAGAGGATAAGTGCTTTTGACATGTTTAAATAAAAAAAAATTATATTTAATTTTCAACTATTATGCAGGTGCAGTATGTGATTTTTCATACTGTTCTTAATACAGTAAGATGAAGACATTCTTATACAGTGTGTATATCTGGACCTCCACACTCTGAAACAAACAAGTGTTTATTTTAAAATGCATGTTGCGTGTATAAATATCTATATCTCAGTTTTATATATATATATATACACACACACACCATATAGGTCAGTGGTTAGGGCACTAGATCAGAATCAGGAAACCAAAGTTTTGTTTCCAGTTCTACCACTGATCTGCTCCTTGACCTACGGAAAGTTACTTTGCACTTTCACTGCCTGTGTTTCTTCAGTTACAAAACTGAGATTTCAGAGTAACAGCCGTGTTAGTCTGTATTCGCAAAAAGAAAAGGAGGACTTGTGGCACCTTAGAGACTAACCAATTTATTAGAGCATAAGCTTTCGTGAGCTACAGCTCACTTCCTCAGATGCATATCGTGGAAACTGCAGCAGTTTCCACGATATGCATCTGAGGAAGTGAGCTGTAGCTCACGAAAGCTTATGCTCTAATAAATTGGTTAGTCTCTAAGGTGCCACAAGTCCTCCTTTTCTTTTTGCGAAAACTGAGATTGAAATACTTACCTGGCTCTGTAAAGTACTTTGAAATCTACAAATTAAGATTGCTATTTATTATTATATAAAATTGTGGAAAATCTTTCAACAAGGAGCAACTTCACTGCAAATAAACTAAAGTAACATTATGGTTGAGAATTTGAACAGAGCAACCAAAATATGTAAAGGCATGACTCCTACAGAAATTATGAAGTAGGTAATACTGTATCTATATATTAAGGCATAGATATAAACAGATACATGCAGTGTGGCTGAGTTACAAATATTGTGGAAATCATGGCTTTACATGCCTTGACATTTGGGAGTTCAAATTCTCAGCCATAACACCATATTACAGTTATTTTCATTTAATATTAATAAAACTTCATAAGAGATAATGCATTGTTTGCATTTTATCCAATCACTTCTGATACTTTGCTTTATTGATCAATGTGGTTTCTTTTCATTTTATCTTGACACTATAACAGCATATATATAGAAATGCAATGACTTTGCTTCATTTTGACATTGTAATATTCTCTATGTACACTTGCATTTACATCATCTTGAGACCTTTGGAATGACAATACGTCTCATTAAAGCAAGCAGTGAAATAGGATATCACGAAAACATCACATAAAGTAACTAGTATGAAATCTAGGTAGCAATTTATCAAACAACCAACCAATTGGTTCAAAACATTGATTTTTCCAAATATATAATAATTTGTCTCTATAGCCACTTCTGAATCTCTCCTTTCTCTCACTCACTCCTTCCAGATCCAAATTCCCTTGTTTGCTACTCTGAATGGCTTCATCTGCCTTCATACACTGGTACAGGAGAACTGGAATAATGAGTCTGTCCACTGCCCCACTGAGTGCCCTGACAATTGGGATAGCATATCATTCTCTTTCACTCTGATCCAGTGACTAATTATTTATGCAACAGTTGAGACTGAAAGCAACCCCTAACTGAGTAGTTTATATGCCAGTGGTTAGCACACTCTCCAGGCAGGTGGGCCAATCTCTTTCCATCTCAGGCAGAAGGAGCAATTGAACCCAGCTATCCTACATCTTGTGTGGTTACTCCCACCATTGGGCTTAAGGTTATAAAGGGGGGTAGCAAGCAGCGCCATCTCCTCCTCAGTTTATACATCCTCTGATTTGGATGGATGGGCCACACAGGTGAGATAGGCAGGGGAACGCCCAGTTTGAGGATCCCACTGTGACTTACACCCCATATTCTTCATAGAATTATGGTTATGATATGAATATGGCATAACTAAGATATACTTTATGCAAGAAGGCTCATGTAAGATATCATTGGAAAGGTTATGGTTTGATTAATGTAATTATCCAATTTGTATGCATGTATCATTTCTGTACCTGAAGTTAGGAATATTGACTATGTAACAATTACAACTGTGTGTGTACTTGGGGAAACGCCCACCAGACAGTAAGCAATCAGACTTAATAGGTCATTAGAAAAAGACAATGTGTCCTTGAAGATGTGGATCTCCCATCTGCCTGGCTTCCTTCCTGTGGTCATGGCAAATAAACCTGGTTTCATAGTTGCTTTGACACTGCAAGGTCAGGTGATAAGATCACCTGATACAAAATACCACCTAGGACACTGTTGGTACTTTTCCTCTGTAGGGGATGGGGATCAAACAAAGGTTTCCTGCCTTAGGTAAATCCTTTTTAAGGCTGGGGAGGGGGTTAATCTAGACTCTCCTTCATTGCCTACCCAAGAAAAAAGTGCTGAAAATACCTGAAGAGACAAAGGAACTAACCTGAGGGGAAAGGCAGGTATGAGTTCAGACTGAGACAGAGGTCCAGTCTGTAAGAAGAAATAATTGGAACTCTAAGCTACAGAAACTCTGCAACTTGCCTAAAACAACATTTAGGGTGAGAAATTACTTCTTGAAACCAGTCTCTTTGAGATCTTGAATTTAGTATGCGTGTTTTGTTTTATTTGTTCAGTAATATGGTTTGTTTGTTTGTTATCCCTTATAATCACTTAAAATCTGCCTTTTTTGTTTTGTTTATTATTAAACCCAGTTTGTGCAATTTCTAAATTGGGGCAAAGAAGTTGTGCATCTCTCTCTTCACATTGAGGGAGAGGGCAAATTTTTATGAGCCTGTGCTGTGTACAATGCAAGATAGTATTATTTTGGGTTTATTTCCCCATGTGAGTGCTGGGTGAATCTCTCACAGACTTCAGTCTGCGTCTGCAGCTGGGCGTGGCCCTACCTGTGTGTGTGCTGCAAGAGGCTGGAGAGCCTAATTCAGCAAAACAGGGAGAGGGAATCCAGGCTGGTGGAGCAGGAGGGGCTCAGTGAAACCCCAGTACATCAGGTGGCATCTCAGAATGGGGAGGAGGGTCTAACCTATCACAGTGGCGTAGTCAAGCAGGGTAATGTGCAAGCTTATTGTTGTGAGACACTGGTGGTGATTTTAACTGAGTTTCAAGTGTGTTGGCTGGAGAACAGACAAAGCAGTTACCGGTTTGTTATTTTCTGTTTGCTTATTTAGAGTCAAGGAAGTAGAGGTAGAAAAGCAGCAAGATGAGTGAAAATAGTGAAACGGTTGCAAAGCTGGAACTCTGCAGAGTTCCAGGCAGAGGAGAGGAAGAAATAATACCACAGACAGGTGGAATTAAAACAGATGGAAATTGATGAGCAAAAAAGCAGCCCATCAGAGAGCCATGGAACTGAGACTGCTAGAAGCTGATTAGGAAAGGGAAGCTCAGAAGCATGAACTGGCCCTAATGGAGTGGAAGAGACCGAACCCCCCTCCCCCACCAAGGGGCTCCACTTCTCCAATAATCCACAAGTGGAAGCAGTTGTGTCCAGCATACAATGAGTCTGGTGACATTGCTAAATATTTCAATCACCTTTGAGAGGCTGTGTATGCTCCATGTGATTCCTGAGGATCAGAAGATGACCACTTTGGTTGCAAAGTTGACTGGGAGAGCTCTGGACATATTCAGTAAGATGCCAATGGGTGATGGTTCCACTTATGGTAAATTAAGGAATTGGTTTTGAAACAGTTTCAGATTACACCTGAAATGTATAGAGTAAAAATTAGAAGCCTTGAGAGGTGCTGGATTAAGTAATATGGTTTATGTGAACCAAATGAGAGATTTACTGGATAAGTGGGTCAGGGGGAAAGGTATTTCAAGCTTTGAAGGAATGTGTGATTCGGTTGCTCAGGAACAGTTCCTGAATATGTCTAGTTATTATGTAAAATAGCACCTATTACTAATAAGTCAGAGGCAGAGGGGTTTAAGTTTAATGGGAAGCAAGGTCACTGCTTTATCCCTGGGAAGAGGGAGAGTGGTCAGGGGGTGGGGCATTCACCCTCCCAGAATCCTACCTCCCAAACCACCCTTAAAAACCAGGTGACTCTAGAAAGTGCTTCCACTGTAATTCTACAGAGCAGCTGAAATATAACTGCCCCAAATTGAAGGAGAATAAGCCTCCCTTGTTGGCTTGGCTGTCCTCAGCCCCAAGGCACCAGAGAGTAATCCCACAACTTATCATACCTGCTTGGTGAACACAGGCCCTGGTGAACCGGACAAGGAACACACTAAGGTTGTCAGGACTGAGGGCATGGGGTAGAGAGATACTGGCATAGCTTTTTCTGGTTCGACCAAGTGTGGTCCAGAGGCTAGTATTTTACCTGGACAAATGACCAGCATTAAGGGGGTGGGGCAGGAAAGGTTCCCCACACCACTAGCAAAGGTTTGTGTGGAGTGGGAAGGCAATTTATTTGTGGGGATGCTAGAGGACATCCCGGTGGACATGTTGGTAGGAAATTATTTTTTCCACAAGGCCAGGACTGTTGGTGTAGTAACTTCCAGCATGGAGGAGTGTTGTGTAGGGTCCCCAAATGGGGAGGAGAGTGTATTGCCTGCCAGTGAGAGGGCTGTTCCAGTTGGTAGCTGCAGGTCTGATGCAGCTGAACCGGTGATAGGTCCTGCTCTAGAGAGCATGGAGGTGTGTTTCTCAGAGAGGAGTCTGGGGAAGGGTGTTGGAACCTGAGAATCCACAGAGGAGGTTGGTGAGGGTTCCATTGGCACTGCAGTGAAAGGTGGCAGCGTGCTTTCAGGTGTGGGAGAGGTGGAGTCAGGCCTCTGCCCAACTGAAAGCAACAGGTCCCCAAGGCTAGGAGCAGGAGAGATGTGGTCAGTGGCTGAGGATTTTATCCCAAGTATTAGATGTCAGGAATATGCAGCTAAGCGAAAGGCAGACCCCTCCCTACAGGGCATAAGGAAGTGTATCCTAGAGGGAACTCTAGGAAGGGAGTAGGGGAAGGTTTTTTTTTTTGTTTTTTTTTGGAAGAGGATGGGAAACTGTATAGAGAGGCTCCTGTGGGAAGAAACAGAGGCCCCAGGCAACCTTGTAAGTAGTTGGTTGTATCCAGCCAGCTCCGGGGGGAATTAATGCTGGTAACGCACAATGGTCCCTTTGCTGGTCACTTGGGGGTACAGAGAACTTATTACAGGCTAAGGAGGAATTTCTACTGGCCAGGAATACAGAATGATGCGAGAGATTATTGCAGGTCTTGTGTGGTGTGTCAAGAGGAAAAAACCTGTAGGACCCCAGAAAGCTTCTCAGTGTCACTTAAATGTCATACAGGAGGCATTCCTGAGGGTGGCAATGAACATTGTGGGTCCAATGCCATGACCCACTCGGAGGGATAACAAATATATCTTAGTGGTACCCTGAGGCAGCCACTTTGTCCAATACAGCAACTGAGACAGAGGCAAGAGCCCTGCTCACTATCTCCATCTGAGTGGGTTTCCCAAAGAAGATTTTGTCCGATTGGGAGACAAACTTTATGTCACAGTTGTTCAATGAGCTATGGAAGGTGTGTGGCATGAAATAACTTAAGACTTCCCCCTATCATCCCTGGGCCAATGGGTGGGTGGAAAGTTTAATGGGACCCTGAAATCCATGCTGGGAATGTACACCAAGAAAAGGGGCCAAAGTTGGGACAAATTATTGCCCTTTCTACTGTATGCTTACAGGGAGGTACCCCAAGAGTCAAAGGTTTTCTCCATTTGACTTTTTATATGGGAGAAAAGTAAGGGGACCCCTTGATCTCATTAAAGACTCATGGAAAGGGTGCCATGAGGTGAGGGAAGAACTAGTAACTGAGTATGTTCAGAGGTTTAGAAAGGAGTTAAAGGACATGATGGAAATTGTCCAAAACAAAACTCCAAGACAGTCAGGCCAAACAAAAGGCATGGTATGATAAAATCTTGTAAATGCAAGATTTTGACATAGGTGATGGTGACGGTACTCAGCCCCGCAAAAATGTTCAAAATGCAAAACTCTTGGGAGGGGCCCTTTGAGATGGTAGAAGTGGCCAATGAGGACACATCAGGTTAAAAAGCCCCATGATGATACTGTTTCCCAACTGGTACACGTGAACCAGCTCAAAGACTATCACAGCAGGGAGGCCAGAGTAAACATGATCGGTTGTGTGGAAGGGGAAACTGAGGCACACTCACTCACTGATTTGATGGCTGAATGCCAAGATGGATTGATTCTGGAAAGCCTTGAAATCTGTAGAGAATTAACACCAGTCAAAAGTGGGGCGGCGTTGTCAGTGCTGCAGGAGTACAGCGAGGTGTTTTTATGAGCTTGCATTGTGCAGATCTTTCTATACAGTGCAAGATAGTATTATTTGGGGTTTATTTCCCAAATGGGCTGTGCACATGAGTGCTGGGTGAATCCTCTCACACAGAGCTGACTTCAGTCTCTCTGCAGCTGGGTGTGGCCCTACCTGCGTTTGTGCTGCGAGAGGCTGGAGAGCCTAATTCAGCAAAACAGGGAGAGGGAATCCAGGCTGATGGAGCAGAAGGGACACAGATTACCAGCAGGACAGTGGGGTGGGAGGAGGTATTTTTTCATATTCTCTGTGAATAAATAAAGTCTGCTGCAGTTTCCACGGCATGCATCCGATGAAGTGAGCTGTAGCTCACGAAAGCTCATGCTCAAATAAATTGGTTAGTCTCTAAGGTGCCACAAGTACTCCTTTTCTTTTAGTGAAACTCCAGTACATCAGGTGGCACCTCAGAAGTTGGGCGGGGGGGGGAAGATCTAATCAGTCATACCTATTGAGGCTTGGGTATGGGTCTAGGCGCAGGGGTGCCTGAGTCAGCTGTGCACATGCTCACTGGCAGATTCATAAGTCCCAAGAGACTTTACCAGCTGACTTTTAGGCACCTTAGGATTTTTAGATGTCTGAGTTAGGTGGCAGTTAAGTAGACATTTTTAGGATCTCAATGGCACCTAAATGTTGGACTTTGAGCATATCAGTCCTTTTGTTGTCTACTCTTTAGTCTATCTGGGTAAAGTTTTCAAAAATACCTCTGACTTAATAGCCTCAGTCTCATTTTCAAAAGTGACTTAGGCACTGATGACCCTAAATCCCACTGACTTTGAATGAGACTTAGGCTTCTAAGGGACAGACTTTAAAACATATGTTGGGTCTAGAGAAGCAGATAGGTGCCTAGTGAGATTTGCAGAGTACTTAGGTGCCTAATTCCCATTTAAATCAATTTCTTCCTGATGGGAATTTTTTTTTTTAAATCACATAACAAAAGTGATGTTGGAGAACAAATCAACATCCCTTCACATTCCAATGCCTTCAGTGCATTGGACATCACCTTGCAGTGGTTTGAAGGACAAGGAGCAATGCAGTGCACCATTTGGCAAATGCAATCTCGCTAGTGTAATTCCAAGATGTTCAGTTGTATGAACTTTTCAATTTTATGAACTCCTCAATCCAATTAATTTATAAAATAGGGGCTCTATTGAATTTAACATTTATATTGTTGTACTATACAGAGGCCTCAAACAAAATGGGATACATCATGCTTGGCACTGCACAAACAGGCATTGATTTAGCACAGCCCTTACACATATGCATAAACTGTGATGGGTATACCAACCCCACACTGGTGAGGTGAGGCTTAAGGAGTTGCTCTAGATGCAGGAAGCCACACCACCTTGTTCCTGCAGGGCATGCTCCCTGTGGACGGAGAATTCAAAAGGGAGCAACTCAGCTCAGTCTGGATGGATCAAGCAGGAGAAGAGTTGGGTGCTGCAGTCTCCTGTAGAGAAGCTGCCAGGGCTCCAACTGGCTGGGACTGCACCACATAGTCAAACCACCGCAGGCCTTTCAACTGCAACGGCCAAGGATGACAAGCCACTGCCAAAAGGGGAAGACACTCTGGAGAATGACCCAAGAGGACTCCAAGGGGGACACGAAGACAGAGGTGTGGCACAGATGGAGGAACAGAAGCAGGGGTAGGAAGTGACCCAGGGAACCGGCGTAAGGGCATCTGCCCCTAGGCCATGTATTGGAACCATTATTTTGAAGGGCCCTGGTTTGGAACCCAGTGGAGCAGGGTGGGCCTGGGTTCCACAACCCCAGTCACAGACTCTGACCATTGGGGGACTGCCTACTGGCTAGGATCAGTGGCAACGCAGCCACAGACTGTCACTGTGGGGTGACATTACCACTGACTCTCGGTGCTAGGCAAGGCACCCACAGACTTTTGCCTTTTGGTGACTTTGCCACTGATCCTGCTGCTAGATAAGGTGGTCAGACTTTCGTTGTGGAGTGATCTTGCCACTGATTCTAGACACTAGGCAAAATGGCCACAGACTCTTACCTTTGGACAAGACTGCTACTGATGCTAGCCACTAGGCAAGGTGGCCACTGACTCTTGCTACTGGGTGACATAGCCTGGAGTATCACCACTAGGCAGTATCACTGCCCTTGGCTACAAAACCCCACCACAATAACTTTAAGCATATAGGAGGAGCTAGTGAACAGGAGCAGCTAAGAGTGGAGTTTTGTGAGGGACTTCTCATGGTGAAGGAGGAGCAGTTATGTGACCCTTGGGGTAAGTTTGGGTGTTTGTTGTGGTGTGCTTACTGCTGGACTGAAATATACCGTTTGGTCTGTTTGGGGGACAGTGTGCTGAGCCTAGCAGTCTGCTAGGGAAGGCCGAGAGCTGACAGCTTCTTAATAAGGCTTTAATCCTTAAGCACCCATCAACCCTTAACCAGGAGGTGGGGCTACTCAGGAAGACCAGGCTTTAAAAAGCCCACTCCTAAGCGACCAGAAGAGCTAGCAAACAGGAGCAGCTAGCAGGGGAGTTTTGCGAGGGAGTTGAAGGCTAGATACACTTAACATTCCTTAAACTTCTTTAAACTTAAGCCAAAAACCACCCTCTGATAAAAACAAAACAGCAAAGGAATTAGCTGCAGGAGTAAAAAGAGAATGCAGGCAGAAGTCCAGCAACATCTGTGCATTCGGTGCAAGGAGCTCCTGGCCCTCAGAGACTGTATACAAGCTTTAGAGACCAGGCTGACTCAGGTGGAGGAGCTAAGGGAGCCAGAGAGGTACAGAGATGAGACTTTCTGGGACGTAGTAGTATGGTCCCACCCCCAGTCTGACAGCCTCTGTGCTGTTGGGGAGGATGAAAGCCTCAGAGAAAGAAAACATCCAACTGGAGCAAAGGGAAATGATCCCATAGTTGGGACCCTCCTTCCAGATGATGATGTGGTATCCTCTTACACTGAGGAGACCTCTCCAGGGTAGGGAACACCAGTTTTTAGGAAGAGACAGGTAGCTGGGTTTGCAATGACCGGGAGAACCGCATGGTGACTTGCCTGCCTTGTGCGAAGGTTGCGGATCTCTTGAGACATCTAGATAGGTTCATGTGTAGTGCTGGGGAGGAGCCAGTGGTTGTGGTACATGCAGGTACCAATGACATAGGGAAGGATAGGAGAGAGGTCCCAGAGGCCAAATTTAGGCTGCTAGGTAAGAGATTGAAGTTCAGGACCTCCATGGTGGCATTCTCTGAAATGCTTCCAGTTCCACATGCAGGGCCAGTTAGGCAGGCAGAACTGCAGGGTCTCTTTGGGGAAAGGGGAGCCTATACAGGAAGGATGGGCTCCACCTAAACCAAAATGGAACCAGATAGCTGGCACTTAACATTAAAAAGGTTGTAGAGCAGTTTTTAAACTAAGGGCTGGGGGAAAGCCGACAGGTGCGGAGGAGCATGTGGTTTGGACAGAGACATCCCTTAGGGAAGGATCTACTCATGGAAAGTCTCTATATCCTAGTAAGGAGGAGAGTATGGAAGATAAAATACAGGTAGGATCGGATAAACAGTGAAATGAAAAAAGTCTTATTCAATTACATCATGTAATGGGAGACAGCTAAAAAGTGACAAGTTTTTAAAGTGCTTATATACCAATGCTAGAAGTCTAAATAATAAGATGGGTGAACTACAGTGCCTCATATTAAATGAGAATATTGATATAATAGGCATCACATAAACCTGGTGGAATGAGAATAATCAATGGGACACAGTAACACCAGGATACAAAATATATCTGAAGGACAAAACAGGTCATGCTGGTGGGGGAGTGGCACTATATGTGAAAGAAAGTGTAGAATCAAATGAAGTAAAAATCGTAAATGAAGCAAACCATAGAATCTCTGTGGATAGTACTATAGATAGTAATTCCATGATTTAATAATCATATAGCAGTGGGGATATATTACCGGCCACCTGACCAGGATGGTGATAGTGACTGTGAAATGCTCCGGGAGATTAGAGAGGCTATTAAAATAAAAAAATCAACAAATAATAATGAGGGATTTTCAACTATCCCCATATTGAGTGGGTACATATCACCTCAGGACGGGATGCAGAGATAAAGTTTCTTGACTCCTTAGATGACTACTTCTTGGAGCAGCTAGTCCTGGAACCCACAAGAGGAGAGGCAATTTTTGATTTAGTCCTAAGTGGATCACTGCATCAGGTTCATGAGGTGAATATAGCTGCACTGCTTGGTAATAGTCACCACAGTATAATTAAATTTAACATCCCTGTGGCGGGGAAAACACCAAAGCAGCCCAGCACTGTAGCATTTAATTTCAGAAAGGGGAACTACACAAAAATGAGGTTAGTTAAACAGAAATTAAAAGGTACAGCACCAAAAGTAAAATCCCTGCAAGTTGCATAGAAACTTTTAAAAGACACCAAAATAGAGGGTCAACTTAAATGTATACCCCAAATTAAAAAAATATAGTAAGAAAATAAAAAAGCCACTGTGGCTAAAGTAAAAGAAGCAGTGAGAGGCAAAAAGGCATCTTTTAAAAAGTGGAATTTAAATCCTACTGAGGAAAATAGAAAGGAACAAACTCTGGCAAATGAAGTGTAAAAATATAATCAGGAGGAAAAACTTTTTTTGAAGTACAGCTAGCCAAAGACTCAAAAAGTAATAGGATTTTTTTTAAAAAAACACAACAGAAGCAGGAAGCCTGCTAAACCAGTGGGGCCACTGGATGATGGAGATGCTAAAGGAGCCCTCAAGGATGATAAGGTCATTGCAGAGAAACTAAATGAATTATTTGCATCAGTCTTCATGGTTGAGGATGTGAGGGAGGTTCCCAAACCTGAGCCAAATCTGAGGAGTCGTTAGAGGAGGTTTTGGAACAAATTGATAAACGAAACAGTAATAAGTCACCAAGACCCGATAGTATTCGCCCAAGAGTTCTGAAGGAACTCAAATGTGAAATTGCAGGACTAACTATAGTCAGTAACCTATCATTTAAATCAGCTTCTGTATCAAATGACTGGAGGATAGCTAATGTGACACCAATTTTTATAAACGTTGACCCCAGCGTTTGCAGGCCGGTAAGCCTGACTTGAGTACCAGCCAAACTGGTTGAAACTATAGTAAAGAACAAAATTGTCAGACACATAGATGAACATAATTTGTTGGGGAATAGCCAACATGGTTTTTCTAAAAGGGAAATAATGCCTAACCAATTTACTAGAATTCTTTGAGGGGGTCAACAAGCATGTGGACCAAGGGGGATCCAGTGGATTTAGTGTAAGTAGATTTTTAGAAAGCCTTTGACAAGGTCCCTCACCAAAGGCTCTTAAGCAAAATAAGCAGTCATGGGATAAGAGGGAAGGTGCTCTCATGGATTGGTAACTGGTTAAATGATAGGAAACAAAGGCTAGGAATAAATGGTCAGTTTTCAGAATGGAGAGAGGTAAATAGTGGTGTCCCCCAAGGGTCTGTTCTGGGACCAGTCCTATTTAACATTCATAAATGATCTGCAAAAAGGGGTAAACAGTGAGGTGGCAAAATTTGCAGATAATGCAAAACTACTCAAGATAATTAAGTTGCAGGCAGACTGCAAAGAGCTACAAAAGGATCTCTCAAAACTGGGTGATTGGGCAACAAAATGGCAGATGAAATTCAATGTTGATGAATGCAAAGTAATGCACACTGGAAAACATAATCCCAACTATACATATAAAATGATGGGGTCTAAATTAGCTGTTACCACTCAAGAAAGATCTTGGAGTCATTGTGGATAGTTCTCTGGAAAAATCCACTCAATGTGCAGCGGTAGTCAAAAAAGTGAACAGAATGTTGGGAATCATTAAGAAAGGGATAGGTAATAAGATAAATATCATATTGCCTCTATATAAATCCATGGTATGCCCACATCTTGAATACTGCATGCAGATGTGGTCACCCCATCTCAAAAAAGATATATTTGAATTGGAAAAGGTTCAGAAAAGGGCAACAAAAATTATTAGGGATATGCAATGGCTGCCAAATGAGGAGAGAATAATAAGACTGGGACTTTTCAGTTTGGAAAAGAGACAACTAAGGGGGGATATGCTAGAGGTCTATAAAATCATGACTGGTGGGAGACAGTAAATAAAGTGGTGTTTACTCCTTCTCATAACACAAGAACTAGGGATCACCAAATGAAATGAATAGGCAGCAGGTTTAAAACAAACAAAAGGAAGTATTTTTTCCACACAACACACAGTCAACATGTGGAACTCCTTGCCAGAGGATGTTGTGAAGGCCAAGTGTAAAGGTTTGGACTCACCCCAGTGGCACCTCCTGCTGGTAGTCATTGGGAATTAGCTCATCCAGCCCCAGAGCACCCTCTGCAGGCCGGTGATCCACCTTACTACCAGCCCTCCTGTGTCCCTCCCAGGACCCAGTGCCCCTTTCCTTGGGGTGCTGCCCCCCTGGCAGAACCCCCACACTCTCAGGTTCTAGGTCTCCTCACCCAGGGGAACCTTAACCCCACCTCACCTCAGTTTGGGCTACTGCCAGTCCCCACTTAGCTCCTTATATCAGGGGCAGACTGCAGTGTATACGCCACTCATCACCGGCAAGGGGGTTTTGGACCTGCTGCCTCCGCCTACCTGTGGGCTGCCCCTCTGCAACCCTACACCTATTCAGCCTGTAGCCTAAGGCTTTCCAGGGAGGAACTCCCAGCTCCTCTGGCCCTTCCCCAGCCCTGTCCCCAATCTAGGTGCCGTGCCGCGCCCTTCTCCCTCTACAGGTAGAGGGAGGAGTGACTGGGGTCCTGGATCATAGCCTCTTATAGGGGCCAGCTGGGCCTGATTAAGCTGGCCACAGCTGCGGCAGCTCCCTTAATCCAGCTGGGCCCTAAGCCCTCTCCCCGGGCTGGCCTCAGCCCTGTCAGGGCCAGAGCAGGTAACCACCCCACTATACCAAAACTACAGCAGGGTTCAAAAAAAAAACTAGATAAAATCATGCAGGATAGGTTCATCAATAGCTATTAACCAGGATGGGCAGGGATGGTGTCCCTAGCCTCTGTTTGCCAGAAGCTAGGAGTGGGCAACAGGGGATGGATCACTTGATGATTACCTGTTTTGTTGATTCCCTCTGGGGCCCTTGGCATTGGCCACTGTCGGAAGACAGGATACTGGGCTAGATGGACCTTTGGTCTGACCTAGTATGGCTGTTCTTATGCTCTTAAGAGTAGTCCCATTCATTTCAGTTGGACTACACACGTGCTTAGACCCAAATCTTCAACGTAGTTAGGTGTCTAACTTCCACTGATCTCAATGGGAGTAAGGCGCTCTACATTTGGGGATCTGGGCCGAAGTGCTTTGCTGGATTGGGCCCACAGTGAAATACCATCCCTATCCCAAACAGCTTACAGTGTAAGAGACCTAAGTGTTATTAAGGTGTAACTCTTTACAACCTCTCCAGAAGTCTCAGCAGAAGCCAAGCCCTGTCCTGCTGAGTCAAGGTGGTCACACCAAATTGGGATTTGGAGTGGGGAGGAGAATAATAGTATAATTTCTTAAGTTAATGTTTCACTGAGAGCTGGTTCAAGGAAGAGACTGTAAAAATGGCAAGACAAAAGGCAAGTAAAATGAAGAGGAAGGAACTGCTGCAAAATTACTAACATTAAATAATATTTTGTTCATGCTTATGATCACTTATGACAAACATGCTGGGAGAAGAGCAGTCATGTGAAGGAATTTAGCATTTTCAAATGCAATTCTAACTTGATATATCTTGGGAAGCTCTACTCCCTATAAGTCACCCTGGTGCATAGAGCCTGCTCAAGGAAGGTAGAGGTGTGATTTTTCAAAAGACCTCACCATAGGCCTAATTCTGCTCCTATCGAAGCCAGTGGTGAAGCATCCATTGACTTCTATACCAGCAGAGCTATGCCAATATTGAGCACTTTTGAAAATCCCTTCCTAAGGGCTGAAGTGGAACTGATATGATGCATTAGCTCTGCACTGGAGTGAATTTCACTGTGTGAACATTCCAAACACTGCATGGAGCTAATTGCATGCAGTCTTCCTTAAGCTATATGCAACAGGATCATATTCTAGAACAAAGAATATATATTAGATCGAAGGGCCAGATTTTCAAAAGTATCCAGCGTGTAGCAATTCCCATTCTTTGCAATGAGAGCTGCTGGCTGCTGAGCAGCTTTAAAGATCTGGCCGCCAGTTGTGGATGCTATGGATATTGAGCAAAGCTGGCCCTAAAATGTGCAGTTTTGAAAGTGCTTTTTTTAAAAAAAAAAAAAAAAAACCAGGCAGGCCATAAAAAAATAGAAAATCTACCATTTTTGCTTTATGAAGATAGCAAAAGAGTACAATTCCAAAATACCCAGTGCTGAACATTTCCATTTGATTCCATTCCAAGATTATGAAGTAGGATTAAATCTACCTTTCTGCTAAATATTCTTCCTTCCTTTCTGCCAAACATTTTTTTCTAATCACATTACTTTACTCTGATTTACACAAGTTTTAGCTTCAGGAATCAATGGCCATTGCTGAATGCAAATAGGCACACAAGAAAATTATATTAAGTTTGCACAATTGATCTTTCATCATTTAAAAATGTACCTTTTAAAATTTCTTGTAATGTCAGCCTGAAATACTTCCAGCGCTGAGTGTCATCAAGTGGAGCAGGGTCACTCTGGGAAAACCCATTCTCAGTGATGTAAATTATAGGATTATTATATGTATCCTAGAACAAGAGAGCAGAAGTTTTATTCAGAACAGATGTAAGAAAACCCGTAAAATCACATGCATTCGCTTCTATCTTCTCTAAGCTACAACCCCTAACTCGTTTTCATCAAATTGCACTGACCCTATTAACTTGTAATTTTCCATGTGCTGACCTTTCATGACTAACAGTGGAAAAGCAAAACTCTGCAAACATCCATGAAGATAGTGAAATGACTTATTTTAATAAGAATACAAAAATATCTTTCCTGCATAGCATCTGCGTCTTGTCACCGCTCCTTAACCCTTTGGTACTAGCAGTCACAGCATGTCCCACTGTCAGCAATGGTTTGCATGCCAGGAAAACCTGACTGCTAGTATCCAAAAGATCATTTGTGAAGTTCAACAGATGATCGAACACTCACATATCATTTCAAATTGTAACTCCTGCTCAGTATGAGTTGTCAAGTAATAGCAACAAAAAAACTGCCAAGTCTTCACCTTTCTCAGTAGTTATGATGCAAAAATGAAACAAAGAATCCCAAGTCAACTTGTTTACACTCTTGCACCGTGCCTTTTGCTACAGCATGTGGGTGCCTCCCAATAACTGAGTCACCCATATTGCACTGCACAAATCCTTTTCCTCAGTGGTGGTTAGCTAACTAAAAATCTGGATGATCAAGTGAGTGTCACACCATACCTTGATATATTTCAGAAGCCTACGTAAACCCCAGGGAACTACAGCCAGCCATGAGCTGCCAGCAGCAGAAGGCCAGGAATGGTCCATTATTTGTTCAGCTTCTCTGTCCCCAGAAACACTTGGTTCACTCTGTGTATTTTTTTGGCGCTTTACTTTGCGAGTAGTATAATAATTTAGGGAAAAAAAGTCAGCAGTTCCCTTGATCGTCATCTTTTCTTCCTCGGTAAATTCTGGAAGCCTTGATGATAGGTAGCCTTGCTTTGTACTCATTACAGAGATCTGGGATTTCATGATGGCCGGATAGTCACCACTAATAAATATGGGTTCAGCAAACCAGTCTAAGCAAAAAGCCATATACCTTTTGGTAGCTTCTTGATCTGCAAGACAAGTTGGATCTAAAGGTTCTGCCCAATCTGAGTTTAGAGCTATAGACACAAGCCCATGTTGCTTTTCTCTAAATAACAAATCATAACTGTGCCAGGCTTTAGCATGAGCCTTTATCATGTTATGAGCTGTCCGATACGCTCCAATACCAGGTTCCATTATTCCTGGAGCCACAATGCCTTTTTCATAGCCATCTTTAGCAACAACATAAGGCTCATTAATAGTGACCCACAGTTTCACTCGGTCTCCAAATGCTCTGAAGCAAAACTGTGCATAGCTGTCAAAGACCTCAGTGATTGCATCAGAGCTCCAGCCACCTTGATCTTCTAAATGTTGAGGTAAATCAAAGTGATATAATGTCACCATGGGCACAATGCTATTTGCCAACAGGTCATCAATGATCTTGTCATAGTAATCAACTCCTGAAAAAGATAAAAGAAAAAAGGTTGGCTTCATATTTTATTACCTTAAAAATGCAGAAACCTCACTTACAAATAATATTACCACAGCGTTATTTTTCTCTGTCTCCTCAGTATTGCGTATCATCTCACAGGTGTATGCTAAATCTATTTTAAACCAGGAGGGAAAGATTTTCAGAAGTTGTCTTCACCCAGCAGCTGCTATTTAGGCACCAAAAGGGACCGCATTTTCAGAAGTAATCAGTGCACAGGAGCTTCCACTGAGAACAGTGGGAGTTGCTGGATACTTAACACTTTTGAAAATTTGGTCTCTTCATGTAGTGGCCAAATGGGAGCTAAGCTCTCAAGAATCTGGCCCTAAATGTAGGAGCTGAGCTCTTTTGAAAACTGTACCCTCATTGTATAGTTTGATCAATACCAAAGCTAGGTCTAATGGAGGGATTTTTCTCCTGGAGAACTACACAGACACTAAAGCAAAGAGTGCAATATTCACCAAGATCAAGGCACGTTGTAACCGGTTGGCCTCTTTTGATTTGCACCTGGTCAGTAGGGTGAGCCATTTCCTTTTGGATGTGGGCCTTGCTGTTGCTATCCCTGACTTTCTCAACTGCAGATTAACCAATTGCAATGAATTCTACAATGTAGAAGTATCTGGAGGCTGAAGCTGGGGCAGCATGCGGCAGTTCCCTCTCCAGCTTGGGCATCTTGTCAGGTCTATCTGACATTTGGGGCTCTTCATTGGTTGCTATTGGTCTCTAGATGGTGTTGGTCTTGAGCTACAATACTTAAGTGTCTTGGGACAAGCCCACCTGAGAGACTAACTCCCTCCTTGTGGCATTGCCACAGTTGCAGACAGCAGAGGCAGTCAAGCTAGATCCCTCTGGTTATAAAACAGAGGGGACAGACAGTTGGTCATTCGCCATGAGGATCCTGGCACTCTGAAACTTTCCCCCACCACTTTGGTCTGAAATAGCCTGAACTCAATCACCTGGGAAAGCAACAAAAGCCATTTATTTGATAGGCTTTGGGGGGCAAAGCTTGAGAGGATATTCCTGGAGGGCGAATGGGGATATTCAGTTACTGGGCTTTATCAGCTGGCTAAGTTAACATGTCTCCTGTATGATTATTTTTATGCAGCTGGGTGGTCATTGTAAATTAAAGTTGCTGCCTGGGCACTTGGTGCTTTTGTATGGGCATTTTTTTTAGTTTTGTTTAAATATAAATAAATAAAAGGAAACAGATTTTTTTCAAGCCTCCTTAGAATGATGGGTCTTGCATCATATGTAAAATATGGTGTTACTTTTTCAGACGTGGGCTAACAGTTAGCTTGCTCCTTCACGAAAACCATCTGACTTTGGATTTTTCCAATTGCATTCCTACTAATAATATTAACTTTGAATTATTATTTATAGTACAGTTAAATTCAAAGGGTCCAGACAGGACAGAGGGTGCTTTATGCAGGTGCCATACAGACAAAAGGTAGAGCTTGCCTCAGAGACTTGGATTCACTTTTGAAAATTGCCTTAGTGACTTAGGAACCCAGGCCCCATTTTCAAAAGTGATTTATGCACTTGTGAGTCATTAAGACAGAAGCTCCTAAATCTCTTTTGAAAATGGGACTTACGCCCTGGGACAAGACTTGACAGTTTGAAGACTTGAACACATGGAAGAAAGGAGCAGACAACAATAAGGTTGCATATATTAGCTGAGTATATGATTTGGAGACTTCATAGAGTTTTGTTTTTGAATATAGTAACAAAATATGTTAATGAATCACAAACAAGCCACCTGTATTAGTGAGTGAATGTGTTAGTCCTATGCTAACTAATTCTTTGCACTGGTTTTTGGATTCAGTGTGTGCTAACATTAAAAAAATGCAGACACAGATGCCCTGGTCTACATTGTAATTGTCAATGTTAGGCCTTAAAATTAGCTTGCTTTCACAGTTGTACCATATGGTTGGTCTTTTCTCAAGGATTCTACTCATACTGTTTTTTAATCCAACATCTGATGCAGCAACAAACTGAGAACCTCAGACTTAGTGTGCATCTTCTTGCAAGCAGACCAGTGCCTACACATCCGCTATCACAGCAAGATTTGATGGGCTTGTTTACAATACGCCTGGCAGTTTCCTCTCTAACTGCAACCCCACAAGAATATGGGGAGATGCATGTGTCTGTCTGGGGGCAGAATTCATCAAAATGTTCCTTTTAATTCTTGAAAAATTTAATTTCAAAGTTCAAATTTACAATCAATTAGGGCCAGATTGTGAATCCTTTACTCCCCTTGGTGGACAGGGGCTCCCATGCCTTCAACGTGGCTATTCATGTGGGTAACTCTTTCTGGTGGCAGTAAGAGTTTTCTCCATCTAGCCCTTAGCTGGCAAAACAGAAGGGCCCTTTGCTGGTTCAGCATCCTCTTTTTTAACATGGGCAGGAAAACTCCCTAGACACTTGTCATAAATATAAAAGGAAGGGTAAACACCTTTAAAATCCCTCCTGGCCAGAGGAAAAGCCCTTTCACCTGTAAAGGGTTAAGAAGCTAGGATACAGAGGTGATCCTTTTACTTTTTCTTCTATTAAAATTCTTCTTTTAAGAATCTGATTGCTTTTTCATTGTTCTTAAGATCCAAGGGTTTGGGTCTGTGTTCACCTATGCAAATTGGTGAGGATTTTTATCAAACCTTCCCCAGGAAAGGGGGTATAGGGTTTGGAAGGATTTTTGGGGGAAAGACGTTTCCAAACGGGCTCTTTCCCGGTTATATATCTGTTAGACGTTTGGTGGTGGCAGCGATAAAGTCCAAGGGCAAAAGGTAAAATAGCTTGTACCTTGGGGAAGTTTAACCTAAGCTGGTAAAAATAAGCTTAGGAGGTTTTCATGCAGGTCCCCACATCTGTACCCTAGAGTTCAGAGTGCGGAAGGAACCTTGACAACACTGATGAGAGGTGGCCAGTGTAATGTTACAGATTACTCAGTAGAATTTGGGAAATTTAAAAGCGATCAAATATCCATTTTCCAGATTTCAATTAATTATTGAAAAAGGCTTATAATCTTGTGTGATCTGGAAAGAGAAATGAAGCTATATCACTGGAAATCATCAGCATCGTCTGGTGACCTGATAATGCTAAAACTGGGATGACGCCATTTTTACGTTGGTACCCCTATGGATCAGTTAAAAGAGCAAAGAAGGGCAGCATATAGAGTTCTGGCAATGTGTGTGTCTGTGTTCTGAGGGGAGACCATCTCGCTGGGGTGTTCTAGTAAGGCCCAATTGGCAGCAGGAGGTGGAGAGGAAAATGCACTTCATATCACAGCTGGATGGGAAAGGGATAGGGTAAGGCCTGGAGGAGAGTCAGAGTGAGTCAGTGTGGATTGCCATGTGATTCTGAGGTTGAGGGTGGTACTCATTCTGCCAGGGATACAGGACCCATTTCTCTCTTCTTTTCTGCCTCCCTCTCTCCTGGTCCTACCCTAAAGTTGAAGTCAGGCAGAGAAGAGAATTATGTGCTGGGTCCAATAAATCACACATGCTGTCTGCAAGTTCTGGCTCCCTCCTCACTGCAATCTGCCATTCTGCAGCTAATACACAATCCTCCTTGGGGCACACAGGGCATAGAGAATTGAAAACAAAACAACAACTAGCCACTACATAAAAAACAAAAAATTAACTCACAGTAGCTTTAAACTTGACATTTTATAGGAGTAAAACCCCTACAACATTGCTACTTTAGAAGAAAACCCCCTTACACCTGGAAAACAAATGTTAAAGCTTTTTCCAAATGTCCAGTGTTTTAGGTGTGAAATTGGTAGTGAATCAGTTCACGTGAATGGTTTTTATTTGAAAGGACATTGCTTTAAGGTTTCTAATTCTTCTTAATTCTTTGTAGAAATGTTTATACAGAAGACAGTGGCCTTTCCATGATATGCAGCTACAATTGCTTCAACAGATCACTGCACAGGACAAGTGAGCTCCTGCCTAATGAAACGCCCTTCCAATGCCCTTTCGCTAAATGTAAAATTCATAAAATTAACCAGGCAGCTGTTTAAAAGAGGGATCAAGTGAACATTTTCAAAAATGATATTTAGTTGAGTTTGGTCAAAATGTTGTTAGCTTTTTTTCTTACCAACTCTATGGCTGTTCACTATTTCCTACCCTCTCTTCTAAATAACAAAGCCTGTTCAATAGGCAGCTCTGTGGCATATGAATAGCACCTGTGGTGCTACCTGAAAGAAATTGTGTTCCTCAGAAATAAAACTAAGGATACTCAGCCAAATTTAATTTTCATTTGCCACAAAAAGCATCCAAACTAAAGGGCAAATCCTGCCCCGGGGCATAGCCTTAATGCTTAGAAATTCTGGTGATGGTGGGATGGAATCTTCCCATCCCTTTCCCATTCAGCTGGTGACATGAAGTGCATTTTCCTCCCCACCTCCTGCTGCCAAATTGGTCCTTATTAGAACACCTCAAAGATATGGTCTCTCCTCGGAAGGCTGGAGTCACTCCTGCACCCATGCTGTTCAGAAGGATATGGCTGGATGGTCTGCTGTCTATGGATCAACCCACTCTCATGGCTCCTGCATATCCACCATCTCCTTATGGCAGAAGCTGTGATCTGCAGAATGCAGGAGGTGAATAGAGGTCTGCACGGGCAACCCAAATTCTGAAACCTGAACACTCTTAGCACAACCTTATTGGTTCTGTGTGTATGGATCTGCACAGCCCTGGAGTGGGGAATTTGCTAATAAATCTTCCCCCTCATTCTCTTTCCAGCCCTTCCCTTTCTTGAATGGGGGGGGAGGAAAGAACACCCAGGGTGAAGACTGCCCAAGAGCTCAAAGATTGACATCTCCCCAGAAGGAGTAGTCCAGGTAGCAACAAGGAAAGGGTGAGGAACTCTTCAGACACAGCTACCATCCAATTCTATTTCCTTTTTGTTTTGTTAGGGACATTTTCCTTCTGCTGATGGCTGTTTGTTCCGACCCCTCCTCTTACTCTGTTCCTGATGCAGTTTCACTCCCCCTAGTCTTCACATTCTCCTCCAATCCTCCTCACCCTGTTTTCCTTTCCTCTGCACTCAATATTGCCTTTCCCTTCCTTTGCTTATTAGCTCAGCCAAGACCCTTTCCTCTTGCCAATTCTCTCTGAAGTGAAAAAGAACAAATGTGGAACCAACATATTTGCCAACCGTCAATTCTTTGCATACATTGCAGCTCTTTTCTCCCACCCTATTCCTGTCTTGCCATCTTACACTATATAGTCTCCTTGGAGCTCTTTGTAGTCTCTTTTTTTTCCCCTCGTGTTTGTACAGCACCTAGCACAATGCCTACCCAGTCTGGAATGAACCTAAAGCCACTAGTGGAAAACAAATAATAAAAATGAACTGTGAGATCCCCTCTCATTGACCAGCCAAGGAGTATATTGCTTGAGTACCTGCAGAAAAGTCTGTCCCACTTAGACAATGTATGCTATTCAGTGTGCAATTCAGAATGTCAGTAGATTATGCTGATACACTATCCACATGCATTTGCCAATACTGTCAAATATGGGATGGATTGATTGATTTGTTTATATGCTTTCCTCTTATTTGCTTCGCAAGTTCTGCAGAGGTTCATTGTAACTTTGCACAATCCCACGAAATAGAACAATTTATCATCACTTTTTAAAAAATTTAGAACAGGCAAAAAATACCTGGTAGGGAACATAATACTCATCCCATCCCAAAAGATCATGATATCCAAGGGGATCTAGAGTATTAATTAGGAAGTTGTTGCAAACCTATAAAAAATCATCCCATAATTACTCTGAAAAAAACTTGCAATTTCAAAGCTACACTGCAGAATAGCATACTGGATTAATTATGCCAGACTGCAGCAATAACCTTGAATTAAAGCTGCAACCTTCTATTTTTAAGAAACAATTGCCTTTCTGGTTGATGAAACCTGTCGTCCCATCAGGTAACAGACGTGACCAGGAAAGAGAAAAGCGATAATGAGTCAATCCAAGCTGTTTGATACATTTCAAATCTTCCTCCCACAGAGTGTAGCTGCCACAAGCTACATCACCAGTCTGGTTCTTGAAAACTCGATCTCCTCCCTGATGGGTGAATGTGTCCCAAACATTAGGGCCCTTTCCATCTGCATTCCAGCCTCCTGATTAAAAAACAAAACTGAATCGTTAGACTTTTGACATCAAAAGACATATGTTGAATGTAAATATTTATCACATAAAGTGGACACAAGAATCTCAGTACCTTGTAAGTAAATCAAACCGGGCTTTCTCTAGTTCTTTCACTTAAAATGAATAGTTTTTTTTCAAGCTATAGAACATTTGTGTTAAGTTCTGCGTTTATTCATGGTTTTGTCACTGCTCACTATTTGAAAAATCTGTTTCAAACAGCACGTACAGAGGTTCTGACACACTGCATATTATTGTTAGCCAAAGATCAGATGCTTGTGAATCTTCTGAGATATTAACAAAAAGTATTTGCTAATGCAACTTCCACCCATGAACGTAAAGGGTCTGTCCATATCAAAGAAAGCCTTTAGGATATGAAAAATACATCCAACAAATAGGCACTTATGGCTTTCTGGATGTCCTTTGAAAGTCCTGACAGTCTGTTAAGAAGAAAGGAATGCCATTATGAGCCATGGCCCTAGGCATGTATAATATGAATTAATAACAAAGCTCTGTGAAACTTCTGCCTTTTGCTTAGACAAACGTTCATGGAAAAACTGCAAAGATTTCCACTAAATTAAATTTTACACTACACGGTCACAATCTCTGCACCATTTTCTGCATTCTGATTATGCTGGGATATTGTGTAGTGTTTTTGAAAACTGAGGTAGAGAAATCACCATTAAAAATTCAGTATTTGGCCCTGAGTATTTAGTATTTAGTATTGAGATCTGAGATACCACAGTGTATAAACTGAGTAAATGCAGATTTCTTTATGACAATCATTGCAGTCTTTGCAAAACCATGTTGTAATATGTGCAAATGTTTAATGTGAAAAGCCCTAGAAATCCCCATCCCTGAAAAGTACAGTTAAATCACAAAACTCAGAATATGCCAAAATTCTCCAGTTTCCTTTACAAGCAAAATTTTTCAAAGCTCCAGTTAATGCATGTTTCCTGGGTTACTGTCTAAAAACTAAAATGACATTGTAGGTTAAAATCATGTATAAATTAAATATCAGTTGGCTGTAAGATTAATACCTATATAATAGCTACATATCAATCCTCAGTAAAAGTGTTTTAATAATCAATTAGTATCATAGAAATTAGAGATGGAAGAGCCCTATTAGGAGGTCATCCAGTCCATCCCCTGCCAATGTGAGATTGCTCCCTAAAGTATATTCAGTACTTAATGCACATCTGTCTTGTTAAATTTAAGTTTAATGCAAGGTTAAGCATATTGCAGACACTTAATTTAAAGCGTTACTAGAATCTGTAATATTTCGATAGCCTAGTTTCTGAAAGATCATTGTCATATTTCATATTCTTTACAGAATTTTGTAACAGTACACAAGCACCAGTACAGCTACCTAAGGTTATTCAGTAAATTGAGCTCTTCTTTGGGACAGCCTTCAAACTAGGTCCATTTTTAGATCTAACAACTCTGAGTGTCCCTTAAGGTTCAAGTTTTCCCACAACACAGTGCTGCAGTATTCTCAGATATATACAGTGCTGAAAGTTTTCCACGGGTAGTATTTGACTTTAGTAGTTGCATGTTAAGTAAAGATTCAAATTATTCTCCCAGGAAAACACTCAAAGTAAAGTAAAGAATAATTATTTTGTATTATCTAAGGGTTTTAGAGTATTTAAAAGGCAGATTCTGTTTGCCCAAAATTAGACACAAGATGCCCAGTTCTGGGTCATAACATGGCCCCTTTGCAGTGCTCTTCTTGGGCAGCTAAGAATTCCCCAGGCATGTAGGAATTCCCAACTGGCACAAACTCTTCCACCTTCTTTATCCAGTCTACTCAGCAAGTGGGGAGAGTGCCAGGGATTGAATGGGATAGGACAGAAGCACCTTGGTGGTTCTCAGCCAGTGTTAGCACCCCAGAGTGGCTGATGCAAAGTAGCTGTTTGAGGCCGCTATAAGATACATTGGAGCTAAACTGGCCTCCAGACCAGCTTCAGGACTGAAGAAGAGCAAAGGTCAGGATCTGGTCATACATTTCAGCTATTGTACACACAGCTGATTGGCCAAATCACTCTAGACTATATTTATATGCCCTCAGATATTTAAAATAATGATTATAGACCATTTATATTTCAATGCACATACCTCAGTCTTTACAATTATTAAAATGGAATGCATTGGAGTAGTTCTCCTTTAAAAATTAAGTTACAGCAGGAATAGCAGTGCCCACTATTTTTAAGGTTTTATTTGCCTTTCCAAACTAATCTCTTTGCACTCAGTTGTACCTTTCCAGAACCCTCACCTTTTGGGTTGAAGTTTTCTAGACTTGGTCTCCAGCCAAAGGTGAATATTTGCTTAATATAGCTCAGCTTGCTCATACAGAGTGAGTGAAGAAAATATGTTTTTACCATTACTAAAAATTCTTGCAATTTTTCTCTTTCTCTTTTTTTAAAGAGCTCTAGTACAGAGTTGAAATTTAGCATAGAAATGGCCCTCAGTAAGGAGAAGTACCTTGGAGTGTTCTGGTGAAAATTGATTTTGATTTGACTGAGTCATGCAGCTTTGAAAGCTGCACTTTGAGCATGCAGAGTACAATTGGTGTGATTTTTTTTAGCACTTTGAAATATATTGAGTGAAGTAGGCTGAACTGTGCATAAATACATAGCTGATAGTGAAAAATAAAGTACACTCTGAGACCTTGCCTCATTCACTGTGCAACTTGTGATATGTGCAACAGTTGAGTTGGGCTCCACAACTCTCGACTCAGTCACACTGCCTTGTCAGGTAAAAGCTGTATAGCTCCTAGGCTTTGAAGAGTGAGTTAACCTCTATGGACCTCCTCAGTTTTGTGGGGATAGGGTATTTCCAATAGTGTCTAGCTGAATATTTTCACATTATAGATTTAAAAAAAATTTTTTTTAATAAAACCCTGGGAACATTAAAGTTGCTCATTGTCAAGACTGGGTCATGGGCAGCCAGCCTGGATCTGGAGGATGTCCAAAGTGATCACTTTTCTAAAACCCGAAAAGGACCCACACAATGCGGCAAGCTACCAACCAATCTTTCTGCTATCTGTCATCTTTAAAGTCCTGGAGCAGCTTGTCCTCCAGCGTATGTCTCCAGAGGTGGAGATAACTCTCAGCTTCAACCAAGCTGGCTTCCAGAAGAGTCAAAGCATATGGACCAAATCCTGGGCCTCGCTACATATACAGAAAATGGGTTTCAACAGAACTTGAAGACAGGAGCTGTTTTCTTGGGCCTGACAGCGGTCTACGATACAGTATGTCACACTGGACTTCTGGTAAAACTATTAAGAGTTCTTCCAGAATGGGTGGTGGACATTGTTGAACTTCTACTTCATGACAGTCATTTGCCGGTACATATGGGAGACAGAACAAATGCATGGAGAAGATAATCCAGTGGTTTACCCCGATGCTTTGTGCTTGAACCCACCCTTTTCAGTCTGTACACAAATGACCTGCCACTGACTCAGTCATATGAGTTTATCTTTGCAGATCACATCTGCTGTGCGACACAGTCATTCTCCTTCACCAAATTGGAGAACATCTTGAACACCGACTTAGCCAAGATGGCAGCCTACTGGAGCAGTTGGTGCCTCCAACCAAGTACGACCATGACAGTTTTGAGCATCTTCCAACTCCACAATGCAAGCACTAATGGTAAGTTAGACATCTTTCTTAAGGGCAAACAACTGAAACATGGGGCAAAACCTGTCTACCTTGGTGTCACATTGGACTGCACTTTGACTTTTCATGACCATCTAAAAAATACTGCTGCCAAAATCAGGACTGAGAATAATCGAATCAGCAAATTAACCAGTTTGACATGGGACACAGGCACACAGACACTTCACACATCGGCTCTGGCACTGTGCTATTTCTCAGCAGAATACTGTGTGGTGTTGTTGGCCTCACACTAAATTGGTTAATGTCAAATTGAACTCGACCATGCATACCATCACAGGCACCGTGCACCCCACTTGTATTCCATGGCTACCAGTTCTGAGCAATATAGCCCCTCCACACATTCATCACAGAGAGTCTATAGCCAGACTGGTGGAGAAGCTACGTGCCAACCCAGGGCTCCAACTGTACACAGACATTTTTAGTCACCGCAGAGGCCAACTTAAGTTGAGGTGTCCATTGTTGTCTCAACTGCCAGATCAGAATCTGTCAACAGCAACCCTATGGCGCAGTGAGTGGTCAGCTGAAGAAGTTTGGAATGGTTTCCTTGGTGCTGATCTGACCATTCGACAACTGGGATTTGACCTGCCACAGGACAGGTTCTGAACTGATGAAGGAATATTCGCAGCCAACATCTACACCTGGGGTATGTGCAATGACCCACTTTGTCAGTGTGGCCTTCATTAGTCTATGGAGCATGTTGTTGATGAGCGTGAACTGACTAAATTTCATGTGTGACGTGTCATTCCATATTCTTTATGAAAATATGCCTATGATGTGAATATGACATAACAGATATACTTCATGCAAGATGGCTCCTGTGAGAGATCATTGGAAAGATTATAATTTTACTGGATGAGATTATCCAATTTGTATGCCTGTATTATTTCTGTATCTGAAGTTAGGAATATAGACTATGTATCTGTATTTCAATATGCTACTGTGGGTGATGCCCACTGCTAACACTTCAGGTACAAAAATGGAAAAGCCAGACAAGCTGCATGGCCCATCAACAAGGACAATGGACTGTAAAAGAGCTTAGTCTTCCTGTGAACATGTGGGTCAGCCTATGAAGAATGGCTACATGGGCCCTACAGAGTCAGGTGGTCTTGTCACCTGATACTAAAACGTTATCTGGGACTTCTTGTAACTTTCCACTCTAGGGGAAGGGGGGGTCAAGTTCGGGAAACAAAGGATTCCCGCCTTATGTAAATCCTATTTCAGGGTGGAGAGGAAGGCAAACAGGACTCCTCCTCTCCATGGTCTGTCTGCCCAAGAAGAAAGACTGCAAAGGGGAAGGCAAGGAGGGGTGCCAGATGAGACAGGGATCCAGTCTGAAACGGAATATAACTGGAACTCTGAACCACAGAAACTTTGCAAACTGCCTGCAACAATATCTAGGGTGAGAAATACTATTTATAACCAATTTCTTTAGTGAAATTAGCTTAGTTTGCATGTTTGATTTCATTTGCTTAGTAATCTGCTTTGTTCTGTTTGTTACCCCTTTTACCACTTAAACTCTGCCTTTTATAGTTAGTAACATTTGTTTCGTTTATTATTAAACCCAGTTTCTGTAATTTCTAACTGGGGGGGCAAGAAGTGTGTACACCTCCCTCCACATTGAGGGAAGGGGCGAATTTCATAATATATCTTTGGGTCTGCACTCCAAGGGAGGTGGATATCTGAGTGCTGGAGCAAGTCCTTAAGCTGAGTCTTCCCAGAGCTGATCTTCAGCTGGGTGTGGCCCTGCCTGTGTGTGTGTTAGAGGAGTTTTAAGAGTCTAGCTCAGCAAGACAAGTTAAAGGGGGCCCATGCTGGCAGAAGAGGTAGACTCAGTGGTATCTCAGTACATCAGGTGGCTTCCCAAGGGGTCCAACCTGTCACATCATGGTGGCTTTAGGGCCCTTCATTCTGCAGATGAAGCCTCTGCCAGGTGGCTCAGCAAGCACTGCAAATGCTAGAAGAAGAAGAAGCCAGTCTAGTGGATAAAGACAGGGCCACACATCAGGAATCAGAGTCATTTGTCAATCTACAGTCAAGTACCCAGGAGTAAGAAGCAGAAGGCAAAGCCAAATCATAAACTTGGTAACAGAGTCAGGAGATAAATGCTGGGGTCAGGGATCAGGACCAGCATAAGGAAGCAGGCTCTGTAGCAGCATCTAGCTGGAGTTCCACCTAGTTGATCAACAACTTTCTTGTATCTTTTCAAGATTAAAGTATGTCCAGACCAATCAGGAATTAGCAATGTCCTGTCAATGGGGCCCTTCATGGGTGGCAAATTCTGCGGTGTGTGTGTGCCTCTGATGCTCATGATTCACCAAGTGTTTCTGATGCCATGCATGGCACCAGTTGCCACCCAGGGAATCAGCAGACCTAGTGCTGCTCCATATACTCATCTAGCCACTCAGAAGGCAGGATGTGATATAATACTAAGCTTCCATGTGAATTTCAGCTTGGGGAATAGAGGAGTAGTTTCCACTCTTCCCCAGGGCCCATGGAAGCTGTCCTCAGCAGGAGAAAATGGGTAAGAAAGAGACAGCAGGCTGGGCTTCCCCGAGTTTCCCACCACCTCAAACCTGCAGGTAAAGCTGAATTTATGCTGTTTCCCCCTCTGTGGTTTGAGACTTGCCCCTTTTGAGGGATATGAAAAGGATTTAGAATTAGGCCCCAAAGATGGCGTTTTACACCTGATATTGTATTTCTTCGGTTTTAGAGAGTAAAGAGGTCATAGTGCCCCAATCTCGTTCCCTCCATTACTCCAAGCTTTGATTATCACTCTCTGGTCTTCAAGGGTTCCCCTGCGACCTTTCTTCCAGTTGCTCCAGTCAGACCACTTGCTTGAGGCTCCTCCAAATCCCTGAAGTGTTGCCATCTTCTCATCAACCTGCTTTCTACTGTCTCCTTCCACCTACCTCTCCTACAGGGATCCTGTCTCCCTCCAAACCCCACAGCCTCCAACACCCACCTCATATACTCCAAACCTGCTCCCCTAGCCTCCTCTGTCCACATCATTCTCACTAACACCTGATTCCATGTGCCCCCAACTTCCCCACAGTGCCAGCCCACAAATACTTGCTTCCACTTTACATTGCCCCCTCATCCATAAGCCAACAACTGCTTTGGGTCTGGTGTCCCTACCCTTCTGGTCTCTCAAGCCCTAGCTACCCCCACACACATGTGGGAGGTCTGGGAGCCTTATCCCATCCCCTCTCACAATCTCTGGAATGGTCAGTGAGCTACCCTCCATCTGTTCATGGGGATTCACCAGAGAGGATCACTGTCCTTCAGTCCTCTGAACAGGTACTATGGATGTTTATGTGAAGGAATGCTCACAAACGGAAGATGGCTGAGCTCTGCTTTCTAAAGGCAGGTCGCAGAAGAAGTTCGGCACCAGTGGGTGAGTTTCCCTATCATGGAAGTCCAAGAAAATGTAGGCCGGGCTTCTTCTGAGCACAGGAAAATCCTGCCCACTGTGGAAAGGGATCCCAAAAGCCTAGCACGGACCTCCCAGTCTGCTGTCCTTCATACTTCCAGGAGATGGGTTCTTCCTTGTGCCTCTCCCACCAACACCTGCTTCTAGGGAATTAATTATGATTGTAACTTACATGAACACCTGTTCTCACTTCTTTGGGCATGAGGAGGCCCTTGCAAGCTAAGCAATCTGCTCATGTCTACCCCAACAGAAAGGCGAGAGTGAAGGCCTAGTGGGAATGTAACCTGCTCCTGCTTCCTTTTCCCACCTTGATCACTAGGAGGAAGGATGCATACTTACCTTCCCCACCTGCCATCTGGTCTTGTTTCTGGGATTTGGGGATAGGTTTTCCCACCCCAGCTGTTCAGGGCAAGGAGCAGTTAAGTGGGAAATGTCACATGGAGCTGCACAAGAGTTAAAAACTATGCAATGGGCCAAAACGGAACATGGAATCCCATCCCCTCCACCTGTCCTCTCAATATTGGAGACTTTTGGATCCAGACTTCATGACTTGGGTCCCATCTTTGCTTCAAAACTATTTAACGCCCTCCTCCCTTCCTTTGGCATATGGAAATCTGATACCTTCAACTTGATAAGCTGCTGTAGCAGCACCCCAAGCAAATCCACTGGGGAAAGAAATGTCTTCTGGGTGCCAGCCACGAGGGGCGGGAGCAAAGGAGGCAGTAGTAGCTGAAGCCATGTGGCTGGTGGATCTGGGCCTCCTGTGGGGCTGACACCGTGCCTCCTGGATGGACTGCTCTTCCACTTGCGATAAGCAGATTCTGTATCAAACACAAACACAGGAAAATAAACCCTGAGCAGCTTCACTCTCTGAAGGACAAATTGTTGCAACCATATCTTACATGTCTCATGATCTGAACACAGAGGCTTAGCTCAGCCTCCCACGCACACGGAAAGGGGAGGGGCAGCAGTGCAGCAAGCTCCAAGGGCCTGGTGTACAAGTAGCTCCTTCCTGTGCAAGGTACTGGGCTGTCCAGATCAGGCCTCGGTCCTTCCCTGCCCATGTAAGCTGCCAGACTACCCATACCTAGAGCTACTTACTCTGAATAAGGTAATGAGCCACCCAGACAGAAGCCTCTCCCACTTTCCTGTAAATCACTCAAACCTGGACCCCACTCTTTTTCTGGCACTGAGTCGTCCCCCCCCCCATCCCCACTCCGTACATGGCCCAGATCTGGTCTGGTTTGGTCACATTACAGCACATAGTAAGGGCCGTTGCCCCCAGTGTGTGGGATTGTAACATTCAAGCTTGTGACTGCTGCATGTTTCCTCTACTTATCTATGGTTAGGTATTCACTGCACCTGGTCAAGGAGAGTCTGAGGAGGGAGGCCCTTTGTAAACAGACACTCAAAACTATAAAGGCCCTAGCTAACTGATTTGTGTGTGAAACTTCAAACATGGCACGCTAGATGGCACTATTGCAACTTCTTTTTCAGACACTGCAAGAGCTGTTTTCCCTCTCTGGATTACAGTAAACACATATTGATTTATGCTAAGGTCAGTATCCCCATTTATTGGACCAATGGGCTACATACACCTCCTGAGAAATTCAGATGCTAGCCATGACACCCAACTCTTTGTATTTCTGTCTTGTGTTGTATTATTTGCCTTTGCTTGTACCCTTTGATTTATAAACCTTTCCAGGTGGGGATCTGTTACAAACACACCTACCACTGCAATGCATCATGCACATTAATAATAATTTATATGGCCTTGTAAGTCAGATAAAAAATTGACATTGCCTGAAAATCATTTATGCAGTTATGTACAATCTCTTACCAAAGCTAGTTTTTTGTTGTCTTTTTTTTAATGAAACAAGCAACTTTTATCAGAAAAAAGGTCAGTTTAAAGTTGTAGAACAGTTGAATTAATTCCAAAGGTGCACATTATAGAGCCAGACTGTGCTGATGCAATATAAAATAACAGGAGTGCATCACAACAGGAGTGCATTTCCTCAAACATCTCTCAAAGTTTTGCTCACTCCTTAGAGGTAATATCCCTTCATAGATATTAAGGTCAGAAGGGACCATTATGATCATCTAGTCTGACCTACACAATGCAGGCCACCAAATCTCACCCACCCACTCCTGCAATAAAACTCTCACCTATGTCTGAGCTACTGAAGTCCTCAAATCATGGAGGAACTAAAGGGGAATGAGGCAGTTCATACAAACATGTTCCAAAAGCATGTGCTGATGTATGGTAGTGTCAAACATCCATTCTCCTTTACACATTTTTTATAAATGGGGGGGGGGAGCATGATGTGATGTATTAGCAACTCTTCCCATGGAAGCAGCCTTCTTAGAAATGTACCAATAAAATTGTTAAAGTGTTAATTTAAGTTCACAGCGGTTAATACCAAATAGCACCTTGCAATATCCAAGAAGGTGAGCATTATGTGTTAACTATGAAACTCACCCTGGGACATACTAAATCTTGATTAATGGGTGTGCATGAATCAGAATAACTGTGTATAATTTTACAACAGTCAACATTACACTAGGTGCTTCACAAAGATTGTAAATTGCACAAAGTCCCTGCTCAGTAGTACACACAGTTCAATTTCATATGTGACATAATATGTGGGGAACTAAACAATGGGAGTGGCAGACAGTTGTCACTGGAGTAAGAATGTGCAGCTCTGTAAAACATACAAAATAGGTTATTTAAGAAAGAATCACTATTGACTCTTGTAGGTGTTGTGAAAGAGGTGGGTCTTAAGGAAGGATCTGAACCCATAGAGGGCAGAGATATGGGGAACCAGTTCAAGGAGAATATCCTAGGTGAAAAGGGGCCTGGACACAGTTGTGGTAGAAGTGGATTAAAGCTGCCATCATTATTCAATCAGAGCGGGTGTGGGGTGATGAGATAACCGACTAGGTCAGAAAAGTAGGCAGAGACAGAAAGATGCAGGGCTTGGAGACAGTCTCTTCTTGCCCCCGTGCTATTTAGTAGCAAACTGTTCCAGCCTCACTCCCAGCTTTTTCTTTCCCCACTCTAGCAAACCCAATCCAATGTGAAATCTAATATTCCAGTGTTTTGTCTGCAGCTTCATACAAATCCAGAGCTGAATTTAATTATTCAAATCCAGATCCGAATTCACATTGGTTCCAGATCAGACTCATTTTTGTTTTTAAACCTGCAGCGGCACAGACCACAGCTTGGACTTGAACCAGGCTTTCCCAGAACAAGACTGAGCTTCTCCTTACTTTGATGTACCCAGATAGGGATTTTTTTTACTGAGTCAACTAGGCCTGAAAGCAATTGGTTCAAGGGCTAGTCACCAACCCAATCAAGTAAGTATGTATCTCACTAGGGCTTGGCCTACACTTGCAATTTATGTCCGTATAACTACTTTGCTCAGGGGTGTGGAAAATATACAGCCCTTAGCAATGCAGTTATACCAGGGGCAGGCAAACTTTTTGCCCTGAGAGCCGCATCTGGTTTCTGAAATTGTATGGAGGGCTGGTTAGGGGAGGCTGTGCCTCCCCAAACAGCCAGGCATGGCCCAGCCCTGGCCCCCTATCTCACCCCCCCCCCCGCTTCTTGCCCTCTGAGGCCCCCCCCGGGACTCCTACCCCATCCACCCTCCCTGCTCCCTGTGCCCTGACTGCCCCCCCGCCGCCCCATCCAACCCCTCCTCTCCTTCGTGACAGCCCCCCCAGAAGCCCTTCCCCCATTCAACCCCCATTCCCCACCCTCTGACCACCCTGACCCCTATCCACGCCCCTGACCACCCCCTGAACTCCCCTGTCCTCTATCCAACCCCTCCTCCCCCACACCCTGCCCCCTTACCACGCTGCCTGGAGCACCGGTGGCTGGCGGTGTGGCTGCACCAGGACAGGCAGCCATGCCGTGCAGCGCAGCACAGAGCAGCGGGTCAGGTCAGGCTCTGCAGCCCCGCTGTCCAGAATATTGCGCTGCGCGGCAGTGTGGCTGCAGGGGAGGGGGGACAGCCTCCCAGGCCAGGAGCTCAGGAGCTGGGCAGGATGGCCCCATGAGCCGGAAGCGGCCCATGGGCCGTAGTTTCCCCACCTCTGAGTTATACGGACCTAAATCCCAGTGTACATAGTGCTATGTCAGCAGGAGGGCTTCTCCTGTCAACATAGCTCCCGCCTGTCAGGGAGGTGGAGTACCTACACCAATGGGAGAAGTCCTCCCTTTGGCATAGGTCGAGTCTTCATTCAAGTGGCTTGGGATCTGTGAATGTCCATATTTAGCAGTTTCAGTAATACAGTTTTGCTTCATAAGCAACTCTAGGTCTGTTCTGTCTTTGGACTGGAGAGTTGAGGAGAAGAAACTTGCATTTCCATACCACCATACTGAAGTGTCTGTCGAATTGTGTCATGATGAGAATTAATTTTTTTAAACAACAATAATCTGGGATTAGAAAAGGCAGATCCAATCAGGGATAGTTCATTTTAAGGATACATCTTTGGTTATAATAACCAGTTCAGCCCAACCATACAGACAAAATACCAAAGCAAAACTCTGCTGCCTTCATCATTCAAGTTGCATCATTCAAGCTGCCTTGCCATTCAAGTTGAATTACTATCCCAGGTAAAACAATGGAACAGGTATTGAGAAAATAAAGGTACTAAATATCTTCAGGACTTCCAGACAAACAATTGTTTTTTGCATAAATTAATGAATGGCAAGCAGGAACTAAACTGTCATGTATCCGAATTTTAGTAAATCTTTTGATATAGTTGTCACACAGTCTGTAGAGGCCCACGACTGCGAGTGCCAGCCTCAGGGCAGACTGTCAAAAACAGGACAGACACCCCAAACTGGTGATGTGTTCTATAATTAGATTTCATCAGACCAGTAACAGATGTGCACTTCTGGATCATTATACCTGTCTTACCATGTTTCAGAGTAACAGCCGTGTTAGTCTGTATTCGCAAAAAGAAAAGGAGTACTTGTGGCACCTTAGAGACTAAGCAATTTATTTGAGCATAAGCTTTTGTGAGCTGCAGCTCACTTCATCGGATGCATACTGTGGAAAGTATAGAAGATCTTTTATACACACAAAGCATGAAAAAATGGGTCACGCTCCTTACAATGATCACTTTAGATAAGCTATTACCAGCAGGAGAGTGGGGTGGGGGGAGAGAAAACCTTTTGTAGTGGTAAACACCCATTTTTTCATGCTTTGTGTGTATAAAAGATCTTCTGTACTTTCCACAGTATGCATCCGATGAAGTGAGCTGTAGCTCACGAAAGCTTATGCTCAAATAAATTGGTTAGTCTCTAAGGTGCCACAAGTACTCCTTTTCTTTTTGTCTTACCATGGAGTCTCAGACAGTCCCCTTAGGCTCCCCAGTCTATCTTGCTATCCAGACAAACTGGACTTAGTGATAAATGGTCACTTACACCAAAAATCACACAATATTCAGGTTGTTTCCAGTCCCAAGACACTAGTCACTTACCCCAGATAAATCGGTACCCTTGATCTTACACCAAAGATAACACCTGTAGCCAATTCTGTAATAAACCATTGAAAGGTGTATTAACTAGTAAAAAGAAAAAGTTATTTACAGGTTAAAGCAAGCAAACATATACACACAAATAAGTTATTACCTAAATCCTAAGAGTGACAGAGTGGCTGGGTCATTACACATATTGAATCTATTTCCACATGTTAAGTATCCTCACACTTTCTTGTCAACTGTCTAAATGGGCCATCTTGATTATCACTACAAAAGTTTTTTTTCTCCTGCTGATAATAGCTCATCTTAATTAATTAGCCTTTTACAGTTTGTATGGCAAATTCCACCTTCTCTGTATGTGTATATATATAATCGTCTTACTATATGTTCCATTCAATGCATCCAATGAAGTGAGCTGTAGCCCACGAAAGCTTATGCTCTAATACATTTGTTAGTCTCTAAGGCGCCACACGTACTCCTGTTTTGTTTTGTTTTGTTTTAGAGTTGTAATGATCGGTCAATTCAAAGTTGTCTTTCAGGGCAGACCCAGGCTTAACTCCTGGGGATCTCTGCCTCAGTTTAAAGAAAAGGAGGACTTGTGGCACCTTAGAGACTAACCAATTTATTTGAGCATAAGCTTTCGTGAGCTACAGCTGTAGCTCACGAAAGCTTATGCTCTAATAAATTGGTTAGTCTCTAAGGTGCCACAAGTCCTCCTTTTCTTTTTGCGAATACAGACTAACACGGCTGCTACTCTGAAACCTGCCTCAGTTTAGAGTCTCTAGTCCTATCAGAGTTCAAAACAGCAAAGAGAGATAGAAAGTTTTCCTGTGTCTTTGTTTTATTTCCTTCATTAAGCTTTTAAATTCACAGGATGAGCTTCCTTGCATGTAACATTTACAACGTGTGATAGGGCCATTAATCAATCCTTTGTATTGCGATGTTCCTTGATGGCCCCTTTTGATTTTGATAATCCTTGTGAATGGGTAGGGGGACAATTCCAGTGCCTGGGGTCACAAGTTCAGAGCAAACATTTTCAAAGTTATAAAGCAAAACTTATATATTTTTTATTGCATGAAATACTGACATTACAAGTGAGTTTAATGCATGCAGCAATTTACAAGCACTTCCTAGAGTCTAAGCACTAAATACATTCTTATATGACTAATACCTACTTTAAGCAAAATTAAAATACAGATGAGCTGGTCTGGTCTTCAGCTATGAGTTTGTTAGTTCTTAGCTAACATCTGCAGCCTGGGCAAAAGCTGGCATCAGTGTCACAATAGTGTTTGAAAATCCTGTTCTCAAAACTTAATTCAAATTGGTTTGAAGATAAGTCATGTGGACTGCAGTGAAGAGTAATAATAAACAATAACTTTGAGGGGAGTTGTTCAGTACAGTATGCAGATTGGAATTACTTCTAATCCTGTTTAATAACTTCAATAATGAGCTAGAAGAGGGAGTAAATGGTACATTAATGAAATCTGCAGATATATTAAAATGGGAGGAGCTGAGCACACAACTGAAGATGGAGAAAATACAAAGGGGCAGAGTTAGATTAGAAACATGGACGGAATGTAACAATGAGATTCAACTTGGAAAATGGCAAAATGATATCTGAGTAAAAAAACTGAAAAATATTTAGAGAGGTAGAAATCTGGAGAGCAATAATGCTAAAAGAGACGTAGAGATAAAAATATTGAGAAATTAGACACGACTTTGCAATCCAATATGGCAGCAAAAAGGTCAATGAAACTTTAGGCTGACTAATCAGAGTCATGTCACATGCCCATCTTAATGCAGCTCTGAGCCACCGCATGTGGAATACTGAATTTAGCTCTGGGCAGTTTATAACCAGAAAAACAGACTACCAGGAGGATATCCAGAGAACAGCAATAAATTGTTATGCAGCTGGAGGAATCTGTTTATGAAGAAAAGTTAAAAGAGTGAAGCATGTTTAGCTGGCAGAAAGTACTTCAGAAAGCTGGGAGACATAGCTGCAAGACCACCTGCCCATGAAGGAGAGGATCATGAAGGTGGTGGGGTGATAGGGAAAGCTGAAGGTTTTCCTAATGGTAATGACAACCACAGGCGCCGACTTTCCAATGTGCTGGGGCGTGCTCGATCTCCGGCTCTGCCCCAGGACCCTGCCCCCATTCCGATCCTGCCCCCATTCCACCCCTTCCCCCAAAGCCCCACCCTCACCCGCCTCTTCCCCCCTGCCCTGCCTCTTCCCAACCCCACTCCATTCCTGTCCCACATGTTCCTGCTCCATTCTGCTCCCTTCCCTGAGTGTGCCACGCCCTCACTCCTTCCCCCTTATACCCCAGAGCCTCCTGCATGCCATGAAACAGCTGATTGTGGCGGCCGGGAGGCACTGGGAGGAAGGGGGAGGCGCTGATCAGGTGGGCCCGCAGGCAGGCAGGATGCACTAGGGGGCTAGGGGGAGTTGATAGGAGGGGCTGCCGGTGGGTGCACAGCACTCACCCTTTTTTCCCCCGGGTGCTGCAGCCCCGGAACACTCATAGAGTCAGCACCCATGATCACAACGTGCAGTACAATTTTCAGTACCACTAGACAAACTGTACTTATGTTCTAGCATGGACTTTCAAATGCTAAATGTAGGAGCCACAAAGTGGTATTCCATGTTAGTAGTGAGCCTTCACAAGCCATTGTAGTTCTTGGACTGATACTGCCAAATGAGTGGTCCTGTGCCATTAATGTTTGGGCTACCTTCCTCTGTATGAAGTTTAAAATGGAACTGGCCATTCAAAAGCTGGTCGTTGCTACTGCCACAATAATATTCCACTAGTAGGTCGGACTGGGTTTTGGTCCAGACTCTTGCATATGCATAGATCAAACACAAAGCCTTGCATGTGGAGACCCATGCTTTTTTTATATACCGCTTCAGATTGTCCTGTTTTCTAGCATTTCTGGATTTTTCGCCTTCTAAGTGATCAAGCACAAAAACAACAATAAATTGTCATGTTAAAAGTGTCAACAATGTACAGCACAGCTGATGCATTTGAGAATCAATGCAAAACAACCCAGAATACTTAATGGCCAGGGGAAGGGTCCTCTTTTGAAAAAAAAAAAACCAACAAAAACAAAAAAACACTGTTCTCTGGACCAACACCTATTTGCTAAGGCTGGATGAGATAGCTGCCTAGATTTTCCAAGCATTCACAAGCAGTTGGTAGAAGTGCATGGGCAAACTAGCTTGATATGACTTTTAAAGGAAAATATTTGCTGTGTTTAATCATGTGTGCTGCAGTAACCAGCTACAAACCTGGTGGCTGAACTTTGTGACTTTCTCCTTACCCATAACAATTTCACATTTGGGGACAATGTATACCTTCAAGTCAGTGGCACTGCTATGGGTACGCGCATGGCCCCACAGTATGCCAACATTTTTATGGCTCACTTAGAACAACGCTTCCTCAGCTCTCATCCCCTAATGCCCCTACTCTACTTGCGCTACATTGATGACATCTTCATCATCTGGACCCATGGAAAAGAAGCCCTTGAGGAATTCCACCATGATTTCAACAATTTCCATCCCACCATCAACCTCAGCCTGGACCAGTCCACACTAGAGATCCACTTCCTGGACACTACGGTGCTAATAAGGGATGGTCACATAAACACCACCCTATACCGGAAACCTACTGACTGCTATACTTACCTACATGCCTCCAGCTTTCATCCAGACCACATCACACAATCCATTGTCTACAGCCAAGCTCTACGATACAACCGCACTTGCTCCAATCCCTCAGACAGAGACAAACACCTACAAGATCTCTATCAAGCATTCTTAAAACTACAATATCCACCTCCTGAAGTGAAGAAACGGATTGACAGAGCCAGAAGAGTACCCAGAAGTCACCTACTACAGGACAGGCCCAACAAAGAAAGTAACAGAATACCACGAGCCTTCACCTTCAGCCCCCAACTAAAACCTCTCCAGCGCATCATCAAGGATCTACAACCTACCCTGAAGGATGATCCCTCACTCTCACAGATCTTGGGAGACAGACCAGTCCTCGCTTACAGCAAGCCCCCCGACCTGAAGCAAATACTCACCAGCAACCACACACCATAGAGCACAACAAAAACACTAACCCAGGAACCTATCCTTGCAACAAAGCCCGTTGCCAACTCTGTCCATATATCTATTCAAGGGACACCATCATAGGACCTAATCAAATCAGTCACACCACCAGGGGCTCGTTCACCTGCACTTCTACAGTGTGATATATACCATCATGTGCCACCAATGCCCCTCTGCCATGTACATTGGCCAAACCGGACAGTCTCTACTCAAAAGAATAAATGGACACAAATCAGACGTCAAGAATTATAATATTCAAAAACCAGTCGGAGAACACTTCAACCTCCTTGGACACTCGATTACAGACCTAAAAGTGGCAATTCTTCAACAAAAAAACTTCAAAACCAGACTCCAACGAGAAACTGCAGAACTGGAATTAATTTGCAAACTGGACACAATTAACTTAGGCTTGAATAAAGACTGGGAGTGGATGAATATTGACACAAACTAAAAACTATTTCCCCATGCTAATTTTTCCCCTACTGTTACTCACACCTTCTTGTCAACTGTTTGAAATGGGCCATCCTGATTATCATTACAAAAGTTTTTTTTCTCCTGCCAATAATAGCCCACCTTAGTTGATTAGTCTCATTAGAGTTGGTATGGCAACCCCAATTTTTTCATGTTCTCTGTGTGTATATATATCTCTCCTCCTATTGTATTTTCCACTGCATGCATCTGATGAAGTGGGTTTTAGCCCATGAAAGCTTATGCCCAAATAAATTTGTTAGTCTCTATGGTGCCACAAGTACTCCTCGTTCTTTTTGTTAGAAACCTGTTACACCCAGCATATTTCCATGTGTAAGTGTACAAAGAAACCTAAAAGCCTTAAGTGGATTTGATTGAATCCTCTTTCCTTTTTGGAAGAGGAAAAAAGATGTGAAAATAGTATGTTTTTACAATTAACACTGGACAGTGCCTAAAAGCACCCGTAGCTCATTCTTTCCTCTCCTAGGATTTTCACCAGTCAGGATCTGTTGGGTGCTTAGCACTTTTGAAAATCAAGGTCAGTGATTTTGGTTTATCACGTAGGTTGTGATATTAATTCTTTGCTTGGAAAGAATGAGAAATTAAACATCAAAAATGTCTATGTATTTGACATACGGTCCAAATTTTCAAAACCTGACCTCCATTGATATGCAGGCATACCACACATACAAATTGTTTATGATTTGTAATTTGCATTCTCATTTTTGAGCACCATCACATTTACAGTTCAGAAAGCTGTCTCCTATCCATGCAAGTGATAGAGTCCATCACTTCTGAGCATAGGCTCAAATATCTGCACAGAACTGGAGGCCAGGTTTGGGCTTTATTGAAAATTTGATCCTACATGTCAAACGTATAATATGTAGGATGCTTTGTTTGTGTTTTATGATAAAAACATTTTAAAAATATTTAGGTCTGGTGACTGAGAAAAAGGCTGAAGTGTTTTACTTTGACAACATACATACTTGTTGGAATGTGAGTTAGTATCTGTCACTATTTAACATGCTGGTCATTCTGAAAGGGTAGCTTCCCTTCTGTTGACAGGTAAGTAGTAGCTTGTGTTTGGGGCGAGTTTTTTCCTCCTATGAAACCTTGTTCTGTTTTAGTCTATGTAGTGCTCTCACATTCCCTTGGTAGATTTAGAGTATACAGATATTGATTTAAGCAGATCACTTGAATGAGAAGGTAATATGCTCTAGTGAATGGGACACTGGACTGAGACTCAGGAAATCTAGGCTCCTTTCCCAGCTCTGCCACTGACTTGCTGTATGAACTCTGTGCCTCTGTTCCTCCTCCCAGTCTTTGTCTGCCTTATCTTTTTACATTGTAAACTCTTCAAACCAGGAACTGTCTTACAGGACCTAGCACAGGGGTTGGCAACCTTCGGCACACAGCCCAGCAGCGTAATCCACTGGCGGGCCACGAGACATTTTATTTTACGTTGACCGTTTGCAGGCACGGTCCCCAGGAGCTCGCAGTGGCCGCGGTTCACTGTTCCCAGCCAATGGGAGCTGCAGGAAGAGGCACGGGCGGCAGGGATGCGCTGGCGGCCACTTCCTGCAGCTCCCATTGGCTGGGAATGGCAAACCACAGCCACTGGGAGCTGTGGGGGGCCGTGCCTGCAGACGGTCAACGTAAACAAAATGTCTCATGGCCCGTCAGCAGATTACCCTGATGGGCTGCGTGCCGAAGGTTGCCGACTCCTGACCTAACAGAATGGCACCCCAATCTCAGCTACCTGGGAACTGCTGCAATGTAAAAGCAAAATAAATGTTAAATTAATATAAAATTATTCCCCAAACTATTATTCAATATGCAATGAGCACTATTGAAATGTTAGCTTCCCTCGCCAAAGTTTAGCAGCCTAGGACAAAACTGATCTTCCCTTCTATTTTCAATAATTTCATTTCTATGCTTTCACATATATATTTTTCAATTGCAAGTCATACATATTTAGCTATATTAGTCAAAGGAACCTGCTATGATTGATTCAGCAATGAGCCAACTCTGACTATAACCCATAAGCATGAGCCCAGCATTTTTTACATTTATGGCAAAGTCACTACATTTGTTTTCAGAAGTAGATATAAACAGTGACACTTGCTTTCATAGCAGTGAACCTGTATCTTTTGTTTTCTTTTCCCATATAAATGTCATTTCTAATTACACTGACAATGACTCATGCCGTTGACTATCACTTCAGAGAACATACTTGAAAAACCAGTCAGATTTAAGCATTCCCATTATATAAGTAGATTTATTTACTGTATTTACATAAAATTCACTTCCATATACCAGCAAGATGATGCTACCAACTATTAAGCAGCAACACTCTGTGAGAGAGAGTAGTTGATATTACTTTTCCAAAGATTTGTGCTATGCCATTATATTGTAAATATTTTTTTTTTGCTTTTGCAAGAAATACTTGTTTATTGTACTCTTCATTTTTATCCTGCAAAATATTAGCAAACACTATCGCAAGCACCTGGAATGTGAGATAAGTAGCACAGCGGTACTTTAATTTGACAAAGTAATCTAAATACCTATTTGGAATCCAGTAAATACAGGTTATTTTTCAAATAACTTATGCTATATATTTTTGTTGTTGTTCCAAGCGCAACTACAGACATGCAGTGATGTCTGGGGATGATGATGGTGTTCTGGAAATATCACAAAACACATACCTGACCCTGAAGCTAAACAAATAGAATCAAAAGAAAAAAATTCAATACATCCAGTCTTTGACATGGCTGTCTCTTGCTTGATTTAAACACATAAATGAAAAAAGATGAAAGGATATGGTATGTATAATGGTGTAGCACTGACCTTTTTATCATCACAGAGGTTGTCTACTTAACAAAAAAGTCACTTGGATGAATACAATATCTCATTCAATTTCAGCTCTTTAGATCTTTCCTCATGTTTTAGTTCAGTTCAGAGAAAATTGAATGGTTGCATAGTAAAGATGAAATCATACACATTTCTCCTCTTCTGATAAAGTACTAAAGACATTTATAAACATATAATGGAATGAAAAGTGGAGTTTATAATTAAACTGGGCTTTTCTTTGCATCCATTTCTCTCTCTCTCTCTCTCTTTCTCTCTCTCTCTCTCCCTCAATTGCTATTTTTGCAATTTGTGCTGGTGACTACACCTAGTAATAGATGCTGCAGCCACCCTTTTGACTTGCTCTTGACTAGTAACCGACAAACACCCAGAAAGAGGCACTGCCATGAAGATGTGAGAACACTACTACTGGGTGAACGTCCAAAATCTTCGGGATCATTTCCTGATCATCCTCGGTCTCATCCTCACTCCACTACCATAGTGCTTTAGCGACCAGAAATTAGTGGACGCCAGCATGAAATCAGACAAGGTCTTGAAATGGCTTCTGGAACGCCAGCAACAAGCAGGACAGCAACAACAGCAACACTTGTAGCTGTTGCAGCAGGTTACTAGCCAACAACAGCAGATGATGCGGGAGTTGGTCATCCAGCATCAAGCCCAACAGGAAAGGCTGGTCCAACAAATGGTGGTGTTACTATGGCCAGGCAGGCCTTTAGTCACCCCTTTAGCAGACCCTGACCCAGGATCTCTACCACTGGGCCTCCCACTACAGCTCTCGACGATGGGGCCCGGGGACAATCCCGAGGCCTTTCTCATGACTTTTGAGAGGGTGGCCACCACTGCGCGATAGCCCGCAGGACACTGGCCCACCCTCTTAGCCCCTTACTTAATGAGGCCAGCCCGGGTGGCTTACCACTACCTTGACCACCAGGATGCCCTGGACTATGAAAGTGAAGGTGGCCATACTAGACCAGATCGATATCAGCCCCGAGATGTGCTGCCAACACTTTCTTCATGAAGGGTCCCTTTTAGCGGCTAGATCACAAGCGGTGGCTCAACATCTCCAGGACTATGCTTGGCAATGGCTGGAGCCTGACAAGCAGTTTGGCACTCAAGTGGTGGAAGCGGCAATTCTGGACCAGTTCATCCAATTCCTCCTGGCCAGGGGTAAGGAGTGGGTGCATAGACACTGCCCCATGATGCTTACAGAAATGGTGGGACTGATGTAGGATTATTTGGAGGCTAAAACGATGGAACCCCGACTCCGCAATCCTGAAGAACACAGGGGGAAACCCCACCAGGCCCCACTGGGAGAACTACAACAGAGCTGACCTGACCAGAACAGACTTGCCGCCTGGAGGCCTCTGTTATGAATGTGTTCAAGAGGGGCATTTTTGACAAGGTTGCCTCTATAGGGACTGCAGTTACAGGCAGGTCTGGGTAGCCTGTCCCCAGGCTCGGAAGAGGGGTCCAGGGAAGCTCAGGGTCCTGGTGCTCTTTGAAGGAATTCCTACGACAGTGCTGATTGACTCTGGCTGTAGCCAAAACTCTCGTCTGAGGCGACTTGGTACCAGCTCTCGAGCCAGATGCAACCCCCATCCATGTACAATGGGTCCATGGAGACCTACATTCTTATCCTACTGCCTGGATATAACACTGAAGTGCAGACCTCTCGGTCAGTGTGACACCCAGGCTGGCCTATCCAGTGATTCTGGGGCGGAACTAGGGGCAGTGGTTCCTAGAACTACTGCAAGAGTCTGCTCAGTACCCTCCAATAGGAGAGGGCAAAGGGCCAACAAAAAAGGGGCTACTCAGGAGGGACTGGGATGATGACCTGGGGGGAAGGCCCTCGGAGTCTGCTGAGACTCCGGTTCCCTCGCCTACCCAAATGGATTCCTCCATCAATGATGCGCAGCTGGAGCTCAAACGCAATGGTGACTTTATCCAGAAACAAAGAGAGGACCCTACGCTTAGTCATGCCTGAGAGCAGGCCACCACTAGATATCAAGGGGAGGGAGAGGACATTTCCCCAAGGCCCAATGTTTGAAATATGGCAAGACTGCCTCTATCAGCTGGTGGAAGAGGCACAGACTAGAGAATTACTCTGTCAGCTGCTGGTTCCTTGGAAGTTGCGCCAGGGCCTTTTATACCTTGCTCATTTGGTGTCCTGGGCAGGGCACCTCAGAAGAGAAAAGACCCTCCAAAAGGTGGCGCTGCAGTTCTTCTGGCCGGGTATCCACCAGGAGCTGAAGAATTATTTGTGCCTCATACCCAGAGTGCCAACACACGGGCCCGAAAGAAGTGCCAAAAGCATCCCTCATCCTCCTCCCCATGGTTGGGGTCCCCTTTGAGCAAATAGGACTGACTTGTTGGGCCACTAAAAAAGAGTGCCTGCAGCCACCAGTATATCCTCGTGATTGTGGATTATGCGACCAGGTACCCAGAAGCAGTCTCAATACAGACTGCCACTGCCCCGAGATAGCCGCCAAATTCAACAAGGTCTTCATCCGGGTGGGGAGACCCTGTGAAATCTTAATGGACCAGGGGACAAATGTGGCCTCCCGCTTGATGGCTGACCTCTGCCATCTCTTAGCTATATGAGCCCTCAGAACTTCCCTATACCATCCCCAGACAGGTGGATTGGTGGAATGTTTTAACAAGACCTTGAAGAACCTGCTATGCAAATTTGTGGAAGAGGACCTGTGCATTGGGATATGCTCTCCCAACCTCATTGTTTGCCATATGGGAGGTACCCCAAGCGTCAACGGGGTTCTCCCCCTTCGAATTCCTGCATGGAAGAGAACCCCATGGCATCCTCGAAACTTCTGAAGGAAGGCTGGGAAGGACAAGAGACACAGGCGAAGGTGGCTATCCAGCATGTGCTATAGCTATGAAAGAGGCTTCAGATGCTAGAGACCTTCGCCAGAGACAACGGGAGGCAGGCGCAGCAGATACAGGCACAACAGTATAACAAGGGAGCCAGGCTACAGAGCTTTGAACATGGAGACCGGGTCCTAATCCTGCTGCCCTCAACAGAATCCAAACCCTTGGCTAAGTGGCAGGGCCCCTTTGAAGTCACGCAGCGGATCGGGCCAGTCAATTATGAGGTCCAGCTACCAGGCCGGTGCCACGAGACATGTACATAGCACATCAATTTACTAAAGGCCTGGAGGAGCAAGGAGGCCTTATTGATCCCTCCCTGCCACCCCAAACCACAGTTAAGATCCCTGGCCGATGAGCTGTCTGCCCATCAATACCCAAGTGTGTGCATGTGAGAGAGAGGATCTGAGTCACACAAGAGTGAGTAGACGTGTGAGGCATATTTAATAATGGAAGATCAGGGCGATGGTGCAAGTGATCCTACTACACCCACCCCGCCCAAAAAGCTCGCATCAGAAACTGCACATTCAATGACAATTGGCTAAATGAAACAGACTAAAGATTGGCTGGTAAAATGTGCTGATAACATCATTGATAACAAATGTCTGTTTGTTTTATCTCTCTAGATAAGTGATGGGTTGTGGAGTTGCCTTGTGGTTGGAGGTGAGAATGCAACGGGCTTGCCTTGTGCGGGGGTGAGGGGGCAGGTTTTTTGCATTTCAAAGGTGATAGCCCTATTGCTAGCACATAGCTATGTTGGAATCACGTCTTTACCACAAACTCAGCTGATTAGGTTACGTAGTCTTTGAGATAGTTTGGTCTCCTCAACAGGTAACCACATTGTGAATGTCGTATCTCTGTCTCCCTGTCCCCTGTCTCTGACTCCAGGAAACCATCTCTCTGTGGAATCTCCTCTCTCCCTATGGGGTTGGCCTCCTGATGGTTCTCTGTCTCTACGCTCTGTAATTATCTCTTAGATTCTCTGACCCAAGAGGAGTCGTAATGTGGTCATCACTATCTGATGTGCCATTTCCCTCTTGTATAAGTCTGACTGAATCTTTCTGAGATCTACTTCTCCTCTTGCACGCACGACTAAAATGGTTGAACATGCCACATTCCCTGCAATGTTGTCCAAGCATGGGCTACTTCTCATTTACCCACTCCTAGGACTGCTGTGAGGTTTCAGGCAGTGGTGAGCTTCACGGTGGTGCAGCTCTCTCTGTTTTGTTCCCCAATAAGGTTAAAGGTTTTGCTTTCCTGCTATTGTCCTCCTGAATAGCCAGGTCCATGTACAGCTCAAACTCCTCTCACCTGGTCCATCAGGCTAGGTTTGTGTCTGCAAAATCCAGAGCTCCGGGGGGCTTCAGACCGAGTTCTATGGCTCACGCTGCCAGCGACTGCACTGCAGAGAATACACAGCTCGGCTGCTGCTACCATGTTTTGGTAGCAAAGAGTGAAGCTGAATGCAGTTAAGCTGAACAAGTGGGACTCTATTAAACCCTGTACATTGCTCTGTCCATGTGGCTGCATAGCTTCCAGCCTAACTCCCCGTGTTCCCTGTGTTCTCATCAATAACAGTCCTTCAAGGGAACATGGGCCCTCTGACTCACAGGTGCCAACTTTCATTTTTCTGGGTGAATGCTCCACCCCTCCTCTGCCCTCTCCCACCAGTGCCCTGCCCTCGCTCTGCCTCTTCCTGCCCATGCTCCATCCTCTCCCCCAAACGCCTCCTCCCACCGCTGAACAGCTGATCGGTGGAGGCCACCGAATAGTTGATCAATAGCTGCTGGGTGCTGAGCACCCACTATGTTTTCCCCAGGTGTGCTCCAGCCCTGGAGCACCACACAGTCGGAGCCTATGCTCTGACAACACTTCCACTGATCATGATAGTCCAGTCTCACACAGCATGAAAAGAGAAGCATGTAGCAAAAGCACAGCACAGCAGCTTCACAAACGATATGGACTGCAGCATGCAAAGCAAGAGGAATATCCAAAAGTAGGAAAAAACATACATGAAGTGCCACAAAGCAAATCATTTTGCATGAGCATGCTGGTCAGGCCAACCGAAAAACATGGGGCACACAATTCATGCAATTGAAGAACAGCTCCATGGAGATAAGTTTCATAACAAAGACAACGTTATTTTTGGCTCCAATACAGAATAAGGAAGAGGACACTGATGAAGCATGTGTAACTATCTTAATGGATCCAGAAAAAATACCTATTACATTTGAAAATTGACACCGGGACACAAGTAAACTGCATCCCTGATATAGAATATCAGAAAAATCTAGTCCATACCAGGACACTAATATCCTGTGTCATCAAGACTATCAGGATATACAGAGCATCCACTCCATATTCTGGGGAAAGGCAATGTTAAATGCAGGTATAAGGAAAATAGTCTAAAATCTAAATTTCTGTGTCATAAACACACCAGCAAAACCAGTGCTGGGACTGACAGCTTTCAAATCAATAAACTCAATAAAAATCCTCAGGGTAGTAGAATCCATAAAAGGAGCTTTCACAGCAGAGGAAATTAAGAAAAGATTTCCTGCTTTGTTTGAAGGCATGGGATGTCTACTGGGATATCGCAAAATCAAGCTGTCAACAAATGCAGAGCCGGTAGTATACACATCATGACGACTGCCGTTAACAATGAGGCCCAAAGTGGATAAGGAACTCCAGCATATGAAACAATCAGGTATAACTGAAAAGGTGGACAGACCACCAGAATGGGTTATCTCGATGATTGCAGAAGAAAGGAAAAACACTGGAGTCGTGTGATCCAGATATGCATAGACCCTTAAGACCGCAAGAAAGCATTACCTGCCCTAGGTGACATCACTCACAAGCTTTCCACATCCATTGTATGAAGTGTACTAGATGTTCAGTCCGGATACTGGCAGATCAGACTGGATGAAGAGAGTAGCAAGTTACCTACTTTCAGCACTCCATTCAGAAGATGGAGCTTCAAAATAATGCCCTTTGGTATATCATCTACGTAAAAGATATTCCAGGAAAAGGTGCATAAAACACTAGAGGGTCAGAAAGGGGTTGAAATAATCATTGATGACATTCTGGTCTATGGCAGTGCCAGAGAGGAGCATGACAAAACCCTACCTGCATAACGGGCAAAGTTCAAGGGGTCAGTGACACCGCCACAGTAATTGAATCGGTGGAACAACCCAGGTCAGACGTAATACAAACCAAGAATGGACAGTCGGTTCAGGAGAAATCGCAGACCCTGTGGTGTGTTCCTATTGGTGCAACCACACCTGATGAGAAAACACAGCCCCTGATGCTGAAATGGCAGGTGAAAAGAATACTAACTGCAATACAGACAAGCCCTTAGAACTGCCCCACCAGGCACAGAGAAGAGACGACGTACTTACAACCAATGCAAGCACAATTACCAGATAGCACTATGGCTGTGCCTACAAATACAGGAAGCAACACTCACTCCAGACATATGAGAAGATTTAAAACCAAAGAGTGGGAGAACTATGACCCATCCTAATACCATTATTAAGCAGGAGCATTAATAATGGCATCCCCAACTTCTTTTGTTGATACGGGAAATTAATGTATTCATGCACTGTTAGCTAACTGGTGAATTGTCCCTTCAAGAGGCACAGGAAGGGACTCTTGTATACTGGGTCTGCTTGCACAAGCATGCATGTGTATGTGTTGAGCTAGGCTGGGTTGTTGAGAGCAGAGTGTGTATTTGAAAACCTTGTCAATAAAACTACCGCTGTATGGAGCCCAATCCTGTGAGCAGTCTAAACAAAGACAAACAGTCCCCCTGGCTCCCATTCTTTTTTTCCTGCCTCTACTCCTATCCTTCACACCACCTTCCTAGCTCCAGGCCCTAAGCTCTCTCTCTCTCTCCAAAGCTCCTGCTCCTGGTGCCCCTATCTTACATCTCTTCCCTGTCCCAGCCCCACACTTCCCACTTCCACTCAGGCTGCTTCCTCCTTCCCCTACATGCTGATTGAGCACCAGCAAGAGGGGTAGTCACAGGAAAAGTCCTGCTTACCCCCTGCATTTGGAGATGGAGCAATCTCTCTATGGAGATAGTTCATGAACAATCCAGTTGACACATAGCAGCTGTGAAGGGATGGAGCATGCTCAGTGCAGACCGGATCTTTGGAGAATTTAGCTGCTAAACTCTAGCATTAACTGAACATGTGTCAACTGCGATTTTTCAAAGGGTTATATTTTCACCAAATTTGGGTGAATTTTCACAGGGATGGCAAAAGATACTTCTGATATCAGGGTGGCCAGGGACCAAATTTAAGTCTCTGCTCATAATCATGGAGGCACTAAAGCTCCTCAGCAAAATGTTTGTAGCACTTTGATTTTAACATGGACAAAACAACTGTATTTTTTCCCTATCCTTGCTTTCAGAAATGGCTGAACATTTTAGCTGAAACTTGCCCCCTCCCCACCCCAAATAAAAATGCTTTAAGGTGGGTCCTTTACCGCGGCAGCGCTTTAACGTCACTGCCCCTTTAGTCCCCCTCCACCCCACCCTGTCAGCAGACCTGCCAGTAGGGTCCCTAGTAGCAGGGCTGCCGATGTGGGGGGAAAAGGGGCAGCGATGTTAAAGCACTTTAACGTTGGCTGCATACAGGCCAGTACCGGCTTCTATCCAGTACGCCATACTGGCCCGTAATGGCCCACTTCCACCCCTGCCAACATGGCAACAGAAAAACATGTTTATGTCTATTACACTAAAGAAGTTGTTCAAGAAAACTTCATTCTTTGAATATGTGGACTGAAGAATACCATCAGGGCAGTCAGATCTGTGATGACCTCTTGTGTAAATGCTTCTTTATCTGGCCCTGAAGAATCTTTACTATCTGCACTGAATCTCATCAAAATTTTCTATCATGTATATAAGAAAACTACAGTCATGTTGCTCTTTTAAACCACCTCTTCCTGTATTTGCTAATCTCTTTTTTAAGCACATATGGTTCCTATTCTTCTATATAACTGTCACATTTCCAGAAAGGGCATCAGCTTCCTTAATAATAAACTTCATGCAAATATAATGAACATGTTCCAGTCTGGAATAAGGATGGAATAGGAATCTGACCAAACCCCCCTCAGTGAAGTCAACAGTAGCTTTTCCATTGTTTTTTTAATGGAAATTGACTCAGGCCCCATGTAAGAGCAAAATGAAGCATTGAGTGAAGCAGAGTCCGAGCATGTTAAAACACCTGAATTTTATTAACTTGTTCCCCTCTGCACAACTGAAGCTGATGTTTTAAAAAATAATTTTTGAAATGGTTTGATTTAGCATGGTTATACTGCCAGTATAGCTGGCATACATGTTTTCCTAAACTTTTTTTTTAACACACATTCTCAGGACATAGTCTACTAACTATTCAAGGCAGCTTCATATAATGCAGATTATTTCAAAAGGTTTTTTTGAAGGCTTCAGGATGTGTGTGCACACTCTAAGAGATCTATGTTTCTCTAGTAGTTACAGCACTCAGTCATGGCGTAATGCCTAGAACAGACTGAAGATGCGTGTGTCTTTCAGCATGCTCCATCATGTGATATTGCTTATAAAGCCTGTGATTGTTATATTGCTGGATTACTGCATTCAGCATACCTTCGTAAATGTCTATATAAGGAGAGAATTTAAATAAAACAAAACTATTGTTCTCCTAGGAAAGTTATGAATATCAGTACAGTCAAGCAGGTTGGGAATACATTTCATGAGAAGGTCTGGTTAATGTTATTCCAACTTCCTTTGTTTCTGGCAAGATCTTGATATTTTCATTGAATACTTTATGGCCATTAATTTTCTAGCCATTTGTTTATTTCCCCCTTAATACAGAATTTTTTTAAACATGTAACAGCATATTAATGGTATCTTAGGTTATTATGTGTTTTGCATTCAATAAGAATGAGGGTCCAGATTAAGTTGTCCTGTAGAAAAGCGCAGGAGGGGACCAGAGGAGAAGAAAACACTGCAACAAGCAGGGAGTGTTGCCCTCAGATTCCCCAAGATCAGCTTGCATCTCCAGGATCCAATGGAAGCTGAACCATCCACACACAGGCTCTGTGCCTCAGTATCAGCTACTGCCCAACACAGTCCCTTCATTGGAGCTATACTAACAGAAGCCCTGCCCACCCTCCAAATGGGCATAGCACAGAGGGACAGATTCCCCACACAAAGGTGAAGTGATTTGTCAGAGGTCACACAGAAGATCAGCAGCTGACCTTGGGAGCAAAACCCTGATTTGCCGAGTCCAAGTCTAGTGCCCTATCCATTGGAGCATGCTCCTTAGAAGCTGAAAGTCTGATACAGTTATAAGCAATTGAAAAAGGATGGGATGGAAATATTTAGGTATCCTTAATTTTAGAGGTCACTGTGCAGGCCAGCTGTACTATCATTGTTGGTAGATCCACTAAGCAGAAAAATTACCAGGATAAAGGTGATCTATGAAGGAGTGGACTGACATTGATGAAAAAGGAAAAGTATTATGATGGCCAGTGATATGACCATGAATCATCCACAAGGCCACACACTGAAAAGAAGAGGGAAAAAAGTTAGAAAATCCTCTATTTCAGCTAACTTCAGTTTCTTATTGAATTGACCCTTGAACCACTGAATCATTAGTTTCCAAGAAAACAATTTTACTGGCCAGTTACTCAGCAAAACATAACATGATAAATGATGCTGGAGGTTTTCATCTGGTTGTATTGATTAATTAAATATATAAACAAAATGCAACTGTCAGCTGATTTGAGTTCATTGCTGATTAAGTGATATTTTAAAAAATTAATGAAGTAATGCTTGAACATGGAGGAGAAAAACCTAATTGATATAAAAAACTAAGAATATCAAGTGCTCAATTAATTAATAATTTGCTTGCTAATTGACTTCTTCAAGTTGCCTGACTGGCAAAGCCAACTTGGGATCTATAATCATTACCGCACTGCAATACCTCACTTTTAGACATTTTCTAAAGGTGTCTAAGGAGAAGAAGAATCAGTTAGTCTCGCAGCCTCGCTTGCAGTTATTCCAAGGATGAAAAAATAACTATCAGGAATATGGAAACTCCCAAGTGAGGCTGTCTGTGACAGTTGTTCCTTGACATGTGCAGCTGTTCGTTGACATGCGATGCCATTACTGATAATGCTCCCTTACCAAGAGAGCTGTGGAGCTCAGACAGAGCTAGACTGTTCTATTAGGCATAGCTTGAGCAAGGAGCAGATGCGCAAGTTGCACCACCCCAAGAGGCATCTGACGAAGTGGGTATTCAACCACGAAAGCTTATGCTCCAATATGTCTGTTAGTCTATAAGGTGCCACAGGACTCTTTGCCGCTTTTACAGATCCAGACTAACACGGTTACCCCTCTGATGATTGTTCCCTCTGATGTCCTTCAGAGGTACAATTCCTCTCCTGCTCTGGCTTAGGATGAGATAAAGTGACTGCAGGCCTTAATGGGAGTGACTTAATTCCCCTCTGATGTCTGGCTGGAAGATGGAGGGAGATCTAAAGCTCAACATCCTCCCCACTGCCTGCTTGCTCTTGGGGAGTACCTGGATAGCAGAAGCTATGCTCCACAACAGACCTAGCCTCAAGTTCCAGTTCCAGGAAAGTCTGTAGATGGGGTTTACTCCCCTGCTGGGCCAAGACAGATAAAGAGACAATCTAGCCATTAGAAAATAAGGACTATATTCACCAAATGAAAACAAATGAAAACTTAGCATGAAAGGAAATATTATTTGCAAGTTTTAAGGGAATGCTGTACATTGAGAATGGCAAAAATGGAAGAATACATTATTGTGGCCTCTAATTTCTTCTCATTAGTATGCTTTTTACTCTTTAAATTAAAGTTATCTGCTCTGCATGTGCTGCTAGTCTTTTCTTGAAATTAATAGGTCTGTTTTGTCAGTCAAGCACATGTAAGAAGTGGTTGGCTGTTGTTAAAAGAAGGTGTCAATATTAACTACTATATAAAGGTTTAAATCTTAACTAAATAGCATTAAAAAGTGACTCAGTAAGCCACCTTTAGGTTATTGGTGCTTCAAGATTTTTCAAAGCAAAAGACCAATATGAAGGATTAATGGTTAAGGTTATGCAAAATCCATGTAATCAGCATGGCTAATTTTAGCTTTAACTAAAGCTGCTGGCAACTACATGCATTTTGCTCTAGGGCTTTACTTTTGAAGAGAGTGATGAATACATTTTTAGAGGTAAATATATCTTAACTGAGACTCTACCTAATGCTCTTTAATTGCTGAAAACGTGATTTTAATAGTATTTGCATTTAGAGAAGCAAGGAGTTCTTCAGCCTTGCATCTTCTCAAGAAACTAAAATAAGCATTCCGTTTTTCACATTTGTGTTCAAGAGGTACGTTATATAAAGTAGGTGAGGTTAATAAATAAACAATAGTATCATTAGTAACAATAGTGTCATTAACAGCGGACTTGGTTTATGATGCCAAAGTTATTCCCTGAAATACTAATCCACCCCACCAGAGAAAGCCTGGGAAGCTGAAGGGCCTTACAGCATGCTCTGAAGGTCAAGTTATATTGGCTGTGTCAGACAACTGGGGGAGAAAATGCCAGAAATAAGAGTCTTTCACTGGGAAACTTCTGTCCCTAGCCAAACATAGATCTAGGCCTATGTGTACACTACAGAGTTTACAATGGCACAGCTGCTGTTAGTGCAGATGCTCTAAGGCAACAGAACAGAGCTTTTAATTACTCCAGCCACAGTGAACAGTGGTAGCTATGTTGGCTGGAGAAGCTCTCCTGCTGACAGAGCACTGTCCACACTGCGGTTAGGTCGGTGTAATTTATGTTGCTCAGAGACCATACTGACCTAAGCTATAGTGTATACATAGCCTAAGCACTGTCACCTCAAGTGTCCCAGGTTATATCAATTGGTAGGATAACACAAAGGATTTTTATCTCAGTTACGCAGCTCCCATGCCACAAAGGATTTGGTAGTTCAACTGTATAGAACAACATGAATTCAATCTGTGGTAGATTAAACATAGATACGTTTTCAGACAAATGTGATGCTCCAAATGTTAAAACTAAATGGCTGTCTGAGTGATGACAGCCAAAAAAAATTTGACTAAAATATCCTGGCTCAGACGAAGGTGGTTACGTGGGAAATGGAGGCAGTTTCGGTTGAATTGAGCTTTTTTAAAAAAAAAAAGATTGTGAGCACCTTGAAGCGGGCACTTTCTTTACATTTGTGCCTTGCACAATGCCAGGCATATGGTCAACACTTAGTAGTGCTTCCCAATTGTCTTTTTAATAGTGTGGATTTTTGGACGGCTGCTGGGAACTTTGTGGGGAGCTTTGCAAAGTCAGGATAACACTTTAGAAAATCATCCAAGCAAATCAGACCTTAAAGATCTTTAAGATTTTCCCCACTAATTTTTATTGTAATGAACACTTGTGATCAGTTACGAATATGGGAATTACCAGACTGGATCAGACTCAACATCCATCTAGTCCAGTATTCTGTCTCTGACAGCGGCCAGTAGCAGATGCTCAGAGGAAAGATAAGAACACTGTAGTATGCAGATCTTGGATAATCTGCCCCTACTTTAGGTCTCATCCTAAAAGCCAATAGTTGGACATTGGCTTAAGCCTTCAAGCATGAAGCTTAAAAAGTTGCCTGTAACCAAATCACCTCAAGCTAAGAAAAATTAGGCAAGGTCAGTAACTGGACAGAAAATCTGTAGGGGAATCCCAGAATACTGCAGGAAATACTGTTAGCAGTATAGTGGGTGTCATTCTTCCCTCTGAGACACAAGGTGGGGGAGGTAATATATTTTATTGGACCAACTTCTGTTGGTGAGAGAGACAAACTTTGGAGCTGACACCCAATAAGTTAAAGCTTTATAACCAGGAAACAAATTGTCAACATCGCACATCAAAATATACACAATAAATGTAATTAAATCAACCCCTAATATTTCTCAAGCAACGTTTTTCCTATTTTGCCTATCGGTACATTTTTATTATTGATGGAATTTTTTTTCCTACTGTTTGTGTGTGTACAATGAAATCCACTTTTACTGACATTGACTGATAAAAAATCAAATCCTTTCAAGCCTAATTATATTATTAGCTCCTGTGCCTGCAAATGTTTAGCATGGACGGTATTTGATTACTCTTATGTAAGCCACTTTGTTAGTCACATTTGTTCATTCACTCTCCTATGGATTTAAACTTTTTTCTCCAATCTTTATGCTCCCCATACAATATTTAATTCTAATCTTTATAATATTTTCTTATAATCCTCAGATTGGACTAGTGTTCTTTTCTCCACCTTGGTACTTTCTCCAATTCTACCCCTCACACATGAGAGGAGCTCCTTGTAAACATTTGCAAAATTAATTCACTATCCTACTCAAAACTCCCCTTTTCCATGATGTCTACAAAAAAACTTGACAATAGTTAGGCGGCTGGTACACTGAGATCATTGCTGAGAATGCTGACCCATATTGTCTCATTGTTTACTTGTACTTCCCCATCTGTCTGTACTCATCTATTATCTCTTGTCATGCAATTAAGCTCTTTGGGGCAGGGAAAGTAATTGTGTTCTGTGATTTTATAGCTCCTAGCACAATGGAGTCCTGGGTTCATGACTAAGTGCTATAGTAATACAAATAAATAATATTCCTTCTGCTAACCTATCAATGAAAATATAACAATTGATCCCAATGAATCTGATTCCATGAGACACCTGGTCCCTACCTAGTCACAACAAAAAGTCACGAACCTTAACTCAAGCAAAATTATTTTTTTATATAAGTGGATGCAAATAAATAAAAATCAAAGTCAGCAGTTGAAAGACATTTTAGATTATCATATACTAATCAAAGCTTATTTTAGGTTATGTTTTATAACATTAAATAAATCAAATACCTAAATAAAGAAATGCAGTAGAGTAGCAAAAACTCTAGTGATGGCTTAGAGCCAATATGGCTGTCAATTTTTGCTGGTCTGCTGAGTTTCTTTATTTAGGTGTTTCTTATATTAAATGCTGTAAAAATTACTCCTGGACTAAATTGAGTTTTGTATGGTGTTTGATCATCTAAAATGCTTTTGACCTCCTCTGAACTAGCAGCTGAACAATTCATAATCATTCTCAAGGTTTGATTTATTTTACCTGTGTATTCATTTTACAATGGTTCCATCTAATCCACATTTATTTAGTTTCCTTCTGAGAATGTCATGTGGAACCAATATTAGTGTTTTACTAATGTCAGGATAGTCTACGTCTACTACTTTTACTTTACACACTAAGCTCATTATTGCATCAAAGAAACCAATTACTTTGGTTTCACTTGATTTGTGTTTTTTACAAACATGTTAACAATTTATTTATTGCTGTATTTTCTTCTAGCTGTTTACACACTGATTGCAGCTGCTTTGCTAATTGTTTTAGTAATTTATCAGGTATTGAAGTTAAATTTAGTGGCCTATAATTTGTCTCTCTCCCTCTACCTCCCGCATTTTTCCTCTACTTTTAAATGGGTACATAATTCCAATTTCCCCTTGGCTGTCAAAGGCAAAGCAGTGCAGTTAGATTTTTAATAGCAGTAAATGCTAGTAATAGTATTCTGCTAGCAAAATCGGATTTTGATCGACAGTTAATTTTAATGGAGAAAGGAGTGAAGATGGGGTGGGGAAGTAGAGGAAGGAAGGGAAAGAGCTGCATTAAAAACACCTTAGATCACACTGTGGCTTGGGGGGTGAAGAGCAGCAATAAAAATTACAAACACTATAGTGAGGAATGGAGCCAGAGAGGATGTAGTAACTAGCATCAGATGAGCAACAGAAGAAAAGATGACTTAGAATTTGTCTAGACTACAAAAATAGTTAGTGTTTAACAAGTGTTAGCTAGCATATTTTAACTAACAGGTTTTAAAACATTAGTGTAGATAAGGTTTAACATCTTCTGCAAGTCTGAGGTTGACCCTACGGTTTAAGCAATTAAAATATGCTAGCTAACATTGAACACTGCCTATTTTTCTAGTTTAGAGAGTACTTTAGGGCTGATCCTGCCCGGTGTAGAGTGCTCTCAACTCTTACCAACTTTACTACCTCACAGAAATGGATCCAAATCGTTCTTCAGAAGGACTGACTCCAACACTATACCAGGTCATCTCCATTCCAGTAATTGATATAAAGTTCTAAAAGAATTTGGGGCTTTACACCCAACATAAATTTATGAAGTGCAGAAAACTGATAAGGGAAACTAAACTTACCAGGGAAAAATCCATGGCTAGCAGGGCTAAGGACTATAAGAAGGAGATTTTTTAAAGTATGTTAGCAACAAAAGAAATTCTAGCAATATAGGTCCATTACTAGATGGAGATGGTAAAATTACTAATGATGCAGAAAAGGCAGACGTGTTCAATAAATATTTCTGTTTTGGACTTGGAAAGAAGCAGGATGATGTACTTCTATCACACGAGGATGTGGCGTACTTTCCAAACCATTAGTAAATAAGAAGGATGTTAGACATCATCTACTAGGAATAAACATTTTTAAATCAGGAGGACCAAGTGTCTTAAAAGGGGATATCTGGCCTGCTGATGTTAATTTTTAATAAATCTTAGCATAATGAGGAAATTCTAGAAGACTGGAAGAACGCCAATGTTATGCCAACAATCAGGAAGGGCAAACGGGATGACTCAAGTAACTAATATAAACTAGGTGGACTGACATCAATCCTCGACAAAATAATGGAAAATCTGATATAGAATTCAGTTTATCAAGAATTAAAGGATAGGAATATAATTAATACCAATTAACATGGATTTATGGATTTATACATCTTGTCAAGTAAACCTGAATTCATTGTTTGAGATTACAATTTTGGTTGATAAAGGCAATTGTGAAAAGGAAATATACTTAGACTTTTACAAGGCATTTAATTTAGAACCTCAAGACATTCTGATTAAAAAATTAGCATTATAGAGTATCAATAGAGTACAAGTTAAACGGATTAAGAACTGGCTGACTGACAGATCTCAAATAGTAGAAATCAACGGGGAACTATCACTGTATGGGATGTTTCTTGTAGGATTTTGCAGGGATTGGCACTTGGCCCCTGCCCAACACAATTCAACATTTTCATCAATGATCTGGAAGAATATATGAAATTGCTGTGACAAAATTTGCAGATGACACAAAAATTAGTGGAATGGTAAAAAATGGTGAAGACAAAGCAGTCATACAAAGTGATCAGGATCACTTGTGTAGCAATCTACACGGCATTTAGAGAGAGGAACATAAATTACAGGAGGGAAGAGTTTGGATGAGGCACCAGGAAGGCAGTCTGTATGCACATGGTTTAATGCTAGCTGTAACTGAGACATTTCTGTACATTGTTCTTTTAATAAAGAGCAAAAGCAAGTCTTGTGTTATTACCCAGCTCTTTTTATACTGGACTCAGTCAAACAAAATGCATTTTTACTACAAACAAATGCAAAGTTATACGTTTAGGAACAAGCAATGCTGGCCATACTTACAGAATGGGCAGGGGTGAAAGTAACTTAAAGGACCTACTGGTACTCCGGAGTCCTGAGCAGGGGGACATGGCCTCGACCAGAAGAGGTGTGGCCTCAACCGGAAGAGGTGGGGCCTTTAAATACCTGGGCCTTTTAAATCCGGGGCTCCGGCTGTGGCTGGGAGCTCTTGGGCCTTTAAATCACCCCCAGAGCTACCAGCTGCAGAGGCAGCTGGGAGCCCCAGGGCTCAGCGGAGCTCCAGACCCTTTAAATCACTGCCGGAGCCCTATCGCCGCTACCCCGGAGCTACGGCAGTGGGGCTCAGGGGGCGCTTTAAAGGGCCTGGGGCTCCAGCCACTGCAGAGAGCTCAGGGCTCTTTAAAGCACCAGACTGGGGAAGCTGCTCCGGTCCAGCACGGCATATTGGCTCTTGCCGGTACACTGGACCAGACTGGACCAGCTTACTTTCACCTCTGAGAGGGGAACTATATCCTGGAAAGCAGTGATCCTGAAAAGGATTCAGGGTCATAGTAGAGCAAGCAAGTCAACATCAACTCCCAGTACAATGCTTTGACAAAAAGGGCTAATATGATCCTTTGTTGTATAAGCAGGGAAATAGCAAGTAGGAGCAGGGAGATAATTTTACCTCTGTAGGTGGCTGATTTGTGATACTGATATTGAAATACTGCATCCACTTCTAGTTACCATATTTTTAAAGGATACTGAAAGCTTGGCGAGACCACAAAAAGAGCCACAAAAATGATTCAAGGGCTGGAGAAAGTGCCTTTCAGTAAGAGACCAAAAGAGCTCAATCTGTGTAGCTTATTAAAAAAGGTATATCTGTCCTCGGAGCTGTGGGTTGGGGGGATGATTTCTAGCTTGAGGAGACTGACTCGCACTAGCTCTCATCAAGTTAATGTGCTACAAATAGAGTGTAGCTGTAGCAGCAGGAACTGTGGTATGAACTAGCTTCCTCAAGTACATGCCTAGGGTCTTGGATACTCAAAGCAGTTAGCCCATCCTGCAGGTCACTCTGCCATGGCTACACTCTGTTTTTAGCATGCTAGCTCAATAAGCTCTAGCATGAATAATACCATCAGCTCCAAGTGTAGTCACGTCCAAAGATTGAGAGATGAGTTTGCTATAGTGTGTAAGTACATTCACACACAGAAAATACTGGATAGTAAGGTTTCAGAGTAGCAGCCGTGTTAGTCTGTATCCGCAAAAAGAACAGGAGTACTTGTGGCACCTTAGAGACTAACAAATGTATAAATTTGTTAGTCTCTAAGGTGCCACAAGTACTCCTTTTCTTTTTGTGAATACAGACTAACACAGCTGCTACTCTGAAATGTATTAGAGCATAAGCTTTCGTGGGCTACAGTCCACTTCATTGGATGCATAGAATGGAACATATAGTAAGAAGATATATATATATATATATATATACACATACAGATAAGTTGGAAGTTGCCATACAAACTGTGAGAGGCTAATTAGTTAAGATGAGCTATTATCAGCAGGAGAAAAAAACTTTTGTAGTGATAATCAAGATGGCCCATTTAGACAAGAAGGTGTGAGGAGATCTTTAATTTAGTGGAGAAAAGCATAGCAAGAACCAATGGCTGGAAGCTGAAGCCAGACAAATTCAATGTAGACACAATTTAACAGTGAGGATGCTTGACTATTAGAACAAATTACCAAAGAAGGTGGAGGATTCTCCACCAGTTGATGTCTTCAAATCAAGTCTGGGTGTCTTTCTGGAAGATATCCATGCTTTAGTTAGTCCAACAAGTTATTGGACTCAATACAAGGGTAACTGGATGAAATGTAATGGCCTGTGTTATGCTTGAGGTCAGACTAGATGTAACAGTCACCTCAAGTCTTAAACTCTATGAATCTTGCTTCTTGCCGCAAAAGAAACAACTCGCTTCACAGTTCAAAAGAACTGCTGTGACAGTCATCACTGACATTAATGTGTGGTCTTTAGCAAGTGTAATTGAGTCAAAATAATGTAATCAGCATTATCCTAGAGTTTCAAATGCTGCTTATTAGGCAAAGAACTGCAAGGGATACAGTAACTGGTAGAGCTGTTTTGTGGTGATGCTAATTCTTTCAGCAAAACTAAAATTAATATATTCACCACATTACCAATTTTTGATCTTTTGCTGCAAATTAGCCATTTCGTAAATTCAAAATGTGCATACCCCAGAGGTAGATCTTCACTCACTGGTCCTGATGAACTGCTGAATGTCAGTTCCTGAATCAACAGGGATTACCTTTTTTTAAACAAATGTGTGAAGTCTTTATTACCACCAGGTAATGCTAATTACACTAGAAGACAATAGGAGAGAATCTTAATATCTCTATTAGCAGTGAAGCTTGGGAGAATGTGATTTCACAGGTATTCAGAGTGCCTGGTAACTATATTCTAAATGAAACATGAAACAAATTTACACAAAGTCTTTAATACTAATTTTAATGAAAAAATGTGATACAGAAAGATCAGATCTGCAGGGAAAATAGGTAACCTTTTAAATTAATGCTCCCAAAACCACAATTAATTTAGATTTAATAGGACAGTTAATCTATGTTATTTGAATACTGATTATTAAACATTCACCAAGGACTAAAAACTATGTAATAGATTTGTAACTGTGAAATTGATATGGACCTATTGTACAGTTTTTAATACTCTGCAAATATCCTTTAATGTGTAGTTTTTATTTATTTAATATGCAATAACTGTTTTATGAAGTCCAAATTAAATACTTTGGACTTTTAATTGAAAGGGGTTTCTGGGAACAAAAGACAAAAAGTAGAACACGTGTTTATCATGCATGCCAGTGTCCTATAATCCTACTTTCTTGGAAAAAGAGGAAAAGTGAATTATCTAGGAGCCCAATATTGCAAAAAGGTCTCATTGGCTACTGCACAGCACGCATGTAGAAGTTCCAACAAAAATGACTTTATATCAGTTAGAATAATCTTCCACAGTGCAGAAGACACAATGTTGATAATTCTGATTTTAAAATGTGCTATTTTAGTTGGGTTTTTTGGTTTTTTTGAGAGAGACAGACTTGTAATGCCAATTTAAATGCTGTCTATTATGAAGCTGGCATAAGCTCTTCCTTTCCAGAAGTTTTTAGAACAAAGCTTACATTTTTGCCATAGTGTGGACCATAGCTTACAGAGCCAGTCTCCTGGACTACCTCCCCTCATATTCATGAACAGACAACCTCCCATTGGAAAATCAATAACACTGCATGGAAAATAATTAGGGAAGTATTCAGTGTATTTTTTGCATCTGTTAATGCAGGTTAGCAGTTATAATAAGGGAACAAAGCCAGCACCATGTGACCAGCCAATTCTTGGTAGACTATTAATGGTCAACAGATGACAGTAGTGGGGATTGACCATGGTTTGGCAACCACTGTCCTACAAGAGTCCAGAAATGACAGACATACATTGTGAAATTCACCAGTTTTTGCCACAGTTCAGATCCCATCCAGATAGGAAATATCCACACTAAAATAAGCACTTAAAATGGACTAAAATAAGGACTGGCCAAGTTGTTGACAGACAACTGATTTTCACTAGTTTACGACAAAATTCTCTCTTCAACTCTCCTTTATGGCAAGTGAAATTTACCTAATAAACATTTACCTGATAAATAAACATTATGCATTTCTATTGCTGTGTTTAACTCCATTTTTCTTATCCCTCAGTCTCTCTCCCCCTGTTCCTCCCTTTCTCCAAGTGTTTGTCTTCTTCTCCCCACATCTGATGTCCTTATAAATCCCTCATCTTGTCTACTTGTCTACTTCCCCCTGCCCAAGGCCTGTTGGCAGTTACTGTGCCTGCCGTTCTCTGCCTACTGTCAGAGCACAGGGTTTTTCTTCTCAGCTTTCTCTCTCTGCCTACTCTTGAGGATGAGCTCCAATAGCATGTGTCTGGGCATAGCTGTTGTCCGCCTACACTCTGGGTGTAAGTTGCCTCTTGCCATTGCTAGCCAAATGTTCCATTTTCACATTCTTTAACGAATACATGAAAAATCTAAACCAAAATATCTGTTCATTCAGAATTTTCTGTTTGAGCCAGAGAGAATGGGAAAAAAAAGAAATCTCTAGTTTGGGGGGTCATTATTCAGCAGTAAAATTTGGACTTTTCTAGAGGTAATGGTCTGTAAAATCTAAAAGAGGACTTGTGGCACCGTAGAGACTAACAAATTTATTTGAGCATAAGCTTTCGTGAGCTACAGCTCACTTCATAGGATGCATTTGGATGTAGCTCATGAAAGCTTATGCTCAAATAAATTTGTTAGTCTCTAAGGTGCCACAAGTCCTCCTTTTCTTTTTGCGGATACAGACTAACATGGCTGCTACTCTGAAAACCTGTAAAATTTAAGGTGACAGGATTAGGGAATGAGAAGCATTCTTCAAAGAAGAACGTTGAGAAAGTTAACTTCTGAACCAATTGAATTGTTAAGTATTAGACACCTCTTCTTTCAAATGAACTTTACACATAACAATGCAAATTCTCATCCCACAAAATCTAATCACCACCATCTATGAATACCATTTCCTTCCTTTCTTTTCAATTATAAGCATTGATGTGTTAATAATAAAGTAGTTAGCCTTTGTTTTCTTCAATTACACTTTTTCTTTTTTTAAAACAGTTGTACATATTGTGGCTATTGCTTGCATTAGTGTCTAAAGTATTTAGCTAAAGGTAACTTTGGGTAGAACGAATAAATACTTTGTTTCCACTTTCATCAACTGTTTATCAGTTTACAAACAGTGTTTGATAAGTTTCAGAGTAACAGCCGTATTAGTCTGTATCCCCAAAAAGAAAAGGAGTACTTGTGGCACCTTAGAGACTAACAAATTTATTTGAGCAGATGTGTGATAAGTGTACAGACCATGTACTGCTTTTACTGTTAAATGGAACAATTGTTTCCAAAACACCTCAAAATGACAGTTGTAATATGTAAAACACTTTATAATAATGCATATTACATCATATTTTAGCTGAGTGAATGTAAATGTAAGATTCTATAAAGGACATCTCCAGCTCTTTTCATGTTGATGTATTATTCTGCATTTTGTAGAGATAACAGTTTATGCAATTCTGGTAAAATTTCAAATGATAGTATTTTTGAATATCTATCTTTCTAAATAAATTTATTTTAAAACTAAGGCAGAGATAGGGTAGGATTCTCTTATTTTTATCATTTTTATGGTTTGTTGTAGGCTAATTATGACTTTTAGGATAAATAACTGGATTCTCTCAGTGTAGTCAACTTTTATATATGTAATTCAACCATTTTCTTCAGGCTCAGCTCTCCAGCCTCCTCCTCCATAGCCTTGCATGTTTCTCAGCTTGCCAACTCTCAAATATGGAATGCAATGAGAGGAAAAGACCCAAAATGAGTCAAAATTATGAATGTGAAAGTATTCCTTTAGTGTAAATAAGACTTTCTAAACCCTCAGTTTCATGATTCTTTATTTTTGAGGTCAATAATTTTAAATAATAAAAGTGGGAGGATTTCAAAATTGTCAAACATAGTTAACTTTGGGAGTAAAATAAATGATGTCCCTCTAAATGAAGGATATGAGAGGTATGCAGCCTGCAATCTTTGGGATGCACAATCCGGGCATTCATAGGTATCTTTAAGGTCCACGTGACCTCCTTTTGTGGAAGATCCTTTGTCCCAGCAACCACTAAATTCTAGTATTGGAGCACCTGAGTACTCAACCCACCACTCAGAAACATGAAAATATATAATTAAAGTAAGTTTATCTTCAGCCCAGTTCTATACCCCATTCACAACTGTTAAGATAATGGAATAATTCTTTAAGATTAACGGTCAATTTGGGCAGCAACTGCACTGCCCCGGACTGTTTTAAGCAAATTCCAGGACAGGTTTCAAAAGCAGCAGGAGGACATCTTTGGCAGATTGGGAGCGATTAGTCTGAAATAACCTGATTTTGATGACATTTAGGTCATATTCCAAAGCCCATCTATTTGGCAGGGATCTAGGGTGGAGTCCATCTGAATGTGTAGACATGCATTTGGTAAATTAGAGTTTTGGGATCTTTTAGGTGAAAAAATTTCATTTTTGTGAACTGACATTTTATTGGGCTGCAGACCATATCTAAAGTGTGTGGGTGGGGAAGAGGGGGGAGACATAGTGCCATGCCACCACCTGCCCCACTGGCCTGATCCTTCTCTTCCTCTCTCAGGTGCCCCCCCACCACCAGTAGCCTGATGCCCTTGGCCCATGAACCCCTTCTCCCAACCTCTCCTAGAAGCTTCAATGCTTGAGAGAGCCCCCATATCACCCCCCCTCAGGTGCCACTGCCAGCCTGCTCCTTACCTTATCCCTCCCTGCTGGTGCATCTCACCCTCAGATGATGGGTCCAACCCAGCCTGTCCCCCATGCTAGAAGAAGCTATCACAGTTTTGGCAGCCAGTGGATGAGGGGATTCTTTACAGAGGGGAACTTTTAAAAGTGTCATAAATAATGAGCTCATGCAAACTAAGGCAAATTGCAGTGTCCCAGCTAAAATTTTGATCTAGAATCCCCACTGGGAGGATGGACTCTCTGCATGTATATGAATCTTCTAGATTCACACGGCTTTTTCTGCTGTAGCCCCATACTCATGCTGATGGACATCTGGCAAACATGGAAATCTTCAGAACCCAGCTCTTCCATAAGAATTGTGCTTTGGGAGATTTTCAATTTTCATTTTATAAAATTTCTATTTCTAATTCTTGCTTCAGTGAGTTTTTATTGATAATAACCAAAACCTGAGAATTCTAAGTGTGTGACTGACATCATCACTTTCCTTCAAAAGATTTCCAAAATGTTTTCCTTAAGAAAACTCACAATGTTTTACAAAACTGAATCCCTAACCACTGAGAATCCATTTTGCAGGATAAGGATATGTCCATGCACAATAGCCTCAGTTCTGCAGAACTGTTCTGCATAACACTTGTTTTATCAACCTGTATTTTGACACAGTTACAGATACAGGTTGATAAAGAACCAGAAATTAGCTGAAACATTTTGTCTACAATATTTAATGTGGATTTACAACTGACAGTTTTAAAGCAATACTTCATCTAGTGATGCAGTTGGCATTCCAGGAGCTCTTTGCCTCTTGAGTGGGACAAATGTGGGACCAGGGAAAATGGCTCTAGGTCTAAGGTTGGCAGCTGTGTTGGTTCTAGGATATTATAGAGATAAGTGGTTGAGGTAATAACTTTTATTGGACTACTAACTTCTGTTGAACACGAAGAAGAGCTCTCTGCAGCTCAAAAACTTGTCTTTTTCATCAAGAGAAATTGGTTCAATAATAAAAGATACTCATAGAATATCAGGGTTGGAAGGGACCTCAGGAGGTCATCTAATCCAACCCCCTGCTCAAAGCAGGACCAATCCCCAATTTTTGCCCCAGATCCCTAAATGGCCCCCTCAAGAATTGAACTCATAACCCTGGGTTTAGGAGGCCAATGCTCAAACCACTGAGCTATCCCTCGCCCAATCTTGTCTCTCTGGGTCTTAGGGACAGCTGGAGGATTTGAGATGTCCACTGCTGAAAGGAGCCTGCATTTGGAAAAAAGCAGTTGCAGAGTTTGAATCTTTTCCTTAGGTTGGACCATCTACAGAGTTGGGGGTGGAGTGCTGCAACCCTATACTAACGTAAGAAGAAGCTTCAGGGCTTTGGTTGCTATATCTAAGTGACTTTTTCCTCTCCACTCCTATTCAGACATAGTGATTGCCATTAAAAGGTTAGGATGTGCCACCAGTTGACAGTTATTTCCCTGAACTAATAACAAATAGCTATAGTATTGCTGAGTTTTAGCTATTGCTATATGCTTACTTTTTAACAGCAACTGCTGTAGTAAGCAGAAACATAGTGGGTGATGTTCCATTAACAGAGGGGGTGGAATGCTGTAGATGGAAGATTCTATGGCAGTCAAGAGTAAAAAGGAGAAAAATTGAGGGTAGTGACAGCACAGGGACTCCCTTGAGGAGAGAAGCAGAGAACAATCATTAAGGAGAAGGGGATAGAAGCTCAGGAAAAATGTGCAGGGATGTGAGACCCTGAGCTGATGAAAGAAAAGGAGAGGAGTCAGCAAAGTAAAGAATCAGTGAGAATGCAAAACAGACAGAAATCACCAGTGATGATAAGTGAGCATTTGTTTCTCTCTCTCTATGGTGAGGACATATGAAGGATGTGAAGCGTTGCCAGACCTCTCTTTTGTTTAAACACTGAAACTATTTATTTCAAATAGGGTCTTGCTGCCTTCTTGATATCTTGGAGACAAGAATTTAATATTTAGAAGAGTTGAAAGAATGGTGCAAAAATAATTAAGAAAAATTGCCAATAGCCATTTAAAATAAGAGTGAAAAAAGGACAAACTAGATACAACGGTCTGCAACCTAGAGAGACTAGGAGTCATAGATGACTCATTAGGATAGAGGCCTGAGTGACAAGGATAATGGTGATTTGCTAACAGTGACAAAGAATGAGGGAAGTGGGGATTATGTGGAAGGAAAAATAAGGAGTTCAGTTTGGGCCATATTAAGTTTACTCTCAGACATACCTATACACACTATGGTTCAGGAAAGCACTTAAGCATATTCTTAATTTTAAGTAAGTACTTAAGTAACATTAACTTCCATGGGACTTAAACATGTGCTTAAGTGCTTTCCTAAACTAGTATCCCAGAGGGGACTGAAAAGGTAAATTTGCAAGGGACAGTAGTTGAACCCATTTGCATGAATAAGAACATTCAAAGAAAGAGTATAGAACAAATAAGAAGAGTAGAAAGAGAAGTTAAGAGTAATACAAAATATCTGATAGGTTCCACTTTTAACAGTAAGATACAGTACTGTTAACTGAGGGGGAATGTAATAGTGTGCTTACATATATGTGTACACTGGGTACATACCATAACTGAATAATTATAATCTTATTTATCCTACCTTGCCCGAATCCACATCTACTGTTTGTTACTCTCATACACTGAGTCATATCTAAAATTAGTCTGCAAACTCTGTTTCTTTATTAATTCAAAGAAAGCTTTTATTAAAGAATCTTTTGTTTTATTTTACTTTAACTTTACATCCACCCAATAGAACACAAACCAGAGCCTGCAGCTCTTTTTGTTCTTGTCAGCATTCACAGCTCTGCATTGCTGTGTGCAACAGGAGATTTTGAACTCTCCAGCCGCATCCAGCACTCTTAAGAATAGCAGCTGCTCCGTAAGACCTCTTGGTTATGGACGATATCTTTGCATTTGTTATGTAAACACCTGCCACACTTGGGTGGGGGGGGGGTGCACAAATAAGTGTTGCCAACTCTCATCATTTTTTTAAAAGTGCCCTGGTAGTTGATGTTTTTCTTAAAGTACCAGCTGCTGAAGGAAAGTGATTAGGTGAAAATCTCAATTTTCATTTAGAATGAAAGTACATTTCTAGTTCTCCTGGTTGCATAGAAAAATTTTAAAACATAACCTGAGTACACCCAAAAGGCCCAGAAGCCAGAAGACATAACAAGAAACAAAAATGCATTTTTTGAAAGCCCGCTGATTCTTTTGGATCAAGTTTTTTTTAATGCCTGGGGTTAGCAATATTGACTCTCTGTGCCTCAATTCCCCTATCTGTAGATTAGGGACAATAGTGCTTCACAAGGATGTTGTGAGCATAAATACATTGAGGCTTCTGAGGTAACCAGTTACTATGGTGATAGAGACTACATAAGTACCTAACATAGATAATACACTTTGTCTCTCCACGGTATGCATCCGATGAAGTGAGCTGTAGCTCACGAAAGCTCATGCTCAAATAAATTGGTTAGTCTCTAAGGTGCCACAAGTACTCCTTTTCTTTTTGCGAATACAGACTAACACAGCTGTTACTCTGAAATTTGTCTCTCCTGCCATTCAAACAACGAGCACAGTGTTGTGGATGATGCCCCTTCAACAAGAGAGGATGGAAGATCAGTACCAGCACGAGAGGAAGTGATGGAAGTGTGGAAAGGCAGTGTGGTAAAAAAAGGAAGCAGCTGAAAGAGTAGGTAAGAGGAAGAACAGGTCCTGATCACACCATCAGTAGGACTCATTAGTGATTTCAGTGAGGGGACCTGCTTAAAATTTGATTGCACAATATGGCTGTCATAAATATAAAGGGAAGGGTAACCACCTTTATGTATGCAGTAACATAAAATCCTTCCTCGCCAGAGGTACAGAATCACTTTACCTACAAGGGGTGAAGAAATTCAGATAACTTGGTTGGCACCTGACCAAAAGGACCAATAAGGAAAGAAGATACTTTCAAATCTGTGGGGGAGAGGTTTTGTTTGTGCTCTCTTTGGTTGTTCTCTCTCTGGACAGAGAGACCAAGCAGGCAAACGATCTCCTGAAAAGATACATCTAAAATTACAGAAATTGTAAGTAAAGGCAAGGAAATGTGTTCAATGATCTTTTGGTTTAGCTTGTGAATTTTCTCTATGCTAAGAGGGAGTTTTATTCCTGTTTTTTTCACTTTGAAGCTGAGCCTAGAGGGGAATCCTGTGTTTTAAATCTTTTTATTTACCCTGTAAAGTTACCTTCCATCCTGATATTGCAGGTGTGATTCTTTTACTTTTTTAAAAAAATAAAGTTCTTCTTTTAAGAACCTAATTGATTTTCAGTGTCCTAAAAACCCAGGGGTTTGGTCTGTGCTCACGTTGTACCAATTGGTTAGGATATTATTCTCAAGCCTCCCCAGGAAAGGGGATGAAGGAGCTTGGGGGAATATTTTGGGGAAATTGGGACTCCAAGTGGCCCTTTTCCTGAATTCTGGTCTAAATCACTTGGTGGAGGCAGCAATACCGTCCAAGAACAAGAAAAGGATTTGTGCCTTGGGGAAGTTTTAACCTAAACTGGTAGAAATAAGCTTAGGGGGTCTTTCACGTGGGTCCCCACATCTGTGCCCCAGAGTTCAGAGTGGGGAGGGAACCCTGACAATGGCCCAGTGACACAAATCAAGCTGAGCAGATGGAAGGTCTGGAGCAAAGAGAAACCAACAGAATGACATACACCACACTGGTCTACACTACAAATAATATGTTGGTATAACTTCATTGATCTGGGGTATGGACCCCTGAAGCCAGGTCTACACCATAAACTTACATGGGTATAACCACGTTGTTCAGAGATGTGAAAAATCCACACACCTGAGAGACATAGTTATACTGATCTTAACCCAGGTGTAGACAGTGCTATGTTGATGAGAGGGCTTCTCCAGCTAACAAAGCTATGGCTTCTCACAGAGGTGGTTTAACTACTCTCCCTGTCAGTGTAGTAGTGTCTTCACTGAAGCGTCCAATCGGTAGAGCTTCACCGTTGTAGCATTTTAAGTGTAGACCTGCCCAGAGTAATGCAGGTGTACACTGCGGATGTACACTGTGCTATGTTGACAGGAAGGTTTCTCCCATTGACATACTTACCACCTCTCAGGGAGGTGGAGAACCTAGGCCCACAGGGATAGCGCTTGTACAAACAATGGTGCAGCTGCACTGCTGGAAGCATAGATAGGGCTGAGAATGAAAACCAATCTCTGCAATCCCCCTGAAAAGAGAAGTGAGCTGATTCTCTCTCACTGCCCTGAGCACGTGGAAGGGTTTAATTGTTCAAGGTTACTTTAGGACCCCAGAGACAGTTCATCTTAATCTAAAGCAGTAAGGAATTGACAAATGCAGGGGGTGATGCCAGGCCTGGGGAGGAAGGAAAGTTTTTGAGTTGGAACACAGGATTGGGAGTCACAACCTTGCGATTTCCCCCCCTTAACTCTGCCCCACACTGCGCGCAGTTGAGCTCCGGCAGGTCCCGCGCCCTCTGCTCTGGGGCAATAGCGCTCCCCCGCAGAGGGCCCTGAGGAGCTGCGCTGGTCAGCAAGGACAGGGAGGCAGCATATACCAGGAAGGCGTAGGCACGATGCCCTGGGTGCCGCTCCGAACTACAGATCCGCCGGGGCAACGCGGGCGCCCCCAGCTGCCAGCGACCCCACAGCCCCTACCCTGGCCACCCCGCCAGCGCTGCAGCCCCAACGCAAGGAGCGCTCGGGGCTTCCGACGAGCAAGCGCGCCTGCGCAGCAACTACCAGGCGCCTGCGCGTTGGCCGCGAGCGCGAGACCCCCCCGAGGAACAGCGCTGCTGGACCGTTGGGCTGCCGCGGCGTCGGCTGAGGGCGGCGCTGTCATTCCCGGCTCGGGGCCTGGAGCAGGCGCGGTGGGAGCTACTCGACGCCCCGTAAAGCGAGGGGAGAAGCGGCGGCCGCGGCTCCAGCCCGCCGCCTTCCAGCACCACATGGCGGCGGCGCTAGCAACACAAACGCCGCCGCCGGCCCCGCCCCCGGGGCGCTCACGGCTGCTCTAGGCCACGGGGAACAGCGACTCCCGGCCCGGAGGCTCCTCCTCCTCCCGCGGCGCCTTCGGAGTCCCCCCGAACGGGCGCTGCGCTCCCCGCCATGCCGCGCCCGGGCCGCTGCCCCTCGTCCTGGCTGCTGCCCGCGCTGCTCTTGCTCGGCGGCGGCGCCTCGCTGCCCCCGGGATGCAAACAGGACGGCCGCCCCAGGAGCCCCGGCAGGTCCCCGGCCGAGGGGAAGGTGGTCTGCAGCAGCCTGGAGCTCGCCCGAGTCCTGCCGCCCGACGCGCTGCCCAACAGGACGGTCACCCTGTAAGTACCGGGGGGGACGGGACGGGTCCCTCCGGGTAGGCGCACCCCGCTCCAGGCAGTTTTTGCCTGCGGGACGCGGGCCCGCCCCCGTCTGCAGGGCTGCGCTGGGACAGGGGGCTGCCCTGCCAAGTACCGCGTTAAGCGCCTGCCATCGGCCTTAGCGCAACGTGTGCGGGGAGAAGCGACCAAAGGCGAGTCTACTCCTGCCCAGCCATTGCCCCCAGCCCCACCGAGCATGTAGCTGATGGTGACTGCGGCCAGGAAAACACGCCCACTTGGGAGGTGGTGCAGAGGAGCACCTTTTGTTTTGGGATCCCTCCAGGCTCTTTATTATCTAGTTTTATTTCTAATATTTATGCTCTATGTTTAGTTTCCTGGCGCTGGTGGTGGCTCTTAAGGAAAAGAGAAACCTCGAGCTAATGTAGGTTGTGCATTTTACAAGAGTAGAGCATCTCTCTCGGGATGTATCATCATCTCAGGAATAAATCAAAAGGAAAACAGAGGCTAAGGTTACTCACCAGCTAGGAGGGAGTGTGGAGACAGTCTAGACTAGAGCAACTGGATGTGAACTAGCACTTAGGGGCTGGGCTGCAGTTGGGTGTCCCGCCCTCACAAATTTAAAGAGCCAGCTACTAACTAGACAAATATGCTGGGAAGACTTCCTGGAAAAAGGGTGAACCCACACTTGGGTACTTATTAATCCCCATTCCGGTAGTTCTAGTTGAGAACTTGTTTCTGTGGTGGAAGATGTGTGGAAAAGACTTCCTACTGTTTTCAGTGCTAGAGTTTAATGTCTGGAAAAAAAATCCTTTGTTTTGTCTTTTTTTCTAGAACAAGAATATGATATTTGATTTAGGTGTTAGTTTAAAGATTACTGCTAGTATCGAGTCATTGAACATTTTTTTTAAGTTGTAGTGTGCATGCTAAAGAAAACATGTTTAATACTATTAGTGTGTTTTCTTTTCATACTTGGCTTGATTTTTTAATTTAACCGAGACTTACAGCCAAAGAAAAAGCATAGCCTAAAAATGTCAGTTATTATATTTGAGATTGTTGGAGGAAAAAGCACTGAGTGCTAAGTATTTTATTCAACTTTGAACAAAAAACAAAATCAAAACTTGAAGGCCCACAACTTCAGATTTATCCTAAATATAAACAAGTCTGCTAGAAGTTTAACAAGTAGATGGCACTATATGCTTACATTTTTTAATAGTAGAAATTAAATGAAAATGAATGGCCTAATATTAAGCCAGTTTAAAAAAAAAAAAAGAGAGAACCATTTTTATCATTCTGATTTTCTTGAAGTCTTAGTTTGATATTGTATAAAATCCATCTACACCAGATACTGTTGTCTGGAAGCAATGAATCCGCAGCTGTTGTAGCTTGGATAGAATAACATGGTTTTGGAATTATTAGAATGTAAGGCCCAGCATATACTTACATATGCTCTATGCATGTGAACTAGTCCCACTGAAGTCAGGTGGACAACTCACATTTATAAGTGTCTGTAGCATTAGGGCGTAGATGGTTCTTGGGTTTGAAGTATAGCCCTTGGAGAATAGGGAAATGTTCTCATTCCAAGGCAAGTCAGATTTACTGTAGCAAAAGGGATGCAAGCATCATGTTGCATTATGTGAGTGAGCTCAAAATGGATGTGATATCAAGAAGTCCATGAAAATATAGTTGGAAATTGATATAGTTATATCTTCTGCTAGAACTTTGAAAAATCCACTCTCTGATAGCAAGTGGAAATCTTTCCTAGCAAACATGGAGTCCTAAGCCATCAGTTTCTGCAGAATTTAACTTTTAATTTAAAAAAATGAATGTAATGATATATTTTCCTCTGAGTGCAGACAGACCACTTAAGTACCAACACTCATAGCTTTGCCCAGTAGTAGCAGCATGAAACTAACAGGAATCTGGTCAGTTTCACCTCTGTTATTCAGAAGGACATGGACAGCAGTGATATTTTTAAGTATGCTGTCAATGTTACAGTGTTACTGCTTCTGGAAAGCTATCAGCAGCAGAGGCATGAACTACAACTATGGGAAAAGGGGGAAGGAAGGAAACAAACAAACAAAATGGGAGGATGGGGAGGTGTAAAGTATTGGAAACCACTAAGAAGCTCTGGGGTGGGAGGGAGAGAAGAAACAAAACAGTCCTTCTCCTTTTCAGCAGCTAGAGGCTACTGGAGCTACACGTTCATCTAGCACCTACTAACCAGAGACAGATGTGAAAAATAGTTCCGAAGCAGGATCCAGATACAGCACCATGGCAGAGATCCTCAGATCCATCTGCTTGCATTGAGAAGGGGTTGGGCTTCTCGCCAAGGTGCTACTCCAGGTCTTGAGGGTGAACATATTTCTTTCTTTCATATCTACCTCTGGCAAGTAGATGTCAGGTACATTTTCAAGTATGGTTTACTACTATCACAGTTTTAGGGCCTTAAGTAGTTCAGAAGACAGAAAAAGAAGAGAGCATGATAATGTCATCGTGGAACTGACAGACACTACGTACACACACATACAGTTGAGAAGAATTACTTGATTTATTTTGTCATGCAGAATTTCTTCATTAGTCAATGTATGTAAATAGAAAACTTTGTAAATTACTTTTGTTTTTAGTTGGATTGAGGTTTATAATTCCTGTTGAAAGTTGCTTTTTCTCTCTGATCATATTTTCCCTCTATTTCATGTATACGCTAGTCTTTGTAGATTGCATTTTTATCACATATCTTTAAATAGATACAGTGTAAGGAAAAAACTTGGCTTTCCATAGCTTGTCTATTTCTAAAATTAAGATAATATCTACTACACAAATATGTTGTGAGGACTAATGTATAACAGTGCTCTGAAGCTGGAAAAGATAAATATTTAAAAATCTGTGACTTGTTTTTGAATTCAACACATTTTCTATAAGACAGTTGCCACCATATTCTGTTATGGAATATACTTTTTGAAAGATTTAGAACCTTGTGTTGTCATTTATGACCCCCCATATTTTTTGAGAGGTCTGTTCCTTTATTGAGTTTACCAATAGTGTACATGAAGAACGTTATAGATAATAAAGGTACTGAAGGCTTCTGAAGTACATTGTTAAGCACCATGGATGCTGGAAATTGTGCCATAGAACTCTCACCTGCATCGTTATCAGGTTGGATTAGTAATTGCTTAGGATTTGAACATATTTTGCTGGCAAGTAGCATATTTTAAAGCTAACATATCACTTAATAGTTCATCGTCTGGATTGATAGGAGAAAACTTAATGGAAGGTTCCTCCTTGTGATTTGGGACAAAACTGCTCATTGATTCTTTGTACTGAAAAAATCCAACAGGAATCTAGATGAAAGAGAAACTTTGTTGTATTATTCTGTAAACTTTAATTCTACTTATGAGAGACTTACAAAAGGGAGGAGGAAGGTTTGTGTCCTTTTTCACTTCTTTATTACGTATAGGCTTGTCAGAAATCAGTTTTTATTTTTTTATTATTTTGATGGATAATATAAATGTTTAAAATATACTTTTATTTGTATCAATTTAAATTTTCACAGTAGCAGGAAATTATGGGAGTGTTAATGACCACATCAAATAAGTTTTCAAGGAACCTTTTTTTACTTTGCCTATCTGTAAATTTTTATTATTGATGGAATATTTTTCATCAGATTGGGTGCATATGATGAAACTGGTGTTCACCAACGTTTACTGATAAAATCTAACACTTCCAAGCCTAAGCATGTTTAATATAAGACCCAAAAAGGCCTTTACATTTTTTTATTAGAAATTCAAGTCTAGTCTGTCAAGTCTTCCAGGAAAAGCAGGATTATGACAGGGAACCTAGTAGGATTATGACATCAGATGCACCAAGCCAGTGAGAGAGGAAGCAATATTTTAAGAACATAGAATTTGCCAGAATGGTCTCGATCAGTGGTCCATCTAGTTCAGTATTCTGTTTTAGCCACTATCAGAGGAAAGTACTCAAGTAGAGAGTTATGGAGTGACCTACCCACAAAGAAAGTTTCTTCCCAACCCCACTAGTTAGGAGCTGGTTTATGTCTTGAAGCATGTGGATTTATCTCTTCCAGACCCTTGATTTATTAATTTTGCTTGTTTTTTTTAAATCTTTGCTATTCTGTCTCTGTTCTTATCTGTATAGCCAATCCTTCTTTGAATCATGGTAAGCTCTTTGCCTCCATGATGTATGGCATTCCACAGGCTAACCGTGTGTTAAACTTGCTGCTTTTCAGTTTCACTGAATTTTCCCTTACTCCTGTTATGAGAAAGATCAAATATTTATAGTAATTCTACCTTCTCTATACGATTCATTATATACCACATCCTTAAAAATCTTCAAGTTCTACAGCAAAACCAGAAAATATAACTTGACATTCCTGATATCTTCAAAATAAAATACAGCAGAAAAAAAATCTTTCTTTGTAGAAACATAAAGGCCAAAAATAAGAGAAAAGGTGGAGTGCACCCCATATATTTTTCTTTGTTATGGGTTGGGTAAGAACCATAAGATCAGCTGTTTTTGTTTTATTTGTTTCCCGCTCTCTTACATATGTTCAGAATTTACTGGGTTTATAATTCTTATCTTCAGTTATCATGCAACAGGACTAAGGCATCACGTCCAAATGGGCTTAGAATAAGAAGCATGTCAACTCAGCAAAACCTGTGAAAGTGTGTTTGCAGGTGTTGTATAATTTAACTTTGTCATAAAAAGCAATGGTAAATTAGAGTAAATAACCTCTTCCTTGCTGTTTTCAAGATTAACTTAAAGGGGGAAACAGTACATTTAAAAATAATAGTTACCTTTGAAATTTTATACTTGTTTTGAAGAGAAGTAAGATCACTAACAGATTAGAGAAGTTTTATTTCGTTCTTTCTTTTCAGTTTCTGTGCTTTGTGCATTTGAGAACTCTTTGTGTTTTTTTAGTAGTTTCACCGTTTTCTCTGTATAGTCAATTGCTTTTCCTTGCTGTTTGTGTTGGTCTTTCACATGACAAGAGAGGACGAAGGATTTTTTAAAAAAAATTAAAGGGTTTTAAAACCACAAAAACTGGCCTGGGGGCTTAAGGGCAGGTGTAGAGCCCCCTGGGGACCCGCAAGCAGGTTTCAGGGGGTCTGCCAAAACAAACCAGAGAGCAGGGGCGGCTGTTAGACTCACTTGGGCCCCGGGAAGAAAGCTGAAGCCCAAGCCCAGCCACTCAGGGTTGAAATCAAAGCCTGAGCAATTTAACTTAGCAGAGCCACCTGTGGTGTCAGGCCCCAAGCCCTTGCCCTGCTTGCTATCCCCGAATGCCAACCCTGGCTTTTAATCTACTGAATATGGAGAAAAACAGTTGTTGTGGCACAGGTGGGCCGGGGAATTTTTATAACATGTTGTGGGGGGGCTCAAAAAGAAAAAGGTTGAAAACCCCTGGATTAGGGGATTGCCAGAGAGATAAATGATTGAAAATTGGTCACTCTGATGTAGATGGGCTTCATTTTAACTAGATGAAAAAAGCTGCATAGTAGCTTTTATTTTACTCTAAACTCTTTTTACGGTAATGCTAAGTTGCTGTTTTGTTTTTTGTTTTTCTCAGGGATGGGGAAGGACTCACTAAGGGAGATCAAAAGCACTGAATGAAACCCTGACCTCATTGAAGTTAATGGCAAAACTTCCATTGACTTCAGTGCAGCCCATAGTGTGTAACTTGTCACAATTCAATTAATAAACATTTCTCTTGAAACCATTTACTATAGTTGACTTGGGTACAAGGCAGGCAAAAAATGGAGGGGAGAATGAAGGATGAAGTCCATTTATGGCTATTGATCAGGCTCTTTCATATTTCTTCCTTCTCCTTAGTTTGGTAGTAGCTGTTGCAGATGTTGGCAGGGTTGGCAAATTCATTCAACTAATCAGGGGCGCTGACATCCATTCTTTCTCCTGTGACAATTCCAAAGGGTAATAAACAATTGTACAGTCGTTCTTCATAATGTTTCAGGAATATTAATTTGAGTTTAATTTTTTAGTTGGAGTCTAGAAAGACAACTAAGTTTTTTTCCCCTGCTGATAATAGCTCATTTTAACTAATTAGCCTCTCACAGTTTGTATGGCAACTTCCAACTTCTCTGTATGTATATATGTAACTTCTTACTATATGTTCCATTCTGTGCATCCGACGAAGTGGGCTGTAGCCCATGAAGGCTTATGCTCTAATAAATTTGTTAGCCTCTAAGGTGCCACAAGTACTCCTGTTCTTTCTAACTGCCTGGCTAGATGTTTTAAACTGATGTCCTGTAAAACAAACCCGTTTTCTCTTTTTTTCAATTTTGCACTTCCCCCTTAAAAAGATAATCTGAAACAGAAAAAGTCCAGGAGAGAAGAAAGGGTATGTCTAGACTAGTTTATGGCCTTATTGTAACTTGAGTTGAGTGTCTGGATTAGCATTTACAAAGGTGCTGGTTAACTTCAGTTGGTTACCGGTTAACTCAAATTACACAAATTGTAATCTAGATCAGTGGTTTTCAAACTTCTTTTTCCGGGGACCCAGTTGAAGAAAATTGTTGATTCCTGCGACCCAACGGAGCTGAGGTTGAGGGGTTTGGAGGGCAGGCGGGCAGAGGGTTGGGGTGAGGGCTGCAGGGTGGGGCTGGAAATGAGGGGTTCAGGTTGTGGGAGGGGGCTCAGGGCTGGGGCAAGGGGTGGAGTGCAGGAGGTGGTCAGGGCTCTGGGCTGGGGGTGCAGGCTCTGGGGTGGGGCCAGGGATAAGGGGTTTGGGGTACAGGAAGGGGTTCCAGGTTTGGGGAGGCTCTGGGCTGGCGCACGGGATTGGGGCCTGCGGGTTGGGGCACGGACTTACCTCCGGCGGCTTCCAGTCAGCGGTGCAGCCAGGGTGCAGAGGCAGGCTTCCCGCCTGTCCTGGTACTGCAGATCACGCTGCGCCCTGGAAGCGGCCAGCAACAGATCCGGCTCCTAGGCGGAGGTGCGCAAGCGGCTTTGCATGACTCTTGCCCACAGGCGCCTCCCCCTCCCCCCCCAGCTCCAATTCAATAGTTTCTGGCCAATGGGGGTGTGGAGCCGGTGCTCAGGGCGGGGGCAGTGCGCGGAGCCACTTGGCCCCCTGCCTAGAAGCTGGACCCGCTGCTGGCCGCTTCCAGGGCGCAGCACGGTGTCAGAAAAAGTAGGCACTAGCCTATCTTAGCTGGGCAGCACCGCCGACGGGACTTTTAATGTCCCGGTTGGCAGTGCTGACCGGAGGAAGGCAACCCAGTGCCTTACATGCCGCTACCCACGGTTTGAAAAACACTGATCTAGATATACCAGAGAGACCGCTTCTATTAAAAAACAAAAAGACAAATTGTATAGACTTGAGATGGAATTGTTTACACAGTCAAGGTATGATACAAATTGAGGCACTGATGGTTCACTGAGCTGATTTCATGGTTGGGCCTTAGTTTTGGTACAAAAGATGATAATCAGTAATGTTAGGGTCATATTGAAAACAGGCTTTAAATAAAATTTGCAGTTTTAAGTCCCATGCATATTGTAAAAATACGTATCTGCTGACAGAATTTCTCTTCATCAGCACTGAAGTAAATTCATAGCTGTTAGACTATGAGCTGTGGGGTTCTTTTACCTCATGTCAGCACTGGAACTTGAATTACATGACTGAACTTACTCCTTGGAACAGATGAATTGTTCAGGAGAATATTAAGATCTCTTCTGAAATAGGTAAACTCCTTTGAGATGCCCAGGGGCTTGAATGAATGTAGTTCACATTTGTCAACCCTCTCCCACCTGCCTCCAATCCTTTATTTATAAACTTGATGTATTTGATGCGGGTTGGCAAAATTGTGTATGAATTTATACATGGTACCTCGTCAATTTCCAAAGGGCAGTTAAATGTCTTTGATTTTTTTTTCAGTTTTCTGTATTATGAAGACTTGTTGCACTATAGGTAATGTTGTTGACTTGCACGTAAATTAGAACTGAAGTCTTTGTATGTCTGTAAAATGTAGCCATTTCAATCTGTTTTTAGTGAAAATTTAAATTAAATTTATTTATATTGTTTGCATGTAAATATAAACAGAGGGCTACATTAAAAGAACAAGAACATTACACTTGTAAAGTCCACTAGTACTCAAAAGTTAAGAAATACCAGAATTAAGGTTCCCCATGCTTGACTTTGCACCCTTAACATTCTTTCAGTGAAGGATTTTTTTATGCAACTTCCTGAACTTTTATTAAGATAGGAAAAAATAAATTCCATCTCATCATTAGCACAGTTGGAACCTTTAAATCCACAGTATGGTGCTTGACTGCTTGAGCTAATAACTTGTAGCAGTAGTAGGCTGGTTTGTTCTCTATCGCTGTGATTACAGAGCAATGTAAGCCTAGGGTTAGTGGGACTTGCATCAACTGACCTGTGTCAGGGAACCCTGAGCTTTAGTGTCTATGGATATGTCTACACAGCCACTAAACACACACAGTTGACTTCCGTAGCAGCCACTTTGCAGCAGCTGCTCTGAAAAAAGTGTGAGGAACCAAGCTAACTCTCCCACATGAGTGCAATGGAACTCCGTAGTGGACTGTTTTGAGCACTATATCCCTATACTGAAAATTAGGTTCTTGAGGTCTTGGAGTTAAGACAGGTCACCGGGAGATGACATACCTTGGAAATATTTCTTTCACTCAGGATGTAACAGATGCTTATCTCCCTGTCTGGTAATTTGTGTACTGTGTATCATATGCCCCAAAATGTCTCCATATTTGTATAGGGAGGTAGGAGCGGAATGAAATCTGCACGAGAGGAAACAGACGGGGGAAGGGAGATGTCCTCCTCTATGAATAGAGACAAAGGATTGTTATGGTATATGCTGGGGTGCAAAGAAACACGTGGGATCCTTCACCAAGGAGGCAAACTGACAGTATGTTTGTCTCATGAAATGAAGATCACAGGCAACCTGGCTGTAAAGTGCTGCAAGGATTTTGGGTGATACTCTAGAAGACAAGAGAGTATTTTGTTAATTAAGTATAAGATCTAGAATGCGTGTTATGATTTTATTTTGTATGTAATTGTTTCAAATACTTGTACTTGTTGCTACTTGAATTTCTGTGCTTTGTTAAATAACAAAGCTTTGCTTCTCTTTCATTGTACTGTCTGTTCTCGCTGTGTAATTGCTTCCCTATAGTAATTCCCAATTTGTAGTACGCCGCCATTCCATACACTAAAATAAGCAATTAAATAGTTAAAGCCAACATTTTAAAAGTGTAACTAGATTTCATGCCCCACTAATAAAGGACAGAGAAGTTCACACCTCTCTTTTCAGGCTGTCTGCCCTTTGTTCACATTTGAAAGGTTATCTTTGCAGTCACAGGGGCTAGACTTTTTTAATATAATGAAAGCTTAGATTCTGTAAGATCTAAATTTGTCACATGGGCCACTCAAATGCATCAGATGGGCTAGATCAAATCTGCTGTTTTGTTTTCACTGCGCCAAAAAAGGTAGGGGTAGGGGCTGTGTGTGTGTGCTATTTTTACCACAGGATGACTGAAGTATATTAGCTATCCCATTGTAAAATCCTAATGGTATCAGACCACCTGTAGATTTTACTGTGAGCTAGTTAGGTAAGGTTGATGCTATATCCCCACCTGTGGTTGACTTCACCTAGCTAATTTCCATAAAAACTACAGTGCTTGTCTCTGATAGGACTTTACAGAGGGATAGCTAATGCACGTTAGTTATCCGGTGCTAAAAAAAGAACACTTTTTTTTTTTTGCTTGTTTCCCAAGTGAAGACATGACCTGAGTTAATCTTTTTCCAGTAGTTTAACATTTAAAGAGTATTGCAAACAATGAAAAAGAACTTTACTGTTGTTGTTTTTTTAATGTATTAGGTACTTACATGAAGGAAGCAGCGAAACTAGGTGTGGATTAAAAAGTTACAGTGCATATCAGTACTACTACTTCAAGGCATAAATAGGATTTTAGGCAACTGGCATCAGAGAGGAGCATTTTCTACCCTACCCATAAAATGGTATTTAACAGCAAACAGGGTGGTTTTTTGCATTTTTCTGAAAAAATGGGGATAGGGTCATTGCCGAAGACAAGATACTGAACTAGGTAGACCAGTGGTCTGTTTTTGGCACAGGAATTTTGTTTCATAAACAACTGAAGAAATAAATATATAACTTTAAACTTAAAATGAGCATAACACTATGTTTTACTGATTAAGGTATGCAAACATTAAGATCCTGCAAACCTTTACACACTTCAATATTCCTTAATCAGGATTTAATTTAGTTCCACTGAAGTCAAGGGTTCTACCTGGATGAGTGAGGATTTACAGGATCAGACTCTTAGTTTGTTATGAGGTGATTTAATAATATTAAACACAGAAAAGGCTTTTTCATATTGTACTTTGGTCGTCTGACTAAATAGTTTGATGTAATAGTCTCCTGAACTCCAAGCTCTAGTTTTAAGGGGTAACAAAAACAAAAAAATAAATTAGCTCGCGTATCTCCACTGTTCTAAGTTCACACATTGGTAGTATGTCTGTACTTTCCTTGTGGGCTTTTGAGATCATATAGTAAATTAATTCATTCTTCAGAGAGTGGTTTGAATAGTGTGTAGTAAATAAGGCATGGGGACACATACTGAACAGCGAGGAGAAAACAAAATATTGAATAGTTGCTCATTAAGTGTCAATCCTGTACACTGACTAAATCAGGCGGCCTGTGGAAAAAGATGTGATCATGTAATTAAAGATTATCATAATGCATGTACACAAGGGGATCTAATTTAAAGTTGCACAGAAAACCTTGATTCTGGTATTTCTTAACTTCTGAATACTTTACTTTGCAACATGAATGATGTTCTTTTAAGGTAGTTTTTTTGTATGTATTATTGATTTTGTTTAATTCAAGCTAAATCAGTATCAGCAGGGTTTTGGGCTGCTTAAATTTGTGTACATGAAGAGTTTGGACTTTTTTTGACTAGATGGATTTCAAAATCAATTCAGTTTATCTGCTGTAAACTTCCAGTATAGAAAAGGCCACTTCTCATTTTCCCCATTTGTAAAAAAGATAGGAAAAAAATACCGCCTACCTTTGGAGAGTTGTTGCAAAGATTCAGTAATAACAGCTCTTGTGGTGGTTTTCTTTCATATGAAAAAAGGTCCACGGTTAACCAAGTACTATACATGTTCTGCACAGTAACTAATTTACTCTTTTTTGCCTTTGACAGTAATTCATTACAAGACAAAATGCTAGGAGTCTGAAAATATTGGGTTTATATCCTTGTGTAAATCACAACTTTTCCAAAATAAGCTTTAGAAAGAGTATTTGTCTTTTTGTATGTTTACTGTTTTCAGCAGAAAACATTTTTCTTGGTTGTACAGATCAAATAGTGACTTTACTCTGATTTTTTTTTTTTTGCTGGTAGCAGACTTCCTAGCCCCCAGAGTATACCTTCCTGGCTTGAGTTGTTTTAGTGGATCATTCATTATTGAGCCCAATAACCTCAATTATTTGCATGTTTTTTAAACGAACGTATTCAGAAACTTTTTGCAGCAGTATTGAGGTGTTTATTTTTATGTAGGCTTTTAAGATACTTGTGTATCTCACTTGTACTATAAGAGTTATATTAGCAGAGTTGAAATTTAACTTTAAATTCCTATTTTTGATACTTAATTATTTAATTATATTATTAATTATATTAATTATTTAAAACATACTTGTATGGCTAAGATTAGTTGTACAGTATGAATAACTTTTTTTTTCTGGTGCCAGACATTTTATTGTAGTTTCCTAAAGCGAAAAATAGTTTAATTTTTATTGCTTTGTCATGAAAAAAATGATAGTTGTACCACTTTTATATTGCATTGTGGAAACGGCCTCTTCTACTCTTGCTAGTACTACCAAGTCAGCACAAGGATGGGAGAATGAGTTGGATTCTGTTCTTGCTAATTCTATTGAAAATTTATTGTTATCCAAGTTGTAATTGCAGGCCCAGTGGAGTTACCCAGTTATAAATGTGGGCAGATACTTTATTATTAGTGACAAGGCACATTAAAAAGAAAGAACAAAGCCTGGCTGAGTTTGCAATCCTGGTGCTTGTTTTTTGTTTTTTTTGTAAACTGAGTAAATGTGTTATGGAAATCCTTGACATCCACATACAATACAAAATGTTGATTTTTATAGTCACTTTTTAGAATAGAACTGTGCTTAAAAGAAGGAAAAATGAGATTTGGTACATAAAGAGAGCTGATGCCCACTTTACCAATAATATTTCTAAAAATAATTTTGTGAGTTAGCATATTTTAAACATTACTTTTATTCTAAAAACATTAATATTTTAAGTTAATAATTTAGCAGAATTATTGATCACAAATAGTTGTCCAAATGATACATTTTATTGTGCATTTATAGTTCTGAATTCTAAAAGCAAATATAACTTCCGTTTACTTTGAGCTGAAGTCTTTATGGTATTCTGTCATCTTATGCCACATCTCTAAATGCTTCAAATAATGTATGGACTGAATATATTAATACCAAGTTGTAAACTGCATTTTTTAAGATTACATTTTTAGGTCTGATGAAATGCCTTAGCTTTTTGATTGTACTAAAACCTTTATGGCTGAGCAACTAACAGACCGTGCAGAGAAAATACTAAATCAGATTGATTGTAATTCATTCGTCACACTCCAGAGAGACACTTATCCTGTAACAGGTATTCAGGTGCTTCTACATTTGGGCTCTTGTTTCATAGGTAATGTCAGCAAACAAAAGGATTTGTAATTTTTATTTAGTTTAATTCAAACTCTAGTAAGTAGTTTCATGGTGTCTTCTGCTCTATGTTGAGTGGCTCGTCTCTCTGGAAGAGAGACAAATTCATTCACTAAGGTTTGAGATGATAAAAAGTTACAAATGATGTACAAATGGTTTTTTCACCACTGAGCCAAATCATAATGTTTTTTTTGTTTTTGCTAGTCTTGACTTGAATATTTTTCCATTTGTTTACTTTTGATTAAAAACCTGTGTTTGGTTGGCTTTTTTTGTTGGTGCTTGTCTGTCTTCCAGCTGTGTTGGCTATTAACTCATCTGATTAAAGTTGATGAATTTTCCACTCCCAAACCCTTCATCGTCCTGATTTGTGCACATTCTAGTCACGACAGAATTAGAGTACCAGAGGGTACTTGCTCTGAATATTTTTGGATAGGCAAGATGAAACCCTGGGCCACCACTTTTGTAAATGCAATGAAAGGCTCTCAGTATGTACATTGGAACCTCTTGTAAACGTAATACTGCTTCATACATGGCATTTTGAGGACTTACTAAATTTAAGGTCCAAATTCAATAGTTTTCTGAAGTTGTTGTAAGTATTTGTTAGATGGACTGATTTTTTTTTATAATGTTGTTATAGCATGCCATCAGTATCTGTGACAGTTCTTACAGAAAACAAAGACAAGGTCTCTGCCTTAAGGAGCTTACTATCTATTTCAAACATATAAGATGAATATGAGGTCAAGGGGGAAGTTTTTTAAGTAGGTGCCCTACAGTCCGTGAAAGTCAGTGTATTATGTATCGACTTTCAATAAGAATAGAGCACCTACCTTTGGCTTTGTTCTTCATATGTCTACTGACTTTCTGAAAATACCAGTTTCAGAGCCTTGCTTTAGCATACAGGTTTTAGGAAAAACAACCTCTGCATGTGTGATTATTTTAGTCTGACATATAGGTAAGTGGCAATTATTTCTTATGGGGAATTATTTTTATATTGTGTTTTCAGATAAGACTATTTATACATGGGAGCTCAAAACATGAGTTGCATTCTATGCTCCACTTTGATAAAACCACACTCATGCATGTTAATTTTTTCCCCATAATTTGGCAACGTTGATACGGAGCATCAGAACATTCCTTGCTTTTTTCTCACCTAACAGTCATAGGTGGTAGCCAATTCCAATGTAAAGTTTTCCTCCTCAGCTTCATTTCAGCTGGTTTCCCAGCTAGGAACTTTGAAAACTAAACGTCAAGACGTTAATCTGCTCTGCAATAACTTGCTCACTTTGCTTGAGTGTCCTGTGTTCATAATAGCATGTTGGTCAAATATCCATACTAGTATTTCCAACTTGCTCAGTCACAGAAAAACGAGGCCAGAAGATTTTGTTCTCCCGTAAAACAAATTCTCTTGTTTATTTTTTGTAGTTTAGGTAGGCTTGGATCTTTCTGTGCTATTGTACAGTTAAAATCCCGAAGTGGGCTTGAACCTTGCTTCTGGCAGCACCAAAATTTAATCTCAAAGATCTGGATAAAAAACATGCTCAAGTGGTAGTTTTCTTACCCTTCCATGTCCCTAGAGTCATATACACATTTGCTGTTTGATATGCAAAAGCCAATTGGTGTTAGGTGCATCTCTCTTTGCTTCTGCACCTCAAATCCTCTCTCCCAGCTATTGGACTGATAACATTTCTTCACTCTGCTTCACCCTGCCAAACTGCAAGGCATGGGGTTTTCTGCTATTCTACCTTTCAGTCATCTTGGTTGTTGCAGTGTGATTGGGAGCACTTCGGTCACTCTCTGTTTCAGCTTTCTAGCTGCTGCAGTAGAAGTTTTATGCTACTTTACTCCGCCCCGAGCCTGCATTTTTGGATCCCCTTCTCAGTGAATAGGTCCAGATCTTGCCTCCAGTGTCAGTCAGATCTGTTCCAACCAACATCAAAGTGAAACTGATCTGATTTTTTTTTTTCCAGTTTTGCTACAAGCCCAGTGTTCTAAAGAGCAGCAGTGAAACTGGATAAGACTGGTCAGTTTTCACTCTGCTTCAGTTGGGATAGTTCTGAGAAGTACTGTTGAAGCTCTGCAGACTTTGGAAGATAGACCTGCATTACTTTACATTCTGTTCACCTTTGGAAAGTTAGCTTTGCAACCACAAGAGGTAGAAATTATTTAACTAAAGCTTAGATTCTTTTGAAGGATGAGATGGCACTCATCCGCTTGCTGTGGTTGAGTGGATTTTTCAATCTCTGTATTGGTGAGACTTCCAGTTTGGCCTGGCAGAAATATTTACTAACATTATTTAAGCTTGCTTTATGTCAAAATTTGTGGAAATAACTTAACTTTTGAAAGTAAATATTGTAGGTTAAAGATAAACATGTTTAAAATTAAACTAGGAAAAGAAAATATACATATCAGGCATAATCGTGATTCTCATAAATTACAAATACTCAAGAACTGCAAGAACTGTTTTGAAAACCATTTATTTGGAAAAACAAGAATTTTGTTGCAGAACTACATATTAAGTTAAAATGACTTCCTAACACTTGTAGTTCGATAGCTAATACTATGAGTGGCCTTTCACACTGACAAGCAAGATGTGTTTCTACCCATATAGGCATGCTGTAAATTATTACTTGTTAAGATATTTCTAAATCTATATTGAAAACATTATATAGCATATCAGATCTGTATATATTTAATATAAAATAAAATTGTTAATACAGATATAGAAAAGTGCCCTTTTTATTCTCAGTCTAAAATACCTTCATAAAATAAAATCTTTGCAGGTGCATGCAGTAATGTACTTTAAAAGGCACTTCCTTAACCGTCCTTCCCAATGTTAGTTTCAATGGCTTTCCCTACTGGGTGTAATCATAGAATAGAATATCAGGGTTGGAAGGGACCTCAGGAGGTCATCTAGTCCAACCCCCTGCTCAAAGCAGGACCACAATCCCCAATTTTTGCCCCAGATCCCTAAATGGCCCCCTCAAGGATTGAATTTACAACCCTGCGTTTAGCAGGCCAATGCTCAAACCACTGAGCTATTCCTCCCCCGCTGCAGTACGGTAACTCCTCACTTAAAGTCGTCCTGGTTAATATTGTTTCGTGGTTACATTGCTGATCAATTAGGAACATGCTCGTTTAAAGTTGTGCAATGATCCCTTATAATGCCGTTTGGCAGCCGCCTGCTTTGTCCACTGCTGGCAGGAAGAGCAGCCTGTTGCAGCTAGCTGGTGGGGGCTTGGAACCAGGGTGGACCGGCAGCCCCCCTATCAGCTCCCCGCTCCCGTAAATTCCCTGTGCAGCAGCCACCCAGCAGGCTATCAATTGCCACTGAAAATCAGCTATCGTGCCGCCTTCGGCACACGTGCCATAGGTTGCCTATCCCTGGCTTTAAACACTAAAACTCCTGCGGAAAATAATTCAGACAGAGAGCTTGTTTATTATTCCTTTTGAGGAAAGAGATTCTTGAATTGAAGGGAATGCTTTACGTAGAATATGTAAAATGTGTTTTCCCCATAGGGTAATAAAACACTTGTCCAATTTCAGATATTGAACAAATGTAAAAATATTAGTCTAAATTTCCTTCTGAAAAGTAAGCACAAGAGTTCATTGTCTAACATCTTATTGTCCTATAACATGGGTGGGGGATGGAGTAGAAATGTAACCATCTAGCAAATCTCTGTTTTGGTGTACGAGTAATAGTCGGCAATGGTGGGACCAGTCGTCCACCCTCCTTTATTTTTGTCAGTTGTGTATGGGTTGTGTGTATATGTATAAACACTTATTAACGTGATATCTAAGCCCTGACTGCATTTATATAGCCACATGAAAAATGTAGTTAGCTAACAATTAAGGTTGCGAGGTACTAGCCCAAGGAACATACATTACATTTCTCTTTTAAAAATGGAAATAACCCAGTAAAGTTTACTATATAGTTCTGACACCAGTTTGCGGGTGTGCGTTAAGATTGGAATTTTCTGTCTTAGCAATACTCAAATGACCGTATCTCTGTCCTATAGTGATACCCAGACAAACTAAGCTCTGTAACAACCTTATCCATCCACAAGAAACACTTTAGTCTCATCAGAGACCATAGACACTGAAGTGTCTTACTATTAATCATATATTTGTTGAGCAAATGCTCCCCCCATTTCATAGCCGTTCACAGGAAGACATATTTTATAAATTCTTAATCATACAGCCTACTATCAGAAGGGCTTAACATGTCCATGTTTACGATCTTTGATAGTGTGCTCTTCCCCAATACTTCATATTTCACTCTTCTCAACTTGTAAGTGCTTCACGTCAGAGTACCTAGCACTGGGGGAGCCCCCTGTTTCTTGGGGCTTATGGGTACTGTTATAATATATTTCATACTTGCTGTAAAGGTATTATACAATAAGTTTTTCTTTCTGTATCTTGATGAAAAGACAATCTTTTTAAAAGAAATAATTATTTTCATAGTACTTAGAACAAAGAATAAAATTCAGCAAATGTCGTTAGGTTTGTTCTTCTGACATCTTTTGTTTTTGATTCTGTATGCAGGATTCTGAGCAACAATAAAATATCAGAGTTGAAGAATGGTTCCTTTTCTGGATTAAGTTTTCTTGAAAGATTGTAAGTACTTATTTAAGAAAATAATTATTATTCACCACTAAATCTTTTGTTTTCATATTTTAAGTATCAAATAAATGTACAAAACAATATATCTCCTTTAAATAGGATCTTCTGTAGTGGGAAGTATGTAGCCATGTCTGCTTCAGCATAAGAATTATTTGATAACTGAGCGATCAATGTACTTAATAGTCTTTTTCTCTATGAAGGTTAAACTACAGTAACAGTTACTACAGAGGGAGTTTTGCAAAAGCCATTTTCTGAGATTTAGTTGGGGGAGGGGGAACAATAAGAAAGTACAAAAAATGATCTCTACAGTACCACAGCATGCACTTTATAGAGACTGACTACTAGCTATAATTTCATTCTGAGTGGTGCTGGGACAAACTCTCTGGGAAATTATTTAGGCCTGGTCTACAGTACACGGAAGTAGCCGAGTTACTTCGAAATACAAACTGATTCTGTCCACACAACCAAACCAGTTTTTTCGATTTAAAGGGCTCTTTAATCCGATTTCTGTACTCCACCTCGGCAAGTGCAGTAGCGCTAAGATCGAGATCGCAGTTCCGGGTTACAAGTACTGTGGATGGAATTCAACGTTATTGGCCTCCGGGAGCTATCCCAGAATGCTCCCTTGTGACCTCTCTGGACAACACTGTCAACCCCAATGCACTAGCCAGGTAGGCAGTAAAAGCCCTGGGAACTTTTGAATTTCATTTCCTGTTTGGTCACCATCAGCACAGTCCACCATCACAGGCGACCATGCAGTCCCAGATTCGCAGACGAGCTTCAGCATGGTCCGAATGGGAGGTACTGGATCTCATCGCATGTTGGGGAGACGAATCTGTTATGGCAGAACTACGTTCCAAAAAAACCACGCAAATACGTACACTGAAGTCTCCAGGGCAATGATGAAAAGAGGCTACTCCAGGGACACGGAGCAGTGTCGTACAAAAATTAAGCAGCTCAGGCAAGCGTACCAAAAATCCGGGGAGGCGAATGGGCACTCTGGGTCACAGCCTCGTACATGCCGATTCTGCCGTGAGCTGCATGCAATTATGGGGGGTGACGCCACGAGTTACCCCACCACTGTCCGTGGACACCTGCAAGGGGGAGTAGCACGGGGCTAGGAGGATGAGTTTTTGGAGGACGAAGAAGAGGAGGAGGACAGTGCACAGGTGGCAAGTGGGGAATCCGTTTTCCCCCCTAGCCAAGAACTATTCTTAACGCTGGAGCCAATAGCTTCCCCCCACTCGCATGGCATGCTGCCGGACCATGACCCCGGAGAAGGCATTTCTGGTGAGTGAGAGCTTGATGGGAGCCACGCGGTGCGGGGAGGGGCGGTAATCCAGCCGCGCTGGGGTGTTCACGTTTGGTTTAAAGGGTTCATCCCTGCTCAGAGCCTCATTGGAGCCACGCGGGGTAGGGGGAGGGTGTTGTGTGAAGTGATCATCCCAGAGAGCCCACAGGGCCTCCTTTTATATGGCAAACCCACCAGGCATTGCTTGCTATGGGAAAGGAGGCCCAGCAGTTTGAAAGCATTGAAATGAATGCGGAAGAAGCAGAACCCCGCATGCCCCTAGGGCTTACTATGGCTGTCTGCAAGCTGAATTCTGTTGCCCAGCCGCATGTGATCGCTTACTCACACCAAAGTGGCAGGCACTCCAGTAAAAGGCAAAATGTGACCTTGTACAGAAAGAACATGGGCTGTGTACTATGAATTGCCTGTTTCACTGAGAAACAGTGTCCCCTTTATTCTCTAACATGTATCTTTTAATATACTACCCTCACTTTTTCTTCTCCCCCAGGTGCAAATGTTTCAACGCGGCCCCTATCTACTCCATCCCAGAGGTTGGTCCAGATTAGAAGGCGGAAAAAACGAACTCAGGATGACATGTTTGTCAAGCTCATGCAGTCCTCCCGCACTGACAGGGCCCAGCTGAATGCGTGGAGGCCAACAATTGCAGAGTCGCATAAAGCGTTACATGAATACGAAGAGAGGAGGGATGTGTGCACGATAAGAGCAGGCAGGATGCTATGGTCAAGCTCATGGGGAGCAAACTCACATGCTCTGCTCTATGGTGGACATAATGCGGGAAAGGCAGCAAGACCACAGACTGCCGCTGAAGCCCTTGTATAACTGCCCTCCCTCCTCCCCAAGTTCCATAGCCTCCTCACCCAGATGCCCAAGAACATGGAGGGGTGGGGAGGCTACGGGGACCCACACAGTCAACCCCAGAGGATTGCACAAGCAGCTGGCATATCCGAAATTTTGGTTTGGTTTGGTTTCTGGACTTGTCCTTCCCTCCTCCTCCACCCCAATACCCAATAACCTCCTCCTCTAACCCAATGCCCCCCGTCTAGCTTCTGATTTTTCTCAATGTTTCGTGCAACAAACAAAGAATGTATTTTAAACAATTTTGACTTTATTTCCTTTCATATGTATCGGGGGTGGGTAACTTTAAGAGAAACAAACACAACTGTCACACCATACCCTGGCCAGTCATGAAACTGGCTTTCAAAGCTTCTCTGATGTGCAGCGCACCCTGCTGTGCTCTCCTAATCTCCCTGTTGTCTGGCTGTGCGAAACTGGCCACCAGGCGAGTTGCCTCAACCTCCCACCCCATCATAAATGTCTCCCCCTTACTCTCCCAGATATTGTGGAGCACACAGCAAGCAGTAATAACAATGCAAATATTAGTTTCGCTGAGGTCTAACAGTCAGTAAACTGCGCCAGTGTGCTTTTAAATGTCCAAAATGCACATTCTACCACCATTTTGCACTTGCTCAGCCTATAGTTGAACAACTCCTGACTACTGTCCAGGGTGCCTGTGTATGGCTTCATGAGCCATGGCATTAAGGGGTAGGCTTGGTCCCTGAGTATAACTATAGGCATTTCAACATCCCCAACAGTAATTTTCTGATCTGGGAAGTAAGTCCCTTCCTGCAGCTGTTCAAACAGACCAGAGTTCCTGAAGATGCGAGCATCATGCACTTTTCCCATGTTGGTGAAATGTCCCTTGTGATACACCAGTGCTTGCAGCACCATGGAAAAGTACCCCTTGCGGTTTATGTACTGGCCGCCCCTGTGTTCCAGGACCAAGATAGGGATGTGCGTTCGTCTATCGCCCTGCCGCAGTTAGGACACCCCAGCGCATTAAAGCCATCCACAATGATCTGCACATTTCCCAAAGTCACTACCCTTGATAGCAGCTGGTCAATGATTGTGTTGGCTGCGTGTAGTACAGCTGCCCCCATAGTAGATTTGCCCACTCCAAACTGATTCCTGACTGACTGGTAGCTGTTGGGCGTTGCAAGCTTCCACAGGGCTATGGCCACTCACTTCTCAACTGTGAGGGCTGCTCTCATTTTGGTGTCTTTGCACTTCAGGGTAGGGGAAAGCAAGTCACAAACTTCCATGAAAGTGGCTCTACGCATACGAAAGTTTTGCAGCCACTGGGAATCGTCCCATACCTGCAACACTATGCGGTCCCAAGTCTGTGCTTGTTTCCCGGGCCCAGAATCGGCATTCCACAGCATGAACCTGGCCCAACACCACCATGATCTCGCAATCACCACTTGCCGTACTTCTAGGAACGTCTGTGCCCATGTCCTCATCCGTATAGTAATCGCGCTGTCGTCGCTTCCTCGTCCGGTTTTGCAGGTACTGCACATATGGCTGGATAATGCACAAGGTATTTACAACGGTCAAAACTGCAGCGGAGATCTGAGAGGGCTCCATGGCTATGGCGCCTGCACGGGTAATCCTGGAAAAGGGGCGTGAAACGTAGGAGAGTAGAGTGGCAGCGGTACTGTTTGGTTTACGATAGCCGAAAAAAGGTGGGAAATGGTTGTCTTCTGTAGCTTTCACGGAGGCAGGAGCCTAGGATGGACAACACGGAGAAGCTCGGTAGCGCGGCAAGAGCAGGAGACAGAGTTGGCGGCGGAAGCTGTGCTGCTCGGTTCACGATGGCTGAGCAGAGTTGACAGCGGAAGCGTTCGATGAGGAAGAGAAGGAGTAGATACTAGAGATTACATAGGAAGACGAGAGGAAATGTGAGGTGGATTCATAGTAGCAGGAGAGCAGCGGTGCACAGTCTGCTGAAATCAGTATGGCACCTGCACACCAAAAAGGTGTGAAATGATTGTCTACCGTAGCTTTCACGAAGGGAGGAGCGACTGACGAGAGACACCTAGAAACACCCACAAGAATGTTTTTGCCCCGTCATACACTGGGAACTTAACCCAGAATTCCAATGGGCGGCGGGGACTGTGGGAACTGTGGGATAGCTACCCACGGTGTGCCGCTCTGAAATTTGATGCTAGCCTCGGTACTGTGGACGCATTCCACCGAATTCACACGTTTTAGTGGGGACACAGAAGACAGAATGTATAAAATCACTTCCGAAAATTCGAATAGAATAATTTTGAAATAATTTTGTGCTGAAGACGTAACCTTAGATTACAGTGATGTGATTGCCTTACCGTTCCACTTGCTGGCAGTCCTCATCTGAAAGGGCAAAAAGGCAAGTGTGGCTAAGGGCAGGCTAAGAATAATGTGTGAATGTACTTTTTTGGGCACTTCAGAACATAAAAGGGGAGGAGAAATCAAGTTCTTTTTGAAGGGGAGTGTACGCTTCTCTTCAGCTTGAAATTTTCCTCTCCCCTATAGGTTTAGTAGCAGCATGTACTTTGTGAGTGTTCATTGCCTTACAAATTCCATATATGTCAACTTCATGGAAAGAAAATCAGGATGTAGCACCCAAAGTGGTTGTCCTCTTTCTTCCTCCTCCCGCTGTCCTTTGGGTCCCCTCTTCTCCGATTCCCATTGCCTTTCTTCCTTCTAGATCAGTGGTGGGCAACCTGCAGCCCACCAGGGTAATCCACTGGCAGGCCACAAGACAGTTTGTTTAGATTGACCGTACTCAGGCACAGCTGCCTGCAGCTCCCAGTGGCCACGGTTTGCCATTCCCAGCCAACAGGAGCTGTGGGAAGCGGCACGGGCCACATGAACGTGCTGACCACCACTTCCCACAGCTCCCATTGACTGGGAACGGCGAACTGCGGCCGCTGGGAACTGTGGCCAGCCGTTCCTGTGGATGGTCAATGTAAACGAACTGTCTCGTGGCCCGCCAGTGGATTACCCTGACGGGCCCCAGGTTGCCCACCACTGATCTAGATGTTGCTGTGTCACCTACCGGTTAAGAGGAAGCACTTCAGCTCCTGTTTCAGGACAGTGTTTCCTTTTTCTTTTATGGATGATGCTGATGATGAATTCAACACAGAAAGTGTAGTTGGTGGATGTTCCGGGTTGGCTGAACATTTTATGATGAAGAGCAATGGAAGAAATGTTGGAAGTGTATGGATCTCTAAGCTGTGCTGACTGATTAGGAAAGTAGCCGGTCTCACCTCCTTATCCTAGCATCAAAGTTATTTTAGTTTCAAGTCAACTTTAAAATATCCAGTTCATCCTCCAAACTTTAAAAATACAGACAATGAAAATATTAGTGAGTGAGCAGATGGAAGATTAAACTTGTGGTATCGCTCACAGCAAGCACATGTGTTTAACATTCTTTATAGCTTGCTAGTTGATGAGATATGAGTAAGCATGCCCAGAAACCAAGAATTGTGGGAAGCGTAGTTTATCAAAAATATTCTATGGAGTTGCCTAGAGCCTTGTGTAAGCTAGAGAAATCTTTCAAAAGAAAAAAAAATTCCAGCCATGCTAACTCTGGTTCAGCTCACAAAAAGAAAAGGAGGACTTGTGGCACCTTAGAGACTAACAAATTTATTTGAGTCACAGACAATGCTGCAAATTTATCTAAGATGAGAAGAAATTGAGAAGAGAGTGAAGAGAATCCCAAGGTAACAACATACGGGTGCTTAATTAAGTGCTTAAGTGACTTCCACAAGTTCACTGGTGTGACTTTCTTTAAATCATCATCAGTAAACATATATTTCTTGAATGGTTCACCCTTAGCTCTGGAGTTTATTATAGTTGGCATTATGGAGGCATGATTGCTGAATGTCCATGTCATAGCCAACTCCTCTTCTTCAGCAGTTAAGGTTTGACCCTGGTACCGAGTATTGAGAATATTTGCAAGAAAATGAGCTTAGTGCTTGTCCCATTTGTTTTTTTAATGCTTGTAATTTAACTCCGTCACTGCATATTTCTCTTTTTAGGAGCTCACTGAGTTCCTTCCAAATTTCAAGAGCATCCGCAATAAAATAGTTATTTCCCTGCATTTTGTTGAAGGCTACAGATAGGCTTCAGGCTAGTCAGCATGTGTTCAACATTTCTCTTAAGCCCAATGTTGAGAACTTTGGCTGTGACAGTGCCATCTATTTTTTCACAATTTTGTTCGCAAACTGTCATCAGATTAGGCCAGTCCTTGATATAGTGCTCAAAACAGTCCACTACTGAGGTCCATCACACTCATGTGGGAGAGTTAGCTTGGTTCCTCCCACTTTTTTCAGAGCAGCTGCTGCAAATTTGTCGTTACAGGAAGTATTTTGCAATTTCAATATTAGCCTTTATTTCTGGAACACTGAAGTCTTTGGCTAGGAGGTGCATCAAATGAGCACTGCAACCGTATGTTGTTACCTTGGGATTCTCTTCACTCTCTTCTCAATTTCTTCTCATCTTAGATAAATTTGCAGCATTGTCTGTGACCAAGCTGTGTACTAGACATTTGGATTTTTTCACAGCTTATTATAGCTTTTACTGCTACTTCTTGTAAGTATTCTGTCATGTGTGCATTTCCTGGTGCATCAATTGTTTCTGTAAGGTTTATACCTGTGCTAGGGAGGCACATAATGTATGTACTCTACACAATGTCATAAGGAGTGTGCAGTGTAGACATACCCTCAGATTATTTGACTCTTGAGTTTGACCTGTTTCAGGGAGAATGCAGTATATCAATGGGTTAATAGTTAATATATCAGAACCCTGTTTATTTGATCTAACTGGGACTGGGGCCAGATCAGATCATCAAAAATCTGGATAAACTGGAGAATGGGAAAGTACAATGCTGCAGCACCATCTTGTGGCCACCAAAGAGATCTCCCACTTCTGGACCTTTGTGCGGTGGTTGTCTGGTTATCTGGCTTTCCGTGTTAATGGAGAGTCAAATAAACGGGGTTCTGCTGTATTTGTCTGTTGTTGATATGGTGACTCCTAAATAACCTCTCTGTTTCCAATATACTTATAGGCCACTTTAATATGTAGATGGCCTGCAATAGATGAACCATAAACAGAGACTAGCCTGGAGTGTGCTGGCAGACAACATGCTCTGAACTGGAATAGTTTTGACCATAAAATAACTTCTTGAAATCATATACTGTGACTGAAAGAGGCTTTTCTCTTCCTTTATCATGGTTTCTCTGAAGTGCATATCCACAGAAGTGTTCTATGTGATTCAGTCTGAACCTACCTTTCGATATTCTTGTTGTTTCTTGGATTAGATTTTTCAAGATACTTTGATTGCAATCTCACCCATGGAATAACTTGATTCACTAATGAATTTTGTCAGATGAAGTATAGGGGTAAGGAGTAGGAGACCGGAAAGCAAGTGACCTAAGTCACACTTGATTGCTTCAGGTACAAGGAGTTCAAGAAAGACTATACAGTGGTATTGTGAAAGGCCAAGGGAGCCATTTTGACTTTAGCATTGCTAAATCTCTCTCTGCAGAGCTGTCCAGGGTTGCGAGCTGACTAATCGTACCTGGCTGTTTGCCCAGGTGCTGTCTGCTTCAAAGACTTCTCCTCCTGTTCTGCTCTTTTCTGCTGACAAGGTCACTAGAGTCAGTGATGGCTTCAGTCACTGTTTTTAAATAACTAAATGACTTTGTTTTGCAAAATTCTAAAATTTTTTTGTCCATTAATTGTAGTGTATGCTAGAAATACTGAGGTTACTGTATCTGTATCTTAGGAAAAACTGAAGGCTGACCACTGTAAAGTCATTTCTTTTTATTTGACCCCCAGCTTTAGCCTCGCACGAGACAACCACTCTATTTCCTTCAAGCATGCAATAGTTTGTATTCAAGGAACTGCTGTTAGATACTGCCAGTCTTGCTAAGTAAAGTCTTCCCTCAAATTTTCCATTCCTGGACAAGGTTTCTTTGACCATGTTTATGCTACCACTCATGTCAGCAAAACTTATATTGCTTGGAGGAGTGAAAAAATCACGTCCCTGAGTGACATGACTTTTGCCCACATAACTGGCAGTGTGCACAGTGCTATGTCAACGGAAGAGTTCTCTCCCATCAGCATAGAGTGGCTACATAAAACGTCTCACAGCAGCACAGCTGCATCAATACAGCTGTGCCACTGTAAGTTCTCTAGTGTAGACATAGCTTTAAGTTGGTGGTGGACCAACTTCCACAGCACTTCATCTGCACCAGGTTCCCTGACTAATATCAGCACTTCACATCACTGTATGATTCAGTTTCTAGTGTGATTGTCATTTCCTATCTCAAGTCCATTCACAACAGACATAATTCCAATGGATGTCTATCAGTTCTTTGTAGGTTACATTTTAAATGCTTTTTCCTTTATAACATTGTTTCTTCTTTGAGTATTGACCCTATGGATGCTATATTGTAGGTGTGTCTGCGCCCCTGCACTGCAGATGTGAGAACTCTGGTAGCAGTCCATCCCACCCTTGCATGCGCTGCTCCTCACCTGCCAGGAGGAGCTGCCAGTGTGTGCAGGCAATCCTCCTCAGTTCCTTCTCAACCGCCCCTGGCTAGAGACTGAGCGAAAGATATCCGTTCACGGATCATTAACTCCCTTTAGATTTGCTAATTTTAGCTTCCCCTTAAGCCTTTTTCTTTTGTTACTTTGTTTACATTTTATTTGGCAGTGCCTTAAAAAAGAAAAGCAACTAAAACCGAAAAAGAAAGTATTTTCCTCCCGCCAACCTTGGAGGGTGGGGGGACGACAACCCCTTTGCTCAAGGGCATGCCTGGCTCCCCAGTGTTCAAAAAGTGCCTCAATTGCAAGGAATCTAACCCAGCAACTGACAGATACTCGCAGTGCATTCGGTGCTGGGGGAAAAGCACATTCTACAAATGTGGCTTACGCCAACAATTGAAGCCCAGGTCCAGGAAAGACAGAGAGTTAAGGGTCAAACTCCTGCCCATGCAGTCGGCCCTTCAACCTCCAGAATCATGGTGGGAACTCTCACTGCAACTTTTTACGTCTTAGGGAGGTGAGCTCAGAGAGATGAGCCACTCCCACAAGACCGCTAAGAGAAGGTCTGTGAGCCAAAAACAATCTCCCTCTTGTGACAGGGAGACCAGATAAGTTGATGGACCAAAGCTGAGGTACTGGCAATATTGCTTTATCATATGAACTGTTTTTAATAGATTGCTACAGGAGTGTTTGGATTTATTTCAAAATGTACTTAGATTAGTAAACAGTTTATATAAAGATAACTTCATCATGCTGGCTGAACTTTGTTCAAGAGAAATATTTATAAAGTGGTGATAAGTTGCCTTGTTTGTTGTTGCTAAGATTGTAAATGCATGTATCAACAGAATGGCTAATGGTGAAAAAAGCAACACCTTCCGACAAGGCTCTTTATCCTGAGAATGGTTCTAATGTGGTTTCTCCATTTGCTCGCCACTGTTATATCTTTATTTAGAACCTGCTCTTGAACCTGGAGGCAGTGACAGTTTCACCAACTGTGGGTACATTCAGTATCTTTCAAGAATGCTGAAGAGCTGCCAAAGATAACTTCTGTATTTCTCACTTTTCAAGAGCACAAAATTAACTTAGTACTGACAGCTAATTTATGAGTAATTTTTTTTAGTGAGACATAATTAACTGCTATGTTGATGCAGAAGAGGTTTTAAATTGTTTATTTTAAGACACTCATGTAGTTAAATCCAAAGTTAAGGTTTTGCTTTTTTTAAGTATATACCTAATCAACAGAATTCTAGTCAATATGCATGAATTTAAAAATCTGAAGGTGTTCTGATTTTTCAGGGGGATTTAAGCATTCCTCCGCAGTGTTTGCAGTCTAAACATTTTAGCATTGTAATTGCATCAGAATCACAAAGTAAAGCTGAGTATAAACTAAAGTTAGACTAGTCTGTTGCCTAAACTGTGTGTAATGCAAAACCAAGTAGCATAAATATGAAAAATAAGTGAAGTAGTTTTTTAAATTATTTAAGCTCTAGTAATTGTAGGTATTTTTAGTCTCTAAGTCAATCACATTTAAGCAAATATTTAAAGTTAAGCTTGTTCTTAAGTGGATACTTGAGGAAATGCTTAAATGCTTTCCTGAGTCTAAGCGTGAATGTTTTGTCTAGCTTCTGTGAAGGGTCTGGCAAGTGTTATGTTTATTTTTAAGGGCTTTTGGCACTTTCTTTGAGAAGATAGTTTTAAGTTTGGCACATTATTTATGGTTATTTATAAGTAAAACCAGCTCATTTTCTCTTCCAACCCCAAGTCCCATATCCACTGGCTTCCAGAATTTTTAAACTTAAGTTCTTGTTCCCTGCCACCATCGTGTATGGATAAGTTTTAAGTGATAAAACTCTAAACATCTACCTCTCTCTTTTCATATGGTTCTGTGGCAGTTGAGATCTGGTGAGGTTCTTGAACTAGCAGTTATTTTTCAAGTAGTATCCCTATGGGCACTCCACTTTAGGTGTGCTTGCGTCCCTGCATTTAGGATTGGAGATCTATAGTAGTAGTGCCTGTTGGGCTGCATATGCACTCCTCCCTATTTTGCACTGTGAGTGGCAGCTATAGAGCGCTGTGAAGTCCAACTGCCCTCTGTTCCTTCTCAACAGCCCTTAGTCCGGGACAGAATTTATAGCACAGCCCTTTATAGAAAAGTCTCTAATGCCTTTAGTAGTGTTAGTGTTTCTGTTACCTTAGAGACTAACCAATTTATTTGAGCATAAGCTTTCGTGAGCTACAGCTCACTTCATCGGATGCATACTGTGGAAAGTGTAGAAGATTTTTTTTATACACACAAAGCATGAAAAAATGGGTGTTTACCACTACAAAAGGTTTTCTCTCCCCCCACCCCACTCTCCTGCTGGTAATAGCTTATCTAAAGCGATCATACTCATTGTAAGGAGAGTGGTTTTACCTCCCTTGCTGCAATTTAAGATCATTGTTTCTTGTCCTATCCTCAGAGGTTAAGAACAACAATTTTTCTCCCTCCTCTGTGTACTTGAAAACTGTTATTATGTCCCCTCTCAGTCTTCTCTTTTCCAGACTAAACAATTTTTTCAGTCTTCCCTCATGGGTCATGTTTTCTAGATCTTTAATAATTTTTGTTGCTCTTCTCTGGACTTTCTCCAATTTGTCCACATCGTTCCTGAAATGTGGTGCCCAGAACTCCAGTTGAGGCCTAATAATGCAGAGTAGAGTAGAAGAATTACTTCTCCTGTCTTGCTTACAACGCTCCTGCTAATACATCCCAGGATGATGTTTGCTTTTTTTGCAACAGTGTTACACTGTTAACTCATATTTAGTTTATGGTCCACTATCATCCCCAGATTCTTTTCCGCAGTACTCCTTCCTAGGCAGTCATTTCCCATTTTGTATGTGTGCAACTGATTGTTCCTTCCTAAATGGAGTACTTTGCACTTGTCCTTATTGAATTTCATCCTGTTTACTTCAGACCATTTCTCCAGCTTGTCCAGATCATTTTTAATTTTAATCCTAGCCTCCAAAGCACTTGCAACCCCTCCCAGTTTGGTATCGCCCGCAAACTTTATAAGTGTACTCTCTATATGCCATTATCTAAATTATTGATGAAGATATTGAACCTAACCGGATCCAGAACTAATCCCTGCGAGACTCCACTCTTCATGCCCTGCCAGCATGACTGTGAACCACTGATAACTACTCTCCGGGAACTGTTTTCCAACCAGTTTTGCACCCACCTTATAGTAGCTCCATCTAGGTTGCATTTCCCTAGTTTGTTTATGAGAAGGTCATGCGAGACAGTATCAAAAGCTTTACCAAAGTGCAGATATACTACGTCAACCGCTTCCCCCATCCACAAAGCTTTTTACCCTGTCAAAGAAAGCTATCAGGTTGGTTTGATACGATTTGTTTTTGAGACTGGCTTCCTGGCTACACCTCTTAGGATTTCTGAAAGAAGTCCAGCTCACCTGGAAGAGCTTCCATTTGAAGGCTCCAAACTGTTTCCTGAGCAAACTGATGAATCCCTCCATTCATTAAAGGATTCAGGAGGGACATTACATCACTCAGCTTCTATACACCAACACTGAAGAGAAGACGGGGTAGGTACCAACCTATCCTGAGATCTCTACCTCCATCTTTCCTTCCATAATGACACTACAAAATGCAATGCAATGTGAACAACAGAGGCCTCCTCCCATGCGTAGACAGACCTCAACACAGTTGTCTGTGCCCCACCCACCTACCTCAAAACATGTTTTGAGAATGTGGTTGAAGCCTCGAGATGCCTCCCCTGGACCATGTGGTGCAATCATCAAAAATACTTCTTCAGTTTGGCAACCATTTGATCCCATTCCACCTAATGTGATGGAAGATCACCTCCAGCAAGTAGGTACTGGGAATCACCAGCAATGAGGTACTTGATTCCATTTCTCTCCCTCCCAGCTACCCACACCCTCTCCCGTCCCTCTTCAAGGATCCTTCTCATGAGCACCTTCTGCGAGGTGAAATAAATCACCTCCTACAATTGGGTGCTGTAGAACCAGTCCCATTCCAACATAGAGGGAAAGGATTTTATTCCAACTGCTTCATAATCCACAAGAAAAACAGTGGTTAGAGGCTGATCCTAGATTTGAGAAACCTCAACAAGTTTGTGAAACTATAACGGTTCAAGATGGTCATGTTATCAACAATAATCCCAGCACTGGAATAGCGGGGGCTGGTTCTCTGCCCTCGATCTCCAAGATGCGTATTTCCACATTACCATACACTCTTCTCATGGGAGATGCCTCAGATTTGTCTTGGGGTTGGAGCATTATCTTTACAAGGTATTACCCTTTCCACAGCACCCAAAGCTAGACGATTGTCTGATCAAAGCTCCTTCTCGAGCCGATGCACTTATAGCCATATGAAAGATGATGGACCTCTTTTCAAAATTAGGCCTCAAAATAAACACGCTAAAATCAACATAGACAATGGTACAACAACTGGAATTTATCGGAGCATTAGAGACCAAAGGCTTCCTACCAACCCACAGATTTGCCACGATAGTCTAATTACCCGCATTCGAATCAGTCCACAGGTCTTAGTCAGAATTTGTTTACAGTTGGTCCGTCATATGGTGGGCTGCATTCATGGTAAAACATGCCAGATTACATATATGCTGCCTCCAGGACTGGCACCAAACAGTTTGTGCCACACAGACACAGCCTCAACAAATCTCAGTCGATACCACTGAAAGTCAGGGACTTGTTAGACTGATGGAGAAAACCCCACGATGTCTGCACTGTTCCTGCAGCTATCACCATCCCTGATACAGACAGCCGACACTCCCTACTTAGCTGGGGAGCACACCTACAGAACCACACGGTACAGGGCAAGCAGTCCCCATCAGAGTCAACATGCAGTTCACAATGCATGCCTACGCTTCTACCAATACTCAAGAACAAAAACATAAGGATATCAACAGACGAGGGAGAGAAGTGTCAATCCCTGTGCACTGAAGTGCTAAAAATTGTGGAACTGGTGCATCCAGCATGGCATCAGTATCTTGGCCACATGCATACCGGGTCACCAAAACACACCAATGGACTCTTTTTAAGCAGGAAATTCTCACAAGATAATGAATGGAAGATAGATACAACAACCCTACTAGCAATCTTCAGCCGGTGGGAATTCCTGAACATAGATCTATTCGCCATACCAGAAAACACCAAATGCCCTCTATGAGCTTGGGTCACCAATCTCTGGGAGATGCCTTCCTTATCAAATGGAATGCACCTCTCCTCTATGCTTTTCCACCTTTTCCCTTACTATTCAAGGTGCTAGACAAGGTAAGGTAGAAGGAGCCAGAGTAATCCTAATAGCCTCAACATGGCCCCGAAAATGTGGTATCCTTACCTATTGAGCATGGTGGTTTGTCCACTGATAACCCTTCAACTGGCTCCACGCCTCCTCTCTTAGAATGCACACCGAATTCACCATCCGAATCTGGAGCGTCTCTGTCTGAAGGCATGGTTCTAGGCTCATGAGGTGACCTGTTCTGCAGAGGTAAAGGAGATCCTTTTAAATAGCAGATACTTCACCATGTGTTAGATTTACCATCACAAATGGAAAAGGTTCCAGGGTTGGTGTGACAACAAACATGTCTCAGCGCTGAGCTCTCTTTTACCGCTCATACTGGATTACATCCTAGAGCTCAAAAAGTCAGGACTATCCACAAGCTCCATTAGAGTACATCTTGCTGCCATTATAGCATTTAATCATAAGACTGATGATCATTTGGTATTTACCCATTTGATGATACAGAGATTCCTCAAGGGCCTTCAAAACCTATGCCCAGAAGTCTGAGATCCCATCCCACATTGGGATCTCATCCTAGTCTTATACTGCTTCACCAGCTCCCCGTTTGAATCCATGGCAACCTGTTACTACATACACGTATCCATGAAGACACCCTTTCTCATAGCCATCACATATGCTCGATTGGTAGGGGAAATACGGCTCTCATGGCGTACCCCCGTACACAGTTTTCTTCCAGAATAAGGTCATGTTATGATCACACCCAAAGTGGTGACCCAAAGTATTGTCATTGTTTTATCTGAACTAACATAGTCACCTTCAATCCTTCTTCCCCAAACCACATGGGGAAAAAAGCAAGAAGCCACATTGCACATCTTAGATGTTAGAAGGGAGCTTGCCTTTTATCTCGACAGAACTAAACTGTTCAGAAAATCATCATGATTATGCCTGTCTTTTACAGAAGGATCAAGAGGATCTGCCATATCTAAGCAAATGCTCTCAATATGGATTTCAGAATGCATTCGTCTTTGCTATGGGCAACATAACCTACAACCACTGCTAGGAGCTCAAACTCATTCTACTCAATTGCTTTCCACTTAGATAGCCTTCCTGAAAAGTGTGCCAGTTATGGACATTTGTAAAGCAGCTACCTGGATGTCAACGGACACATTCATACATCATTACGCATCACCCAGGACTTGGCATCAGATACTGTACTAGGACAGACTGTCCTATCCTCTTCAACAAATCCAACTCCGAAGCCCCAGCCTACTAACTAAGGGCACTGCTCTACAGTCACCTAAATTGGAGCACCCACAGGGAGACTACTAGAAGAAGGGAAGGTTATTTACCCTGTGTAGTAATTGAAGTTCTTCAAGATGTGTCCCCCTGTAGGTGTTCCACTACCAGCCCTCCTCCCCTGTGTTTAGGAGTTCAAACATGGACTCGGCGGTAGAGAAGAAACTGTGTGCGGGCGGTTGGACTGCTAAGCGCTGTATGCCCACTGCTCGCAAGGCGAGATGGGGAGGAGTGCAAGTATGGTTTAACAGGCACTGCTACTGAAGAGCTTCAATCCTAGACACAGACACAAGCACACCTAAAGTGGAGCACCTAGAGGGGAACACATCTCAAAGAACCTCAGTTACTGCACAGGGTGAGTAACCCTCACTTCCCGGGCTTAAACAAGAAAGGGCTGCAGGAAGTATCTTTGGAGTCCTTGATTCTGGAATTCACTTCCCCCACGATAGTCTGTAATAACCTGGATTAATAGACTGCCAGAGCATGTTGCCAAGATTTGTTTTCATAGGTTTTTCCATGAGAGAGAGTTTCAATTTATGTGGATACAGGACAGTGAAGAAAAGGTAATATGGTCCATATCTACAGTTTTAGTTATTTGTATTTTGTGCATTTGTGAATGTACCTAAAGCAATGTAGAGGTGGTTTTCAAATAAATAAGAAATAATCCAAAGAATAAATGTCTCCTGTTCTCCATGCTCAAGATATGGGTGATGGGAAGAGGGTGTGTAGTCTTCTCGTATCTGCCATAGCATCAGTAGCTAAGTCAGCAGCACCCTTGAGGGAAGCTGGCTGTATAGCCCTCCAGACACCTGGGTTATTGTCTCTTCCCACCATTGTTCAGAGAGAAGATGGACTCCAAGTCATTGCACTGGAAAAGATAGTTCAAATAAGTGAGATCAGAAGGAGCACTTCCATGAGACCTTAGATTCACAGCACCAAAGCTCTCCTTGCCTGAAAAGGTCCCCTCCGAATACCAGAAAATCCTTTGAGTGAAATTTACACTTGATGTAGGCATACATGTGTGACAGTAGAGACTTTATCCCCTTGTTTGAGTGATGTGCACCTTTATCTGGTGGCAGAATATTCACCAGTGTAGTAGATTCAGGAGATACTTCTATTCTCCCCCTCCCCACCTTTACCTTTACCTGGGGATTTTAGATTTCCCCCTCTCCCCAGGTTTATAATTTTTTTGGATTGCAGCAGCTGTTTGGTGGCCCTCATGTGATGAGCAAACATTTAGAAATAAATGCATCAAATCCATGACTAATCAAAATAAATACAGATATGTATTTAGACTTCAAGGATGAAATCCTGACACACACACACACACACCCAGAGTCAATGAGAGAACTCCGACTGATGTCAGTGTTGCCAGAATTTTACTCCAGAGAAATAACATAAGAGACGTTTGAGATTAAATTGGTAAGCAACCAAGAGTTTGAATGAATAAGGAGTTGGGAACATGTTTTTAGAGTTCATCTGCTATGGTTGTTTGTTCTAAAACTATATAAATACTGGCCAGACAGATTATTTCTCTGTCTCAAATTAAGCTGTAACGTGTATCAAGATAAGAACCAAAAGTACAAATCAAACTTAGAGTTCATAAAATAATGTGGAGTCCGGTGGCACCTAAAAGACTAACAGATTTATTTGGACATAAGCTTTCGTGGGTAAAAAACCCACTTCTTCAGATACCTGGAGTGAAAATTACAGATGCAGGCATAAATATGCTGGCACATGAAGAGAAGGAAATGACCTTACAAGTGGAGAACCCGTATTGACAGTTCAATCAGGTTGGATGTGGTCCATGCCCAATAACTGCTGAGGTGTCTATACCAAGAGAGGGAAAGTTGCTTTTGTAGTGAGCCAGCCACTCTCAGTCCTTATTCAAGCTCAAATTAATGGTGTTAAACTGGCGAATGAATTTTAGTTCTGCAGTTTCTCTTTGAAGTCTGTTTCTGAAGTTTTTTTTGTTGAAGTATATCTATTTTTAAGTCTGTTATAGAATGTCCAGGGAGATTGAAGTGTTCTCCTACTGGCTTTTGTATGTTACCATTCCTGATGTCTGATTTGTGTCCATTTATTCTTTTACGTAGAGACTGTCTGGTTTGGCCAATGTACATGGCCGAGGGGCATTGCTGGCACATGGCATATATCATATTAGTAGATGTGCAGGTGAATGAGTCCCGGATGATGTGTCTCATGTGGTTGGGTCCTCTGATGGTGTCGCTAGAGTAGATATGGAGACAGAGTAGGCAACGGGGTTTGTTACAGGGATTGGTTCCTGGGTTGGTGTTTCTGTGGCATGGTGTGTGGTTGCTGTTGAGTATTTGCTTCAGGTTGGCGGGCTGTCTACAAGCGAGGACTGGCCTGCCTCCCAAGGTCTGTGAGAGTGAGGGATTGTTTTCCAGGATAGGTTGTAAATAGTCAATGATGTGCTGGAGAGGTTTTAGCTGGGGCTGTACGTGATGGCCAGTGGTGTTCTGTTATTTTCCTTGTTGGGCCTGGCCTATAGTAGGTGACTTCTGGGTACCTGTCTCACTCTGTCAGTCTGTTTCCTCACTTCCCCAGGTGTATTGTAGTTTTAAAAATGCTTGATAAAGATCTTGTACGTGTTTGTCTCTGAGGGATTGGAGCAAATTCGGTTGTATCTTAGGGCTTGGCTGTAGACAATGGATCGTGTGATGTGTCCTGGATGGAAGCTGGAGGCATGTCGGTAAGTATGTCGGTCAGTAGGTTTCCGGTTTAGGGTGGTGTTTATGTGACCATCACTTATTTGCACTGTAGTGTCCAGGAAGTGGATCTCTTGTGTGGACTGGTCCAGGCTGAGGTTGATGGTGGGATGGAAATAATTGAAATCATGGTGGAATTCTTCAAGGGCTTCTTTTCCATGGGTCCATATGATGAAGATGTCATCAGTGTAGCGCAAGTAGAGCAGGGGAGCTAGGGGATGAGAGCTGAGGAAGCATTGTTCTAAGTCAGCCATAAAAATGTTGGCATACTGTGGGACCATGCAGGTACCCATAGCAGTGCCACTGACTTGAAGGTATAAGTTGTCCCCAAATCAGGACAAATCACATGATCCATTGTCTACAGCCATCCTACCTCCAGCTGGTATGCTGATCCAAGTCCCTGATCCTACACCATTGAAGTCAGTGGGAGCTTAAACATTGAATTCGGTGGGCACAGGATGTTGCCTCACTTTCTTTGCTCAACGGTTCATCAACACAGAGCAGTAAAACTCAGCAGAAAAGAAAAATCACATTACATACTGCTCAATGTAGTCTAATGAGCATGATGCAATATATTACATCTTTGACAGATTCCCACCCTTACAATATGGTAAGAGATACAGTTGATAGCATATTTAAATGAAAATAAGAAATGTTTATATCCCTTATTGTGGAAAATATCAAAGATAATGAGTAAAATTTGAAAAATGTTAGAAAAATAAGTATGTATTCTGTGCTTTCTGACAAGTCAGGAGGAGGCTCATTTGCAATTTAAAGGTGTTAAGTTCTATATATAAAAAGTCAGTTTCTCTGCCATAAATTTTAATATTTGACCTTTCTCTTTTACACATTTTTTTAACAGGGACCTAAAGAACAATCTTATTAATATTATAGATCCAGGTGCTTTTATGGGGCTTCCATCTCTAAAAAGACTGTAAGTATCTTATTTAGTTTTATGATTTTTTTCAGATTCAGATTAAGTTTGAGGGGTTGGCAGTTTAAAAGCAAACACAATCACCATCTCCTGTAATTGAGCACATTTAATGTAGAATTCATTGAAAGACCACACATGAAACTTCGTTGCCATTTTCAGAGCTGCTTTTCTGAGTGGAACCATGCTTTGGAGAGCTACGTTTGGCTTGCCAATCTTTCATAACCAGATTTATTGGATATTTTCTGTCAGTAATTGCGCTATCATTCTTCCTGTGTATTATGTCTTGAGCCACAAGTGGCTTCATATTCATCTAAAGCTTTGATGTCATCAGGAATAACCCTCTGAAGTACAGAGAACTACTTCACAGTGACTTCCTTTAAAAGGTCATAGAAGAATACCAAGTCCCTAGTTATTAATATCTTAGTGAAAGTTACAGTGCTGTTAATGCCACTTTATTAAGGTTGTGCCAACTCTCCTATTATACATATTTCTTGGATTTCGGTCTGGGCTATAAAAACTTGCTCCAGGCTGAAACTTGGAAAACAAGATCCCAGCATGAGAACCATCCGTTTTTATTCCTTTCTCTGAAAGATTTTCAAAAATCTGTGGGGCAGCTTTTAAGTTATAGAATTTTTAGCGATGTTTAGTATTAATATACTGTGGTGACCAATGCTCTAGAAATATCTTAGTAGCTCCTAATTAGCTCATGTTATAGGCACTATATAAATCAGTCAGTCAGATCTCAGCTCAGGAAAGTACTTAAGCATGTGCTTAAAATTTAAGCATTTTAAAAAAATTAAATGCTTAACTGGCTCATCTAACAGCTCGTTTCTTTGGTACCTCTAACCTGCTCATGTGCAATAGTGGGAGTAGACAGCATAATACTACAATGGCTCCAAATCATTCGTCTCTAACAGAACTCTGAGAATGGTGACTGGTAACTGCTCCTCTTCCCTAAAGGTCCTCACCCGTGGAGTGCTGTGAAAAGTTATAAAACTATCAACAGTATGCTGATGATTCAGTTGTATGTCTTGTTCTCCATTAATGCAACCACCACCACTAAGGGCTAGTCTACACTGACAATGTTAAAGTGCTGCTGTGGCAGTGCTTTAACGTGGCTTGTGTAGTTGCAGCAGAGCGCTGGGGGAGAGGTCTCCCAGCACTCCAGAAGAACCACCTCCACAAGGAACCAGTTAAGCATGGCTCCCAGCGCTGGTGCACTGTCCACACTGGTGCTTTACAGCGCTGAAACTTGCTGCGCTCAGGGGGGTGTTTTTTCACACCCTTAAGCAAGAAAGTTGCAGTGCTGTAAAGTGCCAGTGTAGACAAGGCCTGAGTTGTCCAAATACCGTGAAGACATCAGGTCCTGGAAGAAAAGCAGCTGGCTGAAATTCAGCTCAGGCAAGACTGAAATAATGCTGTCTGGAAGGGAGAAATGTTTGGAAGAGCTTGTTAGAAGTGGTGTGAAGCCTCTGGGTCCAGTTTGAGTCCTCATAAGGCTTGGATGTTCATGTAACATCTAAAAATACCATTTTTACCTCCATTGTGTGATGAGCGCCTTCCCACAGTGTTCTTCTCCAGATTGGATTAGTGGGAGATACTGTATTTGAAGCATAATGTGAAAACAATGCACGGGCTGCTGCTGATTGAAAACCTCTATGGTTTGGGCTGCTGTGAACTCATCAAGCCCATCAGCTGTTGCCAGTTTAAGACCTCAGTACTATCTTCAAAACAACAAATGGACCAAGCCACAGCTATATTAAATCTATTAACCACTGAGACGGTTGTGCCGCTCTGGGGAGGTGTGGATTGCAAAGACCATAATGAAGCACCTGAGAACTAGAGAGAGAGCATTTTTGCGGGGCTCTGACTACGGAATGAATATCCAGAGGAGTTCAGGCAAATCTAGAGATCATCTTTAGGAAATGATGTAAAACCTTCTTTTTTGGCAAAGTGTTTCCACCAATTAAAAAAGAATACCCACAGTACTAAAAGCTCATCTGCCTGCCCTGCTTCCTATGTAAAAATGCAAACAAATCAATCAACCAATCAAAAACGTAACCTTTTATACTCCAAAACAGGGAAGAGCCAGAGGATCCATGAGGTTCGTTAGGGACTTGATGTTGCTAATTGATTTTATATGGAAGCTGTTGTGATACTTCAGTGATGGGTGCCAGCATAAAACCTTATGATAGATAGATAACATGCTAAGAGCCAAAAGGCCTCTTCCAACTCCATAAAATTTGGAGGATCTTGAAAGAAACTGGTTGATAGTAAGTAATTTTTGAACTCCTCAAAACTGTAGTGATTGTAAAATGCATGTGCCTTCCTATGACTTTCGATGGTGAAAGTCCTGACATGGATTCTAGCAGTTTATCTGTCATTGGAAAAAAAAATCTGTTATGCCTAAAGGGAAATTAAATTGGGTAATCATCTTTTGAAGACTTAAAAAATAAGCAGTTGAGGGACCAAATCTGTGTTCCTTACATTAAGTAGTATTTACATGTACAAATATTCCAATGCAAATTTGGGCCTAGAGGGCTGAATTTTCTTTAGTGGGGCCATTTTGCAATTTGAATAATCTACACTAGAAACTTGCTGGTATAATAGTGTTGGTTACGGGTGTGATATTTTTGACATTTCTGTACTGGCAAAAACCTAAGTGTGGACAAAATTTTATTACACATAAAATTCCTTTTCACAATGTCACACATTTTGCTCTGGGATCTTGTATAAACTATACTGGCAAAAGCACCTTCTTATTGGTATAAGCTGTGTCTATGCTACGAGTGTATGCTGGTATAGTTATGACAGCAAGCCTTTCCTGTGCTGACCTTGCCTAAGTAACAAAAGCATTTTGAAAGAGTTCAGCACGTAGTCGAATAGGCCAACATCTTCTGTTTTCTGTTCATGAAGACTATGTTTAGCATGACCCATTATTCAGGTAAACCAGTTAAAGTACCTTTTTTGTAGTGTGTGTGTGTGTGTGTGTGTATATATATATATATATATATATATATATATATATTGTATGATGAAATGAAGCAATTAATATTTGTTTTGCTTTTTCTCCTTGTAGAGATTTAAGTAACAACAAAATAGGCTGCCTGAATGCAGATATATTTAGAGGACTCATAAATCTTGTTAGATTGTAAGTATAATTCTGTTGTACATGTTTGAGAGAGAATTTATAGTTTAATTCAACCTTTTTTTTATTTCAGTGGGACTACTAATGCTTAAAGTTGAGCACAAGCTTAAATGCTTCACTAGATCAAGGCCATAATGGTTACATGCGTTGCCTACAGTCGGCTAGTCAATGGGAGAATAAAGAATAGAACCAGTCCTGTGCCCTGTCTGCTGTTGCCTCCCCTAGTTTTGCATTCTTGGAAAATATAGGAAAGAAGAAAAAGGGGTACTTGTCTGTAATACATATTTTCCCTAGAAGACTATTTCAGCATTACATTATCTTTTAACTTTTGTCCTTTATGCCAGAGCATCAAGGTGACTATCCTCCTTGTAGAGAACTTGATGAGATGTCCTTTGGACACACAGAAGGTTTGGGGTTTTTTTAGTTGGCAAAAAAGGTTGTATTCCACAGACACAGAACACTCCCTTTGCCCCATGTGTTGCTTGGTGTCTCTGCAGCACTTCCAGATGAGCCACATAAGAGAAAATCTATGATGTGACCCCCCCCCCTTTTTTTTTTTTTTTTTTTTTTTTTGGGTAAATGGTATATCTAAGCAGGTTGTTTTCTTGCACTACCTTTCTGGTAACACTGATTATTTGCCAACTTTGAACTAAAATTTAAATATGCTTTTTTTTCTGGTGTATATTTCAACATAAGTGTCATTTTAAACAAAAATGAGATATTTGAGTTGAATAGTTTTATTCTCAAACTCATAATACTTTCAAATAAAAGAGAAGAATGTAAACATCTTTGGTGTTAGGGTTCTCTAGCTGGGCCATCAGGCTTACATTGTGATGTCTAATGTTTTAAAGACTGCTCCCATGTCCTCTTTTGATGACTGTATTTCATAAGTTACTTTTAAAAAATAAAAACACATTTTGAAAGAGGAAATTTGTGTTTAATTACATAACTTAGTGTCAAATATATTGCTTAAGTATAAAACAATTTAATTATTGCCATTTTATGTCCTAGAAATCTTTCAGGGAATTTGTTTTCTGCACTCACACAAGGAACCCTTGATCATCTTAACTCACTAAAGTCTTTGTAAGTATATATTAATTTTGGTTTTAATTTGTATGATCTTAGATAAGTTTTTCAGCGATTTTAAAAACCAGTTTAAAAGGGTAAACATGGTGAGCTTCAGTAGACATTTTTTTGAGTGCAAAGAAACTAAATTAAAGCAAACAATATTTTTGATTCTGACAGGTCTACACATTCAATGCTATCCCAATTAGACATTGGCAATTTAGATTTTGCTTTGTTTTTTAAACATATTATAACAGTATATTTCTGAGTAGGCTTGGATTGACATGGGTGCAGAATTTTGCACAAGAAAATGGTACAAGGGTTAGTCATAGTTTGAAGATGAAAAGTACTCTGGATGTAATTTTCAAAAGTACTCAATCTTTGTCTAACTCATCTCTGTTTTGAAGTCAGTAGGATCAGAGTTAGGCCATCACTGAGAACTTTTGAAAATCCCACCCTACAGATGCCAGTTATTATTTTGTATTAAATAAAGTTTTGGCCTTTTTTTGTCTTATTTTACAAACGAAGAAAGGTTTCAGAGTAGCAGCCGTGTTAGTCTGTATCCGCAAAAAGAACAGGAGTACCTATGGCACCTTAGAGACTAACAGATTTATTATTTATTATTTAAATTTGTTAGTCCTTAAGGTGCCACAGGTACTCCTGTTCTTTTTGCAAATGAAGAAAGGTACTCTCCAAAAGTTTACAGTTCTCCAAGAACAAAAAGTGTGACTGTTGGATATAAAAATTCGTGTCTCAATCTCATTCTGTTTTTCTCTTTGCTCCTTTAGCAGCCCTTAGTTCCTTTATTGTCATACTGTGTATGTAGAAAGTGGATGAATTACTTCATGACAACCTGACTGTTAAAAGTTTGTATATTCTATGACAGCTATGTAGGTTGGGCTGCCATATCAGGAGTCTTGCAGATTCTCTAGCTGCTGGCACTGGTCATAAAGTGAACTCTCTCCTTATTCCAAGGCAGATAATGCCTCCTCTCAAGTCTGATTATTATTCGTGGTTTATTTCTTGAGCTCTAATACTCTCAGCACTGTACTAATAAAAATGGTCCCTGTCCTGAAGAGCATGAGTCTGTTTAAGAACTTAATGAGCATGCTACAACATCCTGGATATCAATGTTAGTATTTAAAATGTGTCTTTAGGAATTCCTGTTAACAAAGACCAAAAAGCTTGTATCAGAACTCCCCAGTTAGGAATGTATATTGTTTCAGTGTTAAGTGTTTGTGCCTTGGCTTGCATAAATCTTTTGGGCACTGTTCGCTGTTGCTGTGAAATAATAAAATACACATGAAGTAGAGATTTTTAACAAAGATGAAAAACAAATCAGTTCAGACTGAGGGGCCCTTTTTTTTAGACAATATTTAGATATATAAATTATTGTTTCCTGACTATAGCAGACTTTTTAATGGGGATTTGGATGTCTTTGTACCAGGACGTGTTATATTATACATACAATGAGAGGATTTTATGAATCAATGAAAATCAGAAATGATGTGGAAAAGGCCTATTTTAATCATAGCGAAGTTACTGGGGGTTTCATTTAATGGGAAAAAAACACACACGGTTGCATTAGTGAGTGTAGTATAGCCTGTAATGAGAGAAACAGGCAACACATTGAGTGACCACTGCATAGAACTTGTTTTTAATCTGTATCTTAACCTTATACCATTATAGATTTTTTTTACTCTTGCTTCTCTACTAAATAAATAAATAAATAAACCTCAGTCAAGTAGATAGTATTATTCAAATAAACTGTTATTGTGCCCATGAATTTGCTCATGTAAGCACCAAAGTTACTGTACTCCTTCTGCCAAAGAAGTTATTACAAATTCTTTTTTGTCTTCAAGGTCCATAGATCCGTTAAACCTGGCTCTGGCTTTGGCTCAAGCAGTGTGCAACTACTTAGGCAGAACCAAACCCATCAGTCCCTGATAGGGGAGGGCATGGTCAGCTATATCTGACAGTTGTTCATTGCCTTCATAGCTTCAGACCTTCTGTGAGACCTTTTGTTTTTGAGTGTGTGTGTGTGTGTGTGTTACACACTTACATCCCCATGACCAGAAACACAGCTACAGAATGTAAATATATGGCCAAAATAATTAATTTATTTTATATATATATATATATATATATATATATATATATATATAAGTATTTTGGACATAAATTTGCATTCTGTAGCTGTTTCTGGTCCTGGGGATGTAAGTGTGTAGTTCTTTTCTACCAGTGCCCCCCCTCCTGATCTGCCCCCCCCCACCTTCACAGAGTGCAGCACGGAGAAGGGCAAGAAGAAGGGGAAAGCACAGACGTGTTGTTTTCCCTACCCCACTTGTGGAATGCCTGTGTGGGGATTACTGTCTCTTCTGTGAGTTAGGAGCCATGCACATCTCAGTGAAGCCAGCTCGGGCAGGGTCCTTCATGGAGTCCCTCTCTCAAGCCAGGAGTGCCATATCTAGACCCAGACCAGTAGAAGCACAGGACCTCAGGATAGCTCCAGAGTATTCCTTGCCCTTCTAGGGCAGGAGTGTGATTCCTCCAGCAGGGTTTTGAGTTACTGCCAGCCTCAATAGAGCACTGAGGTCAGAAGAGATCTGGTAAATCTCAGGATTTGGCTGACCCAGATCTGGCATAGTAATTTTTCTCCAGGGTTGGCCACCTCTGTGTAGATTCAGTAAAACTTCCCTCTCAGGAGATGCAGGAAAAGCATTCAATTCTGGGCATAAGAAAGATTGCTGCCCATCAGTTAGCAGATCCCCAGAGCTCTCCCAGCAGAATTGTCCCATTCACTCTCAGAATCTGATGGGCATTCATTCAGACAAACAAGAAAAGGAAAATGGGAAGGACATACAGGGACTAGTCTCCATGGTCATTGGACACCTTCCTTTTCCCAGGTCCTCATAGGAGGGGAAAAAAAAAAAAAAAAGCGCAACCCTAAAAAAGGCTGTGGTATGCCAGAAGGCTAAACTTGTGTGCAGGCACAGGAGTCCTTTCTCTTGTCTCTTCAGAGTCTCCTGATGCCAATTCTTTAGGGAGGAGCAGATTTAAGAGAAGGAAATACAAACCCAGATCCTGCTCAGTGTCCTCCTTAGTTTCAGAACTGGAACCACAGGAGGAAGAAAAGCAGGAAAACTCTTCTAGTTAAGAGTTTGAGCGCAGGCAGTATTGGCATGGATCCAATTCATGGCATGAAATCATCACATTTGGTGAACTACAGCACATATAAATGACTTTAGTTTAAATCACTGCTGAATAATAATCTAGAAACTGTTTTTTAAACACACAGTACAGTATAGTGCAATATTCTTAACTTTTGCTATTATTGACACTTTTTCACTTTCATAGTCTAGGCATATTTAATCCTGCCTCAGCATGAAGGGGAGGGGATTAGATGACTACGTGAGGTCCCTTCCAGTTCTACGTTTCTGTGATTCTCTAGGAAATTTGTAGTAAATTGTGATAGGCATTCTAAAACTAATAGGAGGGTAAACATAAAAAACTGAATATTACATTTATTATTGTGATTATCTGTCTTTTGCATGTTACAGAGAATTTCAGACTGATTATCTTCTATGTGACTGTAACATTTTGTGGCTGCATCAGTGGTTAAAGGAAAGAAATATAACAGTACGTGAAACTAAATGTGCTTACCCCAAGTCATTGCAAGCACAACTAGTAACATCAGTTAAGCAGGAGCTTCTAACATGTGGTAAGAATTCTAGATAAATGACGCTTAATAATTAATGCATACTGGGTTTATTTAGTGTGAGTAGCTAATCCTTTATTTTTTCTGCTTTCCTTCAATTTGGTATTTCTATGTAGTGTTTATAGTGATTCCTTCTACTAAGCTGGTCCACAGATTGACAGTAGTCTTCAGACTGCCTTGCTGCTTCTGGTATCAGAGGGAGAGTTGTTGTCTAGGCCCCTGATCTTACCCTTGGAGGAGCAATCCTCTCAAAAACAGCAGTTAAACTTGACTTCTTACATGAAAAATAGAGAACTGGTGGGTTTGTCCTTCATTTCTCAGGTTTTTCTGTCAGACTGCTTAGATCTGAGTTATGCAAAACCCTCCAAGTCTAAAGCCCTAATAGTTAAAAGGAGAAAGAGATTGTCCTATTCACCTCCCTCCCTCCTTATCTTTCTTGGAGACCAGTCAATCCATAAAAGACCCAAATAAGAAATTTGAGGTGTCGTGAAATGAAACAGTAAAATCCAAGAGAAGAGAATCAGAAGGAACCTGTTGATTTGCTGGGCCAGTTGTCTGGTTCAAAGCTAGATGCACAGAGAGTGAAACTCAGGAGAAACTTTCTTTAGCAGTTTTTTTCAAAGAATACTGAGGAGTTTGTTAGCATTCCAAGGTCTTCCCCAAGATGATCCTTAAAGAGGAAGAACAAGAAGAATCAAGTGGATGGGTCACTGAAACCCCTAGAAATATTGCCCATCAGGCTCAGAAAAGACCCTTGCATTCTCCTAACATAGCTATACAGGCCCACTCAAAGCTGACCAGCTAAGACACTTTAAAGGTTTTGGATTGTGTCTACACTAGATGTAAAGTCAAGTTTAAAAGACACATTTAGGTGGCATGTTTTCCAACACTACCTATTTTCCTAATCTAGATAGGTCCAGTGGTTCTGTGAGTCTTTAGAGGGCTACATAAGTCATGTTCTTTATGCTCTCTTTAAGTATTAAAATTGTGGTAAATCCCACCTGCTTTTGTACAGTTCACTATCCTAATTCAGGACTAACTTCTCTGAATGATACGTTGAGAACTGTGTACAAATGTGCTATTATGAGGATTACTTCTCATTCTGTTGTCAAAACTGGGAGTTATCAAGAATATTAAGCTCTCAGTATAAACAAAGTATACTACTTTCATATCAATCGGTGATTGTAAAGTTCATGCAGCTTGGGACTGGGAGTGTGGGTTTCTGTTTGTAGCTGTAAGAGTAGTTCACTCTGAGATCACGAGAAAATTGCCTAAATTTACCTATCTGTAAATCTTAAACATATTAACATATATCACTTGAAATTTTGAAGGTTGCTTAATATTTGTAAAAGAAATATATAAATGCACAGATTTGTTTTATTTGTATTGCTTTTTTTTTTTTGGAACTAGGTTGGCAAACAGCTTCTGTAATTCATTAAACTGACTGAATACAGTTTTTGAAAGATACAGTTAGCCCATTGGAGGTCAATTGAAGATGTGAGTCGTTATGAAATACAGTTTATTTAAATCCTTCCCAGCTCTTTTTTTTAAAAAAGCCAGCTAAGACAGAGATCTGATTATATCAAACTATATTCCAAAGAAAAAAAAAATTCTTATTTTGATGATTATTAAATTTAAGGGGTTTTTTTCAGAGTGGATCTATAAAGCATAGTATCTAACTATATTTTTAAATTTGAAGTTTTGTTGATTTTTTTTTTTTTTGGTCTCTTGGATTCTAGAACCTCCTCTTGAATTACCATCTTTCTACATGACTCCATCTCATCGTCAGGTTGTCTTTGAAGGAGACAGTCTGCCCTTCCAATGCATGGCTTCATATATTGATCAAGACATGCAAGTGTTGTGGTATCAGGATGGGAAGATTGTTGAAACTGATGAATCTCAGGGTATTTTTGTTGAAAAGAACATAATTCATAATTGCTCGTTGATTGCAAGGTAAATTCCTTGTGAAAAACATCTGCGTAGAGTGGTAGTCGAAACCCCCCCTCCCCGGTTCATATTGCTTAGTAAAGTGGTTGGTGGCAAATAGTCTCTTCTCAGTTCTTATTGATGTGAATATATAAACTGCAACAGTGAGGGTTTGGAAGAAATGACCCCTGTCAGACAGTATTACATAATGGCAATTCATAGTCATTATGACAGTGAATAATCATTGGGCCAGAGAGAGTGTGAATGATCCTATATAACCTGGTGGTTAGGGCACTCTTGTAAGAAGTAGGGCACTGAAGTTGAAGTCTCTGCTCCAATGACTATTTAATTATTTATACAAATTGGAACAGCTTCAACAGGAGAGATTGAGACCCACACCAGAAATCCCATATACTAGTGCCTATGGCACTCTCTTCTGTAGTAAGGGAAATGCAAGTTTGAAATCCCTTCTACGCTCATGGGACAGGGGGAATTGTACCTGGGTCTCCAACAACTCAGGTGAGTGCCCTAAACACTGGGCTTAATTTTTTTTCTTTGAGTTGCTGATGTATATTCCACTCAGATATGCGCATACCCAGGGCATCAAAGCCAGAGAACTCTGCCTAGGAGTATCCCTCAGAGCACGGCTCATGCTCTGTGCCTCCAGCCCCTTCCCCTGGCTATTTAAGGGCTGAGAGAATACCCATGGAACCATTTATTAACAATGGACAAGATAAGTTAGGAATGTAGAAATGAGGTAAATAGTAGGTTGACCGTGAACAATGTATGAACAGGGCATGCTACACAGGAATTGGTTCCTTCAAAGTAACCAAACCAATCCCAAAATGTCTGATGCAATATAATGTGTAGATGTATATAAAGGAAGAGGTTTTTTGTGTAACTTTTGGTGTTTAGTATGCCCACAACCCACCCCATATACTTGAGTCTGATCAACTAAGCATAGCTTTGCTGTATGCTAAATAAAGGAACCCGAGTGACAAAATCTGGAGTTGAATTCTATTTTTTGGATCCCAGAGAACTGGATGAAGTGTTCTGGATAAGCAGAGTGGAAAAGGTCTCAGAGGGACTCCTAGTAAACTTCCTGTGTTACATCAGCATATGGAGTAGCTCAGATCATGCCTCCACAGAGATTGTGGGCACATTGGATTAGGGCCTGAGCAACGTTGATAGCATTCCTCAGTGATATTTCAGTTTTGGACATTTGCAGGGCTGCTACCTGATCTCTCTCCGTACTTTTTACCAGTCACTATGCAATTTCTCTTGTGTCTAGGTCAGATGCAAAGTTTGAGAAGGCGGTCCTGCAGTCATTTTTAAGTAGACTTTGATTCCCAGCTCTTAGGAGTGCTGCTTGTGAGTCACCTGTGTGGAATATACTTCTGCAAACCCTTGAAGAAGAAAAGATGCTTACGTACTGTATTGTAACTGTTCTTCTTCAAGATGTGAGTGCAGATGTGTATTCCATGACCCACCTTCTATCTTCTGCATCAGAGTCTCTATTCTTGACATTCGGTACAAAGGAACTGGTGGGGGTGTGGGGGCAGGGTAGCTCTGCTCTTAAATAGTGAGCACTACCCCATAAGTAACATTAGGCAAAGTTCTCTGGCTTTGGTGCACTGAGTGAACACATATCTGAGTGGAAAACACATCTGCACCCCCATCTTGAGGAACAACAGTTATACAGGTAAGTAACAATCTTTTATGAGACTACCACCTCCCCGCCTCCTCAGTCAATTTGTTAGACCCAAAACAGATATTTTCAACTCACTAAAATGTTTTTGCAATTTTTCTATGCAGATTGACTCAAGCCAAAATTTTCATTTTGAATTTTTTAATGGCTTCCAACTAACTTAAAAATCGGTTTTGCCTGTCTGTAACTATAGCAAACAGATCTGCTTTTGTAGGGTGATGGATTACATGACCTACTAGATCTCTGCCACAGTTAATTACTAGTTCTTGGGCTCATGGATAGTTGGTTCCCAGTTTTTGTAAGGCCATTCACGGACATGTTACTGAGCTGCTTCTATGGTCTTTCTGAGCACTATTCATCTTTTAATAAATGCTTTTCATACATTTTGCTGAAGTTCAATAATTTTTTTTGTCTTAATAGCATCTTGACTATCTCAAATATTCAAGCTGGATCCACCGGCAACTGGGGTTGTCATGTGCAAACCAGACGTGGGAATAATACAAGAACTGTAGACATTGTGGTGTTAGAGAGCTCTGCACAGTATTGCCTTCCAGAGAGGGTTGTCAACAATAAAGGAGATTTCAGGTTGGTGACAGCAAATTTGTTTCATGAAGAAGTGTTGTCTGTTTAATTCTGCTTTTCAATTAGGAGGTTATGCTGAAAGGCACCTTACTGGTGTGTACTCTTGCATAAGATGTAATGAGTTCTCACATTTCTAATTATAGTAAATTAGAATATGGCTGAAAGAAATGCAAGCAGTGATATTGTGAAATATTGGTGCCTTTTAACCCATATTGCATGAATCCTTTAGAAAAGAAATTGACAGTAAAGTATGATATTCTAAATATGTAAATATAGCTGTTCTAATGAACAGAGTTTTTGAAGTGGCTTGTAACTTAAAGTTGGAACACGGGCTAATACAGGGTTTTTCTTCAATATTAGTATTCTACTTCCAAGTTTTTCATTGTCTCCCATATATGAAATCACTACAACAGTACTATGAAATATCTCGTCCTTTTAAATAGTACAATAATTGTAATGAGTGCCATCTCCTTTTTATAATGGTTGTACTGCCCGTGGCTGCTCTAGTTTTCCATTGTGTTGGTTATTGCAGTCTATCTTGTTTTTATTCTTCATTTATCTTTTCACCTGTTTTCCCTTTTCTGATCTTTTTGCTGCTGGTCACTCTAACACATTACTTCTGGAGGTGCCAGCTATCACAATTAGATTCCCTATATGTAAGGTAATTCTTTTTCTAACTTCTCTTTTGCACCTTACTGCAGTAGTTCCCAGTGAGAAACAAAATGTTGTTAGCATGTGTATCTTCTATTGGTGCTAGTTTTCTTACATTTATAGCCATTTTTCTTATGATTCATTTACTTGTGCTGGCTTAAAAGGTACTTCCTAGTATTTTTCTTTTGTAAACCCCTCTCCTATCATTCCACCCCCCATCCCTAAGTTGGAGCTCTTTGTAGCTCGTATCTAACTTCTTTATAGGCAATCAAAAACTGTGGTTCTCAAACTTATTTGATCATGTCCCCCTTCTTTGTGTCTGTGTTAATTTATGCTTCCACCACACAAGTATGTATACAGATGAAAAGAAAATAAATATTGCACTCTGCCAGTGCAATCCTTAAATATTAAAAACAGTAAAGCATTGACTCAAACAGAGCCATTCAGTTATACAGTTCTGTAAATTTTAAGTGAGATACTGCTTATTTGCATCACTCTGTTGTTACTAGTGTAATAGTGCTTTTTGGAGGAGAGCAATTCCATACTGGGTTGAATGCTTGAGACAGCTATCAATCCCCTTCTATCTTGTATTAAATGTGCACACCACATTGTAGCAAACTGATTAACGTATAGATGGCAATGATTTTGTATAATGCTATGCAAGCTTAACAGAAATCCATCAAAATGCTTGGCGCCATCTAGAGTCAAATGCACCATGCCGTCTGAGGACCTGATATGCCTGGAGGAATCTGCTTTGCTGGTTATTCGTTGCTGTGAGTAAAATGTGCACAGTAAGGTTTTTTTTGTTTTTCCTTCCCCCTCCCCCCACCCAATATATTCAGCATCCCTGAGGGCACACCTCCCAGTTAGAGAACCTCTGATCTAAAAGACCTTACATTTTTCACCAGGATTCATCACCGAATTTGATCCGCTGGTTGGATCATTAGCTTCCCCGGCTTGGGACTGGCTACTGACGGAGAGTGCGATGTGAACGCTAATAGAAATCAAACCACCAATACATAAGCATGAGGAAATACTTTTAGTTAGCCTCATTAATCCATTTTGGGATGAAATCTTGGATTCTGTTGAAGACAGTGGGAGTTTTGCCATGACTTCAGTGGAACCAGATTTCACCCATGATGTCTAATGTATCTGTGACTTTCTATCTTTTGGATTGATTTTAAATCTCAACCTTCCCTTTTTAAAATTAAATTATTTTGTAGTTGAAAGGCTTACTATAATACACTTGCACTCTGGTGATGCTGGAACTACCCCTGTGTAAGCTTGTAGAAAGGGTCTGTCAAGGTTCCTTCCCCACTCTGAACGCTAGGGTATAGATGTGGGGACCTGCATGAAAAACCTCCTAAGCTTATCTTTACCAGCTTAGGTCAAAACTTCCCCAAGGTACAAAATATTCCACCCTTTGTCCTTGGATTGGCCGCTACCACCACCAAATACTGGTTACTGGGGAAGAGCTGTTTGGAAACGTTTTTCCCCCCAAAATACTTCCCAAAACCTTTCACCCCACTTCCTGGACAAGGTTTGGTAAAAAGCCTCACCAATTTGCCTAGGTGACTACAGACCCAGACCCTTGGATCTTAAGAACAATGAACAATCCTCCCAACACTTGCACCCCCCCTTTCCTGGGGAATGTTGGATAAAAAGCCTCACCAATTTGCATAGGTGACCACAGACCCAAACCCTTGGATCTGAGAACAATGAAAAAGCCTTCAGTTTTCTTACAAGAAGACTTTTAATAGAAATAGAAGTAAATAGAAGTAAAGAAATCACCTCTGTAAAATCAGGATGGTAGATACCTTACAGGGTAATTAGATTCAAAACATAGAGAATCCCTCTAGGCAAAAACTTAAGTTACAGAAAAGATACACAGACAGAAATAGTTATTCTATTCAGCACAATTCTTTTCTCAGCCATTTAAAGAAATCATAATCTAACACGTACCTAGCTGGATTACTTACTAAAAGTTCTAAGACTCCATTCCTGGTCTATCCCCGGCAGAAACAGCATATAGACAGACACACAGACCCTTTGTTTCTCTCCCTCCTCCCAGCTTTTGAAAGTATCTTGTCTCCTCATTGGTCATTTTGGTCAGGTGCCAGCGAGGTTACCTTTAGCTTCTTAACCCTTTACAAGTGAGAGGAACTTTCCCCTGGCCAGGAGAGATTTCAAAGGGGTTTACCCTTCCCTTTATATTTATGACAGGGTCTTCTCAGGTTCTCCTTCAAGTGATGGTCCCTATTATATTCCATTGAGGCTTATGCACGTGCACCCAGAGCTGGAGCTTTTCAAAGTAGTAGTGTCTGATGTTCCACGCATGCACCCTTGCATTGCCTCATGGTTTCGCCCAAGGTGCTAAAGGGTGGGTTACACTGACCACGTCTTGAGTTCCTTCTCACCACCGCAAGATCAGAGCCGGAGTTTCTGCTTTTCTCTCATTGTTGGTGACGCACTTTCGAAACTTTCTAGGAAAACTATTTTTATTCTTGTACATAGTTAGGATTTTACTGATTTTGTAGTAATTTTAGTGTTCATAGTCATTTTTATAGAATTAAGGACTTTGTGATGCTGTTTCAGCAGTTTCCCGCCAACTCTCCTTGCCCCCCGTGTCTGGGGATGGGAGTGTTGCCGCAACAACTGCAGGATCAATCAGGTGGCCAGATTGGAGTTGTGGCCCTAATATTCGCCTTCAGAACCATCTCACTCAACCTGGAAGGAATCCACTGTCTCACTGCCCCGTCCTTCATCGAGCAGACGTCCAGAACCAGGGCTGGACAATACACCAGTCAGCCCGGCTCCTACAGTACCAGTGGATCTGGAGAGAGTCCCCTTGTTGTCCCCAGATGCAGCTGTGTCATCGATGCCCTCCTCTCCCCCAGATGACTACCGTCAATTTCAGGAGCTGCTCAGGAGAATAACTAATGCTCTTCAGATCCCATTGGAGGAGGTGCAGGACAGTCTACTCCCCCATCCACCAACCCATGGACACCGTTCTCACCATCCCACCAGAAGTCCTCTCCTTCCTCTGATGGTGGACAGTCCCGCTCCAAGTTTGATGCGGTCAGCCCTTCCTCCAGTCCTCATTGAGTGTGACAATCGTAACAGATGCATTGCTCGACAGCTGGGGAGCCCACATGGGAGATTGCATGTGTGACAAATTGCCGGCACTACTTTGAGGGGTCTCGCGCTTTCTCTTCTTGGGGAGGGTTCAGGACACCGTTTCTCGCCCCTGAACTACGGTATTAACTGCCCCACTAGTGTCCTAGAGGAGGGGAGTGGAGAAGGAGGGACTCGGGCCCGCCCTCTACTCCGGGTCCCAGCCCAGAGGCCCTAAGGATAGCGGTAAACCTCTTGAACTCGCAGTTCCTTCCCCTGGGCTACTTCCCTCTCCTGCCCTTCAGCTTGTGGGGCTTCCTGCCCTCCCTCTGCACAAACCAGGTGTCCCTTTACCTAGGGTCTTGGTCTTAGCCCACCGCAGCACTTCTCCAAACTCTCCTCTGCTTCCCTCCAGACTGCTCTCTGCTTCAACTCCTTCTCCTGTCTGATTGAAGCAGGCGGGTTTTATCAGGTGCTCTAATTGGCTTCAGGTGCTTTAATTAATCTATAGCAAACTTTCTTCCCTCTACAGGGAATAAGGGTCCCTTCTAACACTCTCCTGCTGCCCTCTGGCCATGCTGTATCACACATGCTACAAAGAACTTGGATCACTGGAGAAGGTAGGATGCATATCAAGATCCTGGAACTTTGGGCGGTATGCAAGGCATGCCATATATTTTACCATCCATCCATTCTTATCATGTTCTCGTCATGTCTGACAGCTACAATTTACTATGTAAATGAGCAAGAAGGCACAAGGTTCCCATGCTGTGCTTGGAAGCAGTGTGCCTCTGGAAATGGTGCATTGCCCACAGTAGCTTCTTGTTGGTGGCTGGCCTACCTACCAGGGACCCAGAACATGATTGCTGCTGATCTCCGCAGGAACTTTGCAATTGACCATGAATGTGAATTGTACGGCATGGTAATGGTGGACATTTTTGGTCAGTGGGAAGCTCCTGTTAGGGACCTCTTTGCATCTCACACCAACACCAAGTGCATTCAGTACTGCTCAAGGGGAGGACTCGATGCCCACTTGCAGAGCGACACCCTTGTTGTTGATTGGTTGGACCGGATCAACTATGCTTTCCCTCCCCTACCACTTTTACCAGGCGTGCTTCACAAACTCTAGGAGAGGGCAGTGGTTATCCTGATCACTCCATTCTAGCCTCACCAGTTCTGGTTTCCTCTGCATGTCGAAACATCTTCCAGTCCCGACATTTCTGGAACTGCTCACACAACACAATGGTAGACTCAGACACACAGCTCCACGGACACTTTATCTGACAGCTTGGTTTTTGGATGGACACTTGTGCTAGCACGAGAATGTTCATCGGTAGTACAAGATGTCCTCTTCAGTAGCAGGAAGGACTCCACGAGATGATCCTACCAAGCTAAATGGGTGCATTTCACAGAACAGTCTTGCCCTCAAAGCTGTTCGCATCCTGATGCTCTTAAACTATTTCCTGTATCTGAAGGCCTTGGGACTCGCTGTCAGCATCAGGGTTCATGCAGTGGCTTTTAGCATTTTCCATCCTCTGGTGGAGGGACATTCAGTTTTTACCCACCTTTTGACTACCCGATTCTGGAAAGGCCTTGTACGTAAATATCCACCCATTCAGCCTATCACTTCTCAGTGGGACCTCACCCTAGTGCTTACATCATTAATGAACTCTCCCTTTGAACCTCTGGCCTCCTGCCCCCCTCTCTTTTTTTCCCATGAAGGTTGCTTTCCTGGTTGCTTTCACCTCTGCAAGAAGGATTGGCAAACTAGGAGCCATGATAGCAAACCCCCTTTTCACCATGTTTCATAAGGACAAAGTTTCACTGCGCTTGCATCCCAAACTTCTGCCAAAAGTGGTTTCCCACTTCCACCTCAACCAAGCCATACATTTGCCAACCTTCTTTCCCAAACCACATGCCTCAAATGAGTAACGGTGGCTTCATACCCTTGATGTCCATAGGACTCTGGGCTTTTACCTACAAAGGACAAAGCCTTTCTGGAAGTCTCCTAGAATATTTCTTGCCATAGCAGAGAGAATTAAAGGGCAGGCCATCTCCCACACAGAGAATCTCAAAGCAGGTTTTAGGGTGCATTATGCTCTCTCAGTTATTGAGTTATCAGTTATTGGTCCCATTCCACGACAGCGTGAGCATCAACTACTGCTGCATTCCACTAGGATACTGCTTGTTAATCACACTTGGTGTAATACAAAAGGGACAATCACTCAAAGGAGAAGGGGAGGTTACTTACCTGTAACTGGAGGTTCTTCAAGATGTGTGGTCCCTATCTGTATTCCAATCCCACTCTCCTTCCCCTCTGCTGGTAGATCTGTGGTGGAGAAGCAACTGAAGATGATGTCAATCTGCCCCACCCTTTATCACCTGGGGCAAAACCATGAGGCAATGCAAGAGCTCATGCACAGACTGAGGGACGCTATTACTTTGAAATGCTCCAGGTGCATTCTCATAACCCTCTTTGGAATACAGATAGGGACCACACATCTCAAAGTTACAAGTAAGTAACTTCTCCTTTCTCACATTTTTTGCAGGATTGTTTGGGTGCATCACACCCTTTTTGTTGCATTTTGCTCTGCCATTAGCTCACTTTCGCCTGACATCCTCTTTCCCTTGTCTTCATCCTTCTTGATGAAATACATAATGAAATTTAAGATCTGGGAGCTTTTTTAACTTTTATATTTGGGGGAGGGGACTGTTACTGTACTTTAATATTCCTTGGCCCCTCTTCTTCCACACTACTCCCTTCAGTTGAGTCACTCAATCTTACTTTGCCTCCCTGTTCTGTGCTGAAGTCCTGCAAGACTCAGTCAATAAGCCTGTTTATTTCATTGTAATGTTTGCTAGTTAAGGGTTTACACTGACTCCCAAAATAGCTACAGTCATGTAAGCATATAGGAAACTCTTTTGTTGTATTTGTCAATTTAAAAAAATTAGAAAGTAGAGATACATATAAAAGACTACATACCAGACAATTTTAAGATTTTTTTTAAACTAGCTTATGTTTTGACTAGGGGAAAGGGATTTATTTGTATTTCTCAAACCAAAACTTCTAATGCATTTTTTATAATGTCTAAAAGTACTTTCACTGAGCTAAAATTCAGTTTGAGACATAAGTATTGGTCTAAAGGATACTTTGTATGGTCAAGCTCCATAATGGAATTACTGATTAATTCAATTATAATGGTGTAATGTGAAAATAAAGGAACACAGTAAAAATCTTCCTCTTAGAGTGATTGCTATTTGTTAGGGGAAATGTATTGTATTGGGGAATAGGAGTTTACTTCCTGTCTTGAGTCTGAAAGGTGAAAAAAATTGAACAGATGCAAGCTGTGTTCATTAAAAAACATACACAGTCATTTAAATCACTTATGGTTTTTTTATGATACAATTGTGAATTTTTCTTTTCTGATTTGCCATTAGAGGTAGAAACAGATGGTAAAGGCTTATTTTAAAGTGTACTCCATTAAATTAACCTGTGCTGCTCAGTGATTGTTCACTGTAATAGGATTTTGCCCCTCTGGAATTCACTGGAAGGAAATAAGGTTTCAGAAAATTCTCTTTCTATCAGGGGGTTCACTATAGCTGGGCTTACTATAGCAGACTTCCATTTGTAGTACTGAAACAGTAATAATAAAGAGGAATTTTTTACCTTTGAGACTATATGGAAATCAGGCTTTGACTCAAAGAGGAAATTATTTTGAGCAGATGGCTGTAAATGTTCCTAGGTGAATTTACTTTTATAGTTTTTAGTTTAGATGGATAGGGTACTGTTGGAAGTGGCTGGTTGTTTCTGCTTAGAATTTGTTTCAACACTGAAGTAGTAGACCTGAAATGTAGCTCTTGCCCAGTCAAAAAATAGCATATGCAGGATAGGGTAGAGAAATATTTATATTTGGTTCATTTAGTGGTAGTTTGGTTGACGTGTAAATTTATAAAGACCAGTTCAACATTGTTTTCGTAAATACAACTTTTACATGAGTGGATGTTGTTTAATATGTCTTATTCAAATAACCTTGAATTAAGTTAAGGAGTACTTGTGGCACCTTAGAGACTAACAAATTTATTTGAGCATAAGCTTTCGTGAGCTGCAGCTCACTTCATCGGATGCATTCGGTGGAAAATACGGTGGGGAGAGTTATATACATAGAGAACATGAAACAATGGGTGTTACCATACACACTGTAACGAGAGTGATCAGATAAGGTGAGCTATTACGAGCAGGAGAGCAGGGGAAACCTTTTGTAGTGATAATCAAGGTAGGCCATTTCCAGCAGTTGACAAGAACATCTAAGGAGCAGTGTGTGTGGGTGGGGGAAATAGTTTTACTTTGTGTAATGACCCATCCACTCCCAGTCTTTATTCAAGCCTAAGTTAATTGTATCCACTTTTCAAATTAATTCCAATTCAGCAGTCTCTTGTTGGAGTCTGTTTTTGAAGTTTTTTGCGGATACAGACTAATACAGCTGCTACTCTGAAACCTTGAATTAAGTTATTACTCATGACAATTAAATGTAAATCATATGTATATCAAAATATATACTAGCTTTTTTGTTTCAATAAATCCTTCAGCTGTTTATGTTTAAAATAGTTTTAAGCTGACAGCATTCATATATCTTGAATATAAAAGATAACTTGGTTTGAAAATTATTACTTGCCAAAGATAATAAATCTGAAGACTGACTGACCCACTGGATTTATAAGATGGTAACCTAAATATAACTTTTTTAAAAAGTACCTAAATGTTAGATCATTAAATCAGAATTTATTATTATTAAACAAATTTTGAGTTGTTTACATTGGGTTCTGTGTGAGGATTGTAGTTTACATATGTAAATATTTTAATTTCATTTTGGGGGAAAGAAGACACAAGCTCATAAAACAGAATCTGCTTTTCCTATTTTAAATTCTATTTCGTGACAGTTCATTTTTTTAAAAATCATAATTTCGACCTTTACATGGTCATCTCTTTTTAGCAATAAATGATTTTTTTGGAATCTTTTTAAAAACAGTGGGTTGTTCAAATATGCTTATTAGCTATTGGATAAGTAGAGAAAGATATGCCTTCAAGGTCACTAGAAAATTAAAGGTGCACTAAAACCTTCATTTCCACTTAATGGCCTTGCTGGCTTTGCTGCAGGCGAGTCCTCCGTGACTAGTAGCACATTTTCCACAAAAGAGGTTCAGATCAGAGGTCCTGCATGTTCTGCCTTGGTTTCATCAGCGAGAGAATCAAGCTCAGTCTGTTGGCTCTCATATAACTCAAACTGCAAGTGTAGATCTAAGATGGCTGGGAGATCCTGTTCTCCCTCTTGTGAGGCTTCCAGTTCACACACACAACTGGACCACTTTTCTGTTACCCAAGGTTCTCAGAACCAAAAGCAGTGGTAATTTAACTGTTTCTCTCAAGGCAATGTCAGGAATAAATTAATGGGGACACAGCTCTTCCATCTGAAAAATGATTGGTACAAACCAGTGCTTTTATTTAAAACTACTTTTTTATTAAGTCTCAAGCACACACATACATATATGCTTTCACAGTAGGTTCAGAGCATTCCAGACATTTATATTTACCCAAAGTCTGAGATGGCTTCGAGTAATCAGCAACCACCCTTCCGTGAGCCCTCCTTCCGTTCAGCTGCTGGGGAGTTTAGGTGCCAGATCCTTGCCCAAAGAAAAGCTTCCTCAGACAGCTCCAAAGCGTATCCTTTTGCCTAATCTTTTATAGCTAGGAGAACACACAACTCATAGTGACTTCTAATGGGTCACCATAGTAACCTCTGGTGGGTCACCAATTCTCCTAATTTCAGCATACTACTCATTATCTCTTATCATTCAAGCATTTCTATTCATAACAATAAAATGTATATGTTAGGGGCACTTAACCAAGGTTGACTATCCAAACATTCCTTCCATTCTTATGGTCCGTTAACTATGTCCCATCCTCCCATTCTGTTTAGCAGAACTGAAAACATGCAGCTGTTTAACCTTGCCTTTCAGGACCTAAGATTATTCCTAGTTATGTGGTATTTGATTTTCAGATAGCAATGGCTGGACGCACACAAATGGCTGGACTGCAATACTGTCAAATTCTGGGGTTACACTCCAAGTAAAGGTTTGCTCTGCTAAAAGGTTTTAGAGGAGTTCCCCCTTCTCCTTACCTAGTTTGATACAGATTTACTAGACAGTAGATTCTGAAATAGAGAGCATAAGGAGGATCTTAGTGCTTGGCTAAGGAACTCCTGGAGTTCCTAGCCTCCTTGCCCATTAGGTCCACCTGATGGAAGAAGTACAGATGTCCCAGATGGGAATCTGCCCTGCCTAAAGAAAGATGTTTGTCTCTTTGTTGGCTTCCACTCGTCTACAAAAGGAAAGGAGAAATAATATGCACTTCTTGCATAAAATATCTTTTTTGGAATGTCATAACATTTTCCCGAATGTGGGCAAGTACATCTAGGATTTTAAAACTGTGCTGGGAAAGATCATTTACCCATTACTCAATCTCTTTAAAGCAGTGTTGCTCCAACTTTTTGCAGTCTAACCAGTAGCAGAATCTGTCCATCCCCCCATCCCCACTCCATTACTGCATAGCTAAGGCTTCCTTAGCAGCAGAGCTTGGGCTGAAGGCAGAGCTGGGGGCGGAACCTGGGGATGGGGCTGGAGCAGGGGACAGAGTGGAGCTGGGCTGGTGGCGGAGAGGGAATGAGGGTAAAGTGGGGTTGGAGACGGAGCTAGGTGGGGGGCAGAGCGGGACTGGAAGTGTGGTACTTCCTCCCCGCCCCCTTGAATGTTCCTCCTTGCCCCGTAGGGAAGTTCACCCTGCACTTGGAGAACCATTAAAGTGATTTGTTTTGACATCAATACATGTTTTCCATCCTGATTAAGTCTAAATGGTGGCATTTATAGAAATGGAGGTGGAATGATAAACAACTCTAAACAGCTCCACACACTGTGTGAATGTTGATGGATACACATTTGTGTGGCTGGTTACAGGCCTGCTGTTAGGGGCATGAATTTCTTTAAGATAAATTTCTTTTCTTCTCCCTATTGGCTCTCAGCTACTGTAGCAATGACCCCAATATACAAATATCGTCTTGTTCTCTTTCCCACACTGCATCATGTCACCATAAAATGACAAACACTTCATTACCACATAATGTTGAGACCTCTGACTGCCACTGAAATTGAAGAGCTCCCTCTCCTATTTTGATGTACTCTGAAAACTGATACAGTCTTCCCCTTTGGACGACTTACTCGCTTTGGGATTCTTTTATGATACTATGGCCAATGTGGCCCTGAGCTACCAACTATCAAATCCCCATCCATTTATAGATTGCTCCAGTCAGGTTTCCACCTAAACCTGCTATATCTTCTTCAAAATGTGTGAGGGTAGACACTTTCTTTTCAGCTCTTAAATCTTCTTACCCACCACTGAAGAGCCTGGAAGGTGACCTTTGAAGAGAAGTAGGAATTTGATGATACAGAAGACCTTCAATGTGCGACAGAAGCTAATGTTACTCTGTGTTACCAGTGAAAATGAAAACTACAGCTGTAATGATCCTCAAATTCCACCTCCTCTTCTTTTTGTGGAACCCCCTCTAATGTGTTCATTCTATCCCTTCTTCAGACACAGAAATGTACCTTTGAAATTTAGACATATTTTGAGATGATTTTAAACTAGATATAGTTGTAATTAAATATGTAATCATTTACTGAACTATTAAGTTCAGGTCTAAATTTTTTTTACCTGCTTTAGGGGAAAATGGCTGGGTTTCAAACTGTTTGAAAACCAAAATGTTCCCTGTTTATCAATCTGCTAATTTCTAATTGCTGAGGCCTTGTCTACACTACAAAATTAGGTCGAATTTATAGAAGTTGGTTTTGTAGAAAGTGTTTTTATACAGTCGATTGTGTGTGTCCCCACACAAATGCTCTAAGTGTATGTAGTTGGCGGAGTGTGTCCACAGTACCGAGGCAACGGTCGACTTCCGGAGTTCCTGCAGTCTCTGCCACCCATTTGAATTCTGGGCAGAAATCCCAGTGCCTAATGGGGCTAAAACATTGTCATGAGTGGTTCTGGGTACATATTATCAGGCCCGCCTTCCCTCCCTCCCTGAAAGCAAGGGCAGACAATCGTTTTGCACCTTTTTTCTTACCTGTGCAGACGCCATACCACGGCAAGCATGGAGCCCGCTCAGCTCACTGTCACTGTACGTCTCCTGGGTGCTGGCAGACGCAGTACTGCATTGCTACACAGCAACAGTTTATTGCCTTTTGGCAGCAGACAGTGCAGTATGACTGGTAGCCGTCGTCGACGTAGTCCAGGGTGCTCTTTTAACCGACCTCAATGAGGTCAGGGGCGCCTGGGCAAACCTGGGAGTGACTCAGCCAAGTCATTTCCCTTTTAAGTTTCGTCTCATGGCGATTCAGTCCTACCGGCAGTGCACTGTCTTTTAATCTGCAGCCAGCAGAAGACGATGGCCAGCAGTCATACTGCACCGTCTTCTGCCGAGCACTCAGGTGATGACGCTGGCTACCGGTCGTACTGCACAGTCTGCTGCCAGCAAGATGTATAAAGATAGAGGAAGTGGATCAAAATAAGAAATAGACCAGATTTGTTTTGTATTCATTTTCGCCCCCCTCCCTTCGTGAAATCAACAGCCTGCTAAACCCAGTTTTGAGTTCTGTCCTTGAGGGGGCTATTTTGTTTCTTGCAAAGCTACCCCTTTTGTTGATTTTAATTCCCTGTAAGCCAACCCCGTAAGCCATGTTGTCAGTCGCCCCTCCCTCTGCCAGAGCAACGGCAAACTATCATTTTGCCCCCTTTTCCCTGGATTGCCCCAGCAGGAGCAGATGCCATAGCACAGCAAGCATGGAGCCCGTTCAGCTCAGCCCAGCAGTTATGACCATTGTAAACACCTCACGCATTATTGTGCAGTGTATGCAGAACCAGCACCTGAAAAACCAGGCGAGGAGGCGACAGCAGCACGTTGATGGGGCCCTGAACACACTTTTCTCTAAAACCGCTTTCCCCTGCAATTTGGAGATCATGGTGTTAATGGGGCAGGCTCATGCCATGGAATGCTGATTCTGGGCCCGGGAAACAAGCACAGACTGGTGGGACTGCATAGTGTTGCAGGTCTGGGATGAATTCCCAGTGGCTCCAAAACTTTCGTATGCGTAAGGGAACTTTCATGGAACTTTGTGACTTGCTTTCCCCTGCCCTGAAGTGCATGAATACCAAGATGAGAGCAGCCCTCACAGTTCACAAGCGAGTGACAATAGCCCTGTGGAAGCTTGCAACGCCAGACAGCTACCGGTCAGTCGGAAATCAATTTGGAGTGGGCAAATCTACTGTGGGGGTTGCTGTGATGCAAGTAGCTAGCGCAATCGCTGAGCTGCTGCTATCGAAGGTAGTGACTCTGGGAAATGTGCAGGTCATACTAGATGGCTTTGCTGCAATGGGATTCCCTAACTGTGGTGGGGCTATAGACGGAACCCATATCCCTATCTTGGGACCAGACCACCAGGACAGCCAGTACATAAACCGCAAGAGGTACTTTTCAATGGTTCTGCAAGCACTGGTGGATCACAAGGGACGTTTCACCAACATCAACATGGGATGGCCGGGAAAGGTTTGTGATGTCAGACCTCAGCGAAATCAACATTCCCATTGTTATTGCTGCTTGTTGTGTGCTCCACAATCTTTGTGAGAGTAAGGGGGAGATGTTTATGGCAGGGTGGGAGGTTGATGCAAATTGCCTGGCCACTGAATACGCACAGCCAGACACTGGGGCGGTTAGAAGAGCACAGCAGGAAGCAGTGCACATCAGAGAAGCTTTGAAAACCAGTTTCATGACTGGCCAGGGTACTGTGTGACACTTCTGTTTTGTTTCTCCTTGATGAAAACCCGCCCCCTTGATTGACTAATTCCCTGTAAGCCACCCACCCTCCCACCTTCAATCACAGCTTGCTTGCAAAGGAAATAAAGTCAATATCATTTAAAAAACATGTATTCTTTATTAATTGATTATAAAAATAGGGAGATAACTCACAAGGTAGCCCTGGTGGGGTGCGGGAGGAGGGGAGGAGGGAAGCAAAAGGCCACTTTAAAACTTGTTGAATGACAGCCTTCTGTTGCTTGGGCTATCCACTGGGGTGGAGTGGTTGGGTGCCCGGAGTCTCCCACCCCGTATTCTTGGGCGTCTGGGTGGGGAGGCTGTGGAACTTGGGGAGGAGGGAGGGCGGTTAAGCAGGGGCTGCAGCGGCAGTCTGTGATCCTGCTGCCGTTCATGAACCTCCACCAGATGCCGGAGCATGTCAGTTTGATCCCGCAGTATCCCCAGCATTTCCTCATGCCTCCTCTGATTTTCCTGCCGCCACCTCTCCTCACGTTCATCGGCCACCGTCCTGTACTCTGCTATTGTGTCCCTCCACACAGCTCTGTCAGTGCTGGACGACTGCATGAGGTCAGAGAACATGTCATTGCACGTGTGTTTTTTTCGCCACCTTATCTGAGAACCTCTGGGATGGAGGAGGGGGGCTTGAAACATTTGCAGGTGCTGGAGGAAAAAAAGGGAATGAAGTATTTAAAAAGATACATTTTACAGAACAATGGCTATACTCTTTCATGGTGAACAACACTATTCACATTACATAGCACATGAGATTTTGATACAAGCTCACATTTTGCATCTTAGATTGAGTGCCTGCGGCTTTGGTGTTAGATCACACACGCAGAGCCAGGCAACAGAATTCGGCTTGCAGGTGGCCATGGTAAGCCATAGTCTTCCAGCTTCTGCAACCTTCATAACAGCAGCCCCCTCCTTTCCCATACCAAGCAAAGCCCGTTGAGACCATTTACTGCTGCAGTTTTCCTGTTAACGTGCAGCAGCAGAAACCAAACTAACGCCCTCCCCCCATCCAGTTCTCTGGGATCATCACTTTTCCCATCCCCCCACCGCGTAGCTGGTATCAGGGAAGGTCCCTGCTAGCCAAACGCGAACAGCTCAGCTCCAGTGGCCCTCCCTCCCCCACCGCGTGGCTAACTGTGGGGAGGATTTCTTTTTAGCCACAGGCAAACAGCCCAGTAGGAACGGTCACCTCTGAATGTCCCCTTAATGAAATTCCCCTATTTCAACCCGGTTACCATGAACAATATCACTCTCCTAAGGATAACACAGAGATAAAGAACAGATGTTGCTTGAATGCCAGCAAACACCGGGACCATATGCTGCCAGTCTTTGTCATGCAATGATACCAGATTACTTGCTACTAGCATGGCGTGGTAAAGTGTCCTACCATGGAGGACGGAATAAGGCTGCTCTCCCCAGAAACCTTCTGTAAAGGCTTTTAGAGTACCTCCAGGAGAGCTTCATGGAGATGTCCCTGGAAGATTTCCGCTCCATCCCCAGACACATTAACAGATTTTTCCAGTAGCAGTACTGGCCACGAATGCATCCCAAGTCCTCAGGGCTACTTAATCATTAAAAGACGCTTGCTTTTATAACATGTATTATATTTAAAAGGGTACACTCACCAGAGGTCCCTTCTCCGGCTTCATTGGGTTGGGAGGGTATTTCAGTAAGAGTGATAAAAAGATCCTGGCTGTTGGGGAAAACGGTGTGCTGTGTGCTCTCCCCAAGCTCGTCGTCCTTCTCAACTTCCCCATGTGCAAAATCTTCAGCCATGGCGGAGAGTATCCCATCCTCTGAGTCCACGGACAGGGGTGGGGTAGTGGTGGTGGGCCCCCTTAGAATTGCATGCAGCTCAGCATAGAAGCGGCATGTCTGGGGCTCTGTCCCGGAGCGTCCATTTCATTCTTTGGTTTTCTGGTACACTTGTCTGAGCTCCTTAAGTTTCACACGGCACTGTATTGCGTCCCTGATTGTAGCCTCTGTCCCTCATGGCCTCTGAGATTTTTTGAAATGTTTTGGCATTTCGTCTTTTGGAACGTAGTTCTGATAGCATGGATTCCTCTCCCCATACAGCGATCAGATCCAGTACCTCCCGTTCGGTCCATGCTGGAGCTCTTTTTCGATTCTGGGACTGCATGGTCACCTGTGCTGATGAGCTCTTCATGGTCACCTGTGCTGATGAGCTCGCCTGGCCAAACAGGAAATGAGATTCAAAAGTTCCCAGGGCTTTTCCTGTACACCTGGCCAGTGCATCTGAGTTCAGAGTGCTGTTCAGAGCAGTCACAATGGTGCACTGTGGGATAGCTCCCGGAGGCCAATACCTTCGAATTGTGTCCACACTAACCCTAATTCGAAACGGCAATGTCGATTTCAGCGCTAATCCCCTCACTGGGGAGGAGTACAGAAATTGGTTTTAAGAGCCCTTTATGTATAAAAAAATGGCTTAGTTGTTTGGACGGGTGCAGGGTTAATTTGGAATTAATGCTGCTAAATCCGACAAACTCATAGTGTAGACCAGGCCTTAGTAGGTAGAAAAGTGTAGGTGGCAAGAGAAACTTAAATTGCTCATTCTCAAGAAGGGGACCACGTTTTAATTAAGTTTATGAGTTGGGTTGATGCCTTGAAGTATTTGACATGCCAGATATTTTTCATGGTTTTTAAATCTTCCATTGTTAGTATTGATGGAAATATGTTAATTAGCCTGACAGCTTAACTGTGTGTTTTAATACATCATTTGGACTCCTTTGACATGCTGAATGAATAATTAGCTCAATAAATGTTGCCATTTCATTTTCTGTATTATCCGATTGGTTTTATGCTTTAAAAAAGAAAGTAAAGGTTAGAGATACAGAATTTTGTTTGGGGGGTGCATGGTCACAAACCAAATATGGGTGTAGAACATCAGTTTCCTTCCAAGGAAACCTTTTTTCTTCCTTTTCCTTGTCAGTGTAGAGGAGCGGTTGTCCTCACATGAAAATTAATTTCTATTCACTATGACAGCAGAAATTGGTGTGATAAGAGAATATCAAAATTGTGTTGTAGATATATGATGCTGGTCCAGTTGCTTTCTGCTCACTTTGAACTGTCTTCTGTTGATATCTGCAGCTGAGAATCAGCAGACAGATGGAGTAAATCTGAAAGTTACACTGACACATGTGAGCAGAGCAAGTAGAAAAGCTGCAGAGTATCTCATAGTGAATGTAACATCCAATTATAGAACACTTAATCTGGAAATCTTGCCACAAAAATTGAGTAAATTCCCATTTGGAACAAAATTACAATCTTTTCTAATGAGTTTTTATATAACTTTTCTTTCTCTCCAGTGTGCAGACTGATGAAAGAATAGAAACAATAGAATACTGACATTAGAACTCATTTTTGTTAATAAATCCAGATACAAATTGCCTGAAAATACTGAAGGCTCGCCAATGTGGCCTTTTAAATAGTTAGCAGATATTTTGTTCTGAAGTGTCTTTTATTTGGTGCCATAGTGTTTAATTCTTTTTATTTACTCAATTTTTTACACTTGTCATGTAAATTTGTTTAATCTTTTGCCTTCAACTCTGTAGGTGGCCTAGAACATTGGCAGGCATTACTGCATACCTACTGTGTACTCGTTACTCTGCTGGCAGTGGGATATATCCTGGCAACTCTCAGGATGAGAGAAGAGCTTGGCGCAGATGTGACAGAGGAGGATTCTGGGCAGAAGAGGACTATTCTCGGTGCCAATATGCAAATGATGTTACTCGAGTCCTGTATATGTTTAATCAGGTAATTTGTACTTCTCTATCTTTTGTGAAACTATTTTAAAATAACTTAAATCAAGATCTTCAATGAAAATAAAATTGAAAATTTGCCTCTCCACTGCAATAGAGCTACGACTTTGTCACAGAAGTCACAGAATCCGTGACTTGAGCCTCCGGCGCCTGGGAGTTGTAGGACCCCACCACCCTTGGTGTCTGGGAACTGCAGGAGCCTGAGCGCCCAGCTGCAGCGGGGCCGCCCTGCAGTCCCAGCTGCAGCGGTGGTGGGGGGACCCTCCAACTCAGAGCCTGCAGCTCCCCATTTTGTCATGCGTATTTTTAGTAAAAAAGTCACGGATAGGTCATGAGCTTCCGTGAATTTTTCTTTATTGCCCGTGACCGGTCCATGACTTTTATTAAAAATATGCATGACAAAGTCTTAGCCTTCGTTACAAAGTATCTAGTGTTCACTGGATCAATGTATACACCATTTGTTATCTGATCATGTCTCTTTATTAGCATTTCACAGCTCAGAACCTAACACTGGAACCTGTGGGATTACACAAGAATTTGGTTTAGCTTTCCTTTCAGAGGCCATCGGATATTTTAGTGAATTGGAGAATTCTGACAACCTCTGTAATGGGGTGCACTCACCTCTCACGGGCGCCCCTGGTCATCAAGTGTGTGCATGCTGCAGTTTTTTCCTCAATTTCCTCCACTAGTTGCCCTCTGTCGGCCGCTGCACTCCTCAGGCAGGTCTTCAGTGACTCAGTCCTCCGTCTGAGTTATGGAGGGTCCATATGCCAAATTAAACAAACTTCTTCCGGGGTACATAATCCAAAATGTCCCCAATGTCCTGCAGCCCTCCCTGGGCTCAGTCTTTACCCAGTTCGAAAGGGCCTATCCTGGTACCCTTGGTTGGTGTGTCCTCCTCTGCAGCCCTCCCTGGGTTCAGTTTTTAACTAGTCCAACAGTGCCTGTCACAGTACCCTGGCTTGGTCTGGGTAGGGTGCAAGGCTCCTACTCGAGACTTGAGCAGAAGCCTGAGGGCATCTTACCTAGGGACTCATTACTTCTCCTAGAGACCTCAGTGACCCTAGCCTTCTTGCTGAGCCCGCAGTTCGCTGACCACCAGCTCCCCACTGAGTCAGTCTCAGTGCAGCCCCCTTCTCTGGGGTGCCAAAGTTCTAATTCTCTTCCTTAGGGCATAGCCACTTCCTCCCAGTGGCTGGTGTGGGGGAACTGGTCCCACACACTGCGTCGCATCCCAACCCAGGGACCCTTGCATAGTGTAGCAGCCTTGCACTATGTCCCTTTACTAATGGCTGCTCTACATTTCCCTGGCCCACTTCCCATAGCCCATTTTAGTTGAGTCCCAGCAACAAGCCAGAAGCTCCTTCCTCACTCCCCCGGTCCCTGCCAATAACTAGTCCCGACAGCCAGCCAGGAGCTATTCTTGGGCTCCCCGGGTCCCTGCCAGCAACTGATCTGTCCATCCCTTTCAGCCCCTGCAGCCAGCCAAGGAGCACCTCTTACTCCCCCAGTCCCTACCAGCAGACTGAACTCATGCTGGCCCTGCACCTCCTTTTATAGGGTCCTGCTGAGTCCTGATTGGCTGCTCCCTGCAGCCTCTCTCATTGGCTGCCTCCCCTGCAGCCACTCACGCCCACTTGGAGGACCTCTCTACTGCTCCTTTCCTGGGATGGGTGTTGAAGGAACCTGAGGCCTCTGGGCCTAGTCCACCCCGTCTCAACCTCAAACACCCTCCCCAAAATGTAAAAGGTTACTCTAGCTGTCTAGTATAGCACTGGGTCAGACTTACTGAATTCTGAGCTGTTCTTGTCTCCAATTTAATCACACAGACTCTTGGAACATCACTTTGTTATAGACACAGTTTATTGATTCTGTAAATCATTAATATTTATTTACAAATGCAGATACACTTTACAAATAGAGATATTAATCATACTTAAAAATATACCATACATTTTTTTACCCTAAAGTTTTTGTGTTTTGAGACCGTTTCAGGCTCTGTCTAGATTGTAGTGCTTTGTTCTTTGCTATTTGAGTTAATTTGACAATTACTTTGAGTTAACTAACACTATTGTAAATGTAATTGTAGGTGCTCTGCATGATGAACCATAAATGTTTGTGAAGTGTCACTCACATTAGTTAAATGACAGTCATTCACCCAAAAACTGGGGCTCTGGGTTTGAAAAACAGTGGTGAGTAGCTACAGCAATCAGGAATTTGCAACCTCTAATCAGGGCCTAATATGGTTCTCTTTATGCCCACTCTCACTCACCAATGTTTTGTAAGAATGTTGTAACAGATTATGCCTAATACTTGCAAAGAATTTCAAAACATCACTGCATAGAATATTGAAATGGACTAATGCTCCTTTTGGTGAATTATGAACATTTACAGATGGAAAAGCTGGAAATCTGACATAAGTATAGACTTAAGTTTCAGTAGTCCACTGGAAATTAAACGTTAAGTAATATGAAAATGATCCAGGATGTGGTCAGCCTTAAATCTTATTTCACTTAATCCTGTTTATTCTTTGTCCCAGAAATATTCCATTAAAGAAAATGAACAAAAAGTGAAAAAGAAAAGAAGGAAAAGCCTTCCTAAAAATATAGAAGAAACTTTAATTTTGAAACAACTTGCAAATTAATGCTGGATGAAAGAATTACACACACATAGCACTGGATCCTCTCAAGTCTAAATGTGCATTTACTTTTAACAAGTAAATAAACCTACAAGGTTCATTTCTTTGCATGTTTCTCAAACCCAGAATCACTCATAATTGAAACCTCATCCAAATAAATTACTGAATTTACCTGGGAGTTGCAGTCAGCCATGGGTCTCTTATGTAGGTGTTTATAAATGAAACACTTTCCTGAAAATTCTGAATAAATTTCCATTAACCATTAAAAGCAAACAGCAAGGGGAGAGAGCCTTAACCATAATCTTCTACAAATATTACTATGTGATACACGTGCAGAATCAGTAACCATAATTCAATGGTGTTGCCAATACGACATGGTATTAGAAAACTAGCACCAAAACACCACCTGGAATTCAGGACATCTGGGTTCAAGTTCTTGTTCTACCTCAGACTTTCGGTGTATAACTTTGGAAAAAATGACTTAATAGCTGTATGCCTTCGTTCCCCATCTGTAACATGGGGATGATAACGCTCCTTTCTCTCACTCTTTGTGTTACCTGTTTAGATTGTAAGCTGTAAGGGTTTAGACTGTCCCAGACTGTATTTTTACAATGTCTAGAATACTGAGGCGCCAATTCTAGTAGATGGGCCTTTAGGGAGCTACCATTATAGAAACAAATAATGGACCTAACAAGTTGACCCTTTTATTTTTTGGCAGACATAGGTCAAGAAGGAATTGACTAGAAGTTCCCAGGACAGCAACTAAATTAAGTGGGTGGAACATGTCTGATTAGGGAGCTTCACTTATATTCCATCCTACTGCTACTGCTCTTTGGGGGGCAATATTTTTTTCATAGTTAGGGAGAGTTCTGTGAGTCTCATGTTAGAAAACTGAAACCCAAGGTGAAAATCCAGTCAGGAATATTTTAAGAGAAGCAGGATTACTGGTCTAATTTTTCCATATTTAAATGTATAATTATTTCTCTGCTCTGTCAAAATTGTAAGGAATGTTCAAAAATGTTACCTTAATATTGAGCTCTGTGATTTAATTATTCCTTTAGAAGAAGTAATCTGAAAATTATCATCTTTTTCTGTGTAACAAAATTTTAGGTAGGTCAGCAAAACTTTAGTAATTTTTTGCACAGAAAACATTTGGATCTCCCAAAAATTTTCAGTGCTAGATTAAATAGTTTTGGGGCCCTGTGCACTATGGAAATTGGGCCTTCCCCACACCTTCACTCAAACTTGGCCCGGCTGCCCCCACCATGACAGAGGGGAGAATGGGGCACACCTGTGCATCACTGTGACCCCAGTCTAATTCTTCTGCAACTGCTGTCCACCCTGCACAGCATTAAGAGGGGCCACTTAGCAAAGCACCTTCTCTCCAGACATTCACTATTCAGAAACAAATGCCTCTCATCCCACATGTATCCCAGCAATCCTCCACCAGCTCCCACTTACGCTGAGATTCCCCAGACACATCCCAGGAGACCTGACATATATCCCACTCACCACAGCCCCGAGTGCCTCCCAACATCCTGGCCACTCACCAGCATCTTCACTCCACTCCCACCCCGTGGTAGGGCAGCTCCTCCTGATTTTGGCCACCCAAAATGCCAGGTTGCAAAACCACTCAAATTTGGCCCTGTCATCATTCTTCCCTTACCCCCTGCCATCATGATGGAGGGACAGCCGAACCAAATCTGAGTGGCATTGCAGGAACTCAGGTTTGGCCTTTCCCAACACCACCCACAGAAATCAGTTGGTTGGGGGGCCCCCTGACATGGTAAATCCAGGCCCAAAGATTTGTTTTGCTAGACTGTTTTTGTCTTTATTTAGGGACTAGGTATATTATCTTTTTAATACCTGGTAGTTTAAATTAAATATTGGTCTGGATCCGAAATGGAAGGAAACACTGAATAAAATGGAACGTCTAGATGTGACTGCTACGGTTAATTTTGTGTTAAAGGGAATTCTTCATTACCTTAAGAAAAAATTACGGAAATATTGCTTAATCCAGACAGATTGATATACATTGTACTGTGACTTGCATATCATGAATGTGACCTTTTAATGTAAAAATTAATTCGCTGGTTTAAAAAAAGAAAAGTGCAGAGAGATTATATGCCGTATTTGAACTCTGAAACTTGATTTTTGTTAATGATGCATTATGGCTGCTGAACTAATATACGCTAGGGATATCAATCATTGTTTTCTAAAACCATGCTTCCAAATCTACTGGTGCAGGCACCGATGCTGCAAAGAGAACCATGCAGGTGAGACCCTGTGCAGTGCCACAGGAAGTCCATAGGACTCTGGGAGGATGCAGGAGTCTGCCTGCCTGGTTTTTGTTGCAGGAGTGGGACACTGAACTTTTCTTATATTTTAGGGAGAGCCTCTCATTAATTTCAAGTACATTTTCTATTTTAAATATGTCAATAGATATTGTGGCTGTGGTGTGTGTAGCTTTCTCTTAGCTTGTCTAGCTATGAAACATACTTTTCATGCTCTAGGAATTTTGGAAAACAATTTTATCTATATACACAGGAAATAGATGTGCAAAGGAAGAGAAATTTATTAATTGTACTTTATTTAAAAAATTAAGGTTTTGTTTTTGTTTTACAATAGTCTCAAATTTGAAACACTTAGGCATTCTCCTAAATTGTATTTAGATTTAAATGTTCCTTTTTTTGTTGCTCATATTTGTTCTTTATATAGATGCCACTCAACCTTACTAATGCAGTTGCAACAGCAAGACAGCTTTTGGCTTACACTGTTGAAGCAGCAAATTTTTCTGATAAGATGGATGTTATTTTTGTGGCTGAAATGATAGAAAAATTTGGAAGATTTGCTGAAAAGTACAAAGAGGTACCTCTAATATTTGATACCATTTTCAAGATAACTGGATGAAATATTTGCCTTATTAAAAATACCTGTTTTAAATAATAAAACCTTCTAAACCTTAGGTTGAGGAGCTCAAATTTCAGGTTCTATTCCATTTTTTTCTTTGTTTAGTAGGTTCCTGAAGTTGCTGACCCATGGTCAAAGACTTTGTATTCATGCTGAGATCCTCCAGCATTCACTGGACCTGTAATGTCTCTGGTCAGCAATGGAGCAGGGAGATAGGTACAGTACGTCTGGTTTTATTTAGTATAGAGTGGGTCACCCAGGTTTTCATTAGAATGATTTTATATAAAAAGCTGAATAATGAAAACCTCAGAGATCCTCTCAGTAATGAATAAAACAAGACTTATCTTTTTTCCCCCATGATAGCCTGGCTTTATTCAATATTGAGGTGTATCTCTAAGGTTTTTCAGTCATCTTATATCTTATGGGATATAAGACATTAAAATAATATCTTAGAGAGTGTTTATTGTTGAGGGGGAGTGGATAGAAACTCCTTTTCACTGCTGAACAGTGGTTTTGATCTCACTATTCAGTGCATATTGGAAAGTTGGAGATCATAGTGCAATAATTTGGAACTTGGCCAAAAAAACATGCCCACCCCATGCAAACACGAACAAATAATGTAGTATAAAAATTCACAATAAACTCTTTGGAGGATTTTCACATTACAGTTCCCTTTTAAATACATAGCTCAGTTAATTTGTCCTAAATTTAATGTTTCTATATGTTTGTGAAATAATTTAAAAAATAATTTATTAAATGATTGTTTTTAGTACCTAACCTAAAATATGGATTGCTGCGTGATTTAATATATTATAAGGGTATTGTTTTCTCAGCAATGATTTGTCAATCTGTTGTCACTCTGCCACTACTTGAAGGTAATAAAAGCGATAAAACTGTCAATGTTAAATTCATTCATAGTGTTTTTAATAGTAGCTGAAGTTCCTCAGTTTCTCTGTAGATGATGTATTGTTCTTTTTGTTTTTTTAACCATATTTAGTGAAACCTGTTTGATTTGTTGGTATGCTGGAAAGTTGCAAGTGATAGGCCATTCTCTAGCATGAATAGCCAATACATTTAATAATCTTCCTTTAGTCTAAATAAAAATAAAGTTTTAAATTAATCACTACACATTGCTTTCCTGGAATTAATTAAAATTTAGAGCTGGTAAATATATTAAATATGTTTTCAAGTGGCTTTTCATTGTGCAGTTTGAATAGTCTGAAAGATGTAGAATACATGAATTGTAACCTTAATAGCTTCCTCAGTGTCAGGTGTCCACTAGAAAAAACAAACATTCGGGGAGTGGGGGCTCTGTGTCAGACTATTCCACATTAGAAAATGAAAAAAACTATAAGATGTCATCACGGCTTAGAAACATTTTAAGAAAATTCTTGATGACATTGACGAAAGAGTGGGCGAGTGTGACTTGATAATAAGTTCATGATTTATGCAGAGAGAATCAATTAAGTTTGATTCCTATAATTTTAGGAATTTCTTGTTGACTTTTACAATAAATTATCAGTTTAACCAACAGACTTATAAGAAGTTGTATGTTTTATAATTAAATTAATAAGCATTTTATCCATTTGCCTTAGTTTTGATTTATTTCAGAAATATTTATTAAATAAGGGCCTGATCCTGCAAAGTATTGAGTGCCGCTCTCTCTCTGTTGACTTCACTGACAGTTGAGGGTGCTCAGCACCTTGCAGGATCAGTCCCTAGCAGAGCAGTGGAAAAGATGTGGCAAATCTTCACTTCCAGGTATGGACTTCCTTGTTTGAAAAGCTTAAAAATCTCACTGCTGTCTTCTTACCTGCTATTGTTAAAAAGTAACACCCCAGATTACAGTAACTGAATGAGGTCAGGTTTTTTTGTTTTGTTCATCTGACAGCATTCGTATATAGTCTGTGTCACGTTTTCCTCTGTATGAGGCACTGATCCTGTAAAATCTTACAGATGTCCTTCACTTCATAGAGCTGTTGTCAGTGCTCACAGTTAAGAATGTGCATAAATGTTTGCAGGCTTGGGGTCTAACTTAGGAAATTTCCAGGGTCGGGGGTAGAGGAGAGAGGAAGGTTGTGGCAAAAGAGGGAAAAAAAGAAAAACTTAAATTTCCAGAATTGACAGTGTCTGGTTATCAGAAGTACCACCAAAAACTACTTTTAACTACTGAATAGATTAACGTTGAAGTTGATGGTAGCCCTCTTAAATGTCTCATGCTCTTTTGCTTTTGGAGTATAGTAAATTTAACTGACAGAAGGGGAAAACAAAATATATTGTCTTAACAGTAATATTACAGTGAGGTAAATATCTGACTCTTAAAAGCTACTCCAGTAACATACCTGACAAATAATGGTTGATGTGGGAACAACTGTTTTCTTGGTTTTTTTTTAAGATGCTGACAGTAGTATTAGGTTTCCAATAATTCTGGCTTGAAAATAATCTTATGCTTCTTATTGATGTGCCAAAAGATGAATGACCGAAGCTGACATGGTGTTTTCTTATTTCTGTCCCATACTAGCTTGGTGATGTGATGGTGGACATTGCAAGTAACATTATGCTAGCTGATGAACGTGTTTTGTGGATGTCACAGAGAGAGGCCAAAGCTTGCACTAGAATTGTACAATGTTTACAGAGAATTGCTATGTATCGACTAGCAAATGGAGCTCAAGTTTACTCAACAGTAAGCATAAAGTTCCATTAATTTAAAGTAAACATTTCTGGTTTATTTTGAAAAGTGAATTTTTTTTCATAGTTAATAGATTTTGACATTGTCTGATTTGTGCTTCGAGGTCTAGAATATTTGAGATTCCTAAAAGGAAAAAAAATTATTCCGACCAAATTAATCTGACAGTTATACAGAATGCTTTTCTGGTCTTTGTATAAAATTAATGTGAAGAATCCTTTGAAGATTGTTTTTATGTGGTATAAAGTTATTTATTGTCTATATGATTTTTCTTGTCACAGTACTCTCCAAATATTGCTCTGGAGGCTTACGTAATAAAGGCAACTGGCTTCACTGGGATGACATGCACTGTATTTCAGAAAGTGGCTGCATCAGACCGTACAGGACTTTCTGACTATGGGAGAAGAGATCCAGATGGAAACCTAGATAAGCAATTAAGCTTTAAGTGCAATGTTTCAAATACACTGTCAAGTTTGGCACTAAAGGTCTGATGCTCATTGTTTCTGTATTGGCTTATAAGACTTAGAGATTAATTGGTTGGAAAGTGGCTTAAATTAAGTTTCCAATGTTAAAATATTCTTACTGCATTGTAATACAGAACAGTTATTTAAGAACAAGAGTAGAGAAGCTATGAGAGGAATAAAGAAGTTGGTTTTGTGTTGCTTTTGGCTAAATTACTCAAAACAATTCTTAATGGACCGGTGTCTACATTAAAAAAAACAACACCAACACCATACTCTTAGGCTATATCTACACTACAGAGTTTTGTTGACAAAAGTTATGCTGTTGCATGTCCACACTATGTTCTTTGTGTCGGCAGAGTGCACCCACACTGAAAGCTCTTGTATCAACACAGAGAGCAGTGCACTGTGGGTAACTATCCCACTGTGCAGCTGGCCACAAGGTGCTTTGAGAAGGGTTTGCAATGCCTCATGTCTCTTTTGCCGACAGAACTGTGAAGTGTAGACAAGGCTTTAGACACACACAGTATTTCAGCAGCATGGAAAGTGAATTACCTCCTGACCTCTTTTTAATGTTCAGTACATTTATTTTGGTATGCTGTCTGCATGTTACACTTAACTTTCAAGTTAAAAAAAAGTAACCTTTAAGATACGTTGACTTAACTCAAATTTTTTACTTCGACACATGTCTAAACAAGTGTGTCTCATGGTGATTGAGGACATATACATATCTAGATAAATACTGACAGTGTGAAGGAGTACAAACTAGAAAACAAGTCTGACAGATTCATTTGCCTGTATATAGGGGGAAGTACTTAACTCTGACTCCATGGAAAATCCATTTGTGATTAAATGCCAGTGCAGCTTATCAATTTGCCATTATTGCTTCATATATTGGAGCTTCATTGCAGATGTGTACTGTACCAATAACTTGTGTACAAAATTGTAGATAATGCCCAGTGCTTGAATTATGGGGGGAAAAAGTAGGAAGACCCCTTCATGAATATGAGCAGTCCTGCAGGCAATATGGAGCATGGTGCCAGGTAATCCTCTGGCTGGCCCTTGTGCTTCAATTCTATTCTCTGCTCTGTCAAGCTGAGTCTTCTCCCCTCTGCCCTAGCCTCCCACCGCCATTTCTGCCCTGCCTCTTTCCCTACCCCAACTGCCTCCTCCTCCCTTACCAATTAAATCCTGCCTTCTGCTCCGACCCCTAACTCTCCCTCCCTATCCCTCCTGCCCTGCCCTAAACTCCCTGATTTCCTTTACCTGTTACCCCACCATCTTCTGCACCTGCCTTTTCCCCCTCTCAAGCTCCCCCTGTTGCACCCATCACAGCACTTCTTCTGCCCCACTACCACTTACACCTGTCTGCCTTTTGCCCCTGCCTCCCCCCAGTCTTCTGCACTCAACTAACAACCCCATCTTCCCTGCTCTAGTCCTGCCTCCAGCTGCACCTGACACCATCCTGCCTCCCCTAGTTCTGCACTTGCACACCATCTTGCCCTGCATCCACTCTGACTCTCCCTCACCCCACAGAGCCCTCTCCCCGGTGTGGAATTCCTGGAAGGGGTAAGGCTGGATTTTTGCTCCCCTCATCCCCCCAGGTCCTCCTGCCGTGACAGTTCTGTTCTCTGTCCTCATTCCCCTCTTGTAGGTCCCCCAGGTCCTCCCCCCTGCCCCGCCCATCTCTGGAAGTGGAGTGGTCGGGACCAGGCATGGCATGCATGAACCAATCTCTGCTGAGCAGCTGGCTAGGGCACCGGACAGCACCTCTCTCTTGCTGATGGGATGAAGGGGCTTCTTCAACGCAGGCATTGGAGCCTGGTATCCACCAATAAATGCCAAGCATGCTCAGTGAGACCTGCTTCCTCTGGTCATGGGACCCCTTGCCCCTGCAGTGGTGGTGCCAGGGCTGCTGATTGGTCCAGCAGCTTTCTACTCCCTTTGCAGACCCTTCCCTCTCTGTGTCTCCCCACCATAGGTTTTTGGCACTTGTTGCTGCTGCTCTCTCTGAAGCTCCTGGCCCTGCTGCTGGCCATACAGGGAAGAAGTAAGGGGGCCAAAACATGCCCCTCTGGTGCCTTTGAATAAGTCAGAAGTGAGGTAGCTCCTAAAAGTAGTAAGGGGGGCCTGGCCCCCTTAAGTCCCTCATGTAATTCAAGCACTGCTAATACCACTCCAAATGAAACAATTACAGCATTTACCTTTACATCTGCCTGTGTGCATGTCTGGCATTTGGCCTTGCCTGTCATGTCTAGCTCCCAAGAGATCTCCCAAAACATTAGGCATAGGCACTGACTCTGTGGGTGCTCCAGGGCAGAGCACCCAAAGAAAAAAATTAGTGAGTGCTTAGCACACACTGGCAGCCAAGCTCCCGACCCCTCCCCTCAGTGCCTCGCCCACCAGTGGCCCTGCTGATCAACTCCTCCACCTCCCTCCCGGTGCCTCCCACCAGCCGTGGTTCAGCTTTGCAAGAGGCACGGGGGGGGGGCAGAGGAGAAGGGACAAGGTGTACTTGGGGGAGGGGACAGAACTGGGTGGGGAAGGGGCAGGAGTGGAGTAGAGTGGAGGCGGGGGCCTGGGTCGAACAGACCTACCCCACCATGTAGAGAGACTATGACTGTAGGAACTTGTTATTAACAATTTGAGCTTTACTGGCTACCAGAAAGGTAACTATGTACTAAATCTCCCACCATCTTAAGAACGTAAGAACGGCCATTCTGGGTCAGACCAAAGGTCCATCTAGCCCAGTATCCTGTCTTCCGACAGTGGCCAAAGCCAGGTGCCCCAGAGGGAATGAACAGGTAATCCTCAAGTGATCCATTCCCTATCGCTCGTTCCCAGCTTCTGGCAATGATTAACAAATAATTCCATGTTAAAGGGTGTTTTAAGGTTTTTAGTTAAAGCATGTTTTGGTGGATTATTGGAAGCATTACAGTCCTGAGCTCTGTATAAACTTTGTTTCCTTCAGACACTGTTGAAAGGAAGAGGAGTACTTGTGGCACCTTAGAGCTTAACAGTTAGTCTCTAAGGTGCCACAAGTACTCCTTTTCTTTTTACGGATACAGACTAACATGGCTGCTACTCTGAAACCTGTTGAAAGGAAGAAAGCCCAACACTGATGAACTGGAGGAGCTTCTAAATAAGACCAAAAAATCCCTTTTTTGTTCAGAGATTAATACTTCTCAAAATCTGTTTGTTTATAGAACACTATTGTAGAGGCTTCTATTCAGCTGCCACCCTCCCTTTTTACACAAAAGCAGAAAAGAGAAATTAGGCCAACAAATGAGTCCATCTACAAGCTTCAACTTATTGCATTTCGCAACGGAAAACTTTTCCCAGCAACAGGAAATTCAACAAATCTGGCAGATGATGGGAAACGACGTACAGTAGTAACACCAGTTATTCTCACCAAGATAGGTTTGTTTTTGGTTATTATTACATTTGTATGACCTTAGAAGAATGCCAAAGCTTTAGAAACCTGATCCTTGACATTATATTCAAGAGGTGTACTAATGTTTCAATTAGCACACCTTTAAGAATCAGATATTATCCAGCATTAATATTTACAGTGTGTTTTGAAAATTAAACATTTAAACATTTTTATATAAAATCAATTCCATATTTTTTTTTCAAATAGATGGTTTAAGCTTAGCCAATCACCACATTGCTATTAACGTGACACTGCGACGTATTGCTCATGGAGCGGATGCTGTTGCGGCACAATGGGACTTCGATCTGCTCAATGGACAGGGAGGATGGAAGTCTGATGGATGTCACATTATCTCTTCAGATGAAAACATTACCACCATTCAGTGCTACTCCCTCAGTAACTATGCAGTCTTGATGGTATGGTATTTATTAAGGTTTTTTAATTTAATCAGAAATAAAAAATGTTCAGGAAAAATATAGAGGGTAAATGTTTTGCGTTTAGTATAATAAAATATTGTGGGAGTGGGGGGTATCCTCACACAAACCAACTTCAGAACAATTTTCACTTGTTTGTATTGGTTTAGATGTTGGCATAAAGTATGGTTGAAAATGGTAGACTGGCAACACTGTAAATTTTACTGCAGAATATTTTAAAGACACAATAGGTTTTTCTTATGAAACCTTTCAGTATGGTACTATGATATATAAATCTATTCTAATGACCTAATAATTGTCAGTCTGCTTTTGCGAACTTTAGATTCCAGGTCTAACAATGACCGCCTCAAATGAAGAATAGTAGGCAGCAGAGAAAATAATAGGAATAACTTCTAGGCAACAATAGAACTTGTCAGGTTAGTTTTAGTGTCTATGGATATGAGGTTTTTGTCCATTTCCACACCCTGGCTTAGAGCCACTGAATGAATATTGGTATAAAATGCCTATTCATGATCATACTTCCTGGAAAAGTGGATGAATATATGAATATAAGAAAAAAGATTATGGTGTTTAGTTACTACACAAGTCAAAGTACAGTATTTGTTAAAGACATTCCTACAAGTATTTTGATTTGAATGTCTCCCATGTATTGAGCTCAGTAAAATTACACCAGTTCTGAAATACAGTGGCAGGAATGAAATAGTGAATTGAGGGAAGTGCTTTCCCCATAATAGGTTATCTTTTTGTCACTGTTTGTTCCCAGAGGACCCCTTCTCCCTAACTTAGCAAACAGTTGGTATTCTTCCTAAATGTACGTCTCCCAAGATATCGGCTTTTGGGGAAAAGGCAAAGAAACATTTTGTTTCTGACAGGTAAAGTGACAGGGACTCTGCTTGTCTGCTTTCTTGTGCTGCCCTGATGGTTCCTATCACAGAGTTATAAGAGCAGACCTCTAACAAACGAAATACTAATAATAAATAACATTTAGAAGTTACACTTGCAAAATTAAATTTCATAGAGGTAATATTATCACTATTTATTACATTTGAGATGCTACATATGGTCTTAAAAATAAGTCAAACATTCTCTCCAAATCATGTTTTGAAGGAAAAAGAATAATTTAGGATAAGTAATGCATGAAAAATGTGGTGGCTTTTTTATTATTATTTAGCAGAACAAACTGTTAAACTTAAAAAAAAATTAATAAAAGAGAGAAGATTAAATGGTAGAATACCAAAAAGCAGTTTTTTTAAAGGGGGAGACTTTGTAAGATTTGGCATGATGCCATAGTGTATGAAGCCTTTTAAATGGAAGATCTCTTAAATGAAAAGTTGCTATTTTTGAACAGTTGAAGGTACTTTCATCATTACAATCCTAGAATTGGATACTCTATTCTTTTATCTTACTTTTTTACATTTAATCATCTAAAATGTAATAGACTTTTTAAAACCTGAAATATGTTATCTATGCTTGTTCAGCTTATGTTCAAGGAGGGATTTTACTTGAAGTTAAATATAATTCTGCCACCTGGAGGAAAGAAAATTAAGGAGATACACAATCTATATGTTTGCAAAATCATTAATCTTATTAGATTTCTGTATTCGCACGTAAAGATTACATGGAACATTGTTGCTATGAGTTGCATACACAAATTTAAGTTTCCACAGGAAAAAAATATTTTGGTTTAAGGTGACAAAGCTAGAAAATGACACTTAAGGATTTGAGCCTCAGTGCCTGAACACAACTTAATGAAGAAAAATTACAGTGAGCTTTGTTGTAATTTTGTATTTTGACAGTGGAGCTGGAAGAAAGTGGTGTTTCTCAATAATGAACTTGCTTGTTCAGAGACTTCTCCTTCAGCTCTAACTTTCCCTTATAGGAAGGGTGATTATGTGTTTTTTTTCTCTTAAATTAATTGTTTATTATAGTGCCGTTATTTAAGGCTTTAACATTGGACAAATATCAAAAGCTTTGATTTAGATAAGCATCAGAACTTACGATAGTTTTTCAGAACTGCCACACCATTTGAGCAATTACCTTCCCCAAGCAGACATGAATCTCACTTAACCTTTTGATACAATTGCTCCATTTTACAACCTTTAGAAATTGTAGACAGTTTACTTTCTGTTTTTCAATTAATGTTTTTTAACTACTTTTTAGTTGTGAAGACTGTAAGACACGCAAGTAATATTCGTGCCGTTATCTGAATCCCAGTACTTTGCATTTCTACGTGCAAGATTATGGGATGTGGTGAGATCACTGTGCTAGAGATGTATAGGGAAATATTATTTCTATTTTCTCCTGTAATCTACCTCTCTGTATGTATTTCAGAACATTACACTATATCTTCTCTACATCTACACTAATTATGAGGAGAGACATAGTGCATACCCAATTCTAGCTGTTTAATGAGCTGGAGCATAAGTATGATTTTTATAGAAGTAATGTGTCGAACAAATGTTCAGTCAATTCATTAATCTGAACTAATAGTACAGGAAGCTTCATGTGGCTTGGTGAGTTCTGTGGGCTATGAAGTGCTTGCAGTGGGAGGAGCCCATAACCACTGGCCGGTTACAAGTACCCTTCAGTTTCATCTAGTTAATTCTAGTTGTACGTGTCCAGAAACAAGAAGAGTCTGTCACAGATTTGCCAATAGAAACAAAACTGCCGAGAATCACGGTCTGTTGGACTTAAGACAAGATAGTACTGGCCGAGCAGTAAATCCTGCCTATGCTGTAATGATGGAGAATCAAAGTTGCAATGAAGTTCTTAGTCTGAAATGAGGTATTTTTACAGCTAAGTTTAAGACAAGAATTGGATTCTGGAATATTAGAATACTTTGGAGCACAGGGAGGCTGATAAAGATTATCACAGAAATGTAAATCTTTGGCCTAAGTGTACTTGGACTGAGTGAGATGAGATGGACTAGATGAGGCAAATTATCAGAGGAAGGTATGGTGGTTTTATAATCTGGAAGAGAAGATGACACACCAGGAAGGCACAGCCTTATTACAGATCAAGGAAGCTGCTAAAGTACTGAAGAATGGGAATCTGTAACTCTAGAATATTGACTGCATGCTTTGATGAACCATGCAAAAAGTCAGAGGTTGTGTTATGCACCAACAAATGATACCGATGAACGGATCAGGCTGTTTCTATGTAAACTTGCAGAGCATCCTTGGCAAGATCAATACTTATGATGTTGTTAACCTCATGGGAGAGCTAAATGCACAGGTTGACGGCAATAATATTGGATATGAGCGCATTATGGGCAGACATGGCATCCCAGGGCAGATTGACAATGGACCATGTTTTGTTCAGCTCTGCAGCCTAAACAGTCTTTGTATTGGGGATATACTGTTTCCATGTGAGGAAAGAGGCAAACTGACATGGAGATCAAATTATGGCTTCACCCAGAAACAGCTTGATCATATTGCCATTAATATGCACTGGAGATAAATGTTGGGTGCCAGGGTGTACACGAGGGCTGAGTTCTTTTTATTGGAACAATCAAAACTAAAGAAGGTAACACCGTGTGAGGTAGAGGATATGTACGATACGAGAAAGTTAGTGGATCCAGAAGTGAAGACACATTTCAAGCTGCAGCTTAGCAATAGATCTGAATAGCTAAAAACATGGATGGTCATAGAAGAACAGTGACAATTTTTCAAAGAAGTAATTGTGAATGCTACCAGGATCACAGTAGAGGTAAGAAGATCTAAGAAAAGAATGGCTCCAACCAAATATACGGAGGCTTGTTGAAGAGAGGAAAGAATTAAGAGAATTCAGTAAGAATGAGACAGCAGCAAAAGAGCTATTCTGCAATAAGTATATGCGGACAAAAACGGAAGCTAAAAAATCAGCCAGAAGAAGTGAGAGAATGGATGGGAAATAAAGCAATAGAAGCCAAAGAGCCATACAAGAGAAGAAAGAAAAGGAGTACTAGTGGCACCTTAGAGACTAACCAGTTTATTTGAGCATTTGGGGGTCTATCTTCCAGGGCTATGGTTACTGCTGTTGTAATGCGTATAGTGTTTTGGCTCCATGCTTTGGGGTTTCCCAGTAAGGTCTCAGAACACCACTGAGGACCTGCCCTTCAATGAAACTCATCCATTTAATCAGAAGACAGATGAGGAGTTTTTTTCACAATTTTTAAAGGATTCCAGGGCCACCCTCGCTCCCTGGAAATATATACACCTGCTCCAAAGAGAAAATTCCACTGGCAATCATACAAGCCTAGACCAGTGGCTCAACAGCTCTTCTATCAGAGACCTTATGAGGTCTGCAAGAGGCAGAGGGTTCAAAAGACCTTCTTCCATACACCTCCCACAGTGGGTTCCTCGTCCCAGTTCCAGTCCTCTGCTAAACGTTACTTTTGATGGGAGCGTGAGAGCTGCAAACCACTAATTCCAGCACCTCCTGACTCTCATTCAACCTTTGGGGGTCATCTAGCACAGTGGTTCTCAACCTTTCCAGACTACAGTACCCCTTTCAGAAGTCAGATTTGTCTTACCTACCCCCCCAAGTTTCACCTCACTTAAAAACTACTTGCTTACAGAATCAGATATAAAAATACAAGTGTGTCACAGCACACTATTACTGAAAAATTGCTTGCTTTCTCATTTTGTCTGTGAAATCTTAGTTTTTACTGACTTCACTAGTGCTTTTTTTGTAATGTAACCTGTTCTAAAACTAAGCAAATATCTAGATGAATTGATATACTCCCTAGAAGACCTCCATGTACCTCCAAGGGTACACATACCACCGATTGTGAATCACTAGTCTAGCACACTTTCTCAGTATCTGGAGTGCAATTACAATGGACAAAAATGGGTGATGAACATAATTCATTCCAGCTATACAATAGTTTACATCCCTGCGTCCCTCCAAAACCCTCTTCCCCACCTCCTCTTGGGGACCATTCTCATGAGAACATTCTCAAACAAGAAGTGGAATCTCTCTTACAGTGAGTAGTGATAGAGTGGGTTCCTCTTCAATATCAAGGGAGTGTTTTTTACTCAACATACTTCCTAGTACCCAAAAAGAAGGGCATTTGGAGAGCCATTTTTGATCTCTGCCATCTCAATTGCTTTATTTGCAAACTCAAGTTTTGTGTGGCCATGTTGTCATCTATAATTCCATCCCCTGGAAAAGGACATGTGGTTTACAGCTCACTTCATGAAGGACGCCTACTTTCACATGGACATTCACCCCTCTCATAGATGCTTTCTCATGTTCATGGTGGGCTCCACTTTCAATACAGAGTACTCCCTTTCAGCATTGCTGCTGCCCCCACAGTCTTTACCAAGGTTTTCTCTGTAGTAGCAGCCGATATCAGATGCTGTGGTTTCATGGTCTTCCTCTACCTTGACTATTTGGCTGCTTGTCACCAGGTCACTCCAGGAGGCCCATGCATTGACTTCAACACTGCTGCAACTCCTCTCTTTTTTGGGGGTCAGTGTAAATGCTGAAAAATCTTTCCTCGCCGCAGACTTTAGACTTCATTGGGGCATCATTAAATTCAATCACACCAAGGGCTTACCTGCCAAGGGAGAGGTTTCAAGCTATGAGCGATATCATAGACCACATCATAAGCAACTCCTGAGTGCCTGTCAATATCTGTCTCTCTTTCCTAGGCCATATGGCTTCATGCACTTGTCATGCCATTTGTAAGACTCCACCTTTCATTGTCCACAAGCGTGGCACCAAACTGTGTATTCAGCAGACTGACAGTTCATGAGCACCATAGTGACTGTTTGCACCAAAGCAATATTGTCCCTGTTATGTTGGAAAAATCCCTTCCAGGTATGTGTCAGTGTTCCCTTCCTTGCCTCTGCACTGGACAGGCCGACCATTACTGACGTATCCATTTTAGGTTGGGGAGCCCACATGGACAGCCACAATGCACCTGGACTTCTCAAGAGTCCAGGAAGTACATCAGTGTTCTAGAGCTGAGAGCAGTTTGAAGGGCTTGCAAAGCCTGTCTCCTGATCATTCAAAGTCACCATGCCCTCATAACATTAGACAACATCACAACCGTCTTTTACATCAACAAACAGGAGCGAGATCCATCTCCCTGTGTGCAGAAGCAGATTGTGGAACTAGTGCATTAGTAATCCCATTATGCTGTTGGCAGTCTACCTCCCAGGAAACCAGAATGTGATAGTGGACTCTCAGGAGACACTTTGCTGTCGATTACAAGTGGGAGCTACATGACTCTGGTGAACAATGCTTTTGCTCTATGTGGGACTCCTACCAGGGATCTGTCTGCCTTCCAAACAAACAGGAAATGCAACATATACTTTTCCAGAGGAGCCCTAAGTCACCACTCACAGGGTGTTGCTTTACTCCCTCCAAGGTCAGATCATCTGAACTGTGCCTTCCCTCCACGACCACTCCTGTGCAAGATTCAGAAGGACAGGGCACAAGTCATTCTCATTACCCCTTACTGACCCATACAGTTTTGGTTCCTGAACCTCCTACACTTGTCATCTCAGGCACTGATCATTATTCAAACATTTCCCAATCTCTTCACTCAGGAGACCAGCAAGGTCAAGCATTCCTACGTCCCACATCCACTTCATCTCAAAGCCTTGGTTTTGGATTGGCATTCTTCTTAGAACAACCGTTTTCTGAAGCTATATAGATCATCCTTTCTAATAGTAGGAAGAATTCTACTAGAAAATGATTCCCAGCCATCTGAGCACATCAAAGACATATACCTTCAGAAGTTGCAGATATTTCTCTCATACTGTATTCTTTCCTTAAAGACAGCAGATTCATCCATCAGCTCCTTACAGGTCCATTTGGCCGCAGTCACTGCATACCATCCCCCTTCACAGGGCTACTTGATCTTCATGCACACAGTGATTAGCAGATTCTGAAAAAGCCTAATCAGAACCTTTTCCGTGTTTGTTTTTAAAGCCTACTCCTCAATGAGACTTGAACTTTATTACCTAAGTACTCAGTACGCCTCCTTTTGAACCATTAACTTCTCACTCCATGTCTCTCCTATCCATGAAGGTTGCATTCCTTGTAGCCATCATCTCAGCCGGGAGGGTTGGGCAGCTTGGAGAGCTGATGACAGATCCTTCTTACACTACATTCCATAAGGACAAAGTTTCATTATGTTTACATCCTAAATTCACCCCAAACTTGTCTTGAATTTCACCTGCACCAGTCTATCCACTTACTAAAACCACGCTCATCGTCAGAAGAAAGGACATTCCATTCTCTCAACGTTAGCGAGCCTGAACCATTTACCTGCAGAGAACAAAACTAGCTAGGAAGCCTTCTAGACTATTTGTTGCCTTAATGGAAAGGGTCTGGGGTCAGGCTATATCCTCTCAAAGAATCTCAAAATAGACCTTGGACTGTTTTGTTTTGCTATCAGCTGTCTAATCTTCCCTCCCTCCTCCTGAGGTAAGAGCTCATTCCTCAAAAACGCCAGCAACATCTATGGCATTGCTTCAAGAGGTGCTGTCAAGCTATCTGGAGTGACTCAAGCGTGAGTACCAACTTGGGCCAGATTGTTAAGAAGCAGAGCATAAACCCCAAACTGGTTGTGAATTCTATACTTAGATTTCACCAACCAAGTATCAAGTGTAAACTCCTCAGGCACTATAACAGGCTAACCATGGAGTCACAGGCAGTCCCCTTGGGTACTCAAGTCTGTTTGTCACCTAGGCAAGCTTGCCTTTGTGATAGATGGTCCTTTACACCAATAATCACAATAATATTCAGATTAATCCCAATCTCAGTCCCAAAAGACCAGTCACTTACCCCAGGTCAATTGCACTGTAGATTTTACACCAAAGATAACACTTGTAGACAATCCTATAATTAACTAAAGATTTCTTAACTATGAAGAAGAAATGAATTGTTTACGAGTTTAAATCAGATAAACATAAACCCCCCAGTCTTAAATTTCAAAAGGTAATAGCAACTTCTATAATAAGCAAGCTGTATATGTCCTTCGGGGCTAACCCAGGCCAAGTACGGGGTATCTCTTGTTTAGGCTTAGTAATCCTTGCCCTTCAGAGTCCAAACAGTATAAAGATATAGTTTCTTCTTGTCAGGGATTTTTCATAGAATCATAGAGTATCAGGGTTGGAAGGGACCTCAGAAGGTCATCTAGTCCAACCCCCTGCTCAAAGCAGGACCAATCCCCAATTAAATCATCCCAGCCAGGGCTTTGTCAAGCCTGACCTTAAAAACCTCTAAGGAAGGAGATTCTACCACCTCCCTAAGTAACACATTCCAGTGTTTCACCACCCTCCTAGTGAAAAAGTTTTTCCTAATATCCAACCTAAACCTCCCCCACTGCAACTTGAGACCATTACTCCTTGTCCTGTCATCTTCTACCACTGAGAATAGTCTAGAACCATCCTCTTTGGAACTACCTCTCAGGTAGTTGAAAGCAGCTATCAAATCCCCCCTCATTCTTCTCTTCTGTAGACTAAACAATCCCAGTTCCCTCAGCCTCTCCTCATAAGTCATGTGTTCCAGACCCCTAATCATTCTTGTTGCCCTTCGCTGGACTCTCTCCAATTTATCCACATCCTTCTTATAGTGTGGGGCCCAAAACTGGACACAGTACTCCAGATGAGGCCTCACCAATGTCGAATAGAGGGGAATGATCACGTCCCTCGATCTGGTGGCTATGCCCCTACTTATACATCCCAAAATGCCACTGGTCTTCTTGGCAACAAGGGCACACTGTTGACTCATATCCAGCTTCTCGTCCACTGTCTCCCCTAGGTCCTTTTCCGCAGAACTGCTGCCGAGCCATTCAGTCCCTAGTCTGTAGCGGTGCATTGGATTCTTCCGTCCTAAGTGCAGGACCCTGCACTTCTCCTTGTTGAACTTCATCAGATTTCTTTTGGCCCAATCCTCCAATTTGTCTAGGTCCCTCTGTATCCTATCCCTACCTGCCACCATATCTACCACTCCTCCTAGTTTAGTATCATCTGCAAATTTGCTGAGAGTGCAATCCACACCATCCTCCAGATCATTTATGAAGATATTGAACAAAATTGGCCCCAGGACCGACCCTTGGGGCACTCCACTTGATACCAGCTGCCAACTAGACATGGAGCCATTGATCACTACCCGTTGAGCCCGACGATCTAGCCAACTTTCTACCCACCTTATAGTGCATTCATCCAGCCCATACTTCTTTAACTTGCTGACAAGAATACTGTGGGAGACCGTGCAAAAGCTTTGCTAAAGTCAAGAAACAATACATCCACTGCTTTCCCTTCATCCACAGAACCAGTAATCTCATCATAGAAGGTGATTAGATTAGTCAGGCATGACCTTCCCTTGGTGAATCCATGCTGACTGTTCCTGATCACTTTCCTTTCATGTAAGTGCTTCAGGATAGATTCCTTGAGGACCTGCTCCATGATTTTTCTGAGGACTGAGGTGAGGCTGACTGGCCTGTAGTTCCCAGGATCCTCCTTCTTCCCTTTTTTAAAGATTGGCACTACATTAGTCTTTTTCCAGTCATCCGGGACTTCCCCCGTTCGCCACGAGTTTTCAAAGATAATGGCCAATGGCTCTGCAATCACAGCCGCCAATTCCTTTAGCACTCTCAGATGCAACGCATCCGGCCCCATGGACTTATGCACGTCCAGCTTTTCTAAATACTCCCTAACCACCTCTTTCTCCACAGAGGGCTGGCCACCTACTCCCCATGCTGTGTTGCCCAGCGCAGCAGTCTGGGAGCTGACCTTGTTCGTGAAGACAGAGGCAAAGAAAGCATTGAGTACGTTAGCTTTTTCCACATCCTCTGTCACTAGGTTGCCTCCCTCATTCAGTAAGGGGCCCACACTTTCCTTGGCTTTCTTCTTGTTGCCAACATACCTGAAGAAACCCTTCTTGTTACTCTTAACATCTCTCGCTAGCTACAGCTCCAGGTGTGATTTGGTCCTCCTGATTTCATTCCTACATGCCCAAGCAATATTTTTATACTCTTCCCTGGTCATTTGCCCAATATTCCACTTCTAGTAAGCTTCTTTTTTATGTTTAAGATCAGCAAGGATTTCGCTGTTAAGCCAAGCTGGTCGCCTGCCATATTTACTATTCTTTCGACACATCGGGGTGGTTTGTCCCTGTAAGCTCAATAGGGATTCCTTGAAATACAGCCAGCTCTCCTGGACTCCTTTCCCCCTCATGTTATTCCCCCAGGGTATCCAACCCATCAGTTCCCTGAGGGAGTCGAAGTCTGCTTTCCTGAAGTCCAGGGTCTGAATTCTGCTGCTTACCTTTCTTCCCTGTGTCAGGATCCTGAACTCGACCAACTCATGGTCACTGCCTCCCAGATTCCCATCCACTTTTGCTTCCCCTACTAATTCTTCCCGGTTTGTGAGCAGCAGGTCAAGAAAAGCTCCCCCCTAGTTGGCTCCTCCAGCACTTGCACCAGGAAATTGTCCCCTACGCTTTCCAAAAACTTCCTGGATTGTCTGTGCACCGCTGTAGTGCTCTCCCAGCAGATATCAGGATGATTAAAGTCGCCCATGAGAACCAGAGCGTGCGATCTAGTAGCTTCTGCGAGTTGCCAGAAGAAAGCCTCATCCACCTCATTCCCCTGGTCCAGTGGTCTATAGCAGACTCCCACCACTACATCACTCTTGTTGCTCACACTTCTAAACTTAATCCAGAGACACTCAGGTTTTTCTGCAGTTTCATACCGAAGCTCTGAGCAGTCATACTGCTCCCTTACATACAGTGCTACTCCCCCATCTTTTCTGCCCTGCCTGTCCTTCCTGAACAGTTTATAACCATCCATGACAGTACTCCAGTCATGTGAGTTATCCCACCAAGTCTCTGTTATTCCAATCACGTCATAATTCCTTGACATCACCAGGACCTCCAGTTCTCCCTGCTTGTTTCCAAGGCTTTGTGCATTTGTATATAGGCACTTGAGATAACCTGCTGATCACCCCTCATTCTCAGTATGAGGCAGGAGCCCTACCCTCACAGACGTTCCTGCCTGTGCTTGCGTACTTACCTCAGGGCTTTGGTCTCCTTCCCCCGGTGAACCTAGTTTAAAGCCCTCCTCACTAGGTTAGCCAGCCTGCTCGCAAAGATGCTCTTCCCTCTCTTCGTTAGGTGGAGCCCGTCTCTGCCTAGCACTCCTCCTTCATGGAACACCATCCCATGGTCAAAGAATCCAAAGCCTTCTCTCCGACACCACCTGCCTAGCCATTCGTTGACTTCCACGATTCAACGGTCCCTACCCAGGCCTTTTCCTTCCACGGGGAGGATGGACGAGAACACCACTTGCGCCTGAAACTCCTTTATCCTTCTTCCCAGAGCCATGTAGTCCGCAGTGATCCGCTCAAGGTCATTCTTGGCAGTATCGTTGGTGCCCACGTGGAGAAGCAGGAAGGGGTAGCGATCCGAGGGCTTGATGAGTCTCGGCAGTCTCTCCGTCACATCGCGAATCTTAGCCCCTGGCAAGCAGCGACTTCTCTGTTTTCCCGGTCAGGGCGGCAGATAGATGACTCAGCCCCCCTGAGGAGAGAGTCCCCGACCACCACCATCCACCTCCTTCTCTTGGGAGCGGTGGTCGTGGAACCCCCAAGCTCAGGACAGCGCATCTCCTGCCTTCCAACCAGCGGAGTCTCCTTCCACTTTCTCCCCCCAGACGTATCATCTGGTCCACTCTCCGCAATGGTACCTGTGGAGAGAACATTAAAACGGTTACTTACCTGTGTCTGCATTGCTGGTACCTGGACATTCCCCCTTCTTCTTCTGGAGGTCACATGTTGCCAAGCTTCTTCACTGGCCTCTTGGATCCACTGTGCAACCTGCTCTAAATCTTTAGAGCTTTGTGTCCGTAGAAGCATATCCTGACTTTTGTCTAGAAAATCCTCAGATTCTCGTATGCAACGCAGGGTCGATATCTGCTGCTCCAGACCTTTGGTCTTCTCTTCCAGTATGGATACTAGCTTGCACTTTGTACAGACAAAGTCGCTTCTGTCCTGTGGAAGAAAGACAAACATGGGACATCCTTTTATTCCCTTCCACCTGAGTTCAAGCTGATGGGTGAGTCAATATGCACATCTCCTCATGGGTTTGGCAGGAAGTACTCAAGAAAGTCTGTCTTTTGTTCTCTGATATTCCACAATGGTTTGTCTCTCTGTGCGTCTTCTTTGTTGGGCAAGAGATAACACCTCCTGTGGTAAAACTGGTATTTCATATTTGGTAGTGCTTGTCTCCTGACAAATGGTTTATAGCAGTGGCTCTGAAACTTTTTTACTGGTGATCCCTTTCACATAGAAGGCCTCTGAGGCGACCGTCCCTTATAAATTAAAAACACTTTTTAATATATTTAACACTATTATGAATGCTGGAGGCAGAGCGGGGTTTGGGGTGGGGACTGACAGCTCGCGACCCCCCATGTAATCACCTCGTGACCCCATGAGGGGTCCCGATGCCCAGTTTGAGAACCCCTGATTTACAGTTTCAGAGCAAATACTTTTAGTTACAGAGCAAACACTGAAATACTACCTTATAACATGGGTGCAGCTATCATAAGTGAGACTAATGCACACGGCAACTTAAAGCATTTCATAAAGTTTAAACATATTCTTATAAATCTAACACCTATTTTAACAGTGCTAACACAGAGCTGAGATAGACTGTTTTCCAGCTATGAGTTTGTCAGTGCTCAGTTGAGGCCTAAAAGGCTTGACATGAGCTGACGCCTGGTCTGCCAGAGTCACAGGTGCCTCTGCTTGAGATTTCCATCCACACATTTGCGAGACACTATGCCTTGGTACAGCACTCCTTGGCTAATGCATATTTTGGAATGTCAGTCCTTCATTCAGCTCTGCCATCTACAATCTCTCACCCTCCTCCTTTTTGAGTACTGCTTGTCAGTCACCCACAGTATAGTAGACATAGGAACCAGCACTCAAAGAAGAAGAGAAAGTTACTTACCTTATAGTAACTGGAGGCTCTTTGAGATGTGGAGTCCTTATCTGTATTCCCCTACCCACTCTCCTTCCCCTCTGCTTTTGATCTTCTCTGATTTGTGATAAAGAAGGAACTGGAGAGGAGGTTGGTCCACCCAGCCTTTTATCTCCTCAGTCAGTGGCATGAGGTGAGCCAGGGCCCATGTGCGGACCAACAGATACTGCTCTCAGAACTCTCCAGCTCTGGGCACATGGCATACATGCATACCAACACTGGCATACAGATAGGGGACCACACATCTCGAACCTCCAGTTACATAAGGTAAGTAGCTTTCTCTCATTTATAATGGCTAATCTATTTTCCCCACCCCAAAAAAAACAAAAACAAAACCCACAAATACAGACTTTTAACAAAATACTCTGAAAAGTGGATGTTTAGCAGCGCTCACTTAAATTATAGCGAACAGCTTGCCTTCTCTGGCCATTTTCATGCAATGCTATATTCAAAGATTTTACAACACAGCGTTTTAGGGCTATTTAAATTTGGGGACTGTTCTTTCTGGTGCTTCCTCATGAGATCTTTGCATGCAATAATACATGTGTGCGCTCAGCCACACATTCGCACCCTAAAATAATAAAAAGGCTGGGCCATCTCCCAACTAATAAATACAAAGCGACAGAATAAAAAGAGGGAAAAAAAGACAAAAAGGAGTTAGAACCCTTCAGCTCTCATGGCTGTGAAACTCATATGACATCAAGATCTCTGTCAAGCATTCTTAAAACTACAGTACGCACCTGCTGAAATGAAAAAACAGATTGACAGAGCCAGAAGAGTACCCAGAAGTCACCTACTACAGGACAGGCCCAACAAAGAAAGTAACAGAACACCATTAGCCATCACCTAAAACCCCAACTAAAACCTCTCCAGTGTATCATCAGAGATCTACAACCTATCCTGAAGGACGATCCGTACTCTCACAGATCTTGGGAGACAGACCAGTCCTCACATACAGACAGCCCCCCAGCCTGAAGCAAATACTCACCAGCAACCACACACCAAAAACACTAACCCAGGAACCTATCATTGCAACAAAGTCCGATGCCAACTCTGTCCACATATCTATTCAAGTGACACCATTATGACACCTAATCACATCAGCCATGCCATCAGGAGCTCATTCATCTACACATCTACCAATGTGATACATGCCATCATTTGCCAGCAGTGCCCCTCTGCCATGTACATTGGCCAAACTGGACAGTCTCTACACACAAGAATAAATGGACACAAATTTGACATCAGGAATCATAACATTCAAAAACCAGTCGGAGAACACTTCAACTTCTCTGGTCACTCAGTAACAGACTTAAAGGTAGCAATTTTGCAACAGAAAAGCATCAAAATCAGACTCCAACGAGAAACTGCTGAACTGGAGTTAATTTGCAAACTAGATACCATTAACTTGGGCTTGAACAGAGACTGGGAGTGGCTGGGTCATTACACAAATTAAATCCATTTCCCCATGTTAAGTATCCTCACACGTTCTTGTCGACTGTCTGAAATGGGCCATCTTGATTATCACTACAAAAGTTTTTTTTTCTCCTGCTGATAATAGCTCATCTTAATTAATTAGCCTCTTAGAGTTGGTTTGGCAACTTCCACCTTTTTCGTGTTCTGTGTATGTATGTATATCTTTCGTACTATATGTTCCATTCTGTGCATCTGATGAAGTGGGTTGTAGCCCATGAAAGCTTTGCTCAAATAAATTTGTTAGTCTCTAAGGTGCCACAAGTACTCCTGTTCTTTTTGTGGATATAGACTAACACAGCTGCTACTCTGAAACCTGTCATATGACATAGGAGTTGTAAATGCAGTCAAGGGGATCAGGCAATGACGTAGCTGTCATGGTACTTCATGTTTCCAGGGTCTTTGGGTACTGGGAGATTGGTCAGGCTGGTATAGCCATGGTTTTGACTTCCAGGGAGCTAAGAATGTCAGTCTCTGATCAGGTGTCTTACTGGTCTGAAAGACTACAAGTCCTTTTGCATTTACCTTGCTGTATATCGGGTAGGAAACCTATGGCATGCGTGCCAAAGGCAGCACGTGAGCTGATTTTCAGTGGCACTCTCACTGCCCGGGTCCTGGCCACTGGTCCGGGGAGCGCTGGATTTTAATTTAATTTTAAATGAAGCTTTTTAAAACCTTATTTACTTTACATACAACAATAGTTTTGTTATATATTATAGACTTATAGAAAGAGACCTTCTAAAAATGTTAAACTGTATAACTGGCATGCAAAACCTTATATTAGAGTGAATAAATGAAGACTCTTCACACCACTTCTGAAAGGTTGTAGACCCCTGCTGTATATCATTGTGGTTCTAGCTTGCTGCCCCATACAGTACCTTCCACGAGGTCTCTGGGCCTCAGGTGTGAAATACGCTTGAAGCCCTAAAACATGGTCCCTTCACATCGAAGTGGCAAGTTTTGGTCAAATGTGAGTTTGGGAATGTCACACATAAGACAGCAGTTTCCTTAAAATAGCCATATTGCAACCATACGCTGTGTGAATCCCGAAATATCAAAAATGAAAAACATGAAGCCAGCTTTGAGGGAGTTGCCCTAGTTCAGTCCTCTAGGTAAACAGTTCAGTGACACATGGTAACAGCATCCCAAAGAAGGCCTCAAAAAGGTCCATTAAAAAATTGTCTAACGGAAACGACCATTTCATCATGCATTCCTCAGCATTTCTTTATTATAAATTTAGATATGTCTGGACAGCTGTTGACAGCAACAAGAGAATTGGGGAACTGACCATTGAGCCTTAACTGGGTAAAAGTGCACAACTACCCTTTAGTGTAGTTTACCTTTAAGTTTATACTAGATCTGTATTCTCATATACATTATTTCTCACAATAAGCAACTTTAATTCTAACAGTTCCTGAAAAGTTTTGAATGCTTATCTGTGCAATCTCAACATCCTTTTAATGTAACTTTTATTATTATACATACACAAACTCATCTAGCCGTTTTGTCACGATCAGTACTAAAAAAAGGACATATATACAACAATTTAGTGGGTTTTTGGAATATTATCATACTTCAATTTCAGGTCTCCATATCTGTACCCTGAAGAGTTGTTTTTAGTAATCATAGCCATTTTACAAAAAATATATGTATAGTATTAATATCAGTTACAGAAATGTAATTGTAATTCAAATGACTTTTTTACTGCTTGTGCTAACCAAACGGATATAAGTACTATGTGTGTTGAATAAAGGGCCAGCTATAGGCACCAGCAAAACAAGCAGGTGCTTGGGGCGGCACATTTCTAGGGGCGGCATTCCGGCTCTGGGCATGCCACCCCTAGAAATGTGCCCCCGCCACCCCAGCTCGCCTCCACTCTGCCTCCACCGGTTCCCCTGAGCGCGCTGCCACCGCTCTGCTTCTCCCCCCTCCGTCCCAGGCTTGCCGCGTTTTGCGCGGCAAGCCTGGGAGGGAGGAGAAGCCAAGCAGCAGCGCTCGGGGGAGGCGGCGGTGGTGGAGCGGAGGCGAGCTGGGGCGGGGAGCAGTTCCTCTATCCCCCCCCCCCATTATTTCCTGCGCTCCCCCCCACTCACCTCTGCTCCGCCTGCTCCCCTGAACGCGCTGCCTCTCCCTTGCCTGAGAGGGAGGGGGAGAAGTGGAGCAACAGCATGTTCAGGGGAGCAGGCGGAGCGGAGGTGAGCTAGGGCGGGGAGTTGCAGGGGGGAAGCTGCAGGAAGCAATGCCGGGGGGAAATGTGGCATGCCCAGGGGAGGAGGCAGGGCTGGGGATTTGGGAAAGGGGTGGAGTTGGCGCAGAGTGGGGCGAGCCAGGAAAAAAAAGCTGGGGCAGCCAAAAAAATTTTTGCTTGGGGCGGCAAAAATCCTAGAGGCGGCCCTGGTTGAATGTATTTTAACAATAAAGTAGGTAAATTCCTAATAGCTCCATTGTAAATTGCTTACTTAATTAAACTTGAATACATGAAGTTAAAATGTTGTGTTAAAGCTTTTATGATTTCATTCACACTGAACTGCCGTGACTTGCAAACTTGACTATGTGTTTACTGTATGACTTGAAATATATTCCCTGTGTGTTTTTTTGGATTTTTAAATGAAAGTCCCAGTTCCTTATTTTGCCTATCATCAAAGTGGGAGAAAAAAGCTGACTAATGCCACTTCTTTTTTTTTTTTCTGTCAGGATTTGGCAGGAGGTGAATTGTATACCCAACCATCTGCTCTCTTGCATCCAGTTATTTATGCTACTTCTATAGTTCTGCTAATGTGCCTCTTGATGATCATAGTCAGCTATATATACCACCATAGGTAAGAAATAAAAAGAATGGAGATTTATCTAATGCAGATCCCAAGTTACACTTACACTTAGATTTATTGGATGAAATCAAGGAAACATTAATATAAAGAGGCTTGGAAGGATTCAGGTTTTTTTCCCCAGTAAATGTCAGTTTTATCGTACACATGCAAATGAACAAAAAATATTTCCATTAATGATGATCAAATTTACATATAGGCAAAGTAAGAAAAATACTGCTTGAGAAGTTCAGAATTTGATTTAAGGCTGTCTTTAAATATTTACTTTGTATATTTTGACATGTACTGTTGATAATTTGTTTTAATGGTTATAAAGCTTTAACTAATTCAATCTCAACGTCTCTTATCACTGAATAATAGTCTGACAACCACCATAATTTCCCCAATGTGAACGTGAAAATCGAAGAAAATTGAAAAAATGCTTAAAAATAATCAGTATAAAAAACAATTGAATTCTGTGAAGCATAAATGTACATAAATGAATTACTAGCTTAGGCATATATGGTACAGAGCCCTGTCAAAATCTAAGTTTTAAAAGGCCAGCTTCAGACTCGTACACACTTCAGAATGTTGTCACGTATTATCCTTTAGGTTTAGAAATCCTACAGAAAAGTCTCATACATGCCCTATCACAAATAGTGTTTTATATACTAAAGCCAAAATCTTCAGTCAGAACTCCTTTTTGACTGGCACATTTTGTATCACAGAATTGTATCAGAATATTTTGCTTCTGCAAACAAATTGTTGGTGCAAATATCCATGATTAAATGGAATTGGATTTGACAGCTAAGCCTTAATACTATGTATGGCTACATTTCTTTCCTCCTTGTACATGAAGTAAGAAACCCCTCTTTAGAATTAAGGACCAGTTTTTAAAGGTATTTAAGCATTGCAGCGCTGAGCACAGCAATGCCTAAGTCTCATGTTCAAAAAGGATTAGGTACTTAGGAGCCAAAACTGTGTTTCTGAAAGAGAAGCATGTAATTATATGTTATATAGACTAACATATTTTTATTTAACAGTGTGATCAGGATCAGCGTTAAAAGCTGGCATATGTTAGTTAACGTGAGCTTCCATATTTTCCTGACATGTGTGATGTTTATTGGAGGTATAACTCAGACCAAAAGCACCAGCATCTGCCAAGCCGTAAGTAAACACAGAAGTAAGATTAGAAATGTAAGAAATCGTAATCAAATATACATACGTGACCCATGGCTATTTTTAAAATATTTAATTATGGTCATATTTTAGCAAATATTCTCTCAATTATTTTACCCTAATTTCTTCAGAGAAAGATAAGGCAAATCCAAAATTTGCTTAGCAACACTATATGGAAATTATTTAAATTTGGTATGTAAACAGAGCATGGATTTTTTAACAATCATACCTGATTCTATTTGAGGAAAGAAGTTACCAGCTTCATCACTCCTCTATATGATTTGCAAAACAGCAGTAAATCTTGGCTTCAGATAGAGGTTTCATATATCTTCATCCACTCATGAGGGAAAGAATTAGGGCCAGTCTGAAAACTGGAAGATTAATAGGACTGGGTGTTGGGAAAGAGAACACATGTTTGTTTTTTTAGAGTTTTGGAGGTAGTATCTCAAGTTCCTTTATGTAGTGGTTTTATTTCTAAAGGCTATCAATTCTAAAATCAGTTGTTTCAAGAACTGTGCATGGTTTTGTATGCCATATGGGGGAAAAAAGTAGTAGACTATTTACTTTTTCCTACTACATGATCTCTTCAGGTTCCTTCCAGCCCTACAGTTCTATTATTCTACTTAGAATGAGAAAGTGACTTCTCATTCCTTCCCTTTTTAGGATTTGTTTCCACTTCAAAGACCAGTGGTTTTTATAAATAAAAGCCACCAGTTTCATCTGTTCTGTGATTTTCTGTAATTTCAGAGTGTTTGTTTTATATAGGGTTTGAGTGTTTGTAGCTCTGCTGAGACTGATGTTTGAGCTCAGAAAGTCATGTCTAAGCCAGTTTCAGGGTTTCAGCTGTAATAGCAGGTGCCATCTTGTATCAATGTCAGTGAAATGTTTCTTGAATTTTTATCATTTCTGTTTCTTACATCTAGTTTAAAACTCACTCTGAATATTAGGGTGACTCCTGGAGTGGCTAAAGAAAATACTTACTTTTCACGACACATTCATTTTCCTTTTAATTTCCTGTATATAAGGCTGACCATTCAAAAGGGCAGCGTAGGTTCAATAACAAAAATCCTCAGCCTTTTCCTGCTGCTGTCCCACTGCCGGAGCTTTGCGCTGCTGCTAGAATTTCTCTCTCTCTCTAGAAGGGGAAGGCCTCTAGCAGCAGGGAACTGCTGAAGCCTTTTCCCACTGCCTCCCTACTTCCAGAGTCTTTTCCTGTGATAGGGAAAGGCTCCAGCAGTAGGGAGGCAGTGTGACAGTACTCTTTTTTTTTTTTTTTTTTTTAAAAGAGCACTGGAGGAGGGGGAGGCACATCCCAGACAAGTAGAGAGCCATGTAGGGTATATACTCAGGTTCACACCCACATCCTATGTGTGTCTTTACACAGCTAAGCCATGCCTCACTGTCTGCACTGCTATTTATAACTGTGCTAGGGGAACTACATGTACACAAAAAAACGGTGCAGTATAGGTGCATGCACGCACTCGCACTCGTCTTCCAGGAAACAATACGTGTCGTTTCTACCTTTTTTGTTGCTGTCACTAAAGTGATGTGTGAACTCTGCTCCCCTTCACTCCATTCATTTCAATAAAAGTGTGAAATTCAAAGTTTCAGTGGGCACAGGCAGTTTTTTCTTTTTCTTAAACACCACCCAAGAAAATTTAATTTTAGAAAAGTAAACAGTCAATGCACCTTTAACGTTACATATGTAATCACAAAAAGTCTGAATTAAGCTACTGTTTTCCTAATAATAATTCATACTAATTCCATGAATCTATTAATTTGAATGACTAAGACTGTTACATTTGTATCCAAATATATGTACTGTGGCTCCTGGTTGCCTTACATTAAAGTCAGTGGGTTATTTTGTTAGCCAACCACTTTCTGGCCCACCACATGCAGCGTGTACAAGATAGTTACCATAAGAACCTTACTTTTGCTGTTCCATCACTTTTTTGTATTTAAATGCCTAGCCGTAACATTATATTGACATTTTTTAAAATGTATGTGTTACATAAGTTATAAATACATTTGGTTTATAACAAATGTTATTACATTTGTGAATGTTGTACCTGTTTTTCAGTTTATTTTTAAATGCCTAATCCATTCATGTAAGAAACCATCATTTTAGGTGGTTTGTCATTTAAAACTAAGCCAAAATAAAACAAAAATATTCTGTAGAAGAGCTGAACTTTTAAAAAAATTCAGGTGCATGAGGTGTTGTATAAATAATTATAAAAAGATTCTTTTGTCTGAACTAGTAAAGCTTGTGTTTTTAACCTTTATTTTCAAGGTTGGGATAATTCTGCATTATTCTACTCTTGCCACACTACTGTGGCTGGGAGTGACATCTCGTAACATCTACAAACAAGTTACTAAAAAAGCGAAGAGGTGTCAAGATCCTGATGAGCCACCTCCTCCACCTAGACCAATGCTCAGGTGAGAGCACCGTTTTGTTTAATGTCTGCTTTATCGTATGTCTTTCAGTTAGAATTTCTGAACTAAACATAATTTTGGGTGCTTTGAATGAAGTGGGAAATACTATCATGGGAAAATCCAGTAACACAGTGCTATAATATTTGGCACTCTTACAATACAATACCTTTGTTGCAAGGCTTTCAAAGCTGTTTCCAAATTATTAATATAGGCCCCAAAACAATCATGAAGTTGAGAAAGAGGATCATTCTTATTAGAGGAGGGTGGTATTCCTGTTTCACAGATTAAGAAACTGAGGCACAAAGTCATGAAATTATTTACCCAAGATCCTACGTGATAGCAGTAGCAGAATTTTTGGATTGGGATTTTGGGGTGGAATTATCAAACGTGCTCAGCTTTGGTCTCACACTGTTCCCATTTAATTTGAAAATCTCACCATACATCTCCTGACTCCTAGTCCTGTGTTTTAAACACTGGAACGTCAAAAAAAAATTGCTTCAATTCAAGACGAAACTGTTCAGCAAATTCTCTGTGATTAGAGAGGAAAAATGTGTTAGACATGCTACTAGTACTTGGTAAATAAGAAAATTACAGGAATGCATTTCAGTTAAGATTTTCTTCATGTCTTCTAAAATTACTGAAATATAATTATTTTTTCTTCAAGTAAATTGTAGTGTCGTCTTTTCTTGAGAATTATTATTTTAATCCAGCATTAAAAGGTTTTATTCCAGAGCTGTGCTAAAGTCATATCAATATTAATTAAACCTTGCTAACCCAGAATTCTCCACAAGGTGGCAGAAGTTGATTGGCTTTGTTTCCATTTAATGGAAATGGAACACTTGTTTCAGAAATTTGATAAATCAGCAGCTAATATGAAAGTGCTTTTCTTATTGAGAACATTGGATAAAATCGAATTATATTATGTTTAACAGTTGAGGGCAGAAATACCTAGTTTATCCATTTAATCAGAGAAAGTAGGCGGTAATTACTAAATAACTAATGCAAGAGTTAGCAAGTGTTCGTTTTGCTTTCCTTGAGTAACTTTTAAGCAAATTTTCTTTAAATAAATAAATAAATAAAACTATTCTAAATAGGTTCTTATACTATGCTCATCATTATAGTATGTGAGCACCTTCCAGTACATCATTAAGCAACATGACTAACATCTGTCATGTTTCTTCACTCATCCTCTCACCAAGGAAAGAAGTGTATACAGCAGAGTATCTCTTTTTGGAAGCTTTTTAAATACACACACACTTCTGCTCACAAACAGGGAGGAATTGGTGGGGGGAGTAGAAGTGGGTGGCAACCTGGGCAGCAGTGACCATGAGATTGTTCTGGTCAGGATCCTGACAAAAGGAAGAAAGGAGAACAGCAGAATATGGCCCTTGGACTTCAAAAAATCAGACTTTGACTCCCTCGGGGAATTGATGGGCAGGATTCCCTGGGAGGCTGATATGAGGGGGAAAGGAGTCCAGAAGAGCTGGCTGTATTTTAAAGAAGCCTTATTGAGGGAGCAGAAACAAGCCATCTTGATGTGCAGAAAGAATAGTAAATATGGCAGGTGCCCAGCTTGGCTTAACAGAGAATTCTTCGGTGAGCTTAAACACAAAAAAGAAGCTTACAAGAAGTGGAAACTTGGACAGATGACTAGGGAGGACTATAAAAATATTGCTTGAGCATGCAGGGGTGTAATCAGGAAGGCCAAAGCACAATTGGAGTTGCAGCTAGCAAGGGATGTGAAGGGTAACAAGAAGGGTTTCTACAGGTATATTAGCAACAAGAAGGTGGTCAGGGAAAGTGTGGGACCCTTACTGAATGGGGGAGGCAACCTAGTGACAGATGATGTGGAAAAAGCTGAAGTACTCAATGCTTTTTTTGCCTCGGTCTTCACAGACAAGGTCAGCTCCCAGAATGAGGCACTGAGCAGCACAGTATGGGGAGGAGGTGAGCAGCCCTCAGTGGTGAAAGAACAAGTTAAGGACTATTTAGAAAAGCTGGATATGCACAAGTCTATGGGGCCGGATGCAATGCATCCGACTGTGCTGAGGGAGTTGGCTGATGTGATTGCAGAGCCATTGGCCATTATCTTTGAAAACTCGTGGCGATCGGGGGATGTCCCGGACGATTGGAAAAAGGCAAATAATAGTGCCCATCTTTAAAAAAGGGAAGGAGGAGAATCCAGGGTCACCTCAGTCCCTGAAAAAATCATGGAGCAGGTCCTCAAGGAATCCATTTTGAAGCACTTGGAGGAGACGAAGGTGATCAGGAACTGTCAACATGGATTCACCAAGGGCAAGTCATGCCTGACCAACCTGATTGCCTTCTATGATGAGATAATTGGCTCTGTGGATATGGGGAAAGTGGTGGATGTGATATACCTTGACTTTAGCAAACCTTTTGATACGGTCTCCCACAGTATTCTTGCCAGCAAGTTAAAGTAGTATGGATTAGATGAATGGACCATAAGATGGTTAGAAAGCTGGCTAGATTGTCCGGTTCAACAGGTAGTGATCAATGGCTCAGTGTCTAGGTGGCAGCGGGTATCAAGCAAAGTGCCCCAGGGGTCAGTCCTGGGGCAGGTTTAGTTCAACATCTTCTTCATTAATGATCTGGATGATGGGATGGATTGCACCCTCAGCAAGTTTGTGAATGACACTAAGATGGGGGGAGAGGTAAATATGCTGGAGGGTAGGGATAGGGTCCAGAGTGACCTAGACAAATTGGAGGATTAGGCCAAAATAAATCTGATGAGGTTCAACAGGGACAAGTGCAGAGTCCTGCACATAGGATGGAAAAATCCCATGTACTGCCACAGGCTGGGGACTAACTGGCTAAGCAGCAGTTCTGCAGAAAAGGACCTGGGGATTACAGTGGACGAGAAGCTGGATATGAGTCAGCAGTGTGCCCTTGTTGCCAAGAAGATTAACAGCATATTGGGCTGCATTAGTATGAGCATTGCCAGCAGATTGAGGGAAGTGATTATCCCCCTCTATTTGGCACTGGTGAGGCGACATCTGGAGTATTGCATCCAGTTTTGGGCCCCCCATACAGAAAGGATGTGGACCAATTGGAGAGAGTCCAGCAGAGGGTAATGAAAATGATTAGGACACATGATTTATGAGGAGAGGCTGAGGGAACTGGGCTTATTTAGTCTGCAGAAGGGAAGACTGAGGGTGGATTTGATAGCAGCTATCAACTACATGAAGAGGGGTTCCAAAGAGGATGAAGCTAGGCTGTTCTCACTGGTGGCAGATGACAGAACAAGGAACAAGGGTCACAAGTTGCAGTGGGTGAGGTCTAGGTTGGATATTAGGAAAAACTATTTCACTAGGAGAGTGGTGAAGCACAGGAATGGGTTACCTAGGGAGGTGGTGGAATCTCCATCCTTAGAGGTTTTTAAGGCCTGGCTTGACAAAGCCCTGGCTGGGATGATTTAGTTGGGGTTGGTCCTGCTTTGAGCAGGGGGTGTACTAGATGACCTCCTGAGGTCTCTTCCAACCCTAATCTTCTATGATTCTGTATTTGAGAAGGCAAGACTAAAGAAATGCATGTTGAATGTAGACCAGAAAGTGAAGGTTTGTGGTGGTCCTTAATTCCTGGGGGATTTCATTCCACGGTCTCGGGTTGGCCCCTGAGAAAGTTTTGTGTCCCACACAGGCGAACTTTTACCCTAATTGTGGAGAGTTAGATTGTACCTGAGGAGCAAAATTGTCAACCATGGTCTCCATTCTGGAGCTTTAGGTGATGTTTTAGATATCCTGGCCCAGATATCCTGGCCCAGACCATTGAACACTTTGAAGACAAGGACTGAGATCCTGAACTTGATTTGACGTTCTGTGGAAAGCCAGTGTAGAAAGTGGAGGGCAGGTTTGATATAGTCGTGGTAGCCTATGTTGCTGGGGAGATGTGCTTCAGAGTTCTGTATCAGTTGGTGTTTCCTAAGGCCTGAAGGCTCATTCCCATGTTTACTGCGTTACTGTGATCTAGCCAAGAGGTGACAAAGGTATGCATAACTGAGTCCAGGTCACCATCCATGAGGATGAGACAGTCTCCTTGCCAACCAGAGATGGTAGAAAGCATTAATCTTGGGTGCTGCTAGGGTGAGAGCATAGTGTTAGTGAAGAATTCAGGATCAAGTCTAAACAATGGACTGGCAGGAGATCATCCATCAGTGCCACTAAAGTTGTTTCCATCCCATGCGCTGGCCTGAATCCAGATAGCATCAGATCTAGGATATTCACTTCAGTTAGATGAGCTTGTGGTTGGCCTTGGGCTAGCTTCTCTGAGACTATTCAGGAACAGGTCATTTGACACAGGGTGCTAGTTGGTTAGAGTCAATGTATCCAGGGTGGGTAGATTTTTTCCAGTGTTGGTCAGACTGTTGCGTGTTTGAAGGAGGAAGGAAGATTCCTTCCCTGAATGAGTTGTTAGCTACTTGGATTAGGAGTGATACCAGTTCATGACTCTTTCAGAAGCCAGGAAAAGCAAGAGTTGGATTCACAGGGCTTGGGTCACGATTTCTTTAGGATGTCCAGAACATCTTGATGAGTGAATATACTGAACTTTGGGAGACAGTCTATTGGTTGGTGGGTGCAGGCAGGTTGGATATAGGTTCCTTGGGAAGACTTTCCAAATGTGTGTTCCCATCAGCAGAGTACAATGATAGTTTTTCGCAGCCATTGGTTCTGAAGCAGTCTGTAGAGAGTCAGCGTATGTCTATGCAGGAGCTGAAAAGTGTAATTTCCAGCTCAGATAGACATACCTGTACTAGCTCTGATTGAACCAGCTTGTTAACATAAGAATGGCCAAACTGAGTCAGACCAAAGTTCCATCCAGCCCAGTATCCTGTCTACCGACAGTGGCCAATGCCAGGTGCCCCAGAGCGAGTGAACCTAACAGATAATGATCAAGTGATCTCTCTCCTGCCATCCATCTCCACCCTCTGACAAACAGAATCTAGGGACAGCATTCCTTACCCGTCCTGGCTAATAGCCATTAATGGACTTCCCTCCATGAATTTATCTAGTTCTCTTTTAAACCCTGTTGTAGTTTTAGCCTTCACAACCTCCTCAGGCAAGGAGTTCCACAGGTTGACTGTGCACTGAGTGAAGAAGAACTTCCTTTTATTTGTTTTAAACCTGCTGCCCATTAATTTAATTTGGTGGCCCCTAATTCTTATATTATGGGAACAAGTAAATAACTTTTCCTTATACACTTTCTCCACACCACTCATGATTTTATATACCTCTATCATATTCTCCCTTAGTCTCCTCTTTTCCAAGCTGAAAAGTCCTAGCCTCTTTAATCTCTCCTCATATGGACCTGTTCCAAACCCCTAATCATTTTAGTTGCCCTTTTCTGAACCTTTTCCAATGCCAGTATATCTTTTTTGAGATGAGGGGACCACATCTGTGTGCAGTATTCGAGATGTGGGCATACCATGGATTTACATAAGGGCAATAAGATATTCTCCATCTTATTTTCTGTCCCTTTTTTAATGATTCCTAACATCCCGTTTGCTTTTTTGACTGCCTCTACACATTGCGTGGACGTCTTCAGAGAACTATCCACGATGACTCCAAGATCTTTCTCCTGATTAGTTGTAGCTAAATTAGCCCCCATCATATTGTATGTATAGTAGGGGTTATTTTTTCCAGTGTGCATCACTTTACATTCATCTACATTAAATTTCATTTGCCATTTTGTTGCCCAATCACTTAATTTTATGAGATCTTTTTGAAGTTCTTCACAGTCTGCTTTGATCTTAACTATCTTGAGCAGTTTAGTATCATCTGCAAACTTTGCCACCTCACTGTTTACCCCTTTCTCCAGATCATTTATGAATAAGTTGAATAGGATTGATCCTTGAACTGACCCTTGGGGAAAACCACTAGTTACCCCTCTCCATTCTGAAAATTTACCATTTATTCCTACCCTTTGTTCTGTGTCTTTTAACCAGTTCTCAGTCCATGAAAGGATCTTCCCTCTTATCCCAACTTCCCTCTGGATCCCCCTTGTCCACATGTCTGTTTGACCCCCTCAAAGAACTCTAATAGATTAGTAAGACGTGATCTCCCTTTACAGAAACCATGTTGACTTTTGCACAACAATTTATGTTCTTCTATGTGTCTGACAATTTTATTCTTTACGATTGTTTCAACTAATTTACCCGGTACTGACGTTAGACTTACCAGTCTGTAATTGCCAGGATCACCTCTAGAGCCCTTCTTAAATATTGGTGTTACACTAGCTATCTTCCAGTCATTGGGTACAGTAGCTGATTTAAAGGACAGGTTACAAACCATAGTTAATAGTTCCACAATTTCACATTTGAGTTCTTTCAGAACTCTTGGGTGAATGCCATCTGGTCCCGGTGACTTGTTACTGTTAAGTTTCTCAATTAATTCCAAAACCACCTCTTGTGACACTTCAATCTGTGACAATTCCTTAGATTTGTCACCTACAAAAGATGGCTTAAGTTTGGGAATCTCCCTAACATCCTTAGCTGCGAAGACTGAAGCAAAGAATTCATTTAATTTCTCGTCTTTAAGTGCTCCTTTTGTATCTCGATCGTCCAGGGGCCCCACTGGTTGTTTAGCAGACTTCCTGCTTCTGATGTACTAAAAAACATGTTGTTATTACCTTTTGAGTTTTTGGCTAGTTGTTCTTCAAACTCCTTTTTGCCTTTTCTTATTACATTTAATTTGGCAGTGTTTATGCTCCTTTCTATTTACCTCACTAGGATTTGACTTCCACTTTTTAAAAGATACTTTTTTATCTCTACTGCTTCTTTTACATGGTTGTTAAGTCACGGTGGCTCTTTTTTACTTCTTTTACTGTGTTTTTTAATTTGGGGTATACATTTATGTTGAGCCTCTATTATGGTGTCTTCGAAAAGTGTTCATGTAGCTTGCAGGGATTTCACTCTAGTCACTGTACCTTTTAATTTCTGTTTAACTAACCTCCTCATTTTTGCATAGTTCCCCTTTCTGAAATTAAATTCCACGGTGTTGGGCTGTTGAGGTGTTCTTCCCACCACAGGAATGTTATTATATTATGGTCACTATTTCCAAGCGGTCCTGTTATAGTTAAAAATGGAAAGTGTAACATTGATGGCACAAGTGATAGGAGGGACTAGCTGTCCAAGGTTGTACCTAGGGTTTCACATAGAATTATATGCTGTATGGCCAGTCCATCGTACTGCTCATGCAACCACTGCTATATGTGCATGCTAGTTTGATTAGAGCTAGTGTGGGTATGTCTGTCTACCTGAACTGGAATTCTCACCTAGCTCCAGTTTAGACATACCTTCAGGATTCATTCAATTTACTCCTTGGGGTGCGATTTGAAAGCTTCTGTGGAGGCTGATAGAAAGGTAGGTTCTCTTGGACTGTATGATACAGCCCTAGCATAGGCTTGGAGGAATTTGTTGTTTCATCTTGTCTGTATCTGTCTTCCATTTTTTCCTCCTGTTTGTGCTTGTTTCCATCCCTCTCTTCATCTGTTGCAGGATCTCAAAAACTACTTTACCTTTCATTTATTTCTATCTGTTATGCACCCTAATACCAAATAATTTCATACAGATTATTATATTACTAATTTTTTTCGGAAAAAGTGCAATTACAGTTGTTATGGAGATTGTCAGTCTTCAGTACAGGAATGGCAAAAGAGTTTAAAAATAAATTTATTCCTCCAACAGAAAGTGGAGCTTATATTTTATGGTTATCACAATGGAAAGCAAAGAAGGTCTCATGGTTAAAACTGCATTATCAAGACTAACGGAGGAATTGGTAGTGACTCTCAAAAAGTGATCATGAATAGATAGATTGATCATGATAGACTTCATGATTCTTAGGAAAGGAAGGAAATGAGTGAGAGTAGCAAAATGACAATGGTATTCAAAAAAAGCCAACTTAAATGGATTCAGAGAACTGGTAGGTCAAATCCCATGAGAAGAAAATATAAGAGAAAAAGGAGAGGTGGTAGTTTCTCAGAGACATTATTAAAGATACAACAGCAAACTATCCTGATGTGAGGGAAAGATAGGAAGAATAGTAAGAGGCCAATATGGCTCCATCAGGAATTCTTTAATTACCTGAAAATCAAAGCTATAAAAAGTGGAAACATGAACAAATTGCTAAAGATGAGTGCAACAGAATAGCACAAGGAAAAATCAAATGCACATATACAAAATGTAGAATAACTGGCTAGGCATTAGTACTGCTGAAAAGGATCTCAGGGTTGTAGTGGATCACAACTTGAATGTGAGTCAGCAATTGGTGAAGTTGTGAAGAAAAGCTAATATTCTGAGGTATATTAACACGAGAGCTGATGGGGCATGTTACATATTGAGAAAAGAGGGGGTGGTGGGTCATGTTAAAAGCTGTTATAAAGAGGACGGTGGTCAGTTGTTCTCCATGTCCACAAAGGTAGGACAAGAAGTAAATCGGTTTGATCTTCAGCAAGAGAGCTCTAGGTTAGCTGTTAGGGAAAACTTTCTAACTATAAGGATAGCTGAGCACTGGAATAAGCTTCCAAAGGAGGTTGTGGAATCCCCATCATTGGAGGTTTTTAAGAACAGGTAAGACAAACACCTGTCAGGGATGGTCTAGATTTACTTGGTCCTGCCTCAGATCAGGGGGGCTGGACTAGATGACCTCTTGAGTTTCCTTTCAGCCCTACATTTATGTGATACTATATGTACCAATAACCATCTGGCCACCTTACTTCTTGTTTGTTCCTTTTCCATATCACTCCATCTTTCTGTTTTAGATTGCAGGCTCTTCAGGTTAGGAACTATGCTGCCTTTTCTGATTTTTTTTTAAAACATATTTAAGGTGCAACTAGTGTGGCATGGGATTGGGAGTCAGTCCCAAATATAATCCTTCCTCTGCTGCTGCTGGCTTAGTATGACATGAGGTGACTTAACCTCTCTGTCCATACCACCAAGAGTCCTCATCACTTAAAGACTAGTGTTTGGATATCTGAAGTTAGGTACTTAAATCCATACTTAGGCAACGAAATAAGTGGCCTGATTTTTAGAAATGCTGAGCACCCTAAACTTCTGTTGACTTCAGTCAGAGGAGGCATTCAGCACCTTTGAAAATCACTCTGCTAATTTACATCCTGAAAAACAAACTTAAGGAGCTAATTTTGATAATTTTAGCCATAATGTCTTTTCAGTTTCCCTGTCTATAAATTGGGAATAATACCGAACTACCAGGAACGTTGTGAGGAGCAATTAGCTAATGTTTGTGAAGCCTCTAGTACCATAATATCTAAAAGCTGTGTTTATCAACTTACTTAGCACTCAGAATATCCTCATTTGATCTAATTGGTCTCCTGGCTCAGGAATTTTCACGCTTTTTCCCTTTTATCACCTCCTCCTCTCCTTTCTATCTTTTTTTTTATTATCCTCTGATGACTCCTCCTTCCTTTTACTCTGTGTCCCTGTGAGACTCTTACTATGGTGGTGTTTTAGGGTGTGTTGGAAGAGGTGAATATACTCAGCTCACTTTTTGAGCTGAATATACTCAGTGTTGGGTTCGTTCTGATGTCCTCTGGCAAGCTAGTCGATGACCCACTGTTATGGACGCTCTGTCCCCAGCAAGTCAGTCAGTAAGACCCCTTTTGTCATGCATCTGCCTTAGAGGGCTACAGGTGGTGAGGCAGTCACTGAAATAACAAGGAACACCAACCCATTTACGGTCAAGTAATGTAGAAACAGGACTTTGCTTTGGGCCAAATTCAAACAGGGAGCCAGTGGATTACACTTAGCAACAGAGTTGCCCTTTGTTGCTTACGAGTTAGTGTTAATATAGGCTATGAGCCCCTTGTCTATGCCTGTTCTCTTGTCAGCTGCCCTAGTTCCCCCCCATCCTCTGTTCCATCCTGTTTCTTTGAGCCCCTCCAACTCCTTCCCAGCTCCTTCAAGTCCCCCCTGCACACACATACATGCGTGCTGTCCCCAGAGCTCCCTGAACACTTTCACCAAAATTTTGTTTTGTGAAACAAGCTGCTGCTGTGTCTGAGATCTTCCTCCTTTTCTGAAGAACAGGACTTCTCCAAAACTGCAAATGCTTGAGAATTCATATACAATAATATCTCTTTCCTTGTCCGATATGGGTGATCTGCCAGTAACAAACTTAACACAGTACCTAAGCAAAAGGATGAAAGATTAACAACCTTCACCAGGTTGATAGCTTACTGCCTTGTCTCTCTGCACTCTGCTGCTGGCTTCTGTGACAACTCCTCCTGGGCCTGACTCACTGAAATGACTTACCCTTTCTCTTCCCAGTCTGAGGGAGAAGCCATCAATTGTTAGCAGGTGAAGGCAGGTTATATCATGAGGGAAACCTTGAGATTGAGGGTAATGATTTCACCAAAGCCCCAATCTGCCAGCTAGCTACCTGTGACTGACCTTACTTTTCTCAGTAAAGCACCGTCTAAAGTTTCCAAAATCCTGGGAATGTATCTGATTTTCAGGTAGATGATACCTGGATATTAGAGAGGTGATTAAGAAAAAGCAGAAAGCCTACAAGGAGTGGAAGATGGGAGGGATTAGCAAGGAAAGCTACCTTATTGAGGTCAGAACGTGTAGGGATAAAGTGAGAAAGGCCAAAAGCCATGTAGAGTTGGACCTTGCGAAGGGAATTAAAACCAATAGTAAAAGGTTCTATAGCCATATAAATAAGAAGAAAACAAGAAAGAAGAAGTGGGACCGCTATACACTGAGGATGGAGTGGAGGTTAAGGATAGTCTAGGCATGGTCAATATCTAAAGAAATACTTTGCCTCAGTCTTTAATGAGGCTAATGAGGAGTTTAAGGATAATGGTAGGACGACAAATGGGAATGAGGATGTGGAGGTAGATATTACCACATCCGAGGTAGAAGCCAAACTTGAACAGTTTAATGGGACTAATTCGGGGGAGCCCAGATAATCTTCATCCAAGAATATTAAAGGAACTGGCACATGAAATTGCAAACCCATTAGCAAAAATTTTTAATGAATCTGTAACCTCAGGGGTTGTACCATATGCCTGGAGGATTGCTAACATAGTGCCTATTTTTAAGTTAGGGGGGAGGGGAGAAGTGATCCGAGTAACTACAGGCCTGTTAGTTTGACATCTGTAGTATGCAAGGTCTTGGAAAAAATCTTGAAGGAGAAAGTAGTTAAGGACATTGAGGTCAATGGTAATTGGGACAAAATACAACATGGGTTAACAAAAGGTAGATCATGTCAAACCAACCTGGTCTCCTTCTTTGAGAAAGTAACAGATTTTTTAGACAAAGGAAATGCAATGAATCTAATTTACCTCTATTTCAGTAAGGCATTTGATACAGTTCCACATGGGAAATTATTAGCTAAATTGGAAAAGATGGGGATCAATATGAAAATTGAAAGGTGAATAAGGAACTGGTTAAAGGGGAGATTACAACGGGTCACACTGAAAGGTGAACTGTCAGGCTGGAAGGAGGTTACTAGTGGAGTTCCTCAGGAATCAGTTTTGGGACCAATCTTATTTAATCTTTTTATTACTGACCTTGGCACAAAAAGCGGGAATATGCTAGTAAAGTTTGCGGATGACACAAAGCTGGGAGGTATTGCCAATACAGAGAAGGACTGGGATATCATACAGGAAGATCTGGATAACCTTGTAAAATGGAGTAATAGCAATAGGATGAAATTTAATAGTGAAAAGTGCAAGGTCATGTATTTAGGGATAAATAACAAGAATTTTTGTTATAAATTGGGGACGCATCACTTGGAAGTAACAGAGGAGGCAAAGGACCTCGGAGTATTGGTTGATCACAGGATGACTAGGAGCCACCAATGTGATAGGGCTGTGAAAAAATCTAACACAGTCTTGGGATGTATCAGGCGAGGTATTTCCAGTAGAGATAAGGAGGTGTTCAGTACCATTATACAAGGCACTGGTGAGACCTCATCTGGAATATTGTGTGTAGTTCTGGTCTCCCATGTTTAAGAAACATGAATTCAAACTGGAACAGGTACAGAGAAGGGCTACTAGGATGATCCGAGGAATGGAAAACCTGTCTTATGAAAGGAGACTCAAGGAGCTTGGCTTGTTTAGCCTAACCAAAAGAAGGCTGAGAGGAGATATGATTGCTCTCTATAAATATCAGATGGATAAATACCACGGAGGGAGAAGAATTATTTAAGCTCGGTACCTATGTGGACACAAGAACAAACGGATATAAACTGGCCATCAGGAAGTTTAGACTTGAAATTAGATGAAGGTTTCTAACCATAAGAGGAGTGATGTTCTGGAACAGCCTTCCAAGTGGAGCAGTGGGATAAAAGACATATCTAGCTTCAAGACTAAGCTTGATAAGTTTATGGAGGGGATGGTATGATGGGATAGCCTAATTTTGGCAATTAATTGATCTTTGACTATTAGCGGTAGATAAGCCCAATGGCCTGTGATGGGATGTCAGATGGGGTGGGATCTGAGTTACTACAGAGAATTCTTTCCTGGGTGTCTGGCTGGTGAGTCTTGCCCACATGCTCAGGGTTTAGCTGATCGCCATATTTGGGGTCGGGAAGGAATTTTCCTCCAAGGCAGATTGGCAGAGGCCCTGTGGGTTTTTTGCCTTTCTCTGCAGTGTGGGGCATGGGTCACTTGCTGGAAGATTCTGTAGATCTTGAAGTCTTTAAACCACAATTTGAGGACTTAAATAGCTCAGACATAGGTTAGAGGTTTGTTACAGGAGTGGGTGGGTGAGATTCTGTGGCTTGCATTGTGCAGGAGGTCAGACTAGACAGTCATAATGGTCCCTTCTGACCTTAAAATCTATGATTCTATGATTAGCCTTTTCTTTTCTTTTTAGCTCATGGTGGCTAAATAAAGTCTCTTTAAACTGCTGGAAGAACCATTAATAACTGTCCTATTTTTAGATTCTACCTTATTGGCGGAGGAATCCCTATCATAGTTTGTGGGATAACGGCAGCAGCTAACATCAGGAACTACGGCAGCAGGCCTAATGCACCATAGTGAGTATTGGATATTTGACAGCTTTGTAATAAATTGTTATGATTTTTGGTTGTCATTTTTTGGAAGATATGCCACATAGCCAAGACTTATTTCAACAGTTCAAAATGATACTGAAATATTGTGAGTTCTGAGAGGTCATCTGTCTTGATGTGCTATCTTTTTTTGTGTTTTTTTCCAGTTGCTGGATGACATGGGAACCTAGCTTAGGAGCCTTTTATGGACCAGCTAGCTTCATAGTTTTCATAAACTGCATGTATTTTCTCAGCATCTTTATACAATTGAAACGACACCCTGAACGCAAATTTGAACTTAAAGAGCCAGCTGAGGAACAGCAGCGTTTAGCAACCAGTGAACATGGGGACCTGAATCATCAGGATTCAGTGTCAGTCTCACTGGTTTCCACATCAGCTTTGGAGAATGAGCACAGTTTTCAAGCTCAGCTTCTGGGAGCAAGCCTCGCTTTGTTTTTGTATGTTGCTTTGTGGATTTTCGGGGCCTTGGCAGTTTCTCTGTATTATCCCATGGACTTGATTGTTAGTTGCTTTTTTGGGATCACATGTTTAAGCCTTAGTGCCTTTCTTATGATGCATCATTGTGTTAATAGGGAAGATGTCAGGCATGCTTGGATAACAGCCTGCTGTCCTGGAAGGAGCACATACTCAGTGCAAGTTAATGTTCAGCCCTCCAATTCCAGTGGGACTAATGGAGAGACTCCTAAGTGTACCAACAGCAGTGCGGAATCTTCGTGCACTAATAAGAGTGCATCAAGCCTAAAAAATTCTTCTCAAGGTTGTAAACTAACCAACATACAGGCTGCAGCAGCTCAATGCCATCCTAATTCTTTACCACTGAACACAGGTCCTCAGCTTGATAACAGTCTGACTGAGCATTCAGTAGACAATGACATCAAAATGCATGTGGCTCCATTAGAGATTCAGTTTCGAACAAATGGACACCAAAGCCGGCATCATAAAAACAGAAGTAAGGGACATCGCACAAGTAGGCTTACAGTGTTGAGGGAGTATGCATACGATGTCCCCACCAGTGTGGAAGGAAGTGTACAAAATGGCTTATCTAAAAATCGACAAAGCAACAGTGAAGGACATTCAAGGAGTCGAAGAGCCTATTTAGCATACAGAGAACGCCAATATAACCAGTCCCAACAAGATAGCAGTGATGCTTGCAGTACACTTCCGAAAAGCAATAAAAATAGTGAAAAACCCATTGCTACAAACAACAAAAAGGATGTTCTGAGGAAACCAATAGTAGTTGAACTTGAAAGCCAGCAAAAATCATATGGCTTAAATTTAGCCATTCAGAATGGACAACTTAAAGGCAGTGGACAGGATGGACCCTTGCTCACTGCAGATAGCACTGGCAATATTAGGACTGGGTTATGGAAACATGAAACTACTGTGTAGCAATATTGTACTACTTCATGAGAAAAATTCATGTGAACTGTGATTCACACATTCCCTAAAGCTATTAACGCTTTTAAAAACTGTTTACAAACAATTGGTACTTCATGCAAGGAGGAGAAAAGAGAATCTGCCGTGCAAAGTGTTTTATACATTTTGGGAGTATCTTTGGTGTTTTTTACAAAGAAACTTTTTCTCTTTTGTGAATATTTTTTTTTTTTAAGCATCAGGTCCAGTGTTGAGATGCAGACCAGAACTTTTTAAGAAATTCTTACAGATAGCCCCCCAGATGTGTCCACAGCACATTTCAAGTGTGTATTAAAATGTGTATTAAAGAGTATTTTCCCAGCAAGCATTATGTAATGTGCAAGTTTGTTTTGTCAAGATTACTAGATATAGTGTGTCTTTTTGGATTTACTACTTAATTTTAATGTCTGGGAATTTTACCACAGCTTTTAGTTGCTTAAAAAAAACCAAAACAAAAAAAACCAGTTTCTAAAAGTGCCGATATTTCACATGTAATGCAGCTGGTTGCATTAATCCTGAAGTTTGAATGAAACAGAGAAACGAAATTTTTAAAAATAAAAGATTTGTGATTTAAAGACAATTCTGTTGAAATTCTAAGCTCACTTTTGTAAGTGATATATAAATTTGTCATGTTTTCATGTAGTAAAAGTGAATTATGTAGTAAATGTATAATTATATGTTTCCTTAATGTTTCTAGCTGATATTGGCCAGCTGATATCTGTACATAGCACAGTCCCTAATTCATTGGCCTTCCATCTCCTCGAGCTATTATGTTCATTTGTAAATTGTAGTAATTCTAGATGTTATCATTTCTATAATCTGAACCAGGAGTGCTCATCACCCACGGCTAGATTTCAAAAGAGCTCAGCATCTCCTGTTGAAAACACATTCTATTGTCATCTTGTGAAAAAGTGATAGCAATATCTCAGTAAACAGTTACCACTTAGATGCTCCAATTTTGATTTTTATACCAGTGGGAGAGCAGAATCAGGGCCTTTGAGTTCACCTGTCCCTCAAATGTTGACTGGTAGTCCCCTGCAGTTTAGTTGATGTCACTGAAATCTCCAGTCACTAGTTTCCTTTCAGAGCATTTTAATTTAATATTAAGAAGCAGCTGTGTAAAAAAATAGTTGCTTCTTCTTTATTTGACATTACTAACTTACATGAAAGTTAGTAAACCATGAAATGGCCTTTATAGTGTCATCAAATTGACAGGAACTAAGAACAAAGTGGGGAGAAATGACAGCTGGATGAAAATGACATTTTTAATTCAATTATACTCATCTGGGCAGCAATTTCAAAAATATTTGAATCACCACAATGATGCACAGTTAATTTTAAAAAGTTAAACTGCATATTTTTCAGAATATGGTGCAAAGTGGAATATGAAAGAGAGGCCAGATAGTGTTAATAGGTATATATTTAGTTTCCTGTATTTCACTCTGTTTATATTGATTATATCTCAACAATCATTCTATATTTTGGTAGTTTGTGGGGACTGGAAGACAGTATAATGTTTCAGTCTGTGAAGCTTATTCTTTTGCTGCTTTGAAGAGTTTGTAGCTGTATATGCAAAGTGTCATTTGTGATTTATTACTTGTTGGTTGTTGATCCAGTATCTAAAGCTTTTTGTATTCATACGTTAGCAGATTTTTTTGGATGTTGTACAGTACTAGCATATAATTGGGGAAAGCACTCACCTCTTGAGCACCTTCTGCTGCTGCATGTGGTACTGCAGGCCTCTTCCTGCTTCTGGTGCCACCTGACTGTTGTCAGCCTCACTTGGCGGGTCTTCAGCACTCCGGCCAAGTCACAAAGTCCAAAAGAACCCCTTCTGAGGTAGTAAAGAAGCCAATAAATGAAGTCTCTCTGCCCTCACTAGGGTCTTTGGTCCTGCTGTGGACCATTTAAATTCAACCCTTCACTCAGGCTTCCAAACAAGCCTGTCCCCTCTCGGGATTTACACTACTTCACCTTTGACCAGTGTGGGAGCCCGGGCTCGCTTGCTACTATGTGTTCCAACCCCAGGACCCTGTAAATAGCAGCCACTCACTTGAATTCATTTGTTACTGGGCCTCTTCCCACCTGCCCCCTTTATCTTAATCCCTTACCTTAAGGTTAAAGATCTTGTGTTCTTGCTCTCCCAACTAAACTTTGGTTGTCCCTTGAGCTCCTTTGGCCAGAGAGGAGCACCCTTCCTTGCTCCTCTGGTCCAATCCAGGAACTGACCTGCTAAGGCCTTGCATCTACTTTTATCTAAGCCTGCTTGGTTGCTTCAGTGCAGCCTTTCTCGGCAGGCCTGGAGGACCCACCTTCACAGCTCCTTTCCGGGGGCAGGGTGTAGTAGGACCGTGGGGCCTCCAGCAGGGAAAAACAAAGGGCTTGGTACAGTTGGGGCTTGTCTACACTGGCAAGTTTTGTCGCCAAAAACTGTCTTTTGGTGACAAAACAGCATGAACGTATACACTACAATGGGACTTTTGTCGCGAAAAACGCCCAGTTTTGGCGAAAAGAAACTTCCACCCCTGTCTTTTCCCCTCACTTTACTGTTGTAAACAGTACAGTGTAGACACTGCTGATTGTTTTGTCGACAGAACTGGTTTCCGCCAGTATCCCACAATGCCTGCCCTGATTGCTCTGCTCAGTGGTTTGATCTCTGCTGCCCTGCAGGCATGCGCTCCTTCCCTTTCAAAGCTCCATGAAGTAGCTGTGCTGCTCCGTTCGGGGAACAAAGAGCAAATCATTGGAATGCTCCTGTTCTGCCCGGCACTAGGAACACAGCAGCAGGCAGACGGCTGCTGCACGGGGAGGGGGACAGACTGCTGTGCTGTTTTGCCATTCCTCAACACCGAGAGCTCCCAAAGCTCCTCATGATGCTGATCTCGGCAGCTGAAGGGGCTGTGGGAGAACTCAGAGAGAATCCCAAGATGCACAGCGATCAGCTCTTCCTTCCCACAACATTGCACTGTGGGATACATACCCACGGTACATTGCTCACCCTGTCGATAATGGTGTCCCCAATATGGACATGATCTGTTGACAGAGGGAGCAAGTGTGAGCACCCTTTGGCAACTTTTGTTTTGTCGACTTTTGGGTGTCGACAGAAGTTTTGTCAACAAAACTTGGTAGTGTAGACAAGCCCTCAGTCATATAGCGTCATAACTACTTTCAAGTTGCAATGTAAATATGCTCCCTGAGTGGTGAACTGCAATTCATAACTTGTCAGAATCCCTTGATGTATGTATGTATTTATTTATTTATTTATTTATTTTTAACATTTCAAAGTTGTATCTGGAGGAGTGACAAATTAATTGGTCTGAAATGTCTAAGGTATTATACATGTTTCTCCATTAATATCCTATATGCATCTCCATTAATATCCTGAGACAATATCAATATTAAGATGGAATTATAGTTGAGAATATATGTTAGTAATTTAGTGTAAAATATATTTTGGAAATATTAAAATTATCCCAAAAGTAAGAATTTTCAACCCAGGAAATTCAGAGTTGGAGTTAATCTTAAAAGAACTCTAAACCTGTTACATATAGAAGTGCATGGCTAGTGCCTCCAAACAATATTAACTTTGCACTGTAGTGACCCCAGATGATAACCCATTATTATAATTCTGAACCATGATTTTAGTGATTGTGGTCCCAGATTAGGTTGGTCTGTTTTGTTTTTTACCCCACTACACTATCACTACAAGGCAGCATTAAAATTATGTGGGCTCCCTAACTGTGCATTCTCAAACTTCAGTGTGTTAAGATTTCTTTTAAGTAATTTAAACTCTGAATTGTGTGGGTTATAACAATTGACTTGGCCATAATTATAACATCTTTGTAATGTATTTTATGATGTGTACTTCAGCCGTAACTCATTCTTAATGTAGTTTTTGTCTGAGAATTCCTGTAGGTTTTGGGGGTTTTTTAAATTGCAAAATGGATACATGAACACTAAATAAGAAATGGAAAGAAAATGTTACTATGTGATATTTAATATTTTTGAATTATTAGAAATATAAACCTTGTTTTATTTTTATTTTAACTTTTTATAGCCAGATTCACTGGTATACTGTAATGGCCACCCGACTCCTGAGCAGCACACACCATCCAAAGCATAATGGTCAATTCAGCGGGATTTACAGCTGCTTTGTTTCACCAGAGCAAGGCAGCAAGAGTGTAAACTCCAGCTTTCTCCTGCTTTTTGCACCCCCTACATTCCTTTGCATACAACATTCCCTACTCCTGGGGGAATTCTGCACCAAAAAATCCAAAATTCTGCATGTTTTATTTGTCAAAATAATGCAATATAATCCTACCAGTTTCACTTATTTTGGTAATTTATTTAAACTACCATACTGAAAAAAATATCACAATAACTGTTCAGCATTTCCTAAACACGTGAAAGTTAAGTTACAAATACTTGGTAACCAATACCCTGCATTCCAGTTATAATCCTGGATTTTCATTTAAATTACAGTACTTTTATTTTGGTGTTCTGTAAAGTAGAATGTTTTAAATGGCTCAGACTTTCACACATGAAAGTCATACAGTTTTGCTAATCATTGTCCTGCATTTTTTTAATGGGTAAGTAAAATAGATCCTGAGCTATAATCTAACCCCATTATGCCTCTCTGGCACAGGAAAAAAAGTGAGAAAGCACATAGACCTTCTTAGCTGAGGATTCCATTACTGTCATTTACAAGAAGGCTCCTTTACACCTCTCTGGCAAGGTAAAGGAACCTTAATTGACTAAGAATGGGAACAATTAAGTAACAATGAGAGCATTAGCAGCCTGCCTCAGTTGTTACATTTCTGCTCTGCCTCAGGGAGGGAGCCTGCTTCGCACACCCCTATGCCTCCAAGCCTGGGATGCAGCAACAGCAATGCTGGGAGAGGGACAAAGTGAGTCTTTCTCACTTGTTCGCACACAGGCAGGCATTCAGCCCCACCCCCTTAACATCTCTCCACCTATGCCCAATGTCCTTTCTGCCCCCCTCAGTGATCTGCTCTCTGCTGCCCGCTGCTCCCAGCAGACATGCCGGAGCTGCTGGGGAAGGGACATGTGTTCCCCACAGATTTCTTTGCTCCCCCATTTTTCTGTGAGGGAGCCAAGAAGTCTGCAGAAGGTATGAATTCTGCACCCCCATGGGGGCACAGAATTTCCCCAGGAGTAATTCCTTTGTGTACACACCCAACTTCCTCCCCTCTGTATCTGTTGGACCCGCACATGCACCCTGAATGACCTTGCACTCCTTCCCTCCCACAAGGGTATAAAATGCAGAGCAGCCCCAGTTGCCAAGCAGTTCCTTCTTACTGTCTGTGGCAGCGAGATGGAGTTACACAATGTACTTCTGCATCCCCATAGATGCTTAGATGAGGTTTGGGTTTTTCGAGTTAGTTTTCCTAATATTTCTTAGTTAAGTTTCTTTTTAAGCCCACTGGGGAAAAAATAGAAATAGGAATATAGACTTAGTAACAAAAAAAGGTTCGCTTGGTTCTGAGGTGCAAGTCTGATAGACTTTAAAACCTGCCATGCCTGTGAGACAGCTATGCATGTAAATAGGGGGCATACTAAATATCTCTTGTCTAGGGGAATCTCATCCCAGTCAAATATTCAATGTGTGTATTCTTTTCTAAGTACATGTAAAAACTTTGTGACATCTGTTGGAAAAATGTTTTTTTTTTAATGGCAAGATCAATGAAAAAGCATCTCTGACTCCTCCAAAACAATCTACTGCTGCCGCCTCAAAGCCTATCTCCTTTCAGTACTCTAGCTACAGGAGATGCTACTCTGGGAGCTCTGTGGTCTTCTGACACCAAGACATGCATCTGAGAAATGTTCCAAGCCTTCACTTCAGATCTCTTTGGGTTAGTAATTGACGCTTATTGTGCAAGGTTGGAAGCAGCAGAGACCTTCAGATGGGGCTCAGAATTGGTCACCGTCCTCAGTACCGGACAAGAAGTCTACTCTTCTGACTTGTCCAAGCCTGTTCCTCTGAAACCTGACCAGCATGAAGAGTCTTCAGAGGCTGCAGAGTCACATTCCCCAGTACAGTACCGCATGGTTACTCCTTGGCCACTGGTGATTACATCACTACCAGTGACCTTGATACTGTCTGCCTCACAGACCGCATCTTGATAGGAAGCTTTTTTCTGCTGAGAAATCTGGATCATCATCGTGCACTAGATTGTCTTTGTCAGTACCACTGTTGTATGGATTTAGATGGAATGTATTGGTTCACGGTATTAACATAACTTAGTCATTGTCCAATATTCAGCAGTGTTAAGCAAGGTCTGGGGCTGGTATAGAGAGACCTTAACCTATGTAGTAGCATGGCAAACACTATAAAATTAATGCCAAAGAAATGTATTAGATGTATTAAATGTATTAGAAATGTATTGATTGGAACACACAAAAGGAAAAAGAAAAGGAGTACTTGTGGCACAAGTACTCCTTTTCTTTTTGCAAAAGCAGACTAACACGGCTGTTACTCTGAAACCTGTCATTACAAAAGGAAAAGAATCAAAATGAGATAAAGAGCATTGAAACTGAAATTAGTTGTTTATGCAAAAGTCTGTTAGATACCATGAATTGTTTCATAGCTCTCTACTTGCAGGATGCTTACTACCATGCGTCAATCCATCCAGGTTACAGGAAGCACCTATGTTTTATTGTCAATGCCTTCATTACCAACTCAGTCCTACCATTTGGTGCGTCCATGGCGTCACAAGTATTTACTAAATGCTTATTTGTGGTAACAGCTAACCTGAGGATACAAGGACTACACATATATACTTAACTTTAAATTCACGATTGGTTGATTCAAGGTCACTTATCACAGCAGGTCTTCAAAGACGTTCACATAATTCTCCTGCAGTTTTCCTGGCTAAGCCTCAGAATCAGTTGCAACAAATACACTCTCACCTCTACTTTACTGATAGAGCTTATAGGAGTGATGTTGGACTCTCGGTCAACAAGAGCGTATCTTCCTCAAGGAAGGCTTTGTATGGTGAATCATCACATTTGATATCTTTCAGAATGAAGAACCTCTGTGGAAAATCTGCCTCAGCTTGCTGGGTAACATGACAGGCTGTACTTACATGTTTTTGTCCTATTCAGGAATGGTTGAGATCAGTTTACACAGCATGGACCTACCTGTAGAAGTTCCTTTCAAAGTACTGACTTCCCTGGTTTGATGTACACACCCTTGAAACATCTGCCAAGGTATTGTTTCACTTGCCACCCTATTCACTAGGAGAGTGTTGAAGCTCTGGAATGGCTTACGTAGGGAGGTGGTGGAATCTCCATCCTTAGAGGTTTTTAAGGCCCAGCTTCGCAGAGCCTTGGCTGGGATGGTTTAGTGGGTGTTGGTCCTGCTTTGAGCAGGGGATTGGACTAGATGACCTCCTAAGGTCTCTTCCAACCCTAATATTCTGTGATTCTATGATTTAAAAAGTTTTGTGGCTGATGAATCCAAACCAAGCTAGGGTGTCCATTTAGACAATCTTCACATTCAGGGCCTGTGGTCCTAGGCAGAGTCTGCTGCATGTCACACCTCCAGGTTGTTTCTACTCCCTCTCCTGGGCATTTCCTCCCAATACTACAACAATGCACTGTATACACAGACGAGGGAGAGAGATCTTTCCCTTTATGTCAGGAAGCAATATATCTATAGGACAGGTGCTTCGTTTATCAAATCAACTTCCTAGTCTTTCACTTACTGGGTTCCTAGAATATCTTGGCAGATCAGCTTATCAGGAAGGGCTTCACTCATGAAGAACTCAGACTAGATAAGATATTTCTAAAATAAGAGGTCCCTACCATGGACCTGTTCGCTGCCAATGTGAACACTGTGTCCCATGGTTTGCTTCAGAGGAGAAGTGAGGCCACACTGTCTTACGGATGTTTTTCTCATCTGGTGGGGAAAGGATCTGCTATATGCTTCCCTCCTGCCCATTCCACTAATTCCCCGAGTTCTTAGATGTCAGAACGAGGCCCAGATGATGATGATGGTACCAGCCTGGACATGTCAATTTTTGCATTCCAGCCTCATGCACACATCAGCCTGACCATCTCTTCTACTTCCAGACATTTCTCAGAACCAAGGCCTAGTATTGCATCCAGGCCTGATGTATTTACATCTACTGATGAGGTGGCTAGTTAGTTATGTTGACAAGAGGTTTTCATTCAAATTACAACAGCTTGTACAAGACTGACATATAAAGTCAAGCGGAAGCAATTTTTTTGTGACCCATTCAAAGGCACCTTCAAGGCATTGGAATCTTCTGTTCCAATTATCTTGGACTATTTATTGCCTTTGAACACTCAGGACTTTCAATCAGTTCTAGACAGTATCTGCATATTGTCAGTTGAAGACCATGCCCTCACCCATCCCATTGTATCTAGATTTCTGAAAACTGACTCATGCATTTCCATTGGCTAAGGAGCCCTTTCCTACCTGGGACTTGAATGTGGTAGTTCTCTCTTTGGTGAATCCTCCTTTTAAATCTATGAAGTTATACTTATTCAATCACCTCTCTGTTAAAAAAGCATTTCCTTGGATTGTAGAGCGAGTGATATTCAGACCTTGATAGCACAGCCCTCATGCACTAGTCCACAAAGACAGTTACTCTTGGACCACACGTAAAATTTTTAATGAAAGTGGTTTTGGATTTTGACATAAATCAATTTTATATTTTTTCCCAAGCCTCATGACTCTCCAAGGGAGGCTAAGCTTCATTCACTTGTTCTTAGAGCTATGTCCTTTTACCTTTCTAGTATGAAGCCATTTCATAAATCACCCCAGGTTTTGTTGGTTTAGGGGTTTGGTTTGGTTTTGCGGTTATGTTATTGTTCTGGGGGTTTTGTGGCTTTTGGTGGTAAATCTTAGGGACAGGCTTCAAAAAGATTCTAAAAGTGGGTTTCAGACTGTATTAGGGTATCTTATGCATCAAACTACCCCTTCTGTCTCAGATAAGGGTGCATTCTACAACTGCTCAGGAAACATCTGTAGCTTGACTTAGAGGGACTCCTTGTTTTTGTAATTTGTAGGGCAGCTACTTAGAGTTCAGTTCATATGTTTATCAGTCACTACTCCATTGTGGCAGGCTTGAGGTCAGATATTCAGTTTGACAGGACTGTCCTACAGTCATTATTTAGATAGGTGAGAGTCTGACTCAGCTTTCTAGGTCATATGGTAGTTATACATATGAGAATCCACGTGCAAGACTGTGCCTTCATCCTCATGTTACCCCAAAAACATAATGTGGGTACCCCCAGAATATCTAACCTGTTTACTTGTTATAACCAACCTGTTCTCATTAAGTGTGGGTGTCCAGGGTGGCTAAGGAAATACTTATAGGGGACAGATACAGCCGTCTGATAAATGATTGACACAAGCAGTGTTTCAAAACAAGGTACCTTTTATTGAACAATTTCTTGACACAACAATCTGAATACAAATCCCTTATAACAAGTTAAAGAGCACCTCAAGCCACATTGCCCTATAGTTTGAAATTATACTAAGGGATGCTTCCTGCTTCAGATGGCCAGTCTGTCACAGGTAGGTGACAGCAATTTTTAGATGTTCATTAGGTTTTACATATATAAATCCCTTTCACAATTTTTATTAACCCACATGTGCACATATATACTAACACTATACAATGGTATCTATAACTATAATCCTGGGTGGATTTTGGCAGCCTTAGTGTGCAATATAAGGAGTTTTGCAGCAGAGACAGGAGATTGCTCCCAGCTTGTGCCCCTGAGACAGGGAGTCAGAATTTTGTTTCAGAGTAACAGCCGTGTTAGTCTGTATTCGCAAAAAGAAAAGGAGTACTTGTGGCACCTTAGAGACTAACCAATTTATTTGAGCATGAGCTTTCGTGAGCTATAGCTCACTTCATCTGATGAAGTGAGCTGTCGAAAGCTCATGCTCAAATAAATTAGAATTTTGTTTATAAACAGAGTGATTAACAGGTGATTAAGATAAGAAAAGGCTGTTAGGATGTTTCCTAAAATTAAATGATCTGTTCTGAGCTTGGTGAACTGCAAAAAGTAAGCTGCCTAAATGATAGAAAGTAATTTATACATTTTTCTATAAATATTTCAATTGTTGTATTCAAGAGGTACTAACTAAGTTACTAACATCTTTCTCTGAGAAGATAACTGATATTTTTTAGACAAAAGAAATGCAGTAGATCTAATCTACCTGGATGTCATTAAGGCATTTGATACAGTTCCGCATGAGAAATTACTAGTTAAACTGGAGAAGATGAGGAATAATATGAGTAATGAAAGGTGGAAAAGGAACTGATTAAAGTGGAGACTGTAACAGGTCATACTGAAAGATGATCTGTCAGGCTGGAGGGAGGTTACTGTGGTTAGATTTTGATAGATGTTTGGCTGCGTGTGTGTGTTACTTCTGTGTGCTGCCACAGCCCAGCGCAGATAGCTGGCATGGCAGACCTCAAGCACGCTACCCAATGACCGAAGATCCATTAAGGGACGAAGACACCCAGCCAGATTTCTTGTCAATGAAGCACAGTACTAGTATCCCACAGATTCTATCAGACCACTAATACATGTATGCCTATAACAATGGATCAACTCAGTGACTGGCAGGACTTTCAGTTCCTCCCTAGGCCTGACAGACTCCCTCTGAGATACATCTTTATACCCCAATACAAACAAGTTAGTACTGCCCCCTGACATAGTTACTGTCATTACTGACCCCCTCACGTGGCTAGTTATCACCCATCTCCTTGTACGTGTTGGTTCGATCAAAACATCTCTATTACGTACTGTCATCCTGACTTTATCTTTCAGGAGGGATCAGTGTGTTCCTGTTATCCTTGGGGAATATTTTTGTACCATCCTTGATATCTGGATGTTCTGGTACCACTTGATATCGGGATGTGTTTGCATGAGCACTCTGTAACTAGCACTTCTTAGGAATGTGTATTTCTGCAATATCAGCCCTGTTCTTGCCAGGTTCTGTGAGCAGGTCCTACCTCAGACCAGGCCTCTTATACAAGGGCTTATGTCTCAGGCTCTCTTTCTACTACAGTTACTAGTGGAGTTCCTCAGGGATCAGTCCTGGGACCAATCTTATTTAACATTTTTATTACTGACCTTGGCACAAAAAGTGGGAGTGTGCTAATAAAATGTGCAGATGACACAAAGTTGGGAGGTATTACCAATATGGAGGAGAACTGCAATATCATACAAGAAGATCTGGATGACCTTGTAAACTGGAATAATAGAAACTGAATGACATTTAATAGTGCAAAGTGCAAGGTCATGCATTTAGGGACTAACAAGAATTTTTACTATAAGCTTGGGACGTATCAGTTGGAAGTGACAGAGCAGGAGAAAAACCTGGGTGTATCGGTTGATCACAGGATGTCTATGTCAGTGTGATGTGGCCGTGAAAAAAGGCTAACATGGTCCTGGGGTGCATCAGGCGAGGTATTTCCAGTAGACATAGGGAAGTGTTAGTACCATTTTACAAGGCCATGGGATTATTACTAAATGAATTCAAATAAGATTTCAGTTTCAGGCAGCCACACAAGGAAGGATGTTCTGAGTTAAAACTTGAAAAGCGGTATTTATCTTCTCACGAAACTGTGCTGCAGTACATATTAGCTTCTATCAAATGATCCTACAACCCTGGGTGGCAGCAATAAATACTATGTGGTTACATGTACATAGATTGTAGCCCAAAATACATCCTCCCAGGTGCATAGAATATTTTACATCTTCCATGTAGGATGTGGAAGACCTAGATTCAGGTCCTCTCTCTGCCTGATTTGCAGTAGGGACTTGAACCTGAGACTTCCACAGTCCCAGGCATGTACTTGACTATAACAGGGTTCTAAAAAGAACTAGGTATATTCATGGAGGATAGGTCCATCAATGGCTACTAGACAGGATGGGCAGGGATGGTATCCCTAGCCTCTTTTTGCCAGAAGCTGGGAATGGGCAACAAGGCATGGATCACTTGATGATTACCTGTTCTGTTCATTCCCTCTGGAGGACCTGGCATGGCCACTGTCAGAAGACAGGATACTGGGCTAGATGAACCTTTGGTCTGACCCAGTATGGCCATTCTTACATTATGTACCTTTAACCACTGGGCTATAGAGTCAGTCTTGCACTGTTTCTTTTGCTGGTGCTGTTTCACTCTGTATAAATAATTGAATATTAACTGTGCCAGCAAGAGAGACTGATTCTATGGTCCATTGACTAGGACACACACCTGGGACATGAGAGACCCAGGTTCTACTCTGTGCTCCGAATCAGGTAGAGCAGAACTTGAACCTGGGTCTCCACTATGCCAAGTAAGTGCTAACCTCCTGGCTGTTGTGGTGTAAGTCTTGCTCTCATGTCTTTTTGTAAAACAAAAAAGTTAAAATGTTTCATTTTCATTCTGCATTGGAATAAAAACAAATGTCATAATCTCAGTGTTTTCCCAAAACAAAGTTGTTGTTTTTCCAGCAGACCTACTCAGTGCTTTGTAGTTCCAACCATAAGAGGAATTGCCTCAAGAGGCACCTTTGACAGTATTTTCCATATGGCCCCAAACCAGGATGTATCAGAAACCTTGAAGTATTTCTGACCCAGTTTCCAGGCCTAAGCTTTGCAGTGGATGAACTTCTGGATGTGTAATGGAAATTTTTGAAGTTCCATGTATTACTGAACCCAAGGAATTATGTGCCAAGACAATTGCACAATGTGTCATAGTGATTCAGTGCTTCACTTAGGACTAGAACCTAAAGACCCTCCAGGCCTACCTAATCCTTTGCTCTGACTACGTGTTCTTCTCAGATTATACACACACAAACCAAATGAAAAACGATACACATTTGTGTTTACTCTTCTTTAGCGGTATTTTAAGGACGCTTCTATTTTCATTGGTGTTACCAACTTGGCCCTGGATCTGCATTATCTTTATTTTGGGGCACCTGTATTCACTTTGGGTATTCCTTACTCCATAAATAGCCCCATAAATTTCAGTGGAACTACTTGTGGAATAAAGTACTACTCAAACTGAGTAAGGTGACCCTTTATTTGTAAAATGTTATATATAGATTAGTATTGAGATACATATTAATAGATCTTAGATCTTATTAAGCACTAACTTGTTCTTTTATTTTTTATATGTACATCTCTTTTGCTAAAACAAATCCAGAGTTGCAAACTAGGTCCAATATATATTCTTTGTTTGTTACTATAAAACACACTACCCAATAAAACCATGTTTAGTTTAGGAAACAAATCTGGCTGATCTATATTATTTTTATCTTCATTCCCAGATAAATAAGTGTTTTTGTTTATACTCTAATATATTTCTACTTTATAGTATATTTACTTTAACATATCTGTTGGTCAAAAACAAAGACGTTTTGAATGAACTGCTTCAGAATACCATACCCAATATACGTAAAGGTCTTCAAAATATATTTAAAGTGAAATGCATAGTCCCATTGTACTGAAGGCTGCAGGAATAGCTCTCCCTCAAAAAATCCTCTTGAGATAGTACTGGACACATAGCCTGATTTAATGTTTATTTGGCTTTTAATCTGTGATTCTGAAGTAATATGTCTAGAAAGTCATAATGACTAGCCATACTCCGGAGGTTGGACTTCAAGTGCATGATTTATAGAATACCATGTAATAAAAAAACCACACCCTTGTTACATATTGATATGAGCTTTTTGTATACAAAGAGAGGTGATACCTTGAGGATGATTGACAGAGTGCTAACATTTCATTGCTAAAACAAGTAACATTAACAAAGGTAAGCAAAGGTAACTGCGTCTCCTATGTGGCTTTGGACAAATCACTTAATCTCTCTTGTTCAGTTCCCCATGTATAAAATGGGCATGCTAATATTCCTTTCTCTCATGCCGTCTTGCCTATTTAGATTGTAAGTTCTTTGGAGCAGGGACTGTGTGTTTATACAGTGCCTAGTAAGATGGAGCCCTGACTTTGTTTGAGGCCTCTGTGTGCTACCTTAATATAAACAATAATACTTAAAAAACAGATTCAATGTTTATTTTTTTTAGACAAGTAACTCAATAGCTTTGCTTAATATGCCTGTGAATTCTTGTCATGTGACAGCTATTTTAGTCCTTTCTGAGGACTAACTTAACACACATGCTATAATTGATGTATTTGCATGGTCTCCACAAGGAATTCTTTCTTTGCCTTTATAAAATGCTCTCATGAACTCAGAGGTACCAAGTGCTGTAAATGAATGGTGAGTAGTTCTTGGTATCTCCATACAGTGTGTGGCCACATTAAAATAATAGCAGACACACTAAGAAGCAAAATTGCTTGTGCTTTAAGATACTTTAAAATGTACATCCATATGTATAATGCCAGTTACCATGGTATCTAGACGCTAATCCATTTGCACATGGATCATTAAAAATCAGCTGAACAGAGAAAATTTCAGTTTTCCAGTTAGTCCTATCTCAGGACTGATCCTGAGAAGCTCACTTGCCACATGGGAGGAAGTAGGTAGGACAGAGATCAAACTAGGAGACAAAACTTCCTAGCTCCTCTTCCTAGCTCTGCCATAGTCTTGTTATATGATCTCTGCCTTTGCTCTTTGTTTTGAGATGTATGGATGAAAATTGCTTTATAATTGCTAACATTTATCAATTAGTTATTTCTTTGGCACTTTAGTGGAAGTGGCAGGTACCCAGCACCTTTCAGGATCGAGATATTTTTAACCAGAAGGCAGTCATGTCAACATCTATGTATGACAGAAATATAAAGATAACTAGTGTTTCATCTATAACTCCTCTCTCCCCCATCCTGTGGAAGAGGTGTATTGGCAAAGATGTAGTAGGTTCTTCATTTGTATTTTCTATGAATAAATAAGACCCCAGAAAAAATATTTATTATTATTCATAAAATCTGGCCCTAAAACATTTCTGAGAGAGTCTCATCCCACCTGTATTGTAGTGGTACATTTATTACTAAACTACTATCTGGAGTCATGGAGAACACTATCCATGTTCTTGCTTACTAGTAAGGAAATATAAAATAAAAAATTAGAGAAAGACCCGGTGTCTCAGATTGTTTCTAATGTATTTTTAGAGCTTTTGTCATGTTTTGAATGACCCAGGCATCTGGGCTTCCACGACTATGTGTGATGGAAGGAAAAGAAATCACTGAAAGTGAGCTAATGCATGCTACCACGCTAAAGACAATAGCCCATTTTTTATTTGGGATTTAAAAAAAACACAGCATGGAATCACAGCCTGGTGTCATAAAAGTACTCTAAATCCCTCGGGCTCCTTCAGCTGGCTTCATACACTTACAAAAAGACAAAAGGAAGATGGTGATGTTGATGATTATCTAAACGTTGGCCAGATTGCTCTGATGATTTGACAAAGTCGGGCTGGCACCAAGTCCATGTGAGAAATCATACTGAAATTGAGGAATGCACTAGTTTATGCTGTGTGGGAATAAAACCAAAAACATTTTTGCAGCTGGAAGGCTTTTATAAAGTGGAATATGAGGCTTTGAAAAAGACATTTATTTTATCTGAAGAAACGAAAAAGTTGTGTGTGAAATTCTACCAGAATATTGAGAGTCGGCAGGATCAAGTCAGCACATAAAAATAAACAGAAAATTATTCAGCTGCTGTTTGGGACATATGGAGAGAGACAGAATCCCATTAGGATGGAACCGTAGATAATGTTTGGTCAAACTTTATTCAAGAGTTGATTAACTTTGCTTGCTAAAATGGGATAATGAGAAAGCAGCCACAATTAACAATCAGAGGTACAGACCAGGAGAAAAAAACAGTGTCTAGATGTAGAAGTTACTGTTTTTACTGAAGTTTTCAATTTTTATTTATTTACTTATTTTGTAAGCAGCTCTCGTTTTAGGACCCTGTCACTTCCTGAAGCCACTTCTGCCTTGAAGCATCTTTTCACACGGGCATCAGTGGGCAGAGTGGGCAATCCACTCGGCCCATATCCCATATTGGGATCCACGAGTGCTGACCCCCGTGCGCCTATAGAATCCAGTTGAAGCTGATAGGGTTCCTCACATTTGCAGGGGTCCATGTGTGTGAGTCCCAATGCAGGAACGAGTCCGCTAAATAAAAAAGCAGTCTGTCATTTTTTACAGGCATCACATGATTTGTGCCCAAATAACATTGTAGGTTGTTCTTTTATGATATTGTTTTTTTCATTTGCTGAGCCGTAGATATGCCTTTGCTTTATGTTTGAACGTGGAGGTTGCAGAAAACAGAGGTGAATGTGGAGAGAAGTAAACAAATTAAAATGTGGAGATCATTTGAATATCCTATTATCTGGAAAATTCCCCCTCATGCGTGCATGCACACATTCCCATGAAAAATGTCTGCCTTTTGAATGAAAAACTGAAATAACCTCAGAGGAGCTGAGAAGTAATCCCAGAAATAAAAACACCTTTATTTTGTGTTTGCCTTCGGGTTGCAACTTTGGATTCTTCTTCCACAGAAGGTCAGGGGTTGAACTTCTGTTATGCCTTGGCCAGAGGGTTGAGTCATAAGCTATCAGAGCAGGCTGGAACCCCACTGGAGAAACTGAGGCAGAGAGGCTGGAGCACCAAGTCCTTCCCAAAGAGGCACACAGGAGGCGGTGGCCCAACAACTGCAAGAACAAGACAGAGAATTGCTCACTTGAGTGCAGTGTTTATTCAGAGTAATAACACAGCTGAAGACTAACCCTTCCTAATAAAGTTGTAAACATCTTTACAAGGTGAATTGTAAGGTGAACTTGCCTCAAGCCATGAAGACATTAAAGTAAGGACACATTGCTGAGAAATTTGCAGATAGTAGATGAATATCTTTGAAGTGTTATATTGTACTGATTAGGCAGATACAGGAAAAAGACAGCTGTGAAAATGAACAGTCTAAAAGTCTTCCTAAAACCTTGTGTACAAAGGCCTCTAGGCCAGCTTGATATAACTTAGCTTAACTAAAGAAAACATTTTGTGGTAGATGTTCCTAGACTTGTTGTTTTATTTGATTGTTTTAAATGGCTACAGGTGGATGTGTCAGTGAACAAATGTGTTCCATGACTTCAATACATCCTGCCAGGTGAGTGCTAATGTGGTAGCTATTTGTATCAGCTCTGTAATATGAAGGAAGCAGACAGAGAACTGCAAAATGTCACTCCAGTTTGTTCCTACTGTAAAAAGTCCTTAGTCCACAAATCATTCTTTATTTTTCAGCATCTCAAAATGTGCCAGGCTCTTTACATAAAAGGAAAAAGGACCTATCTCCAAGTTTCCAATCCAAAAGTCAAAATAAGGGAGGGAAGACCAAGGATACACTAAACATAGATAATAGTTACCTATCTGTGTTCTGCCCATTTCTCAATATATCATGCATGAGTATGCATACACATTTTTTTCCTTGTCCATGCTTACCCTGTCCTGTTTCCCCCGAGAGCATTACCTAATCTTTGTTTATAAGAATCATCGTATTGCTCAAAACCCTTAGTTAATTTTCTTTTTCTTCTCCCCCAAGACCAGATGCACCTTTAGTGCTCTAGCCTAATCTCCATTGCTTTACAACTTGTCTCTGTAATATTATTATTTGTGTGTGTATTACATAACTACATCCCCCTTCTACCATCCTCCCCAATCATTCTGGGTCTGTATAGCTATCTCTGGCATCCTTTCCAGTGTCTTTCCTTCTAACAGTCACAAATGAGCAGTTCATCATTCAGATCAGAGTCCAAGGCTCTGAGGGGTGCAGTATCCAGAGACTTGCCTTTGCTCCGCCTTTGCTCCTCCTTGATGACCACATGGTTGATGGGGCAGAGGCCTCTGTGTGTAGGGACTTGGGGGCCCTGGCAACATTTAGGAGTATTGGGCAAGCACAGTGTCCAAGTCTGGCATACAGCACACAATAGCTACTGTTATTTTAGTCACTAATGACAACATTTAGAAATGCTAGGCACATACACAGTTTCTATTGACTGAAACAGGAAAGGTGAATGCTCAGTTTCCTCTGAAATTCAAACCACAAGTGCATGTTGTGAGCATGTATAATGATTAATAGGATCAAGCCATTATGATATATATGCTTTAATTCACGCAGGTTAGAAGGTGCTACTTTTCTAAGTTTTAGAGTAGAATCATATTTTATGTGTAACTGATGGGCTAGAACAGCATTGAAAGTACTGCTCACACAATTGAATAGTTAAAAGATCATCTCTGCCCAATATGGAAGCAAAAATCTATCTAGTTTCAAAGAGACCAGGTCTGACTGGGGAAAGGGAGAGTGTTATAGTCACTATATTTGATGTCAGCGGAAAATGGACAAAATCACTCACAAATTCAGCAAAGAAAATCAAGACTTAAACCCATAAGTTTGGGCCAGATTTTGATAGCCTTATTCACACTATAAGACAATGGGACTTTATGCATAGTAGGTTACTAAATGCAAATAAAGGTTTCAAAATTTGACTGTGTGTGTAAGTAATGACAGGTTTCAGAGTAGCAGCCATGTTAGTCTGTATCCGCAAAAAGAACAGGGGGACTTGTGGCACCTTAGAGACTAACCAATTTATTTGAGCATAAGCTTTCGTGAGCTACAGCCTTAGAGACTAACCAATTTATTTGAGCATACGCTTTCGTGACCTACAGCTCACTGTAACTCATGAAAGCATATGCTCAAATAAATTGGTTAGTCTCTAAGGTGCCACAAGTACTCCTTTTCTTTTTGTGTAAGTAATATACATGAACACTTAGAACTGAAAAAGACTTCTTGAATCATTGTTGCCTCTGCAGTAAGGGCCTGATTCTCATTCACACTAAGGCTTCTTTACTTTGCTTTGGTGGTACAAGGGGGCCTGAAAGTGGATGTAAATGTACCTTACACCTGATCTCCTTACACTACCAGAGCAGCACAAAGGGGCCTTAGTGTAATTGGGAATCTGGTCCTAAGACTCAAGAGTCCACAGCAGGACTCTTTTCAGTTTCCTACATTATTTCCAAAAGCTTGTTATCTATTCTTGCCTTGAGTGATCACTAAGGTTCAACATAATGTGAAATAAATAGAAAATGGTAAACATAAATAAATAGAAAACAGTAAACAGCTACCTTATCATTTTCTGTGGATTTAAATCATTTATATAGATCAAATGATCATTTTTAGCTAACACTTATTTTAAAATACTGATCAGTTTATAAGTCTTTACATATGAATATTATACATTTTGGCATTGTAGACACTACTAAATCTTGTCACTAAGAGACAGATTTTTCAAAGGTATTTAGGCATCTAAAGATAAAAATAATACCTAACCTTCTGAACATCCCACAAGGCACCTATCTGTATCTTTATATACTGAACTGCCTCTGAAAATCTCCATATAAGTGTTTGTTCTGACTCTATGTATAATACAGTAGAGCTCTCTTTAAACCGAATGGTTTGAGACACTCAAAACCTTCAGAAAATAGACTTTTGGCTAACCAGGGAACAATGCTGGATACACATTGCATGTGGGACGAAATATGTCCAACCTTTGACTAATTGGCTCTTTTTAACCTAAAGATCCATTAAATTGAGCTATCCTCTGCTTGAAATTTGAAGGGAAATGCTTACTTTCAGATTGGATAAAGAAATCTGGCAGTCTAAACCAGGGCAAACCAGGTAACTCTGTGGCTGGAATATGTTTTCTAATGAATTTCTGACACTGTGTGGTTCAGTAGTTTTCAGTCACTCATCAACAGCCCTCTAATTTAACTAGAAAAAGAATAAAGTGAACTTGGTGTATTTTGAAAAGTATTTTGTCGTTCTTAAGATTTTCTGATCTTTTATGCAAATCGTTTTCATCAAGTGACTTTCAGCATTGTGTACCACTTCCTTGTATTGCCATGAACTTTAATGAATGAAACATACCATGCTGAAGAGGTGTGGGGGAATTGCACAGAATTAGCTGCCTAAGCTTCCACAACTTTGATGGAGAGGCTATTTTCCATCCCCCACGTCGGCCTTTTATTGCCTTTGTAATGTCCCCTCCATCACAGCTATTGAACTCATGCTGCTTCAGTGGCCTTTTTTGTGGTTGCCAATAAAGCTCTATGTGAAGTTCTTGATCATTAGATTAGTATTTATTACAAAATATCTACCTGTGGTGTAATATTGTTGCATAAAGAATTCTCCTATAAGGAAAGCACAAGAAACACCAGCAGTAAATTATATGATCATTGGATGGATGTAAAGAACTATGTTTCCATCAAACAGGCAGCAGGATTTTGAACCCAATCAAAAATATAAGGGAAACCTGGTGAGATCCTGCCGTGGACAACCTAGCTGTATTCTGGAGAGGGAGAAATTCTAATGTCCTTCAGTGATAGGAAAGATGCTAACATGACAAAGATACAGCTGCTTTGACCTCTGGTACCCTCCGAACATCCGGACTTGTAAAGAAATTTTGACAATGCTTGGTTTTTAATTGTTAAAGTTTGCTGGGGATAATTCAGTCCTTAGTGGCCTGGTTTTGAAGTTCTTATCTGGAAGCTGAAGAGTGCAGCCTCAGTGCTGTCACTGAGAAATAAGAAGAAAGATGCACATTGGAAATATCAGAGCAATTAATAACTGAAGCTATCCAAAGGCATATCAATGTTCCCAAAAATCTAGTCTTAGAACACCATAATTAACATGATCCTAATGCTGATGGGTTTTTTTTTCTCTCTGTCGTCATACAGGCTTATCTTCAACTTGGAGAGGCCTCTGTTTTGTTTTTCCCATAAAGTTTACAGAGAGCAGCTGTTAACTCAGCAAGTTGGTAGCTCAGGTTGTCAATACATATGTCAAGTATCTTTCCTGTCTTAAGAGCATAAATCCAAGTTGTTTGCTTCCCAAGATGCTGCTTTTCAGGCTTTTCTAACATATGAATCTGTTCCTTCAGCTGCACTCATTAAGCCAAAGAAAGAAACAAACACCTAGTGCAGCATGTTTCACTTCATCAAGACAGAACAAGTCAAATAACTTTCGTAGTTAGACATTACCAAAATGAATGTATCTCAATTTTACACTGTTCTGAAAGGCCAAGAGATTGCATGGATATAGAAGCAGCTGTTCCCTAGAGTGAGGATAATGGAATCCTACTAAACAGTGGTGAGCGATATCATAATCAGTTTATCAGAAATTTGAAGGGTTGTCTAAGAGGCCTCCCTAAAAGTCCCATGTATTTCCACTATTTTTCATTTTTTTCTCACAACTGTCAACTTGAGCCTTGCCTGCCTACTCCAGTGTCAAGGGAATGGTAGGGTAACTTCACTGACAGATAGGATTTTTTCAATTTCATCTTACTGTTAGATCATGTTGTCCATCCTTCTCAAGAACTAAAAATTAATGGTAGTTTAGGTACAAGCGATCATGACTTGATCACATTTATAATGTGCAAGCAGAATAAAGTCCAGACCAGTAACATATACTTGGTGTTTTAATAGGGCCAATTTCAGAATGCTGAAACCAATTATGGGCCAAATCAGTTGGGAGGAAGAATTTAATCAGAAAAATGTGAATAGCTTGTGCGTTGTTTCAGCACGCATTATTAGATGCCCCAAAAGCCACAATTCCATAATTGCGGGGGGAAATGATTTTAAAAATGACTGGTTTAGAGGGAAGTAAAGGCAGCTATGAAAAATAAAAATAATACATAACAGGGAAAAAATGAGATGTTGATAGTAATAAATGTAAATCAGAAGTTAGGACCTGTAGAAAATTGATAGGGAAAGCAAAGGAATACAAAGCGGAATCTATGGCCAGTGGCGTTAAGGACACCAAGGCATTTTTTAAAATATATTAGGCACAAAAGAAATCCAGACAATGATATTGGTCCATTACTAGATGGAAATGGTAGAGTTATCAATGATAATTCAGAAAAGGCAGAATGTTCAGTAAATATTTCTGTTTTGTATTTGGGGAAAAAGCAGATGTTATCGTATAATATGACTACATCTCTTTCCATCCTACTAGTATCTCTGGAGGATGTTAAACAGTAAATGAGATATTTTTAAATCAGCGGGTCCAGATTATTATGGTAGTGCCTAAGGCCAAACCAAGGGCCCCACTGTGCTAGGCACTGTACAAACAGAATAGTTCACAGTCCTACCCCCAAAGTACTAGTACTGTAGTGCAATCTCTCCATTGTGAAAGTGCAACTTACAAATGTAGATTTTTTTCATTGCATAACTACATTCAAAAACAAAAACAATGTAAAACTTAAGAGCCTACAAGTCCATTCAGTCCTACTTTTTATTCAATCAATAGCTAAGACAACAAGTTTGTTTACAGTTACAGGAGATAATGCTGCCCTCTTCTTATTTACAGTGTCACCTGAAAGGGAGAACAGGCAGTTGCATGGTACTTTTGTAGCTGGCATTGCAAGGTATTTACGTGCCAGATATGCTAAACATTTGTATGCCCCTTCATGCTTCAGCCACCATTCCAGAGGACATGCTCCCATGCTGATGTTGCTTGTTAAAAATATGCATTAATTAAATTTGTGACTGAACTTCTTGGGGGAGAACTGTATGTCTCCTGCTCTGTTTTACCTGCATTCTGCCATATGTTTCATGTTATAGCAGTCTTGGATGATGACCCAGCACATGTTGTTCGTTTTAAGAACACTTTCACTGCAGATTTGACAAAATGCAAAGAAGGTACCAATGTGAGATTTCTAAAGATAGCTACAGCACTCGACCCCAGGTTTAAGAATCTGAAGTGCCTTCCAAAATCTGAGAGGGACGAGGTGTGGCGCGTGCTTTCAGAAGTCCTAAAAGAGCAACACTCCGGTGCGAAGACTACAGAACCTGAACCACTGAAAAAGAAAATCAACGTTCTGCTGGTGGCATCTGACTCAGCTGATGAAAATGAATATTAGTCCGCACTGTTTTGGATCATTATTGAGCAGAACACGTCATTGGCATGGCTGCATGTCCTCTGGAATGGTGGTTGAAGCATGATGGAACATATGAATCTTTTGCTTACAAATCTACATTTGTAAGTTGCACTTTCACACAATAAAGAGATTGCACCACAGTATTTGTTTGACGTGAATTGAAAAATATTTCTGTTTTTTACAGTGCAAATATTTGTAATAAAATAATATAAATAATAATATAAAGTGAGCACTGTACACTTTGTATTGTGTTGTAATTGAAATCAATATTTAAAATGTAGAAAAACATCCAAAAATATTTAAATAAATGGTATTTTGTTATTGTTTAAAGTGCAATTAATTGTGATTAATTTTTTAAATCACTTGACAGCCCTAATAATTTTGTATTGTAAGTTACTTTTACCCACACATAATAACATTGTAGTGAAAGACTGTACATAAAACCCAAAAGAAAGAAATATAAAAATAATCCTGCCTCCTAGCTCCCTCTGTTTCTTTCCAATACCATACACAATTAAAATTTTCAGGTTAAATAGTTATACATCATGCACTGCTATGGCAAGCCACAACACACGTTCTAAAAGTCTTTTTAGATGTTGGTGTTCAAGAGAGGCTTCTCAGTTAAAACACCTGTCAGCTCCAAACATAGAGGAACTAAAGAGAGATGCTTGTGTAGAGTTCTTGAGACTTCAGTCAGTAAAGGTGGGGAAAAGAATCAGAAAGCAATTCTGCCTGTGTAATTTATTATCTGAGGAAATGTGAACAAGAAGAATGAAAACCAAATCACTGATACGGCTTTTATAATAATGGCATATATATAGAAATGGGTCCACATCAACAAAGGTATGTAGGCTCCTAGAGTACACTGATTTTTGTGGTGGAGCCTAAATACTTTTGTGGATTTGAGCCATAGCATAATCCAGGATCCATGCGACCTCAGGTCTTCTGTTTTTCCTTTAGGGCCATATGCACCAATGGCATGTGTGCAGAGAAATGTAGCAATTCTGTGCACAGGCATCTATTGGGTTTGGCTGCCATACCAACTAAGCGCACAAAAAAATGGACCTATGCAGAATATCTGTGATCTCCAAAAAGGGAAAGTGGTTTGAGAAACTTAAGAGTAGTCAGGGGAAACAAGGTTCTACATACTACCTTGGAAGCATAAAGTAAGTTACTGGAGAATGCTGAGGATAATAGAATCAGGCTTTCCATTCTTCATGAGCCATATTATGTCACTAGTTTTTAAACAGAACTCTCCATTAAATTCAGTGCTTTTTTTGTAACAAAATAACTACTAAGACAAATTATAAGAGTGGGTCAATATATTCCAGTTGTCCCTCAATATTAGAGAGTTCCCTCCACAGGTGTCGACTTTTCAATGTGCTGGGGGGTGCTCGACCCCCAGCTCTGGCCCAGACCCTGTCCCCACTTCAGCCCTTGCCCCGAGGCCCCACCCTTGTCCTGCCCAGTTCCGACCCCTCCCCTGAGAATGCTTTGTCCTCGCTTCTTCCCTCTCCCTCCCAGTGGTGGGTGGAGGGGAGACATTAGGGGAACTGCCAGTGGGTGCTCAGCACCCATCACTTTCCCCTGTGGGTGCTCCAGAACCTATGGTTCCCTCCATGCCAGTGTGGTCATCTGTCCACCTCTCCTGAGCTTCTATGTGTGATCTTTGTACTGGTGGATCAGCAGACTTAGAATCAAAGCAATGTAGGACTGAAAAAAGGACCTTAATAGGCCATCTAGACCAGTCTTCTGCACTGAGGCAGGACTAAATATTATCTACACCAACCCTGACAGCTGTTTGCCTAACCTGTTCTTAAAAATCTCCAATGATAGCAATTTCACAACCTTCTTAGATAATTTGTTCCATTGCTTAACTACCCTGACAGGAAGTTTTTCCTACTGTCTAACTTCAATCTTCCCTGCTGCAATTTGCAGTAAAGCTATGTCACACGGTGCTGGGAGACAATAAAACAAAAGGCCAATTTTGAGAGAGATGATACCGCATTGCTGGCTGTTTATAAATGTGTTCTTTTCCATTTTGTGTTAAGGACACTGTAGTAAGAAACAACTGTTTTTCTAATTATTGCAGCCTGTGTAGAGTATAAGGAGGAAACAACAGATAAAAATAAATCCTGTTCCAATAAAATAATTGGATACTCTTGTTCCCAAGTTTGTTTTTACTTTGTTTAGTTACTGTCATAAATATAAAGGGAAGGGTAAACCCCTTTGAAATCCCTCCTGGCCAGGGGAAAGCTCCTCTCACCTGTAAAGGGTTAAGAAGCTAAAGGTAACCTCGCTGGCACCTGACCAAAATGACCAATGAGGAGACAAGATACTTTCAAAAGCTGGGAAGAGGGAGAGAAACAAAGGGTCTGGGTCTGTCTGTAGTTGTCTTGGCCAGGGACAGAACAGGAATGGAGTCTTAGAACTTTTAGTAAGTAATCTAGCTAGGTATGTGTTAGATTATGATTTCTTTAATTGGCTGAGAAAAGAATTGTGCTGAATAGAATAACTATTTCTGTCTGTGTATCTTTTTTGTAACTTAAGGTTTTGCCTAGAGGGGTTCTCTATGGTTTTGAATCTAATTACCCTGTAAGATATCTACCATCCTGATTTTACAGGGGGGATTTCTTTATTTCTATTTACTTCTATTTTTTATTAAAAGTCTTCTTGTAAAACACTGAATGCTTTTTCATTGTTCTCAGATCCAAGGGTTTGGGTCTGTGGTCACCTATGCAAATTGGTGAGGCTTTTTATCCAACATTTCCCAGGAAAGGGGGGGTGCAAGTGTTGGGAGGATTGTTCAGTGTTCTTAAGATCCAAGGGTCTGGATCTGTAGTCACCTAAGCAAATTGGTGAGGCTTTTTACCAAACCTTGTCCAGGAAGTGGGGTGCAAGGTTTTGGGAAGTATTTTGGGGGGAAGGACGCGTCCAAACAGCTCTTCCCCAGTAACCAGTATTAGTTTGGTGGTGGTAGCGGCCAGTCCAAGGATAACGGGGGTAATATTTTGTACCTTGGGGAAGTTTTGACCTAAGCTGGTAAAGATAAGCTTAGGAGGTTTTTCATGCAGGTCCCCACATCTGTACCCTAGAGTTCAGAGTGGGGGAGGAACCGTGACAGTTACTTTGATTTTTTTTTCCCACCAGCCTCCAGCTCAAGCCTAATAGCCAATGATAAAACTCTCATTGACTTCAGTGGGGCCAGGATTTCACACTGGGTCTCTTGCAAAGCTGCACTGAGGTAACAGCTGAATAATAGATACTCTCGTTTTTAATGCATCTAAGTTTTGAGCCTCCTTCTTTATGATGCTTCAGCCAAACACATGAAAATACATGAGTCAACAAGAATACAATGTAAGCCAGTCTTCACATTTTTAATCACTCTGGAATTTTGCCCCTCCCATTTTTCCATCTGACTAGTGTTCCCAGCTGTACAACTCATAAGCCTGCAACTGGAGAAAGCTAAACATCTCTCTGAATCAGAAAGCAGAAGATATTGGAAAGATTGCAGGTGTCTTAGAAATCTGAATAGACCCTCTGAAATATGTTTGTATTCCCTGGTCAACCCTTCTAAAAGGGAGATTTGTATTAGCTCATTATAAGCTATTAAATTAGGAGCATTACAAGAGTGAATGAGGAATTTGGGGAATGGTTGAAGAGCTGAGTTATAGAATGCTAACTAAGTAAATGACAAAAGATTATGTGAAAATATACTGACACAGAAGGCCTAATCTTGCTTGTCTTACTCTCTAATGGCTAGATTCATTAAAGTCACATTTCTTGATTAAGGTGAGGAGTGTTTGGTCCTGAGTTTGTATTCTGTGTCCTGATCACTGAACAGAAAGGTAAATGAGTTAGGGTAACTCAGACCTACTATCGGCATTCTCGAGAAGCATATGAAAAGTGACTGAATGGACTCAATAGTCGGGTACTCTTGATGCCAGTCATAGTTAATCTTTAAACTAAAGTGCTGTTCCAGTGTTTTTACTGTGCTCCCAAAGCCATCAGGCTTCTCAGTCTTATCCCTTATGCTCCCACCCTGATGATCTCATTGCATGATATTGAAAAACAAGGTGTGTTTGCTCATACTCATGGTCTGTGAATATTTTGTGGTATTTCCGGAGAACACTTTCAAGAATCAGTTTGCATTGCCACACATTGTGGAGTAAGTCTGAAGTTGACCATAGTATGCGACAAACTAATCAGGGAGATGGGTGGTGGCAAGCTCTGATGTACACTCAGCAACATTTTCTGACGCTTTAGTCCTTGGTAAGCATAATTCTGAAATCATGGTAGATGTTAATGTACAAACTGGTCCCTGTGTATAGTTTGTACGCCAGCTCACTGTAAATTGTAAATAGTTTGGCAGCTTTGGAGATGAAAATCACAAGATAATCCACCCCCTGGTACATTGGCCTCTGAGTGAACATAATGCCCTGTCGACCTCCGTACCCTGCTCGTCCACAAGATCTTTGTGGTATAAAAACACAGAAGGTACCAACAGGGCTTCTAAGAGAAGGGAGGCATACCAGATCTCCTCAGAGAGAGCCTGATTCCAAAAAGTCTGTCACCTCAGAAACCAACTGTTTCGGAAACAGCAGAAAGGACACTGCTGAGACTCCATGCTTCCCAATACCAGGAGTTCATGCTCAAAGTCTTCAGGTTCTTTGAAGACCCATGATATTAAGCATGCATCAATACCAGTGTTGTTCTCAGTACCATCAAAGCATGATTGCATTAGCAGAGATTCTAGAGACTCTGCCACTAAGAAGTTGGCACCATCTACAGAGCTTTAGTCACAGCTACCATTGGTACCTAAGCTGGTGTCACAGACTATTAGACTGGTACTACCAAAGCAAGCAGCATCCCTGGTACATCTGCCAAACATTGTACAGTCTCATAGAGTTTCAGCACAAATTCACCCTGTACTCCAGGAATTTAGATTCTCTAGAGACTAGTTTGCCTCAGACAAGCCAGAGTCATCTTTATTAATTGGAACCAAAAGACTCTTGGTACCAGGATCCACTCAGTCACAGAGACCTTATCCTTTCCTGGCAGCCCCTAGTTCTCTGGTACATTCAGGATGAGGCGGACAACTGTCATCACCTCAACTGTCTGCTCCTCCCTCAGACTATGCTGAAGACACCCCTTCAGACTCTCAGATTTCTGTGCAGGGATAGCTTATCATAGAGACACGTCTTCTGATACCTACACCAAGAAAGAGGCTCTGAAGGTGAAGCAATATCAAGTTCCCTCTCACCTGACCTAGTATGAATGGTATTGGGATGCCCCCTCCACTTCCTCTTATGGTCCCCCTCAGTGGTCGTACTGGGAGTCATGGGCTGCCTACGACCAACAATTTTCTAGCACTACCAGGTGTTCACTTGGGGACATCGTGGAAAACAGTCTTCTGCCCCATCTTTCCCTCCTTAATAACCTTAAGTCTAAGAGAAATCTTTTGAGGAGCAAGAGGCTAATGCTGGTAAGGAGGTGACACCACTAATCTCTCCTCATCCTCTCCAAATTAGGCTGTGATGTCTCCCCTACTTTCTTATACTGATTTTAAAGTTTCATGAGCTTATGAAACTAATTGCACACTCACTCCATATCCCCTGGGAGGAGGTTGAAGAGTCTCAGAATAAACTTTTAAACATTCTCCCCACAACATCCAGTCGAGTGACCTTACCAATGTACGAGGCTCTCATGAACCCACCAAGACCATTTCATAGAATCATAGAAGATTAGGGTTGGAAGAGACCTCAGGAGGTTATTTAGTCCAACCCCCTGCTCAAAGCATGACGAACACCAACTAAATTTAGCAGATTCTGGCCTCTGTAATGCATGTGAAGGAGTCGCCAGCAAAAAAAAATAGTTTTTATTTATAACCCTGCACCTAATTCTTTGTCTGTGTAGGCCATCAGTAAGTGTGGCAGACAACACCATTCAAAAGCTACCCCTTTAAGATGGGGCCAAAAACTCTTTAGTCATAATAGCTACTCCTTCGTGATGCTGCAATTTAGGATTGCAAATTATCGAGTCCTGGTGGCAAAGAATCATCACACCAATTACATACAATTTAATTATTTTATCAAACATCTCCCTCTTGAACTTCACAATTTCAGGCAATCATAGTGATGAGTCAGTTCCTAGCAAGGACCTCATTGCAGGCCTCCCTAGATGCAGTCCACACTGCAGCCCATTCTATTTCCATTGCTATCATCATGTTTTGAGCATACCTACATGTCACAACACACCCCTCTCCCAATAGGTTCCTTTATTTCTCAGTCAGCCAGGATCATGTCTCTTATCAAGTGCTCCCCTTTGCTCTATCCTCTGTACCCAGGGTATTTTCTTAACTCCTGGTGGTGCTGGTTACTCTCCTATGGCAATTGAGAGTAATCGTCTTCCCTTACCTCAACAACTAACTCCTCAAGAGCTCTTCATAAGAGGTTTCAGAGTAGCAGCCGTGTTAGTCTGTATCCGCAAAAAGAAAAGGAGTACTTGTGGAACCTTAGAGACTAACAAATTTATATGAGCATAAGCTTGCGAGAGCTACAGCTCACTTCATCAGAAGCATTCAGTGGAAAATACAGTGGGGAGAACGTGAAACAATGGGTGTTACCGTACACACTGTAAGAGGGTCTCTCTGCAGTAAAGACAGCTATGTCCCTGTCCCACAGGTTAGGACTCTAACTCAACTCTGAAAATCCACTTTGACTCCAATTTAGCAGATAGACTTTACAGGGGGTTTTCTAGATGCAGTAATGTCCAGAGCTTACCTTCCAGCAGACAGGTTTATGGCACTGGCAAACCTCATTTCCAAGATTCAAATAAGTCCCCAAATGACAGCAAGAAATTGTTTCCAACTGCTAGGTCATATGACATCTTGCAATTTTGTGGCACAACACTGGGTTGCATCTTCATTGCTTTTATGGATGGCTCAGAATAGTCTACAGTCCGAACAGTCTCAACAAACTGTCCTCATCGGGTGCTGGGGTTCCCTCAGTTGGTGGAAGGGCCCATCCAAAGTTTGTGCAGGCTTGCCTTTACTCAGCCTTTCCCTACCATCGCAGTAACTTCAGATGCATCCTTCATGGGATGGGAAGCACACCTCGGGACAGACACCCTTCAAAGCAAATCGTCCTTTCAGGTGTTTCTTCTCCACATTAACCTCCTGGAACTAAGAGCAGTCGGGAATGCCTGTATCCCCTTCCTTTCCTTAATCAGAGGTCAATCCATCAGTCATGACAGACAACATAGCCTGCATGTTTTATATAAATCGCCAAGGGAGGCAAGATGCCCTTCTCTTTGTGCAGAAGCAATAATGTTACGGAACAGACACATACTCATCTCCGCTTCCTACCTTCCAAGCGCTCAAAACACCACAGCTGACAATTTGAGCAGGAACTTCTCCCAAGATTTTATGAGAACTGGACAGTCTGGTTCTCAAACATATTTTACTAGCTTGGGGTTTTCCAGAAGTGAAACTTTTTGCCACCATCATCAACAGAAAGTGCAAAAAATTCTGCTTGAGAGAGGAGGGCTCGGTTATCAGTCCCTTGGATGAAGGGATTCTGAGTGTTTGCCCACTCCACAACTTCCAGATTCAGTAAGGGGTTGATTAACCTTTTATCACAGATGAGAGCCCATCTCTGTGTGGGATTTGAGCTTGATCCTCAATTTTTTAATGAAGCTTCCTGTTGAGCCATTAGCAAGTATTCTTTGCTACACTTGTCTATGAAAGTTGTCTTTTTAGAGGACATCATCTCTGCCCAAAGAATCAGAGAGCTAGAGGTGTTAATGACAGATCTCTCCCCTCCCTCCTATTTTACATTTTCCTTTTAGGAAAAAGTATCTTTGCAGCCACATTCCAGGTTTCTACCTAAAGTATTCTCCAATTCCCACATCAACCAGATCATCCACCTTCCAGTCTTTTTCTCAAAAGCACACCAGACCAGGGAGGAAGCTGCACTCCACACTTTGGATGTTAAAAAGATGCTATCCTTCTATCTGGACAGAACCAACCCCCTTAGAAATTTCCCAGACTGTTTTGTTTGCAGACACATCCAAGGGTCCCACAATTTCCACCCAAAGACACTCAAAGTGGATTTCTATAAGAGCTCAGTGTATTTCCTTGGTTCTGTTTTAAAAATGTACCAACCACAGAATTTTGCAGCGCTTCAGCTTGGACTTCAATTCCTACTTTTTTTCAAACACTATACTCTGGTTTCCATGTCAGATGCTGCTGTTGGCACCACAATTCTTTCATCAGCCTTAGATCTGGCTCCAAAACTCCCGTCTCCTTCAAGGAGTGCTGCTCCGGAATCACCTGAAGTGGAGCACCCATAGAGGCATCACTCGAAGAAAAGGTTAATTACCTGATACAGGAATTGGGGTTCTTTAAGATGCATGTCCCTATGGGTGCTCAACTACCTGCCCTCCTTCCCCTCTGCTTCAGAGTCTCATCTCGCAGAAGTTTGCAATGGAGAAGGAACTGAGTACGGTTTGCCTGTGTAGCTCTATATCTCCTCAGTGTGGAAGCACTAGGAAGTCTGGAGTGCACACATGAGCCGAATGGGCTCTATGACTGAAAACCTGTGATCAAAGGCTCATGGCGTGCACGTGCACACACACACACACACACCTGCAGTTGCACATCCGCAGAGACAAACAGCTCAAATAACTCCAGTTACTGTACAAGGTAAGTAACCTCTCCTTATTAATAATGTAATATTAATGAATCATTCTGAAAGCATGTTTTCAAAGTGAGGGACAGGTGTATGCTTATCTCAGTGCAACCACAGAATCCAGCATATTGAAAAGGAAATATGTCACTTAAATATTTATTCTAACTTTCCAGCTACTCTTGCAAAAGATCCAAATGCTGGAAAATAAAATGCCTGAACAACAAAGCTGCCACAGTGCATTCCTTGACAAACTTCTTCCTCTGGTCACCCATGTTAAAATAAATATGATTTTTTTTTTGTGGACTGTACAGAAATTAAATGTGCTGGTCCCACTGAGCAGCAACAGCAAGTTGGGTTCTACTGACTTCCTGATTCTGTAACTTCTTGTGACATTATCTGATTAAAATATGACCATGCACACTTTGTATAAGATTCATTGCCATTATATAACAATGGTAGCATTGTTATATAATGGCAATGAATCTTATACAAAGTGTGTCAAGTAAGGTGTCAATAGAAAGGGTTAAGTGGCTTGCAGGCTAAATGACCCAGAGTCAAACTTTAGAGACCTGTTAGAAAAATATGTGAATGGTAATTAGGGCCATTCCATGCTAGATAGGCTAGAACTTTGAAATGCAAACCTGTATTGTTAGAAAATTAGAGATGATACTAATTGTATGTGTTTACTTATATCTTGTTAGATGTTAGCCATGTAAACAGACAGTTCCTGTAATATAAACACTTAGATGAATCTCGGGTGCCATAATGTCATTGTCTATATGTCTCTCTAAAGTTTGTGATAAACTGTTTAATGGATAAATTACCTTATGTCAGTGGTTCCCAAACTGGGGTTCGCAAAATGTTACAGGGGGTTTGCCAGAAAAATTTCACTAACAGTGGCCAGAGGACCCCGGGCATTGGAGGCAGCAGGTGGGACCCGGTTGTAGGGCAGACAGCCCGAGCCCCAGGGAGAGCAGGGCCAGGCAGTTGGGGCTGGCAGCCCGAGCCCTGCCCCCATCAGCGGGGGAGCTGGCAGCCCGAACCCCAGCGCTTTCGGCGGGGCTGGCAGCCTGAACCCCAGAAAGAGGGGGCCAGGCAGTTGGGACTGGCAGCCCGAGCCCCAGCGGTCACTGGGACCTGCAGCCTGAGCTCAGTGGAGCTCATAGACTGGGGCGGTCAACGAGGTCCAGCAGCAGGAGCCGTGCAGAGTGCGGAGGAAATGTAAACTTAAATCCCTGGAAATATTCATTTTTAGGAGGGGGTTCACAAGATTTCACAATTTAGTGAAAGGGGTTCACAGGCTGTTAAAGTTTGGGAACCACTGCCTTATGTTAATCCATGTAGTTAATTACTGGTGATGTTTGGGAAACAGAAGGTTACATCAAAAGCCTATTGTTCACCAAGGACCGTATGGTCAAGAGGCTGCTAGAAAACTGTATAAAAGACTCTTGGGACCTGATCCTTTTGTCTCAGATCTGCTTGATGCTTCATGTAGGGGAAGCTTAAGTCATAAGACTGAGATCTCCAGTCCCATCTAGATCACCCTGAATATGGATGTTGGACTATAACCTATGGACTAATTCTGACAGACCTCTTTGCAACTACAAAGCTCACCATGATTCACTATGAATCTGATCTCAGAACTGTACTCATGTCTGTATGTATATTGATCTTTTAACCAATACGCTCTCTCTTCTTTTTTAATATATTTTAGTTTAGTTAATGAGGATAGGCTGTAAGTGTGTATTTGGGTAAGATATGAAATATTCATTAACTTAAGTAATGTGTCCAATCCTTTGGGATTTATAGAACTTTCTTATATGATGATTAAGATTTTCAGTAATCCTCATCATATTTGACTTGGGTGTCTGGGTAGAGGCCTAAGGTGGGGTTGCTTTAAGGGAACTGTGTTGTTGGTTTCTGGGTAACCAGTAAGGTATTATAGAAGCTGTTTTGTGTTGGCTTGGTAAATCTAAGTATTGAAGTATCCACCAGCTTTGAGGATTGCCTGCCTCACTCTTTGCAGTTTACCTTAAATGAGTAGCCTCAGCGTGGCTTCCTGGGATCCTGGTCACAGTGGCGTAGTCAGCAGGATCCACAGAACCAGGTCAATTAAGCTTTGGATCAGATCCCCATGCTATTCAAAATTTGAATTTTGATATTAAGAGTTTTGGTGGTTAAACAGCAGTTACAATGAGTGATATATTGATTTGTGTGTGTGGCTGATCCTTTTGGATCAGAAGAATCCTTTGTTTGATTAAACTGGTTTTAAGGAGCCATTCATCTGTAAGTCCAGTGTTTTGATGGTGATACAAGGACTGGAATACCTAAGGAAACTGCTTTTCTGACTTCTTGTTAGCCAGTGTGGTAAAACAGAAGTTTGCTTTTGTTGCTGGTTTGGGTATATCTTATGGGGTGATTAACCACCAATTTTGGGGTGTACCTGCCCTATTTCTCAGCAGTTTGTCCTGAATTTGGCATTCTCAGTTGTGACCCACTGAGGCACGGTTACACTTCCATATACTTCCTGTACAATGGACCAGATTCTGGTGTTTTATTCTGTCTAGTGATTCCACTGAGTTTGATGGAACTATTTTTGAGTAAAGCCACCTGTAAATATGGCACCATAACAGCCAATTTTTGCAATGTACATATCTTTCATGAGTGATATCACTGCAGTGAAAATGTAAGACAAAGTAAGACTTGCCTAATGCATGTGAACAAATGAACTCAAATGTTCACTGCATACACAGTTCTGACACTTCAGCTGATATGCAAAAAACAAATACATAGCTGTGTCCGCCACACAGATGCTACTATATCATCGTTAAAAACAAATACTGTTTTTCATCAATGGTGATTAGCCGAAATGGGTTTCAAATTTCTGTTCTTTGTATATAACAATGGAAAGCTGAATTGATTCCAGATAACTAGGCACATTTTTGCTTTTGACATCATCCTGAACATGTTGGGTTTTTGCTTTTCTTTTAGCATTTGTTCTAAGTAAAATCAAATGGTTTTTGTAATGCATTTACATTTGTGGATAGACTTCTCCGCAGTTGGTAAAGAAAAGTGGAATTCTTCTGGTGAGATTTTCATAAGTGCCCAAGTGAATTAGGAGCATGAGTCCTATTGATTTCTAAGGAACTTGTGTTCCTAACTCACGTAGGCACATTTGAAAGTCCCACCCTACATTCTTATTTTTATTTTAGCCATCATTCTTTTATTTGCTTTCTTTTCTCTTGATCAATTTTAATTTTTTTAGCAAATGTCCACTATGAAAAGTTAGCTTCCAAGGCAATATTGCAAAGTACACACTTCCCTTTCTGCAATGCAAAATTCTTTCATGTGTGATGCATTGCAAGCAATTCAGCTGTGAGCTTTATGACCAATGTGCAAATAATTCCGAGTACAGTTTGTTTCTTTTGTCCTTTGTGGCACTGTTGCATAAATAACATTTTTGATTCTTTGCATAACATGTGAGTAACCTTTGTGGAAGGTCCAGCGAAGTGCTGAGCTCTACTCTCTCCAGTGTTAGTTAATTGGTTCTCCTGCCAGTCAACTGGTCTGCACCAGATGAATGCTCTATATAGCATCCTTACTTATAATCTCTACCAGGGTCTGTTGAACAAACCACTGTAAATCCCCAAATCCCTGCCTTGGTGAGAGAAGGAATAAAATCCATCTGAAATTAGATTCTTTGTTACATTAAAATCTTTCTAGGCCTCTGTCTTGCTCCACATACAGTTCACAAAATGTAAATCCTTTGGTTAGGCAGGAGTGAGAGTAGTACCAATAATAAGGGGTGGGAACTTAATTAGTTTTCTTTGATAGGGCTGTATTTTGCTTACCTCCAAACTATGCACAAGGACAAGAAGGAGAAAAATATTCTCCGCTTCTGTGATTCCCCAACCTCCATCTCTGAGAGATGCTGAACGAGTTGAACCACCACAACACCAGGAGACAGTGATGAATTAAGGCACTCAATATTAACTCAATATTCTCAATAGTTTGCCTCAGATTTATTAGTTATTCATGTTTTGGATTTTAAATTTATTTTCCTTTTTAATGGCAAGTCTAGGATTTATTGCCGTCATAAGAATTTTTTAAAGAAATTTTATGATGGATACTCTCATTAAAACCACTGCTGCAGTTTTCCCATTTTAATAGAAAGCAGGCAGTGATAGGGTTTGTTACAAGGTCTGTGGCAATATTAAGTCCTAGGAATACGAGTTTATGCCTCCTGGCCATTTAGTTGGACATTTTTTTATTCCAATGTAAATGTTATGTCGATTGATCAGACAACTGAAATGAATGAGACCTCCACTTTATTTGTTTCAGTAGGTCCTTATGAAACTGGTTAAAGTGGACCTCACATTATCACCAATTTTGTAGTTACGAACTCCCTTTCCGTGGACTTAGGCAGCATAGTTGCTTTTCGCTAGTTGCTTGTCAACTTGATGATTAAAGATATGGGGCATCACTGCCACTTGGGAATTTGGGTGTCCGGTAGAGAACCAATTCTGGGATCAGGATTTCTGTTATTTTTTCCAACACCTATTGTCATTGGAAAGGTGGAAGACCATGCAGGAGTCTTGATGCTAAAGGTTGGGTCATGGACAGATAGTGATTCTGGATCATAATGTTTAATATGATCTTGGCACTCACCCAGGATGGTCTTGGATGAAGTTGCCTAACCTTACTTGCAATGTTGAGACCTGTCTGGATGACTCACACTGGCTCTGTAAGAGCGCAGAACGAGAGGAGTGGCCACTTCACCCTATAACCTCAAATGCGTGATTTGCCGCACTCTTAAGATGGCTTCATTTCAGTGTGTTCACTTAACATTAGAGTTATTTATTTGAATTTTGATAGCACCAAGAAGCCCCACTCATGAACCAGGGGACATGTGCTAGGTGCTGTACAAACATAGATTAAAAAAAGATGTTCCCCAAAGAATTTAGTCAAAGGAGATTTATAATCTAGTAGATCAGGGATCGGCAACCTTTGGCATGCAGCCCACCAGCGAAAGCCGCTGGTGGGCCGGGACCATTTGTTTACCTGCAGCAACTGCAGGTTCGGCCGATCACAGCTGCCACTGGCCGTGGTTCACCGTTCCAGGCCAATGGAGGCTGCAGGTAGTGGTGCGGGCCGGGCCACCTCATCCAAGATCTTTACCTTCCTCTGAAATGTGTAGGCAAGATTCTGTCCTCTGTAGATAAGTTGTCTGATCCATTGTGGCTAACGGAAAGGGATGGAAGAAAAAACATTCTTCTGTGGTCTGTGGTTTCTTTGTCTTCTCTATGAACTAACGTACAGTTAGTTAGTACGTACACGTTCAGCTCTACTCATCTGGCCTAAATGTGTCTAGGCTACATGGACTAATTGGTTTTATTTTGTTTTAACACTAAAGATGGCATTGTCCATATATGTTGGCACTTGCTGCTTGAATTCAATCTACTTCTCCTGCCGCCTGCTGTGAGCACTGGGATTCTGAAGTAATCATTCAAACCTAAGGGGTTTAAGAGCTAATAAGAGCTCTGTGCTGGTGTTTAGCAAGACATGTGCTTGACAGCATTCTCTTGGCATTGCACAGTGTTGTCAGTTTTCTCAATGGACAAACTGGAAAAACACTCAAGACAAAATCTAGGGAGATGCAAGAGGACTTTGAATTGTCCCACAGGGACATAGTGGTTGATGTCAGTTTCAGTAAGTCTTCTGAATCACTTTAAAAGTCCACAGAGAAGTGCTTTTACCTTTATTTATTTATTTATAAGGGTAATATACTGCTTTTCAGCAAGTACAGACTTATGGTATTTGTTGCCTAATCATTACGGACCACACTAAAAGCATATTCCAGAATAACCACATGTATTATCAAGGGAGATACATTAGAGCTGTGCAAAATGTTCAGAATGAAATTCAAACCCATGAGAAACTCTTGAGGTTTTATTTCATTGCACAGTTAATACTCAGTCCAGGCTTGTTGAAAAGGTTTGCAACCCTTTTCAAGTAAGCCTGGCATGGATTTGGAACAAATGACTATTTTTGTTGAAATCCTGCAAAACAGGTTGGGTTTAAGCTTTGGTTGGTATAAAATGGCACATCTCCACTGATTTCAACAGTTTCTGCATCCTTATGGAAGTCATTGACAATATGCTATTCAATCCAGCTCAGGGTCTGGCCAATTTGTTTTTTCAAGGTATTGATGCAAGATCAAGTGAAATTGAACTTTCCAGTGAGTTCTGCTTTCAATAAAACCCCTGGGGATGGGACATGCTAATGAAAACTAGAAAAATGTCTGCTCAAACCCCAAGAAACCAAACCCCAACAGTTTTGCCTAGCTCTAATATAGCTGAAGGGCTAGAGAAGGATGGTCAAGTGGTGAGGGCACTAGCCTGGAACTTGAGAGACCAGGTTTCAGTTCCCTGCCCTATCTCAGACTTACAAGGGAGAGCCATTTAATCTGTGCCTCAGCCCCCCATTTGTAACTTCTTTACTTGCGGAGTGTTGTGAGGATAAATACATTAAAACTTGTGAGGCACTCAGATACTACAGTAACAGGGGCCAGAGAAGTATCTAAGGTGGGCATCTCCCACACTCTCTCCCAATGCCCACTGATGTGAAAATGGAGGCAATTCTTTTGGAAGTCTTCTGATGTCACTTCCTCATGTCCTTGACTCTGAGCACCTCGGTATTAGAATGTGTTTCTTATCATTTAGAAGCCTGTCCATCTGGTGTCTTTCTAAATCGCTTTCTATTGCGCACCTCTCCTGAAGTCAACTTAGTTGATCTCAAAGACCTGTCATGAACCACTAAGTAGTAGATAAATCTGCAGTCTCCATCTGTTTGATAATTTCAGGGAAAATGCAGAAAATATTAAAAAAGGTTGGTAATGAGTACTTGTTCTGTTCATTAGTTTTTCACAAGACTCCTACGCAGTGAAATTCTTTGTGTGAAGTAGTCATCTTTAGCATATGTCAGTCAATAGCCTTTCAGAGCTGTCTTACATTTCTATAATTGTATGATAGAAAGAGTAGAAGTTAATGTCCAGGATTCTACCACAGAAGCGCTCTCTATCTATTAAGGGTATGAATCATAAGAATACTAACAAGAAACAGAAACTTTATTTCCTGACCCCATTCATATGACCTGTACTAGGGTTCCTGTGACAGGGTGTACCAGGCCCTTTGAGGCCCACTGCTGGAGGACTCAGGGTCCTATCACACCCCACTCCAGAAAAGAACACCAGAAATGAGTCCTCCAAGTGGCCTAGAGAGGCTGTGTGGGATACAGCCGATCAGAGAAGGGCTGCAGGGAGCAGACAATCCAGGTCCACCAGGCCCATGTGAAAGGAGCTACAGTGCAGATCAGAGAGCAGTTGCTGCCTGGAGTCAGAGGAGTGAATATGGTGCTCCTGCCTGGAAGAAGGACTTCCAGGACCTCGGACAAAGAAGTTTCTGGCAGGGACTGGGGGACAAGAAGGTGCTCCTGGCTGGCTGCTGGAAATCAACCAGGACAAGGCCCTGAGGTAGGGGTGAAGAATGTGCTAGGGCCATGGGGAAGTGGTCCAGGGAATTGTTGCATTGATGCAGTTTAGTTAAAGGGATGGCAGATGACTGTTATCCATAGGGTCTCTGGACTGGGACCTGGAGTAGTGGGTGGGCCCAGATTCTCCCCCCCACCCCCGACTCTCCCTTAGCCATGTGGGAAGTAGCCTGAATATTAAACTGTGATACACCCCCACAATAGGAACTGAACTGTTTAGTGGCCCAGCTGGAGAACTGGGCCCAGAAAGGCCCAGGGGGTGAAGAGTCTCTGGGGAGGGAGCTCTGGGTGCACGGACCCTGACCACAATGGCTGGGACTGTTTGAAGATTGACGGACTATTTGAAGGCTAGCCCAAAAGGGGCTGCAGGAACATTTAAGACTGAGACTGGGGAGGGCTGCAGGAAGACGCTGACCAACTGAGGGGATAGGTCCCCTTTTGGACTTGTACCCCGAAAGGGGTTTATCTATTTGTTGTTTCACATACAGACTGTGTGCGACTTGGCCGGAGGACTACGTTGCTGAAGACTCATGAAAAGGCAGAGAGAAAAATGCAGTCACATGCAGATGTGAAGGGGGCACTTGTGAGAGGTGAGGGCCACCCAGTTACAGTTCCAAAAGATAACGAGCCTTTCATACAGCAGGATTCAATATCTATTGACTCTGGTGGCTGCTGTTTTACCTCATTTTATCTAGACCAAATCAGAAGTCTTTTTTAGCACCAGATTCTGCAACCCATGATCACAATGAGTGGTATTAACTCATGTCAGCGATTCCATGAAAATACATGGGGCTATTTGCATAAAGCGCCACTTGCCATGAAAAAGGGTTGCGGAAAGAGAAAACTCCTCGCTCAGGCTACTGCCAAACAAAAGAACAACTGGCAGACTCCTGACCTCCTGGGAATTTTAACAATGTGACCAGTCTCTACTCTGGTGGTTGCAGCTATTGTGGATGACTCTATTCTAGAAAATGCTAATTCCCCATGTAAAAAGTATTGCAGTATTCTATAGCAATGGTCTAAAACATTGCATCTTAGAATAACCCTATGGCACCACTTTGGGAGAATACTCCAGAATACTGTTGGAGTTATTTACATAGGGCTATTGCCAGCCCCAAAGACCAGACAATCATAGGGAGCAGGTTTCACAGTAGCAGCCATGTTAGGCTGTGTCTGCAAAAAGAAAAGGAGGACTTGTGGCACCTTAGAGTAACAAATTTGTTTGAGTATAAGCTTTCATGAGCTACAGCTCACTTCAAGCTTATGCTCAGATAAATTTGTTAGCCTCTAAGGTGCCACAAGTCCTCCTTTTCTTTTTTCATAGGGAGCAGTGTCCCTGACTAGCAGCTTACTGAAGGCACCATAGTAGAGAATGGTCCATCCATCACTGAAAGTAGAGTGTGTATAGAATACAATCAGTCTCATGAGAGAGTCCAGAATATAGAATGGCTGCTTGAATGGAGTCAAACAAAATGAAACATGAAGACTTCTGAGTAGGAGTGAAGAGAGACTCTGAGTTGGTGGTGCTCAATAACTCCCAGGAGGCACTGGACACCTCAGAGGATTGGGCCCTTGGCTTGGACAGAGACGACATTGAGTTGACTGTGTAATACTTTTGAATGAAAATAATATGCCTGCAATGTGGTGATTATTACATGGATACAACTCTATGGACCCAACTAAACTGGCTGTAATGGAGGTGAGGAATTGTAAAACATGAGCTTATAAGTTTGGATAACTTAATACCAGAGTCATTCAATTTTATATCTGTATAGAAATGTTTCATGCTTTTATATTTAGGGATTTCAGGGATCAGAACAAAGATTTTGTACACACAGTCAGACCATGTGTGTTCAAATACAGACAATAAATCTCTAATGATTAGTTATGCAATGACCTTCCTCTGTACTGACCCCTGATAATACCTCTGTGTAAATAGAAAAATAAATAAGATATTTAATTTCTGTCATTGGCTACTGGGCTAGCTGTACCTTTCCCCCCATTCTGTTCTCTCTGAGAGCCCTGTGCCTTTACTGATCCTGGAGTAGAATTCTGCTATTCTCACACCCTTGGACCCAGCCCTGGGCTACTGTATCCTGTGTATCAGCTGTTCTTAACTTGCAGGTCGGACTGAATCCAGGCACCTGTGTTCTTTTGGGGAATCTGTGACCAGTGGGATTCTGTGACAAAACAGCCCGCTTAAAACACAAAAGTGTTGATTATTTAACAGCAGGAACAAAGCCTTTAGAGAAAAATTACTTTAAAACAACAAACAATCTACACACCTCTATCTTACCATTCCCTGATGGTGATCTAGACAGGCCCAGCTTCTTCAGCCACTCCAGTTGGGTGCCTGTGTCTGGTTCCGCTGAACAACTACTGCCCTTCTCTGGGGAAAGGATCTGTCTTAGTCCTCCCAGCATTATTTTGCTCTTCTCTCTTCGTGGTCCCTTTTTGGTATGTTGGCTGGAGAGGAGGCAAAATCATCACAGCTAATAATGCTGCCATTGTCTCTTAACAATCCTTAATTGTTTGTTTGTGGCTTATCTGGAGCCATTCTTTTCCTTCCTGCCTGCTTTTCCAAAGACTGCTATTGAGTTAACCCAATATATTAATGCAGCAAACATCCCACTAACTAGGCCAATCTACAGTAGTCATAAATTATTACAAAGCAGCTCCCAATCCATCATGATTTCAATTGGGGAAAAAACAGATTCAAATTGCAGGTTTTGCTGAGCAGCTATCAGAAAGGATGTGAAATGTCATACATTGCTGTCACGGAGGCCTCATCCTACGAACCCTTATGCACACGTAGTCCTTACTCACACAAACAATTCCCTTTTCATTGTTGGGACTACTAATGTGAGTGAGAGTTTAAGATCACATTAATGTTTCCAGAGTTAATTGGGTTAAAACTCTTATTATTTGATGAAAATACAATGCTGCCCAGCATGCCATTAACTTAATACTTGTATATAGAGGGTGGGGATTTTAAAAGCGCTCAGCTGTGGCCTAACTTTGCTCTCACTGAAGCTATTGGGAATTTTACCTCCGACTTCAGTGGCAATAGAGTTAAAGCATCTTTGAATAACCTCACCTAAATATTGTAAATGATTTTGATGTGTGTAATTACAAAACGAAGTTTGATTATTACAACTGTGATATAAACAATGTCTTGGCATCTAGCATAAAAGTTCTTGCTATATAAATCACTAGGGAGTTCCAGCTAATTGTGTTAATGGCTGATGCTGTTGTGGTGAGCATGACTGAGTCAAATATATAAAACAACACTAGTTCTACTTTTATAGTCTACTTAGATAGTTCAGTATGATACATAGGCTATACTCCGAAAATACCTAATATTTGCAGTGTGTTGAAAAAATATTTGGCTAAATGGTCAAAACACCCCTTGAGATTATTCCATTTTTACAGCTAGAGAAGCAGAGAGGCAGAGATTTCAAATCAATGTTGCCTGAAGATAGATACCTACAGTCTTCAAGTAGGCACTTAAACACATGGCATAATATTGAGGTCCTATGCTAATATCCTTTCATAAAAGCATCATGTGATGGTATATTTCCATTAGGCTTATGAGGAAAGAAGCCTCAAAGCCGTTTTCAGTTGGTATAAGACTATAAAAGAAATGAAGACTTATGTTAGTGTGGGATATTTGGTGGATGAATATATTTACTTCTAAAGATACGGTTTATTTATATAGTTTTAAAAAATATATTTTTGTCCCTCAAGTATCTTTTTATCATCACAAGTTATACTTTTTTTTATTTTTACCTTATTGAAAATCACAACATTAAGTGTCAAATTCAAGGTAAGTCTCAGTTTTTCAGATTCTCAAATCAAATATATCCAATACAGTACTTTATTTTACCAAGCTGCAGAGGTAAATACTGAATATTCAATACAGCATATTTAAAATTAAATCCATTATTATTGCTTCTGAAACAGAGATGATTACAGCAATTGACTAACCAAAGTGTTAAGAATATACAAGACAATTACATGTAACAATTGGTATAAACTGAACATCTTGAATTGAATGCAGCCTAAATGTGGGAAACTGAGAGCTAAAACAATGACCTATAAATATTAATGTTTTCTTGAGAAGAGTATTAAATTTGTATTAGACACCTCTGTAATTCCAGTACCCCATTAATTGTTACCCAGTAGGAAAGAATACTTTGTTATGTTGTTTGAATTCCAAACATATACAGCCACAACATGGGTGAGGGAATATCTTTTATAGAACCAACTTCTGTGGGTGAAAGAAACAAGCTTTTGAGCTACACAGAGTTCTTCTTCGGGTCTGGGAAAGATACTCAGAGTGTCACAGCTAAATTCAAGGTGGAACAGATTGTTAAGCATAAGGAGTTAAGATATATTATAAGAGACCATTCAAAGTGAAGTGTAGTCATAGGACAAAAAAAGTGGGGTTAGTGGGTTACCCATTGTTGTAATCAAGGCATTATATTTTTGGCTTATTAAGACCAGTTCAGATATGGAGTAATCATTGTTGAAAAGTGAGGGATGTTACGTGACAACTAGGGGTCTGCTGTGGGAGGGGTTTTTTCCTTCTATAGAAGCCGGGCCACTCAAATACCCCAAGAGAACCTGCTTCAATATGGAAACTAACCCCCACTCCAAATGCATACTTCTAGCTGTTACCTATCATCCCACACTGGAACCCATATGGAATCTCATCAATCAATTACAACCTACACTCAATGGGGAACATACCTGAAATAAATCTTTCCCAAACCCCTCTTCTGGCCTTCAAACAACCCTCCAATCTCATCAAGCTCATCATCAGAAGCAATCCACAGACCAGGAGCCACCAACTCAAAGTGGAACCAGACCCTGCCAGAACAACAAATACAAAACCTCCAGACACTTCTCCACTGCTATGATGATCAATACCCATGACAACACACCTTTCAAGATCCCTGGGTCCTACACATGCCTATCAGAACCTCATCCAGTGCTTTAAATGCCCCATAACTATGTTGGTGAAACCAGATAATCACCGGGCTCTCGTACAGAAAAATGATCAAAGACAAAAATACCATATCGCCCATGGGTGAACATTTTCACAAAATGATCACTCCATATCTGACCTCTCAGTTCTCATCCTCAAAGGAAACCTACACAACACCTTCAAAAGATAAGTCTGGGAGCTTAAATTCATAACTTTATTAGACAATAAAAATCATGGTCTTAATAAAGAAACTGGTTTTATGGCTTAATAATCTGTAACCCGCTAACCTCTTTTTTATCTTATGACTGCAACAGTGTTAACAGGCTACTTCACTTTGAATGGTTTCTTAGGGTATGTCTACACTACGAAATTAGGTTGAATTTATAGAAGTCTTTTTTTAGAAATTGTTTTTATGTAGTGGATAGTATGTGTCCCCACCCAAAATGCTCTAAGTGCATTAAGTGCATTAACTCGGCGGAGTGCTTCCACAGTACTGAGGCTAGTGTCGACTTCTGGAGTGTTGTACTGTGGGTAGCTATCCCACAGTTCCCACAGTCTCCTCCGCCCATTGGAATTCTGGGTTGAGATTCCAATGCCTGATGGGGCAAAAAACATTGTCACGGGTGGTTCTGGGTACATGTTGTCAGGCCCCCGTTCCCTCCCTCTGTGAAAGCAATGGCAGACAATTATTTTGCGCCTTTTTTCCTGAGTTACCTGTGTAGACGCCATACCACGGCAAGCATGGAGCCTGCTCAGCTGACTGTCACCGTATGTGATGATGCTGCCTGCTTCTTGTTCACAATGTCACCTGAAAGTGAGAACAGGTGTTCACATGGCACTGTTGCAGCCGGCATTGCAAGATAGTTGCATGTCAGATGAGCTAAAGATTCCTATGTCACTTCATGCTTCAACCACCATTCCAGAGGACAGAAGTCCATGCTGATTGCAGCTGCTGCTTGATAACAATCCAAAGCAGTGCAGACCACGTTCATTTTCACAAGCTGAGTCAGAGGCCACCAGCAGAAGGTTGATTTTCTTTTTTGATGGTTCTGCTTCTGTAGTTTCTGCATCGGAGTGTTGCTCTTTTAAGGCTTCTGAAAGCATGCTCCACACTTTATCCCTCTTGCAATGCTGGCTACGAAAGTCCCATGTGAACACCTGTTCTCATTTTTTGGTGACGTAAATAAGAAGTGGGCAGCATTATCTCCTGTAAATGTAAACAAACTTGTTAGTCTTAGCGATTTGCTGAACAAGAACTAGAACTGAGTGGACTTGTAGGCTCTAAAGTATTACATTGTTTTGTTTTTGAATGCATTATGTAACAAAAAAAATCTGCATTTGCAGGTTGCATTTTCACGATAAAAAGATTGCATTACAGTACTTGTATGAGGTGAACTGAAAAATACTATTTTTCTTGTTTATCATTTTTACAGTGCAAATATTTGTAATAAAAATAATATAACTTGAGCAGTGTACACTTTATATTCTGTGTTGTAATTGAAATCAATATATTTGAAAATGTAGAAAAACATCCAAAGATACTTAATAAATTTCAGTTAGTATTCTATTGTTTAACAATGCGATTAAAACTGCGATTAATTGCAGTTAATTTTTTAAAGCACGATTAATTTTTTTGAGTTAATCATGTGAGTTAACTGTGATTAATCAACAGCCATAGCATCCAGTTGAGACATGGGGACCGTACATGACTGGCACCTGGCCTGCAAGTGTCATAGGATTATTAGTATAGCATGTTCAGTATGCACTTCCACTTTCTGCAGAAATGATGTTGATATGGAATTAAATTGCCAAAGGGGGGCAGCCCTGTTGGTTCTTGACAGAGAGCACCCAGCAGTTTTTGTAAGTCTCTGGAGAGAGTCAAAAGATATTTATCAACTGGAAGCAGATTAAAAGTTGTATATAAATTGTCTTTTTGGATTCTAAATTATATTTGGGATTGTGGATAGGAAAGTAAGTTTGAATGGGAAAGTGATTGAATAGTATAACATTAGCATTTGTTAGTTATTAAATGAAGCATAAGAGTTAGGTTGTTCCTATATCTGCACTTTATAGTGGAAGAACTAGTATAATATATTATAGCTGGAAGAGATGCATTTTAATATGGCTAAATGTAAATGTATGAATCCAGGAACAAAAATTTAGGCCATACTTAACAGGATGTGGTATTCTATCCTGGAGAGCAGTGACTCAATCCATCATGATCCACAAGTTTTTTCAATCAGCTTAACATGATGTCACAGTGTGGCAATCCTTGGATACATAAACCGGGGTTATCAGGTAGAAGTAGAGAGGTTATTTTACATCTCTATCATTGCTGGGATACTGTGTCCAGTTCTGGTTTCCACAATTTAAGAAGAATGTTGATAAATTGGAGAGAGTTCAGAGAAGAGCCACAAGAATAATTAGGGGATTGGAAAACATGCATTATAGAGAGAGACTTAAGAAGCTCAATCTATTTAGATTAACAAAGAAAAGGTTAAGGGGTGACTTTATCACAGTCTGTAAGTAGCTACATGGAGAACAAATATTTAATAATAGGCTATTCACTGTAGCAGACAAAGGTATAATAAAATCAAAGGGCTGGAAATTGAAACTAGAAAAACTCAGACTGGAAATAAGACAATTTTTAACAGTCAGGGTTATTAATTACTGGAACCTTTTACCAAGGGTCATGGTGGATTCTCAGTCACTGGCAACTTTTACTAAAACAGATACTCTGTCAAGGTTTCTTCCCCACTCTGAACTCTAGGGTACAGATGTGGGGACCTGCATGAAAACCTCCTAAGGTTAGGTTTTCACCAGGTTAGGTTAAAACTTCCCCAAGGTACAAATTAATTTTATCCTTTGCCCCTGTATTTCCACTGCCACCACCAAACTTTAACTGGGTTTACTGGGAAACGTGGTTTGGACACATCTTTCCCCCCAAAATCCTCCCAACCCTTGCACCTCACTTCCTGGGAAAGGTTTGGTAAAAATCCTCACCAATTTGCATAGGTGACCACAGACCCAAACCCTTGATCTTAGAACAATGAAAAAGCATTCAGTTTTCTTACAAGAAGACTTTTAATAGAAGTAAAGGAATCACCTCTGTAAAATCAGGATGGTAGATACCTTACAGGGTAATTAGATTCAAAACATAGAGAATCCCTCTAGGCAAAACCTTAAGTTGCAAAAAAGACACACGGACAGGGATAGTCATTCTATTCAGCACAGTTCTTTTCTCAGCCATTTAAAGAAATCATAATCTAACACGTACCTAGCTAGATTACTTACTAAAAGTTCTAAGACTCCATTCCTGTTCTGTCCCCGGCAAAAACAGCAAACAGACAGACACAGACCCTTTGTTTCTCTCCCTCCTCCCAGCTTTTTAAAGTATCTTGTCTCCTCATTGGTCATTTTGGTCAGGTGCCAGCAAGGTTACCTTTAGCTTCTTAACCCTTTACAGGTGAGAGGATTTTTCCTCTGGCCAGGAGGGATTTTAAAGGGGTTTACCCTTCCCTTTATATTTATGACATGCTCTAGTTCAAACAGGAATTATTTCGGGAAAGGTCTATGGCTTATGTTACATAGAAAGTCAGACCAGATCAGTGGTGGGCAACCCTGTGGCCCACCGCTTCCCACAGCTCCCACTGGCCAGGAACAGCGAACTGCGGCCACCGGGAGCTGCACAGGGCCGTGCCTGTGTATGGTCAACATCAGCAAAATGTCTCGCTGCCCACAATCAGATTACCCATCACTGGACCAGATTAACACTGGTTCCTTCTCACTTTATAATCTATGAATCTAGACGAAGTGTACACATAACTATGCTCCTCCTGCCTGTTTAACTCTCCTGCTACACTGACATAATAAAACCATCTCGACGACTGGCATACAGCTTTTTGTGACAAAGTTAGAGAAGCAACACAGAGTCAGCATAGACACTGCTAAGTGCTGCCTAAGTGTCCTCCAGGAGGTGTCCCACAATGCCCATTGTGACCGCTCCGGTAAGCAGTTTCTACTCCACTACCCTGCAGCCAGGTACACAGCTATGCACCCCTCCTCCTTTAAAGCCCTAGGAATTTTTGAAATTCCACTTCCTGTTTCCTTGGCATAGACAGCTCACGTCACAGCTGACCATGCCGGTTTTTGCAGCAAATGGGCTGCTGCATGGAGTTCACTGGATTGCTGGATCCGTTGGGTCTGTAGGAAGAGGAGGCTGTTCAGTTGCAGCTCTGATCCAACCATAGGAATTTTGACTCCTATGAGCAGATTGCTTATGGCATGGATGAGAAGGGGCATGAAAGGGATATGCAGCAGTGCTGAGCTAAGAGAAAGGAGCTGAGGCAGGCATATCAGAATGCAAGGGAAGCCAACCATCACTCTGGTGCGGTGCTGAAAATATGTTGCTTCTGCAAGGAGCTGCGCGCCATCCTCGGTGGCGACCCCACTTACCACCAAGATCTCCTGGATATCTCGGGGGGACTGGAGGCAGAGGCCAGAGGAGTCAACCCTGAGGACAAAGTGGTGGATGAGGAGGATGTGAGACAGGCAACTGGCTCATCTGGTGGCATGGTGAGCTATTTTTGATTCTGGAGGGGTGTAGCCAGTCCCAGAAACCCAGGTCTGGCATACCTGAAGCAGGAGAGGAGAGCTCCGGCAAGTACTCATTTATCTGTGATAATACATGAGGAAGAGGTGTCCTTTATTTTGTTACATGGTGCCCCTGGGAGAAGGCATTGAGCTTAACAACACTAGATACTCTTTGCATCTGCTTTGCATTCCCCTGTGCAGCTATGCAGTGGGAGCCCTGCAGAAACGTTTGTTAATACACCGAGCTCTCCTGGGCATCCTCCATAGAGATCTCCAGGAAACTTTCCTGCAGATACTCTGTAATCCTCTGCCGAAGGGTCCTTGAAAAAGCTGCTTTGTTTCTTCCCCTGTTATAGAAAACTTTTCCATGCCAATCGGCAATTACTTCCAGAGGAACCAAAGCAGCACACAGGCAAGCAGCACATAGACCTGATTTGAAGCCGCACTCATGCAGGAGATGCACCCTGGCATCTTCATTTACCCTCAGTCGTGTGATTTCAGCTTCAACCGCCCCGCCTATGGAAAATGGCGCCAGTATTCCCCAGGCACATGTACTGATCCATGTATAGTGTCCCCAGGCACATGTACTGATCCTCTTCTGAAACCACCCAGACCCTTTGTCCTGTCTTGCACCCCTGTCCCCCCAGACCGAACTCACCATGTTTCGTACAGTGGCTGTGCTGCATGCTTGCCCATGGGAGAAGTGAGAAAGAGGTGTATGTAACTTTTATGATTCAAGACTGTGAGTACACACACATCATTGACTCTGTGTATTGTTTGTTTTGCTTCTGCAGTTGTGATCTTGAGGGTCAGCTCCTACACATCAGTGGAGCGCTTCTGTCAGATAAGAAGGCGAAGGTGGAGGGAGAAGTAAGGATGACATGTTTCTGGAATTGCTGCTATTGTCAGATCAGTTTGATAGTGAACACAGAATATGAAGAGACACAATAAATGAGAAACTACAAATGGATAGCCAGGAGAGAAGACAGGGCCAGAAGCAGATAGTTAAGTGCATGAAGGACCAAACAGAGATGCTGAGGTCCTCAATTGCGCTGCAGCCATAAGTGCTCGATTTCCCCTGAACCCCATGCAGAACTGCATTCCTTGCCCTCCCCAAACTCCCCACACACATTCCTCTCACATTCCCAGCCTGTTGCAGTACCCCTGGCATTCCACCCCTAGGGACACTTTCTATAAGGACAGCTGGACTTACATGCAGCTGTGAGAGCCTCGCTTCAGAGAGTGCTGTTCACTGTCCTGTCCCTTATAAGAAATGTTAATTTGTGTATTGCTGTTTAATAAAAATTGAGTCTTACAAAGATAGTGATTCTTTATTTGTGCAACACAGGATGGTTGCAATAGAAATTCTAATACAGTGGCAATCACCACATTCACAAACTACAATTAACGTCAGGCAGGAATTGTTACAGGAATCATTCAAGGTGGCAAGTAAACAATACCTGGCTGAATTCATTACAGAAAGACCCATTACTGGGGCTTATTGTCAAAATGCTGCTTCAAAGCCTCCCTGATTCGAATAGCCCCCTGTTGAGTCCCTCTAATAGCCCTGGTGTCTGGCTGCTCAAAATCAACAGCCAGGCAATCCGTCTCAACACTCCACTCCAGGAAACTTTTCCCCACTTGGCTTCACATATATTATGCAGAGCACAGCAGACTGCTATGCCCATGGAAATATTTTCCTCATTGAGGTCTGACCTGCCAAAAAGGCAGCACCAGAGACCATTTAATCTGACAAATGCACATTCTATGATTGTTCTGCACCTGCTGAGCCTGTTGTTGAAGTGCTCCTTGCTGCTATCAAGGTTTCCGGCATAGAGCTTCATGAGCCACGGGAGTAAAGGGTAGGCTGGGTCTCCCAGGATTGCTATGGGCATTCCATATTCCCTGTTGCAATCTTCTGGTCTGGAAAGAAAGTCCCTGCATGCAGCTTTCTATGTAGGCCAGTGTTCCTGAAGATGCATGTGTCATGCACCTTCCCTGTGTTGATGTCAGTAAAATGACCCTGATGATCCTTAATATAATAGAGAAAGTAGACCTTTCTGTTGATGTACTCCATCACAAGATAGTCTGGGGTCAAAATTGGGATATAATGCCATCTATAGCCCCGCCGCAGTTAGGGAATCCCATTGCTGCAAAGCCATCCACTATTTCCCGCACATTACCCAGTGTCACCTTCCTTTGTAGCATGAGGCAATTAATGGCCCTGCACAATTGTATCACCACAATCACCATTTCCTAAATCCAGACTGATTTGTGACTGACTGGTAGCAGTCTGGAGTTGCCAGCTTCCACACAATGATTGCACTTTCTTTTCCACCATTAGGGAAGCTCTCATTTTTGATGTCCTTGTGCCGTATGGCGGAGGTAAGCTCTACACATAGATCAAGGAAGAGGGCTTTGTGAATATGAAAGTTCTTGCAACTGCTGCTCATCATCCCATACCTACATCACAATCTGATCCCACCACTCAGTGCTTGATTCCTGAGATCAATAGCAATGGTTTATCGTGTACAGCTGCTCTATGAATGACAACATCAATCTTGAATTGTTTGGCGGGAGGGATAGCTCAGTGGTTTGAGCATTGGCCTGCTAAACCCAGGGTTGTGAGTTCAATCCTTTAGGGGGTCATTTAGGGATCTGGGGCAGAAATTGGGGATTGGTCTTGCTTTGAGCAGGGGGTTGGACTAGATGACCTCCTGAGGTCCCTTCCAACCCTGATATTCTATGATTCTTTCCATGGTACACAGCAGCATGGATTTCTGTTTGGATTTGCAGCTCATGAAATACTTCAGGATCAGCTGTGTTGTATTCATAACACGTATCACGAGACTGGTGAGCAGTGCAGGATACATGCTTTCAGGCAGAGATGGCAGGTGCAAAGTTTATAGGGGCAGTTGAAAAATGATGCAAAATGCAGTTGGAAGGCCTTGGAATTATGGGGAAAAGAAAAATGCATCAGGGGGTGGTGATCCCACCCCATGATGCAAGGCGATCCATTCCCAGAACTCCTAGTGGGAGAAGGTGGTGATTTGCACAGTGGGATAGCTACCCACGGAGCCCTGCTCTCTCTGTCAATACTAGAGACCAACTGTGGACACGCTGCGCTGACACAAGGAGCGTTGTGCACACATGCACAAGTGATGCAATTAGAGCAGTTTATGAGCATCGCTGTAACTTAAGTAGATTTAACTCTGAAGTGTAGACATGGCCTAAATATGTCACTTTTATTAAATGACTGAACAGAGAGAGATCAATGTCACCAGTACAACCAGGGTACCTAGGTTTTCAGGTGAGTGCTCTGCTTTCAGAGCTCAGATTGATCCTGTGAGCTGCTGAGCACCTCCGGACAGGGGCAGAATGGCCTCAGTTCGCAATGACAACAGTGGGAGGTGAGGGTGCTCAGCACTTTCCAAAATTACATGACCTTTGCCACAGAAATTTTGTATAGCTACTGTCCAGTTTCTGATGTTAACTCAGTCTGAATCAGCTACATCAGCAGGTTGATTAATCTAGGTTAATCATAAGGTATTTTATACTTCACAGCCTAGTCACTTTCCTTAGCAGGTAATCATTGTCCAGGGGAAAAGAACATAATGTTGCCCCTTGGTCTGAGCAGTTAGCCAATATTTGAGGCTTTGCTGGTGGTTTCCATTAAGAGGAGAAATTGATGATGAAATAAGGTATTTCTTTGGTCCAATTCTGTTTATTTACATAGAACGTACACAAAACCCTATTTCCCGGAACACAGTAGGACAGCCCAGTCTGCATTCCAGCCAGTCCTGTGTCTCAAGGAGCTCTTTCTCTGGATTATGTTACTAGCTGATTCTCTGATTTTCTCTTGGCTTTCTGCCTCTGACACACACACAACTCCATGCTCTAGCCCCTGCATTTGCAATCCGTCTCAGGGAAACCCCTTATTCTCCCTGAGTTAGTTCTTGCTCAGACCTTCCTATGTGGTCCAGTGCCTCGGGTGGTGGCTTCAGTTGTTTCTGCTACTTTACTTCATAAGTGCTTAATTGTTTCTTCCATTTAGCCTGTGAAAGGTGACTAGCATGCCTAACAGCATCTGCGATTGCCCATAAATCAAAGGCGTGCTGCCTGACAGCCACCAACACGCTACAGCACAACACTAATATTTGACTGCTGCAAGGACGGAGGGAGGTTTGGGAGGAGCAAGTACCAGTCTCCTCCTAGCCCTTCTCTCAGGCCAAAAACCAGCACAGAGGAAGGGTGTATGCATGTAGACAGCAGAAGCCAAGAGAATCTGTGATACAGCTTAGAGCAGCAATAGGGTAAGAGGTAGGTTGGGCCTAGAGAAAAGGCAGGTCCCACTGCAAGGGATGGAGCTTCTCTTCTAGTACACAGCAAAAAGGGAAGGTTTCACTAGCTAGGCAGGTTAAGAAGAAGAGAGAGAGCAAGACAGGGAAGGAGACAGAACTACTGTTGTGGAGGGAGAGGAAGGGAAGGAGACGGGAGCAGGGTTTATTTATTTATTACACTATTTATATCTAAATTACCTAGGTACTTTATAGACAATTAGAAAACATGTCCCTCAAGAAGCTCTCAACTTAAGGGCCCACTCCTGTTTGAAACCCTGGAAATCATTTGTGGTAGATGGTAAGTTAAACATAGCCTGGATATAAATTAGACAAGGGATGGGAAAGGTCACAACAATCAAAGATCATGTGAGATGCTTTGTCGTGCACACTCTTGTTGGCTCTTCTTTTTGTATCTTTTTGACTTCCCCAGAAGATCAAATGAGGAAGGGCAGAAGAAGGTCATATTTTAAGCTCATTGGTATAGAAGAGGCAATATTTTTGAGCAACTAGCATTGACTCTTTTTAGCTGTTACGTATTGAAGATCAGAGACCATGATCTGGCCTGTATGTTGTTTGATTTGTATATCTGGCTGAGTGGGAGCTATTGGTTTATCTGACTCTTTCTTTATGACATTGCCTACTCCGCCTGTATCTACTGAATGACCTCTCAGATTCCTTCTTTCTGCTCTACTGGCTTTTGGGAAGACACTGAGAGACTTCCAGAGTTCCAAGGGCATGTTGTCAAGATGGCTCAAGCAAATCTCCAGTCAAATAAGAAGTCCAAGTCAAGGATGAAGAAGGAGGAAGCAGAGCAGCTGAGAGTAAGTATCCCAAAGAAGTAGTTTTAAAATCAGACATGAATTAGATGAGCTACATATGAAGGGAGAACTATAAATCAAACAAGAGGGAATCATCTTGGAGGAGCAGGAAACCTTTGAAAAAGCAGCTTTGGTTATAGGAACTAATCAAAAGGGCAGAGCTACAGCCACCCCTCTGGCTCATAAAAAGATGTCTAATTCCCCCCTCTCACCTCCCCCCACACCGCTAAAATTTCCCACCATGCTACCATCAGTGGAGATGAGCCAGTGGAGTAGACCTGCAGCAAGTGTTTAACTACTAGGTCATTTAATCCTGCTCAGACCAGGTCTGGGCAACATGGAGGTTAAAACGCTGCCAGCCACTTGCACCTAGTTAGCTTTTGGCACCTTGTCTGCCACCAGTGGTAGCAAGGATATGAAGTTATCAAGGAAAAAGTCAGTGTAGACAAAGTTGTAGCATCCAACCATCCCAGTGGTAGTAGGCTCTATTTGAAGAGAGAACTACTCAAACATGAGACTGGAAAGCTTCAGGCAGAGAAGTGGGGCATGAGGAGACAGAACTACAGCAGCAGGCTTCAGAGCTAGACGTTTCACAGGGAAGTTTGATTATCATCTGGCTGAAGTAACCTCCATGTATAAAAAGATAAAAGGGAAGCAGCTGACATCTCAGGAGGCACTAGTGGTGACAAACTACTATAGCGTCACTCATCCATTCATCTTTTTTGGAACAATAACTTATTTATGAAGTTCTTAGATAGAGAAGAAACCAGAGACAAGACTCAAAGCTCTGGGTTGAGGTAAATAGTGTGTCATAATTTATTTAACAAATGACAATGCAAAACTGAAAAACAGAGATAAGCAGAAACATGCATGTCTTAGTTGGGATATGATTGACTATTTAAAGTTAGGGAACAGATAGATTGGAGAGAAGGAAGGGGACTTTGCTAGAAATAGTTTATGTATAGTGAGATCAAATAGGTCTTAATCCTCCTCCCATTGAGTCAATGGCAAAATCCGAGACAGGACAATGTGAATAGGATCAGGTACTTAGGGACTTATCTGAATAAATCACTATATCAGACCTTTATTAATGCTTTTGCAATTTACTTTGGCCTCAGTCCTGTAACTGAAATCAAGAGGGTTCCATGCGGGAGTCTGTCTGTGGATTGTATATTGCAGGAATAAGCCCTTACTCTGTACTGTATTTGATCTAAATATGTATTTGGCTTAGTCCCTGTTTAATTAATAATAATTCTACTTTTCTCTCTTACAAATAATAACAACAATGTGTAAGTGTCAGAATTATTTTGGAAATGATAAAAGTAGTTTTTATAAATTGACCCAACAGGAAAAATTTTGTACAGGCAAAGCTTAAATAAAGAGGACATGATAAAGGAATACAAAATAATGTATGGTATGGAGAAGGCAAATTGTGTGCTCCAGTAATAGCAAGGAGACATACAATTTAAAGCTGATAAAAGAAAATCTTTTTTTAATGTAATCCATAATTAACCTGAGGCACTCTTTGCTGATAGATATCAAGGCTTAGTAAGAGTCAAAAAAGAATTAGATATTTAAGTCACCTGGATCAATCGGTCTTCAGCTGTCGTTAAGACTGCGCCGATCAAAACATGTCCGCCATTCTTCTCGCACTCTCACCTTTCTTCTCCACGTTCATTTCTTCTCCACATTCATTTAAATAGATAATGAAAACAGCCAGATACATTAATCTGGTTAAACAAAAAACGTACATAGACCTTCATGCTTAAGGGAGTAAGAAAAAACTTATACGTAAGGGCAGGTTATTCCATAATTATCCACTTAGGGGTGTTTTGTAACTTTCTCTGAAGCATCTGGTCACAGAAGATACTGGACTAGGGCCACTAGTTTGATCCAGTATGGCAATTCCTATGGTCAGTGTTAGAAAAACATACCCTACATGTAACTGCAAGAAATATGAATGGAGCTACAGAGCAACAAGTACAACTAGGAGTGATATAAACACCACATCTAATGGGAAATCCTTGCAATAGATTTTTTTTAAGTAACTATAAAGACTTTTCCTGCTGGCTTAGGTGTCATCTGTCCATTCTTGTTTGTCTTGCCTTTTTTTAGATTGCAAGCTCTTTGAGACAGGAACGTTGTCTTTCAATATGTTTGGACATCACCCAGCACAACAGGGCCCAGATCCTGACCTGGGGCTTTGGGCACTCCTGCAATATAGTTCATATTTAATAATCATAATCCTCAACACAAGGGCTGCATTCAAAGAGCTAATCTTCACTATTGACAAAATTGCTGGGCTTATACTAGAAAATGAGAGAGGCACAAGGCCCCCATACATTCATTTTAATTAAAATTGATTTACTCATAAAAGCACAACTGATGGCTTATCAAAGTGTAATTTATTATTTTCACATCAGTCAGTTTCTACAACAAAGTAAATGATGGAAACAAAAGAGATTACAGTGCAAATGAAAAATCCTTTTAAAAAACAACTGTGACATATTCAAAAGCAGTGTTTAATACGGTATATACAAAGAAGACCTAAATAAACTGATCAGATGCATTTAAAAGAACTAGACATGAAATAAGTTGCCCCAGTGCTTTTCAAAAGGAAAAAGCGACATTAGTGGATTTGTTAAAACAGGTTAAGAAGGCCATTAAATCTGCAAATGGAAACCTCAAAATAGATATGCAAATACAAGTCAAAAGGGCCTCCACTGTAATGAAACAAAAAGAAGTCAAGGAGAGCGTGGGCAAAAGATCAAAGATCAAAGTGGATGGCAAAAGAAATGATGGGAACATTAGTTGAATACCTCCAGGCTGCAAAAATAAAGAGAATTCTTTATTTTAGCTCTGTTGTTACAAAGGAAACATTCTGCTTTTAATCCATAATTTATGGGGTTATTTTCACTTATTTACAGAGGAAAATCCAACCATTTGAGCCCCTGATTCCCCTTCCTTACATTGTTTGTTTTAGACTACCTAAGTGTAGATACCTCCAAGACAAGAACTGTCCCATAATAACACCTATTTGATTACCACAGCTGTCAAAGTGGACAGTTAATAGTCTTTGCACTGTCAGTCTGTTTCCGCATGGATTTCATTTTATTCTTCACTTGTCTTAAAGCTGCATGCAGTATACTGTACCTAGCCTATGTTATCGCTAAATTTGGTTGCACTGATCGTTAATATCATTTAAAGGATGAACAGGTAGAGAGCAACAAAAGGCATCTGCCGATCTTCTCTGTAAGGTTTGACTAAGCCCAAATTACCCTTTTCCTTATTTAAGTCTTGAACAATCAGAAGGTGGCACAAACAGCTGCCAAATATAATATGTGCATGATGTTTGCTTCTGATCCAACATGCTGTAGAAAAGTCACAGCAGCAACTGTGAATTGATACGTAATTTATGGCAGTGTTGTTGAAGTGGTAGGAAGCTTAATTTAAGTGTTCCTTTAGTAGCATCCCAACGAGTTAGTCACTGGATATGTTAGCAGAGGATGTTTTTCGTTTTAAACAATAGTCCCATATGTATCAGATCTCCACACTGTGACAGCACATGCACAGATTGCAGGCATTCTGATGTGATTGTGATGTGCGAGGAAAGTTAAAAGAAAATAGAACGCTGAATCTTTTTAGTAATATGCTGCATAGTGACATTTCAGCAGCCAGACCTTGATTACTGTTAAAAGACACCGAATTGCAGACTCATACACTGACTGTTGGAATAACCTGCAGGAAACATGTATATCCTCTCCTGTAAATTCAGATACACACAGTGGAAAATATCTTCAAGCTCTCTTTCTCTGATGGCAAGCATGTGCAATCACAACAGAGAATAATTAATATCTATATTAATATATATAAAACAGCAAGTTATGGTGAGCTAATGTAGGTATCTTGAACCAGGCTTGCACCCAACCAAGCCAATAAGGCAGGGGTGGCCAACCTGTGGCTCTGGAGCAGCATGCAGCTCTTCAGAGGTTAATATGCGGCTCCTTGCATAGGCGCTGACTCCGAGGCTGGAGCTACAGATGCTAACTTTCCAGTGTGCTGTGGGGTGCTCACTGCTCAACCCCTGCTCTGCCCCAGGTCCTGCCACCACTCCACTGTCCCTTCCCCTTCTCTTGAGCATGCCATGCACTCGCTCGTCCCCCATCCCACCAGAGCCTCCTGCGCACTGCAAAACAGCTGATTGCAGTGGGCGGGAGGTGTGGGGAGGGAGGGGAAGGTGCTGATTGGCGGGGCTGCTGGTGGGCGTGAGGCACTGGGGGCTGGAGGGGGATAGTGGAAGGGGGGCTGCTGACATATTACTGTGGCTCTTTGGCAATGTTCATTGGCAAATTCTGGCTCCTTCTCAGGCTCAGGTTGGCCACCCCTGCAATAAGGTAAGGCTGTGAAAAATTTTGGGGTGGCACTTAAGTCCTCCCAGGAAAGTGTTGTGATACGTGCATTGTTAGAAAATTTTAAATCATTTCAAAACAAAAGGTTTTATGCCAAAAAATGTAAGTGCCCAGCTGGCGTTCATCTGCACTCCTGCAGTCGGAGAACTTGCCAGGATGTTCTGCTGGAGCAAAAATATGCCCAAATGCGCCTTCATGTAGTTCCCATCAGATGGCTACGGAAACACAGAACATAAAAACAGCCAAAATCAATGTTGTAGAACAACATAAAAGCAAAGCAGATGCTGCCGCCTCCTCTTACAAAGGGATGCTGGGTTCCCATTAGCAACCTCCTATCCACGTCTGACAGAATCTCATCTCTTAAGATAGTAAATCTCAACCAGCTATACCAGATGGCCTATTTTTGTAATGTTTTAGAACCTAGATTCCCATAGAACCAATAAAAGGGAAAAAAATGGTTGTGTCCTTTGGTCTGTCTCCTCCCTCTTCCACCCCACACCTCTAGACTACTCCCTCCATCCACACCTATCTCCAGCTGCCCCTGTCTATGTCCAGCTGCCCATCAGCACACACCTAGCATACTCAGAGTCCTTCAGCTCATCTGGAACCTCAGCTTCCTCCGGAGTCCCCCACCTCACCCAGCCCATCTGGGTCTGTCTCCCTCTCATTGCTAGGAGGCCCCTTCCATAACTGAGGGGGTGATCCTCTTGTGTCACTTCTCTGCTTTACAGTGAGGCAGGGGGAGCAGGTAGCTGTCATGGGCGGAGGCTGAGGGGAGGCTGCTACCTGTTGCTGTGAACATAGCCATAGCAGCCCCTGTTGCCTGGAAACCAGCAGGATTCCATTTTAAATCCTCAGCATTGTCAGCTAGGTATGGGGGAGGCTGTGGGACTGATCTAGGGGCACCCTTTAATGCCTCGCCATAGCAACAGGCCTGCCTCAAGCTGACACTCATATTAGTTTCTTAGGCAAAAGCAATTGCTCGCTTCACTAGCACAGGGTATTTTTGCTGGGTCAGAGGCAGTGCCGACACCAACAGAGGGGATGCCAAGGGAGAGTGGCTGGGGCAGTACTAAACACACACACCCCGGCTCACCCTCCCTGCAGCGTGTGTGTAGGGGGAGGGTGCTGTTTGTCTCATTCCCTCCCTCTAATTGTGGGGTGGGCTCTCTGACATGACAGCCAAGTAACAGAGCTTGGCCTGCTCACCCCTGCTGCCATTGGACAGTGGGGCCGTAAGGGGCCAGCTGTCTGGCTCTCACCTGCCAAGGGGCGGGGAGAGGGAGGAGTAGCTTCTGCTTGCTCTTGCTGATGGTGAGTAGTTATTTTGCTCTCTGTTTGCTATTACGTTTGGTGAATTGCCATGTTGGTTCTGGTGACATTGGGGAAACTGCTGAGAGGGTTTTTTATTTTACTTTCCATCTGGCATCACTGAGGTCGGGGGGAGGGGCTTTACATTACACTGTCGCAACTTTGGTGGATGAAAGAGAAGCTGAAGTGAGGTCCCTGTAACCCAGTGGGCTGCTGGGTCCTTGGAGCATAGCACTGCATGCAGAGAGACTACGTCTCCATGCCTCATAGGGCGTCCAGCATCTCCTCTCTCCTTACTCCAGCGTGAAGGAGGGGGTGCAGTTTGGGACTCTGCCTGCCAGCCTGTGACCCTAAGAGCCTCTTTATGCCATCAGGCAAAGAGATCACCCAACACACTTGTGTCAGACTCTTGTAAAGTATTATATAAAAAGTGTGGCTATGCTGGTCGTGCATGTCATTGTGTGAGGTATGTATATGTTGTGTTTAAAGAGTTATGTATGTGTGCTGGTAATATGTTTTAAAATACTCTGTGGAGGCAGTCTCTGGGAAACTCAGGAACTGGGATTCACTGAATGTTTCTTGCAAGGAAAGATTAAGACTGGCAGAGTCTCGAGGAGATGGCTGGCATGGCAGACAACCTGGTGTGGAAGGGAACTGACTCTCACAAGTGAAGCTCCAAGCAAAGCTCTCTCTCACTGAGGCACAGGGATAACACGGTGTCTTACCATTCTGGGCACCCCAGGGGAGTGTCACACAGCCAGGGTCCCCTGAGGACATAGAGGAAGCATTGCCCTCATACCCATCCTTAGGCTTGTAGAACCTGTGCCATTGGTGCCCAGTTAAAATCCACCCTGGAAGTGGGTAGTTTGGAGAGTGGTTTCCCATTGCTTAAGGGATTTTCAAAGCTGTGGCCTCCACATTTCACCACACTATGGCTCACTGCTTTCATGTCCTTATGAAATAAGTGTCACACTTACTGTCTAGCGATATCTAAAGTACTTCTACAGTGCCCATCACAGACATAGCTAAATGCTGGGTCCCATTAATCACTTGCATGCCACATTCTGTAGCTTGTTCTTCAGCATTCAACTAGCCAATTATTATATTTGTCTATTTCAAAATCTGCATCAGTGGATGCAATTTTGTCCTGTGACCCACTGACTTGTAAAAAATACGTTCCGCTATTAAGCGGGAACACAAGGAAAGATGAGAAGTTGTAGCCCCTAGTTGAGACACAGTTTGCTGGGCTTGTGAGGCTGTTAGTCAGTTCAATGGCATTTGTGCTGTTTGGGTGTAAAGCAATAACTTGCTGAAATGTCAGGGAATGCTCTAGATATCAGCGGGCAGAACCCTACTGATTTTTGGTGTAAATTGCAAAAACCAAAAGGGAGAAATGGGAGACATATGGTATCCCTGTCCTCTGATTAGCACAGCCAAAGCTTTGGTAGATCCAAGAACTGCTAGATGGTAGAAATTAGCACATTCCAGCATAACACACCCCATCTCATCTCTCCCCATCTCCCAACTGAGTTTAGAATGTTGACCTCTTGAAAGAGAAATAAAGAATGGGAGGACTGGAGGCACACAAAGACCCCCTTCCAGGGGTGGTAATGGGGGTCAGAGGCCCCCCCACAGCAGGTGAGAGAATGGAGGACTCTGGTATGGTGAGAGAGGGAAATGGAGAGGCACACAGAGCCCCTGGCATTAGGGATGCAAGGGTAAGAGGAAAGTGGCTAATAGAACATTCTGTGTGATTACTTCCCCTTTCCTTCACTTCAGCCTACTCCTCTGCTGAAGCACGGGCCAGAGCTCACTGTTTTCAGGACACAGATGTAACATTATACAGAGTTACACTTCTGAGAGAAAAAGAGTGACGCACAATTTCTTAAAAAACATTTAATAAGTACAACCCATCCACAAGTGATATTTGAACGGGTTGTGACTATTTTTCAAACAACTATTCTGTTTGAATAGCTCTCTGATGTTTTTCACTCAAACTTCCACACTTATTGCTATTACAAAATATTTAGGACATATAAAGCTTGTATACATGCACATACATAAACTTCCCTCTTATTTTTTCATGGGGTCATTCCTCAGCCTATCTTGAAATGTGTGTAATTCAAAGTGTGTGTGCGTGTGCAGTGTGTGTGTATAAAAATGTCCCTTGAGCTTCTTACAGCTAGAATGGGTTGGCAGTTCTACAGCCTTCTCCCACCTTCTCCGCATCTCTTCAACAACAAGTCTTAAACTCTCACAATCAGCAGTAACTTCCAGTCTCCTCCTTTGGCTCCCAATCGGATAAGGGATTGGCACAGCATTTGAGACACAGACCTCACATGATCCCTGCATGATTCAGGTGCTGAGGTCCCCCCAGCTGTCTCCAGCTTCTCCTATTTATTGCTTTCTCCTCACTGAGCTCCAGCTGGCTCAGCCTTCAGATGGTGAAGTGGTTTGTGTCTACATAGCGTCAAAATAGCTACTGAGTACGCTCAGTAACTGCCAGAGTCTGGATGTTTCTTGCCTTAACATGGAGTCACCGCACCTGGCTCTAGCAAGTTAGTGGGCACTTGTGTTGCTGGCAGACTAGGTGCCAGCTCATGCCAAGGTCCCTAGGCCTCAATGAACCCTGACAGGTGCATAGCTGGAAACCAATCTGGCTCACCTGTGTGTTAGTATTGTTAAAATTAGAATTATAAGGATGTGTTTAGACTTTAGAAATGCTTGTAGGAGGCTGCATGTATTAATCTTATGTATAATATCTATATCCCATGGTACAGGGTAATATTTAAGTGTTTGCTCTGTAACTATAAAAATGTTTGCTAAGACTGTAAACTCCACAGTCAGGAGCAAAGCATTACCAAATGTGAAATGCTAGTTTATCACAAGAGGTGTCATCTCGTGCCCAATAAAAGAAGGCCTATAGACACCAGACAAACCATTGGGGAATGTCAGTGGACAAAAGACTTTGTTTGCTCCCCCCACACCCATGAACAGGAAGTTGCGCTAACCCTCATCCCATCACAGTTTGAACTCTGGGGGAAGAGAATAAAAATCCCTGACCAGAAGAAACTGTATCACTATACTGCTTGGAATTTGGAGAGGGCAATATTTCTAAGCATAAGCAACAGTTACCTAAGCTGCAGTTTGGGGTTAGCCCTAAAGGTCATATACAACTTGCACATTACAGCAGCTTCCACTACTTTTTGAAACCTAAGACCGTAACTCATTTGTGTATGTATGTTTACCTGCTTTAACCTTGTCAGTAACTCTTGTTTCTTTTCCTTAGCTAATAAATCTGTAGTTAGTTTATTATAGGATTGGCTACAAGCATTGTCTTTAGTAACAGATAAGGTACAATTGACCTGGGGTAAGTGACTGGTCCTTTGGGACTGGAAGTAACCTGAATATTTTTGTGATTTTTGGTGTAAGGGACTATCTATTACAAAGGCAGGCTTGCCTTGGTGCCAAGATAGACCAGAGTGCCCAAGGGACAGTCTGTGACTCCATGATAAGGCTATTATAGTGCTTGGGGAGTTCACATTTGATACTTGGTTGGTGAAATCTAAGTATAGATCTCACAGCCAATTTGGGGATTGTGGCCTGCTTCTTGACAGTGTGCCCTGAGGTTGGCACTCATGCTCGTGAGTCACTCCAGACAGCTTGACAGCACACAAACAATGAACAAGTAACTATGTAACCTCCCCACTGTTTCTTTCCTTATTTATACCACTAAATGCTGCAGTACATGCTTGTACATTACACACAGAGCCCTTGGTATGTGCAATAAGATTGGCCTAAAGAAGCAAGGAAGTGTACAGCCCCCTAATTTATAGCCCATCTCTATCATTTCCTCTGCTAATGTGCAGCTAAACTTCTGGTTTATCTTAAAATTCATATGCAAAATAGTAACAGCTACTTCTAATAGTAACAGATACAAATGAATAAGGGAAATATGCAGAAGAGTAACTAGGGAGCCCAGGCAGAACTGTCACTGAATTGAGTCATTGCACATAGCAATTTGTAAACTAGCACAATGCTTTACAGTAGGCCATTAGTAAGAGGAGGCTGTAATTTAGACCTCATATAAAACAAATCATACTTAACTCATACTCAAGCAAATTAAGAGAGGGGATGCAGTGGCCTAAAATCTAGGATGTGGAGAAATTTTAAGTACCTGCTACCCACTTTGGCTGGTGAGTTTTAAAAATGTATGTGCAGTGACATGACATCTAGTGAATTACATAACTCAGTAATTACATGCAAACATTTAATAAACATTTTTCAGGTCACTTGTCTCCATTTTGGGCTTTTCTTACTTTTAGGTATATGCAGCTTGCAGAGTTCCTTTGTACTTCTCCAACTGCTGATGTAGAGTCCACATCTTAGTTCAAAAATATTCCCCAAATTTAAAGTCAAATATCACTTGTACAGCATTAAATATGTGTACCAAGCTACATCCATTCAATAATTCATTCACCATGAGGACATGTAACAGTGATGGAGGGGACTTAAAAAGGTTTTGACCTTTATTAATCAGGACTCAAGTGACAAGTAGGTTTTAATTAAGTGAGAATTTTTTCATAATGTTGTTAATGATATGTCCCGGGGCAGAAAGTCAATTATATTTCTGGTGGAAATGGGTTTACATTGTCCAGAGTGGAAGGAAGTCTTGTAGTTTAAGACATTAGACTGGGATCTGGGAGATCTGGTTTCAATTTGTGGGACTACCACAGATTTCCCATTTTTATCCTTAGGCAAGACATTCGGGGCCTCATCCAAGGCCCACTTAAGGTTAACGAAGCCTTTCCACTGACATCAATAGTCTTTGGAACAAGGGTCGTGGAAGCTGGCTTTGAATGGGGCACAGAGACACACACTCAAACCTAAAAGTACTAAGCACTGTACAAAGTAGGGGGAAGTCAGGATGCTTTGTATGGGGAGCAAGGGCTGGGGAGTAGGGTATAGTTTGGATGTGTGGAATAGGAAGGGGAGCAGCATGGGTGGTGTGAATGGGGAATGAGAGGAAGCTACTAAGACTCAGCAGCAGGGGGGTAGCTGGCTCCAGGCAGGGAATGTGTGTCCTGGTGGTTCATGTCTCTCTTGCTGGGGTTAGCTGTTCCCAGCCCTGGCCTGATCACCTCTTCTCCTAGCTGCTCCCTGGCACAATCCTTGGTGCTGTGGTGGCTGCTTTTGCCCCTCCAGGTCCCACTCTCACCTCCAGCTTCACCCCCAGCACTTGCAGAACCCACCCTGGCATGAGTGAGCCAAACAACTTGCTTAAGAACAATGCACATGAACAATGAAACATAGATCAGCCCCACAATATGTCTCTGGATGGGGCACTAGCCCTCCCTCCTGCTCCCCAGTTCCACTGACCATAACCTGTGCCTCAGATCCTAATATGTAAAATGGAGATATAATGGCTTCCCAGGGCTGTCGTGAATATAAATTTATTACTGTTTGGAGATGCTCAGATATCATAGTGACGGGGCCCTACAAATAAGGTTACAATTAATATAACAAGAAGCTGTCACTGCATGCCAATGGCAAGGCAGCTGGTAAGATGTGACCACTGCTTATTACATTGATTATAATCATCTCACAGTTACCTTGTGCTCCCTCTATCTGTCTGTCTGTATCCAGCTGTTGGGTCATAAATAGATAGATTATAAGGATTTTGGGACACGAATCATCATAATTGTGTGTGTGTATGTACATAGTGCTTAGCACAATGGGCCCCCAATATCTGACTGGAGCCTCTAAGCACTACTGTAATAATAACAATAATAAAGTACCTAGATAGGCAGGGATAGCAAAAGCAACAGCAAAATCAGTTATAGTAGTATTTAGCGCACCTTAAATTTAAAAGAAGAAGAAGAAAACACATGAAATTACACAAACTTCATGGTTCCAGTGGTTTTTTTTCTCTAATATCTGTTTTCTCCCTTCTTGCATTTCACCTTTCTAATATTTTTACTGGAGCGGATTCCAAATTCCCATAAATTGGCAGAGCATGTTTGCTTACGTATCCTCTACTAGCTACTAACTACATCTAAAAGCTGATTAACTTACCTATGTTCCCACACAAATAACATATCCATATGGTAATTCCTAGCCTATTACTAGCTGGTATCTTTTTCCCAACTATATAGCAGCTACTTTTATAATGGAAAGCAAATATTCTAACAAATTACATGTAAAATAAATATGCAAGCGCTGTTTCCCCGTTCTTGTCATTCTGTGTCACCTGAGCACCCTTAAAGTTCCCTAGAAAGAATCCATTCTGAAAAGCTTCCACTGGATTCCTGTTAGGTAGTGCAAAGTCCCTCTTTTCTGGATGGCTTTACTATTCAGAAATACTACCCCCTACTATTCAGCTTTACTGTGAAAGTGTCTTGGTAAAATAGCACCTTGTTACCCAACAGATCTGGTCCCTTTGCGCATTCAGAGTCAATATATTTTTACTGCTTTTTTGAATCCAAATAGCCCTGAAGAACCAACACAACTAAAGGGTATGTCTACACTACGAAATTAGGTCGAATTTATAGAAGTCGAATTTTTAGAAAGCGATTTTATACAGGCGATTGTGTGTGTCCCCACTTAAGACCATTAAGTCAGCTAAGTGTGTGCACAGTACCGAGGCTAGCATCGACTTCTGAAGCATTGCACTGTGAGTAGCTATCCCACAGTTCCTGCAGTCTCTGCTGCCCGTTGGAATTAAGGGTTGAGATCCCAATGCCTGGATGAGGCAAAAAACATTGTCATGGGTGGTTCTGGGTATATGTCATCAGGCCCCCATTCCCTCCCTACCTCCTTCCTTCCATAAAAGCAATGGCAGACAATCGTTTTGCGCCTTTTTTCACGGGTTACCCGTGCAGACGCCATACCATGGCAAGCATGGAGCCCACTCAGCTCACAGTCACTGTACATCTCCTGGCTACTGGCAGACGTGGGACTGCATTGCTACACAGCAGCAGCTCATTTCTTTGTGGCAGCAGATAGTGCAGTACAACTAGTAGCCATCCTTGTCATCTCCTGGGTGCTCTTGGCCGGCCTTGGTCAGGTCGGTCGGGATACCTGGGCAGACATGGGTGCTCCTGGCAGACCTCAGTAAAGTCTGTCCGGGGTGCCTGCACATAAATGGGAGTGACTCAGGTCATTCTCTTCTTTAAGTTTTGTCTAATGGAGATTCAGTCCTGCCTGGAATATTGGCAAAGGGATATCTCAGTGGTTTGAGCATTGGCCTGCTAAACCTAGGGTTGTGAGTTCAATCCTCGAGGGGGCCATTCTGCCTCAGGCGGCTCTCCCAGCCAGCAGCACCATCTGCTGCCAGTCTACCCCTCCCTCCTTCCATGAAAACAACAGCCAACAATCATTTTGCGCCTTTTTCTGTGCGGGCGTCATATTGCTGTCAGCGTCGTCATCCACCCGCCGCTTCCGCTGCCACTCTGCTCTCCTGCAGACGCCATACCACGGCAAGCATGGAGCCTGCTCAGATCACCGCAGCAGTTGTGACTGCTCTAAACACCACGCACATTATCGTGCAGTATATGCAGAACCAGAAACTACAAAAGCAGGCGAGTAGGTGATGGCAGCGCGGTGAGGAGAGTGATGAGGACATGGACACAGACTTCTCTCAAAGCATGAGCCCCAGCAATTTGGACATCCTGGTGGCAATGGGGCAAGCTCATGCCATGGAATGCCAATTCTGGGCCCGGGAAACAAGCACAGACTGGTGGGACCACATAGTGTTGCAAGTCTGGGACGATTCCCAATGGCTGCGAAACTTTCGTATGCATAAGGGCACTTCCATGGAACTTTGTGATTTGCTTTCCCTGCCCTGAAGCGCCAGAATACCAAGATGAGAGACGCCCTCACAGTTCACAAGCGAGTAGCAATAGCCCTGTGGACGCGTGCAATGCCAGACAGCTACCGGTCAGTCAGGAATCAATTTGGAGTGGGCAAATCTACTGTGGGGGCTGCTGTGATGCAAATAGTCAATGTGATCACTGAGCTGCTGCTATCAAGGATAGTGACTCTGGGAAATGTGCAGGTCATAGTGGATGGCTTTGCTGCAATGGGATTCCCTAACTGTGGTGGGGCGACAGACGGAACGCATATCCCTATCTTGGGACCAGACCACCAAGGCAGCCAGTACATAAACTGTAAGGGGTACTTTTCAATGGTGCTGCACGCACTGGTGGATCACAAGGGACATTTCACCAACATCAACATGGGATGGCCGGGAAAGGTGCATGACACTCGCATCTTTAGGAACTCTGGTCTATGGGAACGGCTGCAGCAAGGGACTTGCTTTCCAGACGATTGGGGATGATGAAATGCCTATAGTTATCCTTGGGGACCCGGCCTACCCCTTAATGCCATGGCTCATGAAGCCATACACAGGCACCCTGGACAGTAGTCAGGAGTTGTTCAACTATAGGCTGAGCAAGTGCAGAATGGTGGTAGAATGTGCATTTGGACATTTAAAAGCGCGCTGGCTCAGTTTACTGACTGTTAGACTTCAGCAAAACTAATATTTGCATTGTTATTACTGCTTGCTGTGTGCTCCACAATATCTGTGAGAGTAAGGGGGAGATGTTTATGGTGGGGTGGGAGGTTGAGGCAAATTGCCTGGCTGCTGATTACACGCAGCCAGACACCAGGGTGTTTAGGAGAGCACAGGAGGGCGCGGTGCGCATCAGAGAAGCTTTGAAAACCAGTTTCATGACTGGCCAGGCTACCATGTGAAAGTTTTGTTTGTTTCTTGATGAAAACCTGCCCCCTTGGTTCACTCTACTTCCCTGTAAGCCAACCACCCTCCCCTCCCCCCTTTGGTCACCGCTTGCAGAGGCAATAAAATCACTGTTGTTTCAAATTCATGCATTCTTTATTAATTCGTCACACAAATGGGGGGATAACTGTCAAGGTAGCCCGGGAGGGGTGGGGAAGGAGGGACGCACCAGTTGGGGTGGGGAGGAGGGGAGGATGGAAGGACAAGGCCACACTGCACTTCAAAATTGATTGAATGCCAGCTTTCTGTTGCTTGGGCAGTCCTCTTGGGTGGAATGGTTGGGTGCCCGGAGGTCCCCCCACCACGTTCTTGGGCGTCTGGGTGAGGAGGCTATGGAACTTGGGGAGGAGGGCGGTTGGTTACACGGGGGCTTCAGCTGCAGTCTGTGCTCCTGCTGCCTTTCCTGCACCTCAACCATATGCCGGAGCATATCAGTTTGATCCTCCAGGAGACTCAGCATTGCATCCTGCCTCCTCTCATCACGCTGATGCCACCTCTCCTCTCGCTCATCCCTCCTCTCCTCTCGCTCATTTTGTGCTTTCCTGGACTTTGACATTGTCTCCCTCAATGCTCTTTCAGCATGGGAGGCCTGCATGAGCTCAGAGAACATTTCATCGCGAGTGCGTTTTTTTCAGCTTCTAATCTTTGATAGCCTCTGGGACAGAGATGATAGGGGGAGTGTTGAAACATTTGAAGCTGCGGGAGGGAAAAAAGGGAGATTAGTCTTTAAAAAGAGACATTGTAGAGAACAATGGGTAGACTCTTTCATGGTGAACCAGGCTGTTAACATTACATAGCACGTGTGCTTTCTTTACAAGGATGCATTTTGCCTCTTATATCGAGGGCCTGCCGGTACGCTGTGAGAGATCTCACACTCAGGACCAGCGGGCAACAGAATTTGGCTTGCAGGCAGACATGGTAAGCCACAGTCTTTTGGCTTCTTTGAAACCATTCTGACATGTTAGGAAGGTTAAACAGCAGCACCCTCATTTCACATCCCAAGCACCCTTTGGGTTGGCCCTTCAAAATGGGTTGGCCATTTAAAAGGAGGGTCTGCGGTTTTCAGGTTAACATTCAGCACAAACCCAACTAACCCCCCTCCCCCACCACCACACACCCAATTCTCTGGGATGATCGCTTCACCCCTCCCCCCACTGTGTGACTAACAGCGGGGATGATTTCTGTTCAGCCACAGGCAAACAGCCCAGCAGAAACGGCCACCTCTGAATGTCCCCTTAATAAAATTTCCCTATTTCAACCAGGTGACCATGAATTATATCACTCTCCTGAGGATAGCACAGAGAGATAAAGAACGGATGTTGCTTGAATGGCAGCAAACACTGGGACCATACGCTGCCATGCCTTGTTATGCAATGATTCCAGACTACGTGCTGCTGGCCTGCCGTAGTAAAGTGTCTTACCATGGAGGACGCAATAAGGCTGCCCTACCCAGAAACTTTTTGCAAAGGCTTTAGGAGTACATTCAGGAGAGCTTCACTGAGATGTCCCTGGAGGATTTTCGTTCCATCCCCATCACATTAACAGACTTTTCCAGTAGCTGTACTGGCCGCGGATGCATCCCAAGTCTTCAGGGCAAATTAATAATTAAACACGCTTACTTTTAAACAGTGTATTATATTTACAAAGATACACTTACCAGAGTTGCCTTCTCCGCCTTCAAGGTCTGGGAGCCCGGTTTGGGAGGGTATTGGCTCCAGGGTGATAAACAGTTCCTGGCTGTCGGGGAGAACAGTTTCTCCGCTTGCCTGGTGTGCGCTGTCTTCAATCTCCCCCTCCTCATCTTCCTCATCCCCAAAATCCTCATCCTTGTTGTGTGAGACTCCCCCCTTGCAGGAGTCCACGTACAGGGGTGGGGCAGTGGTAAGGGCACCCCCTAGAATTGCATGCAGCTCATCATAGAAGCAGTATATCTGGGGATCTGACCCCGAGTGGGCATTTGCATCTTGGGTTTTTTGATAGGCTTGCCTAAGCTCCTTAAGTTTCACTCAGCAGTGCTGCGGGTCCCTGTGATAGCCTCTGTCCTTCATGCCCTTGGAGATTTTTTTCAAATATTTTGGCATTTCGTCTTTTGGAATGAGTTCTAATAGCACAGATTTGTCTCCCCATAGAGCGATCAGATCCAGTACCTCCCGTTCGGTCCATGCTGGAGTTCTTTTGTGATTCTGGGACTCCATGGTCACCTGTGCTGAAGAGCTCTTCATGGTCACCTCTGTTGATGAGCTCACCACACTGGCCAAACAGGAAATGAAATTCAAAAGTTTGTGGGGCTTTTCCTGTCTAGCCAGTGCATCTGAGTTGAGAGTGCTGTCCAGAGCAGTCACAATGCATCCACACTACCCCAAATTTGACCCAGCAAGGTCGATTTCAGTGCTAATCCACTCGTCGGGGAGGAGTACAGAAACTGGTTTTAAGAGCCCTTAAAGTCAGAAAAAATGGCTTCATAGTGTGGATGGGTGCAGGGCTAAACCAATCTAATGCTGCTAAATCCGACCTAAACTTATAGTGTACACCAGGGCCAAGAGAAAGAGAACTGGAGTTTTCTTGTGCATTATCAACACGATTGTTTACTAAGTTTCACCCACACCTATGCACGCCAACTAAAGGTCTAGGTATCACCAAGGACAGAATTTGGCCTGAGGAATCTTTATTCCTGATGGTGAGTGAGAAGAAAAGGCCACAACTTGACTCTTAGGTCCTAGGTTGACTCAACCTGGGACCTAAGAGTTTACTCTGATCTGGAATTCACTGAGACACAATGACTATGGGACTCGTATGATGCCATTTTTCAGAACCAGTGTTCAAAATAAAATCACACTTTAAATGCTGGGTTTATTAATTCACTGCAGAGATGAACTTGAGCTGCATCATTCAGATCTGACTATTGAACATGCCCACCACTAACCCTTCAAAAAAAGCGGAGAGAGGTTCTATGTTCAGAGAACCCTGGGTTTTAATTTAGCACATTACAGTGATTTGGAGCTGTTCTCTTGTTTTCTGCTTTGTCAAACAGGGCTCCTGATAATGATTGCCCGGGCAGTGTGCTTCCTTTGTACTTCAATCCCCTTCCCTTACTCTGTCTAGTGCATGGCATTGCAACTTGTTCCATGCTAAAGATTCACTTTTGATGAGCCAGGTTTTTTAGATGCAAAGTCTCACCCCTTCTTTCTTAACACATAACCAGCTCACCTCCTTTTCCCATATTCCAGTGCACTTGCTACTCCCTTTCTGTGTACACAAGAGAAAGGAAAGGCTATCAGCTGGTGTTCCTGAACCATTCAGATAGCTCTTTCCCAGTAGTGCAGCTCTTGCTGGAACATGGAAACAATAAAGCCATAATATTAAAATAAATATGCAAGTTCAGATTGGAATGGTCCTTCAAGCATTTAAAAATATCTTCCTTTTATTATGTTTTATTCTTCTTCATAGAGGGGAAAAAAAGCATTGCACATGGCAAGCCAAAACTGAAAAACATAGGCATGACATTGTAAATGTCATCATTGTGTGTTACAACATCAGTCTAGCACAGGGGTGGGCAAACTTTTTGGCCAGAGGGCCACATCTGGGTATGGAAATTATATGGCAGGTCATGAATGCTCACGAAATTGGGAGTTGGGGCATGAGAGGGGGTGAGGGCTCCGGCTGGGAGGGTGGGCTCTGGGGTGGGGCCAGAAATGAGGAGATCATGATGCAGGAGGAGCTCTAGACTGGGGCAGGGGGTTGGGGTGCAGGGGCCTGGGTGAGGACTCTGGCTGAGGGTGTGGGCTCTGGGATGGGGCTGGGGATGCGGGGCTGGGGGTACAGGAGGGTGCTCCGGGCTGGGACTGACGGGTTTGGAGGGTCGGAGGGTGATCAGAGCTGGGACAGGAGGTTGGGGTGCAGGATGGGGTCAGGGTGCAAAGGCTTCAGGCAGCGCTTACTTCAAGCAGCTCCTAGAAGCAGTGGCAGGTCCCCCTCCAGCTCCTATGCAGAGGCATGCTGCCCCATCCACAGGCGCCACCCAGCAGTTCCCACTGGCCGCGATTCCAGGCCAATGGGAGGTGTAGGGGTAGCACTTGGGGCAGGAGCAGTGTGCGGAGCCCCCTGGCTGCCCCTACGCATAGGAACCAGAGTGAAGAACATGCTGCCGCTTCCGGGAGCCCCATGCTTCCTGGCTGGAGCTCGAGGACCGGATTAAAATGTCTGTAGGGCCAGATGTGGCCCCTGGGCCGTAGTTTACCCACCCCGGTCTAACAGAATGACACTTTCTCTTCTCTATCTACCTGCTTAGGTGTCTCTCACAAACGTCATAGTATCTGAGAGCCGTATATCTCGCAGGCAGTAGCGTAGCCGGGGGAGGGGGGGAGCGGCCCCTCCCGCTCTCACCACAAGGGGTGCCTTTTTAATTTATAGTCACCTTTTTTCATTTTTACTCACCCGCCGGCGCTCCGGGTCTTCAGCGGCGGGGGCCTTCACTTGCGCCGGGTCCTCAGCGGCGGGGGCCTTCAGCGCGTCGCCCGGTGACTACAAGCAGGTGGCAACTTTTTTTATGTCCGCTGCCCCTGTTCGCTCCACCTAGCTACGCCACTGCTCCCAGGGCCTCTTCCCTTTTGTTTCAGCACCGATCTCTTCTCCCCAGGCTCATAAGCTGCGCGCTTTGACTGCTGTTTTCCATCACTATTGATACTTAAATTTGGGTCAGCAGAAACCTGACATCCCTTCTGATTCTCTGTCCCGATTCTGGCTGTGCTGACGCCTATAGAAGCACCACCAGTTAATATAATCACTTTCCATGTATTCCTCTTCCCAGCAACAACTTTTTGGAGCAAAATTTGTCTTTACCATAAAAAATTGTGTGTGTGTGTATGTGTGAGTGCGTGTGAATTTAATGTTGGCATGTGGAGATCCTTCTACAGGATCATGAGGGATCCCTCAAGTCCAGGAGTCCTTGTAGTCGACCAAGGACAGTCAAAGGATAGGTCATAAAAATTAAACATTGATCAAAGCCAAAAAATTACTGATGAATGCTTTCATCAGTAAAATCTTATACAGGAGTAGAGTTTTGCTGATGCTGTACTACCTTCAAAACTACCAAGACTTCACAAATAATTTTAGTGCATATTTTGCCCTTAATATAATTACACTCAGTCATATAGTTCTTGAACACATTTTGTATTTGACAGAAAGAAGTGAGGGAACTGTGCCAATTCGTTTGATGTAAGCAATGAACCTGACGAACTATACCAATTATGCTATAGCTTTGGGAGATGTGTGCCACAGGACAAGTGGCTCATACATAACAATTTTATTTGAAATGCATTATTGAACGTGAACGATAAAATGTTAACATTAATCTTTGCCATGGCAGATAGTGCTGCCAATATTTACTGCATGTCCCATTGTGCTAGGTACTGTACAAATACATAAAGACATTCTCCACCCCAAAGAGCTAAAAATATGCCATGCACTTGGGCATTCTTCATTCAATGTATTAATTCTGCAGGCATGTCTTTAAGAATATTTTTGTATAGCTGGGGAAGGTCTAGATTCCAGGGTGCACTGGCAGTAGCCTCTAGATTGGGAACATGTATGATGTGCCCAGTTAGACAGTCCTATAGCAGGTCCTGCTGTAATAGGAACATGTTTTAGCAAGGGTTGATACTTCCAGGGATGGCAATATCTGGTGCTTGTAACTAGGGAAACTGGTTTAGGTAAAACATAATTCCCTTTAATTCCCTATGCCCTAAAACTGTACCAAACTTTGTACCAAAATCAAACCAATCTTTCTCTTCAGATGTTTGGATAAGTGTGTCTTCACATCTGCTGCTGACCCGACAACCTGTTCTTGCAAAATTTACAGCACAATTGTACACACACAAATATTTGACTAGACTTTGAATTATCATACTGATTCTTCATGCTTATCTGAACCAATCCCAAACTCAACTAGTCACGTGCAGCACACCTTGTGCTGGACTTTCTAGACATACACATGGAAAGAATTCCAAACCTTTGTATATATGTGTTACAACAAAGAGAGAAAATGCAACCAAGCAGAATTACAGTCCATTACCAGGTTTAGCTGGGCTGTAAGTTTTATTATTGAGCTGTGTATTCTTCAGAAGCCTACTTATATGTAGGTGCATCATAATGTATCCTTCTATCATAGTATCTCTCACTATTGCCTAGGCGACAAGGAAACTCCAGTAAAGAAATTATTTTTCTATGAGGCCAACACAATATGTATGTCTTAAAAGCTACTCTAGTCATTTGTTACACATGTGAGATTGATGGAAGAGAGAGGACTCGAGCAGCTGGCAGAGCACCACAAGCAGATAGCACTGGTTGGAGGAAGGGGTACATCAAGGATTGAGCTGATCTAGCACATTCCTCAGCAGCATGGCTACTATGGATCCTCTAATAGAGATTAAAGCTTTTGGTTCAATATGTTAGCACTTCACTTGGACTTGAGGGCCACTATATTTAAGGAAAGGCTCATCAACACTGAGAAGGGGAAGAGAGTCCAAAAATATTAAAAACATGGCTACCCTTGTTGTGAGGCTTCCAGTTAATCTCTTGGAGCAATACTATTTGGGGAAAGCTCATAATAAGCCCTTTGTGCCCCTCATCCCAACCACCTATATGTGTTTAGGGAGGGGAAGACTCACTAGGAGACAATCACTGGTCTTCCTTCTCTGGTTAGGAGCATGTCTCCACTGACATGCATATGAACTCACAGAGCATTCAAGATTTAGCCCAATTAAATTAAATCTGTTTAGAAACTGATTTATTTGGAGCCCAAAGTCTACACCACAATTAAACAGACACTTAGCCTGAGCCCCGGGAGCCCGAGTCAGATGACACAGGCCCATTGCAGTTTTTCAGTTGCGATGTGGACGTACCCAAAGACACCTCACAAGATATGGGCTCTCTCAGGTAAGCTGCTATTGACATCCCAGAATGGTGGAGGAGCAGCAGCAGCAGCTTAAATCCTCGCTCCAAATGGTAAGGAAGGACATTAACCAAACTGGCTCTGAACTTTAAATTACACTTGAAAGGGATGGTTAAAAAAAAAAAATTTGCAACAGAACTCTTGCTACAATCCTAGCTATGAAGTTGTTATTGCAACTCCACATTTGCTTGAGTCTGTTTCTGTTCCAAGCTTCCAAATTCAAGATGTTCTTTAAGCTTCCTGTGCTACATCCTCAACCTTTTAAAGAGGTTTGTTTTCCATACTGATGGACAGAAAGCAATATTCCTGGCCACCTCCTCCTAATTATTTTGATGACTGCTAGAGGCAGAAGGTGGGGTTGCTTCCAAGTGCTTCAGGAATCTATGCTGTCAGCATTTCCCAAGCGACCTGTTTTGGCAAAAATGGAGCACAGGCAAGTGCAATTCATGCTAAAAATCTGAGAGCTGGTGTAGTAAGGATAGGAGTTTTTTTAAAAAGGAATTTCCTCGGTAAGATGAAATGTCAGCATCCCGGAACTAAATGTGTCACACAGTTTAAGATCTTACAAGATTTATATTTGACCTTCCAAAGCCTCTATGGAACAATCCCAAGAAAATGATTTCTGTTAGGGGCAGGGATTGTGGGTATTTGGAGCAGTATTACCATTACAGACATTTGATATATGCTTTTGTCAGGGCAGGCCACATTTTATCCAGCTCAGGAGCCAGAGGACCACAACTAAGAAAGCTGAGAGGAAGAATTTAATCAGAAAAATGCAAATTATAAAAGGGAATGATTTAAGAACACTTTACTAGATGCTGAAAAAGCCACAATCAGGGAAGAAGGCCATATTGTTTAAGAAACTAACCTGGGTTAGAGGGAAAATGAAGGCAACTATAAAAATGAAAAAAAAATGTATATAACAAATGGAAGAAAGGGGAACTTGATAGTAATGAATAGAAATGAAATCAGAAGCTAGGAAATGTAGAAAATTGATAGGGGAAGCAAAGGGACCCAAGGAGGAATCTATAGCCAGCAGAATTAAGGACAATAAGAAGTAGTTTTTAAAGAATATTGGGAACAATAATAATCCTAACAATATCAGTCCATTCTTATTCAAGTGATAGCATATTTGCATTCCACTCTAGATCTGTGCATGCCCCAAGCACAGTCACTGGAAATTTTCCCCTCAGTGGTTTCTTTTGGGGAGCTCTATACTGGTGCTATCAGCACACAGCACGAAAGGGCACTTGGGCTACCCCAATGGGTACCACTGAGGGAAAAATTTCTGGTGACTGTTCTTGGGGCGCGCACACACCTAGAGTGAAATGGACATGCACAACACATCTCGAAGCACTACAGTTACAGAAGGTTAGTAACCATTTTTAGTAGGTAGAAATGGTAGAAATAATAGTATTTTTGTATTTGGGAAAAAAGATGATGTAGTCTTGTTAAATGACACTTGTTCCACTCCACTGGTAGCTCAGGAGGCTGTTAAATAGCAGCTACTGAAGATAGACATTTTTAAACCAGCAGGCCAAGATAACTTGCATCTAAGAGTTTTAAAAGAGCTGACAGAGGAGCTCAATGTACCATTAATGTTGATTTTCAGTAACCAGGGAAGTTCCAGAAGACTGGAAGAAAGCTAATATTATGCAAATATTTTAAAAGGGGTAAACAGGATGATCTGGATAATCATAGGCCTGTCAGTCTGACATTGATCCCAGGCAAGATAATGAAGCAGCTGATATGGGACTCAATTAATAAAGAACTAAAGGAGGATAATACAATTAATGCAATTCAACATAGGTTTAGGGAAAATAGATTCTGTCAAACTCACTTGATTTTTTTTAAATTAGATTACAAGTTTGGTTGATAAAGATAATAGTGTTGGTGTAATATTCTTAGACTTCTGTAAAGCCTTTGACCTAGTACCACATAACATTTTGATTAAAAAACTAGAAAGTCATAAAATTAACATGACACATATTATATGGATTGAAAGCCAGCTTACTGCTAGGTCTTAAAATGTAATTGTAAATGTGGAATCATTGAATGGGTGTGTTTCTTGTAGGTAGGGGCCCTCAGGGATCAGTTCTTGGCCCTCTGCTATTTAGCATTTTTATAAATGACCTGGAAAGAAACATAAAATAATCACTGATAAAGTTTGCAGATGACACAAAAATTGAGGGAGTGATAAATAATAAAGACGACAGATCACTTATAGAAAGGATTGTGGATAGCTTGATAAGCTGGTTGCAAGTAAACAAAAGGTGTTTTAGTATGGCTAAATATAAATGAACAAAGAAGGTAGGCCATGTTTACATGATAAGGGATTCTATCCTAGAAAGCAGAGACTCTGAAAAAGATTTGAGGGGGTCATGGTGAACAATCAGCTGAATATGAGCTCCCAGTGTGATGCTGAGGCCAAAAGGACTAATAGAATATCAGGGTTGGAAGGGACCTCAGGAGGTCATCTAATCCAACCCCCTGCTCAAAGCAGGACCAGTCCCCAATGAAATCATCCCAGCCAGGGCTTTGTCAAACCTGACCTTAAAAACCTCAAAGGAAGGAGATTCCACCACCTCCCTAGGTAACGCATTTCAATTTATCAATATCAACAGCTATCATTTATGTTTACATTCTAAGGATTCTCTTTTAAAGGGTCCTATAATTTTGGTCTTACTCAGGGAAAAGTGTATTTTAAAGGCTAGATATTAAAAAGGCTAAGTCTCAATTCTAGTTGTAGTTTTATATGTCACAGATAAAAAAAACTGCTTGAGTCTAATCTTTTAACCTTATACTTGCACCATATTAAATAAAATCAAATATTTATACTTTGGAAAGTGCTAGTCTTCCTCTCTTACCATTGGAATTAAGGAATTAACATGATCGAATATTTTCCTAACTCTGATCTACACATTTCCCTGAGTCTCCTCTCTGAAATGTTTCCAGATTGGCTGAGAGTTAGGGCTGCTTTGGTATTTTTGTAGATAGATTAGATCTCAAAGTACATTCACATGAACAATAAGCAAGAACTTTGGACAGTCAGATGTGATCTGAGCCATTGTTTCTTCTTTACTGATATTCCTTCTTCACTTTCCGTATTCACCTAATTTCCAGAGTTCACTGGTAAAGCATCAGAAAGCAAACTGCAATCTGCCAATGGTCTTGGACCTGTATCATAAACATAATTCACTGACAAACTCAATCATTTTAAGTAATTGTTTTACATCTAGAAGCATAATCTCATTTTGTGTCTGATGCACTAGAGTGTCAGACACCTACACTTTTTATTGTGTGCAAGAGTGCAACGCAGTGTAATGAATAAATGAGACCCCTAATATAAAGTCAGAGTGTTTACAATATTAGAACTAAATTTCTAGATTAAAAAAAAATCCCCATCATGGAATTAAGATTGGGACAGTATCAATAAATTAAAGAAAAATAAAAACTATCATATTTTATTTATAAATTGAAAATGTTTTATTTTACCCAAATAGTAAAATCCAGTTATGGATTACAGTTAGGATTACAATTTTAAAAATGGGAAAGAATGGAAATTAACAGCTATGGTAACATAAGAACATAAGAATGGTAGCCATACTGGGAGAGACCAAAGGTCCATCTAACCCAGTAGATTGTCTTCCAACAGTGGCCAATGCCAGGTGCCCCAGAGGGAATGAACAGAACAGGTAATCATTAATTAATCATCCTTCTGGCAAACAATGGCTAGGGACACCATCCCTGCCCATCCGGGCTAATAGACATTGATGGACCTATCCTCCATGAATTTATCTAGTTCTTTTTTGAACCCTGTTATCATGTTAGCCTTCACAACACCCTCTGGCAAAGAGTTCCACAGGTTGACTGTGAGTTCTGAGAAGAAATAATTCCTTTTGTTTTAAACCTGCTGCCTATTAATTTCATTTGGTGACCCCTACTTCTTGTGTGATGAGAAGAAATAAATAACATTTCCTTATTCCCTTCCTCCACATCAGTCATGATTTTATAGACTTCTATCATATCCCCTCCCCCTAAGTTGTCTCTTTTCCAAGCACAGAAGTCCCAAACTTATTAATCTCTCCTCATACGGAAGCTGTTCCATACCCCGAATCATTTTTGTTGCCCTTTTCTGAACCTTTTCCAATTCCAGTATATCTTTTTTGAGATAGGGCGACCACATCTGCATGCAGTATTCAAGATGTGGGCGTACCATGGATTTATATAGAGGCAATATGATATTTTCTCTTTTATTATCTATCCCTTTCTTAATGATTCCCAACATTCTATTCGCCTTTTTGACTGCCGCTGCACATTGAGTGGATGTTTTCAGAGAACTATCCACAATGACTCCAAGATCTTTTTCTTGAGTGGTAACAGCTAATTTAGACCCATCATTTTATATGTACAGTTGGGATTATGTTTTCCAATGTGCATTACTTTGCATTTATCAACATTGAATTTCATCTGCCATTTTGTTGCCCAGTCACCCAGTTTTGTGAGATCCCTTTTGTAGCTCAGGCTGCTTGAGACTTAACTACCTTGAGTAGTTTTGTATCATCTACAAATTTTGCCACCTCACTGTTTACCCTTTGTCGGGTTTCTCTCCCCACTCTGAACTCTAGGGTACAGATGTGGGAACCCGCACGAAAGACCCCCTAAGCTTATTTCTACCAGCTTAGGGTAAAACTTCTCCAAAGCACAAACTCTTTGCCCTTGGAGGGTACGCTGCCACCATGTCAGCGTTCCCTCCCCCACTCTGAACTCTAGGGTACAGATGTGGGGATCCGCATGAATGACCCCCTAAGAGACTGGAGGCTTTCACCTGCTTTCTGCTTAGCCTGGAACTATTCCCTTGATGCTGGAGACATCAGTTCCTCATTGAATCGTGGACTTGGGCTTGGTCCCTCTGGAAGCAATGTAGGTGATGGGGCTGTTTCCGCTGACTGTGAACTGCTCTCCACTAATGGACTATGTGGTATTTCAGGCTCTGGCTGAGCCTCTTGTGTAGGGTTATTGGCTGCTGCTGCCAGTGCAGGCTCGGTGGTGCCCTCTGGTGTTGGAGCAGTAGATGGGGTTGCAAGTGCTGGACTCAGTGCTGGCAATCGTTCTGGTACTGGTTGCTCCGCCGGTTCTGTTTCTGGGACTGGCTCTGGCTGGGTCTCCGTGACTGGATCCACTAGTGCTGTCGCAGACGTTGGCATGGGGTCCAGTTCCACCCCCTCAGTCTGGGTCTCTGGTAACACTGACTGGGCCCTTGTTGAAGTCTCAGGAACAGAGTTAGGTGTGACAGCTTGCTTAGCCTGGCTGCGGGTGACCATTCCCACCCTCTTGGCTAGCTTCACATGGTTGGCCAAGTCTTCCCCCAACAGCATGGGAATGGGATAATCATCATAGACTGCAAAAGTCCACATTCCTGACCAGCCCTTGTACTGGACAGGCAACTTGGCTGTAGCCAAGTTTAAAGATTTTGACATGGGGGGTTGAATTGTCACTTGGGCCTCTGGATTGATGAATTTGGGGTCCACTAAGGATTGGTGGATAGCTGACACTTGTGCTCCAGTGTCCCTCCATGCTGCAACCGTCTTCCTGCCCACACTCAGTTTCCCTTCGATCTGAGGGTACCCGAGAGGCATCTGGGCCTGAGGACCTTTGGTGTGACTCTGGTGTAATGAACTGCAGTCTGTTGGGGTTCTTGGGGCAGTTGGCCTTCACATGCCCCAGCTCATTACATTTAAAACATCACCCAAGTGACTGGTCACTGGGGCAAGGTTGGTTGCTGGAGACGGGTGTGGTGGGATAACGTGGTTGGGGTTTTTCTTGGAATGTAGTTGGGGCCTTGGGTTGTCCCCAGTGATAGGGTTTCATTTTGGGTTGCCCCTTCTGATATTTGCTCCAACTGCTTCCAGTTTTTCCTTTTCCACCACCTCCACACATTTGGCTCCAAGCTCTCCTGCCTCGATTACAGTTTTGGGCTTTCCATCTAGGATATATCTTTCTATTTCCTCAGAAACACCCTCTAGGAACTGCTCCATTTGCATTAGGAAGGGCAACTGCTCCAGGGATTTAACACTTGCTCCTGATATCCAGGATATTCCATTTTTCACTGTGTGGTAGGTGTGTCGGGTAAACGACATGTCTGGTTTCCACCTTAGGGCTCTGAACTGCCGACGGGCATGCTCGGGTGTTAGCCCCATTTTAATTCTGGCCTTGTTTTTAAAGAGTTAGTAGCTGTTCATGCGTTCCTTAGGCATTTCAGCCGCCACTTCTGCTAAGGGTACACTGAGCTGCGACCTCAGCTCTACCATGTACTGGTCTGCAGAGATGCTGTACCCAAAGCAGGCCCTTTTGAAATTTTATAGGAAGGCCTCAGTATCATCACCTGCCTTGTAGGTGGGAAATTTCCTTGAGTGGAGACCGGCATCCGGAGGAGGATTGGTAGGGTTAGCTGGTAGATTCAGCTTAGCCTTTTCCAGATCTAAGTGCTTCAGCATTAACTCTGTCTCCAAGCATTTCACCTCCAAGCGGTGCTTCTCCTCCTCTGCCTTCAAGCGTTTTGCCTCTTTCCTCTCCTCTGCTTCCAACTCTAAGTGTTTTAAGGCTGTCTGTCATGTTTTTTGTTTCTCTTCAGCTTCAAATTTAGCTAATTCTAGTTTCTGTTGGATACTGCATTTTGCCATCCTAGCTTCTGCTTACCTAGCTCACCCAAGAGCTAAAAAGAAAAAAAAACCTGCTTGTGGATTTCCTGGCTGTAGCTAACACCTTTGTTAAAAAAAACCTAACACCTCTGCCTCCAGGCAAAGAGAGAGAAAAGGGGAGGAAATTGCTGTTCTCAGCTCCTGCTTTCCCCAAGCAGCTAAAATGAAAAAAAAAAATTCCTAAGGTTTGTGCTTCTGGTTCAAAATGATCTCTGGTTCAAAATGATCCCACCACTCTGCCACCATGTCAGGGTTCCCTCCCCACTCTGAATTCTAGTGTACAGATGTGGGGAACCGCATGAAAGACCCCCTAAGCTTATTTCTACCAGCTTAGGGTAAAACTTCCCCAAAGCACAAACTCTTTGCCCTTGGAGGGTACGCTGCCACCACCAAGTGATTTAACAAAGAAAGAATCAGGGAAAGGACCACTTGGAGTTCCTATTCCCCCAAAATATCCCACCCAAGCCCTTACACCCCCTTTCCTGGGGAGGCTTGAGAATAATATCCTAATTGGTTACGAAGTGATCACAGCCCAAAACCCCTGGGTCTTAGGACAATAGAGAAATCAGTCAGGCTCTTAAAAGAAACAGAACTTTATCAGAAAGAAAAAAGGTAAAAGAAGCTCCTCTGTAAAATTAGAAGGGAAGCTAATTTCACAGGGCAATCAGATGTAAAACGCAGAGGATTTCCCTCTGGGCAAAAACTTTAAAGTTACAAAAAGAAAACCAGGAATACACCCTCCTCTCAGCACAGAGAAAATCACAAGCCAAAACAAAAGGAAACTAACGCATTTGCTTGCTAGTACTTACTAATTCTAATGGAGTTGGATTGCTTGCTTTCTTGATCTCTCCCCGGCAAGCACACAGAACAAACAGACAAAAGGCTTTTCTCTCCCCCCTAGATTTGAAAGTATCTTGTCTGCTTATTGGTCCTTTTGATCAGGTGCCAGCCAGGTTACCTGAGCTTCTTAACCCTTTACAGGTAAAAGGATATTGTGCCTCTGGCCAGGAGGGATTTTATAGTACTGTATACAGGAAGGTTGTTACCCCTTTTCCCAGATCATTTATGAATATGTTGAATAGGACTGGTCCCAGTACAGACCCCTGGGGGACACCACTATTTACCTCTCTCCATTCTGACAATGGACTGTTTATTCCTAGCCTTTGTTTCCCATCTTTTATCCAGGTACGGATCCATGAGAGGACTTTTCCCCTTATCCCATGACAGCTTGCTTTGCTTAAGAGCCTTTGGTGAGGGAACTTGTCAAAGGCTTTCTGAAAATCTAAGTACACTATATCCACTTGATTCCCCTTATCCACATGCTTGTTGACCCCCTCAAAGAATTCTAGTAGATTAGCGAGGCATGATTTCCCTTTACAAAAACCATGTTGACTCTTCCTCAACAAATTATGTTAATCTATATGTCTGACAATTCTGTTCTTTCAACCAGTTTGCCCGGTACTGAAGTCAGGCTTACCGGACTGTAATTGCTGGGATCACCTCTTGAGGCCTTTTAAAAATTTGGCATCACATTAGCTATCCTCCAGTCATTTGGTATAGAAGCTGATTCAAATGATAGGTTACAAACCACAGTTAGTTGTTCTGCAATTTCACTTTTGAGTTCCTTCAGGACTCTTGGGTGAATACCTGACTTATTATTTGGTAATCCTAAAGAACTTTAACAATGTCTAAGTAAACTCCCTGCTCTGTGCTCAGATTGGAGTTTGTGACATGTATCTTCATATCACAGCTAATTGCTATAGGTAATGATGTTTAAATTAGAGTTTTGACTAGGGGTCATTGAATCTCCAACCCCAAGAATATTTGAACAAAGATTCAGACGGGTGAACAACTATGAAATAACATTTCCACTGAGAAAAGTTCTTCCTAAGAACTTGGAGGTTGGCTTAAGTGTGATGGTTTATATCTTTTCAAATTTCTTTATTAAAAATGACCATGAAGTTGTAGCTATGGATGTTCTTGTTTGCCATATAAATGCTTACTCCTTTTTTGAATCCTGCTAAGATCTTAGCCTTAGTGATACATTGTGGCATTGAGTTCCACAGATTAATCATGCTTTATGGTAAAAGGTATTTCCGTTGATCAATTTAGCATATGTCGCCTTTCAGATTTCTTTGAATGTCCCTTTGTTCTTTTATGAGTAAAGTATAGTAGCAATGGGCTAGATCCTCAGCTGGTGTGATTCACTCTAGCTCCACTTAAGCTGAGGATCTGGCCCTATAATACTTTAAAACTTGAATACTCACAAGGTGAAAATGGGTAGTTTTGCTTCCTCTATTTCTTTGCATTTAACAGGATATAATTATTTCAATTCAATGAAATTTAGTTAATAAAATCCTGCATCAAAGTCAGGTGTAGATTTCATAACACTTAATTATGTGGACTAGAATGTGTGATTACTGTATGGTGATTGTTGAACACTACTGAACCTGATTATTTTGTATATATTTGTTGTTGCTAGATTCTGTTGATGGCAGAAAAAAGGATATAAATGCTGTTCCACAGCTTATGAAAATGTACATCACCACAATGAAGTACCTCTGGAATTAAGTTTAACCTTGAGTATTATCCATCTTATATTTCTTATTTGTCATACTAATATCAGTGTTGATGCTTAGAAGACGTTGATTCAGCAGCATCCATTACACATTTGCTTTTTCCAATCAATAAATGAGGAAAAATCATGAAAACTTAATGGTTTTTAAACTTTCTCTTAAATTCAACTTTATCATCATACCTACTTATTGTCCAGTGTTTTAGAATACTGAGAATCTGCCTCATAATTCAAATACAATAGTACTAGAGAGCAATGCTGCTACATTCTTTTACAGTAAACACTCACACAAGGAGAGAATCAGTGGGGAAACTGTGAATTTGTTGGCGAGGAGGGTACACATGAAATTAGAAGGAAAAATGGGAGAACACTGTACAAAGAAATTTGCGTGAAGATCAAAGAAAGATTACAAAGACTTGAGAAAGAAGAAATTGAGAGAGGTGGCTGAAAAGAACAAGTCTGAAGGAAGGTAGAAAGAGATGTTAGGCTGAAACAGATTATCCTGGCAGCATTGAAAGATGAAAATGGTGAAAGGACATCTGAAAGGACCAAGATGAATGAAATATGTACAAAATTCTACAATGATTTCTACTTCTCGCATGTCAATGTCCAGTGTACACCATCAAGGCAGCAGGCCACAGATGAAGTTCCTGATGTTATGTGGGAAGAAATCGAATATGCAGTTCGTAACATAAAGAGAGGGAAGAGACCAGGAGTGGATGATATTTGGCCGTAATATCTCAAGGCGGGGGAAGACAATCTCTTCAAAGCGTTGTTGCAATGGTTCACCACCTACATCAACAGCAAGCATGTTCCAGATGCATGGAAGAAATGGAAAACAATACTACTGACGAAGAAAGGCAACCCAGAAGAACTGAGCAATTACCGTCCAATCACACTCCTCTCACAAGTGTATAAGGTCTTCACCCACATCATACCCAATCAGATTAAGAAGGGTCTTGAAATGTATGAAAGCAGAGAACAAGCTGGTTTCTGCTCAGTTTATTTGACAATTGACCATATCCATTCTGTGCGGCAGCTCATTGAAAAATGCAAGGAATACAAAGTACGATTGTGTGTTGCATTTGTTGACTACAAAAAGGCATTTGACTCGGTGGAGATTAATGCTGTACAAAATGCACTCAACGAAATCGGAATTGACCTGAGGAATATTGACCTGCTGGAAGAAATTAACCACAATTGTTCAGCAGAGATAACATTATTCAATGTCCCTTGCATTATTACCATACACAGAAGAGTCAGACAAGGCAATCTCACAATCTCACCTAAGCTGTTTGCATCAGTACTGGAGTCGCTGTTGACGAAATTGACCTGGGAAGAAGGAATCAGAATTGATGGAGAACAGTTAACACATCTTCTCTTTGCCGATGACTGTGTAATATTGGCAAAGGACACAGCAGAACTGGAGAACAAATTGCAGCAACTGCAAACACTTTCACATGACATCAGGTTGGAAGTGAACACATTGAAAACAAAAAGAAAAGGAGTACTTGTGGCACCTTAGAGACTAACCAATTTATTTGAGCATGAGCTTTCGTGAGCTACAGCTCACTTCATCGGATGTGGATGAAACATTGAAAACAAAGTGGATGTGGAACGAGCATTGTGCAGCAGGAATCATTACTGTAAACAGAAAAGTAATCAAGGAGGTCAACAAATATATTTATCTGGGTCAGCACCTGAGCAGAGACCACTCATTTGAAGGGGAATGCAGTAGGAGGTGAAAGGCAGGGTGGGTAAGTTTCAACAAAGTAAAGACATCTCTAACAGATGATGAACTTCCCATGAAGAAAAGGAAAGAACTGTTTAACTCCACTGTTCTGCCAGCAATGATATACAAATGTCACCCAGAGAGCAATGGAAAAGCAAATGTGCAATATATCTCTCCATGATCATATACCAAATGAGGTGATTAGAAGGCATACAGAGGTGACCAATGTAGTGCAGGTGATGTATGATGCAAAGTGGAGATGGGAGGGTTATATAGTTTGCAGGTAAGACAATAGGTGGACAACCCGCATCAGTGACTGGATCCCCAGAGACCACAAGCAATCTGTGGGCAGACTGAAAATGCACTGGGCTGATCCCAAGACAAAACTCTGTGGCCAGAAATGGAAAGAATATGCTCACAACAAAGTGGAATGGTGTGGCATCGACTTGCATTCATGGAGGGACGGACGAGGACAAGCTGGACAAATGTGACACACACAAAAACAAACCTATTGTAGCAATTAGCCAGAGACACGTTGTTACCTAGTAGTTAGAAAATGGGCCTAAGAGTCTGGTCTCGTGGCTTTCTTGACTTAATAGATGATTTTGCAAAAGTCACTTATGCCTGGATCCTCAAGGGGACCTAGGCATTGAAACACATAGCATTGTAATGCCTAACTTTTAGATGCCTAGGAAATCACTGGAACACCAGTGGGATCTAGAAAGTCAGAGTTAGATGTGTAGGCTTCCTATAAGATGAATGGGGAGAGATAAGTGCCTCAGAATGGGATCCACAAAAGTCATCATGCTAGGTGGGGAGCTGCCTAAGCTAGCCAATGGGAGATGCTGGCAAGAGTAGTATGTCCCAAACCCTGCCCCTCTCACTGAGTTAGAAGCCAAAGTCCAGGCTGCAGGGAAGTGCCTAAGTCATTTCTTGTGAGAATGAGTTAGGCACCTGCCTTGCTCCACACAATCTGAGGGGAGGAAGATAAAGTGGTGTTGCTCACCCACCCCCGTATAACTTTCAGGCCAGTGGTTAGTGCACTTCCCAGGATACAGGTGATCCAAGTTCAAATCTCCCTTCTGTCTCATAGGGAAGAAAGGATTTGAACTGGGGTCTCCCCCTCATAGGTCAGTGCTCCAACCACTGAGCTAGTGGGTATTTTGATGTGGGGCTCCCTCATTCCAGAGTGTCATTGGGCCAGAGAGAGAGAGAGAATGACTCTTTAGCCCAGTAGTTAGAGCATCTAACTGGGAGGTGGGAGACCCAGGGTCCAATCTCCCTGCTCCAATGACTATTTAATTATTTACCAAAGTGGAATAGCTTCACCAGGAGAGACAGAGAGACCCACATCAGAATATCCATTCTCCTGAGAGGCACAGAGAGCCCTGTTTAAAATCCTTTCTCCCCCTCAGGCAGAGATATGGAACCCGGTTCTCCCATATCCTAGAGGAGTGCTCTAACCACTGGCCTAAATGTTTATAAGATGTGCTCTGCACAGAAGAATGGTGGGTGAATTTCTCTCTTCCCCTGGTTCAGGGATTGCATTGAGGCTTAGGTGGTTGATGGTGTCCAGATGCCTAGAGTGAGGCAGCAATGCTACATGTGCTCAGAGAGAGAATTTGATGCTCTCCATTTTCCAATCTGTATAACAGGTGTAATAATGCCTATTGTCCCTCACAGAGGTATGGTAAAGCATCACTAAGTGGTCTGATGCTCAACTGAACTAAGCACTCAGCGCAGCTGAGGAGAATGGGGCTGACTCTAGAGGCTGCTCTGGGTTACATCAGCTGCAGCATTCCTGTAGGGACAGCTGTGCCAACTGAGAATCAGAAGGAATGGCATATGCTCTGTCCGACCCCCTCCTGCCTTCTGAAGCCCTGATCCTGACGTGCCACATATGTGGAGGGACTGTGAAGCTGACCATTGCAACTGTGTGCTATCCAAGGATTCCCCTTTGTCAGGGGAACAAAAGTAGCCAGAGCTGGGACTGAGATCAGGTTTTGTAAAGTGCTTTTAGATTTGCCTCTAAGGTGCAATGTATGTGTACTTTGCCTTTTAAAAATAAAACCTCCTTAAAAATAGAGTCCCAGAAGAGATTAGGTGAGAAAAGTTAAATTTCATGACATTCAATCCATATTATAATTTATGGTTGTTAATATAAATACTTTATATAGTGCTATATATTACAAAGCCCTTTACAAACATAGAAAAAGACATGTTTCCTTTCCTCTAGAACTTACAATCTATTAGACTGATCATGCAGACACATCCCATTAGGGGTAACCCAATTAATAGCAAGTACTATGCCCAGTAGGAAGTGTTTGCCAGATCAGGGCTTAAGATAAGACTCTCAACACAAAATGAGAGCAGGCTAATGGGGAATAAAGACAGGAATATAGACACCTAAGATACTATATTTCCACAGACATTCCACTACCATAATTCGTATGTTCTGAAGTCACAGTCTCAATAATTATTAGTTGCACCACTCTAGCTCCTATCTTATGTTCCAGATCCATGGGATTTGGAGCGGCTCTTTGTTTCCTATAAATGGCATTCACCTGGCAGGTTGCTGTGTTCCCACCATCCATTGCCTAACCTGCCATTTTTTAGAGCAAGGCCTTTTGTTTTATGCTCAGGAAAATAATCTGCAAATCTCAGCAACTGAACTGGCTGAAGGATTGCCTATCCATGTGAGCAGGAATACATATCAGTATCAATCACAGCTGTGCCAATGAAAAGGGAAGGAGGCAGGTAGGTTTTTGCTTTTCTATTTATTTATTTCATTGAAGTTTCATCTTCTTCTCTGTGCTTCAGTAGCCAAGATCAAAGCATAGTCATCTCTATTTATCTCAGTAATCCCTTTATGCCATGCTTTTGATAACATTTCCTGCCTAATTTGAAAGTCCAAGCACTGAACTACAAGAGATCCCTTGGCAGAGTTTTTGAGTCCTGAAGTTTGTGTGTCCATGCTCTGTGGGCTCTCTCTGTTTACAGAACTTTTACTTGGATTTCTATCTGACTCTAAAAAAGGAGCAATATTCCTGATCCTTTGCCATGACTATTTTCTAAGGTCAAGATTTGCTAGCTTTGTGGCTTTTATATACACACAGAGTCAGCATACGTGGACCACAAGAAAGCCCCTAAATGGGGCCAGAGACTTTAGCAGAGCCTTAATATTAGATAGTGTAATTTGTCTGATTCCACCATTGGGGCAGTCAGGAGATCTGCAGTTGTGCTGCTTTCTCTCTTGGTGATCTCACCAGAAGCCCTATTCAGTCCTGCTTCTGCAATTTTGGCTCCTATTCCTTGGAGCGCACACACTCTGTTATTAGTTTTATGTAAATTTCCCACAAGCAATTTTAATCTACCTACCTGGTTCCACTGTCATTTTGCCTCTGAGACAGTTCAGTAATTATAGCCATGGGCATAACTAAAATAAGGAATGATTAGGCTAGGGCCAGTGGTCCATCTAGTTTAATATCCTGCCTCCAAAAGTGGCCAATAGAGCCCTATGCAGGACCCGCTGCCATAATAATGGAGCGGGTGGGGGTGGGATTTTAAAAAGTCCCCTGCAGGCTCTACTGGGCAGCACCAGCCAGCTGTTTCAGAGGATGGTATAAGAAACTTTGCAGTAGGCAATGATGGAACAAGCTATCCACAGGGAAACTTTTGTCTTAATCCCTGTAAGTTATAGGTTGGCTTATGCCTGAAGCATGAGGGTATTGCTTGGTCCAGTGGAAAAAGTATTTCCAAGCACCTACACAAATTCCTTTATTATCTTGGAGCCAAATCTTAAGAGATGCCATTATTTATACAATGCTGTAAGTACATGTGATTTGGAACATTAGGTAACAAGTTCCTACCTTACAGAGTTTAAAGTCTAAATAATAAAGGCACAAATGGGTTCAATTCAATACAGAACAAACATGCTATACTATAGAGGCTTACAGTTACTAGAGGGCAAACCCTAGCTCTGTCCTCCATGGGCAGAAAGTCCTAGCTGCCCTGGAACCAATACAGTTCCCCTATGCAGAGGATGCGCAGGATGTACGGATTCATGCTGGAAGTCTGCAAGTCCTGTTTGCGATGGCACCCTTCCTCCTGGAGGCTCCCTGCATGCTTCTGTTAAGAGGCACTGGGGACTGGATTAGTGGATCCAGGCATATGTGGAGTTCCTGGTCAAACCCTTGCTGCGGTGGCTGCAGGTGAAGTGGATATATAATATAGCTATAACATTGGCGGTGCTATTGAGTTGGGTGAGGGGAGAAACTGAGCCCTTTCTTTCCCCATGGAATCTCCCTGTGAATACTGAAGATTTGAATCGATAAGATCTGTACTTAGATAATGGTGGGGTGTTACTTTAGCTCTAGTGTAGAAGTTGTTTAGAAATAATCAGTAAATATGAAATAAAAACATTTTTTTAAATGGCTGTGGTCCAAAAGTTCAGACATCTATACTGTTAATTACTTGTTCTCATAATGTTCTGGTAACATTTACTTGAACTTTTTCCCCTATTCTAGTTTTTTGGATTGTGCTTCATATTTTAAATTTTGTGGTGTGCAGTCAGACTTAACTTTCCCCTCATGAGAGATTCTGTATTTCTTTCCTGGTCAGTGAACAGTTCACAACTATTAATTTGTTGAACTTCCCAGCCACCCATAATTAGCAGCAATTTCATTTTCTCCCAGTTGCTTTCTTTGTCACATCCAATCACTGTGAAAAATACAGCAGGAGAGTTTGAAAAATCTTCCAGTTTTCATAAATTCATCTTGACAATTTTACTTGATTTTCTAATTTGTGTCCATTTTCTCCACCTCCTGGCAACGAATACTAACTCCTCTTACTATATACACCCATGGTGTGTCTAATTTAACTTTATTCACAGACACAATCAACCATTTACTTGCTCTCTGACACTACTAGTAGAAGTTAAGGTGGGATTTTCAAAGGCTCTCAACACTGATCTACTGCTACAATGGTAGCAGAGTTAGGCCAAAGCTGAGGGCTTTTGAAAATCCCACCCTAAGTAGTTAAGTGTTCAGAAGACAAATGGATTCACTTATCAGAAGTTTTTGGCTGAAAAGAAATGCAGATGGGTTTTTTAGGAATCAGGAGGACCAGGAAACATTTTATGAGTCTAAGCACAGGACTCAAAATAGCCAGCTTAGAGTTTTGCTTTGTTTGTTTTTTAGTGGTTGGTTTTTATTATATCTGACATATGTGAGAGAAAATAAAACACTTGACAAGCCTAAATGAGTAATTCAATAAGAGTTACAGAACCTTATAACCTTACTTTAAATTCAAGGTAATAGATTTTTGGTTTGTTCAGAATGGCTGGAAAGCTGGGTACAAAAAGCAGACTTGATGACTATGGATTTTCAGGTGGACACTTCTATATTATGTATGGTGGAAAGAGCTGGTTGGTATGACGTGTAATCTAGGAACGTCATGGCAAACTGACAACTGACCAGGGAAACTGGAAAAGCTACATGGTGAGTTGACAGCAGAGTATAACAGAGAAGCTGGAGAGATGCTAGAGTAGCTGCCTGGCAAGTTGGGAGCAGCATAGTCTTGGCTGTATGACACGCTGGGAGGAAAGCATAGAAACAGATTGCAGAGAAGAGTTGCATGTGCAGCAGGAGGCTGAGTAAGGGAGTGGAAACAGAAGAATGTCATGAGGAACAGGCTGTGATTGGCTGACCTTGCATTTGGACATTGGTCTATGAAGAACTTCTAGGAGGCAGCAGAGCCAGAACAGAGTGGGCCAGTTGATGGGAACCCGCTGGGCCATAGAGCCAGCAGCCAGCTCAAAGTCTTAAAGGAACAGGAGCCTGAAGACGGCTATTGCAGACAAAGGGCCCTGACACTGGGGGTTAGTCTGGGAAGTGAGTAATGTATTCTGACTGATGCGGGACCCGAGATGAGGGACTATGTCCTTGTAAGGGACAATTATATATAGCAACTGACTGTGAAGGGCCTTCTAGCACAGCTGTCACTGTGTCTGGAACAGCCACTCTCAGGAGCTATGCAGCAGGGAGACCATGCAGAGGGGCCTCCTGCAAAACTGATCCTGGCCTGGAACCCTGCAGCTTTCCTACTTACCTTTAATAGAGGACTGGATTTCAGAGACCATTCCAGGCACTAGGAGCCTGGATCCTCTATTGGATTGTCCCCAGGGGGAGTGTTTTACCCTGAACTGTGACTAGATAAACCACTAGACATAGGGCATTCACAACCTTTCCCTTTTCTGCTTGCCTTAGTAAAATATCCCTTCACTCTAGCTAGGTGTCTGAGGAACCAACTATGGCTTGTGACTGTTGGACTGTGCATCTGAAGCACCTTCAACACATGCCACTGATTTGCAGTACACCAGGCTAGAATCCCTTTAGAGGTCTGGTGTACCATGGCACTGAGCAGCTCCAGTACAGTACAAAAGACAATGTTAATTGTCAGTTACTAAGCATTTTGGGTCATTCTTCCAGACTCAAAATTATCCCTAAATTCAACAGATTTACAGGCACGATGATAACCTTCCTGAGGCTTACATGATTTTGATCTTGGGTGTGTGGTTACAATGTATATTTCCTCTTGTGAAACTTAAGCAAATAAAAGGATAGGAGTAGAGAGACAACTTTGTTATAGAGATCAACTTAAGCCAGGAAGTTGTGATCCAAATTTGAATCTGGATCCCAATGTCTTTATAATGCAGCGGGGTTGGGACCCGACGTTCTAGTTCTGGCCCATATATACAGCTTAAATTTTTCTATTAGGGAAATCTCACAATGGGTTTGTTTGTTTTTTAAGTAATATATTCAAAAGAGTTGAAAGGAGAAGTCACAGGACTGGAATCTCTTTGATACACAAATATATCAGATTCAGTTAGACATGAAATCAAATCAGCAGGAGAAACATTGTATTTTCCCATGAAGAAATCGAGAATGAGGTGAAATAGTCCAAAAGAATGGGTAATTAAATGACATAAACAACTGACAATTTAGAGGGCTCAGGTGGTTTTTATATTGAACTTGATGTTCTTAATACAGCAAATATGAACACATATATAAATAGTTTCAAAGCTTCACCAGCACCAGACAGATAAATAAAAATAGCACAGTCACTTATGCTTATGTCATGTTTTTTAAAATGCAGAACTTGAGTAGTAGGACACCAGAACTATCCCTGCTGTATGTACCACATGTGACAGGATCGGGCCAGATGGCTATAGGAGAGTAATTTTATTTTATTTGCATAACACACTTACAAAACAAAACAACAGCATATGCAATGTGTAACACAGCAACCAATCACAATTGTTTTCTCATTAGCTTCAGGGGAGGGAAGTGTTCAAGACCACCTCGACTCTTGTGGTCTTCCACCCTTCCGAGTTACCTGGTGGTCCAGAGCAAGGGAGCTTCATCGACTCTCAAGGTCTGCCACCCCCTCGAGTTACCTGGCGCCATGCCCGAGTGTCACCAACAATTCCCTCCTCCGAAAGCACCCAACAAAAGGGGCAGGCTGTGGGGTGGACAACCCGGGGAGGGGGGGGGCACATGCACCCACGTGTGAAAGGACCCCTCTAAGGTGGTGGTGTCCGCAGCAGCAATGACTGGGGCTGGGGTCCCTTACTCTCTCCCCCAATCAAAGGGTCAAAACAAAGGGAGCTGGATGGGGACACCGAGCAGAGACCCTCGGACAGCGCCCACCACTCCTCAAAAGCATCAAAAGAGTCAGTGGATGCTGCCCAGAGGAACTCCGCCCGGATACGTGAATGGACCGAGGATCGGAAAACAGCCCTACGGTCACAGGAAACTCCATCAGCCAACCGCCTCTCTCTGGTTTTATAGATGGCCATTTTAGCCAGGGCCAGGAGGAGGTTAACTAGGAGATCCCACGACTTTGTGAGGCCACGGATGGGGAATGCATAAATAAAAAGGTGAGGGAAAAAATGCAACCAAAAACGTAATAAAAGATTTGTGAGGAGCCGGAACAGGGGCTGCAGCCTGGCGCACTCCAAATATACATGCGCCAGGGTTTCCCTCACACCCCAAAAGGGACAAGTATCTGGGATGGGGTTGAACCGCGCCAAGTACATGCCCGTGCTCACAGCTCCGTGAAGGAGCTGACAACTGATGTCCCCGACGGGCCTCGGAACCAAGGTGGAATATAGGCTGGCCCACCGGGGATGCTCACCCTCCAAGGGTGGCAGAAGGTCTCGTCACTTTGTGTCGGGGAGGGACACTAGGGTGAGGGCGTGAAGGGTGTGGAGCACGAGCATGTACAGATGTTTCCTTGGCACAGTTTGGAAGCATACCAGCTACAGTTCATGCAGCCAGCTCACCGTAAAGAGGTGAGGGGGTCAATTGGGTCTATGGGACAGGGGTCCAATTAAAAGGTCCGGCGGGCCTGGGGTAGAGAGTGGGCGGGGCGTGCTCTCGAGCAGGACCCGATCAAGGTAAACTCTAGCAGCGGGCGGCAAAGTGGCCTTCACATCCTGAAGTACGTGCCGGGGGGGACGAGGTCTGGAGAGCCCCATGCGCCGAGCGAGTGTCAGGGGATCCAGCCAGTCTCCCCGGTCGTAGTATAGGAGGTCTCCGACTCTCATGACTTCTGCCAGGATCAAGCTCTGGCGCACCGAGCGGGACTCCGCCACCTGCACACGGAGCTGGGGGTTGTGTAGCAGGGGCTCCACTAGGAGATCTGCCCCCTCGGTGGCTGCCACAGACCTGGTTGTTAAAAACCGTTTCCAAGTCCGGAGGAGGTCCTGGTAGAAGACCGGCAGCCTGGAGAGGTCTCGCGGAAGACCTCCCGGACAGAGATAAAAGAGCTGCCGGTCATATCGGAGCCCTCGGATGCAGAGCAGGATGGCATGCGCCAGTATGCTCCACGCCAAACTGCTGCACTATAAGGGAGCCTCTTTAGGGTCTGGAGGCGAAAGACGCAGACCTGAGTGTGCAGACACTTCAGGTCCTGTCCTCCTTCCTTTGGGGTAGATGAAGAACCCCTACAGGGGCCCAGTGCATTCCTGACCAAAAGAACCCCAGAATCGATGTCCGGAGGTTGGTCAGGAAACCCGGGGCCGGGACCAAGGTGTTGAGCCAGTACCAGAGTTTGGACAGGACTAGTTGATTAAGCACCAGCGCTCTCCTATGAAGGGAGAGACATCGGAGTAGTCCCATCCATTTCCAGAGCTGCTCTATCACCCCGCCCTCTAAATTTTCCCAGTTCTCCGGCAGAGAGGGATGCGTGGCAGAAAGGTAAACGCCGAGGTAGAGCAGCGGACCTGCGCTCCACCAGATGGTCTGAAGCACAGGTGGGAGGGAGCTCGCCTGCCGCCAATCTCCTACCGCCAAGCCAGAGCTCTTGACCCAGTTGACCTGGGCAGAGGAGGCTGCCGAATAGATGGCCTGGCAAGCCTCCACCCGCACCAAGTTGCCCGAGTCCTGGACCACGAGGAGCACGTCATCAGCATACGCCAACAGGACCAGCTGCAGCTCCGGCTCCTGCAGCACCAACCCTGTCAACCTCCTGCAGAGGAGGCAGAGGAAGGGCTCGATCGCCAGAGTGTACAGCTGACCCGAGAGGGGGCACCCCTGCCGTACTCCTCGTCCGAAGCTGACTGGTTCAGTCAGGGTCCAGTTGAGCTTAACCAGACACTCTGCGGAGACGTACAGCACCCAGAGAAAACCCACAAACTGGGGTCTGAAGCCAAACGCTCACAGAGTGTTCAGGAGGTACCCGTGGTCCACCCTATCTAACGCCTTCTCCTGATCTAGGGACAGGAGGGCGAACGACAGACCGTCTCTACTCCCGAGTTCCAAAAGGTCTCGAACCAGAAATAGGTTATCAAAGATACTGCAGTCCGGGACGGTGTAGGTCTGGTCTGAGTGGATCACGTCCGCCAGCACAGACCCTAGCTGCAGTGAGATTGCTTTTGCAGTCCATGCTGAGGAGCGAGACGGGACGCCAATTTCGTAAATTGCGGAGGTCCCCCTTCTTCAGCAGTAAGGCGAGCACAGCTCGCCTACACGAAAGAGGGAGGACCCCGCTCTGCAGAGACTTGGCCCAGACAGTGACTAGGTCTGGGCCAAGGATGTCCCAAAACACACGGTAGAACTCCACGGTCAGCCCGTCCATGCCTGGAGACTTATTAGTGGGCATACGATGGAGGGCTTCCGAGAACTTGGCCAGAGTGAGAGGCTACTCTAGCCGGTCTCGGTCGCTTGTGCTGACCATAGGGAGCTCCTCCCAAAGCACTCTGCAAGCGCCAGGGTCAGTTGGATCCGGGGAGAAAAGACTTGCATAGAAGGCTCAGGCCCTCCCGCACATCTCCACTGGTTCCATGAGGGGCGTGCCATCTTCTGCCAGGAGGCAGGTGACGTGTTTCTTTGCCCCCCTCATTTTCTCCAGGGCATAGAAGAAGCAGGAGCCGCGATCCATCTCCCGAAGGAGGCGGATGCGGGATCGAACAAAGGCACCCCGGGCCCGATGGTCCTGGAGGGCTTCTCCTGGCATGCTCCGCAGAGGAGCGGGTCCTCGGGGCTGGCGGCCAGATGCCTCTCCAGCTCTAAGACCTCCCATTCCAACTGCTCTATCACTGCATTTCTCTGTCGGCTGGTGCCCCGGGTGTAGTCGCAGCAGAAAAGCCTGGCGCACACCTTACCCAGGTCCCAACATCGCCGCGCCGAGGGAAAGGCACACCGCTGCCCTCGCCAGGCCAGCCAGAATTCCCGGAAGGACATCATGAAGCCCTCATCCTCCAACAGGCTGTTGTTAAAATGCCAGTAGGCCGGCCCCAGCCGCTCCGCACAGAGGGAGGCTGTCACGGTGGCTAGATGATGGTCAGAAAATGGGGCCAGCCGAATGCTGGAGGAGTGGGCTCGTGAGAGATGGAAGCATGATAAATAAATGCGGTCCAACCGGGAGTGGCTCAACAGATGGGCTTCCACCCAAACAAAGGTGAACATGGAAGTGTCATCCGGGTGGTGGTCGCGCCAGATGTCCACTAGAGAGTGATGTTCGACTATCTCCCGGAGGGTGTCCGCGGCGGCTGGGCTCTGCTCGGTCCCCAAGTGGTCCTGTTCCTCGAGGGTGGTATTAAAGTCCCCTCCCAGGACCAGGCACTCATGAGAATCTAAGGTGCCGAGGAAGGCGGACACCTGCTGGTAGAGTTGCAGCTGCTCCGGGCCCGATGTCGGGGCATAGATGTTAACGAGGTTAACCACGAGCCCCTCCATATGGACCCAGAGATGCAGCAGGCAACCCGGCATGGCCTCGGCAACCCCTAGCACCTCGGGCCGTCGGTCAGGGGAGAAAAGGGTCGCCACTCCAGCCTGTTGAACCGTTGCAGGGCTAAAGTAGACCCTGTCCCCCCACTCCAGCTGTCAACTGTCTTCGGCGGTCGGGTCCGTATGGGTCTCCTGGAGGAAAACCACAGAGTACTCTCCCTCCCGAAGGAAGGAGAGCACTTGGGACCTTCGGAGAGCCATCCTACAACCCTGGGTGTTCAACATTGCGATGGTGAGAGGTGTCATGGGGAGGGTCGGCGGGGTCCTCACTGGCAGAGACACTTGCATCTCCCAGCGGGCCGCGCAGCAGTCCATGACCCATCCAGTAGGTGAGTAACTGTTCACGGAAGACGCGGACTCACCAGTAGGCCACGGCATCCTGCTTCCCCGTCCCTTTACCTTCCCCCATGAGGGCCCTTGTGGCTCGGAGGATTTGAGAAAAGTCCCCACATCACTGGAAAGCAAGCTGTAGCTTGTTGCAGGAGCCATGGACATCCTCTAAAAACTTCCACAGCTCTTCTCACAGCTCATGGGGGGGTGGGGTTACGATTTCTTGGTTGTTCCCCAGTGGGGCCCTTGGTGCAGCCCTGTGGTCCACTAAAATGGACAAGCAGGGTGCGGACCCCCAACGGGGTGCCTGATGGGCTGGAGCTTCTAGGCCCGCCTCAAGCTCTGGGGCGATAGTGGGTGGTGGAGGGAAAATAGCAGCTCCTAATGGGTCGGGGCAGGAGAACACAAAGGCCACTCCCTGGGGGTCATCAATTGGGAAAGGGAAGGAGACAGCCCGGGGGCGGCAATGACATTGCAGGAGGTAAACTGGATAGGGGTAGGGGCAGGGGCAGGGGCTGAGGCGAGGTTCTGGGTTTCGGGAGGCAAGCAGCTAGATGGTAGCACCTCTCGATCAGGCTCAAGGGTTAAGGGGGTGGGGAGGGAGCTCTCAGTGACACCGGGCACGCGCTCTGTGGTGGATTTAGCAGCCACTGCATCAGGAGGTGGATTATCTTCTGTAGGGCCCCCGCCCAGGAAGGAAGTCAATTGCTCCGCACCAATGGGGGTGCCCCTGGCGACTTGTGCCCCAGCCGCGTGGCGCCGGCTGTCACCAGAGCAGGCTCGGTGGTCATCAGCGGGGTGCCATCAGTGGCTGGGTCGGTGGAGGAGTCCAGGGGCTCCTCGGAGGTGGGAGTGGGAGCAGCAGTTAAGGGGAGGGAGCATGGGGAAAAGAGGGGTGGAGTGAGGTCACCCAGATTGAGATTTGCTGGCAAAAGGTCGTCCTCCCCCTGGGCGACTGGGGTCAGATCTAAGGCCTCGATCTCCTCAAACATGGAGGAGAGGACACTTTCCGTCGCCCCGGGGTTCTCCCCGCTGGCACCCGCCACGACGGCTGCCTCGGGGTTCACAGGGGCTTCGGGTAGTGTCAGGACATAAATGTCTTCCTCGAGGGTCTCGGAGGGGAGGGTCTCCCGTGGAGGGGAGACACTACCCTCCGGTGCTGCCACATCTTTCCCGGCTGACACCGGTGGATGGGATGCACTCTTGGGCAAAGCGGAAGGTTCGGCATCGGTGCCCCCCTTCCTGGTCTTCTGGGGGGCCTCCACCTCGAATAGATGAGGTGGAGCTCGAGACTTCCACTTGCCTCGCTTCCCCTGGACTAGGGCCCAGCCCTCCATGGCATCATCTGGGGGCTGGTTAGCAGGGGTCATGTCAGGGGGTAAAGGTGATGGCTCAGGGACTTGGGGGGGGGACGGTGGGGCGGCATAAAGGAGGGAGGATTCATCCTGGGGCAGGCTCTCTCCTATGCCTGGTGGTATCTCTGCCACACCCTCCTCCATAGGCCCCGCTAGATTGTCAGCAGCACGGGTGGGGCTCTCCCACTCATCTGGGCATTGTAGGGCAGGTGCCCCTTGGGCCTGAGTGGGAATAGCGGTGGTCCGAAGAGGAGGGGGGGTGGGTTCGGGTATCGGGAGGCCAGGGGCTTCGGCAATGACGGGGCCGATGTCCTGCCGGGTCTCGGGGATCCCAGGTGCCCCTCCTAGCCAGGCTAAGGGGCAGTCTCTCTGGACATGCCCCGATGCCCGGCAGCGGTAGCACTGGGCTTCCCCTGTGGAAAAGTACACCCCGTAACGGGCCCCCTGGTGGAGGACTAGGAAGGACCCTTCGAGCGCCGATGGCAGTAAAAGTTACACTTGCCGGCGGAAGGAAAAAATGTGACGGAGGGTGGGGTCCTTGCAGCCCAACGGGAGAGGGCTGATAACAGAAACAGGTTTCCCCAGGGTGGAAAGGGTGGGTAGCAGGGCAGCATTCGGGAGAAAAGGAGGGACAGAGGTCAGGACCAGGTGGACACCCAGGTCCTCTAGCGGCTCTAGGGGGACAAACATCCCCCCACCGTCAGGCCCCTCTCCATCACTTCCTGGGTGGCAGCCTCCAATGCTAAGAAGAAAACGACCTTCCCGTACATTTTGGAGGCCACCACAATGGCCGAGGGCCCCACCACCCTCGCCAACACCCGCACATAGGTCTCCACATGGGGCGAGGCGAGCACCAGGAGGCATCGGACACCATGCTTCCTTGTCATGGTGGGAAAGGGGCCCCGGCCGCTATTGATGGCGGTAGAGGCGGTGGGTGGGAGAGATGATGAGGCGGCAGGCGGGGGGGCTGCTGCTGCCCGGGCATACATCCTGGGGGCTGAGGGAGGGACATCCGCAGAGCTGGTGGAGGGGGCAGCGGGGGAGGATGCCATGCTCAGTGGCGGGGCTGCGGCAGTGGGGGTGGCCCCTGCCATGGAGGACCCAGTGGTTTTAGTGGGGTCCTTCTCCTTCTTCTTGCCCTGGCCTTTCCCGCCGGCTGGGGGGGCTTCCCTAGAGTCTGGAGAGGCGATGGGCATGGTAGCAGCAGAGGTCATCTCGATACCCTCCATTGCCGATGCCCCAGCGGGGGCGGTGGCAGGTGATTAACAGGAGTTGGGGTCAGGTAGAAAGGGACAAGCTGTGGGGTGGACAATTCGGGGGGGGGACACATGAACCACCGTACGCTTGTCCAGAGAGTCCTGTTTGGTTGGCTGGTGCTTCTGGCCCATGCGGTGGAATCAGGGCAAGTAGCTGAGTCCAGAGGCAGATGTTAGACAGCCAGCAAAGACGGTGGAGGGGCTAGTGGTGAAGATCGTAGTGTGGGAGTTGAGAGGACACAGATGGATCGGGGGGTAGCTCCGTGCCACACCCCGTGTCCCTACAAACCCAGTTAGACACAGTCAAGGCCTCCCCCCACACGAGAGCACAGTTTGAAAGTTATTCAGTCTTAGGCCCCCTCCACGGCGATTTGTAGATTCCCAGGACAGTGTTCCTCCAGTGGATGGCTTTTTCTCTGTCTGTTCCGGGCTTTCTTTTTTGCATTCCAGAAATGCCGGAGCAAGTGATAAGAATCCTCTCGACCGGAGATGGGTCTGCAGACAAACAGCAAGCAGCTGGGTCTGGGGGCTGGGTCCTTCCACTCCCCCCCTCTGGGGAAGCAGGCCGGCAGGCCCCCCCTCTTTCAAGGAGGGGTTTTTCAGCTGGAGCGGTGGCAGCAGCGTCCAAGGGTGGGTGGCCGGGGGGGGGTGGGGTGTTAACAGCCGGCAGGCAGCCGGCCAGCACTCTAGCAACAGCAGAGAAAGAAAAAAACAACAACAAAAAGAAAAGAAAAGGGGGGAGAGCTTCTGGCCCGGTCGGGGGGAAGCCGAAAGCAGGGGCAAAAAGCAAGGAAAGCCCAGGCCAGAGGGCAGCAGCAGGAGAGCAGGCTAAGTAGGTCCCTTTTCCCTGGGTAAGGTAACAGGGAAGGGTTTTTTTTTTTGTTTTTTTTTTAAACAGAAAGAAAGTTTATTGGTAACGTTTACAAAATTACCAAAGAAAACAAAACAACTATGCAACAAAACAATGCAATCAGAAGGTATAACACAGCAGCTTTCAGGAGGGAGAAGTGTTCAGGCTAGCCTGGGCCCAGAGCGGGGGGGCTTCCTCGACACTCGTGGTCTTCCACCCTCCTGAGTTACCTGGTGGCCTAGAGCGGGGGGGCTTCCTCGACACTTGTGGTCTTCCACCCCCTCGAGTTACCCCGTGCCGCGCCCAGTGTCACCGATCCTCTCTCTCCTGAGAGTGCCCGGTAAGATGGGCACGGCTGCGGGGTGGGCGGTTTCGGGGGGGCGGGGTTAGACACCCATGTATTATAGGACCCCTCCTAGATGACAGGAATGATGGTATCCACAGCAGCAACGGCCGGGGCTGGCGTCTCTCGCTCTTCCCCTCAATCAAAGGGTCAGATGGAGGGAACCGGACGGGGTCACCGAGCAGAGAACCCCAGACAGCGCCCACCGCTCCTCAAAGGCGTCAAGGGAGTCGGTGGACACCGCCCAGAGGAACTCCACCCGGATACGTGAATGTACTGAGGATCGGAAAACGGCCCCACAATCGCAGGACATTTCATGGGCCAACCTCCTCTCTCTGGTTTTATAAATGGCTGTTTTAGCCAAAGCTAGGAGGAGGTTGACCAGAAGATCCCGCGACCTTGTGGGGCCACGGATGGGAAGTGTATAGATAAAAAGGTGGGGGGAAAAATGAAGCCAAAAGCGTAATAGAATATTTGTGAGGAGCCGGAAAAGGGGCTGCAATCTGGCACACTCTAAATACACGTGCGCCAGGGTTTCCCTCACATTACAGAAAGGACAAGTGTCCAGAATGGGGGTAAACCATGTCAGAAACACGCCCGTGTTCACAGCTCCGTGAAGGAGCCGCCAACTGATGTCCCCGACGGGCCTTGGGACCAAGGTGGAATACAGGCTGGCCCACCGAGGTTGCTCACCCTCCAAAGGTGGCAGGAGATCCCACCACTTTGTATTGGGGCGGGACACCAGGGTGTGGGCGTGAAGGGTGTGAAGCGTAAGTGTATATAAGTGTTTCTGTGGTGCAACTTGAAAGCTAACCGGCTGCAGTTCGTGCAGCCGGCTTGCAGTGAAAGGGTGAGGGGTTTGTTGGGATCTACAGGGTGGGGGCCCGATGGAAAGGTCCGGCGGGCCTGGGGTAAGGGATGGGCGGGGTGCACCCTCGCACAAGGCTCGGCTAACATAAGCCCGAGCAGCGGGGGTCAAGGCGGCCTTCACCTCCTCAAGTACGCGCCGGGGGGTACGGAGGCTGGAAAGCCCCATGCGCCGAACGAGCGTCAGGGGATCCAGCCAGTCTCTCCGGTCGTAGTCCAGGAGGTCTCTGACCCTCGTGACTTCCGCCAGGACCAACCTCTGGCGCACCGAGCGGGACTCCGCCACCTGCACACGGAGCTGGGGGTTGTGTAGCAGGGGCTCCACTAGGAGATCTGCTTCCACGGTGGCCGCCACGGACCTGGTTGTTAGAAACAGTTTCCAGGTCCGGAGGAGGTCCTTGTAGAAGACCGGCAGCCCGGAGAGGTCTCGCGGAAAACCCCTCGGAGAAAGATAAAAAAACTGCCGGTCGTATCGAAGCCCTTGGAAATGGCGCAGGAAGGCGTGCACCAGTATGCTCCACCCCGAACTACATGCACTATAAAAGAGCCTCTGCAGGGCCTGGAGGCGGAAAACGCTGACCTGAGTGTACAGACACTTCAGGCCCTGCCCTCCTTCCTTCAGGGGTAGATGAAGAACTCCAACAGGGGCCCAGTGCATTCCTGACCAGAAGAACTCTAGAATCAATCTCCGGAGGTGGGTCAGGAAACCCGGGGCCGGGGCCAGGGTGCTGAGCCAGTACCAGAGCGTGGACAGGACTAGTTGGTTAAACACCAGTGCTCTCCCTCGGAGGGAGAGACATCGGAGTAGCCTCGTCCATCTCCGGATCCGCTCTATCACCCCGCCCTCTAAATTTTGCCAGTTCTCCGGCGGGGAAGGATGCGTGGCGGAAAGGTAAACGCCGAGATAGAGCAGTGGACCCGCACTCCACCGGATGGTCTGAAGTGCGGGTGGGAGGGAGCTTACCTGCCACCAGTCCCCCACCGCCAAGCCAGAGCTCTTGACCCAGTTGACTCGGGCGGAGGAGGCTGCCGAATAGATGGCTTGGCATGCCTCCACTCGCGCCAAGTCACCCGGGTCCTGGACCACGAGGAGTACGTCATCGGCGTACGCCAACAGGACCAGCTGCAGCTCCGGCTCCCGCAGCACCAACCCTGTCATCCTCCTGTGGAGGAGACAGAGGAAAGGCTCGATCGCCAGAGTGTACAACTGGCCCGAGAGGGGGCACCCCTGCCGCACCTCTCGCCCGAAGCTGACCGGTTCAGTCAGGGTCCAGTTGAGCCTAACCAAACACTCCGTGGAGGCATACAGCACCCGGAGAAAACTCACAAACTGAGGTCCAAATCCAAACACCTGCAGAGTGCTCAGGAGGTACCCATGGTCTACTCTATCGAACGCCTTCTCCTGATCAAGAGACAGGAGGGCGAACGATAGACCATCTCTCTGCCCGAGTTCCAAAAGGTCTCGGACTAGAAAGAGGTTGTCGAAAATGCTGCGACCCGGGACAGTATAGGTCTGGTCTGGGTGGACCACGTCCGCCATCACGGACCCTAGCCGCAGCAAGATTGCTTTCGCTACGATTTTGTAATCCGTGCTAAGGAGTGAGACGGGACGCCAGTTTCGTAGATCGCGGAGGTCCCCCTTCTTTGGCAGCAAAGCGAGCACCGCTCGCCTGCATGACAGAGGGAGGACCCCGCTCTGCAAGGACTCAGCCCAGACGGTGACTAGGTTTGGGCCGAGAATGTCCCAGAACGCGCGGTAAAACTCCACAGTCAGCCCGTCCATGCCCGGAGATTTATTGGTGGGCATGCGACGGAGGGCTTCCGAGAACTCGGCCAGGGTGAGAGGCAGCTCTAGTCGGTCTCGGTCGCCCACGCTGACCATGGGGAGTTCCTCCCAGAGCACCTCGCAAGCGTCAGGATCGGTCGGGTCCGGGGAGAAAAGGCTTGTGTAGAAGTCACGGGCCCTCCCACACATCTCCTCCGGATCCGTGAGGGGGGTGCCGTCTTCCACAAGAAGGCAGGTGACATGTTTCTTGGCCCCCCTCGTTTTCTCCAGAGCATAGAAGAAGCGGGAGTCGCGGTCCATCTACCGAAGGAGGCGGATGCAGGATCGAACGAAGGCACCTTGGGCCCGGTGGTCCTCAAGGGCCCGGAGCTCCTCCCGCTTCTCCCGGCACACTCCGCAGAGGGACGGGTCCTCGGGATCGGCGGCCAGGCGCCTCTCCATCTCTAAGACCTCCCGTTCCAACTGCTCTATCGCCGCATTTCGCCGTCGGCTGGTGCCCAGAGTGTAGTCACGGCAGAAGAGCTTGGCGCGCACCTTCCCGAGATCCCACCATCGCCGCACCGAGGGAAAGGCACGCCTCTGCTCTCGCCAGGCCAGCCAAAACTCCCGGAAGGACATCACAAAGCTCTCGTCCTCCAACAGGCTGTTATTAAAGTGCCAATAGGCCGGCCCCGGTCTCTCTGCACGGAGGGAGACCGTTACAGTGACTAAATGATGATCGGAGAATGGGGCCGGCCGAATGGCGGAGGAGTGGGCCTGTGAAAGATGGAAACGGGATAAGTAAATACGGTCCAACCGAGAGTGGTGTGACCGATGGGCCTCCACCCGGACAAAGGTAAACGTGGAGGTGTCATCTGGGTGATGGTCACGCCAGACGTCCACTAGGGAATGATGGTCAACTATCCCTTGGAGAATATTCGCAGCGGCCGGACTCGGTTCGGCCCCTGAGCGGTCCCGTTCCTCGAGGGTGGTGTTAAAGTCCCCTCCCAGGACCAGGCACTCGTGCGAATCCAGGGTGCCGAGAAAGTCGGACACCTGCTGATAAAATTGTGGCCGCCTGGAGCTCATTTGCGGGGCATAGATATTAACAAGGTTAACCACGAGCCCCTCCATACGGACTCGAAGGTGCAGCACGTGGCCCGGCACGGCCTCATTGACCCCTAGCACCTCAGGCCGTAGGTTGGGGGAGAATAGGGTTGCCACTCCAGCCTGCCAGGTCGCAAAGTGGCTAAAGTATACCCCGTCCCCCCACTCCAGCCGCCACCTGTCCTCGGCGGCCGGGTCTGTATGGGTCTCCTGCAGGAAAACTACAGAGTACCTCCCCTCCCGAAGGTAAGAGAGCACCTGGGACCTGCGGAGAGCCATCCTACAGCCCCTGGTATTCAGGGTCGCAATAATAAGAGGCATCATACGGAGGGCTGGGGGGGTGGGGGTCTCGTATTAGCGGGGGGGTTCAGGGCCCCCGGCGGGTTGCACAGCAACCCATGACCCATCCCGTGGGTGAGTAGATCGCGTCGGAAGCTGCGGGCTCGCTCGTAGGCCGCAGCACCGCGCTTTCCTTGCCCCCTGCCCTCCTTTATAAGGGCCCTTGTGGCCTGGAGGAGTTGATCAAAGTCCCCCCATAGCCGAAGAGCCAGCTGTGCCCTATCGCGGGCGCCACAGGTGTGCTCTAGGAACTTCCGTAGCGCATGCCGCAGCTCATGGGGGGGTGGGGTTACAATTCCCGAGGTATTCCCTGATGGGCCTCTTAATACAGCCTCGTGGTCCGCTAAGGCAGGTAGACAGGGTGTGGACCACCGACGGGGCGTCTGACAGGCTGGGGTTATTAAATTCATTTCACGCCTTGGGGTGGAGGGGGATGGCAGGGGAAAAATTGCCACTCCTAATGGGTCGCGACTAGAAAGTGCAAAGACTGCTCCCTGGGGGGAGTCTGCAAAAGGTGGAAAGGAAATAACCCCAGGGGCGGCATTAACATTGCAGGAGGAGGGACCTTGGGCAGGGGCAGGGGTAAGGCTCTGGGGTGCAGGAGGCAAGCAGCTAAAGGAAAGTGCCTCCTGAGCAGAGTCAAGGGTTAAGGGGTAAGGGGGGGGGCTCCCAATAATGCTAGGTGCTGGCTCCATGGTGGTCTTAGCGGCCATGGCATCAGGTGGTGGACCGCCTTCTGCAGGGTGCTCACCCGGGAAGGCAAATAGGGGGAGGGAGCATGGGGAAAGGGAGGCTGGGGTAAGGCTGCCCAGCTCAAGGCCAGCCGGCAGCAGATCATCCCCTCCCTGGGTGACCGGGGTCAAATCTAGGGCCTCAATCTCCGCATACACGGGGGAGAGGCCAACTCCTGCCACCCCGGGGGCCTCTCCTCTAGGGCCCGCCTCAACGGCCACCTCGGGGTCCGCGGGGGGTTTGGGTAGCGTCCAGGCAGAAGGGGCGTCCTCAGAAGTCTCGGAGGGGAGGGTCTCCCGTGGAGGGGGGATTCTGCCCTCCAATGCCAGTCCGTCTTCCCCTCCCGACACCAGCGGATGGATCTCGCTCGCGGCCGTGGCGGGAGGCTCGATAGCAGTGCCTCCTTTCCTGGTCTTCCGGGGGGCTTCCGCGTCGGGTGGATGCAGTGGAGCTCGAGCCTTCCGCTTGCCTCACTTCCCCTGGACTAGGGTCCAGCCCTCCATAGCATCATCTGGGGGCTGGTTAGCAGGGGTCGTGTCGGGGGGCGGAGGCGATGGTTTAGGGGTTCGGGGAGGTAGCGGTGGGGCAGCATGAGGGGTGGGGGCTTCTCCTTGGGGAGGGCCCTCTCCTATACCCAATAATATCCTTGCCACACCCTCCTCCATGGGCTCTGTTGGGTTGGTACTAGCAAGGGTGGAAACCCCTTGCACGCCCGGGCATTGTAGGGAAGGTATCTCTTGGGCCCGGACAGGAGCAGCGATGGGTCAACTAGGAGGAGGGTTGGTTTCAGGTGCTGGGCAGACAGGGGCATCGGCAGCAACGGGGCCGATGTCCTGCCGGGTCTCGGGGGTTTCGGGTGCCCCTCCCCCCCGGGCCAAGGGGCAGTCTCTGCGGACATGCCCCGCTGAATGGCAGAGGTAGCACCGGGCCTCTCCGGTAGAATAAAAGACCCGATAGCGGGCTCCCTCGTAGGGGACTAGAAAGGACCCCTCAAGCGCCTCTCCGTCACGCGCCCCTGCCGGTAGTAGAAGCTGCACTTGCCGGCGGAACGAAAAAATGTGACGGAGGGTGGGGTCCTTGCAGCCCAATGGGAGAGGGCTAATAACAGAGACAAGTTTCCCCAGGGTGGAAAGAGCGGGTAACAGGGCAGCATTGGGTAAGAAGGGAGGAACGGAGGTAAGGACGAGGCGAACGCCCAGGTCTTCTAACGGTTCTAGGGGGACAAACACCCCCCCCACCATCAGGCCCCTCTCTACCGCCTCCTGGGCGGCATCCTCCGAGGCTAAGAAGAAAACGACCTTCCCATACATCTTGGAGGCTGCCACAATAGCCGTGGGTCCTACCACCTTCGCCAACGCCTGCACGTATGTCTCCACGTGGGGTGAGGCGGGCACCAGGAGGCAACGGACACCGTGCTTCCTGGTCAAGGCGGGGAAAGGGCCTCGGCCACTGGTGATGGTGGCGGAGGCTGGGGGGGGGCGAGATGACGAGGCGGCAGGCAGGGGGGAGCCCGCTGCCGCCCGGGCATACGTCCTGGGGGCCGGGGGAGGGACAATCGCAGAGCTGGTGGAGGGAAACGCTGGGAGGGGCGCCACGGTTGATGACGAGGCCGCAGCGGTGGGGGCAGCTCCTGCCATGGAGGGCTCAGTGGTTTTAGCGGGGCCCTTTCCTTTCCACCCGCCCTGGCCCTTCCGGCGAACCGGGGGGGGGTTTCCTAGAATCTGGGGGGGCGGTGGGTGCAGCAGCAGCAGCAATCACCCTGGTGCCTCCTGCTACCGGTGCCCCAGCAGAAGGGGTGGCAAGTACCTTAACAATAGTAGTGGGGGGGGACCTTGGGGGTCAGGCAGGGGTGGTGGTGGGGAAGGGACAACTAATTTTGTTGAAGCAGTCTCGCCCCTCTCGTTCCCCGCCATTGTGAGCAGGGAGAGACAGGGAGACACCGGAAGGAGGAGGGGGGAGGGGAGAAGGCGGAATAGCCCCTCCTTCCGCTGGCTGCGGACGGGAAGGGGAAAAATGCCGAGGGGGGGGACTGGGAGGAGTGGGGGGAACAAAATCGGGGTCCAGTAATAGGGGCAAGTTGTGGGATAAGCAATCCGGGGGGGGTGCAGACCCACACACGTTTGTCCAAAGAGTCTCGGTTGGTCGGCTGTTAGGTCCGGTCCGGAAGGCAAAGTTCAAAGCGAACAGCTGGATCCGAAGGGAGATGGCAGATTGCCAGCAGGGACAGACGGCGGGGGGGCCGTGACAGTCGTAATAACGATGGGGGGGTAGGGGCACCGATGGATCGGGGGTGGGGGTCTCCACGCCACACCCCCTGTGCCGCCACAAACGCAAGTAATCACAGTCAAACTCCCCCCCACGAGAGTATAATTCAGAAAATTACTCAATCTTACGGCCCTCGTCACGATGATTTATATTATTTCTTCTGTCTGCTGAAATCTTCTTCTCCGGCTGTGTTGGCTGTGTTCCAAGGCCTCCGGCATGTTAAGAATGTTGTAAGGTCCGAGCTGCTGGCAAAACGGCTGGGTCTGGGGGTTTCCACTCCCCCCTCCGGACAGCAAAATCGGCAATCTTCCCCCCCCTCCTCCGGGGGCTCAGCTGAGGCAAATAGCTGCGCCCGAAAGCAGGCGTGGGGGGGGGGGGGGATGGCTGGCGAAGGACGTAGACGGAAAAAAACCCACAAAAAATGAAAAGAAAAAACAAAAAAGCGTCTGGCCCAGTCGGGGGGGGGACTAAGGCAGGTGCAGAAAGTAAGAAAAATCCGGGCCAGGGGGCTTTAGGAAAGAATAGAAAGCAAATAGCTGAGGAGCAAGCAAAAGACGTTCCGTTTCCCAACAGGGAAGGTTCGAGAACAATCAGGAACCTTCTGGAAACAATTAAGAGGCTGATTAGAACACCTGCAGCCAATCAAGAAGCTGCTAGAATCAATTAAGGCACGCTAATCAGGACACCTGGGTTTTAAAAAGGAGCTCACTTCAGTTTGTGGCGTGCATGTGAGGAGCTGGGAGCAAGAGGTACTAGGAGCTGAGAGTGAGAACGCGGACTGTTGGAGGACTGAGGTGTACAAGCATTATCAGACACCAGGAGGAAGGTCCTATGGTGAGGATAAAGAAGGTGTTGGGAGGAGGCCATGGGGAAGTAGCCCAGGGAGTTGTAGCTGTCGCACAGCTGTTCCAGAAGGCACTCTAGACAGCTGCATTCCACAGGGCCCTGGGCTGGAACCCGGAGCAGAGGGTGGGCCCGGATTCCCCCCAAATCCTCCCAACTCCTGGTCAGACACAGGAGGAGTCGACCTGGACTGTGAATTCAGAAAAACGGCCAAGCTGAGAGCTGCCGTGAAGCTCCAAGGCGAGCAAATCTGCCAATAAGCACAAGACCCACCAAGGTAGAGCAGGAACTTTGTCACACACATTAAGCATCTTTTCCATACTTTTTGTCATCTTGTTAAAGGAGCCCTCCCAGCTTCACCTCTGCATGTCCCCCATGCTGGCTGTTGCTCCAGCGCTCGGGCTTGTTGCATCACCAATACTGCCCTATATGCCACTAAAGCAGTGCATAGGGGATGTGGTGGGAGCCATAGCCTGCCCTAGGGATCCACCATAAAAAATGGACTATTTTATTCTTCAGGAGAAGGTTATTTTAATTATATTTTGAGTAAATTCTGTATATTTTCATACCTGGAAGATGTGCCTAATATACAGTAGGAGTCATTAGGAAGACCACTATTGCCAACTGGTACCTTGTATCTCCTAAGTATAAGGAGAAATTATGGTCCTTTGAACAACCTTTTGTACTTCTGTAAATGCTGACTTTTTTTGTTTGGTTGGTTTTCTGGTGACCACTGTTTCCTAAAGAGTGGTTTGTATCTAGGAGTGTATTCTTATGTTCCTGTGGCTGAGTCTTGGGAGACAGGAATATCTCTGAAACAGAGTTGGGTGAATAACTGATTTTTCATTTCTCTGTCAGTGTTGGAAAAAAAAATTTTTTGGTCAACCTGAAACAAAAGAGGCAAAGAGTCCTGTGGTACCTTATTCACCCACAAAAGCTTATGCTCCAATACGTCTGTTAGTCTATAAGGTGCCACAGGACTCTTTGCCACTTTTACAGATCCAGACTAACATGGCTACCCCTCTGCTACATGAAACAAAAGGTTTTCAAAAACATTTTGGCAAACTAAAAAGTTGGAGGAGCGGGAGGGAATTGTTTTGGGTTAGATGAAATGGTTTGTTTTGATTTGGGGGCTTTATAAATAGTCATTTTAATAAAATAAATTGAAACATTTTGATTAAAAAAGGTTGAGATGAAATACTTTTTCTTAATATTTTTTTTTAAACAAAACATTCAGTTCATGTGACACAAATCATAAAATGTTCATCAACCTGAGCCCACATTATTTTGTTGTTGAAAAAAGGTTTCAGTTGAAAAGCTACAGCGGTCTACTCTGAAATACCAGGTCTACCTGTTTTTCATGGGTCAAGAGGAAAACAGGTTACAGTTGGGTAGGAAGTGGATATATTCCTCCCACAGCCACACTTCCACACATGCTAATACCTAGAGCAGTGTACTTTCCATGTCAACAACCTGCAGGTCTTATTCAGCTCAGGCCCCCAGTGGGTATCATTTTAATTAAGCCAGAGACAAAAAGGCAGCATGCTCATGCTGTGATGGAATCCTCCTATTTCAGAGGTCCCTGCTGCTCTGAGCAGCATAGAGATGTGCAAAATGGGCATATTCCTGTCCTGCCCTCAGCACAATCAGCACATGCTGGGAATCTGCCGTACGAAGTCAGAATGAACTGTTCACATTGTGTTCTGCCAACTATCTCACTGACCTGTGCATTGGTATGTATCAACAGGGATTTGGGCCTTAACTTTCTGTAGATAGAGGCCATGTCCATCTGGGACATTAATCTTGATATTTCTAGTCAATCATTATGGTAAAAACATAATTCTACCTCTGCTTAGTCAGGCTCCTCTGATACTGACTAATCCATATCTCACTGATATCTTATGTCTGACATGAGACTGGGAAAGTAAAATAATCGGACAGCCTTTCTTTGTAGCCTGTACAAAGCCATCCCTTTGCATCAGCTTTGTTACAGATTTGCATCAGCACTGTGTATCGGGTCCTTTGCAATGCACACAGAAATACTCCTACATACCAAAGAAACTTGGCAGTGAGATGATCCCAGTCAGTGGGCACGATCCTCAGCTGATGTGAGTCAACATAGTTCTATTGAATTAAATGAAGATTGGCTCATTTGCATCGACTGAAGATCTGACTCCAGTGTGTTTAGCAATTGCCAGAAACATTAGCAGGCAAATAACATTGAAGCTATGTATTTTTGTTTTACAAAAATAATGACTCCCTTGGAAGCTGCGGTAATTTGATTTATTTTTATTAGAACAGCACATTTGTTGCTTGTTTTGCTGAGCCATTCTAAGATGTGTGTATCAGGGGTGAAAGTAACATAAAAGGCTTATTGGTATGGGGGCCTTGGGCGGAAGGGGCTGGGCTGGGAGTCAGTCTCCCCCAGCCAGCCATTCCATGCTGCCTGGCCTGTGCCGCCTGGGGCTCCAGCCGCTGCTGCGGTAGCAGCAGCCAGAGCCCCAGCCCATTTTAAATCACCAGGCCCCGGGGCAGCTGCCCCTTTAGCCCCTCGCCCCATTGGCAGCCCGGGGGGGGGGCAAAAGGGGGAGCAACCTTAAAGCGCTTTAATATCGGCTGTGTATGGACCAGTACTGGTGGGCACTTCTTATTGATATGCTATCCCGGCCCATTTTCACCTCTGGTGTGTATATATATATATGTATATGTTTGTGTGTGTGTGTATATATATTATATGTAATCCTTTGGCTGCCTGTTGGTTGTGACTTCACAGTCTTTCCCAAAGAATAGTTCACCTTAGCAGAGGTAAGCATAATGTTTTACCAAGAAAAGGAAGCAGCTTATAAATACAATAAGCTTATATTGGAGGATATTAGCATTCCTTTACTATGAATACATATTTATTTATTTTATTTACTTGTTTATTAAAAAGACTTGCAAAGCACAGAATTTTCCTTTACAATCAAAGATTAAATTAGAAAAAAAAACCCACCAGGTTTGAAAGTTGGAATGGTTCCACCATAAAACCAATGAAGCAAACTTAACAAGAAATAGCAAAGTTTTAAAGTGAATGCAAGGTTAGAAATTTTTTTATGGCTGTTACTAATCAACTGTTTGGGGTTGTTTTATAAAACTGCACTGTAGATCAAGTGAGTGAGATTCTGCACATATGCAAGAAGTAGAACTTTGTAGATAACAAAACATTACAAAAAGCTTGTTCCCTTAGGGTGAAATCTGGCCCTGTAGAGTCATTGGAAATTTTGCCATTGACTTCAGTTGGGTTAGGATTTCACCCCTAATAACTACCTCATCACTTTCCTAAAAGAATTTTATAAATATCATATCCTACATATTTTTCTCCAAAATAAATCAGTGTTGCCAAGGACACGCTGTACTCTAATGCAGAAGAAAACAGCCAATATTTGTGTTGTTTTGATGTCCATATGCAAATATCTACAAATACCATATGATTCAATTATGCATATTCAACAAGGGCACTAGTAATTGCTGGTTTCACTCTGCAGTATGAATTATATAAATGAGAAATTAGCAAGAGAAGCATAAAATCCAAGCTAAACCAATTTACCCCAGCTGAGGATGTGGGCCAACGGGTATTTTGTTAGACACCTAATTTTGTTAGACACCTAAAGACAGTTGTCAGGTATTTAATATAGTAGAGCTATTACTAATTAGTAAACAGGGAATTACAAACCAGTCCACTTAACTTCTGTACCTGGAAAGATAATGGAGCAAATAATTTGCAAACATCTAGAAGATACTAAGGTGATGAGTAACAGTCAGCATGGATTTATCAAAAACAAATTGTGTCAAACCTACCTGATAGCTTTCTTTGACAGGGTAACAAGCCTTGTGAATGGGGGGGAAGCAGTAGACATGGTATATCTTGACTTTAGTAAAGGTTTTGGTACTGTCTCGCATGACCTTCTCATAAATAAACTAGGGAAATGCAACCTAGATGGAGCTACTATAAGGTGGGCGCAAAACTGGTTGGAAAATCATTCCCAGAGAGTAGTGTGGCAAAATACCTTGTTTGCCTCAGTAGGCTCAGTCCTGTTTAGCCTTGGAGACTCAGGTTTGGGGCAAGGTGAATCCTTATAGGTGGCACAGGGTCCTGTTACTCCTCTCCTCAGTCAGTCCCTTGTGCTTGTTTTCCTTCCCTTCTGGGGAGCGAGTGCAGCCTCCCTACTGGGAAGGTCTGGTGTCTCGCTGCAAACAGCCTACTGGCAACTTCCCTACTCCCCTCACTCTCCCCCTCCTACCACCCAGGGGAGGGTTTAAAAAGGTCCCAAGTAGTTGGAGTTAGCTGAACCTAATTGGTTCCCTAGCAACCCCTTTTCCAGCTGAACCTTATTGCCCCCTGGTTCCCTCTCCTCAGTGGATAGGGAGGGGCCTTTTAATCCCTGGGACTAATTACAACCCCCCCCCCTTTTGTAGCTGTTTGTCCTGGGTTTACCACAGTAGTTATCAGTGGTTCACAGTCATGCTGGAAGGGCATAATGAGTGGGGTCCCACAGGGATCAATTCTGGGTCCGGTTCTGTTCAATATCTTCATCAGTGATTTAGATAATGGCATAGAGAGTACACTTATAAAGTTTGCAGAAGATACCAAGCTGGGTGGGGTTACAAGTGCTTTGGAGGATCGGATTAAAATTCAAAATTGTCTCGACAAACTGGAGAAATGATCTGAAGTAAATAGGATGAAATTCAGTAAGGACAAATGCAAAGTACTCCATTTAGGAAGGAACAATCAGTTGCACACATACAAAATAGAAAATGACTGCCTAGGAAGGAGTACTGCGGAAAAGGATCTGGGAGTCATAGTGGATCACAAGCTAAATATGTGTCAACAGTGCAATGCTGTTGCAAAAACAGCGAACATCCTTTTGGGATGTATTAGCAGGAGCGTTGTAAGCAAGACATGAGAAGTAATTCTTCCTCTATACTCCACTCTGATTAAACAGTTCTGGGCACCACATTTCAGGAAAGATGTGTACAGGATTGGAGAGAGTCCAGAGAAGAACAACAAAAATGATTAAAGGTCTAGAAAACATGACCTATGAGGGAAGCCTGAAAAAATTGGGTTTGTTTAGTCTGGAAAAGAGAAGACTGAGAGGGGACATGATAAGTTTTCAAGTATGTAAAAGGTTGTTACAAGGAGGAGGAAGAAAAATTGTTTTTCTTAACCTCTGAGGACAGGACAAGAAGAATTGGGTTTAAATTGCAGCAAGGGAGGTTTAGGTTGGACATTAGAAAAAAACTTCCTAACCCTCAGCGTGGTTAAGCACTGGAATAATTTGCCTAGGGAGGTTGTGGAATCTCCATCATTGGAGATTTTTAAGATCAAGTTAGACAAACACCTGTCAGATTTGTCTAGATAATTAGTTCTGCCACAAGTGTAGGGGACTGGACTAGTTGACCTCCTGCGGTCCTTTCCAGTTCTATGATTCTATGATTATTATTGATTATTTGTAGTACCATAGTTCTGACAAATGTAGGAAGGCATAGTCAGTGCCATAAAAAGTTGGCAATCTAAAGCCCCAATCCTGAAATACTTGACGTTTGGGGCCTGATCCAAAGCCCACTAAAAGACTCCCATTCACTTAACCGAGTATTGGATCAGACCCTTCTGTAACTTCATGCATGCAACTAGTCTTATTGAGCTTATGACAATAAATAGTCAATATAAGTGTACATATTATATAAACAGATCATCAAATAAATCATATGCTATAAGCCAACTGTTGTCAAAACTGCAATGAAGATTAACTAACGTCAAGGAAATACTTTTTTTTTTTTTTTTTTGGCGGGTGGAGGAGGGAAAGCTACTATATCCATAATTTCCACAACACCTCATCTTGGTCTCTGGGTGACTGAGCCCTAACATTCAAATAGCATTTTGATTAATCTAATCTATGGCAACATGCTTCTTTAAACAATAATACATCATAATTTGGCAGTGAAAAACATTGCCACCTCCTCCCCGTAATCTAACAATAAACTCTGATTTTTAAGAATATTTTTAGTAGGGTCACAAGTGAAAATTCTGATTTTAAATCCTCATCTTTACAATTGTGTTGCAGCTACATTGATTTTAATTTAAAGTAATACAATGATCAGTTCATGGAGTAGTTATAAATCATCAAATGAAGCAAAATAAGGCTGCCAGCATCAAAGTATTCCTTTCAGAGTAGCAGCCGTGTTAGTCTGTATTCGCAAAAAGAAAAGGAGGACTTGTGGCACCTTAGAGACTAACCAATTTATTAGAGCATAAGCTTTCGTGAGCTACAGCTCACTTCCTCAGATGCATATCGTGGAAACTGCAGCAGGCTTTATATATACACAGAGAATATGAAACAATACCTATTCCCACCCCACTGTCCTGCTGGTAATAGCTTATCTAAAGTGATTTCCAGCACAAATCCAGGTTTTCTCACCCTCCACCCCCCCACACAAATTCACTCTCCTGCTGGTGATATGCAGGAGAGTGAATTTGTGTGGGGGGGTGGAGGGTGAGAAAACCTGGATTTGTGCTGGAAATCACTTTAGATAAGCTATTACCAGCAGGACAGTGGGGTGGGAATAGGTATTGTTTCATATTCTCTGTGTATATATAAAGCCTGCTGCAGTTTCCACGATATGCATCTGAGGAAGTGAGCTGTAGCTCACGAAAGCTTATGCTCTAATAAATTGGTTAGTCTCTAAGGTGCCACAAGTCCTCCTTTTCTTTTTGCAAAGTATTCCTGTTTATCAATCATGAAAACTGTCATTTCTCAGAAATTGTAAGGAAGATTAGGTCCCAAGCCAACAAAGCACTTAAGCACAAACTTGACTTTCATATGGTTTGGGCCCTAAATGATTGTTCCTGATTTGAAGAAATGGAACTATTTTCATGTTTAAAGTGCTTTGCTGCACAGTGACTCCAATATCTCAAACACTTATTATGCAACTATCACAGGTTCTTCATATTGTGTCAACATTTTCTGCTCTTTGAAGTTTTAGGCAATTGTTAGTCAGTGTGGCCATCTGCTTGGAGTCCTCATGTCAGAACACAAGGGGTGGGATTCATGAGGGGGACTTAGGCACTGCAGCAGTCAGCGTTGCAATGCCTAACTTTTAGGTGCCCTGCCACTTAGTGGAATTTGCAGCCCTGAGTTAGGTGCCCAGGTTCCCCATACAATGCATAGGGAGAGTTAGGCATCTAAGAAAGGTATTTAAAAAAATGGATTCCCTAGGCTAGGCACTAGGGAATAATGAAAAGAGAGATGTGGCCAAAGCCATGAACCCTCTTCTGGAGTTCATTTTCAAGAAAAGCAGAGGTCGTGGTGCAGATGTTGAACCCCCAGATCTTTAGCTGAGTGATTAGGGCACTCCTCCAGCATGTAGGAGACCTAACTTAGAAAATCAGGCCCTTAACTATAAGCACAACTAGATCATATATTCTGAGCCAAATTTTCTAATGAAGAAAATTAATACAGTCCCCTTGGCTTCAACTAAGCTGTGCCAATTTATACCACCATGTCATTTGGCCCACTGTACATAAATAATATAATTGTGTGCTTATCCCTGTAAATGCATATAATGTCGTGCTAAAGTGCTCTGCTTAGAATTGGATGCACTGGCAGGCTTAAATTTTGAAACTTTAACACATAAAGGATATTTTGTGTTACCGTTTATAAGTTGTAGAGCTGAGAGAACCTTTGAACAATCACCTTCTGAAAGAAAATAAAATTCACCAGATTCACTGGGCTTGTAAGTCTGAAGAGGCTTCACTTGCTGATAAAATGAAGTGGCATATTATTCTTAAGTATGTTAATGATGATGATCTTACATTTATATAGCACCTCTCATCCAGGAGCATCAAAAAGTGCTTTACTAGTTGATTTATCTCCTATATGTAGGAATCAATTTATACCCCAATGAATTTTAATCACCATTAGGGTATAACATGGTGACATTGCAACATTACATAAGGATTTGAGAGAGAAATTTGCGTATTTTAATTATATTGAAAATTCCTATTCACCATATGTGGTCTCATTCCTAGCTTCAACATTGTACCACAGTCCACAGCTAATAGACTGCCTTAAATTGACATTAAATAGCTTCCCTCTTCTCCCAGAACACAGCCACCTGTGTGAGGCCAGTCAGCCTCACCTCAGTCCCTAGAAAAATCATGGAGCAGGTCCTCAAGGAATCAATTCTGAAGCACTTAGAGGAGAGGAAAGTGATCAGGAACAGTCAGCATGGATTCACCAAGGGAAGGTCATGCCTGACTAATCTAATCGCCTTTTATGATGAGATTACTGGTTCTGTGGATGAAGGGAAAGCAGTGGATGTATTGTTTCTTGACTTTAGCAAAGCTTTTGACACGGTCTCCCACAGTATTCTTGCCAGCAAGTTAAAGAAGTATGGGCTGGATGAATGGACTATAAGGTGGATAGAAAGTTGGCTAGATTGTCGGGCTCAACGGGTAGTGATCAATGGCTCCATGTCTAGTTGGTAGCCAGTATCAAGTGGAGTGCCCCAAGGGTCGGTCCTCAGGCCGGTTTTGTTCAATATCTACATAAATGATCTGGAGGATGCTGTGGATTGCACCCTCAGCAAGTTTGCAGATGACACTAAACAGGGAGGAGAGGTAGATACGCTGGAGGGTAGGGTTAGGCTACAGAGGGCCCTAGACAAATTGGAGGATTGGGCCAAAAGACATCTGATGAGGTTCAACAAGGACAAGTGCAGAGTCCTGCACTTAGGACGGAAGAACCCCATGCACCGCTGCAGACTAGGGACCGAATGGCTCGGCAGATATTTTTTATTTATATTTATTTATATTTTTTAGATATTTTTAAGGTCAGGCTTGACAAAGCCCTGGCTGGGATGATTTAGTTGGGGACTGGTCCTGCTTTGAGCAGGGGGTTGGACTAGATGACCTCCTGAGGTCCCTTCCAACCCTGATATTCTATGATTCTATGATTTTTGGTGACAAAGGCTGAAGACAAAGCACATGACCCCAATGTTTCAGTCTTGTCTTTGGCTCCTAAGTAAATATTTGGTCAAATGAAAAGCAAAAGTTTGGTCTTCAGCAATAAAGTGGGTCTCAGGATTGGCCAAAGTTACCTGAAAGACTGCTTCAACTTTTATAATCACAATGTCAAGCTACATGCTGATGGGACAGTGGAACCCAACTGTGAAACTCTTATGTGCAGAAGATAGAGCTGTCTTAGCAACTGGCCCATGGTTTAGGATTCTCTCTCAGAAGATAACCAGGGCCTGGTTTTCAGAAGTGCAGCAGCTCCCATTGCTCAACATTTCTGAATATCAGGCCCCAAATGTCAGCATCTTGATTGTAAGCTACAATACCCCCCTTTTTTCAGGCTAGCCCTCTCACAAACACACTGTTACCAATGAATACATAAAGTCCAGCCTGTGCAGACTTGAAGGAACAGAGAGAGTGAAAATATATTTTTATGTGTATACAGGTGAAACCCTAGCCCCATGAAGTCAATGGCAAAATTCCCTCTGATTTCAGTAAGTCCAAGATTTTATTTTGACAGGGAATTGGCTACCACAATGAACTGAGACCACTTGAGCATCTAAAATACACACATTTGCTTGCAGATTTCATTCTCCTGACTGGAGGTAGAGATCACACTATATATTTAGGATTGCTTTATGTTTTATGTTGATGAACCAAAACTGAATACTTAATAATATACAAAGGGATAGGAGATGGAAACCGTTTGTTGCTGATTAGATTTTTTTTTTAAAGGATAGATACAATGGGCTAATCCTCCATTCCACCAGTTTTATGTTGGTATAGCCCCACTGAAATCAACGAAGTTACATCAGCATAGAATTGAAGTGAAGAATCAGATCAGCTAGGTCAAAGCAGTCATTAATTCTATATGGAGCAATATAACTTCCTTCACTGGTACAGAGATATAGACTGTATGTGATGCTGATTATGCATTTCATCTGATTATTTGAAAAAAATGCTTTCTCTTTTATCTCTTATATCTGATTCTCCTGTTTTCATTATATAAATTGTCTTGAATTAAAGCCATACACTGAAGAAAAGAAAAAGCTGAATCAATAATATTGATATTTTATACTGCAATTGTAGCCAAGTGTTTTAATAGAATTAAAAATAGGCTTGGTAAGGTTACTGCAGAAGGGACAGCTTGGATGATTTTTTTCCAACAGAACAGTCTGTAAAGGGCACTGCAAAGAGGACAGTAAAACAACTTCAAAAAGAAAAGCAGGTTAGAAAAGTTCCAGCTAAGTAGTTATTTAACTATGTAGAATAAGCGTTGACTGTCTACGTTTTGGTAATGGGTAATACATTTCTACAGCCAGAAGGGATTGTTAGATCATCTAGTCTGACCTCCACATATAATGGGCCCTAGAATTTCCCCCAATTACCCTTGTTTTATGACTTGTGTTTGGTTAAATTACATTTTACAGAAAGATATCCAGACAGGCCCTATATCTAAACTTTTGTCAATGTCATAGGGCTAAATTTTTACTTTAGGCACAGGCTTGAGCAAGATACAAGCTTAACTGTTCCAGAAGCAGTGCTAGAAGGTGCTGTGACTCAGACAGCCACCACAGCTTCTTCCTTGCTCCAGGAAATAGGAGTTTGCTGCTGGCCTATGCAACAGCCCCTGTGCTGGCCAGCAAACAGGAGAGATGGAGTCAAGGCTTCACCCATTCCCCACCCTTCTCTCCCTGCTTCCTGCTCCAAGAGCATAGGGAGGCAGGTCTGGATAGGCAGTATAATGCTATAAGAGGGGTGGGGGTTCTTACTTCCCCTTCTCTCCTGGACTGGCATGTAATCCAAGTCACAGTCTAGACCATAATTTAAAAATCTCTGGCACTGGCATCCCAAGGCATTGCATATATTCTGATCTACAAACCAGAATACAGAAAGCAGCTTTTAAAGCAAGTATCCAGCTGTGGAATTGGTCTATACTGTTTTATTTCCTAAAAATTAATTGTATCACATCTTATTCAAGAATGCTTGGAAACAAAAGAAAGCATCTTGCATTTCACATTTGATTATAGAATAGTTTTACACCATGTTGCTGTGGAGTAGGGTTAAATAGTCGTGTTTTAGAAAACTCATTACACCTTATAGGAGATATTTTGACACAGATCTCATAGCTTGTTCCATCTTGAGTAATTATAAAGGTCTTGTTCCATCCAGCTAAAAAGGCAATTGTGATGCAGGAGCATCACAGCATACATTGGAAGACCTCTGTGGGCCGAGGGATGTATAGGGTCCAGCTGAGAATAGGGAGCACAGTCCAGCTTAGTCAGCACAGAGTATCAGAGTGTGGGCAAGAGTGGAATCCTCCTGGCAGTTCCCTAGCCCTGTTCTGTTTTATGACTCTGAGCAGCACTTGTTTTAAAATACAGGGAAGAACCAATATTAAAATGCATACAGCTCACCTACAATAATTTCTACTTTGGACTCTGCTTACGTTTCTATTGTAGTCAAAGGCAAAGTCTCATTGACTTTAGTGGTACCGGATTGATATTTATAAATAAATGTGAACCATGTTTGTCATAAGTTATGTGTAATATGTATGATAAAAAAATTATAAATGTCCAAAGCTTTCTTTTGGAAGAGAAAACAAAGCAGTGGTGCTCACTGCTCCTCAGGTATCTATAGGGACATGTAGCATAGAAAGTACTGTAGGAAAATGTTCCCCAGATAAGTAAAGGGATACTCTGCCTAACACAATAGGACCCTAGGCATTACCATAATAAAAATGATTAATAATAAGAAATAGATCTTCCATTTTTTGAATGGTAAATACATCTCTCCTATTCATTCTTTACCCAGTCATTCAGTAGGTGATTACTAATGTCTGCTATGTAATTGCACTATAGAATGCCAGCAGTAGAAGTGGGTTATCCTGAAGAGACCTTGAAATTATGCTCAGTCCAAATTGGGCTGAAACACTGCATTTCCATGGTACTGGTGGGCCAGACAGCAGGCAGCCTGTTCACACTCTACAGTCCACTGTTTTCTATGGAAAAAAACCCTAGTAAATCTTAATATGGCACAGTGAGGTAGAGGGTGGGAGGCAAGGAATTGGGCATGCTGGAACCACAGGCATTGGTTCATGCATGGTGTGACTCCACAAACCCAACTGCACACTGTCAGTGGGGTTCCGCATAGCCACAGGGGTTGGTTCATGGGGATCTTATTGCAGAGCCTTGGAACGTAAGCCTTCCTCTCTGTGTGTAGAGATTGAGTCCTTTTAGACTACAAATTACTAATAATAATGGTACTGAAATTTTTCTGATGGCACTTCAGTGATCTAGGTGGAAAAAAGTTGTGGTGTTGCTCCTACTCTGTATGGGCATCTACCCACATCAAAACTAGCACCATAGTCAATAGTCTCAGCACAGAGGCAAAGAAATTAATGGCTAAACTACCCTTGTACTGCTAGAGGTGGTCTCTCTTCGTCAGGACTGAGACGCATTTGGAATGGGAAGGTAGAAAAGCTTGTACTCTTTCTTGTGCCACCAGTCAGACACTAATCAAAAGAAAAAAATAAAAAGTTTTAAAAAGTAGAATGAAACATTTCTGTAAACAAAATAAAATGATGGCAAGTGATAGAAAGAATGTTCGTACACCATTTCAGCTCTTGAATGTTGTTCTGTTAGAGGGAGAGCTACTGACTGTCTATCACCATAGTGGCTGAGAGATTTCTTGAATTACTGTTACTTCAGTTACAGTGTTGTGGACTACAGCTGATATCTGTTCTCTTTCACAGTAAGCATCTCATTCTACTAATTTATAAATTAAGACAGTGTGACTTGAGGAAAGGCTCTTGATTGGGACATAGGACCACTTGTGTTCTAATATTGGCTCTGCTGTGAACTTGATTTGGGCAAGTTACTTAATATTGCTGTGTCTACGTATCCCTGCCTGATGCTGTGATTTTCTTAATATGGATGTTACTTATTATTTTGATATAATAATTGATATTACTGAAGGTAATATTGCTCAAATTTTATTAATGAAATGAACTACCAAGATGTGTATGCAACATAAGTATCTCCCGATCTTTCATTTTTCCACCCCATAGGTTTCCACCTCTGGTTAATTGTTGTTATCCCTTGCTGGTCATGTCTGAATGAAGCCCTAGTATTGCAACTTGCATGTGCATGGGTGGACTTTTGTGTCCCTCCAGAACCCAGTGAAGTCAATGGAGGGTGGTCTGTGTGAGTACTAAATTCTATCTGCATACATGCATTTACAGGATTAGAACCTTTGCAAGATTTGCTGGGGAGGGACCCTTCTTTCTCACTTGTCTGCAAAGGACCCTGATTACCTGGGCCCTATTTAAATAAATAATTGTAATACTTACCTATATCACAAGGGTATCTCAAGGGTTAATTATAACATCTGTATAGCACATTTAAGGTATGAAGTACTAGCTGGTCTACCAAATGAATGGTTTCTTCTTTCTTGCCCCTTCAAATTAAATAAAGTTTAGATTGTTTCATGGACTTTTCTCTTATATTAGATCCCTGCTAAAACTGAAACAGGACAGAGTACACTAACTACTTTGAAGCATTAATAACTTAGCCTGGATTTTTTCCAATAGGCTTTGTCCATGAGTCCTTTCATATGATTTTCATTGTCCTTCAGTTTTCAGAGGTTTGAAAGTTGACATTTATATCAATGATCATTAAACATTTTTGTGGTTTTGTTTTATTTTGTCGGTTCTCTCAAAGTCCACTGAACTTTTTTTCAGTTAAGATCTCTTCAGTTTAAACCCATGTTTTGGTTAATCTGCAGTCTTTGACTGGTTTGTCCCTGTTCCTTCAGGGTATTTATTCTGTTAATTAACCCCATGAACAGTGATTCCCCTGCTCTTTTTTGCCCATGTCTAAGTGCAGATTTGGCAGTGTGTGTGCATGCCCTTCATATAGATGCTAAACACCTCCTCACAAAAAATTTTTTCAGCAGGATTAACTATTGAACATATTCGTTTGTTTGTTCTGATGCATTCTATCCCATCTTGTTTCTGATAACTAGTACATTCATCCTTTGCATTTCCCTCAAGACCTGCATTTGTGGTTCTCATCTGTCATGTATTATTTGGTTCTGCATGAGAAACTAACTTGCTGGGCCTCACTTCTACTGGAAAAAATGGATTGGTTCTGAACCCCTCGGAGTGCAAGGAGTTCCCCAAAGTATTGAAAAAAATTATGTTCCAGACCAGTACTTAGCTACTTAGCACAGAAACCAGGTTATCAGGCAATGCAACAAGAGAGAAGAACCTTGTAAAGTTTACTAAGGATAGAGGGGAGAAGTGGAACCGACAATACCCTTCAACAAAACCACTATTTGTGCCTTTTCCCAAGGAAAGTCAAGAATAAGAGGTGGTTACTAATTTTCTGTCAAAACTTTTTCAATGGAAAATTGGGTTTTTGACTAAATAATATTTTTTGCAAGAAGTATCTGCTTTCCATGGAAAATATCAAGTTTTCATCAAAAACTGGATACCAAACACAGAAAGTTTGGGGTTATCACTAAAAAGTTGAAATTTTCTGCAGAAAATTTCAGTGAAAATTATCTTTTTCATGGAACTTTTCAGTGGATAAAATCTCCAGCTCTAGTCAGGGAGAGGGAACATTTAAAATTTTTAAGTATTTTGTTCCAGCTTATAGCATTGACAGAAGTTTGGTTTAACTCTCATTTTATCCAAACTTATTCACCAGACCCTGTCAAGAACTTGTTCTGGGGCTAGAATGAATAACTGAATTAATTTATTTTCATCCCTGGTGGAAGTCAATGGACTCTATTGGGGATATACAAAAGATTAATTTGGCTCAGTCATATGTAATTTCATAGTATTCATATCATTTCAATTCTCCTCAAAAGCCTGGTCTGTCATATAGCCTGGTTTCAACAGATTAAGTACAATTATTCAGCTTTAAACAAAGGAAAGTTAATTGCAGTTGCTGTATTAGTTCTCTGGTATAAGTCTGGTCTTGTATAAATCTTTTGAAATACATTGCTTGTGATTGTGAATAATTGTTTAGTTTGTAGTTTCACAGAAAAAAAATTACAAAATGCTATATAAGCCCTTATTAACGCCAGAAATGTCACCAACATCATTTTTCTGCTATGAATAAAGGAGACGAATATGTAACCAGATGCAGTAAAAATAGTCACTTTTTTGAGGGGTGAGGTGTCTATTTCTGAATTGGTGAGCTCATACCACACTGTCACTTTTTGTAGTACAGTTGTGAAGAATGACCTAGTTCTGTCGTCTTTCTGGTATCATCGTTTTGTAACAAGGACTAAAAACCATGAGTTATTGTATTAACTTACATTACATTTTTTCCCAGTGTGTACTTTTTGTGATTGATAGAAAAAAACCCAAATGTCTGTGAACTTTGAAGGAATTGGTTGTTTTTTTGTTGTTAAAAATTCCTACCCTGTTGTGTAACCGTTTTCAGCATTTACGCTGCAAAAAATCTCTTCAAAGCTACACTTGCAAAAATTGTATCTCCTTTAATCATTGGTGCTTCCAGCATTCCATAGCTACAGCATCTGCTGCTAATGAGGGTATGAATGGACATTTTCCAACAACAGAACTCGTACAGAAAGACAACATATGTCCAGGCTCTATTCCTTTCCTTGAGAATGTGGGTGTGCAGTGCGGTTGGGGCTGGCTTGCCATAAGGTGGTGCAGAGTAGACTTAAAGCAGCTGGAGAAGGCCACTGAAAAATGCTAGTTCAGAGAAACTCTACTGGCATAAGTCTGGTGGAAGCTGCTTTGGTGCTAACTACACCAGCCACCCCCAATGTATAGGGAATGAGGGGACTTGGGGGAACAAAGAGGACCATGGGAATTATAAACCAGTCAGTTTAACTTCTATACCTGGAAAGACACTGGAAGAAATTATTAAATAATTGGTTTGTAAGCACCTAGAGTATAATAGGATTATAAGGAATAGCCAGCATGGTTTTGTCAAGAACAAATCATGCCATACCAATCTTATTTCCTTCTTTGACATGGTTACTGGCCTAGTGGATAGTGGGAAGCATTAGACGTGATATATCTTGATTTTGGTAAGGCTTTTGACACAGTCCCATATGACATTCTTATAAACAAATTAGGGAAATGTATTCTAGATAAATTTACTATAAGGAGGGTGCACAATTGGTGGAAAGATCAGATCAGTCATATTAAAACACACATTATTTGCTTGCACCCCTCTTACCAAACTATCCAAGTTACCCTCTGTATCAGTGACCTGTCCTCTTCATTATTTATTTACCACTCTTGCAATTTTTGTGACACCAGCAGACATTATCAGTGACGAATAAAGATCAATCCTTAAGTGCATAGGTTGCCCTACAGTGGTTGGCCCTCAGAAAATAAGACCCCTGAAACCTCAGATAGCCAGTTGAACGCCTATAAAAGAGACCTACGTTTCTGGAGCCAAAGGTCATGGGTACTCTCTGAGCTGGTGACTCATCTTTGTTTTGCAAAATTAAGTAGGAACATTTGGATGAAATGATCAGAAGAACCCAGTGAAAGGGGAAGAGGAAAGTCTGTCAGACCAGTCAGGAGAAATTGGGTGAAGAGGAAGGGTGGAATCAGGATAGAACAATCAGCAAAATCTTTCCTCTTGGTAGGGTAATCTCCTGAGTAGGGTCGTGGGAGATCCAGACTTTGCGATATTTAAAGTAGACTATACAAATTGTCAAAGAAAATACAGTAGTAAATAATCCCACAGTAGCCATAGTGAATAGACAAAATCCCTCTAATTTCCATTACATATACTGGGATTGGATAAATGGATTAGCTGTGTGTTTCAGCAAACCTCATGCATAATTAAATAGTTAACAGGGTTTCTATTTATATGATCACAGAAAGGCTTCAGAGAAAGTAGCCCTCTAAGGTGGACTGGGAGTAGTTCACAACTGTCCTAGAATTGTTTCACACTGTCTGTATGCAGAATCAGGAAGACATCATTCAATTTGTGCACATTCAGTACATGTTTGGATGCTTATCTTCATGAGGGCTAGAAACGTACTAAAAAAAAAGTTATCTGTAGAAAGTGATGGAGCCAATTAAGGAATGCTGGAATGATAAACTGTCCTGTTCTCTGAGTCCTTGATTTTTCTAGAGTAATCTAAACCACCCTATTAAGTGCTGTTTTAGGAATACTCAAATGATTTTGTTGGAAATTAATAGGTTTTAATGCCATTTAGAAAAATGACCAAAATTTATCATGCTGCAGTGGGCAGACTGAGGCTTATGGTAAACAATTTACCGTTTGTATGCAAATACTTTGACATTTCATTTTCTACCCTAATAGAATTTATATACACTACAGAGTAATAATGTATGTTCTAATCTGCTCTGAAATAGTTGTTAATGATTTTGGGTCTGGGAACCTAGCATTCTGGAATTAAATGGTTTCCTGAGTTACTGTTACTGTTAGGAATATTGATTTATGTTTTCCTGCAGAGTCTGGTGGTTGCTAAGGAACCAGCTTGCATTATTTCTGTGACTGTAGTGTTGACTCAATCTACAAAAAGAAAACAAAAGACAAATGTTTGATTATCATGTTGTCACCTGGAAAGAAGGTAACTGACAAATCTCAATAGAAAATCTGTATTAATCTATTTGATTATTTTTAACTCAACATACATTCTTGTCATAAGTACTTTTCAGGAGGTTATATGGATAGTTAATATTTTCTAGCATTTGAGAGCGTGACTAAAGCTATCCTCTCATCTTTCATAAATTAAGGAGGGTCAGTCTGGTTCAGTGTTTGGGTGGGATGCCTAGGGGATGCTAGTAGTAGTCTAGGTGATCTAATACTTGACACTTTTCCATTTGAGTCTCTGTTAAGGATGACAAAGCGCTGTATTGCTAGAGGTATCATATTTTGGAGGAGAGATAAAACCAAGGTCCTTAATACTTGATCCCTTGGCACTCTTTGGAAGATTAACTCTAGGGTCCTGGACAAATTTCAATCTTGATTAATTACAGTCTGTCTACCTAAAATCCTTCTAATGGTCTTCTTCACTTTGTGCTCTAAACTGTTGTATAGAATGGCTCTGTACTGTGAGGGCCTGATCCAAAGCCCATTAAAGTTATGTGAGCCTTTCCACTGACTAAGAACTTTGGATTAGACTCTTGAACAGCTACTGCGATTCATCCTAGAGGTGGCTGCATTTATGTGATGAGCAAAGCGATTAATGAGTATAGATATGCTGTGCAATCAATTAGTAAAAGTTTGAAACAGGCTTGGATGTATCCACTTGGATAAAAGATGCTAACTCAATAAAATATCATTTTTATTATCATTAAACAGTTTGCAATTCTAAAATTAGGCTTAAAGTGGTGTTTGTAACCTAACTAGAAAAGGAGTACTTGTGGCACCTTGGAGACTAACCAATTTATTTGAGCATAAGCTTTCGTGAGCTACAGCTCACTTCATTGGATGCTCAAATAAATTGGTTAGTCTCTAAGGTGCCACAAGTACTCCTTTTCTTTTTGTGAATACAGACTAACACAGCTGTTACTCTGAAACCTGTAACCTAACTGCTGATCTGATGGCAATCCAATAGTTTACACTTCACCTTCTGGTGGCTCACCTAACTGCGTGCAGCCTTTTACTCAAAACAGAACTCTCCAGATCCAAATGCAGCTGCTCTTCTAATTAATTGAAAAGGAAACCTCTCTGATAGCGTGGCTTGCATTAAACTCAAGTTATTTGGACCCTTTAGTGATCATAGTGGACAAGCACTCAACATGAGCTTCAAGTGTGATGCTGTGGCAAAAAAGGGAGATTGTGATCTTTGGATGTACAAACACAGGATTTGCAAATAGGAGTAGGAAGGTAATTTTACCTCTACATATGGCGTTGGTGAGACCAATACTAGAATATTCTCACCTATGCTGGTGTTTGAAAAGGATGTTGGAAAAACTGGAGAGAGTGCAGAACAGAAACACAAAAATGATTCAAGGCCTTTCTAGAAGATATGCTTTCAACACATTATGGGCTCAATGCAGTGGTAACTAGGTGAAATTGCATGGCCTGTGTTATACAGGAGATCAGACTGGATAATCTAATGGTTCCTTCTGGCCTTAAAAATCTATGATATCCTTCAGAAACAATGACTGTACTTACTTATGTCCAACCCCTAGACAAGCTGACATACAGTATGCAATATGAGTTCCCTCATATGTAACTTATATTCAACAGATATCTCCCTCATCCTTCATCTCCATCTTCAGCTCCCCAGCTAATCTTTCTTGTTCATTTAATGTCAGAAAATATATAAAATGTGGGATTTTCTAATTTTTCAGTAGTGTTTATGTGGTGCTGACAGACCCCAGTCAGTAGCGGCCAGTATTAGAAGACCGGCCTCTGGAGCTTAATGCATGAGCTTCTACTGCATGAGCTAAAAGACATATGTCTCTTAGACAAGGCTATAGCAGACTCATCAATCTCTAGCTAATCTCGCTGCCACTAGAGGGGGACAGAGTGCAAAACCAAGCAAGCATAGGTTGCAATACACTTATAACTGAACTTCTCTGTACAGAAGTGGTTCTCAAACTTTTGTACTGGTGACCCCTTTCATATAGCAAGCTTTTGAGTGTGACCCCCCCCTTATAAATTAAAAACACTTTTTTATATATTTAACACCATTATAAATGCTGGATGCAAAGCAGAGCTTGGGGTGGAGGCTGACAGCTCACGACCCCCCATGTAATAACCTCACGACTCCCTGAGGGGTCCTGAGCCCCAGTTTGAGAACCCCTGCTGTATAGTATCATTTGGAATAGGCTCAGAAGAAGGGAATGTATGGGTGTTTTCATTTCAAATGCTATAGCAAGGATGGTGCTTATGGTGGTAAAATAGAATCTACCTTCAGATACTGCACATCACTTCATCTATCTAGGTTGAGTACTTATCTGGCTCCCATTACCATAGTGTCTGAGCATCTCACATTCTTTAATGTGTTTTATCCTCTGAACACTCCTGTGAGGTGGGGAAGTACTTTTATCCCCATTTTACAGGTGGGGAAGTGAAGCACAGGAAGGCTAAGTGGCTTGCCCAATGTCACAAAAAGAGGGCCTTGAACCCAGCTTTCCCAGATTCTAGGCCACTGAAACGTCCTTCTTTTTGATGCTATCGTAAATTAACTTCAGTCTTTTGAGCGTTTGCTCTCTTTAGGGCAGGGATTTGTGTGTGTTGATGCAGGAAATCCCACACCTCTTTCAGAGACCATTTCAGTAATATTTTCTGTTGTGTGTTTAACTTTGGTCAACGGAAAACTTAAAATTAACATGTTCCATTTTAATTGGCTATTCAAATAAATGTAGCGATTTAAATAATGGTTTTGTTTTGAGATTAGTTCTTTAAAGAGCACTTTCTGAACTCTGTTCTATCAGAGAGATGCCAATGTCTAATTTTCTTACTCTTTCTTTTAGCTGAGTATTAATTTATAGATTACTATAATAGGAAATGAATGTGATAATGTACAAACAAACACAGGTATTTCTGAGAAGGGTCTCGTGAACTAAGGATTTCTACACTACATAGACACATGTTATTTTCAAATGTGTCCTGATGTTCATGAAAACAGTAAAGAAAAGCAGAACTCTTCCAATTACACAGTCTAGCATTGAGGATAGCATGGCTCTGTGCTGTTCCAGGCTAGCTCCGAGGGGTTTAGGGCTGTAGTTCTGGACGACACGCCCCACTAAGTCAGTAGAGTATACTCATTGCTCTGCTCTTTAGAATGGTGTATCCTGCTCCCCCTTGGTAGACAGCTCACTCTATGGGAGTGTTCTCACTTCCTCCCCATCCTCTCTGGGATAATTTGCAGTCCCTGTACCCCCTTCAAGCACAGTGATGGTGACTGTCCTCGGAGATGAAGGGTGGTCCAGTGGTCAAACCACTAGCCTGGGACTTGGGAAACTAAAGTTCAGTTCCTAGCGCTGCCTCAGACTTCCTGTGTGATCTTAAGCAAATCATTTAGTCTCCCTCTCTGCGTCAGATCCCTAGTGTAAAATGGGGAGAATAGTAAGTACTTCCCCACCTCACAAGAGTGTCATGAGGATAAATATATTAGACTGTGATGCACTCAGATATCCTGGTAATGGGGGCCATGAAAGCCTAAGATAGCTCTAATAATGTGGCATGTGGCTGGGAGGGCCCTTTGGCCCACCCCCAGTGCATCTCAGGGCCGAAGAGAAACTGGCTCCCCCCTATGATTTACTTGAAACCAAAATGAGCAAAGTGCATCCCATTGATTCGAAATAATTGTGAATGGAGCGTAAGTATGCAAATTTCAACACAAGAGGGGAAGATGCCATTTGCTGATGCACTGTGGAAGCCGGGCTCTTCTGCCCAGCAAAACTGAGAGATCATCACAGCAGGAAGTTTTATTCAAAATCTTCTGAGAGTTTACTGCATCTGAAAGGCGCCTTAACAACTTGGAAGATGCTGAATAACAGGATTATTTGGTAACTTCATGCTTTTCTTCCATGCCATCAAATACACATGAGAGATGTTCCTCATAAAAATCCTTAAAGCCACTGTCCCTCTAATGATTCCTGAACATTTATATAGCTCACTAGATTGTGAGCATTGCTGCATACTGTATCAAATACATTTGTTTCACCATTAGCTTGTATTCCCTCCACCTTACTTATCTGCTCCTGTAATCTCATCATATGTTCAGACTTTAAAGGCTTTGGAGCAAGGTTGTCTCTTTTTTTTTTTAACTGTGTGTGTGTACAGTGCCTAGCACAATAGGGGCCTGATCCCTGTCTGGGGTCTCTAGGTAGTACTACCATACAAATAATTAAAATAAAATTTCTGATATATAACAGGTGGCACAGCATATATGTGCTACTTTCCACCTTGCTCTGCTCAATGGTCCTATATGCTACTGGTTAGCCTCCCTCCTGGAGGAGTCTATGCCATTGAGAGGACACTTTGAAAGGAGACAACACTAGATCTGAGTGAACTCCATTGAGGCCCCTCCTACCCAGCCAGTAAATAAAGCTGAAATCACTATAGCTGGGTTAGGGGGCAAAGCCTCAGGAGAGGACCAGGCAGCACTACCCAAGGGACTGGAGACAGACATGCCTGATTCCCCCCAGGACTACACTGCATGCTGGGAGTGGAGTTTAGCGAATGAGAAAGGAGTATGTGTTGTAGCAAAGGGACATTTGCCTGTTAGATGTTCACACTGGCATGTGGGGAACCAAGTTAATGGACTCCTGCCACAGTTACTGTGGGAGAATGTGTATCATTCATTTAGATATGTGGGTGCTGTTGTTTCCCAAACTGACACTGTGTTCCTTTGTCCCAATAAAGTTTTCTTTGTTTCATACTCAGAGTGAGTGCTGGTAAGTGGGGAAATATTGCCAGTTAAGGACACCTAGGGCAGTGGTTCTCTCCCCTGGGGGGCCACAAACAGTTTTCAGGGGGTCCGCCAAGCAGGGTCACTGTTAGACTCACTGGGGCCCAGGGCAGAAAGCCAAAGCCCCGCCATATGGGGCTGAAGCCCGGGGCCCTGAACCCTGCCACCTGGGGCTGAAGTCAAAGCCTGAGCAACTTAGCTTTGCAGGGCCCACTGTGGTGTGGGGCCCTGGGCAATAGCCCAGCTTGCTACTCCCGAATGCTGGCCCTGGCTTTTATATGCAGAAAAAAGTTGTTGTGGCACAGGTGGGCCACGAAGTTTTTATAACATGTTGGTGGGGGAGGGGAGGGGGTGGCTCAGAAAGAAAAAAGTTGAGAACGCCTGACCTAGAGAACATATTTTGTGATCCCAGGAGTTCTGGGTGGGAGCTCAAGCCAGTGGGCTTTGTTAGTTTTGAGAGGCACCCCTTAGCTATTTGAACATGGTCCTTGTTTCTGCCCAGCTGACAGAAGGGTTACGAAAGAACAAAAACTCCCATGTCAACTCGCCCTCATTCACACCCTAAAAGCCTGCAAGTAAGTTTGCCTTCACATTTATAAGCAACTTTTTCACAGCTCAGCTGATTCATGCTTTCCCTTTGCTTTGTTCCTATGAATTTGAATTCCTTTCCAGTTTCTCCCTCTGCTTTCCACAGTCCCCCCTGCTCACTCCCCTCTTCTTCCTGCAGAAACAAAAGAAAACCTTTCCTTTTAAAGAGCCTGCCTGTGGAGCTGAGGGCACTGACTACATGGAAAAATGTGGGCAAGCCAGTACTCTACAAAAATCTGCTGGCACATGGTGTAAAGTACACCCAAGTCATGACTCTATAGACAGCAAGCAGTTATTTCTATTTCAATATGGCACCTTGGTTCCCTCTTGTTAAAGAGGCTCACGGGTATGCTAGATAGCTTGCTTTTGTGGTAAGGAGGGCCTTTATAGCTCTCTGTTTTCAATTCAGGCAGTCATCTTACCTAGAAGCCTTTATACTGACATAGACTAGTGTAACCACCTCTGTCCATGCAGCTTTGGGCAGCTGGAATATGTATCCTATATTTGTTACATTGAAATTTGTCTGGGTACAGTTGAACTTCATTATTGGAGCTGATCCTGTGCCACTGAAGTCAATAGAAGTTTTTCCATTGGCTTCAGTGAATCCAGGCTCAAGCCCTAGTGCCAAGCTAATGAGCTAGCTAACATATACTCTGATTATTCTTACCTTTGAGATGTCTGGTGACTCTTCTAGTTTGTAGCCTGTCCAAATCATTCTAGTAGCACTCAGTCAATACATAGATTTAACTTTCATACAGAGTAATGTAACTCATCCCCTCAAAAAGGCATCTTGTAGACTTTTTTTAACCTTTGAGCCATTGCTTTGTCCTCATTGATTGAGAATAATTTATCCTTATTTATATCACCCCTTTACGTAGCTGTGGACAGTTATGCCTCCTTTCAGCCTTCTTTTCTCCAGCCCAAACATGGCTAATTCTTTCAATAGTTGCTTATAGATCTTATTTCACTTCAAGGATACAGAGGTAAAAAAGAAAAAAAAATCAGGCCATAAAAAGACATGGTTGCTGTTTCATTTGCTCCCATGAGTGAGCAAAGATCAGTAGATAAAATGAAACCCACTAAGTGAGGTTTATAGCAGCAGTTTGTACTTAATACATTGAGTAGGAGTAAGAATAATTTTGTTGGCATTTTTAGAGTAAATCATACCAAAGGATCCAATCCTTGGTACAAGCTACACCCTTAAACATCAATGAAAAAGTGACAATATAACTTGGAACCACACAGCATGCAATTCCTTGCTATATTTTTGGAGGGCGGGGTATCTCACTCTAGCCAAAGGGATGAGTTTTGAAAGCTGCATGTTGAATATCCCTAGAGTATCCTTTGTTTTGTTTTCTAGGGGGCCCTCCAAACCCCTGGGGATTCCCAGCTATTGTTTTTTCCATCCAGACATTTTCTGCACTTGCAGCCTTAAGGCAAATCCACCATCTTTGCAGCCAAGGCAAACTCTAAGTAGCCTCACACCCTATATGAAGTGGGAGGCACCTTCCCCTTTGCAGGGACTGAACACAAAGCTTCTCCAGTGCGCAGAAACCCAGTGGTCAGACTAGCAATAATTTGTGTCTAATTCTGGAAGTATTGCACTTTCACTAGTTTTAAAGACTAGACGTGTAGTGTGTTTGCAATGAGACGTTGCTTAGATGAAGCCGCCCTTCTCCAGCCATCTTTAGAAGCACTAAATCTCCCACTACCTATTCTGACTCTCACAGTGGAACAAACTGGCGGTCTTTGTCCTGATGTGGGAGCATTTTAATCCTCCTAAATCTGGAGGAGAGTGGGTGGCTGAGGGGCTCAAATTCTATTTCACTCACAGCCTTTTGTAGATAAATGTAGACAAAGATGCCTTTACAGCTTTATGGAAAGAGGTCCATGAATGCCTAGAATCAGAGGATTTGGAAGATGTGACCACTGAAGAAGCAACATCAGAAGAGTTCCTAAAGCTGCATGTCACAGCCACAGTTCACTGGCTAATAACTCTGGTGTCTCTAATAAATGTAGATAGTATGTTGTGATTGGCTGGTTGGTGTCGCAGCTGGGCACTACTCTGAAGAAGTACACAGCTGGGACCTCATCATGAAAAGAAGAGAGGGGAAGCTGCCTGCTCATTATGTTAAATGGGTAAAACAAAAGTGAAGTTGGGGAGGGAGAAATGCTTTCCTACACTCCACCCTATTTCCCTTCCCATTTAAAGCACCCAGGCTGAAGTGTCCCTCCGCTAGGCTTCCTCTTCTGCCAATACTTTCCTTCCTTTCTCCGTCCCCTAAATTGTTAAGAAACTGAACTGGGAGCTTTAAACTAGTTCCCAATTCAGGTCCCTAAAGTAACTTTAATCTTCAAAGTTGCCAAACTGCCTCTATAGCTCAGCAGCAGGGCTCACGGGGGGCGGGTGGGGGGGGCGAGAAACCAGTGACTTCTCTTGTTCATAGTCGGTGGTTGCACAGTTAAGGCCCCTCTGAATAGGGAAAGGGCTTCAAGCTTTGTGCACTAGGGATCTCTAGCCCTCAGCTGACAATTCTTAAAGGTATAGGTTTACACTTGTAAACTAAGTTGTCATCATCCCTGTCATAAACATACAGCTAAGGGTAGCCTAGAATTCCTCCTTACCTGTAAGGGGTTAAGAAGCTCAAATAACCTGGTTGGCACCTGACCAAAAGGACCAATGGGGAAAGAAGATACTTTCAAATCTTGGGGGAGTGGGAGGCTTTGTTGTTGTGTTCTCTGGGGAAAGCAGAGAAGCATCAGGTCAAAAAACTCCTTCTATAAACCATCCTGTACAAGTCTCTGATATTACAAAAAGAGTAAGTAAATAAGGCAAGGCACATTAGATTACCTTTTTTTTTCAACTTGTGAATTTTCCTTTTGCTAGAGGGAGGTTTATCCCAGTTTTCTGTAACTTTAAGATTTTACCTAGAGGGGAATCCTCTGTGTTTTGAATCTGATTACCCTGTAAAGTATTTACCATCCTAATTTTACAGAGGTGATTCTTTTACCTTTTCTTTAAATAAAATTATTCTATTAAGAACCTGATTGATTTTCCATTGTTCTTAAGATCCAAGGTTTTGGGCCTGTGTTCACCTGTACCAATTGGTGAGGATATTGTTCTCAAGCCTTCTCCAGGAAAGGGGGTGTAGGACTTGGGGGAATATTTTGGGGGAACAGGACTCCAAGTGGTCCTTTCCCCGGTTCTTTGTCTAAATCACTTGGTGGTAGCAGCATACTATTCAAGGACAAGGTGGAATTTGTGCCTTGGGCATGTGCAGGAGTAAGTTCATTAACATCTGGAGCAGAGATTCGCATGGTGCAATGCATCCCTGCTTTTCTGGTCCCAGAGTTCAGTGCGGTTCTCCGTTCTCCATTCTGTATGCAAATTGAGATGTCTCCCTGTCCCATCTTTCATGCAGATGAGGCTAGGGGAGTTGTCTCTGTTCTTCATTCTGTATGCTAATGGAGATGTCTTAATCTTGTCACCTTTGTCAGGAGGGGTCTAGGTATGTCTCCCAATGCCCTTCCTTCATTGCTCTCTGCAAGTTTTTTTCTCTGATGGGTTTTGGTTTAAACAAAGGCTGGTGGGGGAAGGTGTCTTTCATGAGTCAGACAGGCTGGATACTGCACCCTGGTTCCCCAAGAACACAGAGCTGAGTGGTATCAATATACACAATAAGATGCATTGGAGTCATTCAAAAATATTCTGTTTTAATTATAAACTAGTATGCAGATAGCTGGGTGATGTTAGTGGCCTGTGATATACAGGAAGTCAGAAGCATGGTGATCCCTCCTGGCCTTAAACTCAATGATTCTAACATACTGTAACCCATTATAAAATAGTACATATCTGCTTGCTATGGCTCCATGAATGCTTGGATGCTGTCAGTATGTAGCTCACTGTTCAGAGTGTATTATGCATTCCCAGCTTGGAGAATTTCCACCTTTAGATCAAGCTGTAGAGCTCTGAAGGTTCTTGTTCAGTCCCCAGGTGGTGACCAGCATGATGACCTGTCTTCACCAATTTGCTCCCAGAATTAGATTTCTACTTTCTTCCCTTAGAAACAGCAGAGTGGGAGGTCCACACGGAAACATCTTATACCAAATGTGTTTAGATTCCCCCTCACCCAGAGGTGGAAAGGGATATTCTGGCATTTCAATTCAACCTCTTCATCAGACCATTTTTGCCTGGTCTTCCACCTTAAATTTTCTCTTTTCAGCTATATTTCTAGTTTAATTCAAAAGCAGCCAGAGCACAGCTCACAAAAGCAATACACTAAAGAGCAGGAGAAAAACAAACAGAGAAAAGACAGCCTTTTCAATGGTAAGTGATTAAACCCAGCCTTAGGTGGAAACTGGTGCTGTGTACAAAGATTTCTTTTCACAGCAGTTCAACACAAAATATTGATTTAATAGCTTTTGTAACTTGTCTCAAATTTTAATTTTCCTAGCTGGTGCCCAAATGAGTGGTATTCTGGATGGTATAGTTACAATCTGCAAAGACCTACATTGAACAGTGTAATACTGAGACAGGGTGCTCTAGTCACCACTGGGCATCATCTCCTCCTGGCAACTAGCTCCAGCCAGTTCAGCACCCCCTTTCTTCTCTGCCACCATTGCTCTTCCAGCTCATGGAGTCACAGTACAGCCGCTTAATGACCTGGCCCTCCAGCTAGGTCATTCTGTGTTTTCCCCTTCTGGAATAGTCTTTTGAAGTCCCTCTGCAACAGCAGTGCCAGGCAGTCCTTACACCTGCTGCCCTGTCACTCCTGCAATGACTCAGCCAGTCTTCCCGTTCACTGCCCCATGCCATAACACTCTTCTACTCTGGAGTCCAGTCCAGGGCCCTATAATGAGCAATTAAGGTCTGCAGCTATTCCAGCCTTACTGCTGTCCCCAGGACTACTTCCTACCATCCTTCTCCAAGCTTTTCCTTCTCCAGCCTTCCTAGTCCGACTCCTCTCTCTTAGGTCTACTAGGTAAACTTTGTCAGGCATTCCTATCACCTCTTTACCACAGGGAGAGAGACATCAGGCTTCCTCCCTGCCACCTCCCACACTGTTGCCAGCCTCCTGATTTTATAGAAGCCTTGGCTGTTCCCTCACAGGTGACATTCCCTCTGATTAGAATCATCAGCTCCACCTACATCTCCCCCATTTGCCGTTTACTTGGCTTACTGGGCCCACCTGGCCAGTGCTTAATTTGTAATGAAAGAGGTGCTGGGGCTCAAGAATTTTCTTTTTACTGTCATAACTGACACAGCAAGCCCAGAGGTGCCGGGTCTAGAAACTGCCAAGTCTAGACACTGCACCTGGCCTAATTCAACTCTCTCAGGAATGGTGTAGGGAGCACACCACATCCCAAACACCAAGGTTTGACCTTAGAAATCAGCTCAGTTTTAGGGGCTATGTTAGAGTAAAAGAAAAAAACAGCATCAAAATTATGACAATCCAAATCCTAATTAGATTTTTCCAGTCTTTGTTACAGTACATCAGCTATAAATCATACCAGAGGAAAGTGTATGGAAGGCACCTATTATTACCATCACTTTCTTTCTTGAGTTTAAATTACCAGCATTTCTCTTCAGTAAAATATCTGCAAGCTCACATGAACTCATTCATTTATTTCACTGTTGTAACAAAGTTAGCATCTGTGAGGAAGATCTTCTACATTTGTGAGATTTCTCCTCACAATAATTCTCTCTAATGGTATTTTCAGAGTTGATGCACTTACCATGCCCCTTCCCCTTGTTTAATATTAGGGAAATAAATCATATTATTGATTTAATTGAATGAAATAATGACTATCCATGCCAGTGCTAACATGTGTAAAGCCCTCACTCCAGCAAATGCAATATATGATGAGTTTAACTGCTTTAGCACAAACCTGTTATACTGGTTCTGTGGATGAAGGGAAAGCAGTGGATGTATTGTTTCTTGACTTTAGCAAAGCTTTTGACACAGTCTCCCACAGTATTCTTGTCAGCAAGTTAAGGAAGTATGGGCTGGATGAATGCACTATAAGGTGGGTAGAAAGCTGGCTAGATTGTCGGGCTCAACGGGTAGTGATCAATGGCTCCATGTCTAGTTGGCAGCCGGTATCAAGTGGAGTGCCCCAAGAGTTGTTCCTGGGGCCGGTTTTGTTCAATATCTTCATAAATGATCTGGAGGATGGTGTGGATTGCACTCTCAGCAAATTTGCGGATGATACTAAACTGGGAGGAGTGGTAGATACGCTGGAGGGGAGGGATAGGATACAGAAGGACCTAGACAAATTGGAGGATTGGGCCAAAAGAAATCTGATGAGGTTCAATAAGGATAAGTGCAGGGTCCTGCACTTAGGACGGAAGAACCCAATGCACAGCTACAGACTAGGGACCGAATGGCTAGGCAGCAGTTCTGCGGAAAAGGACCTAGGGGTGACAGTGGACGAGAAGCTGGATATGAGTCAGCAGTGTGCCCTTGTTGCCAAGAAGGCCAATGGCATTTTGGGATGTATAAGTAGGGGCATAGCGAGCAGATCGAGGGACGTGATTGTTCCCCTCTATTCGACATTGGTGAGGCCTCATCTGGAGTACTGTGTCCAGTTTTGGGCCCCACACTACAAGAAGGATGTGGATAAATTGGAGAGAGTCCAGCGAAGGGCAACAAAAATGATTAGGGGTCTGGAACACATGAGTTATGAGGAGAGGCTGAGGGAGCTGGGATTGTTTAGCCTGCAGAAGAGAAGAATGAGGGGGGATTTGATAGCTGCTTTCAACTACCTGAAAGGGGGTTCCAAAGAGGATGGCTCTAGACTGTTCTCAATGGTAGCAGATGACAGAACGAGGAGTAATGGTCTCAAGTTGCAGTGGGGGAGGTTTAGATTGGATATTAGGAAAAACTTTTTCACTAAGAGGGTGGTGAAACACTGGAATGCGTTACCTAGGGAGGTGGTAGAATCTCCTTCCTTAGAGGTTTTTAAGGTCAGGCTTGACAAAGCCCTGGCTGGGATGATTTAACTGGGAATTGGTCCTGCTTCGAGCAGGGGGTTGGACTAGATGACCTTCTGGGGTCCCTTCCAACCCTGATATTCTATGATTCTATGACAAACTCAACTTCATCTTGCTCACTGGGCTGTCAGTTTAATATTTTATTATATTGCACATAGCAGAAAAATACACGCTTGTCTTATCTTCATCTCTTCTATTTTTCGTGTCAACTCAGAATCACAAAATTATTGGATTTCTCTCTATGGATTTGGGAAGAAAAAAATACTACTTGTCTAAAAAGGACAAGCTTAGTAAATCAAGATTGGCCTGATTCTACTTCCATAAAGTCAGTGACATAACTCCCACTAATTTCAAGGTGCTGGATCATGTTCTAGAGCTGTAGAAATCACACCTTTCAGATCTAAGGTCCCAGTTCTGCAAATCACTTTACAAGAGTAATCCTTTTGCAAATGGTTTGACTTCACTATGACTACTGTGAGTAAGGACCACTCATGAGCAAGAGATGCAGGATAGAGACTAATTCAGTCTAATCTAATTCTACACTCAGGCCATGGCTACACTAGAGAGCTCCGCCGCTGTAAATTCTCTAGTGTAGCAGCTCCAAGCCACTGGGTGAGACCTCTCCCGTCAGCTTAATTAATCCCCCTCCACCGAGCGGGTGACAGCTTTGTTGGTGGGAAAGCTCTCCAACCAACATAGCACTGTTCACATCGGCACTTAGGTTGGTGGAACATCTCTCACGCAGGGGATAGCTTATTCACACCCCTGAAAGACAGAATTGGTAGTGTACATATAGCCATTAATTTTCTAGAGTGAAGCGCTGTTAGCTTCTGTGTAAAGAACAGCTTCAATTTTTTGTAATCTGGGTGACATAATTCAGCTGATACCTGGTATTTTCTTCATCAGCAGTATTATAAGGACATAAAGGGCTCTGATGAGTCGACCAAATATGTGACAGACAGTAAGGCTTGAAGGTTTTTCCTTCAGATTCTTTAGCAAAAGTTCAAGTTAAATAGGGAACTGGAAGTGATCATTTACTCAGTCAGAACATTAATGTAGGCTTTTCCTTCATAGTATCCCTTCTGCTCCTGCTTCATTGGCAAACTCACTACAAAATGGTTTAATGCAAAGTACACCAACCCTAGCAGATATGTTCAAAGATCTCATTTACACGTTGAATTGAAATGGTCCAGAAGTTCAACCTTTTATCACTACTGGTGTCACTAATTTATTAAATAGTGCAGTATTTCCCTGCACATACAGTATTACCAGACTGATTACTAAATCTACAATTTCCACACTTTTGGGAAGCACTCTAGTGTAAGCAAAGGATCTCAAAGTGATTTACAAATTATAAAGAGCAGCACGAGGTGGAGATGCACATTCCAACTAGGCTTTGTGGTGGTAGAGTCTTAAGCCAATCACTATGTCATGATTAGTGGAATGGGAGCGAGAGGGCCCAGGTTCCCTGCAGGGGCTACTATTGAGGGAACATCAGGGGAACAGGAAATGAGAGGAGTCAAGCTGGACATGACTGAGCAATATTTAATAAAGTTCCACTTGTTTAGCTTAACGGGCATTCAGCTTCACTCTTTGTTAATGAAACCTGGTGACAGTGTCTGCAGTGTGAGTTCTCTGAAGTGCAGCAGCTGGTAGCATGAGCATGGAATGTGATCTGAAGCCCCCTAAAGCCCTGGATTTTGCAGACAATGGACAGCAATGGACCTGATGGAAGGAGGAGTTCCAGCTGAATACAGACCTGGCCATGCAGAAGGACAACAGCAGCAGGAAAGAGCTCTGAAGCTCTTTACTGCCTCAAGCGTCACAGCAGTCCCAGAAGTGCTGGGACTGATCCCCAAAGGAGAATGAAACTGGGGAGTGACACAGGTTTTTCACTAAGGACCTATCTGTCTACAATGCATACCCTACAAGCTGCCACAAGAAGTATGTGTAGCTACATTCTGCAGCAAAAAGCAGGCTGCACCCATGCTGCAATGTGTAGCTACATGCCAGAGCCTCTCACTGATAGGGATGGCAGCAGGGAAAGGCTTGGCAGCAGGGAACTGCCAGAGCCTTTCCCCACTGCCGGAGCCTTTCCTTTCCCTGCCGCCAGAGCCTTTTCATGTGGGGGAGAAAGACTCCAGCAGTGGGGCACTACACTGATAAAAATAGCAGTGTAGGTCAGGAAGCACTGCTAGGGTGAGTAGAGAGCCTGTAAGGTACGTATCCAGGTACATACCCACCAGGTTCAAGAGTGTCTTTATTCCATTCAGCTAAATAGTGCCTCACTTCTACCTGGGCTGGGGGTGGGTGCAGTGTATGTACTCAACACACCACCAAAAGGTGGCTGATGTGATTAGGCTCTATTATGGCGTCCCCTGAATAGATATGTGGACACAATTGGCAACGGGCTTTGTTGCAAGGATAGGTTCCTGGGTTAGTGTTTTTGTTGTGTGGTGTGTAGTTGCTGGTGAGTATTTGCTTCAGGTTGGGGGGCTGTCTATAAGCAAGGACTGGCCTGTCTCCCAAGATCTGTGAGAGTGATGGGTCGTCCTTCAGGATAGGTTGTAGATCCTTGATGATGCGTTGGAGAGGTTTTAGTTGGGGGCCGAAGGTGATGGCTAGTGGCATTCTGTTATTTGATTTGTTGGGCCTGTCCTGTAGTAGGTAACTTCTGGGTACTCTTCTGGCTCTGTCAGTCTGTTTCTTCACTTTCCCAGGTGGGTATTGTAGTTGTAAGAACGCTTGATAGAGATCTTGTAGGTGTTTGTCTCTGTCTGAGGGGTTGGAGCAAATGTGGTTGTATTGTAGAGCTTGGCTGTAGACAACGGATCGTGTGGTGTGGTCTGGATGAAAGCTGGAGGCATCTAGGTAAGTATAGCGGTCAGTAGGGTTTCAGGTATAGGATGGTGTTTATGTGATCATCGCTTATTAGTACTGTAGTGTCCAGGAAGTGGATCTCTTGTGTGGACTGGTCCAGGCTGAGGTTGATGGTGGGATGGAAATTGTTGAAATCATGGTGGAATTCCTCAAGGGCTTCTTTTCCATGGGTCCAGATGATGAAGATGTCATCAATGTAGCGCAAGTAGAGTAGGGGCATTAGGGGACGAGAGCTGAGGAAACGTTGTTCTAAGTCCACCATAAAAATGTTGGCATACTGTGGGGCCATGCGGGTACCCATATCAGTGCCACTGATTTGAAGGTATACATTGTCCCCAAATGTGAAATAGTTATGGGTGAGAACAAAGTCACAAAGTTCAGCCACCAGGTTTGCCGTGACATTATCAGGGATACTGTTCCAACATGACAAGTTGAACCATTTTAGCAGTGTGTGCAAGAGCAGAGGAAGATTCCAGAAAGATTCAGTCAGACTTGTAAAAGATGGGGAAGACACATAAGACAGCAGTCGTGACTCTCCTTGAGCATATGCAAGAGCATGTCAGGTTCAGGCAGTCAGAATAAGAAAGCAACAAGGAATAATGCCAACCTCTGTGTATGCAACAATGTTAATAGGGAAACAGACATACAAGTCATGGATCTGACCACAGTGCAATGTCAGAATCTACAGTGCAAGACGCAAAAGGGAAAGTCCTAATGACAGTGGAGACCATTTTAAAAGCATATGGGGATGTTTTCAAAAGCGACAAGTGCCTTGAAGGGAAGCTGCGCCTCGAAGTAGGTCCCAGGGTGGAACCTACGTACTTACCACAAAGGAAAATTCCAGTGTCACTACACAATCTGATACACGAGGAGCTTAGAAGTCTGCAGAGCAGGGGTGTTATAGCACCTGTAGAGGCCAGTGCATCCTGGGTAATCAGCCTGGTGGTGGTAAAAAAAACATCAGGCAAATTACATATTTGCATAGACTCAAAGCTACTGAACTGGGCATTGAAAAGATTCCACTATCCAAAATTGATGACTTCTTGCCAATGGAACAGTTTTTAGCACATAAGCCTGGATAAAGAGTCTACCATGCTGACAACCTTTGCAACACCATTTGGTCACTACAATGTGTGCATGTGCTGATGGAAAAAAACACAGCACCAGAGGTGTTCCAAAAATGATTCACACAAGCACTGGAAGGACTGCCGAGGGTGCAACAAGATAATTGCAGATGATATCTTCATTGTAGGTGAAGGTAACAGTGATAGAAAAGCTGAACAAGACCATGACAGAAAGCAACAAGCTTTTTTTACAGCAGTGCAGGGACAAGAACATAAAACTCAACACAGAAAAAATGTAACTCAAACAATATAAGGTAAGAAAAACTGGACATCTGATCACCACAGTGGGACTGAAAGCAGAGCCCAACAAGACCAAGGCAGTCAGAGACATGCCCACTCCAATAAATGTGAAAAGAGCACAGCACACTGAAGGAATGACACATTTTATGCCCAAGTTCTGTCCTCACCCAGCTGCAGGAGCAGAATCCATAAATTGGCTAACAAGGCAGGACATTTGAGTGGGACTGGGCAGGTCCCCAACAGCCAGCATTTCATGTGCTGAAACAAATGATAAATGATGCCCCCCTCTCCTGACATACTACCAGCCAGAAGAACCATTGACACGCCGGTAGTGTGATGCATTGTTGAAAGGATTGCAGGAGCAGCCAGTTCCTTATGCCAGCAGAGCCATGTTAGAGACTGAACGGGGAACATCCAGCTAGAACAGGGGTGGGCAAACTATGGCCCGTGGGCCAGATCTGGCCCGTCGGGGCTTTGGATCTGGCCCATGGACTTGCCACCTCTGTGGCGCTGCGGGCCCCACACCACTCCTGGAAGTGGCCGGCACCATGTCCCTGCAGCCCATGGGGGAGAGTGGGGGCAAAGGGCTCTGTGCACTGCCCTCGCCTGCAGGCACCTCCTCCCGTAGCTCCCATTGGCTGGGAATGGGGAACCGCAGCCAGTGGGAGCTTTGGGGGAGGTACCCGCAGGCAAGGGCAGCACGTGGAGCCCTCTGCCCCCCCTCCAGGGGTCGCAGGGACGTGGTGCCGGCCGCTTCTGGGAGCAGCGTGGCATGGGGCCAGGGCAAGGAGGGAGCCCACCTTAGCCCCGCTGCACGCCACTGCCACCCCAGAGCCGTTTCAGGTAAGCGGCACCAGGCTGGAGCCTGCACCCCGAACCCCTCCTGCACTCCACACCCCAGCCCTCTGCCCTGAGCCCCCTAACCCCCTGTCGTACCACTCATGGACCCCGCACCACAACCCCCTGCCCTGACCCCCCGCCACACCCCAACCCGTCCTGAGCCCCCGCCACACCCTGCTGCACCCCAACCCCCTGCCCTGAGCCCCCTCCCACACCCCCTCCTGCACCCCAACCCCTTGCCCTGCACTCCCTCCTGCACCCCAACCCCCTGCCCCAGCCCTGCATGCAATTTCCCCACCCAGATGTGGACCTCGGGCCAAAAAGCTTACCCACTTCTGAACTAGAAAAAGAGCTTCTGGCGGTAGTATTTGGAGTGGAGCAATTCCATTAGTACATCTGTGGCCACCCAGTAATAGTGCAATCAGGCCACACATCCTTAGATAATATATATGTGGCAAAGCCCCTTTTTAGTGCTCCAGAGAGATTGCAGCACACACAGATGTGACTCCAGATAGAGATCAGATATTTTTCCAGGACAGTTACTGGTGTTAGCTGACACTCTGAGCAGGGCATATTACCCAGCATCAGTGGGTCAGGAGAAGGAGATCTAGACACTGAATCCATTAACATGCTGCATTATCTCCCAGTTTCAATGGCAAAGCTGGGGGAAATCACAGAAGCTATGGGAAAGGGGAAAGGATATCCAACTACAGGCAGTGAAGGAGAGTGATACTAGCAGGGCAACTACAAGACATAAGCGAAGTAGGGGTAGGAGCATACTTATATTTTCAAATTAAGGATGAGCTGAGTATGCAGACAGGAATGCTATTTTAAGGACCGAGAGCGGCTGTTCCCACCTTGTTACATAGGGGTGTCATGCAAAAATTACATGGCTCACACCTGCGTATTGACAGCTGTCATAGATGAACTTGAGGCAGAGGCTCTGGAACAATTTGTATAGTGGGGTTGCTGAGAACCATTGAAACATATAATGGAAACCACTTCAAGCCAGGGGGTGCTGCACCTATGCTTGAGTGTGTGTTTGCTGGCTGGGAGTGAATACTCATCTCCATTCCTTGATAAAAGGGTACAACATCTGTGGCATGTATGATAACCACTAGCATAAAGAGTCTTGTTTCCACATGAGCTGCCCACCTCACCACGGAAAAAGTAGAAGTAGACTTACTTACCTTCATGGAAAAGCAGTAACTGATTACAGATGACTACTAATGTTTTTGGGAGGTCAATACTCCTCCTCATACAAGAAGCCAGTCCGTGAGTGGCAAACTGAAGGCCCACTTTGTGAAAGATATGGCAACCTTGACACTTCATTCTGTGAGAACAGACCCCAGTTGCCTCAGAAGAATTCAAGGAATTTCCACACAAATGGGAGTTTGCCCACCACACTTCCTCCCCAGCCTATCCACAGAGTAATGGTAAAGTGGGATCAGCTGTGAAAACAGTTAAGACCCTGATACACAAGGCTGCTTCTTGTGGTTCAGATCCCTTGTTAGCATTTTTGATACATAGGAATACCTCATCTCGGGGGTTGGTGGGGGGCAAAACAGTCCAGAGCAGGCACCAATGGGGCAAAGGACCAAAACTCCAGGCAGACCTGTTGCAGCCAGAAGGATGGAGATACCGTTGAGAAGAGAGAGGCAACAATCAGAGAAAGCAGGCTCTAGTGCATGACAGGTCAGCCAAGAACCTATTGGCCCTTGAGACACACTGGAGGATCCAGTCATTAGAGACACACCAGAAGGAGCAGACCAAAGGAGTCATAAGCAGAGCACTGGCACCAGAGTCGTACGAGGTGACTATGCAAGTGTGACGAGTGATCTGAAGGAACAGGAGACGCTACCGCACACAATATCCAGAGAGAGCCTAAGGAGATAATCACAGAATGAGAGTGTGAGCCAAAGAGAACCCTAGTGCCAGAGGGTCAGGGGCTCCCTGGTATATACCAGTGGGTCACAACTGGCCTGACCAGCTCACGCACTGTTGTAAATATTTATTTAAAAGGTGTCTTGTAATATATCATTGGAAAACTAGTAAGTCACTAATCATTAATATTCTCATGAGATGTATGTATGGTTAACATGCAAAGAACTACACAGATGTGCCGGAAATAGGTGACTACAATGTGTTTAAACCCAGGCATGGCAGGAAAAGTTGCTATACAGGTTTTTCTTAGACTGAGGGTTGTGAATTCTGACCTTGCGTGCTATGGACAATGGGTATAAATCAGCAATAGACAAAGCAATCAGCTAGCAGTCTGGGGGTGGGAATTAATTTGCATTATAAAATTGCAACAGGAAATATCACATCTGAGCTCATCGGGAGAGGACACTTCGATCAAGATGGCCTCACCCCCCTGCATGAGACAGGAGACTATATCCCCTAGGGGACCTTCCCGGCTCTTGAAATCAGGACAATGAAATTTGCACAAATATATGGAATTGGAAAAGGACTTTGAGTCATAGCCGCCAACTTACGGAATTGCCAGGGGTTCTCGACCTCCCCGCCCCCCCCGCTCTGCCCCAGGCCCAGGCCTCACCCCCACTCCATCCCTTTCTCTAAGCCCCCACCCTGCTCTGCCTCTTCCTGCTCTTGTTCTGCTCCAGGCCTTGCCCCCACTCCGCCCATTCCTCTAAGCCCCGACCCGCCTCTTTCCGATCCCTTCCCCCTGCCTCTTCCTGACCCCACTTCTCTCTCTCCCCCCAATGCCTCCTGCATGCCACAGAACAGCTGATCTGCGGCAGGGGGGGAGGCAGTGGAAGGGAAGGGGAGGAGCCAATGGGCAGGGCTGTTGGTGGGTGGGAGGCGCTGGGGAGAGGGGGAGGTGCTGATCCATGGGGGTATGGGAAGTATGGGCTGGATGAATGCACTATAAGGTGGGTAGAAAGCTGGCTAGATTGTCGGGCTCAACGGGTAGTGATCAATGGCTCCATGTCTAGTTGGCAGCCGGTATCAAGTGGAGTGCCCCAAGGGTCGGTCCTGGGGCCGGTTTTGTTCAATATCTTCATAAATGATCTGGAGGATGGTGTGGATTGCACTCTCAGCAAATTTGCGGATGATACTAAACTGGGAGGAGTGGTAGATACGCTGGAGGGGAGGGATAGGATACAGAAGGACCTAGACAAATTGGAGGATTGGGCCAAAAGAAATCTGATGAGGTTCAATAAGGATAAGTGCAGGGTCCTGCACTTAGGACAGAAGAACCCAATGCACAGCTACAGACTAGGGACCGAATGGCTAGGCAGCAGTTCTGCGGAAAAGGACCTAGGGGTGACAGTGGACGAGAAGCTGGATATGAGTCAGCAGTGTGCCCTTGTTGCCAAGAAGGCCAATGGCATTTTGGGATGTATAAGTAGGGGCATAGCGAGCAGATCGAGGGACGTGATCGTTCCCCTCTATTCGACATTGGTGAGGCCTCATCTGGAGTACTGTGTCCAGTTTTGGGCCCCACACTACAAGAAGGATGTGGATAAATTGGAGAGAGTCCAGCGAAGGGCAACAAAAATGATTAGGGGTCTGGAACACATGAGTTATGAGGAGAGGCTGAGGGAGCTGGGATTGTTTAGCCTGCAGAAGAGAAGAATGAGGGGGGATTTGATAGCTGCTTTCAACTACCTGAAAGGGGGTTCCAAAGAGGATGGCTCTAGACTGTTCTCAATGGTAGCAGATGACAGAACGAGGAGTAATGGTCTCAAGTTGCAGTGGGGGAGGTTTAGATTGGATATTAGGAAAAACTTTTTCACTAAGAGGGTGGTGAAACACTGGAATGCGTTACCTAGGGAGGTGGTAGAATCTCCTTCCTTAGAGGTTTTTAAGGTCAGGCTTGACAAAGCCCTGGCTGGGATGATTTAACTGGGAATTGGTCCTGCTTCGAGCAGGGGGTTGGACTAGATGACCTTCTGGGGTCCCTTCCAACCCTGATATTCTATGATTCTATGATTCCAATGGGTGCAGAGCATGCACTGTTTTTTCCCCATCAGAGTTCCAGTCCTGGAACACCCTCAGAGTCGGCACCTATGCTTTGCGTTATCCTTCACCTGAGGAGACAAAGAAACCAGGCACTGAGGGCTCTGTGTTGGATCCTAGCTAAAGACTGGCCAACCAGGCTGAAAAAATGACTGTGGTGAGAAGACTACTTTGAACAAAAGACTCGAGTTCGTTAAGTTGCATTTTAGTCTGAGAAGCATTATTCACCCTGTTTGTTTGTAACCATTTTGATCCCTATACCCACTTAAATCGAGGTTCTATTGTTCATAAGCTTGTTTCACTTTTACAAAACCATCTCAGTGCCGTATATTAAATGAATGGGTAAAATCTTCAGCTGATCTAGCAGGCTGGTGTGCATTCTGGCTCTTTGGAAGCAGTAAACTTGATAACTTCTCCGAGGGTCCAGTGAGAGGGACTGGACACTGCAGGGGAGACAGGTTCGGTGAGAATGGAAGGGATGTCAGTGTCACCCTGTGGCAGTAACCAAGCAGGTTGGTAGAAAGTGTGAGGCCACTGTGCTGTGAACATGCTACCGCAGCTGTCAGGGCTTTGGGCCAAAGCTGCACAGAACAGAAGCACCCAAGGTTACAGGGCAGGTAGTGACACAATCCCTTGCATGTGTGGGTGAACCCCCAAAGGGTCACACAGAAACAAAGAGAAAAGGAGGACTTGTGGCACCTTAGAGACTAACCAATTTATTTGCGCATAAGCTTTCGTGAGCTACAGCTCACTTCATTGGATGCATCCAATGAAGTGAGCTGTAGCTCACGAAAGCTTATGCTCAAATAAATTGGTTAGTCGCTAAGGTGCCACAAGTCCTCCTTTTCTTTTTGCGAATACAGACTAACACGGCTGCTACTCTGAAACAGAAACAAAGGACCATCTAGAGGCCAACCCCACCGGGAGGGAGGATACTCCACAGACAGCTTGCTCAACTCAGAGAGAGGTGACAGGGAGTCAAAGACACTCACAATGTGGTCACCTGTTGAGGAGACCAAACTATCTCAAAGATTACATGACCAGTTGAATCTATGTTAAAGGCAAGGCTTCAACTCAGCAATGTACTAGCAACCTCTGGCCAAAGGAACTCAGCTGTGGGATCTGGGCATCAATTATTTACTTTTAGGGTTTATATTAAAATGTTTGTAAAATAGGGGAGGAGGATGGAAATGGAGTCAGACGGCCATGTTCCCTGGAGGAGCTGTTATTGTGAGAATAGCCGAGGAACAAGGTGGAGTTAGGCTAGAAGCACCCCAGGCACATGGACAGAGCTGGGCCCAGGGTTCAATAAAGTTCCATTTGTTCAACTTCACTAGCAACGAGCTCCACTCTTTGCTGATGTAATAATCACAGAGGAGGAAATACCTCTTGGCCGTTTGGTAGCTATGCGCTGTTTTATTGTGGAAGAGAGCTGAAGTTCTGTAGTTGCTGCATTTTCCAGTATTCTGCAATACCGCCCTGTAACTGCATTGCTGGGATAGTGCCCCCTGGTGGTCTGTCAGGACACAATTCACATGACCACAGGTCTCCATTGCTAGTCTCCATTTCTGTAGGGTGCAGCGTAGTGGTGCTTTGGACCTGTAGCCAAAATACCCATCAGGCCTACCCCTTTTGGAGCATTAAGGTTCAAAGGTAGTAAGGAACAAAACCAACAGAACTCAAAACAGGGTCACAGATAGTCTGAGCTCCTGTCAATTCTGCCTCCAGACCTTGTTGCCTTTCTAGCAGAGTTGAGGGGCAACCAGGCTTTTCTCCCTTCAAGCAAGGCAAAGCTCTGTCCTCCTTCCTGGTCAGCCCCAAACTGGGCTAGCTCTCCTCCTTTTTAGTTCTCCTCACTGCACCTGACACTGGCTGCAGGTGTAGCAGGGTGGGGCCAATGGGGTCCACAGGCTTTCCGTGACCTTTTCATTGCTAGCGGAGAGCCTGTTAGCCTCCTTTACCCCATCATCAAAGCCGTACCTAGGATGAGGCGAGAGGGGCAGCCATCCAGGGCACAGAGCCAGTGGGGGCACAAAAATGGGGCAGGGTAGGATCAGGCCCAGTGGCGTTAGCCCCTTCCTGCAGGATTGGGCCTAGCAGCCTTGGCCAAAGTCAATGGGTGTAGTTTGAAGTACGGAGGCACTGAATCCCCAAACAGAGGCCTGGGCTGGGAGCGGAGGGTGCATGGATCTGTTTCTCCGGTCAACTGTACCTCTGCAGCTGGATGCCGCCTCCTGGGTCCTAGTGCTGCTTGTCTTCCCCTTCTACACATGTTGGGCACCCTACATAGCTAGTATCCTGTTTTCTGTATTAGGGTGAGTGCCCATGATGGGGGGGAATGGTGGTGAAGGGGGAAGAGGCAGTGGGGTAGGAAGAGGGATGGGATAGGGCAAGGGGAGGGGCATGTGGCAGTGGGGAGAGGTAGGGGTAGGTGACAATGGGGAAGAGGGATGGGATGGGGAAGAGAAGGGGATGGGGAATGGTGAGGAAGCGGAAGCCCCATATGCAGCATCCCTTCAGCAGCTGGGGCTACCCCTTTAAGCCAGCCCATCCCTCCCCAGCATTGGCAGCCCACCTCCAGTGGGTACCTCTGTCGCACGTACCTTCTGCAAATACCACCTCCAATACCCTCCAAATATTCCGCCTGGTACATAGACATCCACTCCAGTAACCCCCTATGTGCCCTCTCCAGTTTCTCCTCCCCCTCCCTTTGGCAGTGTCCTCTATTTGGGAACTTGAAATATGGTATCCCTAGAGGTCGCTCCATTCTCGCAGCCTTGGTTTCTGGAGCTGGCGGGAGCAAGTTCCCACTGCCAGCAGCCCTCCTGCACCCAGTTCTTGGGCTGGGCACCAGGCTCTCATGGCAGAGCTCAGGCTGTGTGACCCCAAGCCCGGAAGCCATGGGGCAGGGCAGCCAAGGGGAGCAAGGGGTGGTTCTGCTCTGCACTCAGGGAGTGTGGGGAGAGTGACCCGGCTGCAATGGCAGGTCTCTGGGCAGTGAGCAGAGTGTGACCAGGCTGCTGAGAGGCAGGTGGCCAAGGGGGATGAGTACTGCAGGGAGCATATCATAGTAACCAAGCTCCATGGGCAGAGCCTGGCTCTAGGAGGTGTCACCAGCCAGTGCCAGGCTCCTTCAGGACAGAGGCAAAAGCATGTCGGCGCAGCCTTGGGAGCATCTGGCCGTGCAGAGGCAGACGGCTTGGGGAACAGGGCAGGGGGGGCTGCTGGGAAGCCAACCAGCACCCCGGCTCCCACAGCACACAGAGCCAGGGGCCTGATGGCTCCCACCAGCTTCTGATCTGCCGGCTCCTTGCAGGAGGCGATGGTTTTCAAACTGTGGGGCACGTCCCCCTAGGGAGGCACTCCCCACAGTTTGAAAACCTCTGTGCTAAATGGGAGGCAGAAAACTGCAGCGGAGTGTGGGGGGAGGCCATATGACCCTGCATGCTCCCCCAGTGTTGCTTCTAGGGGGCACAAATAGGATTGCTCATCCCGGATGCTAAAATGCCTAATTACTGCTCTACCCATCGTTGCCAATGTAGGGTCTCTCTGCCCCATCACACCCTCATTTGTATAGCAGCTGGGATAGTTACAATTTGAGACAAGTAACAAAATCTCTTAAATCAACATTGTAAGTTGTTGAATAGCTCTGCACGGGTGGGGGGGGGTTGGAATCCTAGTAACAGTTTGCACACGCTGCTTTGTATACGGTATTACTTTGCGCCAAAACTTCACTCGTGGCTTTTGGGTTTCATGTGGAGAAAATGTGAGCACTGCCGGTTTAGAAGATGCTCATCTACACATATTTGTTGAAGTGCTGTGATAGCAGCTGCTGCAGGCTGCAGTTGTGCTGCTCTGCCCACAAAGTTATTGCTGAAGACTTCTTGCAATCTTTTGTCTGCTTTGAAATTTCCATCCTTGGAAATTATGATTTTCCAATGAATGAAAAATACATTTTTTTGCTTTTAATTTTGATTTACTGGATTTAGTCAACTTGTCTCTTCTTATTTCCACAGTTTAATCAAATTAAGTTTTCAAAATTCCCTTTCTCTGCTGCACTGACACTTAAATGTCTTTACTTTGACACGTCAACTGCTCTAATTCAGTTACATTTCCTTATATTGTTCTCTTCCTTCTTTCTCTCTTGTTATTCTGTTTCTCCTCATCCTGTAAATTTCTCTCTGTAGCTTGTTCTCTTCTAACCCCCTAGCCCAAACGCTAAAAAGACTGAAACCTAAGATCTCATTGCCCATCAGTGCCCATTCACCACAAGTAAAATTAATTCAAATTAATTTGAATAATGAGAGTGATCACCTCAAGGTTCCACCAGAATGCATAAGGTATCTTTTCTATCTCTGTAACTGACAGCTCCCAGGCCAAGTTAGGACTTTCTTCTCTGCCTAGCCAGAGAAATAGGACTTCCTTCTCCTTGACCCTATTCTGATCAGGGTCTTTTCTGGGGATCTGTGGCTCCCTACTTATACCCAGCCTTTAAAAGCGATGAAGAAAAATGACCAGTGAGCTAATACAATTTTAATTTACTCCTGTATCTGATGGAGAAACTGGCGACAGATAGGTCAGGAATAAAGAGAATGTCAAAACCAGACCATATCTCAGGGGGCAATGTTAAGTTTAGGTGGGCGGTGTACTTCCAGGAGCGTGATAATGACTGATAGGGATTACATAGATCTTTTCTCTTTTCATTTCCAAGGGAAAGGACTAATTTTTACTGTGTCCCTCAATATCTAGAGCAATAGAAGCTTGATCTTGATTGGAGGCTTGTGGTTCTACCATAACACAAATAATACATAGTTGCTAATAAAAACTGTTAACATGGAGTTAAGGTGGAGAGAACGTATCTGTAATTTATGAGTATAAACCTGAGAGGTATGTTGCAATTATCCCTCAAACAAGCATTAAAAACTTGGTAAATTCAGACTTAAGATAAAAATTAAAATAAATCCATAAAATATTAAAATATTATTTTATGGAAATCCACAGTTCAGTTAAGGCTGAACTCTACCCTGTAGTGATGCCGTGCAATAAGCATACAATTATGATTAGTGCATAATAGTGTTTGTACCTAGCTTAGGTGATACTGAATTTTAAAGATGTTTGATTTTTTTTCATTTGTATTCCCTCCTGGGTCACTATAGGGTTCTATTCCCTGCTCTGTCATTGATCTCTGTGTGACCTTTTCCTCTGTGCAGCTGTTTTTCCTCCCACATTTTGTCAGACATCTTTATTTAGCTTGTAAGCTCTTCAGTGCAGAGACTCTCTCTTTTACTAAATGTTTGCACCGTGTCTAGCACAATGAGGCCCACATGTCCTTGGAGCCTCTAGCTCAGGGGTCGGCAACCTAGGGCACACGTGCCAAAGACGGCACTCAAGCCAATTTTTAATGGCACGCTGCTGCCTGCCGGGGTCCCAGCCGCCAGCCCCACTCAGCCTGCTGCCGAACCCAGGCTGGGACCCCAGCAGGCAGCAGCGTGACATTAAAAATCCTGCCCGCCCCGGCCCACTCTTCTCTGCCTCCCCCGCCCCACCCCCGCGGGGGCAGGGTGAAGAAGCTTGGTCCTGCTGGAGGCTGCTGCAGAACAAGCAAGGTCCCCCCTCCCCGCCTCTCCCCACAGCCTGCTGGGTTCCTGCCCCTCCTCCACTCCCTCCCTGCTGCTGATCAGCTGATGGCCCTTGCAAGGGAGGGGGAGAAGTGGAGCCGGAGCGCGCTCGCTGCTCTGGGGAGGAGGCAGAGAAGAGGTGGGGATGGGGCCTTGGGGAAGAGGAGTGGAATCAGGGCATATCCCCTCCAGCCCCCTGCAATGAGCTGCTCAGGGCAGGGGGCTGGGAGCACCCCCACGACCCCAGCCCACACCCCCAGCCCTCTGCCCTGACCCCTGCACCCCCTCACATGCCCCCAGCCCCCTGCCCTGACTCTTGCATCCCCTACATTCCCAACCCCACCCTGAGCACCAAACAGGAGCTCCTGCGCCCCACCCCCACATTCCCACCTGCACCCCTTGCACCAAATAGGAGCTGCCCAGGTAAGCACTCCACCCCAAACCTCCTGCCCCAACCCTGAGCCCCCTCCCTCATTCTAGCTCCTGGCCCGACCCTACACCCCAACCCCCAGCCTGCTCCTTCACCCCCAGCCCTCTGCTCAGTGCACTCCCACCCTCAGCTCAGTGCAGAGAGAGAGGAAGAGAATGGGCTAGAACCAGGGAGAAGGTAGGTATCTACTTTATGTGGGCATGGCTGGGATCCCAGACTGGCAGCGGGCTGAGCAGGGCCCGCAGCGGGAACCCTGGCTGGCAGGAGCTGGCAGACGGAACCCCAGACCGGCAGCGGGCTGAGTGGCAGCAGGCTGAGCCGCTCAGCCCACTGACGGTCTGGGGTCCCGGCTGCCAGCCCCACTCAGCCCGCTGCCAGTCTGGGGTTCTGGCTACCGGCCCCTTGCCAGCCGGGGTTCCAGCTACTTGCCACGCTCAGCCTGCTGCCGGCCTAGGTGAACGGAACCCCAGGCTGGCAGCGGGCTGAGCGGGCTGGTGGCATAAGATCAGCATTTTAATTTAATTTTAAATGAAGCTTCTTAAACATTTTGAAAACCTTGTTTACATATGACAATAGTTTAGTTATATAATATGTAGACATAGAGAGAGACCTTCTAAAAACGTTAAAATGCATTACTGGCACGCAAAACCTTTATTTAAAGTGAGTAAATGAAGACTTGGCACAACACTTCTGAAAGGTTGCCGACCCCTGCTCTAGCTTTTCTGTAATAATTAAACATAATTAATTAGAGAAGAACAGTGGGCAGAATAGAGTGAATGCAGAATCAAAGCAACTGCATATAAAGTCGTACACCTAGACAGAGGAAATAAACAACATGCCTACAAAGGGGGACAATTATATGAAAAGCAGGGAGTCTGACACAGGTACAATGCCTGACTTTCTTTTCTTTTTAAAAGAAAAAGTCCTGCTGTCCCCTCTGTGGGTGTGGAGGGCTCTGCATGCAGTAGAACCAGTGTGATTCCGATGAAGTGAGCTGTAGCTCACGAAAGCTTATGCTCAAATAAATTGGTTAGTCTCTAAGGTGCCACAAGTACTCCTTTTTTTTTCTGTTATGTAGGAGCCGCAGGCTTTGTCAAGTCCCCAGGGGAGTCCACACACCCTGTGTTCTACAGAGCCTAGCTGAGCAGCGGGATTTAAGCACAGAGTATGGCTTGGCTGATAGGGTTGATGTATCCACAGCATTGCCTCCTACCGAGCAAGCTGCATAGACACAGCAGGGTCTATGATACTGTCAAACTGCAGTTGCAGCCACGGAGGGGTTCCACTGAGAGTTGAATTAATTCTAGGACAGTTTAAATTACTGGCTGATTTTTTCCCCCTCTCAGTTTTGTGACCTGCGGGATGCTTCTGCTGCTGGATGGCCACCCTCAGTATATGCTAACTAATTATTAGGGCACCTACAGATGGGGACAAGCTTGTTTTGTTTTGTTCAATTCAAAACATCACTGGTCCGACACCAGACAGTGTTTTATAGGAAATACCCCCAAGATCATTCCTAGCCTTTTCGCAGTATTTTCAAAACGTTCTGGGAACAGTTAGAAGAGGTTGTGCTCAGAAGCCTTAGCAAACAGATTACCTGTGCAGAGTACGCTAAAGATCCAGAATAGAACTGGTTGGAAATTTTCCAACAAAAAAGTTTTGTTGGCTAATAATGATTCATTGAACCTGAAATGTTTCACGGAGCATGTGGGGTTTAATTAACTTTTGAATCACAGGCATGGTTTCTAGTGGGTTGCCAGGGATACCAGGCCTTTCAGGGTCCATGGCTCCACCATGCAGATATCCCCAGGACCAGAGACCCCAAGCTCCCAGGCTCCTTGTCACAGAGCTGGGAGCCTGGAAGCCCTGTGAGTTCTGGCTGTGATTGGGAATCAGCTCCCAGCTCTACAGCCAGGACCCTGAAACCCCTGAGAACCCCAGCTGCAGCCAGACCTTGCAAGGCATTCAGGGAAGCCAAGAACCTAGAAACCCTTTGGTGCCTCAGGGCTTCCAAGCTCCTTGCACGGAGCTTGAAGCCCTGGAATCTACTGGGGCTTGGCTCTAGGCTCAGTGTCAGGGGGGCCTGGAAGCCCTGAGAACCCACAGGGTTTTCAGGCTCCCAGCTCCACAGCAGGAGGGGGAAGGTCTCAGAGCTTCTAGGTTCCCTGCTGTGGAGGCTGGAACTTGGAAGTCTTGGGATAGGTTTCCAAGGTCTGCAGCTCTGGGGCAATCCTCCAGTGCAGACTGACCCAGGCTGGCTTCAGAGTAGCAGCCATGTTAGTCTGTATCCGCAAAAAAGAAAAGAAGTACCTGTGGCACCTTAGAGACTAACTAATTTATTTGAGCATAAGCTTTCGTGAGCTACAGCTCACTTCATCGGATGCATGCAGTGGAAAATACAGTGGGGAGATTTATATACACAGAGAACGTGAAACAATGGTTGTTACCATACACACTGTAACAAGAGTGATCAGGTAAGGTGAGCTATTACCAGCAGGAGAGGGAAAAAAAAACCAAAAAAAAAAAAAACCCAGGCTGGGGACTCCTGAGCTTCCAGCGTCCTGGACCAGCTGGCTCTCCAAGCTGCTCAACTCCTTCAGCCTGCTGAGCCAGCTGTCCTGCAAGGTGGGCAGGCAAGGGAACTTGCAGGTCTAGGAGTGCTGAAGGCCCAAGATCCCCCGGGACAGCCAGCATGGCAGGGCTGCCCCATAGCCACAGACCCTAGGAGTCCAGGCAGCTGCATGATTCTTGTCAGTTTTACTTCTGCCTATCATTGGTCTTCAGCAGCAGTAAAACTGGCAAGAATCATGTCATCACTCCACAGCTGCCAGGGATCTGGGAAGCATTTTTTGTTTTAGAAACACCATAAACAATAGGGTTTTTTTGATTTTCTAGTTCCTGGGAAATTTCAAAATGTTGAAATTTCTCATGAACTGGAAATTCCAAGTTTAGGCCAGCTCTAGTCTAGATGAGCCAAGTGGCCTTTTCTTGTCTTACTACCTATGATACCCTGCTACTATTCTACTAAATCAGCATTAGCCCATTAATTAGTTACATGTATTAAAGTATTTGTATTTCCTTTGCAATTCTATTGCTGATTGTAAAATGATGTTAGTTAATGAACTTGAATTCAAACAATCAATTATTTTCTGTGTGTAATAGCACCATTATGTCTCCCAATGGTGCATCAAATTAATGTATTTACATGGTTATTGGATTTTCTTCATTATTTTCCTACTTCATATTAGATTCCTGATTATTATCATTATTGTTATTGTCTTCATTATTATATGTATCATTATTAATATCAGGCAATCAACTTCTCTCTCTACTCTGCTACATTGTTTGTATTGCTAAGTGGTTCCTAATTGTCTGATAATTGCCCCCATAATAGTTCACTATTCTGTTTTAGGATTTTCTGTGTCTGAAGACCTTGGACTTCTTAAGAAGCCTTACTCTGTGTCAATGATATATGTGACTGATGTCAAATGATTGTCTTTGTTCTAGATCAGATTCACTCAATCTTTCCATATAAGATTATCTTTTTCATCCTTCCACTTCTCTATGCAGATTCTCTATTTATTCACAGTATGAGAATATCTATGATGAGACTCTGAAAGTTCATAGTTTCTTCACAAAAGTGGAGTCTGGACTTGCCCTGAGCATTTTGCTGCTCTAGACAAACTTCAGCATATGATCCCCATCCATTGATCTCTCATCCCATATTCCTACTGTTTATTGTATTGTTTAACTTAACAGGGTTGTCATTAACCTATTAAACAATGAAAGTGTTTAATTGAACTGAATTGTTCTCTCTTTTCCTCAGTCCCACTCCTTCCCCTCCTTTTGTGTTGCATTCTCTCTTCCTTTTCCCCATCCCATCAATTTCAAGGTAGTTCTTCCCTCCTCAGTATTTCTCTCCACCCACACCCCACATAGTCTCATCATTCACTCTGCAACCCTCTCCCCATTCCATCTAAACATAGTTGGTAAGTCTAATTGTAGACCTCCCACCATTGCTAGTGTCCCTAGAGATCTACCATCATTCAAAATGCAACATTTTCACATATATTCAGGGAACAATCCAACTTTGTAATGATCAAAAAAAATAAAACTAGGGCTAACCGTTACATTTACATTACATTAATCTTATGACGTTTTAATCTTTCTCAGCACATTTAATGGAAGCACTGTATATCATGTGGCCTTGTTTGTTGGTTCTCAATCCTCACTCGAACTACACTCGAAAATTAGATTTAAGAAATATCCAGGTACCTGAGTGAAGTAATTAAGCTGACCTAAGTGCCCGTGTAGACAGTGCTAGGTCACTGGAAGAATTCTTTCACTAATCAGGGAGGTGGATAAACTACAGCGATAGGAGAACCCCTTCTGTCAGCATAGTTAGTGTCTATGCTGACGTGCCACAGCAGTGCAGCTGCAGCTGTACTGATGGAGGGTTTTAGACAAGCCTTGAGTAAGCATGCTAAAGAAATAGTTTGATAATAGGTCTTAGGGCAGAATAAAGAAAGGTGTAGGGAGTCCATGGGTTTTTCCTTTAATAAAAATTGTTTTCTTGAACCTATTACTTGGGAAAGTTCCTATTTAATAGTTGCTTTTCAATATAATTGTTAGAGGGCTTTCCCTCCACCCTCCCACTTCCCTGGTTCTTGTCACGCAGGCAGCAAGCAGCAAAAGACCAGAAGTCTGAAGTTCAGACAATACGATGTTTATTGGGGTTAATTTCCAGCAATCATGATTCTAATTTTTCTGCCTACTTCCCGTTTGATCCCAGTTTATATAGTAATATTCTCAGCTATGCCTTAACCAATCATTTTACTGAAACCAATCCTAACATATTGTAACATAATTCTCTAACCAAGTATATCCCACTACCCTAATTAACTTACACCTAGCAAAATTAATTATACAGCTAGGGTGACCAGGCAGCAAATGTGAAAAATCAGGACAGGGGGTGGGGGTAACAGGAGCCTATATAAGAAAAAGACTCAAAAATCAGGACTGTCCCTATAAAATCGGGCCATCTGGTCACCCTATACACAGCAGACAGAAACAATTAGATGCGGTTGCATCCGATGGAGTGAGCTGTAGCTCATGAAAGCTCATGCTCAAACAAATTGGTTAGTCTCTAAGGTGCCACAAGTACTCCTTTTCTTTTTGCGAAGACAGACTAACACGGCTGTTACTCTGAAACCTTAGATGCGACAGTATCTGCTGTGCCTTCATGTTTTGGACTTTTGATATACTTCATCATCATCCTCTCTTATGATGATTTGTAAGAAGTCCTGTACATATATTTGTCATAGAAACCTTTAACTTCTGCAAACAACACTTTTTTGCTGAAAATCTAAGAATTATAGGTTTGCAGTGAATTGTTACAGCTACAGAGAACAACAGCAATAAAGAACTGTAACTAAGATTGCAAAGAAGTTTCATTAATAACCTCCTGTTTTCACAGGTTGTTAAATTTCTGAAACATTCACCTTTGGGCTGAAATTTTCCATGGTCAAATGTTTGTTTGTTTGTTTATATTTAATTTTGAGCAGAATTCCATCAATCTTGCAAGATTGTCATGAAATTTAATCAGACCAGGTACAAAATCTGCTCTCCTGCCCTTGATCATCAATAATCACAGTAATGAAATAATATGACTAATGATATTTTACTTGACTATCTGAAATAACTCATCCTAGGCAAGTAGAATTTTACAAGGCCACTTCTGAGTTCTCCGATGGCATTAAAGACATCGAGGGCCAGACTGCTTCCTTCTGGGAGAAAATCTGCAATTAAGGCAGAGGAATTCTACTCCATTCTCTCCACATGGAGATCACTCCACAATTGTTCTATTTTTGAGGAGGAAAAAATTTGCCCTTCTCCCAAGAAACGGTTCAGGGGTGAAGGTCCACTGATTCACTGGGATCTGGGAGATCAGTGGGAGGTCTTCTGCAGCTTTGCATTTAATTATAAAAAAAGATAGTGGAGTCTGCAAAAAGACCATTGTATCTAATTTTGGAATCTTCATTATGATATTATTGCTACTATTTATTATCCAGACAAAGAAAATGTAGTACAAAATGATAATGTTTACAGTAGGCCACAGCTGTTTGTATCCATTAAATCCTTGCCATTTAAATCAAGTAATTGAATCATATGAAAAAAGTAATATTAATAGAGTCACTGGCCCTTCTCTTGGTGTTGGGATCACCAAACCTGTAAGCAAGGATGGAAGGGAAACATAAAAACAAGCTCACCTCTCAGACATGTTCCCTTCTGCTTTTTTTATAGGGCCTAATCCAGGCCTATATTTCCTTTGGTCATAGTGACCTAACGACAAACAATAAAGATTCTCCTGCTGGTTTAGTGGCGAAACAGCCCCATTCTACTCAGGGAAGGGGGGGCAAGGGGAAGAGAGAGACCTTCTTCTTTTCCCAAGCACCACCCCGTCTTCTCATTTTGAGTGGAAATTGCCCAGCGAAGAGCATGTCTCAGCCAAGGATGGGGTTCAAACACTCCATCTCAGTATTGTTCTTCTATCAAAAACATGTAGCAAAAGCTTTCTTTTCTGTGTTCTTGCTTTAAGTCAAGTAAAAGAAGGCAAGCTAGTAGAGGACTGACAAGAAGATTATAACTTTGATCTGCCAAACAGTTTCACCACTACACCCCCATTATTAATTGTTGTTATTTCTGCTACATTATGGCTCTATCTTCAAAAGTGTTATTCCACAAAAAGAGGGGAGGGCTGAGAGGAATAAGATTTATAGAAACATTTTTCTGTTTTGAAGATATTGTACACACAAAAGCTAGTTTCCAAACATGGACATCTGGGGTATATAACCTAAAAATAGCTAAAGCCTGAGAAAAAGGGAAACATTATTTTCATAGAAATTAGATTATTCTCATCGAATAAAATGTTCACAGTTTGAAATAAGTCCTGACATAATGTGGTACAATGGTGAAAACAGGGTAGTAGCATTCTTTACTGCACCGCTTACCCTATTTCAGTAGACAATGCCTTCTTAGCAGAGCTAATTACATACTGAATGAGTCAAGTAGAAACACTGTAGATGCTGCAGAATTTTCAAATAAAGTTATTTTATAAATTAAACCTAATTTTTTTTCCAAATTACTACATTTCTCTATGAAGGTCTGCAAGCATGGATCACGTAATGTCAGTGAAGTAAATGGACTGATGCACTCTTAATTAAAAAAAAAATCAATCAGGAGAAAGTATTTGTAGAGGAGAGAACTGGATTAGTTTTTAAAAGGATTGCTTTAAGTGTAAGGCCCTGATTCTGCAATCAGTTCTGGCTGGGGTTTTCAAAAAAGCCTGAGAGAGTTAGGGGCCTGCTCCTGTTCCCATTGAAATCATTGGCAAAAATCATATCAGCTTCAATGGTGCAGGATCAAGCAATCGGGTAAAAGTTTCAAAGGTGCCTAAGGACCAGATATTTAAAAGGTATTTAGGCACTTAAAGAAGCAGATAGATGTTTCTGAAAATCCCACTAGATGCCTAGTCTTCTGTCAACCTAACATTGTCTACACTGAGGGGTTAGATTGGCATATGGGGTACGGAATTTTCACACAGCAAGAGACGTAGCTATGCCAATGAAAGTTCTCAGTATAAAGCAGTCTACAAGCTTTTGAGCTTACATAGAACTCCTCTTTTTCTTTGGATCAAAGACTCACTTGGTGGCAGTTAACATTTTTCAGTGTATCAGCCCCAAACATACCCTGCTGAAGTTAACTACCTAGTCAAACACTTCTTAGCTGTTCTTTGCCTACATTTCCCATGATTCATTTTCACATCATTTTACAAACCTTAATTTTCAATATCGACTAGAGAGTTTCAGAAAACAGACTGACTTTTAGAAATTGTCAAAGACAGTTTGAGTTGCATAAAATCTGTTGATTGCTCTAAACCCCATAATCACGATAAAAATATTTTAAAACCATGACACACTGGCCTATTGTATGTCTTCAGGAAAGCATCAGCTATCTAGTTTGTCAGCTATTTTGGGTGGGGTACCTGTCTTCCTATGGGTCTGTAAAGCTGTTGGTGCTATATAAATAATTCTTAAATCGTGCACTTTAGAACACAACTGAGGGCAGGAAGTGAAGACTATTCTGTCCAGTTGAAATTGGAGGAAAATTTAGTTCCTGTAGACAGAAGGCAATTACACAAGTTAAAATCTGGGCCATTAAATTGGGGCAAATTCTCTCTATTCTTGCAAATAATGTCATGAGAATGTTACAGTCAAATTTCAAAGTCACCTCATCCTGTTCTCCGTTTACATATGAACAACTTCGCACGTGCCTTGAAGATGTTAGTAGAGTTTGCTTGTGCAAATCCTGTCAATTGTACACATGTAAAACAAAATAAACAGAAATATAATGTACAAGAGACTGCACATATTATGAAAACTTGATCTCAAATTACAAATAGACAAGACCTCCGTTTTACATCTTGTTCCAAAAAGGCACCTGAATCAGCATAGTTCCCAGAGTTTTCCCTACCCGACTTTCATCCAGATATCAACCTGGTCCTGACCTTGTTTACCCTATGAGATTTAATGAAATGACAGCTTGAGTTGGTATGGCTACATATGAAATGGCTGCCTAAAGTATGCCTACACAACCATAGTACTGTACTGAGTCACACATCTTCCTTGATTCATCTTAGCAGGATGCTTCACTTTTATGCAATTGTGCAATTTCATGAACCTTCTTCTATCTGTTTAAAAAGATCCCTTGTTGAGATGTTCATCTCTATGCTGCCTGAATAAGTAAAACTTCTTATAAGGGAGGCAAGTTTCTTGGTTAATTACAAATAAGCCTCATTTACATTGAAACAGTCCAGACAATGGTCTTTGTGCTTGTTCCTGCATAAATTATACAGAAATGGAACTTTTCTTGGTGGAATGAGTCTCTATTGAATAACTACTGATTTTGGAGGGTGGTAATTAATGTTTTTCCCCCACTGAATATTAAGTGGCATACTTTATTAGGATAAACAAACTTATTGCCTGTCCCCAGATCCACGCTATGTAGAGTAAAATGATGTGGACTTCAGGAAGTTGCATTATATTTTCATATTTGGAAGCTATCAATTTTTAATTGCTAAACCCAGATTTGTAGAGGAAGCAAAAAATTTGTAGAGGATATGTGAAAATGCAAAAACTCTTAACCTTCTAACTAGTAAAATATACCTTAGTTATAACACAGATTTTACTTTTTATAAAACTTTCACTTTTGATTAAATCTAGCCCAGGGAATAATGGCACCTTTTCTAGTCCAAAGCACAATAAGAACATATTAAAATATCTGTTGATCTAGGTTCTTATAGCATCTATCGCCAAACTGTTGAGCATCTTCTTCGAATACATTTGAAGCAATGTCAGCTCAACCAACAAGGAGAGTCCAATATCACAGTCGTAGCTGAAATACTAAAGCAATAGGAAAGAAGATATCCTGTCATCCAAGATTTTCTTTAAGGCCCAGTGATGAGGTGTTTACCCCATATTTGCCCAGAAAGGGTTAATGCAGAGTGAGCAGGGGGCTTATTAATCCAATTGGCCACAGCTGAGGGGAATCAGGTGGCCAGGTAATCCCCTGACTGAGTGAGGGAGGCTAGCTAAGAAGGAACAAGTTGGGATGGGACTAAAAAGACAGGAAATTGGAAGCAGAAGGGTCAACTTGGAAACCTCCCTGGGAGAAGGGAGGTATATTTGGGCTAGCAAACCCTAAGAGGGAAGGGTGGAAGTCAGGAAGATAGGAAAGGTAGTAAGGTCTAAGAGGGAACAGATCTTGATTGCTGGTTAGAGGATCCCTGAGATGGAACCCAGAGTAGAGGGCTGGCCTGGGTTCCCCTGCCAGCCACTGAGGGAGTGGCACTACAAGGCAGGGAACAGGAAAACTGACTGAGCCTGTTTATGGTAAGAGATTTTCCAACCCCAGAAGCAGAAACCATTCGGTGATCTGGCTGGAGGGCTAAGTCATGAAGAGGCAGCAGCAGCTTGTGGAGTGAGAAAGATGCTGCAGATCAGCAGAGAGTGATGGCATGCAACCCCGGGAAGGGGTGTTGACCTGGCAAGCTAATCTCCGAAGCAACTAGGAGAAGGTGCCATTCTAGCAGTGAGTGGAGCACCCCATCACAGGCTGTGGTTCTCAGCCTTCCTTTGACTGGGGGTTAACTTTGAACTGCTTATTAATTTTAAGTCTTATTGTTCTAATTTTTAAAATCTCCTTTCTTATGCATTTGTGGGGGAGATGAAACTGTCTTGTTGAACAGAGCCATTTGAGTCAGGGTTTGATGGTGGATAGCACAATTCTAAGTTCCTTTTATATTGACTTCAGATAATAAAGTCTCTCCTATTTTACTAAGAGCTTAGGCTGTACTGAGGAAAGAATGTTCTTTCAGGTCTTCCTCTTTCCCCTCCCCCCACCACTTAATCTAATGATTTTGGTGGCAACAATGGTACACTCAGCATAGGTAGATGTCTAAGATGTATATAACAGTCTGAACATTGTTTGAAAATTGAGAACCAACAGTTAACTTTAAACCAATACATAGCCTATTTGTTCTCTGTTATCGTGGAGCTTCTACAGATCAAATGAATAAACTCATCACAGGAGATATAACTTCCATTGCGTGGGCCAAATTACTGCCAGCAGCATATATAGTTTGTGCAGAGGTCTGAGCAAAATGGAGGCATAATGGTATAAATAGGCATCAAATGCCTTCTTTCCATTAAGTACCACCCCACAGCACCCCTCTGCAGCACATTTCAAGAAAAGTCTGTCAAGAAGACTGCCTGGATTTGGGGAGAGGCAGAATAGGGATGTCCAATCTGCCCAATGCTCTGTTTTTGGAGGGATTATTGTGGAGCTCAGGCCAGAATTTGGCTCAATGTATCTATAACATCTCAATAAACTTAGCCTCCGGGAATGATAAACATAGTATATTATTACAATGTGCCTAAAAATGAAAGGAAAACTCCAAGTGCTAATTATAATATATCAGTATAACATTGACTGCTACTGCTTTAACAATTACATTCAGCTACACTCTTATGTGGCACGTTTATTCTTCCTTTAGAACGGTCATACTGGAGGAAAAGGCTTTGAATTCTGAAGCCATATGATGTCCTCAATTAGCTATGGAAATCCCATACTGGAATGGGGAACTTGATTTAGGACTGAGTTTGTCTGATGCTCCTGAGATACTGTTGCTGTCACTTCTAACTCCTGCAAAAAGCTTGTTGAATCTACCATATGCCAAGTTTTGAAGTATGCAGATAAAACAGAAGCACAGTGAAATGCTGTGAAGAGAAAAGTGCTGTTGAAAATAAGCCATTCAATGAAATACAGTTTCTTCTTTATCTCTTTATCAGCACTTACAAAAGATCCAGTAGCTGATAATTCTATATAGCTATGCAATACATAACTCTCGTGGTCACCTTAAGAGCTTGAAAATTGCTTTAAATAATTAAATAAACTACCTCAAATCCTGAGCTACCACTATTTATTTAAAGCCAAACTGTCAAGTTTCTAAGGAGACCACTGCAACAGGCCATCCGTTTTCAGTAAGAGTGTATTTCATTCTTATATGATATCTGGCTAAAAGAAGTAGTATTCTGCTTTACTGATCACTCTAATAAAGTGATTCTATTTTGAGTACACTGTGATAATCAAAATAGCAGCCTGAGAGATACAAAAATTATCTTTAAATGTCATAAAGATAATAAAACCACAATGTCAATTGATTATGTTCAGCACTGAAGAGTTTATACGGAAACACACTGGAAAAAATTGTGCAGCAATTATATATCTCGATCCTGCAGTCCTGATTCAGGCAAAAGACCCATTGAAGTCAATAGTTTTATCTGGTTTAGGACTGCAGGATTGGCAGCACATAAGTTAAAGGTAGCATAAAAATACACACAGAAGGATAATGTCCAATATTAATATATTCCTCTATTTAAAAATGAAGTATTTTGTTAAATGGAATACTAGTTCACTCTGAGATTCTGGGTTTAATTGAACTGAACACAATTGTGCTGTGAAATAAGCTTTAAAATTACATTTGCTTTAAACTAAAGAAGTATTTACAGTTCGGAACCTAAAAAGAAAAGGAGGACTTGTGGCACCTTAGAGACTAATACATTTATTTGAGCATAAGCTTTTGTGAGTACAGCTCACTTCATCGGATTCACGCAGTTAGGTACCTGGATCACTGCAAATGGAAAGGTTATTTGCAAAAAATGTATTAAAGCACAAGGGACTGCAGCAGAAAGCAAGGTAGCCATATTTATTTATAATGGGTAAAACAGGCAATTTTTAAGGAGATGTCTGGATAGAAATGATAGGTAAATTTAAAGAATGGGAAATAACTGTTAGTTATTTCATTTATTCTAAAAGTTATCTGTTGACTAGCCTGACCACATGGTTGTAAAATGCAGATCAGAAGTACATTCACAAAGAGCAGAGCCTATTTTTAAAAACTGTCAAATACTTTTATTGAAATGCTACTTATTTCTAGCAATCTCACGCATTCACTTGACTGCAAATCAGGAACTCCAAATGCAAGATTACCCTTATTGTTGCACTGACTCCATTTCCTTGTCAAATGAATGTTACTCCTGTTCTGAACAACCTGAAAGGCCCTGATCATGAAGAAATGTAGGTACATGCATAATTTACTCATGTGAGCAGTCCCACTGAAGTCCTCTCTCTTGTACTTCTTCTTACTTTAGCAATTGCGTGTACTATTGAATATATTCAAGGTTATCTAACAGCAAAGTGAAGCCAATGGGACTATGCATGAGTGAAGTTAGGCACATGTCGAAGGATTTACAGGACTAAGGCAAAGTGTGCATGGGTGTTTTTAATAATAGATTAAGCAGTAGGTCAAAGTGCACTATGGAGTTTTATTGCACAGTGGCAGGATCCAGATGGCCAGTTACTGTGTGGCACACTAGAGTGCTGTAGACTTACACCAGCTTGCTCTAGATTAATGCTACACATAGACATGTCCTAAAGTCCTCTGTGGATAAGGATTTCTCCCCTAATGTCTGACTGGGGAATGTGGCAATACTTTCAGCAAACACAAGGCAAACCATCCGCAGATATTGGGTTTCATACATGATCTACTGCTCACCCACAAGAGCATTCAGGTTCCTAAAATATGGCTTAGTTCATAGAATATCAGGGTTGGAAGAGACCTCAGGAGGTCATCTAGTCCAACCCCCTGCTCAAAGCAGGACCAATCCCCAATTTTTGCCCCAGATCCCAAATGGCCCCCTCAAGGATTGGCTTGAATCTTTCTGCACTGGGATAAAGGAGTAGGGTCACAGTTTTCTAGTAGAGATGTGATTTCAGTATGACAAGTTGTCTTCATTCATTTTCTTTGCTTGGATTGAGTTATTTAACTTTTTAAAACACTAAGCCAAATCTTGCAGTTGTCATGGGGACAAAATACCCACTGAAGTCAATAGAAGTTTTCCTTTCATAAGGCCAAGTAAGGACTGCAGGAATGGACTAACTAAACTGAGTTTATTTTGAAGTTCTTCATTTTATACCAGTAAGTCAGGGTTGTTGGGTTTTGTTTTTTTGTAGCTGTACATTTTCTTATGGTACCCACTGTACTGCATTTTAAAACCTTTAGCACTTGGCATGTTCAAAGTTTAGAACACCCACTGGAGTAATCATGTTAAGAATGATTGGATTCTGATTCTGCTCCGACTTACACCAATATAGCTCCATTGAGTTTAGTAGAGTTCCATTTATTGCAATAGAGAGATTTTAAGGGGTGGGAGAATAGATCCAAGTGAAAATATAATGTTCAAATAAAAAATAAGGCAATTTGGATACACTGTTTCAAATGTCACTTTCTAATGCATTTAAACCTAAACATTATTTGTCACTACTGCAGCAATTACTGATTCATCTGACAAAAATGGAGATTTCACTGCATCCTTTGTTATGTAATGCTGTACACGTTGCCTCCTTAGCTTGTCAAACTTCTACACCTATTACAGAATTCATTTTCTTCAAAAAATACAAGAAAATGCACAATTATAATGACTTCTCCATTTGAATCAGCATGTTGCAGGTAGTTATCACATTGCATTGCCTGTCAGGGAAGCTGCACTCCTATTGATGCTGCTTTCCAGTTACTATGTAGAATGCGCATTGTGTACACTGAAACCAACGGTTTTTGAACTCCTTTCTCAAATAGACAGCCCTAGATGCAAATATACAAGCTGGGACTACAGGTGCTTTTTGTAAATGTCTATTTTTAAAATTCTAGTGATGATAAACCCAAAACAAATAAGCGAAAACACAAGAGGGGATACATTTATCTTAATCCTTGGGCCTAGTTTCTGAAGTTAATAAGCATAAACGACAAGTAGAAATGCAACATACATTTTTCATTCTAAATCCTCTTTTGAGAAATACAGAAGAACAGCACCTATACTTTTATTTATTGTATTGATTGGTACAGAATCTATTTCCAGGGCAGCTAGGTGACGTAGAAAATTGAAGTAAACCTACTTTAGTTTTTACTCCTACAGGCAGGGAAGAAAAAGAGAATTTATTTTGTAATTGTTACCTCATAATAATGAGGGTCAGATAAGTATTTAGAAATGTTCACAGTGTTAGGACTTGTATTTTGGCATCTTCAGTCGATCCATTTTTTTCTAAATAGAAAATGTTCGGAATGTTTATTTTTTGTTTTGTTACTTCATACCACTCTCGATCTTGAGGTTTGACTGGATTTGGTTGGTGGGATGGAGATTACACCCAACAATTTCTTTATCCAGTTTATTTGGATGTGTACCAGGGCTCTACAGGTGGATGCTCTTTGGCTGACAAACCACTCTATCAATAGCCTGTATTGAGAAAGTGGCCCCTAAACATCCTCTTTCCCAGCTTCAAGCACGTAGGTCACCCTGGTTTATAGATGACTTGCAACAGATGGAGTGAGAAGGAAGTCAGCTAGAGTCTCTGTTTGAATCAGCAGCAGAATTCTTAGGCAAAGTCTGCCCAAACACTTTAGAAAGATTTCCTGATGCCTTTCCCCATGACTGTGAAGGAGAGGAAGAAAGGTTTTCAGAGTTTCCAACAGCAACCCAGTTCTGCATGACAGAGAGGCTGGTTAATCTAGGATGTTTCCACTCAGTTACAGAATTGAGTTTTTCTCTCTGGAATTTTCATGTTTACAGGTAAAATTGTTCTGATCTGGACTCAGCTGTCTCCTTCTGGGGTGGGAGAGAAATGTCTTGAGCGGACAAATGCTAATTCTTCTTTGCCGGGGTTTCAGCCAGGGTCACTCACTGATGAGTTTGGGGAACTACAGGCTGCCACCTGTGAGTTGGACCTATGGTCTCCTTGACTGGTGAAAGGCAGAGGAGAATCACTGGTCATGCTGTCGATAGAGACAATGAACTTCACTGTGCCATTTGTTCTTAAGGAAACATTATGAAGCTTCTACTGTTATGTTTGAGTATCTTGCCAACTATCAATATCTTCTCATTTATTCCAAATTTCCTTTTTTGAGAAGATCTGCACAGAATACAGAAACAGTGCTAGTTGCATTAGACAATAATCTCTTTTGGGGGATGGCAGAGTATCAAATGCCCATGCTATTTCTTTAGGTCTGTCAGCTGCCTTTTGATACCATTGATCAAGAGGGACTGTTGAAACATCAGTGGTCCATTACACAGGTAGATGGAGTTCCTTTGAGTGACTCTGATTTTTGTAAAGAAATTTACAAATTTAGTTAACCATCTGTTCAGAAGGTTCTCTTATGTGGTGTACAACAGGCTTCTAATTTGTCATTCCTCCTGTTCAACATGTGTGGTGCCACTAGAAGGGATGGTGAAGAGATACAAGCTTTAGTATGTTGATGAAATCTAGCAATGTGTCTCCATGGCGTCTGACCCATCTGGTACAGTTGAGCAATTTACCCAGTGCTGGCTGAATTTGCATCTTGGAGCAAAGCTGACTGATGAGGCTTAACTCAGCATATTCTGAGATAATATTGATAGGCTGGGATGAAGCAACTGAAAGGAATAGTAGTGATTTACTGAATGAGATTGCACCTGTTGCTAGCTATTCATGTTTATGCTTTATGCTTTGTGGGATTTATTCCATCCTTTGCTTTTCTTGGATGTTCAGGTAGCAGCAATAGCCAATACTGTAATTTGTCTACATTACTGGCAAGGTCTACCCTGGGCTTATGCGGTAGCAATGATGGGAGTGCTAGTGCAGACAAGGCTTCAGGTTGCCTCTAGTGTTTTAAAAACCATATCGTCTAAACTTGCTGAGAGCAGGTCTACATTAACGCCGTGGTAAAAAAAACCCAACTGCTTCAAACAACATTTTATCTACACAAGGGCTCCTGTCATTGGTGGAACTGCACTGGTGTTAACAATGTGCCTTGTTCGTATACCATAACAGACATACTACTTTAAAGGGACCCTACCACTTTGCCAATAGTTTGTTTTCCATGCTCTGTAATAGCAACAGCAGTCAATTTCTGAGGTAATGCTTTTTTAATACAGTTCTGCTCTGGGGATTCTTGTGCTGTGTACGTGTATTTGCAGGCAAAAGCCCATGACAGATTTCAATGTTCTCATAAACTAAGATCACATTCACTCTCTAGGCACCTTGCTCTCACCCTGTCTCATTAGTAGATCCAGAATACCATGCTGCTGTATCCCAGACAACAGTTTAAAAGAAGAAAGCCCTATGGAAAACTGTGAAACTTCTCAGATTGCAAATAATAGATAGGGAAGGAAATTGTCCCAATGGCTGGCTTCGATGGTCATAAATTTGCACAGCATTCCTTTGAATTGCAAAAGGTGACATGTAACATAGTTAACCCAAGCTGCTTATCTCTACTTCTTCTTCTACCTTCCCTGTTTATTGACATGTTAAACATGTACCTATACCACTTTTAAAAATCATGTTGCAGTAACCATTTCCCCCTTATTAAAACAGGATTGGAGAGATGAGACCATCTATAACAGATTTTTTAAAAATACAAAACGGTAACTTTTATCTCTGAATCAATAGTTCAAGTGTATCCTCATGCTATTAAAATCAAATGCACTTAGTAGTTTTAGGTCAATTCAGCCCTAACGGGTGGCTGTCTCCTTCATCACACACCTGTCACTCATACAATGAAAACAAACCTTGTCAGTTTATACTCAAGGAGCCCAAGAGTCGGCTTTCATGGAGAAATAATTGCCTTTTGCTTGACACTTGTTGTTACTTTTGCGTCAAAACTGAAGTGACTGATGTGACAGGGCAATGTGGTGACTAACCATGTGCCTTCAGGCTCACTAGAAAAAGGGATAACATATAAAACTAGGAGATATATTTAGCTTATTCTCTTAAAAATTGTTTTACTCCACCATGCTATACAGAAGCCCTTACTGAGTGACCATGTAAACCACGTGGATCCAGCCAAGGAATTCTTGGCATAAGTTGGATGGAAGCTGCAACGGTTTTCCTTTGCCATCCAGCATCTCCTGGGACACTTGGATGCTGGGCCAGCCCCTGGCATAACTTACAGCATCTGAAAGCTACTCAAAGGCTTGGCAGCTGCCTCTAGCCTTTAGGAGACTTTGTAGCTGTTGGATATCACCAGGGTGGAAGGATGCCCTGACCATGTCATCTTAGCCTATCTTGAGAAGTTTGTGGTGCAGTAGCAGGGGGAATCCTCCAGGGACTGGGCAAACCGGCTTTACTCTGTTCAGCCAGAGGAGCAGAGAATGAGACCAGTTATCTTATTTACATTACCCCTTTCCCTCCTCCTTCTAACCCTGCCCTACTCTTATTACTTATATAACCCCTGCTGGAGCAACCTCTGATTCCCACGTGTGGAGAAGTCCACTTGCTCCTTCCTTCTATGTTGCTCAGTATTCCACCTTTGAACTAATAGCTGTTGGGTTCTTTGCTCCTTGGGTTGATGGCAGGTCTCAGTCAGGGCCGGATTTCCAATTAGGCACAGTAAGCATGTGCCTAGGGGTGCCTAAAAGTTTAAAAGTGGGTTAAAAATGGTTAATGTAAGCTTATCTTAAAAATTATAAACAACCCAGTTCTAATATTACATGGGAAACCGTGGCAACGCTACATCAGGATTTTGTATTGTGTGTGGTATGGCCTCTGCTTGTTTGTGATTGACTAACATTGTCACTGTCTTTAGACGCTCGTGTGTATGCGCTACACTTAGTTACCAGCCTGCATCTGTGCTTGCAGCTCTGTTCATGGGCACATGCAAATGCTATTGTTACCTTTACCATAGTATATTGGGGGCGGCACGGCATGGGGGGGACTGAAGATGCTGTGCCTAGAGGCGGGTAAGATGTAAATCCAGCTACAGTCTCAGCCATCGGTTTACTGGTTGTTGGAGCTAAATTAGATTCTCAGTGAGCAGTGCCTCCACCCAGTGGCTGGATGAATAATTTAATATACAGCCCCTCCAGTCTCTATCACATTGAAAATTAGAAGAAATCAAGGGCCAGCCAATTTAAAAAGAACACTTAATTAGAGGAAGGATAGAATTAAACTAAGAAAGAGGTAAATGAAAAGGCAGGGAAATTAAAGAGAAGAGGTAAATGAACAAAAAAGTGACCTCCTCCTCCCCCCAAAGTCCCATCTAATAACCAAATATAAACAAACCCACCCAGGAAGTGGGCGCAACCCCAGAATGTGTCCAAAGGTCCAGGGCACTGTTCCCTTTAAGTTGTGCACGTGTGCGCACGCACACAGATCCTAAATCCCACGCACACAGCGAAACACCGTGCACACAATTTGCACAGAAGCACAACAATTTGCACAGAACAATTTTTTTGTGCATACGGCCTGTCAAAAATTAGAGGGAACATTGGTCCCAGGTAATCAGTGCACCTGTAGATACTGAACAAACTTAAGTTTGAACAATCAATTAATCAAATACACATTACAAGCCTGTCACTTGTGTGCATTGTGGTACCAACACCTTCCTTCAGGTGAGCCTTCATCTGGTTGTCCACCCATGGACCAGGACTTTCCTTACCTTGGAGCCCTTTCCTAACTAGCTTTGTGAAGTACCCCAGTACTCAGTATAATGACCCAGAACAAGGCAGATCTCTCCCTGGATGGAGCAAGTCCCAGGTGACTCAAACCCTGGCATTCCCTTGACTCCAGCGAGAAACTGCTGAATTGGAATTCATTTGCAAATTGGATACTATTAATTTAGGCTTAAATAGAGACTTGGAGTGGCTAAGTCATTATGCAAGGTAGCCTGTTTCCTCTTGTTTTTTCCTACCCCCCCCCCCCCAGATGTTCTGGTTTAACTTGGATTTAAACTTGAAGAGTGGTCAGTTTGGATGAGCTATTACCAGCAGGAGAGTGAGTTTGTGTGTGTATGGGGGTGGGGGGGATGTGAGAAAACCTGGATTTGTGCAGGAAATAGCCCAACTTGATTGTCATGCACATTGTGTAAAGAGTTGTCACTTTGGATGGGCTATCACCAGCAGGAGAGTGAATTTGTGTGGGGGGGTGGAGGGTGAGAAAACCTGGATTTGTGCTGGAAATGGCCCACCTGATGATCACTTTAGATAAGCTATTACCAGCAGGACAGTGGGGTGGGAGGAGGTATTGGTTCATATTCTCTGTGTATATATAAAGTCTGCTGCAGTTTCCACGATATGCATCTGATGAAGTGAGCTGTAGCTCACGAAAGCTTATGCTGTAATAAATTGGTTAGTCTCTAAGGTGCCACAAGTACTCCTTTTCTTTTTGCGAATACAGACTAACACGGCTGTTACTCTGAAACCTGTAATGTATATAGTTTACCATGCAACAGTGAGATGCTTAGGTTTGAAGGAGAAGAGCTACAAAAATTAGAGTGGTTGGTTAATCATCCTCATTGCCCTGTCACATCAGCTACCTTAATTCCAACACAAAATAGTCTCCAATCTTCAGTGAAACTCAATTGTGGTGGTATACTCTTACTTTTTATAATGGAAATTAAATAATTGTGTACCATGGAATTTTACTGTAAGGGAACTAATTAATTATGGGATATAATTCTGGAATATAGCCTAGGAGATCACATGGGGGGATAAATTGAGGGTAGAAACTGGAAGAAAGAGTGCTTCCTCGTCTATAAAGTCATAAATGAAAGTGGGGTCAGATTCACTGATTTATTATGCTTCTAGCTATTTAATTAATCAAGATGCATATGTGTATATGAGGCTATTGAGAGGGTTAGTGAATTGACATTGGTTGGCAGTTTTCAGATGACACAGCTTTATATCTCCATCTCTACTGATGTTATGAAAGAAATCAATTGCTTTACTTGCTGTCTGGGGCAGTTTGAAGGCCTGGATAAAGGCAAGCTGGCTGATACTCCATCTAGATCAAACTGAGAGTGATGTTGGACAAAACAAATGAAAAAGAAGGCACGAATAACTTTTGTCCCTTTAAGCATGTGTGCCTGCCTTTTGCTGACATAGTGCATAGTTTGGGGGTCTGGTCCCAGCAGCTTCACAAGGTCCAGTAGCACCTACCGCTAGATCAACTTTTATTCCATCTACATATGGCCAGGTGGTTTTGATTTTGTTTTTGAGCTAAATCTTTTGTCAACCTTGCCTTTCTCACCTTGAAATTAAGCTACTACAATGTTCTTTACATGGGGCTACTTCTTAAATGCACCCAGAAACTGTAGCTGGTGCAGAATTTGGTGTCTTGCTTGTTTAAATGGTGTTTCTTTCTGTAAGTATATTAATCCTGTGCTTCTGCTCTCTACATGAGCTGCCTATTGGTTTCCAAGATTTTAAGGTGTTCGTTTTAACCTATAAAGCCTCTATAGGTTATTTAAGTCCTATATAAAGCTTACTTTTCCTATCTAAGAAATCTCTCTTCCCATGACATGCTACCATGCTTGTAGTTAGTGGAGGCATCTGACCTGATCCACGTCACTATGAGAGAAGGGAGGCACTGACACAGGATTCTTCATTAGCACCCCTAGACTTTAGCATTTCCCTCTGCTGGCTTATAATAACCCAAGTTTATTAGCTTTCAGGGCATGCTGGAAGACCCATCTTTTCTCCCTCGCTCCACCTGTAAGAAGATGGGTAGTGATGGGAAGGGCTAGGTAGTAAAGGGGTGGGACTCCAGTGTGGATTCTGTTTTGAATTTTGTTGTAACTATGTTGCCAGGCTTCTTGATCTTGGAGTAATTGATGGGTCTGGCTGTTTTGGTGTATTTTTAAAAGATTGTCCAAGGTGCTGGTTGGATGGACTCTTTTATTGAGAAGTGGTTGAAACCTGAATGAACAGTAGAAAACAAACAACATGATCCTAGATTTACTATTTTAGACTTCTGCTTGTGTCCCAGTCACTGTCTGATTTATCTATATTTCACTTATATATTTTCTGCTACATTTCAAAGTGTTTTGAGATAATGGGAATGAAATGAACAATGTAAATCAATTGGTTCATTGAAATATTTGCCAAATGTTAACATGACAATGGCTAAACAGGTATCAAGTTGAGATTACTGCCCCTGTTTGGCTAAGAATTGCCCACCCCTGTTTTTGTTACTCTGTCTTTTCCACCCATCACACTGGACCACTTGTTTGCCTCATCCACCTGGTAGGTCTTGTCTTTTGCACTGTAAGCAGTTTGGGGCATGGACTGTCATTTTCTATGTTTGTGCAATGGGGCCCCACCCTTGTTGGTTTCTAAGTGCTACCACAATATACATATTAAATAATTGGGGTGCTATTGAAAGATCCTTCAGCAGAAGCTTTCAAAAAATGAGACTGTCACAGGAGTTCAACATATTAACAGCTCAAGAGACACATGGCTACCTGTTCACAGACAATAGCCCCTTCATTCTCTAAGACCATGTCTGCACTGTAGGTGCTATCACTATAGGTATTGTACCATAGCTATGCTGCTGTAACCTCATAGTGTAGATGCAGACTAAATTTTTTTCCATTGCTGTAGGAATTCCATCTCTGAGTGACAGTAGCTAGGCTGGCAGAAGCATTCCTCTGTCAACCTAGCTGTGTCTACACCAGGGATTAGGTCAGCACTGCTACGGCACTCAGGGGTATAGATTTTTCACACCCCATGTGTGTTGTAACTGTCAATCTAAGTTTTAAATGTAGACCAGACCTAAATATTCCATTTACTTCTATGCCCATTAGGCAATCATTGTATACATTAGAATTTCAAAAGGAGGGAAACCATACATATAGAGCATCTGTATTAGGTAAATAAGAACATCAGAATGGCCATATCAGGTCAAACCAATGGTCCATCTAGCCCTGTATCCTATCTTCTGCTGACAGTTGCCATTGCCAGATGCTTCAGAGGGCAGTTAACAAGTGATCCATCCCTGGGTACCCAGAGGATGGGGTTGCATTCCTGACCAACTTGACAAATAGCCATTCATGGACCTATCCTCCATGAACTCATCAAAAAGCTTTTTTGAACCCATTTATACTTTTGGCCTTCACTGAGGCTTCCTAATATTCTATTAGCCTTTTTAATTGCTGCTGCACATTGAGTGGATATTTTCAGAGAACTATCCACAATGACTCCAAGATCTTTTTCTTGAGTGGTAAGTTTATTTAGACCCCGTCATTTTGTATGGACAGCTTGGATTGTTTTCCAATGTGCATTACTTTGCAATTATAAACAATGAATTTCCTCTGACAATTTGTTGCCCAGTCACTCAGTTATCTGAGGTCCCTTTGTAACCCTTTGCAGTCAGCTTTGCAGCATCATCTACAAAGTTCACCACCTTACTAGTTACCCCTTTTTCAAGATCATTTATAAATATGTTCAACAGTACTGGTTCCAATACAGATTTTGTAGGACCCCACTATTTCTCTTTCCACTGTGAAAACTGACCATTTATTCCTATCCTTTGTTTCCTATCTTAACCAGTTACTGACCCATGAGGACCTTCTCTCATCCCATGATGGCTTAGTTTGCACAAGAGCCTTGTCAAAGGCTCTCTGAAAGTTCAAGTACACAATATCTGCTGCATCATACTTATCCATGTTTGTTTGACCCCCCTCAAAGAATTCTAATTGGTGGGGCACAGTTTCCCTTTACAAAAGCCATGTTGGTTCTTCCCCAACATATTGTGTTCATCTGTGTCTGATTCTGTTATTTATATATTTTCAACCAATTTGCCTAGTACTGAAGTTAGGCTTACTGGCCTGTAATTGTCAGGATCATCTCTGATCAAATTAGCGTTACATTAGCTATCTTCCAGTCATCTTGTACAGCGGCTGATTTAACCAATAGGTTACGTCCCACAGTATTTCTGCAATTTCATATTTTTGTTCCTTCATGAGAATTAGCTTCCTCATTTGTTTTGTAGTTCCCCTTATTGAAGTTATTTATGCTGGGTTTCTTTGGTATTTTCCCCCCTACAAGGATGTTAAATTTAATTAGATTATGGTTGCTATTACCAAGCAGTTCAGCTATATTCAGCTCTTGGACCAGATCCTGTGTGTCACTTAGGATTAAATCAAGAATTGCTTCTCCCCTTGTGAGTTCCAGGGCTAGCTGGGTTCCAGAATCAGTTAATAGTCTCTAGAAATTTTATAACCACTTACTGTCCTGAGGTGACATGTACCCAGTCAATATGGGAATAGTTAAAATCCCCCATTATGAAAACATAAAATCAATAATAGCCTCTAATCTCCCTAAGCATTTCATAGTCACCACCACCATCCTGGACAGGTGGTCAATAGTTTGTTCCTACTGCTAAACTTACTGTCCTACAGATTATCCTACTGCTATATTTTTATTAATTTAGGTAGTTGCAGATGATCCATAGGAGGTTCAATTTTTCAAAAGAAATCCCTTCTGAAAATTGGTGTGGGTTTTTCTGTAGTGTTTATCTTCTAAGGATCAAACTGCATAGGGATCTGGCACAAGTTAGGGCTATCTCCCTTAGATGTGGTGGGAAGATGTATGGGGAACATGAAGAAAGCAGTGAAATTAGTAGATATAGTATTTGGAAACACTGATTAAGTCAGAGCTGGTCTTCAAGGATTTTATGAAGAAGATGATTTTCCATGATAACAGCGTACTTACTTTTTTCTCTCTCAATTTGAATAACTATCTTAAAAAAATCAGGAAATATGCCTAAAATTCATAGAATAAATTCAGCCAATCTGAAAGCATTGATTGTGCAGGTGAAATGAGGAAAACTTCTATCTTGACTCAAGTCACTTCTCACATACCAATGCCATTCTGTTTACTTCAAAGAGGTTGGACTGTTCTCACTGAGAGAAGACTTCTGGCCTCATGTCTTCTTATAGACAAACATTAACAAACATGTGACTCCTGTTCCTAAGATGTCCATAGCTGAATCATAAGCACAATACTTGGCATGACTACAGCATCTTTATCTGTAGGATCTTAAAATGCTTTGTAAACATTCTGAAATAGGATGCTATTAATCTACATATATGTGTGAATTATGGGCATGTGTTTGTTTATATAGCCACATATACAGCTATATGTCCTTGTGATGAAGTGTGCACCCCACAACAGCTCTGATAGAGTTAATGAGGGCTTGAGAAACTGATTAGGTTACCTGGCATCACCTGTGAGAGGGAGGCCCCGGCTAAGAGTGAAGCCCACCTGGGAAGAGCTAGACAGTACTATAATGCCAGGAGGCTGAAAGCAGAAGGGGACTGTAGAGGAAGGAGGCTGCTATCACTCCCTGGGGTGAGGGAGGGGATCAGGGACAAGGAGGAAGTCCAGAGGGAGAATATGTCCTGAGATCCTGTCCTGGAGTAAGGAGTCTAGCAAGAGGCTAGAAGAGGGTGAAGTAGCCATAGGGAGTACAGCAGGTTCCTGTGATAAGCCCAGAAACAGGTAAGAGAAGAGTGACTGGGTAGGAAGGAGCCCAGGAAAACAGTAACAGGGAAGGGGACTGAGCAGACCCGGATTGCTGGTTATAGGGTCCCTGGGCCAGAACCTGGTGTAGTGATAGGGCCAAGGTTCCTCTGCCAGCCACTGGTAATAGTGGCACAGAGCCTTGAGCTGGGGCTGAATACTGTCTGGAGAAGGCATTTGCACAGTGGCCCTGTTTGACTTTTTAACCCTGGAAGGATAAATGGGGACTTGGTCAGAGGCCCAAGTTACCAAAAGAGACTATCACAGAGAGCAGAAGAGGATACATAATGTCAGGAAAGCTACTTTCCCAGATCTAAACACAAGGAGGCACCCTAGCGGTGAGTGGGTACTCTGTTACAGTCCTGTATATATGCATGTCATATGCAATACATATAGCTAGATTTTGCCTGAAAGAGATGGTTTGGGAGCCTAAGAAGTGAGTTTGAAATACCTTGAACTCCCTAGATTTTTGCTCCTCAAACTCTAGCTCTGGTCTCCAGCTCAGCACTAGAAATGAAAACAAATATGCAGTATTGCTTTCCAGTTATTATGCAGTAGCAGTTGTCTTTATAGAAGACTGGGTGCAAATGGCTTCTTTATTTCTGATAAGCTCAATTTTCTGCCAGTCATTTTGCCCGCTCCCACCCCCACTCCAAAGCACTAATGGGTGGAGGCAGCTAGGACAGGGAAATGGGTTGACATGTCAGGCTGGGGTATACTGGACTACAGTGCTGGACTGAAGCACTGATGAGAGCGGGAGAGCAGAAAGCAGTGGAGAGCCAACACATGGCTGAATGGCAAGCTGCCAGAAGAAGTGCTGAGATGCCATGCTGCCACAGAGTGTCTCCATTTGAATGCTGTCCAAATACCAGCAGGGTCAGCTCAGCACTTTTTCCTTCAGAGGTTTATAAACTGAGCTCCTTGCGGACTACTTTGTGTGGGTGTTTCAGATGAGTCCTTAAAACTCAAGGTCCTGTCTGTTCTGGAGCAACATTACAAATCCCATTCATCTTTTCTCAAGACCAGGGGTCTGCCACAGCATCGCTAGCCAAGATTTTCCTAACATCCATGACTGTACAGTGTGCTCTGATCCGGTTGTTTGTCCTCCAAAGTTGGCTGCATTTCAGTAGCACAGGCAACTACTTCATCCATTTATGTATTTATGTTTAAAGTGTTTTGTGATCCATCCAGATGAGGATGAGATGTTAAATAAATACAGTATGTGAAATGATAGTATTGTATCTGTAAATATGAAACGTTACATTGAATAAGATTTACTCACGAAATAACTTCAGTGACAGCCTAATAATGACGGTAAATGATACAGTTTATATTAAGTGATACAGATTACCTCATTATACCTTCAAGCAGCACTGCAGACTGGTGCTGGATCATATGCAATGTTATATTTAAAAAGCATGCATGATTTTGAAATGACATTTTTTAAAATTCATTTCATCTGAACTTTGGATATTAAAGTTTACAGCACTGACAAAAGAAATTAAAAATACATAATTCTGCATAAACTGAAAAACAAACACACAAGTCACCACCACACCATGAACAAAATAGTTAATATGTAGCGGGGCAACTCCACTCAGCAGGCGAATGTATTTCACCAAAGGAAAGCCCACTAACCTGGATTTGGGGGAGGAAACTGAAGCTGGGTGTTTGAGTACCTACGGTAATTAAGCACTCAGATTCCATTGAAATTCAGTGAGGGCTGGGTGCCTATCTGCCTAGGATCCTTTGAAAATCTCATCTTGTAAGAATAAGAAGTAAATCTCTCTCCTAGCTGAGTTATTTGGCATATCTGGTACATAACTGTAAAGCTGAAGTTTTAATAAAACCATTTGCTGGTCACCACCTTTAAATTCTGATTTGCATACCCATTTATGCTAAGTGGGAACTCTCCTGACCCCTACAGAAATGATTAAAGATGTTAATTTTAGACATGCAATGAATTACACATAGATAGACTTATACTAAAATCCTTCCCCCAGTAAGTAACAAAGCGTAAATGCTATTCAACAGCATAGGACTAGATCCTCTGCTTACACCAGTTCAGGTTGTAGTCCGTATTGTTTATCACCAAATCTTGCTGTACAAGAGTATTGATGCACAATTAAATGCAAAATATTACATTAATATAATGTTACGCTTGAGATTTAACATTCACAGGCAGCAGAACATTCAAAGTTTTTTTTCCTAACCACCAAGACTCTTAAAATATTTTAATATATGCTGTCCTGAGTAGGGAAACTTCTTGAATCAGGGCTGTGTATGATAACTTTTCTGTTTTTAGCCCCAGTCCTGCAAACCGATCAGGATCATTCAACTCATACCCACACTAAATCCCATTAAAGTAAACAGGGCTCCAAATGGGTATAGGAGTCCAACTGTTTGGATCGGATTCAGTTCTTAATATATATGAATTTAGGCCAAATTATGACTAAGAAATTCCCGACTGTATTGTATATAAACTGTTATCCATAAACACGAATGCAGTGCATTTATTGTAACAAGATTCATCTTCAAATTACTTCATTGGACTATGGAATCATTTAAATCAAATGTAGGTGCAGCATCATAACATTGATTTCAATATTTGGATCTCTAAACACATGTTTCTGTGTTCCTATATATGGAAAACAGCACTCTGGGCCCGAGTCTGATGTCCATACTCCTTAGGAGTTTTGCCTGAGAAAGGCTTTGCAGAAGTGAGGCAAAAATGCAATGACTCTTAAATTGGCTCATGATGGCTGGTGTAAACACACTGAACCATTTGTGCTTAAACTGGTTCTATCTAACCTGTTAAATTACAAATGATTCAGTTCTCTAGTGTAGGTACTGCTTGGGTCTCTGCCCCAAAGCCTCAGCACTTTGCAGCTATCCCAAGCTCAGCAGGGATTTCCCCCTAGAGCTTTGTACATCCCTGTGGATCATTGAGTTTAGAAGGCTAAACCCTTCTGATTCCATAAGTGGGAGTACAAACCATGCCCTCTTTGATAGGATGACACCACTGGAACGCCACAAGCTGTAACTCACTCTTATTTTTTCCAGTTTTTTACTCGTGGAAAGGATGATTTGGTCCTGAATTTGTTCTTACAATAAAAATGTCTTCTCAGCCGTAAGTCTAGCTTCATGATACAATTTATTTTACAGTGCATTTTAAACAGGAGTGGCAAAATCATGGTAGCTGGTTTAATCTTAAGGCTAGGGGAAATACATTAATTCAACTTCTAGAAGAAGAAATCAGCCAGGAACCAGAATGACCAATTGTACTAAAAAATAATTAAAAGGGAAGAAATCCCAAGGATATATGTACCTTTCTAAATGATAGCACAGTGTTATTAGTACAAAGGTCCAAAATATAACTATTTGAAATGATCAAGTAGGCATAAGGAAATTGGAAGAGAAAAGGACCTCAGATGTTTTAGAAACTGGAAAACACAATACACTTTTGTATTGGTAAAAATGTAATTATGTCAAAAAGAAGTTCTGCCTCTTAATACTGAATAGAATTCTATATCACCAGATATATCAATACCAATTCTATATCATCATCTATATCTTGGTTCTCTGCCAAGAAAACCAAGTACCTTCTGTGTAAAAGGTTCACTAAACATGACCTAGAGCAGAGATACAGAGACTTGAAAAGCTAGCAGAAAGTCAATGGACACTGGAGAAAAATGGATGCTATTTGGGAAATGGTAGATAATTTAATCTTTAAGAGCAACTGTAAACACACCAAACTTTGAGGTACAAACTTTTGACACATAGGTTCATTTATTAACACTTAACCATTGTAACTGTCTCACATCCCATATTGGTGTCAAGGCTTTCTATAGTCTCAGGCTAGATAAGATTGGATCAGATGCTCAACAGGTATAAATCTTCAGAGTTCTACTATCTGTGTATCTCTAAGAAATCAAGGACGCTACATCCATTTACACCAGGTGAGGGTTTTTCCCAATATGTTTCAGTGCTTTTTCTATTTATATTTATATAACTGTTTCCCTATGTTTTTAAGTGAACAGTATTTTGGACCTGATTGCTAACACTGGTGAGACAAGAAAATCTTCAAATCGGAAGAGAAAACAAGTACGGTTAAATAATCCAGAGAGAGATAAAATCCAAAAAAGTTTGGAAGAGGTTGCAGTCCCAAAGAACTGCCATACATGTAGATGGAGTCTCTTGTGGGCATAGAGTGAGTTCTCATACCTTATAGCTCATAAGGTCCAGGTACCTGCTATTATAATATAATATTGCAAAGTGCTTGGTTCCCATTTACTTACACACAACTGTAGCTACAGATTAGGAAAGCAAATTGGAGAACACAGTAGTATGAAGCAGATAGCTATGGAATTTGTTTACATACTGAGCACTGTGACCAGTCACAATTTTGGGGATTAGTGTTTGAAGTAGTCACAGTTTGGAGATCATAGGGTAGAGTCAAAGAAGGAATTTGATTATATATGGGCCATTAGTATAAGGAATTAGCTGACAATAGTTGGAGCCAATGAGCTTTTAAATAGATGGTCATAGCAGTGACTGAAGATAGTCTTAAACTCTTTCAATCTTGATTTAAAACTTATCTGCAAGATGTAGTTCAAAGGAAGACTTTTGCAGAGGAAATTGATCGAGTGACTTCAAGTTCCACCAAGAACAGCAGACAAAGGGAGAGTAGGTGGGTGAAAGGAGACAGAGCAAGTAGTAGAAGAGATGGTTGGAGGGAGAAGGTAAAAAGTTGTAGATTTACAGACACAATTTCATTTATCTGGGTCATTTGTGTTTTAATTTATAATCAATTGGGTATGAGGCAGGGTTTTTTTTCCTCTGAATTATGCGATCTTATCTGTACAAGTTTTGTTCACTTTCTAAAAGTTAAACTCTATATTATGCTAATTTGTAATTTTTCAAAAGTCTCTGGCTTAAACTAACAAATCCAAAGGCATTTTGATTTGATTGCCATACTTTCTTTAGCTCACTCTGTATATGCTGCAACAGCTGGTCATAATAGTGTTTTCATAACTCTCTCAGTTCTGAGACAACACTGACATACTGCAATGTGAGCAAAGTAAAGTGGCAGCTGAAGATCAGTATTGCCTTGCTTTTGGTTTATGTAAGATGACTAGCTTTATTGAATAATTTTGGTATACAATAGTCAACAGTTGGACAAGTTTTCTGGCAATGCTAGTAGTATCTGAGTTCAAATCCTGATTATAGGGCCAGAATGGTGCCTGCCCTGTCTGTATACTAGTCTAGTGCTGTAAAGCCCACTTCCACCTACCTGAGAATTCTCATTACATAGGTGAATCTCTAGCTGGGATCGAGCCAGCATATCCGCTCCCCCCTAGTCTTATGTACAGAGGCCATATCTAGAGAAATGGTCAGTTGGCAGGAGTGCCTCTGCACACCAACTGTCTCTGGCTGCCAGTGCGTTAGTAGACTGTAGAATCTCTTCCTATCCTGACCATGCAGTGTTCGGGAAAGCCCTCAACCATTCCATCATCTTAGGCCAATATCCATTTTATCTCTATCCCCATGTACTTGAAGAAGAAAGGAGGATTTTCCTTAAAGGACTTAGCAATTAGGAAGGAGCGAAGTACTGTCCCTTCTCTCTCAGCTGCAATGAGGAGGGAGGAATTGTTCAAAAGTTCCAGTTAGGAAATCCAATGAAGAAGACAACATAATTAATGTTTTAGGTGACTTAGTCTATGCCTGAGTCCTTTCTGCTCCCTAACAAAAAAAAATATAAAAATGGTTGGGATAAGGAGAGAAAGACAATGCATAGGGAGAAAGTCACTGTGGACCCTAAAACAAGTCATATTAATTTAAAGAATAAAAAGAAATAATCAGAAAATCCTACTGGGAAATTTGCCATACTGGAAAGATCTTCTGGTGATGTTTCACTGCGGCTGTTTTTTAAATTAGAGGATACCTTAAGCTGCCCCTTTGCATTTAAAAACAAAAAGGAAAGGCTAAATCCAACCTTTGAATACCATGCCCTGGCTGGTCATGTTGACAGTTTGAGCCATATCCAACCCTGGAGCAGCTGATTGGAATGCCACTGATTAATGAACTTGCTCCCACTTACACAAAGTGTCTAAGAGATTTCTTTTGTGTGGTGATATATTATTGCTGTCCTTCTGAGGTGACATGTAATTCCCAAGGACTTCATATTCTGTGGTGGAGCTTGCCATATTTTGATCAAACAAAGGGATTTTGAAGCAAAATGGGGTTCATGTGTGATGGGTCTGATCTTCTAGGTCAAGAACTGGGTTAGTGCCTTGCCTTTGCAAGTTACAATTGTTCTTTTGGATTGCACAGAGTTCTGTGCACAGTCTGATCTCCAAACTACATATCTGTTTTGCAGTAGGACTTAGGGTATGCAATAAAACTCCCGCGGCTGGCCTGTGTCAGCCAGATTGGGCTGTGGGGTTATAAAATTGTAGTGTAGACGTCTGGTCTTGGTGTGGAGTCTGGGCTCTGGTCTGGGACTCTCTGCTCACAGGACCCTGAGAGTGGTGAGTCCCAGACCAGAGCCCGGGCCCAATCATCTGCAATTTGATAGCCCCAAAACCAGAGTCAGCTGACACAGACCAGCTACAGGTTATGTCTAATCAGGGATAAAAAGCCCACAGCTAGCTTGAGTCAGCTGACTCGGCCTTGCAGGGCTCAGGCTCTGGGACTGAAAAATTGCTTTGTAGACATTTGGACTGGAGCCCAAGCTCTAGGACCCTGCAAGCGTGGAGGGTCTGAGCCTGAACATTTAACCAGGGATCTTTGTAGGCCCAGCAGCCCAAGTCTGAGTCAGTTGACCCAGGACAGCCACAGCCATGCTTCAGGGCTTTTATCCTTGTGTAGCCATACCCATAGAGAGCCTGACTGATATGGAGATCCCACCTACAATCTCTCAATAAGAGGGCCCCTGTTCTAAACAGTTTGCTGCCTAGATAGACAAGACAAATGGTGGGAGGGAAACAACTTGCCTAAAGTCAGTGGCAGAGCTGGGAAGAGAGCGCAAGTCTCCTAGATCCTAGTCAAGAGCCCAATGCATCAGCCCACACTGACTTGAGGTAAGAATGGCAAAGGGGTGTTTCCTTTTAGCTCTGTGGATACCTGCACTAGACTTCTGTGGACTCCTGCATTCCCTGGGTGGGCCCTGTGCTAAATTCAGTTTTATGCTGTTGGCTGGCCTGTAGGAGTGGAGCTGATGGTCTCAGGCCAGTTCCTAGGAGCAAGGTGTCTACCCCGGCCTTGCTGGCCAGGGTCAGTAACTGGCTTTCTTGTTGGCAGCCTCTAAGAAGGCAGGGAGCCACGGGACATGGAACCTAAACTAGCCTTTCCCCTCCTCGAGGTGCCGGCTCCCGAGAGCCAAGGTATGGGACAGGGCAGCCACACACAGCGGCTGCCTACTCCCTAGATAGTCTAGCACCGGTCCCTGCACTGGGGTGGAGCCCAGGGCTCCATGTCCTGGGCCGGGCGTGGGAGAGGGGTAGATGCTTTTTGTGCAGCAGCGTTGGCACCAAGGGCCCCCGGGCAGCCATGAAGGGGGCCCTCAGGGAGCTCCAGGCAGCCCAACACGGAGCTCCCAGAACCATCCCAGGGATCCAGCGGGACCGCGAGCTCGCCGCCCGTCCCGCTCTGGGACCCAGCAGCAGGTTGCAGGGGGAGGTGCCCGCGCAGGCTAGGCTGGGGGTGCCACGGTCCCGCTCCGTGGCTGGCTTTGGCGCGTCCGCCCTTGCGCCTCCCTCTAAGGTGAGCGGGCTGGCTCCCGCGCGGCTGCGGCTGCGGCTCGGCTCCGGCACACAGGCGCACGGCGGAGCCTACCCAGCGCGGCCGCTCGCTCTCTGCGCTGGCTGGGGGAACACCGTGTCGCCTTTTTCTTCTCCAGCCCCGACGAGACTTTAGGCGAGCCCACCCCTCTCGGCATGAATGCGAGGAGAGTGGAGAGCATCTCGGCGCAGCTGGAGGAGGCCAGCTCTACAGGCGGTAGGACTGGGCGAGCATGTTGGGCTTTGATTCGTGTTAAGCAGAAACCTTGCAACTTGTCGAGGGACCCCCCTCTTTGCCGCTTGGCATGAGAGGAATAAACCTGCGCTGGCTTGAGAGAGGGAGGCGATTAATGCATGAGATCCGGGTCAGAGAAATGTTCAATGCCGAGGAAAGTCTATCCTAAGGTGTCCACTGGGAACCTTGCTGGTGCTCTTGCCTTTCCTGAAATTAATGGAGGCTAGGTATGAAACTGCCAAATGCAACCTGCACACGTTCTTTCCGATCGCTAACTCTCACATGACGTTATTTTGATCAGTCACACTTGAACTTCCCTGCGTGTGTTATGTCCGAGTAAAAAACAAAACTATCTAGCTGGAGACAGTGACACTCTTTATAACAGAAACACCAGCTGGCCGATCTCTTCTTGTTTTTCTTGTGTTTTGCAGTTCAGCATATTCCAAAGAAACTGCATGGAGTAACTTGCGTTTTAGAAAAGAAACCAGGGCGTAAGGGTTACAGTTTACACCCACCGTACACAGGAAACTGATTTTATTTAGATATGATGGCTAGAGAGAATGTATTTTTATTTAAATTGCTGGTATTATGGATGATGCCCACTTCTTAACAGCCTGCTGGCTATGGAGAGACGTGAGAATTCATGTAGAACTCTTGCAAAATAACATTCCCTGATCCTTTTGACATGTATTTGTCAAGGAAAGAGGCAAATGTGTTAATATTTCCTGCTGTATTCTTAGACTCCTGCTTGCAAACTGCTTGGTGCCAAGCGTAGAAGAGCATTGGCCTTGAAGTGAGGTTACATAAAGAAAGGCAGCAGAGTCCTAGCCTCTTCCTGCTGCTTCAAAGTAGTCTTCTAAGCAAAAGTCTCTGAGCCACGTGCACTCTATAGGATTGTACCCACCATCCACTCACTGGCCTAGTCCCCAGGCCATGTTCTGCTTTCATCTACTTTTCTCCCGTTCAAAAATCAGGGCTTGCAGTTTTACAGACAGGATATTAGGGCACTTGAACTTTATAAAGGAATCTTGATCATTGTGTGTGTGTGTAATCCTGTTTTTTAGGCTATATTGTTAAACTGTACATTTGTATTGTATGACAGAAAAAATAAGCTGTGCTTAAAAACAAAGGGTCTTTTTAGTCTGAGAAGTAACTCTGTAGAAGTGATGCTGTGATACTCTATTTCTTGTAAGCTGTGGAAACTTGGCCTGTTAACCACTGAGACACAAGTAAAGACTTTTTCCTGTAAGCATTAGTCTCTACTTGGAATCTAAAAATCAAGTTGGTTTCTTTCTTTCTCATAGTATCTCCTGTAGTAAATATTCTACATGCCACATGATTCCCTCAGTTACACCTGTGAAATCCCCATTCAAGGCTCATAGGGTTAAACAGCTGTTACTGAGGCATAATTTGGCCTATGGATTGTTACTAGAAGTGATGTGTAAGAAGGGGTGAATGCAGGTAGAGTTTTCAGAGTTAGCATTAAGGGGAAAATGTTTGCATGTAAACTGAGGAAATAATAAACATGAAATGACTAGATGCTGTTTTTACAGAAATACTTTTTTTAGTTGAACCTGCACTTTAAAATTTTAACATGTATGTTCAGCAGAATTACTCTTTTGGTTCACTTGACATGAATCCTGCTTGCTCATAGAATTTTTAATGGGTATCTCTTTAAGATACATGGTTGACATGGATAAAATTAGTAAACTGCATTTTCACTACTTAATTACAAAAAGAAAAGTGTGAATTTTTACAAAAATATAAGGCACTCAGTGTACACTATTTTGCCAGGAAATCTTAGAGGGAAAAAAGTTGTTGATCACATCTACTTTATTGTAATTACAAGGCTCAAAATAAATGGTTCCTTTTTATATAGGACTATTGTACCTTGGCTCACTGCTCATAATAATTAAGGTGATTTTTCTTGCCCCTGATAGTGCAAATATTACACATGTGTATTACTGTACTCAGCTGGACTTCACTGGGACTATTTATAAGTAAAGTAATGCATGTGTATCAGTCTCTGCTGGATTTTGGTCTTTACCTTTAAAACTCAAAATATCGTAGTAACCAAAGATAAAGCATAGCGTGATATTTGTACTTACAATATTAGGATTTAATGTTGTTTAGAGTAGAATCTTGTAAAACTATTTTGGATAAATATTGTTCAGCATTGCTAAGGGTCTTACAACTTCACCATTTAAAGGGGCAGTGTCCAATCAATTTAGGCCCTTTTTGTAAAACTTCGTTTACCACAAACCGTTTTCAAGAGTTGTTTCCATGATTTCTTTTTTCAAGTTCCAGTGAAAACAGCTTTTTAAATGTAAGTATATTTGTACTGCAGTGTCTGTACCATGAACACTTCAGCATTTTGCTACTAGGGCATGAGAATCAGAAACTGAAACTGTCCACAAAAGTGCTACTGTTCCTCTGCATCACTTTCTAAGCTGAATATAATGTGAAAAGTAAACAAACTGCATTAATGATAAGTCTGTTAGGTTTTAAACTGTTTTAGTGATGTTAACAACAGAGATAAGGACATCTATGTTATGTTTTTCAAACTGACAGTGCCTTTCCATATTTTATTTGGTGGGAAGTTACCACGTTGAATCTTAAAGGCCACATTTTACAACAGATTGCCTACAATGGGAGCAACACTGATTGCTAATGCAGTCAGGAAATGCCCTCACAACTAGAGATTGATACAGATTAAGATTGAGCCATATTGGTAGGGCAGTGTCCATTCCTGTGTTACAGATGTTCTACTGATGAATAGGTTACACTGGTTGTAGCGTTGGAATTCTGGTGTTTTCACGAACAAAACCTTTACAAAATCCATGTGTCTCTTATATAAGATTTTTTTTTAAAAAAAGCTAAATGGAGAGAGAGGACTATGGTTTCTTTTGCAGTTCTCTCTCTCCACCCCAAAATCTATTTTACAATTCAAGAAAGCAGCTATTATGCATATTTAAATATATAGTAGATTCCACAAGAAATATTATGAAGATGTATTTACACGACTTTAAAATTTGGTTAAGGGATCATCTTGTCTGTTTTTTGCTCCCCTCCACGCTTATGGGAGATTCTTGTGCAGTAGTGCTAAGTAAGTAGTATTAACACTTTTTCCATCAAGACCTGATTTCAGCACCTGAAGGCATCTCTGGACAAAGACATTAGAAGAAATTTAAATGAGAGACAGGCAGAGAAAGGGGAAGGAGAAGCTACATGGGGAGAAAGATGAAAAGAGACTTCCTAGGAAAGACAGTTGCAGAGAAAGGAGAAAAGAAGGTAAAGGAGGCCTTCGCAAAGCCCTTCAACTAATACCGTAAGTACAAGACGTATTGAAAAAGATAGGGACCCAGTTTGGTAGTGCTGGAGCAGGGAGCTGTAAATTACACCCACTGATGCCAGTCCATTCCCCTTGTATCCCAGACTGGATTCACCCCCTGTGGAGGGCAGGCAGTGATGCTGTCAGTATCTTCCATTGATCTTCCCAACAGGGTGGCTGCTAGAGTTTGTTCTGGGCTCTAGGAATTCTGCAGTGGGGAGGAACTGAACCAATTTCTCCCAGGAATCCTTGGTCAGTCTTTCTGCTCCAATTCTCCCACTTTTTTGGGTGCGCAAGACCTCCTTCCAGGATAAGGAAGATTGTGGCTATTTTGTGCTGCTGCAGTCTTGTTCCAGTGGACTTTTACCTTTGGGATCTTCTGCCATGTTAACCTGAGCCTGGAGGAAATCTAGCCCTTTGTGTAGTGGTTTTTATGCTCCCTTTATGGGCACTGAATTGACTTAAATATGCTATTTCCAAGCTGTGCACATTCCTGCAGACATTATGAATACACAAGCAAAGGAACAAATGAAATGGACTCATGACCTGAAATGTGAGGGAGGAAAATCAGTATTTTAAATGGAAAAGTATGCAATCTACAAGGGAAAGTGACATAACATTTAAGGGAGAATGGCAAACAATGTAAATTAATATATAATACTGAACTTGTCTCCTTTTGCTACTGTATAGCAGATATTTCAAAAGCGGGCGATGTTGTACACAATCCTGTGTTTGGCAAACACCTCGAACTCCAGTTGACTTCATGAAGATTTGGCATTCCTTGTGCACCCAAAAATCAGGCTCCAAAAACACTGCAGTAACTAGATATTCCATTGAAGAGAAGATGTTTAGTCTTTAGTTTGAATATCCTTTTGTTGGCATAGGTCATAATCTCATGTCTAAGTAACTAACTACTTTTGGATTAATTATGTGCAAAATTCTGTAGAGATCCTCACTTCACATTATACAGTTAAAGTATCTTGGCTTCCCTCTGAAGAGCAATTTTACAGAGTTTGTTTCCTGTCTATTTTGCATTGTTGAGCAGTTACTATGCAAGCTAAGGGTATTGATGAATAAGCAAATATACTTGAAGTTTCTCCAGACATACAAGGTTTGATGCAGTTACTCCTTTCCCAGAGTTTATTCAACTGTTGTAAAATATATTGAGGCAGATCATGTCTATCAGTTAATGCAGCTATAAAAAGACAAAATTGCACACATCATGGAAAACTTTTATATTTGAATCAGATGTACACTTAAGATTGTCTTTTGGTTAGAGCTGAATATTTGATATGTACAACATTTAGCTGTATTTTATCCAGTCTCAGCCATTCTCTTTACCATTATGATTTATGCTTTGTGTTTGGTGCATGACAAAGAGAGCCACTAAAAATACCATGAAGGCTGGTGATTTTGTTTAATTTCATGGATGTGCATATTCTTGTCATGCTGCCCCCTCCCTTTCTGCTTGTCTCCTCTTTCTTGTGAGCACAAAGTGTATTGAAATACATTGTAGAAAGATCTTGCTCTCCAAATCATTCAGATTGAGGTTTTCCTCTCTTTCACCATCCTCACTTCATACAGAATGGAACAGGCAATAGGGACAGCTATGAGCACAAAGCATGTGTCTGCTTCGGGATCTGCATCAAATGCAAACTCTGCAACTCCCAGGCTCGTCCCGGGTCCCTTTCTATGAATAGGACTCAAGTGGGAGGAGCCACTTATTGCTATACCTTCTTAACCCACCTCCAGCAATAGCACTGAAAGGGAAAGCCCTAACTTCTTCTTTTTCACCACCAAACACTCCTGTCTTGCAGCAGGGATCTCCACAAATAGCAAATTGATGTTGGCAGGCAGGTAGATTACATGGATGCTGTGACCTGGATCTGGAGTTGTTACCACATAATAATGGACCCTGCAGTAACGGTAGTAAATATTTTTAGTGGTAACTCACTGTATGTTTTTTTTTATACCACAACTGCAGTAAAACTCTATTCCTTGGATTTACTGTTGGTGGGTTACAGAATAATGTTTCCTCTGCCCCTTCCAAAATGGCTCAATTGCTCACAAGGAAACAATCAACAAAGAGGTGGGTGCAAAACTCTCTGCTTGTCTGAAGAAATAGTTTTCATAAGCAGCACTGTTCATTTAATATTTGGTATTAGTAGTGGCTTCTGCTTTTACTTGACATGAATGAAAAATAGCCCGCTTCACAACCTTGTGCGCCAAAAGTCAACTGTGTTTTAATAACAGCTACAGTCAGTACAGCACTCTTATTTATTGGCATGCATTCTGACTGATAGACATGGCGCTCACTCTGGGGAGGCAAGGAGAACATCTGTGAGGCACCTCATCCTTTTCAGTGGGGCAGGATCTGTCTCTGTTTCAAAGCTGTGCAGTAGGAGGTAGGCCTGGCTAAAAACTTGCATGGGCACCAAGTCGCCACAGAATTTGACCTGTGATTTAGCTGGCTACTCTGTACGGTGCTACCAGGAGGTCTGATGATCTGCATATGTTTTTGTTTTTGTTCTAGCCATCCCTGCAGAATCCTACCCTAACTAGCAGGATCTCTGCTTGCCACTGCTGTGCTCACTAGGGCCAAATTTGGCCCATAGTCTATAGAGTTGGGCAGTGATGAGCTGCCAAAATCTTAACAACCGGTTCCCTCCTCACCCCACGAGGGGGTCGTGGCCCATCCAACCCCCACATTCTTTGATCTCCCCCCGACCCCCGCCCCATCCACCCCCCTCCCCTGTCCCCTGACTGCCCTGGAACCAGGTAGGAGGTCTCGTAGGCCACCGTAGTGGGTGCCCACCCCGCCCCTAAGAGACAGAGGGACCTGCTGGGGGGTGAGGTGGGGAGTCCCAGCGGGGCTTACCTGGGGCTGCTCCCGGGAAGCTTCCGGCAGGTCCCTCTGGCTCCTAGGGGCAGGGTAGCGAAGCTAGGGGGGGAACAGAGGGAGCAACCAACTCCGTGGGTGCTCCGGGGCTGGAGCGCACAAGGGGAAAATTTGGTGGGTGTAGAGCACCCACCGGCAGCTCCCCGCCCGGACCCAGCTCACCTCATCTCCGCCTTCGCCTCCTCCCCTGAACGCACCACTCCACTCTGCTTCTCCGCCCCCCGGCTTCCCGCGAATCAGCTGTTCACGCGGGAAGCCGGGGAGGGCTGAGAAGCAAGCAGCGGCTTCACACTCAGGTCCAGAGAGGACGAGCTTGGGCCAGGAGCAATTCCCCTGCATGTCCCCCGGGTTACTTGCTGCAGCATGAGTGGCCCTCCTCGTGCTCCCCCGCCTCAGCTTGCCTCCTCTCCGCCTCCCTGGGCCTGAGCGCAAAGCCGCCGCCTGCTTCTCAGCTGTCCCAGGCTTCCCGCATAAACAGCTGATTCGCAGGAAGTCGGGGGGGCGGGGAGAGAAGCAGAGCGGGGCAGGGCGTTTAGGGGAGGAGGCGGAGCTGGGGCGGGGAGCTGCTGGTGAGTGCTCTGCACCCACCAAATTTTCCCTGTAGGTGCTCCAGCCCTGGAGTAAGATCCCCACAGACCAGGACACACCAACTCAAAGTGGCACCAGACCCTGCCAGAACAAAGGATGCAAAATCTGCAGACACATGTCCTCTACTACAATGATAAACACCCCCCACAATACACCTTTTCAGGTCCTACACATGCCTATCACAACATGTGGTGTACCTCATCCAGTGCACCAAATGCCCCAATAACAATTATGTGGATGAAACTAGATAATCACTATGCACTCCAATGAACTCATACAAGCAAATGATTAAAGACAAAAACACCACATCTACCCTTTTCCCCAAAGTGATCACTCTATGTCTGACCCCTGTCCTCATCCTCAAAGGAAACCTGCATAACACTTTCAAAAGATAAGCCTGGAAGCTTACATTCAAAACTCTTCTAGATTACTAAAAATCATGGATTGAATAGAGAATGGATTTATGCCTTATTACAGCAATCTGTAACCTGCTCTGTGTCCTAAAACTGCAGATATTAATGGCCTGCTCTACCTCAAACAGTCTCTTAAAACATGTGCTAGCTACTTATGCTGAAAAATCTGCTCCACCTTGCATGCAGCTGTGACACATGCAGTATCTTTCCCAGACCTGAAGAGCTGTGTGTGGCTCAAAAGCTTGTCTCTCACCAACAGAAGTTGGTCCAATAAAATATATTGCCTCACCCACCTTGTCTCTGTAGGATTGGAGTCATTTGACTTCAGTGAGACTACTTGTGTGACTGTAGGCTTGTCTACACATCAAAATGAGGGTGACTTAAGCTAGGTCAACCTACGGTCACCACAGCAATTAAATTGGCTGTTTGGTGTCCGCACTGACTGAAGTGGGGCATTGTGGTGCAAGGCTGACCACACAGGGCTCACAGCTGGAGCCCCCAGCCCTGGGGCTGACAGCTGGAGCAGAAATGTGAAATAATAGCAGCTGTGAAACTGGTAGGCTCCCTGCTGTGAAATGGAGCCCCAGGCTGGTGGGCTGACAGCTCAGGCTGTCAGCCCCAGGGTGGGGAGCTCCTGCAGTGAGTCTCACATGGAGCTAACAGCCAACAGGTGATGTAAGTAACAGTCTCTACAGACACTGCATCGCTCTAACGACATTGACCTAAGCGCTATGCCTCTCAGGGAGGTGGATCTTAACGTCGACTTAACTCTGTAGCACAGACCAGGCCTAAGCATTTGGAGGCTTGGTTGCCCATTGCTCAGATTGTTAGAATTATGGTCCAGCATATGGATTTTTAGTAACCTTTGTTCACAGGAGATGTGTTTTTATAATACATAGGCCCAAGGTAAAAAAGTCAGGAAAACCAAGGTTTAAAAGAGACTAGAATTAATATCATGTGGGAGAAATGAGGGATTGAAACAAAAAGCATAAGGTTGAGGACTTGAAAGAGTGACATTTAGAGTTTAAGAGTTCAGTTGGATCAGTTGACAGTTTGTGTTTTTCAACAAACTATCTTTTTAATTTCATTTTTTTCTTGGCTTCTATACCAGCTAGCTTAAGTGAGCTCATAGGTGTAATTGTAATGGGTACTTATTTCAAATGTGCTGCATTGCAATTATTTTTAATTAATACTATCGCTTTTTATCTTTCAGTTAAGCCTGGCAAAGTCCATTATAGACCATTAGTAAAAAGTGAAAGAAAAACAGTGTCCATTAAATCAAAAGAATGTAAATGTAGACTGTATATATTCTTACAATAATCACTATTTTGTATTTTTAGGACTCCCTGTTTATTTTCCCATAGGATTTTTATGGGTCTCCATATTTTCCCTGTATGTTTTATGCATGTTTAAGGGATATAATCCCCAACACTGCTATCAGAATTCTGAAGTGAATTTCTTTTTGCTGTTTTGCACTCATATTTCACTTGCAATCTAGAGTTTCTTTAGAGATGCTTTTCACAGTCATGACCCCTCTTATATATGCCTATAATTAACGGTACGGCTGCATAGCATCAATATGAAAGAAATGGTTGTATGTCCATTGAGAAGAATGAGCTATCAGCTGAAAGAGGTTGTCATGCATAATATGGCAGCTAAGGTTAAGATTTGCCCTGTAAAGAAATATTCTTTCTTGTTTAAAAGTTAGCATTGTTTTCACTATTCTCATTTTATACGGAAATAAAACAAACCATAGGCCAGATCCTCAACTGGTTAAATTAGCATAGCTCCATTAAGGCCAATGGAAGTCTGGCCTGGTAAAACACATTACAATAATAATTGTAATTTAATAATTACATAATTAATTTAATGTAATTTAATAATAATTATTAAATAGTATGACGTGATAAGGTGCAATGATAAAATAGTATGACGTGATAAGGTGCTTTGTGACACAAGATGACCAGCTGGTCACCTTATCTGTTTCACATGATAACTATGTAAAGGAGGATGTTGCTGCTAATATTAAATTTAGTGGTAGAAAAAACAAAATCTTTTATTTTGTTAAATATTTTTCTTGTTGTTCAATCTCCTCACCATAAGCTCTCAAGCGAAGGTAATTGTGTCTATTATCAGAGTCATGAATTTTTTATTGACCAATCAAATCCTTAGTTGCTAACAAAAGTAAACTTGCATTTACTGAACTGAACAAAGGTATCTAGGGATTCTTTGAAAATACAACAGGGGTACTAAAGCTCCATGGGTTTTAGTATGCGCTGCTATACATCTTGTGAAGACATTTACTCCCGTGCAAAGTGAGAGCAAACAGTGTAAAATACTACCAAGCAGAATTGTTCTCCATTATGGGAAGTTGTGAAATCATGAAGTTTTCAAGGCTTATTTCCTTATTCAACCTAAGGGACTAAACCTGCAACACTTACTTGAATCAAGTACAGTCCCACAGGCATCAATGAGACAAGGACAAGTGAATAAGGGTTGTAGGATTTGGTCCTACTATTTGTAAGAAGTAAGAAAGTACACTAAAGTTAGGACTGATACGTGATGGGTGTGAAGGCTAGGTACTGTATATTATTACTAGATACACAAATTTATAACTGGTTTCAGAGTAACAGCCGTGTTAGTCTGTATTCGCAAAAAGAAAAGGAGTACTTGTGGCACCTTAGAGACTAACCAATTTATTTGAGCATAAGCTTTCGTGAGCTACAGCTCACTTCGTCGGATGCATACTGTGGAAAGTGTAGAAGATCTTTTTATACACACAACGCATGAAAAAATACCTCCCCCCACCCCACTCTCCTGCTGGTAATAGCTTATCTAAAGTGATCACTCTCCTTATAATGTGTATGATAATCAAGGTGGGCCATTTCCAGCTCAAATCCAGGGTTTAACAAGAACGTCGGGGGGGGGGGGGTAGGAAAAAGCAAGGGGAAATAGGTTACCTTGCATAATGACTTAGCCACTCCCAGTCTCTATTCAAGCCTATTTCCCCTTGCTTTTTCCTACCTCCCCCCATTCTTGTTAAACCCTGGATTTGTGCTGGAAATGGCCCACCTTGATTATCATACACATTATAAGGAGAGTGATCACTTTAGATAAGCTATTACCAGCAGGAGAGTGGGGTGGGGGGAGGTATTTTTTTATGCATTGTGTGTATAAAAAGATCTTCTACACTTTCCACAGTATGCATCCGACGAAGTGAGCTGTAGCTCACGAAAGCTTATGCTCAGATAAATTGGTTAGTCTTTAAGGTGCCACAAGTACTCCTTTTCTTTTTAAGTTTATAACTGCAGCTTTTGTATATTGTCATGCTTTCTTGTCTGCATTGACACACGGGGCCAGATTCTTGCATGCATCCATTTTGTGCTCAGTGCAGTAGACAGAGAAGACAGATAACTTGCACCTGCACTGGACAGTCTTCCACACCCTAACCAGGGGTGCAGGGCATAGTAATCAGAATGTTCCCCTAATGTGCACCAGCAGGCTACTGTTTCATAGACCTGGATCCAAAAGATACTTAGATGCTGCAATGCTGAGTGTTGCAACACCTAATTTTTAGGTGCCTAGGAAATCACTGGAACAATAGCAGGATCAACAAAGCCCAAGTTAAGTGCTTGGGTTTCCTATACAATGAATGGGGAGACAGGCTCAGAACAGGAAGGATCCGCAAAAGCCAGCATACACCCCTTTTGTTCGCATCTCCAATGGGAAACTCCTCTTTTGGAGTCGGGTGGTTTAGATGCCTAAGTCAGCTCTTGTGAGAATGAGTTCAGCGCCTGCTTCATTCCACACAAAACAGCTGGATGAGGAGAAGATGGTGCTGGTGCCCAGCTTATGCCTTTTAGCCCAGTGATTAGAGCATTGGCCTGGGATGTGGAACACCTGGGTGCAGTTGCCCCCTGTGGTTTGTGGGGAGAGAATTTGAATAGGGGTCTCCCTTCTCTCAGTAGCGTGCTCTAACCACAGCGCTACTGAACATATTGAGGTGGGGCTCCCTCACTCTCCTCTTGAAACTGTTCCACTTTCAATAATTGAGTCACTGGAATAGGGGGACTGGACCTTAGGTCTACCACCACACAAGTGGGTGCCCTAAGTACTAGGCTGTAGTTACTCTTATGTCTGTCTGGCCCAATGACTTCTTAAGTAGTTATCCAATGGAGAACAGCTTCAGTAGGAGAGACTGAAAGCACCCCATGCTCTCCCCCACAAGAATATCCTATGGCTTAGTGATTAGAGCCCAAACCCCTGAGAGGTGGGAGCCCCCTGTTCAAGTCCTTTCTTCTCCATCAAAACGGGGTTTGAACCTGAGTCTCCCACATCCCAGGTGAGTGTGGTAACCACTGAGTTAAAAGTTATAAGTGGGCTCACATCTCCCAGCCAGATTTTAAATGGGACTTGATGTGGTAGGCAGCCTCTGAGCACACCTTGCAGATGGGGTCTGCAAGTGAGATAGGCTCTCCTTTTTCTACCTTCCCCCAGTTTGTGGGTTGTGCTGGGGCTTAGGTGAGAGATAGGTGTGCAGACGTCTAGAGTGAGGCTGCAGTGCTGTGCCTGGAGGCATAAACATGGGCACCTAGAGAACTTTTACACTCCTAATTTAGATGCTGAGTGAGTTTAAGCGCCTACAGATTTAGGCAGCAGCCAAGTGAGGGTCTTGTGTAGCCAAAAATTGGGACATAGGTGCCTAAAGCTGGGGTTTAGACACCTAAATCTCTTTGTGGATCTAGGCCCTAGGGACTACATACCATCTGGGTATTGCTGTAGTACATTGTATTCTGGACACTCCCCTACATGTACATCACTGCCCCAGTGGCAATAATGAAGAATGCACAGGAGCCAGTTCTGTTGACTCTTTTTTTCTTCTGGAAACTCCTCCTTTCAGGAGCATATCCCCAGCAAGAAACTTGCCAGAGGTTTCTACCCCCTTTTTGCTGCTCAGTGGCAAAATGGGTCTGAGCATCTGGCCCAAAAGGTTGTGAAGTCTTTGAACAGTTTTGCAAAACAGAAAGGAAAGTCTGTGATTTAACCAAAGACGTTGAGTCACTGTGAAGATGGACAGAATGTATGACAAACAATCCTGGGTATATACAGAAGGTGATGAAATTGCTTTTGGTTTCTGCCAAAAAATAACTTCAAAAGTAATAACTTAAAAGTACACCTATGTAACAAAATCTTCTGTTCCATTTCTTTTATTACTAGACTGCACCCTCCTTGAGTGAGACTTTGGATTCCAGGGTGTATTTGTCTAAAACAAATCACTTTTTATTGCTCGAACACATTGGCGGTTATGAAATTCGGTATATTACTATAGCATTTCAGTTCGGGTTGTTCAGTATGCCAGAAGTCCAGAGGAAGACTAAAGCTACACAAAGTTTAAATAGTTTTTATTTTTTTCAGATTAAATATTTAAATATCACCAAAGCTTAAAATATCATGGAATGTTTAATGAAAAACACATCATAAGACAGCACGGGGCCCCACAGTGTAAATATGTAACATGATTAATAGATTGGTACTGAGTTTGCAATCAGCTTTAGATAATGATGTAACTGTTCAAAATGAGTCAGAGGGAATCAAGAAAAAATGCACAAGAGGGACTCAAACACGTACTTTATCTGACAGTGATTGTAATCTAGTTTGGGAGTATGTAAATAAATGTTCTTTTTCTTCTGGGAAGAAATGAAAATGTAAGATGGTTCTCAGCATGTCTATAATATCTGTCAAATACAATCAACGTTGCTTTGAAATAATGTTGAAAACTGGATTTTTCCTGTATTTATGGTGTCATGTCCATGAAATACAGAAATTAGCAATATACATGGTTAAATCTTCAACACAACAGGACTGGTACTATTTTAATACTTACTCTTTCTGCTTGGGCTGTTCCCTTTGATATTACTATGACCCACTGCAGGTATTTATGTAATAATCAGACATGAACATTATTGCTCATGCTTTGAAGAGCAATATTCTTCCAGCAGAGACTGAGTATACGGAGATGGTCTAGTTCATTTTAATCAGGGATAAATATCCACCAACAACAACCTAAAAAATGCTCATCCAGAGCTGTAGTGTTTCCTTTTATTGAATGCTGTTACCAACATGATTGTTTGTTTCCTAAGATCAATCCAACTCTTGGGCTTTGACTGTTTAGCTGACTTTAAAATGAAATAGGCCAGATCCTGATGTCCTTAATCATTTTTTGGTCACTCAAAACTTTAATTGACATTGGTGGAATTTTGCTAGAGTGAGGACTGAATAAATATGTGCTACTCAAAGTGACTGAGTGACATCCTATGTGTGTAACGATTCATCTTTGTGTTTATTTTCCTTTTTTGTTTTGACTCTTCCTGTTGATTTGTGGGCTTATTGATATTGGTTTTTCTCTGTTATGAGATGTAATGCTGTAACAGGAATTGTATGTTCCAATGTTGCCAATAGGGAAAGATAAATGGTTTTCCTGCAATACTGTTTGCTTGCAGCATTCACCTGCCGCCCTATAACTGAAATGTGTATTCAAAGTTCATATTGTCTTTTGAGAAAAGAAATTCTGTAATTGAACACACACATACAACTGAGTGCAGAAGCCAGTGACAGCTGTTAAAACAGAGTGCTGTAGTCTAATGGTTGTCATAGAGTGGGTCGCAGGAAGGTTGTAGTTGGTTCACAGGCTCAGTGCAAAGTGGAGGACCTGGGGTAGGGCGTGGACGAGTAAGCCCGCTTTGCACGCACCCCGCAGCAGCAGCTCCTTTCCCATGGGGCTGGCCTGGCTCCTTACGCTGGGCGTTGTGACTTGGCATGCAGGTTGCAGCACCACTCAGGTTTGGCCTGACTGCAGGGCGTGTGTAGGGATTGGCTCCCTCTCCACCCCACCCTCCTGCTCACTGGGCCAGGATTACAGTTGTGGTGCTGGAGCAGAGGGCGCTACAGTGGGTAATCAGGGCTCTCTTGGCAGGGCGAGGAGCAGGAGGCGGTAGAGGAGGAACAGAATGATGCTGGCCTACGATGTTAAGTCTACTTAAACCAAATGTTCTCTGAAAAGCTGAGAGAGAGAACCAACTCCATGGGTAGGAGCTGTTCCGCTTCCTAGACATCACTACTACTTTCCCACCTGTTGGCCTTTCATACTCTGATCTCTGTTGTATGTGGCTGTGGGAAGCGTCCTGCCCTTGACTGCTGGAAGTGATGAAGCCTCCAACATGACAGAAGTGGTAGCTCCCTGCTTTTCCTTCTCCTTGGGTGAAAATCTTTAGCTAGGTAGATCCCAACTCTTCTGCCTGATAAATTACATCCTGGAGCTCAAAACGACATCAGTTTTAGGCTATGCAATTCTTTCCTAGCCAGTTGATTGTCAGTCAGCAAGGGAAGGACCTGCTATGCCTCCAGTCACCTGTGGGGCCATTATGCACCTTCAATAAAACTAATTTCAACTGGACTAGAGAAAAAAAACAAAGCACAGAAAAACAACACATAATCTGAGCACAGTGGTAGAGCTTCTTGTTACTGCTGCCACCCATGTACTTAAGCATGTGTATAACTTTAAGCACGTGATTAGTCCCATTAATCAGTGGACCAAAGTTACTTAAATACTTTGCTATATCAGTAGCTAAGTACATAGCTTGCAAGGCTCACGTAGCTCATTTAGGAGCATAGAGTTCCTAGAAATTATTGCTTCAGTTGCACCTGCGTGTACAAAATAGAGTAAAATCATTCTATATCTCAAAGTATATTTATCAGAATTGTTTCTGCTCCTAAAGGCTTTGGAATTATCCAACACTCTTTCAAAGTTGAAATTAATGGCTGTTGTGTGGCTAAATTCTCTATTTACAAACAAATAATCTCAACCATAATTTAAAAAAATAGTCATACACACATTTTCACTCTAGCACAGTGAAAATACTATTATACATATTCGGAAAGTGTTGACATGGTTCAAAAGCTAATATCAAGCAAGTTGTGAAACTCCCATAGAACAAAATTTACAGTGATCAGAAAGAGAATAGTGAGTTTCTAAGTTATTATTCAAATACGCTTGTCGCTAATTGTCAATCTCTTCATGATTCTTTTTTCCACTAATTAAAGAAATTAGATGTTTATTTCCCATTCTTTCCTCCCTAGCTCTGGAGACAGTACTACTTGCAGGAACACCTAATTGTGAACAACGTGTGCAGTAGCAATTGCCAATTTAAACAGCCTAATTCCTCACCTAAATGAAGATAGTATTATCAAGTAGCTATCTGGCAAGTTTCAGTTTAAAGTGCTGATTATATAGATGTATAACTCATTTTACAAGTACAATATTAGAACAAATTTGTACACAAGAAGCTTACAGTTAATTAGATGAACTAACATCAACTTGTTGGTGTAACAGTAAGACAATACATTGTGTTCCGAGGGAACATGCATTGATTAAGAAGTTTAAGCAATTACTATGAACCTTCTTGATTTTTCCAGTTCCTGTTTAGATGCAAATTAAAGGCCTGATCCTGCAACACCTTCTACTAACAGTAATACTTACTACTATGACTAGTTCCATTAACCTTAAACAATATACTAATTAATAAGTGTTTACAGGTTTACCCTCGCACTTCAGGTTCTGAAATCTGACCTAAAAGGAACAAATGGCAGTAGAACAGGAAGTTTGCCTCTTTCGTAACAAGGTGCACATTTTCTTATAACAAAGGATCAGATTGTGGCTGGGAGCCACTTACTGCACTAAAGATTATGAAGTGCCTTGAGATCTATTGATGTAAAGTGCTATATAAGAACTAGGTATTATTTATCATTAGTACTACCTTGTGCAGACTGTCTGTACTGCTACTCACAGTGCAGAAGGAAAAAGTCTCTTCAGATCTTCTGTATCCCTCCCTGTGTGGGTGGATGGGAGCGGGCAAGAGGGGGTGGAGTCAAGGCTCCACTCAAACCCAATGCATTGGACAGTTGTGCCAGCCCCAAGCATTCCAAAATCATGAGATTTTGAAAAAAATAATAAAATGTGTGGGTGACTCATTTGCCTTCTGATTCTTGAGCCTTTAGGGTTCACATCTTCAAGCCTTTCTTTGCAATCACAAGGGCTAGATTCTCATTTCATCCCATCACTCTAGGAGCAGCGGCTTTAAGAAGAGCCTCAAGCATTTGTGAGACTTGCAATAGACTCGGCAGACGTACATTGTGCTGGCTATAGACCCAGTGCAGTTCACTCCCTCCCCTGAGCAATGGGGAGATAGACTCACAGAGCTGCTTACTCACAACTGCCTACTCAAGGCAGATCGCTGATGCACAATCTAGCCCAAAATGTTTTGAGAGCACAAGTTGCATTTAATTTTTTTTTTCTCAGATCAAGGTAATGCACTTTTCTCCAGGATAACAGACTATGTTAGAACTAGATTTGTGCTGTTTACTCACACTGACCACTACCTTAAGCCATGAGATAGGCCTAGGTGTGGCCTCGGGGTGTACTCAGAATGTATGGTGCTATTCAGTGTGAGTAAGGGTAGAGAACTTAAGCCCTTCATGTTACAGATCTGGAGGTGGAGCTGGAACTGGGCATTTTGAGATGGAAAGAAAAATTCCACTCTACAGCATTTCTTGCAAACCTTGTCTCTTTTGGTGATATGAGTAGAGTGAGATTCTAGACAACCAGAATACACAGGAGCTGGCTAGAGCCATCAGCCCCTGAAGGATATTGTTTTTCAGAGTATATGAACTTTCCCTTTATAAAGTAGTTAGTTATTTTTTCTGGTATCTAAAATGAGTTAAGGATCATCTCTTGTGATAAATATCTTACCAGTGACCTTGTTTGTTGCCTTTTGTGTTTATTGGTATTCCTTTGTTCTAGAATATCCAGTATGGAGTATTTTAGTGGTTGCTCTTGCTTCTAAAAATAAAGAAACCATTACTTTAAACATATTTTAGAACAGAACATGAAAAACGAATGTCATAGGCAATAGTGGATCTGTTAGAATTTTCAAATGCTGCTTCATATTCAGAATATCATTTTGTGTAAAGTGTTGCAGCAAATGTATGCACTTCAAAAGATGCTGCTTATGTCTTTACAACATTTGTTTACTATCACTTTATTAAATATCATAAAGTGTATCAACCTTGTAGAGCTTTTCTCTTTTCGCTCCTTTTTTTTTTTTTTGCAAGAATGATGTATTTAGAAAGTATTTACCAGGCAAATGTGTTATATACTATAGCTTGCTGAGTATTTATTTTAGCTTTTGTTTGCATATATAATACAATTTTATTTTTATGCCCAAGCAAAATTATAGTTAGAAGAATGAGCTTTACAGCATAAGAGACAATAGACTTACGGATTTCTCCCACACCCAACTTATTTCTAGAAGAGGAAGATAATTATTATTAATGCCTAGCTCTTGGTAGTTCAGTATTTGCCCCTTGTGGCTGTAACAGTCCCACATAAATTAGGTTAGCCCTTACGATGCTTTAACATCCCAAGGAAAATGCCTATACAGAGCAGCACAAGGATTAGGGCAGTGCAAAGGAACGCTTTTATGCCTTCATTTACATACACTGTGCATTTTGGCTGTACCTGTGGATCTGGCCTATTGTGTTCAACTTCCAGGATTTTTTTAATTCAGGTACTCTGAACCTTTACCTGTAGTGCTCTGTCAGTGACCATATCATCAGATTTATTTGGGCATAAGCTTTCGTGCGCTGTAACCCACTTCATCAGATGCATGGAATGGAAAATACAGTAAGCAAGTATAAATATACAGCACATGAAAAGATGGGAGTTGCCTTACAAGTCGGGGAGGGGGGGAGGCTCAGTACTAACGAGGCCAATTCAATCATGGTGGATGTGGCCCATTCACACCTCTTGTCAACTGTTGGGAGTATCAACAGAGGGAAAATTATTTTTTGGAGTGACCCGGCCACTCCTAGTCTTTATTCAGGCCTAATTTGATGGTGTCAAGTTTGCAAATTAATTCCAGTTCTGCAGTTTTTCGTTGAAGTCTGTTTTGAAGGTTTTTTGTTGAAGAATGGCCACTTTTAAGTCTGTTATTGAGTGTCCAGGGAGATTGAAGTGCTACCTACTGGTTTTTGAACGTTACAATTCTTGATGTCTGATTTGTGTCCATTTATTCTTTTGCATAGAGACTGTCCGGTTTGGCCAATGTACATGGCAGAGGGGCATTACTGGCACATGATGGCATATATCACATTGGTAGATGTGCAGGTGAACAATTCCCTGATGGTGTGGCTGATGTGGTTACGTCCTATGGTAGTGTCACTTAAATAGATATGCAGACAGAGTTTGCAACAGGATTTGTTGCAGGGGTTGGTTCCTGGGTTAATGTTTCTGTTCTATGGTGTGTAGTTGCTGGTGAGTATTTGCGTCAGGTTGGGAGGCTGTCTGTAAGTGAGGACTGGCCTGTCTCCCAAAGTCTTTGAGAGTGAGGGATCGTCCTTCAGGATAGGTTGTAAATCCTTTGATGCGCTGGAGAGGTTTTAGTTGGGGGTTGTAGGTGATGGCTAGTGGCAGTTCTTTTACAGTCTGTTTCTTCACTTTCACTTTACCCAGGTGGGTATTGTAGTTTTAAGAATGCTTGATAGAGATCCTGTAGGTGTTTCTCTGTGTGAGAAATTGGAGCAAATGGGGGTTATCTTAGGGCTTGGCTGTAGCCAATGGATCATTTGATGTGGTCTGGATGAAAGCTGGAGGCATGTAGGTAAGTGTAATGGTCAGTAGGTTTCTTGTATAGGGTTTATGTGACCATCACTTATTTATACTGTAGTGTCCAGCAAGTGGATCTCTTGTGTGGACTGGTCTAGGTTGGAGTTGATGGTGGGTGGAAATTATTGAAATCTAGGTGGAATTCTTCAAGGGCCTCCTTCCCATGCAGCCAAATGTCTGACCACTTCCTTGTGGCAAAGGTTAGGGGAGACCTGGGCCCGCCCACTACTCTGGGTCCCAGCCCAGGAACCCTGTAGATGGCCACCACTTACTGCATCCCCTCCGACTCCTCAGTTCGTTTCCCTGGGTCACTTCCCCATGGCCCCAGCACCCTCTTCTCCCTTGCCTCAGGGCCCCAGCCTGTGAGTCCCTGCAGCCAACCAGGAGCCATCTTTAGTCTCCCAGGTCACTGCTATCGGCACTGATCAGTCCAGGGTGCTGGTGCTCCTTCCTCCTACTAGGAGCCTGATTTTCCCTCCTCTAGCTCCAGGCAGTTACTGAACTTGATCTGCCCTGCAGCTCTTCTTGTATGGGCCTGATTGGCTGTGCCTCGCAGTCCCTTTCCTACTGGCTGCTTTTCATACCACTGCTCTAGGGCTCTATTAACCCATAACAGGAAGAGGCGCCCCATCACACTAACCCATAGGAGTAATTAATATCAGACCAATGCTAATTTCTGGCTTGCTTACAATCCATTCTATCTTGACTTTGTGCTAAGTCCAGAAAATGCTTTATACTCATTTGATGGATTTTTTAAATTTTTGTTTATTGGGGATTGGGATCAAATATGGAAACAAATAGTGTATTATTTTGCAGTATTGAAATACGTATTTGAGGCACATTAATATACAAATTATTTTTCTTCCTGGTGTGAATGTGCTTCAGCATAGACTTAAACATCTGGACAGTTACTTGCAATAACATTCATACAACGATACATAGGTTTCATAGCTATACCTTTATACTTGTAACTCCTTTCCAATTTCATTTTAGTGTCCTAATAAGTATATAGCTGTCACGTAAGGTATATAATATATATGAATCTGTCAGACAGGGAATGTTTGTTGGAATCGTGGCCACATCTGGGTATTTCAATGAATGCTCTGTTTATAGTGCCTCTTCAGGTATGTCATACCTAATGAGCAAATTACATACACCTGGAAGTGCTATTTAAAATTAGGGAAAGCAAAACAATGCTGGTGCATAGGCTCTAACACTGTAGTTCTCTCAATCAAGGTTTATTACCTTGCCAGATAAAACCACTGGACATTTAGAAGAATAGCCTAGGAGTATATCTAGTGGAGAGATGGGGAAACTGAGTGGAAAAGCCCTGGCAGACAGACCGTTCAGTTCAATCACTCAGGATATGTCTAACCGTCATCACTGGGTGTGATTATCACTTGAGCTGATATACCTGAGCTAGTTTTAATCTCTCTTGCTTGGGTCCCATGGCAGTGAAGCTGCAGCAACATGAGCTTCAGTGTTAGCTGTACAAATATGTCCAGAACCCTGGGAAATTACTTGTGGGGCTAACCTGTGCTGAAGCTCATGCTGCCACAGTTTCACTGTTCTGGGACCTGAGCTATCTAGAGTAAAGCTAGCTTGGGTATATTACCTTGAGCTGTAGCCACACGCAGTGACTGTTGTCTAGACATACCCTTAGATACCGCCCTGAGATCCAGGGAATTTCCTCATGGACTTCAGGAAATTGGCAAGTTGGATGGCTTTTAATCCTGCCTGCTTTGCAGGGTTTGAATCCTGTCCACCCCAGCAGAATGTACTGCAAGAAATGGGAGAAGAAACTCAGGGAATGTCCTGACCCTTGATGGGTATTTACCACCAAATGTTGGACCTATGCATTTAAGATATTTATTTAAAAACGTGCAAAATCATTAAGAATAGATACTATTACCAGAACCACATTCAGTCTAGAATACTAGGGGCCAAATTCTCCTTCAGTGATGATGAAGGGGGTACATGTCATGCCAGAAATTGCCCCTGGCTATTCTAAAGGGGCTGTTTACCAAGTAAGACTAAGTCTGCTTAGCAATTAAAATCAGATGAGATTAAACATATTCAAACAAGTTTGGTCACCTAGTTTTAAACAACCAATCACCATCCATAAGTGTACAACTTCTATAATTTTTTGTTTTTCCCCTTTGCATCAAGGTGAAATTCTGTACTAACCTTACTGCCACTGCAATTGCACTAAAAATCGAGAGAGAAATAAATCAATGTCATTACAAAGAGTGTAAATCCAATGCAGATATTGGCCCTTTTACACCAGTACTTGAGATTGTTATGCCAATTGCATTAAAATTATGTAAACCATTGTGCTGGTGATGTGTGGTCCACCTGAACCTGTTTTGAGCAGGGGGTTGGACTAGATAACCTCCTGAGGTCCCTTCCAATCCTGATATTCTATGAGAAGATCTCTGCTATTTTAAGGATACTAGCATATAAACATACCATACGAATGCCGCAATGGGGGCAGGATCTCCACAGTCTGATTGTAAAGCCTAATAGAATCCCTTGTAGTTGTAGAAATGATCACAAAATCATACGCGCACAAGCACAGTCTTTGTAATATTCTTACTTGCAGATGCCCCAAAGATGACACCTTGGGGTGTCTTTCTGAAGTTAAAGAAGCACATGTAATGTTCTTGCTAAATATGCTATTTTTAACATCCATAACTTTTGTTATTTCAAAACCAAGTTCTTTTGGACATGACAAAACTATTTGTCTCTCTTCAAGGCTCATGGAAGTGCCAAATTTTAACTTTTAAAACTGATATCATCCTAGGGCAAAAGTTTTTAAACCTGTTAACAGGTGCAAGTCTCTTTTCTCCCCTACTGAGAACTATATAAAACACTGTAAAAGATCTTTGTAGGGAAAAAATTACTCCCAAGTGGAAGCCGATCATGGAGAACTTTAGTCACGAAATAATTTCTGTGAAGATTAGAAAGTGACTGAAAACAAAGCTTTCTTTGAAAATGCCATCTTTCATTATAGCCAGGCTCCTGTGTATAATGTGATTTTTTTTTTTTTGGTGGCCATATAAATTGCTGCATATGTTTGCTTCTTTTTAAAATTTGACACACAGTTTTGTTCCCGAATGTTAACTTTATTTTTAAAAGAAAGCTAAGCCTTTCCCTTATGGCTGCAAAGGCAACTTCCAAAATGCAAACTGATGCAGTATGTACATGAGTCTATAGACAGCTTGAAAAAATAGCTCTGAGAGAACTATGAACTCCTTCCATTCTCAGTCTTGCTTTAACTGTTCGACCTAATGAGGACGTTTTAAATGTCAAAGTGGTTAAGTTTGTCACCACTAAGTAGTTTAGGGGAAACATCCAGTTAGTGTACTTCATTGTCGTTGCCAGTAGTGAAATTAGATATTTGGATTGCAGCTGGGCAGTAATTTCTGATTAAAGTTTTTTCCCTCAGAAAAAATTGATTTGTAAAAACCAATCTCTTCATAGGAATGTGTTGGTTTAGACAAAACTTTCATCAGGAAAGGTTTCTCAGGTCCAGGATGAAATGTTTGGTCAAGACAGTCCCCAGAATAGCCAGTGGTTAGGACATTCATCTGGAATGTGGAAGACTAAGGTTCAAATCCCGGATCTGAATGAGGCTATTCCAGGATGGGTCTCTCTCAGCCTGTTCCCGAGGAAGAGCAGAAAGCTGAACCTGGTTCTTCAACCTCCCAAGTGAGGGCCCCAACCAGTGGGCTGTTGGCTGTCCTGGGATGCTGCTTTGTCAGGATCTCCTGTTCGATCTTGAGCCAGTGGGTATAAATTCAATTTTCATTGGGGGGAGAGAGAGGCTGACTCTATAGCCCTGTGGTTAAGACACTAATGAGAGAGATGCAGAGACTTGAACCTGGTACCTACATCACTTGTATCAAAATCTGTTACACAGCACATGGAGCTATGGAGGAAAGAGGGGTGCAGAGTGACATAATTTTGTCCCCCAAATTACTAAAATGGATAGGCTAGAGAAGCATGAAATGGTAGGTCAAATCTTAATCCCTTTTTCTCATTGCCAATTTAGGGATGTGAGGGATCATAATCTCCATATAGCGTGTTTGAAAATTACTGTATTTTAAGAGAGACAGTTAAGATGGAGGCAAGATTATAATAACCTATATTTATAATAATTTTAATTTTGTTAACCATTTTTGCATTAATATTGAGTTTTTCTACCCAGCAGGACTGAGAACTTTTCACATCTATGTCACCGTGTAATGTGCTGGCCTGTAGGTATTTCTGTTTACTGTTTCGTATGTTAAAATTGCTCAAAAATATCTGACCCATCTAATCTAGTGAAGTTACCTTACAGCTCACTTGGTAAAAGTCTGCAGTTTTGGAGCCAACTGTCATGAGTTATTTTCCCCCATGCTGTAAACATGGAGATAGTTGATGGCCACCTGTCAGGAGCCGTGGTAATAACTTTTAGTCCCTACAAGAATGTTTAACTATCAAAATGGAAAGTACCATAAAGTGGTTTTGTGTGAAACTGAACGTGAAAGAATGAGGATTCTTAAATTTATGGTAATAGAAGATAGCGCAGTATGGAATTTATATCCCTTAAATGAGAAATGTTTACATAATTTTCTAATAGCTATGCCACTTATGACTTAATAGATGGTTGCTAATTTTACAAATAGGTACATATTTTATTATTGGCCATTATCTCTGCCAGTGTGGTAAAGTAACTGTAATTTACTCAGTATTTAAAAATATGAAAACTGCTGTGACTAATAATTTCCTTTAACATATTTCTTTTGTTTTTGTTTTAAAGTACTCTGCTCTTAAGTGGTCTTCCATTGCACAGGCATGCATCCACACGTTTATCACCTGGGGCGAGTGTTCCATTTTTTATTAGTAATTCAGAATCTAAAGTTACTTTTGTATTTCTGGTCTATTGAAGATCTTAGGTCAAACTCTCTACAGAAGTAGACTTGCAAAACTCCATTTGAGTCAATGGAGCTGTGACATTTACAGCACTAGGGAATTTGTCCTGAAGAGTTGTCTTATGTCATCTCTTTATGAAAGTGGTAACATAGGCCCCAGCATTGCAAATGGGTTTGTCTGGGAAGACTTTTGCAACCACATGGTCTACTTTGGTGGGACTTCATGTGGATGTAAGGTTCCAACTACACAGAGCTGATTGCGGGATCAGGGCTATAACGGGTAAATTTACTGGTTTTCTTTATCAGTTTGTCAGTTTTTATAGAAATTGTTCCATTTCTAGTGGGCCAGTAATTGCCTAAGCAGGTATAAATAGAATATTTTTCTTCTATTTACTGAAGATTTGTTTGCCCACTTGAGGTAGCAGAGGGAGATTTACTGCACCTGTTGAATGTAACCTATTTAAGAAATGTACTGAAAAACAGATGCTGTGAAGATTAATAATTAACTTAGGTGAATAAAATACCTCCAGTCAAATCTCCACTAAGAGATGTGCATAGTAATAGACAAAACCAAGAACAGACTTTGTATTTGAATTTGGGGTGGGGGAATGGGGTGATGTTAAGAAGAATGCTTGATACCTGCATCATAATATAAACTAGAACACTGTCTTTAGAGTTAAAGTATTCTCTTCTGAGTCTGCATTTTGAACTACAGAAATATGGACTACTTACAGCAAAAACAAAGTCCTTGTGTATTCTGGAGCTTGATTTTTATGCTAGGTTACATACTTGCATCTTCTTAAATGTGTCTTTGTTTCCGTTTCTTGCAGACTTAATTCACGGTATGAAAAAAGGGAGATGTAACAATCTTTCTTACAAGTAACTGTTACCAAAAGGGATTTTAAAATGGCTTAAGTACTGTTACTTAAATGGAGAAGAGTGTGGAACATGATTTGAGCATGTTTTTGTTATTCAGTAAAACATCTTCTCTTAGATGCAGAAAGGACACTTCACAGTAATATACCTTCAAGAGTGATGTTCTTTTCTAAAACAGTAATTGGCACAACCTTGTTTCCACGTGTTACTACGTAATCACTTATGAAAAACCCACCCACAGAGTTGACACAAAGTTGTATCTTTAAGTGGAGAGTATTGCCATCCCCAAACATTCAAAACGTCATTAATGAGGCACCACAAAATCATGAGATTTAAAAAGTAATGAATGGAATTCTGTGCTGCACCTCACAGAACTCACAGCCTAGGAGAAGTGGGGATCTTGATAGTTTTAAAGCTACCTTTACATCTCCCAGTTCTGGGCCTCTTCCAGGGATGGAACATACTCCAGCCTAACAACCCACAGGGTGGTTTAAATTAGGGCTGTGATGGTGCCCCCCATAAGGCTTTATGGAAATATGCTTATGAATGTATATATGACATAACTAGAATGTTTTATGCTACATAAGTCATGTAACATATAAGGTTATGATCTACTGAATCTATTAATCCTATTTGTATGCATGTATCATTTTTGTATTCAAAGTTATGAATATCGGGTGTGTACTGGCTTGATTTTTAAGTAGCCTTTGTAAAGCATTTGGTCAGCTTCTTGAGAAAGAAATGTGCAAGTTAAGTGCCCTATCAAGAAGCACTTAAGGGACAATGGATCTTGGAATGCTCCAATCCACATAAGGAGTCTACTTGAGAACATTCAAGGTAGCATGTGACCCATGGCTGCTAACTGAAAGTTCTGAGTCATGCATGGACATGTGACTGGCCCATATGACTCCAAAACTCCATATTGTAGCTGGGATTCTACACAGGGGGGTGAGGGGTGTCCACCCACCAGATAAAGTCTGTCTAAACCCCGGGGAGACCGCTCCATTTTGTCTTCAGCTGGCTCAAGAGATAGCCTCTCCACCTCCAAGGATATCTGAAAGAAACTGAAAAAAAGGACAGTAACCACAGGGAGTATGAGTGATTGCTGGACCCAGACTCGAAGGAGACTAGTCTGTAAAAGGAAGCTTACTGGGTGAGCTGTTTATTTGTATTCAGTTTTCTTAGACATAGACTTGTGTGTTCTATTTTATTTTGTTTGGTAATTCACTTTATTCTGTCTGTTACTACTTGGAACCACTTAAATCCTACTTTCAGTATTTAATAAAATGACTTTTTACCTATTAATTAACCCAGAGTATGTATTAATACCTGGTGGGGGGGCAAACAGCTGTGCATATCTCTCTATCAGTGTTATAGAGGGCAAACAATTTATGAGCTTACCCTGTATACGCTTTATACAGCTTTAAACAGGGTAAAACAGATGTATTTGGGGTTTGGACCCCATTGGGAGTTGGACATCTGAGTGTCAAAGACAGGAACATTTCTTAAGCTGCTTTCAGTTAAGTCTGCAGCTTTGGGGCACGTGGTTCAGACCCTGGGTCTGTGTTGGAACAGACTGGCATGTCTGGCTCAACAAGACAGGGTGCTGGAGTCCCAAGCTGGCAGGGAAAGCAGGGGAAGAAGTAGTCTTGGCACATCAGTTGGCAGCCCCAAGGGGGTTTCTGTGATCCAACCCATCAAAAGGGCATCTTGTCTCCTGGCTGCTAATGGGCTGCAGCATTATCTAAAATCTTTGCAGCACCAAGTGCTGTGGCCCTGCCCTCAACCACTGCTCTGGCACACTCCTTATGCCAGGGCTTACCGGGGGTCCTTGGAAGATGGCTTAGTAAGGGAATCCTTCTTGGGCCTGATCCAGGGTTTTTAGAGCCCCTTTACACCATGCCAGCTCTTTTTTTTAAAAGCATAAAAGGATGGGAGCAGGGATGAGGATCTCATCCAGTAAACTCTGGGGGATTTTTTTTGTCCTTTAATTTTTGAGCATTTAAGGTTCATGTTTTCAAACTTTGCTCTGAAACATACTTTTAATTTTAAATAATCACATGGCTCCAGCCGCTGGGACTTTAAGTAAAACACCAAATATGGTGAGACTTGTGTTAAAATCACGAAGCTTGGTAACACTAAATGGGGGATGCGGAGAATATAGAAATAATCAATTTCAAATGTGTTATCATTTTCTCTACTATGGTCTTTTTCCAGTTTTATATATTACAGGCAGAATTGTGCTAATGGGAATATTGCATTTACTGCTGTAAAGAGTAATACATTGAGCAAACTGTCATAACTATCCACAATCTAGTAAATTTCTGCTGTTTTCAGAATGTTTCAGTATTTTTCAATAGAATTTGCTCTTTTGATTATGAAAACTTTGGGAGAACATGGGTTGTTTGTCTGTGCCTAAAAACTGACTGAGGTTGATGCTACATCCTACAGTCTTTTCTGTGAAAACAATAAAACTGTTATGAAATTCTAAGGTTTAGCTTGTGGAGCTGGGGTCCCCTCAAGGGCATGTTGTGCAGATAGAGGGGAATATAATCTACAACAGTTCATAGATATTGTGCTGTCCGCGAGGATGACTTTCCCCTTTACACTGCTTCATGGTGTCTCAGCAGCCACCTTATCATTTATCATTGATACTAGAGGCCTCACCATGCTTTGCACTGTACAAACTTATAATGAACGATGTTCCCCGCCCCAAAGAGTTACACTTTAAATTGTAGCAACATAGCTTTCTTTGGAGGTAGCCATTGGCTACTCTGCTGAAAGGTGTACTGGGCTTCATGGGCAGGAATAAGACAGAATATTAAAGGAACTAGCACATGAAATTGCAAGCAAAATAGCAGGGATTTTTAATTAATCTAAATTTGGGGACATACCCTACAACTGGAGAATTGGTAACATAGTACCTGTTTATAAGAGGGGGTGGGGGAAGTGATCTGGGAAACTACAGGCCTGTTACTTTGATCTCAGTTGTATGTAAGGTCTTGAACAAATTTAGAAAGAGAAAGTAGTTAAGGACATAGAGGTAAATGGTAATTGAGGAAAAAATACAACATGGTTTTAAATAAGATATATTGTCCCAGACCAACTTGATCTCTTTGAGAAGATACCGCATATACCCGTTCATAAGCCAAATATTTTTGGTTAAAAAGTGACACATCAAAGAGCAGGGTTCGGCATATAAACGGGTCTACACCAAAATTTCATCATTTAAAACTCTATGGAATCATTGAATTGAATATCTAATACATTGTCATTTTGTTTACCTAGAGCATCCATAGGTACAGAGCCCCTCAGCTCCCAGTGGCCACGGTTTGTCGTTCCCAGCAAATGGGAGCTGCGGGAAGTGGCACCACTTCCCGCAGCTGGGAACGACACCTCATCTGGAATGCTGTGTGCAATTCTGAGCTCCCACTTTGAATTCGTCTTTCTTAAACATGGAACAGGTGCAGCTCTGGGTCCTGGTTCGATGGGAAGATCACTCTGCCTCTCCTCACACTCAGACTCAGTCTCTCAGCTCTGTCCCTTCTGTTGCAAGTACTTTCCCAAACAACAGCAGAGGTTACTCAGTTCCCTCACTGCAGGCCCACCTCAGTCAGCTCTAGGCACAGCAACAGTCTCTGCTCCGGCTCCAGTGGAGCCACCAGTAGCCTCTGAGGCTCCCAGCTAGATCAAAGTCCCTGCAGGCTCTCAGCAGCAGCTCCTGGTATGGACAGAGCTCCACGCCAGCAATCTCACTCCTTTTCCCAAATTGGTGTTCACCGCCTCTCTGCTTGCTCTGCCTGGAAGAGAAAGTGTCTCCCTTTTCCCCAAGACATCATGGGACTTGTACTCTCTAAAGCTAGATTGCAGCACACAGGATCTTCCCAACTGGAACACTCCCAGTAAAATTCAGAGGAACCTCTAGTAAAGGGTGCCTACACTAATATTAATATACTCGCCTGATTTAAGGAAAGCAAAAACATGGTCTGGATACACACTGGTGTAAAACTAGGGTCTGCAGAATGTTCCCTTTCCTGCAGTCCTGAGAAGGCCCCTCCATATGAAGTCCTGACAATCAATCATTCTTTCAGTGGACTAGGGAGAGAGAGAGACTGGAAGGGTTAGACACACAGCATTCCAGGATCCAGAGCTGCTGATATTTGGTGGGGCCAGCTACAATCATCAGAGAGGTTATGCAGCTTGTTGCCTTTTCAGCAGGCAGCAGAGTTGAAATATTTCAAAGGTTCTGCATAGAGTAGCAGAGTGCCTGAAAGTGAAATACTGCTTTTCTTAAAAGCACTTACAGACTCTAGGATCCAATGAGCTCCTACTGTCTCTAATGAATTTTCCATTTTTTAAAATAAATTGAAAAGTAAATTCTGGGATTTTTCAATATTTTTTACAAGAGGAACTTTTTAAAACAAAGAAATCTGCTGCCATGTGCAATGGAGGGATTTGTACCCTCTGCTTGGTAAGGAACTTCAACAATATCTGTGACTAGTACATCAGTTTTTGCAACCTGAGGTAACCTGGAAAATATCTGTTCTTTGCCGTGAGTGTAAAATATTTGCCAGACTGACCAAGGTCTTAACATGATTCATTTATGAAGAGAATGAACATTTTAATAGGGCAGATGATGGCTTTGTTACTGTGGTGAAGGTCTTTTGAAGTAGATCCCCAAAAAGGACCATTAAGTGTGTGAAAAATCTGTATCGTGTCCCCTTCACCAGACTTCCCATTTTTGTCAGAGAGCTTGTAAAGCCCCCTGAAAATCAGTCAGTTCACAGCAAACAGATTTTGTCCTGACTAGGCACAACACAAATTCTACACTTATGGTAGCCCTTGTTCTCCTGGTGGTGCATGTCTTAGCTTGCTTCAGATTGGAGAACCACAAGCAGGATCTGTTGGTCTCCTGACTGTACTACCTTTGCTGCATAGCCTGCCCCTTTTAAAGTATCAGGAGAAGAATCTTGAAAATGCATTTTAAAATCTAAAGAGACACTGTCAGGGACTACAGGTCTTGAAGCCTAGTCCTCAGGGCTTTTAGGAGTTAGGCAATTCTGACCTAACTGCTGCCTGCTCTGGGGAACACTGACAGAAGACTCCACTCCTGGGATCTGATTAGTGGAACACTGGCAGTCCTGCTTGGTTTCCAAGCCTTATTTAAACAAGGAACAGGAAGTTGTCCAAGCAGTGGGGTTCCTCCTGCTTAAGACTGCCTCACTTGTACTACCTTCCTGACTCTGATCTCCTGGTACTTGACCTTGCCTGACTCAGACACCTTACTCTCAGTTTGCTCTCGGGCCTGTCTTGGTATCTGCCCTGGCCTAGTTTCTGACTCGTGCTCCGACCACTAGGTCTGACTGCCCATGTCCCAGTCATGACAGGGCAGTGGAATGGGCTAGCTGCTTGAGTACATAGGCAAATCAAATAAATTGATTTGAGCATAAGTGAAGTGAAGTGAGCTGTAGCTCACGAAAGCTTATGCTCAAATAAATTGGTTAGTCTCTAAGGTGCCACAAGTACTCCTTTTCTTTTTGCGAATACAGACTAACACGACTGTTACTCTGAATCCTATTTGAAAGGTATTGTTCAGTAGACAGATATTTGTATCTGTGATTTTTGTGGTGTGGAAAGCTTTTTTTTCACACAGAACATCTTAACAACTCTTTGGAGTTCTCATGCACTGACATGTTTGTGTTTTTGTTTCTGCAATATATACTTAGTAATATTCCTACAACATGGCAGTGTTCATCTTGCTGAATGTGAAGAGGGGTGTTGGGATGAAGCCCTTGTAAAAGAGCAATAAGCTCTCTTCTGGGAATATCTTTAAAATATCTGTTTTGTGGAGCCCAGTTATCCCAAGGCAAGAAGAATTATTTGTTTATAAATCAGCTCTGAAAAGAATGAATTTAGATGTTTCTAAAGCAGGATGAATTTCCCCTGAGGCAGTTAGTTTTTTTAAATCAGGTGCCAGAATTTTCACAAGGGGTTCCTGAGCTTCCAAGATCTCCTTCCAGCATACCAGTGAATGGATAATTGCAATTGGTTAATATTAGCTTTCTGATTTTTACATGGTTGTGTTGATGCACTGGATTGTTTAGTAATTCTATCCATCTATCGTTTGTCTAGGTTCTTATATGGGCACTCATCACAGAAGTATGTGAGTGCCAGTTAACAAAAGGCATTCAATAGCCATCTAATGGACACAATGTGAATAGGTTTTAATAATGTACATTATGTGAACTAGTACAAGATGATTTTTCTTTGAACTCCACTTATTTTTATGACTATCCTAAATGTATTCAAGCATTAAAAAACATCACTGTCCCTTTGTAAGTCACTTAAAAGGAAAGCTTTGTCCCAGCATCAGACAGTTGGCACAAAGTTAAATGAGTGTGAAATAATAAAGAGCTGACTCTGTGCTCAGATCCATTATGCATATTGCCAAAAGATGAAAAAGCTCCTCCTACTTATTTTCCATCCTTGTAGATCTTTTTTAGATACTAAATTGTACTAAGACCCCAATTCATCAAAGCATTTAAGTACATGCTTAACTTCAGAAACATGCTTACACCCCACTTACCTTATGTAACTTTAAGCACATACTTACCTGCTTTGCTGTGCTGAACAGGAATGGACTCCTGAACTGGTGTCTAATGCTCTAATTCTTAATATATTTGTCTTTACTTTGTGACACAAATCAAAGCATCCTAACCAGTCTAAGTGTGAATATGAGGCTGAAGGTGGAAAGATCCAAAATGTGTGGTGCAGCACTTTCAATGCATGTACAACGAGCACTCTTTTCATGAATTTACGTTAATATTAATTACTTTGTTTAAAAATCACTTTATTCATAGTTTGAAATGTTTGAATTGACTTCATTTTCATAACTCTTTCAATGGGCTTATATTTGAAACATAACATTTGCATTGAAATAGATTTCATTGAAGAACAGAGGAAACTGAGCCTCGGTGTATTGGGGTTTTTTTAGCTTCTGGAAAATTGTGCGTTGAGCAGACACACTTTCTTCCCTGAGGCCCTGATTCAGGAAAGCACTTACGCATGTGTTTTGCATGTGGCTTCTATGGGACTTAAGCACATTCTTAAAAAATTAAAATTAAGCATGTGCTTAAGTGAATAGTAATGCTTTCCTGAATCAGGACCTAAGACTGTAAAATGTGAGCTCAGGAAGGTGGCCCATGCTTGCATGTGTAGCTTGGCTAATGTGGAACCTTCCTAAGGTGAACCTCCCTAAGGGGTGTGTGTGTGTGGGTGGAGGAAGTTCATCCTCTTCCCCGCACAAAGCCATAAATCCTCCTGAGGCTTCCGGAAGAGGGTCTCATTGCAGAAGATCTTCAAGCTACATTGGAGGGAGCTTAAATTCTATGACACTTCAAAAGTTAATGGGACTTACACATGTGCTTAAAACTGAGTGTGTGCTTAAATGTTTTGCTGAGTTGGAGCCTATGTGAATAAAACTGAAAAATCAAGTCTTAAGGAGCAAAACTTGAGAAAGTATCTCAAAAAAAGCTCATATTAGTAATAAATTTGAGATGTCATCAGAGCTCATCCAATTAAAAAGTCTGGAACTCTTTAAAATATTGATTGCAGCAGCAATACTGTTTCATGATGACCATCTAAAGTTTAGCAGATGATGATGATATGACTTTCTTTTGGTAGTTTTATTTATTGCTGAACATTGGTCATTCTAAGTGTCCATGTGTCTCTGCAGAGCATGAGAATAAATCGTTTTTTTTTCTCATGTCCTATACAATTGATTTTCCTCAGACTGCAAAGACAGGCATTGTTTGTTCACAGATAATTTAACCATATTAGTTTAATACACTTTCCATATTATAGAAGAGATTTTTAACTTGAGTGTCAGTGTATAAATTCTTCAGTGGCTCAGATATTAAAACTACTATTTAGTATAATGAAACTGAGACCCAGATAATTACTCCAGTGTAATTACTCTAATCTAAAAGCTTGCCATGATTCTTCTATTTTCAACTTCCAGTAATCAAATGCATCTCTGCTGATGTTGCTGAGACTAATAAATTGAAATGGAAATCTTCCATTCTACTCATAACTTCCTAAAACATGCACCTACCAGGATGAAACTTTACAGGCCTGGTTGCTGCACAATGATGATTCCTTCTGGAAAGTATCAGGGGGAAAACAGTCCAGCCATTAACATTCTCTCATTAATCAAAGATTCTTGCACTGTTTTTTTGACTAGGTCTAGTGCCAAAGTGGGATAGGGAAGAAAGTTGAATTTTTTTTTATGTGAATTATTTTCTATTGCCCGGTACTAGCAATGACTGGATTAAGGAGGCTGACAGGCTCCTCACTGGCAATGAAAATTAAAATAAGTCTGTAGATCCAGTTGACCCTGCAGCCAATGTCAGGCATGAAGGACGGAGACAAAAAGAGGGCCTAGCCCTGTTGAGTGCTGACCAGGAAGGAGGACAGGGTTCTGCTCTTCCTGATAGGAGAGAAGCCTGGTTGAAGCTCTGAGATGAGCTTGCTTGCCAGTTGGCTCTACCCTTCTGGAATGGATGATCAGGTCCTGAGAAGGGAATTGTGGAAGTACGGACTATTTTGGAAACAAACCCCTAATAGAAGGGTGGGGCCCTGCTGATGGTTTGTGTCATTGGCCCTGGATTTCAGTTTTGTTTTTTTGTTCTTGATTACCTTTGAACTTCAGTGCCATGCGCGGGATAGCACTGGAGGGCCAAAGCATCACTGCCTTGACCTCTGAGGGTGTATCTACACTGCAACTAAAAAACAGTGGGTGCCCTGTGCCCGCTGACTCGGGATTGCAGGGCTCAGGCTAAGGGACTGTTTAACTGTGGTGTAGACTTCAGAGCTCAGACTGGAGCCCAGGCTCTAGGACCCTACAAGGTGGGAGAGTCCCAGAGCTTGGGCTATAGCCTGAGCCGGAATGTCTACACTGCAGTTAAACAGTCTCTTAGCCCGAGCCGCATGAGCCAGCTGGCATGGGACAGCCTTGGGTGTCTAATTGCCATGTAGACACACCCTGAGAGACAGAAACATTCCAATTGAGATCAACAGAGGGGTGAGTTGTGCCTTGAAGAGACAGCAAAGGGTTACGGCCCTCACAATCTGGTTACAGTCTAGGAAGTAAATCTCACTGGCAGTAAGTGCATTTAAATATTCTGGTAAAATTGGTTTTAATTTGATTGAATTATGGGCCCCTGAAAATTATACTTTGCCTATGTGCCGTAGAGTCTTGATCCTGCAAGATCCCATTGACTTCAGTGGTGCAACTCATCAGCTTAAGTTAAGCATTTGTTCAGTGCTTTGCTGGGTGCTCAGCACCTTACAGAATGGAACCCTAGATTTTTAACATAGGGTTACCATATTTGAACATTCAAAACAGAGGACTCTCCACGGGGGGGGATTTGCTCACACCCCTGGCCCCACTGCAACTCTACCTCTTCCCTGCCCCCATTCCTACCCTCTCCCCAAAGTTCCTGCCCCAACTCTGCCCCCTTCCTGCCCCATTGGACCTTCCCCAAATCCCCGCCCCAGCCCCGCCTCCTCCCCTGAGCATGCCGTGATCCCCCTCCTTTCCCCTCCCTCCCAGCTGTGCAAAACAGCTGTTTCATGGTGCAAGCGCTGGGAGCTGGGAGGGAAAGCGGACACTCTCTCGAGTGATCAACATTCACTTTCTTTCTTGAATGATCAACTCTTCTTTGGGGAAAAATAATAATGGCAAAATCCCGGACGTTTTTAGATATTTAAAAATTCCTCCCAGACGGCGATTTAAGAACCAAAAAGCTGGACTTGTCTGGAAAAATACGTATGTATGGTAACCCTGTTTCACAATGACAGCCTGCAAATGTACCTAATTTGCAAATGTACCTAATTTGGCATTCCAGTGAAAGCTAGAATGAGCTCTGCCGCCTTCGCTGCACAGAGACATATGTGCATTTTCTGAAGGCAGCAAGGGCTACTTTTGCAAGGATCATGCATGGAACATGCAAGTGTCCTTTATAGGGATGATCCTGATAAGCTCCTTGCATTTAAAGTTTTAAATAATTGATCCTTTCATTCATTGCAACATTCATGTGTATCCCTTGAAGTTTTGTAGTTAGACACTTGCCTCTCAGACCTCCAGCCACCCAGTTAGGCAAGAAGGGCTGCAAAGGGCTGCACTTCTCCTGACCCTTGCTGTTGGAGCAGGCCACGAATTGCAATGGCCCCAAGGGAAGGGGAAGAGCATAGCAGCAGCATTAGGCCTTGCAGGGCTTGTCTCTTTGGAATCCTGAACCATTTTTCATCTGCCCTCCACTCCACTGATATTTCCGTACCTCTTCCCTGAAAGGATGTATAGTATTTCCAAGGTGATCCTTGTCTTCCTACAATGATATTCTGCTGGCTAGAGACTGAAAAATTGTTCACTGATCGGCAGACAAATATCTTTTAATAATCTTTAATTTAAAATTGTATATGCCTATCTATAGATCTGGCTAAATAGTGGGAAAATTTATTCATGAATTTATTCCCTGAAAGTTGGCCAAGAATGGCAATGTATATTATTTGCAGCAAATTATTGGCCCTGCTCCACTCCTGATCCAGTCTTTATCCAGCCGCCCTGCATTATTGCATGGCCTAGCCTCTTTTTTTAGCTCTCATGAAAGGTGCTAGAGTAACAGCACTAGAGATTTGAAATGGACACTTTTGTCACAAGGCTTCTTCTGGCTCTGTTATAAATAGAAGGTATCTGAAGGTTATTTTTCCCCCTCCTATTTTGGGTTTTCCTATTCAGGATGTTTCCTTAACATTTCTTATTTCCAGCATAAATTTGCCTGTAATATGCAGTCTATATGCAGAGCCAGCACTTGTAACTTTGACTAGGAGCTTGACACTTTTGCAGTGATAGCAAGTTGCCATTTTTTAGGCCTCAGCAGTGCAAACAATGAACATGTAGTAAATAGGGTGTCCTTTCTAGGACTTGCTTTTGAAAATGCTTGGAGCCTAGTAGATTCCGTAAGCTCTTCCTCTGGGCTGCCTCACTGTTGCTCCTTTCCGATTATGAGGCTACTTTGCAGCCTCAACAGTAGTGGAACCTCAGAGTACGTCTACGCTGCAATGAAAGGACACTAGCAGCAAGCCTCAGAGTCTGGGTCAAGTGACTTGGGCTTGTGGTGCTTGGGCTGTGGGGCTAAAAACAGCAGTTTGGGGTCAGACAAGAGCCTGGATTGTGAGACCTCTCCCCCCACTCCTTCCTCCCCCCCCTCAAACCCCCCCCCCCCCCGGGTTTCAGATCCGGTATTGACTTACTTCCGTGGGTTTGGGGTTTTGTTTTCTGTGTAGACATACACACCAATTGCGCTGTGTGGCTCTGAATTCTCCAGACAAGTTACATGAATAGGATGGGCAAGAGGGGAAACCAATAATACTTTGTGCTTTTGTGACACCCCCTCTACCCTCTGCTTCCTTCTGAGGCTCTCATAGAAATTGATCGAATAGTACTTGATAGAAATTGAAATGATGAATTAGGAAATTCACATGCTAGATCTTTGACCCTATTGATTGAGAAACATATTATCTGATATCTGCTGGGAGAGCAATACAGCGGTGCATAGACAATCCAGGAAGTTTTTGGAAAGTGTAGGGGACAATTTCCTGGTGCAAGTGCTAGAGGAGCCAACTAGGGGGAGAGCTTTTCTTGACCTGCTGCTCACAAACTGGGAAGAATTAGTAGGGGAAGCAAAAGTGGATGGGAATCTGGGAGGCAGTGACCATGAGCTGGTTGAATTCAGGATCCTGACACAGGGAAGAAAGGTAAGCAGCAGGATACGGACCCTGGACTTCAGGAAAGCAGACTTCGACACCCTCAGGGAACGGATGGGTAGGATCCCCTGGGGGACTAACATGAAGGGGAAAGGAGTCCAGGAGAGCTGGCTGTATTTCAAGGAATCCCTGTTGAGGTTACAGGGACAAACCATCCTGATGTGTCGAAAGAATAGTAAATATGGCAGGCGACTAGCTTGGCTTAATGGTGAAATCCTAGCGGATCTTAAACATAAAAAAGAAGCTTACAAGAAGTGGAAGGTTGGACATATGACCAGGGAAGAGTATAAAAATATTGCTCAGGCATGTAGGAATGAAATCAGGAGGGCCAAATCACACCTGGAGCTGCAGCTAGCGAGAGATGTCAAGAGTAACAAGAAGGGTTTCTTCAGGTATGTTGGCAACAAGAAGAAAGCGAAGGAAAGTGTGGGCCCCTTAATGAATGAGGGAGGCAACCTAGTGACAGAGGATGTGGAAAAAGCTAATGTACTCAATGCTTTTTTTGCCTCTGTCTTCACGAACAAGGTCAGCTCCCAGACTGCTGCGCTGGGCATCGCTGCATGGGGAGTAGATGGCCAGCCCTCTGTGGAGAAAGAGGTGGTTAGGCACTATTTAGAAAAGCTGGACGTGCTCAAATCCATGGGGCTGGACGAGTTACATCCGAGAGTGCTAAAGGAATTGGCGGCTGTGATTGCAGAGCCATTGGCCATTATCTTTGAAAACTCGTGGCGAACGAGGGAAGTCCCGGATGACTGGAAAAAGGCTAATGTAGTGCCAATCTTTAAAAAAGGGAAGAAGGAGGATCCTGGGAACTACAGGCCAGTCAGCCTCACTTCAGTCCCCAGAAAAATCATGGAGCAGGTCCTCAAAGAATCAATCCTGAAGCATTTACATGAGAGGAAAGTGATCAGGAACAGTCAGCATGGATTCACCAAGGGAAGGTCATGCCTGACTAATCTAATCGCCTTCTATAATGAGATTATTGGTTCTGTGGATGAAGGGAAAGCAGTGGATGTATTGTTTCTTGACTTTAGCAAAGCTTTTGACACGGTCTCCCACAGTATTCTTGTCAGCAAGTTAAAGAAGTATGGGCTGGCTGAATGCACTATAAGGTGGGTAGAAAGTTGGCTAGATTGTCGGGCTCAACAGGTAGTGATCAATGGCTCCATGTCTAGTTGGCAGCCGGTATCAAGTGGAGTGCCCCAGGGGTTGGTCCTGGGGCCGGTTTTGTTCAATATCTTCATAAATGATGTGGAGGATGATGTGGTTTGCACTCTCAGCAAATTTGCGGATGATACTAAACTGGGAGGAGTGGTAGATACGCTGGAGGGCAGGGATAGGATACAGAAAGACCTAGACAAATTGGAGGATTGGGCCAAAAGAAATCTGATGAGGTTCAATAAGGATAAGTGCAGGGTCCTGCACTTAGGACGGAAGAACCCAATGCACAGCTGCAGACTAGGGACCGAATGGCTAGGCAGCAGTTCTGCGGAAAAGGACCTAGGGGCGACAGTGGACGAGAAGCTGGATATGAGTTAGCAGTGTGCCCTTGTTGCCAAGAAGGCCAATGGCATTTTGGGATGTATAAGTAGGGGCATAGCGAGCAGATCGAGGGACGTGATCGTCCCCCTCTATTCGACATTGGTGAGGCCTCATCTGGAGTACTGTGTCCAGTTTTGGGCCCCACACTACAAGAAGGATGTGGATAAATTGGAGAGAGTCCAGCGAAGGGCAACAAAAATGATTAGGGGTCTGGAACACATGACTTATGAGGAGAGGCTGAGGGAACTGGGATTGTTTAGTCTGCAGAAGAGAAGAATGAGGCGGGATTTGATAGCTGCTTTCAACTACCTGAGAGGTGGTTCCAGAGAGGATGGTTCTAGACTATTCTCAGTGGTAGAAGAGGACAGGACAAGGAGTAATGGTCTCAAGTTGCAGTGGGGGAGGTTTAGGTTGGATATTAGGAAAATCTTCTTCACTAGGAGGGTGGTGAAACACTGGAATGCGTTACCTAGGGAGGTGGTAGAATCTCCTTCCTTAGAAGTTTTTAAGGTCAGGCTTGACAAAGCCCTGGCTGGGATGATTTAATTGGGGATTGGTCCTGCTTTGAGCTGGGGGTTGGACTAGATGACCTCCTGAGGTCCCTTCCCACCCTGATATTCTATGATTCTATGATTACCCAACTCATGAAACTCTAATCACTATCATGTTGAAAGGCAGAACTATCTTTGAATAGATGCAGATGAGTTAGAGAATAGGACTTGCATTATAAACATTATGGTGTTTCATGTCTCATTTATTTCTCGTTGAAGCTCCTTCTGAAATGGTCCCTAAAATGATATTGATACTATTTCTGTTACGTGGAAGGAGTGATTTGTCAAGGTGCTAAGATCTATATATACCCAGACTACTGTGCCACTTAAAATGGAAAGGAGAACTGATAACAATTTGTCAAGAAATTAGTGAGATAGGAATTCAGTCAGTGGTACTCTAGCTAGCTCTGTTTAACTTGAATTGGGATGAATATATTTCTTAACCTTTTCCATGACAGAAAAATCATGGGTATGTCTTAAAAGGAAGTGGAGGATAAATTGGGACCAAAACCAGTAGGAGTATCAGATAAGGGTTAATTAAATTCTTATTTTTCTTAAAATAAAAAAAATCACTTCCGTAGCACCATTCATCTCAGCACACTGTATAGATCTTCAGTAATTAAGATTCTCATGCCTCTAGGTCAGTGGTGGGCAACCTGCGGTCCGTGGGTTGCACACGGCCCATCAAGGTAATCTGCAGGCCACAAGACAGTTTGTTTACACTGACAGTCCACAGGCCCGGCTGCCCACAGCTCCCATTGGCCAAGAACAGCAAACCACGGGCGGCCAGGCCTGTGGATGGCCAATGTAAACAAACTGTCTCCTGGCCCACCAGTGGATTACCCTGATGGACCGCGGGCTGCACGTTACCTAGCACTGCCCTAGGTAGTATGCTTTGGGTATATAAAGATAATTTCATCCACCTCTTAACATAGCCACCTCTTGAAGTGCAAGGGGAATTAATGTAGGAAAAATGTAGATACCAGAGTTGGAATTTGTCCAGGATTCTATACTTAATATCCCAACTTTTATGAAAATTCCCAGGGCTATTTTAACTACTATAAATTATCAAGGTATCACCGTGCACCTTCATCTGTATACTGCCCACTGACACTTAAGAGGAAGATTGGTTCAGTACTAACTCAAAGGTGTCCACCAAATGAAATCACCCACACCACTTCCTGTAACCCATGTGTGTTTCTCAAAGATCTCCCATTCAAGGACTGATTGGCATAACTCTACTTGTCTTAGGTTTGACAGGGTAACAGCACAGAATGGTGTGGCTACACAACTGGCCTATTACTCGAAAGGGACCATAGATTTTAGTGCTCTCTTGCACAGTATAACATGTAAAATAAACAGCAGATTGTTAATACCACATGTCCTGAATGAGCTCCCTTCTAGGTCTCATCCCTGTTCATATTACCTTTACTGTTTCTCATTGTCATATTCTCATGGTTGTATTTTAATGGTGGAAGGGGGCAGCTTTCTTCACAGGACTGTAGCTAAGCTTGGAATTAACTGAAAGATTCCCACCTTCTGTTATTGTCAGAGTTAAGACAAGGAATGATCTGTCACAGGAACTGTGAAAACAAGACAAACTTAAAACCAAATAAAGATACCATAAATCAAATGACAGTTTGCCAGAATCAGACACCTCTAGCTCAGCCCATGGTGAGATAACAAAAGTAAGACAACATCCCTCTCGATCACTATATGCCAGTAGCATGAGTCCTCTATTGAGGAACAAACGTACCATTTTAGCAGGAATCTCCATAGTCCTTTGGTACAATAAAAACATTTTAATAACAATAAAGATCTTTAGCAGTGAAATAAAAATTGTTTAATATATTTCCAGTTATCCTCAGCTGGTATCTCAGCTGAAGTTCAAATTCACAGAGCCTAAATCTGAAAGTTATGACAGTTGGAAAATAAATAAATCTGCCAGATGTCAGAACTTCAAGAGGGATCAGAGAAGAGCCACAGTGGTTAAAAGATTAGAAAACCTGTCTTATACTGAAAGATTCAAGGTCATCAATCTATTTAGCTTATTAAAGAGAATGTTACGGGGCGACTTGATTATGATCTATAAATACCTTCATGGGGAACAGGAATTTGAGTCAGTCCATCAGACAAAGGTATAACAAGATCCAGAGACTGGAAGTTTAAACTAGATAAATTCAGAATAGGAATAAGGTGCACATTTTTAGCAATGAGGGTAATTAATTATTGGACTAACTTAACAAGGGTTGTGGTGGATTCTCCGTCAATGGGTCTTTTAAAATCAAGACTGGATGTTTTTCAAAGAGAGATGCTGCAGTTTAACCACAGTTATTGGACTTGAGTCAGGAATTAATTCAGTGTAGTCCAATCATCTATTAAGCAGGAGGTCAGACTAGATGATCACAATGGTCTCTTCTGGCCTTAAAATCTATGAATTTATCAATCTATTATGTTGAAGAATTGTGAGAAGATGTTAGCTTCAGAATTTTGGTAGGACCCATCAATTTGCTTAGATTGAAGATGGAAAGGGATTGTATCGATTTCTTTACTTTCTCCCTACTTTTTTCAGCCAGTAGCAGGGAGAAGTAGGGGTATGGCATACCTGCCTGCATCCACAGAGTGGATTTCACTTCTTATGATATCCTTTTATATCCATGTCACATGCAAGAAATTAATTACTGGTTATCCATGTACTGTAGTTAAGATATGAATGTTTCTTGGACAGGAATGATCTAAATCTTTGGGATATATAATCTCACCACACACAGTCTTGCACAGGTGCCTATCTATGAGGATGGAGTGTCGTCAAATGGTCACTGGACTGAGAGTCAGGAGACCTTATTTCTTTTTCCAAGTCTGCCATTGACATAGCGTGTGACTTCGGGCAAGTCACTTAACTTTATATCTCCATTTCCTCATCTTTAAAATGGGATTAATAGTACTTACCCACCTTTGTAAAGCATGTTGAAATATATTGTTGACTGTGCTATTATTACAAAAGGAACAATTGAGATTCATGATTGCTTTACTTCACAGAACATATGTTCTGTACCAGAAGGTGACCACAGGGAGAGAACATTTCTATTTCAATCAGTGGACTTGGACATTCTATCTTCATCTGCTGAGAATTAGGAACTACCCTTCAGACAAAAAGAGAGAAAATATTTCTCATGAGAGACTGCGAAGCAAACGGTATGAATGAATATTTTATAATTGGCTTTTGTCTTAAATCTAAAATGCCGTATATGAGACTCCTTATCATCCTCTTCCTGCACCATCAAGTACATACAGCAAACCAGTGCCAATCATCCTTATCCTGGGCTCTTTTTCCTAGTCTTTTATTTTGCAATGTTGTAATGCTGCTTCAGCAACTATTGTGCTATGGAGTGTGCCTCTACATCAGCCTCTCCGGCTCTTGCCCTAGTGTCATCAAATAAATGCTTGTTTAGGTAGCCTCTCAGGCACTCTTAAAACATCATATCCCAAATATGTCAGTTTCTTTTTCCATGCACCTTGTATCGTTGAAGGTAGTTGTGCCCAGTTCTAGGCCCTCTTCATTACTTATTCTATCAGTCTATTTTACTTTGACTAGTCTGTGCAGACACTGTCATTGAAAGCTGTTCAATTTGCATTGGTTGGACTTATTTTTCCAGAACTCTGCTCCATGTTGGAGGACACCAAGCACATCAGAGAATAACATTAGCGAAAATACAGCTGTTTTGCTACACATGCTGATATTTTCCAGTGTGCATCATGCACTGTTTAATATAAAAACATTGAACAGAGAAATCATGATCATTGCAGTTTTGCAAGAGCTGGAGAAAAATATTTATTTCTGAAAAGGAATATCAAAATGTTTTACTCTATTTTGCCTGGCTTCACTCTCCTTCTTCAGTCTCCTTTATACTCCCCATACCTAATTACAAGAGTGAGATGATGACAAAACTGACTGCTTTATGAGTTTAGCAGCAAACTCTGCCTGTGTCAGCCACTCATCAATCTTCATGACACTAGAAGGTCCAAAAACTGATTATTTGCAGTGTTTATGATTACCTTCCTAACCACTAGCTTTAAGAACTGAACTACGGTTGCTTCTACCATCTGATGTATGAGACAGTTTATTAATTTAAACTCAGATATTGCCCTAAGCTGTGAAAAATAGGCATATGCTAACAGAACACTTCTGTCGTTGATTATTCCATTAAGAATCACTTCAATTATTCAGGCATTTACATCATACTGAGCATTGAATACAGCGATGGATGATGATCTTTTCATCAGATTAAAATATGGTGTGAATCTTGATTCCATATCATTGCTGAAGGACATTGTAGAAATACAAACAAGTAACCATGATCTGAGAATGAACTTCTCTAGAATTAGTTCTTAAAAATTGAAATGTTATCTTGCTAATATAGTTAGAGCCTCATGTATTCTGGAATTTGCTGTGGAATCCACACCAGCTTTTCCTGCAGAATTGTGCTCCAGAATTCACTTTTAAAAATTGTTTCTAGTCTTAATGGTTGTGAAAATAACACTGAAAACACAAATGGAGAGAAACAATGTAGACTGCAAACAACTGACAACTGTTTCTCTGTAAGGTGTGAACTGTGCCATTCATCTAACACGGCTACCGCTCTGAAACCTATATGGAATGTTAACTTTGAATCATATCAATGAACACACAATTAGTTAGCAACATTGACGTTTTAGGTTATGATGCTAGCAAAAATATCTAACTAATGTGCTTATCTTAAATGCTATGATACTACAGTGAGGGGGGCCATAAGTACCCAGAGGTACGATAGAACATACAATTCAAAACTGCCTCCCAAAAAACCTCTTATGCCAAATGTCCTAATTGTTCACTACCCGCCTTTCAAATCTGAACTTTACCATTATACAGCATGAAGGATAAATAGTCTGGGGGGTCTGCCACATCCATCACAAGGACATAAAAACTACATACTACTTGCTTCCGCTTTCTCATTTCCTAGACCATATTATTACAATCTAACTTCAGTTTCACTTCAGTGAAGAAAATAATTAAGTAAAAATAATCTTAGAGTATGGATTGTCCAAATCCATGTTCTGATTGGCTAGAATGGGCCACTTTGATATCACAACTCAGTTCACAGTTGGAACCTCCTTAGCAGAGAAAAATTAAAAACTTTATCCCCATTGAGTCATACCCTGGAGTAGGTGGCTGCATTGAACTCCATTGCAATCAACAATTATGTTTAATGAATGAGAAGATCTTTTTTAACTGATCCAGTTAGGAAGGTTTCCAAAGCATATAACCCTTCCTCTGCCTCTCCCTCCCCTGCCCGAACCTGACTATCTGTCCCCTCAGCGCACCTATATTGCCTGTCTGGCTAGAAGCAGAAAACTTGAAAGCATGACTCCTGCCCTTAAGCACCTGAGAAACAATCTGTTTTATTTTTCTCTCCATGAACTCCTTGACTTGTGAGACTGCTTTATGGGTCCCAGTTCAGCCTTTTAAATTAGATAAGTAACTGCCTGCAAATTAGATTCTTGCCTACTGATGGGTCAAAGTGACAAAAGCTTTACGCTACCCCTCCCATTCTTGCCAGAGCACAGGTGCCTTTTATGGCCCACTGGGGACTTTCAACTCTAATTTTTCATTATGAAACCTAAGGGTGACAACACTTTTCAGGTGCACAGAGAAGGTGCAAGAATCATCCCCCTTTTTTATTCCCTGTGTACCATCCAGGCACAATTGCAGTCCTTGCCCTCCCTGCAGTACAGACATTGTTCCCCATCAGTCTCTCCAGTGTGTAACACCTCAAGTGGGCCTGGAAGGAAACCAAGCTATGGCCCTGGCTGCCTTCCACTTCGGCCTGTGGAGCTGACCAAGAATGGAGACAAATCTTGAATTTTTAATGGTGACCACTAATTACTTCTGTATATATATGATAGGAAAACTTAAAGGGCAGCTTTAGATGATGTAGTAAGCACATACTTAAAAATGGCATGTGCACAGATAGGAGGAACAGAACATGGTATAAACGCTGCATCTGGAGTTGATGTGACATTTACAATATTTATACTGAAATGGGTTTATCTTAGTTATTCTGAGGGCAAGTCCCCAACCCAAATGTAGATGGGTCAGTAAATACATCCTTTAATTCTAAATGCCTGAGGGGCTATTTAATGACTGCAAATCCATGTGGTCTCACTGGTTACTGTCCTAAGAACTTGATTGATTTGAACTCCTGACTCCTTCCTTGGCACAGCCTGATTGGTCCTGACTCCTTCCTTGGCACAGCCTTTACACTGGGGCTTGATGAAGAGCCAGCACCGGACATACTGTTTACAGCTCCTATATGCAACTGGAGCAATGTCTAAGGGCTAATGCAGTGGTCAGAATCTTTCCCCTAGTTGTGTAGACTCTTCACTGTGGCAGTTCAATTATGAGACAGAACACAGCTTTATGCAAGCAAGCAGGCTGGTCAGCTGAGATGGGCTGTTCTGCCCCCCCGCCTTCCACCTTCTCCTTTTATTTCTCCCCCCTAAGCATTACACACTGCTACCGCAAAAAGATACACAAAGGAATGTATGACGTTGATTAATATACTTATTTACCATCCTTTATCTACTACAATCCTGGTTCTCAGGCCTTGAGCCCAGGCTAAGAAAGCTTCCCACAGTCGCTGTCCCAACAATCAAGTTCTCATGGTTCATATCTAGCCCTTGTCCTTGGATAGAGCAATGTGTGCATTGCTTCTACAAAACAGTCAGGGTGTGCCCTGCCTGCTTCCAGGTGGAATAGCTAAACATGAACCCTTCACTTCACACTGAAGTTAGGTCTTAGTTGGAGTTAGCTGTTGCTAATGGGTTGCCAGTCCCTACAAAGTGGCAGACAGTCAAGAGAATTGATATACAGGAGTTTATTGTTCTGCCTAAGTGAACCAGAAGGCGGTGTGGAGGAATGGTTCCCCAGCACAGAACTGGCTTCAAGTGGCTTCAGCTGCTTTTCAGCATTGAGGGACAGTAGTATTAAGGCAGCACACAGGCCCAGTTATTCATTTTTTCTGGGTAGAGCAGCTGTCCTTCAATAAGAATAACCAATAACCATGTCTAGTTGGCAGCCGGTATCAAGTGGAGTGCCCCAAGGGTCGGTCCTGGGGCCATTTTTGTTCAATATCTTCATAAATGATCTGGAGGATGGTGTGGATTGCACTCTCAGCAAATTTGCGGATGATACTAAACTGGGAGGAGTGGTAGATACGCTGGAGGGGAGGGATAGGATACAGAAGGACCTAGACAAATTGGAGGATTGGGCCAAAAGAAATCTGATGAGATTCAATAAGGATAAGTGCAGGGTCCTGCACTTAGGATGGAAGAATCCAATGCACCGCTACAGACTAGGGACCGAATGGCTAGGCAGCAGTTCTGTGGAAAAGGACCTAGGGGTGACAGTGGACGAGAAGCTGGATATGAGTCAGCAGTGTGCCCTTGTTGCCAAGAAGGCCAATGGCATTTTGGGATGTATAAGTAGGGGCATAGCGAGCAGATCGAGGGACGTGATCATTCCCCTCTATTCGACATTGGTGAGGCCTCATCTGGAGTACTGTGTCCAGTTTTGGGCCCCACACTACAAGAAGGATGTGGATAAATTGGAGAGAGTCCAGCGAAGGGCAGCAAAAATGATTAGGGGTCTAGAACACATGACTTATGAGGAGAGGCTGAGGGAGCTGGGATTGTTTAGCCTGCAGAAGAGAAGAATGAGGGGGGATTTGGTAGCTGCTTTCAACTACCTGAAAGGGGGTTCCAAAGAGGATGGCTCTAGACTGTTCTCAATGGTAGCAGATGACAGAACGAGGAGTAATGGTCTCAAGTTGCAGTGGGGGAGGTTTAGATTGGATATTAGGAAAACCTTTTTCACTAAGAGGGTGGTGAAACACTGGAATGCGTTACCTAGGGAGGTGGTAGAATCTCCTTCCTTAGAGGTTTTTAAGGTCAGGCTTGACAAAGCCCTGGCTGGGATGATTTAACTGGGAATTGGTCCTGCTTTGAGCAGGGGGTTGGACTAGATGACCTTCAGGGGTCCCTTCCCACCCTGATATTCTATGATTCTATGATTCTAAGAGCTAGAAGTGGGTAACTCTCCTTTATGACACTAATCTAAAGAACAGCTAAGAGAGGAAGAATAATAAATACATCCATAGAGGATGAACATTTTTTACCTAAACAACAAATCAAGGTAAGAGGTAATGATTTTTACTTATAATCAAAATAGGTTGTAGAATTATTCATGTCATTTTAAGCAAAATAGATAAAGCTGATGAAAATAAGTTAAAACCTGGGGAGTTATTCAGTATGTATTGATTTCTATGCATGTTACAAATAAGAATTTTATTAATATACCAGGTAAATAACTCCAATTAAAAGGGTGTGAATAAAATAATTCCATTTAATTTATTTAATACGAAAGTTTATGTCAGCTGAGCCTAATGGTTAGTGAGACCTTAGTGCTTACCTAAAAAAAACTAACAATTCTGGCAACATGGATATGTTTCAGTAAAATCTAAACCTATCCTAAAGGTTAAGTTGTTGCTTAGTATGAAAATAGGGTGACCAGATACCCTGATTTTATAGGGACAGTCCTGATTTTTGGGTCTTATATAGGCTCCTATTACTCCCACCCCATCCTGATTTTTCACACTTGCTGTCTGGTCACTCTAGATGGAAACAATAATTCCCGAGAAGAGAAACTGCAAGAGGATGGAAGATTTGCAACAATATCACAAAAACTTGATAACTTTAAGAAACTGCTTAGAAACTGCTGCTTGGCAACGCAAATTATTGCCTGGACAAGCTTAAGATCTAAAAATACATTTCTTATTGAAATTCTTAATGTAGAAGCACCAGTCAACTTATGTATACAGGGCCTGATTTGCCACTGCCTGGTACCTTTTCTGCTAAATGACTATAAAACAGAACTATTTTGCTCTCATGTTACAAAATAACTGCACAAAGTGAGCATCATTATTTCAAGACCTTGGGCCTCAATCCTGCAACCCATCCTGAGGCAAAATTGCCACTGACCACAATGACATTTTGCCTCAATAATTACAGGATCAGGTCCTTTTTGTAGAAGCTGGAAAAAAAAGGCACCATTGTAAATATTGCTTTATATAGCGAAGTGGTAGTTTATACTGTAATTAACAGCAAACTTTTGCAAGCGTTGTATTGTCTAACTGGAATGGGACAGTTAAATCTCTTGCAACACCTTGAAAATATAAAGATTACTTTAATGAATAATAAATTAAATAGCTTAATCTTACTTCAGCAAAGTCAATGACAAAATTCTTGACTTCAACAGAAACAGAACTGTCTGCTTCACATTATTTAACCACAGAACATTTTCACTAAGCTACACAACATAAAGGCCCTGATTCTGCACCTTGTGCAGTCACATACATCTATACAGTGTGATGTAAAACACTATCATTCTGATTTGGCAGCTTTTTACTTTCACTTTTCACAGAGGTAAATTATTATCCAAGGTGTAAGGCTGTGAAGCATAAGGCTCTAAGTATACTGAATATGTATTTAAGTGGATAACATAGTGGTCTTTAAAAACGGCATGCTGCTGTTTTTGCTTCTTGTAAAGAAACAGTGATGTTACCATGCCAAGAGTGAACTCTTGTTTTGTTTTTTATATATGAATTATTAAGAAAAATGCTCTAATGGCTTAGCTTCAGAATTCTGAAAAAGGAGACAGACACCGTCTACCTCTCTGTGTAAACAATCCTCTTCATTGTACTATCCATTTATCTAAACATTGGTAAGCAAATATGCTTTTTAAACTAAGCTGAATTGTTTAATTTTCCTTGACCAACTCATTTTTAATGCTTCAGGGGAATATCTCCCATGAATGGCTCCTTTAATCACCACACAATGTGCTTCACTAAAGATATAATGTTTGATTTGTGATTACTATATCAATTTGAACCTATAGCTGTCTTCAGGTTGTGAAGCATGCACTTTCATTTATTTTCTTGCTTATTACTAAAGTTAATGGAGCAAAAACAAATTTGCTGTAACGCTTTCAACACTCATCCTTTTGTTTAAAGGAATTTTAGATTTTCTCCCCTCCACTTGTGGTATGAATATGCCTAATCAACAACAATCTGTACAGATTTACTAAGTCTAGGGTTACCAGATAGCAACTGTGAAAAAATGGGACAGGGGGTGAGGGGTAATAGGTGCCTATATAAGAAAAAGTCCCAAAAAACAGGACATCTGGTCACCCTACCTAAGTCAGAATATAAATCTAGAGCAGTGATGGGCAACTTTAGGTCCTGGAGGGCCACACAATCCACTGAAAGCCTTTGGTAGGCCTTGGGGTATAAGATGGAGGGAGGTCCTGGGAAAGTTGTGGTTTGGAGAATGATCCTGCCCTCACTCACATCACAGTGGCAGTTCCTAGCCTGCAGGGCTGGACCTGATTTCCCATTCTGGCCCATTGGCTCTCAGCACAGCATCTTGTCACATGCACATCCCCTAAGATGTCTCTTCTGCCCCACTCCTGACCCTGGCCCCACCAGACTACCTGCCTCAGAGTGGACTGTGGCAGGCCAAATAAAATCATGGATATGGCCCCCAGACCACCAGTTGCCCATCCCATGTCTAGAGTAACTCTACTGCAGTTAATAGGCCTGATTCTTCATAGCTTCAACTTGTCTAGTCATTTGCATCTGTGCAAAATGGGTATGAAATGCTACTGATTCAGAATTGTTGAAATTTTGTACTGCTGTAGTGTTTAGATGATTTAACCACAGGTTCAGAATACAGAATCTTTAATCTTGATAAAACCTTACAATGTCCTGACCCTGAGATTTAATTCATTCCATTAAACATTTCCAGAATTGGAATTGGAAAAGAGTTTTACAGCCTGAATACTATTCTGGTTGCTCAAGCCAATGAATAAACATTTTTAACAAGCATCAAGTGATAGAGATATTGAAAGAGTGACAAATCTGTTACAGTATATAATGCCTTGGAATTATATATCCCGGAGTTCTTGGAGTGGCACCTACTGACCTCAGCTTTGAACATGATTCCTCTGACTTTACGGTAATGTGCATATGGGTTTTTTGAGATTTCAAACACTTTTCATGCTCTACATCTGGTTGAAACTGGGGCCTTTTGAAATTTTACATGGGAAAACAAACACATACAGCCCCCAAAATAGCCAATAGTCCAGAGGTTAGTACGCTCACTGAGAGGTTGGAGACCCAGGATCAAGATTTGGAGCAGTGTCTTCAACGTAAGTCTCCCCATGGCAGATGAGTGGCTTCAAGACTGGGCTATGGAATCTCTCTGGACCAATGAATACTTATTTATAGAAAGTGGAAAAGCTCCATCAAAGAGAGTGAAAAAAAGCCTAGATCAGAATAGCCAATAGCCCAGCAGTCAGGGCACTCACATGGGAGTTAGGAGACCCAAGTTCAAGTCCCTGTTCTACATCAGACATAGGTTTATTCTTCTCCTCACGTATCTTTTTGGTTCTCAGGCCTAATCGGAGTAGTCTTTGTAGTCTCTGCTTTCATTCTGGTTTCCAGCTCTTCCTTCTCCTAACAGAAATGGAGAGCCCCTTTTACTCCCGGCCACAACTTCTTCCACCTTAGAGCAAATGAGATCCTCTCCAACTTGATCGAGTTCACATGGGCACTGACTAGGTTCTCCTATGAAGGAAGGTTTATCCTGTGCCTCTGCAGAACTAGAACCTCATCTGCACAGCCCTGGCTACTGCAAAGTTGCAGCTTATTCAGAAGGTTTTGAAGAGAGACTTCCCCCTGCCAGAATAGCTGTCAGACCCCTAGGTCTCTCTGTGGTGTGCTCCCAGCATGTACAGGAATGTCAAAGTTAGACCGAAGACTAAATTTGCTATCCTTCCCTTCAAAAGACTGAAACTCTTTGGGGAGGATTTAGACCACATTAGGTATTCTGATAGGTCTTGCCATCTTCCATGGGCTCTTCCTACTTGTCTTTCTGCAGATCTCACAGGAGGGGTTTCCCTAGTACTTTGCATGCTCATCCTCCTTGTCCTTGTGTTGTGGGGGCAGCTCTTGCCAGGGTAAATCCCATGCTGGGAGGATTTGTTTCCCTGTTGTAAGGTGGCTGGTCCAGGGTCCCTCTGTCAGGTTCCAGTCGGGTCCACCTTTGGTTCTTTGAGGTGGCTCAGGAACCACTTCTTCAGATGCCTGGGGGATTGGTGATAGCATATGCTGATTATGCCCATTGATCCCTTGCAGGACCTTGCTGCCTGCGATAGGAAATGGAAAACTTCACAAGCCAGTCATTTGCATCCATTTCTTCCTTTTCCCCAACCAGAAAGAATGGGGATTCTGTTCCTGATATTAACAACTATGGAAACTCCCAGGTCCACCCTGCAAGTCATCTACTGGTAGGCCTGAATTCCTACCTTTGTACCGCATTCGCTTATCCTGTGTCTGCTACCTGCATTTCACTCTGGGCAATCTTCATTGACAAATCTTCACCATTATCTTTGGGTTCTCCCTCTCTGTGTATTTGTGTCTTTGCTAGGACACTCATTGTTCTTATAGGCCACTTGGATAACCTCTTGATCCTGCTCCCCATGCCTGTGCTCTTGTCCAGGCCTGGGATAGTGTCATTCAGTAATAAATGCTCATGGCCCATAAGATAAATTGTTAAACATTCCAGCTGTCTCTCTCCCAGGAGGTAACCGATTTGGGCTGGAGAACAGTCTCCAGAGTAGGATTGACACTGAGCTCTGATTTGCCCTGAACCGCTTTCCAGTGGACATTGTTTGGGGGCTATGACCATGCCAGGCTGAATGAACCCGTTTTCAGGAGCAAATCTATCTTGAGCAAGTTTACTTGTATGGGAGCTCATCACTTTATAGTGTGACCACGTCTGTTGTCCTGGACCCAAATTAAACTCCATTGACTGGAGTGTCCTCCTCCAGCAATGCTTTCTTCTTTGGCAGCATTCAGGATAACAGAAAAGAGAATACCACTCCACATTGAAATCAGGATTGAATCCAAGGCATTTTGGTAACCCACAGGTAGGTAATTCACTAAATATTAATTTGTGCACCACTAGGCTCATTTTTGTTTATCCAGTGCCTAGCACAATACTTGTACACCTTCACAATGACAGAAATGTGGTTCCAAACCTTAACTGAAACAACAGTAGTTTAATAGGGCTGAGAATTTACATACACATTACAAATTATATAGTGCTGATCAATAGCTCAGAAGTCACATGAAATTAAGCACTTAGGTGTATTACCTCTGGTGCCCTTGTCAGTTTTACCTCACATATTTATATTTATTGATATTCTTTGTTTAATCCTGCTTGTTTAATTCAATCCTTAGGACTGATTCTGCTCTGGTGTAAATAGGAGTAAATCTGTGGAGATCTGTCTGTGGCTCCTTTAAATCAGAATCTGGTCATACAAATCTATAAACTGGTGCTAAATTACTCTTCATACATTGATTCCAGGATCGCTAATTATACTCCTTCCTTATGCATAAATACTTGCAGGGAAAGATACATAAAATTCCAGCCCCATTCAAACAGGTGAAAATGCACAATTTGTAATAATCCGTTAAAATATGAATTGATAAGACACCAGGAAGCTGGAGATTTTTCACTGAGCTTTGATCTTGGTGTAATCCACACTTACATTGTGTGACTTTTCGTGCCCCTCATAAACCTCCAGCCACTAAAGTCTTTATAGTTCTTGAGCCAAACACAGCAGAGCTATGGAATTCCCCAGAGAGGTTATATAATGTAACAGCAAAATAGGTACAATTCTAAACAAATAGAGAATGTGGTGGGTATGTTATGTCTCCAGGCCATAGGTGAGCTTTTATCAGGTTTTTTTGAAGGACTAGAGAGGAGGAGCTTATCTATGGGGAGTCCGAGAACGTTTTAGTCAAAAACTGGTATTATGAAAGAATGCATGACTCCAGAGTAAGGAAAGGAGGCAGTCATGAGTCAGTCATTTTTTTTTTAATTATTATTCTTTGTGTGAAATCCTGGTCCCTAATGAAGTCAATGGCAAAATTCCTATTGAACTCAAGGCGGACAAGATGTCACCTTTTGTGTCTAAGATATTGGTGAATGTGATTGATGTTGGGCTTTTTAGGAATGTGTTTTGGATACATGTTAGCTCTTTAAGCCAGCATAAAACACTAAGCACCTGAAAGTGTTATATTAAGTGCAACCAGAGATTCTTATACTCTAAGTAACTGTACTATATCTCTTAATAGGTGTCTCAGGAGAAAATGAACAGTACTCTGGATCTTTGGCTCTTGTGGTTCTACAAACTTGTTTGCCTGAATATGATTTTAATAAACCTTGGAGAAATGTGAGTTCTTGCCTCAGATTCCCTCTCTGGAGTCATTCAGTGGTTCATGAGAATATTGTGAGTGTATTTTGTGAATGGCAGCTGTTTCATTTATCAAGCTCTAGCTAATAAAGCAAAAAGCTGTACAGTATCAAAACACTATAAAATGTTCCATTTTGTTATGAAAGGTTGAAACCAAGAGAAAATGTTTATGCATTTTATTGGACAGAACATATTTTATCTGGCTGAGGTTGTGTGTCAGGTGAAAATTCTGATGAATTGGATTTATTCATAAGGAAGGATGATGCTATTAAATGTCTGCTTTGCTTTATTTGTTTTAGATTTTATTTTCAAAGTAAGTTTAGGACTCTATTCTTGGGCAATAATTCTTCAATATTAAAATGTTTTGTTTCCTTGAATTTATTAATTGTGCCTATCAAATACACAATTTAAAAAAAACAGCAATAATCAAATGTGATGAAAAGACCATAAACAATCTTCCCTGAAAAGATTAAGGGCTTGTCTAGATGGGGAGTTATTCCAGAATAGTTGTTCCTGGTTAATTCTGAGCGTGGATGCTCTCATTACATATGAGTGGCTTTGTCAGGAGTATGGCCCTCAGCTGTGCCTGCTCACTACTTCTGATGCCCTAATGAGTCAGCTAAGCTGCCTGATGGACTGCAGGCTGGTTAAACCTAGCTGCAGCAGTAGCTCATTGGCTGCTCAGTGCACATGCCTATAGAGACTCTGCCTCTGTGTGCTTCTCTCTCCAAGCCCTGTTCCTGCTTTGCTCCTTCACTGCTCCAGCCCAGATCCTGCCCTGAACCCAGCCTTGTTCCCATCCTGTTCCAGCCTTGGTCCTGCCTCAGAACCAGCCCTGCTGCAGCCTTCCCTGACTCCAGATAATCTGGGTCCGATCCTCAGCTCCGATTCCTGACTCTGTCTCTACCTTTGGCTCTGAATGTCTGACTCTGAACGTCATTAAGAGTGCAACTGGAAAAACATGGATTCCCACAATTTAGAATTATTTGGGTGATTTGTTTTAAAAGGAGCTTTTAACGTGTGATTATAAAATGGACTGGGCAAAGTGAGCAATGTATGTAGCTGCCAAGAGTCTGAGCAGTTGCAAGTACTTATGAAATTAATGTAGCATCATTCTGTCGCTGGAACTAGTTTGCCACATCACCCTCCTGTATACATTTGTGCAAGGACATGAAAACATCCTTGATACTTTTTCCTGATTAATTTTTAAAATTTTCGTTGTAAATATACAAGCAGTAATGTCCAGAAGCCATGGCTGGGATAAAAGGCCCCATGTTCTAGGTTCAGCACAAACAAACGTGAAGGCACTGAATAAACATTACATATAAAGAACCAGCACAAAGGCGACTTGGTATAACCATTGCTTTTAAAGCTTAGGGACAACTGTCACATAAGTCTTGATAGCATTTCAATTAAAAAGTGCATTAATAATAAAAAAGATTATTGCCACAAAACCATATAACACAAATAATTGTGTACTTTTAAAATATGCTTACTACAAAGGCGGCAACTGGAGAAGTGCAACCTGGGAGCTCAGATCACCTTAGATTTAAAGTGCAGGGAGCATAGGAATTAAGATCTCCCAAGGTTATAAATGGTCTAAAGGGTTAAAGGCTCCCAACAGAATGTCTCCAGGAAAGATGGCTCAAAAATATCTGTATGCAGAAACTCAGAGTTGCCGCTTTGCTCTTCTCTGGTTAAGAGGGCCTCACACAGAAGGCCTGTCTCACTACATTTCTGAGTCTTGAATCCCTATGGACTTCTGAGCAGCCTGCTGCCATTGTCTCCCTTGCCATTTCTGCACCTCTCTGAATGAGGTTGGACGTTGGCAGATGCAGCATTAACTTGCATGCATGTTGCTTCCTGGAAATCTGTCCAGTTTGGAGGAGAATATGCTATCTAGTACAGCTGCTTCCCACAGGGCTGGCTCTAGGTTTTTTGCTGCCCCAAACTCCGAAAGCGCAACTGCAAAAGCAAAAATGGCCAGCGCTGGAATGCCGCCTCTGGAATTATGCCGCCCCAAGCACATGCTTGCTTTGCTAGTGCCTAGAGCCAGTCCGGCTTCCCAACTCTTATCTTCTGGCCTAACATTCCCTCCCTTTCCCCATTCAGCAGAGTTAGCATAAAGCAACTTCCACAAGCTTCCTGGAAGGCAAAAAGCATTATTCAGCTAACTCTAATCGAGAGCTAAATAGAGACCCTCCCACCAATTGTTTGCCTTCGGAGAGGCTTTTTCATAGTGAATGTGTTTATTCTTTCTTTGATGTAATCTGGAAGGGCTGGTTCCAGCAGGGCGTGGAGCCATTGACCTAGACAGTGGAGATATGTAGATCCTTGATGATGCGTTGGAGAGGTTTTAGTTGGGGGCTGAAGGTGATGGCTTGTGGTGTTCTGTTATTTTCTTTGTTGGGCCTGTCCTGTAGTAGGTAACTTCTGGGTACTCTTCTGGCTCTGTCAATCTTCCTGGACACTACGGTGCTAATAAGCGATGGTCACATAAACACCACCCTATACCGGAAACCTGCTGACCACTATGCCTACCTGCATGCCTCCAGCTTTCATCCAGACCACACCACACGATCCATCGTCTACAGCCAAGCTCTACGATACAACCGCATTTTCTCCAACCCCTCAGACAGAGACAAACACCTACAAGATCTCTATCAAGCGTTCTTACAACTACAGTACCCACCTGCTGAAGTGAAGAAACAGATTGACAGAGCCAGAAGAGTACCCAGAAGTCACCTACTACAGGATAGGCCCAACAAAGAAAATAACAGAACGCCACTAGCCATCACCTTCAGCCCCCAACTAAAACCTCTCCAACGCATCATCAAGGATCTACAACCTATCCTGAAGGACGACCCATCACTCTCACAAATCTTGGGAGGCAGGCCAGTCCTTGCTTACAGACAGCCCCCCAACCTGAAGGAAATACTCACCAGCAACCACACAACAGAACCTCTAACCCAGGAACCTATCTTTGCAACAAAGCCCGTTGCCAACTGTGTCCACATATCTATTCAGGGGACACCATCATAGGGCTTAATGACATCAGCCACACTATCAGAGCCTCATTCACCTGCGCATCTACCAATGTGATATATGCCATCATGTGCCAACAATGCCCCTCTGCCATGTACATTGGCCAAACTGGACAGTCTCTATGTAAAAGAACAAATAGACACAAATTAGACTTCAAGAATTATAACATTAAAAAAAAAACCAGTCGGAGAACACTTCAATCTCTTTGGTCACTCGATTACAGACCTAAAAGTGGCAATTTTTCAACAAAAAAACTTCAAAACCAGACTCCAACGAGAGACTGCTAGATTGGAATTAATTTGCAAACTAGATACAATTAATTTAGGCTTGAATAAAGACTGGGAGTGGATGTGTCATTACACAAAGTAAAACTAATCTCTCCCCCCCCACTGTTCCTCATGCGTTCTTGTCAACTGCTGGAAATGGCCCACCTTGCTTATCACTACAAAAGGTTCCCCCCGCCCCCGCTCTCCTGCTGATAATAGCTCACCTTACCTGATCACTCTGCTTACAGTGTGTATGGCAACACCCATTGTTTTATGTTCTCTGTGTATATAAATCTCCCCACTGTATTTTCCACTGAATGCATCCTATGAAGTGAGCTGTAGCTCACGAAAGCTTGTGCTCAAATAAATTTGTTAGTCTCTAAGGTGCCACAAGTACTCCTTTTCTTTTTGTGAAAACTCTAAGCATCTTTGAGAGGATCAAATATTTGTAGAGGGTACGGAGGATCACTGCTTTTAGGAAACTGGGGAGGAGGTGAAACCAAAATAGATATTTATCCTATCTCTGTACTCACAGTATCTTTCAAATCTAGTCAAAGTGCTGCTTTTTAAAAAAGATCTCAGTCAAAAAGTAATACTACAACTTAATGTATTGTATTAAGTGGAGGGATTCTTTTATTCATGGGACACTTAGCAAACTGAATCAATCTTTACATATCTTGCCACTTTCTGTCTGGGCATTACTCTAGCAATTTAAACTGCTAAATATATTGAGAGTATTCAAAATTCCGTTTCTGAATGTCTGTAAATGGTACAGCACATAAAGAACTGATGTTGTTAATGATACTGTACTTGCATTTTCTTTACTGAAGTATGTAGAACACAGACTATTAGTGCATTATAATACAATTGTATTTTCAAGTGCTTTGTGCCAGAAGTTGACTAAGGATAGAAGAACCAGTTCAATATCAAAAGAACCCGACAAAAACAGTGGGTATAAGGAAGGCAAAAGCTATCCAGATTTTTTTTACTTGTTACAAGGTGAGGCAGAGTGACTAGGAGACTTTTAGGTTGCTTTAAAAAAAAAAAGTAGAAGCAAGGGGTTAAGGACCAGTGAAACCAGTACAATTCAAAGAATGAATTGCTGTCTGTTTTGCTTTCTCTGGGTTAGGTCTCCTCCTTTTTTTCCTAACCGAATTTGCTTTTCTTTTAGCCTTCCTTGAATAAGTCTCTTCCATCTGTCTATTTCGTAGGCCTAATGGGTCTTGAAGCAGGCAAGCCATCTCAGGGTAGAATCCTCTTGCACAGCTGTTCAGTCAGAAACTGGGAACCTGTGAGGACTCAGCACTTTGTACCATGCAAGCGCAGAAAGCTTTCGCAATGTTGTTTTGCTGGGACCTCCCTGCTGTGCCTGTGAGCAGTCTCATCTTATTTGCAAGAAAATCTGTTCTGTGTATTCCCACTTGTTCTGATTTCCCTCACTAGTCGTGTGTGTGTGTGTGTGTGTGTGGGAGGGAGGGGAATCTATGTGAAAATGGAACCTTTCATTGTGTGGTATAAAGGTTTTGTGGGGGGGCATGAGTTCAGGATGGCTGTATTACTACGTTTATGGCATAGACATTGTCAAGGCTGATTCCCCACTCTGGGACTTTGAGTGCAGAAGGTGGGGGCCTGCAAGGATTCTAAAAATTAATACTGGCCACTCCCAGGGTTACAGCTTCTCTTTGACCTTGGATGGGTAGATGCTGCCACCACCCAAATGCAAACCCCAGGAAGGCGCACTTGGGAATTCCTTCCTGTGGGGTATCCTCAAGCCCTTTCACCACCCCCCGCCCTACCAGGGAAAAGCTGAGAAAGGAAAACAAAGAAATCGGCTGTTGCCACCAGCTAACTAAAAAACATATGCCCAAACCTCTTAAGACACAAAACCCCCAATCCTGTTCTTAAAAAAGGTAAATGTTATTAAAAACAAAAAGAAAGAAAATACATCTGAAAACTCAGACTAGTGCTAGATTTTTAAAAAGAGCAATTCCAAAAATTAAGCACCCAAAATAGTTTTCTGGGGGGTTCAGCTTAAAAGGTTACAGCAACAAAAGCATCTGGGGTTAGCACAGAGGAATCCGCAAGCCATAAAAATTAAACAAAATAAACCTAATTGCATCTTCCTATACATTTTTTGATCTACTTACATATCTAGGTTCCAAATAAGCAATTCTAGGTATAATTCTGATGATTTTTATACCTGGCCTTCAGCTTCTCACAGCATAACTGATACCCTGTTTCCCTCTTCCCTGGAGAACCACAATAGACAAATTGTTCCCCAATTGTAAGAAGTTCTAGCCCTCCCATTGGCTCTTTTGGTCAGATGCCCACTCACTTCCCTTTACCTGGGCTGCAGTCAGACTTTTTAACCCTTTACAGGTAAAGCAAGTAGAGAACAGCTATGAAGAGGGATTCTAAAGCTAACTGGCTGGCTGGGTGTCCACAAAAGGGAGCTATTCCCTCCCCCCCCGCATTTATCACAGAGATCATAGAAGTCACGGAATCAGGAATCCGTGACTTCCAGAGACTGCCGTGACAGTCTCTGCTTCTGCCCCAGGGGCTGCAGGACTCTGGAGCTGGCAGCCAGCAGGGCCCTGGCAGGGTTCCATCAACTGGCGACAGGGGCCCCCATGTAAGGTTCCAGTGACAGGTGACAGACTCCTGAGGGGGGCCTTCTCAGGGTTCCAGTGACAGGAGACCTTGCGCACGGGGGGAACGCCTCAGGCGAGCGGCTGGGGGGCATCCCGTTTTCTCTTTGGAAAATGTGGTCACCCTGCAGCTTACAGCTGCTGTGAACGGAGGGGGAATGCCACAGCTCCCAGCCACCACGGTGGCGGGGGAAACCATGGAGCTGCAGCAGCAAGTCCCAGAAAGGTCATGGCTTCCGTAGATTTTTGTTTATTGCCCTTGACAATCCGTGACTTTTACTAAAAATAACCATGAACAAATCTTAGCCGTACTCATAAGTAGCAAAGATTCAATTTAATTATGCAGCTGAACCCAGCCAAATGCCAATTAAAACCTTTATTTCACAGCAAACCAGTAGGTATCCTCTGTTTACTACATATTTCATAGCAAATGATGCTAGAAATATTTTAGGTGGTTTCAATAGTTTTCAGTACTGTTCTCCATATCCCTCCACCTGTGAAGCCAAGATATTCTTCTTACTACGGGTCCAAATGTACAAGCTGTGCAGAGGAAAATTAAAATTAATGCATATGTGGGACCCCTGATAATACCAAAAATCACATAAACATATTGTGATTTTAAGATCTGATCATGGAAACTGTCTAGGCTAGAAACCAGTTCTGTGCATCCCATGGGAAAGCTGGGACCTCCAGTAAATAGTAAACTCTTCTTGCCATAGGTCAATGTTCTCTACATCTGGATTCACTTGGGGCAGCAGAGTGAGGGTAATGCCAGTGGGCTGGTTATAGCTCCCTGATTCCCTGCGTGACTCTGTGCTAGCCGTCCCCTGGGTACAGGGTAAAGTACCATGGTAGCTGCTTTAACCTACGCCAGCTGGCAACACTCATAAGTGCTGAAACTGGGGTGCTGGGGGTGCTGCCACACCCTCTGGCTTGAAGGAGCAATCACCCAAATACATAGTTTCTGCCTTCAGCATCCCGCATTATAAAAGCTGTTCCAGCACCATTGGCAACAGACCCCATGGGACCAAGTGGAGCAACAAAAGCAACTAATATCAGGATGGAAGAATGTGTAGATTAAAATGGGCCACCTGCTACATTAGTTTACACCTTTGTACACCATCCATATCTTCAGTACATAAGTAACATCAAACCATCTGACTCACTACACTCACTTAGGCTATGTCTTCATTGCAGTTAGAGGTGTAACTGCAGCTTGGTTAGGCATACAAGTGCAAGCTTTAATCTAGCTACCATGGCTAAGAATAGCAGTGAAGATGCATCAGTACAGGGTGCTTTGCCATTAACTTTAGTGGGGCCAGGATTTCACCGGAAATGTGTCTTTTAAAAGTATTAGAGCAAAGTAAAGTAAACCTTAGATCTTATACTGTAAATAAAAGATCACTGTTCTGTTAAATTTAACTTTCTCTAATGAATCTTCAGATTTGGATGGAAACATAAATGGGTTCTGCTTCTATTGTTGTACAGGGATCTGCCAATATTTGCTAACTCCAAATAGTACCTTAATCTGTAAGCGGTCCTAATGCTTTCAGTGGGACTACTTGTGAAGTAAGTGGAGAACCCATTGCTTTTATACAAAGCAAAGCATGAAGCCTCTAAATAATGGGGGGATTTGTTTTGTTTTGTTTTCATTATGAAAATCAACTCACAAATAGCAGAAGAGGTTTTTATTTTTATAATTCAGTTAAGTTACAATTGATTTTGTACTAAAAACTAATCAGTATACTATAATTGAAGGGATATTTTTGGAGCATCAGACCAGCTGGCAGCACAGATGGTACAGATGGCATACGACACTCTAATGGGATAAAGATAATGTGTTGGCACAAAGAGATTTAAGTGTATGAACGTGTGAACTTTCTTCCATTTCAAACTATCCAATCAGTTTTACCCTAATTGATACATAATCAACAAATTTGTAAACCACATATCTAGATAAATATTAACAGCAATAGTGTGCAATCAAACTTCATGAAAAAAATAATATAGCAGTAATTCACTCTGGAAAAGGTCATGTGCTAAAGCATGGGTGAGCAAAATATTGGTCCGCGGGCCGGATCTAGCCCACCAGCCGTTTTAATCCGGCCCTTGAGCTCCCACTGGGGAGCGGGGTCTGGGGCTTGCCCTGCTCCAGCGTTCCATACGGGGAGCAGGGTCGTGAGCCGCTCCACATGGCTCCCAGAAGCAGCGGCATGGCCACCGGCACTCTAGCCAGGAAGCAGAGTTGGGGGCTGCACCACGCAGCTCCCGGAATCAGAACCCCCCTCCCCCCACCCCCGCTTCCGGTTCCTATGCGTAGGGGCAGCCAGGGGCTTCCACTCTGCATGCTGCCACTACCCCAAGCACTGCCCCTGCCACTCCCATTGGCCAGGAAGTGTAGCCAATGGGAGCTGAAGGGGCAGTGCCTGCAAACAGGGCAACATGCAGAGCTGCCGGGTTGCCCCTTGCATAGAAGCCGGAGAAGGGACATGCCGCTGCTTCTGGGAGCTGCTTGAGGTAAGTACCGCACAGAGCCTACATCCCTGACCTCCCTCTCACCCCCCAACCCCTTCCCCAGCCCTGATCCCCCTTCCACCCTTTGAACCCCTCAATCCCAGCCCATAGCACCCTCCTGCACCCCAAACTCCTCATCCCCAGCCCCACCCCAGAGCCCGCATCCCTCCGCAACCCTCACCGCCCCCCACTTCCCCACCCCAGCCTGGAGCCCCCCCTCACACCCTGAACTCCTCATTTCTGCCCCACCCCAGAGACAGCACACCCAGCCAGAGCCCTCACCTCCTCCCATACCCCAACCCCAATTTTGTGAGCGTTCATGGTCCGCCATACATTTTCTATTCCCAGATATGGCCCTCGGGCCTTGCCCACCCCTGTGCTAAATTGTGTGACTGCCCATATATTAATATGTACTATAATCATCTATGGTATTGTTTTGTAATTTAAGAGAAGAGTTGCAGGATGAGGTTAGTATTAAATACTTTTCTGTCATTTATAGAGAAAATGAGGAAGGGTGTGGTGATAGCTGGACAACTCACACCTCTGATCCTGATTTATGCTTGGGCACAGCAAAGAAACTATGCTGGTTTTATTGGTCATTGATCCTCTTCTGGTGATAGATGATCAGGTATCCATGTTAATTTGTCATTAGTTCTATCAGCTGGCTTAATATCATTTGACTGTTTGCTGTTATTGATCCTCCTCCAGACCCTTTTGGGAGTAGCACATATCCTTCTTGTGTTGCTCTTTGTTGCTTTTTCTTTTTCATTTTCCTGCGAGATCCTGGAGGGTAGAGTTGGGCAGCTAATTATCAGCCGTAGGGGTTCTCTGTTGTGTTCCATCCAGACAACTCATCACCCCTCCTACTTAATGCATACAGTGATGAGATACAGGCTGAACTCTCATCAGTATACAGTGTCACTCAAGTATTTATCTCCAATCTTCTGACCAAACAGTGTGGTTTATCAAGTGCCTGATAGAGATTACATTTTGGATGAGGGCTAGTGAGCTAAAAGTCATTCCTGGAGGCAGTGCTTGTAGTCCGGAGAGCAAACTTGGCCAGAAGAGAGGTTTCTGTTCTCTTGGTTGGGACATGCCATGCCTTACAATATTTCCCACCTGGATGTCTTGCTGAATTCCTAGATGATCCTGGGTACCCTAGACATTGGCTTCTGGATGCCCATCTTCTTGGGCACCCAAGACGGCTTCATTTCATCAGTCTGGTTAGGAGGTTGCAATTTTTTAATATGGGTAGTCTTCACTACAGTTATCCATGCTTTTGTTACACATAGTTGGATAACTGCAGCACACTTTATATGGTACTCTAGACCATAAAGACAGGTTTTAGAGTAGCAGCTGTGTTAGTCTGTATCCACAAAAAGAAAAGGAGTACTTGTGGCACCTTAGAGACTAACAAATTTATCTGAGCGTAAGCTTTCATGAGCTACAGCTCACTTCATCGGATATGTGCAGTGGAAAATACAGTGGGGAGATTTATATACACAGAGAACATGAAACAATGGGTGTTACCATACACACTGTAAGGAGAGTGATCAGGTAAGGTCAGCTATTACCAGCAGGAGAGCGGGGGGTGAGGGGTAACCTTTTGTAGTAATAATCAAGGTGGGCCATTTCCAGCAGTTGACAAGAACCTTTGAGGAACAGTGGGGGGCGGGGGAAGTTTTGAAGTTTTGTTGAAGAATTGCCACTTTTAGGTCTGTAATTGAGTGACCAAAGAGATTGAAGTGTTCTCCGACTAGTTTTTGAATGTTATAATTCTTGACGTCTGATTTGTGTCCATTCCAAATCACTTGCAAGTGCCATTCGGGATGCTAGTTTGGACTACTTATGTGCTGAAAGGCCTGGGCTCTAGCATTTTGAGAGTCCATCTGTCCCCTCATGTGATACCATCAGAGATAAGATGATCTGAGATACTGGGGCTGATTTAATTATGAGGAGGGGATGCCTTCAGGACATTCTCAGTGAAGGTCTTTTGATTCTGGAATTCACTTCCCACCATGGTTCAGAGCCTGAGTCTGACTGTCAGGTATGATGCAAGGTCCATCTGTTTTCCCAGACTTCTGATAAAATCAAGAGGTATTGAAACAGGATGGCTTGTTCCTTAGGGCCTGGGGCCAGCCAACTCCTGATTACTAAAGAGACCCACTACCTCACAACCTTAATGTTACATTACTGATAGGGGTTTTGAGGAGGGTTGGAAAGCGGGGGGGGGGGGGATTGAGGAGGTGGGAAGGTTACATCTTTCATTCATAATGGTAATCTGGTTATCTATAATTTGAACTGTGAGATGAACTTTGGTTTGAATTTTGCTACCAGAAGGATATTTTATTTCCCCTCATAATTGTGAAGATCTCGGCATTCTAATCTTGATTCAGTCAAGGTTCAAATTAAGAGATGTTTGATATAAATGTTCCAGTGGCATTCCCCTGAAGAGACCACATATCTACAAGATTATCATTTTAAAAAATATAAGGTACCTACTGAAACTGCTGTTTGTACAGAAATTCAAGTGCTTTGACCTAGGCTGAAACATTACTGCCATCTATATGAGAAAGAACTGAATAGCACTGGGATTGTCTTCTTTTCCTGCCCCTGAAAAGTGAAAAGAGAAACATGGTTCCAGATCATCTTATTTAAACATAAGTTTTCTCTACTGCCTGTTGAACCGTTAGCTCTTTTGGGGAGCTTTCATATTTGCGTATTATAGTTTGACAGCTTGCTGCAGTTTTGTGTTACATAAATGCAAAGTAAACTCTCGATTGTAGCTTATTTAAACTGCATAGTATTCTTTTGTATGTATGTCTAAGAATACATAGCAAAATGTGAGGTATTTTATTTTTTATATACATTTTGGTTAGGCTCAGCAAGTATGGTTTCAGAAGGTTTGCTCTTTTACCGGATGATTTGATAACTGGATTTCACTGTGTTTGATTCTTTCTGTTATTTCAGTCATGTATGTAACAAAGTATTCAAATAATATGTAAACATCTATCTAAGGAAAAAGATTAGGGCTGTCAAGCAATTAAAAAAATTAATCTCGATTAATTGCATGATTAAAAAAATATCTTGATTAATTGCGTGATTAAACAAGAATAAAATACCATTTATTTAAATATTTGTGGATATTTTCTATATTTGCAAATATATTGATTTCAATTACAACACAGAATACAAAGTGTTTTTATTACAAATACTTGCACGGTAAAAAACAAAAGAAATAGTATTTTTCAATTCACCTCATACAAGTACTGTAGTGCAATCTCTTTATCATGAAAGTTGAACTTACAAATGTAGAATTATGTACAAAAAATAACTGCATTCAAAAATAAAACAATGTAAAACTGTAGAGCCTACAAGTCCACTCAGTCCTACGTCAGCCAATCACTCAGACAAACAAGTTTGGTTACAATTTTGCAGGAGATAATGCTTCCAGTTCCCTGTTTACAGGGTCACCTGAAAGTGAGAACAGGCATTCACATGGCACTGTTGTAGCTGGCGTTGCAAGATATTTACAAGGCCAATATTTAAAGATTCATATAGTAATTCCTCATTTAAAGTTGTCCCGGTTAACGTTGTTTCATTATTACGTTGCTGATCAATTAGGGACCATGCTCGTTTAAAGTTGTGCAATGCTCCCTTATAACGGTTGTTTGGCAGCTGCCTGCTTTGTCCACTGGTTGCAGGAAGAGCAGCCCGTTGCAGCTAGCTGGTGGGGGCTTGGAACCAGGGTGGACCGGCAGCCCCGCCATTAGCTCCCCATTCCCCTAAATTCCCAGCAGGCTATCAATTGCCAGCAGTTCAGCTGTCCCTCCCCCGCACTGCCCTGTGCTGCTCCTGCCCTCTGCCTTGGAGCTGCTCCCCGAGTCTCCTGCTTGCTGAGGGGCGCTAATGTCAGGGTCCCCCTCCCTCCTGCACCCCGCTTCCCCATCTTCCATAGAGCAGGCGGGACACACAACAGGGCTCAGGATGGAGGGAGCTTCCTGGCAGCAGCTGTCTCCGCTTGCTGATTAACTTAAAAAGGCAGTGTACATAAGAGTAGGGTCAGCGTACTTAAAGGAGCAATGCGTATCTCTCTCTCACACACACGGTGTGTGTCTCTGCCATGCTGTCTCCCCTCCCTCCATTTGTGCTGCCTTGTAGAGTGTGAGGCTACCTTAACGACGAGTTAACCTTTGAGGGCTCAGCCAATTGCTAGTTCATCATTTAGAACTAAGGTATCCCCTGGGAAATATCCCACCCTCTGACTTCACCACCTCAACCAAGCTTCACAATTATCATCGCTGTGTACCAGTATTAAATTGTTTGTTTAAAACTTATACTCTGTGAGTGTATATAGGTTCCAGGGAAATTATTTATATATTGTGTATGTATACATATACATACACAATATAGTCTTTTGTCTGGTGAAAATAATTTCCCTGGAACCTAACCCCCCGACATTTACATTAATTCTTATGGGGAAATTGGATTCACTTAACATCATTTCGATTAAAGTCGCATTTTTCAGGAACATAACTACAACGTTAAGTGAGGAGTTACTGTATGTCCCTTCATCTTCAACCATCATTCCACAGGATGTGCAGCCATGCTGATGACAGGTTCTGCTCGATAATGATCCAAAGCAGAGCGGACCGATGCGTGTTCATTTTCATCATCTGAGTCAGATGCCACCAGTGGAAGGTTGATTTTCTTTTTTGCTGGTTTGGGTTCTGTAGTTTCCACATCAGAGTGTTGCTCTTTTAAGACTTCTGAAAGCATGCTCCACACCTCGTCCCTCTCAGAGTTTTGGACAGCACATCAGAGTCTTAAACCTGGGTCGAGTGCTGTAGCTCTTTTTTGAAATCTCACATTGGTACCTTCTTTGTGTTTTGTCAGATCTGCTGTGAAAGTGTTCTTAAAACGAATGTTCTGGGTCATCATCTCAGACTGCTAGAACACGAATATATGGTAGAATGCAGGTAAAACAGAACAGGAGACATACAATTCTCCTCCAAGGAATTCAGTCACAAATCTAATTAACGCATACTTTTTTTTACGAGCATCATCAGAATGGAAGCATGCTGGACCACCTCTGGAATGGTGGCCGAAGCATGAAGGGGCATATGAATATTTAGCATACCTGGCATGTAAATACCTTGCAATGCTGGCTACAAAAGTTCCATGCAAACACCTGTTCTCACTTTCAGGTGACATTGCAAATAAGAAGCAGGCAGAAGTATCTCCCATATATGTCTTAGCGATTGGCTGAACAAGAAGTAGGACTGAGTGGACTTGTAGGCTCTAAAGTTTTACATTGTTTTGTGTTTGAGTGCAGTTATGTAACCAAAAAAATCTACATTTGTAAGTTACACTTTCACGATAAAGAGATTGCACTACAGTACTTGTATGAGGTGAATTGAAAAATACTATTTCTTTTGTTTTCCATTTTTACAGTGCAAATATTTGTAATAAAAATAACATAAAGTGAGCATTGTACACTTTGTATTCTGTCTCGAAATAGAAATCAATATATTTGAAAATGTAGAAAAGCATCCAAAATATTTAATAAATTTCAATTGGTATTCTATTGTTTAACAGTGCAATTAATCACAATTAATTTTTTGAGTTAATCATGTGAGTTAACTGTGATTGACAACCCTAGAAAAAATGGCTATATCAAGCTCACAATATTAAAATGCTCAGTTAGGAATGGAACCTTATAGAGCATGCAGCTGTAACCCATAGGGCTAGCTTGCCTTTATTGTATTCACTGCCTTGTTTTTATTATATTATATTCAGCAGTAATGTAAGGAACCTACAGGCCTGTATCCTGTAAAACATTGGCTTCAACACTTAGCGTAAGGCTTGAGGCCTATGAACTTTGGCACAGATAAATGACCTAACAGTCATGCCTAACCTTAGAGGAACTGGAAATAGAGTGTAAGGGGGAATTCTGTCCATAATGACATGAGCTAACACCAGCTTGTTGGATGTTTTTTCCAACACAAGAGTGCCACGGCAATGCATTGACATATATGATGATAAGCTGAGATCATTAATATACTAACCTATAGAAGAAGAACACTTCACTTCAACATTAATAGGGTCAGGAAATACAAATAAGGAAGAGGGGAGAAACCCCTACTGAATATGCATGGACATAGTCGTGTCAGTATAACATATTATGAAAGTTGTATCCCAGCCTGTGGGCAGTGGGAGAGAAAGATATAGCCCTTGGGAGGTACCAGAATGATGGTGTCCTTGGGCAACCTCTCTGTGCTGGGAATAACACAGTGAAGGCAGGGAACAGTGAGCTTGGACGTACCCCAGTCAGAACGCGGAGAGGTGCAGGTCTCCACCCAAGCGAGGCAACAGCTGGGGAGCTGGAAGCCTGAGAGTGGGTGCCTTTGCTAGACCTCTGAGAGGAAATACAGCTGCAGTTTCCCTGAACTGTGACACTGAGTTCTTTGGAAAATCTGGTCGGAAGTATCACTATGCAAACTGTTGGGTGCTGGAACACTTTGGAAATTGGCTCTTACTTAGTGGTGCTCTCAACAGTTGTCTCACTTAGGAGACATATTGCACAAGTTGAAGTCTCTGTTTATTCATTAAAATAGGCTTTGAAGCTCCTTGTTAGACTAGAATAAGTTTATGGAAAATTTTATCTGAGTTAATGACTGGATGGTCTAATGTGATGTATTCACATTACAATGTCTTTGCACCACTGGTTTATGTAAGTTATACCCAAAACTGCCCATTGTCCTCTATTATACAATCCCACTAAGCATCTTTCCTACAAGTTGATCCCATAATACTGTACAAAATAAAGTATTGTGTTATATCACCTCTTTACAATCTGGCTTACTGATTTATTTAGATGTTATGAGTTGAAAAATGATAAAGCTAAAATCATTGGTATCAAATAGCTAGTGTGGACATTTTGGGGTTGGGTCTCAGTCTCAAAGCAAGTAATGTATTTACTTTATCTTTGACTTCAATTTCCTCTTCTGAATTTCAGGCCTCAGGTTTACACTTGTGCATTTCCATTTATAAACAAAATCTCACCACTTGAAGTAATCATATCTATTCCATCTTTGCAGCCCTAAACACTTACTAGAAAAAATAATAGCCTCTTAGGGCCTTTTGTGCCAAACCTATTCAATCTCAATCTAATAATCATAAACTGCAGATAGAATTGCTGCCTGAAGGATTTCCCTGACTAGTTTTCACTTTATCTTCCTGGTATGAAAGCTGAGAGAAGGCAAAGAAAGAGGATCTCTAACTATTGCCCTTCAAGCCACTACATCTCTTGCTTTCCTCTATGCTTGATCGGTGATGATGGAGGCAGTGATTCCTCTCTCTAACCCACAGGATTCAGTGATCATCATGCCCAATCTTAAGAGGTGCTGCGCACCCTCTTTCCTCCTGTCAATGGGAACACAGCATTCAGCTTCTTAGTCTGAGGCAGCAGTAGTCTGACTCTAAATTGCATATTCAGTGAGGTTATTGACATAAGAACAGCCATAGTGGGTCAGACCAATGGTCCATCTAGCCCAGTATCCCATCTTCCAACAGTCGCCAATGCAAGATGCTTCAGATGCAAGATGCTTTTTGAATCTTATAGTCTAGCTTTCACAACATCCTCCAACACAGTTCCACATGATGACTGTGCATTGTGCAAAGAAATACCGCCTTTTGTTTTTAAAGCTACTGCTTATTAATTTCATTTGGTGACTCCTAGTTCTTGTGTTATGAGAAGGAGTAAATAACACTTCCTTATTAACTTTCTCCAGACCAGTCATGATTTTATAGACCTCTATCATATCCCCCACTCAGTCATCTCTTTTCTAAGCCCACAAGTCCCAGTTTTATTAGTCTGTCCTCATTTGGAAGCTGTTCCATACCCTGAATCATTTTTTTGCCATTTCCTGTACCGTTTCCAATTCCAATATATCTTTTCGAGATAGGGCAACCAGATCTGCACACAGTATTCAAGATGAGGGCACACCATGGATTTATATAGAGGCAATATGATATTTTCTGTTTTATTATCTATCCCTTTCTTAATGATTCCCAACATTCTGTTCGCTTTTTTGACTGCTACTACACATTGAGTGGATGTTTTCAGAGAACTATCCATAATGACTCCAAAATCTTTCTTGAATGGTAACAGCTAATATAGACCCCATCATTTTACGTGAATAGATTGGGATTATGTTTTCTAATGTGCATTACTTTGCATTCATCAACATTGAATTTCATCTGCCGTTTTGTTGCCTGGTCACCCAATTTTGTGAGATTCCTTTGTAACTCTTCACAGTCTCCTTTGGGCTTAACTATCTTGAGTAATTTTGTATCATCTGCAAATTTTGAAACCTTGCTGTTTACCCCTTTTTCCAGATCATTTATGATGTTGAGTAGGACTGGTCCGAGTACAGACCCCTGGGGGACACCACAATTTACCTCTCACCATTCTGAAAACTGACCACTTATCCTACCCTTTGTCTCCTATCTTTTTAACCAGTTGATCCATGAGAGAACCTTCCCTCTTATCCCATGATAGCTTACTTTGCTTAAGAGCCTTTGGTGAAGGTCCTTGTCAAAGGCTTTCAGAAAATCTAAGTATACTATATCCAGTGGATCACCCTTGTCCACATGCTGTGTCCACTAAAAGACATGCCTTGTCCACTAAAAGACATGCCTTGTCCACTAAAAGAATTCTAGTAGATTGGTAAGGCATGATTTTCCTTTACTAAACCATGTTAATTCTTCCCCAACAATCATGTTCATCTATGCATCTGATAATTCTGTTCTTTATTGTAGTTTCAACCAGTTTGCCTGGTACTGAAGTTAAGCTTACTGGCCTGTAACCCTCTGGAGCCTTTTTTAAAAATTGGTCTCACATTCACTATCCTAAAATCATCTGGTATGGAAGCTGTTAGTACATACCGCAGTTAGTATTTCTGCCATTTCACATTTGAATTCCTTCAGAACTCCTGGGTGAAGACCATCTGGTCCTGGGGACTTACTGTTGAAGTTATCAGTTTGTTCCAAAACCTCCTTTAATGGCATCTCAATCTGGGACAGTTCCTCAGATTTGTCACCTAAAAAGAATGGCTCAGGTTTGGGAATCCCCCTCACATCCTCAGCCATGAAGACCGATGCAAGAATTCATTTAGTTTCTCTGCAATGGCTTTATTTTCTTTGAGTGCTCTTTTAGCATCTCGATCATCCAGTGGCCCCACTGGTTGTTTAGCCAGCTTCCTGCTTCTGAGGGTTTTTTTTCGTTTGTTTGTTTGTTTTTAAAAATTCTGTTACTTTTTTGAGTCTTTGGCTAGCTGTTCTTCAAATTCTTTTTTGTCCTTTCTAATTATATTTTTACACTTCATTTGCCAGAGTTTATGCTCCTTTCTATTTTCCTCAATAGAATTTAACTTCTACCTTTTAAAGGATGCCTTTTTGCCTCTAACTGCGTCTTTTACTTTGGTTAGCTACAGTGGCACTTTTTTTTGGTCCTCTTGCTACGTTTTTTAATTTGGGGTATACATGTAAGTTGAGCCTCTATTATGATGTCTTTTTTAAAAAAAAAGGCTTCCATGCAGCTTGCAGAAATTTCATTTTTGGCACTATACCTTTTAATTTCTGTGTAAGTAACTTCCTCATTTTTGTCTAGTTCCCCTTTGTGAAATTAAATACTACTGTGGTGGGCTGCAATGGTGTGTCTCCCGCAGGGATTTTTATTGGATTTTGATGAATTTTATTATATTATGGTCACTATTACCAAGCAGTTCAGCTGTATTCACCTCTTGGACCAGATCCTGTGCTCCACTTAGGACTAAATCAAGAATTGCCTCTCCTCTTGTAGGTTCCAGGACTAGCTATCCAAGAAGCAGTCATTTAAGGTGTCAAGAAACTTTTATCTCTGCATCCCTTCCTGAGGTGATATGTACCCAGTCAATATGGGGATAGTTAAAATCCCCCATTATTACTGAGTTTTTTTATTTTTATAGTCTCTCTCATCTCCCTGAGCATTTCACAGTCACTATCACTGTCCTGGTCAGTAGTATATCCCTACTGCTATATTCTTATTATTCAAGCATGGAATTACTATCCATACAGATTCTCTAATATATTTAAGATTTTCATTTCATTTGACTCTACACTTTCTTTCACATGTAATGCCACTCCTCCACCAGCATGACCTATTCTGTCCTTCCAATATATTTTGTATGCTGTTATTACTGTGTACCATTGATTATCCTCATTCTATCAGGTTTCCGTGATGCCTATTATATTAATATCCTCCTTTAATACGAGGCACTCAAGTTCACCCATCTTAGTATTTAGACTTCTGGCATTTATATATAAGCACTTAAAAATGTCACTTTTAAGCTGTCTGCCATTATGTGATCTAGTTGAATAGGACTCCCTTTCATTTCTGTTTCTCATCAGATCCTACCCATATTTTATCATCTTCCATCTTCTCCTCCTTACTAGGATATAGAGAATCTCCATTAATAAATCCTCTTCTAAGGGATGTCTCTGTCCAAACCATGTGGTCCTCCTGTAAAAACACAGGACAAATGACTGACACAGTTTTTAGGTAATGAATTATAGGTATCACTGGTCAGCATGGATTTCCAGTTACTCCCATTTGCAGTTTAAAAAAAGAGTTTTGTTTAATGCAAGAGAAAACAAGTCACGACTATATTGTCTGAAAAAAGGGGGGAAAGTGGGGAAAGAATAATCTCTAGGACATTCTTGAGTAATATTGAATAGGCAAATGTGCTATTATTCTGTCTTTGCTTTTCCTCCCCTTACCACTTATTCATGTTAATAATAGGATTCTGCAGAGTAAAAACAGGTAGGATGTCTGCATTTTGTCCATGGGAAATGAGAGATTAGCCTCAGCCCTTACATCTCCCTTCCTCTTTGTTTCCCACTTCCTTTAGTACATTCTTTATCCCTACTCAGTTAACTAAATGTTTCAATCTCTTCTTATAAGTTCTCTCTTCAGTATTCTAAAAGCTCCTTGATCCACCTTTCACAGTGCGTTTCTTCTAGCTTTGATGTGTCAGTTCTACATTCCAAGCATCTGTAACAGTCTAGTTTTTAGTATATTAAATGGGTCAGAACAAGCAGCTGTTAACTTTCTCTTTTTTTTGTGAGACTAGTAATACAAGTGAATTGAACAAGTAAGTCCATTCCAGACTCGTCAGAGGGACTGAAATACATTCAAAAGTTTATTCTCAGATAACAATGTGGCTTTTTCAAATGAATGTAAATTACTTGCAGCTTTTCAACTTAGTAGTTATGGCTTTAATAGCTGCATAATGGCCTGTAGCCATAACACCTCTAGCTGTAAAAACAATGAGGAGTCCTTGTGGAACCTTAAAGACTAACAAATTTATTTGGGCATAAGCTTTCGTGGGCTATAACCCACTTCATCAGATGCATGGAGTGGAAAATACAGTAAGCATGTATAAATATACAGTACATGAAAGTTGGGAGTTGCCTTACCAAGTGGGGGGTCAGTGCTAACGAGGCAAATTAAATTAGGGTGGATGTGGCCCATTCCCAACAGTTGACAAGAAGGGGTGAATATCAACAGAGGGAAAAATACTTTTTGTAGTGACCCAGCCACTCCCAGTCTTTATTCAGGCCTAATTTGATGGTGTCCAGTTTGCAAATTAATTCCAGTTCTGCAGTTTCTTGTTGAACTCTGTTTTTGAAGTTTTTTTGTTGAAAAATGGCCACTTTTAAGTCTATTATTGAGTGTCCAGGGAGATTGAAGTGCTCTCCTACTGGTTTTTGAATGTTACAATTCTTGATGTCTGATTTGTGTCCATTTATTCTTTTGCATAGAGACTGTCCGGTTTGGCCAATGTACATGGTGGAGGGGCATTGCTGGCACATCTACCAATGTGATATATGCCATCATGTACCAGCAATTAGTCCATACACAAGCATGGTGTAGGCTGGGCACCGCATTGGTGGAGGAGTAATTTTCTGCATGAAACCTAAAATTGAGCCTCTAACCACGTGTGATCATCTAAGTTCCTGTTTCACTGTACGCAAGAGCAGGATGCAGTTTGTTAGAGCCAGTGTTCTGTTCACAGTTATGAACTCCAGTGGCCATTGAGGCTGGAATGACGCTCCTACCCTCCTTTAAAAACCCTGTGAATTTTTTAAATACTTTTCCTGATTGCCCAGTTTGGTGAGCACACCAACAGCTCTCCACTGTTGGGTTCAACGGCCCAACTGACTGCCGGCTACATGTTCCAGACTTGCTCCTGTCTTGCTGGATCTCCTGAGTAGGGAGAAGAGGCTGTGCAGGCACAGATGAGAAGCAATTGTGGAAACCTGGACATCTACGAGCAGATTGCCTGGGGGATGAAGGAGTACAACAGGGATCAGTGCCATGTGGAAGAGAAGGAACTGCAGCAGGCATATCAGAAGGCCAAGCAGGCCAACAGTAAATTCGGTGTGAAGCTGCAGAATGCTGCTTTTACAGTGAGATGCTTGGCAGAGACTGCACCACCACCCCACTGATCACCATGGCTACCTGACTTGGGAGCCCTTGGCACAAACAGCAAGCAGGAGGACATGGATGGGGAACATGTAATCAGGAGGTCCAGCTAAGCCATGGGCCAAGACTTGTTTGAGACTCCACCGCAATCCAGTCAGAATGTTCTTTCCCCTTAAGTTCTGGTCCTTTAATTTATTTCACAAGTTTGTATTGTATTTGTTTTTTAATTGCACATAGTTCCTGTGCACTTGTTTTGGGACACAATCAAATCTATTTGTTGAGAAATGATTTATCTTTATTACTTCACAACATATGCTACAGAATGCATAATGCTGCTGAAAGCTCCCTCTGCTTGTTACTGTGCAGGGCAACAGAACTCGTGGGACAAACACAGTGACATGAACAGTGTGATCATTATAAAGATACAGTATGCACTGCAAAATGAATAGGTGCACTAACGGAGTTATTGTCATAAATGTACACCAAGCACCACACAATTCCTAACACCTCCAAAACTTCAGTGCCAGGTGGTCCATCACACCACATTACTGTGTCTGGCTCTTTCAAAGCCTCTCTCAGCTGCTTAGCTCCATGTTGAGCTCGGTTAATAGCCCCTGTGTCTGGCTGTTCAAACTCAGCAGACAGCTGTTCCACCTCCACCCTGGCAGCAACTTTTTCCTCTTTGCCTCATAGCTATTATAGTTGCCTGTTGTATCCTGCATAGCTATTGGCTTATTTTTGCCACTGAGATCCAATCTTATAAGTAAACAACGCCTGTGTCCCTTCTGTCTACCAAAAGTGTATTCAGCTGTCATTCTGCACCTGCTGAGCCAGTAATTGAATCTTTCCTTGGTGCTGTTGAGGCGGCTGGTGTACAGCTTCATGAGCCATAGAAGTAAGAGGTGATCTGGGTCCCCCAGGATCATCACTGGCATTTCAACATCACCAATGGTAATCTGCCAGTTGGGAAAATATCCCTGCTTGCAGCTTTCAGAGCTGTCTTGTCTACTGAAAGATGCAAGCATCATGAATCTTCCCTGACCAGCAACACTGATGACCATGAAACATCTCTGGTGAGCCATAGGAAAATAGCCACAGAGTAAATCAACAGAAAGGGCCAGGTGGGCTTGTGCTAAAATAGGGATGTGTGTGCCATCTATCACCTCACTGCAGTTTAGGAACCCCATTGCTACAAATCCATCCACTCTGTCCTGCACATTGCCAAGAGTCCCAGTCATGAGTAGCAGGAGACTATTGGTGACCCTGCATACTTGTATGACAGTGGTCCTCACTGTGGATTTTCCAGCTCCCAAATGATTTTGCACTGACTGGCAGCAATCTGGTACAGCAAGCTTCCACAATGTGCTCACCACTTGCTTCTTGACTGTCAGTGCAGCTCTATTTTTACAGAGGATCATGTGTCCTTTGTTTGCAATGATCATGACAATAGTCCAGAGTTGTGTAAGCTCCATGCTTCTGTCAGAGATGGCAGACAGTAACAAGTCTCTCACAGTTGTGAGATTTTAAAAAAGGCATGAAAATTATGAGCTAAGGATGGCATTATGGTATGGAGAAAGCTGCATGAAAAGAATACTAAGATTTTTAAAAAAATACACTACTCTACAGGGAGCAAATTTATAAACAGTGTTTGGCTTTAGACAATGAAAATATAGTGTAAACTGAAAATTCAAACAACTGAAGTGATACACCTGAGTAATACACATTTATATATTTACAAATGTATATCCCTGTTTAATTGTGATGTGTGAATTTGTTTGACATCTCAACATGGGGACAAATTCTCTTCCCTCTCCTGGTCCTTATATGCCTCTAAGACTGGGTATAGCAGCCAAAGTTCGAGTTGGAACAAGTCCTGTTATGGGGGACATGCCAGACATAGGAAGTGGCAGCTTGGTGGAGTTTCTATAGTGCATACTGCTGTGGAGATTCTGGGCTGCTCCAGATTGCGGAGTGGTTCACAGGCAGTGCTTGGGAGGCTGCTGTAAACTAGAATCACTCCCCCACACCCAGCTACTCATGCTAGGAGCCATTTATGCCCTTTGAACAGCCCAGAATATTGAGGGTATGTAATGGTGGCCGGAGTGCAATCCAAACCTGTAAGACATTGTCACCACTTGCCCTGCAACCCTAAGTGCTTCACAACCTTCTGCTGTTGTAACTCCCAAGCTGGAAATGACCCCCACCGCACTCCCAATTCTGAATTTCCCCAAAACCGTGTTACTTCTCCTGGACAATTCAGAGAAGTAATATGTTTTGTTTCTCTAAAAACATCCAAACACATCACAACTTATTAACTGGGATAAATACACCCTTCCATTTAAACACAACACTGAGCTGGTTTATAATAAGAATAAAATAAATTTATTATCAATAGGGCATAGGTTAAGTGATGCCAAGTAAACGGAATAAAATAAGAAAGGGTTACAAGTGAAAACATGCACCTGAAAGTCTAAAGCTTAATACAGCAAGGTACAATCTCTGTGTAAGCAGGTTTCTCACCTATATTCAGTTCCCAGAGACTTCAACCCCACCTGCCCTTGGTTGAAGGTCCCATCTTTCCCAGCTTGCAAAAGTTCTGGCCTCTTTTGTCTGTCCAGTGACTGATGCCAAAGATGGCTTCTGTCCTTGCTTCAAGAGGTAGGATGAACTCATCATACTATTTTTCCCTTCCTGTAGGCTTCATAGAACCATAGACTTTAAGGTCGAAAAGGACCATTATGATCGTCTAGTCTGACCTCCTGCACAATTCAGGCCACAGAATCTCACCCACCCACTGCTGTAACAAACCCCTAACCTACGCCTGAGCTTTTGAAGTCCTCAAATCATGGTTTAAAGACTTCAAGGTGCAGAGAATCCTCCAGCAAGTGACCCGTGCTCCACGCTGCAGAGGATGGCGAAAAGCCCCCAGGGCCTCTGCCAGTCTGCCCTGGAGGAAAATTTCTTCCTGACCCAAATATGGCAATCAGCTAAACCCTGAGCATGTGGACAATACTCACTAGCCAGACACCAAGGAAAGAATTCTCTGTAGTAACTCAGATCCCACTCCATCTAACATCCCATCACAGGCCATTGGGCATATCTACCGATAATAGTCAAAGATCAATTAATTGCCAAAATTAGGCTATCCCATCAAACCATCTCCTCTATAAACTTATCAAGCTTAGTCTTGAAGCCAGATGTCTTTTGCCCCCACTGCTCCCCTCTGAAGACTGTTCCAGAACCTCACTCCTCTGATGGTTAGAAACATTCATCTAATTTCAAGTCTAAACTTCCTAATGGCCAGTTTATATCCATTTGTTCTTGTGTCCACATCGGTACTGAGCTTAAATAATTCCTCTCCCTCCCTGGTATTTATACCTCTGTTATATTTATAGATAGCAATCATATCTCCCCTCAGCCTTCTTTTGGTTAGACTAAACAAGCCAAGCTCTTTGAGTCTCCTTTCATAAAACAGGTTTTCCATTCCTCGGATCATCCTAGTAGCCCTTCTCTGTACCTGTTCCAGTTTGAATTCATCTTTCTTAAACATGGGAGACCAGGACTGCACACACTATTCCAGATGAGGTCTCACCAGTGCCTTGTATAACTGTACTAACACTTCCTTATCTCTACTGGAAATACCTCGCCTGATACACCCCAAGACCACATTAGCTTTTTTCACGGCCATATCACATTGGTGGCTCCTAGTCATCCTGTGATCAACCAATACTCCGAGGTCCTTCTCCTCCTCTGTTACTTCCAAGTGATGCATCCCCAGTTTATAGCAAAAATTATTCTTCTTAATCCCTAAATTCATGACCTTGCACTTTTCACTATTAAATTTCATCCTATTACTATTACTCCATTTTATAAGGTCATCCAGATCTTCCTGTATGATATCCCGGTCCTTCTCTGTATTGGCAATACCTCCCCAATACCTCCATCTGTATGTCTGTGGATCTTCCACTGTTTTGATATCACTATGCTTAATTTACTGAGTCAGGTAAATCTGGAAGGGAACCTATTTCTCCCTGTTTGGCCACAGACTTTGAAACATATCCATATTTCCTCATATCATTGTGAATTATATGTATTAACACTAAATTAATCACCAGTGTGTCATGAGCTTTCAGAAAAGACCTCACTCTATACACTTTGTATACTACATTACTGTATTATAAATCAGTTGATTCAATTGGTATCGCTTGAGGTTCAAGCCCTTTGTGTTCATAGCCCAGAAAACCTTTGCTGTGTATTCTTTGAAAGGTAAAACCCAGACCAACCATCTGTCTCTTGCTGGGTGTAGATGCCATCCTGTCTTCTCCTGCACTTGCTAGTGTGAGATTTGCTTCCACCCCTTGTTAGCTTGATGGTAACACACTATGTAAATATATTCTCATTGTTTTTCAGGGTGCTTTAGAAATAATTCCCAGGTGGGGAAAATATTCCTTTGTCTAGTACAGACTAGTTTACCAGCTCCGCAAGGCATGCCCTGGTTTAAACTCAGTGTAGTCATAACTCTAGCATATATTCGTAACTCTTTATATCCATCACATACGTCCATCCCAAAAGAGTATTAATGATCAGTGAGTTATTCATTTTCAAATGATACCTCATGAGGCATATTTTGTACAAAGCATATAGCATTTATATAATACAATAGCATGTAGGGTCTGAACACAGGGGTGCTAACTGTAACAGGATGCAAGTTGGTTTTAAGCAAAGGTGTCTTTACAGTTTAAGATAGATTAAACAATTAATGGGGATGTGGTCAGCAGCAGATGTTCAGAGCAGGTCAGCTTCCTACTCAAAGATATGATTTTATGTATTACTGCATTCTCTGTAGGCAAATCCTTCCTTCCCTCTGTGACTGGATGGAGGGGGACCTGCGCACAGGATCCATAATCCCTCTGTACCACTGAGTGCCTCAGCTTCAAAGAGGCAGATCTCGGAAGTGATGCCATTGGATACCCAACTACATGGGTCTCATGGCTCTTACTCCATGTGGGGGTCGTGCAAAAGTTGTGGACACCAGTATAGCCCTGAGTCTGGAACAGCAGCTGCAATGTAGCCCTTGGGAAGATTTGATCTTCTTTACAAAACCTCCTGTACTGAGCCTGAATGGTTTGCCCTTATTGGGTAATATACACTTTGCTTTCTCCACATCGCTTTTTTTTCCTGAACTATCCTTCATTTATCACTTCCAGGAAAGTATTTTCATGACTTGTGAGAGGTCAGGAAGCTTTGGAAATAAATAAATGGAAACAGACCCATGATTAATAACTTATCTTTGTCTACCTTCATTTGTAGCATGTACTGCACATATTAAAGGTGCTACACAATCAATAAATAATAATGTGAACGGTTCTCACAGAAAGCTGCTTTGAACAAAGATAAATACTAATTAGCAAGAAAGCACAGTGGAGATTTACTGACTCAGACTCGCAGTAAGTCTGTTAGGAGAAACTTTTGGAATGGAATCCTGGTTCCACTGAAGTCCAGAGCCAATGCGGCCAGGATTTCACCCTCTGTTCTCTTAGCCAGCACAAATTTGCACATTCTAAAAATCAGTCTTCTTCAATTGCACTCCGTTATATAACTGTTCCCATTTACTCTTCCAAATGTGAAATACATTTTAAAAAATCTTTTTGTTCTTAATGTTTATATGCTCCAGGTGTGACTCAATGTTGGGGTACATGGCTCAAGTGTTAGACCAGAGGTGGGCAAACTATGGCTAAAGGGACACATCTGGCCCACGGGACCATCCTGCCCAGCCCTTGAGCTCCCAGCCGGGTTGGCTAGCCCCCGGCCCCTCCCCTGTTGTCCCCCCTCCCCTGCAGCCTCAGCACGCCACGCCACCAGCAATCTGGCCCGTCAGTCCTGCCTGGCAGTGTGGGCGGTGTGGCTGGCTCCGGCCAGGCAGCATGACTGCAAGCTCCTGCTGCTCTGAGCAGCATGGTAAGGGGGCGGGGAGCGGGGAGGTTGGATAAGGGGCAGGGAGTCCTGGGGGCAGTCAGGGGACAGGGAGCAGGGGGCGGTTGGATAGGCATGGGAGTCCCGGGGGTCTGTCTGGGGGCGGAGGTGTGGATAGGGGTTAGGGCAGTCAGGGGAAAGGGAGTGAGCGGGGCGGGGAGGGTTGGATAGGGGGTGAGGTCCTGGGGAGCAGTTAGGGGCGGGGGTGTGGATAGGGGTCGGGGCAGTCAGAGGACAGGGAGCAGGGGGAGGTCGGATGAGGTGGGGTACTGGGGGTGGTGGTCGGGGCAGGGGTCCCAGCAGGGGACAAGGAGTGGGGGTGTTGGATGGGTCAGGGGTTCTGAGGGGGGTGTAAAGTGGGAGGGGGTGGATAGGGGGCAGAGGCCAGGCTGTTTGGGAAGGCACAGCCTTCCCTAGCTGGTCCTCCATACAGTTTCACAACGCCGATGTGGCTCTCAGGCCAAAAAGTTTGCCCATCCTTGTGTTAGACCCATAGGATCTCAACTTTTCTTGCTGTGAAAAATAAGACACTCCTGTCATAAATATAAAGGGAAGGGTAAACCCCTTTGAAATCCCTCCTGGCCAGGGAAAAGCTCCTCTCACCTGTAAAGGGTTAAGAAGCTAAAGGTAACCTCGCTGGCACCTGACCAAAATGACCAATGAGGAGACAAGATACTTTCAAAAGCTGGGAGGAGGGAGAGAAACAAAGGGTCTGTGTCTGTCTGTAGTCGTCTTGGCCAGGGACAGAACAGGAATGGAGTCTTAGAACTTTTAGTAAGTAATCTAGCTAGGTATGTGTTAGATTATGATTTCTTTAAATGGCTGAGAAAAGAATTGTGCTGAATAGAATAACTATTTCTGTCTGTGTATCTTTTTTGTAACTTAAGGTTTTGCCTAGAGGGGTTCTCTATGTTTTTGAATCTAATTACCCTGTAAGATATCTACCATCCTGATTTTACAGGGGGGATTTCTTTATTTCTATTTACTTCTATTTTTTATTAAAAGTCTTCTTGTAAAACACTGAATGCTTTTTCATTGTTCTCAGATCCAAGGGTTTGGGTCTGTGGTCACCTATGCAAATTGGTGAGGCTTTTTATCCAACATTTCCCAGGAAAGGGGGGGTGCAAGTGTTGGGAGGATTGTTCAGTGTTCTTAAGATCCAAGGGTCTGGGTCTGTAGTCACCTAGGCAAATTGGTGAGGCTTTTTACCAAACCTTGTCCAGGAAGTGGGGTGCAAGGTTTTGGGAAGTATTTTGGGGGGAAGGACGCGTCCAAACAGCTCTTCCCCAGTAACCAGTATTAGTTTGGTGGTGGTAGCGGCCAGTCCAAGGTGTAATATTTTGTACCTTGGGGAAGTTTTGACCTAAGCTGGTAAAGATAAGCTTAGGAGGTTTTTCATGCAGGTCCCCACATCTGTACCCTAGAGTTCAGAGTGGGGGAGGAACTGTGACATGGTGGCACAGTGGTGGGATTAACCTGAAATCATTTTGAGATCCAGTTGAGATTTTTTGAACTAGAAATACAGATTTTAAAAAGGAATTTTTAGGAAGTCCAGAAGCAGCTTTGAAACTGAAAGCAGCTTGGTTTCTCTCTGCTTTGTGGCCAAGCAGAGACAAAAGGGGATTATCTTGTGAATTGCAGGTTTTCTTTGCCTGGAGGCAGGGTACTTAACTCCTGCAGGGAAATTCACAGTCTTCCAAGCCAGAGGTTTTTTTTTTCTTTTCTTCCTAAAAGTAAATAGGGGGTGTGTGCTCTACCCATTTGCCTGGAGACAAAAGTGGCAGGGTTTTTTTTTAGGATTTTGATTTTTTTTTGTTTTACAAGGAGCACAGGTTTGAAAAGAATTTTTTTTTCTTTGGGCTGGGTAAGCAGGTTTCCAAGTAGTTGGAGGTTTTTTGCTTTAATTTGGGCCCAGAGCAGAGACAAGGGAATTGTCTTTTTCTGTAGGCTGACAATCACTATCAGAGAATAGGTATTCTATTCCAGCACAGCAAAATTTTACAGCCAAGTTTTGTTTGTTTATTTCTAAACCTCGGGTGTAAAGTTAGTTAAAAACAGAGAGGTTAGAATGGCCAAATCCTCGGCTCGACTACAGCTGGAATTAGCCAAATTTCAGGCTGAGGAAAAACAAAGGGAACATGAAAGACAGATAGAACTCATGCGGCTGGAGAAGGAGGTACAGGAGGCTGCCCACAAGAGGGAAATGGAGGCAAGGAAGCATGTGGAGGAGATGGAGAGGATAAAGGCCCAGCAGAATATACCAACAAACCCTAGCAATCCTTCTCCAGGTACCACTTCCCATCCCAGAAAGTTCCCCACCTACAAGGCAGGTGATGATACTGAGGCCTTCTTAGAAAACTTCGAAAGGGCCTGCCTTGGGTACAACATCTCTACTGACCAATACATGGTAGAGCTGAGGCCGCAGCTCAGTGGACCCTTAGCTGAGGTGGCAGCTGAAATGCCTAAAGAACATATGAACAAGTATGAACTGTTTAAATCCAAGGCGAGAGTCAGAATGGGGATAACACCCGAGCAGTCTCGTCGGAGGTTCCGAGCCCTAAGGTGGAAACCAGACATGTCATTTACCCGACATGCCTACCACATTGTGAAACATTGGGATGCCTGGATATCAGGAGCAAGTGTTGAATCTCCAGTAAATTTGCCCTTCCTAATGCAAATGGAACAATTCTTAGAGGGTGTTCCTGAGGAAATAGAAAGATACATCCTAGATGGGAAACCCAAAACTGTAATCGAGGCAGGAGAGATTGGAGCCAGATGGGTGGAGGTGGCAGAGAAGAAGAAAACTGGTCGCAGTTGGAGCGGAGACCAGAAGGGACCACCCCAGACCACACCCTATTACCGGGGGCCGCCCAAAGCCCCACCTACCTCCCAAAGAAGCCTCCAGACCCCTTATTGTCCCACCACCCCGTTCTCCAGCAACCCACCTCGCCCCGGTGACCCGTCAGCTGGACGATGTTTTAAATGTTACGAGCTGGGGCATGTAAAGGCCAACTGCCCCAAGAACCCCAACAGATTACAGTTCATTGCACCGGAATCACACCAGAGGTCCACAGGCCCAGATACCTCCCAGATACCCTTGGAGCGGAGGGAAACTGTGAGTGTGGGCGGGAAGAAGGTCACCGCGTGGAGGGACACCGGAGCACAAGTGTCAGCTATCCATGCTTCCTTAGTGGACCCCAATTTAATCAACCCAGAGATCCAAGTGACGATTCAACCCTTCAAGTCCAACTCTTTCAATTTGCCTACAGCCAAGTTGCCTGTCCAGTACAAGGGCTGGTCAGGAATGTGGACTTTTGCAGTCTATGATGATTATCCCATCCCCATGCTGTTGGGGGAAGACTTGGCCAATCACGTGAAGCAGGCCAAGAGGGTGGGAACGGTCACCCGCAGCCAGGCTAAACAAGCCGTGGGGCCTAGCTCTGTTCCGGAAACTTCTATCAGGGCCCGGTCAGAGGTGATGGACCCGGACCCCAGGCCAATGTCTGCAACAGCAGTAGTGGATCCAGTCCCAGATACCCAGACGGAACCAGTCCCAGAACCGGAACCAGCCAAACAACCAACACCAGACCCCGTGCCAGCACTGAATCCAGTACTTGCAACCTCAACACCAGAGGGCCCCACCGAACCTGAACTGGCAGCAGCCGATAACCCTACACAAGAGGCTCAGCCGGAGCCTGAATCCCAACATAGTGCACCAGCGGAGAGCGGTTCACAGTCAACAGAAACAGCTCCATCCCCTATATCGCTTCCAGAGGGACCAAGCCTATGTCCCCAATCCAATGAGGAACTGATGTCTCCAGCATCAAGGGAACAGTTCCAGACCGAACAGGAAGCAGATGAAAGCCTCCAGAGAGCGTGGACGGCGGCACGGAGCAACCCACCGCCTCTCAGCTCTTCTAATCGATCCAGGTTTGTTGTAGAAAGAGGACTTTTATACAAGGAAACTCTTTCTGGGGGACACCAGGAAGACTGGCATCCTCAGAGACAGTTGGTAGTTCCAACTAAATACCGGGCCAAGCTCTTGAGCTTAGCCCATGATCACCCTAGTGGCCATGCTGGGGTGAACAGGACCAAAGACCGTTTGGGGGGGTCATTCCACTGGGAGGGAATGGGCAAGGATGTTTCTACCTATGTCCAGTCTTGTGAGGTGTGCCAAAGAGTGGGAAAACCCCAAGACCAGGTCAAAGCTCCTCTCCAGCCACTCCCCGTCATTGAAGTTCCATTTCAGCGAGTAGCTGTGGATATTCTGGGTCCTTTTCCGAAAAAGACACCCAGAGGAAAGCAGTACATACTGACTTTCATGGATTTTGCCACCCGATGGCCGGAAGCAGTAGCTCTAAGCAACACCAGGGCTAAAAGTGTGTGCCAGGCACTAGCAGACATTTTTGCCAGGGTAGGTTGGCCCTCCGACATCCTCACAGATGCAGGGACTAATTTCCTGGCAGGAACTATGAAAAACCTTTGGGAAGCTCATGGGGTAAATCACTTGGTTGCCACTCCTTACCATCATCAAACAAATGGCATGGTGGAGAAGTTTAATGGAACTTTGGGGGCCATGATACGTAAATTCGTAAATGAGCACTCCAATGATTGGGACCTAGTATTGCAGCAGTTGCTCTTTGCCTACAGAGCTGTACCACATCCCAGTTTAGGGTTTTCCCCATTTGAACTTGTATATGGCCGTGAGGTTAAGGGGCCATTGCAGTTGGTGAAGCAGCAATGGGAGGGATTTACACCTTCTCCAGGAACTAACATTCTGGACTTTGTAACCAACCTACAAAACACCCTCCGAACCTCTTTAGCCCTTGCTAGAGAAAACTTACAGGATGCTCAAAAAGAGCAAAAAGCCTGGTATGATAAACATGCCAGAGAGCGTTCCTTCGAAGTAGGAGACCAGGTCATGGTCTTAAAGGCGCTCCAGGCCCATAAAATGGAAGCATCGTGGGAAGGGCCATTCGTGGTCCAGGAGCGCCTGGGAGCTGTTAATTATCTCCTAGCATTCCCCACCTCCAACCGAAAGCCTAAGGTGTATCATATTAATTCTCTAAAGCCCTTTTATTCCAGAGAATTAAAGGTTTGTCAGTTTACAGCCCAGGGAGGAGACGACGCTGAGTGGCCTGAAGGTGTCTATTTCGAAGGGAAATGTGCTGGTGGTGTGGAAGAGGTGAACCTCTCCATGACCCTTGGGCGTATGCAGCGACAGCAGATCCAGGAGCTGTGCACTAGCTACGCGCCAACGTTCTCAGCCACCCCAGGACTGACTGAACGGGCATACCACTCCATTGACACAGGTAATGCTCACCCAATTAGGGTCCACCCTTACCGGGTGTCTCCTCAAGCTAAAACTGCTATAGAACGGGAGATCCAGGATATGTTACAGATGGGTGTAATCCGCCCCTCTGAAAGTGCATGGGCATCTCCAGTGGTTCTAGTTCCCAAACCAGATGGGGAAATACGTTTTTGCGTGGACTACCGTAAGCTAAATGCTGTAACTCGCCCAGACAACTATCCCATGCCACGCACAGATGAACTATTAGAGAAACTGGGACGGGCCCAGTTCATCTCTACCTTGGACTTAACCAAGGGGTACTGCAGGTACCGCTAGATGAATCTGCCAAGGAAAGCTCAGCCTTCATCACACATCTCGGGCTGTATGAATTTAATGTACTCCCTTTCGGGCTGCGAAATGCACCCACCACTTTCCAAAGACTTGTAGATGGTCTCCTAGCGGGATTAGGAGAATATGCAGTCGCCTACCTTGACGATGTGGCCATATTTTCAGATTCCTGGGCAGACCGCCTGGAACATCTACAAAAAGTCCTTGAGCGCATAAGGGAGGCAGGACTAACTGTTAAGGCTAAGAAGTGTCAAATAGGCCTAAACAGAGTGACTTACCTTGGACACCAGGTGGGTCAAGGAACTATCAGCCCCCTACAGGCCAAAGTGGATGCTATCCAAAAGTGGCCTGTCCCAAAGTCAAAGAAACAGGTTCAATCCTTCTTAGGCTTGGCCGGTTATTACAGACGATTTGTACCGCACTACAGCCAAATCGCTGCCCCACTGACAGACCTAACCAAAAAGAAACAGCCAAATGCTGTTCAGTGGACCGGAAAGTGTCAGAAGGCCTTTAACAAGCTTAAAGCGACACTCATGTCTGACCCTGTACTAAGGGCCCCAGACTTTGACAAACCGTTCCTAGTAACCACAGATGCATCCGAGCGTGGTGTGGGAGCAGTTTTAATGCAGAAAGGACCTGATCAAGAATTCCACCCTGTAGTGTTTCTCAGCAAAAAACTGTCTGAGAGGGAAAGCAACTGGTCAGTCACTGAAAAAGAATGTTATGCCATTGTCTACGCTCTGGAAAAGCTACGCCCATATGTTTGGGGACGGCGTTTCCACCTGCAAACCGACAATGCTGCACTAAAGTGGCTTCACACCGTCAAGGAAACTAACAAAAAACTTCTTCGGTGGAGTTTAGCTCTCCAAGATTTTGATTTCGACATCCAACACATCTCAGGAGCTTCTAACAAAGTGGCTGATGCACTCTCCCGTGAAAGTTTCCCAGAATCAACTGGTTAAAATCGTCCTTGAGATGTGGAAAATATTGTTAGTCTTTATGTACTTGGTAGTATATTTAGAGATGCATGTGTCTTAACTCTGTTTTCCTAGAGCTCCAGGAAGAAATCCCAGCCAGTGTTTCACCCTAGCTGAGATTTGGGGGGCGTGTCATAAATATAAAGGGAAGGGTAAACCCCTTTGAAATCCCTCCTGGCCAGGGGAAAGCTCCTGTCACCTGTAAAGGGTTAAGAAGCTAAAGGTAACCTCGCTGGCACCTGACCAAAATGACCAATGAGGAGACAAGATACTTTCAAAAGCTGGGAGGAGGGAGAGAAACAAAGGGTCTGTGTCTGTCTGTAGTCGTCTTGGCCAGGGACAGAACAGGAATGGAGTCTTAGAACTTTTAGTAAGTAATCTAGCTAGGTATGTGTTAGATTATGATTTCTTTAAATGGCTGAGAAAAGAATTGTGCTGAATAGAATAACTATTTCTGTCTGTGTATCTTTTTTGTAACTTAAGGTTTTGCCTAGAGGGGTTCTCTATGTTTTTGAATCTAATTACCCTGTAAGATATCTACCATCCTGATTTTACAGGGGGGATTTCTTTATTTCTATTTACTTCTATTTTTTATTAAAAGTCTTCTTGTAAAACACTGAATGCTTTTTCATTGTTCTCAGATCCAAGGGTTTGGGTCTGTGGTCACCTATGCAAATTGGTGAGGCTTTTTATCCAACATTTCCCAGGAAAGGAAATGTTGGGAGGATTGTTCAGTGTTCTTAAGATCCAAGGGTCTGGGTCTGTAGTCACCTAGGCAAATTGGTGAGGCTTTTTACCAAACCTTGTCCAGGAAGTGGGGTGCAAGGTTTTGGGAAGTATTTTGGGGGGAAGGACGCGTCCAAACAGCTCTTCCCCAGTAACCAGTATTAGTTTGGTGGTGGTAGCGGCCAGTCCAAGGTGTAATATTTTGTACCTTGGGGAAGTTTTGACCTAAGCTGGTAAAGATAAGCTTAGGAGGTTTTTCATGCAGGTCCCCACATCTGTACCCTAGAGTTCAGAGTGGGGGAGGAACCGTGACAACTCCCATTAGCTCAAGGACTTATTTTTAACTTACGTGGCTGGAAAGAAAAAAGGTCTACGGCTCAGTTGTATGCTTAACAAAAAACTGAGACTTGTATTAACGGAGACAAAAAAAATCAAAATACATTTCTAATAAAAATGCACTTTTATCGGGTATCAACAATGGTGTCAGTACATCTTGGTCTGCACTAATTATCAGGGCCTGTCCAGGTGATGCTGCTAAACCTGCAGTCACAAAGGGCCTCCAAGTCATATGGGCCCCAGCTCACTGTAGGCAGGTTGTGATGTTAATAAGATGGTTTTTTGTTGGCTCCATTGTCATCTGATGAAGAACACAAGTTGCTTAGTTCTGACTGACTGCTCTGTGGAGATAACTTGAGTGTCTTATTAGTGAAAAACACACAAATCACTTCTGGACATATTCCGCCGCCCCCCCCCCCGTCCTTCCCTGGTTTGAGATAGGGGAAGGGTAAGATAAAGCTGCTCTCTGAACTGCGCACCCTCTGGAGAAAGGCCTAGCTGAATGACTTTGCAAGGGGCCAGTTTTGTTAAACTAGCCCTCTCCATTCTATTTGAAATGGTTCAGAAAGTGCATGCTTGAAGTCTGAATCCGTAGTAGTTCATATGTCTTAGAATTATTCTTTCAGGTTGTTTGCAAACTCATGCAGACATCCTCTTTTTTGAGATCCATGCAGTTCCAAAGCCATGAACATTATCCCCACACCAAGTTCTGAAATCGGTGGATGTGATGGCTAAGAATCTATATGAATTGGGTTTCCCTGCACATTTGACCCTGCTTTGGGATTTCTCATTGGAAGGACTGATCAGTTTGTCAGTTAAAATGATCTTGCACAGATCCGGACAAATCTTAAAAACTGTAATACTTATGCTGCAAGGGCCTGTTGTATGGTGCATAGTTTTCCACCTGTGTTGTCTTCAGTGGGAGATGAGGGTTTTCAACATTTTACAGGATCAAGCCATGTGAGGTTTTTGTGGGGAAGTTTCATACAACATAAAATACTTTTTATAGTGTACTATGTATACATTTTTCATAACTGGATGGAAAAGCTCTGTTTTATGGTTCTTCATCTTAGAATGTGCTGTTCCAAACTCCTATTAATGTTTGGAAATATAGTGGGTAGTCTAAAAGAATCCATTGGTGAGTGGAACTGGCCACCACCAGGCATGCTCCAAGGCAGGACCTTTAGGGGAGTTGTTTTCAGCCTCATCTGTGCCTCATTTAACTAGCTCCCAAGTGATATGATTTAGAGGCCAGGTGGTGATAGTGTGGTCAGATTACAAGGTACAAGGAAAAGGCTGGGGGTGAAGTATAGAGGTTAGGGCAGTCTGCTGCTGAGAGGGTAAGTAGAGTGGAAATGACTCTCCAGAACCCTCAGGTAAAAAGGCCTAGGAAGAGAGACCCGCATGAGTCTGCTGGGGGAGGGAAATCCTCGGTGAGAGACTTTTTGGGAGGCAAGAGCCTGCTGGGGAGAAGCCTCAATTTAAAGGTCTGTAACAAACTGTTAGGTATAGCCCTAGAAGAAGGGCTGTGGGGAGACTCTGCACCAGTGGTGGAAATGTAACATGGACAGATGACGGTTGTCAGCGGGTGGGATTGAATCTGGGACCTCTGGAACTTAGTGCATGAGCCTCTACCACGTGAGCTAACTGCTAACTGGCTGTTAGTTAAGGCTGTAGAGCAGACTCAGTCTGTGTGTGTGTCTCTCTCTCTCACCTCCCCACTAGATGGGACAGAACACCACACCCAGAAGGTGTGTGGGTTACAGAAGAATGCTTTAAGCCCAAAGATAGGGCTAAAAGACTTTCAAATGCAACACTTAAAGCAGGGCTACAAAGTATCCTGCACCCAGGGTGGCAACCTGGCAGGGGAAAGACTTGCTTAGAGAAACTTTTTTTTTTAATGTTAATTTAGGAAGGAGAGAGTTAATGTGAAAGAACCTGTGGTGGCAGCTTGATCGATGGGGAAGGAGACAAACTGAGGCAGTTTGCCCCTTGCTACAGGGAGTTATTCAGCCAAAAGAGAAAAGTGTTTCTCTAATATACTCAGAGTGTGTGATTATTTTAAGCTATATTGCCAATTTTACAGTTCACATTTACTTTGGAAGTCAAGAAGCTAATCTGTGTTGAGCTATCACCATCTAGTGGTGTAACCTCTAGAAAATGAGTATGATAAAGAAATTACTGTTTTTCTTTCAGTTTTCTGAAAGAGACCAGGTGGATGAGTTAATATCTTTTACTGGACCAGCTTCTGTCGGTGGAAGAGACTATCTTTTGAGCTTCACAGAGCTCCACTTCCAGGTCTGGGAAAAGTACCGAGTGACACTCTGAAGAAAAAGTTGGTTTTTTTTCTGGACTGGTAGTGTACACTTTATTGACTGGCATAGGCAGATCAATTCAATCAGTGTTGTCTTCAAAGAGCTTGTTATTGCTGTTAACTGTGCTTTTGAATAAGGCTATCCAACTACTATGTTTTACAGAGTTAATAGAACTTTCCCTGTGAAAATAAAATTAGATTATTGGTTCTGTCTAACAAAAAGATGCTGCATATAGTGGGGGGAAAAATGTTTCTGGGGGAAAAAAGTGAACACTTCTTAGTTGTAGTTTTTAAAATATGGTAAAATTAATCATATAGCTGGGATGACATTAAATTTTAAAGAATAAGTTGTACAGAAGGCATGTTGCTGTTTTCAGAATGGACCCAAAGAAAGCAGTGGAGGGTAGGAGTTCATATTTAGAAGGGAAGCCTGCTAAACAAAGATAATAGTGTCAGAGCTGCTTTACCAGGGAATCACAAAAGGAAACAAAGGTCTTGTCTATACACTGCCAGGAAAGTGAGCTAGAGGGGTTTGATTTGTAACGTGCTATTGTGTGGTGCGCTCTAACTGCCCCATATCGACCCTGCTGGCATGCTCTAAAAGGTACCTAGTTCCCCTTAACAACTGTTAACATGAATTAGGTACCTTTTAGAGCATGCCAGCAGGGTCGATATGGGGCAGTTAGAGCACAACACGTTCCAACTCTTTGCAAATCAAGCCTCTTCTAGTGCACTTTGGTGTTCAGAGTTCTAGACTGTCAATCAAAGCCTGAGCTGGCCTCTACTGTCAAGAGTAGAAACCAGGAAATAGCCAGTACTCTGACAACATAGGGATCTATAACTTAAAGCTAATAGAATGAGTTGCATCCAGAAGAAAAGACTGCTAGTGCAGGATTGCTGATTACTTATTTGTTCATAAAAATTTCTCAAAAATAGAATGGGGCAAAAAAGCAATTGGGTGGATTTTTTTTTTTAAATTTCCCCTTAAAATAAAAATTCCCTTTAAAAGATTTTGCTTTTTGTTGGGGTTGTGGGGAGAGAAGGGTAAGGAATGAAAACAAAATCCAAACAATTTTCAGTTTGGTGGTGGTTTTTTTTAATCTTTGTTTCTATTTGTTAATCAAAAATATAGTAAACTCTGGCCAAAAAGAAACATTGAAAAACTATTTTTGTGGCATGTTTGTCAAAATATTTTCATCTAATCTCTGTAAAATCATCAAGTTGTACGTAAGGCAAATGTGTAACTGTGATCTCTCTCTCTCAGTCTTCATCCTCCCTCTCACTTTCCTGTTGTCTGTTACACTCACTGCTTGTGTCTTGCTGTAAGTTAGAATCTAAACTTTTGAGAAGTGGGATCATGTGTCAATGTAGCACCTAGCCTGATGCGGCTCTGAACCTCTCAGGAGTTTTGGCTGTTATCATGATATAAATAATAGTGCAACAAACAAAATATTAGCACAACATGCTCAGCACATTCTACATCACTGCACAAGTAAGTTTTCACATTTTACACTAGTGAAACTCCATAGTGGTCTTTGGACAAAGTTCATTGCAGTTATATCATGTTCAGGCTGGATGAACACGGAAAGATCTACATCCTCGAGGGAAGAACCTAGGGTGGTGGCAGCAGGAGGCAAAATGGCACCCTGGGCGATTTTGCATTTTGGTGCCCCTGGCCCCCGTGGGCATTACTTACACACACACACACACACACACACACACACACACCATTGCCCCTGGCCCCCATGGGGTCCCCAGGCTCCCCACCAGCCACTGCACTGTGCCCCCTTTTCCCCTAATGCCTGCTCCCCCTCTTGCACTCCTAATCCCTAAACCCCCTTCACTCCCAACCTCTGCACCCCTTCACTCCTACCCTGTACACCTCCCTCCTGAGCCCCTAACCCGTGCACCTCCTGCGCCCCTAACCCCTGTACTGCCTCCTCACCCCAACCCCTGCCCTCCTCCTGCACTCCAGCGCCTGCCCCCTTCTGGGCCCCTAACTGCTGTACTGTGCCCCCTTCACTCCTAACCCCTGCACGGTGCCCCCTTTGCTCGTAACCCTTGCATCCCCCTCCTGCACCCACATGGGGAGACTGACCTGGATGCACAAAGCAGGTGGCATTGCTGCTCACACCCCCACTGGACTGCTGCTCCTTCGCCCCACGCAGCCCTAGGGGGTGGGGGCAGGGGAAGCAAGGAGTGATGTCAGGACTCCCTGCATCCAGGTCACTTTCCCTGAGGGCTGTGTAAGGGGAGGACAGGAGAGCAGCAGCTCTTGATGCCTCAGTGCAGCCCTGGTGGGGAAGTGACCTGGATGCAGGGAGCCCTGGTGTGTGTCTTGGGGGGGACTGTGTGAAGGAGAGAGAGAGTGTGTGTAGAGGGGAGTGTGTGACGGTGTGTGTTGTGTTGAGGGGAGTGCGTGTGTGCCTGATGGAGTGAGTGCTGTCTGTTTAAGAAAGGATTCGGGGTCAGGAGCCTGAACTAGGCTTGTCAGACACAAGCAGCTGCCAGCAGCTCCAGACCCAGAGAGGCAGCAGCACACGCCGATTCCCCCTGTGCCGTCAGCCCAGCTTAGTGGAAATCGGGTACACAGGTTGGGGGGAGGGGGACCCCCTGCCATAAGCCCGCTCACCCCGCAGAGCAGACGGGAGGATGCTCCCAGTCCGGAGGGGCCAGGGACGAATGGAGGGTGCGGGGGTGGAGGGGTCGGGAGGACAGGAACAGCAGCAGCTGCGCATGTGGAGGAGGGGCATCCCTGTTCCTGAGGAGTCACCTGGCTCCGACGGCCGGTCGTCCAACTGCCTCCTGCAGCCCGGGTCTCTCCCCCTCCCACACGCCGCTGCTCGCCTGCCTGCCCTGCCACCTCGGCAGCCCAGCTGGCGCTCGGCAGCCGGTCAGGTGGGAATCCAAACCCTGCGCACGGCATCCCGTTGGGTGCGCGGCCCTGGGCGGGGGCCCATGCAGCCCACCCCAACAGCCGGGCCTGAACAGGATGTAGATGGAAGTACACTCCTGGAGACACCAGACTGCAAGCTACTCTCTCCCACAGCCATGTGGCCTAGGAGGAAGTAGTGCAGGAGCAGAGCATGACCCTTGGAGCAAAGGACTCGCCTCTCTCGTTGCCCTAACTCCTGGCAGGGCCCAAATAGTGCCTGCACACCAATGGTGATAACACCTTAAAATGTGGACTTCTAATGACTAGTTGTCTTTTCCAACCTCTTCCTGCCTTCTCCTTTAGCTTTTGCTCCCCCTGCCAACATCACTGTGTCAGCCTTCTAAACTTCATTCAATGCCTTTATATACCTTTTTCCTTTCTATTGCCTTAAGCTTATTAACTTCCCACTAACTCTGCCAATTTAAATAGATGATGATACCCAAAGAACATAGCTAACCAGAAACTTGCCTGTCATCTCCTCAATCTTTGACTTGTGTTTATATCCTCTTCTCCCACCATTCATCTGTTTGTGTGGCAAACCCTTTTGGGTAGGGACTGGACTGTTCATAGATCACCAATTATATAAGGCGCAGATCGTTAGAAGATTTTCTGTGTAAAACACTGGCAGAAAGAGAAAGTTCTATGACTGAGCTATTGCCAAGGAGGAGAGAAATACTATGCTGGTGCTGTTACTTCACCAGAAACAGCTGAAATTGTCAAGGCTACAATAGGTTTCCCACCTGGGGAGATGGTGAAGGTGATTAGGGAAGCATGGCATCCCAGCACCTCCCTGTAGTGATGTGACTTGGGTTCAACTATAGGTAAGCTGCAAGGCACTCATCAGGCCATAACGTGCGGATGCCTAATCCAACAGAGGGTTGCACTGACAATTTTCCAGAAGCTTGGAACTTGCACCTAGTTTGCATAAAATTGAGCAGATCACAGCTATTCCTAGCACGACCAGGAAGGTCTCACCTGCAGAGATTATAGGTCCCAACACGGAGTCTACCATCTATTGTGCCAATTATATACTTCTTGGGGAGGCCCTAAGTATGCATTGAAAGGACTTGAGTTTATAGGACACTCTTCTTGTAATGTATGACTATAACAACATCCTGATGCTTTAATTAGTAATTTCATTATTTTAATGAATTTAAGTTGTAGTTTTGGAACCTTAAACGTATTAGTAGCCAAACTTTCCGGAAGCAGATGTGACCAGTAGCTGCATTTAGCTTTGGAAACAGAATACAAATGTAGGTCAGCGTATGACAAACGAAAGCCCTTCAGGTGGCCGCCAGTAGCACTGTGTACCATCTGGTAAATTATATATTTCTATTTGAAGCTGTTATAATTTCATCTGATGTCTCAAGTGAAAATTTGTCTGTAGGGATAATTGTCTGGCCTACTGCTTCTATTTCTGACATTTATTACTTCTAGTTATTATGTGACTTTCCCCAGACACGCTGACCTATGCAGTTTCTGCAAGGTCTGTCTACACAAGACTGCTATTGCGTGATAAATATTCTAGCAGGTCAGACGTCAACCTATCAAGTTAGTTAGGACAAAGCTACCCACTGCATGGCTAAAATGGCTTGGTCTTCTCCAGTGTCATTGCTTTTTAGTGTCATTGAGGTTTTATGATAAAACAGAACAACTCAATTGTCTTGGCACTCTAAGGTAGCAAAGGTTTTTTCAGCTCTGGATTAAATAAATTTAAGCCTGTGTATTGATTCTATGTGAGCCCAGAGGTTCACCCGCACAGAGTGGCTTCCAGGAGCAATGACTTAGTTTCCCCTAGACCATGTATTCTAATAGTATTTGCATAGTATGGGGTATGTCAATATCAAATTATGAACTCCATTTTATGCTGAACCCAAGTCTCTGCTTTCCTGAGGGCAGCTTATTGTATTACATGCTAGAGAGTGCTCTGCCCAAGGAAGGTGCTTGACACCTCCTGTAAGGATTATCATTGAGAAGCCATCAATACTGAGAAGCCATCAATAGGGCCAATGACTTTGAATGCTTCTCAAATGCAGGCCCACACCATGCAGCAATGTTTTTTTCTACACAGGGCTCTGTAGATGAGGCAAGCATGACTGGTGGAGGAGGCTGGAGTATCCCAGTGGAACATATGGCAAAGAGACAGACAACTTAAAACCACAATGCGCTCTGAGCAGTGGGGAGCAACCATTGCCACAACAAGTTATTGAAGGACAGAGTGGGCAGGATGGACTCTGCCAGCCTGAAATACATACAAACTCAATGCAGACAAGTGCAAAGAACAACGCTTAGGAAGGAAAAAATCAACTGTATAACTACACAATGGGGAATAACTGGCTAAGTGGTTGTACTGTTGAAAAGGATTTGGGGGTGATAGTAGATCTTCAATTGAATGAGTCAGTGTGATGCAGCTGAAAAAAAAGGCTAATATTATTCTGGGATGTATGGGCTGAAGTATTTTATGTAAGACTTGGGAAATGCTTGGTAATAGCAACCATAATGTAATTAAATGTAACATCCTTGTAGGGGGAGAAATGCCCAAGAAATGCAACACAGTAGCACTTAGCTTCAAAAAGGGGAGCTAGACAAAAACGAGAGAGCTAGTTTAATGGAACAGTTACAAGGGTGAAATGCCTTCAAACTGTATGGAGACTATTTCAAAACACCATAAAGAGGCTCAGACTAAATGTATATCCCAATTTTTTTTAAAAAAAGTAAGAGGGCGAACAAAATACTACCATGGTAAAACAGCATAGTAAAAAAAGAGGCAAAGTCAAATCCAGGTGAGGAAAATAAAAAAAGTATGAACTCTGGCAAATCAAGCATAAAAGTATAATTAGGCAGACCAAAAAATGAATTTATTTGGGCATAAGCTTTCGTGGGCTAAAACCCACTTCATCAGGTGCATGCAGTAGGAAGATATATATACACAGAGAACATGAAAAAATGGGTGTTGCCATACCAACTGTAACGAGACCAATTAATTAAGGTGGGCTATTATCAGCAAGAGAAAAAAATCCTTTTGTAGTGATAATCAGGATGGCCCATTTCAAACAGTTGACAAGAAGGTGTGAGTAACAGTAGGGGGGAAATATTAGCATGGAGAAATAGTTTTTACTTTGTAATGACCCATCCACTCCCAGTCTTTATTCAAACCTAATTTAATGGTGTTAAATAGTTAACACATATTTCAAAGGACCATTCAAGGTGAAATGGCCCATTAACACCACTCCAATCATTGTGAGGAGGGGAGAGGAGTGGCCGGGCGGGGAAGGGGTTGTTAGTGGGTTATAGATTGTTGGAATAGGCCATAAATCCAGTATCTTTATTCATTCCATGATTTTTAGTGTTTAGAAAAGTTATGAATTTAAGCTCCCTGTCTCATCTTTTGAAGGTGTTGTGCAGGTTTCCTTTGAGAATGAGGGCTGAGGGGTCAAATATAGAGTGCTTGTTTTGTGAAGTGTTCACCCACAGGTGATCTGATGCTTTTATCTTTTGTCATTTTTCTGTGAGAGTTCATTCAAGAGTGGCCTGGTTTCATCCCCATAGTTGTTGAGGCATTTAGTGTACTGGATGAGGTACCTACACTCTTGAATGAATTCACACAGGAAAATGATAAAGGACAGAAACATCAGATCACCTGTGGGTGAACACTTTTCATTTTTCTGTGAGAGTTCATTCAAGAGTGGCCTGGTTTCATCCCCATAGTTGTTGAGGCATTTAGTGTACTGGATGAGGTACCTACACTCTTGAATGAATTCACACAGGAAAATGATAAAGGACAGAAACATCAGATCACCTGTGGGTGAACAGTTTTCACAAAACAAGCACTCTATATCTGACCTCTCAGTCCTCATTCTGAAAGGAAATCTGCACAATACCTTCAAAAGATGAGCCTTAGAGCTTAAATTCATAACTTTGCTAGATACTAAACATCATGGACTTAGCAGAGACACTGGATTTATGGCTTATTACAACAAACTATAAACTACTAACAACCCTCCCCCTCTCTTACCCCATGATTGGAGGAGTGTTAAGGGACCACTTCACCTCTGAGGAAGTGAGCTGTAGCTCACGAAAGCTTATGCTCTAATAAATTGGTTAGTCTCTAAGGTGCCACAAGTCCTCCTTTTCTTTTTGCGAATACAGACTAACACGGCTGCTACTCTGAAACTTGAAATATGTGTTAACTACTTATGCTAAACCATCTGTTCCACCTTGTATTTAGTTGTGACCCTCTGAGTATGTTTCCCAGACCTGAAGAAAAGTTGTGTGTAAGCCTGAAACCTTCTCTCGCTGAACAACAGATGTTGGTTCAGTAAAAGATTACTTCACCCATCTTGTGTCTCTAAATTAAACAATAAGAAGTTGCCAGGATCAGATGGCATTCACCCAAGAGTTCTGAAACAACTCAGATATGAAATTGCAGACCTACTAACTGGGGCATGTAACTTATTGTTTAAATCAGCCTCTGTACCAGACGACTGGAGGTGAGCTAATGTACCACCAATTTTTAAAAAAGGTTGTAGAGGCAATCCTTGCAGTGACAGATCTGTAAACTTGTCTCTCTCACCAACGTGTAAGCCTAACTCCAGTGCCAGGCAGATTGGTTGAAACTGTAATAAAGAACAGAATTATCAGGCCCATCGATACGTTGGGGAACAGTCAACACAGCTTTTGTAAAGGGAAATAATGCCTCAATCTATTAGAATTCTCTGAGGGTATCAACAAGCATGTGGACGAGAGAGATCCAGTGAATTTCAAGTACTTGGACTTTCAGAAAGCCTTTGACAAGGTCTCTGAAAATCTCTTAAGCAAAGTAAGTAGTCGTGGGATAAGAGGGAATGTCTTCTCATGGATCAGTGACTGGTTAAAATACAGGAAACACAGGGTAGGAATAAATGGTCAATTTTCACAAAGGAGAGAAGTAAATAACAGGGTTCCCCAGGATCTGTATTGGGACCAATGCTGTTCAATATATTCATAAATGATGTGAAAGAACGGGGCAAACAGTGAGATGGCAAAAATTTCAGATGATATAAAATTACTCAAAATAGCTAAGTCCAAATTAATTGTAGGTTAAACACACTGAGTTATTAATAGATGTTTTAATTTTACTGTATATTATTTAAAACACTAATCTGAAATGACTTCTTTCTCTGCTTGTTTTGATATTGTCTAGTTAGTACTACTAACTAATACTACTTTTCTCCTTATTCAGTTCTGCTCTGTTCACTTTCTCGGTGTCACCAGCCTAACCCAACACCATAGCTCTAGAAACAGAGTTGGATTAACTTGTGAATTTAATACCCTTTTTTTCTGCACGAGGTAGAACACAACAGTTTCCTGCCCTTGAGCCCCACAAAATCCCCCTTCCACATCAGCTCTGCACATTCCTGGACCAGTAGTTCTGGGAACTTTGCTGGGCAGAGAGCCCCTCACCACTGTATCATTCTGAGGTAAATCCTTGGGCACTTCCTTAAATAAGTTAAGATTGCTGCCTTTGGAGTGGGGAGCTAGGTGTTAGGAGTGAGGTATTGGATCTCTATGCAAATGGTTTAGGCCTTTGTGGATGTACCCTCTTCCCCACACATTTCAGGACACCTACAAGTTAGGAGAGCCACGGCCTCTGCTCACTCTTCATGGGTGGGAGCAAACCCTGCCCCCACCCCTCTAGTAAAGTGATACAGAGGAAACTTCCTGTTTTTCTGCATAACATCGGTGTCCTATTGCACACAAGAGATTCATTCAAAGTGTCAGCACTAACACACACTTGCTCAAGAACATCTAAGCGCTCTGTCTACATTTAATCTTTAACTTCTAATGTACAAGACACTCCTTTCACACTGTGTGGTGTGCTGAGGACAGGAGCACTTCTGATACTGGTTAAGTAAGGCCTGGTCTATGCTACAGAAGTAGGTCTCTATAAGGCAGCTTACAATTACCTAACTCTGTAAGTGTCTACACTACACATTGCTCCCACGGATGTAAGTTGCCCACTACACCAATCTAATAGCTCCACCTCCACAAAAGGCACAGTGCTTAGGTCAACGTAGTTAAGGCGATGCAGTGTCTGTGTAGACACTGCATTACTTACATTGCCTGTAGGCTGGCAGCACTCTGAGGGACTCCCAACTGCAGCCCCCCAGCCCCAGGGCTGACAGCTCTGCTGTCAGCGCCGGGCAGCATGGGTGCTGCAGCTGTGAGCCCTGTGGGAGGCTGACAGCTCAGATTTTCAGCCCTAGGGTGGGAGGGACTCCAGCTGTCAGTGCCCCACACAGTTAAGTCAGGGGAAGCGCTTCTGTTGAGGATGAGCACCACCTATAGGGGGCATAGTGTGAACATGAACCACCGCAGTAATTACTACAGTGGCTGTATGTCGACTTCATTTTGTAGTGTAGACTTGCCCTAAGTCAGCAAGAGGTTTACCTGGGGCAGGGATGCTCCTATCCAGGGCTCTTCAGTGGTTGCGAAGCAACAAGAAGTCATCATTTTACCTTCTAATTTCAAAGCTGCTTTCCATCATGTTAAAACTATATTTAAGCTGTTTGTAATGTTTCACACTGTATTATACCAGGCAAGTTGGGGAGAGGGAAGTTAAAAAGAACAAACTTCCTGTGGCAGGGTCAATGGGCTGTAACCTCAGCATGGGAAGTGCAGGGTTTGTAAACTTCATTGCAAGGAATTGAACCCTGTCAGAGCATGTGACAAGCTGTCAGTCCTGACAGAAGGGCTGACACTGCGGCTTTGTTTAAAAATAAGGCCTTTGAAAAGGAAGGATTCTCAAAGGGAGAGACTGTTTCTCCTACCCTTTTCATTGCAGTCCTCTTTGCCTTTAAATTTGTTCCCCATTCTGCTTCCCCTGAGCTCAATCAGTTTCTCCTTGAAGTACCCATCAGTGATTATTTGCCACTGAAAACTACTCCAGATCCACTTGCAAGTGTTTTATAAGCAGATTTTATTGGCACACAATAGAAATAGAGAAAGGTGATTAGGAAATGAAACTAAACAAAATATATCCATCCAGCAGAGATGCTACAGAAAGCTCCATTCAGAGGAGCCACAACATACATTACAAGGCATGGCTTTAAGATACCTTTGCAATCTCTTATAGTAGAAAAATCTTTGCTCTCACCTCTACAACTTTAGTGATTCTCAGCTCAATGTTGCAAGGAAGTGCCAAGGCCCAAAATGTCTCTCATTTCTGTACCTAACTCCTTTTTTGTGCCTTTGTTTGGTGTGTCAGCATATGCTATAGGGGTGTGTGTGCACTGTTGCTGTTTACTAAGGAAATTTTAGCATTATATCACCTACCAAATCCAGTTGTGCTTGACTTCTATTTGGATTTGCCCCCTCCTTTCCTGACTTTCATCACCTCCTCCAATCACTGCCGAACAAAGTAGGTATGAACATTAGGCAATATCCTCTGTGAGCATCAGCTTGTTGTATAAAACTATAAACCTGAATTATTTCCAATCTCACTCTAAGATAGGCCTTTTGTTAGAAACTTGGAGCTCTCTGTTCCAGACCAGTGTTAATTGGGGGGAAAAAAGTGATTCACTCATGTTTGCTATTTTTATTTATACTGTGTTAGCCCCCTAAGGACACAGTCAGGATCAAGATCCATTGGGCAGGGCACTGTATGAATACATAGAAATACACAGTGCCTGACCTGAAGAGTATACAATTGAATATTTAAAATCATTAACAGTAAACTAGCTATTTGGATAAATAACTCTGCCTCGTATCTGCATAGTTAAACTTCCCAATAGCTCAGAATGCCTCTATCCTGTTAGAGCTCTTTTTCACGTTTTAGTTATGATTATTTGGATGATTTCACATATTAGGTGAATTCATGTAAATGGCTCTGTTCACAAAAGCTCTGTGTATGCAGACTACATCATCTTTCACCTTAACCTACTAAAGTCCCTTTCTTCTGGATTTAATTGAAAAATTGTTTTTTGGGGGGACAGAGAGGATACAAATTAAACCGAGTTAAATTTAGATGGTAGAGATTCACTTTATTTCCTGATCAACATCACTTCTCATTTACTCTTCCTATAAAATCACTTGGGATGGACTTTTTAATAATTAGATATTAAAATCTAGTATAACCCATTTTGAAAAATAACATTACACGGTGTTAGTAAATACTCTGCTTTCTTTTTTTTAAAAAAAGTTAGAGATGAACAGCCTGAGGATAAATCATCATCTTTACATGCTGTAGCTAAGGATTATGGCTAAAGCTTTTAAGGTGATAAAGTTATCCATGAACTTCATATGGAATGGAAAGCATGTCTCTTACAAAAGGTAATGAATACTAGCTGGTGTCTAGGGTGCCTGAATCTGACAGGTGTATATTTATTCTTATTCCTACCTGCTGGTGAAATTATTTTTATTGTTGTGGGAGGAATATGTACCCCAGGCTTATAATAATACGTGATGGAGCATTCGCCTCTGGTTCAGTTGAAAATCTTACTATAGTCAAAACGATTGTTGTCTATGTTATAGAGGAATCCAATATTTACATATTCCCTTTTGGGAATAAAGTTCTTGCTATTTCAGGATCCAAGCTATAGAGATTCCTAAAAATCATATCTGAAATAATATATAGGATAAAATTATTGCTTAAAACATCCTTTTTAAAAGGAAATTTAACATACGTTAGAAAAGCAAGCATATTCTTTTTTGAGATCTCGTTAATGGATAATCAAAAATAAGTTTAGGGAAGCCGTCTTTAAAAAAAAAAAAGTCTGGCTTTTCAGATTTCTTCTCAACTGTGTAATTATGTGATCAGTTAATACATTATTAAAAAGCTATTTTGACCTGGATGGGAATATGATAGAAATGTTGCCTGTGGAAGATTTCTTGGATAGTGTGCCATCAAAATTGTATCTGAAAGGGAAATGTACAGATGACTAAATAGTCTAGTGTATCATTCAGTTACCAAAATTAAATTCAAATTGCAGAATGACCTATAAATGACTTTCTCTGAGGTTGAATGAAAAATATGGTTTTATGTTTAAAAAAAATCATATATAAATCTTTACTCAGATTCCTCCCTCACAATGCTTGACTAGTGTTACTGGGCCTATGAAAACTTGTCCAAGGCTGACCTTTCTATACACTAAATTTTTGAGATGTCATTCCCAAAAGAAGGCTGCAGATATAACAACACGTTCTGTTCTTTTGCCCAAAGCTGAAGAAATACTGAAATGACATTTGCAAAAATCTATAGAACATAATCTTCTTCTTTTGAGTATAAAGAAGATTCTTGACAACATGGGTCATAATTTACGTCCCACCTCATTTCCCCCTAGGCAGTTGTATATTGCCTTAAACATTTGCCCAGGACATGTTCTTAAGAAAATGGAAAAGCTCTGTATATCTAATCTATATGGAATAGTTTTCCTAACAGTTTACACTTCTTTTACTAGAAGAAATAATGGAAATATTTTCAATGCAAACTGGTTTCATTACAGTAAGTTAACTGAGGCTATTGCATAAGTCTTTCCATTCTTTCTAATTTGTTAATTCCATTGACTAACTATTAGAACAGTATTATTTTTCTTCTTTCTACAGGATAGATACTTTTGTCTGTCCCCTTTGTCTCTTTCTAAATGAAAAACTCAAATAAAACAGTGGTTTAATGCTTTATTTATTAAGAATACAGGGTATAAGGCACAGTTAATGGGGGAGTGGGCAAGGAGGAAAAGCGTGGGGCTGAAGGAAGAATGAGATGAGAGGGGATTAAAGTGGAAGCGGTGGGCTGTGTTGAAGGTGGAGGTGAATGAGGCTTTGGAGGGATTCAGGGGTCTTGAGTGAGTAGCAGATTTATATCCCACTAATACATACACAGCTGAAGCTATCTCTATAGAGAGATGGACACTCACTCTGTTGTTTTCTGGTAGTGTGGTGCATTCTGGGACAGTTTCCTTGTTGGGGAGGATGCTGTGTTGCTCCCTGGATCCCTTGTGTGCTGAGTTGTACACTGGCCTGCTCCCTCAGGATCCCTTTTATTGAGCTGCTCCCCCTTCCTCACCTGCAACTTCCCTCCTCTGTAGGGTTGTCAACTTCCTAATTTTTGAAAACCGGACACCCATGCTCCACCTATTTCCCCAAGGCCCTGCTCCGTTCCACTTCTTCCCTTGAGGCCCTCCCCCTTTCTCGATATTTGATCCTCTCCACCTCTCTCCCCTGCAGCTCGGCTCCCTCTGTCCCAGGGGTGGGACAGGAGCTTCAGCCTGACACAGAGTCTGCTGCCCACCCACGAGATGCAGGTAGGACGTGGCCATGGCTGAGCAGAGGCTGGTGCGGGTTGATGACCCAGTGCCTCCCCGCTCCCTGCCCATGGTAACTGGACTTGCTGTCCGGTCAGATGTACTGACTGGACACTACCAGGTCTCCTTTTTGACTGGACTTTCTGGTTGAAAATTGGACACCTGGCAACCCTACTCCTCTGGCCATCACTGAAGCTGCTGCTTCCTGTCCCAGTAGTTCAGGCAAGGAAGGAGCCTTTTACAATGTTGTTACCTGGGGACTGTACAGAAGACCTCTGCCCTGAGTGGATTTCAGGCCCTGAAAATAGATGGATGCCAGGCTGTCAGGCGGGTTTGGGAGTGGGATGAGAGAGATCTGGGGAATGGGAGGAGGATTCCGCATTAATATGCGACAAAGGTAAATAATCACAGAAAGAGTCACTTTCTTCTAAAGTAGAACAAGACTAATAAGGGCAGGTCTTCACTACCCGCTGGATCAGCTGGTAGTGATCGATCTATCGGGGATCAATTTATCGCATCTCATCTAGATGCAATAAATTGATCCCTGAACATGCTCCCCGTCGACTCCAGAACTCAAGCTAGCAAGAGGCTGAAGCGGAGTTGACGGGGGAGCAGCAGCGGTCGACTTGCTGCCGTCCTTACGGCCAGGTAAGTCAACCTAAGACACGACCTATTCGCGTAGCTGAAGTTATGTATCTTAGGTCAACACCCACTCCCGCCCCAGCGTAGACTAGGACTAAGGAGTAAGAAGTATTCCTAAAGATATTTTCTCCCTGCTGAAGATGAGTGAGATGATAGTTTGTGATGAGGTATATGGGAGTGGAGAATAGGTTGGGTCCCTTAGCTATTTATTTCCAGACAGTTTAATTTTGGAGTTGATTAAAACTTGCAGAATTTTTATAAAGAAAGTGTAATGTCATACTTTGGGTGTTAGCAGGACTCAAATGAGAAACTTACAAGCTTAACTCTCATTAACAAAGCTTTGCAAATTTAGGTTGAAGTGAGTTAAAAATAGTGTAGTTGTTTTTAATCTCGTTTTTGCTCTTCTCACTGAAAATGATCACTGGAGGAGAGAGTTTTTTAAGTGGAATTGAATTACAGTTTTAAGGTGCTTTAGTTAAAAAATATTTGTTTATAACTGTTGCTTTGTTTGTCTTAAGTTATCCATCTATTAATTTAGTCAAGAATCTTCAAATTAAAGAGTCTCAGGCTATATGACCCTACTATAGACATAGTAGTTTAGGCTATCTTGTTAATATCCATAATAGATTCAACTGGTAGAAATTTACATGTTAAATGGTAATGGCTCCAAAGGAGCCATTACTGTCGTAATGCATTAATGATCCATGTATTATGGATTCCCTAAGTACTCACTGACAAGTATCATAATCTTCAGTAGGAAAAAAATTGACACAGAACACTGCTTTTATATCAGCTGGGATCATACATTTTTTAAAATGTAAGGTGAAACTCAGCTGTAAATTAAAAAAAATAAATGAAACCAGAAATATTAAAATTAAATGTATGGGCAAGGAAAACAGGTTGGTAGTTTTGGAGTAGCTTTACATTTAACAAACCTAACCCAACTGAAATGTTTTCATAAAATTGTAAAAATGAAAACTTTGGGTGGGTGTTTTGTTTTGTTTTACATTTTGCTAAAGGGTTTGTAGCACAACCAAACATGTCAGTGTTTTAGTACAGAGTAAACAAAGTGAAACTAACTAGAAACCAGTGTGTGAAAATTACTGGTCTAGTTTTGTTTTCCAAGGTAAATGAAAGATAAAAAAAAATGTCTTAAATAGAGAAGTAAATTATATTATTGGAACATTAAATCAGACTGATTTTTTAAAAAAATCCTTACTTCTGTCACAGATAATACTGGAAGAATTTTGAAGTTTAAAGTCCAGCAGTGTTCCCTTAACTTGTCCTTATTGTGTACACTCAGGCACTGCAGGGGTCTGTAAACCCAAGAATGAGAGATGACTATACAACAAGCTAGAATACCTAAATGCACTCCACTATACGAGTGACCATAAACTTCAATGGAAGCTTTGCCTACATGGGAAGTGTGGGGCATGGGAGCAAGCACACAGTGGCAATTTTAAATTTAAAAGGTTAATGTTGTAATCCTTCAGGTTGCTCCATACAGGAGGACACCTGCCCCCTATAGAGCCCCATGCAGAGCAGCTTGCAGGATTAGGGCCTAAAATTGTATTTCTGGATTTTTCTGCTGACAGTCATTTAAGTGAATACTGTTTTTATGGCATACTGGCTGGATGATGTAAGAATTGCTTGGTACTCCCTCAGACACTTGGCCTTCCGTGCTCCCTTGCTATTTCTCAGGTTTGAGTTCATTTCCCCCAGAAGCGTCTGAACTTCATTTCAGAGAATGAATGGTCAGATATCCCACTTCGTTAAGTCATGAAAAGTATTAATTCTAGAGAGTTTTACATCTTAGTAAAAGAAATGGAAATCAAAAGGACTGTAAGTTCATACATCTCTAAATACTATGGCAATAAAGGCATTAAACTGAATTATTGAAATTGCGTTTAAAAAAAATCAGTACTGTACCTGGATACGTTGCTAGTGGCCAGCAGATGGCATTATCAACAAGTATTATTTAAGCACAAGGAGAAATAGTATAGGTTTGCTTCTATACATTTATTATGAAGATTTGAATTTCATTCCCCCAGCTCTGTGGTCCCTTCTGGTTCATGTCCAATATTCCTAAAATCTCACACTTCAGGGCTTCAGCCAGTCACCTGCAGGGGTCAGGAAGAGATTTCCCCCTCCATGCCGATGTTTTCTTGTTTTTTGGTTTTTTTTTTCTTTCCTTGCTCTGAAGCATTAGAGATGACCATGGCTGCAGATGGAATATCAGACAGGTTAGGCCCGGGCACGGAGGTGACGCTGAACGTTCTCTCTCAAGTGCTTGGCTAGCTGGTACTTGCTCAGATGCTTAGCATTTAACTGATTGTCGTATGTGGAGTTGCGGGGGAATTTCCCCAGTCAAATTAGCAGTGACCTTGAAGTATTTTTTGCCTACCTGTGTGGTGTGGGTCACTCACCAAGATCGTATATCTTAATTAATTATTCCCTGCCATTGGTGCACCTCAGTCCCTCCTATTCTCTGCCTGTGGAACATAATAGTCTAGTCTCTTGTGAGCTGTAACATTTTGGTCTAATTTTGGTTGTTGGGTTTACTGTGCAGGTGCTGGGTGGTGTTGGTAATCTGTGATATACAGGAGGTCAGACTAGAGCAGGGGTTCTCAAACTTCGTTGCACTGCGACCCCCTTCTGACAACCAGAATTACTACACGACCCCAGGAGGGGGGACTGAAGCCTGAGCCTGCCCAAGCCCTCCCCCTTGGATGAGGGGCCAAAGCCCAAGGGCTTCAGTCCCAGGCAGGGGGCTTGTAATCAACCCCAATGCCCAGGGCTGAAGACTTCGGGCTTCATCTTCAGCCCTGGATGGTGGGGCTCGGGCTTTGGTTTCAGCCTCAGGCCCCAGCAAGTTTAAGCCAGCCCAGGTGACCCCATTAAAAGAGGGTCACGACTCATGTTGGGATCCCGACCCACAGTTTGAGAACTGCTGGACTAGAGGATCTGGTGGTCCTTTCTGGCCTTAAACTCCATGGTTGTGACTTTTTTCTTATGATGTGACATGTATGTGGTGGACATTTAAAATCATATCATTATTCAGACCAATATTGATCTCCTTTTCTAATTATAAAAAGTTCTACTGTTTAAACTATGTGGAAAGCTCTTAATCGTAAAAGTATTGCTTTAAAGCTGTAAAATGACTGCAGAAAGCAGGGATTAAAATACAACTTTTAGTCCATCTTTTTCATTTACAGGTTATTCAGGAAATGAAATATTGTTCATGTTTGTCACAATAACATCTTTGAATATTTGTATAATGCACCTGATATTCCAGGAAAACATTGCAATTATAGATGTAATCTTATACTGTAGTATAAAAACCTGAAGTCTTAATCATGTCTGGGAGCTTTAGGTCTTTTATTGTTTTTTGAGTTCTAGTAACTGGAAATTAAATGTTTCATTTTTTGTGCATGAAAAATGTTTATGGCCTGTGAATTAACATTGGTATTGTTCAATAGGCTACCAAGACTTACAAAGAACATAGCCATTCTGTTATAAAGCATGCATTTTAGATACAAAATTTTCCAAAGCTTTTGGCTCCTCTGTGTGACAGATCCTCAGTTGATTCCAATAGTCATAGTTCCATTAAAGTCAATGACAATTTACACCGGCTGATTTTGGATTGCAATGTAAAATGGGTACTATATCTGCACTGCAGTGGATAAAACGCTGTGTAAATTAGTCTGGAACACCTCTCTGAATCTCCAGACTTACACTCCAGACTACAATGGGGTATGACTGGGATAGACTGGTGACCAAAACACCATGTGGTGTCCTGCTCTACTATAGGGTACAGCATGGGAGCTACTCTCACTGTGTATTCCCTTGCCTGTCCTTCCTGATGTATTACACAGGGGCTGCAGAGTCACAGACCTAGCTACTATTTCAGCAATTCTAGAGAAACACACTGATCACCTCAATGGGAAGAATAATCTTGATGTACCCTACGTTCACTAGTAGAGGAGTTAACCATCCCAGAAACTGATACTTTAGCCCATACAGAAGAAATGTGTTGAATAAATAATTGTATATAATATGAAAAGTATATTTTCAACAATTAAAATATTTCGTATTCTCAGATGGACCCATTTCTTACTTAAATATATATCATATAAGGCTGATATTCACAGGTTTTTGTAAAAGTTGCTTATAATGTGTATATATGTTTTTATTGAAGGATTGCAAGGCTTTTGAAACTTTTTAACTTTTAAAAGCTTTTTAAACTAGGGCTGCTATGGTTTACACCAGTTGCTTATGACAATCTATTGAAATGCTCGTGCTGTGAGTTGGAGCTGGTGTTTTATGATGCAGTAGTGCCTAGAAGTCTCAGTCAGGTTTATCTGGTGCTAAGCACCATCTAAATACATGATAGTATGTCCTCAGATGGCTCATAATCCTAGATTATGACAAAATCACATAGGAGGATAATCACACTGGGAAGTGGTGGCCATGATGGGTGCATTGCATAAAATAATGGCCATAGCACTAAGACACTAAGCAAGTAGACATTAAGCAACCATTTCTCAGTTTTCACAGAGCCAATATAACTCTACTTTCACAAAGTTTAAAACAAGTGTGTAGTCAATACACTTGGACTCAGATTGTGGTAGCTTTTTAAATCCACTTTGCTCAGATTTAATTGATTACACAAGATACAAGTTAGTGGAGAATTGTTCCCACTTCTTGCAAAGTCATTTTGGCAATGAGGTCTGTGTTTAGACATCACTTGTCAGATCCAACTATTTATTCACTAATGTTATTTTTAAAACTGCCATTTTCCTGTTTTCTTTCCCTTATTTACCATAACAGATTATTACTATTAATCAATTTGCTTTGGTGTTTGCATCAGCTGTTATAACAAAATAAGAGATGTCTTGGGCCATAATTTTCTTAGGTGGACACATTCAGAACCTGATGAGATGAGACAGTTTCTGTCAAGGACAGGTATTGAATAGCATCAGCTACTCTTTACGAATTTGTCTGACTTACTAAAAATGCTCTTTTTCTTGTTAGAGGTGAAAGTATTGTACTGGGTTTAGAAAGGATACAGTAGAAGTAGAAGTATTGAGACAGAGTTGTTTGTTCAAAGGCAGTGGATGTTGGGTGGTTTGAGTATTTGTTCGCAAACCTCTTTCACAGTTCTGTATAGTCCATCTCAGTGTGCTTTATTCTTTGTTATAGCATTGGCTGCATCTCACCTTTTTAAATTTAATTTGGATTAACCCACTGAACTCAATGCATCAAAAATGGGACATGATCAGAAACCCTCCTGCTACTGCCTCTCCTTGATTTGTGATTATTTATAGTGCAGTGACACTCAACCTCCCCTCTAAGGATTGTAAGTCCACTCTGTTAGGCACAGTGTAAACTTGTAGAAAGGCAAAGAACTTACAATTTAGTTTGAAACAAAATAAAACAAGTCAGGTGAAAGTGTTGTACTGGATTTAGAAAGGATACAATAAAAGCAAAATATTGAGACAGAATTGTTTGTTCAAAGGCAGCGGATGTTGGGTGGTTCCAGTATTGGTTCTCAATTCTAGTTTTGGTTAGGGTTGCCGGGTGTCCAGTTTCTGACCACAACACCCAGTTGAAAAGGGACCTTGGTGGCTCTGGTCAGCACTGGTGACTGAGCTGTTAAAAGTCTGGTTGGAGGTACAGCAGGGCTAAGGCAGGCTCTCTGCCTGTCCTGGCTCTGTGCAGCTCCCAGAAGTAGCCAGCATGTCCCTGTGGCCCGTAGGCTCAGGGGTGGCCAGGAAGGCTCCGTGTTCTGCACTGAGCACTGGCTCCGCAGCTCCATTGGCCAGGAACCACACCACAAACCCCTCCACACACCTTAACCCCCAGCCCTGAGCCCCGTCTCACACCCAAACTCCCTCCTGCACCCCTGCCCCAGTCCTGAGCCTTCTCTCGCACCCTGAAATCCTCATTTCTTGCCCCAGCCCGGAGCCCCCTCCCACATCCCAACCTCAGCCCCCTCCCGTGCTCCAAACCCCTGCCCCAGCCCGGTGAACATGAGCAAGTGAGCAAGGGTGGAGGAGAGCAAGCGACGGAGGGATGGAGTGAGCCAGGGGCAGAGCCTCAGAGAAGGGGTGGGGCCTCGCCACCCTAGTTCTAGTAATAAGACCACTGTTACATAAATGGGATATTGCACAACTTGATGGCTCCAAGTTCTTGGAAAACTTAAGTATTGTTTCTGATTAAAATATCAGCTACCTCCAACTAACCTGCAGCCTTTCCAGCCATAGTTGGGGGATTTTTATAGGCATCCTGGCAGTAGTGGGTCTGCAGGTGAGACTTGAAGGAAAAGAGGCTGGTGGATATATTAACTATCTTGGGGAAGGTGTCTCATGTGTAAGGCATAAAGTGGAAGATAATGATAAGGGACAGCTGGCCAGCACAGGGGTGGAGGGAAGCCAGCTTGAGTCTCCCTTACTCATGGAGTGTGAGGTTGGTGCAGTCTCTAGCACAGGCTATGGAGCCTTGGGGACTGCTTTAATCTGTGCCGCTGTGACAAAGCTCCTATGGCTCATAGCATGAGTAGAATCACCTAGGTGTGCCATGTCTGCCTTGGCCTCACCACTTCCTGAAACATGCACATCATCATTTCCAGAGTGCTTTTTTTATTGAAGGATTGCAAGGCTTTTGCAGAGAAGTGTCAAGCAGTAGCAAGAGGAGTTGGCTGAGTCATGATTGGCAGCTAGACTCGTTGAGGCAGCTGCTGGCTGGCCCTCTGAAGGCAGGGACTGCCTTTGTAGGTCAGCTGTGCAAAGTAAAAGTGGGACTTGCTCACTCAGCTTATGTCTACACTGCACACAGAGCCCAGGCTCTGACTCAGTTTGAGCCCAAGTCCCCATTTCATTCATATGCATACACGGGGATGCACACTTGCACCAGTCTGACTTGGGTCAGCAAGTACTTAGGACCCAGGCCCAGAGACCCTGGGGTGGGGGGTCAGAGCCCAAATTCCACTGTGACTTGGGTCCAGCCCCTGTCATTTTGCAATGTGGATGAAGTTGAAGCCACAGACCTGAGTCAGAATGTCTGCATAGTGCAGTATGGATGGGCTGTGAGGCCCAGGTCCAGCAACTGTAAGCCCAGGTTTACAATGCAGTCTGGACACTCAAATGCAAACACTAACTCCACACACCCGGGTTTACAAGGCAATGTAGACATACTCTCAAGGACCAGAGTGAAGGAGGCCATGCAGGGAGGAGCAGCAAAGCAGGGAGGAGGCCATGCAGGGAGGAGCAGCAAAGCAAAAGAGCATTGCGATCACCAGAATTTTACAGTCTTTTGATCTGAGTGATAATATTGGGATTAAGAATAAAGATTAAATTCCCAAACGTTTAGGGTCCATGGTCAGGCTTTGGGCTGATCGTGTCCAACGCGTCATATACTCTGCCTCCCACCGCTGGAAGATATCCCAGGCCCACCTCTTGACCTATCCAGCCCTACTTCTGTCACTTTCTCTCCTCATCCCTTGGATGTGATGTGATGTACACTGACCTATACATCCTACTCCATTGACATCGCCCTGTCTGTTCATTGGAAATGAACACTACCTCCCAGTGGCTGGAGCACCTTGGCTCTCCAACACCCTTTCTGGGGATTTATGGTTCAAGGAATTAATTGCAGGTATTTAAAATGCTTTCACTCCTCCAGTCCATAAAGCTTGATCTGATAATGTTGACTTTGCTTTTCCTATGGCTAAAACATACATCCCATCCATTCCCAACAAATACAATTAGTACATAATTATCGGATTGCATGAAAGCAATCTGAAGGAGTGTTCCTTGAATGCAAACTCTTTCCTAGCACACAAATTATAAGACCCTTTCAGATGTAAAGCACTTTCTTATGGGAAAACAAACCCATCCTTGCAATGTTAATATTTGGGATGAAAATCCTGACCTACTTTAAAATCAATGGGAGTTTTGCCATTGACTTCAGTGGGGCCAGGATTTCACCTTTGGAGTATTTAAAATGATTTTGCAAATATTTTGTTGTTTGCTTTCTCAGGATTTTCTCCTCATTTGCAGAGAGCAGACCTTAACAGGACAATGAAATAATAGGTTTAAGAGGGAAAATATTAAGCATCACAATAGTAATGGGTGAGGTCCAACAACGCTGCATACAATGTTAATAGGTGTGAGGCAGCATTTATCACATCTGCTGCCATTTTTATTTTATCTTTGAAAAAAGGACAAAGTGGTATGTTCTATTGTTCTGCCAGGTTATGCGTAGATGGAAAATGTCTTCAAGTTTGATACAAATAAAATTCAGAAAAGTTATTTTCACTTTTAGATTTTGGGGGAGTAGTCCATGGACATAAGGAAAGCTTATTTCAACAAAACCAACAAATAAATTACACTTCTACATTCTTTTAACATTAGGGGATATATTCTGTTGGGGCTGTATAACTACATTGTTCAGATGTGTGAAAAGTCCACACCTCTGATTGATGTAATTATACCGACCTAACCCCCAGTGTAGACAGTGCTATGTCAATGGAAGAGCTTCTCCCATCGGTGTAACTACTGGCTCTTGCAGAAGTGCATTAATTATGCCAACGGGAAAAGGTCTCCCATCAGCATACTGGTGCCTTCAGTAAAGCACTACAATGGCGCAGCTGCACCGTACAAGTAGACAAGGCCTCAGTTTCTTACACCATGCCTTTTCCCTGGTATCCGACACTTTCCAACGATGTATTATGTAGTCCTCTAAATCCCCTTGGAGAAAAGTAAGAGCAACTTTCAGCTTAGCTTCTTCCCTGAGCAGATGTCAGTTGGGAGGCAGATTATCTTGTTTATCACTTTTCATCCTCAAAGCACTTAAAAGTTAGCTAGCTAATTGTCACAACTCCCTGTAAGGCCGATAAGTAATTTTTCCATATTACTGTGGGGAAACAGAGGCAGGGAATTTAAGGGCCAAGCAAACTTTGGAGAAAGCTAAAACTCGTTGAGAAAGTACTTCAAAATCCTCAAAAGGGGTTGGAGAAGCTACGAAGTACTATTAATTTTGTACCCAGAATTGAAATTTAATTGTAATACAGGAAGGGACATTAAATATACCAGATATGTTCAAACTAAACCTCCCTGTAAACTATTATGCAGTTGTTACACACCAGAAAAGTATAACCAACCCATACCTGAAAGTGCCTTGGAGAAAACTAGCCACATCCTTCATTTTATATTAAATTGTGAATGTGTGGGAAAGCTATTTCAAGAGAAGAATGAGATCAATCCAAGGGAGCGGTAAGGAACTGTACACACCCAAGACAATAACTTCTCTCTCATTTATTTTTCTGAGCTTTCATATAGTTTTCTATTCAAGCCACTTATAACTCTCATTATCTCCTAAATATCCTAATAACAGTAGCCTGTCAGAAAACGGAAAATAGAAAATAAAAACTTGATGCCAAAAAAAAAAATCCCCCAAACCCCACAATTCTGAAGAGACACTTAAACTTGCTTTCAGGTCATCTTGTCACTTGGTACTGGCTTTTTATTTTAGTCTTTATATTAATATAAACTAGGAAGCTATGCTGGTCCTATGCCTACTGCTCTGAATTTGATAATCTCTGGGTCTAGGACCTCGTCTTTACTAGGATAACACAAGGTAAAATTCTAGTAAAGGCAAGGCATTTGCAATTTTAACACGGTAAACCCTAGGATTCCCCCATAGTTTTTATTGAGACTGGCTAACACTTAAATGGTTTAGTTTAAACAGTTAAAAACACAAACCACCTCATCTTTACTAGTGTTAATTTGTGTTAGCATCATTTAGTAGGACTATTTTTGGTGACAACACAGTCTGAGTCTGAGGATAATTAGCACTTCATGTTATTCTGAGGAGGTTCCACTGACTAATACAATATCTTTCAGAGTTGGGGTATGATGTAGAAGCCCCTCCCAGCCCTGTCCACTGGGCTCTTTGCACAGCACACACCACTCAGACGTGCTGTCTCCACACCTACACTCTGGCTTGGAATGTTGACAAGCAAGGCAGGAAATGGGAGCGGTTGAGAGGCTTGCGGAATTCCGGATGCCTAACAGGTGGGACAGAGCTGTATGAGGCAGGGTGGCAGAGTAGGGTGTCTTGGCTAGGTGAGAGGGCTCCCTTCCTGGTGTGGGACAGGGCTAAGGAGTTGCAGATTCCTGCCCCTTCCTCCCCCACATGGAGCCATTGGAGAAAGGCGATTTAACAGGCATTCTGGTGATTTCCTGTTGGAGTCTCAGTGCTGCCAACTCTTGTGATTTTTATCATAAAACTTGTGCTATTTGGTGTTTTGCTTAAAGTCCATAGGACCATGTGAAAATCTCAGCTTTCAATTTTAAAAGATAAGTCTCTAGTCTTTATGGTTGTGGGACCGAGTGGGGAGAGGGAAGCATAAAAATAGAATAATAGAAATGTAGGGCTAGAAAGGACTGTGAGAGGTTATCTAGACCCATCCCCTATTCTGATGAACAGAGGCAGCGAGTTGTATGAGCCCATAGTGCCCAGGCTCCATGAATATTCAAGGCCCGGGGGCCCAGCTCCACCAATGTTCGGGGCTGGGTCTTTTCCCCCGACCCTGCCTGCCACCCCCACGTGCCCGGGGGCCCCCAGCTGCCGCCACCACCACCAGCAGCGTAGCAGGACGGCCCATGTTACAGCACAGCCACACTGTGACGTGGGAAGTGTAGTCACGCTTTATTGCCGGGGGAAAGCTCTCCCGGCGATAAAAAAATAACCATTCCAAACGAGGGCTGGTAGCTTAGCGCTGTCTATGCTGGCGCTTCTCAGCACTAAAACTTTTGTCGCTCAGGGGTGTGTTTTTTCATCCCCCTAAATGACTAAAGTTTTAGCGCTGAAAGTGGCAGTGTAGACACAGCCTAAGGCAGCTTCCTGCCCGCCCGCTCTGGGAAGCAGCCGGCACATCCCTGCGACCCCAGTGTGTGTGTGTGTCTCCACGCGCTGCCCTTACCCCAAGTGCCAAGCTGCTGCCAGAGGGGTGTGCAGGTCACTTTCAGGAGTTGGCGCCACCTGAGCTAAGCGCTGATCTGCCTCCTGCACCCCAACCTCCTGCCCCATCCCAGAGCCCACACCCAAACTCCCTCCCAGAGCCCGAACCCCCTCCTGCACCCTAACCCCCTGCCCTATTCCAGATCCTGCTCCCAAACTCCCTCCCAGAGCCTTAGGTGGGGTGGCGAGGGGGGGGGGACTCGGACCCATTCTGGACACCACCAAAAATTATCCAAACCTGTCGATAGTGCTGATAAAGGACCAAGTAAACCTAGACCATCTCTGATAGCTGTTTAGCCTCTTCTTAAAAACCTCCAGTGATTGGAATTCCACAATCTTCCTGTTTCAGTACTTAACTGTTCTTACAGTTAGAAAGTTTCCCCCTAATACAGTGGTCCCCAACCTTTCTGTGGGAACAGCCTATTCCTATTCCCAGAAGACTGTGGCGGGCACCAGATACCTCGCCGCCGAAATGCTGCTGAGAAATGGCAACGCTTCTCCGCGGCAGCATTTCAGAGGCATGGTGTTCTGCGGGTGCACACAACTGCCCCGGCGGCTGCCATTGCACCTGCGGGCATCCCGTTGGGGACCCCTGCCCTAATATCTAACCTAAATTTCCCTTGCAGCAAATTAAGCCCATTACATCATGTCTTACCTTCAGTGGACATGGAGAACAATTGATCATCGTCTTTATAATAGCCTTTAACTTATCTGAAGACTGTAATAAGGTCCTTCTTCCAATCCCCAGTCATCTTTTCTTAAGAGTAAACATACCTGATTTTTTTAAATCTTTCCTCATCGGTCAGGTTTTCTAAACCGTTTATCTTTTTTTGTTGCTCTCCTTTGGACTCTCTCCAGTTTCTTCTCATCTTTCTTAAAGTGAGATGCCCAGAACTGGACATAGTACTCCAGCTGAGGCCTCGACAGTGGACAGTACAGCAAGACAATTACCTCCAGTCTCTTACTTACGACATTCCAATTAATATACCCCACAATGATATTAGCCTCTTTCTCAACTGCACTGTTACCTCATGTTTAAATTGTGATCCACTCTAATCCCCATATCTTTTCCAGCAATACTACTGCCTGACTGCTTATGCAGCATTTTGTAGTTGTGGACTTGATTTTTCCTTTCTAAGTGTAGTACTTGTCTTCGTCAAATTTCATCTTGTTGATTTCAGACCAAGTCTTAAATTTGTCAAGATTGTTTTGAATTCAAATCCTGTCCTCCAAAGTGCTTGTAACATCTCCCACCTTGGTGTTGTCTGGAAACTGTAAAAGTATACTCTCCACTCCATTATCAAAGTCATTAATGAAATATTGACTAGCATCAGACCCAGGACAGACCCCAGCAGGATTGCTCTAGATACATCCCTGTGAAGGAGAACACTCACCAGCAGTGTCACCTAATGGTCAGGCTGGGGTGTGGCATGTTGCCTTGCTCCTAGACATTCCCTTTTCTCACTATACATTCACCATGTGGGCTGTGTCCTTTTTGCGACTCAGTCATACAGCCAGGTCACATGTTTGAGTCCACTCCTTTCGGGGCACACAAAGATTCTAAAGATATGAAAATCTTCAGAAGTCAGCAAGGGCTTTGGACCCTCCCCCTTGGTTTGGGCTCTGGAGCCTTGCACCTTCAGGGGTTTCCCCACCAAGAGATAGACTTCTGTCTTTGTCCTCTCTTTAGGTGTTGGTAGGGGACCTTGGGCTCATGATCTCCACCAGGCTCCAATCCAGGGTCTAAGAGTAGCCCTTGGGGTGCTGTGTAGCTGCCTCCCTGGATCACTTCCAATCAGTGTTTCCTCTTCCCACAGGGAAAAATAAAAAACCTAACACAAAATTAAAGTTTGTAATCTCAAAAGTCACCAGTCCCTCTGTTGATGGCTTGGTCATATCAGTATCTGCAAGCCTCAAGCAGCAAGAGCTCCTGGGGTACTCCTTCCCAAGAGCACAAGTCTGCTCCCTTCCACTACCTGCTGCCAGCTGAGCTGCTCTGCTTCCCTATTTAAGCTCCACCTCCAACCTGTTCAGGCTTTAGAGATGTGGCTGGGCCAGGCCACCTGGACTGAGAGCTGCTCCTTAACTCCTTCTCCAGTGTGGGGTTTGTATAACCCATCACATCCTCCCTCTCCCCATCTCCTTCTCCCCCCACCCCATTTCACATCAAACCATTGATAACTACTTTTTGAGTACAGTGTTTCAACCACTTATGCACCTCTCTCATAGTAATTTCATCTAGACCACATTTTCCCGGATTGGTTTTGAGAATGTCATGTGGGGCTGTGTCAAAAGCTATATTAAAATCAAGATATATCACATATGCAGCTTTCCCCCTGTTCATTTGGTCAGTAACCCTGTCAAAGAAGGGAAAATAGGTTGGTTTGGCATGATTTATTCTTGGCAAATCCATGTTGGCTATTCCTTATTACCTCATTAACCTCCAGGTGCTTACAAACTGATTATTTAATTATTTGTTCCAGTGTTTTTCCAGATATTGAAGTTAGTCCGACTCGCCTATAGTTCCCCAGGTCCTCTTTGTTCCCCTTTTCAAAGATAGTGGTACTATGTTTTACGTGTCTCCAGTCCTCTGAGACCTCACCCATCCTCTAGGAGTTATTGAAGACAATCACTAACAAGGTGAATTTCATCAGGCCCTCCTGACTTGAATTCATCTATCTTATCTGAATATTCTTTAACCTATTCTTTCCCCATTTTGACTTGCATTCCTTCCCCCTTGTTAATATTAATTGTGTTAAGTAGCTGGTCATCACCTTTGTAGTGAACACCTCAGCCTTCTTGTTATCATCCATTATTAGGTCTCCTTCCCTGGTAAATAGTAGCACTGTCCTTCATCTTTTTATTGCTCCCAGTGTATTGATAGAACATTCTCTTATTACCTTTTATGTCCCTTGCTAGCCATAACTTGTTTTGTGCCTTGCTAGCCATAACTTTTGTGCCTTAGCCTTTTTGATTTTGTCCCTACATGCTTCTGCTATTTATTTTATACTCCTCCTTAGCAATTTGTCCATGTTTCCACTTTTTGTAGCATTCTTTGTATCTTTTCTTCACTTAGGGATAGTTTGCTGTTGCACCTTTAATACTGAACCTAAAGACTGAAATATCAAAAGAGAAATAAAAATAATATAAAAATGAACTTTCTTAAAAAATTCTTGATTTCCAAGCCAATTTTATAATTCTCTGAGGGTTGATTCATGCTTTTTAATGTGTGGTGTTGGTGCTGCTGGAGTCCATGCCAGTAGAAGGAGACTCAGAACAGAATTGCAGTCTTGCCAAGGAATCTCTCGCTCTGCTGATCTATTTTACGCCTTCTGTATCCTATCTTAGATTGATTTCTTTTCTTGGGTCCTTTCTTCTCTTTCTTTCCCCCCTACTCTAAACCTGGACTAGTGAAAGAAGCAGAGTAAGAAAGAGAGGTAGAAGGGCAGAAGGACTGATGCTGAAGAATAAAGGGGCATAAGAAATGAAAGGAAGAGGTGGGCTAGGGCCTCATACACATGCTTTGACTGATGTCTTTTGTCTCTTTGCTCTCTGATGGGCTGAGATATAATATGGTCTGTCCTTCAACGTCTGCTCATAGGATTGGAGAAGAGAGACATACAGTAATAAAATCTTTGGTACCTTAGAGGTCTCATGGGCAAGGCAGCGTTTGCGCAGTTCATCAAGGAGTGAGTTCCTTATGTATATACTCATGTAAATAATGAGCACAGCAGGCATCCCCTAACTAATCATATTACATGCTGAATTTTGTATAAAACCACTGAGACTGTTTTTGATTAAATGAAGATCTTTTCTTTTCAATGAACAAATGGAAATGAATACAAGTGGCTATATACTATTAAGACAACTATACAAAACAACTCAAATTGAGATAATCTGGATATTATTAATAGGAAAATGAAATTCCTGTATGAGCACCAGATGTACAAAGATTGCAGATCAAAATAAAGAACATTAAATAGCTGTTCTCACCAATCCTGTGTAACTGTCTATGAACCAACCACACAATTAAAAGGCTTTGCATCACTTTGAATGGGGGCTATATGTCTTTAGATAGAAGGTGGAGGCGACATCTTGGCCAGCTCTTCAAATAATTTTCCCTTTCCACCAGCATCACTTCAGGCTTGCCCTGGGTTCAGTCTGAGCCTGCTTCTCTTCATCCAAGAACTAATTTCCGGTAGGCATTCAGATATTTCAGTAGTGGCAATGGTTATATCAGTAGAGAATGAGAGAGATGGGTGAGTGTCATCAGCATACCATGTTATCTCACTATTTCTCCCAATGGTCACATGTAGATATTGAAAAAAAGAGTAGATAGTATGGAGGCCTATGGGACCCTGCCAGGGAGGGCATTTGGAGAGGAACAGGCAAATGATTTGACTTCTGAATATGTCACATTTTCCAAGGCTGTCCTACATTTTGAGATTGGTTAGAGATGCCACCTTTCTTCTTTGAAACTAAGCATTACATAGAGTTCCCAAATGCACTGAATTTTGAGGTACCTCTCACATTTCAGCTGAATCTGGATCCCTGTTCCAATGCACTGTCTAGTCAGGTAATGTTCTGCAGACATGAAAAAGGGTGATGGATTTACCTATCCAAATATTTGATTTCCCTGATGTCTAGAGGAAAGTGCAATGGCTGAGCTGGGAGTAAGGAAACTAAGTTCCGCTCTTACTTCTACCGACTGCTATTTATATATCTGTGCCCTTGATTGCCCTTAGTATTGATCGAAGTGTCTTTTACGCTACTGTAGAAGGGAAACAAGTATAATTCCCGCATGTTATAAATAAATTAATTAAGAGGTTGCACACTAGTATAAAAACTAGAAACAGAATCCTAGTCTCTCATTTAATTTAGCAGACCTGAGTCCTTCCCCACACTGACTTGCAGATGGAATGAGCCAAATCTGTGCGCTAGGCTATCCTGTCTCTAACCAATCACAGCTCTAAACGCTAGACTACACTCCCCTCTTGGAGCCAGGAGTAGATTACATAAATCCTGATGCCCTAGCATTCTATTGGTGTTTAGCAAATAGCTGTGGAATCTACTGCCACAAGACAAGGTATGTTTGCCTCTTGTAATTGGTCCATACCAATGATAATAGCTCTTCCTTTAGATCAAGCAGTAGAGGGCTGTGCTGTGGAACCCAAGGTTGAGGGTTGAAGTGTAGACACCATAACTGGACACAGTGTTGGTGTATTGGTGTCAATAATGCTATATTCAGTGCTAATAGTGTGTATTTACTTCTACTTTATATCCCCCAACTTATACATCTAATGATTGCATTTGCTTTTAGTCACCCATTGCTCTGTGACTTCATGTTCAGTTGGTTATCCACAGTGACCCTTAAGTCTTTGTATTAAATGATACCAGTTTAGGCCATATAACATGGTCAGAGTCCTATCTAGGAATGGCAGTACAACCTTTAATTACTCTATATAGAATGATAGAAATGTAGGGCTGGAAGGAACCTCCAGAAGCCAAATCCAATCCTCCGTGCTGTCACAGGACCAAGCAAACCTAAACCATCCCTGACAGGTGTTTGTCCAACCTGTTTTAAAAAAATCTTGCAATTGTGAGGATTCCACAACTTCACTTGGAAACCTATTTCAGATCTTAACCACCCTTATAGTTTAACAGGTTTTCCTAATTTCTAACCTAAATCTCCCTTGCTGCAGATTAAGCCCCTTATTTCTTGTCCTACCTTCAGTGGACATGGAGAACAATTGATCATATCCTCTTTATATGAGCCCTTAACTTATTTGAAGACTCTTATCAGGTCTCTCCCCTCAGTCTTCTTTTCTCAAGACTAAACATGCCGAGTGTTTTTCACCTTTCCTCTGAAGAAATGGGGGAGCCGTTCCCTGTTGACTGCGCCGAGGAAAAGTCACATAAGACCAACTGAAACCGCTCCTGTTCTGAACATTACTTTTCTCCCTCCTCCAGGAAAAGTATAGACTGGCATGGAGCTGGTGCCAGCATGTGAGATGGCCTGGGAACCTTTTACCTTTCCCCAGTACTTAGTAGGGAGGTTCAAAACTCTGCACTATTGACTCCAGTTCTGGCCTCCAAATATCCATTGAGTCTGATACCAACAAGGGAGATGCTAGTACCAACTGTTTCCACGTTGGCAGCACACTAGGCAGCCACAGACCTCTACCTTTCGGTCTCGATCTCTTCTTTGGTCAATGACTTTGTCAGGACTGTGTCAACGATAGCCCGGTCGACTGAATGAACTGCTGAACCCTCGGGTCTGGTGGCAGCACATCCCAATGTTCACCTTCTACAGGTTGTGGAAATAGGGCCAGTACTGGGATTGGTACAGGAGACCTCGGTACCAGCAACCTCCTCAGCACCACTGCAGTCATCACCGCCACAGTCGGAATGACAGGTGCTTCTGTGGCGACTTTCAGTGTTGGTACGGTCAGACATTCTAGTAGTGCTGTTCACTTCAGGACCAGTACTGCTTCTGGCACTGGCATTTTCAGTGCTGATGGTACTGCTTCCATTGGCAGCACCACTTCCTGCCTTGTTCTGGGCCACAGATGACCCTGACCTCCTACTCACTCCCTCTGATCTCCGGATCAGTGTCCTTATCTCTGGGACCCCAAGGCTCCTCTGCATCATCCTCCCACTCTCAATTGCCCAACCAGCGCCGAGGGCCACTGATGGACTGTTGCTGTATCAGGATTGGTATGCATCTTGTGGTCTGGATGGAGGTCCCTGGCTCGTACCTATGGGCCACAAATACCTTATCCAGGTCAATGACCAACGTGGAATCCGTGGGATGCTCCTCAATTGCAGAGGTCCCACTCTTTGTTTTGCTCAAAGATGAGATTGCCAGCCAGGTCTGTGGTGGTGACCGTCGATCTGCCACAGGCCGAGGCACTGGTGTCCTTTTCCCTGTGGAGACTCCAGAGTGGTCACATCTGGGTTCATCAGCCCGGAACAGAATCCGGCTTTGGCTCAGTTTAGGACCTCATCTTCATCTCTGGACAATGCTGTGCTGCCTGGCTCATCCTCCCTTTTTGTACTTTTGCCGTGTGTAGCTGCTTCCCTTGGTATCCAAGCAGAGTTCTTGCAAGAAAACACCCACAAATTGATGGACATTTTATAGTTGCCCTGCCTATCAATCATGTATTTCCCTGAACCAGGTAAGGCCCTCTGGAGTACATCAGCTTCTGTGCCACCTGTGGCTGTTGTGACCAGGATGTGAGCAGTCTGACCTAGTGGTCAAAGCAGGAGTCAGGCTGGGCCAGATACCCAGAAGTCAGAATCTGAGACAGCCAGAGGCAAACCGAGAATCAAGAGTCAGTAGGCATGCGGGTCCAGGAGACCAGAAGTAGGAGAAAACTTGAGAGCAGAACCACGGATTGATAACCAGAGACAAGCCAGGTCGAGATACCGGGAAGTCAAGTCAGGCGAACAGAAGCACGGGAAGCACAAGGCACACAGTCCAGAGCAAGATGGATCCCAGTAACATGGACAGCTTTCTGTTCCTGTGCTGTGTTTAAATAGGGGCTGTGGACCAATCAGGACCCCCAGCTTTCTGCCAATCAGCTCCCAGGCCTGGGATCCTCTGTCAGAGTTCAGCGCCTATTCTGACAACAGTTGGTAGGGCCTTGGGTGGTGGGTTGGAACTGGCTAGCTCCAAAGTGCTCTGTTGACTAGGGTTCAAGACCATGGTCCCTGACAGTAGCTAGATGTATGGAAAGGCACTATTTTGTTCCCATGCAGGGATTTGAGGAGTTTTATTCCCATCCAGCCCCAAATTCCCTGGTCATAACTGTGTAGAACAACAGAACTAGGCAGGGAAGGATAGAAACTCTAAATGATTGGACCTCTTGGGCAGGAAGATTTATACTTCCTCTTCCTTACAGATGCAGATTGCTAACCAGCAAGCCTTGCTGTCCACGTATGATTTTGTGATCTAAACAGCTATGTCAAAATTCGCAGACCAGCTTCCTGAGGCTTTGTGGGAGGAATCAGGCATTTGTCACTGAGGGCTGATTGGTGGCTAAGATGTCTTTGCAGTCTGCGTTAGACATCACAGACACCTCAGCCAGGGTGATGGCCTCATTGGTCACCAGGAGGAGGGCTTCCTGCCTGCAGAATTCGGGTATTGCCCCTGATATCCAGCAAGCCATTGAGGATTTGCCCTTTGACTTCCAAATGCTGTTCTCAGACAAAGCTGACGAGATGCTGCACTGCTTCAAGGATATCAGGTCTACCCTGTGGTCCTTAGGGGTGTACACGCTGCTGGTGCAGAGGCGCCACTGTTGCATACAATAGCAGCAGCAGCCATATTGCCCAAAGTGCATGTTTGGCCAGCTTTTTCTCCTTCAAGACAAAAGGACTACCCCAGAAAGAGAAGGTTCCACAAGAGAAAGCAGTCGGGCTAAAGGTTCCGCCAGTCCATATACCCTCCCCTGGTGCCTTCCAATCATTAGTTTTGACTCTTTGGTCCAGAGCACTCTTCCAGTCATTGCTCCTCCTTCCTCATCTCCCTACTTTGGGCACAGGCTGGCTCCCTTTCACAGTGCTTGGGGCTTGATCACTTTTGACAGCTGGGTACTAAGCACCATCACATAAAGTTATGCCATCCAGTTCCTTTCCACACCTCCTCCCCATCCTCTCCCTCTTCAGGGACCCCCCCCCCTCACAAGATAATGTTCCTTGAGTAGGTCCACTCTCTGCTGGCTCTGGGGGCAGTGGCGGAGTTTCTGCCGGAACACTGCGGTCACAGTTTCTACTCCCAGTACTTCCTGGTACCCAAATCCAAGGGAGAGGTCAGATCTATCCTTAACCTTTATGTCCTCAACAAATATATCAGGTACATGAGGTTCTGAATGCTCACTCTATTAACTGTCTTTGTCTCAGAACTACTTTGTTTGCTGCTCTGGACCTTCAGGACAACTACTTTCACATGGCAATTTTAATGAGCCACAAAGCGTTCCTTCAGTTCGTCGTGGTGGAACACCACTTTCAGTACACAGTGCTTCCATTCAGCCTCTCTTCTGCCCCTCCACCCATCCCCTCGTTTCTGAAAAATGCATTGTTGTTGTTATGGCATATCTCAGGAAGAAGGAAATTCATATCTTCCCATATTTCGATGATTGGTTACTGAGAAGCAGATCCAGAGGGGAAGTCCTTGCTCACATTAGCACAACCTGCGCTTGCTTGACTGTCTTGGTCTCCTCCAAATCACTGGAATGTCAACCTTGGCTCTCTTTTAGAAAATTGAGTTAATTGGGGCCTTGTTAGGTTCTATGATGTCGAGAGCATTTCTGCCAACTGACCATTTTTGGACAATTCGACATCTTTGCCTTAGTCTGCAATCTTGGCCTTCTACAACAGTTTGGATGTGTCTGAGACTCTTAGACTGCATGTCTGCTTGCACTCAGGTGGTCCAGTTTGCAAGGTTCCACCTTCACTCCCTTCAAATCTGGCTTAGGAATCTACAGTCCTACTCTTCATTCTCTAGACAGACTGGTTCTCCCTCCACTTGTCCTAGATTCCTTGCAGTGGAGGATGTGCCCACAGAACACTTGCTAAAGCAGTTGCTTTGTCCAGCCCTCACCATCCAAGTCGGTTGTTACTAATGTCTCCCTGCTGGGTTGGGGGGGCGCACCTGGGTCACTGAAAATACAGGGACTGTGGTCAGAGCAGGAGGCCTGACTCCATATCAACTTGCTGGAGCCGAAGCTTTGGACCATCTACAATGCATGTCGTGGTTTTCACCACTATCAAAGACTCAATGAGTCACATACTTAATGACAACATTATCATGATGTATTATGTGAACAAACAAGGGAGAGCACATTCCAGTTGGCTCTGTCGAGAGGCGATCAAGTGGCAGCAGTTCTTCATCGAGGAGGACATTACACCGATAGTCATTCATTTGCCTGAGGTTCAGAGTCATCTCTCAGACCATCTCAGTAAGTATTTTTCCTTAAATCACAAATGGTTCCTAAAAACAAGTGTCATCTGGAGCATCTTCATAGCTTGGAGCATCCTGACGATTGACCTGTTTGCTACAAGATTAACAGGAAATATGGCCTGTTCTGCTCTCCAGGGGGCCTCAGTCCATGCTCCATGCCTGATGCTTTCCACCACAGTTAGTGGTTGACTCTCCTGTACCCCTTTCCACCGACCTTGATCATCCCTCAGGTTATCCTCAAGCTCAAGGTGGATTGAGCCAAGCTCATTCTCATTGCTCCAGCCGAGATAGTGCTGGTTCTCTGACCTTTTCACGCTGTCTATGCAACCTCTATTCCTCTTCCTCTCCATCCCAACCTGTTCACTCAGAATTATGGCCACACCTTGCATCCCACACTTAACTCCCTGCATCTCATGGCATGGCTGCTGCATGGCTGAAGGAGGAGGAAGAATGTTGTTCTGTGGCTGTCCAACAAGTCCTGCTCAATAATAGGAAGTCCTCTATCAGAAAGGCCTGCTCACAAAAATGGAAGCAGTTTTTGGTGTGGTGATTAGCCCACAGAATACAACAGACTGTGGCTTCTATCCAGGACATCTTGGAGTACGCGCCACTCCTTCAGATATTGGGGCTTTTGCTTAGTTCATTGAAAATGCATCTGGCAGTGATATCAGCATTTCATCCCCCTCTTCAGAGAAGATCAGTCTTCTCCAATGACATGGTAATGAAACTCTTTAGAGGGCTTCTTTGTCTCCATTCTCCAATACAAGAGCCAGTTCCCCTGTGGAACCTAAACACAGTCCTGGCAGCTCTGATGGGTCCTCCATTCAAGCCCCTAGTTTCTTGTCTCTTTCCATTCTTGTTTCAGAAAACTGCTTTCCTGGTAGCAATAACAGCCTCAAGGAGAGTGTGTGAGCTGCAGGCTCTGATGGCAGAGCCTCCTTACACACTATTCTCCAAAGACAAGGTGACTTTACGATCACACCCACATTTTTTGTCTAAAATGGTCTCTGTTTCATTTCAACCAGGCAGTATATTTACCTGAGTTTTTTCCTAAGCCACATTCATCTCTCGCGGAGCAGTGCCTCTATATCTTAGATGTCAGGTGATGTCAAGCTTATATATGGACAGGACTAAATCATTTCATACTTCACCTTGTTTGTGTCATGAAGGGTCAAGCAGTCTCTTTGCAGAGATCTCCGAATGGATAACATCCTGCATCAAGACGGCATATGAAGTAGCCTTGGCAGTGCCCACTCAGTGGGTGCAAGCTCATCCTACAAGGAGATAAGCAATATCCATAGCATTCCTCAGTGACATTTCCGTATTGCACATTTGCAGGGCTGCCACATGGTTATCGATGCATATGTTCACGAACCATTATGTCATAACTGCTTCTTTCTGCAAGCTTTCTGCAAGCTTTGGTAGAGCAGTCCTGCAGTCCCTGTTGAGATAGACTCCAAGCCCCACTTCCCGGAGGGGGTATTGTTTGTGAGTCACCTAACAGAAATATATGGCTGCATCTACTCGAAGAAGACAGTTTCTTACTGTAACTGTTGGTTCTTCAAAATGTGATTCCATGACCCACCCTCCGTTCCCTCTGCATAGAAGTCTCGTGTCTGGGCTTTCGGTGTGAAAGAATTGAGGGACGGTCAAGGCAGCTCCACCTTATATAGCCAGGGAAGAGGCTATGGCCCTGAGGCCTGAGCACCCCCTCGCCCTTGGTACTCCTAGGCAGATTTTTCTGGCTCCAGCATGCTGGGCATGCACGCACCTAAGTGACATACACATCTGCATCACATCTCGAAGAACCACAGTTACAGTATGTAAACCAGGGGTGCGCAAACTTTTTGGCCCAAGGGCCACATCGGGGAATAGAAATTGTATGCTATGAATGCTCACAAAATTGGGGTTGCGGTGTGGGAGTAGGTGCGGGTTCTGGGGTGGGGCTGGGGATGAGGAGTTTTGGGTGTAGGAGAGTGCTCTGTGCTGGGACAGAGGGGTTCGGAGGGTGGGAAGGGGATCAGGGCTGGGGCAGGGTGTGGGAAGGGGTGCAGGTTCCGGCTGGGGGTGCAGGCTTTGAGATGAGAGGTTTGGGGTGCAGGAGGGTGTGCTGAGCTGGAATTGAGGGGTTTGGAGAGCAGGAAGGTGATCAGGGCTGTGGCAGGGGGTTGGGGCATGGGGAGAGGCTCAGGGGTGCAGGGTCCGAGCAGCACTTACTTCAAGCAGCTCCTGGGAACAATGGCATGTCCCTTCTCCAGCTCCTATGCAGAGGCGTGGCCAGGCAGCTCTGCACACTGCACCATCAGCAGGCACTGCCCCCGCAGCTCCCATTGGAGCACATAGAAGCTGAAGCAGGGCCATGCTGCAGCTTCCAGAAGCCACATGGTGCAGCCCCCGACCCAGCATGTGGTGAGGCTCATGGGCCAGCTTAAAATGGCTCGCAGCCTGGATATGGTCCACGAGCTGTAGTTTGCCCACCCCTGATTTAAACGTTTCTTATTAGCTCTCCTTCTCCACTAAGTTGAGGACCTAAATTTTCAGTCATCTTTCTCTTACTTTTAATGTCTTTAAATAACCTCTTCTTATTGCCTTTTATGTCCCTTGCTAGGTATAACTCATTTTGTGCCTTAGCCTTTCTGATTCAGTTCCTATATGCTTGGCTTACTCTTTTCTACTACTACTTTTGCAATTTGTCCTTGTTTTAACTTTTTGTAGGATTCTTTGTTGATTTTCAGGTCATTGAAGAGGTCCTGATGGCGCCATATTGGCCTCTTACTGTTCTTCCTATCCTTCCTGTAGCATTGGGGTATTTGCATTTGAGCCTTTAATATTGTCTCCTTGAGAAACTGCTAGCTCTCCTGAACTCCTGTTTCCCTTAGATTTTTTTCCCATGGACCTTACTTACCAGTTTTCTGAGTTTGTTAAAGTCTCCTTTTTTTAAGTCCATTGTTCTTATTCTCCTGACACTTGTTCCTTTCCATAGAATCATGAAATATCATTTCATGATCACGTTCATCCAAATTGCCTTCCACCTTCAGATTTACTACCAATTCTCCCTGTCAGTCAGAATCAAGTCTAAAATGACCGTCCTGCTTGTTACTTCCTCCATCTTCTGGAAAAACAAAAAATAAAAAAAAACTTGTTCCCACTACATTGCAAGCACTTACTGGAAATTTTGTGTTTTGCTGAATTACTTTTCCGACAGTTGTTTGGGTAGTTAAAGTCCCCCATTACTACCAGTGCTTTTAGATATTTTTGATATTGGATATTTCTGATGTGGGGCCTCAATGTCAAACCCTAGGGTTTAGAACGCTTACAGTACTGTTAGTCGGTTACCATAATTTTCTCATAACATGGTCCTTCCTGCTCTGCCTACTCCTGAAATGTAAACAACAGCTGTTGCTTTATGCTGTGAAAGCTGTCTGGGGTACAAAAAACACTCTTTACATCTAAGATTAAATAGCTTGGGCAAAGTGGGTGTTGAGGAAAGTGAACTACCATTAGTAAAAACTTCCCACAGACCAGTTAAAGTGTGTGAGTACAGGGAAGTACTAGTCTGGAGAAATCTGTACCTCTTCTCTAGAGACTGTATGGATCTCTTGTGCAACTCACTATGCCTGTAACTTGCCTGTGGCATGCAACATTTCAGCCACTCCAGAGCTGAGTTGTCCCAAAGGGTAGATAATATATGCAGACTTGACTTTCAGGAGCATTCCTATTAGTTTTGCATTTTATAAGTCAAGAATAAGTAGTATCACCCATCAAACATTTTCCAGCTAAGTAAATATGTTTCAATTAACTGTACTTTATTTGTAGTTTAAAGTATACTGCTGGCTGTTGTTGACCAGATCCAGGAATTTGACATTGGCTGTCTCTTTAAAAAAAAAAAAAAAAAAGAGAAAAGAAAAAAGATGTTGCTTCTATCCCAGAAAACATTCAGAATGGCTCATCCGGTTTAGTGAGTTTTTAAAGTGGTCAAGATAGCAGACTAACACAGTGCCTTTCAGACTACGTGACGTGTGATCCATAGAGAATGGCATTTGAAATGTCTATTGAGAGCACAACTGGTTAAAAGAAGTAGAAGGTCATTTCATACGAGCAGCTTCACGCTTGCATATTGATCAGTATAAAATATACCTGCTTGCTGATTCTAAAGAAATTGCACATCACTAATTAATGAGGTAGAGGAGACCATTTTTAATACAAGCGTTTGTTATGAATCCGTGAAAGATTGGGAGTAAAGGCATTTAATAATCTGAAAAAATATGACCTAGCTATGTTATTGGTAAAGAGACCTACAATTCTTAAGAAAAAACAATTACCAGCAGTGTCTAAGATGACATTTTATGGACTCATCTGAGCCATCAAAACCAAGCCAGATGACATGAAATGTTGTTTATTAAGGACAAATGTCAACACATTGCCGAAAACATGCAAAATAATAAATTACAAAAACAAAAGGATGACAAACTCCATAGATGCCCATGGAGGCTCAGTACTGTTGTCTCAACAGTCTGCCCATGTTTTTCATACACTCTGTTTAAAGGCATCAAGTATTCATTTACAGCTCCAAGTGAATTGCGAAAGTCTGGGAAAAATCAGCTGATACTAACAAACCAACCATAAAATAAAACAGCAGTAATCAGCCTTTCCATTCTTTAAAATAAAGAGAGAGAGAGAGAGAGATATTTAAAAGAAATGTCTAAAATGGTGATTGCAGTTTTTAAACTGGTAGTGGAATTTACATCAAATCAATAGTAATAGTTTAATCAAAGAACTCCTGTTAAGTTCCAGAGATACTTGGCTTTATTGGCCTAATCTCCAAATATTCAGCTCCAGTTAGTTGAGACTTTGAGACAGTCATTACATTTAGGTGGTAGAGAGAGGCTGGGGGTTTTTTTTGGTGTTGTTTTAAAGATATAATTAGATTTGAACACTTATAGCAAGTGCAAACACTTGTACAAGTTTGCACTCTATCCCATTAGATATATTCAGTATAGAGATAAATTACAACTATTTTCTGAAGTCCTGGTCTGTAGGACTGTTAAATATAGTACTGTAAATTTGTTTAATTTCCATCTGTTGTTTGTGAATGTGTCTGTGTTCCTACTTGTGTAGTGTAAATCTGCAGTAACATAAAATTAATTACTATAGCTGTACCAAAATAATCATACTTCATTGTGCAAACTGATAGTGCAATTGTGTGACCTGTTTTATGGCACCATACTCCAGGTGTGTCCATACAGAGAGAAGGAAGCTTGTGTCTTTCCCTAGTCCCCACAGAAGCCTTTATGGGGCTTCATAGGATTCTAGCTCTGACTAGTTGGATGGGATTGCAGAGGCAGCTGGACTCCTTTGGATTCTTGGCCCACCCAGAATCTCTGGTGGAAGCACAGGTTAATGCAGCTTTAATGCTGTTTTTTCCTACTTACAATGGAACAACTCTTTAAGGGATGGGAAGGATAAGTTCCAGGGAGAGCTGCAATAGACAGAGCACCTGATAGTACAGCTCCTGCAGAAAGCAACATTGTCTTGCAGCCAAGCATTAAGCGTTATAGTGGAGGCAGGATGTGCCTACATGACAATATCCTTTGTCTCCTGTGAATCCTGGATACTGGTGGGTTAAGCAGGTGAAAACCCTACCTCCTTCCATGGGTGGGGCTGGGCACAGCGCACCTCTCGTTCCGGAAAAGTTATTAGAAAGTTCCTTTTGTTGGAACTCACGTAGTCTCCTCTCCCCTGTGTTGGTCATTCCTGTGTCACTGAGGTCCTTATTTTGATTTTTACTGTAATGCTAGTTATGTGCCCTATAATTCCTTGTCCTGCTGGTTTTTCAATTAAATGTATTAGGCTGTGAAAAAGGTCTTCTAGGGAAGTGGTAGAACCCAGATTACTTTGTTGCTTAAAACTACACTTGACAAAACACTTGACTATGCATTGTGGGGAGCAATTTTGCATTTGTTGGGAGATGAGTTACAGTGGCTCTAGTAATCCCCCTTGTACAAGGGAAATCCTGAAATCTGAGATCGAAAGTGGTGCAAACATCGTTTTCCAACAGAGAATCCAGCTCCATACCCTTATATTTTAGTCCAACAGTTTGTTCATCCTACCTACTGTAGTTGCTAGAGTTCCAAAGGAAGGCCCAAAAGCAATGGAGAAATAGGAGTTACTCCTGATACATGCTTCTTACCTAGATACATGACTGAGAAATTAGCCCATTTTGTGGTATGAAAGCTTCAGAATTACACCAAGCCACTGCTGCAGTTTTTCAGGTATAATTTTGCTCACTAAGTTTGTCATTTGCTGTAATGGCTTTAAGTACAATACAAATGTTTGAATGTTTACCCATTGTCCATATAGTTTTGCGGGATGCGTGTAAACCAGAATCATCACTTTTTGTTTCCAATATGCTTTCCCTTTACTCTTTTCCTCTCTGGCCTGTTTGGATTTTCCCAGTGGCATTTCTTTCTTTCAAACTCCTTCTGCCATTTAATCAGAAGCTAACCAGTGCTATTACTAACTGAGCTCCTGGGAAAGTGCAAAGCTTCTCTTTATTGAAAGCACTATATCTCTCTGGCACTGTTGTACAAGCAAAACTTCAAACTAGTAGCATTGGGGAACTATTCATAACAACATGATTGGGTAACTTTAGTAAATTAAACCTGTCTAGGATGCACACAACCTTAGAGAATTCCAGTGCTAGCCTATTCACTATAATCTTACTGTCCACATAGATAATTTAGATTGGGTGATGAATAATGTGATAGAGCAGCAGGGTGGGAAGGTCATTTAGTCCAACCCCCTGCTCATAGCAGGACCAATCCCCAATTTTTGACCCAGATCCCTCAATGGCCCCCTTAGGGATTGAACTCACAACTCTGGGTTTAGCAGGCCAATGCTCAAACCACTAAGCTATCCCTCCCCCTTCCCCTGTAAGGTTATTTCTAACTTTAAGCATGACTATGATTAGAGCATTCTTAGGTTGAGAGAGAAGTTGACTCATATAGATGCAACAGTATAGGTGCTTAACGATTTTTACTGTCTTTTAAAAACTAGTCTAAAATCATCTGTTACAGATTACAGTCAAGTCCATATGGAAAGTATGAATAACTTGGTGTTATTGAGTTGTAGAATTTGATTACTTGTGCTGTGCTTCAGAATTTGATCACTATGAACTTCAGCATCGGTGAATGATCTACTCACCTGATTACATCTTTAATATACATTCAGTCATTTCCTAACTGTCAATCCTGCAAACATTTACTACCAGGCATAGTAGTTATTTCCAACTGTAAGCACGCTACCCAGAAGCAGGTATTCAGTTTTTTCAAGACTGGAACCTACGTTTGTAGCATAAATTGATACAGATGTGCCTCTGTCAAACCTCTTTTAGTAATTGCATTCAACGTGTTGTGAAAAAAGCAAGTAAGTGAAGGCACAATATGCCAATTTAAGAGATTGACACCTGGTGTAAGGAATTTTATTAAATAATTCATGCCACAGATAGGGTTAGGAAATATGTAGAGTACAAAATGATGATGATCTTTATAAACTGGTGAGGTTTAACTAGCAGACTCTAACCATACTGTTGCCAAAAAACACATCCAGATTTCATTTCAACTTATTTTGTGTGCAGGGCATGTGTCCCAGGACACTTTTTAAAATGATTATTTTTGTCAAGAAAGAAGGCAATTAAAACTTTACTTCCATTAATGATGGAAATTCACAAAAGCCCTTTTGGAAGATGAGGGATAAAAAAATGCCACTTAACATTTTTAACCTCTTTTCCCCACATAAAATACCAGACTGAGAAAATTTTCACTATGTAAATCTAGTACAGACTATACAACACTTATTACCTGTGAAATTGACAAGAAAATCACAGTCTGAAGTTTTGGAATCCTTCACACTCTCAAAATGATCCTATATCCTTACTAAGGGCATCCCTTAAAGGCATGTTATGACCTCCATTCTCTTTATATGCTCATGTTTTCAGCAGAAAGGTAGGTATATGTCCACTATAGTGATGTGACTTGAACAGGGGTTTGTGTGTGTCATAACCAGTGCTTTTTCATGCTGACCAGTTTTCCCGCATTGTCTCCTTCGTACTTCCCTGTCTGTCTGTATCTATCTATTGCTTCTATTTTATGCTTATGTATTAAATAGAGTTGGTTGGAAGTTCTCTGATGAAGCATTTCTCCATTGGAGAATGTCAATTTGTCAAAAGCAAATTAGTCCACTGAGAAGATTCAGTTTTTATGAAGGTCTGTCCAATGGAACCCTGCCTGCTAGGCCGGTTTCCATTGCAAACCTCTCTAGTTACCTGCCAGCTGATCTGCTCAGGTCCTTGTCAGTCTGCCTGATGAACTGGTGGTAGTATTCCAGCAGCACCTATGGACCCCCATCATTGGGCTAGTCACTGTAAAAACATATCACAAAAAGACAGTTCCCACCTCAAGGAACTTACAGTTAGAGCTGTGTGGAGAAACGTTAATTCTGTTTTGTTTAGGGTTTTGCTATTTTAAAATCTGGTTTTGGTTTGGTTTGGAATGAAAACCTAACATTCAGAAATTCTCCATGAACAGAAAGCTCTGGAGTTCCCAGTGCTCTGGCAGTCCACCTGTCTGGCTACCCTGGATTTACAGACCCTGAAAGCCCAGAAAGCTGAGGAGCTGCAAGCTTGGAAGATGGTGCTCCCAGGGCTTCCAGGCTCCCAGTTCTTTGTCAGCCCACAGGCCAGTTGATGAGAAGTCAAGTGCCTGGATGCCTTGGGACCTGGCTCCCAAGCTGTTACGTTTCCAAGTTTTTCAGCTCCTCTGAAAACTGGGGTCCCTAGGTGCTGCCACAATACTACTGTTAATAAATAATAGTAATACAGGTGCTCATGCATTTAATTTTGGCTAAAATTACAGGTGAAAATAAGGCTACCACTGGACATAATTATGCAAATGAGCCTATAGTGATTTATTTATTAATTTTTAAAATTATTTGTATTACGATGCTGCTCAGAAACCAAAATCAGGATTGTGGTATCATTGTGCTAGACGCTGGAAAAACACACATGAAGACGAATTTACAATCCAAAGCTTCCATCCTGCTGTTGATAGTGGGTAGTTTTACTGCTGCATCTGCCTGGAAGTCACATGGAAGCCAATCAGGTCTGCCCAGGTAGAGTCAGATGCAGGATCGGGGTTCAATTTGAAATGCGATGCAACTAGAATGTAGAGAGAAGCACTAGAAGGAAAGGAGGATGTGGTTACTGTGAGAATATTAATTTGTGAGAATAAATTGAGGTGAAAACTAAGTGAATTAGATACTGAAGGACAGGTTACGTTGTCCTTGGAAAGTCTGAATAAATGGCTAGTTATGTGGTCTATTTGGAAAAGTAAATCAAATGAAAAAAATATGTATATACTTTTCCAGCTTTTATCATCATTAGAATAACATATTATAAGTTTAATTGGTATAGATGTCTGCAGACTGAGCAAATTCTGAATGCATTACATTGTCAAAAGCATGGATGGGAAATAGCTATGAGCATGTACTTAATATGATTTATATAAGCCTGATTCTTTCTGACTTGGAATCTGATACACTAAAAAGAATCATTTCAAATATAGTAGGCTACAATGAAAGAATAGTTTGTAAATTAATTAAACATAGCAAGATCATTTCCTCCCCCCCCTTTTTTAAGAAGACATAAGTTTGCAGCTTTGTATATAAAAAGGCTTAAGTAGACTGTGAATAACCAGACATTACAAGTAAGGCTGACCAGAAAATAATTCTGTTTCATGAAAAATTTCAATCTTTCAACATTTGTTTCAATTCCACATCTGAACGAAACTGAGAACTTACAAAGCTTTTTGCAGAGAGAGAGAAAGACATCCACCTACCTCAGCATAGCCAATAGTCTAGTGCCCTTGCCACCAGGCTATTGGCTATTTTGGTGTGGGTGTCTCTTTTATTTTGACCAGATATTCCTGGACTTGAGAAACCTTCCCAACTAAACCAATAAGTTTCTGTGAAAAGTTTTGGTTTCAACAAATGGGCATTTTTAGATGGAAAAACATTCTGTTTAAAAATTTGCAACTAGCTCTAATTATTACTTTTGTGTTGCTAATGTATGCAATTATACAGTGTAATATAAACTGAAAACATCATATCAGTGTTTCTTGTGCAAGGACCTCAAGACACTGTAGAAATATTAATACGCTAAGCCTCACAACACCCCTGTGAGGCCTGACTTATTTTATATCCATTGTACAGGTTGGTTAAACAGATGCTCAAAGGTGATTTAAATTCTTCCTACAGTGGACAGCCAAAGAGAGCAAATCCACTTTGCAAACTGCAAAGCGTGAAAGTAGCTATTTGGGATGCTGATCTGCTCCACAAAGCTACCTTTCCATCTGCCAAATATCTGCCCAGTTCCTGAAGCCTGGGAAAAGTGAGGGCCTGGAAAAAATATGTGGACTGTTTGGATCCAGTTTTTCTGTCAATTTGTTCCCCTGTCCTTCCTTAAGCAAATTGATCCTAATTATTACTGTGGGCTTGGAATGTGGTACCCTTGTTCAAGCTGAATGTTAGCTTGCACCCTGAGAGTCCTGTGGAAGTAAATGAAACTGTGGAGTAAAGCAGTAGTGTGAGTAAGGTTGTCACAGTCTAACCATAGTATTGTAAGTACACGTGATATTTTACGAATTAAATATAACCCCACGCTCTAGGGAGTTTACAATCTATATGAGACATCAGAAGGCAACGGTTGGACATTGAATGGAATCAGAACTGTTCAATGGTGTGTAATGGACACTATTCAACTAATAGGCAAAGGGGATTCTCCTTTAGCTCAAAGATTAGAACCCAGTGACTTGGCAGCTTAAAGATAGGAGTTCTAGCTCTGCTGTCACCATTAGTTTTGGACTGGCCATTGTGTCCAGCATGTGAAGTGACAGTTGTTAAGTCCTAGGTTGTCACAGATTTATTACTACAGAGGACTTAAAAACTATTTTAGCATTATTTGTTTGCATTTCCTCTTTAAATGTTACTGTAGTATAATGAAAAACTGAAAAAAATAGTGATGGACATGTACAAAAGCTGGCATAAAAGAGCAGTTTCAAGTAAGGCATTAAGGTCTGTCATAAATACAAATTTGGACTATTGAGAAAAAATATGTTGTTTTCTTAATATCTCATAATGAATCAGATGGAGGCTTTAGTTTTCCATGTAATTATCTCACAATTAGCATAAATAAGTTTATGCACCAGAGAGAGTTTATTTATCACATAGCTAGAGAGTTTACTTATCACATAGCTCGAGATGTTTGAAACTGCATGGTTTTGCAATGATAGAATTAATAACTTTTCCCCCATATTGAATTAAAATCTCCAGTTTAGACTAGAAAAATGCACAATGCAAATCTGATAACTTGCACACCCCCACGTTGACTTGCCATCCTGGTACAAGTAAAATAGATAAACCTTGAATGTGAGTCAAATACTACCCTCCTCACTCAGGCAAAACTAATACATTCCTTCAGAGTCTCCAATATGAAGGTCTGCAGGACATGGCCCTCTGTCAGAGAAGCAGGAGCTGTTTCAAGTCTTATTCTATGGCATTTTACAAGTCAAATCTATTTCACTTTATTAAAAAGTGGCCATCCAGTCCTCTGTGCCCATGTAAACCTTTATAAAAACTGAACGCTAACTTTAGAACTTGTGTTCAGAACTCAGACCCTCCCAGATTATCTTCTAATCTAAAACTCTCCTGCCAGTCTCATCCCTTCCCTCCCCAGAAATCTTCATAGGAGTTTCTTCAGAAACTTGCCCTGCGATAAAGTTCTGTCATTATATAAAAATGTGCTTGGAATATGTATGACTGTTAGACCCCTTTAGCATTGCAAATTTTAGTTTCTAGATTAAATGTGTTCTTCTGAAAGCAAGTATAGGCTTCACTTTCATCCTTTTCTAGCCTTCTGCATCTAACATTCTTTCGGGTAACTCCTTGGCTTTTCACACATTAATGACACATTTTCCCTGGCAAAAAAATTGTTAAATCAGCTGTCTTTCCTTATAAGTAGTAGTGTTATTTCCCATATGTAAACACATACAGATTCCTGCTAAAACATAAACTGATTACCCTGAATTTATGATCAGATAGTTCTATTTATTTTAGACATCATGATGAATTTCTTCCACTCCAATATCTCCTTGGTAAGAAGACTACTAATGGTTTCTCTATTTTGTGATCAAGAAGGGTATGTCTACACTGCAGCTTCCTAGCCGAGGTAGAGAGACTTGTGCTAGCAGGGCTAGGGGATCAAATAGGCTTGAGGTACCGAGCTTGAACCCAAGCCACAACATTCAGAATGCTATTTTTAACCCAGCTAGCATGAATCTGTCCATTGGACTTGCTCCCAGCTGCAGTGTACTTGTACCTGAAGTGACCAAATAAAATCCCCTACATAATCTGTCTCAAGAATCAAAACTAGGTTCTTCTAAGTCTTCTTGAAATGGATTTTTTAAATACACATTTGGTTGCTCTCTGTTTGTAATGTTAATATAGTTACTATTGTTCAAATTAATGTGGTGATTCTTATTTCACACCGGATTTTATATTAGTTTTCCCTTGATATAATTGTCATATAATCTGCATTTCAGTTACAGGCAAATGCATTTTTAAAACTGGAAAAATAGTGTGATGGGGTGCCTATCCCATACAGGTGATGAAAAGTTTAATGTGGGCCGGAGAGCCAATTAAACCACCTGGTTACACCTACCAGGTGGGCCAGGCCTAACTAATGATGAAAACCAGCTGGGGAGAGGGTAGGTGGTGCTATTAACAAAGGAAGTTGAGAGCAGAAGGGGGCTTCAGGGAAGAACTCTGCAGTGACTCTCCTGCTAGTAGAGAGCGAAGCGATCTGTAGGGAATAAGAAGGCTCTTGGAGGATGAGGAGAGAGGCCATTGAAATCCTTGGTAAGAATAAGTCCAGGGAGGTGGCAGCAATGAGTCTGGTGGAGTGAGCCTTGACTGCCTGTCATAGGGTTCCTGGATGGCACCCATTGGAGAGGAAGTGTTTGGGTTCCCCAACCAGTCACTGGGGATGGTGGTGTGCAGACCCTGACATAAGGGGATAAGGATTTTTGTGCATTCTTTTCTAAGAGCTCTCAAACCACATGACCCAGAACTGAGGGTGGCAGGCCGGACAGAGGGATCAGACACTTGTTTCTGCTGGACTTTGATACCCTGGAGCGGGTGAGTCTAAATATGTCCTGGCCCAGAGAGCTGAGTCCTAAGAAGAAGCCGATCACCACAGGCCTGGAACTACTGTCCGCAGGGGGGTACTAGAGAGAAGAGATCGTACTACAGCCCCTCACAGCTGTTGGTGATGCTTCAGTGGTGAGTTCACTCCTCTTCACTCTATTTTCTTCTTCTTGTTCTTAACAGTGGATGGAGCACTCCTAGCTACGGCTGACTTGTGACCTTGGGTTTCTTGCATGTCAGCATGGAGCAGTGGCAACTGGGCCATCCCCAAAAGTAACACGTCAGATTTCTCTTCCTTTTCTTTAATGGGATTATTCACGAGTGAACTGAATGGTACCTGTCACAAGATTTTAAAAGCCTTCTTTATAGTTAACTTTTCTTCTGTATGCTAAATTTTAGCTAATTTTTACTTGATGAGATTTCTCAGGATATAGTACTATCAAGTCTGTGTGCTGTCATTACAGCTGTGAATTTGAGTGCCTTTGACTAAGAAACAATTGCCATCATAAATTGTACTAATCGTTTTTTTTAACCAGACATAATAGGTGATATACCTCTACCCCATAATAGGTGATATAGCTCTACCCCATAATTACTGTTTGTCTGTTTTCCTAATTATAACCTAAAGAAAAGTATTACCAGTATCTCAAAAGGATGTTGTGAACTGTAGATGTACTACTGCTTGTAAATATGACTCTTGGACCAAGAGCACTGTGTACATAAAAAGGATTGTTATTTATAATCCCATTTGTCTGGCTTATTTATATCTGCCAATTTCTGGTGTTGGAGAACCACTTTTTAACTCTTTTTGTAGTATTCTAGATTTCATCAGCCTGGCAATTTGAGGCTAAAATTGCCATTGGAAAGAACTTTCAGTGGTGATTACTTTAAAGTTTTATTCATATCTTTCTCTCCATTTGCTCTTGGATGAAGATTGCAGGCCTACTGAAGTTTGATTCCAGGTTGTCTTAGTTACATGAGTTAAACCATTGCATTTTAAATTTATCTTTATTTAATGCTGTTACCATAATGATTTGCTCACCAGAAGAGAATTCAAGAACTATAATGTTTTAAATAAAATAGTTTTTAATCTTCTTGGAAACTGAACTTGAATACTTCTAGAAATTCAACTCACGTCTGATAATGAACTGCCCAAACATGTAACAATCACACTGTGAAGATGATAAGCTCTCTTTTCTGTGAGGTATTTGGCACATATTTGGGCATGGTACAAATAACAAATATTCATTTTTTTCTTCTCTGTTAAAAATAAATGGAACATAAGTGGTCTCTTTATGAATAGCATAGTGGAGCACAATCCTCTGTTTATATGAATAGCAAAAAGAAAAAAGTAATAGTAAGAGATCATGGGCCAGATGTTGTGGCACTGAGACTGCCTGAAAAGCTGGCCCGACAAGCTGTTTTAACTAGCTCAGTAAAGGGTGAGCCCAAGGTGGTGCACAAGCACTGTGTGTGGGCTTTTATGTCATACATTTTTCACGCACAGAAAAGCAGATGGGGTCAGAAGAAAAGGAGGAGTGACCATGATGCCTCTAAGCTATGCTGATCCTCAGCTGTGTTTTCAGTTTCACAAGGCCATTTGTAGATGGTGTAAATTAAGGTAACCCTGGAGCTTTGTTGACCTGGCTTCAGGGGACCAGGCATGAAAAAGTAAGCTTTAAGCAACTTTTATACCTACATGATGCACATGACCTTTGCCCTGTGCAGTTCATCCATACCCCAAGATCTGGCAACGTCATTTTTATCTTGTGGCTTGCAATCTGTATCTCTGCATCTTTGATTACCATCAGTACTAAAACTAAAAATCCAATCTGCAATACTAGTGCAAAGTTAAGCAATCAATCTTCAAAATGTTTCTACCTTTTATGAAAGTATTTACTAGTTTGAGATTCCTTGTATCGTTATGAAGAATACCAAAGAGATTATTAAAATGTTTCTACTGGTTTGAAAATTTTAACTGCAACCTCTGTGGTGGTTACTGTGCAGTTAGCTGAACCAGTTTTTCAAGGACAATAGTATTTTACTTTTAACAGTGTTAGCACTCTGAGTGAAAAATTGCAGATACTTTGTGCTACTAGATGACTAGAATCCTTATCTAAATTGTTTACATGTCAGGTTTCCTTTGTAGCACTGAATAATTTGGATGAATGAGCTTTCAGTTGGTACCACATTTCCTTAACAACATTTAGGCAATGGTACATAAAAAGTAATAAAAGCCTTCAGCTGTGCCCTTTGCTGGAGCTTGTCACAGTCTCTGGCTCTGATAGTGTCAGACACTTACTACTCAAGTCATATTTCTCTAAAAGCAGTGGCATTACCAAGCTTCTGTCCAGAGAGATACAATCTCTTTAAAGGGAATTGTTTAAATGAAATAAACTGAAGTTTGAAATGGCTTCTTTTTTCCCCATAACTACTGAAATATTACCTTGTAGGAACTTCATGCTATACCACTACCTTTTCCTTATCAATTATCCGGATGCTTTGAGAAGCTCGTTTTCCAAACTCTGAGTTTTATGTATTAATCTTACACATATTTTATACTGGTGAAATACTTAATGCTGCAGAATCAAATCCACCATAGATGTGTGTATACTGCCTATTTTTATAGTGCTTGATCCTGCAGTTCTTTTTTGGTCAAAACTGCAACTGAAAACACTGGAAGTCTTGCAGGCCTAAGAACTTGAAGATTTGGCCCATAATACACAGTTATAAAGTGAGTTGTAATTTTAAGGCTAAATTGTGAAACCCTTACACTCAATGAGCATTTACTTCCATGATTAGTGGCAGACACACCAGTGTGAGAGGTTCATAGTCTAGCCCTTAAAATTAAAGCCTGTGTCATCATTTGTGTCTTGCAGACAGCCAACTACACTGTCAGACTTAATGACAATATAGGCATGACTTTAGGGGGCACAAATCCCTAAATGTGCAGTTTGGGGCATTTGCATGTCTAAGTTGGTTATGTGCAGAAGAAACGTTGGCCACATAGTATATTCAAACTTTTTGTTGTTGTTAACCATCCAATGATGCTATGAATGCTAGTCCGTAGAGCTCCTATGTGTCTTATTTACCATTTCCACTCGATTTTTCTTGAAAGCTCATCAGAGCTATTTGCTCAAATTTAACTCATGTTTTTGATTCTGTAAGTTAACTCAGACGTAATGCTGTGTTACTAAATCTACTTATTTCCTCATCAATCTTTCATTCATGTCCATCCATTTTACTCCTTCCACTATTCTTTGTTCTACAAAGTGAGAGTGTTTTCCTGGCTTCGTTAATGCTTCCCTAGTTTGAAAATAACCCTAATCTGATTTTCTGTGTGATATATGACATTCACCAGAAGACTATGTGCAATATTAAAGATGGTGCCAATTACAAATATCTGCTGCCAACAATTTGTTTGTAATTTCAGGTTGCTTGTACATCTGTGCATACGCAGGCATACATGTGTCATTTAGTCCCTTAAGCTTTGTAAAGTCTCTTGGTTAACCTACTTTTGTTTTTGTTTTTTTCTCTTACCCCCTTATCCTCTCTATCTAGTCTGACTTTAATAGAATATAAGGTCTTCTTTTGTTTCGAAAGCACCTAGCACATTGTGAAACCTCCAGAAACCAAAAATTAACAATAGTGATTACATATGCTTGCTCAAGGATAAAACTGTCAAAAATTTGTTAAATTTTATGATTACTTAGAGTCATGTTGGAAAACACGATATTGCTTAGTTTAATTCCGAATACGCACGTGCGAACCACCATCCTCACTGGTCATACTTGGACTTCTTTTGGTACATCATGATTTCTGTCCCTCGGTAATATGCTTGATTAGTTTGCTGTTTTGACTAATGAATGTTCTAAAATAAAAGTACCTTAGCATAATATCTGTGTCGTCAGATGCCACCGGTGTGGTGCTCTGCTCTGTTCAATGTTAATAACAGTCTGCTGCATGCGTGTGTTCCCTCTGTGTGCTGCCCTGGCTCTGCACAGATAGCTGACACAGCAGACCCCGAGAGAATCCCCAATGACCACAGACTCCAATAAGGTACGAAGGTACCTGGCCAGGTTTATTGCCAAACGAAGCACAGTCTCTAGCTCCCCGGATCAGATGTCTACACTTCTGCTAGTACATATGTGCTCCCTGACAATGGACCGGCTCAGTCAGTGGCAGGACTTACCACTGCCCCCTAGGCCAGACAAAGAAAACTCTTCAGGGGTACCCTTTTATACACAGGTACAAACAAGCTACACATCACTCCTGACGGATAGAGGTGCAACCCCTCTATGTGTTAGGGTGCCACCTCTCATCTTGTACATGTTGGTTCGAACAAAACAACTCGATCCATCATATTACCCTCCTGCCCCTGTCTTTAGAAGGGGTCAGCCTGTTCCTTGTTATCTATGTGGAATGTGCTCATACCAGAATGTTCTGGTACCATCCTGGCACATGTTTATATTTCTAGTGCTTGGTACCTTTTAGGTATGTATATAATTGCAACATCAGCCACCTTCTTGCCAAACTCTGTGAGCAGGGCCTGCCTCTGGCTCACAGCTTAACTTTGCTTTATGTTAGCAAAGTCTTGACCATTACTTTAGTTCAGGCTTTACCAGTCTCTGAAACAAGGGCTTTTGTTTCAGGGCCTCATCTTACCACAATCTGTACTATAGTCTCTTCATGCATTTTCTCTATCACTGCTTTTGTTTGGTGGGGGCAGGATTTATAAAGAACCGTTATACTTCCAAAGTACTTAGTAGATTGCTGATTGCTGTAAAGAAAATAATTGTACTAGAGTAGAAGAAATCAAAACTTCCTTGTTGCATGAAAGCATTAAGGTAGTTTAGAAATTTATCACATAAGCAGGCATTTTCATCAAGGTTATCAAAAGGAGGACATTGAATAAATTATAAGACCTAGCAATACTCTAGTAATTTCTTGAATTCAAATGTCATCAATGCACTAGAATAATAAACAGCATTCTGAACTAGCTTCCTTTCTCCCAGAGACAGTACAATTTTGATACGTTATAGTACAAAAACTTGGTTACTAAGAGTTATGATAATGACATACTTAAATTGTAGTTGATCTGAAAGTCATACTGTTAATTGCATTCTTATAATGCCAGCCTTCTAAGTAGCATTTATACCAGTATTTCAAATAAAATAGTATATTTGCCCTTTGGTTTAAAAAAATCTGGTGTACTGATTTCCTCATTCTAGAAAGTTAGTCTTACCTTCTGAAAAGTGATCCTTGAAGAATAATTTTGTGCCTGCCAATCAGTGTTTATGAGGCTGTAGAAATTTCTCTAGAAGTACTACTTTTGGAGGCAGTATTGCCATGAATGGCATTACAAAATATCAGTGTACGATGTACTCTTCAGAAACCTTGTGAATTTTGTGATACAATCATTTCCATCATCAGAAACTCATAATTTCCATATATATTCACTCCATCTCTACTGGCTGGTTAACTTTTTAAAAACTTTGTCAAAGACATTATTTTCTTTCCTTTTTTTTTTTTTTTTTAGTCTAGATGACACTCTGGGACAAGATCTGCAAGAATAGGGGCCTCAATTTAGGCTCCTGGACCATATCTAAAACACACATACAGATATGCACCCACCCGACTTTTAAAAGTGTGGACATCCAATAGCTCCCATTGACCTCAAAACGTGTGCACATATGCACACAGATTGAGCGCCTGTTTCTGCCAGTCTTATTTACATCAAGTAGCATCTTACTCTCCAAGTAGTCCCACTGACATCAAGAACAAATGCAGAATAATGTACTACACAGTGCAACTAAGGACGGAAGAATTGTTTAGATAAGGGTTGCTGGCTCTTCATCCTTTTCCAGAAACGTAAGTTACTGCTTGCTCAGCGCCCATTCACACAGAAACGGACAGCTGAAGCAAACACCTTAAGGCCATTAGTATATTGACGCCAGCACACACACACGTCAATATACTAAGACTTTGGTAACAAGCATCAAAGTGAATGAGTGGAATTTTTGAAACTGAATAGCAAATACTCCATCTGTCTTCTGTGCCTCTAAAAGCTGCACACATCTGCTCAAGACCCACAAAATTAATATTTTAGTTGTTATGCTGACTTCCAAGTTGTGAAAGTTTTATTGAATCCAGCTTCTTAAATGGCAGTTTTATTCTGAAGGCATGTGGCTTGGGATACACACCACATGGTGTCATTCACAATCCCACTAACATCCACTGCTCAGACTTCTATGAAAATGAGACAGATAAGACTATGCCTATCTAATGTGGATAATCACTGGGAATCAAGCCTTATAGAAAGACTACTAGTAAAACCCAGAAAAGCTTTTTATTTTTTTTCCATTTTAATGACAGTTGATTTATAACTGTTTTTTCCTCCTTTGAACTGTAATAATTTGTATTTATAGATTATTTTAAAGGGTGCTATAATATCAAGATTTGAAAGGTTTAATTGGTACAGTAACTTATAGTTGCTGATTTCTTTTTAAAAAGTGTTGTCTTAATACTGTAGATTTTTCTCTGACATTTTTGTTGCTTCTTTTTTTTGCCTTCATCACAACTGATCAGCAGTTAATTACCAGGGCAAAATTGTCCTCTTCATTTTAGCTTTGCCTTCTAATTAAGTGTTTCTTCTAATTAACAGTCATAAATATTCTTGAACAGGTGAAAAATCAATTGTATTTTTTGTTTTGAAGTATTATGTGGTTCGTCTAAAACGTTCCTAAAGAATCATAGGAGAGTTCGAAGGGAAAAAGTGAAAAATTCTTCCAGCCTCGCTTATTTCCACTTAAGATTCCCCTGAGAGAAGGAAGCCTGGCAGACGTACTGTTAATGCAAAGATTAACAGTGCTGTAGCAAGGTACAACTAATCTTTAGTATCAGTTGGTTGGTTTTAGTACATGAAGGGCTATAGGCTACACAGGTTTGGGTTTTTTTAAATATATTTTGGGAATATCAGTCAGTTTGAATTATCATCTCTGTTTTCAGAATTCATTCATATGTTCGGAGGAAAGAAAAATTAAACCCTAATTTTCCATGATTTTTTCCTCCCGGCCCTTCTCTATGGACCTGAGTTGTACTGCACTGAGTTGTGCAGGATCACAGGGATTGACCCATATGTAGTTCAGAGCAGGATTGGGGCCTATATTTTCAGAGACCTGTCCCTCTCCTTCCCCCACCCACTAAATTAAAAGAAATCAACATACGTTAAGGTACAGCAACACACAGTTCAGGCACCCAGACAGTCTCAACACTGCCTTATAATGATGTTATGCAATAGCCATATGGTTGGGATTAAGGCATTTTTATAGCTGTCAATTTCTGTGCAGCTCCATGTGTGACATTTTATTCACATTATATAATAAGATAACTTACATATTTCCAAATCATTTGCATACACCTATAAATTTCAGTTTACAATCTACACCAGTGGCTCAACCTTTCCAGACTACTGTACCCCTTTCAGGAGTCTGATTTGTCTTGTGTACCCCAAGTTTCACCTCACTTAAACTACTTGCTTACAAAATCAGACCTAAAAATACAAAAGTGACGCAGCACATTATTACTGAAAAATTGCTTATTTTTTCATTTTTACCATATAATTATACAGTAAAATAAATTGGAATGTAAATATTGTACTTACATTTCAGTGTATAGTATATAGAGCAGTGTAAACAAGTCATTGTTGGTATGAAATTTGTGTGTACTGACTCTGTTAATAATTTTTCTGTAGCCTGTTGTAAAACTACATAAATATCTAGATGTGTTGATGTACCCCCTGGAAGACCTCTGTGTACCCGCAGGCGTATGCATGCCCCTGGTTGAGAACCACTGATCTACACGTCTTATCACCAAATCTTGCAGAGTTAGTACACGGAGTGGCAGAAAACTTAGCAACTGTGGCGATGGTGTTACACTTATACGAAGCACACGGAATCTTTTTCAAGGGGATAAGGCAATAGGCATGTTTATTGAGAGTAACATTTAAGCATCAAAAACAGCATATGCTTCCATTCATATACACACAGACACCAAAGGTTCTGCAGCTGGATCGTATAGCTACTAGTCCTTAGCGTTGCTCAGTCGGTTCCAGTGGCCAGCTGTAACTGCACACGGGGGAGAGGAGCTGGGTCTCTGTCGAATGTGTCCGAAGCTCCGATGTTGATGCAGAACGAACCCAAAGTCCCATGGCAATACTCCCTTCTTTTATAGTAATAAGTTCCCATACAAGTCTGTGGATCTTGCTGTGTCACACTGGAGCTGTTAATCATGAGGTATTCAAGGTTGCTCTTAATCAGCATTATTTTGAGTTGTTACCAGGAGGATCCACAGCTGTTTATCTCGTCCCACTGGCTCAACTCCTTATCTTGTCCTTTAGGTGTATGCCTTTGCTTTAGGGTCGTCAATCTGCCATCCAGGTGATTCTGATAATAAAGTTGGTGCCTCTTGACTCCTCCACTCCCCTCTCGACCATCCGGCCCATCAGTACTGGCGCCTCCTGACTCCTCTCTGATAATCAGTATGCCATACATTTTTCATTCACACACACACAACAGTAAATGATTTCAAAGCCAAGAATTAAAGCCATGAAACTTCTATCCTTCTAAGAACAATCATTGACATAATCAGCAAAGAATAAACCCAGAACAATTTCTTCTTACTAATTCAAGGCTACAGTTTCTTCTAACTAATTCAAAGCTAGCAAACCTTACCTGAGACAATTTCTCCCCATTAGGCTTTTGGCCTACGGTGGTAGGTGGAAGGAAGCATAGAGGGCTGTTAAGGTAGGTGGATGGGTGAGTGCTAGGGAGTGTCCCAGAGGAGAAGAAAGATGGGTTCTGGACAATTCTAATATGCCTGGAGATAGGTGGGTGCTGCAAGGTTTGGGTTTGCTGGGTAGATGTTGGAGGGAAACTGCAATTGCTAAAGCATGTCTGAGGGTCGTAGATGGGGAGCTGGGTAGGATGCTAGGTGGATCAAAGATTATAAATGTCTAACTTAATTAGTTTCTTCTCCAATATTGCATTACTGTGATAAGTTAGGAAATGTTTGAAACTCAGTGAGGTCATAGGTGCCCAGAGTTTGATGGAGAATGAATATGCAGCCAAGTGCTTATTACTAGAGCTGACAGAATTTTTTTTGACAGAACAGTTTTCAATCAGAAAAATATAGATTCATCTAAATGGAGAGGGTTTGTTGAAACATGTTGATTTTTTAACAAATGTTTTGATGGAAAGACTGGTGGCGAGCATTCCTTCTCATCATCGGCCCAGGGCAGCCATCCCACTCCTGCTATCCTACATCGAGGAAGAAGGAGGAGCACTGGGGGACAGGAATACCTGGGATAGGTGGCAGTGGCAATGATACATTTCCAAATTGAAATTCCAAGGTATGACACTTGGTTCTGATATGGAATGAAACAAAATTTTGGACATTTGGAATTTCCCATGGAATTAATTTCCATTTTGTGGCCAGCTCTACTTATCACTTACCCTAAGGAACATAGGCTATTTGCAGTATTAGCCACACAAATTAAGAAAAAAAAAAGTTGAACATTGCAGACATCTGTCATTGGTCTGTCTGAAGGATTAGGATACTAGGATAATAGCACGATGTGATGCCAAATAGAACAATTTGAACAATAGCAGATTCATTTAAAAGGACGTAGAAATGGAAACGTGATTTCAATGGAATCTTCTGGTCCTTAAAAAAAAATTGCAGGTTTCTAAATAAAAATGTTTTCAAAAAATACTGTTCTGGACTTGCTCTATTAAACTTTTCAACAGCATAAATATCGACCCCTTTCATCCTCTTTGCACCAGCTTCACTTAGCAATGGGCATGGTGACCAACTCTGCTATCTCATTTCCTGCTTAGTCCTTTGGCTTCTCCCATTGCGTTCATTCACTGGAACAACACAGTTAGCTGAAAGAGGAAACCTTTGTCTTCCCCCTATTCAAGGCTGACTGGCATATAGCTTCCAGTAACAGTAAGCTTAAATCAAACAAATTTATTACAGCAGAGAAAATGGACTTAAAGCAAAGGAAACTAACATTTTCAAATTCACATTTCTCATCGGCTAAACTAGGTAAGGCATTCTCAGTTCAGTTACCAAGAAAAAAGAAAAGTGAATTGCTTATTTCCCTTTAAAACAGTGATACTCAATAGGCGGCCCATGGGCCAAGGCCAGCTCAGCTTAAAACATGTTTATAATTAAATTCACAAACGTGATACACGGCCTATCGCTTGCCTTTGACTTCCTTAGTAAGTAACTTACTAGCTCTTAAATTCTCGCAAGAGCGTTGGCTACGACTGGGCGAGGGACACCGCCCATTTGTTTCCTCAGTGATGGAAATAGAGCCAAAAATAAATGCGAGTGGGAGCAAATGTCACACAGCTGACAGTGAGAACCGAGCTTTTCACCCAAACTGGGCAGCGGATTTTCTTTTTATGATGGCACCTCGTTTAAACGCAAAACCCTTGTGTTTAATATGCCAAACCACTGTATCAGTTTGTAAGGTGTTAATGTGAGGCACCGCTTTGAATCAAAGCACAGTAACCTCAACGTGATCTATCCTCCTGGCAGTGCTGCAAGATGTGACAAACCTGAAAATCTGAAGTCTTCGTATCGCACTTCAAATGTCATTCTCACAACATCATCAACTGTGTAGGAAAAAGCAACAGCTGTTTCTCTTCTGATAATGTTTGTACTAGCTTAAAAAGAAGAAAAAGCCTTTTCTGATGCCGAGCTTGTGAAGGACTGCATATTGGAAATGCTGGAGGAGCTTTTTGCCAGTGATGAAAACAAAGATGACATTGTGAACCCTGGGAAGTAAGTTTTGCTGTCAGATTCCATGGCAGTGCAAAGATTGGAGGTAATTTATGAGGAATGTTTGTCAGCGCTGCTTTCTGATTTAAAAAAAATGCCAAATACATGTCTCTTTGCAGTGGGCGAATCAAGCCATTGAAATAACACTGCCAGCTATCACTGTTTGTTAGATTTTATGGTGGTGAAATTTTCAAGGAAGAATTTTTGTGCTTAATACCATTAGAAACCTATACCACAGGAGAGGTCATTTTTGAAACAGTAAAAGGCTTTTTTTTAAAAAATGGTTTAGATCTGCAGAAAGTAAACTTGCTTGTTACAGATGGAGGTCCCTCCATGACAGGGAAAAAGAAGGACTTTGCTTCACGTTTAGCAGTGATGCACCCTTCATTAAATAAACTTGACTGCATCATTGACCAAACTGTCCTGTACAGTAAGTTGTCTGGGGATTTGGGAAAAAAAACAAACTAATGGGTATTGTGATGAGTATCAGTGAACTACATACTCTCAACTTCTAACTTGTAACATCATCTTTTTAAAGCTCTTTTACAAGATGATTCAGCCAAATACAGTGACCTGTTGCAGCACAACGTTAGCTGGTTAAGTACTGGGGAAAAAAGCTAACCATCTACTTTTGCTCTCCATTTCATCTCCCCTTTCCACCCATTCTAGTTCTCTCAGCAGGAAGGTGGAGGAGAGCCGGAACCTTGTGACCGGCCAGCTCTCTTGAGGCCATTACCAAGTAGCCTATGGACCACATTATGGGGTGGTCTGGTGTATAGTAATGTTACAGTACAATTTAGGACAACTCCTCAATACTGAAAAGAAATTAAAGGTCACTTTTAATTAAACAGGGTGGAATTAACCAGTTTGACCAGGACACAAGGGCTAACTGAGAAATACCACATTTGTTCAGGGGTCTTTTCGGTTATGATGCTTAAAGTTGACAAGCAGGAAGCTACAGAGTGGAAATTGTAGGTGTTTTTTCAGGCACGATGTTGGGGATAAAATAACTTGTTCTAATAGATTTTTTTTTGACTGAAGCATCTTATCTTTGCCTTTTTCAATATAACTTCTAGATGAAGCTTTCCTATTTTGATGGGAAAAGTTTGAGGACATAACTTCTGTGACATTTTTAAGGGAATAAAGTCATCCAACAAAAATTGCATGAAGCCCAAATCCTGTCCAAAAATCCTTCCTGAGCATACAGCCTGAGCAGCTGGAATGTGCCGTGGGGATATTATGCAGGACTGAATGGGAAGGAACCCTCAGCCCCAGGCTGTGGAGAAGTCCCGTAGTACACTGTGGCTCCTATTCCAGCATGTGGGAACTTGTTGGGCCTCCTTGCCCTCCCATGCAGAGGACAGCAAGTAATGGATCTGCACTGGTCCTGTCACCATATCCTTTACTAGCACAGACGCACAAGGACCTCCCTCATCGCTTAAAACAGCTCACTGTGGTGATCTATAAGAGATGAGAGAAGAAAAATGCACAGTTTCCAGTCAGTTTGGTAACTTTCCCCTTGTGGGTTGGAGCTATCAGATTATATCTGCAATGCTAGATTCATAAACTACTTCTTAGACAAGAGGTGGATTTTGGCTGGCCAGTCATTTGGGCAGATACCCAAATCTGCCCATTCAGACCATCTTCTTTCAACCCATTGATAATTCTAACATTATAAAAACAGTGTGTGTAATGAAAACATGTTGACTACCATATATCTATAACATTAAAAATGGATGTGAAGCTATGTTTGATATTACGGATCTTTTTAGCAGATCATACTCTCACATTCTCTTTTTAAGAAACTGCAGTCATTCTCTTCATCCTTCTTAAAGCTGGGTGACCTATTGATACCAGATAATTTATCTGATGAATCTTGTTTTTTTCACTTTTAAGAATTACCCAGTGCACTCCTACTGTTGCCAGTGTTTCAGAGCACATATGAAGATTTACTCAACTTCCCAGCCACAGTCCAGATGATGTCTAATTCTGTGTGGGTCACATCTGAGACTGAATTCCCCAACTTCTCCCCTCCCCCTGTCCTTTTCTAAGTTGCATTTCCTGCCTTTTGGGGGGCTTTGTAGGAGGGTTATCATTGGTTAATATCATCTCACAAGCAGATGCAGTTTACCTGGAGCTGAAGGAAGTTGCAGGCAGGTGGGACATGTCTGGATGTCGTATGTGGCGGTAGAAGGTCACAGTTACAAGTAGAGAGGTGTCATGGTTGTGCCCTACAGATGTTACATAGGGCCCACAAGACCTACAGTCATCCCCATCCATATGGATATGTTTCTGTTTTCAGGAACCTCTTAAGGATCTACACGTGATACACTTTCAGGGGTCTTTCAGGCAGGGCCGGCTCTACATTTTTTGCCGCCCCAAGCAGCAAAAAAAAAAACCAAACAAACAAAAAAAATCCTGCTGAATTGCTGCCGCAGGAAACAACGGAGAGGTGCTGCCGCCGAATTGCCGCCAGGACTGCTGCCGGAGTGCCACCTCAGGAACAGCCGGAGTGCCGCCCCTTCAGCAGCGCTGCCCCAGGCACCAGCTTGCTTTGCTGTTGCCTAGAGCCGGCCCTGCTTTCAGGGCTCTTGTTTACTGTGCTCCTGCGGAATGAAATAAATGCAGTGATGTGTAATATGTCCCTAAGGCCACAAAGATGTCACTTTGTTCTATGTTCAGTCCCATCATTTTAAAAGTGTAATGGATTTGTAGCTCCTGCAAGAAAAGTCGTTTGTTATGTGGGGTTTAGAACTATCATCTGTTACTATGTTTTCATGCACTACAACTGAGTTGATGTGCATCACTGCTTCTGTCTTTTAAAGGACACCCTTGTAAATTAAATGTTTCTTCTCAATAGGTCCTTTCGTTTTATATTAATAGGCACCTGTAATATCACTGCTTTCTATGTTCCCAGTTACATACTTCAAGAACACACAGTGTTGTTACTGCATAAGGGCCTGACCCTTTTCCCATTGAAGTAAATGGGAATCTTTTCACTGATATCAATGGGCATTAGATAAGGCCGTAAGTAGGTAACAAGCTGCAACCTCCTCTGCCCTATTTAAACAGACAGAAATTCAAAATGAGAGAAATGCAAAAAGAAAGAGATAAAACTTAATATGGAGACAAATACTCAAAGACCCTCAGAATTCTGGAGACATGTAAAGCTTTCTTATTAGCTGGCAGTGGTGTCTAACGATGTATATCGGGTCCTGTAACTACGTAGTTCAATTCCCTTACACTTGTGCATAAATTGCCTTTCATAGTAGAAAGGAGGGGCACCTTCCAAGAAAATTATTTAAGGTACTGATAACACACCTATGTGCCATAGCAGGAGTAGGTGGCCCAGCAGTATAGTGGCTCTAGTTGTTCCTCTCTAGCAGAACTCAGAGAGGTAAGGGGTAACTACAGCTTTTTTCCAAGGGTCCTCACTGCCAAGGTCCCACAAGGTTCCATATTATCCCCAGCTCACCTCAATATGAGACCATTGGGAAAGATGGTGTAATGCTGTGGAGTTAGCAGCCAACAGTGTGCAGATGACCCTCAGCTATATGTCTCATTCTCAAATGATGCAACCACCACCACTTGTAAATTTCTCAAATGTCTACAAGAAATCAGCTCTTGGATGAAGAGCAGATGGCTCAAGCTGAATCCAGGCAAGACTCCAGTCCTGCTGGTTGGAAAGGGAAAATGCTTTGAAGAACTGTCCAAGATGTTGAAATCATATAGCTCCCATTCGTGAAAGTGGTGTGAAGCATCTGGGTCCTGTCTGACTCGTCACTATGCTTGGATGCCCAGATAGCATCAGTATCTAAAAATGCCTTCTTCAACCTCCAGCTTGCTAGGAAACTTTGTTCCTTCTTCCCAGTGAAGGACCTAGCGACAGTAATCCATGCATTCATAAACTCCAGGATTACCGTAATTCAGTGTACATCAAGCTATATGTGAAGGCGATGCATAGGCTCCAGCTGGCACAGAATGCAGCTGTGCACATTCTCCATGGCTTAGGTTGCCATGAGCACATCAGGTCTGTGTTCATCCCACCACTGGTACCCAATCAGCTTCAGGGCCAATTTAAGGGTGAAACAATGAGGACCAAATATTGATCTATGAACCATTGCAACAACTGTGCTACTTTGGGACAAGTGCATGAGTTCTGGGATAAAGCACTCTCATCTGAGTGGATCTGGCTACTAAACAATCTTTCAGAGATCATCAGTGGAATCCAGAGTCTGACCACCTGTAGGAAACATTGCAAAACCTTCCTCTTTGAAAAAGCCTTTCCACTGCAAGACTGGGACTTGCAATACTGACATCTCTTCTACCCAATTAACCTCTACCGATCTACCTACCAACCAACAAAACAATCAAAAAGAGGAAATTAATAAAATGTAAAATAGATACAAAAACACAATTGCAAGCAGAGTTTTTCTCTGGAATAGGGAGACGTGCCAGAAACTCCATGAAATCCCTTAGGGTCTTGACTCTTGCAAATGATTTTACATAGGAGGCTCTCAGATACTATGATGACAAGCAGCAGTATAAAGCCTCTAAATAGAACTAAAAAGGATTATTACCCCTTCAAGGTGATTGATATCCATTGGCCTTCAACCACATACTTCATAACAATTGCTAAGGTATACTTCTTACAGAAGCTTTGCATTATTTGGTCCAAAATGTACATATGTATCTGGTGCACTTGCAGAATCATATCTCAGTGCTGGTTGCAAGCACAATAGCTGATTTAGTACACTGGGCCTTTGCAGGCACAGTGGGGGCATGTGTCAACTCAGTAGTTGGAATTCAGGTGGTATGTCTTTTTACATAGTCTGGTCTCTATTTTCAATGTGTCAATATATTGCTGGCTTCCTTTAAATTGATTTATGATGTTGGTCAGGGCTGAATTTAAATCTCTTCCTTGATGCTGTTATTAAATTTATCTATACTGTGTCAATTTCTAATACTGGTATACCTCAAGCTCCAAAGAGCACTGAGTGTATGGAAACCAGTGATAGGGAAACTAATTCCTTTTTGATTTTTCACAGGGAGCTCTGCTTTCTCTCTCATAGTCAACAATTCCATTTAATAGAAGTTCAGTCTAGTATGATGGAGTTATCATAACTCCAGATACTCTTTCAGTTAGAAATGGTGAGTTTGAATTCATGACATGTAATATTTGTGTGGTGAGGGCTAGCGACATAATTTCTATTAATCGGACATGGGAAATTTTTTAAGTTGAAAGTCCAAAGCTTCAAAAAGTCCACTTGCTGACAATACAAGAGTGATGTTTTGTTCTCCTGGAGTCTCTGCTTGTTTTTAAAAGATTCAGAGTTTTGATCATTTTAAAACATAGAATTCATTTGACAAAGTACACAAAACCATGATTCTCCAAATACTGCAGTAAATATTTTAGCATTCTGCACAAGTAATATTGGTACATCTTTGTGCAGTTAGCTTTTATTGTTAAATTGGCATACAGAGGTTCAATTTATATCACACACTAAAAGACTCTAAGTACTCTAGCTTCTGCAGTGAGAATTTTAACATTGAATGCACAGTACTTAAGCATGTGACATGATAACTGCATTACGCTATTCTGTGTTACAGCAGATACACACGGGTCTTGTTTATTTTCCAACATCTTTCTCTAGCTGCCTCCTATGGAAGGTCAGACCGTGAAGTTGCTTGTCTTGGACGTCATATTATGCTGGGGATGTGAACATTTAATTAAGCTAGTGAGGATGGTGCGGAAGGTTAAGGCAGCAGTTTCTAGTTGACTGTCTGCAATATAATTTGCTGTGTGAAAATGAATCCTTGGAGTAAACTCAAGGACTCTGAATGGACCAAAACAAGCATTCTGGTTATTCAGCTAGTTGCAGAGGAACTAAAAATCAAAAAGTCTAATGTTTTCAGAATTATTATTTTTTAATAAGTCAGGTTTTATGCTTCTAGCAGACTAGCTGCTATATTTATGAATAATATTATGTAAAGGTAATATGTTATATACAATTGTCATAAATATAAAGGGAAGGGTAAACCCCTTTGAAATCCCTCCTGGCCAGGGAAAAGCTCCTCTCACCTGTAAAGGGTTAAGAAGCTAAAGGTAACCTTGCTGGCACCTGACCAAAATGACCAATGAGGAGACAAGATACTTTCAAAAGCTGGGAGGAGGGAGAGAAACAAAGGGTCTCTGTGTCTGTCTATAGTCTGTCTTTGTCGGGGATAGACCAGGAATGGAGTCTTAGAACTTTTAGTAAGTAATCTAGCTAGGTACGTGTTAGATTATGATTTCTTTAAATGGCTGAGAAAAGAACTGTGCTGAATAGAATAACTATTTCTGTCTGTGTATCTTTTTTGTAACTTAAGGTTTTGCCTAGAGGGGTTCTCTGTTTTTGAATCTAATTACCCTGTAAGGTATCTACCATCCTGATTTTACAGGGGGGATTTCTTTATTTCTATTTACTACTATTTTTATTAAAAGTCTCCTTGTAAGAAAACTGAATGCTTTTTCACTGTTCTCAGATCCAAGGGTTTGGGTCTGTGGTCACCTATGCAAATTGGTGAGGCTTTTTATCCAACATTTCCCAGAAAAGGGGGGGTGCAAGTGTTGGAAGGATTGTTCATTGTTCTTAAGATCCAAGGGTCAGGGTCTGTAGTCACCTAGGCAAATTGGTGAGGCTTTTTAGCAAACCTTGTCCAGGAAGTGGGGTGCAAGGTTTTTGGGAAGTATTTTGGGGGGAAAGACGTGTCCAAACAGCTCTTCCCCAGTAACCAGTATTAGTTTGGTGGTGGTAGCGGCCAATCCAAGGACGACGGGTGGAATATTTTGTACCTTGGGGAAGTTTTGACCTAAGCTGGTAAAGATAAGCTTAGGAGGTTTTTCATGCAGGTCCCCACATCTGTACCCTAGAGTTCAGAGTGGGGGAGGAACCTTGACAACAATTTTGAAACTGTACATGCTGGAAATGTAGAACTGGTGAAAGTAATTTCTTGAATGCAGGAACTAGCTACTGGAATGGAACACATAATTTGTTGGCATTATGCTAAGAGTCTGTGATGACAACTTTTTCTAACAGTGTTTTCAGAAGAGCTGTTTGGTTTGTGGACATATTATTCTAAACACAGATATTTAGTGGAATATAAAAAAACATAGACAAAAGGAGTAGGCAGCAAAATAAATATTAATTCTCAATGGGCTAAGTCAACAAAAAGATCCATTAGTATTTGGGGCTACATTCTTAGAGGCATCATATTATGGGTTGGAGAGGTCATAGATCCATTTTAAGCTAACAGTGCAACTTGAAAGGGGAAGGCCTGGGCTCCTGTTGCAGTCACCTTGGAATATTGTAATCAGTTTTGGGTACCTCAGTAACCAGAAAGAAAGTGGGAGGGAGTTAAGAGAAGAGAGAAAAAAATTGGAGGGATTGATGTAGAAGGATAGAATGAGAGTCAAATATATATAACCTGACCCGTGGTGTGCCATGACAGTTTTAATAAGGAATGCAGCAACTCATTTGCATACCTGAGGCTCCTGTTTCCAGCCCAAATGAGCTATTTTTAGCTGTCAGTTGCCAGGCTTTTTTAACACTTGCCAATTACAGTATTTTGGGCTATTTTACTGCCCTGCTGCTGCTCGGGAGTTCTTGGGAAGGAGGGAGCCTCCTGACCTGCCCCACCACTGCCGAGAGGCCCCACGCACTGCTTGTCTCATGTTATGCCCCCTCCCCTTAGGTGACATTTGTAGCATGCGGAGTATTCTTGTCCAAGGGAGGGAGATTTTTTTTCTGCAAAAAGAAAAGGAGGACTTGTGGCACCTTAGAGACTAACCAATTTATTTGAGCATAAGCTTTCAGGAGCTACTGTTCACTTCATCCAATGCATCCGATGAAGTGAGCTGTAGCTCACGAAAACTTATGCTCAAATAAATTGGTTAGTCTCTAAGGTGCCACAAGTCCTCCTTTTCTTTTTGCAAATACAGACTAACACGGCTGCTACTCTGAAGCCTTTTTTTCTGCAAAAAATCTGCTGCAGTTCTACCTTTCGCCCACCAGAGGCCACTGTGATGCCAGAACAGCCTGAGCCGGCTGAGGCTGGCTGGTCCGGAGGGCGGAGGCAAACAGCTGGCATGCGGGTGTCGGGTGCATTTTTTCCTCAAGTGAAAAGTCACAGCAGCCTTCTTGGAGCCAGGTTAGGAGGCAGAGCAGGCCCCATAGGGCTGCTGGAGGTCACAGGGCCACATGGGGAGGGGCAAGCTCCAGGTAGTCCCACATGGGGATGTGGGAGGGAGGCTCCAGGCAGGTCCATATGGGCAGGTCCATCCCATGGGCTGGATCTGGCCTGTGGGCCACCAGTTGGAGAACACACGGTCAGTCATGCAATGCATGCCTTGTACATGGCATGCCACTGAACCTGGCTAAGCAACAACTAAAAGGAAAAGTGGTCAACTGTATGTGAAAGGTGTGACGGCTGCCTATTATGCTAATCATCTCATAGTTACCTTGTCCTCCCTCATCTGTTTGTTGTATCCACCTGTTATCTCTTGCCATATTCCTACATTATAACTATTGAAATCACTATGATCTTCAGAAGGGGAATTCTCCTCTGAAAAGTGGGGAGGAAGATTAAAAAAAACATTTTATTACCTTTTGTATTTTTATATTTTCATAGAACATATGAGGGAGTGTACAGGGTAAATAGAAGTCTTGTCTCATCAGAGGCTATCATTTTCTTATGCATTAACTCTGCATATGTAGCCTAAACTCACATTCTCTTTTTTGCTGCCATATTACATTGTAAATTCATATCTTTACATGTGGCCTCCGTGTCCGGTTTTATAAAACTGAATATTACACATTTGTACCCCAATTCTGAAAACACTTATGCACATAGTTAAACACACAAGTATTTCTGTTTGTATCAAATGGGACTACTGTGATTACTATTTTTTTATGGTAGCACCTAAAGGTCTCAGCCCCATTGTGTTAGGCACAAACGAAACATTACACTGCAGTGAATCATTAGAATAACCTTCTGTAATGCAGGCTGTGACAGGGTCAGGCCAGATGGCTACAGGAGAGTGATCCTATTGGGATCCAGGAAGTGTGCGGGTGGCAGCCTAAGGGGAGGAGCCAGAGGACCTGGAAGCCAAATGATTCTGGGGGACAACTAATGAGATAAAAGGGATAGGAATGAGGTTAAAGGGTCAAATGAAGGGAACGTGACGGGGACACCGAGCAGAGAACCCCAGACAGTGCTCACTGCTCCTCAAAGGCGTCAAGGGAGCCAGCAGATGCCGCCCAGAGGAACTCTGCCTGGATGCGTGAGCGGACGGAGGATAAGAAATAGGCCCCACGATCACAGGAGACCCCATCGGCCAACCTCCTCTCCCTGGTTTTATAGATGGCCATTTTAGCTAGACTAGGAGGAGATTGACCAGGAGGTCCCGTGACTTTGTGGGGCCACGGATAGGGAGTGCATAGATAAGAAGGTGAGGGGAAAAGTGCAATCAAAAATGTAACAGGATGTCTAAGAGGAGCCGGAATAGGGGCTGTAACCTGGCACACTCCAGGTAAACGGGGGCCAGGGTCTCCCTCATGCCGGAGAAGGGGCAGATGTCCGGGACAGGGATGAACCGCGCCAAGTACACGCCCGTGCTCACGGCTCCGTGAAGGAGTGCTACAGGAGAGTGATAGAAGGTAGATATATTAGCCCCAGATTAAGCAGGTTCCTTTCCCTGAGTAAGATAATAGGCTGTTCCAGAACAATCAGGAAGTTGCTGGAACCAATTAAGGCAGGATAATTAGGACACCTGGAGCCAATTAAGAAACTACCAGAATCAATTAGGACAAGCAGGCTAATCAGGACACCTGGTTTTAAAAAGGACCTCAGTTCAGTTAGTGAGGTGTGTGTGAGGAGCTGGGAGCAAGAGGCACAAGAAGTTGAGAGTAAGTAGGCGTGCTGTGAAATACATTTGTTACCAGACATCAGGAGGAAAGTCCTGTAGTGAGGATAAAGAAGGTGTTGGGAGGAGGCCATAGGGAAGTAGCCCAGGGAGTTGTAGCTGTCATGCAGCTGTTACAAGAGACACTGTAGACAGTTGCAATCCACAGGTCCCTGGGCTGGAACCTGGAGTAGAGAGTGGGCCCAGGGTCCCCCCAACCCCCTCAACTCCCTATTTGAGACAAGAGGAGGTGACCTGGACTGTAGGTCCCACCAGAGGGGAAGGTCCCTGGTCTATCCTCGGACCCACTAGGTGGGTCAGCAGAGACTTTGGGGATTGTTCTCCTCCCTTTCTCCATGCTGGCCAGTGATGAGGTTAGCTGAGTGAAAGGCAGGTTTGAGCCACTAGCAAAAGTGGCCAAACTGAGGGCTGCCGTGAATCTCTGAGGCGAGCAAATCCGCCAATAAGCGCAGGACCCACCAAGGCAGAGGAGGAACTGTGTCACAAGGCATAAAGATGAAATCCTTGCCCCACTGATATCAAAGGCAAAACTTACATTGATTTCCGTAAAAGAAAAGGAGTACTTGTGGCACCTTAGAGACTAACCAATTTATTTGAGCATAAGCTTTCGTGAGCTACAGCTCAGATGAAGTGAGCTGTCGCTCACGAAAGCTTATGCTCAAATAAATTGGTTAGTCTCTAAGGTGCCACAAGTCCTCCTTTTCGCGAATACAGACTAACATGGCTTCACTCTGAAACCATTGATTTCTCTATGGCCAGGATCTCACCCTTTATTTTGTAATACTGCACCTTCACATATAATTAAAAGGGACCATCTTAATTTCTGTCATATGGGGTACTGGAACATCGAACAAGTGTTAACATAAAGTCTTTGTTTTTTCAGTATTCTGTACTGGGATAGGAAGTAGTAATGCTGCTGCTACTTAGCATATGCAAAACATGCCTCGGGTGGCACATAACCAGGATTCATCAGTGAATTTGGTCCACTAGTTGGATCATTAGCTTCCCCTGCCCGGGCCGGATACAGATGGGGCGTGCAACATGAATGGTGATGCATGCCCCCCAGTAATGCTACTGAAATAATGTTAATTAATTCATCTCCCTGATGTTACTAGTTAGTGATAAGAGAGTGGTTCCAAAGACTTTGTTCAGCACAGTTTGTTAGACAGGGATAGTATTGGAGTATAGTGTAAAGGCCTGATTTTTGCCAGGTGTTGAGCTATTCTCAAGAGATGTTGAGTAGAGCTGGGGGGAAAAATTCAGACTAATTGTTTATTCACCAGAAAATGCAGTTTTGGATCACCTAAAACTATAAGCAAATTTGACATAAATTGACCAAATTTAAATCCTGCATGAAGGCAAGGGGTTAGACAAGATGCAACTTGTGGTCCCTTCTAACCCTATGATTCTATGATAATTTTAACCAGAAAGTTTGTTTTCAGACTTTGGTACCATTTGCAACAGGCTGGAGGAAAAAGAGGTAGTCCTCCTTACAACTTTTAGCCCAGTGGTTGGGGCATTCACCCAAGATGTGGGGAACCTGGGAATTCTACCCTCTGCCTTATGTGAAGCAGGATGTGAATTTGGGTCTCCCACCTCTCACCAGTGTGCACTGGACTGTGGGATATTCTGGGGCAGTCCCCTCTCCATCTCTCCTGTTGAAACTGTTCTGCTTTGTTTAAAATACTGAAATAGTGAACTCACCGTCAGTTGGAATCGTTAACATTAGATTAGATATTTTTCTATCCTTTAACCCCAGCTTCTGGAAATAATTCTATGGCCTGGATAGGTGGGGTGTCAGGCAGGGTGGTCATGGTGGTCTCTTCTGGACTTCAAGTCCATGAATATACGAATTCCCCTGTTCATTCCCTTCCTTCATGGGCCATGGAGAAACCAGGAAGCTATGCATTGCCCTCTACATGCTTATAGCACTTGCAGCTCTGCATTAAGATAACAATTGTAATCTCATGCTTCAGGGCTTCAGCCAGTGGCCGGCAAGGGTCAGGAAGGGTCATTCCCCCACCCGCTCCACCCCAATGCATAACTGGTCAGAAGTATTATGGGTTGGGTTTTTTGCCTTCTTCTAAAGCACAATGCATGACCACAGCTGGAGATGGGATACTAGACAGGCCTGTGCTCTGAGGTTGTACAAAGAATCCTTTTAGATGACTAGTTGGTGTCTTCCTCACACACTCATGGTCCAACTGATCACCAGATCTGGGGTTGGGAAGGCATTTTTCTCCGAGGTCAGATTGGTAGGGACCTTTTGGCTTTTTCACTTTCCTCTGCAGCACGGAGCATGGATTACCTGCTATGATGACCTGGACTGATCCCACTTAATCAATTTCCTACCATTCCAGGGACTTGGGCACAGGCTGGGCACTTCAGTGTTTCCTATTCTCTGGCTATGACACAACAGTTTAGACTCCTGAAGGCTAAAATCCTTTAGGCTGACCCAAGTTATTGGGCTCAACATAGGGGTAACTGTGTAGCATTAAATTTTCTGAGGTACACAGGAAGTCATATTGCGTGATCTGATGATCCCTTCTGACCTGAAACTCTATGAAATCTATGAAACATGATATGAAACACTATCCCTACTCAGAGTTCAATGGTAAAAAATGCTTACAGATGTGCTCACACAGATGTTATGATTTTTTTAAAGAGGAATGCACAAAAATGTTTCACTTGGTCAATGCTGTCATTAAAATTAGATCAGACTGTGATTTTTCCTCTGTTAAGCTTTCCCATAATGGGTTCCATGTCTTTTAACTTTATTAGACATTACATATTACACTACTCTGTAATGCAATATCCAGATAATTTAGTTTTCTGTTTGTCTACATAGTATTGGGAGTTATCCCTGTAAATAAACTGTTTGATACACTAGAAAAAAGCAGTCTGTTTGGTGTTTTCTTTTTCATGTATGAAATACTCAGCAATTACACTGAAAATTAAACTTCCTAAAAGAGAATTCTTCTCCCTTATGCAAGCTAAAGAATCAAGAATTTGTATCTGGCGGGAAAGGGCAGGTTTTTCAGCAGTTGTGGGATGGTCTCTTTTAGGTCATGGAGTGGTAGCAGTCATTTCACAGATGCTACTGCAGCTTTACACACAAACACACCCAATGGGGGTTTTAGCTGTTAGACCTTCACACCCACAAACCCACTAATCATGCCATAGTCTACCTTCAAGCCATTCCTTTGAGTATGGAGGTTGCAGAGCAGATGCACCCCTGCAGAACACAACTCCACAGTCCTAGGTGGGGGTTCCATACTGTACCCCCTCTGAACAGTGTAACTCACTAGTTTTATAGCAATCTGAGATTTCCACTGCCCTTAGTTGGGTTGAAGGATTTATCCATTAAAATTTAGATCAATTGGGCTGCCCTTGCAAGAAATTAACATGTTGGCAGGTAACTTTCAGCTTAAAATTTTGTTTTCATTCCAGCAGGTGAGGTATTATAGAAAGAACATTGTATATAATTTTATTGTGACTTACTATGTATCTGACCTTGAACAGCATGCTTTCCATATTTTCCCTGTTCATAATATCCAGCACTAGGATATTTTGTAAAAACTCTGTTGCTGTTCAATGGTAATTTTTCCCAGTAAAATGGAAATCAAACAGGGTCCTGCCATCTATCGCTCCCCACCTGCTTACATGCTGATTCATTGATGAGGACAAATCTGTGTGTAGAGGGGGCATGCAGGCCCCGCCTCTGACTCAGTGGTCTGTGCGGTTGCAGTATCTACTGAGGAGATTGCTGTGTAAGTGAATCTCTGTTATACTATATCCAGTTTACTACAAGTGTTCATTTTCAGATAGCCTGTCTATATTGTCAGACAAGGAACTGAGTGACCATACTGATCAGCATCCTATTATCAGTTCATTATTGTACTTTCATCTGTATTCAAATCAACTAGCTATTTAAGGAATCTCCTTTTCAGACACCAGAGGTAAATCCAAAGGAGCTTGTTGGCTTTAACAAGGCAAGTTGTAAGACAGACTGTGATATAAACTGGGACGGAAGTTTTCTGTCAGAAACTATTCTCTTTATTGGCTCTTCTCAGAGGAATACCTTATTGCTTAAGATGAGTGGCTGTAGAAAGCGCTGTAAACGTGAAATATTGAAATTTGCCCAGTACCTTCTCAGGCTAATCACAGGTTCTCTTCATACAGGTAATGATTCTTTTTCTTTATAGTCAAAATGTGCAGTGTGGTAACATTGTAGCTAAGTTTAAAATAGTATATTGCTTTGTGCTGTGAACTGTTCATCTTGTAAAAAAATACAGTATAATGAATTTACGGAAGTATACAGCTAAGTATAATAATTTAAGGAATTTATGGCTAAGTATAATGAATTATTATATACAGTTCTGGTTTTGCTACTGTATATATTGACTGTATAATTACATTCACACCTGAATTAGAAGTGTGTGTGTGTGTGTGTGAAAGAGAGAGAGAGATGTAATAGAAAGTACACACACACTGTGTGCAGGGAATTGTTAGGTTTTTTTTTCTTCTCACCTTCTCTTGCTTACGTTGTTTTACCTGGGCAATCAGATGACAGTGTAGAAAACTGACATTAATATTCTCTTACAGGTTACTAGGGTTTTTGCTGATCTTGTACTGTAAATCAGCTAGGTGTTAATATAACATTTAAAATCCCATTACAAAATATCTATACAAAGCATTGACCTTGAGAGCATTTGAAATCTGTGAAATACCTGTGATACATTTGTTCTGACATTACAGTAACTGAAATAAAAATTCATAAGCTTATATTGTTGCTTTTTTTTAATTTGGACCAAATGCTAAATTTGGACAAGTAGCTGATTTTGCTTTTAAAATACAAGGCTCAGCAGACAATGCAGGTGTACTCTTAAATAACACTTTGGAAAATATATTTTTTCCACTGTAATAGGCATTCTTCATATTCGTGCCAGATGACAGAGATACATAGGTTGGCTTGTATAATAGCATGTCATTCTGGAACACTAAAATATAAGTGCTTTTTTTGGATGCTAAATATAACTTTTAATTTACTTCCTTGATCAAAACATAAATCAGAACTCTGAGTACAGTTTAATATGTAATAATTAAAAATACTAAAAACTATTGTTGAAAAATAAATTCCATTCAAATCAGTATAAGTAACAACTTTCTGAATAAATTTTCAAAAGGTACTGATGTTGCTCTTGAATATGTTTGCTTAAAAGTCAGTGCTAGGAGACTTGAAACAAACAAAGATTAAATTTCATAAATAATTGTAACATTGTTAAATAGAAGGAGTGGAAAATGTCAATGCGTGGTTAGTAGCCATTATGGTACAAACATTCACAACCAGGGTTTAAATAAGGGTGTTCTAGCTTTGAACCTCTGTTATGGCCTTTTGGTAACTCTGAGTACTGTACAAAGTTCATTAATAGCAACTAACTATATAATTGTTGTCTAAAGCAGGGTTGGGCAACCTTTTTGGCCTGAGGGCCACATCGGGGTTGCGAAATGGTATGGAGGACTGGGTAGGGAAGGCTGTGCCTCCCCAAACAGCCTGGCCTCTGCCCCCTGACTGCCCCCCTCAGAACCTCCTGACCCATCCAACCCCTCCCCCCCCCCGCTCCTTGTCCCCTGACCGCCCCCTCCCGGGACCCCACACCCTACCCAACCCCCCCGCTCCCTGTCCCATGACTGCCACTACCCCTATCAACACCCCCACCCCTGACAGTCCTCCTGGGACTCCCACAGCTATCCAACCCCGCCCTGCTCCCTGTCCCCTGACTGTGCCCCATGACCCCGTCCCTAACTATCTCCCTAGGACCCCACCCCCTATCCAACCCCCCCAGTCCCTGTCCCCCCCGACCCCTCGGGATCCCACCCCCAATCCAACCCCCCCATTCCCTGTCTCCTGACTGCCCCTCTGCCCCATCCAACTGCCCCCGTTCCCTGACTGCCCCCAGGGCCTCCTGCCCCTTATTGAAGCCTCCCTACCCCCTTACCATGCCACTCAGAGTGGCAGAACAGAACAGAGTGGCAGTATTTGAAAGCCTGGGAGGTGGGCAGGCACAAGTCACGTTACCCGCATGGCGGAGTTGCTGCAGGGGAGGGGCCGGGGTGAGCCACCCCGGCCGAGAGCTCAGGGGCTGTTCAGGATGGTCCCGCGGGCCAGATGTGGCCCGCAGGCTGTAGTTTGTCCACCGCTGGTCTAAAGCCTCCCTATCTTTGTATTTAGAATAAATACGATTTCCTGTTCCAGAACTTTCTTAAAGGGTATGTCTACACTACAAAATTAGGTCAAATTTATAGAAGTCGATTTTTTAGAAAGCGATTTTAGACAGTTGATTGTGTGTGTCCCCACTAAGCGCATTAAGTCGGCAGAGTGCGTCCACAGTACCGAGGCTAGCTTCAGGGCGTTGCATTGTGGGTAGCTATCCAACAGTTCCTGCAGTCTCTGCCACCCAGTGGAATATCGGGTTAAGCTCCCAATGCCTGATGGGGCAAAAACATTGTCGCGGGTGGTTTTGGGTACGTGTCATCAGTCACCCCTCCCTCCGTGAAAGCAATGGCAGACAATCGTTTCGCGCCTTTTTTCCATGCAGGCACCATACTGCTTTCAGCAGATGGTGGAGTAGGTCTGCAAACTGTCGTCATCGAATGACCACTTCAGCTGCCACTCTGCTCTCCTGATGCTATGAATCCACCTCACAGGTCCTCTATATGACCGTCGTCATCCACCACTTCTGCTGCCACTCTGCTCTCCTGCTCTCCTGGTGGTCTCGCAGGGCCGCTTCTGCTGCAACTCTGCTCAGCTGCTCTTGTCTCTCCATAATATGGCAAGCGTGCAGCCCACTCAGCTGTTGTGTCCTGGCAACAAACAGTGCAGTGGGTCTGCAAAACTGGTCATCCAACCACCGCTTCCCCTGCAACTCTGCTCTCATGCAGACGCCATACCACGGCAAGCATGGAGCCTGCTCAGATCACCGCAGCAGTTATGAGCATTGTAAACACCTCGTGCATTATCATGCAGTATATGCAGAACCAGAACCTGCAAAAGCAGGCGAGGAGGCAATGGCAGCACAGAGACGAGAGTGATGAGGACATGGACACAGACTTCTCTCAAAGCATGGGCCCCAGTAATTTGGACATCCTCGTGGCAATGGGGCAGGCTCATGCCATGCCTTGCTGATTCTGGGCCTGGGAAACAAGCACAGAGTGGTGGGACCACATAGTGTTGCAGGTCTGGGATGATTCCCAGTGGCTGCGAAACTTTTGCATGCATAAGGCACTTTCATGGAACTTCGTGACTTAGTTTCCCCTGCCCTGAAGCACAAGAATACCAAGATGAGAGCAGCCATCACAGTTCACAAGTGAGTGGTTATAGCCCTCTGGAAGCTTGCAATGCCAGACAACTACCGGTCAGTTGGGAATCAGTTTGAAGTGGGCAAATCTACTGTGGGGGCTGCTGTGATCCAAGTAGCCAACACAATCACTGAGCTGCTGCTATCAAGGGCAGTGACTCTGGGAAATGTGCAGGTCATAGTGGATGGTTTTGCTGCAATGGGATTCCCTAACTGTGGTGGGGCGACATATCCCTATCTTGGGACCGGACCACCAAGGCAGCCAGTACATAAACCACAAGGGGTACTTTTCAATGGTGCTGCAAGCACTGGTGGATCACAAGGGATGTTTCACCAGCATCAACGTGGGATGGCTGGGAAAGGTACATGACGCTCGCATCTTCAGGAACTCTGGTCTGTATGAACAGCTGCAGCAAGGGACTTACTTTCCAGACCAGAAAATAACCATTGGGGATGTTGAAATGCCTATAGTTATCGTTGGGGACGCAGCCTATCCCTTAATGCTCATGAAGCCATTCCCAGGCACCCTGGACAGTGGTCAGGAGCTGTTCAACTATTGGCTGAGCAAGTGCAGAATGGTGGTAGAATGTGCATTTGGACGTTTTAAAAGCACACTGGCGGTTTTACTGACTCGGTTAGACCTCAGCAAAACCAATATTCCCGTTGTTATTACTGCTTGCTGTGTGCTCCACAATATCTGTGAGAGTAAGGGGGAGACGTTTATGGTGGGGTGGGAAGTTGAGGCAAATTGCCTGGCCACTGATTACACGATTAGAAGAGCACAGCAGGGCGTGCTGTGCATCAGAGAAGCTTGGCTGACCTGGCTACGGTGTGACAGTTCTGTTTGTTTCTCCTTGATGAAAACCTGTCCCCTTGGTTCACTCTACTTCCCTGTAAGCCAACCGCCCTCCCCTCCCCTCTTTGATAACCACTTGCAAAGGCAATAAAGTCATTGTTGTTTCAAATTCATGCATTCTTTATTAATTCGTCACACAAATAACTGCCAAGGTAGCCCTGGAGGGGTGGGGGAGGAGGGAAGCACCAGGTGGGGTTGGGGAGGAGGGAAGGACAAGGCCACACTGCACTTCAAAATTTATTGAATGCCAGCCTTCTGTTGCTTGGGCAGTCCTCTGTGGTAGAGTGATTGGCTGCCCGGAGCCCCTCCTTCTTCCCCCCCCCCACGTTCTTGGGCATCTGGGTGAGGAGGCTATGGAACTTGGGGAGGAGGGTGGTTGGTTACACAGGGGCTGCAGTGGTGGTCTGTGCCTTTCCTGCTCCTCAACCATATGCCGGAGCATATCATTTTGATCCTCCAGTAGCCTCAGCATTGCATCCTGCCTCCTTTCATCATGCTCCCTCCACTTGTCCTCTCACACGTCCCTCCTGTCCTCGCATTCATTTTGTGCTTTCCTAGACTCTGTCATTGTCTGCCTCCATGCATTCTGCTGGGCTCTTTCAGTTTGGGTGGACTACATGAGCTCAGAGAACATTTCATCGCAAGTGCATTTTTTGGCCTACTTATCTACACGAGCCTCTGGGACGGAGATGCTAATCGCAGTGTTGAAACATTTGCAGCTGCAGGAAGAAAAAAAGGAGATCAAAATTTAAAAAGACACATTGGCAATTTAAAAAGGACGGGCTGATGTTTTCAGGTTAACGTGCAGCACAAACCGACTAAAGCCCCCCACGCACACCCAATTCTCTGAGATGATCGCTTAACCCCTCCCCCCACCGCACGGCTAACAGCGGGGATGATTTCTTTTCAGCCACAGGGAAACAGCCCAGCAGGAACAGCCACCTCTGAATGTCCCCTTAATGAAAGTTCCCTATTTCAACCAGGTGACCATGAATGATATCGCTCTCCTGAGGATACCACAGAGAGATAAAGAACGGATGTTGCTTGAATGCCAGCAAACACGGGGACCACATGATGCCATGCTTTGTTATGCATTGATTCCAGACTATGTGTGGCCTGCCGTGGTAAAGTGTCCTACCATGGAGGACGCAGTAAGGCTGCCCTCCCCAGAAACCTTTTGCAAAGGCTTTGGGAGTACCTCCAGGACAGCTTCATTGAGATGTCCCTGGAGGATTTCCGCTCCATCCCCAAACACGTTAACAGACTTTTCCAGTAGCTGTACTGGCCACGAATGCATCCCAAGTCTCCAGAGGATTAAACATGCTTGCTTTTAAACTGTGTATTGTATTTACAAAGGTACACTCACCAGAGCTGCCTTCCTCACCTTCAAGGTCCGCTAGCCTGGGTTGGGAGGGTATTGGCTCCAAGGTGATAAACAGTTCCTGGCTGTCGGGGAGAACTGTTTCTCCACTTGCCTGGTGTGCACTATCCTCAACCTCCCCCTCCTCATCATCTTCCTCGTCCCCAAAATCCCCATTCCTGTTGCGTGAGACTCCCTTGCAGGAGTCCACGTACAGGGTGTGGGGTAGTTGTAGGGGCACCCCATAGAATTGCATGCAGCTCATAGAAGCAGCATGAATGGGGCTCTGATCCCAAGCAGGCGTTTGTCTCTTGGGTTTTTTGGTAGGCTTGCCTGAGCTCCTTAAGTTTCTCACAACACTGCTGCGGGTCCCTGTTATAGCCTCTGTTCTTCATGTCCTTGGAGATTTTTTCAAATATTTTGGCATTTTGTCTTTTGGAACAGAGTTCTGATAGCATGGATACGTCTCCCCATACAGCGATCAGATCGCAAACCTCCTGTTCGGTCCATGCTGGAGCTCTTTTGCGATTCTGGACTCCATGGTCACCTCTGCTGATGAGATCTGCACCTTCACCTATGGTGATCAGCTTGCCACACTGGCCAAACAGGAAATGAAATTCAAAAGTTCATGGGCCTTTTCCTGTCTACCTGGCCAGTGCATCTGAGTTGAGAGTGCTGTCCAGAGTGGTCACAATGGAGCACTGTGGGATAGCTCCCAGAGGCCAATACCGTCAAATTGGTCCACACTAACCCAAATTCAACCCGGTGATGTTGATTTCAGCGCTAATTCCCTCGTCGGGGAGGACTACAGAAATCGATTTTAAGAGCCCATTAAGTCGAGAAAAATGGCTTTGTTGTGTGGCCGGGTGCAGGGTTAAATCGATCTAACGCTGCTAAATTCGACCTAAACTCATAGTGTAGACCAGGGCTTAGTCTAGCATGGTTTGCCCTTTGTGTGTTGTATCAAATGTCAGATTTTTTTTAAATGCTGGTTTCATGTTGCTGTGGGTTGCTATGGAAATTAAGTAATGTACTATGTAAGAAGAAAGCTTTTTTGGAAATGAATGCCTGCATTCTCCTACTTTCATAAAGTAGTTTAACCTATTCCTCTGCTTCATACCAGATAAAATGGATTTTCCATTATTTTATTCTGTTTTCAGTTTGTTGTCTCTGCCTACAAGCATCTTAAATTCATAATTTTGAAACCATTTTCTAGATAAAAGTATAATGAATTATTATGGGTTGGGTTATTATGATAATGAATTTTACATTACATTATCTACTGAAGTTCTTACAGTTAAAATTCGCACTCTAGAACAGTGGCTCTCAACCTTTCCAGACCACTATACTCCTTTCAGGAGTCTGATGTGCCTTGCGTACCCTCAAGTTTCATTTCACTTTAAAATGACTTGCTTTGAAAATCAGAAATAAAAAGACAAAAGTGTCACAGCGCACTATTAATGAAAAATTGTGAAATTTTAGTTTGTACTGACTTCACTAGTTCATTTCATGTAGCCTGTTGTAAAACTAGGCATATATCTAGATGAGTTGATGTACTCCCTAGAAGATCTCTCTGTACCCCAAGGGGTATGTGTACCCTTGGTTGAGAACCACTGCCCTAGAAGACGCTTGCTTAGTTTACAGTGATAAATTGCTGGAAAAGCGAGAGAGAATATGAAGCATGTCTACTTTATTTTTCATAAAAACCCTCTATGGTCGTAGTTCTGAGAAAATTGTTTTTAACGTATGTTAACAGACCTCTTCAACACTGAGAGAAACAAGTATTTGAAGAGTTCACTGCTCATATTTACTACAGATACTATTGCAATAATAAGAACGAGGAGTACTTGTGGCACCTTAGAGAAGTTGCCACAAGTACTCCTCGTTCTTTCTGCTGATCCAGACTAACATGGCTACCACTCTGATACCTATTCCAATAATAATTCCCATGGTGTTCAAAAGTGTGACAAAATAGATATGAAATGTACAGTGCAGTGTGAAATATACCTTACGATTTATAGGGTTCCTTTTAAGTTCTGATAAAGCTAGTCTATACTTTTACTACAACTGTTGCAATAATAGTCACTCTTCACATTTTGGCATCTAATGTGTAATTCATTAGGCAGCTCCTAAGTTCTTTAGCTGGTAACTAATGAAGACATGGGAAGCTTAATGGAAAGAGGTAGAAAATTATACCTTTTGGGGATACTTAAGAAATGTGCTATTTCTATCCCAAAACAATCAGAAAATACACAACTGATTATCAGAAACAAAATGGTTCTCATGCCTTTGGAAGATGAGCCTTTGTGCTTACAACCCGGGTGTTTTTGTTCTTGTTACTTTAGTCATGTGATTGACTGTTTTCAATCTTTAAATGTCCATTAATCAGCACAGTAGCTAGTGTCCTTGAATATCTTTTGCAGTTGCAAGGTTTCTCTCTTGTATTCAGTCATGTTTAGATTATGGTATAAAACTATATATGTAACCAAGTGTATACTGGTATAAAGTCTGCTGAAGGCAGTGCAGTAACAATAGTGTAACACCCTCATTAGTTACAATTTCACGACACACATTGCTGTTTAAGATACCATTATGTGTCCCAATATTTAGAACATTAAAATAACCATAATGCCTCAACTACCAGTGTGTGTTAATGTCTTAAAATGTGACTCATCCTTGACTTTCATCACAAGAATAACCCTACTCCCATCTGTGGGACTACTCACATGCTTAAAATTAAACATTCACATACATCTTTACTGAATTGGGGCTTCAGAGGTGACCCCCATATGAATAAATCAAAAATTCTCTTTCTTTTTTTCCCTTAGCAAAAAGGATCTTTATCCCCATTTGTTTGTTCGTAACCATACTGGGTCACCAGCATCTGGGTTGTGGAAGGGAGTCTCTACGCAATAGAGCTGTCTTAATTTTTTAACTTTTTTTTAAAAGGAACAATTCTGGGGAAAAAACTTTTTTAACCCAATTCTACGACAGACACTTGATCCAGTTCCATGTATCTAGTCTTCTGTCTAGCAGATTTTCAATTACTTTCAGATAGCCCTTTTCAAATGCCAAGAACACCTGATAAGTTATTTCACCAATTCCTACTGTATGGTCTTTGAAGCATCCTGGCTGAAGCATCAGCCATTCTTCAGGAGCACTGGAACTAATGTAAAGGATTTTGTGGTGCATCTGAGGAAAATGCATTTGGGTATTCAGATGCAACAGAGATTGGCACAATATAAACACCTAGATAAATACCAGCGATTACAACTGTTAGCGCCCCTTCCCCCATGTGCTTTGGAGCAGGAAATTGAAATTTAGCAGGGGGGTTGTCTTGGTGTGAGTGATGTGCTGTTTGCCACTCCTGTGAAAATCCACCAATATTTGGCCAAGATATAAATCACAGTTGACATATGCTCAACAGAGATTTCTTAGATTTTAGCAGCTAAAATCTCCAAAGATTCTGTCCTTACTGAGCATTTTCAGACCTCTCACAGTTACTACATTGGACCCAGACTATATGCATGTTTCTTCCACACAGAATGACTGAGCATGCTCCATCCCCTCATAGTTCTTATGTATGACAGGGCTGTGGATGGTCCAGCCTCAGAGTGACTGAGCATGTTTCCTCCAGTTCAAGGCTACAGGGGTGAAGCCGTAATGGCCCTGCAATGGCTGCATCTGGCTGAGTTAGGGCCAGCTGCCAAAACGGAGAGCAGTGAGCCCCTGTCTTCTGTGCTCAGTCACTCCTTGTCCCAATCTACTTTGTCCTCCTCCTGGTCTGGCTTTTGTCCCCACTGCATTCAAATCAAACTGCTTCTTCTTCCATGCTCCCAGGCAACGTGGAGGAGAAAGCCATTTGATTTGAATGCACTGTGGACAAAAGCCCAGGAAGAGGAAAAAGTAGATTGGAACAAGGGTCCAGTGAGACTGGTACTGGAGGGGTGAGGGAGAGAAACTCGGAGTTGGAGGAGGAGGACTGGGACTGTTGGGAAAGTGGATTGGGACTGGGTGGTGGGAGGGGAAGAGACTGGAAGCTGGGTGGAAGATAGGACAGGTGACAGCAAGCCTGCAGGGGAGATAAGAGTGTCTGGGCAAGGAGATTAGGACTGGGATCAGAACCCAGAGGAGTGGAGACTGGGAATATGTAGACAAGCAAAATGGCTTTTTGTTCCACTTCTAAGGGTGGGGAAGAGACAGGACTTGACGAGACAAGTTAGAAGGGATGGGGCAGAAGGGGATCAACCTTGGGATAAGGGTCTGTGCCCACTGAAGCATGTTTCCCTCTAAAGCCTGGAATGGAACTCAAGATCCTTGAATCGCACCATTCCTCTGCTGTCAGCAAATATCTATGAAACCCACTGGTTAAATGTCTCATCCCCCTCTAGTGCTGGTCCACATAGAGGATAACAGTCGATTACTGCTATCAGTTACTCCATTAACTCTAGTGGCACAGGTCTGTGCAATGGATCTAAAGGTCCCCACCCTGCTGATGTGACCTAGGTGATGCCATATGATGAAAACGAACATTATAGGGGTTGCAAAGTCAAGCACTCCAAAGTTATCAAATGCCGGAATTAAGGTTGCCTGATTTGACCTCCTTGTGTATATGCATTATGATAGTGTTTACTTACATGAACACACAGGACTTCTGCCTCATCCAGGACCCAGGATAGACCTGTTCTGGGAAGAATCAGGGTTGCAGAGTGTAGGAAGATGTCTATAGGACCCTGACTCAGTTGTTGCAGAAGTTGGAAGGTGTCTAGTGCATGAGGCAGGGGATTTTAGGAAGAGAAAGAAAGGTCTCATGGTTAAGATAGTTGAATGTTTTTGTGGAGAACTGGATTCTATCACTGTTCTGCTCTAGAGTTCATACATGATGCTGGGCAAGTCACTTACACTAAATTTTTCACGGTTGATCATTAACTGTGTGTTCCTCTGTTCTGGTTGTCTGATTTGAGATGCTGAGATCTGATTCACAGAAGTGCTCGCACTCACAGCTGCAATCAATGAGAGCTGTGTTTGAATATAGAGAGTACATAATACTCTGAAAAATCAAGTCCTATGCATCTCAAGCTGGGCACCCAAAATTAATGGATACTTTTTACCTTAGTCTCTATGTGCCTCAGGTCCCTATCTGTAAAATGGGGATAATAACATCCCCTCAATTCACAGGGGTGTTTATAAAGATAAATTAATGTTTGTGAAGCAGTAGGGTACAACAGTGATGAAGGTTTTGAATAGAGTGCAGTAGATAAGGCCGACAGTGTCAGTGAATAATGAAAATAACACAAAAAAATTAATAGCTGCTCATTAATTGAGCATCATCTATCCTCTGCACTGAATGAGGCAGAATTTAAAAAATAGGGGAAAATAGTACGTAATCATATAATATGTCATTATGCATGTGGCCAAGGGGACCAAATTAAGATTACAGAGGCAACGTTAATACTGGCGTTTTGTAATTTTTGAGTGCTTTCTATGTAGTCTTTGAGTTAATTTATAAATTTTAAATCTAGAAAACTTATGCTTTCAGGCACTTTTATCTGGCTCCAGGGTTAGCTGTGTCAATATCAAAGAAAGTGTTTGTGAATTTAAGATGGTTCTTGCTGAGTGTGTGTTTCTTGATGGTTTTTAGTAAGAGAAGAATTTGATAGTTATGCTCTATGAGGGCATGGATCTGTTGTAAACTGAACTATAGCTAGGGTGATCAGATGTCCCCTTTTTATAGGGACAGTCCCGATTTTTGGGTCTTTTTCTTATATAGGCTCCTATTACCCCCCACCCCCTGTCCCGATTTTTCACATTTGCTGTCTGGTCACCCTAACTATAGCCAAAAGATCACTCACAGCCTGCTCATACATCAAAATGAATTGCAGCTTCTCATGCATGGCAGTAAGGAGGAGACCTTCTTCTGATGAATCTCCCCCATCCTTGCAGAAGTGGGGAAAAAGCTGCACCTCTGTCACTGTCTTCCCTCAGACACCCCTGGAATATTTTCTGAGGTCTAGGATTCATACATGGGGCAAGGGGACCTAAGTGGAGCTGGGGGACATCCCCACCCCACAGGGACTGCAAACCCCCCATCCTTCTCTATTCTATGAAGCCCCCTTGGAAGAGGGCTCAGGAGCAGTTTCAGTCTGGGGAAAGCAGTGGGGGCCTTCTTACCAGTGTACAATTAAAGGCTGCTGAACCATGTCCTTGCACCTACAATGGATCCCTTGGTGATATCAATAAAAAATGCTTCGGGTAAACCCTTTGCTTCATGTATGTGTGGAGGGATTCAGAGGAAACTCTGAGGGATACCTCAGAGAGTTTTCACTCCTGCAGTGACCCTTGCCACCGGCTTTGACAACGGGGTAGAGTGGTCTGGGGTTTTAGATGTACAACCCACAGCCTCACTGGCATGCTTCTGTGTTGTCCTCTATTATCAAGTTTTGGTTTTTTTTCAAAATACAGCTCCAATAAATGATTACATAGTAAACTAAAGATTAATTAAAATAAAACCTTTTACATAATCATAATATGGGTGTAACGATCTTGTTAGTGACAGTAGTTAAACATTCCAGAAAAACTTTCTTTATAGCACAGAGGTTATGTAAAAAAAGAATGCTGGGACTAATTAACTCTAACTTTTACATTTAATTATACAGGCTTTTTCCCTCTTGTATTTTAATTCAGAATTTTACGAACAAAACTTGGAGAACATTTTGCAGTTAATTACTGAATGGTAGATTTAAGTACATCTAATGAAATAACTCCAGCAAATGGTTAGAGCCCTCTTCTTCAAGGGATACTTGGTCCAAGCAAATATTTTGCCTGCTTGTTTTGTGCAAAAGCTGAGAAGTTTCTGGTCAAATAAATATAGTGCCTTTTAAATTTGTCTGACCCTACCTTTGACTAGGCAGGCATTGCCATTATTAAAGTTATAAATGGGTGATGCAGTATCTCAGAGGTGAAATGATAAATTTAATGTTCTAAGTAGGCTTAGGTTATGTCCACACTATGGACCTTACAGCGGCACAGCTGTACCGCTGCGCCACTGTAAGGTCTCCTGTGTAGCCGTTCCGTGCTGGCGGGAGAGAGGTCTCCCACCAGCATAATTAAACCACCCCCAAAGAGTGGCAGTAGCTCTGTCAGCAGGCGACGCTCTCCCACGGACAGTGCTGGCCACACTGGCACTTTTGCCAGTGACACATATATCGGTCGGGGTGTGTTTTTTCACACCCCTGACTCAGAAAAGTTTTGCTGGCAATAGTGCTAGTGTAGACAAAGCCTTAGATTATTATTCTTCATAGATTATCTAATGGTCCCTTCTGGCCTTAACATGTGAGTCTAATGGCAAGAGGGGGGTTTTGATTAAATATTCCCCCAACTCTCCAATTAATTTTACCTTTTTAATAGTATTTTTTCCACAAATGTAGTTGGATTTTCTGAAATTATTCACCAAATAATTTCTGTGATTGATTCATGGCTTGTTTGCAGGCAGTTCATTGTGAATCTTCAAAGCTTTTTTCCTGCCTGATTGGTCACATGGTGTGCTGCTTTCCCCTGACTGGATAGATGCACTCTTAATCCTGGCCTCCAATAAAGGGATTTTCTAAAAAGTTTCCAGTATTGCCAATGCTGATGTAGCAATGGACAGGCTCTATAGCTGCAATCAATTTTAATGTTGGACCAATTAAACCGGCTCAGGACAAGTCTAAATGAGACAGTGTTAAAAATGGCTGTAGTCGCTGGAGTCTTAGCTGCACTAGGGCCCCTCATGCTGCAAGCACTAGTGCAGACTGCATTGGTTGATGTTAGCAGACTAATGTAAAAAAGGGTCCAAGTGTGGGGTTTCCAATGCAAATGCTGCCTCAGACTTTGGGAAAAGGGATGTTTTCTTTCTTAGGGACTGAGGAGTGGGAAATGATAAGCAGAGGTTGAATGTGGTGTTTTGATATTTTTTCCTTTCTGTTAAGCACAATTTTGCTAGGAGGGCAAGGTTTGGAGAGAATATTTCTTTCCTAAAGTTGTTATAAGGGGAAATGGGATGAAGATGACTTAAAAAAAAACTGTTTTACTGCAATTCCTGTAAAAGAAAAGTGTTGGAACATTTTTCCTCTATAGAAGTTTGAGCTCAGGAATCTACCACAGCTATGCAGTAGGTGACTGAGTGTTAAATTAAAAGCAAACAAAAGTAAATAGGGAACTGAAAAGCATTCGGTAAACGGATTTAGCTCCAAGTTATGGCTTTGGCAGAAGGAAAGGAAATCAGTTATTTATTGATTTTTTTAATTTATAAAACTACAGTTCAGCACTTGATTTGTTGGTTGATGGTGAGTGTACTATATAAACATTGACCTGGTTCTCTATTCACTTACAGTACGTCAGTTTAACTCAGTTTACACTGATATAAGTGAGAAGAGAATCACATACCTAGATTGAGGCAATGCTCCCAGATTGAGGCCATCTTCATGAGATGGGTATGTTCTACCCAAGCATTTTCTGAGGCAGAGGCTAGAAATGAGCAAGTATCAAGGATTATAGAGATTCAGTGAGAAACATGGAACAATACAAATAACTGCCACCAACCCTGCTAAAGCAACACATTTGAAAAAGTACATCATGCACAGTGCAACATAGTAGGTAATGGATTCAGTCACAGTTTCTTTATTTTACACAAGCAAAAGGACTCAGCTAAAGGACATAAATTGAGCACTGTAACCCTGACTCAGGTAAGCACATTGTCAAGGTTTCTTCCCCACTCTGAACCCTAGGGTATAGATGTGGGGACCTGCATGAAAGACCCACCTAAGCTTATTCTTACCAGCTTAGGTTAAAAACTTCCTCAAGGTACAAACCTTGCCTTGTTCTTGAACCCTATGCTGCCACCACCAAGCGTGTTAAACAAAGAACAGAGAAAGAGCCCACTTGGAGACGTCTTCCCCCCAAAATACCCCCCAAGTCCTACACCCCCTTTCCTGGGGAAGACTTGATAAAAATCCTCACCAATTTGCGTAGGTGAACACAGACCTAAACCCTTGGATCTTAAGAACAATGAAAAAGCAATCAGGTTCTTAAAAGAAGAATTTTAATTAAAGAAAAAGTAAAAGAATCACCTCTGTACAATCAGGATAGTAAATACCTTACAAGGTAATCAGATTCAAAACATAGAGAATCCCTCTAGGCAAAACCTTAAGTTACAGAAAGACACAAAAACAGGAATAACCAAAAAAACAGGAATGTACATTCCATTCAGCACAGCTGGGATGGCTAACAGTGGGTCCAGAACTTTTGCATGAAGAAAGCTACACTTCTGGAGCTTTGTGAGCAGCTTGCCCTGACCCTCCAGCACAAGAACACCTGTGTGAGAGTGGCCTTGCCAGTCCAGAAGTGAGTTGCTATGACCTTTTGGAAGCTTGCTACCTGAGACTAATACGGGTTCTTTGCCAACCAGTTTGTTGTTGGAAAGTTGATGGTGGGTAAAGCGGTGGTGGAGATTTCTGAGGTTTCTGAGGCACAGTAACACAATCCTGAAGTAATTGCTGGCTTCAAGAAAATGGAGTTTCCAAACTGTGCCGGGCCATTGATGGGATTCTTGTGCTCATAGTGTGCCCTCCTCAAGGAGCACATGAGTACATAAATCCATTTTATGCAGGCTCTCGTGGACAACAGAGGGCAACTTATGAATTGCAATGTGGGTTGCACTGGGGCGATCCATGATGCTAGGGTTTTTTGACGATCATGAGTCTATATTCGTGGACAGGCTGGGACACCATTCCCACCAAATGACATTATCATAAATGTACTTACTGTCCCCACTGTTATCCTGGGGGACCCCACATTTGCCTTGGCTTATGAAACCGTACCCTGATTTCAGAAACCCTGGCAAAAGGCAATGTAATTACACTCTCAGCAGGTGTAGAATGGTAGCTGAATGTGTTTTTGGCAGATTTAAATCCCATTGGAGATGTCTACTGACCCATTTGGGTGCCAGTATTATCAATGTTGTCCATGTTATTGTGGCTTGCCGTCTTCTTCATAATCTTTGTGAAGTCACAGGTGAGCCATTTCCCCCTGAATGAAGCTATGACAGCCAGGGGCCACTGAATAAGTACACTCAGCCAGACAATTCACCTATTACAGCTGGAATGGATGCACCCACACAACAGCAGAAGACAGGGATACTTTGTGCTCCCACAATGTGGGCTTCTGTGACTCAATGGAAGAGGGGCAATAGTACCTTTAAAATATGCTTGTAGGGGGTGGTGATGAGGCTCCTTGATTGTAGTGGATTTCAGTGCATGGTGAGGGATGAGGAGTTGATTGCCGTGCAATGCACTTATGTATGACGTGACCACGTATGAAATGTGGGGTTGGAGATAGGGGTGATTCACAGTATGGACTGATGTAAGGAAGTGATTGAAGTATGGATTGTGTACCTGACTGTATAGACCAAGGGTAGTCAATTATTTTTTGTCAAGGTCCAAATTTCTTGGTCAAGGTATAGTCAAGGTCCAGACTCCAGAGAAAATAATAATAAAAAACAATAATGATATTAAGTAAATAAAAAGATTTTGGGGTCCATTCAAAAGTGTCTGGCAGTCCAGCTTTGGCCCATTGTCTGCCTGTTGACTACCCCTGGTATAGAGGAATTGTGTTCACATACTAATTCTGATCATGTGTTGACCTTTATTATTTTAAATACACATTGTCTGATGTGATGCAGTGATAGCAATACACTTTCTTGATAAAATAAATAGCTTTATTTATAAACATGTATTGGAAAATTACAACATTCACCCATTGCCAGACAGGCCAGTAGCCATTATCACACCAACACACCAGTAACAACAAAACCTTTTTAAAAAGTGCATGAACAAGTACAAACAGTGGAACTGTGTACAAGTCAGAAATCCTGTACTGTTTTATGTCCCTTGATCCCCTGTACTTTTCCCATTTGCTGCTCACTTGGCACTGGGGAAGTGGGGAGGAGGCATCCACAGGGGAAAGGATCAGTATGGATGGCTGAATGGGGCAAAGTTACCCTGCTATCCCAGCCACTCATGGGGACCAATTGAATGAGCCACACAGCCATGGAGTCTTCCAAGCTGTTTCTGTACTGCATCACAGTGTACTGCGTAGAGGACTCAGGCTGGGTGTGCATGATCCAGCAGAAGTCGGTACTCTGGTGACCATTAGTGATAGCAGCTGCTCAAACAGTTTATTCTGCTGAGCTCTGTCCTCCTTCCTTAGCTGCCAGGAACTGCAAAGCAAATGCCTGCTCCAGCGCTGAAACCCTGTCCTCAAGTTGTGCAGCCAGCCTGAGCCTTTTCTCTTTGGCACTGGACCTGCTTGTTGGCCCTCTCCAGAACTTCAACCATGAGTTGGTCATGGAAACGCCTCCTCTTGGAATGGTCTGGGAAGGTTCATTGGCCACGGCTTCTGCTGCAGTGTGGGGAGCTGTGGGGGTGCTAGAACAGGACAAGACACAGCAGGTTATTGTCTCAACTAGCTCAGTGCAAAAGCACAGAAAAATCCTTGTGGAATGCCAAGGACATAAAATGATACTTTTCCAAATTGAACTTCAACATATTATGAGAGGGATGCTTCAGACCACAGTGAAAGAAGTGCAGAGACAACAGTAAGTTAAAAATGCAAAGCTGCTTTTTGATTTCTATCAATTGCAGAACTTACTTTAATTGGGATGGGGGCATCAGTAGCCATGCTATAAAAGCTGTATTTTTTCAGGCCTTCCACATTTTTGAGGACATAACAGTTCTTATGGTGCCTGACTGGCAAAGGCAGATGTTATTCCAAGCTGCTGCTGGAAAACTTGCAGTGAATGCAACTGAAGTATTCAAACATATAGTGACTGAATAGCACATCTACGAGTGGAGTGGACTGGTCAGTTACCAAGGTAACCCTGGGAAATACGCCCTTCCCAGAATGTGACTACCTATCTGGAGTTCCTGCTTCAAGGAAAGTTTGCAGCTATCAGCACCTGCGATTGGATCAGAATTCATGAGGGAGTCAATAGGATGTTGCATTAGCTTCCACATGACTTAGTCTGATATGGCTGCATGCAAACATACACAATTCCACAGCCATCTTTCTTACCTCGCTGCCATCCCTGGCACATTCCTAGACAAAATTTCAAACCCCTGTCATAATAGGGGCAATTGATTTTTTTCACCCATTTAAATGGACTAGATTTGTAAATGGAGCACATTTTCACCTTCAGTCCCACCCCACAGTTCACTGTCTCCAGGTGGCTTGATAGACCACTGAGCAGTTCAGAGAGGCACACTTACAGACATAGTAATGTAAGGTTGTTGTTTTTAAGAAATGGGAATGTACCTAGCAAAAATCTGTGCTTTTCCTGTAAAAAATCACCCTGAAGGTATTTTTTACCGTTTATATTTTGTCACCATTTTGAACTCCACATGGTGGGATGGGGAAGGGAGATAGGGACACCTGGGCACTGGCATACTAGCCACCATTAGCAGATACATGCTGCTAGCCCTGGCATTTCATAACTTTTGTGTTGGTTCAGAGAGCGGGCATCCCTCCCATTACTGTATTAATAAACATGAAAATGGAGCCAGAAACTTGCTGGGCTAAAGGATAACTTCTGTCCATCCTGTGTCTACTGCAGGCTTTGTGGTGGGCTGTTCCTCAGGGGGAGCAACAAACAGCTCCTACAAGGATGGCTCCAGGATGTGCTGCTGCTTCTGCACCAGAGTCTTGTATGAGACTGGTTTAAGCAGCAGAGTGACTTCATTGTTCTCACTTGATGCCAGCTGCTGGCTGCCATCAGAACTTGTGCTGGATTCTGGGGCCAGGAGGGCACCATCCTGGCTGACCAGGTCATCAGCATCACCATTGGCTCTGTGCTCAGCACACTGCCCAGCACCCAGTCAAAGTCCTCATGAAATGGACATAATGTCAGTGAGTTGTCTGAGGTACAGTTGTGGTCCCTGGCTTTCCTTTGCTCAATCTTGAGCTACTTAATCCACTCCCTGTGCTGGTCATTGGTCTGGGAAATTTGCAACATTGCCATCTTCTTTGCTATTTGCTGGTATGCGCGATCATTCCTGATACTCTTACTGAAGTCCACTGTTTTTCTGGCCTTGCACCAGAGACTTACGAAAATCTGGCTGTGCTCCTGTGACCATGAAGCAGTGCGCTATACAGAAGGCTCTCTGAGCCTTTTGAAGGCTTTGTGATTAGAAAACAATGGAAGGGGTAAAGACTGACTCACCAAGCTGCTGCACTATACCAAGGGGGGCTGCTTCCAATTTCACTGAAGTCTATTGGAGATTTGTGGGATAGAGAAGACAAAGGAAGTTGGCACATGGGATTGGGGGATACTTTTGGCAGACTCTCATGACCCGAGTTGTGGGGGGGCTGTGTCTGCACTGCAAAGCAATAGGGCTCGAACCCTTGGTCCTGGCTTGACCCAGGCTCAGACCCTCCGTCCCCACAGATCCCAGAACCCTACATCGAAGCCCAAGTCTGAGAGATTTGTGTGTAGACAGAAGTGGGATTTTGGGCTCAAGGCTGAGTCTGAGCTCAGGCCTACATTGTGGTGTAGACATTGCTGTTGATTAAGATAAGAGCTGTGAGGATGCATTATTTTAAATAGAAGATGGTATGGATACAGTTTAATAGAAGGAAGCACTGACTGACCCCATTACTCTGAGTGCATGTAATTGGTTGTTCACGTGCGGACAATCAAGCAGTACATCCAACGCATGTGTGATAGCAAGGTATGTAAGTGGCTATGTAATCCAGCAGCTTGCAGACTTTCTGAAGTTAACAGACTGATTCATCTGGGAGCCATCAGACTGTTCCAATATTTTGTTTTAGACATAGGACGAGCAAAGACAATGCACATTTCACAAAACAGCAAACTGATTTCCAAACTTCATCCCCCATAAATATCCCATTGATTTCATTGGGGCCAGGATTTAGATTTTGGTTCTTCAATGCACTTTGTTGTGCTTACTGGGAAAGCTGAGTAATGGAGACTATTTACCACTGGTAACATTGACCAGCACAACATTTGGCCAAAACTTTCCATAGTTTGAATAATCTCTCTAATTTCATCTAACTCAGAGACCCTTCAAGATGCTCCCACAAAAGCCTTAGTCCCTATCTAAAGACTTCCTTTTTTTACTTTAATTTAGCGCAAGAAATGTCAGCCACAAATGAAGTTATGATCCTGAGTAATTCTGAGTAATGCTTCTTATTGAAAAGTTGTTGGAGTTTTTTATTCTCTCCTTACAGTTTGGATCTTGATAGAAGATACAATTCAGCTTCTCTTACAAGAGATGTAGGCGAAACACACTCAATACCTATCCCAATGACCTCTCTCTAGAAGCGTGCTTATTATTCTGTGATATACAGCACTTTTGTAAAAATTTCTATTATTGGAGTATTTTATAAGGACATTAAAACTGCATCCATATATAGGACATAGTTTTTTATGTGATTTTTATAGACTGCTAAGTGAAAAGAACATTAAGTGCAAAGTCAAGCAATCAAAAGTTAGGAAATGGCAGAATTAAGGTTGACTGTGAAACTTTAATTCAGCCCCCTTGTGCATATGCATTATGATACAGTCTTCAATTGTGTGATCACATACTATTTTTCCCACAAGACAGCTGCCTCATTCAGTGAATGGATTCTTATTCAATATTTATTTTAATCCTCATCATTCAACGTTTGACTTCAGGCCTGCCTTCAATATGCAATCAAACCCCTCACTGAATACAGGGTGAATATGGTGCTCCCATTGAATATCTTAGTATTTTATCAAAATCTGTGAATTTATCTTCACAATACCCCGGTGAGGTGGTATTCTTACCCCCTGTTTACACATGGGGAACAGATTAAAGCCACAAATGTCAACTAATGTTCAGAATACTTGACATTTCATTACATACTTTGTATGGTCAGAGCACAGCTCCCATTGACATCAGTTTTTTGTACATTCTTTATAATCTTAGATTCCAAGGCCAGAAGGGATCATTAGATCATCTAGTCTGATTGTATAACTGAGACCATAGAATTTCACCCAGTATTGAACCCAATAACTCACGTGTCACTGTCATCCAGAAAGGCATTCAGTCTTGGTTTTAAGAACCATGTTTCAATGGTTAATCACCCTCACTATTAAAAATTCATGCCTTATTTCTAATTTGAATTTATCTTGCTATAACTTCGAGCTGTTGGTTCTTGTTATGCCTTTCTCTGGTAGATTGAAGAGCTGTAGAGCAGTGGTTCTCAAAGCCGGTCTGCTGCTTGTTCAGGGAAAGCCCTTGGCGCGCCAGACCGGTTTGTTTACCTGCCGTGTCCGCAGGTTTGGCCGATTGCGGTTCCCACTGGCCGCGGTTCGCCGCTCCAGGCCAATGGGGGCTGCGGGAAGCAGCGCGGGCCAAGGGACAAGCTGGCTGCCCTTTCCGCAGCCCCCATTGGCCTGGAGCGGTGAACCACGGCCAGTGAGAGCTGGTCAGGAATTTTTCAATGGAACATTTTTATGTCGTAAATTGTTGATGAATCAAAACGAAACTTTTCATGCAACTGTCAGTTTCTATTACAATTTTGTCAGGAAGCTTTTTCAGAGGGGACATGTGCACACGTGCGAATGCCCAGTGGTTAGGGCCTGCCCTTGGAGTGAGGAAGACCTGAGTTCATGTCCCTCATCTGCCTGATTCAGGTCTTAAACTCAGGTCCTGCCACATACTGGGTTGTTAGAGGGCTTATTCCTTCACACTCTCACTTCCCTGGTCCTTCTCACATGAACAGAGAGCAACAATACCCGAAGTCCGAAGGTGCAAACAATTTGATGTTTATTGGGGTGAACTTCCAGCAAGCAATGATTCTAGTTTCCTTTCTCAGTGTCCCCCTTCCCAGCTCTGATGCCACAGAGCTTTGCCTGTGTCCCTGTTCCCATTCCCTGTTCCTGTTCCCATTCCCCCTCCTTAGCAAAACATGATTCCAATCCCCCCCGTTACTTCCTAATTGATTGCAGACCTAACATATTGTAACGTGATTATTTAACCAATTGTATCCCACCATCTTAATTGGTTTACACCCAACAAAATTAATTATACAACAGACAGAAACAATCACAGAACCAGACAGATTATACAAACAATAGAGAAGTGGGGACTACAGTGATAGAACAACAAAGACATGAGAATTTTATACCCCAGCTATTGATAAGTGAGTTCTTGCCAGACAGGATGCTATTAAACTAAGTTTTCTTTAAATCTTCTAGGCTCTTTCCTTTCTCTGGAGGTGATAGATTGTATCATCTTTCTAACAGCCCCGGATTGCCTTATTTCAATGTGACTAGTTTGGAATGTGAGGATGTGACCATACGTTTCCCAGTTTATGGCTGCCTCTGCTGTTTAACCAAAGGCCTTAGCTTAAGAACAGGGCCTCAGACTGTCACAGTGAGAGAAGGCTCTTACACAGGCAGTCAGTGATTTTGATTCTTTCTTTTATATCTCTATAACTAGCTAAATGATAAACATGTACCTAAATTCTTAAAGTATAGGCCTTTACAGACAGGCCTGAATATCTATATCCTAACACTAGGGTGACCAGACAGCAAGTGTGAAAAATTGGGATGGGGGTGGGGGGTAATAGGAGCCTATATAAGAAAAAGACCCAAAAATCGGGACTGTCCCTATAAAATCGGGACATCTGGTCACCCTACCTAACTCTCCTCCCACCCCTTTTTTTTTCTTTTGGGATCCTTCTGCACAGGTATCACTGGAAAAGCATAGGACATATGGCGACACACTTCCTGATAGAGCCAGGCATCAAGTTGGAAGGTGTCGATATTCCATCTGTCTCACTGCCCCTTGTGTAGTATCATGCCCTGCACCTTCTCTCGTATGGGCATACAACACCTATTCCAATTAGTGTTCCAGACTTCCCATTATAGTGGGCCGATAAGGTTGGGTCCGGGTTGTTTAATACACTGTGGGGGAGGGCTTACTAAATTACTTATACGTTATAATTAGTGGCTGTTCTCTAGGGGGTTGTGCCCCCCTTGATCATTTCCATATGCAATGTAACACAAATACAGTTAACAATACACTAGCTGCTATAATAATCCAGAGCAACACCAAGAGTCCTGACCACTGCAGTATGGTCCAACATCCGAGTCACGGCACCAAGAGAGGAAGACCTGAGTTCAAGTTCCTCATCTGCCTGATTCAGGCCTTAAACTCAGGTCCTGCCACATCCTGGGTGAGTGCTCTAACTACTGGGATATTGAGTGTGCTGGGGTGGGATTTATGTTTCTCATTTTGACCAGAGAGTCCATCCTGAAAATAGGGTTTTATATTTGAAAGCACTGCAAACCTTAACTTTGAGTTGATAATGGTGCTGACTATAAGAATCATCTAGGGAAAAAACCCTACTTCCCAAAGCCTGGAACATTTACAAGTGCTCTCTAGGGAAGTAAAACTGTCTGTCTGGTTTCCTGTTCACTGGACCTGGATAAGGACAATGATGGTGGAGTCTAGCCGGAGTGGCTGAACAATTTGCAAAGGGTCACGTAGGATTCTCCATAATTGACAATTTTTAAATCAAAATTAGATGTTTTTCTGAAAGATGAGCTCTAGGAATTATTTTGGGGATGTTTTATGGCCTGTGTTATACAGGAGGTCAGACTACATGATTACAGTGGTCCCTTCTGACCTTGGAATCTGTGAATCTATATAATAGTTATTTATAATTTTACCCAGAGACTGTTGTATTATTTAAAAACTGAGATTTAACTGAGTATAATGGTATATTGAATTATATCAAACAACCTTCTCTTTCATCCCTCACTCTCAAAAATTTCTAATTTAAAAATCTGTAAGGACTCCAGTTGTTTTATGCTTTATATGTATTTTATTATATTTTCCTCATTCATATATAACTTAAAAAAAGAACACTGGCCAATATTCTAAAGAAATAAGAGCCTAAAATTACGTATAAGTTAATGGGAGCTACTGGGCTTTCAGTACTTCTGATAATGAAGCCACTTATTTGACTGTCCAAACCTGGATTAAGGAGCCCAACTTTAGGCGTCCATTTTAATCGTGAATGTGCTAATTTAGGTATCTTGCATCTTCACCAAAGTCAGTGAGATTGTAAGAGGTGTCTAGCTGTGACTATTACAGTGTTAATATCACATACTATGTTACTTCCCTGTTCTAAATTTCAGTAGTGTATTCCAAGTAGTTTCACAGATAGTGCAGTTATCACACAGCAATATCATAGCAGTGACAACTTTATTTTATGAATGGAACTTTGTCATCCCTCTATATTGCCAACATTTAGCAGTATCAGACAATAAGCATGCACAGTATACTTGGAATAGAGCTCAGGAGATCTATAGCTTTGTACCCTGAAAATAACTTGGGTTCAATCTCCGTGAGATAGGATCCTCTTTGTTTGGTATAAATCATACTGATTTATGGCAAAGCTAAGGTCTTCAGATTTATATTTATAATAAATAATTATATATCTATATTGAAAATGCGTAGTAAACCTAAACATTCTCTCTATACGAGACTCACTTGCTTAGAGTTAGACAGCTGGGAAAAAAGTCACCATGTAAGACCATGTTTACTGTGATGGGAAGACAATGTAATGTGAGGTATTGATCAATAACTGTGCTAAATAATGATTATGTTAGTAATATATAAAGTCAAGGATTATTTTGTTTTACAACATCATAGAAGAATTAGATCAACTAGCACTATATTTGATGTCAATAAGAGGTCCAAATGTTCCGTTTCTAAGAAATACCATATCAACTCACAGAACATTAAGATAATTTTGTTGTAGGAGTTGAGGTGATGTGAAGGTGTTAGCTTTGCACAGAGGGAGTAGGAGGCAAGACTTACCATCCTGAATATCTCTAAAGAACTGAGGAGAAAATTGATGAATATTGGGACTGCTGCATCTTTAGGCCCACGGGAATATTTAAACAAAATTTCTTATATATTCATTCTAATTTTAAATTTGTGTTCATGCCTCTCTTGTGCAAATTGCCTAGCAACTGAATTTACTAGCAGGACTGTTCGTAAAACCAAATCCTAACTAAATATTGCTTAATATTTCTAGAAAGAAACTTTTAATACAAAACTGCAAGAATCTGTTGGAAATCTGGTTCTGGGAATTATGCTAATTTGATCAGTGAATAGAAACATAACATGTACTTTTGTGTCCAGAGAAAATTGATATCTAATATCAAATACTTACAATGATCTGCTCTTAAGTTATAGTCTAAGAATTATTTACAGAAACTATTCAGCAAATAACTTCAAAAAAAGAGAGACAGTTGAGAAAATAGATCATGGTCAGTTCATTAATAGAAGGAATCACAATTCATTAGATTATTTCTTTATTACAAATTATTCACGCAGCTCTATCCAGGGCTTCTGTACTGCACCCCAGCCTTCTGTCCCAGCAGTACAGCTCCCTCTTCACAATATCTGTATTGCTGCCATGGATTCCATACTACTCAAAAACCACTCTTGGTGTATATGGTGGCACAGAATAATGTTTGCGTATGCCGGCATTGCTTTTACAGGAATATAATAAGAGGTTTGCACTGTTCTGAGAAGTGGCCAGCTTCCTGAATGCAGAGACTCAAATTGTGATGTATGGGTGAGCAACTTCTTCAGGATAGGTGGAAGATGAGTGTAGGAGACTGCTGTGGGCGTCTACTGATATATCTGACCCGCAATTGTCTTCTGTGGGGTTTGACTTCCCGCACCTCACTTCAAGAGCTAAATATATGAAGCAAGGAGGAGGAAGGAATTGATAATGGAGGAGGAGACGACTAAGGCTATGGCTGCACTAGAGAGCTTTCAGGGGTGCAGCTGCAAGCTCTCTAGTGCAAATGCTCTAAGCCAGTGGGAGAGAGCTCTTCCATCAACTTAATTAATACACCCCCAACGAGCAGTGCTAGCGATGTCAGCAGGAGAAGCTCTTCTGCCAACATAGCACTGTCCACACTGGTGCTTAGATCAGTGTAATTTATGTCCCTCAGGGGTAGCTTATTCACACCCGAGTGACACAAGTAATACACCATAAGTTACAGTGTAGACATAGCCTAAAACAGTGGTTCTCAAACTTTTGTACCGGTGACCTGTTGCAGGGTGGTCACCTGCTCCGGGCCTGAAAGGGTTACAGTCAGCCCTGGGAGCCAAAGGCTAGGCTCATGGGGAAGGCAGCTGCAGCTGGTCTTATAAAAGGCTGTGAGCCAGGAGCTCAGGCAGTCTCTTTCTCTAGCTGTGGAGAGAGATGGGCCTGGCTGCCTGGGAGCTCACCAGGGTACCTAGAGTGAAGCAGGGCTGGGGAAAGGCGAGAGGAGCTGGGGAGCTCCAGGCTGGAAAACCCCCAGCCTGCAGGCCTAAGACAGGTACTGGGGTTGCAGAGGGGCAGCCCAAGGTTAGGCAAAGGCAGCAGGTCCAAAACCTCGTTGCCGATGATGTTCCACTGAACAGACTGCAGTGTGCAGGGGCTAGATGAGGACTGGCAGTAGCCGATGAGGCAAGTTGGGGATAGAGTGTGGGGATTACCTGGGGAGGGGAGACCCAGACTGCAGGGTTACTACAGGGGGCAGAACCCTGATGTAGAGGGGCACCGGTGTCCGGGAGGGACACAGGGGCCTGAGGCAAGCGGGGCACTGGCCTGCAGAGGGTGCTCCAGAGGCTGGAGAGCTAATTCCCAGGATGACCAGTGGGAGGCACTGCACCAGTGAGGTCAGCCTTGCTACATGACCCCTTTCAAATAGCAGCTTCTGAGTGTGACACCCCCCCCCTTTAAATATATAAAAAAGTGGTTTTTAATTTATAAACCATTATAAATGCTGGATGCAAAGTGGAGTTTGCGGTGGAGGCTGACAGCTTGCGACCCCCCACCCCATGTAATAACCTCGTGATCCCCTGTGGGGTCCTGACCCCCAGTTTGAGAACCCCTGGCCTAAAACCGTTGAAGAAAGGAGGGAGAGTTCTTTGAGAATTAGGAATGAGATTTGTGTAGTTAGTTCTTAAATTAGTGAGAAGAGAGAGTGACACAGTGAAGAAATGCAACCAATTTCAAATAACAGAGGGGAAATATGTAATAAAATAAATAGTCTGAGGAAAATAAGACTAATACATGTTATTTATTGTGTTATACATAAATAAAGCTTGGCCCTGATCTTTTATGCTTCTCTATACGAGCCGGTTCATGACCTTTGTCACTTGCATATGTGATGGGGGACAATATGATTTCAGTTCATCCATCTCTTGTTCTACTTTTGCACACTAAACCTATATGAAAGAAAGAAACCGTTTGCTCAGCGTTGGGCTAGTCAAACTCACTTCCTCCATTGTCTACTGGCTTTGCATCTCATTAGATGGGGGTATAGCTGTCGTGGTGGTAATGGCAGTGAAGGTAGCAACAGACCCTTGTGTGTGCCAACAAATTTTATATTGCTGGCTATGTCCCTTGATAGGAACTGCATTAGAGGAGGGTTATTTTCTGCTGCTGTGTATGCCTGAAATTTTTGTAAGCTGTAGGGTCTAGATCCTCTTACTGGGAAATAAAAAAGTACAGCAAAATAGCAGTCAAAGGTGGATCTTATGTTGTTCTTTATGCTAACATCTGCAAGTGAGAAAACAAACCAAAAGACTTAATGCAATATGCTGTATTTTCCAGGCTTGTGCAAAACCTGCCAATTTTGGTTCACACAGTGAAAACAAATCTGTAGGATATATGTACTGGGTTTCACACTCTTTCAATCCCTTCAGATCTTCTTTGAGGTTTTTGGTTCACACAAATCCAAAGCTTCAATGCAAATTCCTGCCAAACTGGCCAGTTTCCTATTAACCTGGTGAGTTTTGCCTTGTGCCCTACTCTGGTAGGCCCAAGACTACCCCTTATCTCATCTCATCTCCACAAAGACTTCTTAAGCCAGGTGGCCTTACACCCATGCCATTAGGGGCCAGTGTCTTAGTGGTGAGTCATTAGGTGGCTGCTACATCTTTATCATGCCTGATTTATAGAGGAACCCCAAGGTTTCCCTAGTTACTGCACAGAGGAGTTCTGAGCACCCCAGCTCCTGGGTTGCTTACTGAAGTGGAAGTATGAGGCTTTCTTTCCCTGCCTTTACAGGGTGAAGGGCAAACAGACCACATCTCTTCAGAACAGCCTTTCACACTCCTTCCAAACACTCAAGCTTGTGGATGGATGTCACCCCCAAGACAACTAAAAGGAGAATGTTGGATGTTTACTGATATCTGAGCCTGGAAGGAGGGGGTGGGGGTTTCTGGACAATGGATCTGACACCAAGAAAATTTATGGTAAGTGAGTTGAGGACCCAGGACCTTTGGAGTAGACAACAACAGCTCTAGAAAAGGATGATGGGTTTGAAGTCTGTAACCCTGAAATACCTTTCTGTGAACCTGCAGCAAGTATCAGATTTGCAACCAAATCCAAAATGAGGCAGATTTTATCTGGTTTTGTGTTCCATTATGAATATTTCTCTCAATCCTAATCTATACAAAATTAACCAACCTAATAGGGAAAGGGAATGATTCCCCTCTATTAAAACAAAATAACTATTTGGAAATAATTTTAAAGGTCAAAGACAGATCAAAAATAGCAAAATAAACCAAGTTCTCTCCCCCCCCCCCCTTCCTCCCTCAGGAAAGGAAAATGATCAGCTTACAACAAAGTTGCAGATATGTTAAGGTTTCCATTGCCTCTTTTGTTTGGTTCTCCTTTTAAAAAAAAATTGATGTTCAGATAGAAATAAAATGAAATTTATATCTGTTCCATGACTAGGTAGTTGAACCATAGATTAAAAATCATATCAATGCTCATGTTTTTCCCTACATGTAAATCAAGTTTTTTATTTTATGTACATTGTATTTTGAAAATGTTTAATACGGTGTGTGACACCCGTGTTTGCTTATGATATTGCTTGAAGATTTTCCAGTAAGTTCTTGCTGCCAAATTTGGCAGCGCTTCGTGAAACTTCAAGTAAAAAGCCAGGATTGCAGGATGCTAGGATACAGAACAAAGCTTTCAGGAGTTAATTATCCCTGAAGCAAGGTGGTACCACACGCCAATACTGTAGAGAACTGATAAACCAGAGAAGCTTTATAGTTGTTCAGATTGTCAGTTTCAGTGTTACATCTATTAGTGTTTAATACTGAAAATTTTGCAAAGTGCCTACAGGTCTTTCATTTTATACAAACAAGGGCTAGGACTACTTGCTGATTCTGGACATTCTATGTGGCTGGAGCTCTCTTTCGTTATGGCAGGAATCCTAAACTATCAGAGTCCTATAGTCTGCTCTCTATTCAGCTAACTTCTATTGGGATCATTTCAAGCAAATGAGTTAGAGAAGTAAGGCCCTGATCCTGCAATTTACAATGTGCTCGTGTGGAGCTCCTTTGAGTCCTTGTACTCCCCACATCCATCTGTTGTCTCTTACCTTTTACGTACTTTGTGGGGCAGGAACCGGAAAACAGGTTGGAGATATTGTGCGGCTATTGGATTATTGCCATTTTGGGAGTATTTTGGTGTGAGAGTTGTAGCACTTTTTTGGCCATTTTTCTGAAGTGCTTTTTCAGTCTAGAAAAATATCTCATTCTCCTAAATGCTGTCTGCTTTTGACACCAAAATGAGATGCCACACTCAGTAGATCATGCAGATCTACACAACACAATCCTGAGTCTCAGTCTTCTGACCTGGTCACTGAAGATCTTGGTCCTTTTCCGAGTTCTGACACCTGGAACATGTCCCTTAATTTCTCTGTGCCTGTCTGTTTTGTGGAAAAACATTTTGGTTTTGTTTCTGTAATGTCTAACTGGAGTATGTTAAGAGTTCAGGAAATCTGAGTTCCAATAACAGTCTAAATGATCAGGCCGTGCTAAGGGAGAGTATTGTCATGGTGCTATTTCTGACTGGCAGTTAGGGATCAATAATGGCTTGTGGAGGAAAGCAAACTCAGTAAGAGAAATCCATACATGACAAATAGGTCACACTGCTGAATGCACATAGACTATTACTTCAAGGTTAGCAGGGACCATCGTGATCATTTGGTCTGACCTGCACATCACAGGCCTCAAAACCTCATCCACCAACTCCTGTAATAGGCCCATAAGATCTAGATTTTAAAAACCTGTAACATCTTGATTTAAAAACTTCCAGTTATAAAGACTCCACTATTTACTCTAGTTCAAACCAGCAAGTGACCTGTGCCCCATGCTGCAGAGGAAGGTAAAAAAACACATGGCCTCTGCCAATCTGACCTGGAGGAAAATTCTTTCCCAACCCCAAATATGGCAATCAGAGACCCCGAGCATGTGGGCAAGACCTGCCAGCCAAACATCTGGGAAAGAATTCTCTGTAGCAACCCTGAGCCCTCCACATCTAATGTCCCATCTCTGGCCATTGGAGATATTTGCTACTAGCAGTCACAAATTCCTGCCATTGTAGGCAAATCTCATTATATCATCCCTTCTGTAAATTTCTCAACTTCCACCTTAAAACAAATTAGGTTTTTTTGCTACCACTACTCCCTTTGGAAGGCTGTTCCAGAATTTCACTCCTCTAATGGTTAGAAATCTTCATCAAATGTCAAGCCTAAACTTATTTATGGCCAGTTTATATCCATTTGTTCTTGTGTCCACATTGGTGCTTACCTTAAATAACTCCTTTCCCTCCCTTCCAGGTATTTATCTCTCTGATATATTTATAGAGAGCAATCATAACTCCTTTCAGCCTTCTTTAGCTTAGGCTAAACAAGCCAAGCTCTTTGAGCCTCCTCTCATTAGGGAGGCTTACCATTCCTCAGATCATCCTAGTAGCCCTTTTCTGCACCTGTTCCAGTTTGAATTCATCTTTCTTAAACATGGGAGACCAGAATTGTATACAAGTACTCCAGAGGAGGTCTCACTAATGCCTTGTATAATGGAACTGATTCATACTATGACTGCATTCAAAAGCATGCACAAGGGCGTGGGGAAGCAGGGGCAGAGTGCCCCCCCAGTAATTGTCAGGGGCAAAGAAGTACCAGGGCCATGGCAGGGAGGAGGAGAGTGAGCTCCTCCCGGGACCGTGTCAGGGGCACAGAACATGTCCCTCCAAAAGGGGTCAAATTTAAATTCCTGCGCGTGCCCCTGATTGCATTTTCTTCTTCACAGCTACATCACAGGATGATTATGAGCTATCAGTATGATCAACCAACACACGCAATACTTTCTCGTCTTGTCGCTTCCAAATGATACCTCTGGAGCTTATAGCAAAAATTCGTGTCGACTTTTTCACTTTGCGCTACTTAATTTCGTCCCATTTCTATTACTCCAGCTTTCAAGGTCATCCAGATTTTCTTGTATGACCATGGTTCTGCACCTGTTTATCATTGTGGGCCATATATGCAGCCCACAATGTGTTACTTGGGCTGCAGGTTGAGAACCACAGCACCCACAGTCCCCTATACCCGACATCCCCATGCAGAGCGGGGCCAGGAGTGGAGCCTGGGCATGGGACCCCGCAGCAGCCGGGTCGTGGGACCCTGCCACACAGGGCCTGGTGCAAAGCACCTGGAGCAGGCCAGCAGCCAGGACTCAAGAAGGGGAGGGCCAGGAGTGGAGACCCACCTAAAACCTGGGGGTGCTGCAGCACTCTGGCAAACCCCTAGTTCGCAGTGCCCCCCACCTCCTCACTGCCCAGACCTACCCACAGACCCACTCTCCCACCCCCTGTGGCACTCACCAGCCCCCTGTTGGCAGGAGCGCTGGTGCAGGCTGCAAGATGCTGTCTCCCCCTCAGCTCATATTTAGCTTGTGATCCGCTATGACCCCTAAATCCCTTTCTGCAGTTCTCCTTTCCCATTTTGTATGTGTGCAATTGATTATTTCTTCGTAAGTGGAGTACTTTGTATTTGTCCATATTGAATTTCATCCTATTCACTTCAGATAATTTCTCCAATTTGTCCAGTTTATTTTGAATTTTAATCCTATCCTCCAAAGCACTTTCAGACCCTCCCAGCTTGTTATCATCCACAAACTTTATATCTTTCTTTTTCATTTATATCAACTGGTTAGAACACTGATCTTCTTAGAGGAAGATACTAACCACGTTTTCAGGTAATCCAAAGTATCCTATGTGGGAAGAGAACAGTTTTTTCAGATGTTCCCATACCTATGAGCTGGGAGGCGATCATGCCTAAAGAGGGCTTGATAGTAAGAATGGAACACAATTTTTGAAAGTGTTCTAATAATGTCAGGGATGACATCAGAGAAATTACCCTGTAGAAGTTAACCTGTTTGAATATTGTTTCATAGATAAGCAGAGTATTGCCAACTCTTGGAATTTTATCATGAGTATTCCATGAGTATGTAATGTGTTGCCTTCCCACTCATGGAATCGTGTGATTATTTCAGAAGTTCACATTTCATTGAAAATGTTTCTATCTCTGGTGGTCCAGCACAGCTCGTAAATAAGAATCCTAAAGCCTCCATAAACCAGAAAGGAAATTTCAATTGTCCAACATTTTTTTTTTTTAAATCTCATGATTTTGAAGCCAGTTCTCGATTATTTGGGGGAGAGAGGCTGACTTGCTATTTTTGAATGCCCAGGGTTTGCAATACTGCAATATGAAACATACAGATGGGTGCCTAGAAAAGCTTTTAACAGAGTTGGCTCTGGCTACTTTTGAGGCTTGCTTCTTGATCTTTATATTGACAAGGTGTGAATTAATATACTAATCTGCTGTTTAGGGTTTCCATCATTACCTCAGAAGTTGGCAGGTGACTGTACATTGCTAGATTTGGTCTTAGTGCAGAACTTGTTCCCCTACCCTGAAATCAGTCCCACTTTGTTGTTAGAATAATAAGTAGTATTACCATTTGATTTGACCTTCTCTACCAGTGACTGATTTTAAACCCCACCCCACTCACCTGATAAACATAGCATCACAGTCTTGATAGCGATGAAGGTTTAGAATGATGACTTTTCTTATTCCTTAAAATGAGCACTTCACATAGTGGAAGGCAGCTTTCCATAGTTTAATGCAACTTTGTCCAGTACCATTTTCCACTTAATGCATTTCAAGGTCTTTTCTAAGAGGATAAGAATGTTAAGCCTTTTGAAATACAGCAGTGAAATTCTAGAGCATGTCCAATACAATAAACAGCCACTTTTTAATGTGCTGTATCATTAAAAGTATCATTTTATTGAGTAGAAAGAAACCAATACGCAGTATATTGACAAAGAAGGTGATACTGGAGTACACTAAATAATAGAAAAGGGGCAAAGTCTATAGGGTGCAATCTGTACAAAATGCTTATGAAAAGAGTTGTGTGAAATAAGAAACTGTCTGCTTTTGACATGTTCAAACCCCCCCCCCCCTAAATTATACTGACAGGATTTTTTTCTACAGGTTGTTTTGCTGTGTTTTTCTTGCATTTTCTTTTTATTTAAAGAGCAGATTATTAAAATGAGCAAAGTAGTGGCATACAGTACTAATGCAGAGTGCTTTGGACAAGCAAAATTAATTTCTTTAGCAGAGAATAAATAATGGTCCAACACTTTAAGATGTAGGAATATCCTATCATAACAGATAAAAATGCTGTTTTCTCGAAGGAAAAACGAAGATAGAAGTGGTAAATTATGAGCTATTGGGGGAGAAGAAAATCTAAACTGAAAATGATCTTAATTGCTTTGATGCCCTGTGGCTACATAACATGCCCTAAAATCTGAAATTTGTCACCCAAGTAATCCAAAGGCTCCTCAGAACAGCACCTTCACATTCCATTCATATTGCAAGGAATTAATAGAGAACTAAAATTTCTTAAGAGTAAATGTGGTCCAGTGGTAGCATGTTTATCTGTGGCTTGGGACACTCTGCTTCAGTTCCCTGCCCCACCACAGACTTTCGGTGTGGTTTTTGGCAAGTCACTTCGGCCAGATTTTGAAAGGTATTTGGACAACTAATTATTTTTGACTTCAGTAGCAGTTAGGTGCTTAAATACCTCTGAAAAGTCTGGCCTCTACTTTCTCTGTGCCTCAGTTCCCCGTGTATAAAATGGGGATAAAAATACTTCCTTACCTCACAGGCATAGTGGGGATTGTGAGGCACTTGGATATTAGTACAGTAATGGGGGCCATAAAACTGCCTAAGATATTTGGAATTGGTATTTGGTTTAAGTAAACTTAAATCATTACATATCCATATACTAAAGGAAAACTAATGTAGGGCTAGCCTCAGAATGTATGTTAAAAAGGTCAACAACTTTTTTTTTTGCATAAATATTTCAAAATGGATGAATGTCGCGTGCTGGTTGCCTTATTAATCTTTTATTCTGTAAAAACAAACAAAACCTATTGCACAATGCCTTGCCTCCTAGCTATACAGAATATTTTAAAAAGTTTTATAACACTGCTTAGGAACCATTGCACATAGTTTGTTGCCGTTTTTTATTTTTCTTTCCTTCATTGCTGATCACTGCTTTTTGATATTCTGTATGGTTAACTACATGGTGAAGTATGACAAATTGGTCCGTCAGGCACTATACCAACACCTGAAGTAAGAGTAACCTTTTTTTTAACTGTCTGTTGTGCTAATGTGATTGTTCAATATGAATCCCCACATGGATGTTTGTTGCACTTTATTTATTTCTCTGTAAGAGTCTTCAGTGTGTGTGTGTGTGTGTGTGTGTGTTTTATATGCGGCAAGAAAAATATAGGAGATTTGAATGAGATGAAAATGTTCTGTAGAATGTGTCTAATAGAAAATGGTTGGGTGTCTTTATTTATTTATTTTTAATCCACATCCAGGTCATTTGCTCTTAGAAGCCTTTCAGTTGGGTGTCTTCTTTTTTTATTCAGTGTATTCTATTTTATTCAATAGCATTCTGATTTATTCTAGAGTTGGAAAATAAATTACATCAACCCCCAGATTTCACCTCTTACCATAGGAATTTCACTGACAAAGTGATAAACTGTTAGCCATGTTTAACAGGGAGTTAAAATGTGTTTTATAAGGTGTTGCTGACTTTTTTGGGGGGGGGGTAATGCTGAAAAATATTGAGCATCTACTGGTTCTCTTACCTCTGACCTGAATAGCTGGTGAATGCTCTTTTAATTTTTATTCTGCCACAAATGTCCTTCATGTTCCAATAGCTGTTGTAATGCCCACTGAGGCTAGGGAAATAAAAAATATGCTTTTATGTGGTGGAGATGGGGGGGAAAGTCTGTCATATATGGGGCTCCACTTAAGACCAGCATCCTGACATTTTCCTTTCTACTGATGCACTAATATAAATACTTCAGTAAAAAAGACAGTTCCAGGGTGATTTCCCTCTCTTCTCTCTCCTTCACCTCCCCAAGAGATCATAAATTTATTTTGTTTCCTTGCCGTCTCTGGAACAGATGTTCCTGTCTCTAGTTACTGTTGTAGCTTTTTCCATGTGAAGCCATGCAGTGGCATTAAGATGACGGATTTCTTTCACTTACCAAATGCCTAATTAATGTGCAGCAAGTCAGAGAAATGTTTCCAAAAATCAAAGAATAGACCCAAAAATGGATGTCAATTACTGGTGCAAAAGGTGTGTAAGCTGTCAGAACTTATGGTCATTTTCCTATGTGGTGGCTCCTATGATGCACAAGGATATGTTCCCAGAGGCACATCTCAATTCCATAATGGCAAAGAGAGTTTAATGGCTGAAACATTGGTCCTTAAAGTCTTTTCTCAACTTTATCAAGTTTAACTCCCCTAACACTAACTGGACCAAATATTGGGCAAATCCAGGGAGTCTGAACAGAGTGCAGACAGGAAAAACACCTGGAGAAATTACAGCAAATATCTTGAGATACACTTAATGCATTGTTGTGAAAGCTCTGTCAATGTGTCTTGTGTGCCGTTCTCCTCTCCTTCTCATAATGAAGAATCAGCAGCACCATCTTTAATTTAGTTTCGTATTTATAAAATATGCCTATGCACACAGCATTTAAAAAGGGTTAAATCAAGATTTTGCTGCATGCCCTGTGAAAAGGGTGGCAGAGATCTGTGCTGCCCCTGGAGGACCTCTGGGAAGGATCTACCACTCAGTCACAAATACTTCCCTGCTCTCCCTTGTCCCAGAAACTTACTGATCCCTCACAGATTGCAGCTTATTGTCCCTTTGTGCCCCCTCAGCTTCACTCGGCAGCATATAGGAGGAAGAAGGGCAGGGCCTTTCCTCTACCTATTCCTTGCCCCTTCCTCCCTTCTCACCCACCTGCTTGGAGTGGTGATGTAGCAGCACAGCCCTTGCTCTCTTACCTCATGCTCCAGTTGGGAGTGCCAGTGTGGCTGCAGAGGAGGTGCTTTCCTTCCTACATGGTCACATTAGGCTAGGCTGCAATCTTGCCCAAAGCAATCAAATGATCAATAATGAACTCCTCCACCCCCCCCAACCCCAAACAACGAATAACTTCATGCTTTCCTCAGCTAACCACTTTCTCCAAAGCCTGAGTGCAAACAGGCCTTCCATGAAAGTCAATAGCATCGAGCTTTTCTCCAGACCTTCACTGCAATTCATCCTTGAAGATTTAAATAAAGGAATTTGCTCCTCATTGATGAGACGGGAGATCTCTGGCTGTAAAGAGACTACATTGTTACTTCTAGCAGCTTTTAAAGCAGGAAGTTCAATAACATACCAGGATGGTGACTGCCAAAGCACCAAGATCTGCAGATGAAAGTCTGTATGAGTGCTAAGAAGACAATATAGTTTTAAAAAGTAAATACTGAAGTACTGATAACTGTGGGAACTCTATGCACTAAGGGCATGTCTACACTGGCAGAGTTAGTCACTCAGAGAGCACTGAAGGGGAAACTGCTGTTGTGTTCACACAGTCAGCTGCCTGCACAATAGCATGTTGGCACTTGCAGTGATATTCGGAATGGTGCACTCTGGGCAGCTATCCCACAAAGCATCTTTTCCTTTTCTGCCGCTAAGAGTTGTGGGAAGGCAGAGGGGGTCACGAGGCATCCTGGGTCCTATCCCAATGCCCCGTGATACATTGCTTCGCATCGCAGCAATCCCTGTGTTTCTGTCTGCATTTGGTGCCATCTTTCAACGGTTTGTGTACTGCACACCTTGCCTCTTTGGGCTTCAGGAATGGATCTCAAACTGTTGACCAGTATGCTGCTTGCTCTGACCAACATGTCACAAGTGGCAGTGGAGTTGTTCCTTAAACTACCAAGGCAAGAGGAGTGTGATCTTGATCTCGCCATGTGTAGTAGCTATGACATGAGATTGCTTGTGGCATTTTCAGAGGTGCTGACCAAAGTGGAACACTGCTTTTGGTCTTGGGAAACAAGCACTGAGTGGTGGGATCACATCGTCGTGCACGTCTGGGATAACAAGCAGTGGCTGCAGAACTTTCGCATGAGGAAAGCCACATTCATGGGACTGTGTGATGAGCTCGCCCCAGCCCCGCGGCGCAAGGACACAAGAATGAGAGGTGCTCTGTCCCTGGAGAAGTGCATGGCAATTGCACTATGGCAGCTGGCTACTCCAGACTGCTACCAATCGGTCGTTAATCAGTCCAGAGTGGGAAAGTTGACCATTGGACTCATGTTGATGGAAGTCTGCAGGGCCGTTAATTGCATCCTGCTCTGAAAGACCGTGACTCTGGGCAACGTGCGTAACAATGTGAATGGCTTTGCACAAATGGGCTTCCTTAACTGTGGAGGGGTGATAGATGGCACACACATGCCAATTCTGGCACCAGCCCACCTAGCCTCCGAGTACATTAACTGCAAGGGGTATTACTCAATGGTTCTCCAGGCGCTTGTGGATCACAGTGGGCGTTTCACAGACATTAACGCAGGCTGGTCCAGAAAGGTGCATGACACCCCAATCTTTTGGAACACTGGCCTGTTGAGGAAGCTGCAAGCAGGGAGTTTCTTCCTGGACCAGAAGATCACCATAGGGGAAGTTGAAATGCCCATTGTGATCCTGGGAGACCCTGCCTACCCCTTAATGCCGTGGCTTATAAAGCCATACACAGGGCAACTTGACAGCAGCAAGGAGCAGCTCAACAGGCTGAGCAAGTGCAAAATGACTGAGTGTGCTTTTTGTCGTGTAAAAGCCCGCTGGTGCTGCCTCTGTGGGGAAGCTGGACCTGGCTGATGACAATATTCCTATGCTTATAGCTGTGTGCTGTACACTCCATAATATTTATGAAGGGAAGGGTGAAATCTTCACTCCGGGCTGGACCGCTGAGGCTCAGCACCCGGAGGCTGAGTTTGAACAGCCAGAGATCAGGGCTATTAGAGGGGCGCAGCGCAGGGCCATAAGAATCAGGGATGCCTTGAGGCAGCAATTTGAAGCTGAAAGCCAATAATATTTGTTGCTATGCTCAGGAGTGCAGTGCATGTAATGCTAGGAGGTGCAGACAATGCAATATGTTGGTTTAACATAATTGTATGTTGCTTTGCAGGGCTCTTTTTGCTTTCAATTAATAGAATAAAGATTGCTTTCAAACCAATACAATTCTTTTATTAAAAAACAACAATCGGAGGAGAGAGTCAAACAAACAAACAAAAAAAAGCAGTGAGGGGGATGAGGGAAGGGAGGGTCCCAGGAGGAGGTGGGGTCCCAGGACGGCTAATATTTGTGTCCAGGGATCATATCCAACCTTTGGAGTACAGTGCAACAGGTACTGTACTTCAGGAGGGCCAAACTGTAGAGGGATGGGTGTTGAGTGCAGTGCGTAGTGGAAGTCCACAGTGCTGGACTGTGAGGGCGGGGGAGGAGTGGAATGTTACTGGTATAGACTGGAGCCAGGAGGTTGATAATGGTATTTGGCGGTGTCTGGGGGGGGGCATGGGGAAACATTTTGCGACAGCAGCTGCAGGGGAGGGTGGGTGCGGAGCTGCTCAGTTTGCAGAGCTAGGATCACCTGGAAGGTGTCTGCTTGGCGCTCCATAACCTTTAAGAGCTGCTCTGTGGCTTCATTGTGGAGTGCTGTGTTCTCCTTTTGGTCCCTCTTCTCACTGTCCTGCCACTCCTTCAGTTCCTGTTTCTCAGAGGCGGAGTGCATCGTAACATCATGCAGAAAGTCCGCCGTAGTTCTTCATGGCTGCTTTCTAATTCTGCACAGCCATTCAGCAGCCGATAACAAAGGGGGAGGCTGGGGTCCCAAGGTCATCCATGTGAAGTTTAAGTGCACCATTTTACAGAAAGAACACTGCTTCATTCATTTTAAAACATAGCCAGTACTCTCACACCTGTCACTAACTGGCTGACCTGAGGCAAGCACATATGAGCCACAAGACCCCCAAAATGGTGAGTAGTCACAGGGGCACGGTAAATCAGTCTTCCCGGACCCTGATGTATACTGGGCACGTGGCTCTTGGGGAGAGCCAGCACTGTAGTGGGGGGGTCTAACGATCATTCCTGTCCACTTTCCTGTACACTTTCCACAGGATGTGATCATTATGAAGATATCTCGCTGCTGAGGGTGAGCTGGGAATCAGGGGAGGGCCTTCTCCAAGACTGTGGCTTCTGCCCTGGCCCCTATGAGGCTCGCCTGTGTGTAGCAATGGTCTTCTCTCCTCTCTTCCCCCACCCCCCGTGACAGCACAGTGCTGTGGGAAAGTTACCATTAATGGGGCAAGAAACAAAGCCACTCTGCCGAAGAACCTGCGGGAGCAGGTTGCCCAGTATCGCCACAAGAGTTTCCTGGAGATCTCTGAGGGAGATTCCCATGAAGTGAGGTAATCAATCAACAGCCTTTTCCACTGCTCAGACTAGGCATATGGTGGGAGACAAGCCTGCTTTTTGAAACCCTCCTGCCCCCAACAACTTGCTGCAGCAATTCCCCAAATCAAATCCACTTACCAGGGGCCTCCTCTCCTGTTTGCACTTCGCCAACATCCGGCAGCTGTGACTGGCTAACCTTCTCCTGGGTAGAGAAGAGCTCCTGGCTGCATGCATCTCTGACCTCGAGTCATCCTCTGCCTCTAGGTCCCCCTCCCCCTCCACATCCTCATCCAAGATTTCCTCCTCCTGGCTCAGTCCACTCTCAACTGGCACGCAAGCCACCAAAGTATCCACAATGGCCTTTGCAGTGGAGGTGGAGTCACCACAGGGTATTGCATCCAGGTCTTTGTAGAACCGGCAGCTTGTGGGTGCAGCACTGGAATGGTGGTTTGCCTCCCGTGTGGCAGGTGTTCCGCAGCTCCTTCACTTTGACCCTGCACTACAGTGTGTCCCGGTCATGGCCCCTTTCTGTCATGCATTGTGAAATCTGTCTGTAGGTATCATAATTCCTACAGCTGGAGCACAGTTGGGACTGGACAGCCTCCTCTCCCCAAATGCTGATGAGGTCCAGCAGCTTGGCATTGCTCCAAGCGGGGGATCGCCTGGTGCATGGAGCAGGCATGGCCACCTGGAAAGATGCTCTGAGACCGCTGCACGCATCACCGAGCAAACAGGAAGGGGACTTTCAAAATTCCAAAGGAATGTACGGGGTGGGGATGACAGTTGGTCACCTGAGGGCAGAGCAGTAGAGTCCAAACGGATGATCAGAGAGGCAAGAACAGGCATTGTGGGATCTCCCGGAAGGCCAGTCGCAGCGCTATAATTGACCACGGTGTCTCACTGGCACTGTAGCCCCAGCGCAGAAAGCTGTACGTGTCTCATTGCGGTGTTTTTTTTTTTAAAGCACTGCAATTGCACAGTTTCTGCGTACTAAGTGGGTTGGCAGTGTGTACACCTTGGGAGTTACAGCACAAAGCTTCTTTACTGTGCAGAAACTTGCATTTACTGTGCAGAAACAGGGCCTAACAGTAAGAAGAGCTTAAAATAGTAGTTCCTCATTCCTGTCCCCACTAAAATCAGTGACACTCTTCCCTTTTTTTATTTAGGAGTTGCCCAACACAAATAAGTAAGCAGTTAGCTTCCAAAGCATGGTTCTGTTCTAGAAAAGTAGTACACTTATTCTAATGGCTTGTAGGGGCTGGATGATTTCACAGGCTCCCGGGTATAACACAATCCTATTAAATTACTCAACATTTTAGGAGAAGATGTTGGATTGTTCTCTGTATGTGATAAAATGCAACCAACTATTTCTACTCCTTTATATGGCAGGAGATGGTAATTTGTAGTTGAATAGATACAAATCTCTCTACTTGGTTCTGCTGAGCCCCGAGGGAGGTTGTTAACCTTGCCACTGAAACCTCAGTGTTAACATAATAATTTTATTGGAAAATAATTTTCTTGCGCAACTTATTAACCCACGTGTCCAGACAAAAATGTGAGATCCATTTGAAAATGGGACTTAAAAATTGTACTATGATTACATTGTTTTCAAAAAATATATAAGAATTCATGACCATATGGTAGTATTTCTTAGCAACTCTGTGCAATAAAACAAAATACTGTGGTGTTGTCTGAGAATACATAACACATTTTTGAGATCTTGATAAAATTCTCATGATAAATATAATATGATTTTTGTCACCACTCCATAAGTTTCATAAAAAATATAATTACAGGCTCGATGTTTTTTTATGTGACTAAACATTTGTGAGATAGTGTTTTCTAATTATATCAACTCTTTTCAATGGTTTTATTTTGTTAGTTTGTTTATCATCCACAGCCTTGCTGGGAAAGATCCAGGGTTTAACAATTTTATAAGGTGGGGATGAGTAGGGTTTTCTGGAATTTTTCAATTCATTATTTGCTGCTTCTGGCTAGCAGCATTAATCTGGGTGTATATAATTTAAAGCAGTTGCTGGTGGCTGTAAATTTAATTATTGTTATGGTGCTCAGAGCATTTGCATAGAAGTTTTTTTTAATTATGGCAACATCCAAATAAACGTAAAGGAAAACCCAGCTTGACACAAAGAAAACTAACTAGTAGCACCTTTTTGGTTTTTTTTGTTTTTTGTTTTTGTTTTTTTTAATCTTCAGCTACTAGAGAACCCTTCATATACGTGCTATTCTATTCCGTGCCTTGCTTTCACTAAGCATCTGTCCTTAGAAAATGACCACCTTGTTTATGTCAAATTTTTTTTTCCCTCCATGATGTCCACGCAGACTCCCGTGGTTAAAATCTCGAAGTTTTCAGCTAATTGGCTAGATAACAATTTCTCTACAGTCTGTGGCATGCCCATTCCAAAAGTGCTAGCAATCAGTCACTGCCAAGCCATGACCTAATGTAGTATAGTCATCACACACCGGGATTGCTATTACTATCTGAACATTTTGGCTTAAAGCTTAAAAAAAAAAATTGCGTTGTTTCCTTAAGGACCTATGCTACTAGCCTACTTAATCGCCCCAGATAACTTCCCTCTACATGAGTCAGCCTTGCTGCAAGGACACTTCATTACATCTGACAGTGGTGGCAAATGACTTACCAGTCCCTCTGATTGTACAGTGCAATTTAGGAAGCAGCCAAACAACTGTGACTGTCGCTGCCATAAAATCTATGCTTGGCACTGCTGCAGAGCACTCCAGAGAATTGCAGAAGACAGCACAGAATTCACCAGGGCTGTGTTTGTGCTGGCCATCAAAACACAATTTAATAGAAGAAAATATCACAGAAAATGGAGATTTGAATTAAAATAATATGAAGCTGCAACTAATCGTTCCTTTTATTGAGTACAGTTGAGAACTAAACGTATAGTCTTCCTACATTATCAAAGTTCATATTTTAGTGCTGAGATAATCAATTTCCCCTGTTTCTTATAGACCTTATGCTATTTGGTACTGGCTTCCTTGACCTCCCCAGGTAATCCTTCCTTACTATAGTGAATAAATGTTGCAAGAGCCTTTAATTTTTTTTTTTAAGTCTATTGTCCCATTCTCTAGGGTTGGTGGTTTTTTTAGTGGTTCATCTATTCCTGCTGCTGCTTCCTCACTTCTCCCCAATGAGGGAGAAATCTGAGGTTGCAGGAGAAGTCGGGGAAGATCAGGATAATATCCAGAAAAGGGGATTTCCTGTATTGTTCAAGATAAATGGGTTTGATTTGACAAATAGACTTTTGAATTGTCTGGTCAACCCATTTCCAGTATGAGTCCACTGTATCATGAAACACTTCACAGCTTGTTAATCACTGCATACAAATACAAGTAATGTCTAAGTTACAGATTTTATTTTATGACCTGTTATAGATCTGGCAAGGAAGAGGAATGAACAGGAAATATATAAAAGCCATGTTTATGGAGAAAAATTAATATTGAGGTGGTTGGGAGGCTTAGGCTGTATGATTTAATAGAATTCTTTTTAACAGGAAGATTAGGAATAATATGCCAAGGAGAACAGATGGCACTTCAGACAAGACTGAAAAATGTTAGGGTTGCCAGGGGAAGGGTGACAGAATGATCTATTGCTTACTTTGGAGGGACAGAGGGAAGATGGAAAGAAATCCAAAGCTTAAGATACCTAGGGAACAATAAGGATTATAGGATCAAATAAAGAGAGAGCATCAGGTCAGGTTGGGATAATCTAGAGTAAGATCTCAAGGAGTGGTATGGACATTTCACAATGGATTCTGAGATAATCCAGAATCAGAGGATATCTAAGATGGATATGTGTTCCAGGTTTGAGTGGGGACTTGTGCCAATGCATTTTGGATGGATTGGATAGGAGGAATTTATAGGAGGAGAATAAGGAATTGATGAGGTTAAAGAAGGCAGAAAACTGTAGATATACCCAAAAGCAATTTAAGAGGTTGGATATGATCTGCAGAAAAGTGTCCTCCCAAGACTGAATTCAGAAAGTAGATCATCATTATCAACCTTTCTACTGACTAAGTTCTAGTTCAGAGGCAGCATGGCCCAGTGAGGGTGGCAGTGGACTGTGGCTCTCAGTCCTGGCTCAGATTATTATTAGTAGCGATGCTCATTCACTTTTAAATAGCGATGCAATATGCTCTCTTTGGGTCACCCTCTATTGAGTATCGCTGAAACTATATGGACAGATGTTTAAGAATCTAGCATGGGAGGAGGGTCTCCAGACTTTGCCATATACTTTAATCTTTTGAGAAACATCCCTCTTTCTGGAATTGCTTCTTGTCTAAAAACTTCTAATATTTCCAGTGCAGTGGCTCCTGGATTGCTGTCCAGTCACCTGCCTGCTCAGTATGTTTGGTGTATCCTATTAGCCAGTAAAACACTTTGTTTTTACTTCTATCAAACTAAGCCTTATGTTACATTTTTATAATTCTTCAGGATAAACGAATTCTTCAGGATAATTCTTCTCCTCTCCCTGAATCCTTCAAATAGCAAGTATCATGCCTCTAAAGTAGTGCACTCTAATCTTCATAACACCCCATATAACATAGGTAAGTATTTTATTGCTCCCAATTTACAGAACGGAAAACTGAGGCACTAGATGGGTTTTCTAGAGTGTGTAAGAACTAAGAAGAGAACCCAGATTTCCTGCAATAGCTCTGTTCTGTACATTAACACAAAACTACTCTCTCTCTTTTGTATGGTCCCAGTTGTCAGTCCTGGACCTCCATGTCAGAGACCCTAAGCGTCCAGATTTCTCCCTGCCTACAATATCCCTAGACCCTGTAAAGGACTCACCAGAGTCTAATGATCCCTCTTGGTGAGGGGGCAGCTCTGTTGGGGGGGCAGAGCAGGGAAGTGTGCTATGCTTGAGGCTATATTATCTCCTCTTAGAGGAGATCCAGAGGCAGAGGTAGGTAGGGTGGTACCTTCCACGCTGTTCTGAAGGAACTAACCTGCCGCAGCTCTGGATGGGTGAGATACTATGTAGAACATATAGATAGGAGTTAGTTGAGGCCACATGCTTCTACACTGGGTTTGGCCTGGTCTCTACTGGATTCTCTGAGATCTATGGGCTCTTGAAAACCTGTGCGTGTTCCACAGTGGGTGGGCGAATAAACCCAGCCCCCACTTCCCTTGCCTGGGGAAACTCTTCAAGGCAAACTTGGGCTGGTTTTCCTTCGCCTACTCACTACTTTAGATCCCTCTATTGGAGGGACCAGTCTAGCCTGTAGACTTTTTTACTGTAGCTACAAAGAAGTTATTCATTCTAAATTTTTAACCTCATTTGAATTTTCTCTTGATCTCCTAACTGATCTTGAATGGGAAATTAAGTTTACTTCTTATTTTGCCTGCATTCTGGTTCTCTACAGAATCTTTAAATTTTTATTAAAAAGTACAGCATGTTAATGAATCAGTAGTGCTGGCTAATAGAGTTTAAACTAATGTAATTCTTCTCTGCTCTATCTGTAATGTGCAAAACAGGGCACCAGGGTTGTGTATCATGTAGATAAGCCTGTTCAAGCAGCTGAAATATCTATTTAGGAAAAAACTGCTATTAAAGGAATAGATATGCATAGCTCTGTAAAAAGGCTTCATAGAAATTGCTATAATTCAGTCAGACCTAGTTAATCCATGCTTGGGGTAACTATCTTTGGGTAGCTACAGAATGTATGCTGTGACTGTTCATTGAACAATTCTGTAATGATGGCTGAAAAGTTCAATTTTAAGGGCTCTATTCTCATTGCTATCCATTAAATGGATTAACGCCAGAGAGTAGGAGCCTGATTCTCCATTGTCTTGGACCTTGTGGAATCAATGACCCTTATGTAAAACACGACTACCAAATCAGAATGGAAGTGTTTTGCGCCAGCTTTGCACTCACGTCCGTGGTACAGGTGACTCCACAATTTGGAGTATTAGGCACCAAGGCCATGTCTACCCTACAAACTCAGGTTGACACAAGTTACGTTGCCATACAGCTGCAGCAGTTAGTGTATATATATGACTTATTAAGCCATTTACCAGCCAGCAGTACCCTACCACAACCACATTTTAACACCAAAGCAACTGTTAGCCCCTCATATGTACATGGAATTCTGCTTCTCAGAGGTATTCATGTGCAGGACAGGAGTCAGTGAATCTGCAATCTGAAATTTCTTGGTCAGTCTCTTTGTTTACGACTTACTCATTGTACTAAATTGCATACATGCACATTGTTCACTTTAATGACTGACAATACCTCTGTCTGTTGAATGTTCTAATAATGACAGCATTTTGCTGGCAGCTACTACATTTTGATGATATATTTATTGCTGTAGAGCTGGGGTGTCAAACCTACAGGCCTACCTTCAAGACCCTGGAATGTTGCAGTTTAATAATCTTTCTTGTGCAGGGGATCTTTTTAGCATGTGAATTATATATACTAAACCATCTTTTTAATTTCCCTTTCTTTAACTCTCTGCAGCATCTGTCCTTCTAGCCCTTCCCAAGGATCAGAGAGGATCTGCTTTTCCGCCTGTTAAATGCTTCTTTTAACTGGTGGGGAAAGAAGAGTCTTCCTCTCTGAAGCAATCAGTCGCTCTCTGACAAATGCTGTCATAGCCCCAGCTGCACTATGATCTAATGTAAAGAATCTCAAGGACCATCTAACAAACTGAGGCAACATATAAGTACTACCTGTGTACAATAGGTTAGAAAAAGAGACCCACAGTATGCATCAGAGCCCCCCTCTTACAGGGCCAGGGAAGGAGATAACCCTGAGGAAAAACTGGTGTAGTCTCAGGAGCAGAAGTCATATAATTCAGGATTCTGCTTGAATAGGAGAAACTACAAAATTCCTTGACTTCAAATTAGTTTTTATTTTTAAAAACTTTCAAGTCCTCTTTGGCAAGACTATCCCAGCCAGTCCACCTACTGTTGCACCTCTTAGTGTAATTGTTGCAGTCCTCTGATAAATTATAAGACCAGCTCTAGTCAGCTCAAACAGCTTCTGATAGCATATCATCCTGGCTGAATTAATTAAAAATCTTCCTTCTTATTTATCCACTTGCACTGTTTCTGAATCCTTTGAGCCATCCTGCAATGAAATAGAGATGTAAAATCAGCTGGTAGGGCAGGGAAGTCAACTCTGGTTTTATAAATATTCTGTGAAATGATTTTTTGAAATTTCTCCTTATAAAACAGCATCTTTACCAAACCAGCTGTTAAATATTTCTCCTCCCCCTGTGTCTCAGAGAATCTGTTAAGAGGGATGGAAACAATGTAACAATGTTCAATTAATTTAATTAATCAATAATTAGAATCACTTCCTGGGAGCGAAAATGATGGCAGCTGCTAGACAAATGCTTGCAGAAGGAGAAAACTACAATATCCCCTTCAACCAATTTTGATTGAGAAGTACTGATGAGTCTTGCATGAAAACCTGTTTTCAAATAAGGACGGTTACAGAAGATACAAGTGTCACTGAGGAATTCCCAGAGCCTAAACAGGACATGAACAACAGCATTAATGATTACAGATGCTCTTTCTCTCTGGATTTAAGTTCTTTCCTAGATCATTCAACATTCCAGAGAACTTGGTATGTATGCCGTTGTATAATAGTTAAGGCTTCTTTTACCATGACCCCGTGTCTGTAGAACTCCCATTGACTTCACTGGGGTCAGGATGTCATCTGTGGTGCCTCCACACAATCTAGAAATGTCCATTAGCTGTTTTCCACAAGTAGGTCAATCAGCATTTGTCTTCTGATTGCGACCATTATAATGAAGGTTATGATTTTGTCATGGTTATTTTTAGTAAAAGTCACGGATAATAAACAAAAATTCACAGAAGCCCCTGACCTGACCCTAACTCTTACTAAAAATAACTGACAAAATGGGGCTAAGCCCCAGTGCTGCTGCAGGAGGGGTGCGGTGGGGGGGTCCCACACCTTCCCCTGCTGTGACTGGGATCTCCGGGGTCCCCCAGCTTCCAGCAGTGGCTGGGAGCTCCTCCCCCACTGCCCCGGGGCTGAAGTGGAGGAAGTCATGGACTCCGTTACCTCCATGATATATTTGTAGCCTTAATTATAATTCCCTCTGAATTATGGTCTTCAGGACATAAATCCCTGATGTAAACTCACTGACCTTCATGGAGTTACACCGGGGTGAAATAGGCACATGATGTCTAAAGGAAGCTGACTGATCTTTTTATATGTATACATCCTGCAAGAGGCTTCAGTTCGGCCACCGCTGATCTGCTCTTTACTATGGGTTTCAGGGCTGGCCCTCCTAAACTTATGCACTCGCCTGGGCTAGACTCAGCAGTGCACAAATCAGTGCTTCCATTTGCTCTACGAGGCCACGACAGTGTTTTAAATGCCAGGCTAGCCCTCAAGACCCACTGATTTCCTACCTACAGAGGGAAAGAGGAGAGCACCCCTCGCAATCTCAAAGGTGGGAGCAGGGGAGGGCGCTTTGTTTGGACTGGTGCGTGGGTTCCCCTCCCTCAAGACTTTGGAGGGGGGTGGTTAATGAGGCGGGAGAGGAAGGAATCACCTGACCTGGTGTGGGCGGGCTAGTGGAGCTCAGGTAAGCCATTGGTCCGCACATAGGTGGGAGAAGGTGTGTATATATAAGCCTGTCCCTCAAGTCTGAGTTGCCTCTCTTGCCATCATGTGAACAGGTCACAGGAGTTAATGACAGGGTGTTTGGGCATAATATTGTGCTGGGTGGCCAGTTCCCCCTTGAATTTGGTCGCTGGGTCTCAGCGGCGAGGCAGCAATGAGTTGCCGTGAATCGAGGAACATATTCGAGGATACCTCTTTTACATTCATTGGCCAGGGAAGGGGCTTCATGAGCGAATTGCTGTGTACCTGGGGGAAACCAATCTGAAGATTTAGTAAAAGGTTGGGAAAAAATTAGGCAGAAAGTTGGATCCAGTGGAGCCATAAGGCCTTTGCAAGTGGGCAAGGCTAGAAGATGAGTTCATCAGTGGTGGCTACATTACATATTATGAGTAGGAAAGGATGGTGATTTTTATCATGAAATTGCATATGGCTCAAGTGATCAGTCACTGGCCTTCATAGGCATACAGGATGTATATGAGTCCCTTGGTTGAGAAAGAGAGTCCAACAGTGTGAATGTGCTAATTTGGTCCAGTGTCCAAGAGCAAGGGAATGAGTGATGAGTGCTGATGTTTGCGTTTGCAGACACATTATTGTGCATTGAACTGACATGTGGGGGCCAGCTGATGCCCCCTTATGCGCTTTGCTTTCACCCAGGAGTACAATAATAATTTCAGGAGACTGCCAATTTGGGATTTTATAAAGGGGGTAAAGAGAAATTCAGGGCAGATCCAGGACCTTTTCCTGGGGGTGACTGAGAACTAGTCTAAAATGCTGCAGCAGAAGGTATGGTGGGGAGCCACCAGGCCTTCATAGGTGATAAGGGCCGACAATATCTGAAACATTGGGAACACTGAGTTTTAGTCCTCACCCATCAAAAATACCCTGTTTGGTACCAGAGTTGTTCTGAGACAATGAGATAGATGTCTCTGACCAGAGAGGAGATATATACTTTTGCTGATAGTTAACAGTTCCTTGTCTAATATCTGGGAACCTGTAGGGGAGTGATGGCAAAAGCCAGGCAAGTAACACACACACCATTTTGGTCTGCCCAAACTTATTCATTTAGAAATGACCCTTATAACAATTCCCAAAACCCCTCACATGTCGGGAGGTTAATAGGGTCCCAGCAACAGGCCGATGGCAGTTCTCCACCAGGTAAGAAACAATTAAGGAAGGAATCGTGGTCTGCACTGTATGAGGTACTGCCAGCTAGTTCCCAGATGAGTTAATGAAGTTGCAGCCTAATTAATTTACATCCCTTGCATCTTGTCTGTCTTCACATGGGTCTGAGACAGTTCCCTGCTTCACTGGCTCCCCATTCCTAGCATGTCAAAAGGGGAGAGAGAGGACATTCATTTCCAGAACTTTGTTTCAGGGAGGAACAAAGATCTCTGTAGCTCAGGTGATGCCCTCCCCTGGCCGGTGTAGTTACAGTAAGGGAGAGTATGTGGGATTGCAGTTCTCCTACTTCGACTAAAAGTAGAGAGAGCTCCTTCTGCTGTCCTTCCCCTGGAACTCCTTCCCTATTTAGCTGGTGAGGTGAGGGCTTACCAGGCAGAACTTGCAGACATATTTTCTCTGTCTATCAAGGAGGTCAGACACCATAGTGATTGGCACAATATAAAAAAAATTGCTATATTTTCTTCCTCTTGCTGCAGCCTGTCACTACAAGATAATATGACATGTAAGATTGAGACCTGAGACGGGAAGCCATAGAATCTATTGCTCCTATTTTGGTCCATATTAACCACTGGTAGGCCCTATGAGAGAAGAATCTATAATCTCTCTGCAGGGACTGAGAGAGAAGAGCCTGGTGATCCAAGCCTCTCCTGTTCCCCTAAGGGGATGGGGAAAAACTCTTCCATCTATGTGCATTTCTCATCGGTCTACATGATTCCTGGTATCAGGCAATGTTACATGGCAGGGTTATATCTGCTTCCCATCCCTAGGATGGAAAGAGAAGGTTGAGGGACTTGGAAAGAGGTAAGGAAAGAGAGAATTGGAATGAATAGGGAGGCACGAGATTAAAAAGAGATGGGGGGCAGGCAGGGAAGAGATGAAACAACACAAGGAAAGAAAAGTAATGTTGGGGAAAGAGGAAATAGATAATGAATGACAAGCAAAAAAATAAAGAGAGAAAGTTAAAGAAAAGTGAAGTAAGGGAAGAATAAAAACAAGGGGATCTAGCTATGATTTTTCAGGTGGGCCCAAGCTGACTTTTATTGCTGCAGGCACATAAATACGGTCTCAAAAGTTCCTTTTTTTCAAAATTAAAGTTTTCCTTGGGCAAAGATACCTCTAGACATCTTGCAGGGAGGTCTGTTACCTTCAGATTTTGTAAACAGCCGTGATATGGAACAGAGATGAACTGCCCTAACTTACACAGTGAGTCAGAGGTCCATGGAAATTCCCAGACTCGGATTCAGTCCACTGAGCTATTGCAGACTCTTCAGTGTTGCCACATACACTGTTACAATATGGAAGTTTCCATACCAGAAAAATTGGGTTTTGACAGGAAGAGAGAAGTGTGAGAACTCCTTTCAGGGTTCTTTTGAGTCTTCTCCAAGGCCAGTTAAGGGAGAGTCATTAAAGAATACTGTATTTTATATGCTCCATAGTGCATGAATGGGGTTTTGTAGAGTGGGAGCTGTTGAAAAAGGTGTATTGCCTAGGATTACTGCTATACTCCACTGCTCTTTAGAGGAAGTTGTCAGGTCTGAATAGCATATGAGCACTCAAGCTGTGGAATGCCTAGCTATGCTGACCCTACTTTGATAAGCCTTGGAGCCTAACTCAGTGATCAGTACTTAAGGGACTGGTTGAGATTGGTACAGTTATTTTTTTGATTGTATTTTATTAAGACTGGTGTGGAATATATAGAACAAAGCATTTTGTTCCTTTTTTTTTTTTTTTGGCAATGTTCTTAGTGAAGGTCAATCATAGCAACTAATTTATCTGTTTCTCATTGTATAGTGTTGCAGAATGACTTCCTACCATAAAAAGAAACTGCTGAAGAGAGGAGGAAATCAAAGTCAGAGTCAGAAATTGATAGCATAATAGCACTCGTAAAGAGAGAATAGAAAAGAGAATGCACAGCTACAGAATCTGAGAGAAATGGAAAGCAATCACTTGGCATAGCTTATTTTTAATGAATAACTCATTTGTGTTTAATGTAGCAGTAAAATATTTGTGAAAAAGAAGCTTAGATCCATTTCTTTACAAACACTGTTTTATATCCGTGTACTGAAGCTATGCATGTGTCTGTCTAAGGGTGTGTCTACACCTGGAGTTGGGAGTGAGATTCCGAGCTCAAGGAGACATACTTGTGGTAGCTTTCATTGAGCCCATGTGCTAAAAATAGTGTAGTTCTGGTACCACAAGCGGTGGGATAAGCTAGTTGCCCCAAGTACATTCCTATGGGCTTAGGTACGAAAGTACTGAGGGTGGCTAGTCAGTCCCTCCACTTGCACTGCTGTGGCTGAGTACTTACCCATCTAGCAATCTTCTTGGGCGACTGACACATTGCATCCAGGGCAGGACCATTATCTGAAGAACCAAGGCCTAAATTGTGTGTGTGTTCCCACTCTGGTTTGCATTGTAGCATCCTTGAACAAACCAGACAGTCCATTCAGTTCTCAAGTCTTTCAGTTTTCATTATACTAATTTTCAAAAATGTCAAATGTTGTGTGAATAATTTGAAATTATAAGAATGGCAAAATCAACCCAAGCAAATTGCACTTGGGCTCCATTTCTTGACTTCAGGGAATATAATAAATTTCAAGAATGCGATTTCCAAATCCATGTCAAAGAATGGGATTCCCCCCCTCCCCCCAAACATTAATAGAGCTCTTCAGTCTGGTTAAAATTACAGGCATACCACTTTTCTGGCAAGTGAGGGTGTTTACAAGTGGTCAGATGTGTAAAACACACCAACTCCTTATGACTTGAGAGACACTTGTTGTAGTGAACCTTTGCTAAATTCATAGCAGAAGCGACCAGAAATCCATGGTGGAAAAGATAAATGGATAATGAAAATAATGCTTAGCACTTAGTGTGTTTCTTCTCAAAAGATGGATAAGCTCTACAATCTCCATTTCATTTTTCAGATGAGGAATTTGAGATGGAGGTTATATGAATTCGCTAAGGTTGTACAGCAAGTCAGTGGCAGAGGTGGGACCAGAACTCTGGTCTCCTGATTCCTAGGCCTGTGCCCTAGCCTTTGGCTGGCACCTCACAGCCATTCCAATGGACAAAGATCACCAGTGCACGCAGACACTCTAGCCATGCCCCCTCTTCTCCCAGGAATGCCTTTGATGCCAAGAGGCTGGAGAGGGTGGTCTAAAAGTCAAACTCACTCCAAGCAGACAGTTGAATCAGCATTGAGGCTGTTAGGCACCATCATGTTCGCCCCAGGATCCTCCTCAGAGGCCTAACTGTTGAATCCTATTCTGATTGGGCCTTCTTGATGTTACACCCATGTTCCAAGTCTGAACAGTGACTAGCCTGGATCTTGACATCACTGGAAAACAAAACACAAGTGATAGTGTTAAAAAAAAAAATTCTTCATTGAGTATGAAAAACATCCCTTCGTTGGAGACTGAGTTTAAAGTTGCCATTTTGAATTGCTTGGTCTCCACAAAGTGCCAGCCTGTCTGTTCAGTAGCAGTTTGTGGATAATCAGCTCCTTTAAGCTTGTCTTCTATTGTAAAAATCAAAGTACTTGAGTAGCTTCATCAATTTCACTGGACTTTGGTTTAGGCCCTGAGTTTGGAACTCATCTACAGAAAGTGAGTCGAACTTTGAAGAGAAAACGTTTGGGGAAAAAAATAACATTCAGATCAGTAGCATGAGCACTGCCCCTACATATCTTTCAGTAGCTATTAATAGATCACCATATTTATGCACAGTTTATAATCCTTTCCCTGATACTTCCACTTATTTTTCAACTAGAAACTTTGCAGTACTTTTACTGAGGAAGGATAGGTAGAAATATAACATTCTAGAGTCTCCATGACTAGGCCATCGGTGCTTAGATACACACAAGATCAAACTCTTAACCTTCAGTCTGTGTAACAGTGCATGGTGTTAACAGTTGCCATTTCCATTGTTTTCATGGAATAAACACAGGATGTAATTTGAGAGAGAGGTTTTTTTCGCTATCACAAGAACTTTCTACTCTACTAAATGGGGATAAACTCAAAGATTTAGTCTTTCTTTCATTGCCCACAAAAAAGTCTTACATCAAAATAGCTTTGCCCTCCCACCACCACCAGACATGCTCTTATTCTTTCTTTTTCAAGAAGCAGCTTCCCTCCTGTTCTGAAGAGGGTATTCTAGGGAGCTGGAACCTGTCTGTTTTGCTCAGTGTTGAGAAAACTGCCTGCTCCTGCTGCTTGTGTATACAGAATGAACTGTGGCACAAGATGCCACAGAAGCTATTGTATATTATTCCAGGGAAATTGCTAAAGGAAAAAATCATGGAAACCTATTGGTAAATCAGACAAGCTTTTTTTTTTCCCCCCAGGGCACCTTGGGCTCGCTTTCTACCCAGCTGCTCCCCAGTAGGCAGAGGTGATGCATGCGGGGGAGCATGTGAGGTCATGTGCCCCTCAATTTCCTGCTTAACTTGTACTGAGCATATTCAGTAACGCTGCTGAATCTGGCTGCCCTCACTCTGCTCCGCACTCTCCGCAGATACGGGCAGTGATGAGCTGCCAAAATCTTAACAACGGGTTCCCTCCTCACCCCACGAGAGGGTCGTTGACTCCACCCCCCCACAGGACCCCTGCCCCATCCACTCTCCTCCCCTGTCCCCTGACTGCCCCCAGAACGGGGCAGGAGGGTTTCATGAGCCATGGTAGTGGGTGCCCACCCCACCCCTAAGAGCCAGAGGTACCTGCCAGGGGGCGAGGTGGGGAGTCCCGGAGGTGCTTACCTGGGGCAGCTCCCAGGAAGCATTTGGCAGGTCCCCCTGGCTCCTAGGGGTGGGGAGCGTAGCTGGGGGGGAGCAGGGGGAGTGGCCGCTCCCCCACTGATCACATCAAAAGTGAAGCCTTAGGCAGAGCACCCACTGGCAGCTCCCCGCCCCGCACCCGACCCCAGCTCACCTCCGCTCCGCCTCCTCCCCTGAACGCACCGCCCCGCTCTGCTTCTCTGCCCCCTCCCCCAGCTTCCCGCGAATCAGCTGTTCAGCAGGAAGCCTGGGAGGGCTGAGAAGCAGGCGGCGGCTTCGTGCTCAGGCTGAGGGTGGTGGAGGTGAGCTGGGGCGGGGAACGGTTCCCCTGCATGCTCCCGGGTTACCTGCTGCGGCGTGGGTGGCCCTCCTCGTGCCCCCCTGCCCCAACTCACCTCTGCCTCCCTGGGCCTGAGTGGGAAGCCGCGGCCTGCCCCTCAGCCTGCCCCAGCTTCCCACAAACAGCTGATTCGCAGGAAGCCTGGGGGGTGGGGCGGGGAGCTGCCGCTGGGTGCTCTGCACCCACCAAATTTTCCCGTTATGTGCTCCAGGGCTGGAGCACCCATGGAGTCAGCGTGGAATAACCGGTTCTAAAAGGGCTTCTAAATTTAACAACCGGTTCTAGCTCACCACTGGATACGGGTTATCTCTGCCAACAGGGAAGTGGGGATGAGGCAGAAGTCACCCCAGGCAGATCTCACTCCCTCTCTCCCTCCTTCCCAAAATTAGGGAAAAACCACTCTGCATCCTTCTGAAGAAGCAGGAAGAGGGGGCCAGGCAGAACCCAGATATATTGAAGAGGAAGTTTGCAGTTCAGCTTTCTCTCCCTCAGGAGTTCTGGGGATACAAACACTAGTCCCACTATATTTAAACTGATACTCCTTTTAAGGTGTGATTCTGATGCACTAAAGAAATTGTTAATTTATTCTTTCTCTATCAATTTTCTATTTGTCTAAGTTTGGGAACCATTAGTAAGACAGATTTTAGCTATGTCTTCTTAGGTTAGAGACTCTGTGCATTCAATGAAAATGTACATGACAGGTGTGCTAATGGGTCTCCATGCTTTTGTTCCTATGGAAATATACATCAGTGAAAATGCTAAGCGGACGTGAGTCAAACTGATGTGATGACCTTCAGATATCGCCAATCCTTGGGGTGTTCAGATGTTTGTAAGTGTGATAAGCACTCTTGCATCAGCTGCTAATAGGTAGTTCAAGCTACTTACCATCTTTAAAGCACAGTTTCTATAGTTAATATTCCACTATGAAACATAGCTCATGCCTCATTAGCTCTTAAAAGCTGCAAATCCATTTTGCTATGTTTATGGAACTGAAAGGCTAATTAAACTGGCAACAGCTACACAGGGGATGGCAGATGCTAAGCAAGCTTCCCAATGCAACTTTATCAGTTTAAGGGACCCTCCTCTTCTTTCCTGTGAGGAATAGATCTATTTTAGCATAAAATATTTTAGGATAGAAAAAAAAACTTTCATAAGTGTGAAAAAGAAAAATGGCAAAATGTTTTGTTCCCTATTCTCAGTCTGGCAGAAATATTCATATGTTGTCTGGTTCCTTGAAGATTTTATAATTTTGAACCCAAAGTATGATATTTCTCTCTAACATTGTTTTGCGATCTTTTTGTTTAACAATTTAAAAATGTTTCGGTTTTTTATGCTAAAATATTTTCAAAACTCCAAAGCTTACAGGCTAATGTATGCTCTATGCCATATGGGTATGCTACAGGCAGAATATGAGTGTGCTTAACAGGGAAAATGGCTGCTTCCAACATACTCATGCCAGGGCCAGGACTAATCTGATTTCCAGTGCTGAGAGTTCAACAGGGTGCATGCACTTCTACTCTCCTACAAGGAGTGCTAGTGTGAAGCTCTAAATATACCTGCAGAGCATGTGTAACTAATGTGAGCGGGGCAATAGTCCCTGCTATTGTGGGGAACTTTCCTGGCTTCTGCATTGCCCCGGTGAAGTGGGCTAGCGAAAGGATCTGAGTCCTCGCTCCCATTTCCTTTACCCAGAGGACTCCCCTTCCACTCTCCTGTCTGGCAGAGTCCTCGTAACCCCAACAAGGCTGGTCCCAGGATTCCTGGGAGGCTCAACCCCTAACCCTGCTGTGGTCACCAAGGACAGGGGCTAGGGTGTTCCCACTCCAGGGTACACTCTCTGCACTGGGCACTTCTCTGACCCACTGACCATTACATACAAGTTAAAGCAAATGCAAGTTATTTAATCAACAATTAATTTTAAAAAGAATAAGGAAAAATGGGAAAGGTTAAAGGAAACACATCAACCTGCTCTGTGGCAGGGAAATCACAAACAGTGTCTGGAATGTCAGGGCAGTTCACAGTCTGTTCCTTGTAAGTCCCAGGCCTTCTTCTCCGGCCCTGGCTGTGCTGCAGGGATGCTGTGGGTTGGACACTTGCTCTGGTGGCGGCCACATGCTCTCAGGCTCTAAGTGGTAGGACCCTTCTTCCCAGTGTCACCCCCGCCCTGTCAGGGTTATGATTCAAGCCTGGCCTGCAGAGCCTCTTGGCTGAGGGGTCTCCCTGTGCTGAGCCTGCTGCCAGGGTCCCCCTCGCTCTCCCCAGCTGCTCTCCGCACCCAGCTCCACCACTCTGTCTCAGTGCTGCTGCTCCTCTGCCTCCAGCTCCCTGGGCTGCTTCTTTGGCCCCTCTGCCTCTGGTTGTTACAGCTCTGCTCCCAGGACAGGTCTGCTCTGCAGGCTGCTTCTGTGACTCTGCTCCCAGCACTGACCTGCTTCCTGGGCTGCTTTTCTGGCCCCTCTGGCTCTGGTTGCTACAGCTCTGCTCCCAGGGCAAGTCTGCTCTCTCTGGGCTGTGCCTCTGGCTTGGGGCTGCAGCTCTGCTCCCAGGACAGGGTCTGCTCTCTCTGGATCTGGCACAGCTCTGCTCCCCAGCTCAGCTTGGGCCTCTGCTTTCTCCGTAGCTCAGCCCCACTCTGTCTGACCCAGGCAAATCCAGCTCACTTGGAGAACGGGACCTCCCTGGCCTCCTGACTCCCTGATTAGCCTGCCCGCCGTGTCATTCAGGCTGACCTGGAGCATTGGCCTCTCCCCATTGTTCCTGGGGACTATCAGTCTCAGGGTCCTGATTTCCTGTAGACTCTTCCCCTTTTAGTACTGGGAACTAGTCAACCAAAACACCCCCACTGAATGTTAGTAAGGGGGCAACAGTCCCCTTACACTAGGACTGTCCCACCCTCTCCCCAGACCATTATGGGAATTAGAATGCGCATCTCAAAGGCATAACACTCCAGACTCCATTACCCAGTCAGTACACCACCTCCCCTTCCCAGCTCAACTCAGGCCAATAAGAGTTGTACACAATTAGGGTTTGTTTATATCTCAAGTAAAATGCTTAGATGTAAGAGATTATGCCAGTTTCAGAAATATCCATAGAGCATTTGAAAGAATGAAACTGACATTTTAAAGAAGTACACCAAATTCAGGGAGACAAGGTGGATGAGGTGGTATCTCTTATTGGACCAGATTCTGATGAGAGAGACAACAAGCTTGTCTCTCTCAACAACAGAAGTTGGTCCAATAAATGCTACCACCTCACCCTCCTTGCCTCTCCTAGCTTGGGACCAACGTGGCTTCAACAACACTGTATACACCGAATTAATGAAAAGTTAATGCTTCTAAAGTTTCCCAGAACGACGCTAAGAAGTTTAAATAAATCTTCCAATAGTGTTTTTGAAATGAGATTTCCTCTAGTTACTCTATTACACTGTGTAGACCTGCTAGATCCCCCCTATACACTACAAATTGAACTGTCAGACCCAGTGACCCCACAGGCAAAGCACGGCCCTTTTGTCAGATTAAACAGAATCTAAGTGTATTTTAGGCTATGTCTACATGACAGACCTTACAATGGCACAGCTGCAGCTGCTCTGCTGTAAGGTTTCCTGTGAAGATGGTCTACGCCAATGGGAGAGAGCTCTCCACCGCCATAATTAACCACAGTCAACGAGTAGTGGTAGCTGTCGTCGGACGCTCTCCTGCCGACACAGCGCGGTCCGCTCTTGTCAGTGAAACTTCTGTCGGTCAGAGGGTGGGGTTTTTTTTCCACACCCCTGATCAACAAAAGTGTCTACACTAGCACTTTTGTTGGTAAAAAGCCTTAGAAATCACACCATTGTGTTCCTTGACTATACACTGAAGTGAGCCAGATGTGGTGCTGTTACAGGATGCCAACTATAGTGCTGGGTTTTGTGCTCTGAATACTTGTTCTTTAGGAACTACACTGAAACCGCAAAACAATATTCAGATAGGCCACCAAAAAGCTGCCAAATTGTTAATTATCAATTATTACTGAATTGAGCTGAATTTGAGCTATAACCCACACTGGAAATATGTATTGTATTGTAGTGCCAGCCCTGAGTCATCTAGTACCGCAGGAAAAGCAGAGATTAAGGATAACCTATATGGATTCAGTCAGAGGAGGTCATGCCTAACAAACCTGCTGTAATTTTTTGCAGGTATTATGGCCATAATAGAAAAGAAATTCAATGGGTGTAATGTACTTAGATTTTCAAAAAGCCTCTGACAAAGTCCTATGTTGAGATTAATGGCTAAAATAAAGAAACCTGCAACAGGACATAAGGACACTGTTAAAAATAGACGATAGGCTGGTATTCAATTACTATAACTCACCAATATAAAGTTTTATGGGTTACCTCAAAGTCAGTCTTATGACCAGTCACCTAAACCAGTGGTTTTAAAACTTTTTTTTCTGGGGACCCAGTTGAAGAAAATTGTTGATGCCTGCGACCCAATGGGAGGGAGGGAGAGAGGGAGGGAGATCTGCCTGGGGTGACTTCTGCCTGGGGTGACTCATCCCCACTTCCCTGTTGGCAGAGATGACCCGTATCCAGTGGTGAGCTAGAACCGGTTGTTAAATTTAGAAGCCCTTTTAGAACCGGTTATTCCACGCTGACTCCATGGGTGCTCCAGCCCTGGAGCACATAACGGGAAAATTTGGTGGGTGCAGAGCACCCAGCGGCAGCTCCCCGCCCCACCCCCCAGGCTTCCTGCGAATCAGCTGTTTGTGGGAAGCTGGGGCAGGCTGAGGGGCAGGCCGCGGCTTCCCACTCAGGCCCAGGGAGGCAGAGGTGAGCTGGGGGAGAGGGGGCATGAGGAGGGCCACCCGCGCCGCAGCAGGTAACCCGGGAGCATGCAGGGGAACCGCTCCCCGCCCCAGCTCACCTCCACCACCCTCAGCCTGAGCACGAAGCCGCCGCCTGCTTCTCAGCCCTCCCAGGCTTCCCGCTGAACAGCTGATTCGCGGGAAGCTGGGGGAGGGGGCAGAGAAGCAGAGCGGGGCAGTGCGTTCAGGGGAGGAGGCGGAGCGGAGGTGAGCTGGGATCGGGCGCGGGGCAGGGAGCTGCCGGTGGGTGCTTTGCCTAAGGCGTCACTTTTGATGTGATCAGTGGGGGAGCGGCCACTCCCCCTGCTCCACCCCAGCTACGCTCCCCACCCCTAGGAGCTAGAGGGACCTGCCGGATGCTTCCTGGGAGCTGCCCCAGGTAAGCACCTCCGGGACTCCCCACCTCGCCCCCTGGCAGGTACCTCTGGCTCTTAGGGGTGGGGTGGGCACCCACTACGGTGGCCCACGAGACCCTCCTGCCCAGTTCTGGGGGCAGTCAGGGGACAGGGGAGGGGGGTGGATGGGGCAGGGGTTCTGGGGGAGGGTGTCAAGGAACGTGGGGGGGTTGGATGGGGCAGGAGTCCCTGGGGGCGGGGGGTGGGCCACGACCCCCTCATGGGGTGAGGAGGGAACCCGTTAAGATTTTGGCCGCTCATCACTGGCCACGACCCAGTACTGGGTCGCGACTCGCACTTTGAAAAACACTGACTTAGACTGTTTCAGCTCTTTAGAATAGGAGCACATAAGAGAAATACTACTGACCTCGCTACGCTACATTTTTATTGGGCTTGTAGTTAATGAGATGCTCATTACTGCTCCAAATTGGGCCCATTGCCTTTTGTCCTAAGTCATCTTAAGAGTTTGGTTGACTTAGTCAAAATAACATCAATTTTTTGTCTTTTACATTATCCTAAATAAAATAAATTTCGTCCTTAAAGCTATTTCTCTGTGCACAGTATTGGCCACTGCTCTTCTGCCACTAATACAGTGTGAGAAATGGTTATATTGTCCTGCTAAAAGTATATTGCATATTGAGATTCTTGTGCAATATCAAACATTCACTGCAATGTATTATCTGTGAACTTTACTCTGAATTTCACCTGTTATGTACTCCTTTCCAGATTTTCCTTTACAGTGCATCATTTTAAAATGATCCTTTAAATTAAACCATGAAGTAGCAAAACAAGCTCTATTGCATTCTGTCATTTAAAACGGAGATATGCTCTTGCCATGCATGCTCATATAGGCTGTAGTGTAGACATAGCCTATGTTGGCAAAATTTCATCACTCGGGTATGAATATTTCACGCACCTGAGTGACATGTTACACCAACATAAGTGTTCATATGCACAGCGCTATGTTGGCAGAAGAGCTTCTCCCACCAACATAGTTTATGCCGCTTGGGTAGGTGGTTTTTTATGGTGATGGGAGAGCTCTGACGGAAGAGCACAGAGCAACTTCACCACACAGTAACGCAGCTGTACAGCCGCAGCGCTCTACATATAGACATGGCCATAGTTGTGATCAGACACCATTTGTGGCACTATCTGGACCGTCGTACAGCACAGGTATTAAGCTTTCTATTCTATGTAAGTTTCTTACACCACACATCACGGTACTACGTGAGCGCCTCTCAGTACAGCATTAAGTGACGTGAATAACATCGGTCACATGTTTGTTCTCTCATCTCTTCCCAGGGTGAGGAGTGTGTCCAGTGGAATGTCTTATTTTTATAAGGTTTTTTAATATACATATGTTCATTAGAGAAGATAAGGTCAAAGAGATGCACCTTGTACTTGGAGTGGAAGGTGGTGAGGTTTGCGATGACTCTGAGTTCATTCCAGCTACAGGGAGGATGTAAAAAGAAAAGGAGGACTTGTGGCACCTTAGAGACTAACAAATTTATTGAGCATAAGCTTTCGTGAGCTACAGCTCACTTCATCAGATGCATTCAGTGGAAAATACAGTGAGGAGATTTATATACATAGAGAATGTGAAACCATGGGTGTTACCATACACACTGTAAGGAGAGTGATCACTTAAGGTGAGCTATTACCAGCAGGAGAGCAGGGAGGAAAAAACCTTTTTGTAGTGATAATCAAGTTGGGCCATTTCCAGCAGTTGACAAGAACGTCTGAGGAATTGGGGGGGGGGGGGAGGAATAAACATGGGGAAATAGTTTTACTTTGTGTAATGACCCATCCACTCCCAGCGTCTATTCAAGCCTAAGTTAATTGTATCCAGTTTGCAAATTAATTCCAATTCAGCAGTCTCTCGTTGGAGTCTGGTTTTGAAGTTTTTTTTGTTGAAGAATTGCAACTTTTAGGTCTGTAATCAAGTGACCAAAGAGATTAAAGTGTTCTCCGACTCATTTTTGAATCTCATATTGTATGTGTAGGTGTCTGTATAGAGCCTCCTTGACTCTGTTCTCTTGTGCAATAAATGAGGCAGGTTTCTATTCAATGCACATCTTTAGAATCAATGTATTGAATTTTGAGATTTCTGCTTTCTCTTCCAATCCCAGTCGACTCACAATTCGCCCTTGTTACTCCTCTCTTCCAGAGTTCAGGAGAACAGCTACAGCAATCCCAGCCTCCTGTGGAGTTCTTGAACTCTGTAAAAGACAGAGGACTTTACAGCTGCTTTCCTGCAAAGTTCCTGCTGAGCTCTCTTAGCATTTGAATTATCAGAACACCTCAAAAGTTACATATTAGGCATGCAACTAAGTTAGTTGTGCACATGTTGAAATGAATACCAACTTTCTCCAGACTGCTCAAAGGCACTTATCATTTGGGACTATTTCCCTGCCAAATTTCAATGTCCTGTTCCTAACTGCTTCAGCTGAACTTGTTCAAGAAAGGCACAGTTCTTTATTATAAAATAGTGAAAGCATTAGTTGAAGGGTTTTTGCTCAAATATTACAAAAATAAATAAATAAATCACCATTTGGGATGGATAAAGGCCACATCTTGAAAAGTTCAGTTTAGCAAAATTATAAGCTACTCAACATAGTGGCATGGCATAGAAATACTTAAGCAATGCTAACTAGGTGGGGCAGTAGCAACAGCTATAAAGTCTTTAATATTATGTAAATCGTTTGTCAAATGGATAGGGTCACTTGGAATCCAGTCATTCTAAAACTTGGAAGTTGTGTTACTTGTACATTTTTAGACTGTTTTTTAATTAGGGGTCTACAGTTTCAGACTCCCCAAAGAAGCAATTTCTTAAGGAAAATATCTACTAGCCATTTTGCAGTGACTGACTTCTATTAATAATCTCAAGAGTAAATATTACAAATATCTAGTGTTGGGTTGAAAACCTCTGTCAGGGAAAGGGTAATTGCTCCTGTGTAGTGAGCTACAAAGCACAACCATTATTGGCAGTGCAGTTGTCCGTCCATCACTAGTCTAAAGTTGCTGATCTTCATCCCGAGAAGTCACATCTAGCAAGGTATAATTTAAGCAATGAATAGTGTTCAGGTAGGGTTGATTTAGTTAAAGGTTATTGACTATCATTGTCAAGGTTCCTTCCCCACTCTGAACGCTAGGGTACAGATGTTGGGACCTGCATGAAAAACCTCCTAAGCTTATCTTTACCAGCTTAGGTCAAAACTTCCCCAAGGTATAAAATATTCCACCCTTTGTCCTTGGATTGGCCGCTATCACCACTAAACAAATACCAGTTACTGGGGAAGAGCTGTTTGGAAACGTCTTTCCCCAAAAAATACTTCCCAAAACCTTGCACCCCACTTCCTGGACAAGGTTTGGTAAAAAGCCTCACCAATTTGCCTAGGTGACTACAGACCCAGACCCTTGGATCTTAAGAACAATGAACAATCCTCTCAACACTTGCACCCCCCCTTTCCTGGGAAATGTTGGATAAAAAGCCTCACCAATTTGCATAGGTGACCACAGACCCAAACCCTTGGATCTGAGAACAATGAAAAAGCATTCAGTTTTTTACAAGAAGACTTTTAATAGAGATAGAAGTAAATAGAAGTAAAGAAATCCCCCGTGTAACATCAGGATGGTAGATACCTTACAGGGTAATTAGATTCAAAACATAGAGAACCCCTCTAGGCAAAACCTTAAGTTATAAAAAGATACACAGACAGAAATAGTTATTCTATTCAGCACAATTCTTTTCTCAGCCATTTAAAGAAATCATAATCTAACGCATACCTAACTAGATTACTTACTAAAAGTTCTAAGACTCCATTCCTGGTCTATCCCCGGCAAAGCCAGCATATAGACAGACAGACCAGACCCTTTGTTTCACTCCCTCCTCCCAGCTTTTGAAAGTATCTTGTCTCCTCATTGGTCATTTTGGTCAGGTGCTAGTGAGGTTACCTTTAGCTTCTTAACCCTTTACAGGTGAGAGGATTTTTTTCTCTGGCCAGGAGGGATTTTAAAGGGGTTTACCCTTCCCTTTATATTTATGACAATCATTATGGTGATTCATTTTGACTTCTCTAAGTCCTTCTCCTTTCTTAAATTTCATCTTATGAATAAGTAGGCTGGACTGAAATATTTTTAGGCTTCTAGGTGATCTCCTAAAATGTATAGAAATTCCTAAACAGGGAGCTGTTGACTTAAAGGGACAGTGTCCCGGTTGAATAGAAAAATGTTCATTTCATTTAAAGTGCATTTTGCTGTATGGAAAAATTTGTGTTGAAGTGACTCATTGGTATATAATTTCTATTGTGAGCCATAATTGTTTTATTTCCTTTCAGTAAAAGGTTTGTCTGTGTATTTTTAAGGCAAAGGTTTGATTCCTAGATGGCATGTTAAAATGAACTAAACCATTCTTGACCGGTTAAAATATCTGTTATGCCACATGGTGATTTACTCTTAAATACATTTATTTGGGATTCAGCTAATGTAAACCTATTGTTGGCCTTTTATCTGAAGAGAAATAACTGAGCCTAAAATGGTAGCTGTTTAAAGCATGTTTACACCATTTAAGCCAGCAAAACTAGAAAAATAAGATTAGAAATTTAGCAAGTATCTGATATGCTAAATGTTGTTTTAAATTACATATCTATTTGGGACATTAGAACAATGAGGCTTTCAGACGAAGATGCAAATTCATTCATTTGTAAGAAAGATTGCTGTTTGTGCTCTCCGCTTGGAAGCAACTTCAATCCTGAGAACTCGAAATGTTACTAGCATCAATATTAGAATTATAATTAGGAAAGCAGATGAGGGCCAACTGCACCAGCCATGTCTTCTAAAGCATATTAAAGTGTAAATCTGGCTCTGGAGCAGTACAATGTATTGTATTCTCCAAGTATATTTTTCTTTCAGATTGAAAGCAAACAGTACTCCTAGCAGAGTAGAGTGGTAGAATACATTTATATATAAACAACTTACAAGTGTGCTTCACCACTGTCCTATGCTCACCATTGCTTTTCTGCTGTTTATCTAGCACAGCACAGCCAATTTCTCATGTGATAAAAGAATTCTGTAGAGCAGAGGTGGCCAACCTGAGCCTGAGAAAGAGCCAGAATTCACCAATGTAGTTGCCAAAGAGCCACAGTAATATGTCAGCAGCTCCCCCACTCCACTCCCAGCGCCTTCCACCCACTGCAGCCCCACCAATCAGCGCCTCCCCCTCCCTCCCTGCACCTCCCAATCAGCTGTTTTGTGGTGTGCAGGAGGCTGGAGGGGGAGAGAGAGAGGGCACGGCAGGCTCAGGGGTGGGGGCAGGAAGGGGTGGGGTGGGGGCGGGGCCTGTGGCAGAGCCAGGGGTTGAGCAGTGAGCACCCCCCAGCACATTGGAAAGTTGGCACCCGGAGCTCCAGCCATAGGCACCGACTTCCCCACTTCCCCTGGGTGCTCGACCCTTCCCCATGTCCTCCCCTGAGCGTGCCACGTTCCTGCTCCTCCCCACCCCCGGAGCATGCTAACGCCGCCAAACAACTGTTTGATGGCGGCCAGGCTGGAAACCCGTGGAGGAGTGGGGACGTGGTGCACTCATGTGGGGAGGGCGGAAGAGGAGGTGAGATGGGGCGGTGGGTGAGCGGAGGTTGGCTGCCGATGGATGCAGAGCACCCACTAATTTTTCCCCATGGGTGCTCCAGCCCCAGAGCACCCACGGAGTCAGTGCCAAAGGCTCCAGCTCTGGAGTCGGTGCCTATACAAGGAGCCGCATATTAACTTCTGAGGAGCCGCAGGTTGGCCACCCCTGCCATAGAACTTTAGGAGAAGTATAACAATCCTTCAATCCATTCCAGAAATCGTTTTAATCCAACCAGAAAAATAAGTCTAAAATGGCATTGTTACTACAGTCTGAAGTAATATTGTCATGGCTGTCAAATTTCCTCAGTGTCGTGTCTTGTCTTGTCCTCAGTTTAAAGTTATTGATGCAGAGTGTTTGATTTAGTAATACCTGCACACAATTAATGCACCCTCACCTCAACACACACACACACACACCTTTTATACTTCTTAAGTTGTTTTGTCTGGGTCTGATTTTGATCCCACTGAAGGCAAAGGGAAAACTCCCTTTGATTTAACCCAGGATTAAGCCCTACAATTCATACACAAATGGAAGGTCTGCATGAGATTATAGAATATTAATCATATAGGGGTATACTGCCAATTGATCTTTATACTGTAGATTCTATTTACAAGTTTTAGTCTGAGTGGTTCAGTGCACAGAATCCCCATTGATTTCAGTGTCTGTTCCACATAGAAAGAGCTCACAGGTTTGGAACCATTGTGAGCAGTGGGTCAAATTCAGACCTAGTTTAATCAGGCGCAATTCCAATGACTTTTCATATATCATTCTCCTTTGTCAGATGTTTTACTATTTGCTTATTGTTCTCAAAACAAGTAGCAAGAGTGGCCTAGTCTCAGGACACAATCCACCAATTAGTTTGTTTTGATGTAATTTTTTTAATTTGATACTCAGCTTGGAGTGTTCTAATGGAATCCTACAAAAATGGAATACTTGCTCTCTAAATTGCCCATGTAATTTCAATTAAGATATATAAGGAAATTAGATTGCAAAATTAAGCACTTAAACCAGGAAATGCCCAAATGAAGGTTACCTGTAAAACTAGAATTAGCCCCCTTAAGCATATACTACTCCTGGGGGAATTCTGCACCCAGAAAATCCCAAATTCTGCATATTTTATTTGTCATAATAATGCAATATAATCACACCAATTTTACTTATTTTGGTAATATATTTAAACTACCATACAGGGGAAAAAATCACAATAACTGCTCAGCATTTCCTAAACACATGAAAGTTAAGTTACAAATACTTGGTAACTAAGACCCTGCATTCCAGTTATAATCCTGGATTTTCATTTAAATTACAGTACTTTTATTTTAGTGTTTGGTGTTCTGTAGACTGTCGCTTTAAGTTGCTCAGACTTTCACACATGAAAGTCATACAGTTTTGGTAATCATTGTCCTGCATTTTTTTTAATGGATAAGTAAAGTAGATCCTGAGCTGTAATCCAACCCCCTTGTGCCTCTCTGGCACAGGAAAACAAGCAAGAACGCACATAGACCTTCCTAGCTGAGGATTCTGTTACTGTCATTTACAATAAGGCTCCTTTACACCTCTCTGGCAAGGTAAAGAAGACTGAATTGACTAAGAATGAAGAAAAGGAGTACTTGTGGCACTTTAGAGACTAACCAATTTATTTGAGCATAAGCTTTCGTGAGCTACAGCTCACTTCATCGGATGCATACTTTGGAAAATACAGAACATCTTCTGTATTTTCCACAGTATGCATCCGATGAAGTGAGCTGTAGCTCACGAAAGCTTATGCTCAAATAAATTGGTTAGTCTCTAAGGTGCCACAAGTTCTCCTTTTCTTTTTGCGAATACAGACTAACAGGGTTGTTACTCTGAAACTTGACTAAGAATGGGAACAATTAACTAAGAATGGGAACATTAGCAGCCTGCCTGTTTAGTTGTTACACTTCTGCTCTGCCCTCCAAGCCCAGGATGCAGCAACAGGGAGCTAGAGGGACAGAGTGAGTGTCTCTCACTTATTTCTTTGCAGGCAGGTGCCCAGCCCCACCACCTTAATGTTTCTTCATGCATGCATGCCCAGCCTCCCTCCTCCCCCCCAGGTGATCTGCTCTCTGCTGCTGGCTGCTCCCAGCAGACATGCCTGGGCTGCTGCAGAAGGTGTGTGTGTTCTCCACAGATTTCTTTGTTACCCCATTTTTCTGCAGGGAGCCAAGAAAGCTGCAGAAGGTATGAATTCTGTGCCCCCTCCCCCCCGGGTACAGAATTCCCCGAGGAGTAATATGCATTAATACACCTTCTAATTACATGATCACATACTAAAGTAGTGGATGTATTGTTTCTTGACTTTAGCAAAGCTTTTGACATGGTCTCCCACAGTATTCTTGTCAGTAAGTTAAAGAAGTATGGGCTGAATGAATGCACTATAAGGTGGGTAGAAAGTTGGCTAGATTGTCGGGCTCAATGGGTAGTGATCAATGGCTCCATGTCTAGTTGGCAGCTGGTATCAAGTGGAGTGCCCCAAGGGTCGGTCCTGGGGCCGGTTTTGTTCAATATCTTCATAAATGATCTGGAGGATGGTGTGGATTGCACTCTCCGCAAATTTGCGGATGATACTAAACTAGGAGGAGTGGTAGATATGGTGGCAGGTAGGGATAGGATACAGAGGGACCTAGACAAATTGGAGGATTGGGCCAAAAGAAATCTGATGAGGTTCAACAAGGATAAGTGCAGGGTCCTACGCTTAGGACGGCACCGCTACAGACTAGGGACAGAATGGCTAGGCAACAGTTCTGCGGAAAAGGACCTAGGGGTGACAGTGGACGAGAAGCTGGATATGAGTCGACAGTGTGCCCTTGTTGCCAAGAAGGCCAATGGTATTTTGGGATGTATAAGTAGGGGCATAGCCAGCGGATTGAGGGACATGGTCGTTCCCCTCTATTCGACATTGGTGAGGCCTCACCTGGAGTACTATGTCCAGTTTTGGGCCCCACACTACAAGAAAGATGTGGAAAAATTGGAGAGAGTCCAGCGAAGGGCAACAAAAATGATTAGGGGTCTGGAACACATGACTTATGAGGAGAGGCTGAGGGAACTGGGATTGTTTAGTCTGCAGAAGAGAAGAATGAGGGGGGATTTGATAGCTGCTTTCAACTACCTGAGAGGTGGTTCTAAAGAGGATGGTTCTAGACTATTCTCAGTGGTAGAAGATGACAGAACAAGGAATAATGGTCTCAAGTTGCAGTGGGGGAGGTTTAGGTTGGATATTAGGAAAAACTTTTTCACTAGGAGGGTGGTGAAACACTGGAATGCGTTACCTAGGGAGGTGGTAGAATCTCCTTCCTTAGAAGTTTTTAAGGTCAGGCTTGACAAAGCCCTGGCTGGGATGATTTAATTGGGGATTGGTCCTACTTTGAGCAGGGGGTTGGACTAGATGATCTCCTGAGGTCCCTTCCAACCCTGATATTCTATGATTCTATGATTCTATGATTCTATTTTTTTCAGCAGGACCCCTGTTCCATTCAGTGCACAAATGGACAGCACTCATTTAATGAGCAACTAGCTATTCACTAATTTTTCTCTTTATTGTTTCAATGTGTGACCTTAGGCCTATTTACTGAACACTATTCAAACCATTCACTAAAGACAGAATTAGTAATTTCCCAACGGGCTTTTTGGTGGTGCTCATTGCTACGGTATCTGAGTGCATTAACATTAATGAATTTGTCTTCACTACACCCACGTGAGATGAGTGGGTATTATCCCCATTTTACAGATTGAGAACTAAGGCATAGAGATTCAGGTCAAAAGTATCCACTAAGTTTGCATGCCCAATCTGACTAGGACTTGACTACTTAGCATCTTATAGCTGTATATATGTTCAGAGCATGGTTCCCATTGACTTCAGCTGCAGCTGTGAGTTCTCATCACTTCTGCATATCAGACCTCAGCATGCAGTCAGCACGCAGAAAATGAGAACAAGGGGTTCTTGTGGCACATTAGATATGAACAAATTTTTTGGGCATAAGCTTTCGTGGGCTAAAACCGCTGGATTTTAGCCCACAAAAGCTTATGCCCAAATAAATTTGTTCATCTCTAAGGTGCCACAAGTACTCCTTGTTCTTTTTGCTGTTACAGACTAACACAGCTACCACTCAGAAAATGAGAAACGTTCAATTAGTGACCACTTGGTTTAAGTGACTTGTCAAAAATAACATAGGAATTCTGTGGCAGAGGCAGAGATAGAATCCACTTTTCCAGGACAGCATTCCGCTACCTTAAACATGAGATCATCCTTCCTCTTCCCTTTCCCACATTCTGATCTCATCCCCCTCCGCCCTCGATCACCTTCTGTCATGTGCCTATCCCCACTGGCTCCCAGTCTGCCTCTTCAGGCTCCTCATTCAATGTTTGTCCTCTCCTCTTCCAGATCCTTGTCCTACTTTTTGTCCCTCCAGTCCTAATTCCCACCCCATATGCTCCAGCTCGTTGTCCCAACTGTCTCTCCTCCCACCACCTCTTTCCCTCTGCCTCACTGATTCCCAGATCCATTCCCTTTGTCCTGTCAGTCCCAGCCTCCCTGCCCAGCTCCTCACCCATTCTCAGTTCTTCCTGTAACCCATTGGCTCCCTGTCTCCCTCAAGTTTAGAGCAGCTGGGAGCAACCTTTACAGGGGAATCCAGCTTTCCCCGCCTAACTCTGTGGGGATGGTGGATGCACAGTCTGCTCAGCACTGGGAGCTGTTAACCTCTAGTGGGTCTCTACTCAGCAAATTGGGCAGAATTTCAAGGGGACAAGACCCCCTTGACACTCAGGCCACCCCTTGCCAAATTTCAAGTCCTGTTCCAAAGCATTGGTGCATTGAGCTTTCAAGAAAAGATCACAATAACTTTGCTTTTTCAATGTTTTTTAAAAAAGTAAATTTTCCCTAGCCACATTCTTAGAAACAGCTGAATCATTCTAGCTGAAAAAATTCAGCATGAGCCACACACCCGCATGGGAAGTTTCAGTCCTGAACGGCTGAAGTCTAGCAAAGTTATAAGCAACGGCCTCATAATGGGAAATGTCAGGCAACCTTAATAGGAACCCCGCCTATAATTGTTGTTTGTTTGTATCGCAATCATACCTGGAAACCCCAGCCCTCTATTACCCTTAATGAAAGTTAGCCATTCTTCTAACTGTTCTCTGCATTGTCTAGTATCTTCCCCAAACACACCTCAGTTACACTTCTGGACTTTTATAGGAAGCTTACAAACAGACCTCAAATCTTCCCATTTGTCTCTGACTCCTATGATGAGGCATCCAATTCGAAAATAAATCTTCCAAATCCTTCCATTGACTGCTCACCACAATTTGTGATGTTTTTCATCCAAAAAAGGAAAACAAAAGAAGCAAGTATGATCATTACTTACATTCCAATAGTGGGCGCTGCATCAATAAAAATGTATGTTTTATTGATCTGAATATGGTGAGATAATATGCCGCTGAAAAAGGGGCAATTATTAAGATAACGTACTGAATTATCTCCAACCAAGATGCTGTTTGTTTTCTCGGTGATTACAGGATTTTTAGTGACATAAGAAAAATGAAGTCTTCATGAAGACTTCATTTTCGAAAAAACAATAATAAAATTGTAGTTGATCTTTATCAGAATTATGGCTGAAAATGATGCATCGTAACAGGTAAAACATCTGTGGCAATGTAATTACTTTTACTTTTTCAGTGTCTTTACAGATTATAAAACCATGTTTGAGTAAAACTTATTCCATGATGCAGGTATGGACAAATTTTCATCTCCTTGTGAATCGTGGATAAATATTCATGAGTAAACCTTAAGAAACATATTCCCAATTTAAATATCCATATTTTCAGACTTATAATAGTTTGTTTCTAAACTTGTGCATGTTTTATGACTTTGAACAATTAACCAACCAATTTTTGTATAAAATTTGCCAAGCATTAAATAACACCACCCCAGCATTATCCATATTTGCAAAATAAAATATAGCTCCATAAAAGCTGTCCAAATGTTTTAGATACTTAGATAATATTACATAAAGAATATTGCAGATACAAAGACATAACACAACTTGATATGTATTAGTTAATAATTGGGCAGGGGGAGAATTGAGAACCTTTAATATAGTCATGCTTTTGTGATCTTGAAATAACAGCACTTATTGTAATGTATATGCTCCAAGCATTAGTTAAGGTTGCCATACAACTAAATTCCTTACTTTAATGGGTTTTAAAGTGTGTGTGTGTGTGTGTGTGTGAATCTGATCCTGCAGTCCTTATTCGAAGTAAAACTCCCATGGAAGTCTATACAGTTTCTTCATTCTAGGGTGTGCAGTGGCAGAAACAGAGGACCTTGTGGCACAATATGCTCTGGGGGAGGGCTGTCATAAAAAGGCAGGTTGCTCACACTCCAAATAGAGCTCTGGAGAGCTCTGGCTATGAGACATGGCCAGTGCATCCAGGAGATGCGCTGATTGAATTTATTCCCTGGGCAGTGTCTGTTGGAGCAGCTATGTAAAAATGACCACAATTCAAAGATTTCTTCCCTGTGTGATACCCCCAGGAGGGTTGGTGGAGTGGCAACACTGCCTTTCTTTCAGTGGAAATGAGTTCCCTCAGATTCCTATCAGCTACTTCCTGTTGGGACATGGGGTTGCAAATCACTATAGAGGTTTCAGTAACAATACCAGCGTCCTTCTAAATTGTCCCTCCGCTGCCGCCCCCGCCCCCTCTCAAAAAAGCAAATCCATGAAACTGAAGTTTTACTCTTTTAGTTGCTACTGTAGCTTCTGCAGAATGCAGCTGTTCCAACCTTTAAAAGCCTCTTGAGCCAGGTTCAAGGTAGGTGACATCAATGGAATTGCACCTGTTTGTGCACCATCTGAATTTAGCTTTCCATCTTTATCACTTGGAGCACCTTTCCCCACAGGGAGAGGAAAAGTCTGCTTGTGTCCTTTGTGGACTTGTCCCTGATCATTTGATTGGAGATGTAACCCTTCTGCCAGGCCAAGTTGATAGCAGCAAGGGCCGGGTTCAATACACAGGGGTTCCCTCTCATTAAAGCAAATGCAAAACTGGCTCGAGCCCCCACCCAGTGACCTGGGAAAATCTTACACACCCCCTGGGCGCCTCAAGGAGGCAATACTTCCCCTCTCGCAAGCACAGAGTCTTGGTGTAGTAGAGAATCTTTAATAACATGAGGCAAACAACATCAGCATTAAATTGGGGAAACACCACAACTAGTGTTCATTAACCAAACCATGAACACTGACCCACCCCAGAAAATTTGGGCCACATCCTTTCCCTCAGGCTCTTGAGTCCCAGAACCCAAACGTCTCTTGAGTCCAGCAATCCACAAATCGCCCAAAGTCCAAAAAAAGTCCAGCCCCGGAGTTCAAAAGTTCACCTGCAGAGTGTTACTCCCCAATCTGGCTAAAATGTGCCTGGGTGTGGGGGAAAGAGGTAAGGGGCACCTTACGTGTCCTGAAGCTGACTGCCCCACAGGGCTCTGCTCCGCTCCACCACGACCGGCTCCGCTCTGCACAGCTCACCGTCTCACGACCGGCTCCGCTCAGCTCGCCGTCTCACGAACACACCGCTGTCTCACGACCGGCTCCGGACAGCTCGCCGTCTCACGAACACACCGCTGTCTCACGACCGGCTCCGCTCAGCTCGCCGTCTCACGAACACACCGCTGTCTCACGACCGGCTCCACTCAGCTCGCCGTCTCACGAACACACTGCTGTCTCACGACCGGCTCCACTGCACACTAGAACTTCTGGCTCCCCCCCTACTTGACACAGTGCTCAGTGATTTCAGCTCTCAGTGATTTCAGCTCATAGTAGTGGGAGCCTTAGTGCTGGTGCACTATAAGGCTGAAGTGAATTCAGCACAATACCTGTAACAAAACTCTTAATAGACCCAAAATTAGCTCTGACATTCCACAGTGGAGAGAGACAGAGGTGCAATTGGTGCTTCAGGCCCTCACAAAAGGGGCCTACACCACCAGGCACTAATACCTGTCTCAAGTCTCTCTCAATTCACAGAGTTTTGGAACCCATGTCCCTTGCCTAGTGAGTGCTACTCAGTTGATGGTGAGTCCTCCATCATAACAAAAAGGCCAAGTACAGTTCCAAGCACAGTTCCCATAATCAGGGTACTAACAATTTATTCTTCCCGCCCCAATAACAGAGACACTGGGGATCCCACAGCAGCCAAAGTGACGATTTGGGCAGTTATGGCCTCATTCTAGGCGGGGTGGTTGTGCCTATGCAAATGAGATCAGCCCCTGAAGTTCTTTTCCACAACTTGCCACACCTCACCACCAGATGTCAGGGTGGAGCCCACCCTGTCTCTGCTTACATCCTCCCCCCAGCCGAGAATTTGGCGTCCCGACAAATCATACTCCCTTTATACCAACTCATTGATTTCCTCCAAAAGGCCTCAGAAAGCCCACTTTGGCTTCCACAATCCTGTGTGCTAAATGTATTGGCTCCTCACTAGTCACCCCAGGTGCATCATAAGTTAACCGTTTTACTGGTCTTATCACCCTGTCTCGTCTATTGAGAATCTCTGTTGCTGAGGTAAGGGGAACGTCCTCTTGATTGATGGATGGAGAGGCTTCCTTTGAGGGTCTCTTGGCTACTGGCGTAGGCCCCTGCACTCCTAGTTCTAACGCGGGAGGGTCCAAGGTGCCCAGGACATCCTCTACCTGAGTGTCTCCACTGGCCAATAACCTGTGTGTGTCATCACACGGGGGTCTCATCAGCGGCACAGGGGTGTCAGAAAGGGGCCTAAATAATTCCGCCATAGGGTTTAGGGTGGAAAAGGGAGAACTCTCATTCAGTTCAGCTGGTCGAGACTGAAATCTTGTCTCCATCCCAGGATACACCAGGGTTGTGTCTTCCTCCTCAGACTCACTCTCAGATGTGCAGAATAGGGGTAAGTTAGCTGCAGGAGGCTCACTGTCTGTGTTGGATGGCAGCTTTGGTCTAGCACTTCTGTTCTGCCCGGCTGCCCTGTCATGGCCCATCTCATAAGGGGTGCTTACCAATTCCCCCACAGGGAGCAAAAGGTTTCTATGCACCGTCTTTATTTGCCCTGGACTGTCTTCAGGTTTGATCTTGTAGACCGGCAGATCTCCCAGCTTTTCCATCACCAGGTAAGGTATTGCCTTCCATCTGTCAGCTATCTTGTGTTTGCCAGCGATACCCAAATTTCGCAGCAGGACTCTGTCCCCCGGCTGGAGCTCCTGCGATCGCACTCTAGCATCATATCGATGTTTGTTGCGGTCTGCGTTCTTCCGAGCCGCAGCGGTAGCCAAGCGATAAGCATCCTGCAGCCTCTCTCTTAGTCGGGATACGTATTGCTGATGAGTTTCATAGCTATCTCCATCCTCTGATACACCAAAGCACAAGTCTATGGGTAATCTTGGTTCTCGCCCAAACATCAAAAGATATGGGGTGACTCCCGTAGCATCGTTCTTTGTGGCATTGTAGGCATGCACCAGAAATGCGACATGCTGGCTCCAGGTTGCCTTCTGCTCTGGTCGCAAAGTTCCCAACATATCTAATAGGGTTCGGTTGAACCTCTCTGGCTGGGGATCACCTTGGGGGTGATAAGGCGTTGTCCTAGACTTTTTAATTCCTGCTGTCTTCAGCACCTCCTTCAGAAGGTGACTCTCAAAATCCCGCCCCTGATCAGAGTGTATCCGAGCCGTGAATCCATAGACTGAGAAATATTTGTCCCACAATACTCGAGCGACGGTGGTGGCCCTCTGATCACGTGTGGGATATGCCTGTGCATACCGTGTAAAATGGTCAGTCACTACTAGAATGTTCCCAACATTCCTCTTGTCTACCTCTACAGACAAGAAATCAATGCATACCAACTCCAAAGGTTTGTTGCTGGTGATGTTCTTGAGATATGCAGCCCTCGTGGGCAGAGTTTTCCTTTGAACACATCGAGCACAAGTCTCACATTTCCTGCGAACATCTTCAGCCATTCGGGGCCAATAGAACCTACTACGAATAAGTTCCAGAGTCCTCTCCATCCCTAAATGCCCAAAGTCATCATGCAGGGCCCTCATGGCCAGGGCTCTGTACCTTTTTGGCAGTACTAGTTGTGCTCGTTGCTTTTGTAAAGAGTCGGTGGTCATTCGGTGTAGCACTCCCTGAATCAGTTTTAATTTGGTCCATTCTCTCAATAGTAGTTTACCCTCCGGGTTAGGTGGGACAACTGCAGCTGGGCTTCGCCCCTCCCTTTTGGCAAGTAGTGTATCACGAATGTCAATATCTTGCTGCTGGGCTTCTTGCCAGTCAGCCGCATTGAGCATGGGCAAAGGAGATTGGTCCAATGCAATATAGTTCACTGAGGCAGAAGGCATGCATTCAGGGGGCAGGCCCAAAGCTTCTGCAATACATCCCTGAAGGCTCTCACAGGCCTCTGGCTCTCGACGACTCACACTGCAAATAGCTCTCACTCCATCTGTAGGTATCACAGCAACTTCTGGAGCCTGCGGACGCCTGGACAATGCATCTGCATCTACATTGCTTCTCCCTGATCGGTACTGAATGCTAAACTCATAGCTAGCCAAGGCGGCCACCCATCTCTGCCCTGTAGCATCCAGCTTAGCACTTGTTAACACATAAGTCAGTGGATTGTTGTCTGTCCACACCTGGAACTGAGCACCATACAAGTAGTCTCGAAATTTCTCAGTGATGGCCCATTTCAAGGCCAAGAATTCCAGCTTGTGGGTGGGATAACGAGTTTCACTATCAGACAATCCTCGGCTGGCAAAGGCTACAGGTTTATGTTTGCCTTCCACTTCCTGGTACAGGACTGCTCCCAGACCCTCCAAACTGGCATCAGTATGCAGGATAAATGGTTTGCTTGGGTCAGCAAAAACTAGGACTGGAGCATGAGTTAGGCAAGTAATGAGTTCTCGAAAAGCCCTTTCACATCTCTCATCCCACCGTGGCCCAAATGGTGCAAAGGGGCCATAGTTTCTCTGCACAGGAGGCTTTGGGAACCTCCCCTTATTCCTGGTCTTAGATTTGTTCTTGCTGGACTGATGTCCCCTGGTAAGATCATTCAGAGGCTTTACAATCGTAGCATAGTTTTTCACAAACCTGCGGTAGTAGCCACTAAATCCAAGAAAGGTCTTGAGTTCTCTATAGTTACTTGGACGTGGCCATGTAGTGAGTGCTTCTATTTTATCAGGATCAGTACTCACACCCTCTTGGGATACGATGTGACCCACATACTTCACTGAGGTTCTGCAGAACTGGCATTTGTCAATTGAAAGCTTCAGACCATAATCCTCCAACCTATCAAGCACTTTAAGAAGTCTTTCTTCATGCTCCTCTAAGGTTCTTCCAAACACAATCAGGTCATCCAAATAAACTAACACTTGCAGTAAATTCATGTCTCCCACAACTCTCTCCATGAGACGTTGAAAGGTGGCAGGTGCTCCAGAAATCCCTTGGGGCATGCGTTCGAACTGATAAAACCCTAATGGGCAGATGAAGGCGGTCTTCTCCTTATCTTCTTCTCCCAGAGGGATCTGGTAGTACCCACTTCGAAGATCCAACACAGAGAACCACTGGCTTCCCAGCAGACAGTCTAAGGCATCTTGCACTCGAGGCATAGTGTACTGGTCGACCACAGTACGGCTGTTTAGGGTGCGGTAGTCAATACACATCCGGATTTTCCCATTCTTTTTACGGACTACCACAATGGGCGAGGCGTATGGGCTGCGGGACTCTGTAATGATGCCATTCGCAGCCAGCTCCTGAAGATGATGTCGCACATCTTCCATCTCAGAGAGAGCAATCTTCCTAGATCTCTCCCTAAAAGGTCGAGAGTCATGTAGTCTGATATTGTGTTCTACTCCTTTTGCACATCCGACATCCCACTCATGCAGTGAGAACACCTTGGATCTTTCACAAAGTTTCTTCCTCAGGCGATCTTTCCACTCCTCGGACACTGGTGAATCTCCAAAGTCAAACTTTGCTGGGTCTATCGTCGGAACTTGCGTTTCACACTGGAGGGTTACAATTGACTCGGGTTCAAAGAGGTCTGCTATCTTTTGTCCTCGCCTCACAAAAATATCACGACTTGTCCCATTAGCAATCAGTATAGTCACCTCTTCCTGGGCTTCAGCAGGTAGGGTTATGAGTCCACTAAGAACCAGCACTCCTTCAGGGAGCCCTCCCTCAGTTGGCTGCTCCACCACTGCTAATGTTCTCTTATTGCCTTTCAGGCAGGTACTCATGACAATCACCTCCTTTTCTGTCATTGCAGGCACCACTAAGGGGACCGGGCCTGCGTACCTCAGTGCTCCCACCGGCAAATCAGGCATCACTCTTTTTGCGTCCTCAATTTTTCTGTAGGCTGCAGCACAATGTGTGTGTATCACCAAGGTATTCAGGTATTGGTCCCCTGCTCGCTGTCTGCAGTAATCTGCAAGTACCTTAAAGAGGCTGGAGTTGGTCCCTATCAGCACGGACACATCAGAGACACCTTTAGGGTCAGGGCATATTAAAGCTGCAGTGTCCACCTCCTGTCTTACCCCAGCGATCTCTTCTGGGAATTCCAGGTGTACAATGACATACCCCTGATACGGGTATTCATCCATGCTGAGACCACACAGGCCAAGCCCTGTCAAGGGCTGTATAGGCAGATGCATAAGCATCTGCTGGTAGAAAGACTGGAATATGATAGTCACTTGGGATCCCGTGTCAAGCACTGCTCTACATTCTGTCCCTTCAACCTTTACAGTGACCTCAGCTCGAGGTCCTATCAATCCTGGTGGGATTCGGGTGGCATGGTTCTTCGCAGGGGAGCCTCCAAACCCTGCAGGCCTAGGCGGCTCCCTTCCCAGGCCCTGGGGCCGTTTCCCGACTTTCCCCAGGTGGTCCTCAGCTTTTGGTATACTAGCGGGGGATTCTCTGCATTCTGACACCTGGCAGCAATGTGCCCATCCTGGCCACACCGGTAGCAGAAGAAGGATTGCCCTTTCCCGTGTTGCCGGGGTGGGGCAGAGGTTCTAAATGTAGTCTTCTGGACCGTGGTAACAGGGGGTTCCTTGTACGCTGAAGTCTTTGCTGAATCGATAGTATTCTCTAGTTCAGCCACTTTCTGTGTCAGGACCTGCACTCGTTGGGTAAGTTCCTCTTGAGGATTCACCATCAGCGCCTTGGGCGCTCGTATGGATGTTGTGGCAGTTGCCTGGGGTGGCTGAACCTCCCAAACCTCACCAGCTGCCTGCCTCTCTTCCTCCTCTCGGACCTCTTTTATCAGTCGAGAGTAACCCGGTGGATTGTCTTGGCGCTCCCTTAATCGAAGGTGGAGAAGGATTGGGTTCTGATATTGAATTCCCCTCACAATCTGAGCCAATCTAGTCCGGTCCATTTGCTCAACCGCTACTGCTCCCCTCATGATGGCTCTCTGTAATAATTTCTCCAACCTCTGTATGTAGGCAGAAACTTTCTCTCCCTTTTGTTGCCTGGCATTGAGGAACTTGCAATAAACATCCTCTGAGCCCTCGGTTCTCCCGAAGGCATGATCAAGGGCCTCTAGGCAGTCCTTTACCTTGACCCCAGGGTTACTGAGCTTCAGGGTGCGAATCACATCTAGGGCTGGCCCCCTGAGGCACTCTACTAGTCGCCTTCTCTTTTCAGCATCAGGTACTGCCCACTCCTGCAGCATTTCAGTGGTGTGTTCCAGCCAGGGTTCAAATGCTTCCTCCCCGGGTATTGGGGTGGGACCCCCAGAAAACAGCCTCAGTTTACGATAGGGGCTTGACTCAGGGTGGGGTGGCACGACCTTCTCTAATGCTTGCCCCAAAGCCTTCACCCACTCATCAGGTGATGGAGCAGCCTCCCGGGTTGGGACTCCTGGGTCAAGGCCCAACAGACCCGGCATATCAGCCAAGGTCTTCCCCTCTCTCCCCAAAAAGGCTGACATTTTCTTTAAAAACTCCACTTCAGATGCAGGAGCCGGTGAGGGCTGGCTCCCAGTAGTTATTACCTTCCACTCACCATCTTCCACTGCTATCGTGCCTGGAACCTGTACAGGGTCCACAGCCGACGGCAGCTCACACAGTACAGCAAAATCTCCATCCTCCCTCACAAATATGCGCCCACGCATTTTACACTTACTCAGGTACTCAGTGGATGCCCTTAAGGTAGGCTCTATTGAGCCTTCATCGAATGCCTCCGGCACCCCGGTCACCAGGACACAGTTCCTAGGGTTAATATTCATCCCCTTGCACCAATCCTCTAGCAAATGTAGGGCCATTATACAAACTGTAATTTCTTTCCCAAATATAACAGATCAAAACAACAACAACCAGATTCTGGGTTCTCCCAATTTAATGACTCACCTAAGATGTGCTTGCGAGGGGTACTGACCCAGTCTCGATCCCGGACGAGCCCCCACAAATGTAACCCTTCTGCCAGGCCAAGTTGATAGCAGCAAGGGCCGGGTTCAATACACAGGGGTTCCCTCTCATTAAAGCAAATGCAAAACTGGCTCGAGCCCCCACCCAGTGACCTGGGAAAATCTTACACACCCCCTGGGCGCCTCAAGGAGGCAATACTTCCCCTCTCGCAAGCACAGAGTCTTGGTGTAGTAGAGAATCTTTAATAACATGAGGCAAACAACATCAGCATTAAATTGGGGAAACACCACAACTAGTGTTCATTAACCAAACCATGAACACTGACCCACCCCAGAAAATTTGGGCCACATCCTTTCCCTCAGGCTCTTGAGTCCCAGAACCCAAACGTCTCTTGAGTCCAGCAATCCACAAATCGCCCAAAGTCCAAAAAAAGTCCAGCCCCGGAGTTCAAAAGTTCACCTGCAGAGTGTTACTCCCCAATCTGGCTAAAATGTGCCTGGGTGTGGGGGAAAGAGGTAAGGGGCACCTTACGTGTCCTGAAGCTGACTGCCCCACAGGGCTCTGCTCCGCTCCACCACGACCGGCTCCGCTCTGCACAGCTCACCGTCTCACGACCGGCTCCGCTCAGCTCGCCGTCTCACGAACACACCGCTGTCTCACGACTGGCTCCGGACAGCTCGCCGTCTCACGAACACACCGCTGTCTCACGACCGGCTCCGCTCAGCTCGCCGTCTCACGAACACACCGCTGTCTCACGACCGGCTCCGCTCAGCTCGCCGTCTCACGAACACACTGCTGTCTCACGACCGGCTCCACTGCACACTAGAACTTCTGGCTCCCCCCCTACTTGACACAGTGCTCAGTGATTTCAGCTCTCAGTGATTTCAGCTCATAGTAGTGGGAGCCTTAGTGCTGGTGCACTATAAGGCTGAAGTGAATTCAGCACAATACCTGTAACAAAACTCTTAATAGACCCAAAATTAGCTCTGACATTCCACAGTGGAGAGAGACAGAGGTGCAATTGGTGCTTCAGGCCCTCACAAAAGGGGCCTACACCACCAGGCACTAATACCTGTCTCAAGTCTCTCTCAATTCACAGAGTTTTGGAACCCATGTCCCTTGCCTAGTGAGTGCTACTCAGTTGATGGTGAGTCCTCCATCATAACAAAAAGGCCAAGTACAGTTCCAAGCACAGTTCCCATAATCAGGGTACTAACAATTTATTCTTCCCGCCCCAATAACAGAGACACTGGGGATCCCACAGCAACCAAAGTGACGATTTGGGCAGTTATGGCCTCATTCTAGGCGGGGTGGTTGTGCCTATGCAAATGAGATCAGCCCCTGAAGTTCTTTTCCACAACTTGCCACACCTCACCACCAGATGTCAGGGTGGAGCCCACCCTGTCTCTGCTTACAGAGAGAATGGGGTTTTCTCAAGCCCAGGAAACAGCATGCTATAGGATTTATCCCCAAACCTGTGAATCCCTGGAGATGAGTGAGAGGCTTCGTAGGGGACTTGTGCATCCGTACTTTGTCCCCCAATGATTCTGGCCCCTCTCCTTGCCGTCACTGTTTGGGGATTCCCTACCCCACTAAAGGGTGAATCCCTACATTGGAGGAGGCTCCACAGGAAAAGTAATAAAGCCCCAGAATATTATGTTTTCCTTTGTAAACTTGTCTGAGCACATTCAGGAGGATTGCCCCCTGGGCACTGCCCTACCTACTCCCTTTCAATCCTCACCTCTTTCCCACATGGTTTCCCTCTTTCCCGAGACTTGGGAAGAGACTTCTGTTGGGGAAGAAGGGATGGAAAAACAGTGACATGAGCCTTGTCTACTCTTAAAAGGTTATATCAGTTCTCCGAGCAAAATAAACTATGCCAGCAAAAGGATGTTTTAGAATCTACACTAAGGCTTTTGCCAGCATACTGTGTGAGCAAAAAATCATAGCCCTAAATCAACATAGCATTGCTGGCAAAACTTCTAAGACTGTCTACACTGCATGCTTCTTGAGGCTGTATGTAGGTTATGTGTAGGCACACACTGCAGTGAAAATCAGGCTGTGGTAACTAAACATCTCAATGAAAGGTTCTGGCACAGGGGCACAACAGGGAAAGGCTTGGCAGTGGGGAGTTGCCAGAGCCATTCCCTACTGCTTCCCCCCCTGCCAGAACCTTTCTCCACTGCCAGCCCTTCAGTACAATGGGAAAAGGCTCCAGCAGGGTTCAGGAGTGTCTCTTTATTCACATAAGCAGTGCCGATGAAGTGAGCTGTAGCTCATGAAAGCTTATGCTCAAATAAATTGGTTAGTCTCCAAGGTGCCACAAGTCCTCCTTTACTTTTTGCAAATACAGACTAACACGGCTGCTACTCTGAAATCTATCTACACTGCTATTTAAAACTGTGGCTGTGTGTACAATGTATGTACTCTACATGCTGCCAAAAGGAGTGTGCGCTCTAACTGTACACCAGGCCACAGTCAGCTGAGCCCTCTGTCGATATGGATGAGGTAGTTCTGTGCTTGGAGAGTCTGGAAGGCATGATGTCCCTCAGTGTAGAGTGCATGTTTTTTTTCACATATTCAGTACCCTAAAGTACAGTACTTTTGTTAAGTAGAAAGAAGCAACACTTTTAGTAGCATTAACATGGGACCAGGAACTCTTCTTTTCTTTCACTGTGTGTGATCTTCAGCAAGTCATTGAATCTTTGTCTGTTTCCCCTCTCTCTAAAATGGGATTTCTTTGGAGGGGGGTCGTGTTGATTTCATTAATGTTGATATAGCACTTGGAAAATGTAAAGCATGAAATAAACGCTATCTATTAATTAAGGGGTAGAGAGGGCACCATTTAAATAACTTAATTCAGTAATAAATGAAGCATGATACAGTGGAAATTGTGTGAATATCTCCTTGTGCCCTAGTCATCAACTATCTAAAATATGTTTTTAAAATTCAAATTGGAAGTTTCATTTAAAATTATAATGAAAAGTTTCCATCAAATCATTGTGTAAATGGATCATCATTGCTAATTATGGAACTCTTGCTAATTATGGAGTGGTTAAATGAGCCATCTTAAGCTATACTTAGCTTGGCTCTTAGGATACTTTTTCTTGTCCTTCTGAATTGAAAGTTAACACCTTAGACTAGTGTAATAAATCCTTCCTTCAATATTCTATCTCACTTTAATATTAGTCAGTCAGGTAAATAGCTGTCTGCTGTTACACTTTAGTTGTCAACTGTATACGTAATTAGTACTCATTGCATAAACACTCCTAAATCAAATTCTTCACAGCAACTAAATGACTTTGAATTTATTACTGAATTCGACATTGGTGAGGTCTCATCTGGAGTACTGTGTCCAGTTTTGGGCCCCACACTTCAAGAAAGATGTGGATAAATTGGAGAGAGTCCAGCGAAGGGCAACAAAAATGATTAGGGGACTGGAACACATGAGTTATGAGGAGAGGCTGAGGGAGCTGGGATTGTTTAGCCTGCAGAAGAGAAGAATGAGGGGGGATTTGATAGCTGCTTTCAACTACCTGAAAGGGGGTTCCAAAGAGGATGGCTCTAGACTGTTCTCAATGGTAGCAGATGACAGAACGAGGAGTAATGGTCTCAAGTTGCAGTGGGGGAGGTTTAGATTGGATATTAGGAAAAACTTTTTCACTAAGAGGGTGGTGAAACACTGGAATGCGTTACCTAGGGAGGTGGTAGAATCTCCTTCCTTAGAAGTTTTTAAGGTCAGGCTTGACAAAGCCCTGGCTGGGATGATTTAACTGGGAATTGGTCCTGCTTCGAGCAGGGGGTTGGACTAGATGACCTTCTGGGGTCCCTTCCAACCCTGATATTCTATGATTCTATGATTCTATGACTTTTCAACTTGATAAGAATTATAAGCCAATGGACTGTTTTATCCCTGCTGTAAATCCATCACATTCAAGGAGTTGCTAGACATTACTTCCTTTAACTTAGAATGATCTCATTTATCCTTCATGATTAAGACGGTACTGGTTTATAGAAAACGTGGAACCTGACCACTTACCCTGGGGAAAAATGTGAAGCTCAAGCTTCCAGCTAGTCTTTTGTTTACAGCACTTGTTCAAAGAAGGAGGGGGAAAACACTCCAGGGTTTATGCCTATGAGTAGCTTTTAGTTCTCGATGCCCTAAGGGGCATTTCTGATGTGGGTAAGCCCCCTGTGAAGTAGAATGGTAATTCTTTACAGGAAAAGGTGATGGGTATGGAGTAGAATGCATGGTTTTAGTGGTTTGCGAAGTGATCTAACATTTGGAAAAGCTCAGTGGAATCAGAGTTAGCAGCTACTATGGCAGTAAAGCAGCAGGATCTCATGACTGTGACCAGTGTGCCTGAATCTAAATATCTGCTTACTTTTCACTGTTGATGTTTGTCGTCTTCCATCTTTCTGCTTCTATCGCAGATTATTAGAAAACCAGAGATCTGTGGAACAATGTTGGTGTTAGTGGCAGTGGCAGGAGCTGGGATTTATCCGTGAAATGATTTTATATGGCGCCACCTGAAAAGTGCGGTTACTTTTGTACCAAAACACTTTATATCACCTCCACCAAAAAGAAAAGAGAAAAATCAGCAAAACATTTGTGTGAATAGTTCTGCTGAAACACTACAAAATCTTGTCTATATTGAGGTGTTGGAGTATTCATATTCATAATGCAGTTTACTGAAGCTGTAAGATGCTATTTCCCCAAAGATTATATTCTGCACAATTCAGCCTATTTTAGCTTACCCACTAATATTTTATCATTTTTATTTGTTAATGTTTTGAACTGTTTGTTCTTTGCAAAGCATTGAATGTCATGCTATTTTATTTTTTTTTAACAAATATGTTTATGCTATCCCTCAAAATGCTGGCATTATGTTGGTGTTTTGTTCTTTGCATTTGATGATTAAATGATGTGGTTATATTGTCATTAGGATGCTGCAGTTGAATTTGATTTACGTCAAGACTATATAGAAGATTATTTCATGGGCAAGAATGAAGCTGAAGGGATTTTGGTGTTTATGAATTGAATTTATTGATGCACATCTTCAGTCAAATTGTGTTTTAACTAATAGAACAACCTGCTCTTGCTGTACATATGAAGGAAAAGTTACTATTTGGGTTACGGGTTCAAAGTTCAGTTTAGTTGACCATTCTTGATGATCTCAAGAAGTCTGCAGAATTTGGAGTCTGAAAATCAAAGTATAATTCCTTCCAATACTGTATTGTACTACCTGCCCTGCTCAGTCACAAGTAATTCAGGCAGATGGTTCTAGCACAGAATATTCCCTCTGGTAGTGAAAGTACATGCTGGCATACTGAAATTGCTGCACTGCTCCATCTCCATGGGACCTATCCAGCAGAAAGCAAGTGCTGGCCCACAGAATCTCATGGGACTGACTGACTATGCAGCTGCTCCCTTTGCTCTACACCAGTGGTCACCAACCAGTTGATCGCGATTGACTGGTTGATCCTAGAGGATCTCCCAGTCAGTTGCGATCTCTGGTGGAGCAGCATGGCTGCTGCTACGGCAAATTGCTTGCCTACCCCAGCCCACGCCACTCCTGGAAGCAGCCAGCATGGGCGGGGGGCCAGGGATCTCACTTCGTGTGCTGCTCTTGCCTGCAAGCACTGCCCCCGCAGCTCCCATTGGCCGGAAGAGCTGTGGGGGTGGTGCTTGCAGAGAGGGACAGCACACGGAGCCACATGCCCCCTGCCCCACCAGTGCATTAGACCCTTTCTGGGAGTGGCGTGGGGAGGGGTAGGCAGGGAGCCAGAGCCTGCTTTAGCCTCGCTGCACCTGACGCGGACCGGGAGTTGCCGGAGGTAAGTGTTGCCTTACAGAAGGCCTCACCCCAGCCCTGAGCTCCCTTCTGGAGCCAACACCCCATTCTCCCTTCTGCACCCCAAGCCCTCTCCTGCACCCCAACACTCTGTCCCAGCCCAGAGCCCCCTCCTGCACCCCAACTCCCTCCTAAAGCTTGCACCCCTCATCCCCTCCAATACTGCGAACTCCTTGGCCCCAGCCCAGAGCCCACACCCTCTGCCAAACCCCAGCCTGGTGAAAGTGAATGAGGGTGGGGGAGAGTGAAGGACGGAGCGAGTGGGGGATGGAGTGAGCAGGGTGGGGCTTTGGGGAAGGGGAGGGGCCTTGGGGAAGGGGCAGAGTAGATCCTGGGTTGCCCTTAGATTCAAAAAGTGATCTTGGGTGTAAAAAGTTTGGAGACCATTGTTCTATAGGGATATCCCTTTGGTAATGGATTTGTAGTGCCAATTCTGGCACTCATAGATTTTCAAGATGAGAATGTTCAGATGCCTGGATATGAGGAGTGGGTTCTTCTCTGGCTGTTTTAGATTATTTTTTCCCCCTAGATGTTAAAGGGCAGCTAGAGGCCTAAAGCCCAATCATTGGCTGACAGCAGTGTTCTGGCACTCATACAAGGAAAAAAGCCATCAGATTGAATGAAAACAAACGTGTGTAACCATTCTGCCTGTCAGAGTTGACAGCAACAGGGGCCGGTTCAGTATCTAGGGGTTCCATTTCAATAATACAGTGCAAAAGCGGCTCAAGCCCGAATCCAGTGACCTGGGACAATTACATACCACCCCCCTGGGCACCCTTAAGAGGCTATACTTCCCCTGTCGCAAGCACAGAGTCTGAGTGTAGCAAAAGCCTTTTAATAAAGGAGAAAAAAGAAAAGGAGTACTTGTGGCACCTTAGAGACTAACCAATTTATTTGCGCATAAGCTTTCGTGAGCTACAGCTCACTTCATCGGATGCATACTGTGGAAAGTGTAGAAGATCTTTTTATATACACACAAAGCATGAAAAAATACCTCCTCCCACCCCACTCTCCTGCTGGTAATAGCTTATCTAAAGTGATCACTCTCCTTACAATGTGTATGATAATCAAGTTGGGCCATTTCCAGCACAAATCCAGGTTCTCTCACACACACACCCAAACCCACTCTCCTGCACTTAGGCTTGAATAGAGACTGGGAGTGGCTAAGTCATTATGCAAGGTAACCTATTTCCCCTTGTTTTTTCCTACCCTCCCCCCTCCTCAGACGTTCTTGTTAAACCCTGGATTTGTGCTGGAAATGGCCAACCTTGATTATCATACATATTGTAAGGAGAGTGGTCACTTTAGATAAGCTATTACCAACAGGAGAGTGGGTTTGGGGGGGGGAGGGGGGATGAGAAAACCTGGATTTGTGCTGGAAATGGCCCAACTTGATTATCATACACATTGTAAGGAGAGTGATCACTTTAGATAAGCTATTACCAGCAGGAGAGTGGGGTGGGAGGAGGTATTTTTTCATGCTTTGTGTGTATATAAAAAGATCTTCTACACTTTCCACAGTATGCATCCGATGAAGTGAGCTGTACCTCACGAAAGCTTATGCTCAAATAAATTGGTTAGTCTCTAAGGTGCCACAAGTACTCCTTTTCTTTTTGCGAATACAGACTAACATGGCTGCTACTCTGAAACCTGTCATTAATAAAGGAGGGAAACAATACAGCATTGTGTTGGGGAAACACCACAAACAGGATTCATAACACAAACCATGAGCAAAAGACCCACCCCAAGTAAGTTTGGCAGTGTCCTTTTCCCCTCAGAGTCTTAAGTCCAGCAACCCCACAGTCACCTCACCCACAGTTTCTGACCTTGGTCAGTGCAGCCCCAGAGCTCAGAAGTTCATCGGCAGAGTTTACCTCCCAGCCTGGGTGGAAGTGGAGGGAGGTATGGGTGGCATCTTACATGCTCCACTGCTCAGGTCGGTGGCCAAGTGCCATGCCTCTCCAAGGGGTTCTGCTGCAGTCTTCACCAGCTGCGCCTCTCCACTAGCCACCCTGCTGTCCACTCTTCTCTGCCAATCACCCTGCTTTCCACTTTGCTCTCCATCCTGCTAGCCACTCACCAACTGTCTTCAGCCCCCCTCCCCCCTTAATACAGCTCTTTGTAACTACAGCCCTCAGTGAGTTTAGCTGATAGTAGGGGGGCCCCAGTGCTGGTGCACCACTAGCCCAAAGTAGGTCCAATGCTTAGACCTAGGCATCAGTGATTTCAGCTCTGCAGCAGGTAACAAGACTCCTCATGGAGTCAAAATTAGCTTTGTTATTACACAGTGGAGAGAGGTGGGATCAAAGTCGTGTTTGGGGACCTCAGAAGGGGGCCAACACTGCTAGGTACACATACCTATCCCCAGCCTCCTCAATTCACTGGGTTTTGGAACCCATGTCCCTCGCCTAGCAAGTTCTGCTTAGTTGAGGGCGAGTCCCTCCATCATAAACTGCCAAGTACAGTTCTACTGTCCTTGATTCACATAACCAGGATAACAATGCTTTATTACTCCTACCCCAATAACAAAGAGACTGGGGATCCCGCAGCAGTCAAAGTGACCATTTGGGCAGGCAGGCCATCATGTTAGGCAGGGTGGGTGTGCCCATGCAAACGAGATCAGCCCCTGAAGTCCTTTTCCACAGCTCACTACCAGATGTAAGGGTAGAGCTCATTCTGACTCTGCTTACACATGTATGTGTAATGCCGACAGACCCCAGTCGTTGGTGGGCAGATCGAATCGAGGACCTCTGGAGCTTAGTGCATGGGCCTCTACTGCATGAGCTACAAGCCAACTGGCTGTTAGCTAAGGCTGTAGAGCAGACTCATTTTATCTCTCTAAGTGGTCTTGGTCCCATCTACAGGAGGTTTGTGGGTTTCACACACCCCAACTCTCTTCCCCCACAGCCAGGCAGCAGTTGGAGACTTACAGATCACTTTTCTCTTGAACACCTTAAGGGAGCAATAGAATAGAGAATTGTCTGTCTAGATGTCAGTTATCTTTCTCCTTGTGGTATCTGAGCACCTAATTGGGTTCCTGCTACAACACTCAGGCAGTTGTGGTCAGTGCACCCCACTTCTACATCAGCAGTGCCAAATCAGGCACTGCTTTATGGTATATGACCTCTAAATTAACTGGAACCTGGCCCTCTCCCCATCTTGAGTCTACACATAGGGGGTTAGGGGGGGGCTTGGGCACTACTCCACCGCAAGGCTTCAGAAATGCCCATTGTATGAGTGGCCCCAATTGGAGGTATTGGAAGTTCTGGAAAGAGTTGCAAAGTCCAGGTGATGGAGACATGATTTTGCATGAACTCTGCTTCTCTGAGCAACTCTTCAATGCCCGTGCGTGTGTGTGCGTGTATAAAATGTCCCTTTGCAAGTTTAAAGTGGTCACTCTTAATAGCTTGCCCTTTGCCATAGATAACTATACCTTACTGATTATGACCGTCTCTTAAAGTGTAAGAAATACTGCCAGTATGGAAGTAACCTTATCTAGTTAGCAAATTTTTAAGAGCAACCACTATACCTATATCTTGTTCATACCAGGATGATGTGAGGCCAGCATCCATGGTTGCCTGCATTTTTGAGAGTCCTGGGAGGCTGTGGATCTTCTGTGCTTGGCCAGATCTTGCATTACTGGCGCATCAGACAGTACGTACAACATCCCGATCAGGCGTTCGTAGTATAATCATAACATGTTCGGAACCTCATGGGTTTAAGATGGTGTGTATATAAAGTTGTGAAGTTTATTTAAAAATACAATTTTTTTATTTTAGAGGTTTTGAATGTCACTTAATCCAATTCAGAAAAAGGTGTCTATAAAACTGATTATCTCCACAGATTTATATTAATGTCAGCAAGCATGATGACAGAGTGTAATGCACTAAATAAAAAATAAATTGAAAGTGTATTACAGCCACAGTACATAAATAACACAAGAGAATGTCAGCTTTAGCTGTTAAACTATAACCTTGTTCACTGAACTGGGTCATCCTCTGAGATGACTGGCACATTTTTAAAGAAACAAGGGAATTTGTTTTACCTTTTCAGTTTTCATAAAATACAAAAAATGAAACACTGTGTTGTATGACAGTTCACTTTTTTTATTTATTATGGCGCTGAGGATGTTCTCAGTTGCCAAAAGAATTAATCAAATGCAGGGAAAATATATTGGTGGAAGTGTTCAAAGTCACTTTGGCATTAAAATAGTAAGAAATCTGTAGAGGCTATGTAAATACCCCCAATGCTGCAAACACACACCCAAATTGACCTACTGTGTTCAACAGAGATACTTGTGAGCATCAAGTTAGTCATTTGCAGGTTTGAGTCTTTAGGAGCTTCAGTGTGCTCTCACAGGTCTTTGACAGATGTCTTAGTGGACTTTTTTCAGAGTAGCAGCCGTGTTAGTCTGTATCTGCAAAAAGAAGAGGAGTACTTGTGGCACCTTAGAGACTAACAAATTTCTTTGAGTATAAGCTTTCGTGAGCTACAGCTCACTTCATTGGATGCATATAATGGAAAATACAGTGGGGAGATTTTATATACACAGAGAACATGAAACAATGGGTGTTACCATACAGACTGTAACAAGAGTGATCAGGTAAGGTGAGCTGTTACCAACGGCTGGAAATGGCCCGCCTTGATTATAACTACAAAAGATTCCCCCCCCCCCCCACTCTGCTGCTGGTAATAGCTCACCTTACCTGATCACTCTTGTTACAGTCTGTATGGTAACACCCATTGTTTCATGTTCTCTGTGTATATAAAATCTCCCCACTGTATTTTTCACTACATGCATCCGATGAAGTGAGCTGTAGCTCACGAAAGCTTATGCTCAAATAAATTTGTTAGTTTCTAAGGTGCCACAAGTACTCCTTTTCTTTTTAGTGGATTTTGTTTGATTTGCTATATGCTATTATGCTTTTACCTCACCTTGGTTTGACTCAACCTCTGTATAAGGATGATTCTCCCCCCAGTCACATGTACATTCTTTCGAGAGAGCAAATAAGCACATGGAGTAATCTTTCCGTAGCATCTAACTCCCATTTTTCAAAAGTAACATAATCACTTTTTGGAGTCTAAGGCCTGGTCTCAACCTTAGATCGACCTAGCTACATCACTCAGGGATGTGAAAAATAGTTAGGTTGACATCATTCCTGCTGTAGACACAAATAGGTCAACAACAAAGATTCTGCCGTCAACCTAGTTATTGTTTCTTGAGGGGTGGGTTTATTACAATGATAGAAAAACCTCTTCAGTCACTGTAGTAAGTGTTTTACGCTTCAGTGGCATAGCTGTGCTGCTGTAGCACTTGTAGTGCAGACATACTCTAAGACTCACTGAAAATCAATGGGAATTAAGTCCCTTAGGATCCTTGGCACTTTGAAAATTTTACTCATACCCTTTCCTGTAGTCTTTGACAGGGGCCTTTTTGTAGTTCTACCCCTTCATTCAGAGTTCAGAGTAAAGGCATTTCTGAGTGGGATTAGACTTCTCTAATCTGCATTCAGTTAAGTCTAGAGTTCATGTCACTGACTAATCTCTCTCCTCTGGATTCACAGAGGCGTGTTAGTAATTACACAGTCAAAATGTACATAATTCAGGAAATTATTTTAACATTAAAATTATTAATAAGCACAAATATCACAGCACACCAACAGTTTATCCATAGTTGATTTTTTTTTCTGTTGGCATCGTGGCATAGGAGAGTTTCAAGGAGAAATTTGAAAGAGGACAATAAAATGATTTTTGAGACCACAAGGTAGCTTATCCTCTTTTAATGTATTGGAAGAAGGAAGCCTAAGTCAGAGAGAATGGGTCTGTTGAAACAATAGGGAGTAAAGTGAGCAATTAAAAAAAATTCTTCAATGTTTGGCTTTGTCTCTTTGGATAATTGCTTTTCTAAATCCTTCTTAGTCTTGTTAACTTACATATTTCCTATCATAACTTGATCCTTTTTATTGGCTTTAGGTGGGCTGGATTTCCTTTTTGAAAAAGACACCTATTTGGCTTAAATAACCTTTTGCATTTTGCCTTTTAGTCATATTGGGGTGGTGGAAAGAGGAGGGGGGTCCTTGCCTTATAGCTTCCTTTTTTTTTCTCCTCCCCCCCGTGATATGCATTACCTCCATATGTATACAGGTGCATTCTGGGCAGGCATAGAACACACAGCCGTTTAAATGAAGTGCCTGCATTCTTAATAGCCTTATAAAGTGAAGGAAACTTTTTTATTCTCAGACTGCTTATGCAGGCAGGTTATTTGCCCTTTGGAACTCTCATCACCTCAGAAAGGGAGTGGAAGGGAGGGGATAACTTGTTTTTACTTGATTTATTTAGTTTACTAAGCAATAGTCTGGAAAATATAACCGGCGAGTGAGTAATTATCCCGTGATTATAGGAAATATATTAGTTGTGAGAATAGATTCGTTAATGAATATAAGGAACAAAAAATGAAAAGGGCTATATGAATGCATTTCATTATTACTGAAGTTTTAATAATACATGGCACCTTTTGGGAACAGGGCTTTATGGTTGAAAACAATAGGCACTACAAACATATATGTAAAAATGACTTAAAATTATCCTGAACTTCCCCAAAAAGCCACAGAAAAAGCTATGATCCAAATGTTACAAATGGACAAAATGATGACCCCTTCTAACAGGCTGCAGGGTTCTTTCTGCTACCACATTGATAAGCAAGTATGTTTAAGCTATTAGAACCATATAATTACTATGTACATAAACAACTTATAATTACTTTTAAATGCAATTTTTTTTCCTTTCTGTAAATTTTGCTTCATGAAATGTTTGTTTAAATACAGTAATTCTTTTCCTTGATCCTTATGGACTATTAGACCTGTAGGTTTTCATTGCTTATGCTGCTTTAACTTAATAAAGCCTGTCACTTTTAGGAGTAGTTGTCCCACAAAAGCTAGTTAGATATACAGTTCTAAATCAGTAGGTGCTGAACTAGTAACTTTTTCTTTAAGTGTTAGCTGTAAAGTGAAAATCCATTAAATGGTAATGCAAGAATCATGTTTCTGAAATTAATACAATGCGACTATATAATCCAAACAACTCATTTCTTTATGAAATGATATTTCTCAATTCAGGACAATTTTTGAAGAGTGTTAGCCTACTAAACCCACAAACTCGGGACAGCTGATCATGTCACTTACAATTTTAGGGCTTACCCTTCTGGAAGTATAGACCATTTGTCAGAGGTGTTAATGACAAGTAGAAGCATTGCTGTCTATGAGATGAAGCACAGGGCAGTGTCTCAGCTACTGATTTGCACTCCACTTTTTCCATTGATTTTCTCTATGGAATTGGGCAAGTCTCACTTCGTATTTCAGATTCTTCTTCCGTAAAATGGAAATAATACGACAATATGGAGTTCTGTGAGGGGGTGTTGATATTTGCATATGCTGACAACATAAAGGATGGTATGATACTATAAATTTAATAATCTCCTTTGAATGTAACATGTCATTTAATTAGTTTACCGCCCTGTCATAGTTAACCGATAAATAACAAGCACTTTCGTACTCAGCAACTTATTATTTTCCTCAATACAATGGTACATTCCAAATGCTTTTTCATATCTTGAATTGATTGGCAATGTCAGTCTTATTGACAGAAAAGGGGATAGTTGAGTTATGGAAAATAACTGCTAAAATTATGTGAAACAATTCATTAAAAGAAGAGATTTCAAACAATTCTGAAATAATTAAATACACTGTGATACAGCATGGCCAGAAGGCAGCAGGAGAGTGATATAGGAGAGATATGTAAGTCCCAGGATGAGGAGAAGCCTTATTCTCTGTAGAGGGAAGAAAGGTTTCTATAGATTAATTAAAAGCACCTGAAGCCAAGTAGAGCACCTGAAGCTAGTCACCTGATAAAAAACCCCTGCTTCAATCTCCTAGGGGAAGGAGTTGGAGCAGAGAGTGGTTTAGAGGAGCTGAAGTAGAGGAGAGTTTGGAGAAGTGCTGTGGCCGGCTAGAAGACAAAGACCCTAGGTAAAGAGACACCCGGCTTGTGGAGGGGGGGGCAGGAAGCCCCACAAGCTGAAGAGCAGGAAAGGGAAGTAGCCCAGGGAAGGAAGCACTAGTTCAAGTGGTTTACCACTAGCCCTAGGGTCCCTGGGCTGGGACCTGGAGTAGAGGGTGGGCCCGGGTCCCTCCCTCTCCACTAACCTTCTCTGGGTTACTAGTGGGACAGTAGATACCCTAGTTCAGGGGCAGGAAACTGTGCCCTGAACCTCCCCCCCCCCCAGAAGAGGAAGCATGGGACCCATCATAATCATATCAGCAATTTGCCACAACTGGAATATTGACTCTGCTTGACTTGACTCATGCCTCACTTTTTGGGTGTCCTGACTTGTTATATGTAGAACTTGAGTTTTCAGCGTACTCAGCACTTGGTGCTTCCACTGACCTTCAGCTAGAGTTGTTCATGTTGGGCCTGATTTAAAGAGGTGCTCTAGATGTTTCAAGCTGGGCACCTGTTATAGCCCACCTATGCATATGGGCCAGGTTAAAAATAGGACCTCTGTATTTAGCTCATATTTGGCTACAAGGCAAGCAACATCATGACATGACACTGAAGATAAATAAATAACCATTTACAAACAGATAAGGTATTTTTATTATGTTGAGTTGTGACTAGAATACATCCATGAGAGATGATTGGCCTTGTGGCTTAGAAACTGGAGTAGGACTCTGAAGACCTGACTTCAAATTTCAGTTGTTAAACAGGCTTCCTCTGTGCCCTGATGCAAGCTGTTTCATCTTTCTGTAATTCAGATTCCCAACTATAAAAAAGGGGGATGATGATGACTGTCTTGCTGCCTTACAGCAGTGTCATGAGGATATGCTAATGTTTGTGAGTTGCTCATATATTGTGATGAGGGCCATAGAAGAACCTAGGTAGTGTTTGATATGTCTTTGCCTGTGAAGCTGAGGCTGGAATTAAAGGTTAATTATACAAATGAAATAATTATTTTGAAAACTACTTTCAGTGGAGTTTGAGCAATATGTCTGCACAATGCTTAGCACAATGGGGTCTCAGCCTGGTTCAGACCTCTTGGTGCTACTGATTTCCCGTGTAGACAAGCCCTTAGTTTGAGACTGCAAATTAAGTACAACAAACCCTATGCATCCTTTCTATCACTTTATCAAGCTGTGAATGCCTCTGATTATGCTAAAAATATCTTGTTAGGCATATTAACCACTCCATTTTTAATTGTCACTTCAGTTAATGGTTGAGGGGAGAGAGGCTGTTATATCGTCGGAGAACGGGAAGTTGTTGAGTCTTGGATCAGCAACTGCAGCGGCTCCTTCTGACTAGAATGAGCCCTAATCACTGCATGTTACTTTCCATGGCTGATCAGGTCACAAGTGAACTTTTTAATTTAAATGAGTTTGTGGATGAAAATAATATTCAATGTGCTCCACTTACTTGTCCTCATATACTGCAACATAACAAAACAATTCATGTTGATGATCTGTCTAACCCCAAACCAAATTTAACAGCTGAGCAGGGAAACCTGAGTTTGTTTGAACCATTTTTTATTTAACAGATAATTTATTTAGGAATTTACTATGAATCACCTATAGAAGTGTTAGTAAAGTAAGTGTAACTTACTGGCCTCACAGATGTTAGACATTTTTTTCAGTTATATTATTGTCAGTGTGGCCAAAGTACAGAATATAGCTCTGGCCCAATACGTAAGTGCACACTGTGGATTATTCGTATGTAGGTACCAGTGCCAATCAGGTGAGTACTGTGAGAACCCCAATCTGGAATGCCCTGCTGCAGCTGCCGACCGTCAAAACCTGCAGAGCATTTTCCCAAGGAATTTTGGAAGGAGCCAGTAGTAAGGAGGATAAGTGCATTTCTGTATCTTTGTAGGCCTCCTGTTGTTCATAGGCTTTCTGGCAGGTGCCCATGAACAATACCCAGTCAAAATTTAATGAATTGATTAGACCTAGATTTCAGATATCAATAAACTGGGCTGGATTAAGACAGACTAGTGTCATAGGATCACCATGACCCAGGGTGCCATCCCCATAGCCCTACACATACACCATGTAGGAGCAGCAAAATGAAGGCTCCTTCTTTCTCTCTCTCTCTCTCTCTCTGCTTTTCCCTGGGAGCAGCAGATGCCCCCTTTTCCTCTCCCTTCCTGAGAGGCATGAATGGCATCGGGGGGCTCCCAATAGTTACCGCAGCAACCAGGATATAGTTACTTGGGTATCTGGGCCAGCCCTTTGCACTTGCTGTTGTGTCCTTTTGTTGTAATGCTGTTGGTGAGGACCCCTCAGAGCTGTAGGTCTTAGAGTTAATGCCTCATTGAGATGACTGAGGCAGTTCACATCTCTTTTATTGTTTCAGGCTGCCTGCAGACTTGGGCAGATATCACTGTTTTGATTACACTTTTTTTTTTCATGTTTTGAAGCTTTTCTTCGTAACTATGAGGGCTAGAAACTCCTCCTGCCCCTTAAATGAAAGCTGAGATTCTCATGTAATTGTGTCTCCAGGAACTAGGACCCTTTGTATTGTTTCTCTACCTTTAATCTGGCCATATTGATAACACCTTGCATTTACACTGCAAAAAGAGAATTTGGAAATATTTAAAGTGCCTGAGGTGAGCTTGTCAGAATGAGAGAAAACATGAGCTTCTATTAATATTCAGAATGCTGTATACCTTCTCAGTAGAACAATTTGAAAAAAAATTTCTAAAAAGTTAAGTATTGTAATGTATTGATCTTTTTGAACTCTAGAATTATAACTAGCTACTCCTTTCAGGAAAAGATGCATAAATATAAATGATTTGTCATTATAAATTTTAAAGGAGTCAAAACATCTATGAAATATCATGTTGCAAACCAGTATAGAGGGAACATTTTAAACACTGTCAAAACCTAGTTTACATGAGAAATTACAATTTCAGATTTATTACTCTTGTATAATAAATCAAAGGTAAAAGTAATTAAGATAATTGCTCAAATATACAGTACCCAAAATATCTTTTGCAAGTGCAAACAGGTGGAATATAAATTTACTTTTATTTTTATTCTGAGAGATCTGTAACTTGGAACAATTATTCTTGATCTGTAGCATATTCTCACATGCAACATGCTATCAACTGAAGGTGCAGCTACTGATTAAGACTGGTTTTGCTACAGTATGAAATTAGCACTTTTTAAATGAACACTTTTTTTTATTTTTTTGTCTGTTGCAGATTTAGTTAAACATGGGAAAGCTTGTTTGCAAAGCAGAGATCTTCATGAAGCTCTTCCTGCTTTTCAACTCTGCTCATTCATTATCATGTGAGCAGAATAAATCCTACTTTGTAAAACATTGATCAAGTTACAAAGCATAAGTGAATCTTTAGTGTTTAATCCCTTCTGAGTATTCAAACCATTTTATTTTTTCATGCAAGATTAGCCCATGTTATGTAAAACTATTTCTTAAACCAAGTTCAAACATGTTTTGATGGACTATTCAGAAGCATACATTTGCATTATACATAATGACTTTTTAATATCAACCACTGAAGATTTATTATCCTCAATAAATTAAATTGTAATACTTTATTCAGTCTGTGGCCTGGCTGCCTTAGAATTAGTATTATAGGTATCTGATGTCTACATGAGATTAAAGACAGAGTTTAAAAAAATTCTTCATTTATATTGATCTAAAATGGTATGAGTATTATGAGTCCCTTCATTCCTGCATTAATTTGTACAGGGTGGAATGTCAGCTGCCCTTTGCTCTGGGTGCTGATTAGAATTGTGTGGGGAATGCTTGTTGGAGTCAATTGGCAATAGCCTAGAAATGGGGCTAAAATGGGTCCGGTAGAGTGATGGCAGGAAGAAGGGGGAGAGTCAGGTGTTGTCACCGTTAGGAGGCAGGGGAAGGATCCAGTGGAGAAGAAGGGTCGGGGACTGGGAAGATCAAGAGGACGGATCAGGGGGTTACTAGAGTTGGGGCAGGGCTGGACAAGGAGCCAGAGACCATGCCAGCTGGAACTTTAGGAAATTAGGCCATCAGGGATGAAATAGAGGGGTTACTGCCAAGGGAGAACCTAAACTGTATAAGATGTGGCAGGCCCAATGGGGAGAAGATGCATCTGCTGACACAAGTAACAACAATCAAAGGGTTTCTGAAACAATGGGAGTTATGTTGCCCCTTGACAAGAGAGTAGTACCAGCAGATGGGGTTGGGGGCGGGGGGTATCCTGTGCTTCTAACTTGATCCTAGTAAAATGCTGCATACTGGCACTTGTCATAATGTTTCAACTTGAGGGATATTCAGTATTTTTCACTGCTAGGTGGGGTGGAGGGAAATCAGTCAGCTAGATAATCAACTAGTGTAAATCAGCATAGCTCCATTTTACCTGGCCCAAGGTCAAAATTAGAGGAAAAGTTTTCTGGCTTCAGACAGCACTGATGCTCATGTTACTTTAAAATGGATTAACTGTTCAAGTGAAATATTGCAGATTTCTGTTTCTATAATATGTATTAAGGCAGAGTATGTGTGTAATTTGAAAAATTTGGATGAGCAGTTTTCTCTTTCAAAGTGGATACAATGCATGTAAGTTGAGTATTCGTCTTAAAAATTATCCAAAGTGATCTCACATACTACTCCAAGGCTTTAAAGCTCATTAAAGTGTTACAAAGTATTGTCAACAAGTTGTGGAGTAAGGACTTCCCAAGTGTGCACTAACACGATGGGCTTTAATGACTGCATTTGTCTGTCATGTGTCTCTCTCTATATAACCTCTCAGTGGAAAATATGTCAGCCATGCCCTTCAGTCTGGTCAGTGATTCAAAGATGCCGTACAATGTGGTGAAAGTTAACCCACCTTTTTGCACTGCAAATCCAACTCAAAGCCCAGTGTGCAATAATTTATGTACTTGCATTGGCACTTTATTCCAAAAAAGAGAAATCCTTGTTTAAATAACAAAAAAGGTGGAATTCTATTACCCCTCCCTCACACCTGTGCTGTTCCTCTATTATGTCATAACCAGAAACAAAGAACTAAGTTTGAAAGAAGATAGCGGAAGGATGGTGCAGTAGTTAGAGCTAGAGCTGGGAGGGAACAATTTCCTGCAAGAACTTCCAAATTTCCAAGTTTCCCCTCCAAAATAAGATGCAAAGTTGAAATTTCAAATTTTCACAAATTGAACCCCTCCCCCCACACACACACCCATCCGCCCAAAATTGGTTCAGGTCAATCAAAGCATTTGGCTTTAATTTTTCTTATTTACTTTTTTACTGTAAATCAGTGGTTTTCAGCCTGTGGTCTGCAGACCAATGCGGGTCTACAGACTACGTCTAAGATTTCCAAAGGGGTTTGCCATACAAATTCAAAAATTTTTTAGGAATCTGCAAATGGAAAAAAGATTGAAAATCACTGCTATAAATTAACTTGAATTTCAAAACAGTAATTTTGAATTAAAGTTAAGGGCACAAGTGTTTACAGGATCAGGTTCCTAAATCCATACCTCATGTAAGTTCTCCACTCCCATTGGCTCCAGTTGTCTCTGAAAATCAGGCCACTTTTATTTAGGTTTACAAATGAGGATTTAGCTACCTTAATCCATAAACTCAAGTTTGAAAAATTTGGCCTTCATTTCACTGTTCTTCAGTTTCTACACCTGCAAAAATGGGTCATGTCTGTACCATGGATGTGTTGTGACAATTAAGTACCTAATTTTTTGTAAAGTGCTATGTAAGTCCTAAAACTCACAATGCATCCGGTGGCTGCCCAAACCCTCGCTTATTTAGACAATTTTCCCTCAAAAGCCTTTCTAAATGCTGACTACTAGTTCCTATCCTTGCTTCACTTTTTATGCTCCTTGTGTACGGACTGGCTCTTCCAAAGTCTTTGTTTGCTTGGCAACCTGAAGGTGTGTGATGGGTCTGCGGAAGTTAAAGAACCTCATTGTGTGTCAGGAAACTAATAGGGGTGGGGGTCCTACAAAATTTAACACAAATCTTACTTTGAACTCACCATTCACTGACGCTAACTGTAGTTAATTCAGCCTTAAACTGTGTAACTGCTGGTGGAATGTATGAAGTGTCTGTCCTCTCAACTATTATTCTTAATTACCTTGGAGTCAGCAGTGGAAGAGGCTCATCGTTTGCTCATCGTTTGCTAAGTGAGACTCTCTCTGACTGCACGTGTGTTCCAAGGGCCTCCTTGTACACTGTTTTAAACCATGTGGATTAACATCTCCCTTTTGAACAATGGATTCTTTCTTGCTGTCTGTGGCTGACTCCTGGATTAAAACTGTCAGCCTCTTCCTTAGCAGATTATCAATGAGCTGGAGAAAATCCCATCTCCATAGCGTCCCCAGACACCATTGTCAACAAGCACACAGGCTAGATATAGTTGATGGCTCTGCCTCTGAAAGGGAGTAACTAAGGCTGCCTAATTCTGCAGCTGCAGGGGCTCCTCTTCTCTGTGGAGCCCAAGAGACTAGGAGAGCTTCTATGGGTCAGCAATTGCTGTGCTTGAATTTTGCATAGATCAAGTCCCAGGCTTGTTCAGAAAGCTGTGGGGTTTTGGCATTCAATTAGATGGGGGGAGGGGGGCATGAGAGACTCTTGCAATCCATGTGCTAGTGAGTGAATGTGAAGGATTAGATTTCCCTTTGCCAGTTAAATAGCCTTGAGGTAGGAGTCTCCTCACCATGCAGTTTTCTTTTTAGGTGTCCCCCAGCTTACTAACACCCCAAAGTGAAGGGAGCTCCTCTTCCCCTTAGGGCCCCAGGTGAGGTGCTTTAGACCTCAAGGTTCCTTATTCCCAGGGCTTTTCAAGGACTGATCTTGTCCTCCTGTGGAAGCCTTGAAGGTGGCAGTCATCCATGCCTGGTGCACTGCTGCTTGTATTGGCCATACTGAATGAACATGCACATGCTGCTTATACTTATGTTCACAAAGATTTTCAGAACTCCAGCCTGTGGTGTTCACTTGCCAAAATCAAGCATTTCAGAGCAAAATGAAAGATTAAAATATAGATCAAAGGATGGCTCATGGGACAAGAATTCTAAATAGTGAGTGGTTGATTTCCCTTTAATCATACATAGTGAGCTGTAACAGCTCAGCCATTTATCCCTGAGGGCTGTGTTTGAGTTTAGTCCTCCTTGAAACTGAGGAGTTATTCACATACTCTTGGCAGGCATAGTGCAGGAAGGTACTTTGCAGGTGTAACTGGTGTTTACTTGATTTCCTCCCACTGACCTGTAAATTTGTTAAATGCTTTCCGCACTGTTTTGTGTGAGATTAACGTGAGGCAGTAAACGAAAAGTGTTTGGAGAACAACAGAATTGGAAGCTGACCTAACAGTCTCCATAGTCTCAGTAAGGCCCATTCTAGACTAGGAAAATAAGTGTGTTTATAAACATGTTTAGTGCAAGAAAAGCTTTAACACCTTTAAAAACATGATCGCTGGTTATGGGCAACCTTAGGGGTTCTTGAGGGGGGAGAAAGGAAGTGGCAAAAATGAACTGTTACAAATCAGAATGAAAAGTCAAAATATCTATTTTTTTCCATTTTCCCCCAGAGAATGAAAAGTTCTGAAACTTAGGAAATGTTTCATATCAGTTTAACAAATCCATGACCCTCTGAACTGCCACGGTGACTCATGGGAGATGTAGTTCAGATGTCTTATGCCCCCATTCTCCTCTTTGAGCCAGGATCCCACAATGGGCTATGAGTCAGATTAGATCTCCCATGATGCACCATGATGGTTCAACCAGTGGACATACCATTGTATATAATGGGAAATATAATCCAGCCAGGGAACCTCACCCCTTGAAGAGAATGGGGACCTGTGGCACCGTAGCATCTCAGGCAAACACAGATTAATGTTAAACTGACTCAAAATGAGACTTCAGATTCAGTACAATACATCACAATATTTTGATTCAGGTCAACTTGATCCAACACAGTATTTTTTAAAATATTTTTATGGAAAATTGAAAAAATTCAGCAAAATTGGAATTTTACTGCAGAAAAATTCATTTTTCATAAACTGAACTTTTTTCCATTGAAAAGGTATTTAAACAGAAATTTCTTGACCATCTCTAATTGTAATGAACTTGTGGATTTGTATGTGTACTCATGCAGTCTTGAGGATGAAATCAGAACTGTTCAGCTTTGTCATAGGTCTTATATATTAAAACACAGATTTTCCTTAAAATCAAATAGTAAGAGCTTGAGATCTATTGATTGAAAAGTACTCTCCATACCTCAGGGTCAATTTGATTGTTTAGAGTTAAGCAGGGTTGGGGTTAATAGAAGAGCTATTTCCAGGGATAAGGGCGGTTTGATTGGAAATGCTCACAGACATTTCATGCAGGAGTAGTCAAATCTGTCCGTATGCATTTCAGGTGAAGAAGAAAGAGACAGACCAACCGCAGAATAGTCACTAGCCTAGCGGTTAGGGCAATCACCTGGGAGAACTGAGGTTGAAGTCCCTTGACTGAATCAGGCAGATCAAGTATTGGAACCTGGATCTCCCAGATTGTGCCCTCGTCACAGGGTTATCGGCTTTTTTCCTCTCCCCCTCTGCTTTTGACAAGAAAATCCATCCTGGACTATCAAAAAGGATACATTTCCACAATAGTTTCCGTTTTGACAAATAAGCATTTCTCAACCCCAAGTAAAAGCTTAATTGAAAAGTTTCTGGCCAGCTCTAACTGAAGCAGCATGCTTCTCTATGGAGTGTAGGTAACAATAGTGATAGCTTGGAGCAAATTCTGATTCCAGGGAAGTTTTATCATTTGCGTAAATGTTTTTCTTATGCTTTATTGTGTTTTGTGAAATTACAATTGCCTAGGGTTCAAATAGGTGATTTTTTTAAAATTAAAAATAAAAATAAACAGATGCAACGCTTTCTGCTGTTTTTTTTCCCCCTTTTTTTTAAAGGCTGCTAATAGTTACCATAGTGCCTTTTGTAAAAAGGAGAAAGTCTACTAACCTTTAAAAGATGCACTTTAATTGGTTTTTTTTTGTTTGTTTGTTTTGGTTTGTTTGGGTTTTTTGCCAGATTTTATCCTACCACATGGAAGGAAGAGCAATTCATTTTTTATCAGGCTGTCAAACACATTTAGTGTTTTGGTAACACATTATAGTACTGAGATTCATCAGACTGTCATATTTCTGTGAACTAAAGCAAAATCCAAAAAGTGATTAATAATTCAGAAAGTATCCAAGTATCTCATCAGTAAAAAGATAAGTGACTGGATATATCCTAGTACAGAGAGAAAAAATTCATATGTGAAAAATTCTAAGTATTTTAAAACTGCAATATTTAACGTGCATTTGACCCTTGCTGTAAATATTTTTTTTGTTTTGAAGCATTTTAAGATCTCATGATTTGTTGTATAGAATCCTATTTCCTAGCACTTCTTTCTTGAATGAATGTTTGTTTTATACTGAATAAATCCTTTGACTAACCTGCATCTTAACATAACAGACCATTTAAGCTAATTTCTGAACCTTTCCAGGAAAGCCTAGTATATATTGTAGGTTCTTCTTCTTTTTTTAATATATAAAAAGGAAAGAAAAATTGATTCAAATTTTGGCAATTTTTGTCTGATTATTTTCCTAATAAATGAATTAGCATGCTTCGCTGCATTTGACAAGATGATTTGACAAGAAAAAAAGGGCCTTTCTATATTCAGCAATTATTTAGACATGGTTTTTTCATAACAAAACCAGACATATATTTACTGTGCATAATGTGCAAGATACAAATCATTTCAGTCAGCCTCAGTGACTCAGAAGGGTGCTATAAATAAAGCACTTTGACAATGCTACAATCATTAGTACTATATAATAATGCTATAAAACATTACAATGCTCTGTGCTGTGCCTAGAAAGAGTGGCAATTCAGCTAATTCCGTGTGTTTGTTAGAGAGAGAAAGAGGAGGAAAAAAGGTATCTGCATGAGAGCACTGAAAACTGATGTCCTCTATCCACACAACTGCCACCTGGACAGTGGCAATGCAAGTTTCTTTGTGACATCTCATTGTGTCTCCAACTTGGGTAGAGTATGTCTACAGATTCATTCGAACTTTGACCTATCTACAGAGGCTGCTATTTGAGATAGTGAGTTTTCACAAGTAGAGTTGATCAAAAAATTTCCCCCAAAAAGTTACTTAATCAAAAATAGGGTTTCAATGACAATGCAATTTTTATGGGAAAATTTCTTTTTCTGAACTTGGTTTTTAAATATCAATGTTTTGTGAGAACCTGAAATTTTGGAACACTTCTGAAACGTTTTGCTTTGAAATTGTGGGTTTTTTTCCCCTTTCTTACTGTCTTCTGACTTTTGCCAATTGGAAAATGGTTCAAAATGTTTAAAGTATTTATCTCTGAAAGTAACATTTTCACTTTCAATTGTAAATGTTAACCCTTAAAGTGTTAGTTTTAAATGTGAAAAATGCTTTTTCTCCACTATCCCAAATTTTGGGACTATTTTCCAAATGGTAAAATTTGGAAAACAGTAGGAAAGCGTGGGATATCCCACAGTTATGACATTTTTTCACAGGAAAGCAAAAAATTTCACATGACTTTTTGACCAGCTGTATTCACAAGTATATGGCACTATAATTTGTTTTTAATGGAATCAGAATTAATTTGTAATAGGGCTGAGCCAGGTTAAAAATATAACAAAAAATAAGTAGCCAAATGTGACTTTTTCCCCTCTCCCGCCCCCATGAATATTTCAACTATGAATTCCTACACATGCGCGTGCACACTTAAAAATATTCCAAATGTTCCTGCTGACAGTAGTGGAGGCCCTTTATTCCTTAATCACCTCTTCGGCGAGATCTTCAATACCTGTACATACAATGTTTTATTTAATCTTGTAAAATCTCCACAAATTCTGATAACCTCTTTATTTAACACACACAATAGATAGCTGCCTATTTACTATGTTTGAAAGTAGAGAGACCTGCCCCATCTAGAGATCCCAGATCAGTTTCAACCTTTGGTCTTATGAGATATTGTACTATCCTCACGTTGCTTGCTCATCTTATCAGTAGCGTTCAGTTATGACTTTCATGATACCCAATTCTCCCATGATAATAGAAGCCTGTATCTATAGCAATGCAGTTGGACGCTTTTGCCAATTTAGCCAGACCTCTTCAATCCATGATAGGCACAGCTAGAAAGACTAGCCTTCAGTACAGTGGCAATGAAGATCTTGTCCCATGGAGTTCACCTTTCATTTCCAGAGGTGTCCTCATGCTCATTGGTACTTGTGCTGCAGAAATTCACAAAGTTTCAAAAGATTGCATGGAAAGATGACACAGTCTGCTTCTGACAAAAGTGATACTGGAGTCCTTTAATCCTCTACCCTTCACACTTCAGAAGAGCTCCTCATAAAGATCTGTTAAGCCACCTGATTGTTCTCCTTTAAATCCCTCCCTAAAACTCTCCTCTGCCATGATGCCTACAAAAAACTTGACAACGGTTAGGCTGCTGTACTACTGCCTATCATGCTGACCAGTGCTGTCTTGTTACTTCCTTATACTCTCCCATTGTCTGTCTGTCCATCTGTTGTATTACACTTGGGGCAGGTCTACACTGTCGCTGCTGGTCAATCTAAGCGATGCACTTTGAGTTACTTTAGTAGCATAACTCAAGTTGATGTAGCTTAGATCTACTTACCGTGGGGCCCACATTACTCTATCAATGGGAGACGCTCTCCCACCAACATTGCTTCCTGCACCCGAACGCGCTGCTCCATCCTGGAGTCCCCTCCCAGAGCCAGCCCCCCATATCCCCTCCTGCACCCCAAGCAATATTACCAATAGCGGTAATATTAACAAATCAACCAAAAAAGAACTCCGAGTGTTTGACTGTCTGTGATGGGTACGTGTTCAGTTGTAGGTGTCGGGTTGATGTGGCTCTCACATTGAAGGTTTTTTGCCAAAGTGGCCCCCACTTCAAAAATAGTGAAGAGCACTTCCCTAGGGGCTACAGCAGTAGAAATAAATACTAGCAAAATTAATGCATTTCCCAGAATCCATTAAAAGTCTCTGAAGTAGGGGTAATATGCAAGGTCATTTTTTCCCCCTATATTTTGTTTGCTGTGTTCTCTTCCTGGCAATGGTGTTTGGAATACAAGGTATTTTTCTCACTGTGTGCCATTGGTAATTTTTTCCCCCTGAATGTTGATCCTGTAAAGACTTACGCACCTGCTTAACTTTTACCACAAAAGTACAACCCATGAACTCAACTGATTTAAAATAAAGCATGTGCATATATCTTTAAAAATCAAGACCTACATTTTGTTATGAGCAAAAGAAGGACTACGAGACAAGTTTTGGATAGAACAAGGGAGTGGAAGACAGTCACTGAACTCTTACTGTATAACCTTGGGCAAATCGCTTTGGCTTAAATTTTCAAAAGTGTCCACTAATTTTGGATGACTCCCTCTTTTGGAGACCTGTTCAGAAAAATTTGAAATTTCAAAGAAAAATGGAGAAAACGTCTTGCAAAAATATTGAAATTTTTTTTCTGGCCAGTTCTAATGCTCAACTTGGGGCACCTTTTAAGCCTGACTTTTCCGGAGTTATGAGCGCCTGTAGCTCCCATTGAACTGGAGTTAAGTGTCCTCACTGTAACCCATGCCTCTGCCAACTCACAGCATCTTTTTGGTCTTTAGACATCTCCCCTCAGTTCACCAACTTTGTGTTATTCTTTAATGGAAGAAGAAAATTCTGATCAAGCCCCATCTAACAAAGATCATGAGAAACTGCTTTTTCCTTCTGTGCCTCTGTTCAGAGTTCGAGAGCTTCTCTTCTCTTTTGGTACAGTCAGTGTGATATCACCCAACACCTGATAAGTGATTTAAAAAAAAATGAGTAAAAAATTCTAATAAAGCATTTAGCCTAATTAATTACAGAGAAGTGGAAAGACAGTCTTCCAGCTCTTAAATACATTTTTCCTTCTGATCAGTGCTGACAATGTTTCTCTTGGATATGGTGAGAAAAATCCTTGCTTATCTCTCACCTGGCCTATGCATCAAGTTTTAGGTATTAGAGTTCATTTATCATGTCAGCCTGAAGTTGCATACACTTTCCCACAAAGAGTAAATGTAAAGATCCAGCATTTTTAAGGCCCTTTGATTTCCACTTTTGTATGCAGTACTCACCAGTCAAGGTGACTGAGTTTTTTCACTGTTGCTCGCTCTCAGGATTTCTTTCTGAGCTATGGGAGTTTATCTGGGGCTGGTCTTGCCATAAGACACACTCTAGCCAACAGGTAAATTTCAGCCTTGCCTGAGTTGGGGCAACCCTCCTTTTGATTGGCTGTTGTTCCTCAGATGGTGGACAAGTGTGGCCGGCAAGCCTGGCAGCCAATCAGGACTCTTCAGAAGGCAGGCAGTGCTTTCTCAGCTTCCCTTGGGTGCCAAGAGAACTTTCTGAGGAGGGAGAGGAAGCAGCCATGTTTGCTGGGGCAGGAGGGAGCAGAAAGAGCCCGGCAGCTCTGTGCAGCCTTGCTGTATCCCTCCTCCCGCCATGAACAGTGGGTCAGTTTGCTCTCTGCTCCTCCCACCTCTCTGCCTCTAATGGCTGGCTTGGGAAGGGTCCATATGTAAAGAACCGCTGGAGCTACAGGAAGAACAGATATGAAATGGGGAGTAGGTGCATGTTCACTGCTCGGGGATGGGGAGGCGCATAATAAATTTTTGCGCTGGGGGCTGGTCCAATACAGGAATATGGGGACCACTAATTAGAATTTGAGGGTTTAGGGAGAAACTGGAAGCTCTGCACCAGGGCAGCTACTGCAGCAGGGACCAACATCTCCTTACCCAACAAATGTAGGAGAGTTGGCAGCACTAATCTCTCACACTCCCATGAACAAGCAAGAGGAGTTCATAAATGAAGACAGACCAAAAAACACTTTGACCCAAAAATCATAAGGTTTTTTTTTTTAAATCTCATTATTTTGAGGTCTTACTCATGGTAATGAACATTTGGAGCTGTTAATAGTCCTTTTGATTTGTGTGTCCATTGTTCTTGGCTATGGGGTTTGGATCACACCTTCATGCTGGATACATGCAGCTACTATCTTAGCTAATAAAGTAGCATGGATTTGCCACTATTTAAATTTCTATTAATTTTGCTTTGCCATGAAATATTAATTGACAGAGTACAGGCCCACTGGCACACACTGCTCCTCTGATCATTAAGTCCTGAGTCTCCCAGATTGGGAGTCTGTTTATTTTTTTGTTTTTTTTTGGGGGGGGGGGGTTAAACCCCCAACTAGTGATCACCTCTGAAAATTTAGACTTAAATTTTTGTGCCTTTGTTTACACATCTTTAAAAGGAATATGATCATCTTCTACTTGACAAGGATATTGTGAGGTTGAATAACTTTTATAAAGTTCTTCAAGATACTCCAATGAAAATTGCTAAATATGATAATATTTATTATTTAATTGGTGTTCCAAAACAAAAGAGCAGGAGTGGGGAAGCAGGACCTATGAAATTTGAATTATTGCTTGGACTCATTTTGACCTTGATTACAGCTGGATTGTTGAATTCATGTTGTGAAAGCAGGATTTAGAATGGATGGTAGTCTTATGAATGTCCTGGGGGAGGCAGCAGATACTTAAATTTTTCAAAATCTTCTACTTGTCAGATACTAGCTAACAATATTGAGCTGAAATTTAGGACCTGATATAAACCCCACTAAAGTCAATAGAAAGACACCCTCCCGCCCCCGCCGCTTTATCAGTGAGCTTTGAGCTACTCCCTTTTAGATTACAAGAAAGTTGATCTAAAATCTTGATCAAATGTCATTTTATAGCAAATTCCATGGCCAGAAACATCCATGCACTTAGTTTTCTGTACGTTTATATAGTTTAGGAAATGTTTAATCCACAAAAACCATTGTGCTGTAACACTTCTCGCTACCGTCCCTACCCATATGCAAAGTATGCAGCTGTGTAGGGGCACCAGGAAATTTGGGGCACCAAATTTCCTGGTGCCCTGTGCAGCTGTGTGCTGCCCCTGCCCCGCCTCTTCCCCATAGCCCCCACCCCTGCTCCACCCAGCCCAGCCCCCTCTCCCCTAAGGACTGCAGGGCCAGGCCTGCACCGGTGCCGGGAAGTGCAGTGACCTGGCCCCAGCCACGGTGCCGGTGAGTGCTGGGGCGGGGGGAGGGGACGATTCCCCCTGTCCCCCAAGCTAGCCCCCCCCGGAGGCCTAGGCCCCCTAACCCCCCGTGGGGCTGCCTAGGGACAGCCCTAGAATAGCTAGGGACCGCCCTGCACTTGCCTTTGAAACTAAAGGAAAAATGATTAATCAATTCTTGCAGTGAGTTAATATTGTTAGTTTTGCTTTTGACTGATTAGGTATAAAAAATTGTCCAGGTAAATTAGATAGTATATGAAGTTTGAAAAAGGCATGCTAGAAGTAACAATTTTAAAAAAACAGAAAATTGTGTGCTTGTTTTACATATTATTGTTAATACTGTCTTTACCTGTATCACTACTAAGGTGATGAGTATGGGGGAAACTAGTAGTGACCTCTGTAATTAGGTTTCCTAATGCTTTCCATTATAAAAATTAAAAAAAAAAAAATTTTTTTTTTAGTTCTTAAACCACCATTGTTTGCAGCAGGCCTTTGAAATTTTGCAGGGTGAAAGTGCTGAGGCCAATGCCTTTTCTCCCATCTTGTCTTCACTAGGACAATGGTTCTGTAACAAGTCTTAGCTTGGTCTTGGGGAAGGAGGGGCTGGGGAGAATTTGGCCTAGCCCCCACAACTGTTGGAGGGGCTGTCAGCTCCCAGGTACATTTAGGTGTATTTTTAGGGTTCCAGGTACATTTAAAAGGTGTATTTTTAATGCATGTTCACTAACACATTTAAAATCCTAGAATGGACAAGGCAAATTGTAGTTTTAACATATTGCTGGTTGAGGTACAGGCTAGGCTAGGCTCTAATCCTGCCTCTGTCCTCATATGTGGTGATGAGCAAGTCACTAAGCAGCATTTTGGCAAATTGCTACTAATCATGTGTTCCTCATTTTCTGCATGAACAACTTGATTTGCAGAAATACTGAACTGTACTTGGAACATATAAAGTGCTATATAATGCTAAGTACTCTGAAAAATTATTCTGTCCTCGGTCTCTCAAATAGGGCACTCAACTGTCACTGTTGGTGCTCAGCAGTTCTGGCATATAAGGACGTGTGATGTGGGCGAATGAGCACAGTTTTAGGAGTCAAGAAGTCTTGAGTTCTAATCCTAGCTTTGCCACTGATTGACTGTGTTGACTTTGGTCAGGTCAGAAAAACAATGTTTTTCTCTCTCAGTGGAAATGTGGAGATAAATTCAAGGTTTGTGGAGCACTCAGATGCTACAGTGCTGAGTAACCTAGCAAAGACTGAGAAAACAAATGATTCTGTACTGACTGCATGCTTCAGGTGGTATACAGCAAATAAAAAGCTGCCACTAACTGAATGATAAAAATATTGAATAATTGCCTCCTTTCTTGAGCACTGTCCATACCTGTGCACTGAAAGAGGCAGGGGTCCTGTGGAAAAACAATAGTATGATCATATAATTAGACTGTCATAATGCATAAAGGGGACATTTCTGGCATTTCCTGACCCTCAAGTGCTTGACTTTGCAACATGACTTTGTTTTCACATAGTGTATGTGGAGTAATATTGAATATATACATAATGCTACCTAATGGGCACTGTGGCTAACTATAAAGTAAAAAATGCTCTCGCTATTCCTTCTCCTCCAAAAAATTTTGAATCTTTTTTGTGTACCACTGTATCCTTGATTTTAATATATTGTGAAAACACCTGGAGAATACTCCCTGAACCACAGCACTATATTCTTATTGTATACATGTTTGTGGAATCAGCATGAGCTGCTAAAAGAAAATCGCAACCCTTCATTAACCCTCCATGCTCTCTTGCCTGAAATTTTCTTCCTCTGAAGGAATTACAAGGTCTGGTAATCTAATTGTTTTACTCTGAAGTAAACTACCTCTATTTTAGTTTTTCTCTCACACACAATGTTTGATCCCTATTTTTCTTTAAGACAACTTTAATTCATAAACATTAATGTAATCTGCTTTAATCACCACCTTCCTACCCTATGAAATTGTGGTGATCCAAAATGCTTCTGAAATAATCACCCTTGTCGTGGTGGTGGTGGTGATTAGTAAAATGAAGGAAAAAGGCAATTAATGTCATTTATTTGTCTGCTGCCTAACTCTCCTACATATTGTACCATCATAGATTCCTTCTGTTTACATTATAGTAGAGATCATGGAGCTGAAGTTACTCTCTTTACCGGCTGGCTGGAGTAATGTGGTTCTGTTCCAACAGTGTAACATGGAGGACATATCAGATCATGTAGGTAGAGATGAATAGGCTAACTAGCATCTGTCTGCAGTTGAGTGAACTGTGGAGAAATAGGTACTTTAAAAGTCATAAAGTTGGGGTTTGTCAGAGATTAAGGTGCCAAAAGAGCAGATGTTAAACCACATTACCCAGCCTATCCATTTTTAGAGGCCTTGGACTCACTGGGATGCGTCTTGTTCACGGAGGTCCCGCTCTTCATCCCACTCGAAGCTGAAGTAACCTGCTAGGTTGACCATGGTGATTTCAGATCAGCCACACCCAGGCATCAGCAGTCTTCCTCTCTGCAGAACTGCCAATGTCCTCCCTCCCTGGTGCATCTTCCTGGGAATGAGCCAGTTCTGGCTCATTCCCAGAGCTTCATCCTTCTTGCCAGACGATGCCATGATGCCTGGTTCATCCTCTCATTCTCTACCGGAGAACTTTAAGGCATACCGAGACCTTTTATGTCACATAGCCACATCCCTGGGCATCCAGGTGGTGGTCCTTTAAGAGAACACTCAAACTGGGGGACATTTTACAGACTGCCATCACCAGGAGAGTAGCCCACCCAATCAATGATGCACTCCTTGAGCCAGCGAGAGCCTTGCAGGGTATACCGGCCTCAGTACCATTAATGGTGAAACACATGGAAAAGTTCTGCTTTGTTCCCATGCAGGGATTTGAGGGGTTTTACTCCCATCAGGTCCTGAACTCCCAGCTAGTAATGGTGGTAAATGACAGGGTCTGGCAGGGTAGGTTCAAGTCTACCCCCAAGGACAGAGACTCCAACCGAGAAGATCCAGCTGCTTGGAAGATCTGTACCTCACCATCCCTCCAGAAGAAGATCGCTAATCAACAAACTATTCTGGCAAGTATGATTTCCTCAATTGTTCAGCCATGACTAAATTCGAGGAGCAGTTGCCCAAGGTATCACATGAGGAGTTCCAGGCCTTTATTATGGAAGGCTGCTTGGTGGCCAGAACATCTATGCAGTCTGTCCTTGATATTGCTGACACCACTACTAGGGTCATGGTCTTGGCGGTTACTACGAGGAGGACTTTCTGGTTGCAAAACTCTGGGATCACTCTAGACATCCAGCAAGCTTTTAAGGACTTGCCCTTTGACAGCCAAGTCTTGGTCTCAGACAAGATGGATGACACCTTGCATTCCTTCAAGGATTCCAGGGGTACCTTGACGTCCTGGGAGTGTACATACCATCCGTCCAACGTCACCACTATGGGGTGTGGAAGCAGCAACCATATTGCCCGCAGCATTCCTTTGTACAGCCTCTCTCCCCAGAACAATGGAACTACCCTAGAAAGAGACATAGATCCCACAAGAGGAAGCAGTCAGGCTTTGGACACTCCTCACACCCTCCCTCAGTGTAAGCCAAGCTCCTATTTTGACTTAGTCTGGAGCACTAGTCCAGTCACTGCTCTGTCCCCTCCATCGTTTTTGGGGACAGGGTGGCCCGCTTTTACAATGCTTGCAACTCTATATATCTCTGACAGCTGAGTCCAAGAAACCGTCAGATTGGGGTATGCAATCCAGTTCCTCTCGACACTCCCTAGTACCCTCCCCTTCCTAGTGCCTCTTCAGGGACCCCTTTCACGGGACACTGTTCATCAAGCAGGTTAGCTCTCTGTTCAAGTTGGGAGCGGTTGAGGAAATCCCACCAGAACACAGGGGCCACAGTTTTTACTCCTGGTACTTCCTGATACTGAAATTCAAGGGCTTTCTTGACCTTCATGGTCTCAACAAATTCATTAAGTACATGAGATTCCTCATGGTCACTCTATCGGCTATCCTCCCCAGGCTATCTCAGAATGACTGGCATGCTGCTCTGGACTGTCATGATGCTTACTTTCATGTGGCAATTCTGCCAAGCCACAGGAAGTTGCTGCATTTTGTGGTAGGAGATTACCACTTTCAGTATTCGGTTCTCCCATTCAGCCTCTCTTCTGCAATCCAGAGTCTTCACTCAATGAATGGCCATCATCATGGCATATCTCAGGAGGAAGGAAATCCACATCTTCCCTATGACTAGTTGCTGAAGGGTGGCTTCAGAGAGAAGGTTCTTACCCACATTGACATCGCATTGCATTGACACCATCTAGGACTATCTTAAATACCACAAAGTCCATTTTGGCTCCCACTCAAAAAATGAGTTTATTGGGGTCGTGTTAGACTCCAAAAGGTCATAAGTATTTCTGCTGACTGACCGCTTCCAGGCAATTCCACAGCTCTGCCTCAGTCTGCAATCCCAGCTATTTATGACAGTTCATGTGTATCTGAGTCTGCTGGGCCACACGTCCATGTGCATGCAGGTGGTCTAATTCACCAGTTTGTCCCTTCACCTCCTTCAGGTGTGGCTCAGAATGGTCTGCCCTGCATCATCTGAACAGGTTGCTTCGCCTTCCTCCACCAGTCCTAAATTCCTTGCTCTGGTGGGATTCCCTGGACACAATGTGTGCCAAGGAGTCCCCTTCACTCAGCCCTCTCTGTCCAAGTCAGTGGTTACCAACAGTTCCTTTCTTGGCTGGGGGACACTTACGGACTCATTGAGGATGCAGGGCCTGTGGTCAGAACAGGAAGCCTTGCTCCATATCAATGTGTTGGAACTTGGGCCATCCACAATGCATGTTGTGTCTTCTGAGGCCACATCAGACATGCATGGTTCCCATACTCACCGCCAATACCACCACGAAGTACTATGTGAACAATGAGGGAAGGGTGCATTCCAGTTTACTCTGCATGGAGATGATCAACTTATGGGAGTTTTGCATCAGACATTGCTCCAATGGGAGTGCACTTGCTGAGGATGCAAAATTGTCTTGGGGACCATCTCAGCAGGGTTTTCACCCCAAGACACAAATGGTCCCTGGAGGAGTATGTTCTCTGGGTTGTCTTTACAATGTGGGGGCATCCCTGTGATCAACCTCTTTGTGATGAAGGAAAACAGGAAGTGTCAACTATTCTGCTCTTGAAGAGGCCTCAGTCCTGGCGCATTCCACTGCAGCTGGGAGTCGGCTCTTCTGTACCCCTTTCTCCCCATTCTGATCATTCGGCACATCAACCTGAAGCTCAAAGCAGATCAGGCCAAAGTTAATCCTCATTGCTCCAGCAAGGCCAAGACAATGTTGGTTCTCAGACCTCCTTGTTCTGTCAGCTCACCCTCTCATATAAGTTCCTCTCCATCCTGTCCTGCTCACTCAGGACAATGGCCTCACCTTCTATCCTGTGATCAGCTTCCTGCACCTTACGGCATGGCTGCTACATGACTGAATGAAGAGGAGGAGTTAGTGCTTGGCAGTTGTCCAAGTCCTACTCAACAGCAGGAAGTCCTCCACTATGACAGCCTATTTAGTGAAGTAAAGAGATCCTCAGTGTGGTCCATGGCCTGCGGGACCCAACCAACAGGGCAGAGGCAGATTGAGGTATTGTGGGGCCCAGGGCCCCACAGCAAATGGGGGGGCCCCCTCTCCATCCCTTCTGCCTGCGGTCCCCCCCCACGCTACCCCTGGTGCTCCTGTCAGGGAAATGGGGTCAGGGCGTGGGGGCTTGCCCCACTTCTGCTGGGGATCGGGAGTGGGGTGCAGGACCTTGTCCCGCTCTGCCTGCCCAGCACTCCTGCCCAGGAGTGCAGCAGTGCTGGGTGGGCAGTGTAGGGTAAGCCCCTGTTGGCCCAGTCGCTAATCTGCCATTGAACAGGGGATTCCATCCAGAACTCTTGGAGTACCTGCTACATCTTCAAACATCAGGCTTTGTGCTCAGCTCACTGAGAGTGCATATGCCAGCAAAGTTAGTTTTTTTCCAATGCCATGGTGGCAAGATTTCTGAAGAGACTTCTCTGCTTACATCCTCCGCTCCAAGAACTGCTTCTCTTGTGGGACCTAAACACTGTTTTGGCAGCTCTGATGAGCCCTCAGTTCAAGCTCATTTGCATTCTGCCCATCGTGTCTCAGAAAACTACGTTCCTGATAGCCATCACTTCAGCAAGGAGGGTGTGAGTTGCAGGCCCTCATGTCTGAGCTGCCTTACACTCAGTTCTCCAAGGACAAGGTAACGCTGTGACCACACCGAGTTTTTATCCAAGGTGGTCTGTTTCATCTGAATCAGGCTGTGTATATACCTGTGTTTTTTCCCTAAGCCACACTCTTCCCAGCAGCGTCATACTCTGGATGTCAGGCAATGTTTAGCCTTTTATCTAGACAGGACTAACCCATTTCATGTTTTGCCTTGCCTGTTTGTATCATACTCAAACTGCATGAAGGGACAAGTGGTCTCTGGACAGCCCATCTCTTGATGGATAACATCCTGTATCAAGGCTCCATATGAGAGAGCTTCAACTAAGCCTTCTCAGTGGATACAGACTCACTCCATAAGTGCACAAGCGACCTAGTGTTCCTCGGTGACTTTTCCATACTGGACATTTGCAGGGCAGCCACATGGTCATACATACATACAGTAATAGCATAGTGGTCTGTAAACATATCTTCCAGAGCAGACCTAGGCCAAGGAAGAGCAGTTATACAATCCTTTTTTCAGTAGCCTCTGAGCCCTAGAGTCCCAATTGGGGTACTGTTCATGTGTCACCCAAGTAGAATACACACCTGCATCAACTAGAAGAAGAAGAAACAGTTACTTACTCTAATTGTGGTTCTTTGAGATGTGATGCAGATTTATATTCCATGACCTACCCTTCATCCCATTTGCATTGGAATCTCCTCTTATGGGCTTTTGGTATGAAGGAACTGAGCGAGTTGGGGTGGTGTCACCTCATATAGCCTAGGGAGGGGCCGTAGCCGCAAGGCGCACGTGCTGCCGCTCTATGGGTACTGCTAGGCAAAAGTCTGTGGCTCTGGTGCACTGGCCATGAACACCATGTGGATTATACCTCTGCGTCGCATCTTGAAGAATCCGTTACAGTAAGTAACCATTTCATACGCTCCCCCTCAAACATATAATTAACCTGTCAAGGATCTTGAGTCAAAGAGTTGAGTCGTCTCAAAAAGTAGCCAGACATTTCTATGAATAATACAAATATCTGTAGTTACAATATATTATGTTTCAGAACATAAACCATACACAATCATGTACTTTATGGCAGGTTTGATTCTAATATAACTCCAGAAACAGCATATTTTGTCTCTGTATTTTTAACAGAAATCAGGCTGACAAGATTTTTAAGTGGCATTTGTTACTAAAGGTAAAGGTAGTAGATATAATTTGTCAGATTATTCTTTTGTAAAATAAATGTAGCTATCCAAGGTTTTCTTTTTTACATACAGCATATACCAAAGACCATCTATTGTGCACCTGTAAATATAATTTCATATGGAGGCTCTAGTGAGTCGTGAATTATTCAAAACTCTGTTTACAGTATAGCTGGAACCTGCCACTAGTTAATCCCGTGTTATATTCAATTGGATGTACATTATTCCTTCTTATACTTGCATTGGAAGTCCAGAATTCTAAAACAGTGTACAAGACATAGCATTTGATCTACACCAAATATTGGGTTAAAAAGTAGTTCTCAGAGTATAGAAAGTGTATTTGAACTATGGGAATGTAACAATCAGCCTTTTAACATAACATCCACATCAGTAGGAACAGTGACATGTAATAGCTTGAGACAGCGGACAGTCTCAATTCATTTAAATGCTTTCATTAAACATTTATGAAATTAATTGTATCACTTTATAATAATATATTAAACATAAGTGCTGATTAGGTATGACCTCATGGTGGTAGTTTTATACCGAATGGACCTTACCTAAGGTAGATTTCACAGCAGGGTTTGGACAAAATTATGAATAAATCTGCTTTAAATTAGAAAAGTGGCCTGGGTCACATTACCCTTCTTGATCTTCAGTAATGAGATAAGAAGTCAGTATTATTTTACCTGAAAATTACAAAAGTAATACTTAAAAAGAATGGTTATTGTTCAGCATAAATGTGAGATGTTAGTGCTGTGAGCTACTCAATATAAATTGGCTTGTGGAACAGCGACAGTAATCCAGCCTTCAGTCAGAGACTTAGAATACAGAACTTGGCCTGTATTCTTATGGTTACTTACTGTCCTCCGGGTTTCAGGAGATACCATTCTAATAACTGAACTATGGATTTGTATTGTATTGAAGTAATCCGCGGAAGGAGGTGTTTGCCTGTTCTTCCATTTGTGAGTTGGTGATACCCAATAATCCACCAGGCCAAGGAAAAGGAGACGGTATTGGTGGATGGGGAATTTAGGCCCTTATTCTGTGAGGAGCTCCTTAGGGTCAAACCCCTGTGACTGCAAGGCAGGCCCTTTGACTTCAGTGAGCATGGTTGCCGAGGTGCATCCACATAGACTGCCTGGCAAGACTGGGGCATTGAATCATTGTTGAATTGTTGCCTATTATAGGTAAAATAGTAAAAACTTTCAGTGCATTAGATTTAGTATATCTTATAGTCTTAATTTAGAACTAATGTGTAAGTTTGTGATGAGTATAATATAGAAGATTCATGTTTTTCAGTTTTTTGAAGTCCTATAGGTCACTACCATTAAAAGGATGAATTTAACATGAAATCTAGTTAATTTTTTGTTACCAGTAGTTTCAGTTGCTGCCATTGAGTTCCCTACCAGCTCCTACTGATGGTAGGATTGTATTGTTCTATTTAATATTTTTTGTCTCCTGTTATATGAAATACCCACACAAACAGTAGGGGAAACTCCCCAGCTAAGGCCCAGAATGTGCACACATGATACATGTGCTTAATTTTACTCATCTGAGTAGTTCTGTTGAAGTCAGTGGTGCTACATGTGTGCTTAATGTACAACACATGCGTAAAGGCTTTGCAGGATCAGGACCTAACTGAGTATAAGGAGGAAATAGTGAAAATGACTTTACACAAAGCGCACTCAAAGAAAGTAAACTGGAAAAAATAGATTTTTTTTTTCTGTTTTAGTTATTGTGTTTAGAGGTGACTAGTAGCCATTATGGGTAAATATTTTCAGATAAGTGGGATTTTCGTAGTTTGTACTTTTTTTAAAAAAACTATTGGTTGTGAGTCCTGTCCATTGTTGGATATAAATCATGATTAAATGTTATTTAGTAAGTTAAGCCCCAATCCTGCAACCTGATTCTCCACCACAGATGCTTGCAAATATGCACAGAGTTCCATGCTGGAAGACCTGACTGCAGAAACAAAGCCTATCTGTGTAGTAGTGTATTGTATAGTTAAAAACAGTACTTTCTTCTGAGGATCTTATTGTAATTGACAAAGACTAAAACTCAGAACACTCCTGTGAGCTAAGAGTTTGTTGTAATATTTTCACCATATAAAACAACTAAAACACATCCGAGGGAGGAAATAAAATAAATGTTAGTCAGCCAAAATTCCTCCAGGGAAGTGCATGCTCTGTACCAGCAACTCTGCACCCTTTAAAAATATACCTTAATATTTGAAGTGGGCCAGCACCAGTCAATGATCCTACTGCTTCCCATACTCTGTTTGGATGCTGATAGTAGTAGCTGGAAGTAGTGCCTTGGTTCTCCAACAGGACGATGTGCAGCCCCTGTGAAATAGTGTAAAGTTGAAGAGAAGGGTCTCTTTACTCCTCTTTAGCCTTTTTTCTAGGCTCAATGCAATGTTTCCAAATGATTGTTTTCCTTTCGTAATTTTCAATGTTAGTATTGACTAAACTCTATCTTGAAAATATACAACTAAACCATTGATAAAGGTTTCCCAACAGCAGTTTCTCATCATTGTACCTTAAAACCATGACTCAGTCTCAGATGGGGACTGAACCTGCCTTGTGATAAGGCTTTTGTTACTGTCTGACATTACCTTCTCAGAAACAAACTAGAGAAATATAGCCTAGATGAACCTACTGTAAGGTGGGTACAAAATTGGTTGGAAAAATCTTACTCAGAGTAATTACAATTGTTCAGTCAAGCTGGAAGACCAGCGGTCTATCATGATTCTATTCAATATCTTTGTAAATTATTTGGATAATGGCAGAGTGTACACTTACAAAGTTTACAGATGATACTAAGCTGGAGGAGTTGCAAGTACTTTGGAGGACAGGATAAGAATTCAAAATGATTGTGACAAACTGGAGAAATGGCCTGAAATAAATAGGATGAAATTCACTAACACATGCAAAGTACTAACACCTAGGATGGAATAATCAATCAGTCATACAGATACAAAATGGGAAATGACTGCCTAGGAAGGAGTACTGCAGAAAATGAACTGGGGGTTATAAGAAAAGGAGTACTTGTGGCACCTTAGAGACTAACCAGTTTATTTGAGCATAAGCTTTCGTGAGCTACAGCTCACTTCATCGGATGCATACTCCGATATTATAGTGGATCCCAAGCTAAATAAGTCAACAATATGTAACCCTTCTGCCAGGTGGAGCCAGCAGCAACAAGGGCCAGGTTCAATATCTAGGGGTTCCTTTTCACCAATACAACACAAAACCGGCTCGAGCCCCACCCACTGACCTGGGACAATTACACACCACCCCCTGGGCACCTCTAAGAGGCAATACTTCCCCTCTCGCAAGCACAGAGTCTGAGTGTAGCAAAAACTTTTATTACAAGGAGGGAAGTAACTTAGCATCAATTTTGGGAAAACACCGCAACTAGGGTTCATAAACCTAAACCATGAGCAAAAGACCCACCTCCAAGTAAGTTGGGCAGTGTCCTTTTCCCCTCAGGTTCTTAAGTCCAGCAACCCAAAAGTCCCTTTAATGTGCCATCCCCTCTCTGCACCCCACTCACAGTTGCTGTCCTTGGCTAGCACAGCCCCAGAGTTGAGAGTTTCATCCACAGAGGTCACCTCCCACCCTAGGTGGAAGGGGGGGGAAGGAGGCATCTTACACACTCCGCTCCTCGGGCTCTTGCTCATCACTCTGCCTGCCAATTGCCACACCTCTCTGCAGGGCTCTGCTCTAGCCCTTTCCGCCAACTGCCTGGCTGGCCACTCACCAAGATGTCTTCAGGGTCCTCCACTTAACACAGCTCACAGTGATTTCAGCCATTAGTGAAGGAATCTCATTGCTGGTGCACACTGGGCAGTCTCTTGCAATAGAGACACTGTCCCAGAGTAGGTCTGCAGCATGTAACAAGACTCTCAATTGAGTCTAAATTTACTCTTTTATTGTGCTGTGGAGAGAGGAAGGGTCAAATGGCATCTAGGACCCTTAAACACGTACAAATACCTGTTCCCACCCTCTCTCAACTCATTGGGCTTGGGAACCCATGTTCCTGCCTAGCAAGTGCCATTCAGTTGAGGGGGAGTCCCTCCATTGGGGTATGCCAGGTACAGTTCTTCTGCCCTTGGTTCGCAAAACCAAGGATAACTACCCTTTATTACTCCTGGCCCAATAACAAGGAGACTGGGGATCCAACACCAGCCACAAGTGATCATTTGGGCAAGCAATCCCATCATGCTGAGCACCTAGGCAGGGTGGCTGTGTCCATGCAAACGAGGTCAGTTCCTGAAGTCCTTTTCCACAGCTCACCATTAAATGTCAGGGAAGAGCTCATTCAGACTTTGCTTATAAATGTAATACTCTTGCCACACACACAAAAAGTCACTCTGGGATGTATTGGCAGGAGTGTTGTAAGCAAGACAGGAAAAGTAATTCTTCCATTCTAGTCAAAACTGATAAGGCCTCAACTGGAGTATTGTGTCCAGTTCTTGGCACCACACTTCAGGAAATATGTGGACAAATTGGAGAAAGTCTAGAAGAGAACAACAAAAATGATTAAAGGTCTAGAAAATATGACCTATGGTTTTTACATTTGATATGATGGTTCAATGACTTCTGAGTTATATGAACAGACTAATTATGCCCCTCACGTGGAGGGGGGGACACTAGAGGAACCTCGTTCTATAAAGCTAGATGGAAACATTAGAGAGGGACACACTTTAGCAGGGGTGGCCAGCCTGTGGCTCTTCAGAAGTTAATATGCGGCTCCCTATATATATATATATATATATATATATATATATATATATATATATATATATAATGTGTGTGTAATATATATAGGCACCGACTCCGGGGCTGGAGGTATTGGTGCCAACTTTCCAGTGTGCCGGGAGGTGCTCACGGCTCAACCTCTGGCTTTGCCACAGGCCCTCCCTCCACTCCACCCTTTCCCATGCCCTCCCCTGAGCCTGCTGTGCCCTCACTCCTCCCTCTCCCCCGCCAGAGCCTCCTGCACGCCACGAAACAGCTGATCAGGAGGAGCGGGGAGGGAGGGGGAGGCATTGATTAGCGGGGATACTGTGGGTGGGAGGCTCTGGGAGGGGGGGAACTGATGGGGGTCTGCTAACCTGTTACTGTGGCTCTTTGGCAATGTACTTTGGTAAATTCTGGCTCCATCTCAGGCTCCGGTTGGCCACTACTGCTCTTTAGCCTCCAGTTGGGTAAGCGCTATGGGGGAGTGGAAAATGGTACTTTTCAAGCAATGAGTAGAAAGCAATGTAATTCTTCTCACTCCCAAAGAATGTCTTTAATTCTACCATTGATACAACTGAACAAGGGATAGAGCTTGGTTCCTATAATAGAGTGAACCAAAACCCAGATGTTTGGATCTGCATTTACACTTTGTTGCCTAGGCTGTTCTCTAACTCTGATGTAGATACTAATTAACATTTTGAAACATATTATAGTTCTCCCTTATGTAATAACTTGTCTTGTTTAATCACACTCGGATGAATGCAGTTGTCATGAAACTCTTAATTTACATCTGCTCCTTCTAGATTAAATTTATCACAGTTTAGGGGGCCAACGTGACTGGTTTGCAGCACCTTGCTCTAACAGTCAAGCCCTTAGGGACTTGTGTTGGCCCCTTGGACAAGGATGAATTTTACCCTCTGATTCCAGATGTAAGCAGAGTCAGGATGAGCTCTAACCTGACATCTGGTGGTGAATCATGGTGGGTTGTAGAAAAGAACTTCAGGGGCTGATCTCATTTGCATAGGTACACCCACCCTGCCTAGATGGTCACTTCGGCTGCTGTAGGAGCCCCAGTTTTTCTGTTATTGGGGCAGGAATAAACTGTTATTATCCTGATTATGTGAATCAAGGACAGGGGAACTGTATTCTGCCTTTTGCTATGATGGAGGGACTCACCATCAACTAAGCAGCACTCGCTAGGCAAGGGTCATGGGTTCCAAAACCCAGTGAAGGGAGAGAGGCTGGGGACAGGTATTAATACTTGGTGGCATGGGCCCCCTTGGTGAGGGCCTTATATGCTAATTGCACTTCCTCCTCTCTCCACTGTGGAATATCAGAGCTAATTTTGATTCCATTAGGAGTCTAGTTACAGGCCGCTGAGCTGAATTCACTTTGGGCTAATGGTGCACCAACACTGAGGCTCCCCTACTACAAGCTGAAATCACAAAAGAGCTGAACTGACTAAGAGCTGAAATCACTGAGTGTTGTGTTAAGTAGTGAGGGAGCCTGAAGATATATGGTGGAGCAGTTTGCGGGACAGCGAGCAGAGTGGCTGGTGAAGCAGAGCAGTTTGTGGGATGGTTGGCAGAGCATTGCAGTTTGCGGGACGATGAGCAGAGTGGCTGGTGGAGCAGATTAGTTTGTCGGATGCCAGGAGCAGTTCATGGGGGTGGCTGGCAGAGCGGAGCCCCATGGAGAGGTGGAGCAATCCGCTTTGGACCACGTAAGGCGCCCCTTAACTCCTCCCCCCATCTCCACCCAGGTTGGGAGGTAAAACTCTGCAGATAAACTTTCAAACTCTGGGGCTGCCCTGACCAGGGACAGAGACTTTTGGGACTTTGGGTGATATTTGGGTTGCTGGACTCAAGAACCAAAGGGAAAGGACACGCCCCAGTTTGCTTGGGGTGGGCTTTTTGTTCATGGGTTGTGTTATGAATCCTGTTGGTGGTGTTTCCCCAACATAATGCCACATTGTTTCTCTCTGTTATTAAAAGGTTTTTTGCTACACTCAGACTCTGTGCTTGCGAGAGGGGAAGTATTGCCTCTTGGAGGCGCCCAGCAGGGGTGGTATATATTTGTCCCAGGTCACTGAGTGGGGGCACGAGCCGGTTTTGCATTGTGTTATTGGAATAGAACCCGTAGATACTGAACCCGGCCCTTGTTGCTGCCAACTATGACGGGCAGAAGGGTTACACAAACATGACAGACTAGAGATGAAAAGTTGGAGACAAGGCATGTGTTGGAAATTGGAATAGTCAAGGCAATAAGACGTCCCTTGCTCACTGATCAAGGAAGTGCTGCTAGAACTTTTGCTATCTCTGAGTCAGTGATGCAGAATATGAAGGTCTCAGAGTGGCACTGAAAGCAGACTTGGCAGAATTCAATTTTTTTTCTAATTTCAACAAAGATCAATGTTTGTGAAGCATTTTTTTATCTATTTACATTGTCACTGTTGTGGGAAATCTATGGGGGTTGTCAGACAATTATTTTAATGACTGTAGACATTGATTTCAAAAGGTTAGAGCTTTATAACTGTTAAAACACAAATTGTAAACATCACAAATCAAAACATCCCGAGTGTTTGATTTAAAGATATTCACTAAGCTCCAAGCAGCATTTTTTAAATTTGACCTATGTGTAAATTTCAGTTAGTGATGAAAAATTTCTTTGTTGGTTTATGTGTGGGTAGGGTGAAATCAATGTTTACTGACACTTACCAATAGCAATCTAATCCTTCCAAGCCCAATTGTAAGGTTATCTGTCTAGATACTTCTGTAATGAAGCAAATAGATTAGATTCCAATCTTCATCATTCTGGTTAAGCTGTCTCCTTTGTTCAGTTGTATCAATGGTAGAATTAAAGACATTCTTTTGGGAGTGAGAAGAATTACATTGCTTTCTACTCATTGCTTGAATGTACCATTTTCCACTCCCCCATAGCGCTTACCCAACTGGAGGCTAAAGAGTAGGAGTGACCAACCTGAGCCTGAGAAGGAGCCAGAATTTACCAAAGTACATTGCCAAAGAGCCACAGTAATAGGTCAGCAGCCTCCCACCCACAGTATCCCTGCCAATCAGTGCCTCCCCCTCCCTCCCCACACCTCCTGATCAGCTGTTTCATAGAATCATAGAATATCAGGGTTGGAAGGGACCCCAGAAGGTCATCTAGTCCAACCCCCTGCTCGAAGCAGGACCAATTCCCAGTTAAATCATCCCAGCCAAGGCTTTGTCAAGCCTGACCTTAAAAACCTCTAAGAAAGGAGATTGTACCACCTCCCTAGGTAACGCATTCCAGTGTTTCACCACCCTCTTAGTGAAAAAGTTTTTCCTAATATCCAATCTAAACCTCCCCCACTGCAACTTGAGACCATTACTCCTCGTTCTGTCATCTGCTACCATTGAGAACAGTCTAGAGCCATCCTCTTTGGAACCCCCTTTCAGGTAGTTGAAAGCGGCTATCAAATCCCCCCTCATTCTTCTCTTCTGCAGGCTAAACAATCCCAGCTCCCTCAGCCTCTCCTCATAAGTCATGTGTTCTAGACCCCTAATCATTTTTGTTGCCCTTTGCTGGACTCTCTCCAATTTTTCCACATCCTTCTTGTAGTGTGGGGCCCAAAACTGGACACAGTATTCCAGATGAGGCCTCACCAATGTCGAATAGAGGGGAACGATCACATCCCTCGATCTGCTCGCTATGCCCCTACTTATACATCCCAAAATGCCATTGGCCTTCTTGGCAACAAGGGCACACTGCTGACTCATATCCAGCTTCTCGTCCACTGTCACCCCTAGGTCCTTTTCCGCAGAACTGCTGCCTAGCCATTCGGTCCCAAGTCTGTAGCGGTGCATTGGATTCTTCCATCCTAAGTGCAGGACCCTGCACTTATCCTTATTGAACCTCATCAGATTTCTTTTGGCCCAATCCTCCAATTTGTCTAGGTCCTTCTGTAGCCTATCCCTCCCCTCCAGTGTATCTACCACTCCTCCCAGTTTAGTATCATCTGCAAATCATCATGGCGTGCAGGAGGCTCTGGCGGGGGGAGGAAGGAGTGAGGGCACAGCAGGCTCAGGGGAGGGCATGGGAAAGGGTGGAGTGGGGGCAGGGCCTGTGGCAGAGCCAGAGGTTGAGCCGTGAGCACCTCCCGGCACATTGGAAAGTTGGCACCATTAGCTCCAGCCCCGGAGTCGGTGCCTATACAAGGAGCTGCATATTAACTTCTGAAGAGCCACAGACTGGCCACCCCTGCTAAAGAGTGTCCCCCTTTAATGTTTCCATCTAGCTTTATAGAACGAGGTTCCTCTAGTGTCCCTTCCCCCCCTCATGTGAGGGGCATAATTAGTCTGCTCATGTAACTCAGAAGTCATTGAGTAAAATGTAAAAGCCAAAACATATCAAATGTAAAAACCAAAACATTCTCCATGAGACTTATTACCAGGAAAAAAGTAAAGAATGACCCACAAAATGATGTTTTGTAAATGGGAGGACCTATAGTTATCCAGAATTCTAAAGATTTTCATCCTTTTGGAAACAAATTTGTTTGGTCTTTTTTAACTTATCACCCCCCCCCCCCCATTTCTTATCTACTCTAGCAATGGTTTCTTGAAGTGGCACTGCATTTCTTTTTTAAAGACTCTGCTGCCACACTGTGGGGAAAAATATAAATTCTATATATAATGCTGTCAATTTGATGCAGTCTATTACTATTTTGGAAAAAAAGGTAAATATTATACTTTAGAAACCTTTCATTTATAAGTTTTAAAAAATTATACACTAGGGAAGACTGGAAACTTGGAAGGGGAAGGGTTTACAAGAAATGAGATAAAAGCCAATATAGGTCCCATATTCTATTATATGTCATTATATATCTAAGGAAAATGTAAATTGAACCAGAGATCAAATTTCCAAAACTGGAAGAGGTAGCATATAGGAAGAAAAAACAAATTGTAAGCTGTACAGGATAAACTGGGGCAGTCTCCTGCATATAAAGATAAAACTTAATGCCAAGTGTCCAGGCATATATAAAATTGAGCTATAAATGGTAGGGATATTACAATTAGACCTTGGTGAAATCTTTCAGGCTAATAAAAATGCATTTTTGGCCCACTCAAAACTATTGGCAAATTTGACCTGATTAGTTTTGGCTGGGACAGATGTTTTTTCTCAACTCCTTTATAACCTTTAGCAAACTGACTATGGCACTTCCATGGGGTGTGGGAAATCCAGGTGTGCATCTCCACTCCGGAGGAAGAACTTGAACTCAGATTTCTCCTCTCATAGATGAGCATCATTACTACCAGGCTGTAGACTGTCCTGGGCTGGGGCACACTCATTGACTCCTGTTTGAAGTTGTTGCATGTTATAGAACTACTTATATTCATTGGGCCAAAGAGAGAGACTGACACTCTAGCCTAGTGATTTCCTTCTCTGAATCAGGCAGAGAAAATATTTTAATCCACATCTCCTACCTCTCACATGAATGCTGTTATCACCAGGCTACAGAGTCTTTTTCTCTTTGGCCCAATGAATAGTTAATATACAAAGTGGAACAGCTTCAACATGAGAGAATGAGTGCCCTCTACATGGTATGATTGCACTGGTCAGTACTTAAATGTTGGAAATGCCATGAGTTTATTCAATGTGCAACTTGAACTTTGTCCTTGCACCTGGGAGGTATGAATCATGGTACAGGGAGGAAGAAATTACAGAGAAGGGGATTCCTGTGCGGGGGACGCTGCAGATAAAAAGCCTTTAAATGTGGATTGATGTGTCCTTACCTGATAACTCCCTGGTGAGGTCTAAGCACATAGGAAGTAAACCTGTTTCCAGAACCACACAAATAGTGGTGGAAAAATGACATACTTCACATATTCAATGAAGAAACTGCATTTTCTACCAAAACAATGTTGATCTTGCTGTCTGAGGGTACTATGTTGTTTGCTGGAGCCCATATTTATTCAGTTGCTTTCAGGCATATTCCACCATTCTCTTTTGGGCATTATTTCCATAGTTATGGTGGATAGAAAAAGATCTGATTATTACCAGTGGTAACTTTTTGTCTGATTTCTAGCCTCATGGAGAATTTGCCCTCAATGAATCACAGGAGCTTCATTATTATTGAGTGTAGTTTCGCAATGGGCTTTGATCTGTACCTCATGGTCCTGCTTTGTTTTCTAACCCTGTGTCTGGGACAGAGTCCTTTCACTTTAAGGGAGAAAACATGAGGAGGAAAGGTAGTCTTGTTTATGCCCTTCCTAGCCTTCAGACACCCAAGCAACCTATTGGAGCATCTGTTCCAGTTCTTCCGGTCCATCTTAAAAATGATATTAATTTTAAAAAAAAAATCCGAAAGTGGACTGTATAGCTACATCTTTTTAATGGTTTTAATTTTGTTTTTCCTTTTAAGATAGTATATAATCTCAGAAGCAATCCACCCAAGTTATAGATCTCCTTTCTTGCAATTAATTTATTTGGTAACCATTTGGTAACTTGCTGATCTTAAACACAAAAAAGAAGCTTACAAGAAGTGAAAGATGGGACAAATGACCAGGGAGGAGTATAAAAAATATTGCTCAGGCATGCAGGAGAAAAATCAGGAAGGCCAAATCACACTTGGAGTTGCAGCTAGCAAGGGATGTTAAGAGTAACAAGAAGAGTTTCTTCAGATATGTTAGCAACAAGAAGAAGGTCAAGGAAAGCGTGGGCCCCTTACTGAATGAGGGAGGCAACCTAGTGATAGAGGATGTGGAAAAAGCTAATGTAATCAATGACTTTTTGCCTCTGTCTTCACGAACAAGGTCAACTCCCAGACTACTGCACTGGGCAGCACAGCATGGGGAGGAGGTGACCAGCCCTCTGTGGAGAAAGCAGTGGTTCAGTACTATTTGGAAAAGCTGGATGAGCACAAGTCCATGGGGCTGGATGCACAGCATCCAAGGGTGCTAAAGGAGTTGTCTGATGTGATTGCAGAGCCATGGGCCATTATCTTTGAAAACCCATGGTGATGGGGGAGGTCCCGGATGACTGGAAAAAGGCTTGTGTAGTGCCCATTTAAAAAAAAAAAAAAAAGGGAAAGAGGAGGATCCGGGGAACTACAGGCTAGTCAGCCTCACCTCAGTCCCTGGAAAAATCATGGAGGAAATCCTCAAGGAATCAATTCTGAAGCATTTAGAGGAGAGGAAAGTGATCAGGAACGGTCAGCATGGATTCACCAAGGGCAAATCATGCCTGACCAGACCTAATTGCCTTCTATGATGAGATAACTGGCTTTGTGGATGAGGGGAAAGCAGTGGACATGTTATTCCTTGACTTTAGCAAAGCTTTTAATATGGTCTGCCACAGTATTCTTGCCAGCAAGTTAAAGAAGTATGGGCTGGATGAATGGACTATAAGGTGGATGTAAAGCTGACTAGATCATCAGGCTCAACGGGTAGTGATCAATGGCTCCATACCTAGATGGTAGCTGGTATCAAGCAGAGTACGCCAAGGGTCAGTCTTGGGGCCGGTTTTGTTCAATATCTTCATTAACGATCTGGAGGATGACATGGATTGCATCTTCAGCAAGTTAGCAGATGACACTAAACTGGGAGGAGTGGTAGATATGCTGGAGAGTAGGGATAGGATACAGAGGGACCTAGACAAATTAGAGGGTAGTGCCAAAAGAAATCTGACGAGGTTCAACAAGGATAAGTGCAGAGTCCTGCACTTAGGGCAGAAGAATTCCATGTATTGCTATAGATTAGGGACCGAGTGGCTAGGCAGCAGTTCTGCAGAAAAGGACCTAGGGATTACAGTGGACAAGAAGCTGGATATGAGTCAACAGTGTGCCCTTGTTGCCAAGAAGGCTAACGGCATTTTGGGCTGGATTAGTAGGAGCATTGCCAACAGATCGAGGGACGTGATCATTCCCCTCTTTTCAGCATTGGTGAGGCCTCATCTGGCATACTGTGGCCAGTTTTGGGTCCCACTCCACAAGAATGATGTGGAAAAATTGGAAAGAGTCCAGCAAAGGGCCACAAATATGATTAGGGGGCTGGAGCACATGCCTTATGAGGAGAGGCTGAGGGAACTGGGATTATTTAGTCTGCAAAAGAGAAGAATGAGGGGGGATTTGATAGCTGCTTTCAACTACCTGAAAGGGGGTTCCAGAGAGGGTGGATCTAGACTGTTCTCAGAGGTATCAGATGACTTAACAAGGAGTAATGAATGGTCTCAAGTTGTAGTGGGGGAGGTTTAGGTTGGATATTAGGAAAAAAAATTTCACTAGGAGGGTGGTGAAGCACTGGAATGGTTTACCTAGGGAGGTGGTGGAATCTCCTTCCTTAGAGGTTTTTAAGGTCAGGCTTGACAAAGCCCTTGCTTAAATGATTTAGTTGGATTGGTCGTGCTTTGAGCAAGGGGGTGGACTAGATGACCTCCTGAGGTCCCTTCCAACCCTGGTATTCTATGATAAGCACAGACAGTGTTTTTTCCCCTTAACTTACTTTTATGCCTGCACAACTATCTGAGTCAACAGTTTTAATGATTGTCCAATTAGGGATAGAGTGGTGAATAGATTACTCAACATTCAGCCTTGTGATTAATCCAATTTAAAGAGACCAATAGTAGTTTATATAATATGGAGATCGTGACTCCCTGAGGCTCTGTAATGAATATCTGTTGAGTAAGAATTTTTAAAAAGTAAAATATAAGCTTTCCCCGGCAATCCAAACATGTCATTTTCCTTAAAAGTTTAGTATTAATATTATTTTAATAATAGCTTTGCAATTTTTCCTTACTCAATCCATCAACACTGAAAGTGGCTTGTCAAATAAATCACAATATTTATGCAGTCAACACACTGTAAAACAATTTTGCAGGGGTGGGAGTTCTTGTTGTAGCTCTCTGATTGATTCTATATTGATCCCAGACAGATTTCTTGATCTGATTTAGCAATTTTTCTGCAGAGGGGCATATACCCTATCACTGTCCAACATTAAACAGTTTTTCAACAATGTTTGAGGTTTGCTATACAGAGACCTCAGGTTACAGAGACCATGGCAAACCCACCCTTAAAATCTTTTTAACCTTTTATTAAAATTACAGAAAAGGGCGAGGGAGGGTGGCTAAAGCACATTACATGTAAATTATTAAGTAAGGCTTTCATTTAACCACATCCCTTGTTCCATTTCCCTTTAGCTGTGCAGAGTTTTCTTTTAAAACTTCTCCTCCTTTACCAGTCTCTTAGATGGTATTTAAAGTTGGTGGTAACTGTCCCTTTGGGGAAAAGAGAAATAGATCGATATAGATCTGTGTGATTTTTTTTTTAAATATTAAATATGTGATTCCCAATATGATAGAGTAACATTTTGCTGATCGATAGAGTAACCTTTTGATGATGGAAGATTATCTATCGATCAGCAAAAGGTTACTCTATCATACTGGGAATCACATATTTAATACTAAAAATCACACAGATTACAATGCCAGGTGCAAATAACTCATTCTACTTTTTAAATGCAGCATGGTTGTAGCTGTGACAGCCCCAGGATATTAGAGAGACAAGGTGAGTGAGGTAATATCTTTTACTGGACTAATTTTTGTTGAGGTGAGAGAGACAAGCTCGAAAAGCCTGTTTCTCTCACCAACAGAAGTTGGTCCAATAAGAGATTTTACCTCACTCACCTTGTCTCTCTACTTTTTAAAGATATTTAACATCAGCATCTTTATCACCTTGCTTGGAATTTGACTTTCCCTCTTTTATAAAATGACTTATTAACACATTTGCAAATATAGTCGGAGATTTAAAGATATTGCATAGTACTTTCATTCACTTTGAAAGTACACACACATTACAGAGAAAAGGACCTCGTAGGTAATGAAACTGTCAAGCAACCTACATTATACTGATCATTTCAAGCGAAGCTGACCCGGCAGTGTTGCCTGTCTGAAGTTATTGTGGCTCCAAAAGTAGTAGGCCTACGCACGAAGATAGAATGTCAGGAACAGAAAAATATTTATTCACATCCAAGAAAAGCTTTTTGAAATTTTTTAAACTTGGCTTTTATAAAAAAAAAATTAAACTAAGACTTGTGTTTTTGTGTAAGGATTTACTGTTCACCAACTCAGGGGATCCAATCCTGCTCTTTTGATTCAGACACAATTCCCACTGACTGGAGGGAGTTTGGCCTGAGTAACGGGTTTCAGAGTAGCAGCTGTGTTAGTCTGTATTTGCAAAAGAAAAGGAGAACTTGTGGCACCTTAGAGACTAACCAGTTTATTTCAGCATAAGCTTTCGTGAGCTACAGCTCACTTCATCGGATGCATGAAGCTTATGCTCAAATAAATTGGTTAGTCTCTAAGGTGCCACTAGTACTCCTTGGTCTGAGTAAGGACTGCAGATTCAGAGCCATTCATATTAAGTAGCATGCAAGCAATATCTGCAGAGCTTCAGGAAAAGACAGGTGTTACGATGGAAACTACCATAGGATTGAGAATCCCACTTGATCCTGAAGATCATTTATTATTTACAGAATAGCTGAAGCTGTAATTTTTACTGTTACTAATCATGTTTATGGTGCCTGAGGACCAACCAAGGTCAAGGTTCCATCATGCTAGGCACTGTACAAACACAGCCCCAAAGAGCTTACAATCTAAATAGACAAGATAGATGCAAGGTGGGGGAAAGGGGTATATAACATAAGCAGAGTGATGACTGTGGTGGTGGCAAAAACCATGTTAGTCCCACAGGTTTTTGTGAGTGTGTATGGCGGGGGGCGGGAGGGGGGGCAGGAATTAAGAAACATTTTAGCTCACACAATCAGAAATCAAGTATGGCTGAACTCTATAATGCAGTGTTCAAACTGACAAGGGTTCACTGAGGACTAGAGTCTCTGGAGTGGTGGGGGGGAGAATAAAATCAACTGAGTTGGAAGCATTTAAAAGCTGGGTTACGTACAAACACAGTAAACTGATGTACTAATTCTAGCACTGAGGTCCTGGTTGTGTCTGCCCCCCTGTATGGATTTTTAAGAGAGAAGTCACAAGGTTACGTCATCCAGTGGTTATCTAAAATTGCAGTGCTGGAGATGGCTCCACAATGTTAATACAGCTCTTAAAGTTAATACAGAATGGTTAACTCTTCTGCACATTTCCTTTCTGCCTCTGGCCTACAGAAAGTAAAATACAGAAATTTCTGGTGGTAACAGGAGTTCCCAGCAACTCATGGAATTGGGCCCTAAATCACCTGAACTTCATCCTCCCTTCTTTTTGCAACTGAATTTAATCCCATAGTTATATGTATGCATTATCCTCTAAGCAGTCTAAGAAAAAATGGCAGATACTTAATCCTGGGGAATGTTACTGTCAGTAAGAATAAACACTAATTGGAGTAAAAAGCATTTGTAAAAATAGCAGGGTGTAATATGCTTCATAATGATACCTATTATCATTATGATACTGTCATCACACATTTGTAGTAAAATGTGGAGCATGTGTAGTTTAGGCAATAGCTGTCAACAATTTAGATTCTACTTTTGCCCTTTTTTAATTTAAATTACTCACTTCCATATTCTACTAGTAATAATTAAGGATGGGCAGTTCTCTCTGATAAAATAAACCATGATCTTAATCTGTCCCTAAAATTCCCTCTAAACATTTCTTGCAAACTGTAATAACTACTAAAAGAAATGTTTGCAAACTACTTTGGTTTCATGTTTAATTTCCATTTCTTAATTTTATGATGCAAAGTAATTTTAAACTGGAGGAAAAGAAAACAAACAGGAAAAATAAGGTTATAAAAATGAATCCTGGGTCAGGAGTAATATGGTTAGATTATTTTTGGAATTGCTTTCAACCAAACCAGAATCGGGAACTGCAAGAAATGTTACAAAACTATGTTTTGAGATATCCAGTTCAGTTACTGAATTAGGCACTGTACTGAGCAACATCAAACCCAGACCTGCAGCAGGATACGACAATATTTTGCCAAAGTTGCTTGGAACCAATGCCCTTCAATGGCTATCCAAATTCCTGATGCAAGTTGTTTAATGAGGATAATCTGCCACGGATCTGGAGGATGTGAAAAGTGATGGCCTTGCTAAAACATAATGCAGCAAGCTACGGAGCAATCTCTCTATCTGTTGTCTTGAAAGTCCGGGAGCAGCTTATCTTCCAGGGTATATCTCCAGAGGTGGAGATAACTCTCAGTGCCAACCAAGCTGGCTTCCACAAGGTCCACAAGGTCGAAGGACATGCAACTAAGTCCTATCCCCCTCTAAATATACAGAAAATGGGTTTCAACATAACTTGAAGACAGGCACTGTTTTCTTGGACCTAACAATGTTCTATGATACAGTATGGCACATTGGACTTCTGGTAAAACTGTCATGAGCTCTCCCAGCATGGGTGGTGAATATAGTTGAACTTCTACTTCATGACCGGCATTTTTGGGTACATATGGGAGATGGAACAAGTGCATGGAGAAGACAATCCAACAGTTTAACCCAAGGCTTCATGCTTGTGCCCACCCTGTTCAATTTGTACACAAATGATCTACCACTGGCTCAGTCACTCAAATTTATCAATGTAGATGACCTATATAGAACCCAGTTGTGCTTTTTGGAGAACATCTTGAACAGTGACCTGGCCAAGATGGCAGTCTACTATAGCAGTTGTTGCCTGCAACCAAGTGTGACTAAGACAATTTTGAGCATCTTCCGGCTCCAAAACGCAAGTGCTAAACATGAGTTAATCTCAGCCATGTGTTTCAGTAGTTTTCCATTGAGGAAATCTGAGAGTCATGTGGACCACTCTGACTTTCCATGACCATCTAAAAAACACTGCTGCCAAAGTCAGGACGAGGTATAATCTAATCAGCACATTAGCCTGTTCGAACTGGGGCGCAGGCACACAGACCCTTTACACATTGGCTCTGGCACTGTGCTATTCCTCAGCAGAATACTGTGCCCCTCTGTGGTGTCATTTGCCTCACACTAAATTGGTGGACATCGAATTGAACTCAGCTATGCATATTCTCTCAGGCATCCTTCACCCTGCTCCTATTCCATGTCTACCAGTTCTGAGCAACATAGCCCCTCCACACTTTCATTGCAAAGAGTCTACGGCTAGGCTGGTGCAAAAGCTACATCCCAGTCCAGGTCTCCCACTGTTCAGACATTTTCAATCATCACAGTGCATGAGTTACATCGAAGCATCCATTGTGGTCTCAACTGCCAGATCAGAATCTGTCAACAGCAACCCTATGGCGTGATGAGTAGTTGGCTTAAGATGTTTGGAATGATTTCCAACTGTTTTGACGGTTGGAGTTGACTTTCCATGTCACCTTTGGACTCTGCTTAACTGGTTCTGAACTGGCCAAGGGATTTGTACAGCCCCCTCTACACCTGAGGTCTGCACGATGACCCACTTTGTCAGTGTGGCCTCCCTCAGTCAATGGCGTACGTTGTCAACAAGTGTCAGCTGACTGGATTTCATGGTGGTTTTAGAGCCCTTCATTGTGCTGATGAAGGTGCTGTTGGGTGGCTCGGCAAGCACTGCAAATGCTATGAGAAGAACTGAATCAATGTGCTTTAGACAAGAATCCAGACTCTTGGCTGCATCCCAAAGTACCCCTCCAAACATTCTGAAATGTACCCATTGGTGATGATCACATTACATAACCTCTAACAGATCTATTTTGCTGTGATAAAAGATTGGCCTGTTCTGTTCTCCCTGATTTTATTGCTGCCAGAATGGGCAGGGTTTCCATCAGGACTGAAAGAATGTTGGCAGGAGGTCAGACTAGATGATCATAATGGTCCCTTCTGACCTTAGTATCTATGAATGTGAATTCGAGAGATTGGTCTGAACTAGACTCCCAAAACCAAACAAAAAAAGTACGGATCTGAACTTTGCAACATGAGCCCATTTCTAGCATATTCTCAACCTCTGTAAACAGACCTTTGTACAAGTGGATACACCCAGAAAGGGTAGAAAAGACTCTGCTGCCTCCATGGCACTGTCCTCTCATACGCTATCAAATCCACACAACGTGACGACTCTTCTGCAAACCAGGTAGATCAAGAGCAAGAGGTGAGATGAGGGCAAGGGATGTACACAGTCTCCCTGTAGCCCTGCAGCAATTAGTATTTCATAAAATAAAATACATCCTGATGCAATGGAAGTGGACCATTAACCAGTTAATTAAGGCCAAATCATATGGTATTCTGATGAGAGCTTTCACTTGTTTCTGGGCCCCCAGGGTACTGTACATTCAGATGGGTCCTGCCAGCTGTTGCGGGGGAAAATTATAATATGTTAACATCTTCTGGTATTTGAAGAGCCCACTCTCCTCTTGGTTTGTGTGTGTTTGGATGTGGGGTATTTTTGCAGAAGGTTCGTGGGTAATATTCTATTCAGATTCTTTTGTTGCCCTTATCACAATACTATCTCTTTTCTCTGCCAGGCAAAAATTGAGTGTCGTCTTTTTTTTCTTTTTTTCTTCTGATGTATCATTTGCTATCTGCCATGCTGTGTGTGCACGTGGTGGTGTTGAAGGCAGAGTTTAAGAAAAGTGTGTCTTGCGCTTGGATTGGAAAGTGGTGAGGTCTGAAGTGGTTCTTAGATCCTGTGGGAGTTTTGTTCCATTGCCTTGGACTGGCACACAGGAAAGCTCTGTCTTCTGCATAGATGAGCTTTACCATTGTGATGAATAGCTGCATTCTTCCTGAGAAATGGAGCTGTTGACCACTGTCCTCATTTTGGAGTTTTTGGTGACTTTTTTTTGGGTGTCCTGGCCCAGTCCATTAAGCATCTGGAAGATAAGGACAGAGATCTTGAACAATATTGTATGGGAAGCCAGTGTAGAGAGCAGAGGAAAGTTATGATCTACTCAGGAGTCTCTGCTCCTGAGGAAAAAATTCTGCATGCTGTTTTGGTTAGAGTTTCATAAACTCTGACAGCTTCATACCCGGGTATGTCGTTGCATTGCTGTAGTCCAGCTGGCATGTATTGCTGAGGCCAACTCATTGTCCACCAGGATGGGGTGCAGCCTTCTGCCAAAGTGGAAATGGTATAAAATACTATTAATGGACTCTAAGTGAGAGCATGTAATGTCAGCAAGGAATCCAGGAGCATTACTAACAGGAGACTGACTTAGCCCTTTTGTAGTTGTGTACCTTCAACCAAAAGAGACTGCATTACGGCTGCAAAGTCAACAAATGATTTCCCTCTGCCCACCGCACAACTTCCATCTTGCTTGGTCCAGCTTCAGGCAGCTGCTACTCTTTAACGATGAGCTGAACTTAGCCACATACTGGGTCAGTTTGGTGGCAGTATCATATGTGAAGGATGGATGGATAGATAGAGCTGTGTCATCTCTATATTGAGTGTGCATTGTTTTTACCAGCTCTCCTAGTGGCTGCACATAGATATTGAATAGGATCAGTGAAAGAATTGATCCTTGTGGGATGTCGCAGGTGAAGATCTGGTGGCAGAGGTACAGTTTTCCATCACTGCTATTTGGAAGCATCCCTCCAGGAAAGATTCACACAATTTTGGTGCATTCCCTTGGATTCCTGCAATTTCCTTCAGGCGGGTTAGTGGCATCTCATGATCAACTCTGTTGAAATGAGGTCCAGGAGGATGAGAATGGATGTATGCACTCCATTCACTAACAGAAGGAGATAATCCAACAGAGTGACTTGTACTGTTTCCATCCCACATACTGGCCTGAAGCTAGATATGGAATATTGGCCTTGGTCAAATGAGCTTCTGGGCAGCCTCAGATTAGCCCTCTATGAGCTTGCCCAGGAATGGACACTGTTCATGCTCCTGTTTGCATTTCTTATCGTTGCAATGCATGGAGAGTCACACACGAGGTTCTATTAAGGGAAATGGGAGTTATGCGAAGTATGGTCCTGCATGTCTGTCTAAACTCGGTAGAGCAAACACTCAACGCATACCTACTGCTTTTGAACTAGGAACACTGAAATCCCTGCATAGTAAAGGTAAAGAATGAAAGTTGCGGAATGTGATTAATTTTTAATTGAACAGAGCTTTTGTACTGCAGTTCTACTTCAAAACAATTAGAATTCACTAAATGTTTCACTAAGACAGTTTATAATTTCAGGGGGGAAATATCATTCTGCAAAATATCATAACCCTTCTATTCTTCTCACATGGATTATGTTTAAAGGGGGCTAAATGTTTATTGCTATATAATAAGCACTAAATGCTTAGAAGTTAGCCATCCTCTATGGTATTTAAAAGAGGGGCATGAGTAATTTAGAATTTCCTGGTAATTTGGTTGTTCTCAATTCCTATTCTGATAGCTTCAGAGTCAACTAGAGAAAATAACAGAAATGAATGAAATTGTGTTGAGATTGTGTAGGTCAGTGATAATTATTCAGATAATTATGGTTGTCTAAACAGTATTTCTCTCAATACAGTGACATTACTGATGGTTTTATTTCATGTGTCTCCTTTATTTATTAAGAATTGTACCAAACATTTTAGAATAATTCCTACTGGGTTTAATGCTTAGAGATGCTGAAAACTCACTGTTCAGGTTGGTTTCAATGGGAGTAGGGAGTACTTAGCTTAAACAGATATAGATCAGGACAGATATTAGCAACAATATTTCAGATGCTGTTAGTGTTTTGAGTGGACATTCAGGTGAAGATTACTGGACAGATGAAAATTGTTTTTTCTCAGCATTGAACTGGATTAAAGAAGGAATCTTATAGTTGCTGGTTTGTTTTATTTAGAGCCTTGAAAGGAGTAGGCTGAGGTGGTCATATTCAGTTAAATATAAATCACTATCAGCCAATAGTACATTTAGAGTTTTCCCTGAGTAAAGACTATAGGATTTGACCCTATAGTTTTTATAAACATACAGTAGGAAGGGATTCATTATATATTTTATTGCTACCTAATTCTGCTTACTTAATTTTGCACTCCTTCTATTACAATATAACCAGCTTATTCTATTTATAGCCAACGAAAATTTGAATCTAATATTTAGACGTATGAGAATTGCATTGTAAATACCGTAGCAGTGCATAAAGCAGCAGAAAGCTCAATTATTCTAGACTCTCAGACAATAAGGCTACATTGTATTGTATTCAGGCTCTCCCACTGAAGTACTTCTCTGAACTCTAACCTGTGTAGATCACAAGCTGAAATCCAGAGGGCATAGCACTTAAATACGTATATTGCAAACAAATATGATGCAAGTACTTGAGAGGAATGAAGACCAGTAAGTGTAGAATCCTTCTATGTTTACTTTGCCACAGCGTCAGTTTATTTTCTGTGCACTGTGTGACAAAAGTCCTGAATACATTATGCTAGCAAAGGGAAACAGAAGATCTGGAACAGAAGTTTGAAGATGGGGGCTATGATGGTGACCTTTTGCATACTTACAAAACAGAGGAGACACGGTGGAGGTAGGGGGGTAATTCTTGATCCACTTCAAGTATACGTAACTTACCTAACCTATTACTTCTGCAAAAGTGATGGAATGTTTGTATTAAAGAAAGGTTGCTAATATATAAATGTGTGATTTTTATATTGATTTAGGCTTTAAAATATTGTGGAATATATACTGCCATTTACTGAAGACGGTTTTCTTCCTTATGAGGTCACTGCTTTTGAGTAGCTACTAGAGTATCTTGACTTTATAGGATAGAAAATAATTTATTTGAACATCTAAATTGAGCTAGTACCAAACAGACCATAGGCAAATTTTAAAATGCCAAATATTTAGACTTATGGGCTAAGCTATCTCTCAATTAGTGTATCTCAGCACTACAGTCATATCATGTAGGGAAGACCCTATCAAGAAACATGGAAGGTGAGGGGGATTTAACAAATAAATATTTCTAACTCATTTGAAATAGTCTGGCATGTGGTGCTCATTTCAGGAAAAACACACACTTGGACTCTTGCAAGTATAATATATATATTCCAGAGTGACTTTATTACAAAAATATATTTTGCTAGCCACGAGTAGGATTTTTTTGAATCTTATAATAGCAAGGATAGAGGGGAAACCATAATGTCCACAGAATGTTAGGGAGAATTTAGGGCACCATCATTCTGCTCCACAGTAGTTCAGTAATTGACCCAGAACCAGGAGAGAGAATCATTGTATACAGAGAGAACTATTTTAAAAAATTGTTTTAATTTTTTTATTCTCTCAAACACCAAAAAGTATAGGAATGAATAATCTGTAAAGATTTCAGTTTAAGAAGTGTGTTTTGATGAGGAACTGCAAAAAATGTCTGAAGCTACAAACCATTTTTTTTGCTCTATTAGGGCCTCATCCTACAAGATACTGAGAGTCCCTGGGAGATGCAGAGTAGCACCTATTGTTTTCAATAGCAGTTGACAGCATTCAGCACCCCCCAGAGGCTCTCACTACCTTATAGGATTATATACTTTTAGTAAGAAACAACACAGATAAGGTTCTTTCAAAAAATTCTTTTCAAAATTGAGGGAAAATATGCAGCTTTGGGCCAAATCCTGCTCGTTTTACTTATGGGAGAAGTCCCGTGACTACTCAGTTAAGTTAGGCAGGTAGGAGATGACCTTCTGATAAAATTTCAGTGCTGGTCAAAATGTTACACACACAAAAATATAAGTTAATTAAAGAAAAACTTACACAGCCTTCACTTTAACTGTGCAAACAGCATTGGTGCAATTTAGCTCAATATATTTCCAAATGAGCACTGAGGTATAGGTAGCTTATTTTAGAAAACCATCACACTGACATAAAATCAAAGTAAAATAAATGGGAAATCAAATCAACAGTCTAAATAATATTTCATGCAGAGACAGTTTTTAGCTTCAGGAAACAAAATATACAGGAAACCCAGTTTTCATTAAACAATGGTATGAGCACACAAGACATTTCAAAATAACGTTGACCTTTTAGTTTGTATCTTGTAAGTAAGGAGTCTGACTGAGTGAACACTTATTTTATAGTAAAAATGCTATTCTTTGCACCAAAATGTATTTGCAAAATCATTATAGACCTTATACTGTGAGCGTAGAAATTAGACGTTTGCTTTTAGCCAAAGTAACTCAAATCTATCTGCAGGATATGATTGCGGATTTTTCTGCTTAACTGTTGGGTAAAAATATTGAAGATGCAGATTAAGAATAAAACCACTTCTCAGCACTTACATCTTTAGCACTTTATATCCTCAATATACAGACATTACATAATCCTTCCAAAACCCCTGTGTCTTTAACTATTGAATGGTTGGATGAGACAATCTGGGTAACATGGTCCAAACCTTTGTGTCAAGCAAGAAGTTTGTGCTGACTCTTTTCTCTCCTTCCCTGGTATTTATCAAATCTCATTTTTATTTCTTTCTTATGGACCTGGTTTTGAATCTTTATTGACACAAATAAATCCTACTAAATATAAGTGCTAGAGAATCTGGCCCTGAATCAGCAAATGTTTATAGGCCAAATTCAAAGGACCAGAATTGTGCATAATATTCCAGGTGCTTTATCTGTGTAATGTAAAGTATTAAATGGTAGTTATGTTCTGAAAAGTGAATCTAAAATGGCATTGTGGGGGTGAGGTTGACTGTATTTTAATAATTCCAGATCCAATTTTCTTTGTTTACAAGTAAAAGGACTTTTCTTCCCTATAGGTTCTTATATTGCACTCACTGTAGTATCTGAGCAACTGGCAGCAGTGAACTAAACAATGTCTGCTATCCTATCATGTGTGGTTTATTGTCACTTATGCTCTTGTTAGGGGGAGAATTGTGTGCATATTGGAGTGTTTTGTTGTAGTAGGGTTTTTAACTGTTTTTTTCCCTTATGTACATGTTGCTATCTGTTGAGACAAGGTTGAAAAAGTGCAATTTACCCTTTTGAGCAAAAGGTGGCAAGGTATGTGGTGATCCTTAGTTCCTGTGGGAGTACATTCCATAATCTCAGGCCAGTCTCCAAAAAAGCTCTGTCTGCTCCAGAGATGAGTGGTATTCTTATGATGGAAAGTTCCATTGCACCGGCAGAGCAGAATTGTCAATCACTGTCTTCAGTGCATAACTTTAGGTTCTTTCAGCTATCCTGAGTGCTTTGAAGATAAGGATCAAGACCTTGAACTTGATCGGATATGCTGTTGGAAGCCAGTACAAGGAGCAGAGGACAGATGTGATGAGCGCACAGTAGTCTGTGTTACTGCAGGGTTCGGTAGCAGTTGGCGTTAAGTGCAGCAGTCTTCATGGCTAGGAATATTGCATTGCTGTAGTTGAGCTGAGAGTAATACATAGCACAACATAGTCTGCTAGGATGGAGTCTACTAGCCACATTGAGATGGTAAAAAATCATTACTCCCACCTAAAACTGCAGAGAACAGAAATTCTGTTTTGCGGAGGATTGAAATGTTTACATTTGTTTTTGTCCCCATTTAGGAATGAAACAGACATTTAGAAATTCCCTAAAATAAAATTATCAGTCTGAAATGTGCTTTTAAGTGACTTTCTTCAACAATCAAAATGTTTTGTTTAGATTCCAACTTTTAAAAAATGTTTGATATAAAATTTAAATATTTCTAAAAGTGGTTTTGAAATGAAAATTGAAATTTGTCACAAAAAAAGCTGAAAATTGGATGTTTTGACATTGTCAGATTTTTCCCCCCTTTTTTCCCCCCTCCAAAACAAAATTTCAGCAAAATTGACACTTTCACGAAGTGTTTCAATTTTGACAGAACTGCATTTTCTGGCAGAAATCTGTTTAATCAAAGTCGGAGTGTTTTCTGGCTTGTTCTATTCCCATCCATGTATTGTCTTGGATCATTCATTAACAGCAGTAAGTTCACTTGTAGGCAAAATTCTGGGGTTGAACAGTAGTAACTAAGGGAGAATCTTTTCCTGAGAATGGGACTTAATTAACAATTCTGTTGATATGAGCCAACATAGAATCCAGCTCACATTCTCTTAGCTTTGTTGGGTTTGAGTGGTAAACCGGAGTAACAAGTAGTAACTTCTTTCTGTCCCTAAGATAAGCAAATATTGCTATGCTGTAGTAGATCGGGCACTCATTGCTGCAGCACCTCCTGCTGGTCAGTCCAGGAATTAGCTCTTTTCTAGCCCCAGAGTGCCTCCTGCTGGCCAGTGTCCCTTCTGCCACAGGGCCCCCTCTCCGTTGCAGACCCCAGTGCCCCATTTACCTTGGGGTTCTGCCCTACAGCAATCCCCACACTCTGGGTGTCTCCTCCCAGGGAATCCCCTCTCCCTATGCCTACCTTGCCTCAGTGACTACTCCAGTTGTCATCTAGCCTCCTTTCTCTGCGGCAGACTGCAGTCTGTAATGGACAGTCATCACTGGCAAGGGGGTTGGGCCAGCTGCCTCTGCCTATCCCCAGGCTGCATCTCTGCAGTCCCAGTACCTCCTTAGGCCTTTACCAAGGCCTCAGCCTGGGGAGTTGCCAGACTGGAGCTCCACAGCTCCTTTTGCCCTTCCCTAGCTCTGCTCAGCTTCAGGTACTTTTGCTCTTTCAGGCAGCTAGGACTATATTTCTCCAAAGCTAGAGAGAGACTGTTTGCTTGCTTTCTGGCCGGCAGCTCTTTTATCGGGCCCAGCCTGGCCCTGATTGGCTGCCTCCCAGCCTTTTCTTATTGGCTATCAGACCCAGCCCTCTCCAAGGGCTGGCTTTTAACCCTTTCAGGGACGGAGAGGGGGGACCGCCCCAATTAAACAAGCATCTCTGAGTAAAAAGGTGATTTTTTTCCTCTTACACAGCCACTTTCAGATTAGGAGGCACTTTAATATAACAGCCATAGTATATAGTATCTACATTTTGTAAGAGCTCTCTGCATATACTGTACATCCCAGAACTGAACTAACCTTGCTCACAATAGCATCACATTATGAAATCGTGTTCCATTTTCCTGCTATTATACAAAATCTGTCTGTTAAGGTTTGCTTTCTAGATAATCCTTACCTAACATTATACCTATACTATGAGTTTATTTTTCTCTGGCCTATAATCCTGTTCTGCTTTAGACTAAGCCTTATCTCATTTTGATCCAACTAATGTATGAATTATCCAAATGACCTGTAAGGTTATGGACCTGAGTCGTCTTTGCCTCATATTCTCTTTCAGCAGGTCTGGGAATTCAGTGCTCTCACTGTTTCTGCCAACGTCCAGAATTGGTGAATGATCTTTGTTATGGGGCTTATTCCTTCACCCACTTACTTCCCTGGTCCTTCTCGCATGAATAGAGAGCAACAATACCCGAAGTCCAAAGGTGCAAACAATTCGATGTTTATTGGGGTGAACATCCAGCAAAGCATGATTCCAGTGTCCTTCCTTAGTGTCCCCCTTCCCAGCTCTGACACCACAGAGGCTTACCTGTCCCTGTTCCCATTTCCCCCTTTAGCTAAACATGATTCCAATTTCCCCCACCCACACACCCCTTATTTTCAGGCTTGACTTGTTTTTTCACCTCCCTTTCCTGGAGGGCCATAATCTGAGTCTTCTAGTAGCTTGTTTGCTGATCAGATGTATTCATTGTTTGCAGCTCCTTTGTGCCCATCAGCTAGGTAATTTGCATTTACACAGAGGCTTACTAGCTTGCTTTTGGATCCAAAGCTATGAGTATTTAGTAGCTCAGACTGTCTTAAAAGGGAAACATTCCACTTCCACTAGAGTTCTGATTACTTTCCACTTTCATCTCCTGCTCCAAAACCCACAGAGATCTGAAAAAGAAAGCACATTGTGGCCACTTTTGGAGCCCTAATAGGATTTTAATTAAGTACCATGTTTTGTTTGTACTACTTTTACCCTTTCTCCAATATACACTGCACAAGTCCTGGGAAAATGCACATTCCTTCCATATAGTTTAACCTCCATAACATTATATTAGCCATATTAATTTTACACAAGGTGTAACTGCCTCCCATGCCCACAGAGTTTTCATGCACACCCATCAAAGCAACAATCTGACCCCCCAGAGCCACCCCAACGCTCAGTGTTCCCATCATTCCTCCCCTTTTCCTTTTCTTTTTCCAGTGCGCACACATACACAATTCTCTTTTGCCTAATATCCCTTGCACTGTGATTACTCTTTTACACAACTGTACCCCGATTACACTTCCATCTTGTACAACTAGACACAACCAGGGGCAGCCAAGTTAAGTTCCAATAGAAACCCCTTCCATCCTTTAGTGATTTTGATTATGTTACCCAATAGTCAAATAATTTTGATCAGATTCTCTCTCCGCCTGCTGCCTGCAGCAGTCCCTTATAGCCCATTTCTGTGGGAAAAGGGCCCATTTTCCTTCAGAATAGCTGTAAAGGCTTCTGGGGACAGAAGCATAGTGGTGGTAGTAGCCACTCGACCTGACCCCCTTGGATAATTTAATTACCAAGCTTCCATCCAATGTGACTGCACAGAGTTGCACATACAGTTACATTTATATAACTGGGTTTTATTATTAAACAACAACTTCCTTCTTGTAACACCACAACAGTTACTCTCTTACCATTTCCACAACTCCCAAATGTTTACTTTCCTGCAAAACCTGTATCATCAATTTTTGCAAAAGCTATTTGTAACTTTTCACTCACTACACTACATATAGTTCTTTAAGGTAGTGCAATTTGTCTGTAACAACTTAGCCACCAAGTACAATTATTGCCATACAGCTGCCTTAACCTGTGCTCTTTTTACCTTGAGACTGTTCAAAGAGGCAGTAAAACATTTGTCTCCATGGAAGCCCATGGATCTTTTACTCCAAAAATTCCAGTGGAATACAGCAGCCCTCCCTCATACTTTGTCCAAAAAAACCCCAAAACATCTCACATAAGTATCCAAAGTACCCTCCATTAAAACTTCAGAAAAACAAAAGCGTGGAAAGACAGGGGGAGAGGTGCAAAGAAACCAATTAAGCCTGTCAGGTCAGTTTAAAGTATAGGCTACCAGCAGCAAATTAAGTAAACTGAGAAAAACGAACAAGGAAAAGAAGAAAAGGACATAGTTAGCTCTGAGCCAAGAGTAGGTTCCCTGGGTTAAAACAGTTGGGAACCCTTATCACCAGATTCTCATTCTGGCTCTGGAAGAAGAGTGCGGGTTGTTGCCTGCTCCTGCGAGCCCTGCCATTTTGCACTTTGAAACTTTTTTTTTTCCTTCCCCTTCTTTCTCTCCATTCCCCCAGGACCAAGTCCCAGTTCCAGTCTCTAAAGGTAGTCTGTTAACTCTGCTTTTGACTTTAAACCCTGTTGTGCCAAATCATCTTTAACCACCCCTAACTAATTCACAATCCTTCAGCAGCCCTTGCTGAAGCAGCACCAAACTTGAAAGATTACTGGCAGCTTCCCATAATGCTGCCCTTACTTCAAACCTCTCACAAGCAGACTGAAGGGCCTCCTTTCCCTAGAAGGCATTCAGTCCCAATGGGCATGGACCTTCTTCCACTACCCATATACCAAGGACGGTGGGCTCCTCAGCCACCCCCCCATCCCTCTAGGTCCCCTAACACTTCCTCCATTTCCTTTTTAATCTCATCCCAGGTTGACTCCTGTACCTGGTTCTTCCATATCCATTTATCCAAAAAATCCTTTACCCTGGCTTGCCAGAACCCGCAACTACCATCACAAGAGTTCGCAATACCCCCTCCAAGCAGCTGCACAGGCTGTTGGGGAGGGGGACTTACAGGCTGCCACTCACCTATCCGATGCGATGCATCTGAGTGAGTCACCAGCACCAAGATGTTAGGGGGCTTATTCCTTCACCAACTTACGTCCTTGGTCCTTCTCGCATGAACAGAGAGCAACAATACCCGAAGTCCAAAGGTGCAAACAATTCAATATTTATTGGGGTGAACTTCCAGGAAGCATGATTCCAGTTTCCTTCCTTTAGTGTCCCCCTTCCCAGCTCTGACACCATGGAGGCTTACCTGTGTCCCTGTTCCCATTTCCCCCTTTAGCAAAACATGATTCCAATTTCCCCACTTAAGCAGGAATGTAGTACATAAGAATGGACACACTGGGTCAGACTAGAGGTCCATCTAGCCCAGTAACCTGTCTTCTGACAATGGCCAATGCCAGGTGCCCCAGAGGGAAAGAACAGGTAATTATCAAGTGATCCATCCCCATCACCCATTCCCAGCTTCTGGCAAACAGAGGCTAAGGACTAGTAAATAGCCATCAATCTAGTCTGAGAGAAGAGAAGCAAGATCTGAAAGAAAAGATATTCCATTAACATAGAACCAGAGTATTCAAGATTAAAAATAATAGCCAGTTTGAGACTAAGACAAATGAGGATGTGACAAAGTAAAATCTTTTTGATTTGGATTTAGGAATCTGAAGAATGCAAACAAGTCTTAGATTAAAAGGAAAAGAAAACCAAGCATTAGTTTGGGAAGACACCACAACCATGTTCAATAGCATGCAACCATAAACAAGACCCTGATCCCACAGTGCACTGGGCAGTGTCCTTTCCCTCAATTTCCCACCTTTTAACACCTCACTCGTCTCTCCCTCCACTGCACCCCACTCACAGTTTGTTGTCCTTGGTTAGTGAGGACCCAGAGTACAGTGTATGTTCATAAGGATTCACCTCCCACTTCAGAAAGTGGGGGAGTGTCGAGCAATCTCTGGTTGCTGTGCACCACTGCAATTGGCTGCTTGCCATTACCCCCGCTGCTCACGATTTACTCTGCTGCTGGATGCTCACTGCCACTTCTGCAATGCCATGTTCTGAGGTTCTACTGCTTAACCCAGGTGTCATGGGGTGGGACTCACCCCTGTGGCGCCTCCTGCTGGTCTCTTAGGGAATTAGCTCTTCCAGTCTCCAGAGCGCCCTCTGCAGGCCAGTGTCCCACTTGCCGCTGGCTCCCGTGTCCCTCCCAGACCCCGGTGTCCCTTTTACCCAGGGTGCAGGCCCTTCTCCCTCTAAAGGCAGAGAGAGAGTCTCTGTCTGCTCCTAGCCCACTGCCCTCTTATAAGGGCCAGCTGGGCCCTGATTGGAGCATGGCCACTGCTGAGGCTGCTTCCCCAATCAGCCTGGGAGCTGCTTGCCCCTAGCCACAGCCCTCTCCTGGGCTGTGTTAAGCCCTTCAGGGCAGGAGTGGGGTGACCACCCTGCTACACCCAGTCTCTAGTAATTTCAGTTCTTAAGGTTCCCTGCTGCCCAGTGAAATCACTTTCTGCCAGTACAGCCTCTGTATTGTCTTTCATTTCACCACTGTCCCTACACCAGGACAAATGCATAGTCCCTAGACCAGCATATCAGCGATTCACTTTTATCTTCACTGGAATTTGGCATCCATACCCTCACTTAGCAACTGAGGCTCAGTGTAGAGTGACCCTTTCAATCAGGGTATGCTACACACAGTTCTGCTGCCCTTCATGTGTACAATAAGGATAACATTTCATTGCCCCTGCATTCGAATTCTTGAGTGATTTGTAACCCAAAACCAGCTATAACGGATCATTTTGGCAAAGTAGCATCATGCTGCATACCTAGACGGATTAGATGTGACTATGAAAACATGGTCTATTCCAGAAGTCTCTTCTGCCGGCATATCACTAGATATCCAGGGAGAGCTCATTTGTACATCAGGGCTACCCTTGCCAGCAGGCCCTGAGAACTTTTTTCAAGAAGGGTGGCCCAGGGTCATAGCGGTTCCATGCAAACTATTAATCCAGGGCCAATGGTATTAACTGGCACAGATTTATGACTGGTTTCTAGGGAGCTTGCCCAACCCTCTCAGAAACATTCCCATCCTGTGTCCTACACTTATTCTGATTCCCACTCTCATGGAGAGTGCTCTGTAAGGTCCTGAGCAGAGGAAAGAGAGTGTGTGTGGGCGTGCTCGTGTGCACACACACTCACTCACACTCTGGTGGAAATTCACATTGCAGCAGTTCATCTCTCCCCACAGAGCCACGGAACAATCTCCAAAGTAGGCAAATACTTCACTTTTAACTACAGGAGACTCCAAACCAAACCCTGCTCAGGATACTCGTGGACTTTAGCAAACTGTGGATGAGGATCTGGAGTTTACAGCCTTGGACTATCTTTATTTTTATTGCAATAATCAGGGAAGGGGACCAGAATTAAGACCAAGTGCAACTCCAGCAGCAGCAGCCCAATGTTCAGTAGTCATCCTGATGTTCTCTTCAGACACATGCACAGAGCAGGGGGAGCGGACACTGAAGAAAGGCACAGAGGGGAAAAGGGGCGAAATAAGTAGTGGTCGCCAGACAGTCCACAACATCCACCCCAAAGTGATGTACAGGTAACAGAGGGTGGGAGAGAGGTGATGGGATACAGAAAACCATGAGACAAACACTGATGACGTAACCACGCAGAAACCCAATGTCCACAAAATAAATGACATTTTTTAGAGAAATTCATCCCCAAGAAGTCTACAGGGACGATGAACGGGGAAAATGAGGTGATCTGAGACTCAGTGACCCAGATGTGCAGTTTGGAGCTCCCACTTCAGAGAAGTGAAGATAACATTAAGGGGTAAATTCTGTTCGTGCACTAACAGGCATGCTGGAGGGGGGTGAAGCATCTGTGTTGAGCTGGAACCTTCAGCATGAGATCTAGCTGAGTCCCTGCTCTGTGTCCAGGTGTCCTTGTGTTCCCTGCTCTGCAGCTAGCAGACCTGGATCCCTTTTGGAGAGATGGAGGAAGTAACAGGCCAGTTAGCCTCAGCTCAGTCCCTGAAAAAATCATGGAGCAGGTCCTCAAGGAATCAATTCTGAAGCACTTAGAGGAGAGGAAAGTGATCAAGAACATTCAGCATGGATTCACCAAGGGCAAGTCATGCCTGACTAACCTAATTGCCTTCTATCTAATTGCCTTCTATGGTGAGACAACTAGCTCTGTGGATGAGGGGAAAGCAGTGGATGTGTTATTCCTTGACTTTAGCAAAGCTTTTGACACAGTCTCCCACAGTATTCTTGCCAGCACGTTAAAGTAGTATGGGCTGGATGAATGGACTATAAGGTGGATAGAAAGCTGGCTAGATCATCGGGCTCAACAGGTAGTGATCAATGGCTCCATGTCTAATTGGCAGCCAGTATCAAGCGGAGGGCCCCAAGGGTCGGTCCTGGGGCCGGTTTTGTTCAATATCTTCATTAACGATCTGGAGGATGACATGGATTGCACCCTCAGCAAGTTTGCAGATGATACTAAACTGGGAGGAGAGGTAGATAGGATACAGAGGGACCTAGACAAATTAGAGGATTGGTCCAAAAGAAAACTGATGAGGTTCAACAAGGACAACTGCAGAGTCCTACACTTAATGCATGGGATTCTTCTGTTCTGCTACAGACTAGGGTCTGAGCGGCTAGGCAGCAGTTCTGCAGAAAAGGACCTAGGGGTTATAATGGACGATAAGCTGGATATGAGTCAACAGTATGCCCTTGTTGCCAAGAAGGCTAATGGCATTTTGGGCTGTATAAGTAGGAGCATTGCCAGCAGACCGAGGGACCTGATCATTCCCCTCTATTCAGCATTGGTGAGGCCTCATCTGGAGTACTGTGTCCAGCTTTGGACCCCACACCACAAGAAGGATGTGGAAAAATTGGAAAGAGTCCAGCAAAAGGGCAACAAAAATGATTAGGGGACTGGAGCACATGCCTTATGAGGAGAGGCTGAGGGAACTGGGATTATTTAGTCTGCAGAAGAGAAAAATGAGGGGGGATTTGATAGCTGCTTTCGACTACCTGAAAGGGGGTTCCAAAGAGGATGGATCTAGATTGTTCTCAGTGGTAGCAGATGACAGAATGAGGAGTAATGGTTTGAAGTTGTAGTGGGGGAGGTTTAGATTGGATGTTAGGAAAAATTTTCACTAGGAGAGTGGTGAAGCACTGGAATGGGTTACCTAGGGAGGTGGTGGAATCTCCTTCTGTAACGATGCTGGTTCTGGTGGAACCCAACTGGGAATGCCAATTCAGGACAAACTGCTTAAAGCAGGGCAGTTACAGCCCAAGGCTGAGGTTTCTGTGCACACCAAGGCAAACCGAACCAGCCGGACAGAGAGGACTTTGGTGTCACCCCACTAGCTAACCACAAGTCACACAAGCAATTCCCTTAGACACTCCAGTTTCCCAGTATCCCCACCAGTGCCACTCATTATGGGTACAAATAGTTATGAAAACCAATACTCCAGTAAAAGAAAAGAGGTTCTTTCAATCCCAAAGGACCAAGGCCCAGACCCAGGTCAATATACAAATCAGATCTTACCCACAAATCATGCTATCATCAGTCCCTTGGAATCTAAAATCTAAAGGTTTATTCATAAAAGGAAAAAGATACAGATGAGAGCTAGAATTGGTTAAATGGAATCAATTACATACAGTAATGGCAAAGTTCTTGGTTCAGGCTTGCAGCAGTGATAGAATAAACTGCAGGTTCAAGTCAAGTCTCTGGAGAACATCCACAGCTGGGATGGGTCTTTCAGTCCTTGGTTCACAGCTTCAGTGTAGCAAAGTTCCTCCAGAGATATGAAGCAGGATTGAAGACAAGATGGAGGAGCTGCAGCAGCTTTTTATGTTCTCCTGCCATGTGGTCTTTCTTTCTTTGTTCCAAAGACAAGCTGTCCATTACATGGCATGAAAAAACCTCAGAGTTCTGTCCATAGGCATGTCCCTGCATACCTTGCTGAGCCGCAAGGTGTGTCTGTCTTCTCTCAATGGCTCAGTTGTATAGCTGATGGTCCTTAATGGGCCATCAAGCAGGCTAGGCAGAGCTGACAACTTGTCTGGGGTGTCATCCGGAAGCATAGCATAAGTTTGAAATTCAGACGTATAGAGCCAATACTTATATCTTTAAAAACAAATAATACATGCGAACAGATAGCATAATCATAACCAGCAAACCATAACCTTGTTTTAGACACCTTATTTGACCCCCTTTATACAAGATTTGGTGCCACTACAGGACCTTAGTTGCAACAATGTTCTATACGGTCCCAGTTCAAGTCAATAACGTCACACCTTCCTTAGAGGTTTTTAAGGTCAGGCTGGGATGATTTAGTTTGGGTTTGGTCCTGCTTTGAGCAGGAGGTTGGACTAGATGACCTCCTGAGGTCCCTTCCAACCCTGATATTCTATAAATAAGGACCGTCCTACTCCAGGGGGATTCAGGCCAGTGCCTGGGCGCAAGTTGTGCTGGGTGGGGAGGAAGATTCATCTGAAGCCCTTTCTCAGTGCATCTGCGCAGGGACCAGACAAAATTTAGTACCGGTTTTATGAAAAATCAAACCCTAAAGAGAAAGTAAATACAAGAGAATGAGAACATATGTAGCCTGTTAGCAGCTGCTACTATAGCATCACACAAAACCTCCTGACAGCAACTCAGATATCTCACCCAGATACATGAATCGCTTCAGTTTTCAAATTAAAAAGAGAGTGCCTCGTTAGTGAGGCAGGAGCTAGATGTGGCTAGCATGCAGCATTGGAAAATCAATGGGTTTGAATTGTTCAATGAATAAGAGTGCCAGTCTGTATCAGCTGACCTATGCAGTGTAGTTGTCTCCATGGTAACTACTTATTGGGTTAGCTTGGTGATTCCTTGGCAGGCAGACTAAAGAGGGAAATATAAGAGAGCTGGATCCAAGTCACAGGAACCATGTGGCATGTTCAGATGATGAGCACTGTTTCCAGGTAATAAAAATAAAGAGAATTGACAATCCAGATAGAAAAGCATGTAAAGCTCCCTGACCTAAAAACATTTAGGGTGTGTTGTCACATTTAAGGAAGAGGGATCTTAAGGACTCACAATCCATTTGGAGAATCAATAAATCCTCTAGCCTCTCATCCTATGGCAAATACTGGTACTGCGACCCCCTACCATGCTTGATAGAGAAAATTTTAAGATGGGTTAAGGTTCAGATTTAATAAAAGGGACAGAAAACATTTGAGAGGAGTTAATTAAAATTCATTCCTTATTGTCTCACTAGATTGTTTTATACCAGTAATTCAACAATCCAAATAATATTTATGTTTCAGTATAATGAAAAGTACTCCATGAAGAAGGGAAAAAACTGAAGCCCTTTAAATGGCAGGGGTACTCTGATAGTGTGAGCATGGGATTGATTTCTAGGCTCAGCTCTGCCACTAACTTACTGTGTGTGATCTTGGGCAGGTCGCTTAGACCAAAGTTTTCCAACTTGCTGTCAACTCTTATATGGTCTGAATCAGTCCTTCATGCACCCAATCATTGAGATGGTCAGCCTTCACTTTGTGGAAGAAAACAGTCTTCTCTCTCAGGTTGGTTGCAACAAATCAGAAACGGTTTATTTTTTCTAGCACTAGCAAGGGTTCCCCCGTCCCAGGCAGGTCTCTATTAGATAAACAATTAGGGCAAGCATTTATACCTTTGTTACAGACAGTAATGATCAACAACCGCGTCTTGTTTATACATACACCTTTGTGCTGTCTTACTTTTCTCAGCAGTTCCTGCTACAGTCTGTGTTCCATTCTTATCTAACACAAGGTCGAAAAACAGTATCTCTTACAGTTCTTTCCCACTCACTTCTCAGGCCCTGCTTTAAAGTCTCGCATTATCAGAGCTAGTGTTAGTCTGACTCTTTAGAACTTAAGATATCTGCGTTCAAATTTCCTTCATCCTTTCCTCTACTTCCACACTTGTATTGATAAAGGTTCCTCTTGTTCCTAGTCAAGTGAGTAGCCAGGATATTTTTCAGTTATGCAGGCACAGGTTAGTAACTCACTTTAGGAAGCCTACTTGCCTCCCTGCTATGTGATTAAAGCCACAATGACTCCTAAAAATCCCTTATATTTTAGAATAGCTATTATTAAATCAATATTCTGCTCTTTCCTTCCTTCCCATAGAGCAGTATAACAAGCAAACAAAAAATTAGCTGACCAGAGGCCTGATGCTACATCACTGATGTCAGCGAAAGTCTCTTCATTGATTTCAATGGGAGCAGGATTGGCCCTCTAGACAATATTGCGTCCAGTTTTGGGGCCTCCACTACCGAAAGGATGTGGACAAATTGGAGACAGCCCGGCGGAGGGCAACGAAAATGATCAGGGGGCTGGGACACATGACTTACAAGGAGAAGCTGAGGGAACTGGGCTTGTTTAGTCTGCAGAAGAGAAGAGTGAGGGGGGATTTGATAGCAGCCTTCAACTACCTGAAGGGGGGGTTCCAAAGAGGATGGAGCTTGGCTGTTCTCAGTGGTGGCAGATGACAGAACAAGGAGCAATGGTCTCAAGTTGCAGTGGGTGAGGTCTAGGTTGGATATTAGGAAACACTATTTCACTAGGAGGGTGGTAAAGCACTGGAACGGGTTACCTAGGGAGGTGGTGGAATTTCCATCCTTAGAGGTTTTTAAGGCCCGGCTTGACAAAGCCCTGGCTGGGATGATTTAATTGGTGTTGGTCCTGCTTTGAGCAGGGAGTTAGACTAGATGACCTCTTGAGGTCTCTTCCAACCCTAATCTTCTATGATAATACCACTGTGAGTGTATGATTTCTGTGTGAATCATTAAGAAAAATAATAACAGAACATATCATCTTGCCTCTATATAAATCCATGGTATGCCCACACCTTGAATACTGAATGCAGATGTGGTTGCCCCATCTCAAAAAAGATATATTGGAATCAGAAAAGTTACAGAAAAAGGCAGCAAAAATTATTAGGGATATGGAACAATTTTCGTATGAGGAGAGATTAATAAGACTGGGACTTTTCAATTTGGAAAAGAGGTGACTAAGGGGGGATATGACAGGTCTATAAAATCATGACTGGTATGGAGAAAGTAAATAAGGAAGTGTTATTTATTCCTTCTCATAACACAAGAACTAGGGGTCACCAAATGAAATTAATAGGCAATCGGTTTAAAACAAACAAAAGGAAGTATTCACACAATGCATAGTCAACCCGTGGAACTCTTTGCTAGAGGATGTTGTGAAGTCCAAGACTATAACAGGGTTCAAAAGAACTAGATCCCTTCATGGAAGATGGGTCCATCAATGGCTATTAACCAGGATGGGCAGGGATGTTGTCCCAAGGCTCTGTTTGCCAGAAGCTGGGAATGGGTGACAGGGGATGGATCACTTGAGTATTACCTGTTCTGTTCATTCCCTCTGGGGCACCTGGAATTGGCCAGTGTTGGAAGACAGGATACTAGGAACTGTTGGTCTGACTCAGTATAGCTGTTCTTATGTACTTACATGATGCATATCATTGTAGTATCTGGGCAACTTCCAAGTAATTATGGATTTATCCTCTCAACGCACTTGTGGGGTAGGGAGGTATTTCTTAGCTCTGGGTTACAGATGGGGGACTGAGGCACAGAGAGAAATGATGTGTACAAGGCCTCACAGGAAATATGTGGGACAGCTGAGGATTGAACCCAGATCTCCTGAATCCTAGTCGGTGCTTTACCCACAAGAAACCTTTCCTCTAACAAGGCATCCCTCTGCAAACAAAGGAGTGATAAAGGGATTCCTGGGAAACCCAAGAGCGAAACAGTTACATTGTACTATTATTATAAATCAAATAATTTATATTTTTTAATCCCCCCCGAGCAACTACAACTATCTTAGTGTTGATGTAATGCCTATTTATTTACATTCTAACTGAACATTGTTTTAGTACCTCTTAATTTTGTACTGTTAGAACCAATTTCTGTTTTTTAAACAAATACTTACAATATAGTCAATTGATCTCATGGTAGAATCAGATTACGTAATTTGGGAATACAATACTGTTCAATATTTGCTGCATTTGCTTGAAAACTTTTATGCTTAAATTGGAAAATACACATACTGTGTGAAACTGGCCCCACTGAAACCAATGTGGGTTGCAAGTACTTTGAAGGACAGGATTAGGATTCAAAACTTTGATGGATTGGAGAATCAATCTGAATTGAACAAGATGAAATTCAAAGACAACTGCTGAGTACTTCACTTAGGAAGGAAAAATCAAATGCACAACTACACAATGGGGCATAACTGCCTACATGGTAGTACTGTTGACAAGGATCTGGGGGTTAGAGTGGATGACCAATTGAATATGTGTCAACTATACAATGCACCTGTGAACAAGGCTAATATTCTGGGCTATATTAACAAATATAATGTATTAACAAAAGGGCCATATGTGAGACATGGGAGGTAATTATCCTACTCTGCTCAGCACTCACGAGGTCTCAGCTGGAGTACTGCAGCCAATTGCGGGTGCCACACTTTGGAAAAGAATTGGAGAGAATGCAGAGGAGAGGAATAAAAATGATAAAAGATTTAAAGAAAAGCGTGCTATGAGGAAAGGTTAAAAAACTGGGCATGTTTACTGTTGAGACTAGAAGACTGAGGAGGGTCCTGAAAACCAACTTCAGATATGTTAAGGGCTATCAGAGAGGACTGTGATCAGTTTTTCTCCATGTCCACTGAAGGTAGGACAACAACTAATGGGTTTAATCTGCAGCAAGGGAGGTTTAGGTTAGATATTAGGACAAAGTTTCTAACTATAAGGGTAGTTAAGCTCTGGAATAGGCTTCCAAGGGAGGTTGTGGAATCCCCATCTGTCATAAACATACAGCTAAGGGTAGCATAAAATCCCTCCTTTACCTGTAAGGGGTTAAGAAGCTAAAATAAACTGGTTGGCACCTGACGAAAAGGACCAATAAGGGAAGAAGATCCTTCCCCCTCAGATTTTAAAGTTTTTGTTTGGGCGCTCTTTGTTGTCCTCTCTCTTGGACAGAGAGGGACCAGCGCAGGAAAAAAACATCTCCTAAAACCCTACCTGAAATAAGCATCTAAGATTACAAAAATTGTAAGGCAAGGAAATGCATTAGATTATCTTTTGTTTTAGCTTGGGAATTTTCCCTATGCTAAGAGGGAGGTTTATTCCTGTTATTGTAAGTTTGAAGCTGAGCCTAGAGGAGAATCCTCTGTGTTTTAAATCTTTTTATTATCCTGTAAAATTACCTTCCATCCTGATTTTACAGCGGTGCTTCTTTTACTTTCTCCTTTATAATAAAGTTCTTCTTTTAAGAACCTGATTGATTTTAATGCCCTAAAGAAAGGGTCTGGTCTGTACTTTTATTAAAGGCAATTGGTTGGCATATTATTCTCAAGCCTCCCCAGGAAAGCGGGTGAAGGGGCTTGAGGGGGATATTTTGGGGAAATAGGAACTCCAAGTGGTCCTTTTCCTGGATCTTTGTCTAAATCATTTGGTGGTGGCAGCAATACCGTCCAAGGACAAGGAAAGGATTTGTGCCTTGGGGAAGTTTTTAACCTAAGCTGGTAGAAATAAGATTAGGGGGTCTTTCATGCGGGTCCCCACATCTGTACCCCAGAGTTCAGAGTGGGAAGGGAACCCTGACACCATCACTGGAAGTTTTTAAAAATAGGTTGGACAAACACCTTTTTAGGGATGGTCTGGGTTTATTTGGTCCTGCCCCATCTTAGAGGGCTGGACTTGATGACATTGAGGTCCCTTCCAGCCCTACATTTCTCTGATTCTATGAAAGGTGTAATTTCGGTCAGTGTGCTTTAGTTCTGAATCGGAATGAAAACAAATTCAAAAATACTAAAACTTTTGGTGAATCAAAATCCATGAGTTTCAGCAACCTCTAGTGCTAAATGCCCTTAGTCCCCCCTGACTTCAGTTTTGAATAAGGGCTGCATTCTGAAAGAACAAACCCTAACAGGTGAAATTTGTGTTCATTGTCACATGTTTGGTCAAGGTTAACTTGATTCCAGTTTTAAAGCCATAGTACTTCAGTAATACAGAAAAATATATATATAAATACAGTTTCCAAGCTCTGGAAATAGATTAAAAGGTCTGGCTGAATTTTTGACTGCACTGAGTTAAAAATTATTTTGTGATGATGTGCAAACCAGGACTGTCTCACTTTGAGCAACCTATCTGAGTCTTGTATAAGGAAAAATATTTTAGAAAACTTGTAAATTTTATTTCTAAAAATTCCAGTGTATATTCAGAGCTCACTAAATTTAGAGTTGTATGGCTAAGAACAGGATATCATCCACTGTTGTAAATTACTTAGTTTTCATTTTCACTCTTCCCACTGTCCAATTCCTGATGTTTTTTGTATGTGGAACAGAGCTCACAAACATTCATGCCCAATTAACACTTAAGCCTTTGGTTTAAAAAAAACAACAACCAAACAACAAAACAAAGTCCCGGGGTCAGATTCTGAGCTGCCACACCTCTTTCTCTTCAACAGCACCACTATAGTACAGATTAGAGCAGGCCAACAGGTGCCACTGAGATCACCAGGCCATACCTGACTTCCAATATTTCCTGGCTAAGTGGCAGGCTTTAGGCCACTTAGCATGGCTGAGGATCTGCCCTGTTCATATGTATATAAGGATTATAGATATGTATATCTCATTCAGTCAAAGCTGAATGACTGTAAGCCATAGACTTGCTAGAGACCTCTATATGTAACTATGTCATGGACTGGGGTGTGGGTAGTCAGAGACAGTCAGGAACTGAGCAAAAGAGGGGACTTAAGCAGGGCAGGAGTGAGGCTGGGAACAAGGCTGTCTCATAAATTATTGCCAGTGTAAGCAGTGAGCAGCCACTAGCCTAGCTGGATTTAAGAGCAGAACGGTCAATGCCTCTCAGCCAATTGGCTGATTTGGTCAATCAGGTCCTTCAGTTGCAGGATGGCGAGCTGGTCCCACGCCCAGCTGCAGGCTCTGATTCCTGACAGTAATTCCCCCTTCGAGGGCACCATCTAAGGAGCCCTAGGGTCTGGCTTCTTGGGATACATTCAGTGGAAGTCCTTTAACAGGTCTAGGGTGTGGATGTTTTCCACCAGCTCCCAGGACCAGTCATCTGGGCCATAGCCCTTCCAGCTCACCAAGTTCTGGAGTTTCCCCCTAACTCGTTGAAAATCAAGAATTCATCAGAGCAAGTATTCTTTCTATCCTCAAATGATTATGGGCTTTGACATTGGGTTGGCATGGTTTGGGAATAGATTCTTGGTGTCCAGCTTTAGAAAGGAAATATGGGATGGATCCTTAGGGACTCAAGTAGCTGCAGCTTGAATCTTACTGTGTTGACCTGTTCCAAGATCTTGAATGGGCCTAGGTACTGGTGATCTAGCTTGGCTGATGGGAGGACTGATTGATTATCCTCCCAGAATCTTAAAACATTGTCTATAGGACAATGTCAGGAGAGGCCTGGTGGCTGTCGTCAGCATGGCATTTGTAAGCTTCTTTAGCAGTTCTCAATTGTTCCTTGAGTTCTTCATGTACTTGGCACAGGTGGGTAGCCAAGTCTGTGATAGCAGGTACCAGGAAACTTGTGGGTTTATCTGGAAGAAAACGAGGATGAACACTATAGTTAGCAAAGAAAAGGCTTTGTTGGGTGGAGGCATGGGTTGCATGAGTATAGGCAAATTCAGCCCTATCCATGTAAAATTCACGCTTCTTGAGCTTCATATACAGGTGGCTTTGGTGGAGTCTCTAAGACACTGTGTACATGTTCATCAAAGTACCTGAGCCTCAGAAAAAATGAGATAAATAACCACTAATTGGTGCAGGATGTCCCTAAAAATATCACTAATGAAATGTTGGAAAGTTACAGGAGCGTTGCACAGGCTGAATGACATACCAAGTATTCAGTGTCCGTACCAGATGTGGAAGGCAGTCTTCCATTTGTCTCCTTCTCAAATCTGAACCAAGCTGTGAGCTCCACAGGACCTTTAGTGAACTCCTTAACAGAAAATAACTCTTCAAAGAGCTCATTGATAAGGGGTAAAGGGTACTGGTCCCAGATATAACCTGTGTTAATGCCCGGTAATCCAGACATGGCCACAGGGAGCCATCCTCCTTACTTGCAAAGAAAATCAGAATGTAGAATGTGAAAATATGGATGAGCTCCCTTTTGCAGGTTTTCTCGGAGATAGCTCCAGACAGCGTGTAACTCAGATTTCAAGAGAGAATAGATATGTCCAAAAAGGACCTCTGCTCTAGGTTGGAGATCAGTGGGGCAGTCATAGCTACGATGGAATGGCAAGATGTCAGCTTTCTTTTTGTCAAACATGTTAGTGACGTTTCGATATTTGGAGGGCACCACCAAGGCTGTTGGGGAGACCTCAGGAGTTATTGAGGTTCTTTGGGCTAACCCCTTCTGTCTCAGAATTTCCTAGGAGGCAGGCAGAGCTGAAGAGGACTTCTGGTCTGTGGCTGGAATTTGGGAGGCAATGTTGCCAGCAGTATGGAGAATTAAAATGCACCATGCCTGTGCACTACCAGATATGTGGGTTATGGGCAATGAATCAGGGAATACCAAGGATGACTAGAGAATGACTTGCATGGATCAACCCAGACTGAAGGATTTCTCCATGACTTTGAAGGGTAATGTCTGCTAAGGGGGTAATCTTATGAGTGACTGGGCACAAAGAGAGGAGAGATCCATGAATGGACTGTACCAAGTCGGGAGAAATTTTGTGCTGGATGAGGACATTACATGCTTCAGCAAAGTCCAAGTCCAAAAAATGACTTGAGGTGTCATAGTCCATTTCTTTTAAGCCTTTCCCATTTTGGCACCCCAGGCATTCACCTCACTTTGTTTAAGGGTAGCACTGGAGGTGTTGGTTTATATATGCAAGGTGTATTTTAAATGAAACTTTACTGACACTGGATGCCAGATGATAGAACCTCACATCAGAAAGTCTTTTTTTTTCCGAGAGAGTTGTATGATAAGAAAGCACGGTACTTCAAATTACGGCTTTATAACACTACAGTGAAGAAAGTTGTTGTTCACAGGAAAAAGTGTTTTAAAGTGAAATTTGTGGAAATTAAACTCAATTAATTTATAATTTCTTCAATGTCATGAAGGAGTAAACATCATTTTTACAATTCAGTAGCAATAATCTGATCTGTTATGATGATAGCTAATAGTTCTTCAGATATCATATCCTGTACTCTCCAAATCTTTTGTCTTTACATTTGCACTGTAGCTGAATTTGCATTTTAATTAAAGTGCACACATGAGTGGCATTAAACCCTGGAGCAGAGACCATCATTTTCATAAACTCCAAAATGCAGCTTTTAAACATCGTATTTCAGTTACTGAATGGCACTAAGATGCAACCCATTTCCGTTGATTATTTTACATTGCATTTAATAGTTCCATTTTAATTAAGCATGTTAAACCTACAACATAACATTTTATTATTTAGTATAAACTAATGCACTATTAAGCTACATAGCATCATAGCTACATAGCATCACACAATAATCTGAAGAGCTGGGTACAGAGTGCCATATGTCAGCATGACTTTCTGAACACTTGAATAGCCTGCGAGGCTACAATAAGAACACAAATGTTTATGCTAAAGTTTTGTTCAAGTATCAGGGACAGAAATGACAATTCAGTCATACTGACCATTAGAAGTACCCCTTCTGTCCCAAATAGATTTTGGTTTCTGTCTTCTTTACATCTCTGCTAATGGTGTTGTTTAAGCATAAAACCACAGAACATAATGCTGAGATATTACAAAATCAGCTGATGCTCAGCCTTAATACATAGCCAGTATTCTGAGTCTGTGTGTCTAGATGACCCAAAATTGAAGGTTATGTGTGGGAGTTCAGAGTATGAAAGTCCTAGTTAGTGTTTTAAGTGACCATTTTTTTCGGTCATGGATTAGTTTTCATCCCAGATGTGCTGGTCACTTAATTTCAAATACAGTAGTGGAAGAATCCAAAATGACCATTATCTGAATTTTTTCACAATTTATTTTGCAGCATGAGTAGTTCCCAAAAGTGTTAGCGAGAGCATAGAGGGGGCTTGGAACTAAGGCTCTCTCGCTTAAGGGTAGTTTTTTGGAGGAGATGGAGATGCTGTGTGTGGTGTGCCATCCTTTGTTCAGCACGCCCTAGTTTAGCAACTCAAATGGAGATCTGCAGAGCACTTGCTGGCAGTACACAGAAAGCAAGCTGCTCACATGCTGCTGACTCTTCTCATTACATTCTCTACTGACATACTGTGGTCTGCAGCTCAGATGTTCCTGAAGAAAATGGCACTGTTTTTAGACTTATGAGTCATGTCACTCTCTTATTAATGCTGAACAGTCAAGTTGTCCATTTGTGATGTCCTATATGTGGTTAGGGATGAACTATCCTAGAACTAAGTGGGGCTGAGGTCTGCAGATCTTTTAAAAGCCAAGGAGGTATGCACTCCCCTCCACCACGTCTGAATAGTTGGGTTTGGGGGGAGGGGCTTTCCAACAAAGGGAGGTAGGGACAGAATCTTCTCTCTGCTGTCCAGCCAGAGCCTTAATGTTGGGTTCCTTGGCAGCCTTATTGCTGAAATAATGTCCCCAGAACTTGAGTCTCCCATAAGTGAAGGAATGAGTGGTGGATCAATGCACTAGCACGACCCTTGCTCCTCTTCCTGCCCCACTCGGTGTTTGTGGAGCTGCTGAAGAACAGAACTCATAGTACACTTCCATGGAGTACAAATTTTGCCCCACCCCTGATGCAATTGAACCATTAATTTCATTCATTTGCCAGGAACAGCCTCCTCCTGAAAGATTAGACATCTTTGCCAAACCCCCTCCTATCATGGTACAGTATCTGTAAAGAGGGAACGTACTGACTATGTGCACTAGGTATTGGAGCATGTTCCTTATAAGAGAAACACTGACCCCCAAGGCATTGTAGTCTCTATACTCTGAGTTGGTGTGAAGTCAAATTTGAAGTGGTCCATGATGCTGCAGACCTTGAGATGGCCCAGCAACTGAACAGTTACCACCTTGTCAGTCACCATCCTCAAAAGGAGATCTGTATATTATTAGTGAGGCTACTGGCAGCAAGGGGAACTTTCCTGTGGAAGGCTAAGAGCATCCAGTCTTATTGATGGGCCACAACACATGAAGGGCAAGGATCCAACTCTTAGATCTCCTGGATGTCACATGGATGGTGATCTGATGCTGAAGGCCAGAGCCAACTCAGGTTTGTCCACAGCATCCATTAATGTGCCAATTCCAGATATATCTGATCGCAGTCTGAAGAAAGGATGTTGAAAAATCCTCCTAAGCAAATTACTAATGAATCTATATTGTAATGGAGACGTTCCAGTATTTTGAGATCTTTCACAGACAGAAACATCACTTCTTCATGGCATCAATTTTCGATGCCTTTCCATGCCTATTTCAATCAGCTGTTTCTTACCCACCCCACAACATTTTAGAAAAATACTCCATCTGAGATGACAGTTTAAGGATGTAATGTAAGGAGGGAGGGAGAGAGAGAAAAGAAGAATTGTTTGGTTTTTTTTCATATCCCTACCAGGTACAATTTTATCCAGTACCATGGCTGCCTGAAAGGATCCATCCTTCCCTCAGCCTTGAGAACAACATTGCTGTAATTGTGTGTACCAAATCGTAGCCATCTGTACATAGGCACAATGGCCTTCAGCAGAGAACAAATCCATGACTTCAATACCAAAAAACACAGGCTTCTATTACTGGATCTATAGGAGAGGTCCTTTAGCAATAAGATAGTAGGCTGTATAATTTCAGGGACCAGTCACTAGAGAGACACATGATTACATATACTTGGCCAGTGTATGATCATAAAATTGTGAATTGGACTGGAGAAAGATAACACAGTCTCTCATCTCTGATAGCATGGCTCTTAGGATAGGGCACTTGCCTGGCGTAGAAACTTGGAATCTATTTCTGGATCTATGAATGGCCTGCTCTGTGATCTTGGGTACATTACTTCACCTCTCTGTGCCTCAGTTTCCCTACTGGCAAAATGAGGTAATAATACATACTTTGTAAAATGCTTTGAGATCTACAAATTGAAAGAGCCATGTAAAAGCTAAGTATTCTTTTCTGAGTGGTTCCTCATGTCCATTCAACTTTAGATGTGTGTGCTCGCCACATGCACCGCTGTCAGAAGTTTTTCCCTCAACAGTATCCATAGGGAACCAGCTCTGGCACCCCTTGGAGTGGCGTGCATGTGCCGTGGCATATAGGGCACCGCCAGTCCCCTCCACCCTCAGTTCCTTCTTGCCACTAGTAACAGTGCATGGAACTGGTGCTGCTTCAGCTATAGCTGTTGCTTCGCGTTCATTCAAACTCATTTGCCTCTTGCAAATATTACTGTACAGTAAATCCTCGCTTAACATTGTAGTTATGTTCCTGAAAATGAGACTTTAAGCGGAACTATGTTAAGCGAATCCAATTTCCCCATAAGAATTAATGTAAATGGGGGGGTTAGGTGCCAGGGAAATTTTTTTCACCAGACAAAAGACTATATTATATCTTAATATATATCTTATACACAATATAAGTTTTAAACAAACAATTTCATACTGTACACAACAATGATGATTGTGAAGCTTGGTTGAGGTGGTGAAGTCAGAGGGTGGGATATTTCCCAGGAAATGCCTTACTGCTAAATGATGAACTAGAACAGCTGAACCCTCAAGGATTAACGTGTTGTTAATGTAGCCTCACACTCTACAAGGCAGCACAAATGGAGGGAGGGGAGACAGCATGGCAGACAGAGACACACACCCTGTGTGTGTGAAAGAGATATGTGCATTGCCTCTTTAAGTACGCTGACTCTACTCTAAGTACATTGCCTTTTTAAGTAAATCAGCAAATTGACAGCCCCTGCTACCAGCACGCTACCTCCGTCCTGAGCCCTGTCATGTCCCCCCTTGCTCTGTGGAAATGTGGTAAGCGAGGGGCAGGAGCGGGGTGGGGGAACCTAACATTAGCCCCCCTCTTCTCCTGCCCCTGCACAGCAAGCAGGAGGCTCGGGGAGCAACTCCAAGGCAGAGGGCAGGAGCAGCACATGGCAGTGGGGGAGGGACAGCTGAACTGCTGGCAATTGATAGCCTGCTGGGCAGCTGCCACACAGGGAACTTAGGGGAGCTGATAGGGGGGCTGCCGGTCCACCCTGGTTTCAAGCCCCCACCAGCTAGCTCCAATGGGCCACTCTTTCTGTAAGCAGCGGACAAAGCAGGCGGCTGCCAAACAACATTATAAGGGAGCATTGTGCAACTTTAAATAACCATGTTCCCTAATTGATCAGCAACGAAACAACATTAACCGGGATGACTTTAAATGAGGAGTTACTGTATATAGTTTCCCTCTAATTTAGTTTAACTTATTTGTTAAGTTAGTTGGTCCCTAAAGGGACTTCGCCTTGGGATGGGGCATGTCCCAGTTCCCAGGCTTTAAACCCTGCGATTGCTCTAAAAGGGCCATGTCCATTAGCAATCCACATAATAGTTGTTTACGGTGCTTGGGCGAAGGTCACATTAGTGATAAGTGCAAAATCTGCAAGTCCTTCAAGCCCAGGACAAAGAAGGAGTGTGACATTCATTTCAAGGTGCTCCTGATGGAGTCTGCCCTTACCCTGATGCTGGAGCAGCGCTCCAATTTAGTGCACCGTGACCTTGGTGTGCAGTGCCCCGCCGGTACCGTCTACGTACTGGCACTGGTCTACTTCCGTGGCTGCAGCCAAGAAGCCCAGGAAGATGGGGGGAGAAAGGTCTCCAGCTTCCCACAAGGGAAAGGACAAGTCTGGGGTGGACGAAAGTCCTGTCTCAGGTGCCTCTTCACCCCCTTTGGGATCCTGGGCCCCAGCTCATGTCGAATGGTGTAGCTCAGCCCTGCTCCGCGCTGGTTACCCCAGATAGTGGCGGAGGTCCTCATCGGTTCCAGGTGCCATCCGTGCCAGAGGCCCTGCAAGCAGCGCAAGTCATTATGTCCTTCCCTGCAGGGTCCTGGTCCTGGGTTAAACCCACATTGCGACCATCATAGTCTCCACCTTTCCGGCAGCACTTCCCGTTGTGGGGGACGTCCCACCAATGGTTGCCCTCTCACAGCCGACATTCTTCTGACTATGATAGGTCAGCCCCATCTGGTCTCGGGACCTCGGATAAGGGCAGAGAGGCTCGAGGGTAACCGGGCACAGACCTCTAGAGGCACATGCCCCCTGCCAGGAGTTTCGGAGTCGGCGTCCGGAATCTCCATGGCACTGGTACTGCTCCAGGGACAGACTGTGCCAATCCCCCAGGTCGGCGTCACCGCATGCAGCTACATCTTCACGACGCCAAGCCTGCTCTAGTTCCTGATCCTGCTCCACATCCCAATACTGCTCGTTAATCATGAGGTGTAGATCTGCTATTGCAAATCTGCCGAGCGCCACCGGTCACTGAGGCCCCAATCCAGATAGTCGTCTAGGTCAACCAGATGCAACTCCGGGAGGGGTGACTGGTACCGAAAGGGATAGAGCCACCAATTAGCCCCATCTTGGTTGCAGCGGAGCGACTGCTCGGGCTCTGGCTCAGGTTTGGAGCAAGGTTCCCTAGCAACAGGACAGGCTCTGGCACCTATGGTGCAGACTATGTCAGTGGCACCGTAGCCCGGCCTGTGGCCGGCACAGTGGTACCTATGGAACCCATGGGTGTTCACTCAGCCCTCTCAGGCCACCCGCTCAGTATCCAGAGCTTTGAGAGACCGGCTATCGCTCTCTCCTGCCCCCCGCCAGCCCAAGAGGCCTCGGCTGCAGGCACCCTGCAGGCACAGGAGGAAGTGGGCAAGCAAGCTGCCAGACCACGTAAGGGTGTGGAGGACCCCTTGGTACCGGCTTCTTCCTAGTCATCGCCAGACTATGCCATAGTGGGGCCCTTCCACCGGTGCCCCAGGATGATGCTAAGGCACATTTGGATCCATTAAAGAGGGTTGCCGCCAACCTGGACCTCTGTCTTCAATGTTCTCTGCCCTGTGGCCCTGGCCAGGGTAGTTTTGCCCCTTCATCATAAAGGTTGCTAAAGTTACAAATGCCCTCTGGCAAACCCTCTCCTCCTTGCCTCCGATCTGCAAGAGGGTGGAGTGCAAGGACTTTTGTGCCATCCAAAGGCCACAGGTACCTTTCGTCAGCACTCCTCAGTTGAGGTGGTTTCAGACGCCTCAGACTTAGGCTGGGGGGCGCACCTCAGCACCCTCCAGACCCAAGGTATGTGGTCCCCAGAGGAATCGACACTACATGTAAATGTCAAAGAGCTAGGGCGGTGCACAGAGCATGCGATGTCTTCCTACCTCACCTCTCGGGCAGAGTGGTCAGAGTCCTCACAGACAACACAGCCTTGAAGTTTTATATCAACAGGCAAGGCGGAGTACAATCCTTGGCCCTTTGCCAAGAGGCACTCCATCTCTGCGACTTCTGCATCGACCATGGACTCCATCTGGAAGCATGTCACCTTCCCGGTGCTAGAACGCACTAGCAGATCACCTAAGCAGGGATTTCTCCTCTAACCATGAGGGGGTGCTCCCCCTGGAGGTAACCGGCATGATCTTCCAGAGATGGGGAACTCCCCAAGTAGATTCGCCATGAGGAAGAACAGGAAGTGCCACAGGTTTTGCTCCAGATGGGATCTGGGCAAGGGCTCCCTCTCCAATGCCTTCCTCCTGCCATGGGCAGGAAGCCTGATGTACATGTTCCCTCCGATTCCGCTCATCAGTAAGATCCTAGCAAAAATCAAGAGGGACAAGGCACAGGTTATCATGATCACCCTGGCTTGGCCTTGCCAGCACTGGTTCAGGCTGCTATCAAGCTTATCAGCGATCCCTCCCTGGCCCCTGCCAAACCGACTGGACCTGCTGTACAGGACCACAGACGACTCTTGCACCCCAACCCACATCCCTCCCACCTCATGGCATGGATGTTGCATGGCTGAACCTGGATGAACGGGCCTGTGCAGACGGGGTCCAAAAGGTCGTCCTGCACAGTAGAAAGCCCTCGACTAGACAGACCTACCTGGCAAAATGGACAAGGTTCTCCTGCTGGGTGACCGAAGGGAGTATCTCCCCTTCTCATTCTTTGGTGCAGTAGATCTTGGACTACTTGCTTCATTTAAGGAGCCAGGGTCTGGCGCACTCCTCTATCAGGGTGCAGCCATTTTGGCCTTTTATCTGCCAATCCAGGGGCAGACTGTGTTCTCCCATGACATGACGGTCAGGTTTATTAGAAGCCTCAAGAGGTTCTTTCCTCAAGTCAGTCCCCAGCCCCTCAGTGGGATCTCAATTTGGTTCTGCCCAGACTCCTGGGCCCACCCTTTGAGCCTTTGGTCTCATGCTCCCGTCTCACCTATCATGGAAGGTAGCTTTCCTGGTGCCAGTGTCATCGGCGAGGTGAGTCTCCAAGCTGCAAGCCCTGACCTCAGAACTGCCATACACAGTTTTCTGTAAGGACAAGGTCCAGCTCCTGCCCCACCCGGCTTCCCTTCCCAAGGTGGTTTCCACTTTCCACATGAGCCAGGACATCTTTTTTCCAGTCTTCTGCCTTAAGCCCCATGAGACTAGTGAAGAGAGGCACCTTCACACTTTGGACATAAGAAGTGCTCTGGCTTTCTACCTAGATCGGACAAAACCTTTCCGCAAGTTGACTCAGCTTTTCATCTCTACAGCGGATCGGATGAAGGGCCTCTCAGTGTCCACACAAAGGATTTCTAACTGGATCACCTCTTGCATTCGGACCTGCTACGAGTTAGCAGGAGTCCCTCCACTGCCGATAGTCAAAGCCCACTTGACAAGAGCGCAGGCATACTCAGTGGCCTTCCTGGCACACGTTCCATCCAGGACATCTTTCAAGCTGTGATGTAGTCCTCGGTACACATGTTCACAGTCCACCATCACACAGCAGGCCAGGGACGATGCTGGGTTCGGTAGAGCTGTATTGCAATCTACATGTCCATGAACTTCTTACCTGGCTCCAGGAGTACTCCTGGGAGTCCCCTAAGCTGAATGGACATGAGCAATCACTCGAAGAAGACAGTTACCTTTTTCCATAACTGGTATTCTTCAAGATGTGTTGCTCATGTCTATTCCGCAATCCGCCCTCCTTCCCCACTATCGGAGTTTCCAGCAAGAAGGAACTGAGGGTGGAGGGGGTTGGTGGCGCCCTATATGCTGCGGCATACGTGCACCACTCCAGGGGGCACCAGAGCCAGTCCCCTACAGATACTGCTGAGGGAAAACTTCCAGCACCGGTGCATGTGGCGAGCACGCACACACACCTAAGTTGAATGGACATAAGCAACACATCTCGAACACCAGGAAAAAGGTAAATCTTTCATTATATCCCAAAAGTTTTAATTTCAGGATGTCCTCATTAAACTGTAACTGCCTCCTGTATTGAGTAACAGTTCGGGTATGGAAGAGAGCCAGAGTCAAGCATTCTGGACAATCACATCGCAATGAGTTAGTTGCTGTCCTGGTATAAGGCAATATTTGGATCATCAGCAAATAGTGTTTATTTAAATTAAGCCTTTATAGTCCTGTTAAGTCTTGAAAACTTGTATCTCTAGGAGCATTTGAGTCCACACTGAAGAGCAATATTTGGTGGTCTGAACTTGAGGTCTCACCCTGGAACAGAACCAACTCCACCTTTCAACGTACTCCTATCAGCAGAGTCTAGAGTTGCAAAAGACTTTACTAAAGCTGATACATCCTTTCAGGTGGTCATGAAACCAGATAAAACTTACCTGATACAATTGTGTTTTATTTTTCACATACCCCTTTCATCCTTCTCCTCCTTATATTCCACCCTCAGGCTGCCATCTGAGATGAGGTATTTGTCTAAAATGGGAAAGCAGATGAGGAGCAGGAGATTGAAATAGACAGATCTACTCCTGCCTGCAACATTATGTTTCTAAAATTTTAACACTTAACAAGTTGGTGATAGTATCTAGCTAAGAGAGACATCAGAAAAAATTTCAAACTAGGGAGGATGGGAAAAACTTTCACAGTTAAAAAAAATATTAAATACAATACTCATGGCACAACAGATTTATGGGACAGTTAACCAAAAGGTAACAAAATAACTACTTTTTATTAACCAATAGATGAATTATCTAGCTATATATTCTTTTTGTGTCAATTCTTTTTTTTTCTTGAACTTAAAAGAACACAAATGTGATAGGATTTTGATTTGAGAGGAATTTAATCCTTTATTTTCTAAGAGTTTGTCCCCAGATCTGGTTATAGAGTAGCTTAGAAATATGTACTGTGCAAAGTTCATTAAATGATTAACAGTAGTGATGAAATTATGGACAAGACTGCATTTTGCATAATAGAACAAGTTGTTATTTTTCTTTTATCAACAATGGTTATTCTCAGACCATAGATTTTCTTTTTCCAGCTACCTTGTTGCTGAAGTTTATAATGTTCGTAACTCAGCTTTGCATTCAGTTTTGCTGTTCTAGTAAAGGGCTTTAGAGGGCAGCAAAGAAGCTGCCAGGAGGAAAAAAAATCATTTGTTACAATGAAAAGCTTAGCTGAAATAATCTTTCAGTAAAAGGATTCAAGTTGGAAAGTGACTGAAGAATAATGAAAAATTCTAAACCATAGATACAGTACTCCTTAATGTGTTTTTCTTCAGGAAGCGTTCTCTTTCCAGTTAAACAATTGTGCGACTGCTAGATAGTATGATTAGTGTATAGGCAAGTAATAATGGTCACCTTATACTCATACTGAATGAAAAATAAGGTAGCTGGTAGATTGCACAGTTCAGGTGTGTGGTAATATGATGCAGTAGAACCTCAGTTATGAACACCAGAGTTACGAACTGACCAGTCAACTACACACCTCGTTTGGAACGAGAAGTACACAATCAGGCAGCTGCAGAGATACCCCACCCCAGGGTGACCAGATGTCCCAATTCTATAGGGACAGTCCCGACATTGGGTGCTTTGTCTTATATAGGTGCCTATTATCCTCACCCCATCCCAATTTTTCACATTTACTATTTGGTCACCCCCTCACCCCCACCGCTCCAAAAAAAGTAATAAATACAGGACAGCGCTGTGTTAATCGTAAACTATTAAAGAACTAAAGGGAAAGCAGCATTTTTCTTCTGCATAGTAAAGTTTCAAAGCTGTATTAAGTCAATGTTCAATTGTAAACATTTGAAAGAACAATCACAGCATTTTGTTCAGGAGTTATGGAACATTTCAGAGTTACAAACAACTTCCATTCCTGAGGTGTTTGTAACTCTGAGGTTCTACTGTACAGAACTTTTCATCACTTGGTCAGTAGGTCAGATCCAACCCAGGCCTATAGAAGCCACTGGTCATTATCATAGGAAAATTGTTCAATAACTTATGTGAAATGACACGGTGGTTGTTAGAACCTTACCCAGTGCCACTCTGAAAAGTCACCAGTATGTTGCAAGTGGACTGTTGCTGGGTTCCATGTGCTTCCAGGTTAACTGGGTCTGAGTAGAATCTGGTCTCTGTTTCTAGCTCTAGGTCTATAAGACACGCTGTTGGGCTCCGAGTTCATCTGACTTCCTTGGCATGTGTGGTGCTGCTGCTGTGCTGTCCTGAACCCCAAAATCAGTTTCAAACCTCTGAACTTCTCCAGTCATAAATGCCCCCAGAACTTTCCCTAGGCTGTGGGCTCTCTAGGATAGTTTAACCCCTTTAGAGACAATGTGTCAGGAAAACAAGGAATACAAAGGAATTTTTTCTTAAAAACACTCAGGAGTTTCATAGCTTCATAGATATTTAGGTCAGAAGGGACCATTATGATCATCTAGTCTGACCTCCTGCACAATGCAGGCCCCAGAATTTCACCCACCACTCCTGCAAAAACCCTCCCACCTATATCTGTGCTATTGAAGTCCTCAAATCGTAGTTTAAAGACTTCAAGGAGCAGAGAATCCTCCAGCAAGTGACCCGTGCCCCATGCTACAGAGGAAGGCGAAAAACCTCCAGGGCCTATTCCAATCTGCCCTGGAGGAAAATTCCTTCCCGACCCCAAATTAATCTGGGGATGCATCAATTAGAAGTAACGGAGGAGGTGAAGGACCTTGGAGTATTGGTTGATCATAGGATGACTATGAGCCACCAATGTGATATGGCTGTGAAAAAAGCTAATGCCGTCTTGGGATGCATCAGGAGAGGTATTTCCAGTAGGGATAAGGAGGTTTTAGTACCGTTATACAAGGCACTGGTGAGACCTCACCTGGAATACTGTGTGTAGTTCTGGTCTCCCATGTTTAAGAAGGATGAATTCAAACTGGAACAAGTACAGAGAAGGGCTACTAGGATGATCCGAGGAATGGAAAACTTGTCTTATGAAAGGAGACTCAAGGAGCTTGGCTTGTTTGGCCTAACTAAAAGAAGGTTATGGGGAGATACGATTGCTCTCTCTAAATATATCAGAGGGATAAATACTGGAGAGGAAGAGGAATTATTTAAGCTCAATACCAATGTGGACACAAGAACAAATGGATATAAACTGGCCACCAGGAAATTTAGACTAGAAATTAGACGAAGGTTTCTTAGCATCAGAGGAGTGACGTTTTGGAATAGCCTTCCAAGGGAAGCAGTGGGGGCAAAAGATCTATCTGGCTTTAAGATTAAACTCGATAAGTTTATGGAGGAGATGGTATGATGGGATAACATGGTTTTGGTAATTAAATATTCATGGTAAATCGGCCTAATGGCCTGTGATGGGATATTAGATGGGGTGGGATCTGAGTTACCCAGAAAAGAATTTTCTGTAGTATCTGGCTGATGAATCTCGCCCATATGCTCAGGGTTTAGCTTGACATCTGTAGTATGCAAGGTCTTGGAAAAAAATTTCTATATCTGGGAAGTTAAAGTCTCCCATGATCACACAGTTTCCATTAGTATTTACTTTATTAAAAACATTAAAGAGGGCTCTATCCATATTCAAATTAGATCCTGGCGGTCTATAGCACACCCCAAGCACTATCCCAGGGGAGGCTCTAATAGTTTTCTTCTCCAATGTAATTTTTGCCCAGACGGACTCTGTCTTACCCATTCCATTGCTGCTTATTTCTTTACATTCTACCTCATCATTGATATACAGTGCTACTCCACCACTTTTACCCTTATTTCGGTCTTTCCTAAACAGCACATACCCTTCAATACCTGTAGTCCAGTCATGACGACTATTCCACCATGTTTCTGTTATCCCTATAATATCTGGTTTCACTTCCTGCACCAGTAGCTCTAGTTCCTCCGTTTTGTTACCTAGGCTCCTCGCATTGGTGTACAAACATCTTAATTTTTGCTGTTTGGCCTCACTCATGCTCTGTACCCTATTAGGTACGGTCATTCTACAGACAGTATAACCTATTAAACTGGTATCTACACTACCCTTCCTCCTACCCACGGCTGTATCCTCTCTTACTTAGTTTTCTTTCCTCTCAATGCTAAAATCTGGCGTGGAGATTACCTGGACATCTCCCAACCATCTCCCCCAAATTCTTAATTTAAAGCTCTCTTAATCAGTTGTGCCAGCCTCCATCCTAGAAGTCTATTTCCTTTCCTACTCAGATGAAGTCCTTCCAGAGAGAACTGTCCTCTGTGCATAAATGCCTCCCAGTGGCCATACATCCCAAAGCCCTCCTTATAGCACCACTGCCTAAGCCATCTGTTGATAGTCATAATCTTGTCACACCTTTGTTGCCCTTCTCTAGGAACAGACAGAATCCCACTAAAGATCACCTGAGCCTTGATTTCCTTAAGCATCTTCCTCAGCCTAGCATAGTCTCCCTTAATACTTTCCAGCGAGAATCTAGCCGTATAATTTATTCCCACGTGAAGGATAATTAGGGGATTCTTTCCTGCTCCCTTTAGAATCCTTTTCAACCTCAGGTCTACATCCCGTATCTTAGCACCTGGAAGACAGCACACCCTCCTATTCTCTGGATCAGCTCTGGTTACAGGCCTGTCTATTCTTCTCAGTAAAGGTTTCAGAGTAACAGCTGTGTTTAGTCTGTATTCGCAAAAAGAAAAGGAGTACTTGTGGCACCTTAGAGACTAACCAATTTATTTGAGCATAAGTGAGCTGTAGCTCACGAAAGTTTATGCTTAAATAAATTGGTTAGTCTCTAAGGTGCCACAAGTACTCCTTTTCTTCTCGGTAAAGAGTCCCTGGTCACATAGACCTGCCTTTTCCTGGTGGCGGTGCTATTCTCCAGTCTAACCCCTGTTCCCTCTGGCTGCAAGTTCTTTCCATTCCTGTTCTCCCTTGTAATCCCCTTCAACCCATCCTGTATCCTCCTGGGGCTCATATTTGGTGTAGTCTCCATTAACTCTTCCCCTTTTCCTACAGGACTAGCCACTCTTCTCTTCTTCCTTGCCCTTTCATCTTCAGTGATTACCTGCTGAGCCCCTTCTTCATTTTCCAACTCTGCAAACCTGTTCTTGAGCTCTATTTCTCCTTCACTAGCCCCTCTTTTCCTCTGCCTGGTTCTTTTAGTCACATGCTTCCACTGACCACTTTCCTCACCCAGTCTCCCCTCAGAATTCCCCAGTCCTGCTTCCATCTGCAAGTCTGAGCTTTTCCCTTCAGATACCTCATGTCTTTGCTCCATAATCTGCTCAAACCACTTCCTAAACTCAATCAGACTTTCCGCCTGCATCTGCAAACCTCGGATCTTTTCCTCAATAAGCTCTATCAGACGGCACTTCATACAGACAAAACTCTTATCAGGTACCCCCTCCAGGATCATGTACATATCCCAGCTTCCGCATCCAGTCATCCTCATTGTGTCTTCCACTACATGGGTCACTCCCACTGCTGCCTCTGTATCTGTCATAGCCTTGCCACCTAAACCCTGTTAATCTGGGAAACACAAACCACCACAACCCACAGCAAAAACAAACCCCAAACAAGCACCACAAGACAAACTCCCCTTTCAAACTCGCACTCAAACTCCCCTGTTTACAGCTCTGTTTGCTAGCCCCTTTGCCGCTGCAGTTGTCTGTGCCTCTGCCTGACTGGCTGGCTACCTTTTAGGACCCCTTGTTACAGATTTTGAAATATAACCGAGGTCCTGAAATGCATCCTCCCCATGTCAGATCTCATTCCTCCTGTGCATCCAATGATTTGCCAGCATTTCAGGCTGGACATAATCCCCCCTGCCTTCTTTCTTGCCAGTCCTGCTTACTTGGTAATGGTCATCAGCTCCCCTGCTGAAAGCAGAGAGCTTTGCCGTTAAATAGAGTCTTTGTCTCCTTGCCATAATCCATGTTCTTCACTGGAAAACTCCAGCCTCCTGCTTGCCCTGTCTATGGGTACCTGTGAGAGGTGGGGGAGAAAGAACACTGTTCCATGGGAGTGGGCTAGCAGTTGAGAGACAATCAAAGTCAGTGGCTCCAGATTATAATCGTGATGGCCTCTCAGTGCGAATCCTTTGAGTAGGTGTCAAGCACCTTCCCGAGCAAGGGGAAAAATAATTCAATGGGCTTGCCTTGGGAAAGTTTAGACACGTGTTCAACACACAATACAAAATGGAGTTCATAATTTGATACAGACATATCCCACCCTGGCGCAGAAGTCTCCATCTGGTTCCTAGTGGACAGCTGTCAGCATCAGAAAAAGTAGCACCATATTTGGCAACCAAGAATTTATACATTTTATATGACCCCATTTTACAGATGCAGAACTGAGGCACAGAGCGACTAAGTGACTTGCCCAGGGTCACTGGAGATGTTTGTGGCTGCTGAGCAGAATTTAAACCTGGGTCTCCCTCAGCCCAGGTTAGAACTCTAACTGCTGGACCATCCTTCCACCATGAAGACTGAACTAGCTGTAGATGGCAGCGTAGAGAGGCTTGTTCAGCTGCTTCCCGTGCCATATATTTAGTGTGCAGAAATCAAACACTGTGGTCACCATGGTTGTCATTCAAGTAGATTCACAATAATCACATTTGTTTTAAAATATTTTACCTTTGCAAAAGCACCTTTCATCCTGAAGGATCCCAATGCAAGCTATATATAATGCCACGAATATGTACCCACCACAGGGTGAGAGTTGACTACAAGACTGAAGCTGCTTTTTTTTCCTTCAAGGCCCTTTGCAACTTTCATACTTATCTGGTCTTCTCTCACTTGTGTTACACCATACCGCTTCCGGTTTGCGAACTATACCAGCATCCATCCATGGGTCAGATTCTCACTTAAATGTCTCCATGTCTTCTTCCATGCTACCATTTAAGTGTGGAAGCCTCCTTGAACTCACCCACAAGCCTCCAGCTTTTTCCTCCTTCAAAACTCTCCTCAAGACCCACTTCTGCGGTAAGGCCTGTACGAAATCAGCCAATTAGTTATGGCTAGACTGTGGGACAGATGTGGATATTTGCCACTTACTTTATTTTTTATTAAAAGTGAAAATGCAAATATGTAGGTAATGCTTAATCCTATTCACTCACCCTTTATATGCCAGTTCCCAATGTTGCCAAATTTCATGATTTTGTCATGAGTCCTATGATAATTATTGTTTTCCTTAAAGCCCCAGCTCCTGGAGTAAAGTGGATATGTGATGATTTCAGCCCTCATTCTGAAAGAAAAAGTAAAATTTTCTAGCTCTCGTGGCTGTGGAGAAAGCTTCAAAATTGGACCCCACGCGCCCTAAAGGCTCAAAAAGCAGAAAGCAAATAAAAAAGAACACCAAAACTATTATTTTTACATAATCGCATGACTTTAAAGCCAATCTCATGATTTCTGATGAGCCTCACTCATGATTTTTGAACATGTGGGATTGGCAATACTGGGACTGTGTCACTGAAGATGTTTGTCCAGGACTGAGCACACTGGGGTCCTTATCTTGCTTGGGGCTTCTGGACACTGCTGTTAATATAAATATTAAATAGTATTAAAGAGAGACTAAGAAAAAAATGCACAGCAGGGAAGAACTTTCTGACAAAAAACAGATCTTGAGATTTTTTTTTTAAATCCCTAATATTTAGTTCACACTTCCCTGCATTTTTATAGTAGAAAATACATGGCACTTCTGAAACTGGAAATCACTTTCTGGGCACAAAAATACATAAATTGTGAGCGGTATGAAGGACATATTTGAATTCAAATTCCTTTTGCACCCCTTCCAAAACAACAAATGGAGATAATGAACCTTAAATCCCACAGGATTTACCCATATCTAATAATAAAGTAGCCCACAGAAAATAATAATAGATGAAAACACAGTGAGTTATAAATATCTCTTTTATGAACCAGCATACTTCTTCATAATTTGAAATTCATAAAGAAAATGATAAATATTTTAGTATAAGAAGCAAAGTTAGGGTATCAGTAGTCTTGTTCAGTTAAATTACCAAGGAATGGGAATAGCATGACATTAATTTGAGTCCCGTTTCTGTGTTCATACTTCGATAGTACAGTTTGTCATTTGATAACATGCTGTAATATTCCTGAATAAGTAATAGGTTAAGGAAGTGGAGGTATAATGTTTTATAAATACTGAAGGATCATTACATGGAGCTTTTTTATCTTTGTATTGCTCTGGTTACTGCAAATTTGCTGACCAAGGAGGATAAAGGGAGCTGTTCTTTAACTTTGGATCAGAGTGTGGCCACTGGCCAGCTGTTGTGAGAGTGCATAAAACCAGAGGGAGAATGTGATGAGCATATGTCAAGGTTCCTCCCCCACTCTGAACTCTAGGGTACAGATGTGGGGACCTGCATGAAAAAAAACCTCCTAAGCTTATCTTTACCAGCTTAGGTCAAAACTTCCCCAAGGTACAAAATATTCCCCCCGTTGTCCTTGGACTGGCCGCTACCACCACCAAACTAATACTGGTTACTGGGGAAGAGCTGTTTGGACGCGTCTTTCCCCCCAAAATACTTCCCAAAACCCTGCACCCCACTTCCCGGACAAGGTTTGGTAAAAAGCCTCACCAATTTGCCTAGGTGACTACAGACCCAGACCCTTGGATCTTAAGAACAATGAACAATCCTCCCAACACTTGCACCCCCCCTTTCCTGGGGAATGTTGGATAAAAAGCCTCACCAATTTGCATAGGTGACCACAGACCCAAACCCTTGGATCTGAGAACAATGAAAAAGCATTCAGTTTTTTACAAGAAGACTTTTAATAAAAAATAGAAGTAAATAGAAATAAAGAAATCCCCCCTGTAAAATCAGGATGGTAGATATCTTACAGGGTAATTAGATTCAAAAACATAGAGAACCCCTCTAGGCAAAACCTTAAGTTACAAAAAAGATACACAGACAGAAATAGTTATTCTATTCACCACAATTCTTTTCTCAGCCATTTAAAGAAATCATAATCTAACACATACCTAGCTAGATTACTTACTAAAAGTTCTAAGACTCCATTCCTGGTCTATCCCTGGCAGAAACCAGCATACAGACAGACACAGACCCTTTGTTTCTCTCCCTCCTCCCAGCTTTTGAAAGTATCTTGTCTCCTCATTGGTCATTTTGGTCAGGTGCCAGCGAGGTTACCTTTAGCTTCTTAACCCTTTACAGGTGAGAGGAGCTTTCCCCTGGCCAGGAGGGATTTCAAAGGGGTTTACCCTTCCCTTTATATTTATGACAGCATATAACTATGGAGGTTATGGCTGCCACAACTGGAGTCCTTACATTAACCTGAGCTCAAAGTCAGTGTGTGGCTAAGGCTGCCTAAAAGCACTAGAAGGATACAGTCACAAACCCCCCTCCAACTCCTTGCACCAACTAGCAGAGCTGGCCAGCAGCAGAGGGGCACAACTGCTTGACTTTTTAAGGTTTATGGCAGCTTTTCACTCCCCCTGTATGCCAGGCCCTCTGGGAGTCACATGCTGTGGGCAGCGTTGCTGCACATTGCCCCCTATATGGACCTGAGCCCTTTGTAAATGAGCCTCACCTGAGCCCTTTTCACAGTGTATGAAAACAGATAAGAAGTAGCGGTACAATAGGACACAGATGTGTGTGAAAAATAAAAAACTAAAAAACTTTGCTAAAAGCCCCCAAAATACCAGGAGTGTAGTTGTTTTGGAAATTCCCACATTCATTGAAAACATATACAGTGGCCTTTAAAGCCACGCAGCTAATGTAAATGGTAATATGAATTGTGTGACTAAAGCCCCATGTATCAAGCTTCAGAACAAACCACAGTACTTATTTTATAATGCTAATGATAGAATTTAGCTGCCAGAAGTAGAGGAGTCTACCTTCATTTTAATCTGTCTGCCATCAGAGGCAACAGGGTTGCTTCTTGAACTTCTGGGGCCCAGCATTAGCATAATTCAAACACTGGATGAAGTTTACTCGTGGTATTAGTGATGAAGTGCCATTAGCTTTCCTTGTATTATTGGACTTGGTAATGTAGGATGAGTTTGACATAGGGAATTAATCATACTGCATAATATTTACTGATGTAGATGAACTTTGGCTGGATTATATCCTGCTGTTTAATATAACAGTATTCAAATATCTGTGTAGGACATGTTGTTAATAATAAAGTGTACTTTACTAAGTCACAAGAGTACCAACTACAATACATAAGCAATGAAAAAGATTCCATTTTCTAGTCACAAAGAGCTAGATTCACAGAGGGACTTAGGTGCCTAACTTCCTTTTTTAGGCACCAGTGACATTCCCAAAGCCACTGCTTGGCTGCCACCTAACCCATACATTTCTGCTGATAAAGTCCTATCGGTGCCTACATTTCCATTGGTGAGCGTACACAAAGCTGCCTAAGGCAATGTCTACACTACAGACTTTGGTTGATGCAAGTTAAGTCGGCACATGGCTGCCACAGTTAGTATATCACTTGTGCACCTGCATACTTGGCTCCTTGCATCATTACTGTGTGTACTCATCAGGAGGGCTTGTGTCAATGCACTGTGTGGTGCACTGTGGGTACGTATGCAACTCGCCATCATCCAGAATACTGTCTTTTGGGAAATGTTGGCAATGGATAGTGGGGCAGAAACAAGTTGCGCAGGGATGACTGTGAGCAAGGGTCAAGCTCCCATCATGCAACTCTGTCCATCCCATAATGCCATCCATATCTTATAATTTTCAAGCCTTTATAAAAAAAATCCCACAAACCATGTGGCACTTTTTGCTGTGCACCATCTCTGACAGAAGCATGGAGTCTGCACTACTGTCACAAGCATTGCAAACATAGCATGAACGGTCCTCCAGTACTTGCAGAGCTGCAGGAACAACCACAGCAGTGGGGGACGTGATAATTTCCTGGAGAACAGAGAGTTGTGGTACATAGTGAAAACCAATTTCAGGTTTGCTGGTGGCATTCATGGAGCAGCTGCAGACAGTGGACCACCACTTCTGGGCCCAAGAAATGAGCCCTGTTGAGTGGGATTGCACTGTAATGCAGGAGTGGGATGTCAAGCTCTGGCTATGGAACTTTCAGATGCAAAGGCCACTTTCCTCTAGCGCAGGGACACCAGAATGAGAGGTGCACTGACCGTGGAGAAGCAAGTGGTGATCGCACTGTGGAAGCTTGCAATGCTGGATTGCTACAGGTCAGTGGGAAATCATTTTGGCAGGCCCGCTGATGGGGGCAGGGGCAAAGGGGGCAATTGCCCAGGGACCCGGGCTATTTAAAAGAACCCAGGGTCCCCGGCCACCATCGCTGGCAGTGCAGCAGAGCTAAGGCCTTCCTGCCTGCCCTCGCTCCGCACCACTCCTGGAAGAGGCTGGACTGGCCCTACGGCCCCGGGAGGAGAAGGGGGCAGGAATGGGGTCTCTGCGTGCTGCCCCCACCCCGAGCACCGACTCCGCAGCTCCCATTGGCCAGGAACTGTGGCCAATGGGAGCTGTGGGGGCAGTGCCTGCGGGCAGACGTGCACAGAGATCCCCTGGGCCCCGCCACTTAGGAGCTGCTGCCAGAAGGGTGTGCTGGTTGCTTTCGGGAGCAGCCGGAGGTAAGCGCCAATCCACTGATCCCTTCCTGCACCCCACCCCCCTGCTGCAGCCTAGAGCCTGTATCCCACACCCAAAGTCCCTCCTAGAGCCTACATTCTGCACCCAAACTCCCTCCCAGAGCCCGCATCCGTCACCCCCTCCCGCAACCAAACTCCCTCCCAGAGCCCACACGCTACACCCCCTCCCACATCCAAATTACCTTCCAGAGCCTGAACCCCCTCCCACTGCCACACTCCTTGCCCCATCCTGGTGAAAGCGAGTGAGAGTGGAGGAGAGCGAGCACCAGAGGGAGGAGGGATGGAGTGAGCAGGGGCCAGGGCCTCAGAGAAGGGGCAGGGCAAGGGTATTTGGGTTTGCACAATTAGACAGTAGGCAACCCTGCCAGGCAGGCATGTAGAAGGCCCAGTTGTTCCGGAAGAGCGCGTCCAGCAGCGCAGCCGGCAGCTCGCTGGGCACCAGCCAGCGCAAGCACAGCACAACCCAACTGTCCGGTGGACTGCATCTGCCTGGCTTGTGCGTGCTTGGGGGCCCATTGACTGTTCTGCCCTGGGGCCTGGAATTGCTGTCGGTGGGCCTGCATTTTCGAGTTGGAAAATCCACATTGTCATGCAAGTGTGCCGGGCCGTTAAATGTCTCTTGCTTTGCAGGACTGTGACTCTCAGTAATGTGCAGGACATAGTGGATGGATCTGTAGCAGTGCGGTTCCCAAACTGTGGTGGGGTGATAGATGGCACAAACATCCCTGTTTCAGTTCCACCCTGCGTTGCCACAGAGTGCATCAACAGAAAGGGCAGTTTTTCTATGGCTTTACAGACTTCGGTGGATCCCTGAGAATGCTTCACCAGCATTGGTGTTGGTTGGTCAGGGAAGGTATATCATACTCGTCTCTTAAGAACCATAGGTGCCAACTTTTCCTGGCACCAGTGGGTGCTCAACCCTCCACCCCCACAGCCCCAGCCCTGCCCCGACTCCACCCCCACCCCAACCCCTTCCCCAAAGTCCCTGCCCCAACTCCGCCCCCTCTCTGCCTCTATTGGACTCCTTCCCCAAATCCCGGCCCCGCCTGTTCCCTGAGCATGCCGTGTTCTCCCTCCTCCCCCCTCCCTCTGAGCGCTTGCCACCGCGAAACAGCTGTTTTGCGATGGCAAGCTGGGAGCTAGGGGTAGAAGCAGAGAAGGTGCGCGCAGGGGAGGAGGCGGATCAGAGGCGGAGGTGAGCTGGGGCGGGGGGCGGGGACCTGCCAGTGGGTGCTCTGCCAGTGGAGTCGGCGCCTGTGTTAACAACAACAGACTGTTCAGAAAGCTGCAAGCAGTGTGACATTCTCAACCAGCAGATTACCTTCGGTGATGTGAACAGTCGTGATCCTGGGGGACCCTGCCTACCATTTGCTCCCCTGGCTCATGAAGCTGTACACAGGACACCTCAATAGCACCAAGGAAAGATTCAACTACTGGCTCAGCAGCTGCAGAATTGAAGTTGAATGTGCTTTTGGTAGATTAAAGAGTCACTGACATTTGTTTACTCACAAGATTGGATCTCAGTGAAAAAAATATTCCAAGGCTTATAGGTGCCTGCTGTGTCCTGCGTAATACCCTTGAGGCAAAAATTGCCACCGAAGTGGAGGTGCATGGCTATCTACTGAGTTTGAACAGCCTGACATAAGGGCACCAGCAGAGCTTAACAGGGAGCTATGAAGTGGAGGGAGGCCTTGAAAGAACACTTTAACAGTCAGCCACTGTAATGTTGTATGGTGACTGTGGTCTACCTGGGCTTGTAGTTTGGGGAGCTGTTAGGAATTGTGTGGTGCTTGGCATATGTTATCTTGGAATTTGACATTCCCGCATGTACCCCAGAACTTAACTGTACTGCAGTCAGTCATTTTTTATGTTCAGCCACTGCCAGCTGAAAACCACAGGACCTCAGACTTCATCTGAATAGGGAAGGAAATAGACTTCTAGGATGGAGGTTGGCACAACTGATTAAGAGAGCTTTAAACTAAGAATCTGGGGGAGATGATTGGGAGATGTCCAGGTAATCTCCACGCTGGACTTTAACATTGAGGGGGAAGAAAACAAAGTAAGAAAGGATACAGCCGTGGGTAGGAGAATGTATATAAGGAGGAAGAGCAGTGCGGATACCAATCTAATAGGTTATACTGGCTGTAGAATAACCATGCCTAATAGGGTACAGAATGTGAGCGAGGCCAAACAGCAAAAATTAAGATGTTTGTACACCAATGCGAGGAGCCTAGGTAACAAAACGGAGGAACTAGAGCTACTGGTGCAGGAAGTGAAACCAGATATTATAGGGATAACAGAAACATGGTGGAATAGTAGTCATGACTGGAGTACGGGTATTGAAGGGTATGTGCTGTTTAGGAAAGACCGAAATAAGGGTAAAGGTGGTGGAGTAGCATTGTATATCAATGATGAGGTAGAATGTAAAGAAATAAGAAGCAAGGAATGGGTAAGACAGAGTCCGTCTGGGCAAAAGTTACATTGGAGAAGAAAACTATTAGAGCCTCCCCTGGGATAGTGTTTGGGGTGTGCTATAGACCGCCAGGATCTAATTTGGATATGGATAGAGCCCTCTTTAATGTTTTTAATAAAGTAAATACTAATGGAAACTGTGTGATCATGGGAGACTTTAACTTCCCAGATATAGACTGGAGGATGAGTGCTAGTAATAATAATAGGGCTCATATTTTCCTAGATGCGATAGCTGATGGATTCCTTCATCAAGTAGTTGCTGAAGCAACTAGAGGGGATGTCATTTTAGATTTGGTTTTGGTGAGTAGTGAGGACCTCATAGAAGAAATGGTTGTAGGGGATAATCTTGGTTCAAGTGATCATGAGCTAATTCAGTTCAAACTGAACGGAAGGATTAACACAAATAAATCTGCAACTAGGGTTTTTGATTTCAAAAGGGCTGACTTTCAAAAATTAAGAAAATTAGTTAGGGAAGTGGATTGGACTGAAGAATTTATGGATCTAAAGGTAGAGGAGGCCTGAGATTACTTTAAATCAAAGCTGCAGAAGCTATTGGAAGGGGAAGAAACAAGAAAGGGGAAAAAATTCATAGGCAGGAGTTGTAGACCAAGCTGAATGAGCAAGCATCTCAGAGAGGTGATTAAGAAAAAGCAGAAAGCATACAGGGAGTGGAAGATGGGATCAGCAAGGAAAGCTACCTTATTGAGGTCAGAACATGTAGGGATAAAGTGAAAGGCTAAAAGTCACGTAGAGTTGGACCTTGCAAAGGGAATTAAAACCACTAATAAAAGGTTCTATAGCCATATAAATAAGACAAAAACAAAGAAAGAAGAAGTGGGACCGCTAAACACTGAGGATGCAGTGGAGGTAAAGGATAATCTAGGCATGGCCCAATATCTAAACAAATACTTTGCCTCAGTCTTTAATAAGGCTAAAGAGGATCTTAGGGATAATGGTAGCATGACAAATGGGAATGAGGATATGGAGGTAGACATTACCATATCTGAGGTAGGTGCGAAACTCAAACACCTTAACGGGACTAAACTGGGGGGCCCAGATAATCTTCATCCAAGAATATTAAAGGAATTGGCACATGAAATTGCAAGCCCATTAGCAAGAATTTTTAATGAATCTGTAAACTCAGGAGTTGTACTGTATGATTGGAGAATTGCTAACATAGTTCCTATTTTTAAGAAAGGGAAAAAAAGTGATCCGGGTAACTACAGGCCTGTTAGTTTGACATCTGTAGTATGCAAGGTCTTGGAAAAAATTTTGAAGGAGAAAGTAGTTAAGGACATTGAAGTCAATTGTAAATGGGACAAAATACAACATGGTTTTACAAAAGGTAGATCGTGCCAAACCAACCTGATCTCCTTCTTTGAGAAAGTAACAGATTTTTTAGACAAAAGAAACGCAGTGGATGTAATTTACCTAGATTTCAGTAAGGCATTTGATACCGTGCCACATGGGAAATTATTAGTTAAATTGGAAAAGATGGGGATCAGTATGAACATTGAAAGGTGGATAAGGAACATTGGTTAAAGGGGAGACTACAGCGGGTCCTGAAAGGTGAACTGTCAGGCTGGAGGGAGGTTACCAGTGGAGTTCCTCAAGGATCAGTTTTGGGACCAAACTTATTTAATCTTTTTATTACTGACCTCGACACAAAAAGTGGGAGTGTGCTAATAAAGTTGCGGATAATACAAAGCTGGGAGGTTTTGCCAATTTAGAGAAGGACCGGGATATCATACAGGAGGATCTGGATGACCTTGTAAACTGGAGTAATAGTAATAGGATGAAATTTAATAGTGAGAAGTGTAAGGTTATGCATTTAGGGATTAATAACAAGAATTTTAGTTATAAGCTGGGGATGCATCAATTAGAAGTAACGGAGGAAGAGAAGGACCTTGGAGTATTGGTTGATCGTAGGATGACTATGAGCCGCCAATGTGATATGGCCATGAAAAAAGCTAATGCCGTCTTGGGATGCATCAGGAGAGGTATTTCCAGTAGGGATAAGGAGGTTTTAGTATCGTTATACAAGGCACTGGTGAGACCTAACCTGGAATACTGTGTGCAGTTCTGATCTCCCATGTTTAAAAAGGATGAATTCAAACTGGAACAAGTACAGAGAAGGGCTATTAGGATGATCCGAGGAATGGAAAACTTGTCTTATGAAAGGAGACTCAAGGAGCTTGGCTTGTCTAGTCTAACTAAAAGAAGGTTGAGGGGAGATATGATTGCTCTCTCTAAATATATCAGAGGGATAAATACTGGAGAGGGAGAGGAATTATTTAAGCTCAGTACCAATGTGGACACAAGAACAAATGGATATAAACTGGCCACCAGGAAGTTTAGACTAGAAATTAGACGAAGGTTTCTAACCACCAGAGGAGTGAAGTTCTGGAATAGCCTTCCAAAGGAAGCAGTGGGGGAAAAAGACTTATATGGCTTCAAGATTAAACTCGATAAGTTTATGGAGGAGATGGTATGATGGGATAACATGATTTTGGTAATTAATTGATCTTTAAACATTCATGGTAAATAGGCCTAATGGCCTGTGATGGGATGTTAGATGGGGTGAGATCTGAGTTACCCAGGAAAGAATTTTCTGTAGTATCTGGCTGGTGAATCTTGCCCATATGCTCAGGGTTTAGCTGATCGTGATATTTGGGGTCGGGAAGGAATTTTCCTCCAGGGCAGATTGGAAGAGGCCCTGGAAGTTTTTCGCCTTCCTCTGTAGCATGGGGCATGGGTCACTTGCTGGAGGATTCTCTGCTCCTTGGAGTCTTTAAACCACGATTTGTGGACTTCAATACCTCAGACATAGGTGAGGTTTTTCGCAGGAGTGGGTGGGTGAGATTCTGTGCCCTACGTTGTGCAGGAGGTCAGACTAGGTGATCATAATGGTTCCTTCTGACCTTAGTATCTATGAATCCTGTCTGGCCCTTGAGCTCCTGGCCGGGGAGGCTAGCCCCCGAAACCCCTCCCCTGCTGTCTCCCCTTCCCCGCAGCCTCAGCTTGCCATACTGCCAGCACTCTGGGTGGAGGGGCTGCGAGCTCCTGCCGGGCAGCGCAGCAGCGTGGCTGGCTCTGAACGGGCAGCACAGCTGCCAGTCCTGCTGCTCTGAACAGAACTAACAAGGGGAAAGAACATTCATGTCCACTTGTATATGAGAAACTGTGGTTGTCCTTACTATCCTAGTGTGAAGTGATAGAGATTGGGACGTGACCCCTGATGCTATGTGAAATATTGGGGGCAGGGGCGCATAGGGAGATGCTAAAATGGAGTTCTCCACTGACTGCAAAGGAAGGTGAGCCTGTATTTGTGGAGCTTGCAGCTCAAAAAGAACCTGCAGCATTTGTGTTTCCTGCTGGAGAAGCCCCATTACATCCTGGTGCATCTCCCTTCTTTTTTCCTGCTGGGATTCCTGGGCCTTTCTTCTGTCTGCTCTTTCCTTCTCTATACAGTCTGAAATAGTCACTCTCCTGTTCCTCTGTTGCAGTCCAATGCAGCACTGGCTTGTAGGACCTCTCTGAATGTATCCTCCTGTGTCCTTGTCTTTATCCTCCTTATCGTGGGCAGGCATTCTGCAAATGTGGAGGGTGGACCTCTCAAGGCTGTAATGGCAGCAGCTACAGATAAAACACACGGTTGTGACAGCTAGGAAGTTTTTCCTAAAATGTCTAACCTAAATTTCCCTTGCTTCAATTTAAGCTCATTACTTCTTGTCCTGTCTTCAGTGGTTATCACCCTCCTATTTATAACCTTTTACATATTTGAAGACTTATCAATGCCCCCTTCAGTCTTCTCTTCTCCAGACTAAACAGACCCAACTTTTTCAATCTTTCTTCGCAGGTCGTGTTTTCTAGACATTTAATCATTTTTGATATTTTCCTCTGTACTTTTTCCAGCTTGTCCACATCTTTCCTGATGTATTTCCTTTCCAGTACTCCAGTTCAGACCTTATCAGTGCTGAGTAGAGTGGAAGAATTACTTCTTGTCTTACTTACAACTCTCCTGCTAATACATCCCAGAATGATGTGTGCCTTTTTTTTTTTTTGGCAACAGTATTGCATTGTTGACTCATATTTAGTTTGTGATCCATTATAACCCCTGGATCCTTTTTTTTAGTACTCCTTCCTAGGCAGTCTTTTCCCTTTTTGTATTTGTACAGTTGATCATTCCTTCCCAAGAGTAGTGCTTTGCACTGGCGTTATTGAATTCCATCCTATTTATTTCAGGTCATTTCTCCAGTTTCTCGAGATCATGGTGTGGTTGGTTGGGCTGTTGCACACAACAAGAGAGAGCTGCTAGGTGTGCTCACCAAGCTTGTCAATCAGGAAACCACATTTCTAAAATATACCAGAGAGGGGAAGACGCCTGGGCTGAGAAGTTCACAGTTCTGACCAGAGTGGTCAGTGTGGGGACAGCTGCTAGAGGATTCATGCAGTGTCTACGCTTACATTGCATTGACTGTAGTACATCGACCATGGCTCATCACCATTCAGGAAGGTGGTGTTACTGCCATAATGGGGTGCTTACATCAACAGGAGACAAATCTGAGTGTGGACACGTGCACACCGAGATTAACAGAAGGCAAATTCCGCTGTTCTAACTTCGTAGTGTAGGCAAGGCCTAAATCCTGACACCACCAAGTGGCAGACTTAGAACAGGGAGTTGAACACAAATCTCTCACCGTCCTGGAGAATGCCTTGACCACCAGGCTACTGGGTATTCTGGGGTGAGTGTCCCTTCACCTCGCCTGTTGAAGCTGTTCCCCTTTGGGTCACTAAATATTAATTGGAGCAGAGACTAGAACATACTGCTCCCACACTGCAGGGGAGTGACCGATCCACTGGGCTATCGCGTCACTCTGTGATCCAGTCACATTTATTTAACACATTTAATTATTTCTACAAAGTGGAGCTTTTTCAGCAGGCTACAAAACAGCCAATAGCCTGGTAGTCAGTGGGTGACCTGGGTTCAACTCCTTGCGCCAATGAAGCAGAGCAGCAATTCCAACCTGGGTCTCCTACACCCAGTTAAGTGCCCTGACCACTGGAATATTGGGGCGGGGTAGCTCTGCTTTTTCACAAAAAAGGGCTGACCACCTTCTAACTCTGAGAGGGTTCAGGGCTGTGAATCCAAAGCAGAGACAGGGGCCTCCTTTTGGCCTGTGAGTCAGGCGCCTAAGTCCCTCTGTGGATCTGAGCTCTAAGCCCCAACTCTTTCCTCTGCATTTCACTACTGGCTGGCTTAGGTGGCCCCTGCTCAGCTTGCTGGCTTCTCTGAATTCCTTTCCTAGGCACTTAACTCTCCCCATATAATGTGCAGTGTGGCTGGGAGTTAGGTGTTATGACATCTAAGACCAATTTATGAATCCACTCCATCAGTAGTGGTTTCACTCTTATACATGTTGCTTAAAATTAAGGTGTGGTCTTTATTCTTTTGTGGAACACCATACAGTTGATATTGCTTTGTGTGTGACTTGGATTAAATATTGTGAAGAAAAAAAATATCACCATATCATGTTCTTTCCCACGTAATCCATCTTGTTTGTTCGTTGCTATTGTAACAGTACAAACGTTAGGCAATTATGAATCTGTCAAATTATTAGTGGAATAAATAAAGTGTATGCTATTGTTTAGATAACAAATGTGTTTAATAAAGGGTAATTATGTTGACTGAAAATAAGTAAAAGCTCCATCAGGGAAACATGTACATTTTTCCCACATCACTGTCAGCAATGAATACCTTTATAATATAGTAGAAAACGACTAGGCAGACCTGAAATAACGAAGCAATTATTTTGGATTTGTTTAAAATTCCTCAAGAGACTGGCACAAAGAAACTGATTAGTTATTTCAACAATGAGTAGTATATAGCACTTTCACATGAAAAATGAGCTTGGAATTAATTATCAATTCTCCATTTCTGATATACTAAAATGGCTTCAGCATTAGGTATTCATACATCTGTTGTGAAGATTACCTGGAAAAAAAAGGGCTAAAGCATAAGTATTAAACCAGAATGCCTGGTAAGGAATGTATGCAGTAAAAATTGACCTTTTTATTTACTACTGTACTTGAGCTACTGGACTGCTTATCAATATCCCACAAATACCCAACCTACTGGCAGGTACTGATTATAATTTTCCCTGCATGTAAGTACCAGAAATACTGTTATTGAAAGTGATGCTTTGAGGGTGTGTAATAATCAATGGCGCAATAAATGTCTAGCCTTTTGTTTCTGGTGGTCAGAGTTCAAATTCAAGGCAGTCTAAACAGACTTGATGGTCTTGTCCTGGCATCTATATTTGTTGTACACATCACAAAAGCATTATGCATAACTTAAGACTGGAATACAAGAGATGAACTCATTCAGGATTAAAGGTAAACTGAATGAGCAGGTGATGGTGGTCGTGGTGTGGTTGCTACCAAAACACATTTGACAGCTTTCTGTAATAGAGAAGTTTGGGAATTAACTTCTTAAAAATTGGTTTTCAAATTTTGGGGGTAAATCCTGTGCCTTCCTCCACAGACACAGAGGTCCCTTTTCCAGTGACGGGGCAGGGCTGCAAGTACCTGGGGCATGACAGAAGTAGGATTTGAAGAGCTCATGCAGAGGATGCACGTTACCGGTGTGCCACAGAACCTAGCTCTGTAGGGCTCCCTGTTCATCAGTGCACAACTAGGAGATGGCATAAGGAAATGATCAGTGGGTCTGAGATCATTTGGAGCTAACAAGTATTGGAGATGGTAGGCACACAGGGCTAGATCTGCAAAGGGGCTTAAGGTAACAATACTCAGCATTGAAGCAATTAACTTTTAAGTGCCTTAATACCCAGTAGAATCCACAGCCCTGGGTTGGGTGCCTCAGCTCCTAGGTACCTAGACTGAGGCAGCCATGTTCACACTCAAACGCAGAAACTTAGGTGACTAGGGGACTGTAATCATGGAAATCTAGGTGCTCAGATTTAGGGGGGCAGTCAAGGAGGATCTGTGGTGCCTAAATGTAAGTGCCTCCGTTGTCCTTTTGTGGATCTAGCCCTCAGTGCCTCCAGTGCAGTCTGTGGTCTGGGGAAGAGTAGAAGATTTCTTCCTTGTTTCCCTTTGGCAAAATTCCCTAGAGCTGTGGTTCTCAACCGGGGAACCTCAACCAGAGGTCTTCCGGGGGTGCATCAACTCATCTAGATATTTGCCTCGTTTTACAACAGGCTACATAAAAAGCACTAGTGAAGTCAGTAAAAACTAAAATTTCATACAGACATTGACTTGTTTATACTATACACTGAAATATAAGTACAATTTTTCATTAAAAGTGTGCTGTGACACTTTTGTATTTTTATGTCTGATTTTGTAAACAAGTATTTTTAAGTGAGCGGAAACTTGGGGGTACACAAGACAAATCAGACTCCTGGAAGGGGTACAGTCGTCTAAAAGGTTAAGAGTGACTGGAGCATAGTCTCAGTAGCTGGGATGGGCAGTGGGGCCAGGATTGGGCCAGAATGAATAACCGTGCCAAAATTCACAACTAAATAAGCATATCCATTATTCCTTTGATTAATTCAGCCCATATGTTCAGTAATGTAGGGACTACATATATTTATAAGACTCTCTTAAAATAATCTATCTCATTTAAACTTTGAGGGGATGATTCCCCCTTCCACAACCCAGTTTGTCTTTCTGAATGCCGTGTTGTAACTGTTATGTGATTCATTATATGCCTCCTATAAGATCCCCATTATGCAGCAGCTTGCCTTAGCAATTAACAGCAGTAACTTGTGACAGCCATCACCTACAGGTAATAGTGATTGTTTAGATGCTAGTGCTGGAATAACAAACACTTTCATTTGTGGTTTATAAATTATAGAACAACGAGATGGCTGCAACACTCTTCAAGGGCCATCCACAACATGATTCAGCTCAAAGTTTGGCTTGCCTTGTAATTGTTATTTAAAAGAAGCAACATCCTCTTGACATGGATTCACAGGTCCACTACTCTAGCAGGGCTCTGGAACAGTCCCTGGGAGGACCCCTTTGGGATGTTAACCCCTTAGGGTCACACTCTCTCACTGAGATAAGCTGCTTGGCTTCACGCCTTCTGAGATTGAACACTGGAGCCTTCAGCACCCCCTGCTTCCTCTGTGAGCTCCCCTCAGTGAGTTCACTTGAATTGGACACCTGGGGAAGGCTTGCATGCCCAAAGGGAGCAATGCACCCCTGACCATTTTAGACTGAAGTGACTCTCGGGCAGTGTTGTAAAAACAGGAGGGTTTATTAGATATCTAGAACACAGCCTAGAAAGTATTTGGTTAGCATAGAGAATGGAAAAGTTACCGCATAGTTCATCTGCGTATTCCCTAAACCTAGGTGAACTCAGACCTCTCTTTTGAGTCCCCTCTTTTCCCCCAGTCCCGAAGTGTGTGTCCAGCAGACCACGGCCCACATGTCGCCACCCTCCGGGCATCTCCTCAGTCTTTTGTTCCTATTCTGGGTCAAACAGGGTCCCTTGGTCTTCTCCTGCCTCACTCTTTGTTCTTCGACTGGTCAAACCGGCTGGCTTCCCACATAGGGCCAGGGTTATCAGTTGCTAGGTGACAAATCGCTGGGCCATTGTCAGGCCCACCTGAATCTCTGGATTCTTCTGCAAAGAAAACACCTTCCCCCCCCCCCATTAATCATGCAGCACATAGGGGAAACTGAGGCACACAATATTCATACAAAATATTCTGGAAAAAAAATCCTACTTTGTCACATCTCTCCCCGCTTTGAGACAAACTGAGTGGGGTCACTTCAGTGAGGAAGTTCAAACCTACCAATGCTATCCATGGATGCCACAGCATCTTTCCCATTTCCTTGGCAGTTGTTATACCAGGCACTTTCAAGATTTTCTTAGCACCCCTTCTAATCCATCATAATTACAGTTTACAATACACAGTTCAGAGCAGCTTCACATCCTCGAAAGGATCTGGTCTGCTCGATGACACTCGCAGGGTGCACACAAAGAGCTTTTATGCAGCCCCATGCCTTATTGCCACCCCAATCAGCCTTATACAAATCCTGCAGGGTAGCGACCCCTGCACCCTTACCCCATATGCTGAGATAGTCTCCCATCAGGATGATGACTTCCATGTAGGTGACACCCAGAGTCTTTTGTATAACCCAAAATCTTTGACTAAGTGCCTCAGGGGTCAGCTCAAATGTAAGCAGTAAAGCTTGTTTGAACAGTTCATAGTTTCTATCCTCCACATCTTCGTCACATCTCTACATCAAAATTGTTGGTAATTCCATCTTGTCAATGAAAATATTTAAACCACCAATGTTTTGGTGCGACACAGGAAAGGCTCAGTATAAGCGCTCCCTTGATGGCCTACGTGAAACAGGTAACTAATAAGTGCCACCCATGGAGTGGAGCACATTCCTGCCAGCAGCATTGCTGATGCAGCTGCACAAACAAAGATGTTATGAAATGAAAGAGAGTTTGTTTGTTTGTTCAATAGTTAATTTTTAGGAGATGGGGAGAAATCTCCTAAGACATGAAAGCTGCTATTACACAGCCATACACCACTGGAAAACAACAACTGTTGGCAAATTTGACCTAAATGCCTGGTACCTTGGAACTTATAGGGTGCATTGTCTTTATAGGAGGATAACATTAATAGGGAAGATGAAAATATAGAGCTGGGCAAGTTCTTCTTTTACTAAACACAAACCTTGTCTATACTGAGCCTTTATAGAATCTTTAAGCCATGGCTGTAGAAAGGTTTTGTAATTATTGGGATGAAAGTAGCCTGCTGAGTGTACTGCGTCTCGGAGGCAACACTGTAGGTATGTCAGCAGCTACAGCTTGTAGGCAGTAGTCCTAGTGGGGTTCCCAGTAACCACTCAGACACGTGGCTAAGGGAAAGGTTTTTACAAGGGCTAGCAGGAAAGGGGATGATTGCAAATACCCTTGGTATGGAGGTTTAAACAGGTATAGTTCAAAGTGAGCAATAGTGGTTCTTGTTCGGGTCCCTGGACAGTCCAGTTGAGAGTCAGGGTTCTTCAGGCCTAGTGCCTCAGATGTTTCTCCAGTCCAGTCTCTGTTTAAATAGATAAGCACTAGTGAGTTTCCAAGCCAGGTTCAGTTAGTGTCTCTCACTAGGACCCCTTTGCAGTGGTTTCCTGCCCAGCCACTGCTGCTCCCCCATAAGGTCTAGACAGACCTGCATTCAGCTGTGATGTCCAGCAGTCACAGCCTCTTCCACATGCAGTTCTGTCCATTATTCCTGGGGCTTCTCTCCATCTCCCTGCTGCCATACAGCTCCCCTGCCAAACAGGGCCCAGACACTCCCTATTTAACGACCTTACCTGGCCAGGGGAAGAGGATATACAATTGGGTGGGAGGCTGATGGGAGCTGTAGTCCCCTGCTTTGCAGATCCATCACAGTTTTTGTTTTTAAGACCAGGCTGAAAAAGTCCTTTTTTCATTTTTAAGTGGGCTCCAAACCCTTGGTGCACATGTCAGTTGGACTGTGAATTTGACTATGGCTTACCTGATTTCTTGTATCCAGCAATAGCACAGGAAAATTAATGCTTTCTTGCAAAGTGATATGAAGATCACACTTCTGAATACACTTTATTTATAGACATTTCCATGGTGCTCGTAAATTCCATGGAATTTGAGTCCCTCATGACATTAAAGATGTATCACATTATCTCCAGTGGGAGGAGCTCTCTGCCTTACTCCTTTTTATCATCAAAAAAAGAGGAGTACTTGTGGCACTTTGAGACTAACAAATTTATTTGGGCATAAGCTTTTGTGGGCTAAAACCCACTTCATCGGATGCATGCAGTGGAAAATACAGTAGGAAAATATATATACACAGAGAACATGAAAAAATGGGTGTTGCCATACCAACTGTAACAAGACTAATCAATTAAGGTGGGCTATTATCAGCAGGAGAAAAAAAACTTGTGTAGTGATCATCAGGATGGCCCATTTCAAACCATTGACAGGAAGGTGTGAGTAACAATAGGGGAAAAATTATCATGGGGAAATAGTTTTTGCTTTGTGTAATGACCCTTCCACTCCCAGACTTTATTCAAGCCTAATTTAACGGTGTTCAGTTTGCAAATTAATTCCAATTCCGCAATTTCTCCTTGGAGTCTGTTTTTGAAGGTTTTTTTGTTCGAGAATTGTGACTTTTAGGTCTGAAATTGAGTGACCGGGGAGGTTGAAGTGTTCTCCAACTGGTTTTTGAATGTTAGAATTCCCGACATCTGATTTGTGTCCATTTATTCTTTTGGTAGAGATTGTCCGGTTTGGCCAATGTACATGGCAGAGGGGCATTGCCGGCATATATCACATTGGTAGATGTGCAGGTGAACGAGCCTCTTATGGTGTGGCTGATGTGATTAGGTCCTTGGATGGTGTCCCTTGAATAGATATATGGACAGAGTTAGCAACAGGCTTTGTTGCAAGGATAGGTTCCTGGATTAGTGTTTTTGTTGTGTGGTGTTTGGTTGCTGGTGAGTATTTGCTTTAGGTTGGGGGGCTGTCTGTAAGCGAGGATTGGCCTGTCTCCCAAGATCTGTGAGAATGAGGGATCGTCCTTCAGGATAGGTTGTAGATCCTTGATGATGCGCTGGAGAGGTTTTAGTTGGGGGGCTGAAGGGATGGCTAGTGGCATTCTGTTAATTTTTTTGTTGGGCCTGTACTGGAGTAGGTGACTTCTGGGTATTCTTCTGGCTCTGTCAATCTGTTTCTTCACTTCAGCAGGTGGGTATTGTAATTTTAAGAATGCTTGATAGAGATCTTGTAGGTGTTTGTCTCTGTCTGAGGGGTTGGAGCAAATGCGGTTGTATCTTAGAGCTTGGCTGTAGACAATGGATCGTGTGATGTGGTCTGGATGAAAGCTGGAGGCATGTAGGTAAGTATAGCGGTCAGTAGGTTTCCGGTATAGGGTGGTGTTTATGTGACCATCGCTAATTAGCACTGTAGTGTCCAAGAAATGGATCTTTTGTGTGGACTGGTCCAGGCTGAGGTTGATGGTGGGATGGAAATTGTTGAAATCATGGTGGAATTCCTCAAGGGCTTCTTTTCCTGATTATCTCTACACAAGTTTTTTTTTCTCCTGCTGATAATAGCCCACCTTAATTGATTAGTCTTGTTACAGTTGGTATGGCAATACCCATTTTTTCCATGTTCTCTGTGTATATATATCTTCCTACTGTATTTCTACTGCATGCATCCGATGAGGCGGGTTTTAGCCCATGAAAGCTTATGCCCAAATAAATTTGTTAGTCTCAAAGTGCCACAAGTACTCTTCGGTTTTTTGCTGATATGGACTAACACAGCTACCACTCTGAAACCTGTCCTTTTTATCTGGTTTCTTTCAGGAATAGCTATCTGATGGTGAATTCCTTCCACATGGAGTGGTGTCATTACTTGGTTGCTTGGGGAATAGTTTGTTTGTTTATGCAGGGCTATCTTGTAGCCCTCGTAAAGATGGTGAGATTTGGGTTCAGTTTGATCTCCTGCAGAAACTAGTTCCCTGACTCTGGGTCCTTCACAAGAACGCTCATTCCTTTACCCCAAAAATGAAACCTCTGTTCTATCAGCCAACTTTTTCATCTTGCTAAAGTCATTTCCTGTTAATCATTAATCAATAATCATTAATAATCTAACACCAAAGGATGATCAGGCTACAGAAAGATACTCAATAATAGAACAGGTTTCAGAGTAACAGCCGTGTTCGTCTGTATTCGCAAAAAGAAAAGGAGTACTTGTGGCACCTTAGAGACTAACTAATTTATTTGAGCATAAGCTTTCGTGAGCTACAGCTCACTTCATCGGATGCATACTGTGGAAACTGCAGAAGACATTATATACACAGAGACCATGAAACAATACCTCCTCCCACCCCACTCTCCTGCTGGTAATAGCTTATCTAAAGTGATCACTCTCCTTACAATAAGAAAAGGAGTACTTGTGGCACCTTAGAGACTAACCAATTTATTTGAGCATGAGCTTTCGTGAGCTACAGCTCACTTCATCGGATGCATACTGTGGAAACTGCAGCAGACTTTATATACACACAGAGAATATGAAACAATACCTCCTCCCACCCCACTGTCCTGCTGGTAATAGCTTATCTAAAGTGATCATCAAGTTGGGCCATTTCCAGCACAAATCCAGGTTTTCTCACCCTCCACCCCCCACACAAATTCACTCTCCTGCTGGTGATAGCCCATCCAAAGTGACAACTCTCTACACAATGTGCATGATAATCAAGTTAATCCAGGTTTTCTCACCCTCCACCCTCCCCCACAAATTCACCAGCAGCCTATCACCAGCAGGAGAGTGAATTTGTGTGGGGGGGTGGAGGGTGAGAAAACCTGGATTTGTGCTGGAAATGGCCCAACTTGATGATCACTTTAGATAAGCTATTACCAGCAGGACAATGGGGTGGGAGGAGGTATTGTTTCATATTCTCTGTGTGTATATAAAGTCTGCTGCAGTTTCCACAGTATGCATCCGATGAAGTGAGCTGTAGCTCACGAAAGCTTATGCTCAAATAAGTTGGTTAGTCTCTAAGGTGCCACAAGTACTCCTTTTCTTTTTGTGAATACAGACTAACACGGCTGTTACTCTGAAACCTGTCAGTATGCAAGGCACTGCATTTAGCCGTATGGAGTGGAAATCTATCAACTGCATGAAAAAACTTGTACAGATACAGACAGACATCATCTTCCTTTCTAAATGCAAACAGATGGACATTGTACCAAAAGGACTGAAGGTAAAAAGTCCATTACAATCTACATATCACACAGACTATGCTGACAGCTTGTGCCACACGCTCTCAAAGAAACTGCGGAATCACCTGATCAACATCCTCTACAGCAAACAGGGAAAGATTAAGAATGAGCTCTCAGAACTGGATACTCTCATAAAAAACCAACCTTCCACACAAACTTCCTCGTGGCTGGAATTTACTAAAACTAGACAAGCCATTTACAACACACACTTTGCTTCTCTACAAAAGAAAAAGGACACTAAACTTTCTAAACTACTACATGCTACAAGGGGCCACAGCAATGGTTCCCTCAACCCACCCAGCAATATTGTTAACTTATCCAACTATACTCTCAGCCCAGCAGAAGAAGCTGTCCTATCTTGGGGCCTCTCCTTCTGCCCCTCCACCCCCACGAACATGATACAGTTCTGTGGTGACCTAGAATCCTATTTTCGACGTCTCCGACTCAAGGAATATTTCCAAAATACCTCTGAACAACATACTAATCCACAGAGGCCTCCCTACCAACATTACAAAAAGAAGGATTCTAGGTGGACTCCTCCTGAAGATCGAAACAGCAGACTGGACTTCTACATAGAGTGCTTCCGCCGACGTGCACGGGCTGAAATTGTGGAAAAGCAGCATCACTTGCCCCATAACCTCAGCCATGCAGAACACAATGCCATCCACAGCCTCAGAAACAACTCTGACATCATAATCAAAAAGGCTGACAAAGGAGGTGCTGTTGTCATCATGAATAGGTCGGAATATGAACAAGAGGCTGCTCGGCAGCTCTCCAACACCACTTTCTACAAGCCATTACCCTATGATCCCACTGAGAGTTACCAAACGCAACTACAGCATTTGCTCAAGAAACTTCCTGAAAAAGCACAAGATCAAATCTGCACAGACACACCCCTGGAACCCCGACCTGGGACATTCTATCTACTACCTAAGATCCATAAACCTGGAAATCCTGGGCGCCCCATCATCTCAGGCATTGGCACCCTGACAGCAGGATTGTCTGGCTATGTAGACTCCCTCCTCAGGCCCTACGCTACCAGCACTCCCAGCTACCTTCGAGACACCACTGACTTCCTGAGGAAACTACAATCCATCGGTGATCTTCCTGGAAATGGCCCACCTTGATTTTCATACACATTGTAAAAAGAGTGGTCACTTTGGATGGGCTATTACCAGCAGGAGAGTGAGTTTGTGTGTGAGGGGGTGGGAGGGTGAGAAAACCTGGATTTGTGCTGGAAATGGCCCAACTTGATTATCATACACATTGTAAGGAGAGTGATCACTTCAGATAAGCTATTACCAGCAGGAGAGTGGGGTGGGAGGAGGTATTGTTTCATAGTCTCTGTGTATATAATGTCTTCTGCAGTTTCCACGGTATGCATCCGATGAAGTGAGCTGTAGCTCACAAAAGCTCATGCTCAGATAAATTGGTTGGTCTCTCAGGTGCCACAAGTACTCCTTTTCTTTTTGCGAATAATAGAACAGTCACATGTCTGCTGAATTTAGAAAATGCTTCCCAGAGCAGGTAGATCCACACATGCTAGCTATTCAATGGCTATTAGCTAGGACGGGCAGGGATGGTATTCCTAGCCTCTGTTTGCCAGAAGCTGGGAATGGCAACAGGGAATGGATCACTTGATGGATTACTTGTTCTGTTCCTTCCCTTTGGGGCACCTGGCATTGGCCACTGTCAGAAGACAGGATTCTGAGCTAGATGGACCATTGGTCTGACCCAGTAGGGCCATTCTTATGGAGGCAGTGCTTGAGGCAGTGCACTAAAAATCGCAGTGTGGCTGAGGTGTCATGAGTGGCTGCTCAGGCAAGTCACCAGTAAGTGTTGTATGGATGACAGTATTAAGAGCTACAGCTGAGTGAATAATTTGTATGGGGCTACACTTAAAAATAAGAAAAAAATCCACTTCAGTTTGAACCAAAACAAAATATTTAAATTTTTTTGTTGAATCTGAAAACTTGAAAAAAAATTCACTTAAAATTGATTGAAATGTTTTGAATAGACCTAAATAAATTTTTGTTTTGTTTTTGCTTTTTGGTGTTTTTGCGATTCGTTTAGAGTCAACAATATTTTTTTTTGAGTTTTTGTTTCAGTTATGGCTGTTTCAGCTGTTTTTCACCCTTTTGTGTGTGTGTGTTTGTGTGTGTTTTTAAAAAAAATTGGCCAGATTAAAAATTAAAATGACAAAAATCAATTCACTGAAAAAAATTCATCCAGTTCTATTAAGAATTGCTATCTTTAGCTATTTGATGATGGGACATAACCAAACAAATGGGGCTTTGAATCTCTGGAAGAGAAGGATAGCAGGACACTGGAAGTTTCTGGCTAGTTGGCTGTACATCTTAGACCCTCAGAAAATAGCTGGATCTCTTCCGGATCGAAACAGAAACCTGATTTATTGGCTATATAGCAGGCTTTACATTCGCATTTTTCTTGTCTCACCAACAGTGAAGAATTGAATGTGTATAGTCCTGTTTGCAGAGTGTGCAATATAGCCTTGTCTAACTTGAGGGCTAGGATTCTGGCCAGAAGTTTGGGGGAGAAACTGCTGGGTATTCTTCTATTTGTACATACTACCATTCCTACTTCATATATGTGCCAAGTATATGAATTGAAATGTATGTTCTTCCTCCCTGTCAGCAGCCACTGAATGGGATGTTCCTGTCTAGCCACAGGACATCTGCCTTCGGAAACCACTTCTATATACGGCCCAAGGCCATTTATATATATGATCAGATGGGAAAATGCCAGCATGAGATGCAGTTATTCACAGGCATGAGAACCATGGTTTTTATGTTTGGTGAGTATATGATATTTGAAACACTATCTGAAGCACCAATCATACAGTGAATTTCCTATTCTGATACCATAAGAAGTCACCTTCCTCATTCTAGTGTTAAAAAAAACAAACCAAAAATCTAAAACTAAAATATTAATTATTTTAAAAGTCACACACAATTGGCCAAATTCATCATCTTTGTGTATCTGTTGAGTTCAGCAATTTTAAGCTGACACAGTCTTGCATATTTAATGCCTCTTTCTTCGATTCACTATCTAGAAGTCATTCTCAACATTTTATAAATCACATTTTCTGACTAGTGTTATTTGCAAACTGTTGTAGATTAAACATGGCTGATGCCTGATCATTCCATTTTCTTTTCTTCAAATTCACACAGGTGTTCCGCGCCCCCTTCACAGTTTAAATGATTAACTATGAAGGAGGCTAAAATAGATGAAAGTAATTGCCACTTGTTCCTTTGCCTCATTGTTCCATGCTGTGCTATAAATGTATTTAATCTGGACAGAACTGAGGAGGTAAAACCTAATTTAATCGCTGTCAATCAAAGACAGCAAGCCAGCCAGAAAGACAGTAATGCTATTACTCAGATCTAGCAAAGAAAAAACAAGTTACTTACCATAGAAACTGATTCTTTGGGAATGTTGCCTCTGCAGATTCAAACTTGTAGAATGTGCACCACCCTCCTCCCTCAATTCTGCTAGGCTTTGGGGACTTTCCTGGAACACAGTGCTTGTCAGGATGTTGTGAGTGCCCTTTCATGGTACTGAACATTCATAGTCAAGGTTGTGAAAAGAGCGTATAGCCCCAAACTCCTCAGTCCCTTCAGCCAAACCAAGTGTTCATGAAAGTGAAACTCCAAGGAAGAGGTAAAAGTGGCCAGGTTAATATGCGCAGGAAATACCTCAGCCCCAGTTACTATGATAAGCAATAGTTGTTTTTCTTCTTCAGGGTGGGTATTTAGAGGTTTTGGACGTTTATTGAGCTGTCCAATTTCCAGGAATGTGGGCTGAGGTATTCCAGTTAACAGGATTAAAGAACTGCACTCCCAAAGCAAACATCAGATCTAGAGATCTGAGCTGAGAGAGAAGTGAGAGTTCTGTGAATACTATCACATAATAAGCAGTTCTGCAGATTTTTATGATGGAAATATTAGAGGCATGGTATTGATGCCACCTTGGCACTTGTAGAGTGGCTTTAACACCCTAAGGAACTGTAATTATTTTAGGTCTCAGTTCACAGCCTGATCCACTTAGAAAGGTGATAAATGGAAATGGCTATCCCTTCACTATGATTCCCAAAGATGAAAAAAAAATCCTAGTTGGCTTCCTCGATGCCCTCATCCAAATACACACACAGCCTTTTGACATGTAGTGTATTGTGCTTAATTTCTTCCAACCAAGAATGAAGTTTTAGGAAGAGCACTAATGGTCCAATTCAGGTAAAACTCAGACACCACCTTTTGGTATTGATTTGGATACAGGCTCAAGACAACTTTGCCTCCTAGGAATAAGTGAAAGGATGATCAGACAGTGAAGCCACAAGTGGGAATGTACAAAGGCTACCTCGTAGAGGAATTAAACATTGTGCATAATGGCAGGAATCCCGCATCATTTGAAACTTTTAACACTTTGCATATATACTTATGCCATATGCTAAGATCCTAGTGTTAAATATTTTCTCTAAATATTCAATGAGGGAGAATACTGATTGCACTTCTTACATTTTTATGGCCCTTGTAGATTCCTCATTACATAGATTAAAAAGATTTCTCTGGAGAAGTAATTTTTTATGGATGCTAACCTTAAAACTAAATGACCAAGAAGTCACATCCTTTATGTAGCACACGTTCATTACTGGTTCAGGTAATAGAAATGCCATTATAAACTTGATGGCTTTCGGTCAAGTCATCTAGAAGAACTGCTAAGTGCTGTACAGACAATCTTGGTGCCAGATTTAATGCTTCCTCATCCTTAAGTTCTAGTACAACTTTCCATGCTAATGAATTTGAGCACATCTGCAAGAACAGTACAATAGCTTTACTACCTCAAGTGTTAGCTGAACATATTTTTTAGATTCCAGCAGAAAGCATCTCCTAGAGACTTTTTGGACCTGTTCCAACTCCAGGTGAAGTCTGTGGAAGTCTTTCCATTGACTTCAGTGAAAGTGGGATAAAGCCCTAAATTCACAGTTAAGAGTAGATCACCAAGAAACCACATGTTGCTTTCATCTTTCTAATGCCCAGCTGAACATGTTGTAATGGCCATAACAAGATTAGCGAGAAGTTTACATTTTTTTGACAACCTAACCAAATTCTACTTTTTAGCATTACTTTTGAAAGGGAAGACTAGTGTACATTTTTTTGTCCTCGGCTGTGCAGCTAATACCGTCAAAAAAAGCCTCAAGTTTTATGCCTTGTGTCATCATTTCATCCTTTCTCATTTCCCAGTGGTCTTTGCTGTACAGCTTACTCTTTTCCTTTCAACATTCTTGTTCTGAATTTCTTGTCTTGGGGGAAAAATCTGCTGTTGTGGTAGGAGAGTAAAACTGTAAAAGTAAAACTGCTAATGATTCGGAGACCAATACACATGAAAGAAACGTAACTCATGCTTGAAATTCCAAGATAGCCATAAAGAAAGAGGACCCCTGGTGGCTAGCTCAATATTTAATGGACGAGGACTGGTGAAAGACAGATAGCAGCAGAAGAAAGGAAGGCTATGATGCAGTAGTACTTTGATTATTAGTAGGTATCATTTCCTCTTAGCTGTTTGCACATATATTATGGGCATCAGCATAGTTGAGAAAAACATAATTATCTCAGTCGTAGCTTGCAAGTAGTCCAAATTGAGGAGGTAGAGCGGAGTTTTAAAAATGGGACCTTTTCCAAAATATGCTGGACAATCTTTCTGTAATAAAATTGCTCTGGATGAAAGCACCTCAGTCAACATTTATTAAACATTATTCTGCGGTTGAGTTTCACAGAATTGTTCAGGCGCTGTGTATGGTGGTGATATTGCTGTATCGTGCTCAAGCAATGATATTTCTCTGCATGTGGAAATCAGAGGTAGACTTAAAACACACAGTTACCCTTTGTCTAACAAGCTATCCACTAAGGGGGAGAGAGTCATATGGGAGGGGGAGGATGGGGAAGGTAACACTAATGGCAGTAGAAGGTATATAGGGGTTTTACTGAGTGATCAAACATAAGCCAATATCTCAGTAGTCTTCTGAAAGTACCCTAGTCTTGCTCTTCCTTCTGCCTTCCTCCTATTTCGCTCTCCCCTGCTCATCAAGTGCTGGACTGTAATCCTGCAGTCTGGCTGAAGTGATGAGCAGAGCAGTCTTCAGCTACCAAAGGAGCAGAGTGACAGTCAGGTTGCAAGAGTAACAGTCTGGTTCCTGCTTCCTCCACACTCCCGGGGAAAAATCACCTGTGCCAGCAAAAGGGCTGGTGCAGACTAGTTCGCGGCTCCCTGTGGTGGGTTCAGTATTGGGTGAGCAAAGCTAAGGCTCAACTCTCCCAGCCAGCTCATTTTCCACCCACAGGCTCTGGTGATGCCGGTAGCCCATGCAGGAAAAAAGGAGGCTCCTTATACTCCCTTAATCCCCCATGCAGGCAGGCAGGAAGGCTCATTATTGAGCTTTTGTAAAGTTAACTCTTATACTTCTGTAATACATGATTTCTCTCTGTGTGGGGCTCTATTTACATTGCAGTGAGCGAGGTGATTCTAGCTCCTGGAGACATACCCAAGCTATCTGTCTTTAATCTAGCTAGCTTAAAGCCAGCATGGGCTTCAGTGAGTGTTGTATGAGTCCACCTAGAGCCCTGGGTTAGTTACTTGGGCAGCTAGCCAATGCTGCAGCGACTTCACTGTTCCAGGGCCGAAACTAGCTGGATTAAATCTAGGTCAGCAACAACCTGTGACTGTGTGTGTGACTTTCAAGATGTGTTGGTTTCCAGGTGGGAGGATTTTTATTTTGCTGCATGATCAAAAGGATCACATAGCAGCTTCACAGCCACCTCTGGAAAGCTGTTCTCCAAGTACTGTCCGGTGCTGCAGCTGGGAGCTCTGTCTCCATCCCCACTCATTTCTTCAGCCAATCACAGGGAGCAGTAGGGGAGAGTAGATCTTTAGCATTTGTTTCATCTCAGCACTGCAGCAGCCCCATAGCATCCATTTCCACAGGAAGCAGTAGGAAGAAGCTGAGCAGAGGGTCTCAGCTCTTTTCCCTGTTTGGTTCCAACCACTAACAGGATGAAGCAGAGGGATGTGGCTTCAGATCCTCTCTTCTGCCGCAGACTGTAGCAACATGATCTGTAGGGAAAAGGGGACCGAAACTAGGAGCCTCAGAACCATCTTTGCTCTGCTCGTCATTCTGGAAGTTGGGGGAGGTCAGTATTAAACTCAGATCCCTCCATCTCTAACAAGAGCTAAAGCTAACACCAAGAAAGCATTAACAGCACACACAAGTGTTAGCTTTTCTTCTAAAATCCAGTGTTTGAACTGAAGGGCAGATGGAAGGGATTTCCTAGCATTTGGGTGATATTCATCCTTTGACTTGATATTGCGATACCATCCAATTTCAGGGGTGACGCTTATCCCTGGTTATGGCTGACTTTTAAATGTGACCTACCCAGCAGACTGACCAAGAAATCCTTTGGTTTTAAAAATACCAAATTGGGGTTGATTAGTTGCAGCACAGCAGTGTTCAGTCAGAGCTGAATTGACTTGGGGCATTTGCACATATGCCAGAAGATGTTACTGTTTGCACATGTTGTAAAATATTTGTTGGTTATTGTCCTTTCCCTTTCCCTTCTTCTGACAAATCACTGAATGAAAACAACTGTATGCTGATTTAAACTTCCAGGGAAAAATTTTTCGGGGCAAATTAACTCTGCTCTACAATGTAGCAGTCACACAATGACTGGTGTGACACGGAAGCAGCCTGTGTCTGGGATGTCTGGCTTATAGCGTTTTAACTTCCCACCAGTTCTCTGAAGCTTTTCTATCATACTGTGTCTATGGTAGAAAACATGGAAGAGAAACAAATATGTTGTATTACAGTTTATTCTGGGTAGAACACACCAGTTTGGATTGTGTTCATATCAAGGTCATTGAGCCAGCAGCATCAGTCTGAAAGCTCATTTATTACTGAACTTCCCCAGAATGCAAGCCTTAATAGGTCAGCCTCCAAAAAGATAAATTACACCATGTTAGAGTGCCTTTGAAGGGTTCTCATTGAGTTTGATCCTAGGAGGCTTATACAGTGGGACATACCTGAAACTGGAATCTCACTCTAACAACTTGATCCTTGGAGGATTATATAATACTTTTCTTCACAGAGGGCTATCTAAAATAAAGTAATTGTGACTTAGGAAAAGAAATCATTTTTGCCACTGGGATTCCTTGAGGAGAGAGTTGATAAACCTGAATTTTAACCTACCTGAAAAACTCCTTTCTCAAAATATCTCTGTGACCACAAAACATCTTTGAGCTGCCCCAAATTAGGGCTGCAGAATAAATAGTGCAAACCCATGGCAGTAGGTTTCCGCTGATACTGGCATTTAAGTTGCTATCTTTAAAATGTGCTGCAGTCCAAAGTGAGCTTTTACCAAAAGCTTCAAAGCAGCAGGGGGCAATCCAGATGGCTGTAAATTTCAATATTCAGATAGTGTGACGTGCACTAAGCAATGTCATTAATTGTTTACTGCCCTTGTAAACTTCATTACTTGCCTAAAGAAATCCACTGTAAGGAGCATATTTGCCACATCTAAATAATAGAAGAGAATAAGTTATCTGGCAAGATCTGCAGTTTCTGTAGACCCACCATTGTGCTATACCTTAACTGTGGAAGAACAGGGCTTTTGACAGCACACAACTAATAGGGGGCATGGTCAAAATAATTACATATGCTGAAAAGCATTGGCAAATGACATGAGAACCTCCAACCATAGGTAGGAAACATCTGCTGTCTCTGCATGACATAGCCATATCTTCAGTGATAAGAGGGAGCCCTGACTCCCATGCCATACTCCTCTTGACATCCCCGAACTCATGCATACCTGTGACCCCTCTGACAGGGTGCATAGAACACATGTGGATGTTTTCTGTAGTCATGCTTGGAGAAGGAAACATCATGTAGACCAGCTTTTGCTGGAGTCCTCCATTCCCCTCTAATGTGCTGTCAGGGTTACTTCCCCACTCTGAACTCTAGGGTACAGATGTGGGGACCTGCATGAAAACCTCCTAAGCTTATTTTTACCAGCTTAGGTTAAAAATTCCCCAAGGTACAAACTATTTTATCTTTTGCCCTTGTACTTTATCACTGCCACCACCAAACGTCTAACACCGGTTACTGGGAAAGAGTCCATTTGGAAACTTCTTTCCCCCCAAAATCCTCCCAAATGTTACAGTCCCTTTCCTGGGGAAGGTTTGATAAAAATTCTCAATTTGCATAGGTGACCACAGACCCAAACCCTTGGATCCTAAGAACAATGAAAAAGCATTCAGTTTCTTAAAAGAAGAATTTTAATAGAAGAAAAAGTAAAAAGAATCACCTCTGTAAAATCAGGATGGTAAATACCTTACAGGGTAATTAGATTCAAAACATAGAGAATCCCTCTAGGCAAAACGTTAAGTTACAAAAAGACACAAAAACAGGAATATCCATTCCATTCAGCACAGCTTATTTTCTCAGCCATTTAAAGGAATCAGAATCTAACACATATTTAGCTAGATTACTTACTAAGTTCTAAGACTCCATTCCTGTTCTGTCCCCGGCAAAAGCATCACACAGACAGAGAGAGAGGCTTTGTTTCTCCCTCCCCCCAGCTTTTGAAAGTATCTTGTCTCCTCATTGGTCATTTTGGTCAGGTGCCAGCGAGGTTATCCTAGCTTCTTAAACCTTTACAGGTGAAAGGGTTTTTCCTCTGGCCAGGAGGGATTTTAAAGGTGTTTACCCTTCCCTCTATATTTATGACATGTGCCATACCTCTCCCACTCCTCACACACTGCTGTGTTAATGAGTTTTTGATGCAGTGGAGCTTTTGGTGGCTATGCAGTGATGAGGGAACATTGTCATATAACCCTTCTGTGGGGCGTTCAAGAACCAATTCCTGTGTGATTACCAGCCATCAATAGTTTACTAAAATTAAAGCTTTCTTGCAGGTTTTAAGGATAATACAATAGTGGCAACTCCCTAAGTAGTCAGAGAGAGAGAGAGATCATTTTGTATGGTTTAGTTAATAATTTGTGCTTTCAGAACAATAGAGCAGAATCATGGAGTGGTATGCTGTACACTTGTTCCCATGATCTAAGACAAAGCCAGTACTCCAGCTCTAATGGCCTACCACCCTTGTCAGTGCAGCTGATTGAATTCATGATTGAATAACTGATATGATGAATTCTGCCTTTTCCCCCCTGTTTATGAATTATTCACCAATAGATTGTATTTGTGCAAATTAAATTGTCCCACAAACAGTTTATGCAAACAAATTTCAAACTATTGTCTGTTTATGATCTGTTCATGTCAACTATTTGTGATGTTTAATTGGTCAGCTAAGCCACCTTGTATTGTTTCTGCTCTGTGCCTGAAACTTTCTAAGAAGAATAATGAATTGGATTTTGCACGCAAATATCTTTGCTCACACACAAATATAGATTCATAGATTTTTAAGACCAGAAGGGACCACACTCATCTTGCCCAAACTCCTGCAAAATTTAGGCCAGAGAATCTCATCCAATAATTTTAGCATCAAGCCCACAACTTCTGTTTGAGCTGTAGCATATCTTTTAGTCTTAAATTAAAGACTTCAAGTGATAGTGAATCCACTATATTCCTACTACGTAAGTTTTTCCAATGGTTAATTATCCTCACTCTTAAAAATTGTGCCTTATTTCTAATCTGAATTTGTGTAGCTTCTGCTTCTGTCCATTGGATCTTATTTTGCCTTTTTCCCACTAGATTAAAGAGCAATCCACTGTTGGAAATCTCTTCTCCATGCACGTATGTGTATGTATAGACTGTGACTAAGTTACCCATTAACCATCTCTTGGAGTTTCTAAATAGATTGAACTTTTTAGTCTCTTCTATAAGGCATGTTTCCCAGACCTAGAACAATTCTTGCAGATCTTTTCTAAACCCTTATGGGTATCTTTTATGAACAGCAGGCATTCCTTAAACATTTATGCAAAAACGTGCTTACATGAATGGTCATGAATGGGGTCATGAAATCAGTTGAAGCTCTGAACAGGATTTTTCACTGGTTTCTTAAATTCAGTTACTGAGAAACTTACTCTAGCACAGTATTTGTTACCTTTATCATGCATTTTATAGGTTGGTCAGATAGGATAGGACAGGATAGGTCAGATAGGACAAAGAGAAGCCAATAAGAGGACACTATATTTAACAAAGCATAGGAAGCCATTGTGAACAACTGCATTGATCAGCTATCTAATGAGATGCAACAGAATGGCACAAACACAAACAAATAGCATGCATATAGGATTTTGTATCTGTTTATAAGAAAGCAAACATTAAATTAAACATAAAACATTAAACATTAAATATAAAACAGAATTTACATGTTTGTTCTATTAGAGAAGCAACCTTGATAGTAGGTAAAGCTATGGGCACTGATTCTTCAGTGCATTAAGTCTTCTTGTCCATTCTCCCGATGCAAAGTACACCTGGTGCATCCAGCTTGTCATAAAAATAAAGGGAAGGGTAAACCCCTTTGAAATCCCTCCTGGCCAGGGGAAAGCTCCTCTCACCTGTAAAGGGTTAAGAAGCTAAAGGTAACCTCGCTGGCACCTGACCAAAATGACCAATGAGGAGACAAGATACTTTCAAAAGCTGGGAGGAGGGAGAGAAACAAAGGGTCTGTGTCTGTCTGTATGCTGGTTTCTGCCAGGGATAGACCAGGAATGGAGCCTTAGAACTTTTAGTAAGTAATCTAGCTAGGTATGTGTTAGATTATGATTTCTTTAAATGGCTGAGAAAAGAATTGTGCTGAATAGAATAACTATTTCTGTCTGTGTATCTTTTTTGTAACTTAAGGTTTTGCCTAGAGGGGTTCTCTATGTTTTTGAATCTAATTACCCTGTAAGATATCTACCATCCTGATTTTACAGGGGGGATTTCTTTATTTCTATTTACTTCTATTTTTTATTAAAAGTCTTCTTGTAAAACACTGAATGCTTTTTCATTGTTCTCAGATCCAAGGATTTGGGTCTGTGGTCACCTATGCAAATTGGTGAGGCTTTTTATCCAACATTTCCCAGGAAAGGGGGGGTGCAAGTGTTGGGCGGATTGTTCATTGTTCTTAAGATCCAAGGGTCTGGGTCTGTAGTCACCTAGGCAAATTGGTGAGGCTTTTTACCAAACCTTGTCCAGGAAGTGGGGTGCAAGGTTTTGGGAAGTATTTTGGGGGGAAGGACGCGTCCAAACAGCTCTTCCCCAGTAACCAGTATTAGTTTGGTGGTGGTAGCGGCCAGTCCAAGGATAATGGGTGAAATATTTTGTACCTTGGGGAAGTTTTGACCTAAGCTGGTAAAGATAAGCTTAGGAGGTTTTTCATGCAGGTCCCCACATCTGTACCCTAGAGTTCAGAGTGGGGGAGGAACCTTGACACAGCTACTTGAGGATTCCACTTTCATATGAAGTGAATCATAGCTTGATGTAAAGCTGCCTTAGTGACCTCTTCCCCTGGCCTTAGTCATGACCCGTATTCTATGGAAAAGGGGACATAAGATGTAAAGATGCTCTGGGTACCAGTCCCCAGCTGCAAAGATAACTCCTCAGGGCCAGTGGTAAATGGTGCAATTGGCTGCTCTAAGTTGTATTTGGAACTGGCCAAGCATTTGCCAACCCTGGGATCAAGGGTCACAAAGTGGCATTCACACCACTTTTGCACTTACTCCCTCCCAGTTGTCTAATGCTTTTCAGATGCAGCCCACGACCTAAGTCACAGTAATTATTACACTTAGCCAGATTCCCAAGGCTGCGTACTTTTTTCTGCTTACATGACAGGTCGGAGCTGAAACTCTCTATCTCTCTCTCTCACACACACACACACACACACACACACACACACAAATCCCTAAGTGCTTCTTGAGTAGGGCACCAAAAAACTGAGGAACCCAAAACAAATAGAAAAGACTAAGATAAATAGAAAACAAATAGAGACTAAGGTGCCACAAGTACTCCTTTTCTTTTTGCGGATACAGACTAACACGGCTGCTACTCTGAAACCAAAACAAATAGTCACTTCTGAAATTTTTTGCCATAAGCAATTTGTTCCTCAGCTTCCAACATTACCTGGACTGATTATATTATCATATAGTTCTCTGGGTTTACATGGCTTAGGGCCAGATATTTAAAGGTATTTAGGCTCCTAACCCCTTTAAAAGTCTGGCCCTTAATTCTCTGCATACCCCAAAGCACATAACTCAAAATGAGCTGTGTGGTCTTAATTAATAATGAGCTGTGTTAACTGGAATTAAATGACTTTTTTATCTCCTCTTTGTGAGTGACTCTTCAGTCTTAGGTTAATTGAAAAAAAATCTCACAAATCTTCAGGTAGGCAAAGAAGATTTTGTTGCATGCCAGTGCCACACAAAAGATAAACAGTTATTGAAGTTGTGCTTCTGAAAAATACATTCTCCTCTAATGAATATAGCTTAGGTTGAATGTCTGCCTATTGATTAGCTACTTTTAGGAAATGGTTGCTAACAATTCAGTTGAGAGGAAATCCTTCAAGCAACGTATTACAACAAATTTGATTGAGTTTCATATTTCTATTTCAGCAACAAGGCTAATATAAAAATCAGTGTGAATATAAAAACCACCACAAAACCTAAAGTCCCTTGCTATGATTGATTGCATTAGTTATAGTATTTCTTCAGGTGTAATCAGGAATATTTGTCTTTGTGACATTGCAACAATGATATGGGGTAAAATATGCTAATATGCCTATCTTGGTTTATGAAGTGTTATTAGTCTTTTGTTTTTTTCAATCTCTTAATTAGTGACAATTGTTTGAAGTCATCCATCTTAGTACACATTTATGCAAATTTTGCAGATTATTAACTATACTTTCAAAAGAGTCGCATTTATCAGCTGTTATCAAGAAATGTTTTGTAAGGCCTGATTCTGTCACCTTTACTCACATGGAGTAAAACCTTAATCTGTGAATAACTCCACTGGTATTGAAGAGAAAGGCACTACTTCTGCTTGAGTAAGCAGGACAGAATTGTGCTCAGTGGGACTTTAAATAAAATGTTTTATACTAAAAGTATGTAAATGAACTCTCCAGCCACCTAATTCTTCAGAATACTCAAAGATCATTTCGCAATGACACAGAATGCAGAAAACAAAATAGCTGTAGACTTGCTAAGTGACTAGAGGTAAATAAAACTTTGCTTCTATTATAAATACTTTATTCTTAATGATGTATAAAAAGAGATTCCAGAGTTAATACCAAGGGAAATCAAAACACACTATAAATATGTAACAAATCTATTTTCTGAGAGATTAAGAATCTTTTCTCGGTTCTGTATTAAGGAGTGGCTCATAGTTGTGTTGGACTACAGGGATTTCCGGAAAGGACTCTAAGATACTCCTCTGAGGGCATATTTTCCCTGCAGACTTGGCCCGGGTTCTTACCTCGGTGTTGCCTTTAATCTTCTTCCCACCCATCCATACAAAAGCTTCTCACCTGAGTTTAGTGTTATGCCAGATATGGAAATTTGCTGTAATATGTTGGGAGATCTTATTGCATTATGTTTTAAATAGCTTTGGAGTCCATTGTATTATGAATGCAAAATGTATATATTATGGGATTGTAACAATTTTGGGAGGAGGGGGATGTGGCCAGTGTAAACTCTGAAAAGTGTCATGAGCTTCAAAGGACTATTTTAAACAATATGCTAGACAGGGAGGCATTTTCGGGATAAACAAAGTTAAGTGGGTTTCCCAGGAAATACCAGGGGGAGGAGAATTCAAATTCCCACCTCCAAACCTAACCTTATGAAGCTACATCTTGAGGAGAGCACAGTTGTCTGGTTGATTGCCTATTAACAGTCTGTGATGATCAAAGACCTGGCTGCATAAAGGAGGGATTCACAGACTCATGGGTGTGCTTGTTCTCCGCTAACAGCTATTATGAATTTATAACAATAGAAAATCCCTTGGTGGGGTTTGAAGGATTGATCACCGGTCAGAGCCCTTGTTGGAGTTCGAGGGGTGATCTCTGGTAAACTTATTAGCATGCATATAGGTTCTTTTATTGATTTCAATATACTTTCTCTGTAATGCTTTCACCTTAAGAATAAATGTGCTTGCTTAGAGAGGGTTGTGTGGTAACTTCTAACTGTAGGCAATTGTCCTGTTTATCGTCTCGGGGGGGGGGGGGAGAAGGCCTGCTGGGTAGTCTCACTTGCTGGGAAACTCAGTGTAGGAAGGGAACTATGCTGCCTGGGAAAACCCCAGTCAGAAGGGAGGGAGACGCAGGTCTCTCCCCAAGAGAGGTGATGGCTGAGGACCCAGGAGCCTTGAGTGGGTGCTTTTGTTGGACTGTGAGGGGGAAAATACATTTGCAGTCACAGAAGATTCTTTCCTCCCCATACTAGGGATGGGGGGAACAATCTAAAACGGAGGTCATGTGACCACTCAACATGTCTCCTCTGCCCAGTGACCCCCACCACACCCACACACAGCCCACAGCCACTGTGCTCTCCCCACCCCATGTTACCTCTCTCCTGCTGCACCCAATCCCCAGCACGTTCAGCCACTCTCCCTGGCAGCAGGGCCCGGGCAAGGGATGGGACAGAGCTGCTTCTCACATGGCTGAAGCTGGCCACTCCTGGTCGCTGCTCTGTGCAGTACAGCAGCTGCCTGAGACAGCCTGGCTGGTGAAGTTGCAGCAGCGGTGGCAGGGCCCCCCACCTGGGCCTGGCTGCCAGGGACAGGGGACAAGTGAGCTGGAAACATGCCAGGGAGGAGGGCCTGAGAAGATTCCAATTTGCTCAGCCCCTGTTCCCGGCAGCCTGGCCCAGGTGCGGGGTGGTCTGCCCCTACCACCCCAGCCTGGCTCTCGCAGGCAGCCACCACATTGCACAGAGCAGCGACCCGGAGTGGCCAGTGTGAGAAGCAACTGCTCCTGCCCCTTCTACTGCCTCCCTAGGCCCAGCTTCCAGGGTTGGGGGCTGAGCATGCTGGGAGGCAGGTGCAACAGGAGAAAGACAGAGCCCCTCTCTATTCCCCCCGGCAGGCCAAGCAGAAATCTTGGGTGGGGTGGGGAGGGGGCTTGATTTCGCATGCCCCCCTCCACGTCGCCTCTGTTTGCAGTTGCTCTTAACTATAACAAGTGTGCTTTCACGCTTTGCAAGTATCATAGTTGCATGTCATCTACATTTGCCATCTAATTGAGTAGTCTGGACCAAATATGATCCTCTCTGGATGCATGTATATGGGTAGTACTCAGAAATGAGGAACCCCTCTCACTCCCTTGTGCTTGCCACCTATGTTGCAGATAATGGTCATGTGGGGAAGGGAGAACCGCAGCTGCATGGCCTGTAATCCCCCCTCTGGGCAAGAAATGGATGGAGCTTTGGCTCTGCCACCTCCCGATCACATTGGACAGACACAGATGGTAGTAAGCTACACCAAGTAATGGGCTAGTGTAGCTTTTTTTCTTCCAGAAGCAAGGGAAAAGCAGGGACCAAATTGTGGCTGAGATCCCTAGACTTGGGTTCCATCCGGAGATAATTTAAGTGGGACAGTGTACTGAAGCCAGCAGGGTCATTCTCTTTGCTGTAGATTTCCTATGGATTAATAGGGGGCTTTGGTCTCTAGGATTATCTATCCTGCATATTTAAGGCCTGATTCTGCTCCACTGAAGCAAAAGACATTAAAGTAAATATAAAACAAAAACAAGGAAAGAGCTAGCATGGATGTTTGATATCTATGCAAGGCATGTTCATGGCTAATACTCTGGAGAAATTATTCCAAATAAACTTATTTCTGTGCAGACATGATCCCTGTTATGCTGACAGGGTCAGTGACCTCAGCTGTGATATGCTGAGTGAGTGTTGCTCACAGAAGGAAACCTGTTGGGGGCCAGCATGAGTTCCAAGTTTGGGAGAATAGGGGAGGAAATAAATAAAAAGAGAATCGATATGTAAGTGGCTTGTTTGGATTAGTTCTTTTGCTTTTTATACTTCGTAATTTTATCAGGTTTGCCAGGATGCCTCAAGAGGAGAGAATAATGACTGAAATTTCAAACAAGAAACCAGCTGTGCATTCAGAGTAAACACATGCAAACCTAAGAAAGAGTAAGGGCTGGATACAGCTCTGCACATGTTTTCTGTGTAATGGTCCAGATCATGCCCCCAGACAAGGGCCCCTTAGTTCTGCTTTGGCTACACACAGAGGAAATAAAGCTGGGTTCCTGAGAATTCCTCAGTTCAAGGGTTCCCTTCCCTACCTAGTGTGAAACTGTTTAGCCTGGCTTAGGGGTGTGCTTTTGTTCTCTGGCAAACACAGCCAGTGTAACAGCTCCTTGAAGGCCATTGCAGCAGGGGGTAAGTTAGTGCTTCAGGGGTCTGGCAGCAGGATTGAGTCTAGTGTCCTGTTATGTCCTGAATGTGCCCATTTCTTTTATTCGAAGTGTTTGTGGAGGTATTTGCAAGGAAGAAGCAACAGACTTTTGTGGGAGAAGTCCTACTTTTGCCCACCTTTAGGGCAAATGTGGCTTGGCTGGATCCAAGGCTAGGGTATTTTTTTATGTCATAAGAATTGTAACATGGTTGTACCATACAAATATTAATGTGGATGGGGTGGGAGAAAAGTAATTTGACACAGTAATTGTACTCTTTTATAAGGTAATGTATTGTTGCTAGGATGGCATGGACTTCATAGATTTTAAGGTCAGAAGAGACCATTGTGATCCTCTAGTCTGTCTCCCTGCGTAACCCAGGAGGATAACCATAATTACAGTTAGCTTTGAAACAAAGCTGGGCCTATAAAATATTAGTCAATATTTTAAAAGATGCATTCATCATTCCTGTTATGAAATTGTTTTTGATCCTACAAACTCTTAATCACCCAATGAAGGATTACTCAAATGACTAAGTGCATGCAGCATCCTTGTACCAGGCAGCCTGGAGCGTGGAATGGCCTTTTGGCTAGAGCATGTGGTCTCCAGTCCCCGGCTTGGTTGCAGAGCCTCAGGCTCGGTCTACACTGGCAACTGAACGACAACACTTTTTTCTTTCAGAGGTGTTTAAAAAAACACATACCCCCAAAAAGACCAAAGTTTTGCTGTGGACAAACAGCGCTTTGTCCACAGAAGTGCTCTCCTGCTGACAGAGCTAACACCGCTCGGTAGGGGTGGAAGCTTTTTGTCAGCAGGAGAGCCAACAAACAGTGGCTCCCTATGCGCCTTTTAGCAGCATGGCTGTAGTGACACAGCCATGTCGCTAAATGCTGCATAGTGTAGACATACCTCATTCTTTAAGGCCGGGGGGAGAGGAGGAGGAGGACCAGACCCTTCCTCTCCGCAGGATCCCAGCCCAGGGTCCTGTATTTGTCAACTCCTGAACAGGGACAAGCTCCCCTGGCAGAGATTAATAGAATTAATACATTCACTGCCCTGGGCTACTTTCTACCAGTCTGTTTAGTTTGGGGCATGGCCCTGCCATGTCTCTGGGCTTCACCACTCAGTTGCTTGCAAAGTCAGCGGCTCCTAGGCCTCCTTCAGAGTATCCTATAGCTCAGGAAGAAACCGTGCTTCCTTTCAGGTGGCTGCCTTGGCAAGCAGGTTACTGTCCCTTCCCCTCAGTTAGGGAGGTGGCTAGCTCCTGCCCCTTTGCCAGTCATCCCCAAACTGAGCCTGGCTCTCTCCTTTTCTCTTCCTTCCAGGTCTGGCACTGGCTGCAGGTATAATGGGGTGGTGCTAGCTGGGCCCAGAAACTCACTTTAACCCTGGCTGGGCTGGCTGGTAGTTGCTCTGCCTCACCACAATCCTCTTAGTCAGGGTAGCTGCAAATGAACTGCTTTCTTGCAGTATCCTGTGTACTTTTCTAGCCACGGTGCTTGCCTGCAGCATGGATTCGAAAAGAGACCTTTTCTTAAATGCTAAAATGGGTTGTGTTGAAAAGTTAAGGGTACGGTTGGATAGGCAGTTCTATAAGTACTGGGAGCATGGGTAATTGACTGAAGTTACATTTTAAGCTTCTCTCTAATAGATGGGAAATGTGCAGTCCTCCAAATTTCCAGCTATTTGTTTTTAAATTCCTAAATCTTTGAAAAATAAATACCTAGAAATTTCTCACCAAATGTTCACTTTTGGATAATTTATATGCACAGACACAGTAAAAATGACAACTCCATGATAAACAGCTTTGTTTTCCTTCTAGAGTTGTCAGCATCAAGGATTAAACTGTGGAACAATTCACATCATCTTGTTAAAGCTCTGTGCTGTGACATGTACAGGCTGCTCAACAGTTAAAATATAGCAACTAAATAATGTTGTAGGGTTTATTTTCAGAGAAAACTGTCTATCAGGACAACCACTCCAAAGGCTATAGTTTACTATGCATAGTGTAATATGAAGTGAGCAAGTATGTTTGTCTTTAAAACATATTAGCCCCAGAAGTAAAATTACTGTTAACTAATGACATTAATTATTTATTATTTATTGTGGTAGCTGCCAAAGGCCATGCTGTGGATCAGGCCTCATTGTGCTAGGCACTGTATGAATACAGGAAGATACAGTCCCCGCTCCAAAAAGTTTACAAACTGATGTAAATTGTGAAAAAAATCATGACAATATTTGTTGTCAGAAAGTGCTAGTTCAACAAAAATAATCAGTATAATATCTTTACATAAGAATTTGATTAACTGGCTGATTTCTTATAGGAATGGTGGCCAAGGTGGGTCTTCAGAGGAGATTTGAAGGAGGAGAAGGTAGTAGCCTTATGGGTCAGTCCAGAGTACATGTTTCATATATAAAAGGCTGTCCGTAAGATGCAGAGATGTTTTATAACATTCTGGGAGATGAGGCTGGCATCCTTGTTGGAACAGGACGGGGGATGAGGGGTGTTGAGAGTGATAAGAGAAAAGATCAAATAAGTAGAAAGGAATAAGGCTATGAATGGCCTGGGGAATGAGATGATGCCTCCTATCCGTTTGTGTTGTGTGTCCATTGGTGGCACTACTGGCACACTGGTGAGGGCTTCATGCTTTGTTGCACTGTCTCCTTGGTTAGTCAGTAGGGCTTCCCCTATTATTTCTGGGTTTAGATCTGACTGCCACAGGAAGGCATCTCCTAACTTTTTCTATCCACACATGAATCTCTAGGGGTGTCTCTTTGCCTTCCTTGAGGGATGTTGGGGTTTGGTGCAGCAATATGTTTGTGGTGCAGCTTACCTGATTTGATTTTACTTGTTTGCGTGTGCCCATTGGGTGCTCTGTGCCAAAAATGCATGATCCAGGGAGGCAGCTGTATCAAGTGTCCTGCCCTTGCAATGCTTGCATGGTGTGGGGAGCTTAAACATATTTAGCAGCCCTTACTATGTAATATCTCATAGGAGGTGGGGCTCTTGTAGGCAGAGGCCAACTTACCTGTTCCTTGGCTATCCAATCCATGGGTAGGATTCAGCAGTGGCACCTACCTCTGCTGTTCCCTCAATGGCTACAGCACTCGGTCCAGTTTGGTATTGGCTTCTTGCCTGTGGGTCAAACTGTTGTTAATAAAAATGCAGGCACTGTGGCAACACACCACATGTATGTCACCTCACATATCAGGTCTGCTGCTTAGCCATGTTGTTTCCCTATAAACTGCAGATTACATTTCAGATGGAAACAGTACCTTTCTTGATCACTGGTAATAGCCCTCCCTGAATGTGTATCATTTACCATTTTATTTGTAGCAGCTGAGGATGATCTATAAATAGATGTGTGAAATGATGGACAGTTCATGGTTTGCTGGCATGGAATCAAGACATGACAGAAGGGGCTGTATGAGCCAATTGCATTACCATGGAAGCTTTAGCACTTCATAACACCTTTGCCTCCCTTGTCTGTCTAATTTTCTCAGTTCACTTTAATTGTTATGGATGAAGTGTATTTCATACTGTAAAACCTACCTGCCCATGTTAAGTGAAAGTGTCAGACATGATTTAAATGGCTATATAATCATAACATCTAATGAGAATGCACATACACCTGCTGAGGTTTTCAAAGCAAAAAGTAGTAGATATGCAGAATTTTTAAATAAATTTTCAGCCTGTGTGTAAATTTGAATATACGTACATAGGTTTGCTTAGAACATGAGAATGAGATGCACAGAGAGAAAGGAAAATGGAGGAAAGGAAAAGAGGAGAGAGAAAATAGGAAACAGTGTGACCCCAGCATTTAATTCTCTTCCCCTTCCTTCCCTGCCTACCAGCAGCATTTCATTTTTCTCCTCCCTGGAATTTTATTTTAACCCTTCTAAAACATGTTTTATTTACACCCTTTTCTTTCTCTGTCATTTCAATTTAACTCCCCCCCCCACACACACACACAAGTACACCATTTCACACAACTGCTCCCAAGTGTTTTGTTTTAACTATGCCCCACAAACACAAGCCCCACCCCCGAGGCACCACCCCACAACATCTTATGTAAACTACCCTTCCCATACTCCCACCCCTGGACATTGCATTTTGAACTCTTCCCTGCCCATCATTTCATTTTAACTCCCCCCTTCTACACACACACACCCCACTTTGTTTTAAACCCCACACCCCCTCAAAGCATTTCATTTGAATCCCTCCCTCAGTATTAGATAGCTGGAGACTGGGAAGCGATGGGAGTCTTCTTCCTCCTCCTTTGGTCACAGTGGTGGGAGAGTGAGAGCACAAGCTGCAGAGCTGGCAGGATCATCAGCTCTGTAAGTTCCCCACACCTTTATGAAACTTCTTGCCTCCCACCCCTTTGCCTTCAGGAAGGGAGGGAGTGAAGATGTTGGAGTGGCCCCTTTTCTGAGAGCCCGGTACCACGTTATGAGGCCTCTGGGCTACCCACCTTGCTACCCAAAGCCTTCTCTCCCCTGACTCCCCTTCTCCAGTACTGTGCTGCCCAGGACCCTCCATCTCCTGAAACCCCTCCCTTCACCCCAGCTCTCAGGTCAGGGTTGCACAGTTTAGTAGCACTCTCAGCCCTTTGTTTACACCGGGGGAAGGGCAGCTGGAACCAGCAGCTCTGCCTGCTACACATGCTGAGGGGCTGGGTTGTTCTGTGTATGTGGTAGCATTGATTGGCTGCTGTTTCCTAGGAAGTTGGGGAATGGAGAAAGAGCAGCCCATCAAAGGGGATTTCACCATGAACTAGGTGATTTCACCCAGAAACACAGATGGGTCAGAACAGCTGCAGTCTTCCAGGGGTAACCCATGGCATTGGCAGGTCTGCAAATGTGTTTTTTTGCAATTAATTTTTTTTCCAAACATATCTATTTCTTACAGCAAGTTTCATTTTGTAGGGAAAACATCACTTTTTAGCTTCTAACTGTACTTGGCCCTGCTTAAAGAACAGTTGCTCAGTAGATCACAGGAAATCAGGATATTGTTAAATTGTAGCATTTAATGTATGTCACTTCTAATGCCTTACAGTGGCTTTCCTTCTTTTGCCACTACCCAAACCCAGTAAATTCATTCCCTTCTGCCTTCCTTTCAACCATCCTTAACCCACAAACTGGAGCCAGAACTCCACTGGGCTAAGCTGTTGTTACACCTCTCTGGGGGTGTACAGAGAGACCTTGCAGGGAATAGAAAGGGAGCCCTCTCTGTCCCCAGGATTTTCCTCCTGCCAGATTTCCAGTTTCTGCTCCAAATCATGTAGCTCTTCAAGGAAAGTTTTAGGGGAAAATATAGCATTGGCAAAACTACCTAATTTTCACTAGCTTCAGTCTCAGAAACAACGGCATCATTTTCACTTAAACTTCAAAAGGAAACTTCAACCAGAGGCAGAGAGCAAACATGAAAACATTCAGCCTGAATGGATAAAGTTTATAAGCCACTGAAAACAGGGGCTTATAATGGAAAATGTTAGGCAATCTGAACCATGAGTGTCCCTACCAGATCTACCTTACCCTATTATTGGATGAACACATTGTTGGCATATGTACTGCTCCCTTTATCTGGAAAGTTGTCCTTACCTTTGGTATTGTGGATAGAATTTCACAAATCTTGGACCATCTTCAGTTTAAAGCATAATTCATTGATTCACTATGTTCAGTTTCAGGAAACAGTAATCCATGTTTTTATGATGTATTTATTATTGTTGTTGTTTTATTTTATAATGCATCTGTCAACAAATATCCTAGAAACATGTTCAATTTAAAATAAAAACATATCTTCTAAATCTCACACAGTGTCATAACATCAACTAAATAACTCACCAGCCTCCAAACTCTAAGACTATTCCCTGTCTACCTTTCCCCACTGAAAAGTCTGTGGAAATAGACAGCCTTTTATTTGCCCTGAAGGTAATCAAATAAGGGTTCTGACGCACCAAGGGGGGATAGGCATTTTCAATTGAGCACACTGAGCCCTGATGTATTTGCCATTCCCCAGACCTATAAATCTAGAGCCTTTCTAGTGTCTTAGCTAATCTCAACTTCTGTGATATGACATGAAGAGAGAGGGGGTTTATATGTCTCATGATAGGTGCGGAGGGGCCGGGGAGAGATTCTGTGCTGCATCTCTTAGGGTGTGGGCTAAGATGGCTTTAAGCCACATTTCTGTCCTTCTCCTGAGCTGCTCTGGGGGCTGTAGAGGTCCCTAGCGTAGCTTACTGAGTCCTAGTTGCCCTGTTGGTGGCAGAACTGCCTGGAATCTCTGTGGTGCTGTGTGCTGAGTCCCTGCCCTTGTCACATTCCCTATACCAGGGCAATCCTCCCTCAGATAGAACTGAGACTTTTAAGGCCCTTCTACACCATTCTCCGCTGTTATTTGGCATAAAAGGGTTAGAGCAGGGGTGAAGATCTCATCCCAGGTTGGGGTGAGTAGCAGCATAGACTTGGTGAGACAAAGTATTGCTGTGGTCTTGAGATATAGCGTCTGGTGGAGAAATTCCTTTATCAGAATTGCAGTGTCTTTTGCAGAGAAAAAATGCTATTAACCTAATTGTATAAGAAATATTATCCTAGAGGTTACAGCTAGGTAGAAATCTGTCAAACTGCCTAATCAGTTCATTGACACTGCCTTGGCTTTAAGGAGCTTGTGGGCCTCATCATTTTATGGATAATAGCTGATGGAAATTCCTCATGAATTAATTCTTCATCCTTTGTATTCCTTGGAAACCTTCATGCTGTTCTTACAGCTTCTCTACATTTATAAGAATATTTTATGCTGAGATTAAAAGGTAGGAGAGCCTGCTTCAAAATATCTCTTCTGTCTTATGATTTTCTTCCAACAAGTTTGTGGTGAATAGTACTGTACCTAATCCGTCACTATGCACTGTAAGACACACAGTAGAATTCTCCAAATTATAAAGTAACAATGTTGGAGTCCTCTCTATAAATATACCTCTTAGCTTTGATCTAGTGAATTGAATGTGGGGCTGGATTGAAGAAGACTTGGACTATACTCTTGACTCTACCATTGTGTGACTGTAGCGTGGTGGCTACCCTGCTCCTAAAATAGAAGGGGTTAAAAGCAGCCCTGGAGAGGGCTGTGGCTGGGGATGGCTGATTGGGGAAGCAGCCACATCTGGGCCATGCCCCAATCAGGCCCCAGCTGGCTTGTATAAAAGGCCTGTGAGCCAGGGGGCCCAAGGAGTCTCTCTCCAGGCTGGGAGAGAGCAGGGCCTGGCTACCTGCCTGACAGGGTACTACAGTTCTGGGGAAGGAGTAGGCTGAGCAGGGCACTCCAGGCTGGCAACTCCCCAGGCTGTAAGGCCTGGTCCAAAGCCCATAGAGGCATTGGGAGGCAGAGGAAGGCAACCGGTCTGAACCCCCTTGCCTATGATGAGTGGCCTTTTACGCTGCAGTCTGCCCCAGGAAGCGGGGGCTTGGTGATGACTGGCAGTAGCTCAGACTGAGGCAAGGTGGGGATAGGGGGTTGGAGGTTCCCCAGGAAGGGGAGACCCAGAGGTAGAGTGTGGAGGTGCTGCCAGAGGGTAGAACCCTGAGAAAAGGGGACTGGGGTCTATGAGGGATACGGGGGCCAGAGCTGTGTGGCCTGCAGAGGGTGCTCTGTGCTGGAAAGAGCTAATTCCCCAATGACCAGCAGGAGGCACTACAGGGGTGAGTCCAAACCTTTACATTGACCTTGGTCAACTCACATAGCGTCACTGTGCCTCATTTTTTCCTACCTAAAAATGAGAATTAAAAATACCTCTCTATTTTGCAAAGCACTTAGATATTTCTGGATGAAAGTATTAAGGACATTGTTATAAAAATAGATTCAGTCTACAGATTGAAGTAAAGGAATTTCCCAAACACATTAGGCATATGCTGGTGAAGTTAAATTCAATTTTGCAATTAAATTTTTCCTTTAGATAATATTTAATGAATAGAAAAGAGTATTTACCCCAATGAGTGATAGTTGTGAATAGCCTTGTCCAATGAAAAATATTTTACCTTCCCATCTGTACTAATGAACTCCATTTCACAAAGTGGCCCATTACTTTCCACAGAACTGTAGGTATACAATTCAGCAGAAGCAAAATTAATTCTGTCCCACTTTGATAGGGATGCAGGAACCAATACAAACAAGGGAGATTTTTATTTTTAAAGAGAGAGATGAAAAGAAGTATGATTGGGGAGCCATGACTCATGAAATCTGAGGTAAGTATCCATTCATTTGCTTCTATTTTTGAAAACTTAACGATCCCTCTGAGGCATTCCATCAGATCACTTTGAAACCAGGAAATACAAAGCTGAAGTCTTGTTGCGAATTCCTAATTATGTTAATGTTATCTGTTCCATTTAAAATATCCCACTCCATTTGTAGCATTCGCTGTCAAGCACAAGCTCTCTGAAGAACTGAATCAGTCTTCTAGCCTTTCTCAATGCATGAAGTATTGTATGTAATTGGCTACATGTAGTAGTAATAGTTCAAAATATAAGGTGAGTGTTTTCAGGGTTATTAAATATGAAGGGGCTGATTTTCTTTCTTGCAGCCTAGTGATTTACCCTTGGGCAAAATGGGTGGAAAATTACTGCCAGTGTGAGTGGAGCATTCTGGTTAGCAGAGTTTTATTTCTACTTCGTAGAAGTGTAAAGAACTATATAGGGTGTAAAGTAGTGGACAATCAGGCCCAAGGGACTCTTCTGCATTTCAATGGGTCACAGCCATGATGGAGGTGGGAGCAGAGGTTCCCAACACCAGCAGGGGTATCCTGTCTGTAGGTCAGATGGGGAGAGAAAATGCCCCCTTTGGCAATAGGGGAGCATCCTGAAGATTTTTATTTACACTTCTGTGCTGAGGTGAGGAGTGGGGTAGGGAAATTGCCCAGGTTGCTTCCAGCCACACTCATTTTGAGATGTCTGCTAATGCTACTGGCACTGTGATTGCCTTCTTCTGTCTTTGTTAGTGATTGCAAGGGCTAGGATTGTGGCTTCCCCCTGCACAGGTGATTTAGAAGAAATCCCATATACACACCTTGCGGAATGTATAGTAGACATGGCAACATTGATCAGTCCCTAACCTGTATACTCCAGGAACACAGAGGTGCTCCAGTGAAAGAAGCTCCTTATGACCCTTTTCTCCCTACAGCCATGTCTGCATGCACATCACAGCCACAATAAGCCCAGAGGGAGCTGCTTTCATTCTCATACATAACACAGTGAAAATTAGAGATATAGGTATCTGCTGTCGTCTTTTCACTTTCCTCAGCAACTGGTTTAATTATAACATAAATCACAAGTTTGTGGCTAAAAGCTACTGCCCATGTTGGGAAGACACTGGTGTCACACTGGCAGACATTGTTTGGCAGACATCGTTTGTGTGGCAGACAATTCATTATTGTCCTGCTCTTTGTGTAGCCATTTCCACCAGGGCAAAGTGGGTGTAAAACATGACTATCCTCATTTAGTGGCATATTGCTCGCACTTTACACTGGTATAGATGACTATACATGGTGCAGGACGATGGCAAATCAAGCCCATTGCCTCTAGGAGCGCAGGCCTGACCAGCCTCTGCTATTTAGAGCCGTTTTTTCAGCATGCATTAGTCACTATGCTGACTGAGCCCCACAGATTGGCTCAGGAAAGAGCAGGGTTTCACCCATCGCTCCCTGTTCCCTCTGTGGAACCCAATGCCAAATTTCAGGCTAGACTTCCCTAGTAATTTGGACTCTAGCATGCAGTAATGAGATTGTGGCTGGCCTCAGATATTTCAAAAAGAGTTTTGGTCTCATTCACCTCATTACCAGGACTAGACCCAACTCTACCCAAGCTGTGTCATTCTCCAATAATAGAGGAACCAGGACCCATCTCTCCTTTAAGATGCTATAACAGATGTTTCGCCGCTCTATTGTATCTTTTTGAAGTCTCTGCTCATGAATGACACACTCATTTATGCTTAATTTTCATTTATCCTGAAATGTGTAATATCTCCTGTGGACAGTAAATTACATGGCATTGAAATTCATCCACATCAGCTACAAGTGGGCAATGGGATACTCATTTAGAGCTCAGTTGTGGACTCAGATCTGAACATCCAAGAGTGGAATAATTTGTGTTGAGTATTTGGCAGCAGCTGCCTCAGCATAGAACTGTTGTTCTACTGTGATACTGTCATTCTTCAGAAAAAACACATTAGATTAGATACTTGTACTTAATGTTCCTATGCTCAAAATTCCCTAAAATGGGGTCTGATTTAACTAGAAGTAGGATATGTTAAACCATGAACTCTTGTCTGTTCACCTGAAGCTAGCATATTAAAAACAAATTTCTTTAATGTGACTAGAACAGGAGTACTTGTGGCACCTTAGAGACTAACATTTTAGAGCATAAACTTTTGTAGGCTACAGCCCACTTCATCGGATGCATAGAATGGAACATATAGTAAGAAGATATAGATATATACACACTGTGACAAAGTTCTTCCTCTGCCTTGGTGGGTCCTGCGCTTATTGGCAGATTTGCTCACCTCAGAGGTTGACAGCAGCCCTCAGTTTGGCCACTTTCATGGCTCAGATCTGCCGTTCACTCGGTTAGCGTCATCACTGGCCAGCATGGGGGAAAAGGAAGAACAACAATCCCCGTAGTCTCTGCTGATCCACCTAGTGGATTGGGGAACAGGCCAGAGATCTTCCCCTCTGGTGGAACCCATGGTCCAGGTCAACTCTTCCAGTATCAAGTAGGGAGTTGGGGGGAACCTGGGCCCACCCTCTACTTTGGGTTCCAGCCAAGGGCCCTGTGGATTGCAGCTGTCTACAATGGCTCCTGTAACAGCTGCGTGACAGCTACAAGTCCCTGGGCTACTTCCCCATGGCCTTCTCCCAACACCTTCTTTATTCTCACCACAGGACCTTCCTCCTGTTTGATAATGCTTACGCTTCTCAGTCTTCCAGTAGTACACCTTCTTACTTGCAGCTTCTTCCGCCTCCTGCTCCCAGCTCCTCACACACATACCACAAACTGAAGTGAGCTCCTTTTAAAACCCAGGTGCCCTGATTAGCCTGCCCGTCCTAATTGATTCTGTCAGCTTCTTGATTGGCTGCAGGTGTTCTAATCAGCCTGTCTGCCTTAATTCTTTCCAGAAAGTTCCTGGTTGTTCTGGAATCTTCCCTGTTACTTTATCCAGGGAAAAGGGACCTACTTAACCTGGGGCTAATGTATCTGCCTTCTATCACTCTCCTATAGCCATCTGGCCTGACCCTGTCACAATACAGACATAGAATCTATTTCCCCATGTTAAGTATCCTCACATCTTCTTGTCAACTGTCTAAATGGGCCATCTTGATTATCACTACAAAAGTGTTTTTCTCCTGCTGATAATAGCTCATCTTAATTAGCCTCTTACAGTTTGCATGGCAACTTCCACCTTCTCTGTATGTATGTGTATTTATATATCTTCTTACTATCTGTTCCATTCTATGCATCCGATGAAGTGGGCTGCAGCCCACAAAAGTTTATGCTCTAATAAATTTTAGTCTCTACAGTGCCACAAGTACTCCTGTTCTTTTTGCAGATACAGACTAACATGGCTGCTACTCTGAAACCTAACATTTAATGTGACTAACTCCTGTTAATCTTATTTCATGTGGACATTTTAACAAGTGTATTGTGTTGTGTTAGCATATTTTTTGGTTTGTGGAAATAATGCAAATTAGTACTTGTGGGGGGGGGGGTAAGAGTGACCCCAAAATAATCCTGTTTATGGCCCCCAATGGGCTAGCATGATCTCTGTATGGATGAATGAGTATTTAATTATTTATACAAAATAGAACAGCTTTAACTGGAGAGATTGAGAGATCCGCCTGGAATACGTCCTGGGAGGTTCAAATTCCAAGTTCAAATATCTTCTCTATATTAGGTGGAGAGGGGAACTGAAACTGGTTCTCCCACATCCCAAGTGACTAAAGGTTGTAAGAGTGCCATCTCTTCCTCCAGCCATTTTGTACGAGTTTAGAGATACCAACACATGCCTCCTGGATCAGGTTCTGAAGGAAAGATAGGCAGAGGAATGCCTACTGTGTGAGTTCCATTGAGGTTTACGCATGAGTTAGATACCGAGTGGCGGGTGGGGTGACTTTTTTTTTTCTTTTTCATCAGACATGAATACATTGTGGATATTATTCTTCATTAAGGACCAGATTCTAATCTCAATTACACAGTGTAAATCTGGAGTCACTCTACTGACTTCAACTGTTTCTGAACTCCATTGCTCAGATGGGTTAGGTGGATTTATACCAGCTGGGGATCTGGCTCCAAGTGTCAGTCAAGATAACAGGGTAGAAATCATGATATATGGCAACCTTTAAGCAAAATGTCATTAACAGGCTTTTGCGCTAATGCCACAGCTGAAAAGATGGCCTGTAAGATATGCCTTTCACCATTTTACTAAACGTATTATTTAGAGTGCAGTAGCACCTAGGTGATTTCCAAGTGCATAGCAAGTCGTAGTCACTACCCAGAGGATGTGGGGTGGGGGGAATTAGGTATAACATATGAGCAAAGTGGTCAGAGTGGTGATTGGCAAATGTTATGTTCCCCTCAAATTCTGGGTGTTTTGTTTTTAAGTATATTCTGGAAGACACTAATGTTGTATTGTTACCAGAGCTGGTTTGAAATGGCTTTTTATTTCCTATGGAAAATTTAGACTTTGTAAATAAGTAAATATCCTGAAAACCAAAAGCCTGAACATTTTTGGTGATCAGTTTTCTTATGAAACATCAAAAATGTTCAAGGACAGCACACAGTTTCTATGGAAAATATAGGTTTAGTCTAAAAACCCAGTTTTCCAATGAAAAGTTTTCAACCATCCCTAAATTTTTACACCATAATGCAGTTTATACAGAGTCTGCTGTAGAGTAATTGTGAAATGTTAGTTTACTTTCTCTGATTCAAGTTTTGTCTAACTCAGAAAGAACTACAGGTTGGGTCTGTTATGATATCTTCCACTTGACAGCTGAAAATCTGGGGATCATCTTGACCTATTACCTAAATTAATGCAAAATCGTCAGCAGCTATATTTAGAGATGACCCAACATTGAGGTAATATACTTTTTTTCTGAATTCCCCAGTTTGTCAATGTAAATTATACACACATCCCCTTTAAATATTGCCTTAGAATTTGATCCACTGAGTTCAAATGAATGTAAGAGTCTGGGAACCAGAAGAGGAGTCTAAAAAGGAAAAAAACAACAACTAATAAAAGGGTATAAGAATGTGCTGATTATAAAAAGACCTGTTCCACCAAAGTGTAGACCCCAATGGAAAAAAAAAATTAGCTAAGACTGAAACAATGCCACCATGACTAAAAAGCAGAGTAATAGAGGCTGCTAGAGGGACAAAAGGCATACTTTAAAAATTGGAAGTCAAATCCTAGTGAGGAAAATAGGAAGGAACATACATTTTGGGAAGTCAACCTAAAAGTACGATAAGGCAGGCCAAGAAAGAATTTGAAGTACAACTGGCTAACGACACACAAACTAATGGCTTTTTTTTTTTAATTAATCAGAAGTAGGAAGGCTGCCAAACAGTAAGTGGGGGCCACTGGATGATCAAGTTGCTAAAGGAGCAATCAAGGAGAACAAGGCCATTGTGGAAAAGCTAAATGAATTATTTGCATTGGTCTTCACTGCAGAGGATAGGAGGAGATTCTCACACCCAAGCCATTCCTGTTAGGTGACAAATCTGGGGAGCTGTCCCAGATTGAGGTGTCAGTAAAAGAGGTTTTAGAACAAATTAGTAAATTAAACAGTAATAAGTCACCAGGACCAGATGGACAAAGTGTTCTGAAGGAACTCAAATATGAAATGGCAGAACTACTAGCCATGTATGTAAATTAGCATCTGTACTAGGTGACTGGAAGGTAGCTAATGTAATGCTAGTTTTTAAAAGGTCTGCAGGTCTGATTCTGGCAATTACAGGCCGGTAAACATGACTTCAGTAGCAGGCAAATTGGTTGAAACTATAGTAAAGAATAGAATTATCAGACACATAGATGACTCTTCCTCAACATAGCGTGTTCAACAGGACTTTTGTAAAGGGATATTCTGCCTCATCAATCTATTAGAATTCGTTGTGGGTGTGAACAAGCACATGGGCAAAAATGGTCTAGTCAATATAGGGTACTTAGAGTTTTCAGAAAGCCTTTGACAAAGTCCCTCACCCAAGGCTCTTAGCCAAGTAAGTAATCATGGAATAAGAGAGAAGGGTCTCTCATGGATTAGTAACTGGTTAAAAGATAGGAAACAAAGAACAGGAATAAATGGTCCATTTTCAGAATGGAGATAGGTAAATAGCGATGTTGTGGTGATGTACTCTATATGGTTTTATGAAAATATGCTAATGAGTGTGAATATAATGTAATTAGAATATGCTTCATGCAAAAGGTCTCTTGTAAGGTATCATTATAAAGCTTATAATCTATTGTGTGTGGTCATCCTATTTGTATAGATGTATCACTCTTGAATATGAAATATAACTTTGAGGGCCTATTGTAATTATGAAAAGTGTGGGCCCATAGTGGGCGGTTTGGAATCTTGATGGCTCCCATCAACTAGGACAATTGACTGTAGATGGCTATGTTTACGTGTAAGTTTTCCTGTATATCTCTGTGCTGGCAAGTGGGTAATGAAGTCTTACAGTGACATGTAATCATGTCAGCTGAACTGGAATCATCTTTAATCTGGTGCTTTTCCATTTAGAAGGAGGGGTGGGAACCCAGAGAAGGACAAAGGATTCCCACCTTGTGCAAAAGATATATAATGGGGTGGAACAGAACAAAGTGGCTGCAGTCATGAGAAATCCCTTAGCTACCACCTGAGCTGGAACAAGGGCTGTACCAGGGGAAAGAATTGTGCCCAGACTAGGAAGGCATCCAGTCTGTGATAGAAGCTTATTGGGACATCTCTGAGGGTGAGATTTCATCTGTAATCATTTTCTTACTGTATTAGGTTTAGACTTGCATGTTTTATTTTGCTTGGTAATTTACTTTGTTCTGTCTGTTATTACTTGGAACCACTTAAATCCTACTTTTTGTATTTAATAAAATCACTTTTTACTTATTAATTAACCCAGAGTATGAATGTATTACTAACAGCTGTGCATATCTCTCTATCAGTGTTATAGAGGGTGAACAATTTGAATTTACCCTGTATAAAGCTTTATACAGGGTAAAATGGATTTATTTGGAGTTTGGACCCCATTGGGAGCTGGGTACCTGAGTGTTGGAGACAGGAACACTTCTTAAGCTGTTTTCAGTTAAGCCTGCAGCTTCTGGGGGATGTTGTTCAGACCTGGGTCTGTGTTTGTAGCAGCCTAGCGTGTCTGGCTCGAACCAGGCAGGGCACCGAAGTCTCAAGCTTCCAGGAAAAACGGGCTCAGAGGTAGTCTCAGCACATCAGTTGGCAGTGATCCAACCTACCACAGCGGGGTCCCCCAAGGAACCTGCATTGTTCAATTATTTATAAATGTATCTGGAAAAAGGGGTGAACAGTGAGACGGCAAAATTTGGAGATGCTACAATACTACCCAAGATAGATAAGTCCAAAGCTGACTAAGAAGAGTTACAAAGGGATTTCAGAAAACTGGGTGACTGGGCAAGAAAACAGCAGATGAAATTCAGCATTGATAAATGGAAAGTAGTGCACATTGGAAAACATAATCCCAGCTATGTATACACATTGATGGGGCTTAAATTAGCTGTTCCACTCAAAGATCTTGGAGTCATCCCGGATTTTTTTCCTAAAATCATCTTTTCAATAGACAGTTGCAGTCAAAATAGCTAACAGAATGCTAGGAACCAGTAGGAAAAGGATAGATAATAAAACAAACAATCATAATATCTCTATGTAAATCCATTGTATGCCCACACCTTTAATACTGCATGCAGTTCTGATCAGCCCATCTCAAAAAAAAAAAAAAAATAGAATGGGAAAAGGTACAGAAAAGAGCAACAAAAATTAAGAGATTAAAAAGACCAGGAATATTCATCTTAGAAAAGAGTCAACTAAGGGAGGATATAATAGAGATCTATAAAATAATGCACGATGTGGAGAAAGTGAACGGGGAAGTGTTGTTTACCCCTTTCATATATACAGGAACCAGAGGTCACCTGATGAAATAAATAGGCAGCAGGTTTAAACAAATAAAAAGAAGTACTTCTCCACACAATGCACAGTCAGCCTGTGCAACTCTTTTCCAAGGAGGTGTTGTGAAGGCCAGAAGTAGAAGTGGGTTAAAGAACTAGATAAGTTCATGGAGGATAGATCCATCAATGGCTATTAGCCAAGATGCTCGGGGACATGTGTCCCTAAACCTCCAACTGGCAGAATCTGGGACTGAATGATGGGATGGATCACTCAAAATTACCCTGGTGTGACCTGGTCTGGCCTTATGTTCCTTAATGTACAACTTCTTTTCAGTTCCTTGGCATGTAATTTACATTAATTTTGATTCACTTACAGTTCCTTACACATTGGTGAATGTGTATAAGTAAGTCTAAGGGAGGAGTTTAACGTGGGGTATGTCTACACAATGGGGACTCTACTAGCATAGTTATGTCAGCCTAGATATGATGGCATAATCCCTTAGTGTAGATGCAGTCTAAACAAATAGAGGGTTATTTTTCCATTGGTGTAGGAATACCACCTATCTGAACAATGGTAGCTATGCTGACAGAAGCATTCTTCTATCAACATAGCTGCACCTACACTAGGGGTCAGATCAGCATAGCTATGTTGGTCAGGATGAGATTTTCTCACATCCCAGATGGATGTGGCTATGTTGACCTAACTTGTAAGTGCAGACCAAGCCCTAGTGTAAAGGATTCTGAATGTACAGGAGTCTAAGTTCCACCATCACGTCTGACTTAACCTCATTAGTACAGAGTTCTTTGGAAAATATTTTCTCCATGATGCGTCTCTCAACTATTCCAACAGGATCTTGCAAAATATTTTCACTTTAAGCTCTCCTTCCCCATAGCATCATTCTTGTTTTATTCTCAGTGCTGATCATGCTTAAGCTTTGTTTTCTAAATTCATCACTCAAGTTCAGTGGACCTGCTTTGTAAACCTGAAGTACCAGTACTGCATGTAATTAATTCTATAGTGAGCTACGTGTCTCATTAACGTCTTCTGCAGGTTCCCATCGCAGATAATTATTTCAGATAAATTATTAGCTTAATCCCTTTACCATTTTTGCCACATTATAAAATAGCTATACAAAATAATTAAAATTAGAGGAGGAAAAATGGAGGTATGCATCCAAGCTCAACCCACAAAATAAGCTCTGCCCATTTGAATCGTCAGAATGAGAAACTGCTTGCAGTAGATTGGTCATATTTTGAACAGCTAAACAGTCATGCTCTCCAAGTACCACTGGGATCCTAGAGGATGGTTCTCGCTTGGTGGGGCTGTATTAATCCCATGGGCTCTGCTAAGCTCGTTCGGCATGACACCTTCTTGATTTACGGGAAGAAGTGGTAGTATCTCCCAAATCCCACCCATTTGTGGCATCAAAATGAGACATCACTCACAGTAAATTGTACAGCTCTGTGATACTCCCCCTCTTCTTACAATGCAGAATGAAATAACTAACCCTGACACTTAAAGTAACTCAGATGCTCAGTAATGACACCTCCCTGAGAAGAATGGGCAGCCTGCATCTCTGCAGACCCATGTAGATCTCTCTGCAGAAGTTATACCTGATTCACATTTCTAAGGTTTTCTTCACAACCATACTGCTAGAGACTTATTTTTAAAAACATAAAGGCTGAGGGCAAGTCTAGGCTACAGCACTACATCGGTACAGCTTCGCCGGCGTAGCTGCACGGATGTAGCATGTCTAGTGAAGACATGTTATGCCAATGGCAGAGTGCTCTGCTGTTGGCATAATTACTCCACCTTGGTGAGAAGCTGAAGCTATGTCAGTGGGAGAGTGTCTCCCACCCACATAACGCTGGTGTGGACAGCATAAAACTTGCGTCGCTCAAGGAGGCTTTTTCACACCTCTGGGCGATGTAAATTATATTGACTTAGGCTGTAGTGTAGACCTGCCCTGAGATTATGGAGAATAAAAATGGCCTCAGAGGTGCTGTGCAACTATGTATCCGCTCTGTCCAAGTCCTGTGTTTAAAGTAGTAGAGGATTAACCTTAACTGTGACCTCAGCAACAATAACACATATTTTGTGTTGACACATGTATTGCTTAAAGATTTGTCTTCGCTAGACTTTTGTACTTTGAGTTAATTTAACTCAAGGTATTTAACACATTTATAAAGGCCAGCATGGATACTCCTTACGTGTTTGATCCAGGCTACAAATATTTGTTCTTTAGCAACTCCAAAGTCTTGTATTCACTCGGGGAAAAAAGGTTTGGTGTTACTTAATGTCAGCTAATACATGGGAACTAACGAGGTAAAATTCTAGACAAACAGGGCAGTTTGTAGTTTTCACGTATTAGCAGGTTTACCTTGACTTGCTCAGACTCTGAACATTACAAACTGCCTTGTCTTTACTAGGATTTTACCGCATGTCAGTGACACCATGTTAGCTTACATGAGGTAAGATGTGAACACCCTTTTATTTCCTAGTGAAGACTCACCATAAGTGTCTGATGTGTTTGTGGTGTAAATGTGAGACTGGAGTCAAGGTTGCAGTGTGAATGAAATTAATATGTTCTGTGTAGTGTGTGCATGTCAGTTGGAGCTCGAAGGAAATTCTTTGTCAAGTTAAGGAATCTGTCAATGAAAATACAGTGTGTGAATATAAATGCATTGTAAATAAGATGGACACACTTCACTGGTCATTGCCTTGTTTTTAATGATTTCTGATTTTAATGATTGTTTTTAATGATGAGGCTGAACTTTGCCCTTATTCCACTGTAGCTATTTTTTAACTTTTTAGTTGGAATATAAAATGAGTCGCATGTGCTGGTCTGATCGCTGTGGACAAGAATCAGTTATGTTTTGTCATAGGTGGGGATGAGGGGAAGGGTCTCAAAATCTGTATTGCAAGTCCACCCCAAAAGTGTGGAGACCGTCAATGCAAACAGATTGGGATTTCCAGTCAGACTATTCATCCAGTCCTAGATTTAACCATGTTGTGGGCTACTTTTTTAGAAGAAATACCAGCAAATGCCTTTAGAACAGTGTGGGTGATCAAATACGTGCTGCTACTTGTATTATGGATGATGTGTTTCTGAGTGATTAGTCAACCTATTTTTCTGCAGAAGTCTGATCATATGTTTGCACTTGAACAATTATCAATTTAATGTCTCGGACGTCAGCAAGAAGAAATTAGTGCATTTTTCTATCGACAATTGGAAGTTTTCACACCAGCAGCTAACATTTGGAACTATGGAAACCCTGCATTGGATATCCGCCCCATATTTACATAATGAATTGCAACAACATAGCCTAAGTCGTATTTCATCTTCACCCCAACTAAGCTCCACTGAACCTGCTGTGGGCAAGGTGAAAGAAACCTCCACTTTGCCAATATAGTAGGGAGGGAAAAATTCCTTCCCAGCCCACCCGAGATGGAAGCAACTAGTGCTGTGCCACTCGCAGATCCTGACAAAACCTGGTTTCCTCACTTCCATGGGTGGGGGTGGAGGGCTGCTTTGCCTGGTCCAGGTAAAAGAGGGCTTTTCCTGCACTGGCATGGTTCTATTCAGTCCCCCCTCTCTTCCAGCTAGCTGGGAGAGGAGGGGTAGAAATGGTCAGCATTCCCAGGCTGACCTGGTCTGTAGCTGCAGCAGAATGTCACACTCTGGGCCTCTAGTCCTTAAAGGGCAACACACCTTTTCCAACAATCCAGACAGCGACATCCATTACTTAAGTCATTTGTATTCAGAAGGTGTTTTAGACAAATGTTCCAATCATCATTGCTATGGCTGTCTGACATATGACAGTGATGGAATATCTGGGTATTAGATAAAAAAAAATGAAAAACAAAGACCAAGAAACAAAAGACTAGAACAATTCTGTAGCTAAGAATTTAAGGTAGAAGACAGCTGTTGGAAAACTGTATATAAAAGCAATCATAAATGGTAATTTGCATGGATACAGGGAGGGGATCCAGACTCACAGAAAGGACCATGCATAACCAGTCAAAACCCTTTTGACCAACCTCATTTCCCCTAGTAGAACCATGCTAGTTTTACTATCAGTGCAACCTCTACAGTTAGAGAAGCATGGACAGGATCTGTCCCTTGGTGTATGGTTTTAGTAGTCTTATAAACCACAGTAAAGTGATTGTTTATGCATGTGGTTTTGCAATTTGCCTTTTAAAAATAATCTAGGTATGCCTCCAAAATGAAACACATACTTTCTCTTAGTTTTCAATAAGGAAGATAATATGGAATGCATGAAAGTAGTACAGCTGATGGAAATGAGTGTTTAGATATGGAAATTACCACATCTGAGGTGGAAGAGAGACCTTACGAGCTTAATGCATTCAAATCAGGGGGACTGGATAATTTCCATCCCAGAATACTGAAAGAACTGGCACATGAGATTGCTTGTCTGGTAGCAAAGATTTTTAATATATCTATTTGGGGGCTCTACCACATGACTAGAGAATAGCAAACATAGCATCTATATTTAAGACAAGAAAATAATCCAGACCTGTTAGTTTTGACCTCAATAGTATGCAAGGCTTTAGAACAAATTGTGCAGGAAATAATTAAATTCATGGAGGTAAACGGTAAATGGGATGTAATGCAACATAGGTTTACCAAACATAGATCATGCTAGGCTAACCTGATTTCCTTCTTTCAGAAAATAACTTTTTTTTTTATAAGGGAAGTGCAGTATAATGTAACATACTTGGACTTCAGTAAAGCATCTGACACACTACCTCATGGAATATTATTAGTTAAATTAGGGAAGATGGGCATTAATATAAGAATTGTAAGTAGATAAACTGAGTGACTAAAAGGGAGATGGTAACAGGTTGTGCTGAAAGGTGAGTTTTTGGACTGGAGGGAGGTTACTAGTGGAGTTTCAAGGATCCGTCTTTGGAACCAATCTTAGTCACTATTTTATTAATGACCTGTGCACAAAACATAAACATGTGCTAATGATATTTACTGATAATACAAAGGTGGGAGGCATCGTCAATACAGAGGAAGGTCAGATTATACAGGATGACCTTGAAGAAGGGAGTGACAGAAATGGTATGAAATTCAGTAGTATGAAGTGCAATATCATGCACTTAGGGCCTAATAATAAGAATTTCTGCTACAAGCTAGAGACTCATCAGTTGGAAGCAACTGAGGAGGAGAGAGACTTGGGTATGTGAGTAGATTCCAGCATGACTATGAGCTACGAAAGTGATGCAGCTATGCAAAAAAGGCAAATGCAATCCTAGGATGTAACAGGCAAGGAATTTCCAGTAGAGCTAAAGTAGTAGTAATGCCATTGTACAATTCTAGTCACCCATGTTAAAAATAAATATCTAAATAAACTGGAACAGGTGCCAACAAATAGCTACTCTGAGCAGGGGAATGAAGGGCCTATCATATGAGAGAAGACTGAAAGAAGTTGACTTGTTTAGCCTAGCAAAAAGAAGGCTTAGAGGGGATATGATTGCTCTCTATTAATACATCAGAGAAGGCGAAGAGCTATTTAATCTAAAGGACAGTGTTTGCACAAGAACAAATGGATATGAAGTGGCTATGGACAAATATGGGCAGGAAATTAGAAGAAGATTTCTAAGGTCAGAGGAGTGAGGTTCTGGAACAGTCTTCCAACAGGAGTTATGGGGCAAATACCTTAATTAGTTTTAAGAGAGAAATTGACAAATTTATGAGCTTAATTGTATGATGGGGTTGCTTGTGAGGAGGCAGGGATCAGGTGCCCTTGGGCTCGCTTCCAGTTTGTGTCTTATGTTCCTAAAAGCTCATGCTGCAGGGTTTCGGCTGTCTACTGTCAGAGGTCAGGAAGGATATCCCACCAACCCATGTATTTTTTTTTATTCATTCATTTAAAAAAAAATCTCCTTCCTCTGAAGCATCAGGGGCACTCACAGCTGGAGATGGGACACAGTCTGGAGAAAGCCAGAGCTCTGAGATGGCACTGATCATTCTCTCTCTCAGGTGCTTGGCTGGCTAGTTCTTCCTCACATGCTTAGGGTCTAACTGATCGCCATGTGTGGGGTCAGGAAGGAATTTTTTCCCAGGTCACACTGGCAGTGATCTTGGGCTTCCCTTCCCCCCCCCCCCGCCTTTTTTTTTTCTGCAGCATGTAGATGCAGGTTGATTATCTGGGTATATCTCACTCAATCGTTTCCCTGCCACTCTGTGGGCTACAGGCATCAATGCACCTCCGTTGCTTCTAGTCTCTGCCTGTGGCACATAACAGTCTGGTCTTCTATGGGTGGTAATACTTTGGTCTAATTTTGGTTGTTGAGTTTAGCTGCAGGTGCTTGTTGGTGGCCTGCGATATACAGGAAGTTAGACTAGATGATCTGGTCCCTTCTGGTCTTAAACTCCACGAGTATTTACACACATGCCCAGCCTTCTGTGGTATTTTTATTTATTTATTTTTGGAGCCCTTTTCCCTATCTTTGCCTCCTGCATGTTTCATTTCAACATTATCTATCTTTATCTTTTCCTGTTCTTTTGTGTTTTTCCATTAGCTCAGCCTTCCAAGCCTATATTGCTAAACATGTACTGTTTTGCAACTTCCTCTGTTTGGCAAGCAAAGTTCTCATCTTTCCCCTTCATTGTTGACCTAATCCTGAAAGGTGCTGAGCACCTGCCTTTCCCAGGGCTTGTCACTAGGAGCAGCAGGTGTTTAGCATTTCTTAGAGGTCAAGCTCCATTTGGAGCCTTTAGTCCTATGACTATTTTCTCACTATCTATTTATCACATACTTCCCAATCTGCATAATTTTCTGATAAATGATATAGAACTGCTGTAAACATGTCTGCCATCAAACCCCTCTTTGCATCAGATTCAATTTTGCACACTTGTTTGAGTTTTAGCTGCTGTTAGATTGTAGATAAATAAAATATTATTTAAATCAGTGTATTATTTGTGTCTTCTCTGCATTCTCTCATAAATTTGATACCAGTCTGAATTGCATAGGTGGAAACTAAACATAAACAAATTCAGACTAGAAATAAGGCACACATTTTTAACGGTGAGGTAATTAACCATTAGAACAATTTATCTAAGGTTGTGGTGGATTCTCCACCACTTGGTGTCAATGTAGGAATTAATAGGTGAAGTTCTATGGTCTGGGTTATGCAGATTGCCAGATAAAATGATCACAATGGCTCCCTCTGCACTTAAAATCTAAAGGTCTAGGAATTTCTCAAATTCTCACATATATTTTGGGGTGTTCATGATTCTTAAAATTGAAATGTCCAACGATTTCCTAGCTTCAAATTCTGCTCAGTTTGGTAATGAGCCACAGGTAGTTACCAACTGGCTGATTAGTTGTCTGAAGTCACTAACATTTCTCATATGAGTGCCCTGTGAAGAGGTATCTACATGACTGGAGAACCACTGCATAACTGGGAAATCTGCTCACACAGTGCCTCAAATGGCTGAAGCTGAATCTCAGTAGTGGAACAGGGTAGGGACAGATACAGCACTGCTGGCATCTATGCTAAGTCTGCTTTGTAGCAAAAGTTAGTCACTTTCCAGTGCTGTCACTCCAGGACCTTTTACAAGTATTAATGTCTCTTACAGTAAAAATCAAGTGCTATCACATCTGAGATTTAGCCCTTTTTATTTGGGGGAGGGGGCAGGTGGCAAGCTAAAGAATTTTCCTGGAAGAATTAGAAACAATATACATACTGAAGTAAAATATTTCTACTGTAACTTAAACCAAAACAATTAGGCCCAAAGACTAAAAAACAAAACTAAAAACTTTGTGGGACTGGATCACAATTGGTGGCTAGCTGATAACTGGCTCTTTTCAAGTCGGTTAAGTTTCACTGTGTGTGCTGTATTTACTTTTTGATTTAATATAGTGCCTGTAAGCTTTGGCTATTAAGCAGAGATGACAGTCAAAATTCCCCATATGTATTAATCTTTAATCACATAAAGCTACCTTTTCTTTTTTTTATGTTAAGTGTTTCTTAAATATTTTTCAGGAGTTATGGCCAGATCTTCACCCCTGCCCAGCTGCTTTGTCTTAATGAGGGATGTTGCCCTAGAGGGGCATCCAGGGATTTCTCTGACCATCCTTGAATGTCATAACACCTGCATAGCTGGCTCTGGGCCTCCCACTGCTGCCCAGTAGAGTACAGGATGTATCTGGGGGTGAGGATCACCAGCTGGTGTACCAGTCCCTATGAGACTAATTTACAGTAGCCTTTAGGCTGTTTTAAATTATTCTGGGGACCTTTTCAGCCCCTGCCAGGTGCCTGATTGGGGAATGGAAGAGTGGCTTAGAGCCACCACCCTCAAAACTTTCCTCCCCACACCTACAGTTCCTTCAGCAGTGTTGAGCCTTACTCCTTACTGTTTGATGTGAAATTGATCTGTGTCAGAGAGATCAATTTAAAAAGGTCTTTTTGTTGATATATGCTTCTCATCTTGAGAATTAGATTTAGTGCCCTTCCCACGGAAGGCAAGGATGGCACCTGCTATGAGTATATTTTATGTCCCCCATGTGTGTACTTTATGGTCCTCAAGTAGAGAAACCTTCCTTGTGAAGAACCATTGGCGAGTACTTTTTCTGTTTTACACTGTGAAGTGTTTAATATACTCTCAGCATAGAGAAACTAACCCATTTCTCTACCTGTGCGTGAGACAAGTCTGATCCTTTTTTCTGTTTCTAAAGCAACACAAGCTAATGTGTTCAAGCCGTGTTATTCAGTGATACCAGCAATGCTGATGGCAATGTAAGCAGCATTTCTGTGGATCACAGTTTATCAGTTGTACTCCCTTTGCTTCCTGGCAATCTAGCCTTTTAGTAGCAGGGCACAAATAGTGAGAGAGTAATGCATACAGAATGAGGGTTTACCATTTTACAGTAAGATATTTAGACAATAGAAATAGTAGAAAATTAAATTTCTCCAAAATACTAGGTACTTTTAGGTAAATGAAATTTTAGGACAAAGTTCGTGTAATATACCCTTTTAGTAACAAAGTGTACGCTCAGATCATTGTCTCTTCTTTATTCCTCCACTCTAGATAAGCTAGTGCAAGATGTAAATGTTCACTACTAAAAATTCAACTGGGTTAAAAGGATGACTCGTGGTAGAGTGATGATACACAAAAGCAGCCCCTTACTTTGGAACACTTCCCTTTGTTATTGCTTGGTCAGTATTGATTCTCCTCACTGTTAAATTGCCCTATTATAAGAACTCTTTTCTCAGCATGCCTTTATGGGGTCTCAGCCTTTGGCAGAGACAGGCAGCAGCAACCCTAGCATGGGGCCTTTAGATGTGAGCGGGCTCGTGCCCTCCCATCTCCAGAAGCTCAATAGATGCAGCCCTAATATGACCATTTTGCCTCTCACTGGTGCTCCATAGTCAACCCTCTTGTACTTTGGTAAGTATTTTTAATTCCAGTTATGTTTTTCTCCAGTTTCTCCCTTTTCATTCCTGAGCAGTTTGGCACAGTCTAACACTCATCCTACCCAGATCATTGGCTTCTCTTCTTATGTAAACTGTAGAAAATATAGTTGCTTATGAGTGCAAATTCTCCATATTAAAGTTCAAAGAATCATACAGATCATGGTGACATTTTGAATGTAGGTCAGCATATATAGCTTGACTAACAATTTTATCTGTCAAAAAGTTGATGAGGCAGTTAGGGGAAACAATAGGTGAGGAAAATACCTAGTAGAGAGGTCATGCTTGTTTTAGTGCATGTTGCCAATTGAGGTATTTCAAAAATTACATTTCTTATTATCTTATGTTGTTCTAATGTCTCTGAAGTATTCTGAGCCCCATTTGTTACACACTGCCAGTAAAGATAATAGCAGATATTTTTTGCTTTCATTAAAACCTTTGTATTGGTCATTAAAAAGACAGGCTTCAGAGTAGCAGCCGTGTTAGTCTGTATTCACAAAAAGAAAAGGAGTACTTGTGGCACCTTAGAGACTAACCAATTTATTTGAGCATAAGCTTTTGTGAGCTACAGCTCACTTCATCGAAAGCTTATGCTCAAATAAATTGGTTAGTCTCTAAGGTGCCACAAGTCCTCCTTTTCTTTTTAAACATAGATCTTTTGCAATGAGTAACACAGATCTTTTGCAATGTTAAACAACGGTTTTTCAGGTTTCAGAGTAACAGCCATGTTAGTCTGTATTCGCAAAAAGAAGGTTTTTCACACTCTGCATTACCAAAATGACAGGAGACCATCTGACAGACCTTTTAAAGGTGAAAGGACACATTGTCTGTCTGTTTACTTTTTTCATAAGAACAGGCAAAATTCTTATGCTAATAATACTTCCAAGTCACTGTGTATCAGGAAATCTCAAATTGTATTGTATGTCCTTAGCTATTTGTCTGTAATGTGTGGAAGGAAACATTGTGGTGTTATGGGGGACTTCAGCATATGAGTGTGATGGGGTATGGACCCCACACAGGCTCCAAAAAGGTTAATGTGGTCTTGAGAGGCCAATTAATATATCGCAGGCTGAAGGACGTACTGACTGCCCTTCTGACAGCCCCCATTGGCCGGGCACAGCGAACTGCGGCCAGTGGGAGCCGCAATCGGCCAAACCTGCGGACACGGCAGGTAAACAAACCGGTCCGGCGCACCAGGGGCTTTCCCTGAACAAGCACAGTTGAGAACCACTGTTCTAAGAGCTGAGTTACTGGGCGGGCATTGGCCATATAAGCTGAGATAAATTATCAGGTATTGACAGAAACTATGTTCTTGCTTCTCAGCAGTTTCTGTCTTTTCTGCCGGCTGAATTTTAACTCCTTCCTGACAACTCCATATGGGCAAAGAGGGGACAGTCACAACTAGTAAAATATCCATATGTGCATATTCACATACCCACAGATACACGCTTGGTACTTCAAAAGGGCTAATTTATTAAAGGTAAAGAAAGCTAAGTGAAATTGTGTGGAAGGAAAACTTTAGGTAAAAAAATGGAAAATTGGGAGCTTTTTAAGAAGAGTTTATTGGATGGTCAAATAGCCACGATTCCATAATTAAGCAACAGAACAAATTTGGAAATTTGGCTAAAAGTTCACTTTTGTTCAGTGGTGAAATGAAGGCAGCAATTAGAAATGAAAATGTAATATATTAAACAATGGGGGAGAAGTGGATTTAAATAACAATCAATATAAATTTGAAGTTATGACATGCAGAAAATTGATAAGGGCAGCTAAAGTAATCAGGGGAAAAAAATCCATGGCTGGGAGGGCTGAGGACTATAAGGAGGGAGTTTAAGGAACAAAAGAAATTCTAGCAGTGGTATAGGCCTATTAGGTGGAACTGGTACAATTATTATTAATGATGCAGAAATATGCAATACATATTTCTATCCTGTATTTGGAAAGAAACAAGATGATATACCCGTATCATATGAGGATGACATACTTTCTAGTCTATTAGTAAAGTAGGAGTATGTTAAACAACATCTGTTAGAAATAAACATTTTTAAATTAGCAAGCCTGGATAAATTGCACCCAAGACTCCTAAAAGAGCTGACTGAGGAAATTGCTGGACTACTAGTCTTAATTTTTAATAAATCTTGGAATACTGGGGAAATTCCAAAAGATTGGAAGAGGGCTAATGCTGTGCCAAAGTGCTAAAAAGGGCAAGCGAATTGACCCTGATAACTCTAGGATAGTTGGCCGACATCAATCCTAGGCAAAATAATGGAAAAGCTTATACAAGAGTCAATTGACCTAAAATTAAAGAATGTTAATATATTTAAGGCCAGTCAACACTGTTTATGGAAAATGCCTTTTGTCAAATAAACTTGATTTCATTGTTAGAGAAGATTAAAAGTTTGGTTGATAAGTAACTACAAAAGTCTAAATACATTAGAACTATGTAAAGCGTTTGACTTAGTACTACATGACTATTTCACCTAAAAAGTTAGCCCTATACAATATCAATAAAGCACATGTTAAAAGGATTAAGGACTGGCTAACTGACAAATCTAAAAAATTGTAAATAGGAAATGTTACTAGTGGGGTTCCACAGGAATCGGTTCTTGATTGTATAAACAGGGAGCAGTGAGGCGACTTTTACCTCTGTATATGACATTGGTGAGGTAATAGAAAAATGTTTACTGTCTGCTGTCAACACTTTTAAAAGAATGTTGAAAAATTAGAGTTTTAAAAGATCTATAAAAGTAATTTGAGGGCCAGAGAAAAGCTCTTCCAGTGAGGAACTTAGATCTATTTAGCTCATCAAAGAAGATTGAGAAGTGACTTGATTAGTGTGCTAAGACCATAATGGGAAGAAAATAGTGGATACGAAAGGGATCTTAAATCTAGCAGAGGAAGGCATAACAAGAACTGATTGGCTGTAAGATAAAGCCAGACTAATTCAAATTGGAAATAAGGCATACATTTTTAACAGTGATGAGGATTAACCATTGGAACAAACTGCCAAGGGAAATAGTAGATTCTCTATTTCTTGATGTCTTCAGTCAAGATGGGATACCTTTCTGCAAGACGTGCTGTATTCAGACACAAGTTATTGGGCTCAATACAGGGGTGCCTGAATAAAATTTAAAGCCTTGTAATATACCGAAGATTGTACTACATGATTTAATAGTCCCTTCTGGCCTTAAATGTTATGAATGATAATAAACTGGGCTTAATAAACTGGGCCTAAAGCAATTATCATTAGTACACAATTACTGTTATTCCTGTGTTTGTCACATAGGCCCTGATCCATCTTGCAAACGCTTTCCCAGGTGCTTAACCTTAAGCACAAATGATCCCAGCGACCTGACATGGCTTCCTTTCATACCTAAAACTAAACACACAAATGTTTGTAGGATCAGGGCCTAAATCTGTGACTGGACCAGAAATAGAGCTTAAATCTCTTTGCTTTAGGTCTTGTTCTTTAATTTCTAATATACTTCTCCATCAAACCTAGTATCAAAAATAGCATACCGAGAATCCTTATTCATGAGAAGGAAAAGTCCATGGCTCCAATTGTCTTTCTTTCTCAATAGCCTTCTGAACAGCTCATGAAGGAAGAGGGGTGTGGCAATGACTTTATAAGCCACCTTTGTATTCTGTAGGCATGAAGCCACTCAGTTTAAGCTGGTCTAATACTAAGGCAGGCTGAAGGCTGCAGTAGCTTTTGTTGGCTAACTGTCGCTCCAAGGATCAGTTGGGGATCACAGGTATGCTGTGGTCATGACCACGTTTTGTAAATCTCCACTACTGATGTGCTTAGTGCATTCATAATTTATAAGAGGTAACAGGTGTAAAAGAGAGGATTTTAAAATATATTGTTCTCGATCTTCAGTGGAGTTGTGCTAACTTTTGCCTGGAGTGAATGTGACCCCAGATTAGTAAAGTGCAAATAAAATATGCTGCAATATAAAAACAATTTACCCTTTAGCTTTTTGTTAATGCCAGTGTATGCCCTTGAAACCAGGGGTCAAATATTGCTATTTTCTGTGCACAGAACTCCCTTTGATAGTAAGGAGAGCTTTTACTGTGGATCAGTGGATCTGTTATCCTGCCAGAGAAAGGTAGTGTTTCATAGTTTATCTGCTTTTGAATATAAGTGAAGCTGTTCACCTAGAACAAAGAGTAAAAACATTGGAGGGAAGAGTTTTTCTCTGGTGTGCAAGTAGAATAATTTTACTGTCAAATGATATAGCTGGAAGAGTGCAAAAACCAGGGTCATGCTCACCTTCAAGGTAGAAGAAACATGGAAATTAAGGAAAAAATTTAAAAGCTTATTTCTAGCTTGACTATTTTGATAATGGCAATGGTAAGTAAAATGGGAGGAAAGGAGAGGGGTGGCAGCGGTGGCAAACTTGTTTTTGCAGCATATCAGGTCCATAATACAACTGAGAAATGGAGACTGTATGTGTTGATTACCACATCTGTTAATGGGCTATTGAGGAAAGCAATGAACTTGCAGGAGTTAGAGTGAAGAAAGGGGTGAATGAGTAACCAATGAAATTAATTAGCTCACAATGTTAAAGGATCACTGAATTTGGGGCAGGTTCTCAGCCATGCTGCAGAAGCTTTGCCTGGCAAAGCGGCCCTAAAGCTGACTTACCCAGCTAGCAAAGTGTTCTCTCCTGCATGGAGAAATCCTCAAGAGGGGCAGAGACACTAAAGTGTTTTACAGTAAAAATATCTGTGTATTTTCACTTTCTTACATCCAGCTCCTTAATGAAATTTTTTTCTAGGCTTTTTCAATTATTTCCCACTCTTCCTCAGTCAGATAAGTCTGCTTGCTAGATTTAGAAAGTGTCTGAACCAAAACTACCAAAATTTCCATCAGACTACGAACTGAAGGCAAGATGTGGATTTTTTTTTTTTTAAAGGAAGCATCACTGGTGCTTTTATATAATGCCAGAAAAATGGCTTCAAAATAGGTGCTCGTATTCTTGCCATGTGTCGGCAGACTTCATGCTGGTTATAAACAGTTTTCTGAAGCATGTAATCACTTTTGAGACTATTTTAAGATTTATAGGTAAATCAAACTCAAAGGCAGCACTATTGTATTTCTCAACATCTGAGAATTACAAACCATTTTGAGAGAGTGTTCTGGCTCATCCAGACATGTGCATATTCTGTTCCATACATTCCAGAACCAACCAGAGATGATATAAATCAAACCCTAATCTTTCAAGTGCAACACATCTGAATTTTAAATAAAGGCTGCTTTCAAAAGGTTTAGAATGATCAGAACTAAAGAACCAATTAGAGTGAATAATCTGATTCAGATTTACATTTTTGGAATGCAAATGAACTGGTTATTGAAGGGAAGGAATTAATTTTGACAGAATCCCAACAAGTGTAATAGTGTAAAAATCTGATGATAAAATAGAAACATCTCACAGAAAAGAGGAGAAACAAGTGTATGAAGACAGATTTTACTATTAATTAAAATTTTGCTTTGGTGAATTTAGTGCTGTGGAATGATGCAGGACTCACTGTTCTGTAGGATGAAGTTTTCTCTTCAGTCATGTAACAGATGCCAACAGTTCAGGCTTCTCCATACTGTCCCACCAGTGTGCCTCAACGCTAATCTGAAAAGACCACTTCCAGAGCTGAGAAGTTAGTGTAGTCTTCCTGCCTGTCCTTGGGTGCCTCTGCTGAGACTGCTAACAAAGGTGGGTGTGTGTGTGAGGGAGGTGCATGCAAAGTGGCCACCTGACCTTGTAACTGTTAACTAATTTTGATAGATCAAACAGCCATCAGATAGTGCAAGGCCATATTATTATTACTTACATCAACTCCATATGCAATATCTGATAAATTTTACTATGTGAAGGTTGGCACAGACCCTTTGGGGGTGCTGACTGCTCTGTTGCACCCATGTTTCACTTCCCATAATAAAGTGAAGCAGCATCAGCCTGGATATTGAGACGAGAACTCCAGGGAAACTAGAACTCTGGGTCTTGATACTGCAATGAGGTCTGCCTGCACAGAAGTACTGCAGCGCTGTGGCCCAGATGGGTTCTTTGTATGACTCAGGGATCAGAGAGGGAAACCTGAATGCCTTTGGGAGTCTGACCTACTAGAACAAAGACAACTGTGCAGCCTTACTAGTGGAGGGGCATCATAGTTCTCTGGCAGGCTCAGGGAATCTGTAGGGGCAAACATGGGAATTAAATCCTACAGTCTAGGTTTTGTTTTATATTCAAGGAATTTTTGTGTAGCCAGCCACTAGGAACTGGTGAAGATGTTTTGATCTGGACTCCCTCTGGTGCTGTTGTGATCCTAATAGTTAAAGTCCCTCTGAAAAAGCAGGTTATTTCTTTGAAGCATAGGTGCCTGTGGTGTTCTGGGGAAGTGGAACTGAACCCTGACCACATGCTGATATTTGACTCAAAGTATCAGGCGGTTCAACGGATACTGCACTCTAGACTTCCTTGTTGGTTTTTTAAGCTGGGCTTTATAGAATGCTGTCTGGTTTCAGTCTCCCCTGTTGGCTCACATGGAAGTATGAGCTAGAATTTTTTGGGACTCCTACTGTTGATTACCATGAAAGTCCCTTGTTATCTGTGGTGAGCTATTAATGAGCTAATAAGGGATTAGAAGGAAAATGCCTGGCTGTCATCCACATGCTGTATCAGCTGAACTAAAGGAACTGTTCTATCTTCTTTGTATGTAGACTTTTTTTTTTGCTAAAAGTTTACAATTGATATAAACATTAACTAATAAAGCTGACAGGGAGCTTTACAATCTTTCAGTCTAGAGCAGTGTTTCCCAAACTTGGTATGCTGCTTGTTTAGGGAAAGCCCCTGGCGGGCCCAGACGGTTTGTTTACCTGCTGCGACTGCAGGTTTGGCTGATCGCGGCTCCCACTGGCCTTGGTTTGCTGTGCCTGGCCAATGGGGGCTGCAGGAAGCGTCGGCCAGTACGTCCCTCAGTCTGTGCCGCTTCCCACAGGCCCCATTGACCAGGCACAGCAAACCGCGGCCAGTGAGAAACGTGATCGGCCGAACCTGTGGATGTGGCAGGTAAACAAACCAGTCGGGCCCGCCAAGGGCTTTCTCCAAACAAGTGGCATTCCAAGTTTGGGAAACACTGGTCTGTAAGGATAAAAATACAGCAAAAAAACAAATATTTTCCTATCTTTGAGGTATCTTCTCCCTTTTGATAACCAGAGTAGGGTATAAACTGAGAATAAATGTTCACATTCAAATACCAATTTTATTGTGACAAATGGTCTGGACCTCTGTCTCTGATAACTTGGAAAATGAGCATGGTGGGATTGGTACCAGGGAAAATGCCAATCTGTTTGCATGTTTCTGCCCCATCCATTGCCTTGTCAGAGTGGTCTGCAAAATGTGATCTGTTAGCCTAGTCCCTAAGCCTTTGAAAGATGACGAATAATCATATCATTCAGGATCTTTGTATCGTCAATGGGCCATATCTTAGAAAAGTCAGTGAGATCAAAAGGCTATTGTAGGTATCAAGTAACTGGAGAAAACTGATTTTGAAAATGGGGGAGGCTGACCTAGATCAAGGCAGATATCTGGCCATAGCAAGAAGTTGGTATCTGGACAGCAAGTGTTGTAGGCAGGTTGACCAAAGAGTGATAAGAGAATTTCACTCACAAGATGTATGCTATTCACTTTTCTTTTTCTCAATCATTATGCAGAAAATTCTGTTTTCTGGCATCTAGATATGTTAAGATCCATTTTTCTTTTCAGACTATTTTCTCCCTGGCTTTGGCTACTCTTCTTCTTTTTGTTAAGATTACTGTTGTAGGGCTAATTTTACAGATGTTCCTGGAGGAAAAAAAAGACCTCTGCAACATCTAAGGAGAGACAGTAAATCGTAAAGAAGCAAAGCTTATCAAACCTGGTCTTTTCTTAGGAGCCAAATGAATTTTGGGGGTGCAAAAAACACTGAACATTTTCAATATTCACATTTAAAAATCTCTTTCACTTTTCTTGCTGTGTTCATGACAACGTATATAATTTTAATCAACACAAATCTTCAGTGATATTTATAATTCAATACTATTTTTAGTTGCTTTATAGCTGAGCACAAAATGCTTTTGAACTCCTTATAGTAAATGATCCAGCGGGGACTGATTTTATCATGTCGCGTCTAGATGCAATAAATGGATCCCCAAGCACTCTCCTGTTGACTCCTGTACTCCACTGTCGCGAGAGGCGCAGGCGGAGTTGACGGGGGAGCGGCAGCAGTCGACCCACTGTGGTGAAGACCCCGTGGTAAGTCGATCTAAGTACATCAACTTCAGCTACGTTATTCACGTAGCTGAAGTTGCATAACTTAGATTGATTTTGCCCCCACCCTTCCCCTCCAGTGTAGACAAGGGCTTAGTTACCCATTCTGGGATGGCAGCTGCAAATGTAACCCACATGCCTAATGAGGAGATAACTCTTTAAAAGTGCTAGAGAGAAGGGAATTGTCTGGGTCCTGGCAGCTAAGCAGATGCACAATTAGCATTCCATGCCCAGAAGCTTCTGGAATTGAGTGGGGTAGTTCCCTGGGCATGCTCAATAGGTTCCCTGTTGCTGGGCTCACAGATTCCATTGAGGGCCAGCAGTTAGGGCTGCTGCTTCACACGAGGCCATGTGACCTGCATGGGTTGGGAGAAGCTCAGCCACAGGATCAGAAAGCAGGTGGCTTTCCCCTAACTCTGAAGCAATTTGCAGCAGGTTAGTCCTATTCACTTTTCAACGCAGGGAGGCACTGGCAGTGTTAGTTATAGTTGCCCCCTCCTGTTTCCTTTTTTCCAACTTTTCATGTTAATTAGTATCCCTTGAATGTTTTTAGCCAGACTGTTTTTAGTTAAATGGTTTTAGCCGGTATGGTTCACCGTTTTCTTTATTTAAATGTGATGGTGGGGAAAGAGTCACTTATATGGTGCTGTTTTCAGTTTTGTTTTTTTTCCTCTTATATACTTAGTACTGATTGGTTAGCTAATTAGTTCGCTGACTCCATAGTCCAGCAGAGGAGTAGAGAGAGTCTGCCTGGGTTTCAGATATAGATTTCTGGAATGCAAGCAAGAGGAGGAAAGATTATTTTGCAGTGCTTTTAACTCTGTGGACTTTAAATAGTCAGTGGATAAAGATTCTAACTGAAGCTCAGGTGAACTCCAGCTCAGCTTTTGAAACTTTGCATTGCTTTTCACGGTGTGTTTGTGGGGACTAACCTGTTTAAGTATAAACCAAAGAAAAATTCACATTTATGTATAACTGTGTATCTGTATTAAGATGATGTATATGGCTGATGAAGTAGCCTTGTTATGTAGTAGAAATTAAGCTTCTATTGTTTGTCATAAGATTTTTATAGAACTGGTTCTTAATTCTTAAGTGTCCTCCCTCGCCTTCCCCCTAGACTTGTGGGGAAGTTGACACTGTAATCCTTGCTGAAAATCCCCAATGACTGAATTCTGAGTCGCCATATGCTTTTCTGTAGGGACATGAGTGTTCAAACTGTGGCTTGCAAGCCACATGTGGCTGTGTTACAGTTAGCATGCAGCTCAGCTGTTTGCTCAGGGAGCAGTGCTCCCCCCCATTCTCCGCCTACCAGGCTGGGAGGGAGGAGCTTGAGGCTTCTGTCCTGTGGTGGGGCTAGGGGCTTCTGCCAGAGACTACTGGTGTCTGCTCGTAGTGGGATTTAAAATTTACAATTTAAAAGGTTTGTGCCCCCCCCCGCATGTCCCCCCTCTTACCCTCGGCGGCCCCTCCCTGCAGCACCCATGTGTTAGCTCTGCATGGAGAGGCAGCTGGGAGCAGCAGGGAGGGGCCACTGATTTAGTTCCACAGGGAGAGGCAGCAGCAAAAACAATGTCTCTTTCTGCAGCTCCCAGCTGTTTGCCACAGTCTCTCCCCACAGCTGCCACACCCAGCTTGCCAGCTCCAGTAGCTGCCGTGGAGGGCGGGGCCTTGCGGCGTCATGTGACTGAGTGGGGTCAGCAAACCCTGGCAAAAATCTGTGGGGGCACACGGCATTCCCTCCATGTGTTGTTTCTGGCTTCTGCCCAGTGGGGAAGGGATTCAGGGCTTCAGCCCCATAGGGCACACTTGCTGGGGCTCAGGGCTTCAGCCTCAAGATGACACCCCCTCCCCCCCGACTGAAGCCCGGAGCCACGACAGGCACGCTACAGTTCTCAAACTTCCGAAGATTGGAGGGTCCTTAACTTTGGTGACCCCTGCTATAGGAGTCATGTTTAAGCACTAGGAAGAGGGATAGCCATGTAAATTCTAGCGGCCCAAAGATTATGCGGACTTGCTCTATCATCCTCCCTGAGGGTCCTGCTGTGGAAGAACAGCCTTCACTTGTAATCAGGATTCCATAAGATCCCTGACTGTGTAGGTTTCACTCACCCTCACTCACTCACCAAGTATTAACTCCTCTTTTGGCTGTGCTGGTAAGTGCCATGAGGTCAGTGCTGGCCTGCTGCAGGTCTGCCAGCAGAGTAAGAGATAGAAACTGCCATGCTGAGTCAGACCATTGATCTAGCTAGACCAGTAGCCAGGGCCAGATGCTTCAGAAGGAGGAGCGATAAACCTCAAAAGGCATAAGTGTGTAATAACCTGCCTATTAACACAAGTTTTTCTCTAACTCCTGTCATTTAGGGTTTTGCTAGCCATCTGAGCCTTGAGGATTTATATTGCTTATATATTCTTCTTCTAGTAAGGTGACTGTAGATATTTTTACTAAATACATGTCTACTTTATTTAAGACTCTCTAAATTTTGGCACTGACAATATCTTGTGACAGGTGAGTTCCAAAGACTCTGCATTGTGTGTGCAAAATAGAATATTTCATTTTATCTTAAATTTGTTGCCACTTAATTCCATTTGGTCTCTTTCTGATAGTATGGAAAAGTTAAATAGGAGCATCTAATTAACCTTCTCTGTTCATTATCTAATATTCTTCGGTCCTGATCCCAGGTAATCCTCTCCTGCCAGGACTAGAGAAACCAAACTCTTTTAGTATTTGCATTTAGTATCTCTAATCACTTTCATTGTGCTTCTTTTGATCCTCATACTTTCTTTTTAAGATGGGTTGGTGAGAAAGGGGCACAGTATTCAAAGTGAGGGCATAATTAATGATCTGTAGAATGACATATTTTCATTTTTATTGTCTATCTCTTTAGTATAACCTAACATTTTGATTGGGTGGGGGCTTGCTTTGCTTTGTTTTATTTACCACCACAGGACATTAAGTCTTGTGTTGCTACAAACTTGTTTAGGTGAAAATATTCATCAGGTGATGTTAGTGTGATACTCTTCAGTCTTCAGTGGGTGTATCAATGAATGCTTCAGGAATTACTCTGGGAATGTTTTGAGAGAGAGAATCAAAGTCACAACTAACCAAAAAAAAAATATATTTTTTTTTTGGAAGAAAGGGGGTTACGGATGAGTTCATGCCACTTGCCCTTCATTTACTGGTTCCAGGCTTTTTAAGGTGACCCTAGGTAACATTCAGCATTTTAGGCACATCCTGTACTGTGGTCTCCATTAAGCCATGAAGCAACTTTCTGTGAGACTTCACACCATAGCATCTCCAGAATGGCTCTGTATTGCTATAACAGCATATAAAACTGCACAATGAATCCAGTAAAATGTGGTTGGTAGACTTACTATCAATGAGTGGGATTTTCAAAAGCACCTGAGGGAGTTAGAAGTCCAAGTCCTTGTGTTCCTAACTCCTTAGGTGCTTTTAAAATTCCACCTTCTATTCCTCCAGCCTTGTTCTACATAACCAGGAATGTTTCAGAGATGCTCAGCATTTCTGATAATAACAAAGGATAATAATGCATAACCAAACTAAGAATACCATAGTATGTATTTCTGTTAAGTTCAGCACTTTGAGTCTCATAGTGCATGACTAATTTTATAATAGTACCCTAAGTTTGGAATAAACTTGGTGGAGATAAAAAGTTAAAATACTTCTCACTTTTTGGGAGGTAAATGACTGAATTAAGTTTCATGTAACCTAAAATCAGTTCTTCATAAACTATCAAGCTAAAATATAGAAAAATTCTAGGGGTCAACCCTATTTATACTTCAGTAGCATCTAGAGCCTCCCATCATGGATCAGGGCCCCATTGTTCTTGGCACCGTATACATGAATAATGAAAAGATGGACCCTGTCCCAATGAGTTTATGATCAAAGTATAAAATGAGAGAACAGATGTGATGTGATTACAATTAGCGTAACAAGCAGTGGTGGTAGCACCCAACTGCCAGCGCATTGACATGAAGTTTATAGATTCTACAATAGAGGAGAGTTTAGAGGAGGGATTTTAAGGAGGATAACAGTGGCAGTTTTGTAGGTTTTTTGTTTGTTAAACCCATGTAGAAGGAGCTTCATGAGAGAGCAAAGGTGCTTGTAGGCAAGGCTTGCTTAATGTGCAAAGAAGGCTGGAATCAGGTCTAAGTCATGACCAGCCTTGACAGTGAAGACCGGTATTTGGTGTTTGATATAGAGAAATGTGAAAGGAGGCGGTGACATGGCTGGATTGACAACCAGAATGATGATTTTCACAGCACAATTTTGAATGGCTATAAGAGGGGAGAACAACATGGCATTTTTCAAGGACAGAAAGGAAGAGGTTACAGTAGTCCAGTTGTGAGAAAATGAGTGAGGTCTGAACTGAAGTTTTATTAGGTGTGTGGATTGTGAGGAAAGGATGAATCTTGGGTGTTGTGCCATCAAAATTTAGCCATGATCTAGATGTGTGGGTCTAGAGAGAGCCAGATCAAATATGACACCCAGGATACAGGGCTGGGTGACAGTGAAGGCTGGAAAGAGTTGAGTTCAATGGGACTAATCATGTGACTAAAGTTACTCCTATGCTTAAATCTTTGCAGGATCAAGCCCCAAGGTTGTTGGATAAGTGTATAATATGATAGCTGTTTGCCGCTTCAAACTTAAGGCGTGTGTGTGTGTGGTAAGCATAAATAAAAGCTCAGTTTCCTACTGCTTTAGATGTTCTGTCAAAGAAATATTTCGCAGAAGCAGTATGCTGATTTCTAAATATTTTAGATGTGTAACTTCACATCTGTATGGATCTATTCATTTGTGTCTTTGTAATGGTAAGTGTAAATGACTTGTTCAGCAGTCTGTGAATGTATGGGTGGTATTTCTTCTGTAATTATTAAAAAGGCTATTAAAGAGCTCCTTGTGTGGACCACAGCACTACTGAAGATTAAGAATAGCAGATACATTATTTGCAAATGTTTTAACACTGTGTCGAGATGCAGCAAAGGCAGCTACAGAGCTCTTAAATAGCTTGCTTAGTCCAGTTAAAGCTAGATCCCTTGTTCTCAGTCACTTTGAAATTTGGCTTTCAAACAGCTCTTCATTGGTGTCCTATATTATGTCTGTTGTAGAGACTGCAATTCATATATTTTTGCTTTTATGTGTGAGTATGGGGCAAATTCAGCTCCTTGCCATAGTGCACCCATACAATAGCACTTACTAGGAAGAGGTTCCAGTTAATAAGGGCCACGGTGCACTAAAAGGCCCAGCAGGACATGGTTAACTAATTGGCTTGAGAGCACATGAGGACACCTAGCCTCCCATAACTATGCAACATACTGACAACTCAAAACTTGAAGTTATGTATCACTCAGACAAAATGAAAGCATGTTGTAAAACAGATTCCTCTTCCCCAAAATTGTTTTAACACCATCCCTGGCACAGTCTACTTTCTGTACACCCACAGTTGTGTCATTTTCACGTGATAGCATGCCGTTATAAGCTCTTCATCACTACAGGTGCACAGGCTTTTCCAAAGGATAGTTAATAAACCATTTAAAGCAATATATGCCTGGATTAAGCCTGTGGTTTTGCAAATGATCAAGCTGTTCTCACAACAGGTTGCAATGGAAAGTTGCTTTTTAAATCTGGCTGAAAGGGCGAGTGGAAGATTTCCCAGGATGGGGAAATCTCTGGATGATGTAGCTCCTAACATGTATGCTGGCAGCAGGTGGCTGTGAGTAAAAACAGTAAGGTTTGGCCCATAGTAAAGTCTTAAATCTCATAATGATTGACTGCATCAGAGGATTTAATGTTTTATTTGCAATTTTTAACTATTTACTTAAGAATAAAATACAAAGGATTAAAGATACTCTGAAACCTGTCAAATGTTTATTTGTAACAGCCGCGTTAGTCTGTATCCGCAAAAAGAAAAGGAGGACTTGTGGCATCTTAGAGATTAACAAATTTGAGCATAAGCTTTCGTGAGCTACAGCTCACTTCATCAGATGCATTCTGTAGCTCACAAAAGCTTATGCTCAAATAAATTTGTTAGTCTCTAAGGTGCCACAAGTCCTCTTTTTCTTTTTGCAGATAAACATTTGGTAGTGTAATGGTTTTGTGTTAGCTTTTTTTAAAGCTAGAACTATTACTGGATTTCAGATTTTTATATTTTAAAAAACTGCATCCTGTGTTGTGTGTGCGCTATACTTTTTATGCAAATGGATAAGTTTAAGTAACAGAGGTAGCTGAATTAGCAAGAGTCTCAAAAGTGAACAGCCTAGCCTGTTGTATGTTTGCCCCTCTACCACTCCTTCTGCTGTGTCCCTCAGATCCCCATCTGTAAAATGGGGGATAATTCTTCCTTTATCTCTTCCATTTTTACAATCAATTTTAGACAAGACCAACAAAACTCTTCAGGCCAAAGACTCTTAATACCTGTGTACAATGGATAGCACAACATGGACTCAATTTTGGTTGGGGCTTTCAGGTGCTACCCATAATAAGATAGTTGATACCTCTTATAAGATAGTCTGTGACCTCTTTGTCCATTAGTAGGGCACCCTGGAAGAAGAAAACTTTAGCATAAGTGGAACATCTTTAGAAAAGCACCTGCCCTGAGAAAAAGGGTGGGTGGGGAAAGGATATACAAATAACTTGGGGAAAGGTGGCTTGAAAAGTCAAAGATAAGGTTTGCAAAATCATTAAGCCTTGCAGCATTTTTTAAGACAACCAGTGAGACTCTCATGTGAATTCCCTTTGAGAGGGAGCTCTCTGTACCTTGGGATTCTCCACATAATTTTTTTTTCCTCTTTACCATTCTGAGGGTGGAGAGGAGATCTTCTTCTCCAGCAGATAATACTTGTCAGGCAGTAACATAGGGTGATATGTGCTCATCAAACCATCAGGCTTTGTGTAAATTAGAGAAAATTAGTACTCATATCATATAATTTGCCACCATCAATGCAGTTGCATTGGTGATACACTAGTTCTTATACTGTTGCTAACAGCGGTTTACCTGTCTTAACCATTTTCACAACAAAATGTTAAAAAATCCTTGATCCTGTCTAAACTAGGGATGAAATTCTGGTCTCACTGAAGTCAATGGGAGTTTTGCCATTGACTTCAACAGGAGCTGGGATTTCACCCAGCAGGCTTAGATTTATTGCAGCTCCAGCCCAGGCACTGTTGCCCATGGTGCTGTAATACAGCCCCAAGTTTTTCTGATGCATGCTTAAGTTATACTGTATGCGACAATGCCAGTATGGTAAGATGTAATAAAAATGGACCACCATATCTTTTGCTGTGGAAGCACTGTAATTCTGTCCTATGGTTAACACACTGGTATTATGTTGCTGCTGACCACGTAGAAAATACTTTGTATAGCTAAATCTCAAAATAAATAAATAAATAAAAAATAAAACATTTTTTTTACTAAAAGCTTTGCTAGTGAAGTCTTCTCTTCCCCCCTTCATGCTCCCTTTATCTTTTTTCTTTTTAATTTCTTTAATCTCACAAAGTTGGACCTAAAGCTGAAAAAGATAAACAGACAAAATGGAACAGGTTTGTACTTGGTTTTTTAAAGTACAAAAATGATTCTCTCTCTCTACACTCCAGGAATAAAATATAAATATACGTGGTAGGTAGAGCAGTGAATTCATAATCCTCAGGCTCTCTTTTTGACAAGAGAAACTAATTGAAAAGTCGTCTTAAGCTACAATATCTGTTTACAATTTGATTAATTTGCAGGAGACTATATAGTACTAGTTTTCTAGAAATACACATTTCAAGCCATTCAGATTTAATAATAAATCCTTCTGATTATTTTCATGTTCCCATTCTTATTTTGATATGAGGCCTTTTTGTCCCGTAGTGTCCAATGTGAGTCCACATATTAGTTAGCTTCTGTTACCTAGGCAACTGAATATCCACAACAATGCTACAGTACCAGCAGCACTGGCACAAGAAGCAGCATATTCCCAGATGTCTAGCTGTCACTCTAGGCATGTCATTTTTACAGGGGACATTTACTCTGTGACCTCCTGGGTCCTTGGGTGATCGGCACTTTACTTCATGCATGCCTGTCTTTCTGTGTAAGAGTGATAACGAGCAAACAGATAAACCTGACAGGCCTGAGTTTATCTGTCTGCCACTTCTGGCCTCTGTTAGTGTAGACAGGATGTATTCACTCTCTCTCTCTCTCTTCCCCCCTTCCCTTGCAGTAGCCTTCTTAATGTAGTTTAATGGCTTTACAAAGCCAGGCAGAGAGCACTTTTCTCAGTGGCTGTGGTCGGATCATGACCTCTCACCATGAACTTGGAAGGGCTTGAAATGATAGCAGTTTTGATCGTGATTGTGCTTTTTGTCAAAGTGTTGGAACAATTTGGGCTGATTGAAGCAGGTGTAGAAGGTAAGGGAGTTTATTTCAGTGACTTCTAAAATATTTTTGTTATGATCTCTTGTAACAATGCAAGGGGCACCTGTAAACTAGATGTAAGATACTACCTGAGTCACCCAGAGATCGACATGCACAACAGGAGCTTTGTGGCTTAAACATTACAAGTTGTAGTGATGGTTTTTCTTTTTACAGCAAAAATTGCATTAAAATACTTTCAAGTACTGTACAAATATAAAACTAGATCTTTAGCAAAGACATTAAGATTTTAACTCCTTATTCATGTTTATAATCTATAGTTGTAGTAATATTTGATCACAAATCAGATTTCAAAATAGTTAACATGCAAATATTTTTATAATCTGTATAAGAACATCTGGGCTGGGACTGTTGTAACCAGCTATACATATTTTATAATATTTGCCAATCTGATTACAATATCCTTCATTATCAAAGTAAAACAATGTGTCTGGAGGAAATAACTGCAATCCTTGGATTCAAATGAACAACTCTATTTGCAAGTTTGTATTGCTTGATGCTGTTTATCGTAGACAATTGTATCTTATCCTTATTAGCAATAAAGTTTGTATATAAAACAGTAAACAAAGGAAATCAGGTGCTTGCATTTCTTAAGTATGGCTTTTCTGAATGCATCTTAGTAAACCATTTGATTATTGTGATCTTGTTCTTAAAGCATAGTTACTCTTTCCATTTAAGTTTTTACTCTACCCAGGAAGCTGGCTGCAATGTAGTACACAAATATTCAGATATTATTTTCCAAAATTTTACAAGGTCTTTGGCTGAAATAATCTATTTCTTAAATATTCCTGTAAGCCTGCATTTTAGACAATATACATGTGCTTATACACATTTGGGAACTCTGTCTATGAGCAGATTATGGTTTTATAGGCTAACAAGTAAAACAAATCTCAGCAAAATATATTTGCCATTATGACCAGGCTTAAAGTAATCCTGTGTGTGTAACCCTTTAGAGAAACTCATTCTTTTCTTCAAATGATCTTTTTAAGAGTGTTCCCTGAAAACTGTTTGTTTTTTCTCTCATGCTATATATGTTTAGAAATGTGTAGACTTAATCACAGCTCCTGAAAACGATGGTGTTTCCCACAGATATGTTATCAGATGTATTCTTGTTTAAAGCTTGTTTTGGATGGTTTGTAGAGTCCATGAGAGTGCATTATTATTGGTATACATAACTGAGACCTTATACTTTTGAATATATTATTAGAACCTGTTTTTTGTCTTATTTCAGTTTTGTAATTAACAAATTTATCTCAACTTCTACTTAACTTTTACCATTATATTCATCTACAGTCTGTTTAGTTGGTATATTTCTATATGGTCTGTTTAGGTATAACTGTTGTACCCTAGTGAGTTTCTACGGTAAAATCCACTATTGGTGTGTTTTTTAAATTATTATTTTATATATAATGGTGGTAATTGGGAGACAGACTATGGGGGTAGACTTGCTTCCCAGTGTCTATAAAATTCCTGTAAGAAAGATAGATAGGTTTGTAGAACAGCTGACTACTTTGTTAAAAAAATTCTGGAGTTCAAGGAGAACTGTCCATTTGCATATGCACACAATCTGTTTGGTTTTTACCCCTTATAACAAAGTATTCTAGAATGTCAGCTGAAATCATAAGGGAAAAAATATAAAACTTATTGCTTCGTGGTATTCAAAGTGCTATCGGCAACAATATGTATGGAATAAATGCATATTTTATTGAAATTGCTCATTAGATTTATAAATGATGAAATACACAAAAACAGGGCTTACACAGAAAGTATGAATGGATGTCTTGGGTTTATTCATGAGCTGCAGCTTTACTCTCTGCATATTTCTCAGACCTGGAAAATGAAGGTTTTGAATGAAGCAAGAGAGAAATTAGTGTGGTGGTTCGTTGTTTTTTTGCAGTATTACTAGGGGGATTTAAACAATTGTCTGAGATGGTTTTGATAAAATCTATTTAACTGTGCTCTCACACATATGCTCCTTTGTGATACATACATTACATGTGTAAGTGCTGAAAAGTTCTTAGAACATTTAAAAAAAATTAAATCATACACCGTTACAAGTCCATTCATGATGCTTATATGGTTTTCTAAAAATGTTGGTGGTGTCCTTAAAATATTATTCTTTGTGGTATTGCATCGATTCAGCTTTCATTAGGTGACATCTCTTTCCCTTTTCTGTGCTCCAGGATTCAACTTTCCTACTTAGATCTCCTTGCATGTTATATGGAAAACTAATAGCTCACCTTGATTGACATTTGTAGGCTTTCTTTTCACAACACCAAGAGTTGTTCTGTGTCCTCAGATATTTTTTTTTGTAGATCTGTCTGGAAGTTACTTTTAAATTCAATAATTATGGATCCAAACTAGGACACCAAATCAAACACTCCTTTAACTCTGAAGTTCAGAACCATATTTGAACTTCAGAGTTCGCTCCTCCAGATGGAACGGAACAAAACCAACCCTTGGATCTGAACTCCCTCAAATTTGAGGAAGCTTGGATCTTGTGATTTTGTGATTCAATCAGCTACTTAATCTAGAAGGATCAAATACTTACCCAATTTAAATCAACTGCAAAATTCCATTTATTCAATCGGGATTCTGATTTAGCTTTAACTATATAAATATATGCATTATTCAGTATCTTTCTCAATATTGTGGTATTTATTTACTATGCAATGTTTGAATACATGCCATTATGCATTAAATGTAGTTCAATACTACGGTTCTTTTTGTATGCAAAAATGAAGTATTGTAATGGCAGAATCAGAATATTTTTTTATTTTCCAACCTGCTGCACTCAAGTAATTGGATATTTTGAATGGGCCTTTCCAATCATCCTCAGTTGCTGAAAGATTCTGCTGTGATTATAGTAGGAGTATTTCCAAAGTAAAAGGAAAGGTGTTTTTAAAAATGTATGACTGATATTAAAGGGAAAAACAGTATAATTATACAGATCACAGAACTTGATACTTGTAATGACTCTTCAATTGCTTGTGAATTGAACAGGTGCCTACTGTCCTGCTTAAGTGTACCTTATTGGTGGTTTTTCAAAGGTGAGTATCTACTGTATTGATACACTAATATTGGAAACATTTTAATGTTTTACTATGGTACAAATTGAAGTTTGAGATGTTCTTGATAAATTGTCCATGACCCTCTGGGGGAGAGGGGAGACAGGCTTGTTAGAGAAGAACAAGTAAATCAAAATATTCTAAAATCTTAAGGTATAACAGTCGTCAGAATATCAGTTTATATTTCATAATGTTTGTAGCTTTCTTATGAAAGGTGGTAATCTGTGTACAAGTTAGTCAAATTAACCTGGTACAGAAAGTTTTAAATATTTTCTCTCTGCATTTTCATTACTGTGGGTAAATTATTAAAGTTCAGGTGATCTAATCTAGCTTTTTAAAACGAATACGTAAGAATAAAGTTGATGTGCCTTATAAAGAGATCAACCCCTTCTCAGTTACAAAAATTTAAAATAGTTTTCTCTTAACAGTATGTTGTCAGAATTTGAATCTCCTGTCTAAAACTAAATGTATAATAAAAGGTTGTGAAATGACCCTGTTCAGTCAGATAAATAATAGACTATACACTGAGGGTTGATGTGGAGTGAGAACACACACACACACATAGCAATAGATACCGCTCAAAGCAATAAGTTGACACTAATAAAATTCACCAAGACATAAAAGCTGGCATAAAGGGTAGTTAATGTTGCACTGAAACATGGTTTGTTTTCTTATAATTGCCCTGGCTCTAAAATGTTAATTTCATGATAGCAGTAATAGTTTCAAAAACTTCCTCATGAGCCCTGAGAGTGGCAGCAGTAGGTTGCACAGAACTTTACAGCTGAAATCATTATAATGTAGATAAATCCACTGGATCACTGTAATATGCCAAAGTTTCTAACCCAGTCTTAATGCTGGGTATTTTGATGAATTGCTTTCAGCTGGAAAACCATGCATGACCATGGATATATAGGGTGTTGCTGAGTGATGTCCTAGTGCTTTCTTTTTAACAAGCACTATGTGTGACTTGTAATGACAGTCTCTTGAGTTACTTGTGGCTGCTTTTTTGTTCTGCTCTGAAAACAGCAGCTATTAAACCTGTTTTTGTGACCCAAACTGCAGTCTGCTGGGAACTTCAGCGTAATCATGCTTCATTGTGATGTCCTGTGTGTGGTGGTGGTGGGGGATTGTCACATCAAACAATTATTATTGATGAGCACTAGCCTGTAACAAACACACAGAGTTGTGCACCATTTTGCATTTCTTAGGAATTATACTGTAAACTTCTCCTTGATGTCAGATGGTGTTGCATGCATGGATGTTTTAAAATACGGTCCTAAATTAGAATGTGAATAGACCTAGCTGAATGTGTCATTAGGGAAGGGGGGGGGGAATCTTGGACATTTTAAAATTGGTATTTTTGGTTACTCGCTTAGAAATAGTTCCTACATTATATCTTCAGATTTTTCAAGAGAAATTGAACAATAGCTGTTAAAGCAAACCCCTTAACAATACTCAATAGCTGCAGTGCAAGTAGATGGAAATCTAATATATTCAGTCAAGGAAAATTGTACTGTCTTTGTTCCATATACAATAAGAATAGGTCATCTGTACGTTTCAGATATTTATCACAATGGAGGTATAAAGTTCTGAGTACAATGTCTGAAAACTAGAAATGGGCAAAGTGTAAGAAGAGGGGCTAGGTAACCCAGAAAATTAATAATAATCCTTTAACTTGTAGCTCATTGTTATGACTAACATAATGGCTGAGAGTCATTACTTTCTGACAGCTGTTCAATTGCCTTTGTGAAATGTGTTAGTGGCCTCAATTCAATGCCCAGTGAAGAACTTAGCTCCTGGGACTAATTGCTACTTTTGAAGATGATACTCTGCATTTCTTTAGTGCGCTACATCCATAGATCTCAAACATGGGTAAATATTGCAGTTGATGGCTTCGGCAAATACTGCAAGGGTTTAATATGTATGGAGACTGCACCACTCTGTCACCCATAATTGACTGGGCTGGCCAATTAGAAATGATGCACACTGATAGAAAAACATCAGGATACTTACACAGCCATTGTCATGTAATTGACGGTACATAAAGAACATTAAGCTCCTGTGCTGTTAGCCTGATGCCTTTCACAAAGCTAAATATTTAAAATTAATCTTCAAAAAGTAATGGGAAGGCATTAAAACAGACTTCATCACAAGCTGATATGTAGACTGTCAATAACAACTTTCACATATGCATGTGGATACTGGGAGAATCTATTTTTTTTTCTTTCACTACTAGAATTATAGTTTCTAAAAGTATTTTGAATTAACATAATAGTGCCCATAGGTGCTGGAACGAGGGGTGCTGTGGGTGCTGCTGCACCCCTTGCCTTGAAGTGGTTTCTATCATATACAGGGTTTTCAGTTTGGTTCAATGGCTCTCAGCACCCCCACTGTACAAATTGTTCTAGCAACACTGATTGAGTAATACCAATTGCTTGACGCTAACTATTCATAAATTCTTGGGCCACAAGGAACCATTGTGATCCACTAGTCAGACCTCGTGAATAACACAGGCATTGAGATTCCTTGAATTAATTTTGGGTTTGAACTACAGGATATCTTTTAAAACCCATCCCATCTTCTAATAGATGGACAATCCACCATAAGCCCTGGTAAACTATTCCAGTGGTTAATTATCGTCACTGTTAAAAATGTGTGCCTTATTTCCCGTCTGAATGTATCTAGCTCCAATTCCAGTCATTGGATCTTTTGTTATACCTTTGTCTGCTAGATTAAACAGCTCATCAGTTTTTTCCTCCCATGTAGGTACTTATAAACTGTCAAGTCACCCTTTAATCTTCTCTTTAAGGTAACTAACTAGCTGTCTTTCACTCTGACATGTTTTCTAATCCTTTAATCACTTTCATAGCTCCAAATTTTCCTTTGAACCCTCTCCAGTTTTTATCAACCTCCTTCCTGAATTATGGAAACTAGAACTGTACACAGTATTCCAGTGGCACTGATGCTCAACAGAGGTAATAGAGTATGGAGGCTATTTCTCCTTATCCACTGTTCATCCATCTAAGGATACTACTGGCCCTTTCAGTCACAGTGGGAGCTCATATCCAGCTGATTATCCACCATGACCCCAAAGTCTGAGTCACCTCTTGTAAGTACATTGTACATTCTTTTTCCTAGGTGTGTGACTTCACATTTGACTGCACTGAAATGCATATTGTTTGCTTGCACCCAGCTTACCAAGCTATCTGGATTGCTTTTTATCCAGTGTGTGCCATCATTTTAATAGCACACTTAAAGTAGCCTATAGTCCAGAGATTGAGTAGGTGTCCATAATACCAGATCTATTCAAAGGCTTCCAAGTAGCCCTGTTCTGGGGGGCACTCGTAACTTGAAAACTGTATTCAGACATCTTTACCAAAAAAGCAGGTGTTATGCATACTAAATCAGTTTATCTCTTACTATTGTGAGGATTTTAATATTGATATTTTTTTACTCATCCTTCAAAAATGTATTGGCCTTAAGTGGAATTTTGCAAGGTTGACTTACAATGTATGGAACAGAGCACAACCTTGTACAGTTTATAATTAATGAGATGAAAATTAAACCCATTGGCGAGAGTCCTAATTACTGTTTAGTGCCTTCCAAAGAAAGGTAGTGGCTCTTCTCAGGGAGAATTCAGTTATGAATGACAATTGCTATCCTCCTTGTTTCATTAACAGTAAATGATGTAGCAAACAGATACAAATGAAAGAAATAGCGCTTTATTGATTATGTTGAGAGGATGGTGTTACAAGCTAAGACTCTTCTGTATGTCTCCCACCTGCCACTCCCCAGCTTCTGGTCAGTTCTGACTCCTGATCCTCTCTCTCCAGTTTTGATTGAAATAATGCATTCCTTGAGTGATCTCCGTGAGATGGTTTTATCCTGTCCCACTGTATGCTGATAATATTCAAAGTTCCTTCTAACACATCCACTAGGTCTGGAGATTGCAACCTTTCCTCTGATATGGCCATTGCCACAATTCCATGTGTTCTTCAGGATGTCCCAAAATAGACCACATTACAGCTGAACTATTGAAAGGTGCTCTGCTTTGGTATACAGTGGAAAGCTTCAGTTAGTGAAGAATGTGGCTATCCACCCCTTAAGCAAAGGAAGTCTGTGAACATAAAACACCTGAGTTTCAATCCGCAATCTTTGAAGGGGTGGGTTATCTTCTGAAAAGCGTACTAGGATTCTATTAAGCACATAAGAACAGCCATACTGGGTCACACTAATGGTCCATCTAGCTCGGTATCCTGTCTTCCAACCGTGGCCAATGCTAGGTGCCTCAGAGGGAATGAACGGAACACGTAAGCATCAAGTGATTCATCCCCTGTCACCCATTCCCAGCTTCTGGCAAACAGAGGCTAAGGCAGAGGTTTCAAACACGCGGCTCATGGAGTTATTTCCTGTGGCCGCCAAGCTCCCCTCACCCACGGTCCCCCCAGCATGCTGTCTCTCCGGTCCTCTGCCTACCTCCAGGCGTTTCTCAGCTTAGCACTTTCCAGGATGGAGGGGGAGGAGCAGGGAGCCGCGCGCTTAGGGGAAGAGGCGGGGCAGGGATGGGGATTTGGAGAAGGGGTTGGAATAGGGGAAGAGAAGGAGTGGGAAGAGGCAGGACGGGGACTCATGGAAGAGGTGGAGTGGAGGTGGGCGGGGGAATGGGGCTTTTGTATCTTTATATGAAAAGGTGTCAGTGATGTGGCCCTCGGGCCAATGTACTAGTCCTTATGTGGCCCTCGTAGCGATTTGAGTTTTGAGATCCCTGGGCTAGGGACACTTCAGAGCATGGTTTTGCATTCCTGCCCATTCTGGCTAATAGCCATCAATAGACCTATCTTCATGAACTGATCTAGTTCTCTTTTGAACCCTGTTATAGTCCTGGCTTCACAACATTCTTTGGCAAAGAGTTCCACAGGTTGACAATGCGTTGTGTGAAGAAATGCTTCCTTTTATTTGTTTTAAATCTATTGCCTATTTCATTTTGTGATACCTAGTTCTTGTGTTATGAGAGGGCGTAAATAATACTTCCTTATTTACATTCTCCCCAGGCATGATTTTATGGACCTCTATCATATCCCCCCTTAGTCATCTTTTCCAAGCTGAAAAGTCCCAGTCTTATTAATCTCTCCTCATATGGAAGCTGTTCCTTATCCCTCCTCATTTTTTTTTGCTCTTTTCTGTAACTTTTCTGATTCCAATATATCTTTTTTTGAAATGGGGCAACAAGATCTGCATGCGGTATTTAAGATGTGGGGGTACCATGGATTTATATAGAGGCAATATATTTTCTGTCTTACTATCTATCCCTTTTCTAATGATTTCCGACATTGTTTGCTTTTTTGACTGCTGCTACGCATTGAGTGGATGTTTTCCGAGAACTATCCACAATACCTCCAAGATTTTTTCTTGAGTGGTAACAGCTGATTTAGACCCCATCATTTTATATTGCTCAGTGTCAGTCTCTCATCTCTTTTAGAGCAAGTATGAGAATATCTTTAAGGGGAAGGGTGCAGAACTTCCTGCAGAATTCTTACGGTGTCAGCAAAGAGGTGGCTGCTGCTTATACACCTCTACCCCAATATAACACTGTCCTCGGGAGCCGAAAAATCTTACCACGTTATAGGTGAAACCGGGTTATATCGAACTTGCTTTGGCCTCGAGCATTTCTGTTCTTGTTAGTCACTTCCCCGCCTCCTGACTGACGCCTCAGAACCTCTGAACCGTCCAACCCCCGCCCACCCCCCCGGTCCCCTGACCACCCCCTGAGACCCTCTGCCCCTTATCCAACCCCTTGACCTCGGCCTGGCACCCTTAACACGCCACTCAGAGCAGCGTGTTGGAGCCAGACATGCTGACACACTGATCCACCGGAGCGCGCAGGCCCGCCCCCCAGAATGCTGCTTTACCGCATTATATCCACATTCGTGTTATATTGGGGTAGAGCTGTACTCTTGTGTTACTTAATATAGCTGTCAAGGTTCCTCCCCCACTCTGAACTCTAGGGTACAGATGTGGGGACCTGCATGAAAAACCTCCTAAGCTTATCTTTACCAGCTTAGGTCAAAACTTCCCCAAGGTAACAAATATTACCCCCGTTATCCTTGGAATGGCCGCTACCACCACCAAACTAATACTGGTTACTGGGGAAGAGCTGTTTGGACGCGTCCTTCCCCCCAAAATACTTCCCAAAACCTTGCACCCCACTTCCTGGACAAGGTTTGGTAAAAAGCCTCACCAATTTGTCTAGGTGACTACAGACCCAGACCCTTGGATCTTAAGAACAATGAACAATCCTCCCAACACTTGCACCCCCCCTTTCCTGGGAAATGTTGGATAAAAAGCCTCACCAATTTGCATAGGTGACCACAAACCCAAACCCTTGGATCTGAGAACAATGAAAAAGCATTCAGTGTTTTACAAGAAGACTTTTAATAAAAAATAGAAGTAAATAGAAATAAAGAAATCCCCCCTGTAAAATCAGGATGGTATATATCTTACAGGGTAATTAGATTCAAAAACATAGAGAACCCCTCTAGGCAAAACCTTAAGTTACAAAAAAGATACACAGACAGAAATAGTTATTCTATTCAGCACAATTCTTTTCTCAGCCATTTAAAGAAATCATAATCTAACACATACCTAGCTAGATTACTTACTAAAAGTTCTAAGACTCCATTCCTGTTCTGTCCCCGGCCAAGAGGACTACAGACAGACACACAAACCCTTTGTTTCTCTCCCTCCTCCCAGCTTTTGAAAGTATCTTGTCTCCTCATTGGTCATTTTGGTCAGGTGCCAGCGAGGTTACCTTTAGCTTCTTAACCCTTTACAGGTGAGAGGAGCTTTCCCCTGGCCAGGAGGGATTTCAAAGGGGTTTACCCTTCCCTTTATATTTATGACAATAGCACTTACATTTTGTAATCCAAAAGACAAAACTATTAATTCTAGTCCCAGATGTGTTGCTGCCAAAGGGCACTGTAGGCAGAGGATGTCATGTGAACACACACTTCTGCTTCCTATATGCAAAGTTGAATTCCATTCTGATGAAAATCTTCATGATCATTTGTAAGGCATATTTAACTGACTATTTTTTCTTAGTCTTGGACTACAGCCACTGGATGCTTATTTTGTCAATGCATGTGGTTGACACAGGCTAAGATGGGTTGGATTTGTACCAATTTTTGGGAAGGCATGTTTATCTTTAATTCCAGTAGTATCTGTCTAAATGGACACAATATAAATGTCTTGTTAGTTAGATTTCAGAGTGGTGGCCATGTTAGTCTGTATCAGAAAAATAATGAGGAGTCCTTGTGGCACCTTAGAGACTAATACATTTTGTTAGTCTCTAAGGTGCCACAAAGACTCCTCATTATTTTTGTTAGAGGGAATAAGAGTAATGGGTTGTTGAGGATTTTTTAAATCCAGTTTTTAATAAGTCATTCTTCAGTTTACAGTATAGTGGGTAAAATAGCTCAGTAACTTTTTTCATATTGTAAGAGTATAGTTGTGGTGGAAGAGAAATTGTCCTGTAACTCACCTTGAGTTAACAGATTAATTTTAATCTGAGTAGTGTAATCCCGTCATATTTCTAACTAGTACTGAGTATCTATTATTACTACTACTACTGGTTCTTACTGTGCTTTTCATCTATAGATCTCATAGTGCTTAACAAAGGAATGTAAATATCCATTATTCCCATTTTACAGGTGAGGAAACTGAAGCAGTGTGCAAAAAAAAATGCACAAGCATGTACAGATGGCTAAGGCACAAAATGAGTTACATCTAGGAAGAGAGAGAAGTCAAGAAGAGGTTCTTTAAGTACTGTTGGAACAAGAGAAAGATGAAGGAAAGTGCAGGCCCTCTGCTTAGTTATTGTCTCTCCTTCTCCACTGATTGCATTGTATTAGTAAGAGCATTGCTAACAGATTGAGGGAAGTGATTATTTGGCACTGGGTGAGGCCACCTGGAGTATTGCGTCCAGTTTTGGTCCCCCCACCACAGAAGGGATGTGGACAAACTGGAGACAGTCCAGCATAGGGCAACAAAAATTATTAGGGGGGCTGGGGCACATGATTTACGAGGAGAGGCTGAGGGAACTAGGTTTATTTAGTCTGCAGAAGATAAGGGTGAGGGGGGATTTGATAGCAGCCTTCAACTACCTGAAGGGGGGCTCTAAAGAGGATGGAGCTAGGCTGTTCTCAGTGGTGGCAGATGACAGAACAAGAAGCAGTGATCTTAAGTTGCAGTGGGGGAGGTCTATGTTGGATATTAGGAAACACTATTTCACTAGGAAGGAGGCACTGGAATGGGTTACCTAGGGAGGTAGTTGGAATCTCCATCCTTAGAGGTGTTTAAGGCTCTGCTTAACAAAGCCCTGGCTGGGACAATTTAGTTGGTGTTGGTCCTGCTTTCATAGAATATCAGGGTTGGAAGGGACCTCAGGAGGTCATCTAGCCCAACCCCTTCCTCAAAGCAGGACCAATCCCCAATTTTTGCCCCAGATCCCTAAATGGCCCCCTCAAGGATTGAACTCACAACCCTGGGTTTAGCAGGCTAATGCTCAAACCACTGAGCTATCCCTCCCCCCAGGGAAATTTTTTTTGTTTGAGCAGGAGATTGGACTAGATGACCTCCTGAGGTCTCTTCCAACCCTAATATTCTTTGAGTCTACAATGACATTGAGAAGCCTGAGGTACTTAATACCTATTTTGCTTCAGTCTTCCATAAAAAGGTTAATGGTGGCATAAATTCATTCCCCCTTGTTAATTGTAAGTCAAAATAGGGAAAGAACAGGTTAAAAATACTTAGATAAATTAGATGCATTCGAGTTGGCAAGGCCTAATGAAATTCGTTCTAGGGTACTTTTAAGGAACTAGCTGAAGCAGTCTCAGAACTGTTAGTGATTACCTCCACACAGGATTGTATCCCAGGGGACAAGAGAAGGGCAAACATAGTACCTCTCTTTAAAGGGGAAGGGGGGAGAAAAAGGACCCAGGGAATTATAGACCCATCAGTTTAAGATACCTGGAAAGATATTGGAACAAATTATTCAACAATCTGTAAGTAGGGGATGATAGGGTTATAAGGAATAGCCAGCATGGATTTGTCAAGAACAAATCATGCCAAACCAACATAATGTTGTTATGACATAGTGGATTGGGGAAGGGAGGAGTAGGCATAAAGTATCTTGGTTTTTTCAGTAAGGTTTTTGACACAATCCCACATGACATTCATATACGAAAATCAGGGAAAGGTAGTCTAGATGAAGTTAGTGTACCGGTCCACAGTTGGCTCAAAGATCAGAAACCATAGTTATCAGTGGTTAGCTGTCAAAATAGGAGGGCATATCTAGTGGGGTCCTGCAGGGGTAAGATCTGGGTGTGGTACTAGCCAATATTTTCATTAATAACTCTGTTAATGAACTGGAGAATATTCTTAAAACTTGAAGATGACACCAAGAGGAGGGGTTGTAACCGCATTGGAGGACAAGATTAGAATTCAAAATGACCTTGACAAATTGGAGAGTTAGACTGATATTAGCAAGATGAAATTCAATAAAGACAAGTGCAAAGTACTTCACTTAAAAAGAAAAAATCAAATGAAAAACTACAAAATGCTATATCACATCTGCAGCACTTCTCCTATCCAGTAAACCTTGGCTGAATAATTGGCTAGGCAGTAATACTGCTGAAAAGAATCTGGGTATTATAGTGAATCAAAATCCAGTATGAGCCAGCAATGTGATGCAGTTGTGAGAGAGGCTAATATTTTGGGGAGTATTAACAGGAGTATTGTATGTAAGACACAGGAGTTAACTGTCCCACTTACTCAGCAATGGTGAGGCCATAGCTGGAGTTTTGGTGTCATGCTGTAGGAAAGATGTGGATAAATTGGAGAGTGTCCAGAGGAGAACAATAAATGATAAAATGTATAGAAAATGTGGTGCAAGCAGGGAAAAACTGGGAATGTTCTTTCTTAAGAAAAAAAACTGAAGGAGTATCTGCTAAGTCTTCAAATATGTTAAGGGCTGTTTTTAAAAGAACGTAACTTTTTCTCTGTCCACTGAAGGCAGGACAAGAAGTAATGGGATTTATCTACAGCAAGGGAGATTTACATTAAATATTAGGAAAACCTTCCTAACTATAAGGGGAGTTAAGCACTCAAATGCGCTTCCCAGGAGGTTATGGGAAGCCCCTTTGTTGGAGGCTTTTTAAGAACAGGTTGGATAAGCCCAATCAGGGATGGTCTAGGTTTACTTGGTCCTTCTTTAGTGCAGGAGGCTGGAGTTGATAGCCTCTCGAGCTCCCATCCAGTCCTGCGTTTCAGTTAGCCTAAGTAGCTTTCATTGATTTATTCAAAGACTTTAAGAACAGAAGGAACACTAGGTCATCTAGTTAGATCTTGTATATCACAGATCATTAACTCTCACCAGTTACCCCTGTATTGAGCCTAGTAACTTGTTTGACTAACTCATATCTTCAAGAAATGCATTGAGTCTCTTGATTTTTGGAGACTTTAAGAAATGGGGAATTTACCATTTACCTGGTAGCTTGCGCCAGTTATAGTCATTGTTAAAAACCTCTGCCTAATTTCTCACTTGTCTGGAAGCTGAAGTCAGAAATTCAAGTTATGACTTTCTCTGCTAGATGAGCTTTTTTAGAACCCAGTATTTTCTCCCAGTGATGGAATTGGTACACTTTAATCAAGCCACTTCTGACTCTTCTTGGATAAGCAGAAATAAACTGCAAAAAGAACAGGAGTACTTGTGGAACCTTAGAGACTAACAAATAACTGAGCTCTTTAAATTGCTCACTTTAAAGCATTTTCTCCAGCACGTGAATCATTTTTGTGGCTCTCTTCTGCACCATCTAACTTTTCAGCATCTGTTCTAAAATACAGACATCTGAACTGTATGTAACGCGGTCACATTCTGGGGTACAATTCAGGCCCATGAGGGGTTATTACTGCCTGCCCTGTAACCCTGGGTGCCTTAAATGCTCTGCTGCCATGGCTTACAACCTGTACATCTACGGCTAGCAGACAAGCATGCACTGAGTGTGAGTTAAGTGGCTCAGCGCTTTAATTCCAGCAGCCTGCTTGTTACAACCCAGCTACATGCTGATATCCACCAGTCTTGGTTACTAGTCAAGTGACTCCACCACACTCCCAGTCCTGAATTTTCCTAAAAACCATGTGCTCTGCAATGTCCAGCCCTTTTCTGGACCATTCAGAGGACTAATGTTTACTTGATGCTCTAAAGAGTCAAAAGAAAAGGAGGACTTGTGGCACCTTAGAGACTAACAAATTTATTTGAGCATCGGCTTTTGTGAGCTACAGTGCACTTCATCGGAATGCATCCGATGAAGTGAGCTGTGGCTCACAAAAGCCGATGCTCAAATAAATTTGTTAGCCTCTAAGGTGCCACAAGTCCTCCTTTTTCTTTTTGTGGATACAGACTAACACGGCTGCTACTCTAAAACCTGTCAAATGTTTATTTGTATCTTTAATCCTTTGTATTTTAATCTTTTAAGTAAATAGTTAAGAATTGCAAATAAAACATTACATCCATTACAGTGTATCATTTAGAAAAACCTCACATGTTGACTTAAATGCCAGTGATGGAAAGTCCACTATGAGCCTTTGTAAATTGTTTCAATGATTGATTATTCTCACTCTTATGTATTTTTTTAAAAAACAAAAATTGTGCCCTATTTCCAGTCTGAATTTATCTAGCTTCAAGATCCAGCCTAAGGAGGCACAGAGAAGTACAGTGACTTGCCCAGGGTCACCTAGCAGAGCTAGGAATAGAACCTAGGTCTCTTGAGTCTCAGTCCAGTGCTGTATCCACAAGGTTGCATTGCCTCCTAACTTCCAGTTTGCTTTTTTAGGCTTGGAGAGAACCTCTTTCTCCTTAATTCTTTGGGTTTTCTAGTAGATTAAATCTGACCAGTCTGTCTATCCTTCATATGATTGTCCTCCAGTATTTTTTCATCAAAAATATATTTGACACAGCTGTGAAACTTACTCAGGCATAGGGCATATTTCTAAATGTTTATAAAAGCAGAGTCTGCTGCTTGTGTTGATTCCTTCCTCAAGTCTGAAACTTAAATTATATTTGAAAAATGTGTGGTGTGCTCTCCGAAATGTTCGTCGCTGCAGATCTAAGAAAGACCTGAAGGATAATAGGTGTCATAGAATATCAGGGTTGGAAGGGACCTCAGGAGGTCATCTAGTCCAACGTCCTGCTCAAAGCAGGACCAATCCCCAATTAAATCATCCCAGCCCGGGCTTTGTCAAGCCTGACCTTAAAAACTTCTAAGGAAGGAGATTCTACCACCTCCCTAGGTAACGCATTCCAGTGTTTCACCACCCTCCTAGTGAGAGAGTTTTTCCTAAGATCCAACCTAAACCTCCCCCACTGCAACTTGAGACCATTACTCCTTGTCCTGTCCTCTTCCACCACTGAGAATAGTCTAGAACCATCCTCTCTGGAACCACCTCTCAGGTAGTTGAAAGCAGCTATCAAATCCCCCCTCATTCTTCTCTTCTGCAGACTAAACAATCCCAGTTCCCTGAGCCTCTCCTCATAAGTCATGTGTTCCAGACCCATAATCAATTTTGTTGCCCTTCGCTAGACTCTGTCCAATTTATCCACATCCTTCTTGTAGTGTGGGGCCCAAAACTGGACATAGTACTCCAGGTGAGGCCTCACCAATGTCGAATAGAGGGGGACGATCACGTCCCTCGATCTGCTCGCTATGCCCCTACTTATACATCCCAAAATGCCATTGGCCTTCTTGGCAACAAGGGCACACTGCTGACTCATATCCAGCTTCTCGTCCACTGTCACCCCTAAGTCCTTTTCTGCAGAACTGCTGCCTAGCCATTCGGTCCCTAGTCTGTAGCGGTGCATTGGGTTCTTCCGTCCTAAGTGCAGGACCCTGCACTTATCCTTATTGAACCTCATCAGATTTCTTTTGGCCCAATCCTCCAATTTGTCTAGGTCCCTCTGTATCCTATCCCTCCCCTCCAGCGTATCTACCACTCCTCCCAGTTTAGTATCATCCGCAAATTTGCTGAGAGTGCAATCCACACCATCCTCCAGATCATTTATGAAGATATTGAACACAACCAGCCCCAGGACTGACCCCTGGGGCACTCCACTTGACACCAGCTGCCAACTAGACATGGAGCCATTGATCACTACCCGTTGAGCCCGACAATCTAGCCAACTTTCTACTCACCTTATAGTGCATTCAGCCAGCCCATACTTCTTTAACTTGCTGACAATACTGTGGGAGACGGTGTCAAAAGCTTTGCTAAAGTCAAGAAGCAATACATCCACTGCTTTCCCTTCATCCACAGAACCAGTAATCTCATCATAGAAGGCGATTAGATTAGTCAGACATGACCTTCCCTTGGTGAATCCATGCTGACTGTTCCTGATCACTTTCCTCTCATGTAAGTGCTTCAGGATTGATTCTTTGAGGACCTGCTCCATGATTTTTCCAGGGACTGAGGTGAGGCTGACTGGCCTGTAGTTCCCAGGATCCTCCTTCTTCCCTTTTTTAAAGATTGGCACTACATTAGCCTTTTTCCAGTCATCTGGGACTTCCCCCGTTCGCCACGAGTTTTCAAAGATAATGGCCAATGGCTCTGCAATCACAGCCGACAACTCCTTTAGCACTCTCGGATGCAACGCGTCCGGCCCCATGGACTTGTGCACGTCCAGCTTTTCTAAATAGTCCCTAACCAGCTCTATCTCCACAGAGGGCTGGCCATCTCTTCCCCATTTTGTGATGCCCAGCGCAGCAGTCTGGGAGCTGACCTTGTTAGTGAAGACAGAGGCAAAAAAAGCATTGAGTACATTAGCTTTTTCCACATCCTCCGTCATTAGGTTGCCTCCCTCATTCAGTAAGGGGCCCACACTTTCCTTGGCTTTCTTCTTGTTGCCAATATACCTGAAGAAACCCTTCTTGTTACTCTTGACATCTCTTGCTAGCTGCAGCTCAAGGTGCGATTTGGCCCTCCTGATTTTATTCCTACATGCCGAGCAATATTTTTATACTCTTCCCTGGTCATATGTCCAACCTTCCACTTCTTGTAAGCTTCTTTTTTATGTTTAAGATCCGCTAGGATTTCACCGTTAAGCCAAGCTGGTCGCCTGCCATATTTACTATTCTTTCGATACGTCGGGATGGTTTGTCCCTGTAACCTCAACAGGGATTCCTTGAAATACAGCCAGCTCTCCTGGACTCCTTTCCCCTTCATGTTAGTCCCCCAGGGGATCCTACCCATCCGTTCCTTGAGGGAGTCGAAGTCTGCTTTCCTGAAGTCCAGGGTCCATATCCTGCTGCTTACCTTTTTTCCCTGAGGAAGAAGCAGCAGAAGAACAACCAGTCAAAGGCCTGGTTTCCTCCATTTTGTGACCTGAGGTGGGGGAGAGGTGTTTATAGTCTAATACAGAATTTATTTCAAAAGGAGCAACTACAACAGCATCATCCATAGTTTTTAGTTAACCTGAAGTACTGGATGTCATTTTACAGCCCAGGTGCCTGATTGTGCACCATAGAAGTCAATAGGAGTTTTGCCAAAGGTATGATTCAGTCTGACAAATGACTGTAAAAATGACATTGTGGGCTTCTGTGCTTGTCAATGATTTCCATATCCAATTTTCTCCATTTATGGGGTCATGCTGGAGATGGAAAATTAAGTGCCACATTTGTAAAGTCCAGCTAGGATGTGAAGGTGAAGCTGGGTTCTCTTGTCTCATTAAATATCACCGGCAGAGAGAAGCAACAACTCCATTGTCTTCAGATTGTGGGCTCTTTTAAACCTGGGTAATTCTGAGGTAAATTGGATTACAAAGGTGTAAATAACTGTCATCAGTGGGGTGCCACATGTGTAACTGAGGGTGAATTATAGCTCTGCAAGTGAAGCTTACTTAACAGTGCTGATTGAGAAGAAACAGACTCCAGCTCATTCTACCACAGCTCTGTAGTGCTAAAACAAGTTGTGTGTTTGTGGGTTGTGTTTATCACTAAAACTTGTATTCAGAGTCTCTTCTGCAACTGGGAAGTGAATCTGTTCATGAGAGGGTGCCATTTTTATATTACTCTTAAATGTTCTACTGCTAAACCTTATTGAAATATTACTGGTCCTTCTGCTTCTTTACCTGCCCTCTCTTTGAGAATAGATTTAACCAATCTAAACAAGTAAAACAAAATGGTTTCTGGGTGCTAGTAATTCTTAGCTCAAGCTAATAATTAATTAAAAGTGGGGCATTTTCTTTTTAAAAGAGACTCAGTCTGGATTTAAAAACTTGAGTGATGGATAATCCATCGTATTACAGTATTTGATACATTGATCTAATGGTTAATTACCTTTGCTACTAAAAACATGAGCCATATTTCAGTTTAAATTATTTTAGTTTCATTTTCTAACCATGGGATTTTACTATGTCTTTGCTAAATTAAAATGCTCTGTAGCATCAGATATCCTCCCTTTGTAAGTTTGTTTTAGACCAGGATCAAGCCACCTTTTAACCTTCTCTTCAATAAACTAAATAATTTGAGCTCTAGTGGTCTTTTATTTTAAGGCATGTTTTCTAGACCTCCTCATCCTTTAAGCTCTCTTCTGAACTCTCCTCAGGTTTTTCAACCTTCTGTTTAAAGTGTTGACACCAAAACTGCACAGGAGCCTTAAAACTAGTCTCATCTGTACCAATACACAGAGGTAATATCACCACTCTGCTACTACTGAATTCTGTGTTAATGCACCCAAGGATTGTCAGTCGTCTTTACATTTTCATGTAAAATATGTCTGTATGTATTGTTTCTATGCAAAGCGGTGGAGAAGTTCAGATTCTACTATTTCTTTAGCAGAGCCCATTAGGAAATCTTTGGTAATTGTAATTTCAATGGAAAAATTCAGTGTTAAGTGTGTGACCTTCTGACGTGAAATCTGATATGATTAATAAATATGTTCAGCTTTTTATCCGTTTTAAAAGGATTTTAAATTAATCTGCTAAATATCATACCATGAAAGGTGAAATAAAGCACTGAGTTAGAAGAGGTGCTTTAAAATACTCTCCCGTTTGAGACTGGATTCTCAAACTACTTTTCAGAGAATCTTCTCTTACGGCAATTTTGAATATTGGTGAACAGACTCTTCCCTCCCTCCCCCCCCCCCCATCCTCATTGGAGAACACACTTTCCTTCACTTCTTTCTTTATTCTCCCTTCTCAAAGGCTCTGTACTGTGGCACCTTCCCTGAAGTTAGAAGATTCTATCACCACCATTCCTAACTCAGATGAGGGCAGTCTTTGTAGAGAGATGAACCAGAAGTCTACCATGTTCAAGGAAATCTAAGTTCTATAAAGTTGTGGGTGGCCACTAAATGAATATTGGTGTAAACAGTAGCGGTATAGACTATGTCATGAATACACAATATTTTAGAAAGTGTACTTCAGGTGGTTTAGTGAGTAACATTAATCAGCAAGCTATAGTTTAGGTAGCCTTGCTCAACATCATAGTAAAGTAACAGGGTTATTTTGTTGTAGCGAGTAACCAGCAGGAAAGTCTAGTTTGATTGGAATAGGACACAGCTCTTTAACAGATGGGGAAAGTATTTTCCAGAACAAAATCCAGCAGTTCAGAGGGAGGGATGTTTGTCCAGTGGCTTCCCAATGCCATGCAAGAAGCCTGGGTTTTGATTTCTGGTCTCGTGATCTGTAGAAGGTCATCTGGGGCTGGGAGCATTATGGAGATAGCACTTCCTCCCTCCCCCAAAGGCTTATTTTCAATTTCTCTATGCTAGTGTAAGGAAGCCTTTTCAGAGACCATTTGAATGATTCAAAAGTAGTAGATCAGAGATCGGCAACCTTTGGCATGCAGCCTGTCAGGGAAATCCGCGGGCAGGCCGGGACGGTTTGTTTACGTGCCGCATCCGCAGGTTCGGCCGATTGCAGCTTCCACTGGCTGTGATTCACCGTTCCAGGCCAATGGGGGCTGTGGGAAGTGGCGGCCACCACATCTCTCAGCCTGCGCTGCTTTCCACAGCCCCCACTGTCCTGGAACAGTGAATCGCAGAACCATCCCGGCCCGCCAGCAGATTTCCCTGACAGGCTGCATGCCGAAGGTTGCCGATCCCTGCAGTAGATGCAGTGCATAAGTTAACTGAGCTAAAGCATAGTCTCCCTCAGTTGTCAACAATAGTAGCATTTATATCCTCCCTCTGGTCTCCATCTTGTTGAAATCCTTCAATTAACCATCCATCTTTTTTAAGAGTACTTCAAAATATGATTTCACAGTAAGAATAAATGGATAAAACAAAATTGGAGCTACGAAACAATGTTCCAAGGAAATAACTTTCCAAAAGTTGTAAAACCTCTCATTTAATAAAAACATACAGAGAAACAACCCCCTCCAACATCTCATCTCTCTGTTCAAAATGGCTTGTCTGACAAACAAAAAGAGAGCCTCTGGCAAATCTCAGGAAGAAAAGACTTCTTCTTGTACATCAAAATATATCCGAACATGTTAAAGCTGCAACTAGCTTTCCCATGGAGATGCTATTTTTGGCTCCATAATTAAGTGGTTCCCATTAAAATCCAGGCATTTCCCACATAGTGATTTAAAGCTAACACAGTATTCCCTGATAACTTCAATTTATTGCAAGTAGCAAATAACGGTGGGGATCTTGTAAGCCAGCAGTTTATTTGCATTAATTTCTGTGGACAGTATTTTGGTGACTGCTCAGTATGGTGGTGATATCAATGTGAAAAAGCGGAGGTTCCCCCTCTCCCCCCCGGTATGTAATGTGAGATGTATGTTAAAGGAATTACTTCATGATGGAATATCTTCCTAGAGTAGATGAATACATAATCACAAAAAGCACTTTCCAGACTGTTCTAGTCATACTGTTACTATACTTTGGTTTTTAATTGTTAATTTCCTTTCTTTAGCATTATCAAACTCTGTATGGTGTTTTATAGCTCTTGTTTTCAGCAATCTCTCATGTTGGTATGGTTTTGTTTGTTTTGTTCCCCCCCCCCCCCCGCCACCACCACCACGGGTACACATAATTTTACAGCAATTTAGCACTATAATCAACAGATTAGGTTTTTCCCTGTATTCTGTTCTACGAAGATTCTGCAAGTTTACACAGAGCCAGGTTCTAATTTGTCTTCTGTTTTCATGCTCAGTGTAATTATGAGAATGTCATGTCTGGTCGTCTTCTGTTTAGTTTTTCCACTCACATGTATTATATATAAATGGCATTTGTTGCCATTTACAAAAGCTGACCTGGTGTTGTGAATAAATAACATTTGCATGAGAGCTTTCTGGTAAACTATGCATTTTGGATTTATTATGCATAATATATAATTAAATAGTGTTCTGACTAAGGCCTCAGCTGTGGCAGAAGAACTCAGTATTTTCTCAATAGAAATAGAAGCAGTGTTCTGAGTTTTGGAAATTGGTCCAGTTTTAGCTCTTCTCTCTGGATTTACTCTGCATATTTAAAGGTGGTGGAGGGAAGTACAGCATATGTCCTATTTTAAATTTGTTGTGAATAAATCTATATATAGTGAAGTTAGGAACTGTGACCACAACTTTTAAGCAATGTACCATATTGATTTCAACCCTTTTCCTATTAAAATCAGCTGAGAGTCCTACTTTAAAACTGATATCCCCAATATAGCCCACCCATTTCCACTTTGTATGTGAAAGTTGAAAATACTGACATGATAAATCAAGGGATCACATATATTCATGAGATAACGCACAATAAAGCAAAGCACTACCTTAGTTAGCACTCTGTGATAGAACTACACAAGGAAGAGTGCAGCAAACAATGTAGAAGATCCTCAGGAAATTACAAATATGGACATATGTAAGCATGAACTAGAAGACTATTACCACATATTGAAAACAAGTTGTGGCTACCGTACATAGTTGTATCCTGAAATTTAAAGTAGCAAATTAACAATTTCTAATGAACAATAGACTACAATCTGTGCACTCATATACTTAAGATGTCCTGAAGCAAAGAGCTACACTAGACTTACTGGTTTCAGAGTAGCAGCCGTGTTAGTCTGTATTCGCAAAAAGAAAAGGAGTACTTGTGGCACCTTAGAGACTAACCAATTTATTTGAGCATAAGCTTTCGTGAGCTACAGCTCATGCTCAAATAAATTGGTTAGTCTCTAAGGTGCCACAAGTACTCCTTTTCTTTTTACTAGACAGACTGTCTCCTCCAAGACAGTCACCATTGACGTACTCCATACCATTGTTGTCTCTGGGTAAGACTTCAACCCATACGTTATCAGCCAGGAGCTGACAAGGCAAGATTGTGATAAGTTACAATAATAGAACCGCATTAGCATGCATTTATCTTAAATTTAATCTAAGGAATCTATCCATGCTCGAGTTAATGCTAAAGTGAAATTAAAATAAAAGGCTCATTGATCAGGTTTGAATGCTAACTTTCAAAAAACAGTATTGTTTAAGATGAAATTATTTTCTGTTATTGCTTTTAAATTATTTTCAGTTAGTATAATTTTAAAGCACTTTGCTTTCTTTCCAAGGGCTATGACCAGTGTGTTGCTGGTAGTTACAAGTGACTACATAGCTCTTTCTGAGCAATCACTTTTATTCTTAGGTAAAAGCGTTAGAGATCAAATGCACACAAATAAGTTCCTATATACATGCTTAAAAAGCTTAACAGAGATCACATTAATATTCAGGGGTGTTAGTAGGCCAAGTCCTTCCCTTTCACAAGGATTGGGGTTCTCACTCAGACAGAAGGTCCTGTCCATTTGCTGGATCAGAAAGAAGGCACTCAATCAGCTTAAACTCAAGCTCTTAATCCAAAAGTCCTTTCTTTGTCTGTCTGGTCTCTGGAGAATTTAATCAGAAGTAATATATGTGAGCCTCCCCGTAAAGGATACCTCCCTGGGAGAGTTACAACCTGATTGATTTGCTTTAACCACCCACTGTCTTTAGTTCCTGGAGGAGCTGTGGTAATCCTCCCACATGACAAAGAACATAATCCTGCATAAACCATACATTTAAGACAGTGGACCCTGAAGATACTACAAGGAGTTGCAATATCTGTCACAGCCATTATGACTTTGCTATAGGCCTTTTTATGTGGGATGTAGAACATACTATATACTCCAAGAATAATTAAAAAAAAAAAGTCAAATGCTGTGGGATGGGCCCAAGCTTGAATACTGCCCTAAATATGGAAAACAAATAGCATGTTAGGGCTCAATTCAGTGAACCCGCCACACACAGAATGTTTGGCTAAAGCTGCAGGAAACAGACCTTTGCAAACTTGCTAGATGTACACTATCTGAAGTTTTAATTTTTTTTCCCATTGTGAAAGATTTTGCTGGATTGAGAGAGATTCTTCCTTGTTTTATGCAGCAACCAAGTAGGGGAAAGACATGGGTGGCAGTAATAAGAACAGAACACAAGGCTGAATATGCTATCTGCAGTTTTTAAAAAAGTGAGCTGATGATGAATCCCTTTACAGGCCACTGCCTATCAGTTATCATTGCTAATCTGCCTAATTATAATGAACTGCTAAAGTATTTATTTGGCTCCATTACTATAATTTCTGAAAGCCTCACCATCTTTAATGCTTTAACCTCACGACACCCCTGTGAGGTATCGAAATACTGTACATCCCCATTTCACAGATGGGAAGCTGAGGTACACCGAGACTAAGAGTATATTTACAAAGCAATGGGGAAGTGTAATTCCCAGTTTGGTAGACATACAGGCCGCAGCTCAGCTTGAACTAGTGCCTAAAAAAGTAGTGCGCCACCATGCCCACAAGCTAGTCGCTAGTCACTAGTCACTCAACTACAGTTGCGCCCAACCGCTTTGGCACATATTTGGGTGGCTAGCCCGAGCTGCCACTGCCACTTTTTTGTGCTAACTCAAACAGAGCTAATGCATGTACGTCTACCTCAGCTGGACATGACATCTAGCTGCTGTGCAGGCACCCTGCATGAGTTGTCCAACATGTCACAGGAAGTCTGGGGCAGCAGAAGGAATGCAACCTGACCTTCTGAGTCTAAGGTTAGTACCTTAACCACTGGACCGCTCTTCCTTTTTTGGGATGGGGTATCTTGGTAAAGGTGGGCTTTAAGAAGGGCTCTTAAAGAGACCAGGAGAGTAGCTATTTGCATATGGACTAAACTGCAGAGCTTAATAGTTTTGTTTTTTCCAAAGTTTGAGTATGTTTGGATTTTATTTCAACCCAGACAAGGGGGGCAGCCCCAAAGTTCATCTCTGCATCTGAATTATACCAAAGTTGGGGGATGTTTAGATCTATTGCTTTTGTTCAGACTCACTGGAAACTACGTATTTTTAGTGTTGTGCTTTTGTATGTTGAACAGTGTTTTCTGTCAGGTTCCTGTTCTTGTTGTTGATTTAAAACATGAGGACATTTGGGTAAGGTGTGTTTGTGGGGAGTGTGTGTGTGTGTGTGTTTTTTTTTGATGGGGGGGTGTAGTAAAATGCAATAGTTCAAAGTTGTCATGTTCAATCCTATCTTTTTTTTTTTGACTGTATGGAATTATCTGCTTCAGAGCAACACTTTATTGCCATTTGATTTGATTGAATATGAAAGAGGAACATTAAAGAGGTACATAAGCAATTGATTTTTTGATTTCAATTTGATTTTGAGCAAGCTGTGGCTAAGTGACCCATTCAATAACTTGAAAACCAGAAAGGGTGTTAAAAAGAAGTAGACAGTTATTCAGAAGCAGCTGTGAAGTTTGATTCTTAAAAAGAATTCTGTAGTTGGCTTTTTATTCCTTGGGGCGGGGGAGGGAACGGGGAAGGTGGCGTGTGTGTGTGTGTGAGAGAGAGAGAGAGAGAGGCGGGGGGAGGGGGAATCTTCAGAAAAATAATCGGTTGATGTGATAGGCTTTACTGGAGACTGCAAGTAATTTCAATATGATCCTAACAGAAGACATAAATGTATTCTAAAATCTTCTTGTATTTGATTCTATTTCATCAAAAGTAGTGAAGCTGAAATAGTTAAAATTGTTTGCTTTTGAGATGTGCTTAATTTTCAGTAAAAGCTATTCAAGTTCAGATCAGGCGGTCTCAAGTGAGATTATTTTACAAAAACAACATGGGAAAAAATGTATTAATTATTTATAAAATGTAGTGTTTTGTTTCAGGATTTTAACATCCAGCTTTGAATGTGAGTTTTAATCAAGCATTTGTGCCAAAGGTTGATTATATGTTAATCAGTTCAAATAAACCAGAACTTGAGTGTCTTGTGACACATCAAAAAGGCTATTTTTAGACTGAGTCAGTCAAGGTTGAGGTGGAATTAAAATTCTGTAGCTCATCTGCTAGAAAACTGAACTGGAGATGCAGTTTCCTCTCTGGGAGATATATATATATATTTTTTGCGGAACATTATAAATACAATCAACTCATAATAACAAATGAATGCTTTTGTATTCAACCTTCCTTTAACATTTACTCATGATAGAATTCATGATAGTATTTACTGTGAGATACAGTAGCTGACTAAATTAAACTAAACGTAATATTCATAGTGAGGTGTATTGCAGTGGTATTTAAAAAGTAGCCACAAATTGGATGGATGGATGAATTTTTTTTGTAAGCTGAATCTGGATCTGTACCTATTTCCCTTGAAGTTGATAGACTGAAATAACTTTACCTGATTTTTGACAATAATTAGCATCACATTGTGGATTCTTTTAATTAATAAAACCCAAATCTCACTTTACCAAAAATGCTGGCTAAATTTGTCCATGCTGAGTAAAAAATGGAGTCCTGGCTATGAAAACACACTCACTGAAGGGTTATATGGGTACATGTTTCCTGCTGCTATGTTGGTATTAATGACTGGGTTAAACAGTAGTTGTAACAACACTGTGGAAGAAAAACTATCAGGATTATTTTTACTTACAAAAGGCTAAATATTCTTGACTCCACCCAAACTCTACAGGCTGCGTCTTTACTCCCAGGGCTTTCCCCCATAACTTTATTTTCTGTAAAGCAATTTAGGAATTACTTAGTTCACTGGAAGGTGCTCAGTGCTGTTGACAATGTAGCAGTTCTGCACTGGGGTTTTAGTATCTCTCTATTCATGGTTGCGCTGGTGCGTTTTGATGTGCATAAAGAATTTCAGTTTGTTTTTATGTTCCTCAGATGGAAACTATCTTGAAAGCTGTAAATGCTTTTCTGCACTGGTCCAGGCGATGTTGCCAAATTGGCAAAACACAAGCGATCTGTCAGCTGTCAAGCCATTGCAAGTGGTGATCAGCAGTTCACTATTAACCATCTGTCAAAAAATTCTCAAAACCTGTTATAGTTGCTTCATGGATAATCTTTAAATCTGTCATTAAAAACATTCCACATTAGGTCAGTAACTAATGGCTGAATTGCTGAAACCATATGTTTCTGATACAGGAAATATTTAGGACTTTGTCGTGGATACATTGATATTTGACTGTGGCTAATTAGGCAAATTTGTTAGTCTCTAAGGTGTCACAAGTACTCCTTTTTCTTCTCGCTATTAACAAGAGTTTACCGCTTTTTTTTAAAAAAAGCTCACCATACACACTAAAATGATTATAGAGACTGTAGAAATGTGTATTAAAACCTTCTAGTATGTCTGAGCCAAATACTCCAGAGCCACCTAAACTTTGCCTGCATCATTTCTGAGCTAGCAGTTCATGTGTACAAACCCCTATATTTGTGCATGCAAATGCTTATTTGTAGAGCCCTGCAAATCCATGGATATCTACTTTATACACGCAGATAAGGATGCGGTTGTAATGTTTACCATCTTTGCAGATTGCAGATCAGGTGTGGATCCAAATTTCTGTATCCGTGCATGGCTCTAACAGTGAACTAGGGTGCTAGTATGGGTGTGGATGCAGATACATATAAAAGGTGGTGGAGTGTGGATCGTGGGTCAGATAAAAGTTAATTATCTTGGATGCAGATCCAAATGTTTGTATTCGAGCAGGGCTCTTTGTTTATTTGTGCTCCCAAATGGACACTTAAAGTGGTAGTTATTCTGGTTGGACACAGTGATTTGTTTGTTCATGTTAAGTGACTTATGTGAATACTTTGCAGATTCACTTTAGGAGGCTTCTTTGACAATATTAACATTCACACCTGTCATAAATATAAAGGGAAGGGTAAACCCCTTTGAAATCCCTCCTGGCCAGGGGAAAGCTCCTCTCACCTGTAAAGGGTTAAGAAGCTAAAGGTAACCTCGCTGGCACCTGACCAAAATGACCAATGAGGAGACAAGATACTTTCAAAAGCTGGGAGGAGGGAGAGAAACAAAGGGTCTGTGTGTCTGTTTATATGCTGGTTTCTGCCGGGGATAGACCAGGAATGGAGTCTTAGAACTTTTAGTAAGTAATCTAGCTAGGTACGTGTTAGATTATGATTTCTTTAAATGGCTGAGAAAAGAATTGTGCTGAATAGAATAACTATTTCTGTCTGTGTATCTTTTTTGTAACTTAAGGTTTTGCCTAGAGGGGTTCTCTGTGTTTTGAATCTAATTACCCTGTAAGGTATCTACCATCCTGATTTTACAGGGGGGATTTCTTTATTTCTATTTACTTCTATTTTTATTAAGTCTTCTTGTAAGAAAACTGAATGCTTTTTCATTGTTCCCAGATCCAAGGGTCTGGGTCTGTAGTCACCTAGGCAAATTGGAGGCTTTTTACCAAACCTTGTCCAGGAAGGGGAGTGCAAGGTTTTGGGAAGTATTTTGGGGGGAAAGACGCGTCCAAACAGCTCTTCCCCAGTAACCAGTATTAGTTTGGTGGTAGCGGCCAATCCAAGGACAACGGGTGGAATATTTTGTACCTTGGGGAAGTTTTGACCTAAGCTGGTAAAGAGAAGCTTAGGAGGTTTTTCATGCAGGTCCCCACATCTGTACCCTAGAGTTCAGAGTGGGGGAGGAACCTTGACAACACCAAAAGTAAGTCTGGTATGTCTTGCCCGTGTGTGGGAAAAGATACCGATAGAATTGAGTATTGCTTTGGGCTCCTCAGAACCCAGGGAAGTAACATTCAGTAGGTCCCGCACAGTTGGCACCAAAGAAAGGTATTTGCAGAGTAGGGCATCAGGCCCTAGAAATTCCCTAAAATATTTGGATTATCAGGATGTATTTTTTTCTGTCTGCTCCATCTAGTGTCTTTAACATTACAGCTGAGAGCCTGGTTGAGTTACTAACTTGAAGTCTAATCAGTATTCACCCTTAAAGCTGGTTTAGAAAGGAAAACTGACGGGCAAATGTTGATGATTTTTTTTATATCAAAGACGTTTGTACCACTCCTAATTTTCAGAAAATTACACATCAGCGTATTAAGCAATTTTATGCTGGGGATAGCCCAAAATTGACAACTGGGAGTGACCAGATCATTAGCTTCCTTTCAAAATCTCTCTTGTTGTATTCATCAAGTGGAGAGCTGTCTTTGCATTTATTTTCCAAGTAGCCCCATGAATTGTGTGTTTTTAAATTCCGTCCCATGTAGAGATAAGCCCAAGTTATGACACTCAATCGTGATCTGGCTCCAAATTTTCCCGAAGCTCAAGAGGGTTTTCTGCTAGTTGCTCTTGAGTCAGGACCATCTCTAAGTACATTGTTGCTTATTATTTGAATGTTGTGCAGTTGTACCAAACATATAAAGCCTGCCATACAAACAAGTGTCTTATGTCCTCTCATTAGTACCAATCAAGCAACTTTTTTTCTTGGAGCCAGAAGCCAGTTGATACTTAGGACAGCTTCATTCTGGAGGATAAGGAAATAAATAAGGTTTTCTTCAATTTTGTATCTGATACACTGAAACTAGTGGTCAGATTTCCACTCTGTTTCCATGGGCAACAGCTGAAAAAGCTCATATCAATAAAAGAGGACAGGAGAAGAAATGCAAAATCCTGGATGAACAACTGAGTGCTGCCTGAAATCAGATATTGGGTGTTTATTGCACTACAGTATAGTCAGTGAAAGCCAGATAGAACAAAATGATTAGACATTCATGGCTACCACTGTCATATTGATTAGGAAATACATGCACTTTTTGGGTATCATTTACAGTATGTACACTGGGTGCCATTTAAAACATGAATATTCATCACCCAAAGTAGTTACATTTATTGTAGTTCTTCTATTAAGTCAACAACCATGGTGTGGTAAATATCTCTTTCACAGATAAATAATATACTTCTGAAATTCAGGTTTATTCCCAAATCAGTAAATGATTGATGCAATTATTAAAACAACGAGGACTCTGGTGGCACCTTAAAGACTAACAAATCTATTTGGGCATAAGCTTTCATGGGTAAAAAACCCACTTCTTCAGATGCATGGACTGAAAATTACAGATGCAGGCATTATTATATTGATCTGTAATTTTCACTCCATGCATCTGAAGAAGTGGGTTTTTTACCCACAAAAGCTTATGCCCAAATAAATTTTAGTCTTTAAGGTGCCACTAGATTCCTCATAGTCTGTATCCACAAAAACAAACACAGCTACCCCTCTGATAATTATTAAAGCACATTTGCAGCTTCTGGTTGGCACTGGAATTATAAAACAAAATCCTAATTTCTAAAAGCTAAATCTAAAGTCTTTTTAGTCTTTCTGTATATTAATTACAGATGCTGGACTTACCTGATGATTAAAAAATCAGATCAGCCATAGTTGATAACTTTATGGAGGGGATGGTACAGTGGGACTGCCCACGATGGCGTGTGGCTCATCGGCAGGGTTTAAATTCAGAGAGATTATTTTCAGGAGTGCCCCCACCTGAAGATCTGGGCTTCAGCTATGGGGCGCAGGAACTTGGGGCTTCAGCCCTGCAGGTTTGAAAATATTTACCAGAGCTCTGCTGCAGTGGGCTCCAGCTGAATTTAAGCCCTGCCCATTGGTAATGGCCAATAGCAAAAATCCCCAATGGTTGGAGATGGGACACTAGCTGGGGAGGGCTCGGAGTTACCTGGGAAATAATTCTCGATAGTATCTGCCCACGTGCTCGGGGTCTAACTGATAGTCATATTTGGGGTCGGGAAGGAATTTTCCCCCCTAGGTCAAATTGGCCAAAACCCTAGAGGTTTTTCTCCTTCCTCTGCAGCATGGGGCATGGGTCACTTGTAGGTTTAAACTAGTGTAAATGGTGAATTCTCTGTAACTTGAAACCTTCAAACCATGATTTGTTGATTTCAGTAACTCAGCCAGAGGTTGAGTCTATTACACGAGTTGGTGAGTGAGGTTTTGTGACCCATTAAATTTTGTTAAAATGTTTGTCTGAGTATATGATGTCTCTTCAAATTGAATCCATCCCTGCTCATAAGTACTCTGAGTGAAATCCTGGCGTTGTTGAAGTCAATAGGAGTTTTACTATTGACTTAAATGGATTTGATGCTGGATGACATAGCAAGTACAAAAAGACAAACGCTTGCTTGACATGCTACTTCCTCACACTCCACAGAGACCGCCTTGTGCTGTTTGTTTTTCATGTGCGTATGGTGAATGGAAAATAGTATTTTGCTAGGGCTGGGCAAAACTTGGAATTTCTGTTCTATGGAAAATTCCAATATTTTGAAATCTTTCCATTCTGAATTGAAACAATGTTCTAAATTTCTTGCAAAACAAAATTTTTGAAAATTTCATTTCAACTTAACTGAAACAACTTTGACTTTTTAAAATTTTATATATAATTTCAGAACAAAAAAATCAGAACATTCCACTTCAATAATGTCAAAATGGAACATTTGGACCTTATCAGAATACCATTTTCAATTTTTTTCCTTTTTAATAATTATAATAATAAAGGCAGTGCTGACATGTTCTCACAGAAAGCTTCGATTTCTAGAAATTGGCATTTTCTGACACAAAATGTTCCATCAGAAAAATTTCAATTTGCTCTAGATTTTGCTGAGGTATGAATAGCTATGTAAAGTGCAAGGCAGTAGAGAATCAAGCTCTTTATTTTAACGCTAGTTTCACATATCTGTATGTGGATAGCATGAGTATGTACCCTGAGTTTCCACACAGTTTCTTCTGAATTGTTCCGTGTGTGGGGAGGCTGGATTTGTTCCTCTCTCAGGATCAGTCTAGCATCCATCCTTTTATGTGTACATACCTTGGAAAAACTGAGAAAGCAGAGAACCAGCGTCTCTGTGTGCTTTCTTGACTCCTACCTTCTCATGGTTTCCTGGTGATTATCATGACATCATGGATGGTTACATTTTCCTACTTTATCCCAAACTTTAAAAAATGGGGAGGGAGGGGACCTCAGCACTCTGCAGCAGTGACAAGAGTTGAAGGGGAAAGACTACAGAAAGGGCCTTCTCTCCTACATCCTCTACCACTGAAACTCCAGTGCCAAGGTCATGTTGGCTTCTTGCTGCTCTTTGAAGGTCGCCCCACCAATTCCTGAATCTTTGCACTGTCTTCTCTCTCTCTGCATCAAATTCAAGCTTCCCCTCTTCAGGTTCAAATGAACCCCGTGGGTGAAATCCTGACTCTGAAAGTCAATAGCCAAAATCCCACTGACTTCAGTGGGGCCAGGATTTCACCACTTAGCCCTTTTCCTACCTATACCTCCTACGCTCATTCTACTCTGTACATTCCACCAATGCCACTCTCCTCTTTGCTCCCTTTGTCTTCTGCAACTCTAATCTTGGCGGCATCTTCTTCAAATCAGGCGTTACATTTGGATTACCCTCCCAATTCATAAATGCCAACCATCTACCTCTCCTTATTCCAAAAGTCAAAAACTCACCTGAACCATGACTCATTCCAATTATAATGACCATATGTCACTGTGGTCTTTGTTCTTTACTGAGGCTGAATTGTTTTGTACTCTCACCAGTGCCTCTAAGAGGTCTATCTGCTTTTTACTGCTGGAAACTGTTTTGGATTCAGCATAGTACAGCATTTGCACAGTGCCTTGTACAATCATACACTGCAGTTTAAGCACTATCTGTATAAACGGGATTTTTATCTGGCCAGATCAGTGCAGCTGCCATCCACAAACTTTTTCGCTCAAAGCATTCTTGATATTACAAACTACATTAACTTTGTGATTAAAAAATGAACTAGATGGATGGTTGACCTCTGAAGGCTTGTTAATTAACATTGTTACAGTGGCTCTTTTCAGTAATGTGTCTCTGCATGACTCTCAAGTCAAGGATACTACTCCTTTGTTCTGACATTGATCTGTGCTTTGATTTTTTTTCATGGGTTTTAATTACACGTTAACATTCATTTACTCTTCATTGTGATAAAGTAAACATTTGGTTCTTGTGAAGTTGAAATAATATGTCCCCATTCATTCCATGAGAGGTACCAAACGTGTATGTGTCACTGTGTGTCAAGGTTCCTCCCCCACTCTGAACTCGAGGGTACAGATGTGGGGACCTGCATGAAAAACCTCCTAAGCTTATCTTTACAGCTTAGGTCAAAACTTCCCCAAGGTACAAAATATTCCACCCGTTGTCCTTGGACTGGCCGCTACCACCACCAAACTAATACTGGTTACTGGGGAAGAGCTGTTTGGACGCGTCCTTCCCCCCACAAATACTTCCCAAAACCTTGCACCCCACTTCCTGGACAAGGTTTGGTAAAAAGCCTCACCGATTTGCCTAGGTGACTACAGACCCAGACCCTTGGATCTTAAGAACAATGAACAATCCTCCCAACACTTGCACCCCCCCCTTTCCTGGGAAATGTTGGATAAAAAGCCTCACCAATTTGCATAGGCGACCACAGACCCAAACCCTTGGATCTGAGAACAATGAAAAAGCATTCAGTTTTTTACAAGGAGACTTTTAATAAAAAATAGAAGTAAATAGAAATAAAGAAATCCCCCCTGTAAAATCAGGATGGTAGATATCTTACAGGGTAATTAGATTCAAAAACATAGAGAACCCCTCTAGGCAAAACCTTAAGTGACAAAAAAGATACATAGACAGGAATAGTTATTCTATTCAGCACAATTCTTTTCTCAGCCATTTAAAGAAATCATAATCTAACACATACCTAGCTAGATTACTTACTAAAAGTTCTAAGACTCCATTCCTGGTCTATCCCCAGCAAAGACCCAGCATACAGACAGACACAAAGACCCTTTGTTTCTCTCCCTCCTCCCAGCTTTTGAAAGTATCTTGTCTCCTCATTGGTCATTTTGGTCAGGTGCCAGCGAGGTTACCTTTAGCTTCTTAACCCTTTACAGGTGAGAGGAGCTTTCCCCTGGCCAGGAGGGATTTCAAAGGGGTTTACCCTTCCCTTTATATTTATGACACGCCCCCCCAAATCTCAGCTAGGGTGAAACACTGGCTAGGATTTCTTCCTGGATCTCTAGGAAAAAAAGAGTTAATAAGACACATGCATCTCTAAATATACTACCAAGTACATAAAGACTAACAATATTTTCCACATCTCAAGGACGATTTTAACCAGTTGATTCTGGGAAACTTTCACGGGAGAGTGCATCAGCTACTTTGTTAGAAGCTCCTGAGATGTGTTGGATGTCGAAATCAAAATCTTGGAGAGCTAAACTCCACCGAAGAAGTTTTTTGTTAGTTTCCTTGACGGTGTGAAACCACTTCAGTGCAGCATGGTCGGTTTGCAGGTGGAAACGCCGTCCCCAAACATATGGGCGTAGCTTTTCCAGAGCGTAGACAATGGCGTAACATTCTTTTTCAGTGACTGACCAGTTGCTTTCCCTCTCAGACAGTTTTTTGCTGAGAAACACTACAGGGTGGAATTCTTGATCAGGTCCTTTCTGCATTAAAACTGCTCCCACACCACGCTCGGACGCATCTGTGTTTACTAGGAACGGTTTGTCAAAGTTTGGGGCCCTTAGTACAGGGTCAGACATGAGTGTCGCTTTAAGCTTGTTAAAGGCCTTCTGACACTTTTTGGTCCACTAAACGGCATTTGGCTGTTTCTTTTTGGTTAGGTCTGTCAGTGGGGCGGCGATTTGGCTGTATTGCGGTACAAATCGTCTGTAATAACCGGCCAAGCCTAAGAAGGATTGAACCTGTTTCTTTGACTTTGGGACAGGCCACTTTTGGATAGCATCCACTTTGGCCTGTAGGGGGCTGATAGTTCCTTGACCCACCTGGTGTCCAAGGTAAGTCACTCTGTTTAGGCCTATTTGACACTTCTTAGCCTTAACAGTTAGTCCTGCCTCCCTTATGCGCTCAAGGACTTTTTGTAGATGTTCCAGGTGGTCTGCCCAGGAATCCGAAAATATGGCCACGTCGTCAAGGTAGGCGACTGCATATTCTCCTAATCCCACTAGGAGACCATCTACAAGTCTTTGGAAAGTGGCGGGTGCATTTCGCAGCCCGAAAGGGAGTACATTAAATTCATACAGCCCGAGATGTGTGATGAAGGCTGACCTTGTCTTGGCAGATTCATCTAGCGGTACCTGCCAGTACCCCTTGGTTAAGTCCAAGGTAGAGATGAACTGGGCCCGTCCCAGTTTCTCTAATAGTTCATCAGTGCGTGGCATTGGATAGTTGTCTGGGCGAGTTACAGCATTTAGCTTACGGTAGTCCACGCAAAAACGTATTTCCCCATCTGGTTTGGGAACTAGAACCACTGGAGATGCCCATGCACTTTCAGAGGGGCGGATTACACCCATGTGTAACATATCCTGGATCTCCCGTTCTATAGCAGTTTTAGCTTGAGGAGACACCCGGTAAGGTTGGACCCTAATTGGGTGAGCGTTACCTGTGTCAATGGAGTGGTATGCCCGTTCAGTCAGTCCTGGGGTGGCTGAGAACGTTTGCGCGTAGCTAGTGCACAGCTCCTGGATCTGCTGTCGCTGCATACGCCCAAGGGTCATGGAGAGGTTCACCTCTTCCCCACCACCACCACATTTCCCTTCGTAGTAGACACCTTCAGGCCACTCAGCGTCGTCTCCTCCGTGGGCTGTAAACTGACAAACCTTTAATTCTCTGGAATAAAAGGGCTTTAGAGAATTAATATGGTACACCTTAGGCTTTCGGTTGGAGGTGGGGAATGCTATGAGATAATTAACAGCTCCCAGGCGCTCCTGGACCATGAATGGCCCTTCCCACGATGCTTCCATTTTATGGGCCTGGAGCGCCCTTAAGACCATGACCTGGTCTCCTACTTTGAAGGAACGCTCTCTGGCATGTTTATCATACCAGGCTTTTTGCTCTTTTTGAGCATCCTGTAAGTTTTCTCTAGCAAGGGCTAAAGAGGTTCGGAGGGTGTTTTGTAGGTTGGTTACAAAGTCCAGAATGTTCCTTCCTGGAGAAGGTGTAAATCCCTCCCATTGCTGCTTCACCAACTGCAATGGCCCCTTAACCTCACGGCCATATACAAGTTCAAATGGGGAAAACCCTAAACTGGGATGTGGTACAGCTCTGTAGGCAAAGAGCAACTGCTGCAATACTAGGTCCCAATCATTGGAATGCTCATTTACGAATTTACGTATCATGGCCCCCAAAGTTCCATTAAACTTCTCCACCATGCCATTTGTTTGATGGTGGTAAGGAGTGGCAACCGAGTGATTTACCCCATGAGCTTCCCAAAGGTTTTTCATAGTTCCTGCCAGGAAATTAGTCCCTGCATCTGTGAGGATGTCGGAGGGCCAACCTACCCTGGCAAAAATGTCTGCTAGTGCCTGGCACACACTTTTAGCCCTGGTGTTGCTTAGAGCTATTGCTTCCGGCCATCAGGTGGCAAAATCCATGAAAGTCAGTATGTACTGCTTTCCTCTGAGTGTCTTTTTCGGAAAAGGACCCAGAATATCCACAGCTACTCGCTGAAATGGAACTTCAATGATGGGGAGTGGCTGGAGAGGGGCTTTGACCTGGTCTTGGGGTTTTCCCACTCTTTGGCACACCTCACAAGACTGGACATAGGTAGAAACATCCTTGCCCATTCCCTCCCAGTGGAATGACCCCCCCAAACGGTCTTTGGTCCTGTTCACCCCAGCATGGCCACTAGGGTGATCGTGGGCTAAGCTCAAGAGCTTGGCCCGGTATTTAGTTGGAACTACCAACTGTCTCTGAGGATGCCAGTCTTCCTGGTGTCCACCAGAAAGAGTTTCCTTGTATAAAAGTCCTCTTTCTATAACAAACCTGGATTGATTAGAAGAGCTGAGAGGCGGTGGGTTGCTCCGTGCCGCCGTCCAAGTTCTCTGGAGGCTTTCATCTGCTTCCTGTTCAGTCTGGAACTGTTCCCTTGATGCTGGAGACATCAGTTCCTCATTGGATTGGGGACCTAGGCTTGGTCCCTCTGGAAGCGATATAGGGGATGGAGCTGTTTCTGTTGACTGTGAACCGCTCTCCGCTGGTGCACTGTTGGGATTCAGGCTCCGGCTGAGCCTCTTGTGTAGGGTTATCGGCTGCTGCCAGTTCAGGTTCGGTGGGGCCCTCTGGTGTTGAGGTTGCAAGTACTGGATTCAGTGCTGACACGGGGTCTGGTGTTGGTTGTTCGGCTGGTTCCGGTTCTGGGACTGGTTCCGTCTGGGTCTCTGGGACTGGATCCACTACTGCTGTTGCAGACATTGGCCTGGGGTCCAGGTCCATCACCTCTGCCCGGGTCCTGATAGAAGTTTCCGGAACAGAGCTAGGCCTCACGGCTTGTTTAGCCTGGCTGCGGGTGACCATTCCCACCCTCTTGGCCTGCTTCACATGCTTGGCCAAGTCTTCCCCCAACAGCATGGGGATGGGATAATCATCATAGACTGCAAAAGTCCACATTCCTGACCAGCCCTTGTACTGGACAGGCAACTTGGCTGTAGGCAAATTGAAAGGGTTGGACTTGAAGGGTTGAATCGTCACTTGGATCTCTGGGTTGATTAAATTGGGGTCCACTAAGGAAGCATGGATAGCTGACACTTGTGCTCCGGTGTCCCTCCACGCGGTGACCTTCTTCCCGCCCACACTCACAGTTTCCCTCTGCTCCAAGGGTATCTGGGAGGTATCTGGGCCTGTGGACCTCTGGTGTGATTCCGGTGCAATGAACTGTAATCTGTTGGGGTTCTTGGGGCAGTTGGCCTTTACATGCCCCAGCTCGTTACACTTAAAACATCGTCCAGCTGACGGGTCACTGGGGCGAGGAGGGTTGCTGGAGAACGGGGTGGTGGGACGATAAGGGGTCTGTAAGGTTCTTTGGGAGGTAGGTGGGGCTTTGGGCGGCCCCCGGTAATAGGGTGTGGTCTGGGGTGGTCCCTTCTGGTCTCCGCTCCAACTGCGACCAGTTTTCTTCTTCTCTGCCACCTCCACCCATCTGGCTCCAATCTCTCCTGCCTCAATTACAGTTTTGGGTTTCCCATCTAGGATGTATCTTTTTATTTCCTCAGGAACACCCTCTAAGAATTGTTCCATTTGCATTAGGAAGGGCAAATTTTCTGGAGATTCAACACTTGCTCCTGATATCCAGGCATCCCAATGTTTCACAATGTGGTAGGCATGTCGGGTAAATGACATGTCTGGTTTCCACCTTCGGGCTCTGAACCTCCAACGAGACTGCTCGGGTGTTATCCCCATTCTGACTCTCGCCTTGGATTTAAACAGTTCATACTTGTTCATGTGTTCTTTAGGCATTTCAGCTGCCACCTCAGCTAAGGGTCCACTGAGCTGCGGCCTCAGCTCTACCATGTATTGGTCAGTAGAGATGTTGTACCCAAGGCAGGCCCTTTCGAAGTTTTCTAAGAAGGCCTCAGTATCATCACCTGCCTTGTAGGTGGGGAACTTTCTGGGATGGGAAGTGGTACTTGGAGAAGGATTGCTAGGGTTTGTTGGGATATTCCGCTGAGCCTTTATCTTCTCCACCTCCTCCACATGCTTCCTCTCTTTTTCCTTCTTCTCCAGTTCTTTGGCCCTTGCTTCCATTTCTTTGTCCCTTGCTTCCATTTTCAGCCGCATGAGTTCTATCTGTTTTTCATGTTCCCTTTGTTTTTCCACAGCGTGAGATCTGGCTAATTCCAGCTTTTGTCGAGTCGTGGATTTTGTCATTCTAACCTCTCTGTTTTTAACTAACTTTACACCCAAGGTTTAGAAACAAACAAAACTTGGCTGTAAAATTTTGCTGTGCTGGAATAGAATACCTATTCTCTGATAGTGATTGTCAGCCTACAGAAAAAGACAATTCCCTTGTCTCTGCTCTGGGCCCAAATCAAAGCAAAAAACCTCCAACTACTTGGAAACCTGCTTACCAGCAGCCCAAAGGAAAAAAAAATTCCTTTTCAAACCTGTGCTCCTTGTAAAACAAAAAAATCAAAATCCTAAAAAAAACAAAACCCTGCCACTTTTGTCTCCAGGCAAATGGGTAGAGAATACACCCCCTATTTACTTTTAGGAAGAAAAGAAAAAAAAAACTCTGGGTTGGAAGACTGTGAATTTCCCTGCAGGAGTTAAGTACGCTACCTCGAGGCAAAGAAAACCTGCAATTCACAAAGATAATCCCCTTTTGTCTCTGCTTGGCCACAAAGCAGAGAAAAAAACAAGCTGCTTTCAGTTTCAGCTGCTTTCTGGACTTCCTTTCCAAAGGAAAAAAAAATTCCTTTTTAAAATCTGTATTTCTAGTTCAAAAAATCTCAACTGGATCTCAAAATGATTTCAGGTTAATCCCACCACTATGCCACCATGTCAAGGTTCCTCCCCCACTCTGAACTCTAGGGTACAGATGTGGGGACCTGCATGAAAAACCTCCCAAGCTTATCTTTACCAGCTTAGGTCAAAACTTCCCCAAGGTACAAAATATTCCACCCGTTGTCCTTGGACTGGCCGCTACCACCACCAAACTAATACTGGTTACTGGGGAAGAGCTGTTTGGACGCGTCCTTCCCCCCCAAATACTTCCCAAAACCTTGCACCCCACTTCCTGGACAAGGTTTGGTAAAAAGCCTCACCGATTTGCCTAGGTGACTACAGACCCAGACCCTTGGATCTTAAGAACAATGAACAATCCTCCCAACACTTGCCCCCCCCCCCTTTCCTGGGAAATGTTGGATAAAAAGCCTCACCAATTTGCATAGGCGACCACAGACCCAAACCCTTGGATCTGAGAACAATGAAAAAGCATTCAGTTTTTTACAAGGAGACTTTTAATAAAAAATAGAAGTAAATAGAAATAAAGAAATCCCCTCTGTAAAATCAGGATGGTAGATATCTTACAGGGTAATTAGATTCAAAAACATAGAGAACCCCTCTAGGCAAAACCTTAAGTTACAAAAAAGATACATAGACAGAAATAGTTATTCTATTCAGCACAATTCTTTTCTCAGCCATTTAAAGAAATCATAATCTAACACATACCTAGCTAGATTACTTACTAAAAGTTCTAAGACTCCATTCCTGGTCTATCCCCGGCAAAGACCCAGTATACAGACAGACACAAAGACCCTTTGTTTCTCTCCCTCCTCCCAGCTTTTGAAAGTATCTTGTCTCCTCATTGGTCATTTTGGTCAGGTGCCAGCGAGGTTACCTTTAGCTTCTTAACCCTTTACAGGTGAGAGGAGCTTCCCCTGGCCAGGAGGGATTTCAAAGGGGTTTACCCTTCCCTTTATATTTATGACACTGTGAAATAGGGAAAAGACAAGACCTTTGACTAATCACAGGTCTGAAAATAATTATAATATTTGAACGTTTTGAGACCTCTATCCCCTCACTCCTGCCCATTACCATTGCACATAAATCCAAAAGCCAAGTCCCTAGTGAACTTCATGAAGTCTCTGGCATTTTCCTTTTTGGGGTCCAAATTAGAGCTGGGAAAATATTTTTGGTGAATAGAAAAGTCATCTAAAATGCATTTTTCAGCAAACTGAAACTATTTGTGAATTGGACACCAATTTGCTGAACAGATACAGCCAAACACATTTTTATACTGAGGCACAATTTACAAAAGGGCGGAGGAGGAGATGCTGTCTCCCTTATAAGCCTTAGCCCAATGGTTGGGGCAGTCAGCTCAGTGGGATAGACCTGGGGTCAGTTCCTCCCTTTGATGTGGAGAGTACACATGAACTTAGATCTCCCATATTGCAGAAGAGTGTATCCAAGTTACAGAGTAGTCTGGGGTGGGTCTTGCTCAATCTGTCCTATTGAAGCTCTCTTCCTTTATGTAAATACTAAAATAGTCATTTGGCCAAAGAGAGAATGACTATAGCCCAGTCGGGTACTCACCTGGGAGCTGAGAGGCCCAAGTTTACATATGTGCTCCAATGATTGGTTATTTATATACAGTGGAACAGGTGAGATTGTGAGAACCCACTCTGAACTATCCATAGCCTAATGTTCAAAAATTCCAAAAAACTACAGCAAATCAAAACAGTCCTTTGAAAGTGGAGGGAACTAAATATTGTGTTGCACTTTAAATGTTTTGTTTCTGTGTGTTTTCAAAGGGCTAGATTTGCAAAAGAGTCAGAATAGAAGGAGGTAGGGATGGGTCCCTTTATAAGATTTAGTCCATTAGTTAGGCACTTCACCTGGAATGTGAGGGACCCATTTAAAATCCCTTCTCCACCTTAGGGAGAGGGTAGAATTGAACCTGGGTTTCCCACATCCCAGCTAAGTGCCCTAACAACTCGCCTAAAGCTTATAAGGGAACTCTGCTGTCACCGTTGCTACCACCTACTCTGGCCTTTATATGAATCTAGCACTTTGAAAAACATCCCAAACCAAAATGTTTTGGGTGGAGTGAAACATTTACCCAATACTGACTTTCTTTAGTTTGTTGAAATTTTTTGGAATTTTCAGATTATGATTCAACTTGAACTGATTTTTTTTTCAGAACCATCAGTGAACCAAAAAATAAACTGTAAAACTCTAGAATTTTTATTTGCTTTGGTTGTTTTGTTATTCCTAAATTCCTCTTTTTTTTTTTGGTTGGTGGTGGTTTAGAAGTAGATTGTCAGTATGATTCTTATGAATATTTTTTTAGAAGAGGGAAAGTCCTGAGAGGAAAGGCACAAAATGAATATAGTGATAACACTGCTACTGTTTGTTTCTTTAGCATTTTATTAGGCTATGTCAGTACAATATCATAATCAGAACATTGTAGTTAAAATGCTCTAACTGGAATTAGTCCTAGTTACTGTTGACTTTGCCAAAGAAAACTGAGCTGGAGACTCTTAAATAGGGCTGAATGTGTCGTCCTGTCTTCTCCACATAGCTGGTGGAATTAATAGTTTTGGAAGACTAGGACTTAAATTTTCTCTAAACCCCATTGTGGGTACATTTGAGGTTTGTCATCACACACTTGCCAATCATTCAATTGCAGTTTATTGGCTCTTTGGCTTCTAGGTTATATTATTAGTTTTCATGCTCTTTAGAGACTTATTGCAGCATAAATCAGTCCACTTCCATGTGTAAGATTTCCCCCCCTTTCTTAAAGTCATGCTTACAATGCTGCCTTCTTATTTTGATCAAGCCTGTCACTTTGAAATACAGTGTGACCCTGATCTCGGCATTCACATTACTACCTGGGGGAGGCTGGGATGGGATATATAGGACCTTTCTGTGATGTGCTTGCACATAACCCTTCCTCACTGACCTTAGTTTGGGGTAACTGTCTGTCTAAAAGAAAACCATACAGAGGGCCTACCCCATCCTTTTCCCAAGAAATGAAGAATCTTCCATCTGAGTCCTTTAACACCATCTTCTTTGCATCTCTGCTGTACAGACAGGTCCATGAGGAAAGGAGGAAGGGCTTACTCTTTCCTCTTGGTTCAGGGAAGAAACTAGCCAGGAAGCTTCCAGACTAAGCAGATGTTGGGAAAGCGACTGCCTTACCCACCCAGAAGGGAAATGCTGCTGCTCACCAAAGCCCCTCAGTTAAGGGCTGTATAGTTCTCTTTTCAGTTTTCTCTTGGTGAACCAAGCTATCCTTTGTTTGGCATTTTGCTCCCATGTTGGACCAGACTGATTAAAGCTTGAATCTTCATATGTGGCCAGGGTGAGGAAAGCCTCTACGTGGAAAGATGAAACCTTTAAATGAGCCAGATGTGGTACAGTAACTCCTCACTTAAAGTTGTCCTGGTTAACGTTGTTTTGTTGTTACATTGCTGATCAGTTAGGGAACATGTTTGTTTAAAGTTGTGCAATGCTCCCTTATAATGTTGTTTGGCAGCCACCTGCTTTGTCCACTGCTTGCAGGAAGAGCAGCCTGTTGCAGCTAGCTGGTGGGGGCTTGGAACCAGGGTGGACCAGCAGCCCCCCTATCAGCTCCCTGCTCCCTTAAGTTCCCTGTGAGGCAGCCACCCAGCAGGCTATCAATTGCTGGCAGTTCAGCTGTCCCTCCCCCACTGCCATGTGCTGCTCCCGCCCTCTGCCTTGAAGCTGCTCCTAGGAACTTCCTGCTTGCTGTGCAGGGGGAGCAAAGGGGGCTAATGTCAGGGTGTCCCCCTCCACCCTGCTCCTGCCCCCTTGCTTACCCCTTCTCCATATAGAGCAGGGTGGGGACATGACAGGACTCAAGATGGAGAGAGCTTGCTGGCCGCAGCTGCTGTCTCAACTTCCTGATAATAGTGTACTTAGCGTGGGGTCAGTGTACTTAAAGGGGTAATGTGCATCTCTCTCTCCCACACAGAGGGGGTGTGTCTCTCTGTCTGTCTGCCATGCTGTTTCCCCTTCCTCAATTCGTGCTGCCTTGTAGAGTGAGGCTACATTAACAATGTCTTAACCCTTGAGGGCTCAGCTAAATGCTAGTTCATCATTTAGCAGTAAGGTATTCCCTGGGAAATATCCCACCCTCTTCCACCCTCTAACTTCACCCCCTCAACCAAGCTTCACAATCATCACTGCTGTGTACCGTATTAAATTGCTTGTTTAAAACTTACTCTGTGTGTGTATGTATATATAAAATATAATTTTTTGGTCTGGTGAAAAAAATTTCCCTGGACTCCGACTCACAGATATTAAGGTCAGAAGGGACCATTATGATCATCTAGTCTGACCTCCTGCACAGTGCAGGCCACCAAATCTCACCCACCGACTCCTGCAATAAACCTCTCATCTATGTCTGAGCTATTGAAGTCACCAAATCATGGTTTAAACACGTCAAGGTGCAGAGAATCCTCCAGCAAGTGACCTGTGCCCCATGCTGCAGAGGAAGGTGGGAAAAAACCCCAGGACCTCTTCCAATCTGCCCTGGAGGAAAATTCCTTCCCGACCCCAAATATGGCAATCAGCTGTACCCTGAGCATGTGGGCAAGATTCACCAGCCAGATACCCAGGAAAAAATTCTCTGTAGTAACTCAGATCCTACCCCATCTAACATTCCATCACAGGCCATTGGGTCTATTTACCAGAGTCAAGGTTCCTTCCCCACTCTGAACTCTAGGGTACAGATGTGGGGACGCGCATGAAAGACCCCTTAAGCTTATTCTTACCAGCTTAGGTTAAAACTTCCAAGGTACAAACTTTGCCTTGTCCTTGAACCGTATGCTGCTACCACCAAGCATGTTAAACAAAGAACAGGGAAAGAGCCCACTTGGAGATATCTTCCCCGAAAATATCACCCCAAGCCCAATATCCCCTTTCCTGGGGAAGGCTTGATAAGAATCCTCACCAATTTGTACAGGTGAACACAGACCCAAACCCTTGGACCTTAAGAACAATGAAAAATCAATCGGGTTCTTAAAAGAAGAATTTTAGTTAAAGGAAAGGTAAGAGAATCACCTCTGTAAAATCAGGATGGTAAATACCTTACAGGGTAATCAGATTCAAAACATAGAGAATACCTCTAGGCAAAACCTTAAGTTACAAAAAGACACAAACAGGAATATACATGCCATTCAGCACAGCTATTTTACCAGCCATTAAACAAAAGGAAATCAAACACATTTCTAGCTAGATTACTTACTAACTTAACAGGAGTTGTAAGGCTACATTACGGATCTGTTCCCGGCAAAAGCATCATACAGAGACAAACCTTTTGTTCTCCCCTTGTCCAGATTTGAAAGTATCTTGTCCCCTCATTGGTCATTTTGGGTCAGGTGCCAGCGAGGTTATCTTAGCTTCTTAACCCTTTACAGGTGAAAGGGTTTTGCGTCTGGCCAGGAGGGATTTTATAGCACTGTATACAGAAAGATGGTTACCCTTCCCTTTATTTTTATGACAACCATGTATAGTTAAAGATCAATTACTTGCCAAAATCATGTTATCCCATCATACCATCTCCTCCATAAACTTATTGAGTTTAATCTTGAAGCCAGATAGGTCTTTTGCCCCCACTGCTTCCCTTGGAAGGCTATTCCAAAAGTTCACTCCTCTAATGGTTAGAAACCTTCATCTAATTTCAAGTCTAAATTTCCTGATGGCCAGTTTATATCCATTTGTTCTTGTGTCCACATTGGTACTGAGCTTAAATAATTCCTCTCCCTCTCTGGTATTTATAGAGAGCAATCCTATCTCCCCTCAACCTTCTTTTGGTTAGGCTAAACAAGCCAAGCTCCTTGAGTCTCCTTTCATAAGACAGGTTTTCCATTCCTCGAATCATCCTAGTAGCCCTTCTCTGTACCTCTTCCCGTTTGAATTCATCCTTCTTAAACATGGGAGATCAGAACTGCACATAGTATTCCAGATGAGGTCTCACCAGTGCCTTGTATAATGGTACTAACACCACCTTATCTCTACTGGAAATACCTCGCCTGATGCATCCCAAGACCGCATTAGCTTTTTTCATGGCTGTATCACATTGGTGGCTCAGTCATCCTATGGTCAACAAATACTCCAAGGTCCTTCTCCTCCTCCGTTGCTTCTAACTGATGCATCCCCATTTTATAACTAAAATTCTTATTAATCCCTAAATGCATGACCTTACACTTCTCACTCTTAAATTTCATCCTATTACTATTACTCCAGTTTACAAGGTCATCCAGATCCTCCTGTAAGATATCCCAGTCCTTCTCTAAATTGGCAATACCTCCCAGCTTGTTATCATCTGCAAACTTTATTAGCACACTCCCACTTTTTGTGCCGATGTCAGTAATAAAAAGATTAAATAAGTTTGGTCCCAAAACTGATCCTTGAGGAACTCCACTGGTAACCTCCTTCCAGCCTGACAGTTCACCTTTAAGTAGGACCTGCTGTAGTCTCCCCTTTAACCAATTCCTTATCCACCTTTCAATTTTCATATTGATCCCCATCTTTTCCAATTTAACGAATAATTCCCATGTGGCTCCATATCAAACATCTTACTGAAATCTAGGTAAAATTAGATCCACTGCATTTCCTTTGTCTAAAAAAATCTACCTGCTCAAAGGAGATCAGGTTGGTTTGACATGATCTACCTTTTGTAAAACCATGTTGTATTTTGTCCCAATTGTCAATTAGCATTGACCTCAATGTCCTTAACTACTTTCTCCTTCAAAATTTTTTCCAAGACCTTGCATACTATAGATGTCAAACTAACAGGCCTGTAGTTACCCGGATCACATTTTTTCCCTTTCTTAAAAATAGGAACTATGTTAGCAGTTCTCCAGTGAAACCCCGGAGTTTACAGATTCATTAAAAATTCTTGTTAATGGGCTTGCAATTTCATGTGCCAATTCCTTTAACATTCTTGAATGAAGATTTGGGCCCCCCAATTTAGTCCCATTAAGCTGTTCGAGTTTTGCTTCTACTTCAGATATGGTAATATCTACCTCCGTATCCTCATTCCCATTTGTCATGCTACCATTATCCCTAAGATCCTCTTTAGTCTTATTAAAGACTGAGGCAAAGTATTTGTTTAGATATTGGGCCATGCCTAGATTATCCTTGACCTCCACTCCATCCTCAGTGTTTAGCGGTCCCACTTCTTCTTTCTTTGTTTTTGTCTTATTTATATGGCTATAGAACCTTTTACTAGTGGTTTTAATTCCCTTTGCAAGGTCCAACTCTACTTGACTTTTAGCCTTTCACTTTATCCCTACATGTTCTGACCTCAATAAAGTAGCTTTCCTTGCTGATCCCTCCCATCTTCCACTCCCTGTATGCTTTCTGCTTTTTCTTAATCACCTCTCTGAGATGCTTGCTCATCGAGCTTGATCTACAACTCCTGCCTATGAATTTTTTCCCCTTTCTTGGGATGCAGGCTTCTGATAGCTTCTGCAGCTTTGACTTAAAGTAATCCCAGGCCGCCTATGCTTCTAGATCCATAAGTGCTTCAGTCCAATCCACTTCCCTAACTAATTTCCTTAATTTTTGAAAGTCAGCCCTTTTGAAATCAAAAACCCTAGTCGCAGATTTATTTTTGTTTGTCCTTTCATTCAGTTTGAACTGAATTAGCTCATGATCACTTGAGCCAAGATTATCCCCTACAACCATTTCTTCTATGAGGTCCTCACTGCTCACCAAAACCAAATGTAAAATGGCATCCCCTCTAGTCAGTTCAGCAACTACTTGATGAAGGAATCCATCAGCTATCGCATCTAGGAAAATCTGAGCCCTATTATTATTACTAGCCCTTGTCCTCCAGTCTATCTCTGGGAACTTAGTCTCCCATGATCACTCAGTTTCCATTAGTATTTACTTCATTGAAAACATTCAAAGAGTGCTCTATCCATATCCAAATTAGATCCCGGCGGTCTATAGCACACCCCAAGCACTATCACTGGGGCGGCTCTAGTAGTTTTCTACCCCAATATGATTTTTGCCCAGACGGACTCTCTTACCCATTCCATTGCTTCTTATTTCTTTACAATCTACCTCATCATTGATACACAGTGCTACTCCACCACCTTTACCCTTATTTTGGTCTTTCCTAAACAGCACATACCCTTCAATACCTGTAGTCCAGTCATGACAACTATTCCACCATGTTTCTGTTATCCCTATAATATCTGGTTTCACTTCCTGCACCAGTAGCTCTAGTTCCTCCATTTTGTTACCTAGGCTCCTCGCATTGGTGTACAAACATCTTAATTTTTGCTGTTTGGCCTAGTTCACATTCTTTGCCTGATTAGGCACGGACATTCTATAGTCAGTATGACCTATTAGACTGGTATCCATACTGCCCTTCCTCCTTTTGTCCATTCTCCTACCCACAGCTGTATCCTTTTACTTTGTTTTCTTCCCCCTCTATGTTAAAATCGAGTGTGGAGATTACCTGGACATCTCCCAACCATCTCCCCCAAATTCTTAATTTAAAGCTCTCTTAATCAGTTGTGCCAGCCTCCATTCTAGAAGTCTATTTCCTTCCCTACTCAGATGAAGTCCATCCCGAGAGAACTGTCCTCTGTCCATGAATGCCTCCCAGTGGCCATACATCCCAAAGCCCTCCTTATAGCACCACTGCCTAAGCCATCTGTTGATAGTCACACCTTTGTTGTCACACCTTTGTTGCCCTTCTCTAGGAACAGGCACAATTGCACTGGAGATCACCTGAGCCTTGATTTCCTTAAGCATCTTCCCCAGCCTGGCATAGTCTCCCTTGATACGTTCCAGCGAGAATCTACCAGTATCATTTGTTCCCACATGAAGGACGATCAGTGGATTCTTTCCCGCTCCCTTTAGGAGCCTCTTCAACCTGAGGTCCACATCCCGTATCTTAGCACCGGGAAGACAGCACACCCTCCTATTCTCTGGATCAGTTCTGGTTACAGGCCTGTCCATTCTTCTCTAAGGAGTTCCTGATCATGTAGACCTGCCTTTTCCTAGTGACGGTGCGATTCTCCGGTCTATCCCCTGTTCCCTCTGGCTGCAAGTTCTTTCCATTCCTATTCTCCCTTGTAATCCTCTTCAACCCATCCTGTATCCTCCTGGGACTCATATTTGGTATAGTCTCTATTGAGTCTTCCCCTTTTCCTATGGGACTAGCCGCTCATTTCTTCCTTGCTCTTCCACCTTCAGTGACCACCTGCTGAGCCCCTTCATTTTCTAACTCTGCAAACCTGTTCTTGAGCTCTTTCTCCTTCACTAGCCCGTCCTTTCCTCTGCCTGGTTCTCTTCGTCACATGCTTCTACTGTCCACTTTCCTCACCCAGCAGTCTCCCCTCAGAGTTCTTCGGTCCTGCTTCCATCCGCAAGTCTGAGCTTTTCCCTTCAGCCGCCTCATGTCTTTGCTCCATCATCCGCTTGAACCCCCTTCTAAACTCAACCAGACTTTCCACCTGCATCTCCAATCCTTGGATCTTTTCCTCCATCAGCTCTATCAGACGGCACTTCATGCAGACAAAACTCTTTCCAGGTACCCCCTCCAGGATCATGTACATACCGCAGCTTCCACATCCAGTCATCTTCGTTGTGTCTTCCACTATATGGGTCACTCCCACTGCTGCCTCTGTATTTGTCATTGCCTTCCCACCTAAACCCTGTTAATCTGGGAAACACAAACCACACCAATACACCACCACCCACAGCAAAAACAAACCCCAAACGAGCACCGTAAGACAAACTCCCCTTTCAAACTCCCCTGTTTACAGCTCTGTTTGCTGGCTCCTGTGCCGCTGCAGCTGTTTGTGTCGCTGCCTGACTGGCTACCTTTATAGGACCCCCTACTCAGAAGCCCCACCCCCTAATCAGGGCTCAGCTTCTCTCCCAGCACAAAGCCCCTACAAGCCTCTACATGTACAAATAATACAAATACAAAACCAAATAGAAATACTTTCTCCTCCAACAGAACTCCCACTGAAATTCCCGTTTACAGCCCAACCCCCCCATTTATATTAATTTTTATGAGAAAACTGGATTTATTTAACATTGTTTCGCTCAAAGTCGCATTTTTCAGGAACATAACTACAACATTAAGTGAGGAGTTGCTGTATTTTCCCAGTTGCTGGTACCTTTACAGTATAACCCTGGGCCACACCCATCTATTCATGTTGTATCTCTTATGGTACTAGTACTGTAATGTCAGGAACAATATCTGAATTAGCACAGATTTTAGGAAATAAAACTTAGGACCCTCCTCTGTTAAAATGCAGGTGTTTGCTAACTCGCATGACCTGTCCAATAGATACATGCAAGTGAGGGAGTATGACACCATCTGAAGGGAAGCAGTATACAAACCCACTAGCCAGTACATCATGTACAAATGCAAATTTAAGATAGTTGCAGAGTGTGTGGGTACCTCAGAATTCAGGGCCCAGTTGCCAATCTGAACAATTCAAGGCTATCATGAGTTATGCTCTCTAGTCACCAGATGTTCTTTTCCCTTTCTTTATCTATTATAAATGAGACTATTGAAACAGCTCTTCCCCTCTTTTCAAATTTCTTTTTCTATTGACTATTTCTTGTTTTCAGCTCTTTTCCTTGCACCAGTTAGCTGACTATTTATACAAACACATTCTGTAAGAAGGCAATATGAATTCCAAAACCAACCTTTCAAATCGGGGTCCACACCCATGAGGTCTCAGGAACAGAATCCTTGATCTTTGGTTTCAGAACAGAGATTTTTTTTTCCCCCCATGTGAGTTAAGAGCTTCGCTAGCTGGAAATGTTATATATATGAGAAGTTCTGATGTATATTGGACTAGAAGTAACAAGTGCCATTCAGATAGGCTGGTATATCATGGAAAAATAATAATCTTTGGTCCTGAAGAACTGGGGTTGTAGGTGGGCTGATATTTTGTACCTTGTGCCACACAGTTACCCACAGCAGCATTTTAACTCAAGGGCTCCTGCACTTTGGCTGAGGAGGGGAGAAGTAAGAGAGCAAGGAGGAATGAGGAAAGGCAGGTAATGTTGATGGTCCCTGCCCTGTGATGATGTGGGGGAATGCACCTTTGCTGCCTTCCGTGGAACTGGAAAAGGGGGCATAGCAGGTAGGAATGAGGAAATTTGCTAGTCTCTTGGAGACCTAGCTGGTGTGGCTTCCCTTTTTCCCCATCTCAGAGCCACCCTAACTTTTATGGTAACTCTGAATTTGTGCAAGACCTGAAATGGGTCTGATATTTGCAGAAAGTTGTTTCCATTCAACTCTCATATAATTGTGGTTGGAGCCTGGACCGTCTGTTCTACCACCTCAAGCAAGGCAAAATATTTTGCAGACCCTGAAGTTCAGAGTAGAAAAAGTAAAGGGTTTTCAAACATTTGAAGTGTTGCTTTGTTTTGCATTTTCTAGATGTTGTCAGTAATGCAGACTTAGGATTTTATTCATCTCCACTTTCACCAACTGTAAAGCCCTGTGCTAACAGAGAAGCTGCAACCTAGAGATGATGGTGATAGTTGGAAAGTTTCATCAGGGAGGCAGCTTTAAATTGTGGCTGGGATTTCCCCTAGCAGTTCTGCTAGAAGCTTCTTCTGCCTGGGAGACCCATGGAATTAGCAGATCTTCCAGGTGGTCTGGTTATGACCCCACTAGGGCCAGTAACACCCATTGATTGAGGTGGCACTGGCTAGCTTTAGGCCCTTACGAGCAGTGGGGATAGGAGCAGATGATCCTGTAACATCCCTTGTGGTGTAAAGTTCCGTTGCAGTGGCTCCATGCTCTGGGTAATATAGTCAGAAGCCAGTGTTAGCGAGGGCAGATTAAGTTCCCCCTTCTTTCCCTTCTTCCCCAAATCGGGTAGGTATTTCCAAAGGTGCATGGCATTAGTAATACTTTGCATTTATCTCATGTCTGAAACTGGTCTCTATTTACCTTGTATATTTTGATCAATTATGATATGGATTGTATTTAAGGAGCCAGCCTTCTCATTTTACACCCAGTCTTCTTCCTAATTAGATAAACTCCCACTGAGTTTAGTGGGATCAGTACTTTAATCCATTTCCATGAAACCTGATATGTAGAAGTTAATGTTAATAAAGTTAATAAAATTATCTTCTTGTGTTTCAATGTCATAGCCTTGAGCAATAGAGTAGCTTTAACAAAGAGGAAGTAAAATAACATATGGTAAACAGAGGGTAATGTATCAGAAAGGAAAATACAAAGTAGGGGGAAGTTCTTGGTGTCACACAAGCAGGATGAATGCAAAATAGGAGATCTAGAATGTGTACTGCAAAGGGAATTTTTGCCCTAGTTTTAGTTGCTCAACTTGAATTGAAAATTTTGGCCTACAGGAATTGTAACAGAAATATGGAAAGAAAAGCTCAAACGGTCTGATCCATCCTATTTTGCTGTGGTTACATCTCCATTATGTATCCTACACCTTCAATCCCATACTTTCTAGCTCAGGTCTGTTTGCAGCATGTCAAGATTTTTTTCCTCTAAGATCCTACTTTTTAGCACCAGATCTAGTACGCAAAATTTTCAACATGCCTGTATTCCTGAAAACACTTTATTCTGAGTCCTGGGATCAAATCCTCAACTGCCATACATTTTCATAGCTTCACTGAGGTCATTGGACCTACACCAGCTGAGGACCTGGCCCCTGAAATACTTAAAATGCTTTCAAAATAGAAGGGACATATTGTAGCAATGGATGCAAGTGCTTGAGGTAATCTTGTCTAGTTTCACACCGCCCTGAAATTATATAATTCATGTAAATTCCAAAGTTTTAGCAGCTACTGTCGTCTATGGGAAAGCCTGAATAGTCTTCCTGCATATAACAACATTTTAATCCTCAAGCATGTGTTTCCCATTCTGCTACTCTCTGGCGCCTATTGTCTTTGTTGCTGTAGTGTTTAATATGTATCGACCTTGGGCCTCAGGGACACACAGTTGCTAAGACTTGGCACTTTTAACACTTGCATCTTGGCATAGCAAGACAAAGTGACAGTGGTTGGTCACCAGTGGATAGGGTTCCAAAAAGTTCATTCAACAAGCACCTATTGTAAAAACGGAAATTATTAACCAAGAAAGTGGGGGGGGGGAAACCACAAGCCTTTTTAGGTGATTTTTAAAGTTAAATTCTTTCATCTTTTTGCATCTTTGATTAAAAATAAGTGCATCTTCAGTTCCCATTTTTCTCCCAAAATTTTTTTTAACTGTTACGCAAAACAGCATAACGTGCCTAAATTTCTGGGGGAATTTATCTGCTGTGTAATCTGCCAAATTTTCAAAAGTGGCTTTTCAATTGGTCTGCAAAACTGCAGCTGACACTGCAAAATCTCACATTTCTGCATTTATAAAGCTGCAGACCTCATATCTGTTTGCAGGTGACACTAAGCTGGAGGGGTGGCAGGGGAGGTAGATAGGGTCCAGAGTGACCTAGACGAATTAGAGGATTGGGCTAAAAGCAATCTGATGAGGTTCAACAAGGACAAGTGTGGAGTCCTGCGCTTAGGACGGAAGAACCCCATGAACTCCCAGAGGTTGGGAATCAACTGCCTAAGTGGCAGTTCTGCAGAAAAGGACCTGGGGATTACAGTGGATGAGGCCTGGTCTACACTAGGGATGGGGATCAATCTAAGATACGCAACTTCAGCTACAAGAATAGCGTAGCTGAAGTAGACTTATCTTAGATCGACTTAGAATCACTTATTTCGCGTCCTTGTGGCGCGGGATCGACGGCCACCACTCCCCCGTCGACTCTGCTTCCACCTCTCGCTGTGGTGGAGTTCCGGAGTCGACGGCAGAGTGATCGGGGATCGATTTATCACGTCTACACTAGACGTGCTAAATCAATCCTGAATAGATCGATCATTACCCACCGATCCAGCAGGTAGTTTAAACGTGGCCTGAGAAGCTGGATATGAGTCAGTGTGCCCTTGTTGCCAAGAAAGCTAATGGCATATTGGGCTGCATTAGTAGGAGCATTGCCAGAAGATTGTGGGAAGTGATTATTCCCCTCTATTTGGCACTGCTGAGGCCACATCTGGAGTATCGTGTCCAGTTTTGGGCCCCCCACTACAGAAAGGATGTGGACAAATTGGAGAGAGTCCAGTGGAGGGCAGCAAAAATGATTAGGGGGCTGGGGCACATGACTTACGAGGAGAGGCTGAGGAAACAGGGCTTATTTAGTCTGCAGAAGAGAAAAGTGAGGGGGAATTGATAGCCACCTTCAACTACCTGAAGAGGGGTTCTAAAGAGGATGGAGCTAAGCTGTTTTCAGTGGTGGCAGATGACAGAACAAGCAGCAATAGTCTCAAGTTGCAGTGGGGGAGGACTCGGATGGATATTAGGAAAAACTATTTCACTAGGAGTGTGGTGAAGCACTGGAATGGGTTACCTAGGAAGGTAGTGGAATCTCCATCCTTAGAGGTTTTTAAGGTCTGGCTTGACAAAGCCCTAGCTGGGATGATTTAGTTGGGGTTGGTCCTGTTTTGAGCTGGGGTTGGACTAGAAGACCTTTTGAGGTCTCTTCCAACCCTAATCTTCTCTGATTGTATGCACAGATCACAGAATCAAATAGCCCTTTGCATGTGCAAATCTGGTACTGTTGATTAGTTATGCAATTTCTGCACGCAAAGTGATTGCATATGCAAGCTCTGTAGGTACTAGTGAAAATGTGGTCCTACTTGGAAATAGAACAGGACTTTCAAATGATATTACAGGCTTTGGCAGGACATTATAAATGAAATCTGTATAAGAGCTCCCTTAACTGTTCAACTTGTCCTGCTGCTTGACTTTTGGATGCCTAATTCTTCCTTGCAGGTTGTCATAAATATAAAGGAAAGGGTAAACCCCTTTGAAATCCCTCCTGGCCAGGGGAAAGCTCCTCTCACCTGTAAAGGGTTAAGAAGCTAAAGGTAACCTCGCTGGCACCTGACTAAAATGACCAATGAGGAGAGAAACAAAGGGTCTGTGTGTCTGTCTATATGCTGGTTTCTGCCAGGAATAGACCAGGAATGGAGTCTTAGAATTTTTAGTAAGTAATCTAGCTAGGTACATGATAGATTATGATTTCTTTAAATGGCTGAGAAAAGAACTGTGCTGAATAGAATAACTATTTCTGTCTGTGTATCTTTTTTGTAACTTAAGGTTTTGCCTAGAGGGGTTCTCTGTTTTTGAATCTAATTACCCTGTAAGATATCCACCATCCTGATTTTACAGAGGGGATTTCTTTATTTCTATTTACTTCTATTTTTATTAAAAGTCTTCTTGTAAAACACTGAATGCTTTTTCATTGTTCTCAGATCCAAGGGTTTGGGTCTGTGGTCACCTAGGCAAATTGGTGAGGCTTTTTTTACCAAACCTTGTCCAGGAAGGGGGGTGCAAGGTTTTGGGAAGTATTTTGTGGGGAAAGACGCGTCCAAACAGCTCTTCCCCAGTAACCAGTATTAGTTTGGTGGTGGTAGTGGCCAATCCAAGGACAACGGGTGGAATATTTTGTACCTTGGGGAAGTTTTGACCTAAGCTGGTAAAGATAAGTTTAGGAGGTTTTTCATGCAGGTCCCCACATCTGTACCCTAGAGTTCAGAGTGGGGGAGGAACCTTGACACAGGTGGGTAGGTTCATCTAAAGATCTCCTGTCCTTGCCTGCTCTGCCTCTGGATCATCTTCCAGGCTTCTTCCTTGCCAAGGAGTGTGTCTGCCCACTTTCTGCTCCAGTGTTGATTGCTGTCCCAAGATTCATCAATTACTTTCAACCTCACAGTTCACAGAGGCTGCCTTCAGTGGCTATTTTCCCAGTTCAGGGCAACTGCATTCCCTTTCTGTGGTCCATTCTCAGACTTCCAGCTCCCCAACTGTCACTTCTGTGGTGAGAGAACCATGTGTCTTGCTCTCTGCTTCATGGGGTTTTTCCAAGCTGCACAGTTCTCTGACTATACTGTGAATCGCTGGAGCAATACAGGCTGACTCCACCTGCCAGTTCTCAGAGGCTATAAACAGTGTAATTATCACACAGTTGAGTTAAATTATCATACAGTCCTTCTAAGCAAGCACCTTTGTTCTTAAGGTAAAGGGCTTACATTACAAACATACTAAAAACGATAAAAGAACCTACATGCATTCTAATAAGCCTACCCAAGATCACCAACTGACTCAGGCAAGGGCTCTGGCAGGTGAGCAGTCCTTCAAACCTGACCCAGGGATTTTTCAGTGGTCATAAGTTCATAACCAGCACACCCATGAATCCGAGAGTCACTCTTCTATCCAATTTGGGTCAAGTCCTCATGTAACAGGCAATTAGCAGACAATGGGTTTCTCCTCAAAGCACAACTTAAAAAACAAAGCATTCAGAGGTGTGAAGTTGCTTTCCCCTCCACCCAATTTAACTGTTTGTCTAGCACAGAGTTTGTTTCAAAGAATCCGTTGACGCTCATGACACTTCCTAAGGTTTGCATTAGTCACATCTCCTAGAGAAGTTACATACAATCCCACAGTAACCCATGAACACTTGTGTATTTTTAATATAATAAGCTCATGTGCAGTGGGTGAAGCTTCTACTGGGGGAGGCCAGCCCCGTGCCCCACCTCTTCTGGCTGAGGTCACGCCCCTGCACATTGATCTCAGCTGACGGGGGGGTGAAGAGCTTGGTCAGGGCCATGGCCGGGGGGAGAGGCTGAGAAATTGGATCTGGCTGGGGTTGAACTCTCAGCCTCGGCTGGCGCTGCAGTGGAGCTCTCTGCCCTCTCTGGAGCAGTTGAACCTGTACTGACGCACCGTCAGGGAAAAGGGTTCTACTCCCACTGCTTTCTGACCCAAAAGAAAGGCGGTAGGTGAGACCTATTTTAGATCTATGCCAACTGGGCTGGTTTGTATGTGCACAAAAATTCAAGATGGTCACATTAGGCACAATAATACCCATGCTGGAACAAGGGGACCGGTTCACAGCCCTCGACCTACAAGACTACTATTTCCATATATCTATTCATCCAGCACACGGACGCTTCCTGCAATTCATACTCTGACACGACCACTTTCAATACAGAATACTTCCATTTGGTCTCTCCACAACACCTTGGGTATTCTCCAAGACCCTAGCTGTCGTTGTAGACAACCTCCACAAACGTGGGATTATACTTTTCCCCTACTAAGACAACTGCCTTATCAAACCCAGCTCCTACGACGAGACCTTAAAACTAACACGCTTTACCATCTCCCTTTTCCACAGTCTAGGCTTGCAAATAAATTTCCAAAAATCCGCCCTAATACCTATACAGCAGATAGAGTTCATTTGAGCTCACCTGGACTCTATTCAAACCAGAGCCTCGCTTCCACACAGCAGATTCCTCACTATTATGCATCTCATACACACAATCTCCATTTGCCTCTGAATACAGGCACAGACCTGCCTTCAGCTTCTTGGTCACATGGCAGCCACCACCTTCGTGGTCAAATACACCAGGCTGGGTTGGCTCAACTCCAACTACAAACCCAACAGATACAGTTTCTGCATAACACAGACTCCACCATTGAACGTATTGACCTCCCTACATTGGTGGACAAAACCAGAGAACTTATGCACGGGTGTTACCTTCCATCCACACTCTCCAATACTCATGCTGACCACGGATGCTTCCCTGATAGGTTGGGGAGCGAACCTAGGTGACCAGAAGGCACAGGACTGCTGGTCCCTATCAAGACACGTCTGCACATCAATCTTACACTCAGCAGACACTTCTCCGAGGAACACAAATGGGAATTACACCCCGTGATACTCTGACAGTTCTTCTCCTACTGGGGGCACTCCATCTATAGACTTGTTTGCCACTCCTCAAAACCGCAAATGCCGTCTATTTTGCTCCAGAGCGGGACTCTGAAATGCATCTCTAGGGGATGTGTTCCTCATTCTTTGGAACAGCTCCCTCAGGTACGCTTTTCCACCGATTCCACGGATATACAGGGTTCTATGCTAGCTCACAGAGGACAAGGCCCAGGTCATACTTATTGCCCCAGCTTGGCCCAGATGGACATGGTATCCTTACCTGCTATGCATGTCCATCCGTCCTCCCCGGTCTCTCTCCGACAGACCAGATCTCCTCTCCCAGAACCACGGTTGGCTTCTTCATCCACAGCTCCGGAAACTCATCTGATGGCATGGTTCCTTCATGGTTTCAATCCCTTGAATTAGCCTGCTCAGAACAGGTCCAACACATCCTCCTTAACAGTAGAAGGGACTCCACTCGTAAGGCTTACCTGGAAAAGTGGAAATACTTCTCTATCTGGTGCTTCCACAGACACCTGACACCTCAGACTGCAACCCTCCCAGACATCTTAGACTGTCTTTTCGGACTAAAACAGGACAGGCTTTCACTCAGTTCTATCAGAGTACATCTCTCAGCCCTTACCACCTTCCATGACACTCTGGACGGCTATCCACTTTTTGCCCACCCCACCACCCCACTGCAGCATCTCTACCCTGAGATTCATTCACCAGTAGCCTCCTGGAGTCTCAACCTACTTCTCTGCGCTCATCCCTGCTACACATGTCCATGTAAGTGGCTTCTTGGTTACCATAATGTCAACAAGAACAGCTGGTGAAATAAGCGCCCTGATGACCTACCCTCCCTACACGATTTTCTCTAAAGACAAGGTTACTATGTGACCCCACCCCAAATTCCTCCCCAAGGTGGTGTCTACCTCCCACCTTAACCAGCCAATACACTTACCTGTATTCCATTCCAAGCCTCGCACGACTCGACAGGAAACAGGGTTACCTACCCCCGATGTCCAACTGGCTCTTGCATTCTATCTCTAGGCAAAGACTCTCCAGGTGGATCTCTGACTGCATCAGGTCCTGCTATCAGACCCAGAATGTTCAACCACCAGAGAGTGTTAGGACTCATTCTACTAGAGCAATGTCAACATCCATTGCCTTCCTTCACAATGTACCTATTACAGACATGTGAGGTGGCCACGTGGACATCTGACCACACATTTGCCAAATATTATGCCATCACACAGGATGCCACGGCAGACACCATAGTCAACCATATGGTACTGTCTATCATTGTCCCTCACGCAACTCCAAAATCCCACCAACTGCTTCACATTCACCTAGAGTGGAGCACCCACAGGGACAGCACTCGAAGAAGAAGAGAAAGTTACTCACCTTGCAGTAACTGAAGTTCTTCAAGATGTGTGTCTTTGTGGGTGCTCCACTCCCCGGTTGACTGAGTGAGTAAACTAGGGACATCCAGCATCACAAATAGTTATAGTGGCAGTTACTCAAGAGAGTACACCTAACTGCACTGGGATGCTTCAAACCCCAGGAAGACTTGATCTCTTTTAAGAAGCAATAAGGGAAACTTCAGAAGGCTCCCAGCTCAGTCAAAGTCTTGGTGCTTAGCTTGGCTGCCTGACTCTCTCAAATCTGCAATATTGGGCTGGAACCATGCAAAGAGACACCATTGTGGTGAGTGTTCTACTTTCTTGCTGCTTGGCAGGCCAGCAGTAGTGTACCATAAGTATAGCCTTTCTTGTATTTTGGCAAACCTACTTCTGAATCCAGCCAGAATCAAAAATTGTAGAGACCCATGAATATGTGGGGGTAAAAGGAGTTTAAGCCTTTTCCCCTGCAATAAACTCTCCCATCCATACTTAAATCTAGATAGTTTAATAAAGTTTTATGGATTCCAAGCCCCAAAGCGACCATTGTGCCTAGCTTACCTGTCCTCTTCATTAGTTAGTTACCACTCCCCCAATCTGTGTCATCTGCAAACTTTATTATTATTTTGTTTCCTTCCAGGTAATTCATAAAAATGTTAAATAGCATAGGGCCAAGAACTGATACCTGCAGTACCCCACTAGAAATTGTGACAAAGTTCCTGCTCTATCTTGGTGGGTCTTGTGCTTATTGACGGATTTGCTCGCCTTGGAGCTTCATGGCAGCCCTCAGATTGGCCATTTTTCTGAATTCACAGTCCAGGTCGACTCCTCCTGTGCCCGACTAGGAGTTGGGAGGATTTGGGGGGAACCCAGGCCCGCCCTCTACTCCAGGTTCCAGCCCAGGACCCTGTGGAATGCAGCTATCTAGAGTGCCTCCTGGAACAGTTATGCAACAGCTACAACTCCCTGGACTACTTCTCCATGGCCTCCTCCCAACACCACCTTTATCCTCAGCATAGGACCTTCCTCCTGGTGTCTGATAATGCTTGTACACCTCAGTCCTCCAACAGCCTGCGTTCTCACTCTCAGCTCCTAGTGCCTCTTGCTCTCAGCTCCTAACATGCACACCACAAACTGAAGTGAGCTCCTTTTTTTAAAACCCAGGTGTCCTGATTAGCTTGCCTTAATTGATTCTAGCAGCTTCTTGATTGGCTGCACGTTTTCTAATCAGTCGGTCTTAATTGTCTCCAGAAGGTTCCTGATTGTTCTGGAACCTTCCCTGTTACCTTATCAAGGGAAGAGGGACCTACTGAGCCTGGGGCTAATATATCTGCCTTCTATTACTCTCCTATAGCCATTTGGCCCGATCCTGTTACAAAATATATACATTTGATGATGATCCCTGTAGCGAAGCGATGACTCACCGATAAGGCACCTCCTGCTGGTCATCCTGAATTAGCTCTCCAGCCTCTAGAGTGCCCTCTGCAGGCTGGTGTCCCACTTGCCTCAGGCCACTGTGTCCCTCCCAGACCTCAGTGCCCCTTCCCTCAGGGTTCTGCCCTCTGCAGTACCCCCACAGTCTCTGGGCCTCCCCTCCTCAGGGAACCCCCACCCTCTATCCCCACCTTGCCTCAGTGGCTACTGCCAGTCACCATCTAGCCCCCACTCACTGGGGCAGATCTGTTCCACTCATCATCGGCAAGGAGGGTTTGGACCTGCTGCCTTTGCCTAACCCTGGGCTGCCCCTCTGCAATCCTAGTACCTGCTTTAGGCCTTCAGCAAGGCCTGCAGGCTTGCGGTTTTCCAGCCTGGAGCTCCCCAGCTCCTCTGGCCTTTCCCCAGCCCTGCTTCATGCTAGATACCCTGGTGAGCTCCCAAGCAGCCAGGCCCGTTTCTCTCAAAAGCTAGAGAGACACTGCCTGAGCTCCTGGCTAACAGCCTTTTATAAGGCCAACTGTGGCTGCTTTCGCCATCAGCCTGGCCTTTGGCTCGCAGCCCCAGCCCTCTCCCAGGGCTGGCTGTAACCCTTTTAGGCCCAGAGCGGGTGACCACCCCACTACAGCCCCCCCCCCCTCACCTGGGGGTAGGGGGGACTCTTGTCTTGGGCTCCCCAGAGCTGCCTCTTCAGGGCCGGCCCTCCAGGGCTGCCTGCCTCATCTGTGAGGCCTCCCAGCCTCGGACCATCTCCCAGGCATGGGCCTCTGCCTTCCAGCAGGACAGCTCCGCGGCCTCCAACCGTGCCCGCAGGTCAGGGTCCCCCAGGCCCTCTTCCTTCCGGGTCTGGGTTCCCACTGCTACCTGCTCTACCACCGCCTGGGTCCATCTTCGTCGCTACCTCCACCCCGTCTCGTGGGTGGCCTAATGACCAGTCAGCCACCACTTCTGCTGCCTCCACCCTGCCTTTGAGGGGGCAGTGTCACTTAATATGGCCCGGTTCCCGGCGGCCAAAGCGGGCTCACCACCCCTTTGCTGCCTTGGGCCCCGGCTTCTTCTGTTTGTCCTTCTCAGGGCCAGCCCTCCCTGGGCTGTCCTGGGCCATGCTCCTTAGGACAGGGCACTCCCTCCATAGGTGCCCCCACCGCCCACAGGCCCAGCACCTTCTTTTCCTCCTGATTTCCCTTGCCAGGCCTCTCATAGGGGCTTGTCCCTTCCCCCATCCTGGGTGAGGCTCCCTGCCCCCATCCCAGCAGGGACAATTCGCCTGTACATGTCTGCGCCACCCACAGGTGTAACACGCCCGGCGCTCTGCCCTGGGCCTCCTGGCCCCAGCGCTGGGCTTCTCCCACCAGTCTCTGAGGTCTTTTGGGAACTCCCTCCGCAGGAGTTTCCCCAGGGCCTTCTGCTCCTCTGCTAGCCACCCAAACTGTGCTTGCAAGGCCCACTGTACCTCCCACTGTCTCTGGTAAGTCTCTCCAGCTGTCGGACTGCCCCTTTCCTCAGGGGACCAGACCCGGGAGCCCAGCCTGGAACAGCACAGGAACCCTCTGCATAAACACCTCCATGTATTGGGGATCCATCACCCCTCTTCTTCCCTGGTTGGCAATAGTCCCAGTCCTTGCCTTCTCCACCACCTTGTAGCAAGGTGCGACTCATCAGTGCAGTGCCTCCTGCTGGTCGTCCTTGGAATTAGCTCTCCAGCCTCCAGAGCGCCCTCTGCAGGCCGGTGTCCCGCTTGCCTCAGGCCACCATGTCCCTCCCGGACCCCAGTACCCCTCTACATCAGGGTTCTATCCTCTGCAATACCCCCACAGTTTCTGTGACTCCCCTCTGCAGGGAACCCCCAACTTGCCTCAGTGGGTACTGCCAGTCACCATCTAGCCCCTGCTCACTGGGGCAGACTGCAGTCTGTAAACCACTCCTCATCGGCAAGGAGGGTTTGGACCTGTTGCCTTTGCCTAACCCTGGGCTGCTCCTCTGCAACCCCCAGTACCTGCTTTAGGTCTTCAGCAAGGCCTTCAGGCTGGGGGGTTTCCAGCCTGGAGCTCTGCAGCTCTTCTGGCCTTTCCCCAGCCCTGCTTCACTCTAGGTACTCTCGTGAGCTCCCAAGCAGCCAGGCCCGTCTCTCTCTACAACTAGAGAGAGAGAGAGAGATTGCCTGAGCTCCTGGCTCACAGCCTTTTATAAGGCCAGCTGTGGCCTGGTTGGGACATGGCCCCAGCTGTAGCTGCCTTCCTGCTCATAGAACATGTTTTTAATATAGCTGCGGTTGGGACAGTAGATAGCCTGGGCACAGTAAATTCAAAAAGGATACTTGTTACTGAACAGAAAGGCTAACCATGCCATCGCTACTCTGCATTTGCAATACCTACTCTCAGAGCACTGTTAAGGCAGCATTTTCAGATTGAACATCTGAGTACAGCAGACTGGCACATACATTGGGCGTCTTTGCCATGATGAGATTAGCATATTTATTTAATAATTGCATATTTCTAGGGCTATGGGCCTGATCCAAATCCTACTGAAGTTAAAGGAAAGTCTCCTGTTCATTTTAATGAAGTTGGGGTCAGGACCAAGGTATTCAGTTAATGTTGTGATGGGCATGATATAAAAACACAGATACAGCCTGTTCAGGGCAACTGCATTTGTATTTCCCTTCTGTGGTCCAGCAGGGGCACCCACTATATGGTTTGAGCTCCCCAGCAGTTGCCTCACTTGGGTGGAGACACGTGTATTTCTCTCCCTTCTGACCAGGCTATTTCCAGGGTGCACAGTTCCCTGACTATCCTGTGACATCCCCAGCAAAAGACAGCTGCCTACGCCAGCTTCTTTTGCAGTCTAACTGTGTAATTTCCACCATTACAAGTTACCACACAGTTCTTTCTAAGCCAGCACATTTGCTTTTAAGATCTAAAGCATTACAGAGAGAAACCTATTAAAAACAATTAAAGAGCATGTACAGTGAATGCATCAGATGAAGTGAGCTGTAGCTCATGAAAGCTTATGCTCAGATAAATTTGTTAGTCTCTAAGGTGCCACAAGTACTCCTTTTCTTAATGCTAATAAGATTACCAGAGATCACCCCAATTTAAATTTGAAATGTGGCAGGGGAGCAGTCCTTCAAACCCCCACACGGGGTTTTCAATGGTTTCTCAAAACAAGAACCCTAATGAGTTTGAGAGTCACTAGTATGGTCCTTTTGAAGAGACCATGAATCCACTGTTCAAGGTGTATCTTCAAAAGTCTGGATTTGGAAGTGGGACATTTGCTTTCCCCTGACCAAGTATTTCCTGGAAACCTACCCAATGGTTTATTCTTGTTTTAGCCCTTGGTTCTGAGAGTCCTTTGAAGCTCATATGTATGATTCCACAATAACATGTAAACATCTGTATTTTTAATACAGTGAGTTCTGAAGCACCTAAACCTTACTGAAGTGGGGTTAACTTAATTCCATAAGGTTTGTTACGCAGTCATAATTGTAACAACAGAATGTTAACGCACTATGACATAACCACTTCTTTCCTCATCCACATCAGTCTCTTCATCTCTTGCTACCACAACAAAATTTCTTATCCTCCTCCCCATATCTCTCCACTTCCCATTTACCCACTCTTCCCAACTCCTGGACTAACTTGATCCCAGTGTCACCCCTTCCCTCATCCTTTGCCTTGTCACGCTGTCTAGAGTGGCTCATGATCGTGAGTGCCTACTTCAAGACAGATACCACCAATTGGTGGTATGTTCTATTATTAGATTTTCAAACTGAATAACAAATGTGAACTCCTGGATCGTTATACCCATCTTACCATGGAGTCACAGACAGTTCCTTTAGGCTCTCCAGTCTCCCTTGCTATCTAGACAAACTGGACTTAGTGATAAATGGTCAGTTATACAAAAATTACACAATATTCAGGTTGTTTCCAGTCCCAAGAGACCAGTCACTTACCCCAGATCAACTGGTATCCTAGATCTTACACCACAAAAAGTGCCTGGAGCCAGTCCTGTAATAAACTATCTAAAGGTTTATTTATTAGGAAAAAGAAATTCGAGTTATTTACCGGTTCTCATATCCAAGGTGCGATAGGGCCATTAACCAATCCTTTGTATTGTGATGTTCCATTTGATTTTGATAGCCCTTCAGAATGAGCGGAGGGATGATTCTCATGCCTGGGTTCACAAGGTCAGAGCATCCATTTTCAATATTATAAAGCAAAACTTATTGTATGGAATACTGACACTACAAATGAGATTCATACATGTAGCAACTTGCAAGCACTTCCTAGAGTCTAAGCTCTAAATACATTCTGATAAGATTAATATCGATTTTGAACAAAATTAACATACAGGTGAACTAGTGTGGTCTCCAGCTAGGAATTTGTTAGTTCTTAGCTAATGCCTACAATATAGGCAAGAGTTGGCACCTGGTTTGCCACCATCACATGCCTCATCCTCACTCTGCAGTAATTCCTTCTGTTCACAATAAAGGCACACTGTTTCTTCCTCATTCAAAAGAAACTTTAGGCTTCTGTAGGTGGGTGAGAGGGTTTTTTTTATGTAGCCCTGGACCAACTATATTTTAAGGAAGGCACTGTTCAAACCATTTTGCAACAACTTAAAAACAGTCATTAGTATATTTTACATACAGTCGGGTTTGGGAATTTAAGAGCAATCTTTTCTTGTTTATGTTCACAGCTGTAACATACAAAAAGTTTAAAAATAGCAAATGCAATTATAAAGCAAGCAATTAGCAAATTGGTCCTAAAAATTGGCTGTCACTAAAACAAATAGAATAATCACAACCATTTTTGATGTTGAATAAGAGAAGAAATTTAAGTTCTCATATTTGAAAATTATAATTATATAAATGGATCTGGATTTGGTAGCTATTTGCACTCTTTTGGGGATTGGTCATTAATCGTATTCTGTCTCTTCCTAGCAGCAGGCTTTTGCTGGTATTGGGATGAATAACTTTTTAGAATACAAAATAATTTTTATGGTTTATAAGCCATAGAGTATTCCAAGTTCATATTGATGCTGGTATACAATGTAAAGCTCAGATACACCGTCAACCTCTCAGTAAGTGGATTAGCAGAAACAGATGTATACTCTTTGCTATTAATGTGAGTTATGGTGGCTCATTGATTAGTATTTGTCCACTGTACCCACTGACTCTAAAATAATATTTTGTGAGTTGTTTGTATGCATTATTTCATCATGTTTCTGATCTAACATTGAGATTCATTCTCTGTATAGTTGTGTCTACTTATGCTGTATGTGAAATACAATATAAACATAATATTGCTTGTTTCAGAAAGGGGAAATGTTGCTACAGTGTTTGGGCAGATGTGGGATCTCTGTTAGGGACCTACAGCAGCACCCACTTTAGAACACTCTAGAAAAAAGAGTTTAAGATAGTCTAAACATGCCCTCTCAGAATCATAGAATATCAGGGTTGGAAGGGACCTCAGGAGGTCATCTAGTCCAACCCCCTGCTTGAAGCAGGACCAATCCCCAATTTTTGCCCCAGATCCCTAAAGGGCCCCCTCAAGGATTGAACACACAACCCTGGGTTTAGCAGGGCAAGGCTCAAACCACTGAGCTATCCCTCCCCCCCTCTTGTTAATCTAATTTTAAAAAAAGACTTGTCAATTATTTGGGGTAGGGACTATGATTTACCATATGTCAGTGCATAGTACAGTGGTGCCCCAATTGCAGTTGGTGCCAGTAGTTATTGTAATACATGTAATAACTCTACTCCCTCTTCTGTTTTCCTTAGGCAGATACTATTTATCTATTAGACAGTATGCAGTAAAAGTTTACTGAATATGTATTCATTTTAATGGATACCAATTGCAGACTATAGCCAATAGTTGTGTGGAAAATCTATTTTTTCGGGTAAAATATTGTAAGTGGGTGCGTTAGGTAAGGAGATGAAATCAGAGTGAAGTGTTTGTCAGTGATATATTAAGCTGATTGTCTTCTCTTGTACCGTTGTATTTGTGTTTTAAAAGAAGACAAAAGTGATAGCTACTGACTACTACTTGAGGGCCCAGTCAATTAACATTTATTAAAAGGTGAGGGTGTTCTACACTTAAAAGGACATGCTCATACTAGGATGGAGTGAAAAATGGATTTTTCTGTTCACTGTATCTTTTGAAAAATTGAAAAAATAATAATTTCTAGTCAACCTGAAACCATTTTTTAAAAATTTTCAGCAGATCAAGAAGTTGGAAGATATTCTGTTTGGTTTGTGCAAAACAATTCCTTTCGATTTTGGGCATCTTTGCCCATCTTATTAATAAAAGCAAAAGAAATGAGCACCATTCACAAAAGAGAAGCAGTTTCTGTCACCTGTATTGCTCAATGGTTAGGGCACTCACCTGGGACATTGGAGCCCCAGATTTAAATACCCACTGTGGTGCAGGGAATTGAACCCAAGTCTCCCACTTTAGAAAGTCATTCTTGCTCTCTGTCCCAATGACTATTTAATTACTATGCAAAGTGAAATAGCTTCAACAGGGGAGAGTGAGAACCCCATGCCAGAAGAGCTAATAGGGTCTCGGCATTCACTTGGGATAAAGGAGACTTGTGTTCAAGTCCCTGCTCCGAAGTTGCGTGTCCCACATCCCAGGTGAGTGCACAAACCACTGGGATATGGATATTGGGAAAACATCACCACCATTTTATGAGTAGTGCGTTTAACTCCCCCTGTGAATCTGGCCCAAACAATTGAAACATTTTGCTTCAGAAATGCCAAATGAACCGTTTTGACATATCTGAATTCCTTTCCTTGGACTGAAACAAGTTGCCAAAATTGATGTGAATTCGCAGAGCATTTCAGTTAAACTGAATCTTCATTTTTCAGTGGAAAAATTATTTTAGCCATAAACCTTTGTTCACCTGTACTCAATACCTTTCTTGATTGGGTTCTTTATGAGCATGAACATATGTAAATTAAACTCAATTTGTGAACATACCATCTGCTCATGAACAGGCAAGAAACCATATTCTTTTCCATATTATAAAAGCTTCTACTTACAACATTTCTACATCCTCTTAAGGGTCAGTCACACATTGATACCACATCTCTCCATTCTTCCTTTTGAATCAGAGCTTTGTATTTGACTTGAAATCGAGTAGTTCAACACTGAACTGTTGTTCTGATGCTCATCCATATATATACTCTAAATAAAATGTCAAGTTCTTAATCAGTGAGCTGTTGTCTTTTGATTAACATCTGATGAGCTGAGGAGGCGAAAGAGCAAAGCAGGGAGAGAACAGTGAGAGGGGAAGCACGTGAATGGCTAATGGGTGGGCAGCAGGGTTGACACGTAACTGGCCGCTGCGTGGTGCCTGCCCTCACTCATCTGCCATCTCCAGCCGGAAATGGGATGGGGTGGGGCCCTGCTGGCTGAGAGCCAGCACAGAAGTGGCTGGCCCCATACGCTGCATCTTTACCCTGCCATCAGCCTTACACACTGTCAAGGTTCCTTCCCCACTCTGAACTCTAGGGTACAGATGTGGGGACCTGCATGAAAACCTCCTAAGCTTACTTTTACCAGCTTAAGTTAAAACTTCCCCAAGGTACAAATTAATTTTACCCTTTGCCCTTGGAATTTCCACTGCCACCACCAAACATTAACTGGGTTTACTGGGAAACGTAATTTGGACACATCTTTCCTCCCAACCCTTGCACCCCACTTCCTGGGGAAGGTTTGGTAAAAATCCTCACCAATTTGCATAGGTGACCACAGACCCAAACCCTTGGATCTTCGAACAATGAAAAAAGCATTCAGTTTTCTTACAAGAAGACTTTTAATAGAAGTAAAGGAATCACCTCTATAAAATCAGGATGGTAGATACCTTACAGGGTAATTAGATTCAAAACATGGAGAATCCCTCTCGGCAAAAGCTTAAGTTACAAAAAAGACACACAGACAGGGTTAGTCATTCTATTCAGCACAGTTCTTTTCTCAGCCATTTAAAGAAATCATAATCTAACACATACCTAGCTAGATAACTTACTAAAAGTTCTAAGACTCCATTCCTGTTCTGTCCCCAGCAAAAGCAGCATACAGACAGCCCCAGACCCTTTGTTTTTTCTCCCTCCTCCCAGCTTTTGAAAGTATCTTGTCTCCTCATTGGTCGTTTTGGTCAGGTGCCAATGAGGGAACCTTTAGCTTCTTAACCCTTTACAGGTGAGAGGGTTTTTCCTCTGGCCAGGAGAGATTTTAAAGGGGTTTACCCTTCCCTTTATATTTATGACACGCCCCCCAAATCTCGGCTAGGGTGAAACGCTGGCTGGAATTTCTTTCTGGAGCTCTAGGAAAGACAGAGTTAGTAAGACACATGCACCTCTAAATATACTACCAAGTACATAAAGACTAACAATATTTTCCACATCTCAAGGACGATTTTAACCAGTTGATTCTGGGAAACTTTCATGGGAGAGTGCATCAGCCACTTTGTTAGAAGCTACTGAGATGTGTTGGATGTCAAAATCAAAATCTTGGAAAGCTAAACTCCACCGAAGAAGTTTTTTGTTATTTCCCATGGCGGTATGAAGCCACTATAGTGCAGCATGGTCAGTTTGCAGGTGGAAACGCCGTCCCCAAACATATGGGCGTAGCTTTTCCAGGGCGTAGACAATGGCGTAACATTCTTTTTCAGTGACTGACCAGTTGCTTTCCCTCTCAGACAGTTTTTTGCTGAGAAACACTACAGGGTGGAATTCTTGATCAGGTCCTTTCTGCATTAAAACTGCTCCCACACCACGCTCGGACGCATCTGTGTTTACTAGGAACGGTTTGTCAAAGTCTGGGGCCCTTAGTACAGGGTCAGACATGAGTGTCGCTTTAAGCTTGTTAAAGGCCTTCTGACACTTTTTGGTCCACTAAACGGCATTTGGCTGTTTCTTTTTGGTTAGGTCTGTCAGTGGGGCGGCGATTTGGCTGTATTGCGGTACAAATCGTCTGTAATAACCGGCCAAGCCTAAGAAGGATTGAACCTGTTTCTTTGACTTTGGGACAGGCCACTTTTGGATAGCATCCACTTTGGCCTGTAGGGGGCTGATAGTTCCTTGACCCACCTGGTGTCCAAGGTAAGTCACTCTGTTTAGGCCTATTTGACACTTCTTAGCCTTAACAGTTAGTCCCGCCTCCCTTATGCGCTCAAGGACTTTTTGTAGATGTTCCAGGTGTTCTGCCCAGCAATCCGAAAATATGGCCACATCGTCAAGGTAGGCGACTGCATATTCTCCTAATCCCGCTAGGAGACCATCTACAAGTCTTTGGAAAGTGGCGGGTGCATTTCGCAGCCCGAAAGGGAGTACATTAAATTCATACAGCCCGAGATGTGTGGTGAAGGCTGACCTTTCCTTGGGGGATTCATCTAGCGGTACAGTTAAGTCCCTTGGTTAAGTCCAAGGTAGAGATGAACTGGGCCCGTCCCAGTTTCTCTAATAGTTCATCTGTGCGTGGCATTGGATAGTTGTCTGGGCGAGTTACAGCATTTAGCTTACGGTAGTCCACGCAAAAACGTATCTCCCCATGTGGTTTGGGGACTAGAACCACTGGAGATGCCCATGCACTTCCAGAGGGGCTGATTACACCCATCTGTAACATATCCTGGATCTCCTGATCTATAGCAGTTTTAGCTTGAGGAGACACCCGGTAAGGTTGGACTCTAATTGGGTGAGCATTACCTGTGTCAATGGAGTGGTATGACCGTTCAGTCAGTCCTGGGGTGGCTGAGAACGTTTGCGCATAGCTAGTGCACAGCTCCTGGATCTGCTGTCGCTGCATACGCCCAAGGGTCATGGAGAGGTTCACGTCTTCCACACCACCAGCACTTTTCCCTTCGTAGTAGACACCTTCAGGCCACTCAGCTTCGTCTCCTCCCTGGGCTGTAAACTGACAAACCTTTAATTCTCTGGAATAAAAGGGCTTTAGAGAATTAATATGGTACACCTTAGGCTTTTGGTTGGAGGTGGGGAATGCTATGCAATAATTAACAGCTCCCAGGTGCTCCTGGACTGTGAATGGCCCTTCCCACGATGCTTCCATTTTATGGGCCTGGAGTGCCTTTAAGACCATGACCTGGTCCCCTACTTTGAAGAAATGGTCTCTGGCATGTTTATAATACCAAGCTTTTTGGTCTTTTTGAACATCCTGTAAGTTTTCTTTAGCAAGGGCTAAAGAGGTTCGGAGGGTGTTTTGTAGGTTGGTTACAAAGTCCAGAATGTTAGTTCCTGGAGAAGGTGTAAATCCTTCCCATTGCTGCTTCACCAACTGTAATGGCCCCTTAACCTCACAGCCATATACAAGTTCAAATGGGGAAAACCCTAAACTGGGATGTGGTACAGCTCTGTAAGCAAAGAGCAACTGCTGCAATACTAGGTCCCAGTCATTGGAGTGCTCATTTACGAATTTACGTATCATGGCCCCCAAAGTTCCATTAAACTTCTCCACCATGCCATTTGTTTGATGGTGGTAAGGAGTGGCAACCAAGTGATTTACCCCATGAGCTTCCCAGAGGTTTTCCATAGTTCCTGCCAGAAAATTAGTCCCTCCATCTGTGAGGATGTCGGAGGGCCAACCTACCCTGGCAAAAATGTCTGCTTGTGCCTGGCACACACTTTTAGCCCTGGTGTTGCTTAGAGCTACTGCTTCCGGCCATCGGCAAAATCCATGAAAGTCAGTATGTACTGCTTTTCCTCTCTTTCGGAAAAGGACCCAGAATATCCACAGCTACTCGCTGAAATGGAACTTCAATGATGGGGAGTGGCTGGAGAGGGGCTTTGACCTGGTCTTGGGGTTTTCCCACTCTTTGGCACACCTCACAAGACTGGACATAGGTAGAAACATCCTTGCCCATTCCCTCCCAGTGGAATGATCCCCCCAAACGGTCTTTGGTCCTGTTCACCCCAGCATGGCCACTAGAGTGATCGTGGGCTAAGCTCAAGAGCTTGGCCCGGTATTTAGTTGGAACTACCAACTGTCTCTGAGGATGCCAGTCTTCCTGGTGTCCACCAGAAAGAGTTTCCTTGTATAAAAGTCCTCTTTGTTCAACAAACCTGGATCGATTAGAAGAGCTGAGAGGCGGTGGGTTGCTCCGTGCCGCCTCCAAGCTCTCTGGAGGCTTTCATCTGCTTCCTGTTCGATCTGGAACTGTTCCCTTGATGCTGGAGACATCAGTTCCTCATTGGATTGTGGACCTATGCTTTGTCCCTCTGGAAGCGATGTAGGGGATGGGGCTGTTTCCGTTGACTGTGAACCGCTCTCCGCTGGGACACTATGTTGGAGTTCAGGCTCCGGCCGAGCCTCTTGTGTAGGGTTATGGGCTGCTGCCGGTTCAGGTTTGGTGGAGCCCTCTGGTGCTGAGGTTGCAAGTACTGGATTCAGTGCTGGCAAATGGTCTGGTGCTGGTTGTTCCGCTGGTTCCGGTTCTGGGACTGGTTCCACTACTGCTGTTGCAGACATTGACCTGGGGTCCGGGTCCATCACCTCTGACCAGGTCCTGATAGAAGTTTCCGGAACAGAGCTAGGCTTCACGGCTTGTTTAGCCTGGCTGCAGGTGACCATTCCCACCCTCTTGGCCCACTTCACATGATTGGCCAAGTCTTCCCCCAACAGCCTGGGGATGGGATAATCATCATAGACTGCAAAAGTCCATGTTCCTGACCAGCCCTGGTACTGGACAGGCAACTTGGCTGTAGGCAAATTGAAAAAGAGTTGGACTTGAAGGGTTGAATAGTCACTTGGATCTCTGGATTGATTAAATTGGGTTCCACTAAGGAAGCATGGATAGCTGACACTTGTGCTCCGTTGTCCCTCCACGTGGTGAACTTCTTCCCCCCCACACTCACAGTTTCCATCTGCTCCAAGGGTATCTGGGAGGTATCTGGGCCTGCAGACCTCTGGTGTGATTCCGGTGCAATGAACTGTAATCTGTTGGGGTTCTTGGGGCAGTTGGCCTTTACATGCCCCAGCTCGTTACATTTAAAACATCGTCCAGCTGACGGGTCACTGGGGCGAGGCGGGTTGTTGGAGAACGGGGTGGTGGGATGATAAAGTGTCTGGAGGGTTCTTTGGGAGGTAGTTGGGGCCTTGGGCGGCCCCCAGTAATAGGGTATGGTCTGGGGTTGTCCCTTCTGGTCTCCGCTCCAACTGCGACCAGTTTTCTTCTTCTCTGCCACCTCCACCCATCTGGCTCCAATCTGTCCTGCCTCAATTACAGCTTTGGGCTTCCCATCTAGGATGTATCTTTCTATTTCCTCAGGAACACCCTCTAAGAATTGTTCCATTTGCATTAGGAAGGGCAAATTTACTGGAGATTGAACACTTGCTCCTGATATCCAGGCATCCCAATGTTTCACAATGTGGTAGGCATGTCGGGTAAATGACATGTCTGGTTTCCACCTTAGGGCTCTGAACCTCCGACGAGACTGCTCGGGTGTTATCTCCATTCTGACTCTCGCCTTGGATTTAAACAGTTCATACTTGTTCATGTGTTCTTTAGGCATTTCAGCTGCCACCTCAGCTAAGGGTCCACTGAGCTGCGGCCCCAGCTCTATCTATCTATTGGTCGGTAGAGATGCTGTACCCAAGGCAGGCCCTTTTGAAGTTTTCTAAGCAGGCCTCAGTATCATCACCTGCCTTGTAGGTGGGGAACTTTCTGGGATGGGAAGTGGTAACTGGAGAAGGATTGCCAAGGTTTGTTGGTATATTCTGCTGAGCCTTTATCTTCTCCATCTCCTCCACATGCTTCCTCTCTTTTTTCTTCTCCTCTAGTTCTTTGGCCCTTGCCTCCATTTCCCTCCTGTGGGCAGACTCCTGTACCTCCTTCTCCAGCCGCATGAGTTCTATCTGTCTTTCATGTTCCCTTTGTTTTTCCTCAGCCTGAAATCTGGCTAATTCCAGCTTTTGTTGAGCTGTGGATTCTGTCATCCTAACCTCTCTGTTTTTAATTAACTTTACACCCAAGGTTTAGAAATAAACAAACAAAACTTGGCTGTAAAATTTTGCTGTGCTGGAATAGGATACCTATTCTCTGATAGTGATTGTCAGCCTACAGAAAAAGACAATTCCCTTTGTCTCTGCTCTGGTCCCAAATCAAAGCAAAAAACCTTCAACTACTTGGAAACCAGCCCAAAGGCAAAAAAAAATCCTTTCAAACCTGTGCTCCTTGTAAAAAAAAACAAAACAAAATCCTAAGAAAAAAACCCCTGCCACTTTTTTCTCCAGGCAAATGGGTAAAATACCCCCCCTATTTACATTTAGGGGGAAAAAAAACCTCTGGTTTGGGAAGACTGTGAATTTCCCTGCAGGAGTTAATTATTCTGCCTCCAGGCAAACAAAACCTGCAATTCACAAAGATAATCCCCTTTTGTCTTTGCTCTGGCCCCAAAGCAGAGAAAAAAACTCGCTGCTTTCAGTTGGACCTCCTTTCCTGCAGCCCCAAAGGAAAAAAAATATTTCCTTTTAAAATCTGTTTTTCTGGTTCAAAAAATCTCAAATTGGTCTCAAAAGGATTTCAGGTTAATCCCACCATGCTGCCACCATGTCAAGGTTCCTTCCCCACTCTGAACTCTAGGGTACAGAAATGGGGACCTGCATGAAAACCTCCTAAGCTTACTTTTACCAGCTTAGGTTAAAACTTCCCCAAGGTACAAATTAATTTTACTCTTTGCCCTTGGAATTTCCACTGCCACCACCAAACTTTAACTGGGTTTACTGGGAAACATAGTTTGGACACGTCTTTCCCCCCAAAATCCTCCCAAGCCTTGCACCCCACTTCCTGGGGAAGGTTTGGTAAAAATCCTCACCAATTTGCATAGGTGACCACAGACCCAAACCTTCTCTCTAAGACGCCCTTGGATCTTAGAACAATGAAAAAGCATTCAGTTTTCTTACAAGAAGACTTTTAATAGAAGTAAAGGAATCACCTCTGTAAAATCAGGATGGTAGATACCTTACAGGGTAATTAGATTCAAAACATGGAGAATCCCTCTAGGCAAAACCTTAAGTTACAAAAAAGACACACAGACAGGGTTAGTCATTCTATTCAGCACAGTTCTTTTCTCAGCCATTTAAAGAAATCATAATCTAACACATACCTAGCTAGATTACTTACTAAAAGTTCTAAGACTCCATTCCTGTTCTGTCCCCAGCAAAAGCAGCATACAGAGAGCTCCAGACCCTTTTGTTTTTTCTCCCTCTTCCCAGCTTTTGAAAGTATCTTGTCTCCTCATTGGTCATTTTGGTCAGGTGCCAATGAGGGAACCTTTAGCTTCTTAACCCTTTACGGGTGAGAGGATTTTTCCTCTGGCCAGGAGGGATTTTAAAGGGGTTTACCCTTCCCTTTATATTTATGACACACACCCACCCTCGCTGTCAGCCACTGAACCCCCACCCCCACACACACATACACATACACACTCACCGCTTGTGGCTGGCGAGCAGGGATCCAGCTAGCAGCAGGAACAGCCAGTACGGATGGGGGTAATGGGGGGGAGAAAATACAGGACAATTTGCCCATTTTAAAGAAAAAGTCGGGACCCCTGCTGGAGAGCTTAAATATGGGACTGACCCTTTAAAAACAGGACATTTGGTCACCCTGCCGAGAACTCAACTAGACTCCTAGGTTGAGAGTACTTGGGTGTTGGGACAGCTGGTATAAGGCAGAGTGGCTAAGAGCTGTGCTTTATGCTGGAGAGAAGGATGCCAGGTGGCTTAAAACAAACCTTCCCCATCTCTCAATCTCCCTGGTCTTGAAGTGGTTTCCATCATATACAGGATTTACAGTTTGGTTCAATGGCTCTCAGCACCCCCATTATACAATTTGTTTCAGCACCCCTGAAATAAAAAGGTACCAGGGGGCTGGTTCTGCTCTCACCTCACCAATGCTGGTTTTACATGCATCCTTTAAACTCCTCTAACTTGAGTGGAGTTACTCCTGATTTATACCAGTGTGAGCAAGATCGGAATCAGGCCCACTGTGTCCTGTTACATAACAGCCAGTATAGGGACAAGTGCTTCCATCTCTGGAGCTCTGCGAAGACTCAAATAGCATTCAAATCTCCATCACACTGCTCAGGATTGCCCTTAAACTGTGAAGGGCAGTAGGAAAGTTGTACCTTACATAATCAAACACCAGGTTTTGGAAATAAGCATCCAGACATATTGTACAGTAGATCACTTCAATTTTTTCCCAAGCTCCAGATGTTTGGCTTTAGGTGCAATGAACAATTTCTTATGTTTCAGCTTCCTCTGGCAAACGGTAACTCATTTATTTAGTTGAAGCTCCAAAGGAAAGACATGCCAAAGCCAATAAAACTCATACTTCCAGTTTGTTTCTATGCTATCTATACATTTCACTCACATCCACAGAATTCACAGCACCATATATTAGCGATTCTGCCTTAAAAAAACTACCTTACCTAGCCTGCCTTTACACAAGTGGAATGGCAAATCAAATAAAATTTTTTAAAACCCTGAAAATATAAATTTTTAAAAACCCTGAAGACTGAACTCATAGTTGCATAGAGGAAAGCAAAGAGCTGACAATATTGGCTAAAATAACCTGCATGCCCCTTAAAAATAATTCAAACAAAATGTTATAGATTTGCCTTGATTACAAATTCAGTAATTGAAGTGGTTGGAGTCAATATCTAGTATGCTAAAGGAAGATCAGTGGGCCAAACATATCTCTTGTGTAACTCCATAGAAATCAGTCAGCTTTATCTTTGCAAACTAAGTACATCTCCTTTAATATATTGTGTTATAAGTTCAACATTAAGTGCAAAGAATGTGATTTTTTTCAAACGTATTTTTCATCTTTGTTGGGATCACAAGCCTCTGAAAATAACTATTGAGTTGGTGTCATTCAGTGCTTCTAAAAAGTTTAGATTAGAATAATCCACCAAGAAAATGTAATGGAAAAAAAATCTACAAAGTCAGCATTGGGACTGAAGAGAGTATGAAGGCATAAAGGTCTAGTGATCTGCATTCAGACTTTTAATCACCATGGGCCAAACCTAGCTGTCCAAAGCCATTGAAATGAAGATTTTTGCCTGAATATTAACTGCAGAATTTTATTCCTGTCTTGAGAATGATTGATGTCCTGTTGCACTTCTTTAAAAAAGTGAAATGTATGAGTTATTTTCTCCATGTACTTGCTTTGAGTACTTCTGCAAAAATGATAGCCTAATTCAAATTAGTTATATGAATATTTGACATTTATTATTCTAGTATTTAGTAGCAGAGCTGAATGTCAGGAAGACAGTCCCCAGAGATAATGGACGCAGTCTGGAAGTACACATTCCATTCTAATACAAAAGAGAAAAGTGTTGCCTTTTGAAAAGAGAGCCAAATTAATTACTAGGCTATCTTCTGTGAAATTGAGGATGAATTTGGCCCAAGGTATTTCATTTAAGAAAACAAGTATAATTTCCAGCATTCCCTGGTCTTCTCCCAATATTTTGTTTTGGTTCCATATGTGAAGTTACCATTACGGAAGTTAAAAAAGTAACAAGATTTTGTGTGTGTAAGTCATGTGGAGTACTATTAAGAAACTAAACACCCAATGGCCTTTAATACAGAAAGCATTTGTTTACATATTTCTCTACCCACTCTAATCCTAAAGAAATTAAAAATGTCATTACATTTAGAAGATACAGCTGCTTTTTCACTGTTCTCTGCTTTGTTTGAAATGTTTTATATAGGATTGATGAATAAAAAGAAATATTGGGAAAGCAGTATTGGATTTTGTCACTAGTAATCCTTCCATAAACAGAGAACAAGTTCAGTCCTAGCATATAAAAGAATCATGGTTTACAAGGATGAATGCATTTGCAATAAATCAGTCTTCAAGAATATTTTTTTTTAAATGTAAGTGATTGCCATGTGAATTCTATTTGTGTCATTTATTACACTCAGAAGCAAAACTCAATAAGGAACCTTTTGCAGCCCTATTTTCAGTATTGTCTCTCTATCCTCAGAGAGTGTTTAAAATATAATTAAACTGAGTGTTCAAAGGGAAAACTAAAATGGAAGGCATAATTCCAAATTGGACCATTGTGGAGAGCTGTTTGTCATGGTTCCCACTTGGCAGACCAACAGTACCACACTGGGAAGTAAGAAAGTAGGATGGGACAGAAAAAGCAAACCAGGAAAGGAAAAAGAAGAGTAAAGGTGGGGAGACAGTGCAGGGGTGAGGAGGCAACTGGTTCTTTCAAAATGACTGGGAAAGACTTCTCCATTTAATGTTGGAGAGTGAGAGAAATCCATTCCAAAGGGAATTCAGGGTAAATCCGAGTTCCAAGAGTTCTGTACAGAAAGTGAGTCCCTGCCTAGAGAAACAAGGAGAAGTTATATTCATCTTGCAGTCATATGGCAATATAGTTCTGTTCAGCTTCTCAAACTAGTGTCTTTTGTTCTTATATAGTCCTCCCAATTCCATTCAGAGTAAAAATGCACATGCAGGAAAACAGTGCTACTTACATTTGGAAGGCTTTCTTCACAGACTTAATTTAAAAAAAAATGGTGGGTCTTATTTGCCCCTTCCTTACACCTGTTTTACACTACTGTAATTCTGAATTCAATGGAATCTCTTCAGTGTATAGTAAGTTGCATAGTAAGTTTCAAAAACAGCAGTTATGCAGCACTATAATTGCATCACACAAGAGCCTATGAAAATAAATGGGGAGTTTGAACTATGAGAAACAGATGACATTTAATAGGATAATAGTCTTATTACAACAATCTGTAACCCTTTAACAACCCCCCTGCCCCATGGCTGGCGGGGTGCTAAGAGACCATTGAAAGTGAAGTGGCCCATTAAAATGTTTTAACTATTTATGCCAGTAGTTTGCAACCTTTCCACACTACTGTACCCCTTTCAGGAGTCTGAAGCCTGAGCCCTGCTGCTGAAGTATGTAACTTAGTTTCATGGGGCCCCAGGCAGTTGCCTTGCTTGCCGCTCCCCAATGCTGGCACTACAAACCCCTAAATCTGTCCTGCGATGCCCCCCTGCCTCCCCTTGGAGTGTGACATCTCAGGGTTGAAAAACACAACTCTAGACGAGTTTATGTACCCCCTGCAAGGCCTCTGTGTACCACCAGAGGTACACATACTCTTGGTTGAGAGCGACTGACTTATGCTAAACAGTCTGTTCCACCTTGTATTTAGCTGTGACACTGAATAAGTTTCCCAGACCTGAAGAAGAGCTCTGTGTAAGCTTGAAAGCGTCTCTCTCATCCCCAGAAACTGGTCCAATAAAAGATATTACCTCACCCGCCTACCCCATCTCTCTATTATCCTGGGATCACCAAGGCTACAACAACATTAATAGTGTCAATTCAGTTTCCAAGGGGTAAGTGCCCATATCATAGTTGGCAATAAAGAGAAATCTTGTTGCTAGTCTCTGCAGAGAAGCCATGGTATGAATGGATATGGGGACCAAACCACCCTCTTATCATTAGCATTCATCTCTCTAAGGTTACAGCTTATGCTATATCTATCTATTCTGGGAATAAATCCAGGACTTCATTCCTGAGGACAATTATTCCTAGTATCTTTCTTGGTGTTGAGAGGGAAACCCTGGTCTCTGTCTAGTGTGCCCAGGTTGTAACCCCTCTTTCAGATACTCCAGAACCCAGTGCAGAGGTTCTGGCTGTACTTGTTTTACATATCTCCTTATTTACGCCCCCAAAAGTCCAAAACCTGCTTGTTAGTTTCTCGTGGCACTGACCAAGATGGCAGTCCATGCTTCCAGCATGAAGAAGTTTGATGGGGAGTGGAGTGGGGTGGGCTGGGGATGGTGTTCTCTGAAGCGGGGTGGGGGCGGGGGGCTAGTTCTATTCCTTCATTGTCTCATGCATCTGGACATAGCTCCCCTGGGTAATTGTGAAACTGTGTGTGACATCCAGGGCACTCTGCTCAGGGTCCCCATCCAGTATCCTTATTTTGAATGTTTGACCCTCATTCCTGTCTCTGCTTTTTTTCATTTGTTGTCTCCTACAATATGTTGCCTCCTGGTTTCTGTGGCCACTCCCCTCAATTCCAATAAGCTAGGACTCTTCCTGAGTATTAGAATTCACTTAGAGTAAAAACAAAAGATGTGTCCAAGATATCAACAACCTAACATATGAATTCACTATGAGCAGCCTAAGAGAACATCAATCTGGGAGATTTCTAATGGCTTCAATATCATAGGCCCAATAATTGAACTTGGATGCCTAAAGTTAGGCACCTGAATATCAATGTAGCTGCCTAAATAAAGATTTAGGTCCTGATTCTGCAAGGGTCTCTGCAGAATCCTCTTCATTTCAATAACACTCCAAGCAGGGGTTCATTGGCATGGAGCAGCTTCTAGGACTGGGCCAGCTTAGGATCCATAATGTTTCTTGATATTCAAACAATATTAACAATCAATAAAATTTATACTTAAATCTCTTCATATTTGATACTGTTTTTTAAATTAAGAATTGTGACTTTATTAAATATTTTCTGTACAAATCTAAGCAAAAGCCTACAAATGAATGGGAACATGCATGTACAGTTTACTTTAAAGATTTTTTTGTAGGTTGAACATGTGTTTAAATCAACTCAAAAGTAATAGATGCCATACTACACACCCTTGCTCATGTGAACAGTCCTTACTTGTATGAGTAGCCTAATTTCCTCCAGAGGGAGGCTGCTCAGATTAGGAAAAGGTTGCGGCTGAGCCCTAGCCCATTAGAAGCTGTAGATGTAAATGATGATCTTACTGTTTGGTACATATTTAAGGAGGTTTGGGAAGGCACTTGCATTTGGCCTTAACACCTTTTTACAGCCTTCTCCGATTTACAGTCGCAAAGATATTAACTTCTGTTAAATCAGAGTTTGTAATGGAAAGCTTGATGGATCTTTAATGATAGGACTGTGACATTAATGAAAGCTGACTCTGTTAACTGTAAATATTTCACTGTTAATTTGGTCATGTTTTTTTTTCTAAAGTGCTTAATGTCTTGATTACAAGAGTGCCAGTTAATGATTTCTTGTTATCAGAGCAGCATGTAAAGAAACAAAAAAGTAACCTTCCTCAGGCAAATGGCTGCATAACTGCTGCATGTGTCATGGTTACAGGCAAGTTGTATTTTTAGACCTGTTTTAGTCCTTTCACATGCACCCTTCAGGTGATAGGCTTAGCTTCCTTTACCTCTCTCATTGGTGGAACCCTGAGGCTCTACCACTATTGGACTGGATCTCTGGGTGGCAGCCCCACTGTTTCCCATCTATGTTAACAGAAAAAGCCCAGTTGTGTTTGGCATCTTCCTCTGGGGAATGGCTGATTTTAAAGTGGCTCAAAAACAGCTTATTTAAAACAAAATATTTATTTATATATTTATTCACCTAAAGATACATATCAAACAGAGAAAAGGGTTACAACAATAAATGCCTAAATGCAGACTTCCTCTTATCTAAACTTCAATCTTCCTTCAAAAGCTTTGGTAGATTGTACTCAGACAAGTTATTTCAATCTCTGTCTGGAAGAGACAGACTGTCTCTGAAGCCTCAGTGTCTCTCTGTCAGTCTCTCCTCCTGCAGTTACTGATGACTAGAGCTGACTGAAACTCAGGATTTTTGGTCCGCAAGAAACTTTGAGATTTTTAAATTTTAGTTTAGTTTTGGTTCAGTATAGATTGAAAGCAATTTTTCTGAAATTTCCTGCAAACTAGATATTCTCAAATAGTTTCAGAAATACCAATTCATGGTGTTTCCAAAACAAAGATGACCGGTGGTTACTGAGTATAACTGATAAGAGCCGGAGACAGAACAGGAATGGAGTCTTAGAACTTAGTAAGTAATCTAGCTAGGTATGTGTTAGATTATGATTTCTTTAAATGGCTGAGAAAATAGCTGTGCTGAATAGAATGAATATTCCTATCTCTGTGTCTTTTTTGTAACTTAAGGTTTTGCCTAGAGGGATTCTCTATGTTTTGAATCTAATTACCCTGTAAGGTATTTACCATCCTGATTTTACAGAGGTGATTCTTTTTTACTTCTATGAAAAGTCTTCTTGTAAGAAAACTGAATGCTTTTTCATTGTTCTAAGATCCAAGGGTTTGGGTCTGTGGTCACCTATGCAAATTGGTGAGGATTTTTACCAAACCTTCCCCAGGAAGTGGGGTGCAAGGGTTGGGAGGATTTTTGGGGGAAAGACGTTTCCAAACAACGTTTTCTCAGGAACCCAGATAAAGTTTGGTGGTGGCAGTGGAAGTCCAAGGGCAAAGGGTAAAATAGTTTGTACCTTGGGGAAGTTTTAACCTAAGCTGGTAAAAGTAAGCTTAGGAGGTTTTCATGCAGGTCCCCACATCTGTACCCTAGAGTTCAGAGTGCGGAAGGAACCTTGACATGGAAATTGAAAAACAATGCTCAAATAAATTGGTTAGTCTCTAAGGTGCCACAAGTACTCCTTTTCTTTTTGCAAATACAGACTAACACGGCTGCTATTCTGAAACCTGATAAGAGCCTGTTCTGTACTAGAAAGGATTTCTGCCTAGAAAGTTACAAAAAGTAGCTTTAATTCAGTAGCCCTTTTTGGGCTTTCAATATTGAAAGCCTAGTTGTTTAGAGTGTATTAAATCGGTAGAATTTATTTGGCAACAATATTTTTCGGTAAGTAGTTGGTTTTAATCGTTATTTCATGAAGTATGGTATACAAAAGCTATGGTAAATCACTTAAAATCAACACTAAGCCCAGGACTTTCTTTCTTCTGCCTGAGTGTACTTGGAGGCTTTTTAAATAGATTAGTGTGAAAAAATCAATGTTGACGCAAAGCATGGCTACCATGGAATGAATTAAAGGTAAATTTTAATCTTTAACTCTAAATCTTCTTACTCAGAGTCCAGGCTCCCCAGCAGCCCTTCAGGAGAGCTGGTAGAGGGCCAGGCAGGTTTGCATTCTTGTGATTTGACAAAATTTAGTTGAAAGCAACTCACTTTTATGGTACATTTCAGTTCCTGTGAACTGGCATTCTTCTGATGAAATTCTGTTTTTTGTTGGAAAATTTCTAACCAGCTCTACTGAAAACTCACTCACCCTTCTTTTTTTCCCTAGAGGGTCTATTTATGATATTTTTTTTAATACTTAGGCTTTCACGTAATTCTGGTGCCTGAATAAAGCCTCTTCCCCATTAATGGCCTAGCCATTGTTATTTTAACTCCCTTAAGTTGTTTACCCCATGTGCTGTTTCCCTACTAAGAGCTTCCTTTGATTTAGCTCCATGCAGACAGGCAGGATATTATCAAGCAGGTAAATAAGACAGTCATAAAAAATAATACAGATGACTCCCTTATTCTCTATTATCTGCCCAGGATACCAGAAACCGGTTAAAAGAAAAAAGCTTCATTCACTTTCACTGTATCCTAAATAGTGTTGTGAATAAACACTGGATATTAAATAAATAAGCAATAAATAAGGAGTTCAATGACAAATTACAGGTTTCAGAGTAGCAGCCGTGTTAGTCTGTATCCGCAAAAAAAACAAGAGTACTTGTGGCACCTTAGAGACTAACAAACGTATTAGAGCATAAGCTTTCGTGGGCTACAGCTCACTACATCAGATGCATTGCCTCTGCTTAGTGTGTGTAAATGAATTAATAACAATTCAGGATCAAATTTGTTTTCAAGATAAACAAGATTACTCATTTTAATATTGTCTGTCTATGCCCAATTCTTATACTTAGGTGTGTTTTGATACTTCTGAAGTGTTTCAGGCTTTATTATTGGAGCGGTGTGAAATATTCCCATTTAACTTCAATCCACCTCAGCCTGACCCTTGGATTTGATAATGCTTTTGTTTGTGAATCTTATCCTATGCTTGTGACAGTTTGCAAGTAACTATGAGCTGAGGTTGTGTGCACTTAAGAAATGCAAGAAACTCACTTCTTTTGTCCTCCAACAGCCATCTCACTTTCCAGTAATCCTCAAGACTGCCTCTTCTTACATTAATACCTCTGGTCAGTTCAGGGGGGGATGAAAGTGGCCTGCCCCCTTCTTGCTTGCTCCTCCTGGGTCTAGCTGGCTCTAGATAAGGAACCATTTTGGTTTCTCATCAACTGCATACCAGGGTTAAGGTTTCTCTCCTAGATTCAGGGTTTCTTAGCTACCGATTTTACGGAGCTATTGTCATCCTCTGTTCAACAAAGCCAGCTAGCACTGAGAGTTGGGAGAGGAGATGGTTTAGGAAGAGCTTGTGCTAGTGTTGTACTATTGGGAAGCAAGGGTGGGAAGCAAATGTGTGAATATGCATCATGCCATCATGGCTCTTGATGAGATGCTTTAAGGAAAGCCTGATGGAGAGTTAATCTATCGTGAATCACCAGATGAATCTGTGGGCAGTTAGTTTCCCTTCAGAATCAAACTCTGCAGAGTTTGCACAGCTCTGTTTATTAACTGGTGAATCAGAAACCAGAAACAAATGCAGACATGAATAAACTTTCATTTGCAGTTGCCAGTGCTTGAGCTGATAGTATGCCATACTTTCTGGCTACTTATCTTAGACTATTCGTCTTTTAGATCCTACATCATTAGAAATGGTCTCACACAATGGATTGTGAGATTTTGTGCTTTTTGAAGAATAATTTAACATTTAACTTACTAAGAATTGAAGAGTGTAGTTCAGTCGATAATGCAAGTGTTAGGGATAGCAGGAGATAATGATACAATTTGGCATGTAGAATCCTTTACATCTTCAAAGAGATTTACAAATGCTAAGTAGGAGAATTCTGCAAAAAAAACCAAACCTTTCAGTGACTATTCATTCACGTCTTCTTAAAAGAAAGTTTTGTGGCCATGTTTGTCTCTCTTGTGTTCAGTATCCAAAGTAGCATTGAAATTTTACTGGCATAAATGTTCACAGAATCCAAGTTTCAAGATTGCATGCACGTGTATTAGTGGAAACAAAGGTGTTTTTTAAAAATTTGCGTTAATGAGTATTCACGCTAGATGTGCTTTTGTGCTCATCTAACCAGTACCATAAGTCTCATTTGCTCCATTATAAGCAAACTTCACAACTTCATTATTAGTATTACCAGTATGATAGTGTCAAAAGCCCTAGTTGGGAATATTCCTGATTTACAGAGAAATAGTCAAAATCAATACGTAAAAATCACAAATAAGTAATTGAATAATAAATCTATTTGAGTAAATTGCCACCTGTTTTCAGATACCCCTCTCACTTACTGTCCTCCACCATTTAGCTGCTCCCTCAAAATTCAGTGGAGGCACAGAGATGTGGAGAAGCCGTGGATGGGCTGCTGTCAGTTTTGAAAAGGAGTGAATCATGCCACATAGCATTCACTTTTTCATTTTCTTCCATGTCCCTTTGCCACGTTTGTCTGTTTGCATACATTTATTTCTCTTCATATAGGGCCTTGAGAGAGTTAGCACATCTCTAGTAAGATGGAACTAATGAGTCTAGAGAATGATAATGTAAAAAGCACTCATTTGTGTTCTTTCATAATGTCCCCTGGGTTATTCATGTAAAACTACAGTGAGTCCTCTGACTTATGACACAATTCATTCCTCAAAATTGCATTGTAAGTCGAAACATTGTAAGTCAAAACCACTTTTCCCATAGGAATCAATGGTATAAAGGGGGGATTTGTTGCTGAACCCAAGGCTTGATACACTATTTTCACCACAATAACCCAGATTTTTGTACTAAATGAATTATACATGACTAATGTAGCAACATGAATGTATTTATTTGGTAAACAGCATTCAAATAAACAGACAAAATCACATATGCTTTGACTTTCTAGAACTTTTTGAGGTTGGAGGCTCTTGGCTGGGGTCTTCTCTGAAGATTGGGCTGCAGGTTTCTCTGGAGTCTTAAAGAAAGTGTCCAAGGAAGTTTGAGCAGATGTTCTTCTCTTCTCCTTGTAAATTTCTCTGTAGCAGCTGTACATGTTGGATATGTGCCTATTCACAGATACACTGTTGGGGTCATGTTCCTCAAAGAGGGACATGGCAGCTTCCAAATGTTGAAATGCCTCAGCCAACACTTTTATTGTCAAGATTTTTATGGGCTGAAGTCTCAGAAGTGGGCACATAATTTTCTTTCTTTGCTACCTTCTGCTTTTCCAATTAAGTGAGGTCCTCATTAGTTAATTCCTCACAATGTGGTGCTAGGAACTCATCAACCACCACTGATGCAATATCTAAGTTGAGGTCTTTGCCCATCTCAACAACTACTTGGGTCATGTCATCAACAGTGTCTGTGAATCCTGGGAAATCAGACACAAAGTCAGGACGCAACTTTTTCCAAACTCCATTCAAATTGGATTGTTTCACCTCATTCCATGCCTCACCAATGTACTTAACTGCATGGTGAAGCCCTTCTAGAATTCCTTCAGAGTTGGTCTACCTTGCTTCTCAGTTGCCCTGATGGCCTGGGAAAATGTGCTCCTGAGATAGTAGGCCTTGAAGGATGTGATTACTCCCCGGACCAGGGGTTCCAACTATGAAGTGGTGGTGGGAGACAGAAACACCACTTTGACGTGTCGTCAAGAATGGCTAGATGACCAATAGCATTGTCGAGGATTAACAGTGCTTTAAATGCTGCAATAGGTCCTGACACTTGGCATGAATAATGATTAAACCAATCCTCAAAAATGTTCTTATTGACCCATGTCTTAGGATTGTATTTCCATATCACTGGGAGAAATGCCTTGGAATATCCCTCGAAAACCCTGGGGTTTTCCAACCGGTAAACAACCAAGGGTTTGCGTTTAAAGTCACCTTCAGCAATTGAACTGAGCAAAAGAGTGAGCTTATCCTTAGTAGCTTTGAACCCTGGCATGGATTTGTCCTCTTTGGCTATGTAGGTTCTGATGGCATTCTTTTCCAAAAGAGCCCAGTTTTGTCAACATTAAAAAACTTGATGAGCATAATAGCCACCCTCCTCAATGATTTTAGCCAATGTGTCAGGAAAAGCACAAGCTGCTGCCTCATCAGTACTGGCAGCTTCGCAAGACCCTGATGTTGTGCAAATTGGTCCTGGCTTTAAAACTCATAAACCAGCCTCTGCTTGCATTAAAGTGCTCATGAGTAGAGCTCCCCCTGTTGTTTCTTTAGCTCTTCATAAAGACTCCTAGCCTTTTCCTGAATTATGCCTAAACTCACAGGAGGGCTGCTTTGATATTGATCCTCCAGCCAAACAATTAACAGTTTCTCAACGTGAGCAATGAGTCTAACATGCTGCTTAGCTATCACAGTTGACTGCATAGGAGCTGAGTCCTTGACAAGTTCCTGAATTCTAATTTTGTCTTTCAAGATGGTCACGATAGTCGTTCGGGGGATATCCAAAGCTCTGCTGATTACAATTGCTGTCTCTGGATCTCTTAATGACATCCATTTTTGTTTCTATAGTAATTGTTCTGTGTTTCTTAGAAGAAGAAACGTCACCTGTACTGGATTTACGTTTTTCTGCCATTTAAAATTTTTTTTTAGAACCACAAAGAACAGCAACTGGGCTTCTTAAGTCAGGCTGGGCAGAATGCCAGGGAGACAGGCAGCAAGGCAGGCAGCTGTACAGAATGCCAGCAAGATACTACACAGAATTGGGCTTGCTTTTTACAGAGTTGCTTGTAAATAACTTCGTGGTCGCGTTATAATGAATGGAGCTGGAAGGGGATCCTTTGCAGTCACTTGTCTGATTGGCGTCCACAGCCAGGGTAGCTTGTTGCCGGGTAGCTTTGCCATTTGTTTTTGATTGGCCCCTGGCCCCAGGCTAAGCCAGTCAGAAAGTTTGAACAGTGAAATCAGTGGTTGGCTGAGGCTCAGCATGTGATGTGTGCTGTTCTCCCTAGTCAGCTTTTGTCATAGGGGCGAAACAAGCGTCATAGGGGCGAAATGGGCAGTCAGTTGGAAAGCGTCATAAGTGATGTCTAACGTAAATTGGGCATCGTAAATCCGAGGACTCCCTATACTGAATGTAACCCACAGTACAATGCTTTTCACGCAGCCTCCTCCTTACGTGCCAAGCTTCAGCCTCCCATTGCAATTCCGCACTGGATGGCACGAGGTTAAAGGTGGATAGGTAAGCAAGTGAGGATTAATTATCAGTATGGTGGATAGAACCCTTTCTTATTTGTTCATCCAAATGGGGATTAAGTTATTTCATGTGCATATAGCTGATGAAACAGGCAGCTTGGATTAATCCACCTCAGGAGTAAATTCCAGATAAGCTCCTATCACCAGCCCTATCAAGTCATAAGGAGGGTATGTTTCACTACTCGCCGGATCGGCGGGCAGCGATCGATCCAGCGGGGATTGATTTATCATGTCTAGTCTAGATGCGATAAATCGACCCCCGAGCACTTTGTCGACTCCTGTACTCCAGCGCTGTGAGAGGCGCAGGCAGAGTCTACGGCAGTAGTCGACTCACCACAGTGGAGACACCATGATAAGTCGATCTAAGTATGTCGACTTCAGCTACGTTATTCACGTAACTTAGATCGATTTTCCTCTCCCCCAGTGTAGACCAGGGCCATGGTACATGGGTCCCAGATTATTTAGGGCTTTAGAGACCATGAGCAAGACCCTGTCTTACATCCAGAAGTGAATTGGCAGCCAGTGAAGTTAGAGTAGTAGTATGCTATCCCTTCAATGGCCTAGTAAATCTAGAAGGTGGGCCACTACTTTATACAATAGCTGCAGCTTCCTGATGAGACTTCAGGATAATACCAAATGTAGTTTGCTGAAATGTTCTGAAAGTGACGAAGGAATAGATGATCAAGGTAAGGAGTACATTGAGAAGAAGGGGTGCAATCATTTTGACCATCTGAAGAATGGGGGCAAGCATTTCTGGAAATTACTGCTATTTTAGAAGCCAGGAACAGAGATGACTTCAGGAAGAATGAAAGATTGCAAACCACCTTGACAAACAGAGGACAGAAACCCTCAGCTGAGTTTGAGGTCAGATCCCTGGACAGTTCCTTAAAATGCATACCCTTCATTTTACCTGGATTGAGCCTGAGCTTTCCATCTCAGTCCATACCTCAGTTACACACTGGGAAAGCAAAAAGAAACATTAGGGAAATAAGGTGTGTTGTCCATGTAATCAAAATTATTTTTGTGGCTTTCTTTTTTAAATAAAAGGCAATGAAACTGGATCTGAACCACAAAGGGAGTTGCAGTAGTCTCTGCAGCAAGTGGTTGGAAGATCTCTAAAGATCACAGTTCTCAGTCACAAACCCATCAGTGAAGGCTAAACTCGGCCATTTTTATTTTTGTATTACCTATTTTATTTTTGTATGTCCTATTTAACGTATCAAGTATCAGAGGGGTAGCGGTTTTAGTCTGTATCCACAAAAACCACCCCCACAAACATGATACCGTTCTGTGGCGATGTGAAAGCCTGCTTTCGCCGTCTCCGACTCAAGAAATATTTTTAACACACCACTGAACAGTGCATTGACCCACAGGAACCCTCCTGCTAACACTACAAGAAGAAGAATTCTGCATGGACTCCTCCTGATGGTTGAAATAACAGACTGGACTTCTACATAGAGTGCTTCTGCAGACGTGCACAGGCTGACATTGTGAACAAACAGCATCACTTGCCCCATAACCTCACCCATACAGAACGCAACGCCATCCACAGCCTCAGGAACAAGTCTGACATTATAATCAAAGGGGCTGACAAAGGAGGTACTGTAGTCATAATGAACAGGTCGGATTATGAACAGGAGGCTACCAAGCAACTCTCCAACACCACATTCTACAGGCCATTACCCTCTGATCCCACAGAGGGTTACCAAAAGAAACTACACCATCTGCTCAAGAAACTCCCTGCTATAGCATTGGAATAAATCTACATGGATACACCCCTAGAGCCCCGACCAGGGGTATTCTATCTGCTACCCAAGATCCATAAACCTGGAAACCCTGGACGCCCCATCATCTCAGGCATTGGCACTCTTATAGCAGGATTATCTGACTATTTGGACTCTCTCCTCAGACCCTACGCTACCAGCACTCCAAGCTATCTTCGAGACACCACTGACTTCCTTAGGAAACTACAATGCATTAGCAATCTTCCTGAAAACACCATCCTGGCCACCATGGATGTAGAAGCTCTTTACACCAATATTCCACACAAGTATGGACTACAAGCTGTCCAGAACAGTATCCCTGATGAGGCCACGGCACACCTGGTGGCTGAGCTGTGTGACTTTGTCCTCGCGCACAAACATTCAGATTTGGGGACAACTTATACCTTCAAGTCAGCAGCACTGGTATTGGTACCCGCATGGTCCCACAGTTTGCCAACATTTTTATGGCTGACTTAGAGCAATGCTTCCTCAGCTCTCGTCCCCCAGCGCCCCTCCTCTACTTGCGCTACATTGATGACGTCTTCATCATATGGACCCACAGGAAGGAGACCCTTGAAGAATTCCACCCAGATTTCAACAATTTCTATCCCACCATCAACCTCAGTCCACACAAGAGGTCCACTTCCTGGACACTAGAGTGAAAATAAGTGGTCACATAAACACCACTCTATACCGGAAACCTACTGACCACCGCACTTACCTACATGCCTCCAGCTTCCATCCAGGACACATCACATGGTCCATTGTCCACAGCCGAGCCCAAAGATACAACCAAATTTGCTCCAATCCCTCAGACAGAGGCAAACACCTATAAGATCTTTGTCAAGCATTCTTAAAACTACAATACCCACCTGGGGAAGAGAGGAAAAAGATTGACAGAGCGAGACGGGTACCCAGAAGTCACCTACTATAGGACAGGCCCAACAAGGAAAATAACAGAACGCCACTAGCCATCACCTTCAGCCCCCAACTAAAACCTCTCCAGCACATCATTGACTATTTACAACCTATCCTGGAAAACAATCCCTCACTCTCACAGACCTTGGGAGGCAGGCCAGTCCTCTCAGACAGTCCCCCAACCTGAAGCTAATACTCACCAGCAACTACACACCATGCCACAGAAACACTAACCCAGGAACCAATCCCTGTAACAAACCCCGTTGCCTACTCTGTCCCCATATCTACTCTAGCGACACCATCTGAGGACCCAACCACATCAGCCATGCCATCAGAGGCTCATTAACCTGCATATCTACTAATGTGATATATGCCATCGTGTGCCAGCCCCTCTACCATGTACATTGGCCAGACTGGACAGTCTCTATGTAAAAGAATAAATGGACACCACGAATGGCAACATACAAAAGCCAGTAGGAGAACACTTCAGTCTCCCTGGACGTTCTGTAACAGACTTAACAGTAGCCATACTACAGCAAAAAAACTTCAAAAACAGACTTCAAAGAAAAACTGCAGAACTAAAATTCATTTGCAAATTTAACACCATTAATTTGGGCTTGAATAGAGACTGGGAGTGGCTGGTTTACAACAAAAGCAACTTTCCCTCTCTTGGTATTGACAGCTCCTCATCAATTATTGGGAGTGGACTACATCCAACCTGATTGAATTGTCCCTGTCAACGTTGGTTCTCCACTTGTAAGGTAACTCCCTTCTCTTCATGTGTCAGTATAATAATGCCTGCATCTGTAATTTTCAGTCCATGCATCTGAAGAAGTGGGTTTTTTACCCATGAAAGCTTATGCCCAAATAAATTTGTTGGTCTTTAAGGTGCCACCGGACTCCCCGTTATTTACCATATGTTGCATTCAGATGTTTGTGTTCCATTTGCACTGTACTTTGTTTGTAGAGGAGAGAGTTAAGAGGATTGTTAATTTTAATTAACAGCTTTGGCATTCACACACTATTTCTAGCCATGTGTAAGTCACTTTGGCTAATATTTTCAAAAAGGGGCCATTGATTTTCGGTTATTTCAGGTTTTTAGGTACCCTGCTAGATATACCTTGGGCATGATTTTCCACTTTTAACACCCACATCTCCCAATTGAAGTAAATGAGAATTGGAAAAGTGAGTGTTCATTGTCACTGAAAATCAAGGCCAAATTGTCTCAAGTTAGGCACCTAAAATCAATGGTCATTTTTTCGAAATTTTGAGTAACTTCTGTCTCCATTTCATTGTAGTTCAAATTGATATGATGATACTTTGCTGCTCAACATCTCTGTAAGAATGGAAAGTACTTTCAGATATTTGAATGAAAGGTATTGGAGAACTGCAAGTATTTGTTCTTATTTTTTATTTTTCAGCACCCTAAAATGTGCTAGATGTTTCAACCTATGGTCCATGTCCCAAAGAGCTTCCAATTTAATTTTAGATATGGGAGCAAAAAGAGGTGATGAAAAGACAGGGATGACAGTAATAAGCTTCTTTGCTGACTTAGTTTGAAATTAACTTGCTTAAATGTTATGGCAACTAGTAAGTGCTAGTAAAATCTATTCAGAGCTCCTTTCTGGAAAACTGGAAGTCACCTCAAGTACCTTTGTTATTTAAAAGAGACAGACCTGAGCTGTAACTCTTTAATCCAGACTACGAAGGCTTTAAACTGTTGTGGTGTTCAGATCCAGAGTTTTAGTGCTTCGCATTGCAAAGCTGGGACCCTGATTTTGTTTAGACTTTGAATCCTTCACACCTCAAAGTTCAGAAATGTTTGGATCTGGGTTTTGATGCTAATATTAAATTTGAAAATAACTAATAGGCAGTTTTCAGGAAACAAGTTTTGAAAATCAGGCTTCTATGTCTTGAGACTACACCAAAACACTTGATTGCAAGAAGAAAATATTAATCTTTATTCACTCTAGACAAGCATGTTTTAATAATCCATTAATGATCTGTACAGTCAACTGAAACTGAGTTTACTTTGTAGTATAAAATATGGACATTTACCATTGCAACGATGCATCAGCCATTAGCTCAGATACTCCAGTATCTCTTTATAATCTCCGTAATTTCACATGGAGTTTAAGAAAATAGGCACAGAAATCACAAAATGGTTTTTTGCATCCTATTTTGATTGTATTAAATGGATTTCTGTGACCTCAGGTGAAGCTCCTTAAGCCATTTGGGAATTTATTTTTTAGATGACAATTCTTTTAATGCAACATGCTCAAAGCCAGTTCAAAGCCAGTGTACTCCCAGGCTGTATCTAGATGTGTCATTTTATATGTGCTGAGATTTTCCATTGAGGAAAAATGTGAGGCTTGAATCAAGGCATAAATTATTCACATTTCTGTACTATACAAAATAAACTGATTTTATTAATTAAACAAATTGAGCTCAGTTTCCTTCTAGGTAAAGATCTTGATGTGACTTGTCAAAGGAGCTCTATGTTTAATATTTTTTTTTAAATACTGATTGGGGCAGATATCAGAATGTAAAAGTGCCCCACTTTGCAGTTAAATGCTTTGGTGAAAGAGACATAGTTTTCACCATGTGGTAATTTGATTGCCTTGTTTTGGGCCTGATTTTGCAACTTTAACTCATTCTGAGTAATACTTGCCCATTAGGACTAATCAATTAAATTAACTAATTTAGGATTCCATAACTAAGCCTTTTATATAAAGGAGAATTGAAATTAAAGGCAAACAGTATACCAGGGTTTTAAAGATGTTTGAATTTGGAAATTATCAAGATTCTGTATATGTACAAAGTTTTCTGACCAGTATTAGCCGATGAGATGCTTTCTGATTTGGCAAAAAAAATGAGGAGTCCTTGTGGCACCTTAGAGACCAACAAATTTATTTGGGCATAAGGTTTCGTGGGCTAAAGCCCACTTCATCAGATGTATGAAATAAAAGATACAGGAGCAGGTATAAATACATGAAAGGATGTGGGTTGCTTTACTAAGTGTTAGGTCAGTCTAACGAGATAAATCAATTAACAGCAGGATACCAAGGGAGGAGAAATAACTTTTGAAGTGGTAAGAGAGTGGCCCGTTACAGACAGTTGACAAGAAGGTGTGAGTAACAGTGGGGAGAAATTAGTATTAGGTTAGGTTTTGTAATGATCCAACCACTCCCAGTCTTTATTCAGGCCTAATCTGATGGAATCTAGTTTGCAAATTAATTCCAGTTCTGCAGCTTCACGTTGGAGTCTGTTTTTGAAGTTTTTTTGTTGAAGAATTGCCACTTTCAGGTCTGTTACTGAGTGACCAGAGAGATTGAAGTGTTCTCCTACTGGGTTTTGAATGTTATGATTCCTGATGTCAGATTTGTGTCCATTTATTCTTTTGCGTAGAGACTGTCTGTCTGGTTTGGCCAATGTACATGGCAGAGGGGCATTGCTGGCACATGATGGCATATCTCACATCAGTAGATGTGCAGGTGAATGAGCCCCTGATGGTGTGGCTCATGTGGTTAGGTCCTGTGATGGTGTCCCTTGAATACATATGTGGACACAGTTGGCACAGGGGTTTGTAGCAGGGTTTGGTCCCTGGGTTGGTGTTTTTGTTGTGTGGTGTGTAGTTGCTGGTGAGTATTTGCTTCAGGTTGGGAGACTGTCTGTAAGTGAGGACTGGCCTGTTTCCCGAGGTCTGTGAGAGTGAGGGGTCGTCCTTCAGGATAGGTTGTAGATCCTTGATGATATGCTGGAGAGGTTTTAGTTGGGGGCTGCAGGTGACAGCTAGTGTCATTCTGTTACTTTCTTTGTTGGGCCTGTCTTGTAGTAGGTGACTTCTTGGACCCTTCTGGCTCTTTCAGTCTATTTCTTCACTTCAACAGGTGGGTATTGCAGTTTTAAGAATGCTTGATAGAGATTCTGTAGGTGTTTGTCTCTGTCTGAGGGATTGACGCAAATGCAGTTGTATCTTAGAGCTTGGCTTTAGACAATGGATCATGTGATGTGGTCTGGATGACAGCAGGAGGCCTGTAGGTAAGTATAGCAGTCAGAAGGTTTCTGGTATAGGGTGGTGTTTGTGACCATTGCTTATTAGCACTGTAGTGTCTAGGAAATGGATCTCTTGTGTGGACTGGTCCAGGCTGAGGTTGATGGTAGGGTGGAAATCGTTTAAATCATGGTAGAATTCCTCAAGGGCTTCTTTTCTATGGGTCCAGATGATGAAGATGTCATCAATGTAGCGCAAGTAGAGTAGGGGCGCTGGGGGACGAGACCTAAGGAAGCATTGTTCTAGGTCAGCCATTAAAATGTTGGCATATTGAGGGGCCATGCGGGTACCCATAGAAGTCCTGCTGTCTTGAAGGTATAAATTGTCCCCAAATCTGAAATAGTTGTGTGTGAGGACAAAGTCATAAATTTCAGCCATCAGGTTTGCCGTCATGGCAAATGGAAGTCATAATACAGATGCTTGGACATGAAATGCATAGGATGTTCAGTAGCCCAAAGGAATGGGGGACTGAGGTGAAATGGGTATTACTTCCTACAAGAGTCAGCTTACTCTTCCATCACAAAGAGTTACTTGGCCAAAATCAGGATTCAGTTTGTTTCTGGCCTTATTTGTGCTTTTGAATGACCAGATATTAACAAAATATATTTGAAATAGTATCATTTAAAATGTGTCATGTTTGACACCAGAGAGCTTTCTAGCGTACAGCAATATAAAGAGGGCCAGGGTTTGGCTGATCCTAAACAGGTGAGACAGGGACAGAGTAAGGGCTCAGAAATCCTGTTATGTTGCTTCCTCTATGTGCTCCTTAATACTTAGATTGCCCATTTCAACCTATACAAAATGCTGCTACTAAGATAATCTTTCATATTTCTAACAATACCAATCTTTGAGCCTTAGGAAAAGATCAACTCTTAATTCCCTGAAATCACATGAGGACATAACACAGGCCATGTTGTTCCAAGTCCCAGTTCCTTAAAAAATTCCTCCCTTCTCTTTATAGTCTGTCACTTCAACTATGTTAAACACACCTTCAATCCTTGAAATCCCTCCACTGGTTGCCCTTCCACTACACACAGATCAAGCTTCTTGTTTCACATTCATGCTATCTGTCAACTTCACCCACGTTTGCCTCCACATATACTTCTGGACTACTCCTTGAAAGTATAATACCCTTTCCTCAGTTGGTCCACAAAGCCACATTAAAATCCCTCCTGAAGACCCAGTTCAACTCTGATGACAAGAAAGAAAACAAAAAACTGTAGATTAATGATGATAAGGTTGAGGCAAAATTGGAAATATCCTATACATCTTAACAAACACAAAGGATGATTTTTATCATACATCTTCAAAACATATCCAGTGACCCGCTTGACTACTTTATTTTCACTTTGCACTTCCATCCCCTAACGTCGGTCTGTCTATTTTGTCTTTTAGTTTGAAAGATCTTTGAGGCAGGAACTGTGTGCCTTGTTTTGTGTTTGTACAGTGCCTATTATGCTGCTGGTGCTGTCAGCACTAGCTATTACTAATAATTTATTTCCCTTAGTACCACAAGGCGGTAGGCATTGTCCAAACATATACAGTCTTGGTGTTGTAGAACTTACAAAATAACAAGAAAAGCAACATACAAAGGTAGGGAGGGATGAAAAAATAATCCATATAGATATAATTTTTTTTAAATGACAGCAGCTATCTCAAAATGTCTCTGTACTTCACCATACTTAGATGGCAAGTTTCTTGTTGGAGTCAAAGTTCATGTTGGTCTCAAGGAAGCACTTGAAAGTAAAAGCCAAATGATTGTTGGCTCAGAAATGAGAAATTCAAAACATTTTATATTTCTCCCAAAACAGTAGCCTTGAAATTTTTCATCTTCACTCACCAGCCCCAGGCAAGGGAGTCTTCTGATGTAAAGATGGGTCAGAGGTCAAGCTATGACAGAGAAGGATACTTCTCAACAGAGAAACTTTTTAGTTCAGCCTATTTTAAGGTTTGACTTCCTTAAATCTGGAACCTACTTTCTCTAGGTTTAGGATTTTCTGGTTACTCGCATGTGTCCTTTATTAATAGAAGTAAATGTCCACTAGGAGTGCTGCATCTTGAACTTTAATAACTGGCAAAGAGTTGCAAGTAAAAAGAATCAGTTAAAATTACAGACTTTCAAGCCAAGATATTTTACCTTGCGATATGTCTGGTCTGGTAAATCTATAATTGTCTCTCATATTTCCAACAATACCCATCTTTTAAGGTTTAGGAAACAATCAACTCTTAATTCCCTGATGTCAATTCTAGAGACAACACAGGTTCTTCCAAATCCAAGCTCCTTAAAAGTTTCTTCCATTCACTTTACAGCCTGTGCTAATTGTGTCTTAAATCTTTTAATTCTTCATTTCCTGCTCTTTACAGTTTGTGAGTCCATGAACCCAGTCTTGCTTCAGTGGAAGCAATCTTGGTTCCTTTCAGTTCCTGAATTCTATAGGTCTGCAATGATTTTCATTCTCAAATTCTGGATACTTTATATGCAATTTATGCAAATTAGGAATACTCAGCTGGTTACTCTGATTTGGTTTCTGAACAGTTCTCTTTTCAGTTCCCTTGTCAGTTCATGTTTATTTCTATAAATGCACTCTTGATTACTTGTTTGTGTTCTTTAAAAGATTAAGTCAACATAAAAATACTGAAAACAAAAGCATTTTTCTTTCACACAGCCAAATGAAACAAATCAGCTATCTGAATATAAATAAAATATAAAGCCACATATTTTAAAATCACATACAAATAAAAACAATAAAATGTTATAAGAAAACAAAGCAATTTTTGCTTTGACTTTGGTGCAATACCATAGAGGTGCAAGAGTCTGTGCTAGAGAACCTCAATGTAGGATTGGACTTATGTTTTATATGGTAGGACATGGTGTGCAAATGAGGGACCAGTTTGTTTTTTTATTAAAATAGTTAATTTCAATGAATATTAAGAACCTAAAATAGACAAAATTTTGCCCTTTGATCTCCAGATTGAGCCTCAGTTCCAATATTCTACTCTACCTTCAAGTAATCATGTCTAAATTTAGGCAATCAAAATTATCTAATTTTGGATACCATGTTTTTACATCCTCCAAAACTTGGAATTCTGTAAAAACCAGGGACTCATACAACCTGATTTGAGAGATTTAATGCTGTGTGTGAATCTGAATTTTGGGACAGGTAGATTTGGAACCTGAGTTGACACCACTTACTATTTGATGATAAATCGTGCAAATGTGGCAGCCAGTAAGCTACATAGTGATAGTATGTATGCACAGGTCACTGATTGATTGCATTTTTTATTAATGTTATTGGTCTGAAGGATACTGATGAACACTATATCATGAAAAAATCACATTAGACAAAACATTTTATGGCTGAGACTGCGGTATAACTGCAAAAATATTTCCTGTTCCTGTTTACACGTGAGATATGCATATACTGTATTTCCCCCCTTTTGACCAGCAGAGAGCAGCAATGATATACTTTATAATGACCTAATATTGAGCCTACCCTTGCAAAACTTTTCAGCAATCTGTCCCTGAAATTTCAGCTTCTAAACTGGGTGTAAATATCTTATATGATTGCCGTGAATATGTATTTACTGAAAACACTTTGTATTATAATTTAATCACTAGCTGCCAAAACCTGGGTACTGATCATGTAATTTGTACTTCTGCTTCATTTGAAAATAATTTGAATTGTCTCTCTATTAGTATCTTTGACTATGTGAGAGTGCTAAAGATGAGCTAGCTATTTTATTTAAAGTGCTTCTTATGTCATCCTCATTTCTTGCAGATGGTGGTATTCACACTAAACAAAAGCATTCCCGATGGAGGCTTCCTGCTTTTTGTTTGGCAGCATCAATATTTTAGATGCTTAGGGTAAAATCTTGACCCATTTGGCAGTTTTGTCATTGACTTCAGTGGGGGCCAGGATTTCACCTTTGGTGTATAACACAGAATTATAGATGAGATTGGTAGTACTGCTTTATTATTAAAATTACTCAACATTTCTCTTTATAAGACCTGTTTTCAGTCCCTTATAACTCTGCCAGACTTAAGCAATTTCAGCTGAAATCTTCTATGCTGGGTGTAATGCTGATTTATTTAATTTTTTTTTTAATTTCAGCCAGAACTGTTGGGGAATGCCAAACTTTTGAGTGCTTGACATTGCAACCTTAATGTGTTTAACAGTTATTCTATTATAGTGTAATGTAGGTACAGAATTATAAAAAGAAAAGGAGTACTTGTGGCACCTTAGAGACTAACAAATTTATTTGAGCATGAGCTTTCGTGAGCTACAGCTCACTTCATCGGATGCATTCAGTGGAATACAGTGGGGAGATTTATATACACAGAGAACATGAAACAATGGGTGTTATCATACACACTGTAAGGAGAGTGATCACATAAGATGAGCTAATACCAGCAAGAGAGCTGTGGTGGGGGGGGGGGAGAAAACCTTTTGTAGTGATAATCAAGGTGGGCCATTTCAAGCAGTTGACAAGAACACCTGAGGAACAGTGGGGGGAAGGGGGAATAAACATGGGGAAATAGTTTTACTTTGTGTAATGACCCATCCACTCCCAGTCTCTATTCAAGCCTAAGTTAATTGTTTTCTTTCACACAGATTGTATCCAATTTGCAAATTAATTCCAATTCAGCAGTCTCTCATTGGAGTCTGTTTCTGAAGTCTTTTGTTGTAATATTGTGACTGTTTATTCCCCGCCCCACTGTTCCTGAGACGTTCTTGTCAACTGCTGGAAATGGTCCACCTTGATTATCACTACAAAAGGTTTTCTTCCGAAACCCCCCCCCCCACGCGGCTCTCCTGGTATTAGCTCATCTTAAGTGATCACTCTCCTTACAGTATGTATGGAAACACCCATTATTTCATGTTCTCTGTGTATATAAATCTCCCCACTGTATTTTCCACTGAATGCATCCAATGAAGTGAGCTGTAGCTCATGAAAGCTTATGCTCAAATAAATTGGTTAGTCTCTAAGGTGCCACAAGTCCTCCTTTTCTTTTTGCGAATACAGACTAACACGGCTGCTACTCTGAAACCTGTACAGAATTATGTAATTATTCCCTGATTTGTTTGAGGGTGACATCTTAGGGCTCCAATCAAGATCAGGACCTTACTGTCTAAAATCATCAGGCAGGAAACAGTCACTGGCCTGAAAAGATTACATTCTAAATAGACAACACAAACAAAGAGTGTGGAAGGAGAGATATCACTTACAAGCAGGCAGAATAGTGTGGTAGTCTGAAAAATGTCACATTGATTCCAGGACAGTAGTTCTCGAACAATTTGTATAGTGGGGGTGCTGAGAGCCATTGAACCAAAGTGTAAGCCCTGTATATAATGGAAACCACTTCAAGCCAGGGGGTGCGGCAGCACTTCAGGTACCCCTAGTTCCAACACCTATGTTCCAGCATATTTTGGGGGCTTTTAAAATTTATTTTTAAAGTGAGGTTTTGTTCAGAGGAGACTAGCGAAACAGAGACAAAAGAAGGAAAGGGGAGCAGGGTAGAGCATATGTAAGGGGAGTAAAGGGATGAAAGAAGAGAAGCTTGGAGGGGCAAGTAAAGTAATGCAAAGTCACAGTTTTGGCACGGGGAGGGGCTGGGAGAGAGAAGCAAACAGTGCAGGGGAAATTAAAAGCTGTAGAAACCAGTAAGACATATATCTTAAGGTCCGTGTTGGGTTGTTCCTCTGCATCTGCTGCTGGTTTTGAGTTTCTGTGGCTCTCCCAGGGGTTTCTTTATTTCTTGAGCTGGTGGTCAATGTTATGATGTAAAATCTCATTAATAATTTTAGAGTTGAGTATAAAAATGTTAGCTGATAATCAGGGTAACATGTCCATATTTTGCAGCAGTCTGTGTACAGTATGTATGTTGTATATGATGCAGTACAGATCTAAATAACAGAATGATTACTTCACGGACTGTCAGCCCAGATTTTTAGCCTTATTTCTGAATTTTCTTGCTTTTTGGAGCGTCATTTAGACCCGTAAGGCAGTTTTACTGTAGCCTACTGTACTTTAGGTTCTGTCTTTGTTTAAAGGCTTTTGAGACTGAGTAATTGCTGACATTTTAAAAATCCATTAGTACGGTGAATGCATCCAGATTGATCTCCAGGAGGAACAATAGGGTTGACTGTCCCTAAACTCAATGCTTTGAAAAGTCATGTACTTTATGGAGGTGCCTCATCAGCATTTGCACTCTCACTTGTTGGAGACCTCTCACAGCTTGGTAAAAGACATTCTTCCGTGAACCTCTGCAACTCACTATGTGCACCTGTGGAGATCCTTCCTACCTTTTAGGCTGAGTAAATGGGTCCATTTTAAATTTAGTTTTGGAGTGTTAAAGCCCAAACTGTGGAGAGACCAAAAATAGCAATTAGCCAGAATGGCTCAGGCAGGAAGTAAATATGGCTCTGTCACATTACTTCGCAGAGGACTCCTATGAATGTAGGGCAAGCCATGGGTTAAGCAGTTTGGATAAAATGAGAATCATGTTGAACTGAACCAAATTAACATTTTCCCATTTTGGTTTACTTTTTATTTGCTTGGTTTTGCTCATAGCCGCACACTTCTGAGGTGTAACAAGAAAAGGAAATGTCCAACTACGTAAAACGGGATTTTCTTGCCTCCTGCTGCTCTGGCAGTACTCTGAGAGAACTGAAAAATCTCAGAGATTTTTCTCATGAGATTTCCAAACCAGTTTAGCTGATCTTGTATTCTGGATAAGTATCTGAGGATTTAAAGTGGGTAATATTAATATATTAATATATCTTGCATACTGGAGCCAAATCACAACTCTAACACTTGGGCAGTTTACCCATCACTGCTCATTGGTTTGTAACTTCTTTTGAAGAGGAACTGTTATCAATTATTAATTCTTAATTACAGAGTTTCAGAACTAGGTATAATTTTACTTCAAAATCCATGATGGTATTCTAGTCAGTCAATACCCACCACTTGTCCAAGTCTGCTAAGGTGAGTTTTGGCCATTTGATATTGATCGTTGTATTTGATGTGACATCACTAAGTGTTTAGTGATACCATATCAAATGTAAGATTCATATAATTGTAATCCTTCTGCCCATCAGAGTTGGCAGCAACAAGGGCCGGGTTCAGTATCTAGGGGTTCCATTCCAATAGCACAATGCAAAACCGGCTCGAGCCCCCACCCAGTGACCTGGGACAAATATATATCACCAATAACAGAGAAACTGGGGCTCCTACAGCAGCCAAAGTGACCATCTAGGCAGGGTGGGTGTGCCTATGCAAATGAGATCAGCCCTTGAAGTTCTTTTCCACAACCCACCATGACTCACCACCAGATGTCAGGGTAGAGCTCATCCTGACTCTGCTTACATAATGTTTCTGGTTTTCTTTTTTATTTAGCCAAGGTGACAACTTGTATTTTTCCTAATGACACTGCTTAACACAATGAAGGTAAAAACTTGTGCATTGAAGCCCTTCTGTAGCATATACTTCTTAAGTCTTTATTTTTGGCACTATTGTGAACTGATGAAAGCAACCAAATTTATGTTAACATTTTTCTCTGCTTTTTAAATTTATTAGAAAAGACTTTAATAAAGTTGGTTTAATAGTTTTGATAATTTCAGAACATGAAACTCAACATTTTAAGGTACAGTATGAGGTAAACTCTAGTAAGCAAGAAGACAGAGCTAAACTAAATTATAAAAACCCTTAGAAAATATACAATAAGAAAAGCTTAAGGTTATTAAAGGTACAGAATCACATGGTACATCTGCCAAATGCTCTTTGCTGGATAATGGCATAGAATGTATATAACATTCTCTTATGCTGGATTTTTGTTTTAGTCTTTTATTATGCTTTCATATAACAAACCCCCAACAGAAAGTCTAATAATAGTGTTTGCACTGGACTGGCCTCAGTCATCCATCAAGGTGTTCCAATTTTACAGTACAAGTTTTAGTTTGTCTTTAACCTGGAAATAACTTTTTTTAATATAATGATCAGTTAAATACAGTCCCAAAATACAGTACAAAATAAACACCCTGTTTTTCACTGCGGAAGAATCAAACTGAGTATTTCAGATGAGTAGCCGTGTTAGTCTGTATCAGCAAAAATAACAAGGAGTCCTTGTGGCACCTTAGAAACTAACAAATGTATTTGGGCATAAGCTTTCGTGGGCTATAACCCACTTCATCAGATGCATGGAGTGAAAAAAAGTAGGTAGGTATAAATATACAGCACATGAAAAGATGGGAGTTGCCTTACCCAGTGGGGGATTAGTGCTAACGAAGCCAATTCAATTACGGTAGATGTGGCCCATTCCCAACAGTTGACAAGAGGAGTGAATATCAACAGAGGGAAAATTACTTTTTGTAGTGCTAACGAGGCCAATTCAGTCATGGTGGATGTGGCCCATTCCCAACTGAGTACTGAAACTCAGTAAGACATTCGTTAGATGCTCATGCTTTTCATAAGTTTCTGATATACTGTTCACCTTGAAATGAGCAAAAGGAAACTATATGGAAAACAAATAATTACAGAACTATAAGCATATATATAATGTTCTTCATAACAAACTTTATGAAATATTTGTGACCATTCTCAAGCATTTGCAGAATAGCTATTTGTTTTTATCTAAGACAACTGAGAATTTTAATAAAAATAAAAGCTTGACAATTACCTTTCTAGGCAGTTTTGCATAATTTTGGTTGATGAGTGAGTTAGTGAAACTACAAGAAAGTTTAACTTTCTGGAGTCCTACAATTTTGAATAATTTAATATGTTTGTGCTTAATTTTTCAAAATAGCAAAGATGGAGGTAGTATTGCAGATTCTAGTTAGGTCTGCAGTTATTGCTGTTGGTTTTAACAGCTTCTACATTTACATGTATACTCAGACATGAACAGTTAAGTTGGCCATTTTAACCTCCTGCTAACTAAACATCTGTTTGTTTGAAGTGGTATTGTAGCCGTGTAGTCCCAGGATATGAAAGACGCAAGGTAGGTGAGGTAATATATCTTATTTGATATGTATTGGATCAATGAGATATTAGCTCACCTACCTTGTCTGTCTATTTAAACATTTATGTAGTGGTATACCATCGTGCACACGTGTGTATGCATGCATGCATAATAGACTCTCATAGATCATATGGGAAGAAATTAATAAAAAGCTATTGTCACAGTTTCAGGTAACTGCACCTATATCTCATCTACATGGTCCTATCCAACAGTGACCGGTCAGGTCTCAGGCCTCCAGCTGTCACCTGTCTCTGGGCAGGGACCCATGTCCCATTCCCTTCTGACTGTGGGTTATAAGGCTCCACAGCCCCTTGCTATACATTGTGATATCCCCAGTCTGCCTACAGCCAGCACCTGTACTGTGTTTTTTCTCTGAGGACAATGACTGCCTTTTTACCAGTTACCACACAGCTCTTTCTCAGAAGAGTACATTTATTCTTAGGGTAAAAGCATCATATAGAAAACATAACCAAAAAACCAACAACTAAATAAGGAATCCTGCATGCTTACTAAATGTACCGGAAATCATGCTTCAGTATTATGGGCCCCTGGTAGGCCAAAGCCTTTCAAACCCTTAAGGAGGATTGGGGGCCCTAGGACAAAAGTTCATGTCCATTTGCTGGATCAGAAAGAAGCCCTGAGTTTTTTGTCCAGGAGGGCAAGCTTCAAAGCTGGCCTTGGGAGTTTGCACTAATCCCCCAGATTTTTCAGGAAACACCCCACAGTGAGCAGAAACACACAAATACACATCACCTGTATTGATAAAGGATCTGAATATTCTGCAGATCATGCTATTTGGCTCATTTCACTATAATGGCTTTTTGAGGTTTTTGTGGTTTAAACATAATATACAGTTTGATTCCCAGAGATGCTGAATGTGGTTGCAATATCTGTCACATCTCTCTCATAAAGAAGTGGGTGTAAGTAGGATGGCTGCAGTGTTCTTGTAGCTTTGTTGGCCCCAGGATATTAGAGAGACAAGGTGAGGAGGAAACCTCTTTTATTGGACCAATTTCTGCTGGTGAAAGCGACAAGCTTTTGAACTACACAGAGGTCTTCTTCAAGCTTGAAATCTTGTCTCTTTCACCAATAGAAGTTGGTCCAATAAAAGATGTTACCTTCCCACCTTGTGTGTCTAGGTTGCCTATACTCACATAGATTTTATGGCATGGAATTAATAAAAGCCAACAGCAGATATATTTTATCAGATGTGATAGACTGGCAGCAGTAGCTGCTTAATCAAGATAATTATCACATGAGAGCATATAATGAGGTAGTTAGCATTCTACAAAAGACTCCCAGCCTAAGGCCTGATTCAGTTTTTCCTATATCTTGTCTTTTGCCATTGATTTCAATATGAGCAGTGCCAGATCCACTTCCTATACAGATTGTCACCTTACAGCTAGATGGTTGGCGTCCTAAATTCAGAGATACCAACTGTAGTTTTAAAACCTGATACTGTTCAAAGTGTGTTTATGGTAAGAATAATTTTTTGAACAAAATACCTGAGCTGACCCAATCTGAACTGGAAACTATGTATATTTGTGTCCATTTTTTGGAAATGTGATTGTCTGTTTGTCCTTATTACGTAAATTCAGCAGAGAAAACGTTTTTTTCTTTTGATTTAGAAGATATAAAAAGGGCCCATGTGTAGGATCTGAGAGCCTTGCAGATTATTTAAAATTACAAAAACTAAATCCAGTTGAATCAGATCACCCTTTCTGCAGGCAGTAGAACATAACATAATACTAACACCCCCATTCATCAGCCTTTATCCCTGTCTCTCTCTGCTTCTCTTCAAAGACCAGCAGAAACAAATTGGCTCTGCAGTATGTCCTGAAAGTCAGCAAATCTCAGCTATTTCGGACTAGGCTTGGGAGGACACTCCAGAGTCCTAAGCCCTTACAGAGAATGCCTTTGCAAGCTGCCCCCTCTCTATTATATCAAGGCCAATCTAGCATTAGCACTTCCACTGGTCACAGCTCTGTCAGTGTGTTCTGAATTGAAAGGCAATCTGACATATACTGTGATATAAAACATTCTCTATCTGTAAGGCTGGATCTTCTCATTGAAACAAGTTGCTTAAAATCAGGAAAGAGTCTGCAAATTGTACAGTTTTGGAGGTGTCATTTGCTTATATTGTATACAAGTATAGCCTAATTCCTTTAGACAACAGTTTGTATGTTCATCTGCAAGGCTGCGAGTTTGTCATGGAGATCACGTATTCCATGACTTTCCATGACTTCTGCAGAGGCTGGTGCACCTGGCCCAGGGGCTGCCTGAGTAGCTCAGGCAGCCCCTGGGCAGCTGCACCGGCCACTGCTGGGGCAGTCTTGGGCTCCCAGTAGCAGCAGGAGTTTAGATGTGGTAGAGGGCTCAAGGCTGGGGGTTTGGGTGTTGGAGTGGGTAAGGACTCCAGGCGGCTCTTACCTCAGGCGGCTCCCCAGAAGCAGTGACATCCCTTCCTTCCTGGGGGAAGGCTCAGCTAGGGGACTCTGTGCACTGCCCCTGCCTGCAGGCACCACCCCGCAGCTCCCATTGGCTGCTGTTCCTGGCCAATGGGAGCTGTGGAGCTGACACTCGGCGTGAAGGCGGTGCACAGAGATGCCTGGCCACATCTCTGCCTAGGAGCAGATGGAGGGGGATGTCTCTGCTTCTGGGAAGGTAGGGAGCCTGCCAGCCCCGCCAGCTGCCCTCCCACCCAGCACCAGTAGGATCCCAGGCTGCATACCACCATGTCCACCCCTCCCCACCCCCCAGCACCTGTGGCACCTCCGGGCCCATATGCCCTTCTTCCCCCCCCCCCCCACCAGTTTGTCGAGGTCTATAGTACAAGTCATGGACCGGTCACAGGCCATGAATTTTATTTACTGCCCATGACCTGTCCATGACTTTTACTAAAAATACCCGTGATTAAAACGTAGCCTTAATCATCTGATACGCACAAAAAAGCACAAAGCAGCACAAAAAAAGCAGTGAAATCTTAAAATCTTTTGGTTCATTTTTCTTTTAACTAGTTTCTAACCTTTTCTCTTTCACACGCACACTTTGCTTTATCTCTTTTATAGACTACTTTTGCCTTCCGGCTTTATTTTATATTGTTTTAATTCCTTCTTGTAGTTCTTTCTAACCTAGATGAATGAACAAGCCACAGTGATTAACTTTAATCCCCAGCCTATTAAACCTTGCACTTGAAGGTCAAATTTAAGCAGAGGCAAATCTATGCTACTTTTAGTAAACTTTGGTTCTTCAAATAAAGCGTGATTGATACTGAATGGCAACAGAATTTCATTTTAGGATATTTCTTGTTCTTCTGGTAAATATTGGTTGTAGGAGGATAATGAGAATCTAAAGTTACTTGTCCCCTTGAGTAGAGGCATAGTTTTCATATGGCTTTGCTGGAATGTTATGAGATTATACCTGGTAAAAATAGTAAAACCATGAGTTCATAGTAGAAATGGAAAAACTTCAGAGGAACTTAAGTGTGAACTTCAGTGTGAGGACAAATAGAAAAGGACTTCTTGCTCCTATCCGTAATAAAAGTCCAAAAGCAATGTAGTTTTTTAACAGTGAGGATCATTAATTATTGGGACAACTTAGCAAGGTTTAAAAGATGTTCTCTAGTTCAACCAGTAATTATGGGTTTAAGAATTACTGGATGAAATTATATGGCCTATCTTATGTGGGAGGTCAGACTACATGATGATGATGGTCTTAAAATCTATGAAAAAGATAAAGAAATTATGATGAAAAGAAAAGGCAAATGCTGTTTAACCATGTATTTTTTTTTACTAAAATGTATAGCTAACTACTATAGAGAAGATATGAGATGCAAGATACTTAGGCAGATAACTTAGTAAACTGGAAGAAGTTGTTTGGAAGTGATGTGAATCGGAAGTGCTAATCTAGCTACATAGTTTGGAACACATTCTCAAAGAGGAAACTTCAGTTTAGTGAAATTAAGATTGTAAATACATAATAAACAGGATTTAAAAAATGATCTAACCTTGCTCCAATTAAGTTGATGGTCAAATCCCATTGACTTCAACACTGAGCACTTTTGAAAAGAAAATCCCGAGGATTTAAGAATTAAAAAAACTAAAATAACATTTAAATTATAAAAATGAAAAGTGAAAATTGTAAAGTAAAACTTTCCATTCTTCTTCGACTGCTTGCTCATGTCAATTCCATTCTAGGTGTGTGCATGCCCACGTGCATGGTTGTCAAAGATTTTTGCCTTAGCGGTATCCGTAGGGTCAGCTGTGCCGCCCCCTTGAGTGCCACACTCGTGATTCAGTATATCAGGCACCTACAGCCCCTGTTCTTTCTAACCGCCCGTGGTGGTTAGTCAGAGCGCCTTTCCTTGCATAGCAAGAGCTAGCAGTTTTGTCTCTTCTGACTTTGAGCCTTAGGGTCTTGTAAATAGTTTGTTTATAGTAGTTACTGTTAAGTGGTTAAATATAGTTAGAAGTTAGAGTCCCATAAGTGGACTTTGCCCCAGGTGGAGCATGCCCTGGTCTCCGGGATTTAAGCCCTGCTCAGACTACAACTGTCCTATACCTTTTAGTGACCCCCACAGCAGTGCTTGGGGGAATCACATGTGAAGGACAAGAGTTGTATCTGTAAAAAATTTGCTCCAGGACCCAGAAAGAGCATGGGGGGAGGGATAGCTCAGTGGTTTCAGCATTGGTCTGCTGAACCCAGGGTTGTGAGTTCAATCCTTGAGGGGGCCATTTGGGATCTGGGGCAAAAATTGGGGATTGGTCCTACTTTGAGCAGGGGGTTGGACTAGATGACCTCCTGAGGTCCCTTCCAACCCTGATATTCTATGATATCTGTTTGAGGGCTCTCCTCATGGAGGCTGCCCTTTGGCTGGCTTCTGAGCTGTCCTGGCCGGACTCTATCCCTAGTTCCTCTGCCTCGGTGCATAGCTCACCCCTGGCGCCGGGCTCTGCCCAGCACCGCTCTCTGTTGCCGGTGCCCAAAAAGAAGACCAAGAAACTTGGCTCCCTGGCACCAGGCAAGAAAGGCCATGAGGTATCAGGCAAATGACTCAGTTTGGGCTGCCCGTCCACACTGGAGCCCTTAGCTCTCCAAAGGATCCACTGCTGACTCCCTGGAGCAGTAGGGGAACCAGACTTTGGCAGGATTGACACCTTCCTTGGCCTTTACCAGCGCCGCTAGCACTGTGTTTGCCACAGGAAGTGGCAAAGGCTCCCTACAAGGGCAAGCCAGCTGCCAAGACCGCCCAGAGGGCAGTTGAGCACTGCTGATCTCCTGAGCCGAGGCAGCGCTCTCTGATCACGCACCACAGATCTTCGGCTTGCCCTAGATCACTGGAATCATGTTCACGGTCTCCACCCTCTCAATGTGATTTGCGTAGGGGGAGGTGCTAGGCTCTGTATTACCAGCACCATTCGCCCTCCCACTGGTTGTCTTCTCAGTGCAGGTCCCTGTCACCCACTCTATGGGAATGATCTCTGTTGTGGTACAGTCCTTCTGGCCCTGGCACTGGTCCTCCCATTCACAGTGCTGATCTCCAGCGGTGCCAGTCAGCTGACAAACACACACATCGACAGCTCCACAGTGGTAATCTGGCACAGAAGGCAATTTAGCCCCTCTCCAAGGCATCGCCGGCGTGATTGGGCAGGAGGCTACGTCGACTTCTATGGTGTTGCCTTGGCAGCATGGATGGCATTGGTCTACATTCCCAACAGACATGACCTAGACCTAGACATGATCAAATCCGGTCATCCCTGGATTAGTGGTTGGACCAAGGGATACTGTTGGAGGGGGTTCCCTTCACGGCCTCATCCCTGTCGCGGACACTGGTCTCCGATGCCTCGGACCTGAGCTGGGGAGCCCACCTGGGTGATGGATGGTCTAGCCCTCCATATCAACATCAGGGAGCTCAGAGCTGTTTGTCTGCCCTGCCAGGCTTTCTTTCCCCACCTGAAGGGCAAGGTGGTGCAGGTCCTGACAGACAATACGGCTGTGATGTACTACATCAACAGACAGGGCAGAGCGAGGTCTTCAGGCCTTTGCCAAGAAGCTCTCCACCTTTTGGGACTTTTGTGCATGGCATGCCATTCATCTGGTAGCCATGCACCTGCCTGGGACCAGGAATGTATTAGCAGATTACCTCAGCAGGACCTTCTCATCTCGCCACAAGTGGTTGCTCAATCCAGAGGCGGTCTGTACAGTCTTCCAGAGGTGGGGGACTCCCCAGGTGGACCTATTCAGGTCCAGGCAGAACAGGAAATGCCACTTGTTTTGTTCAATCTGGGGGATAAACAGAGGCTCCCTGTCAGACACGCTTCTCATCCTGTGGTCGGGGGCTCTGATGTACGCCATCCTGCCAGTGTCATTGATTGATTCACAGAGTCCTTGTGAAGATCAAACAGGACAGGGCAAAGGTTATCCTAACAGCCCCCATGTGGCCTTGCCAGCACTTGTTCGGCAGGCTGCTAGACCTTTCTGCAGCTGCCCCTCTGGCCTGATCTGCTGTCCCAAAACCACTGCAGCCTTCTGCACCCAAACCTGGTGACACTATATTTGACAGCATGGCTACTGCATGGCTAAACACGGACGAATGGGAATGCTTGGCCTGGGTTCAGAAGGTCTTGTTGTGTAGCAGAAAACCCTCCACCAGAGCGACCACACCCGGTGTTTCTGCCCAAAGTAGTTTCCCAGTTTCATACTGGCCAGGGCATACTTACCTGTCTTCTTTCCAAAACCTCATGCGTCTGATGAGGAACACAGCTGCACGTCCTGGACATCAGGCCTTTTACATAGATAGGACAAAGCTGTTCCGTAAGTCGTCGCAGTTGTTCGTCGCAGTGGCAGACAGAATGAAAGGTTGCCCAAAGGATTTCTTCCTGGATCACTGCCTGTATCCGCTACTGCTATGAGCTGGGAAACATGCATCTGCTGGCAATAACGATGGCACAGTCATCTAGGGCACAGGCATCATCAGCGGCCTTCCTGGCCCAAGTTCCAATCCAAGAGATCTGCAGGGCTGCTACCTGGTCATCTGACCACACATTGGTGTCTCATTATGCACTTACCCAGAAAGCTCAAGACAATGCTGACTTTGGCAGAGCAGTACTGCAAGACCATCGTGAACTCCGAGCCCACCTCTACGGACGCTGTCTATGAGTCACCTAGAAGGGAATCGACATGAGCAAGCACTTGAAGAAGAAAAACGATTACCTACCTTTTTGTAACTGTTGTTCTTCGAGATGTGTTGCTCATGTCCGTTCCATTACCCTCTCGTCTGCCCCTCTATTGGAATTGTCATCAAGAAGGAATTGAAAAGGCTTAGGGCCAGCAGCATCTGATATACCGATGCATGAACGTGGCACTCAGGGAGGCGCCACAGCCAACCCTACAGATACCGCTAAGGCAAAAATCTCTAATGATCACGCACGTGGGCGTGTACACACGAAGAATGAAATGGACATGAGCAACACATCTCGAAGAACAACAGTTACAAAAAGGTAGGTAATTTTTTTTAAAAACCAAAAAAAGCCCAAATGCTGGAGAGTATGGACATTCAGAGCTACAGTACCACAAACTTTATTTTTCAGGCACTTAAAATGTGAAGAAATGTAGAAAACCATGGATGTTGCTTTTTTGTGTGTGGAAAATAGGGCTCTCAAATGATTAAAAATATTATTTGCAAGATTAAAAATTAATTATGATTAATTGCCATTTTAATCGCACTGTTAATAATAGAATGCTAATTTAAATTTATTATAAATATTTGTGGATTTTTTCTACATTTTCAAGTATATTGATTTCAGTTACAATGCAGAATACAAGTGTAAAGTGCTCACTTTATATTATTTTTTATTACAAATATTTGCACCCAAAACAAGATAAAAGTGCAACTACAGGTTGAAGCATGAAGGGGCATATGAATGTTTAGCACATCTGGCATGTAAATACCTTGCAACACCGGCTATAGAAGTGCCATGCAAATGCCTGTTCTCACTTTCAGGTGACATTGTAAATAAGAAGCACGTAGCCTTATCTCCCATAAGTGTAAACAAACTTGTTTGTCTTAGCGATTGGCTGAACAAAAAGCAGGACTGAGTAGATTTGTAAGCTCTAAAGCAGGGGTCGGCATCCTTTCAGAAGTGGTGTGCCAAGTCTTCATTTATTCACTCTAATTTAAGGTTTCGCGTGCCAGTAATACATTTTAGCGTTTTTAGAAGGTCTCTTTCTATAAGTCTATAATATATAACTAAACTATTGTTGTATGTAAAGTAAATAAGGTTTTTAAAATGTTTAAGAAGCTTCATTTAAAATTAAATTAAATTAAAATGCAGAGCCCCCCGGACTGGTGGCCAGGACCTGGGCAGTGTGAGTGCCACTGAAAATCAGCTCATGTGCCGCCTTTGGCCGGCGTGCCATAGATTGCCTACCCCTGCTCTAAAGTTTTACATTGTTGTTTTTGAGTGCAGTTATGTAAAAAAAAGTTTGTAAGTTGCATTTCATGATAAAGAGTTTGCACTACAGTACTTGTATGAGGTGAATTGAAAAATACTATTCTTTTTTACAGTGCAAATATAATAAAAAATAATATAAAATGAGCACTGTACACTTTCTGTTCTGTGTTGTAATTGAAATCAATATATTTGAAAATGTAGAAAAACATCCAAAATATTTATAATAAATTTAAATGGGTATTTCATTATTGTTTAACAGTACAATTAACATTGTGATTAATTGCAATTAATATTTTTATTGAGTTAATTTGTTTTGAGTTAATCGCTTGAGTTAACTCTGATTAATTGACAGACCTAGTGGAAAACATGTCCTGTTCAGTTACTTCTTACAGCTAACTTTGTGGGCCTGTACGCTTGGCCATTTTAATTCTGTGATTCCAGATATCAGGGTGAATTTCTGATCCTATTGAAATCAATGGCAAAACTCCCATTTCACTACTTAAATTCAGAATACTCAGACTGCTCACATTGTCTTTATGCTCCATATTCACAGTGACAGGGTTTGTTCCTAAAATAGTTTGATATTACGATGCTTCTCTTGGACACATCACTAACTTATTTATACAAAGCCTTTAGTGAAGATGTCCCTTTCCCAGGCCTTGAGCCATCATCTCACTCAGAAAGGAATCAAGAGGTTCACCCATTCTTAGACCCTCACCCACGTTGCAGTCCCCTGGAACTAACTTTGTTTGCCTCAGAATATCTGACTTTAGGCCCAATTCTGTTCCCTATGAGGAAATAACAGTGGTAATCAGCAACTGAAGCCTGCTGAAAGCAAAGTATTTTTATATGTAACAAAAGTACTTCAAAAAAAAGGAGTACTTGTGGCACCTTAGAGACTAACCAATTTATTAGAGCATAAGCTTTCGTGAGCTACAGCTCACTTCCTCAGATGCATATCGTGGAAACTGCAGCAGGCTTTATATATACACAGAGAATATGAAACAATACCTCCTGATGTTATTAGGCCCTGTGATGGTGTCCCCTGAATAGATATGTGGGCAACCTATCCTAAAGGATGACCCAACACTCTCACAAATCTTGGGAGACAGGCCAGTCCTTGCCTACAGACAGCCCCGCAACCTGAAGCAAATACTCACCAACAACCACATACCACACAACAGAACCACTAACCCAGGAACTTATCCTTGCAACAAAGCCCGTTGCCAATTGTGCCCACATATCTATTCAGGGGACACCATCACAGGGCCTAATAACATCAGCCACACTATCAGAGGCTCGTTCACCTGCACATCCACCAATGTGATATATGCCATCATGTGCCAGCAATGCCCCTCTGCCATATACATTGGTCAAACTGGACAGTCTCTACGTAAAAGAATAAATGGACACAAATCAGATGTCAAGAATTATAACATTCATAAACCAGTCGGAGAACACTTCAATCTCTCTGGTCACGCAATCACAGACATGAAGGTCGCTATCTTAAAACAAAAAAACTTCAAATCCAGACTCCAGCAAGAAACTGCTGAATTGGAATTCATTTGCAAATTGGATACTATTAATTTAGGCTTAAATAGAGACTGGGAGTGGCTAAGTCATTATGCAAGGTAGCCTGTTTCCTCTTGTTTTTTCCTACCCCCCCCCCCAGATGTTCTGGTTTAACTTGGATTTAAACTTGAAGAGTGGTCAGTTTGGATGAGCTATTAGCAGCAGGAGAGTGAGTTTGTGTGTGTATGGGGGTGGGGGGGATGTGAGAAAACCTGGATTTGTGCAGGAAATAGCCCAACTTGATTGTCATGCACATTGTGTAAAGAGTTGTCACTTTGGATGGGCTATCACCAGCAGGAGAGTGAATTTGTGGGGGGGGGGGGTGGAGGGTGAGAAAACCTGGATTTGTGCTGGAAATGGCTCACCTGATGATCACTTTAGATAAGCTATTACCAGCAGGACAGTGGGGTGGGAGGAGGTATTGTTTCATATTCTCTGTGTATATATAAAGCCTGCTGCAGTTTCCACGATATGCATCTGAGGAAGTGAGCTGTAGCTCACGAAAGCTTATGCTCTAATAAATTGGTTAGTCTCTAAGGTGCCACAAGTACTCCTTTTCTTTTTGCGAATACAGACTAACACGGCTGTTACTCTGAAAAGTACTTCAGTGCAAACATATCTTAAAAAACCAATAAGACAGACTACATAATTCTAGCTTAGATCTTACCACTCTCTAGATCAGAGGTCCCCAACGCGGTGCCCGCGGGTGCAATGGCACCCACTGGGGGAATTGTGTGCGCTCGCAGGACACCGTGCCACCAAAAGGCTGCTGGAGATCTGGCTGCCGAAAGGCCGCCGAGAAGCGTTGTTGTTTCTCGGCGGCATTTTGGCGGTGGGGTTTTTGGCCCACAGTCTTCTGAGAATAGGAATATGCTATTCCCACAGAAAGGTTGGGGAGCACTGCCCTAGATCTATGAAGGCCCCATTTCTTTAGATCGGCTAGGCAGTCTAAACCATATTTAACAAAGTTGTTTGCTAATAAGAAGGGATGACTTAACCTTCTTCCAAAGAAATAAAAACAACCCCAATCTTAAACCAGACTGAACCTTATTTAGGATGGAAATAATTTGGATATTGGTAGGTTACTTGTATATATGTATAGATTCTTAGCAGATTTAGTATGTTCTAGTGGGCCAGCAGTTGTCCATCGATCTCATGAGATCTAGTACATGTATGGCAAAAAGGAGGGCAGTGGATTATGGGACACACTAAAATGTGCAGGAGCCGCATTATAGAGACCTGAAGAGACCTTCCTCCCAGGTGATAGCAGGAGAATCTGATAGTTATGGATAGGGGATTATTGTGTTTAGCTTATCTATAAGAAGACAAGGAGAGGGAATTCTGGAATCAGAGATAGATGGGTCAAGAAAAATTGGAATAATGGAGTTGAAGGGTCTGATGACTTGGGAGACAGGAGGAGACCTCAGAAGATTCTGAAAAGCTTTATCTACATTACAGAACATTTATCTGATCCGTACTGAATCTTTGAACTATTTGAAGTTTGCGCATAACCAACAAATAAAGTTGAATTTGTCTGGATCCTTCTGAATATTTTGGTTGCCTTTGATCAGGGTGTTGAGTTGAATTGCCGTTTATCCTGTGTTAAGAATACTGTTTTACTTTTCTTAAAATCTCATTTTAGATAAGCCCTGTAGTACATTTGGTAATCATGGTTTTTATGTTTGTCCTGTGTTAGCAATGATATTCCCATGCTCCATAACCTACCACAATTCCTGTTTTAAGTTAGTATCACTTCGGTTTATATAGTGGATGCTTCCTTGTACAGTAACTTATTTGCATCAAGTAGGCTTCCACCTCTATGCTAATTTATGAGTGATCATCTTATTTTAAGATTTATGCGAGAAATCTTTGGGATTTAAATGACTGATGTCTGATAACTTCTCTTTGGGATGTCTAAATGACTTTTGACAGGATCTCAACATTAGCTACGGAATATCTCTTCTGTTCCTATTAATTTTTATGATGGTGCATGTTTTTAAAAAAACTTCAGCTGATGCAAAATGATGCAGCTACAGTTCCCACTGTATGCCAGTTATGTGGTCATACTGTATTTTACTGTGGTCCTGAAATCCCTTCATTGGTCATCAGTGAAATTTTGAATTGATTTTTAAGTACTTTTTCTCACTTAAAATCTTTAATATTTTACAACTCATCTTGACAAAGCACTGGCTGGGATGATTTAGTTGGAGTTGGTCCTGCTTTGAGCAGGGGATTGGACTAGATGACCTCCTGAGGTCTCTTCCAACCCTAATCTTCTATGATTCTATGATTTATTGTCATCTCCTAGCTGTTTACTGAAATTAAACCACATGAACTGACTCCCAGAGTATTTTCTAGTACCAAAGCAGTTTGGATTGGATTATTATAAATCCAATTACAAGGACAAATTAATAGATCCAGAAATCTTCCAAATATAGATACAGTAAATTGGGACATGGCATCTCTTTAAAATGGTCTTCTGATCATTGTTCCATGCATTCCTTCATCTGTTCCACAGGCCCACAACCTCTCTTGTATCCCATGGAGATTATAAAAAAAACAAAAACAAAAAAGTAAGAAAACCCCCAACTAAGTTGGTTGAATTTACCAAGAAAATGAGTTGTCCTGTAGTTTCCCTCAATTGAATTACAATATGTGTGACTCGGAGTACTTGTGGCACCTTAGAGACTAACCAATTTATTTGAGCATAAGCTTTTGTGAGCTACATCTGATGAAGTGAGCTGTAGCTCACGAAAGCTTATGCTCAAATAAATTGGTTAGTCTCTAAGGTGCCACAAGTACTCCTTTTCTTTTTGCGAATACAGACTAACAATGCTGTTACTCTGAAATATATATGACTGTGAATCTGATTTCAAGTAATATACTTTGCCATACTGTGATGGAGGAGACCACTTTCATATGGCTTCCTGCACAGACTTAGATTAATCATTCTAAGTATGAGGACTATCCTATTCTGGCATGGTTACTGGCTAACGTTTACAGATTCGTTTTTATATCCTTTTAATTTATTTCCTTTTAATAGAAGCTTTTGTGTTTTTGGCCTCATATCAGAAGCAGTTGTATATTCTTAAGATTATGTATTTATAGTGGTTTGTATGTGTTTGGTTTCAGAGTAACACAGAGTCTGTATTCGCAAAAAGAAAAGGAGTACTTGTGGCACCTTAGAGACTAACCAATTTATTTGAGCATAAGCTTTCGTGAGGTACAGCTCACTTCATTGGATGCATACTGTGGAAAGTGTAGAAGATCTTTTTATACACACAAAGCATGAAAAAATACCTCCCCCCACCCCACTCTCCTGCTGGTAATAGCTTAGGAGAGTGATCACTTTAGATAAGCTATTACCAACAGGAGAGTGGGGTGGGGGGGTATTTTTTCATGCTTTGTGTGTATAAAAAGATCTTCTACGCTTTCCACAGTATGCATCCGATGAAGGGAGCTGTAGCGCACGACAGCTTATGCTCAAATTAAATTGGTTAGTCTCTAAGGTGCCACAAGTTCTCCTTTTCTTTGTATGTGTTTGGGTGTTTGTCTTCTTTCATACTTATCTTTCCTACCAAGAAAGTACATTTACATAGATATATGAAAACTTGATTTCTCGAAAATTAGCATGTCAAACCCCTTTATGTAAGCAGCAGTTTCCTATTTTACAAAACTGCATGTTACAAGGAAAGATACCGCTTTTTGTTTGCTTGGCAGTCTTCCCAGGATTGGCAAAAGCGTAGAAGCTTTAAGGAATCGTAGAAAGAACTGCATTTTTAATATTTAAAGGACCTGGGGCAATCAATTAGACTTGAAGAACTATGTATTCATGAAAAGTTGTCTCACTGGCTGAGGAAGATGTTAGAATTTATACTTGACTTTCTGAGATGGAGGAGGGGTTCTTCTAGTTTATTGGGTTAAGTAACGGTACAAGCCTCCCCACTCCTGGAGTGTGTCCACGACTATATATTTAATCTGTTTTATCTTTTCGATTTTTATAGCAACGTGGGTATTCCTATCATTGCCCTGATCTGTTCATTACCTCTGAAGCATCTGCCACTGGCCACTGTCAGAAGACAGGATGCTGGGCTAAATGGACCATTGGCATGACCCAGTATGGGAATTCTTATGTTCTTATTACTGTGGTCTCTAAGCACAAGACAAAATTAAATATATCATTGAGTGAACAGAATGCCTTTTGGGATGCTTAATGTCTCTCGATTCTCAGTGTATTTTCACTTTCTCTTATCTCTCTTCTTTTCTACGTGTGTTCCCTCTTCCTCCCCACAAATTGTGTACTGGTCATGGTTAGGGTTGCCAAGTGTCTGGTTTTCAACCGGAACACCCAGTTGAAAAGGGACCCAGGTCTCTCTGCTCAGCACTGCTGACCGGGCTGTTAAAAGTCCGGTTGATATGAGGCTGGCAGGCTCCCTACCTGGCTCTGCGTGGCTCCTGGGAAGTGGCCAGCATGTCTCTCTGGCTCCTAGCATAGGGGGGGCCATGGAGGCTCTGTATGCTGCCCCTGCCCTGAGCACCAGCTCTGCAGCTCTCATTGGCCCGCCCACAGGTGCCATCCCCACAACTGCCATTGGCTGCTGTTCTGGCACCTGGGAGTGATGCGCGGAGCCTCCTGGCCATGCCTCCACCTAGGAGCCGGAGAAACATGTCACCCCTTCTTGGGATCCATCTGAGGTAGGTGCTGCCCACACCTGAACCCCCTCTCACACCCGAAGTCCCTCCCAGAGCCTGCACTGTACACCCCCTCCCACACTCCAAACACTCAGACCCAGGCCAGAGCCCCTTCCTGCATCCCAAACTCCTCATCCCTGGCCCCATCTCAAAGCCCACACCCCCAGCCAGAGCCTGCACTCCAACCCCCTGTCCCAGCCCAGAGCCCCCTCCCACACTACGAACCTCTCGGCCTGACACTTCAGCGTGGCACCCCCTCCTTTCCCCAAATCCCTCAGCCCCATCCCAGAGCCCACACCCCCTTCCCTGGAGCCCACATCCCCAGGCAGAGCCCTCACCCCTTCCTGCACTCTAACCCCCTGCCCCAGCCTGGTGAAAAAGAGCAAGTGAGGGAGAGTGAACGACGGAGTTAGGGGGGATGGAGTGAGCAGGGGGTGAGGTCTTGGATAAGGGGTGGGGCCTCAGAGCAGAGCAAGGGTGTTCGGTTTTCTGCAATTTGAAAGTTGGTAACCATAGTAATGGTGGGAGATGCTGTTACAAAAGAAACTTAAATGAAGAGATTAAGCCTTCCATTTAGAGCAGAACAATCACTTATGGTGAGGTGAATGTGTTCTGCTCTAATGCCATGGCCTTGCTGTTGAGACTGCCCTCTCCACCCTAGAGTCTGATTCATGGCCTGTGGAGCATAGATTTTTAAGTAGCTTATGGATAGATGGATACTGCTGATTGAGGTCTAGCTTTCTTTCCTCTTGCTCTCTTTGGTGTCTGTAGGCTCAGTAATTTTAACAAGCTTCCATTAATTTTGCTTTGCAGCCACTTAACCTCTTTGTTATGGTTCCATATTCCCTGCACACCTGCTAAGGAAAATGGATGTGTGGATCTTTGCCAAGATCTTTAAAACTGGCTAATGATTTTTGGGTGCATCAGATTTTGGGTTCCCAATTTGGGACATCTTAAAGGGTCCTCATTTTCAGAATCCAGGTTCTGCAAGAGTTGTCAGATTGGGCACCCAAAATCATTCCTAATTTTATAAAATATTGTCCCTTGGTTCCATCTGAGTGATGCTGGCCAAACTGCTTGATTAAGCCTCCTGGGACTAATGCACTCTGTCAGTTATCTAGGTATATTAGTTTCATTTCTGAACAGACATGCTAACATCTGTGATTTTGTCTGAAGATAACTACCCATTTTAGTATAACCTATGCAGTGTAGTAGTTAAAAAAATCTGTTGGCTGTCTGTGATTGGATATATTAATTTCCCCAAGTACACAGTAATTGTAGGATTGAGAAAACTGATCTTTTCTCTTACATTTCCCATTTTGATTCTGAAGGTAGAATAGGAATTGTTGAAAGCTTTATGGAAACTTGTTTAATTTATCTTCATGGTCTACCCAGATAAGGATGTCTACTTTGAATGGATAGTATATCAAAGGACTGGTAGTGCATTGTATTAATGTGGTTCACTTCATTGTCTATCATGAGTGAATTTCATTGACTTTTATTTCACATAATAAAAGCCTAAAATATGCTTTCTTCCTTTAATTGAAAATCATGTTAAAATCACTTATATATACCCTTTTTAAATAATGCTTTGTCATTCCAAGTACACAGAAAAGGCAGTAATATATACAACCCCGTCAGTTGTGCCCTGGTCTTGGATATGTGACAAGTACTGTAAAAATCAACTTCAGATAACACAGACACAATATAATTTGTCACTCTGTTTTCACACGGATAGCTGCTTTTGTTTGTTGTTGTCCTTAAATGCCAGTATAAAGAACCAGTTGCTAGGATTTCTAATCAACATAGGTTTAAATAGTTGGATATTTTTCTCAGCTGGTAAATTTTCAGAAATATGTGGAGATTTAAATGCACACCTCCCATTGCCATGAAAGGATGTTGTGCAGCTACATTCCCACTCAGTCCTTTTGAAAAAATATCCCCAGATGTGTTCCCCTTCCTCATGTTCTCTTCCTGATCTCATGATTTATTTGTGACATTCACAGAAGGCAGGAAGACAAGTAAAGTTCTCAAAGATGGGCTGTGAGGTAAATAATGTGCTGTAATATTGCAGTTTATTTTTGTTAGGTTTCGGGTAAAGTGTTCCTTTAAGGCAGAACCCCAGTCGGAGCTTCTGTTGGATGTTGTGCTTCAGACAACAGTTTCAAGAATATAATGCTTTGGGAACACTGGCAGTGTGCCACAATTTGACAGGATACAGCATGCAATATTGCACTCCCCATAAGCAGAGCCACCTTGCAGATTGGGGAAGGGATACGTTACATCTCCTGGTCCCTCTTTTTCCCATGCTCCAGGAAATGCAAGAACTTCAATTGCCTGACCTGTGAACAAAGGTAGGCATGGGAGGAAGACTGCTCCTTGTGTCCACCTATTCTTCTTGGACATCCACATAGGGCTGAGTACAATATTGCTCTTTGGATATAAATTCTGGTTATACACTGTGACAGGGTCAGGCCAGATGGCTGTAGGAGAGTGATAGAAGGCAGATATATTAGCCCCAGGTTAAGCAGGTCCCTTTTCCCTGGGTAAGGTAACAGGGGCTGTTCCAGAACAATCAGGAACTTGCTGGAACCAATTAAAGCAGATAGGCTAATTAGCACACCCGGAGCCAATTAAGAAGCTGCTAGAATCAATTAAGGCAGGCTAATCAGGGCACCTGGTTTAAAAAGGACCTCACTTCAGTCAGTGGGGGGTGCACAAGGAGCTGAGAGTGAGTGGGAGTGCTGCTGAAGGACTGAGGAGTACTAATACTATCTGGCATCAGGAGGAAGGTCCTGTGGTGAGGATACAGAAGGTGTTGGGAAGAGGCCCTGGGGAAGTAGCCCAGGGAGTTGTAGCTGTCACACAGGCGTTACACGAAACACTGTAGACAGCTGTGATCCACAGGGCCCTGGGCTGGAACCCGGAGTAAAGGGTTTCCCCCATCCCCCCAACTTCCTATTGGATACAGGAGGAGTTGACCTGGACTGTGGGGATTGTTCTCCTTCTTTTTCCCCATGCTGGCCAGTGATGAGGTTAGCTGAGTGAACGACAGGTTTGAGCCACTAGCAAAAGTGGCCAAACTGTGGGCTTCCATGAATCTCTGAGGCAAGCAAATCCGCCAATAAGCACAGGACCCACCAAGGCAGAGGAGGAACTTTGTCACAACACATACGTTCTTTATTCATTAAAAACTAATGTCTGCACAAGCAATGCTATACTTTAAACTTAACAACTGGAAAATAGTTGAAGGGTTGAATAATTATAGTAGTTGCAGAGTTTTTGATCAACATCTTTGTGAATCTTTTACTGCAAAAGTTATGGAAAAGTGTCATAGAATTTAATAGGGGGAAAACGAATTGAGTTTGATAAAAATTTCAGAACGTTCTACCGATATAATACTCTAAAAATCTGTAGAATTAAATAGTGATCTTATGTTTATGAACCATTCTACATGTATTCTATGACAAGGATATAATTCTCTATTCGATTTAATAGAAGGGTTAAAATCATAAAAGGAAATCAATTTTCTGTTGAATTCTTAGTTTTTTCCCATAGTTTGTTCAAGTACTGTATCATCAGCTGCCTTGTTCAAAGGAAGTTAATGTCATACTTGCCTCTAGACACTCATACTGTTCAAACTCCTATCTCTTCTTCCAAGTTTTACCTTCACTTATACTGCCACAACCCCACTTACTTTTGTGGGATTATTAAGTGACTTCAGACTTTGACTCTCTGAATTTTACTAAAGGATCAGCACTTAATTATATGAAGCTAGATCAGTGGACCAGAAAATTTTGGTTTTCCTCACCAAGTTTCTTCCAAATTGTTCGATTAGAGGAGGTGGCATGAGAAGATGAGATTTTGTTCCCCACATGTGAACACCTCAGAAGAAGGCAGAGGTTGTAGTGCTCCAAACTCTGCAGATCTTGGAGCCAGGGGGATAAGAGCCTTTTATGCTGGCTCTAGTGTCCTCTAACTCTTACCTTCTCCTTGTGGCCATATTACCTTTGGTGGAGTTTCTACTAGGTGCTGATGGGACAGTGTGCGTATTCCCACCATCTCATTGTGCAAAGCCCCATACTTATGGAGGATATTTTTTAGAGACTTGGGCGTGTGGATATGGTGCTACAGCGGTGGACAACCCCACTTTTTTGCACAGGAGGGATAAGAAATTGTGCGTATCTAGAGTTATTTCTATTCATTATTGCAGTTGTTTTTTATATTGTGCTCTCTGAGTCCATAGCTGAAATGTCTCCCTTTGTCACATATAGAAATGCACATGGTCATTATAAATAAAAGGCACATAGAAGAATGTGAGATAGAAAAAACAATTTACATGATGATTCAGCTATTTGTATTGATTAAGATAAGAGAAGAACATCAGTCCTTTGAAGATCAGTAGGTTACTAGAGTTAAGAGGGACAGCTATAGTGGATGTTTGGCTTTTTGGAAGATGTGTATTCTGTACAAATACCTATTTCTCAAAAGGCCTATGCTCTTCATATAAAATTCAAAGCATCTGTTCTATATTATTTCTTTACCTAGAGACCAACTTTTAGTCTCTTCTTCCCTACCTGTGTTGGTATGAATGCTGCATTTTTCTTTGTGAAAGCCCGCAGTTCTTGTATTTTTTTCAATCCCTACAACTTTCTGTCATTGTCTCTGGCCATTGCTATACAGAACTGTTCTATTCCATACGCTGTCCTTCTTTGGTAAGGTTGCTCGGATGCTTCACATCCAAAGAGTTAATTGTGTTTAGAGACCTTTTGCAGAAATGTTTCAGTATGTTGTGGCTTAGGGGAATCAACAGACAAAATAAGGAAAAGACCGTAAAAATCAGACCTGTAAAACAGATCAGAGAATAAGGATCCATCACCATTTCCCTATAATTAAATATCTTGAAGAACATCATCCCTGCCATGATTTATTCAGGAGGTCACTGTCATTTCTCCATAAACAGCAGCACCAGGAGTATTAGATTAGGGAGATAAATAGATGCGTTTCATTCTCATTTGCTTTTATAGAGATTCTGATATGGTTTTGCTTGGAAAGTAGGCAGAAAACTTGGTATCTGTTTATACATATTCTGACAACAGAAAGTTACATTATGTATGAGGATTGTTGCACTTAATTTCTGAGCGTTACTTATCTGTTTTTCATTATTTGTATTGAATTTTGTTTTTCACTGTATACACCAAAACTCTTCTCTCTGAGAGCCGTGTATCCCTATAAGCCCTCCTGTATGAATTCAAGCAATAAAACAGTCTGCAAAGTCTCACAACGCTGACATTTTATAAATTCTATTCATACTGTTGGTTTGAGGTGTTCTCTTGACTGTTGATGCTGAGTGTTAGATAAGTCCTCTTAGTTTTATGAAAAAGTCTTAGGGATCTGTGTGTGTGGAGTAGTCATATTTCTGTTTTTATATAAAGGGTCAGATCCACAGATGATGTAAATTGTAATCTCTCCCTTAATCTCATTTTATTTCAGGTAGGTGATCTTCAGAGTATAAGCACAGAGGTATTACTGCTTTGCTAATTACTTTACGATCGAAAATCCTATATCTAAAAGCAAATTCTAAAATATATAAAAGCAAATTCATTCAAATCATGTGTTCAGAAAAACAAAAATACTTTATAGCAAAGCAACCAGTGAAAGTAGGCTTCCTCTTATGATGTTTGGAAGGACATGAAAAGACAATCATCTAATTATGGGCAAGGTTGGTGAAAACAAAAAGTACAAGAAATCTTTCTCTGAATATTATTTATCTTTCAATGGCATTTTTCTTTTTTATTTCACTGAATATCAACTTTGCAAAGTGACTTATGTACACCTCTGATGGTTGTTTTTTTCTGACTGCGAAAATAGGCTTTAAAATATCACTGCCATTTTTGTAATAATACCTGAGAAGAAAGAGGCAGACTCCAGGGATTTTTTTAAAAATACATTTCTTGTGGCTTTAATTTTTGTTCTGAGGATACTATGAATAAACATTGAGTTCCTTCTGTAGTAGATGGTACTACTTAATACAGTAGTTGCCATAAAAACACTTATGTTACCCACCATTACTATACAGTGGTACATGAGATGGCACCTGATTTCCATATCCTTATTGCAGGTAATAGCTGTGTAGAGCTGAGAAAATAACTTGTAGCAAGTAACTTGACAAATTTGCTAAATGGCAAAGTTCAAGAGCTCTTTGAGCCAAACTAAAATCCTTTAAAACGTGGACATTTGACTCTAGTGAGGTCAATACATAGGAGTCAGCAGGCAGTATGTAAGGGCTTGTCTTCACAGCATTGTTAGATCAAGCTGTGACTTGAGTTACCCAAATCCCATGCATTTCCATGAATTTTTAGTTCCAATTAAGTAGTACTTTAAACTCAAACTCACTAACTCGTTAGGGTGGCTGGGTTGAAACTCAAGTGTTGCCGATGCTGAAACTAGTGATACAGTGTGGACGTAGCAGCACAAATTACAACTCCTCATCAACTACACTAATCTGATTTCTCTGCTAATCCAACCACTGTTGATTGGTCAAAGTGAGATGGGAGAATGTAAGGGAAAGAAAGGATCAGGGAAGGAGAGTGAGGAGATACTGAAGGATTCATTTGGAATTGGGGAAGATCAGAGGAAGGAGGAAAGATTGAATGTTAACGGAAGTGGAAGAGAATTGTGGTGTGTGTGTGCATGTGAATAAAAGGAACAAGAAAGAAAATGGCTTAGCAATGAAGAGCAGATATTTTAGATAGGATCAGATTCAGCAAAATAAGCATCTCTCAGAGCAAATACACAAACTGATATAGATTCTGGCCTTCCTCTTTGTCCCTGTACAATTGCCTCATTGTGTTCTCTTTTTACCCTTTGGGCTGGGTCCTTTGAAAGGGAGCTGGTCTCATTAGCAGACTCTCAGTGGGGCCTCATAGAGTACATCTACACTGAAAAAACCCAACCCCATGGCAGGTGGGGTCAGCTGACTTGGGCTCACACTATGGGACAAAAAATAATAGTGTAGACATTACTGCTTCGGCTCTGAAATGTGGTGAAGGGGAGTTCTGATCCTATTGGATCAGAATACTCAGAAGAATCGAACGAACGTTCTGCAAGGGACAGGTGGTCAACAGTACAATGTGCTGCCTTCCTAAACCGAAGACACGAGACATCCCTCTAAGATTGGGTTTCTGATGTCTATGGGCAAGAATTCATTGGTACATTATATTAGTACTAATGATGCTGTGTCACAGAATATCTTGCAAATCATAGATGACCACAGGAAACTTGAAAATGTGCTGAAGAAGAATTTCTAGACAATCTTATTTGACATCCTTAGAGTTTCATGAGCAAAGGAAGACAGAAGGCATATGGTTTTGGAAGTGAATCACTGGCTACATATGTGATGTAGGGTAGAGGGCTTTGGTTTTGTGGACCACTTGCCCACCTTCTGTGGGGAGAGAGGGTTGTATAGTTTGGATGGCCTCCACCTCAGTAGAAGGGGGACCAATCCTTTTGGTGACAAGCTGCCTGGAATAGTTAGGAAGGGTTAAACTAGTAGCAAAAGGGTAGGGTAAGAAGATGGAAGATATTAGCACTCAGTACAAAATCAAGATGTTGAGAACAAAATACCAAGGAACTAAAGAACACAGAGGGAAAAAATTCATACAACTGGAATGTTAAAATCCATGGTTATAACCTATTTAGGAAGGATCAAGTAAGCAAAAGGAGAAGGGGAATGGCACTCTGTCAAAAATGGCAATATTTCTTTGAGTCATTGATAACTCAGCAGAAAATTATCTTGAATACTGATGGATCAGTGTCCTAATAGATAAAGGACAAGATGGGGGGTACTAGTTGCTTTGTCTGATACAGGCCACCGAATCACACGAGGGAACAATAAAGTGCATAAGGAAGCAGCCAATCTACAATGTGTCAGAGAAAAAGCTATGTGATCACAGGGGGAGTTCAATTTGAGTGACACATGCTGGAGGTCTCATGCTGCCAGTACTAAAACATACTGGGAATTTATATATAGTGCACTAAGGAAGTTCCGGAAAACTGGAAGAAAGCTAATGCCAATTTCTAATAAAGGTAAATGGGATGAACCAGATAATTATAGGCATTTCAGCCTGACATGGATCCTGGGCAAGATAATAGAGTAGCTGAGACAGGTCTTCACTAATAATGAACTAAAGGAGAAGGTAATTAATACAAATCAACATGGGTTTATGGAAGATGGGTCCTGTCAAACTAACGATATATTCTGTTTTTTAATGAAATTATAAATTTGGTTGATAAGGGTAATAGTGATGACATAATATACTCAGACTTCTGTAAGGCATTTAGCTTGGTACAGCATGATATTTTAATAAAAAAAAACTGGAATGATATAAAATTAACATGGCACACATTAAATGGATTAAAACAGTGGTCCCCAACCTTTCTTGTGGGAATAACATATTGCTATTCCCAGAAGACTGTGGCGGGTGCCGGACACCCTGCCGCCGAAATGCCGCCGCCAAAAAGCAGCAGCGAAAAGAAGCGTTGCCGCTGAAATGCCACCGAGAAACGGCAACGCTTCTCGGTGACATTTCAGCGGTGGGATGTCCTGTGGGTGCACAAAAATGCCCCTGCTGGTGCCATGGCACCCTCGGGCACCATGTTGGGGACCCCTGGATTAAAAACTGGCAAAAATCCTCACTGATTGGCAGGTAACTCATTCTTCTTCGAGTACTGTCACTGTGGGTGCTCCCCTGTAGGTGTGTGCACCCCGCACTGTCAATCAGAGAACTTCAATAGCAGTCCATCCCGCCCGCGCTGCCCCTCGCCTTCCACCCAGCATGCGCCGGCATTTATCCCTCAGACCCTTCTCGACCTCAGAATCAACCAGTGGCAACGCCAAAGTAGAGGGGAGGAGGGGAGGGTCTGATAAGATGGGACTGATGGATATTATACTCATTTAATATATATCATTGGTTGATGTCATGGTTCCTAAAATGTTTTTGTGAAGTTTTATTTTAGCTGCTTCCATTTGTACTCGTTTTGAACTTAAAATTAATATTTCTGAAACTCATACTGATCTATAATTGATCAAATCTCTACTTCTTATTCATTTTTGCAAGGTACAGGGGTTTTCAGCTTGTTATATGGTTTTAATAAACTATGCAGCTGCACTGTCATTTTTTTCATAGCTCAGGGAGGCTCACAATGACAAATTTTGACAACCCCTGCTCTAAGGCATGTTTTCTAATCCCTTAATCATTCTTGTGGCTTTTCTATGTACCCTCTCCAATTCATTAGCTGCACCAATATAGCACCTGTGGTGAAGACACGCTACGCTGACAGGAGAGTGTCTCCTGCCGACACAGAGCAGTGTGGACACTGCTTTAAATCGATGCATCATACATTGCTCAGAGGGGTGTTGCTTTCACACCCCTGAGTGGTGTAAATTACAGCGACTTAAGCGGTAGCGTAGACCAGTCCTAAATTCTTCGTGGGGGGGTGGGGAGGAGGAAATAGGCAATGGGTGTCTGACATGTTACAGTTTCTGAAAGAGTCCAGCATGGGACTAATGAAGAACCCTGCAGCTCCCTGTCAGAGTGGGGTGGGCTGGAGCTCCAGCTGTTTCCTTTACCACATCCCCTCAAGTGTGCATGGCCCTTGTGTATGAGCTCCAGCTGACAGCTCCTGCCTCCTTTACACATTCCTGTGCCTCCCATAGTTTGAGAACTGCTACCTTAGGGTGATTAGACTCAAGGAGCTCAATCTATTTAGCTTGACAAAGAGAAGTGTGAGGGGTGAATTGATTACAGTTTATAACCATTGAAGATTAGAGTTGGAAGAGACCTCAGGAGATCATCTAATCCAACCCACTGCTCAAAGCAGGACCAACCCCAACTAAATCATCCCAGCTAGGGCTTTGTCAAGCCAGGCCTTAAAAACCTCTAAGATGGACTTTCCACCACCTCCCTAGGTAACCCATTCCAGTGCTTTACCACCTCACAGTGAAATAGTTTTTCCTAATATCCAACCTAGACCTCACCCACTGCAATTTGAGACCATTGCTCCTTGTCCTGTCATCTGCCACCACTGAGAACAGCTGAGCTCCATCCTCTTTGGAGCCCCCCTTCAGGTAGTTGAAGGCTGCTATCAAATCCCCCCTCACTCTTCTCTTCTGCAGACTAAATAAACCCAGTTCCCTCAGCCTCATCTCATAAGTCATATGTCCCAGCCCCTTAATAATTTTCATTGCCCTCTGCTGGACTCTCCAATTTGTCCACATCCTTTCTGTAGTGGGGGGCCCAAAACTGGATGCAATATTCAAGATGTGGCCTCACCAATGCCGAATAGAGGGGAATAATGTCTTCCGTCGATCCGCTGGCAATGCTCCTACTAATGCAGCCCAATATGCCATTAGCCTTCTTGGCAACAGGGGCACACTGTTGACTCATATCCAGCTTCTCATCCACTGTAATCTCCAGGTCCTTTTCTGCAGAACTGCTACATAGCCAGTCAGTCCCCAGCCTATAGCAGTGCATGGGTTTCTTCCTTCCTAAGTGTAGGACTCTGCACTTGTCCTTGTTGAACCTCATCCTCTTTGGCCCAATCCTCCAATTTCTCTAAGTCACTCTGGACCCTATCCCTACCCTCCAGCATATCTACCTCTCCAGATTAGTGTCATCCACAAACTTGCTGAGGGTGAAATCCATCCCATCATCCAGATCATTAAAAAAGATGTTGAACAAAACCGGACCCAGGACTCTGCTTGGTACCGGCTGCCAACTAGACATCGTGCCGTTGAGCACTACCCGTTGAGCCTGATGATCTAGCCAGCTTTCTATCTACCTTGTAGTCCATTCATCCAATCCATACTTTTAAACTTGCTGACAAGAATACTGTGGAAGACCATCGCAAAAGCTTTGCTAAAGGCAAGATATATCACATCCACCGCTTTCCCCATATCCACAGAGCCAATTGTCTCATAACAGAAGGCAATCAGATTGGTCAGGCATGTCTTGCCCTTGGTGAATCCATGTTGACTGTTCCTGATCACCTTCCTCTCCTTAATTTCTGTACACAGGAAATTAATTATTGTTTCGACCTGCCTTTTTCCAATCGTCCGGTACCTCCCCCAATCACCATGAGTTTAAAAAGATAATGGGCAATGGCTCTGCAATCACATCAGCCAACTCCTTCAGCACCCTTGGATGCATAAGATCTGGCTTGATGGACTTGTGCATGTCCAGCTTTTCAAAATAGATTTGCTTATTAGATTTCTTAGTAGGTTTGAGTGGATTATAGCCAATAAGGATTTTAACATATCTCTTTATGAAACAGTTATTTTCTAGGTAAATTTGTGTGTGTGTAGATTTGTTGTCATCGTCCTCTTCTGAGTCTTGTACCATTTCATTTTCATGGCTTGGGGATTCCTAGTCAGAGCTGGTTCAGACAATGCTGCCATATTTCAGCGTCACCACGTTAGAAACAGACTAAAATTCCAGTGTGACGTTTGCTGCTCATGCTCTGCAGCCACATTGCATGAATATGCACTACTTCATGGTGATTGAGTTCTGTAGTGATAACTTGAGTCCTCTCTGGAGTTAAACATCTCTGACAACTCCACAACGTACCCATTATTTGTTGGCCAGTTTCATCGGTTAAGGCCACTACCATCTTCTCTTACAAATACCTACTCAGGCACCAGAGAAGGAATGGATCTTGAGGAGGGATTTGTAAGAGAGCATGGAAGTGGCCTTATGGATCAGTTCATAGACTTTCTGCTTTAGCAGGGCATTCTCTCATCCAGCTGTCAGTGGTCAAGGATCCTGGTTATGGGTATACAACAGAAAGAATGACTTATGGTAAAATGCAGGACTACAGGGGAGGAAGGTATGACAAATAATTTCCAGGGCTGACCTATGTTAGCGGGATCCTTGGTGACTCACAAGAAATAAGCTTATTGTAGTTTTTAATAAAATGTCCATGGGGATGCTTTGCAGTTGGCAGTGAGTTGTCGTGTCGGCTGCCGTTACTATCAGCAATGTGGAGAGCACAGATAGTGCTAGCCCTGTTCTGTTGTGTTGCCTTTCATGCTAGTCTGCTCTGACAAGGCTTTGTATGTTGTCAAGGTTCCTCCCCCACTCTGAACTCTAGGGTACAGATATGGGGACCTGCATGAAAAACCTCCTAAGCTTATCTTTACCAGCTTAGGTCAAAACTTCCCCAAGGTACAAAATATTCCACCCGTTGTCCTTGGACTGGCCGCTACCACCACCAAACTAATACTGGTTGAAACACTGGCTGGGATTTCTTCCTGGAGCTCTAGGAAAAACAGAGTTAATAAGACACATGCATCTCTAAATATACTACCAAGTACATAAAGACTAACAATATTTTCCACATCTCAAGGACGATTTTAACCAGTTGATTCTCGGAAACTTTTATGGGAGAGTGCATCAGCCACTTTGTTCGAAGCTCCTGAGATGTGTTGGATGTCGAAATCAAAATCTTGGAGAGCTAAACTCCACCGAAGAAGTTTTTTGTTATTTCCCATGGCGGTGTGAAGCCACTTCAGTGCAGCATGGTCGGTTTGCAGGTGGAAACGCCATCCCCAAACATATGGGCATAGCTTTTCCAGAGAGTAGACAATGGCGTAACATTCTTTTTCAGTGACTGACAAGTTGCTTTCCCTCTCAGACAGTTTTTTGCTGAGAAACACTACAGGGTGGAATTCTTGATCAGGTCCTTTCTGCATTAAAACTGCTCCCACACCACGCTCGGACGCATCTGTGGTTACTAGGAACGGTTTGTCAAAGTCTGGGGCCCTTAGTACAGGGTCAGACATGAGTGTCGCTTTAAGCTTGTTAAAGGCCTTCTGACACTTTCCGGTCCACTGAACAGCATTTGGCTGTTTCTTTTTGGTTAGGTCTGTCAGTGGGGCGGCGATTTGGCTGTAGTGCGGTACAAATCGTCTGTAATAACCGGCCAAGCCTAAGAAGGATTGAACCTGTTTCTTTGACTTTGGGACAGGCCACTTTTGGATAGCATCCACTTTGGCCTGTAGGGGGCTGATAGTTCCTTGACCCACCTGGTGTCCAAGGTAAGTCACTCTGTTTAGGCCTATTTGACACTTCTTAGCCTTAACAGTTAGTCCTGCCTCCCTTATGCGCTCAAGGACTTTTTGTAGATGTTCCAGGTGGTCTGCCCAGGAATCCGAAAATATGGCCACATCGTCAAGGTAGGCGACTGCATATTCTCCTAATCCCGCTAGGAGACCATCTACAAGTCTTTGGAAAGTGGCGGGTGCATTTCGCAGCCCGAAAGGGAGTACATTAAATTCATACAGCCCGAGATGTGTGGTGAAGGCTGACCTTTCCTTGGCAGATTCATCTAGCGGTACCTGCCAGTACCCCTTGGTTAAGTCCAAGGTAGAGATGAACTGGGCCCGTCCCAGTTTCTCTAATAGTTCATCTGTGCGTGGCATTGGATAGTTGTCTGGGCGAGTTACAGCATTTAGCTTACGGTAGTCCACGCAAAAACGTATTTCCCCATCTGGTTTGGGAACTAGAACCACTGGAGATGCCCATGCACTTTCAGAGGGGCGGATTACACCCATCTGTAACATATCTTGGATCTCCTGTTCCATAGCAGTTTTAGCTTGAGGAGACACCCGCTAAGGGTGGACCCTAATTGGGTGAGCCTTACCTGTGTCAATGGAGTGGTATGCCCGTTCAGTCAGGCCTGGGGTGGCTGAGAACGTTGGCGCGTAGCTAGTGCACAGTTCCTGGATCTGCTGTCGCTGCATACGCCCAAGGGTCATGGAGAGGTTCACCTCTTCCACACCACCACCACATTTCCCTTCGTAGTAGACACCTTCGGGCCACTCAGCGTCGTCTCCTCCGTGGGCTGTAAACTGACAAACCTTTAATTCTCTGGAATAAAAGGGCTTTAGAGAATTAATATGGTACACCTTAGGCTTTCGGTTGGAGGTGGGGAATGCTATGAGATAATTAACAGCTCCCAGGCGCTCCTGGACCACGAATGGCCCTTCCCACGATGCTTCCATTTTATGGGCCTGGAGCGCCCTTAAGACCATGACCTGGTCTCCTACTTTGAAGGAACGCTCTCTGGCATGTTTATCATACCAGGCTTTTTGCTCTTTTTGAGCATCCTGTAAGTTTTCTCTAGCAAGGGCTAAAGAGGTTCGGAGGGTGTTTTGTAGGTTGGTTACGAAGTCCAGAATGTTAGTTCCTGGAGACGGTGTAAATCCCTCCCATTGCTGCTTTACCAACTGCAATGGCCCCTTAACCTCACGGCCATATACAAGTTCAAATGGGGAAAACCCTAAACTGGGATGTGGTACAGCTCTGTAAGCAAAGAGCAACTGCTGCAACACTAGGTCCCAATCATTGGAGTGCTCATTTACGAATTTATGTATCATGGCCCCCAAAGTTCCATTAAACTTCTCCACCATGCCATTTGTTTGATGGTGGTAAGGAGTGGCAACCGAGTGATTTACCCCATGAGCTTCCCAAAGGTTTTTCATAGTTCCTGCCAGGAAATTAGTCCCTGCATCTGTGAGGATGTCGGAGGGCCAACCTACCCTGGCAAAAATGTCTGCTAGTGCCTGGCACACACTTTTAGCCCTGGTGTTGCTTAGAGCTATTGCTTCCGGCCATCGGGTGGCAAAATCCATGAAAGTCAGTATGTACTGCTTTCCTCTGGGTGTCTTTTTCGGAAAAGGACCCAGAATATCCACAGCTACTCGCTGAAATGGAACTTCACTGATGGGGAGTGGCTGGAGAGGGGCTTTGACCTGGTCTTGGGGTTTTCCCACTCTTTGGCACACCTCACAAGACTGGACATAGGTAGAAACATCCTTGCCCATTCCCTCCCAGTGGAATGACCCTCCCAAACGGTCTTTGGTCCTGTTCACCCCAGCATGGCCACTAGGGTGATCGTGGGCTAAGCTCAAGAGCTTGGCCCGGTATTTAGTTGGAACTACTAACTGTCTCTGAGGATGCCAGTCTTCCTGGTGTCCCCCAGAAAGAGTTTCCTAGTATAAAAGTCCTCTTTCTACAACAAACCTGGATCGATTAGAAGAGCTGAGAGGCGGTGGGTTGCTCCGTGCCGCCGTCCAAGCTCTCTGGAGGCTTTCATCTGCTTCCTGTTCGGTCTGGAACTGTTCCCTTGATGCTGGAGACATCAGTTCCTCATTGGATTGGGGACCTAGGCTTGGTCCCTCTGGAAGCGATATAGGGGATGGAGCTGTTTCTGTTGACTGTGAACTGCTCTCCGCTGGTGCACTATGTTGGGATTCAGGCTCCGGCTGAGCCTCTTGTGTAGGGTTATCGGCTGCTGCCAGTTCAGGTTCGGTGTGGCCCTCTGGTGTTGAGGTTGCAAGTACTGGATTCAGTGCTGACACGGGGTCTGGTGTTGGTTGTTCGGCTGGTTCCGGTTCTGGGACTGGTTCCATCTGGGTCTCTGGGACTGGTTCCACTACTGCTGTTGCAGACATTGACCTGGGGTCCGGGTCCATCACCTCTGACCGGGTCCTGATAGAAGTTTCCGGAACAGAGCTAGGCCTCACGGCTTGTTTAGCCTGGCTGCGGGTGACTGTTCCCACCCTCTTGCCCTGCTTCACATGATTGGCCAAGTCTTCCCCCAACAGCATGGGGATGGGATAATCATCATAGACTGCAAAAGTCCACATTCCTGACCAGCCCTTGTACTGGACAGGCAACTTGGCTGTAGGCAAATTGAAAGAGTTGGACTTGAAGGGTTGAATCGTCACTTGGATCTCTGGGTTGATTAAATTGGGGTCCACTAAGGAAGCATGGATAGCTGACACTTGTGCTCCGGTGTCCCTCCACGCGGTGACCTTCTTCCCGCCCACACTCACAGTTTCCCTCCACTCCAAGGGTATCTGGGCCTGTGGACCTCTGGTGTGATTCCGGTGCAATGAACTGTAATCTGTTGGGGTTCTTGGGGCAGTTGGCCTTTACATGCCCCAGCTCGTTACATTTAAAACATCGTCCAGCTGACGGGTCACTGGGGCGAGGAGGGTTGCTGGAGAACGGGGTGGCGGGACGATAAGGGGTCTGGAGGGTTCTTTGGGAGGTAGGTGGGGCTTTGGGCGGCCCCCGGTAATAGGGTGTGGTCTGGGGTGGTCCCTTCTGGTCTCCGCTCCAACTGCGACCAGTTTTCTTTTTCTCTGCCACCTCCACCCATCTGGCTCCAATCTCTCCTGCCTCGATTACAGTTTTGGGTTTCCCATCTAGGATGTATCTTTCTATTTCCTCAGGAACACCCTCTAAGAATTGTTCCATTTGCATTAGGAAGGGCAAATTTTCTGGAGATTCAACACTTGCTCCTGATATCCAGGCATCCCAATGTTTCACAATGTGGTAGGCATGTCGGGTAAATGACATGTCTGGTTTCCACCTTAGGGCTCTGAACCTCCGACGAGACTGCTCGGGTGTTATCCCCATTCTGACTCTCGCCTTGGATTTAAACAGTTCATACTTGTTCATGTGTTCTTTAGGCATTTCAGCTGCCACCTCAGCTAAGGGTCCACTGAGCTGCGGCCTCAGCTCTACCATGTATAAGTAGGGGCATAGCGAGCAGATCGAGGGACGTGATCGTTCCCCTCTATTCGACATTGGTGAGGCCTCATCTGGAGTACTGTGTCGTTTTGGGCCCCACACTTCAAGAAGGATGTGGATAAATTGGAGAGAGTCCAGCGAAGGGCAACAAAAATTATTAGGGGACTGGAACACATGAGTTATGAGGAGAGGCTGAGGGAGCTGGGATTGTTTAGCCTGCAGAAGAGAAGAATGAGGGGGGATTTGATAGCTGCTTTCAACTACCTGAAAGGGGGTTCCAAAGAGGATGGCTCTAGACTGTTCTCAATGGTAGCAGATGACAGAACGAGGAGTAATGGTCTCAAGTTGCAGTGGGGGAGGTTTAGATTGGATATTAGGAAAAACTTTTTCACTAAGAGGGTGATGAAACACTGGAATGCGTTACCTAGGGAGGTGGTAGAATCTCCTTCCTTAGAGGTTTTTAAGGTCAGGCTTGACAAAGCCCTGGCTGGGATGATTTAACTGGGAATTGGTCCTGCTTCAAGCAGGGGGTTGGACTAGATGACCTTCTGGGGTCCCTTCCAACCCTGATATTCTATGATTCTATGTATTGGTCAGTAGAGATGTTGTACCCAAGGCAGGCCCTTTCAAAGTTTTCTAAGAAGGCCTCAGTATCATCACCTGCCTTGTAGGTGGGGAACTTTCTGGGATGGGAAGTGGTATCTGGAGAAGGATTGCTAGGGTTTGTTGGTATATTCTGCCGGGCCTTTATCCTCTCCACCTCCTCCACATGCTTCCTCTCTTCTTCCTTCTCCTCCTTCTTCAGCCTCATGAATTCTATCTGTCTTTCATGTTCCCTTTGTTTTTCCTCAGCCTGAAATTTGGCTAATTCCAGCTGTAGTCGAGCTGCGGATTTGGTCATTCTAACCTCTCTGTTTTTAACTAACTTTACACCCAAGGTTTAGAAATAAACAAACAAAACTTGGCTGTAAAATTTTGCTGTGCTGGAATAGAATACCTATTCTCTGATAGTGATTGTCAGCCTACAGAAAAAGACAATTCCCTTGTCTCTGCTCTGGGCTCAAATTAAAGCAAAAAACCTTCAACTACTTGGAAACCTGCTTACCTAGCCCAAAGAAAAAGCAAATGGGAAGAACACACACCCCCTATTTACATTTAGGAAGAAAAGAAAAAAAAACTCTGGGTTGGAAGACTGTGAATTTCCCTGCAGGAGTTAAGTACCCTGCCTCCAGGCAAAGAAAACCTGCAATTCACAAAGATAATCCCCTTTTGTCTCTGCTTGGCCACAAAGCAGAGAAAAAACAAGCTGCTTTCAGTTTCAGCTGCTTTCTGGACTTCCTTTCCAAAGGAAAAAAAAATTTCCTTTTTAAAATCTGTATTTCTAGTTCAAAAAATCTCAACTGTTTCTCAAAATGATTTCAGGTTAATCCCACCACTATGCCACCATGTCAAGGTTCCTCCCCCACTCTGAACTCTAGGGTACAGATGTGGGGACCTGCATGAAAAACCTCCTAAGCTTATCTTTACCAGCTTAGGTCAAAACTTCCCCAAGGTACAAAATATTCCACCCGTTGTCCTTGGACTGGCCGCTACCACCACCAAACTAATACTGGTTACTGGGGAAGAGCTGTTTGGACGCATCCTTCCCCCCAAAATACTTCCCAAAACCTTGCACCCCACTTCCTGGACAAGGTTTGGTAAAAAGCCTCACCAATTTGCCTAGGTGACTACAGACCCAAACCCTTGGATCTTAAGAACAATGAACAATCCTCCCAACACTTGCACCCCCCCTTTCCTGGGAAATGTTGGATAAAAAGCCTCACCAATTTGCATAGGTGACCACAGACCCAAACCCTTGGATCTGAGAACAATGGAAAAGCATTCAGTTTTCTTACAAGAAGACTTTTAATAAAAATAGAAGTAAATAGAAATAAAGAAATCCCCCCTGTAAAATCAGGGTGGTAGATATCTTGCAGGGTAATTTAGATTCAAAAACATAGAGAACCCCTCTAGGCAAAACCTTAAGTTAGAAAAAAGATACACAGACAGAAATAGTTATTCTATTCAGCACAATTCTTTTCTCAGCCATTTAAAGAAATCATAATCTAACACATACCTAGCTAGATTACTTACTAAAAGTTCTAAGACTCCATTCCTGGTCTATCCCCGGCCAAGACGATTACAGACAGACACAGACCCTTTGTTTTTCTCCCTCCTCCCAGCTTTTGAAAGTATCTTGTCTCCTCATTGGTCATTTTGGTCAGGTGCCAGCGAGGTTACCTTTAGCTTCTTAACCCTTTACAGGTGAGAGGAGCTTTCCCCTGGCCAGTAAGGATTTCAAAGGGGTTTACCCTTCCCTTTATATTTATGACATATGTCAATTAACAAAATGGAGCTTAGATCAAAAATAGTGGAGAGGGATAGGTTTGGCAGTGGCATAAAGCCCTATTTGGCTATAGGTCCTGCAATTTGAGAGACTGTCTTTCTCTGTATTTACCACCATGACAGTTGAGATCTGGTTTTCAGGTTTAAACACCAGAGCACTTCCACAATACAAATGACTAGTAATACAGCATTGTTGCTTCATAAAATCTTCATTGATGGCTGTCACCACTGTAGGTCATAACTCATTAGTAACTGGGTTGGAAGCCTTTTAATAATTGTGTATCTCTGACAGATAATCACACTATATGTCTGAAAGATTCTTTGTCTGAAAATGGGGTAGGAAAAGTGAAATAAAGAAATGTAAAACTTCCCTTGGGGCCTTTTCCTTCATACTTTCTTCCTTGGCTTAAGTGCCATAATGAAGCTCTCGTGATAAAACTAGAAGTACTTTGTTTATGCCTACTCATAATTCAGCTGAAAACATGTAGGGGGATCTGTAACATTTCAGTGGTTTGAGCTATCCTGTTTGCTTTTTTGTGTGTGTTTACTATAGATACTTAACAATCAGCACCAAGAAAAACATAATTACAGTTCCTTGTTCTAACATACCCTCTAAGAAATGTGGCTCAAAATGTGAATCTGAAAAAAATCAGAACAGAGGTGAACATCTAAGTGTGCATTTTCTTAAGCGTAGTAAATTGCTGCGATATATAGTTTTGAAAAGATAATCTCTAATCAGTAGTCAGTTTGTTTTGTTTTTGCCATCAAAAGGAATGGTGTATCCATTTTGTTGCTTTAGTTAATGAAATGCACCATTTTCAGAGTAAAACAGAATGTTCAGTATTTTCCTGTGATATAAATTCTGTGTTAATTGCTATTTAGAAATGTGGAAAAGTTTCCATTTGCCCTTCACTACTCCAGTGAGCTGAAAAATTCTGAAGTAAATGAGCCACCCACATTCTGGATGGAAGGTGATATGAGTGATACTTCATATTAGCATTTAGTTAAATTGCAAATGTTATGCCAAAATAAGGAAGTGCTGGAAAAAATTAAATAACTGGATTAAAAGACACCTTATTTAATGCCAATAAATTAAAAGGTTAACTAATCTGGAAAAAATGAAATCTTTAACTCTCTCAGCAATTAACTTGTGCTCCTCTGCTAAAATGTTATCTTGATCCCCCAACAATCCTACTGAAACTCATGACGGCTTTGAACACTAATTTCACAGCCTTCTCGTCTAGGTTAATGGCATTTGACTATAACAATGAAGATTAATTGGGTTTTATTCATTCTATAGTAGTAAGGAGATAATATACTTGGAACAATCACAGATGTCTGATGTCTACAAATAAATTTTAGATTAGTGTAATAGTATGTTCATTCCAAGGAGGATATTAATTGCAATTTATTAAACAGTTGATTCCATGTCAATTTGATTGGGGAACACTGAATGAGTCCTATTCATTGTGTACATAGAAAGATTGGCAGAAGCCTTTTTCTGTGTTTGTGTTTGAAACTGCTGGTTATCATTCATTTCACTCATAAATTGCTGGCTATTGTAATCAGCAATAGAGCTGGCCAGCAAATGGTAATTGCTTTCCACAGGAACTTTCATATGAAAAATCCCAGTTCAAATTTTTCTGTTAAAAAATAATTGTTTTCCAGAACAAGGGAAGTATAAAAAAAATCTAGTTTTCTACTTTCTTACTGTTTTCTAAACTTTGACAATTAGAAAATTATAAGAAAGTTTTGAGAAGTGCTCTTCCACACTCACTCACACTTTCCAACTGGAAAATAACTCCAGGTTACTTTCTCTTACTTAGAGCATTTGAAATGTGAGAGCAAGTGTTACTTTTTAAAATTGAAGTGTTACTTGTTAGCATTTTTACAAAACTTTTTTCCTGCTTCTCTAAGTAAAAAAATTAAACTGAGCAAATGTATACATTTCCCTCATTTCAAAATATTTTGGTAGAAATTAGTGACAAGTTTTTCTAGGAATGTTTAATTTTGAAACTTTTGGAAAAATGAAAATACTGGTCAGATGAGATCTTTTGCAAAAAAAAAAAAAGTTTGTCAGCACTATTTTTGAATATATACTTTGTACAAAAAAATCAAAGCTCTAATTAGTTGAGGCCAAGATTTAAAAAATGGTTACGTAAAGTAACTCTGCTAGAGTGAGTTTTTTTAAAGGAGATGGCAGGTGCAGCCATTATTATTATTAATTATGCATATTACCATATCACCTAGGTGCCCTAGTCATGGACCAAGAACCCATTGTACTAGGTGCTATACAAACACAGAACAAAAAGATGATCTCTTTCCCAAGGAGTTTAAAATCTATGTATGGGACAAGAGACAACTGATGGATACAGGAGAGTAAAAGGCAGTGCTTCTATATCCTGGGAAATTTCCCAAAATCTGGGAGGTTTTTAACAGCATGTGCCCTGCAGTTTCCCAATTTGCCCTGCAATTTCCCAAGGTGAAACATTTTACTCAAAAATTCCCAGATTTGGGGAAATTTCCCAGGATATAGAAGTACTGGCTAGTGCCAAAAATTTCCCAAACTGGTAAAAAATTCCCAGAATCTGGGAATTTTTCACCACATTTGGGAAGTTTTTAGCGCTAGGTTGGGAAAAGTTGGCATCATGATATAGAAGCACTGGTAAAAGGAAACAATGAGACAATACTGGTCAGCATGATAGATGTGGTCTTTGCATGTCAATAGCCAAACTGTGGTCAAGTTTTTTTGTAGGCATCATGGCAAGAGAAAACTTTGAGGAGGGATTTGAAGGCAGATAAGGCATATGGCTCCCATTGAAATTAATGATAATTGTATGTCTAAATATCTTAGTGGACTGGAAGATCTCAGCCCTAAATCTATATTTAGTCATCTGAATAGTTGGCATGATTTTCAAAAGTGCTTAGCACCTATCAGTCTAACTAACTTTAGTTTCTGGGTACTCTTTGCATTTGAAAACCAGGACTTACGGTCTAAAGTTCTTTAAATGACTAGTGATTTTTGGTGCATCAGTTTTTGGCTGCTCAACTTGAGACACCTTTTAAAGGGGGCCTGACTATCCAAAGTGGGTGTCAGTACTTTTGAGGTACCTCGATTTGAGCAGCCAAAAACTGAAGCCCATGGTTTCACTGGTCACTTCTACAAATTTAGTTTTAGGAATGTGCGTTCAGGGTATTGGCCTAAGTATGTTTAAAACTGTAATTATGCACAGATCTATGCTGTTTGCTATGATGGGGGAATGACAGGCTTTAATGTTTTAGTTTTTTTTTTTTTTTAAATTAGAACTCCGGTAAACTTTCTCCCATTAACCACTTGAATGTGGGATATTCCCATTGTATCAAGGTAGAAAGCACCATTTGTGTTGGCTGTACCTTAATATCCTTTGCTTTTGAACAAATATTAATAGATGAAGGAAGTATGAGAGGTGTGGGAGAGGATTGCAGGAAAAGGGTTAACTTTTCTTATAGCATATTAAATGTTTCATATTTTAGGGGAACTTAATTTCCACACTCTCCTGTTTTTCTCACGAAGACTTCAGTATTAAAGTTAGATTTATGCATTTAAACAGTAAAACTTTGACTGTGATAATGATGGTGATCACTTTTATCCAAAAGTGAAACTTGACAGCTATGTAACAGTGCACAGCAACATTAACACGGCTGTAGATGGCAAGAGAGGAAGAATACTTTTAACTATCTGGAGCTACAAGGGAAATATATATATATATGTAGTAACTATATTCTAAGCAGTTTTACTGAATTTATACCCTGAGGTCCCACAAATTTTGCAGTATAAACTTTTTTTTTAAAGAAAATGAATTTATCTCTAAAAGTTCCAGAAAGGCACCCTTGAAGATGAAATCCTCTAGCTCTTATTTTGAAGGAATGGCTCTGATTTGAAGGAATAACTCAGACTGCCTGATCCAAAGCCCATTGAGATCATTAGAAAGATATTCTTAGGTTTTGGATCAGGTCCAGAGTAAGAAGGTAGTTTGGTGTTCATGTCCATTCCCTCTGACCTCTGTGATTGCTAGTAAGAATAATCAAATGAAATGTTTCTTATGAATGTAGACACCTGTCCATTAGAATCTGGATTAAGATCAGCAATTAACTTCAGATAAATCACTGAACAGCCATCAGACAGTAATAATTTTTGGTCACTACTTGAGCTGGGCTAACTACCATAGAATATGAAAATTTGCAGTCGTAGCACTCTGATGCTGACAAGGTGAAATTAGTTTTTAGTTACCTTAGAGTTATATTGAAGTTAACACAAAATTACATATCAAGTACCCTATTATAATCAAACAAATTTATACTCTGCAAAATAAAATGCCATGTGGTTTTATCAGCATAAAAGTTAGGATTAAGAGTTCAAAAAGTTCTTGCTATAAAAACATTATTTTTTTGAATTTTTGTATTGTTTTAGTGATCTGTTGTGATAAGAATTGCTGATAAAGATTAACTCTATTAGACCAGCCAAGCTATCTGAAAATCCATGCAGTAGGAGCAACTATTACTTCTTTATGTATTTAAATATATTTGAAAATATGTTTTTTAATTACAACTGATATTTCTGTGCCTGTTACTGCAGTGCTAAAAGCATTTGCGTTACTTTGGGGAGCCCAGTGTTGCAGGTCAGAAACTGAACTGGCCATGACTTTGGATGCCAAAGTCTGAACCCTCTTGAACTTTGAGGTAGTTTAGATCCAGATCCAAACATTTTGTTCCTCACACTTTCTCTAAAATGGGTTAAATTGGAACACCAAATCAAGTAACCAGTGAACTTCAGGGAAGTTTGGATTTGGATCTAAACTCAAAACCAAATTTTAAAGCTCAGGCATCTCTCTTCTATAAGGTAATTTCAATCCTACTTTGCTGCTGCTTTAACACCCAGAAGAAAAACTGTGTTAATGTTCAAAGTCTTCAGGGAACTGTCATGGTTTATGGGTTAATGAGATGTTACTTAGTGCACCCCATGGCTAGTGCTAAAAACTTCTCTCTGCATTTATTTAAATAGGCAGGAAAAATTGCAAATGAGAAAAGCTGTTTTAACCCTTTTTGTATTGTGATAAAAAGTATTAATTGGGTTATAACCAAAAAATCCTACACTTAACAGCTGCTGTTTTTATCAAATCAGTTTCCAAAAAACCAAGTGAACACACTTAAACAAAGGAACAGATAGGAGGGTCAAAGGACATATTAGGAGAAAATAATGTTTGTTTATAGTCAAATGGTTCATGAGTGGTGGTTATTGTTATTACCTCCGGGTAAAAAAAAGACAGAATTCCTTTCTTAAGTAGGCAGTATGTCTCCTTTTGATTCCCCTAAATTTTAGATGGCTGGATGATGAGAGAAGGCCCGATTCTCAGATGATATGTAGTATTTCTCTTTACAAGTGTGAGGTGAATAGACAAGGACGGTGTATGATATGTTGTTAGATTCAAGAAACACCATGTCCATATGCTCAGTAGACTTTAAATAATTAGACTTGGAGTGGAAATAAAGAAAAGGAAAGACAGTGCAAAGAAAACACAACCAACAAATAGAACTTCCTTCAAGGTCTCTGCATTTTTAGTCTTTTCAGTTCAGGGAAAAGTCCCTAGGCTGTTGTGGCAGTCCTTTCTGCACTTCCAATGCTGAACTCAAAAGAACACAGGCTCGGACAGTCTTGGAACATACCAATCAGTCTCCTATGCCAAATAGAGTTCATCTGGCTAACAGTGGTGTGTCTTCTCCAGGATCAATGTTGTAGTGCATAGTTCATAAGGTGGTAGCCACTTTAATGACCTCTTTGCCATAGGTATGCCAAGTCTGTCAGTTACACTATAATGATGTCTTCAGAAGGAGGCCCAGAAATGCAACTTGAAACCATTCTTTCTTTCCATTTTTTTTAATTTCACTTACTTTTTAAAATCTTTCATTTTGCATGACTAAGTAAAATGAGCAGGATTTGTTTAAATACTTTATACTAAACAGAAAGCAGTAACAGAGTGAATATATAGGAGAATTATGTCCTTGATTACTCAAAGAATAGCTTCAGTGTTAGGTTAAAATTTCATTGACGACATTTTATATATTTGTCTCCCTGGAAATAAGTGGTGTTGTCCTAATGTCATCTCTCTTCACATGCATTTTATTGACGGTAACAAGGCACTTAGGAATGTGTAATCAGACATGGTCAATAAGCCCAACTTGATGTTTTGATGTTATGTCCTGTCACAAATCTAATGCATTTACTTAAGCTTTGTGTTTACATACCATACTGCAGACATTGGGGTTCTATTGCTTGGGAAATCATACCACGTTCACTGGGTCAGATTGTAACTGATTTCCACATGCAGGACTTGGGGGCAGAAGCACCTATTCCCTTCTCTTTTGTGCTGCCTAAATTGGCATTCTCTGCTATATCCTCCTCATGTGAGTGAGGAGTGAGCAGTTTTTAAAAGAGCTGTTTTAGTTTTAGACAGCAGTGATTTGCAAGTTGTCGGTTTCTGGTTCTTACAAGACATAATCCTCAACACATCTTATTGGACTCCTGAGAGGCTCCATCTGTTGTCACTGTAGATAGAAAATGCTGGAGATGCAAGTCTGCAAACATATCACACTGCATACATGTATTATAATCACATTCAAAAGTAAAGACAAATTGGATTGATAAAAGCAACACATTGTTCTAGTTATGAATAGTGCCTTTCTCATCTGATGTTTGCCAGGCTCTCTCTACTTGTATAACTTGCTGACACTCCTGGGTGGGTCATCAGCAGTGAGGATCAAACTGGGGATCTCTGGATCTTAACTGAGGAACCACTACTATCTGAGCTAACTCCGCCCCCGGCTATGTTAGCAAGGTTCTATTGCAGATTCCTCAATCTCTAGTTGTCCTATCCACCACTAGAGAGAGACAGAGTGCCACAACAAGCAGGCATAGCTTACGCTTGTCTGAGGGATCAAAATCTTTCTGAAGGCATCTTCAAATTACCTTCCACTGGCTTAACAGTAGCCTAAACAGTTATTGGACCTGCCATAGTTCAGGTAGTCTAGTGTCCTGTCTCTGATGGTGACCAGTATCAGATGCTTTAGTGGGAGGTGCAAGAAACTCCATAGTGTATACCTGGGAAACAAGTAGCATCAGGAAAAATGGGAAAGCACCTCTTATTACTAGCAATGTTGGCTTTAAAAAAAATAAAATAAAAAGAATATCATGGATAAGCTACAATGCTTCTGTATAACAGATTTCAGAATTAATGGGTCTTTATAGACTTGCTATTTGCTAGTGTGACTTAGGCCTTGCCTACACTAATCAGGGAAACCCTGGTGGAAACTATAGCAATAACCTGTGTTCTAGTGCTGTTTCTGTAGCATGGTAAATGGGGCCTCAAATGAATGTTTTGCCACATAATTTGCAAAGCAGATACAGTAAGTGCCAAGTACCAGTTCAGGGCAACTGCATCTGTGGTTCCCTTCAGTCCTTCAGCAAGCGGTTTCAGTTCCCTAATTGTTGGCTTTCTGGATGGAGACGTGTGTATCTCTCAATCCCAGCTGGGGTATTTTCAGGGCTGGATTAAGACCTTTAGAGGCCCTAAGCACTGAAAAGATTATGGTGCCCCCCCCATATGTAATTCAAAATAAAAACAATACTATACTGTAAAATAAAATTTTATTTTTCAAAATGACACAAAACTTACATGTATGCTGAAATTAAAATAGCTTCTTTCTAGATTTTCTGATTGCAAAATTCTGGATAAGTTCATCAAAGCTGACTCGACATGTCCACTTCCATACACAATAGGGAAAGTGAATCAAGTCTGTCCTGACACATTGTTGTTCTCTGAGGGTTTTTTATTCTTTTCAGTTGAGAAAAAGAGTGTTCTGCGGGTTAGTTAGTAATCATCAATGTTAGAAAAATACATAGTGCGATCTCTACATTTGGAAATACACATTGTATTCTGTTTTTCAATATTGTGTCAAGAAGATCAATGTGACTGAATTTCATTTTTCCTGTTTCATTAAACTTTGCACCCATATAACAGTGGAACTGCTGTACTTCTCCACAGAGTTTCATGTTCAGGCCAACAGGGTATGAGTCAACTAGCTTTTGGGAACCTTGTGAATATTTTTCGTCAGATAAGTCCATATCATTTAGAAAAGAAAATCTACTTGATACTTCTTTGTACACTTCACCTCTCCTCTTTATATGAGCTTCAAGTGTATCAGTTATAGCGTAGTAAATAGATACGTGAAATTTGTCTCTAGGATTCAATGCTGTTTCTGTTGCACTGCTATCATTTGCTTGTTTTTTCCTGATTCACTTGCGGGACTGGGCTTCTTTGTAGGTAGTATCAGGCAAGATATCTTTTGATACGTCTTCAAAACTTTCGAAATCATTCCTCAAAGTGTGTAAGTGATCTGCTAATGATTGACAGAGGTCTGCGCATGTTTTCAAAACCAATTCTTTTTCTTGGAGAGCTTGACTTGTATGGTAAAAGTGTTGTAAAATTTCATTCCACATGGTCAACATGAATACAAACTCTAGTTCTTGCATCTTGTTTTCAATGTTTTCTGCCTCTCGTATAGTTTCTCCCTTTTGTGATTGGCCTTCAGCTACACTTTCTAAAGCATCCACAATCTTGGAGTAGGACTCCAGAATTGCACTTGTTGCCACTGCATGTGCCTCCCAGTGAGTATTAGAAAGAGATTTCAACACACGATTATTGCCCAAATATGTTTTAAGAACTGCCCATTGGTGTGATGGTGAATACAGTAGCCATTCTCGAGTGTATTTCTCACCATTCGCTTTCATTCTGAAAAATATTTTTTGTGGACAATATCTTGTTTGTTTGCCATTGGTAAAAGTCTGACATGATTTCTCAAATAGCCCAGTGTGGTGTTGACAGTCATTTGGTCCACAATCTATCCAGTCAGCTACATCATCGGTACTAAAATCAACCCACATACCAGGATCTTTTCTCCTATTATTTACAGCATGAGCAGGTTCAGTCTCTGACACATCCACACCTTCTAGAACAACGTCCGTTTTACCACCAGGAGTAGGATGATCAGTTACAGTCTCTGACACATCCACATGTTCTGGAATGGTGTTTGTTTCATCGATAGAAGAAGGGTCAGTCTCTGAAACACCTACAGGTTTTGGAACGATCTGATTTCCTCGCATTATTTTGATATACATTAGTAGGATGCCCCCCTGGTTTAGGTGGGGATAAGTAATAAAAAGAGAACAGAAAAACAGGGGAAGAGTGTGGAGTGGAGTGTAAGGAAGTCTAACAAATTTCTTATTTTTCTCATGATTACTACTTCGATGCTTTTTTTTTTTTAAATATCAAATATCAAATTTTTTGCTGGTACCCTAAGCATGTGCTTAGGCTGTCTGTTGGGTAATCCAGCCCTGGGTATTTCCAAGATGTACAGTTCACTGTTATTCCCAGCAGAGAAGGTTGCGTAAGGATATCTGCTTGCTTTCTCTTCAGAAACGGTTAACAATTGTAATAGTTCCAGTTATAAGTATCTGTGACAGGATGTACTGGTTAACTGCATGTTAACTGCGCATTGCAAGCTGAGGAAGCCACGCCCCTCTGCTTCTGCTGGGCATGCTCAGCCTGGAGGCAAAATATAAAAGGAAGCAGCCCAGCTTCAGTCTGGGTAGGCTGCTGAAGGGGAAGGATGCAGACAGCAGGTTCTCTCCTAAGAGATGCTATAGGCCCCGACCGCAGAGTCAAGACATGCTGAGCCCCAGACAGATTCCAGACTGCCTGCGGAATCCAGAGAAGGGACTGAGCTGTCAGGAGCTGTGGTTCATCGCTGTTGAAGATGGGTAGGAAGCAGCTGTGGGGACTTAGATATTGCTCCGATTGGGGAATCAGGGAACAGGTCAACCTGTTTTGGGAGGATCCACGCTGTTTCAGTGGAGAACATCCTCGCCACTGCCAGGGCCGTGGGCTGGGACTCAGAGGAGCAGGGAGCACCCAAGTCTCCGTACTCTGGGCACCACGCACCCCTAGTTGGTGCCCCATTTCCCCAGTGGCCCAAGAAGCCAATACAGCCACTCAGAGGTGCACAGCTTTATTGACTCCAGCCATTGAGCCACGCTACCCTGAGCAGACGGGCTGCTCTATTGACCCCGGCCATTTGGCCACGCAGCTCAGTGTGAAAAAGCCATTCTGTTGACTCTAGCCACTAGGCCATACTACTACATTTTATAGTAAGGGTCACCAGCATAGTACCTAACCAGCTGCAGTACAGCCTTTCCCTTTCTTTTGCGCATACATCACCCGACACCCTGTGATGAGATGTACCTACCCTGCATACCACATAGTTCTTCCAATGCAAGCCCATTTTATGCTCAAAGTAAAAAACATTACAGAGAAATCACATTAAAAACAATTAAAACCTACACACATGCTAATAAACTTATTAGAATTAACCCCAGCCATAACATAGATTCTGGCAGGCCCAATCCTTCCACTTTACTCTAAGGATTGGGCCCTTCTGTGGACCAGGGGTCCTGTCTGATTGCTGAATCAGGAAGAAGACCATGAGGCAGTTTGAAACCAGGTTATTTATCCAAAAGCCCTATCTTTGTCTGTTGGTCCCTGGAGAATCCAGTATGAGCTCGTATATATGTACTGCTCCTGGAGGATGGCCTCTCTGGAGATGTTACAACTATTTGCCTAATCACCCCCTGCTATTCTCCTATTTACCCTTTCCATGAAAATACATAGAATAACACACAACAGCATTTTTAATACAATGAACTCTAAAGAAGTTAAACCTCTCTGAATTAGTTTTAACATAATTTAAGTTTCATTCAGGATATTGCAGAAAATTGACAGTCTGTTACACTGTTATACTTTATCCAGTCAAAGGACTATACAAACATTAATTCATCCTCACAATGTCCCTGTGGAGTAGGCATTTATATATATTATCTACATTTTACTGATTGGCACACTAAGATGCAAAGGTGAAGTGATTTTTAGAGCTGCTAGGAACATTTTCAATGCAACTTTTTGTTTTGTCAAAGTCAAAACATTTTGCATAGATATCAATGAAGTTTTTGATGAGAGGGTTTCTGAGGTCCAGGTGGATATGGGGGTGGGGGAGGTGGAGGAAAACGGAATTAAAAATGTTTTAACAGAATTTTTAACAGAATTCCATTTTTGGAAAACCATAAAAACTGTTTTCTTTCCATTGTGGAACAAAAACAGATCTTTAAACCTTGACAGTTGTTGCAAAATGGAACAGTCATTCTCCACTCTCCTCTGATGAATTTCCCAAGGCCACACAGAGAATCTGTGACAGAGCTTGCATTAGAAGAAATACTTTCCTCTGAAATAACCAATTTGGTTGGTCAATGTAACTCTGATGTAACAGACTTAGACTTCTGTAAGCCATTTGACCTTGTGGCATTCTCATTAAAAAATTAGAACTATACAAATCAAAATGCACCTAATAAATAAATTAAAAACTGGTTAACTGATACACCACAAAATTTAATTGGTAATGAGTAATCTTCCACAAGTGGATATATTTCTTGAGGAATCCTCAAAAAGTTAGTTCTGAACCCAATAACAGTATTTTTATCTGGAAGAAAATTTAAAATGTCGTTTGTAGATGACATGAAGGTTGGTCAAATGGTGAATAATGAAGGGACACCGTTTAGAGTCAAGCACAAGAGTTTATTACGCACAGCACTGGCGCAGTGTCACTTTGCTTATTAGGCTCTGCCAAACAATTGATTACAATAGATTATATAGGGTGTTCATGGGCGGAGGGAAGTGACAGTGTGGGAGGTCCCGAGCCCCTAGATAGGTTCTAGCAGCAAGACAAGATTAGCACAATAAACCAGTAGTCTAGAAGATTACATAATGGCTCCGCCCATGGCTCAGATTAACATGTTGCTAATACACAGGTGTTTTCCCTCAAACTATTCCTATTGCAATGTGTAGGTTAAATCCTGATTTTGGGGTCCATAGGAATGAGGTAGCTCTTCCGGTTGTCCAACAGGTACGTTCCTGGGGGTTTAAAGCAAAAGACAGTGAAAAGTATACATCAAATAGCAATTTTCTTAGGGGGCACCATTGTGTTTCTGAGAACTAGAGTTAGCATCTATGAAGGAGGATACATCTGTGAAGTGGGAGGATGTCATATCTCATACTGACATGTTGGGCCTCTCCATGAACTCTAGTAGGCATTTGGGGAGGGTATTCACTATCCCCTTCCTGCACTGGGGGTGTAAACTTTGAGACTCTTCTCAGTGCTTTGTGTGTCTGTAATTCATTATAAGAACACCCAGTTACTGCTCCCCATTTGGAGTTCTGCTGACTCTTCTTATCTAGCAGAAACAAAGCAAGGTTGTCTCCTGTTTATCCAGTTTTTCTTAGCCATTATTGTTCTCTCTTAGCTAGGCCCCAGGGCTCAGATAAAGCTGTGGAATTTAGGCCTGTGCGAAAAGTTCTTAACAGAGACTTGAGGTTAAGATCTTACATACACACTAATGGATTTTGGCCCTTCACAGGTCTTGACTAATAAGGAACTGAAGGAGAGGGTAATGTAATTAATACAAATCAAATTAATACAAACATGGGTTTATGGAAAATAGATCCTGTCACACTAACTTGACATCTTTCTTTTCTTTTAAATGAGATTACAAGTTTGGTTGGTTATGCTGGCATAATATGTCTTTTCATATGCCATGTGTGTGTGTAGGCCATGTTTACACAGGTGTGGGGGTGACTCTATATTTGGAAGCAATGATCTGAAAAGATTTGGGGGTTGTGGTGGATAATCAGCTGAACATGAGCTCCCGTTGTGACACTGTGGCCAAAAGAGTTAATGCAATCCTGGGATGCATAAATGGGGGACTCTTGAGTAGGAGTAGAGGGGTTATTTTACCTCTGTATTTGGCACTGATGAGACCGCTGCTGGAATACTTTGTCCAGTTCTGATGACCACAGTTCAAGAAGGATGTGGATATATTGGAGAGGGTTCAGAGAAGAGCTACAGGAATTATTAAAGGATTTGAAAACATGCATTAGAGTGATAGACTCAAGGAGGTCAATCTATTTAGCTTAACAAGCAAAAGGTTAATGGGTGACTTGATTATAGTCTATAAAGTATCTACATAGGGAACAAATATTTAATAATGGGCTCTTCAGTGTAGCAGAGAAAGGTATAACATGGTCCAATGGCTGGAAGTTGAAACTAGATGAATTCAGACTGGAAATAAGGTCTATCCTCTTAATGGAGAATAATTAACCATTGGAACAATTTATTAAGGGTTATGGTGGATTGTCCATCAGTGACCATTTTTAAATCAAAATTGGATGTTTATCTTAAAGATATGCTTTAAGAATTATTTTGGGGAAGTTCTATGGCCTTTGCTATTCAGAACGTCTGCCTAGATGATCGCGCTGGTCGCTTCAGGCCTTAGCCTCTGTGAATCTAGAGCAGTGGTTTTACTTCTGTAATGCTGACACCCTGTTGGCACACTGTATCGACTTCTGGCATCCACACTTGAAAAGGGATATTGAAAAATTGGAGAAGGTTTAGAGAAGAGCTACAAGAATATTCAAGTACTGGAAAACACATGTTAAAATAAGAAAAAAACAAAGCTTAGTCTACTTAGCTGACCAAAGAAAGGTTAAGAGCTGACTTGAATCACAATTTTATAAACAGAAGATATGGCACAAAATAATTCTTAAACCTATCAAATAAAAACATAGGAAGTTCAAATGGATGAAAGATTAAACAAGAAAAATTCAAAATGAAAATAAGGGCAATTTTTTGCCCAGTGAGGATAATTAACCATTGGAACTGCTTATCAAGAGAAATAGTAGATTCTCCATTACTTGAGGTCTATAAATCAAGATCAGTTGCCTTTCTAAAATAAGCAGTGTAATTCAATCACAAGTTATTGGAGTCAACACAAGATTCACTTAGTGAAGTCCTGTGGCCTACTTTATGCTGGCTGTCCGACTAAATTACTATGATGACCCTTTTTGGCCTTAAATTCTGGGAGCTAGCAGTCCTGGCTTCTGGTCCTGTGCTCAGTCTCTACTTCTACAAAACATATCATCCCTCTAACATCCACAAAGAACAGATCGGGGCTTCAGTTACCAAGGTGAGTTCTGAAAAATCGTCCCAGTAAACGGCATGGGACTCCGTTTTTCAGCCTCGAGATTGGTTCTGCCTTTTCAAGCTGTTCATAGATTTTTATCTGTTGCTCTGGGGAGAATAAATTTTAAATGTGATATTTAGATTACTGAGCCATTCCTTCTCATGGAGGATCCAGGACTTTATTTCTCTTGTTCATTTCTCTCATTTTCTTTTAAATTCTACTTTTTTCCCTGCAGAAAATGCTTCTGCTAAGTAGCCTGAAGTTCTCCACGTTACCCACTGATCTCTGGAAGGCAGAAGAGCTAGTATACAGGGAGGGATATTTCTTATCCCCTCTTCTCTGCTCTTCCAAGCTTCAGAGGACACCTGATGATGATAACCCAGTACTTTACATTTTACTTAGACATTTTTCACCCTTTAACATATCACAACTTTGCCTGTACAAAATGTGCTAATTAAAGGGAAAAACCCCTCATACATTACCGGCTAGAAACCAATTTTGTTATTTCTTTTGTAAGTGGCATTCTGTGTTCACACTTGACTTCATAGATCAATTTTCTCTGCAGTCCTACCTAACAAAGATGATGAAAAGAAAGTATAACACTACAGGAAAAAATTTTAACCATAACTATAATGGTGCCACATGCTACTTCCTTGAGGCCAAAATTAACTGTTGGAGGGAGTTCAAGGAGCATGCTGATGATAATGACACTAAAATCTCTTATTGAGTATAAATATCCTCTACTGCCCAAAAGACATGCAATACCACCTAGGCTGTATACTGCAAGCTTGTTCCTCTCAAAATGCTCATATAATAAAGAAATGATGCTTGAAGGCACTGCTGCTACCTTATGTTTTAATATTAACAAATAGCCCAGTGATTTGGTAGTAACTAAATCTTAATCGGAGTTTTAACTTTCATGCTAGCTTCCTCATTTTAAATATAGGACATAGCGGTTGCCATGTAGAGGAATGGATTGCTTGGTTTGTTCGAAATCTTTAAAGCAAAAATTGCTTTTAAAGAACAAAGATCAGATAATATCAAATTGCAGTTTGCATCAGAGACAACACTGTCTTTTGTTTAGAATATAGGACTGGGAGTTAGCAGGTGTGGGTTCTACACCCAATCTCTGGCACTTTCATGCTATTTGACAATGAAGAAGCCTCATAATTTGTGCCTCAGCTTCCTTATCTATAAGTGAGGGGTGAAGAACCGTACTTGGATACCAATTTAAAGTGTCTTTAGTTCCTAGGATGAAAGATGCTGTGTAAGTGCTGTTGCGCTGTTTAGAGTGGTTTGTGACCATGAGTGCCTGCCTTGGGGCAGACTGTCAAAAAGCGGGGCAGACAGTCCAAATTGGTTGTGTCTTCTATAATTAGATTTAACCAATCCAGTAACAAATGTGAATGCCTGAAGCACCATAACATTCGTACAGTGGAGTCACAGACAGATCCCTTGAGCCTTCCAGTCTATCTTGCCACCCAGGCAAGTTGGACTTAATGCTCATTGGTTGCCATACATCAAAGATCACAAAAGATTCAGGTTCCTTCCAGTCCCATGAAATCAGTCACTTACCCCAGGTCAATTTGTACCTCAAATCTCACACCAAAGACTCTTGTAGCCAATCCTGTACTGAACTAACTAAGGATGTATTAACTAGGAAAAAGAAATGTTATGTATAGGTTAAAGCAGGCAACATATATACATAAATGAGTGACAGTCTATGGTTACAAAAGGTGGCAGAGTGGTAGTAATCTGTCAGCACTAAATGTCTTTTAGGGCTACTAACCCAGGTTGACCCTGGGGATCTCTGTTTCTATTTCCCAGCTCCAGCCCTGTGAGTTCAGAGAGCAATAGAGATGAGAAATTTTCATGTCACCTATCTGTATTGTCTTCTTCCAGAATTCAAGCTGATGGCACAAGCTTTCTTCTATGTAGCACCTTCATGGGTTTGGGAGGGCCATTATGGTTAATGTAGTCTTTGTATTGGGATATTCCACAATGGCCCATTTAGTTTTGATAACTCTCCTTGATGGGCAGTGAACCATTCCTCCCGACTGCGTTCACAGGTTCAGAGCAAGCATTTTTACAGTTATAAAGCAAAACTTATATATCACCTTATAGCATGGGCTTCAGATAGTACAATTTAAGCATGCAGTAACTTACAAGCATTCCATAGAGTGTAAACACATTTTTGTAAGTCTAATACCTATTTTGAACAATACTAACATATAGGTGAGCTGGTCAGGTTTCCAGTTCTGAATTTGTCAGTGCTCAGATGATGGCTATAGCCTTGACAAGAGTTGGCACCTGGTCTGCCAGCATCACAAGTGTGAAGTATTATTAATTATTATTATTAAGGCCATATCACTAAGCATAACTATGGCTTGTGCTACACCCTCTTTTTCTTCTTAGGTGAGCTATAACTCATTCTCCATTTGTAAATGTAACCTTAAGGGTTGCCTCAGCTAGGTGCTCCAAGATAGGTACTTTTTTCCCCTTGTCTGCTTCTCACAAGAGGCCTGAAATCTGCCTTTTCTTCAAAGCTGTACCCTTGAAATACTGTAAGATAAATGATCGAATAACAAATCAAGGTACATTAAGAAAAGAGAGGGGAAAGGCTTTGATTTCATAGTTATGTCCGATTTACAAAATTGTAGCTCTTCATCTCCAAAACAGGCTACTAATACTTGCACTGAAGGAAATTTTCTGTTCTTCAACAGTGAATTGATAATACTGATTTGTTTGTGAAATCATACAGTCTGATTATGTGACCAATGGTTGTCTTTAATGTTAGTTAGAACAAGTGCAATTATTAATTCCTTATAGACCGGGCATGGGCAAATAAATAAATTTGGAGATGGCTGGCAACTTGACTATTTGTTCTTTTTTTCAGTTTCCTCCCAAATTAGTTTGATATTTTGAAAGCATTCCTGGGGACTTAGCAGTGGTGCAAGCAGGGCAGTCTGGTCCGGTACGCCATACCAGTAAGATATTTATTGCTGGTACACCATACTGGAAAGACACAGGAGCAGAATGTGGGGCTGCCCAGTGGCCCCACGCTGGCAGCTCCTCCAGTGGGGCTGTATGGACCCTAGACAGGAAATGCAGCTGTGTGGAAGGGCTGGAGGCAGTACTGCTGTGCTGGAGGAGCTGCCGGCATGGGGCCGTCTGGTGGCCCCATGGTCTGCTCCTTTTGCTGCTGAAGTTCTGGAGAGCCCTGTGGTTCAGAAGTCTGCATCCAGTTCAGCGGGAGGACAGAGCCCCCCGCCTAGGTAACATGGGATGGGGAGAGTGCAGGGGCCCCGGGCTGGGGGCAGGGCGGAGTCATGTGGGGGGGGTCACATGCCCCCCTCTAGCTGGTGCCTCCCCTTGTGACCCTCCCATGAGTCACCTATGCACAGCGTACCAGTAAGAAATAAATTTTACTCGCACCACGGGGACTTAAGAACACGTTCCATTCATTTTAAATGGAAGCAGTGTCAAAATTTCCTAAGACTGCTTCAAAAATCTAAATCCTACAGTTTAAAATAAGACTTGCAAAGTTTTTTTCTATAATGACAAAACTAAGTATAAACATAAACTATATTCATGTGACAATTGTACTAACAGTTAAAAAATTACTTGGGCTGTCAAGCAATAAAATTAATTGCGCGATTAATCACACTGTTAAACAATAATAGAATACCATTTATTTAAATATTTTTTGATGTTTTCTACATTTTCAAATATTGATTTAAATTACAACACAGAATACGTAGTGTACAGTACTCTATATTTATTTTTATTACAAATATTTTCAGTGTAATAAAACAAAAGAAATAGTATTTTTCAATTCACCTAATAAAAGTACTGTAGTGCAATCTCTTTATCATGAAAGTTGAACTTACAAATGTAGAATTATGTACCAAAAAACTGCATTAAAAATAAAACAATGTAAAATTTTAGAGTCTGCAAGTCCACTCAGTCCTACTTCTTGTTCAGCCAATTGCTCAGACAGACAAGTTTGGTTACAATTTTGCAGAAGATAATGCTGCCTGCTTCTTGTTTACAAGGTCACCTGAAAGTTTTAGTTGCTAGAAAGTTTAAAACAGGTGTTCTCGTGGCACTGTTGTAGCCAGCATCACAAGATATTTACATGCCAGAGGTGGTAAAGATTCATATGTCCATGCTGATCATGGGTTCTGCTTGATAAGAATCCAAAGCAGTGTGGACCGACACATGTTCATTTTCATTATCTGAGTCAGATGCCACCAGCAGAAGGTTGATTTTCTTTTTTGGTGGTTCGGGTTCTGTAGTTTCTGCATTGGAGTGTTGCTCTTTTAAGACTTCTGAAAGCATGCTCCACACCTTGTCCCTCTCAGATTTTGGAAAGCACTTCAGATTCTTAAACCTTGGGTTGAGTGCTGTAGCTATCTTTAGAAATCTCACATTGGTACTTTCTTTGCAATTTGTGAAATCTGCGGTGAAAGTGTTCTTAAAAGGAACAACAGGTGTTGAATCATCATCCAAGACTGCTATGAACATGAAATATATGGCAGAATGCGGGTAAAACAGAGCAGGAGGCATACAATTCTCCCCCAAGGACTTCAGTCACAAAGGTAATTAATGGATTTTTTTTTAACGACCCTTATTAGCATGGAAGTATGTCCTCTTTTTTCCTTAGCATCTTACAGGCCAAATTGGGACCAACTTTTTGTGAACATAAATGGGTTAATATACATCTCTTCTTATTAGGGCAATACCAAATTCATGGCTGTGAAAAATGTGTCACGGACCATGAAATCTGGTCTTTTGTGTACTTTTACCCTATACTATACAGATTTCACTTGTGTTTCTCAAACTGGGGGTCCCCACCCAAAAGGGGGTCATGGGAGGGGAGCAAGGTTATTGTAAGGGGCGTCACGGTATTGCTATCCTTACTTCTGTGCTGCCTTCAGAGCTTGGTGGCTGGAGAGTGGCAGTTGCTGGCCAGGTGCCCAGGTCTGAAGGCAGTGCCATGCCAGCAGTAGTGCAGAAGTAAGGGAAGAGCTGCCGTACCTTTCCACCCTTCTGCACTGCTGCCTTCAGAGCTAGGTGACCCGGGCGTGGGGGCTGCTGGGCCAGAGAGGGCCCTGCTCTCAAAGCAGCAGCACAGAAGTAAGGGTGGCAAAACCATACCATGCTATCCTTACTTCTGCGCTGCTGCTGCTGGTGGTGGCGCTGCCTTCAGAGCTGGGCTCCCGGCCAGCAGCCGCCCAGCTCTGAAGGCAGCGCCACTGCCAGTAGTAGCACAGAAGTAAGGGTGGCAATACCATGATCCTCCACCTACAATAACCTTGCAACCTCCCCTTGCCCCGCCCCCCCCCCCACCTTTTAGGTCAGGACTCCTACAGTTACAAAACCATGAAATTTCATATTTAAATATCTGAAATCATGAAATGTGTTATTTTTAAAATCCTATGACCATGAAATTGAGCAAAATGGACTATGAATTTTCAAGGGCACTACTTATTATTAAATACCTACTGACAGATGCAAAGTGAATTCAGCACTTAGAGAGGAATACAGCCATTTGCAGAGGGGCCAGGAGAAAGCCTGTGCACCACTTAAGTTCTGTTTTGGCTAATATGTGAAACAAGCAGTGTATGGCCCTTGCATGGGGTGAATTTCACATTTTTATATGACAGTGATAGGGAACTGTCATTTTACAAATTCCTAATGGAGGTACTATAGATAATCCCACGTGGATCACAGTAAAATATACTGCAATATGTTCTAAAACATTGATTTCTAATCATTACTATTCGTCTGTCCTTCATTGACGTTCTGCATGAGAAAAGTAGATTCCTTTGAAAACCTGTAAAAATGAGAGCACAAAGAGAGAGACGAAAACAAATCTAAGGGGAAAAAAGGTAAACAAAACCTCATATCTTATACCATTTTTATTTTAACTTTTTGGTCACTGCAAACAATTTTTTTTCATTTACAGGTTTTACACAGGTAACATTTTGAATGATGTCAGTATGAGTCATTCTAAAAGGGTTTTTTAATTCTATCAAAATTTGGATCAGTCATTGTTACAAACAGAATTGTTGCAGTGTATGTATACAGAGATTGACTGCATTTCTTGAGGAGCTTTATCATAACCTTTCACATGAGTAAGATCGTATCTTGCAGACAGGAAATAAGGCTGAGGTCACAATGTTTAAATAATGTTAAATAATGCCTGAGGTCACAATGTTTCTTCATATGAGCTGTGCTCACATGTAAATAACATGGGGCTTATTTATTTGATCCATGTATCTCTTTTTTAAGAGAGGAATTGAGTTTTGGCTTCAGCCTGTAAAGGACATAATTGATCCATCAGGCCTCTGGACACAGCAAATCACCACTTGCAATTTCTTTGGCTATTACTCAGTGTGCATGTTTCTGCTATTTATTTATTAAGTGCATTTATAGACATAGTATATAGCAGGGGTTCTCAAACTTTATTGCACCACAACTCCCTTCTGACAACAAAAATTACTGCACGGCCCCAAGATGGGGGACCAAAGCCTAAGCCTGCCTAGCCTCTCCACCCTGGGCCGGGGGCCAAAGCCCCAGGTCTTCAGTCTCAGACAGGGGGCCTGTAACCTGAGCCTTCTAATTCAGCCCAGGGCAGTGGGGCTCAGGCTTTGGCCCTGTGTCCCAGCAAGTCTGTCAGCCCTGGCGGCCCCATTAAAATGGGGCCACGACCCACAGTTTGAGAACTGCTGGTATACAGAGAACCATTTTGGGTTAAAAGCCAAGGTTAAAGAATACTTAGGTAATTTTGATATATTCACGTCACCAGGGCCTGACTAAATTCATCCAAAGGTACTAAAGGAACTAGCTGATGCAATCTCGGAACCATTAGCAATCATCTTTGAGAACTCAATGAAGACAAGTGAAATCCCAGAGGACTGGAGAAGAGCAAACATAGTCCATATCTTTTAAAAGGGGAACGAAGAGGATCTGGGGAATTGTAGACTAGTAAGTCTAACTTCAATACATGGGGAGATACCAGAACAAATTATTAAACAATCAATCTGTAAGCACTTAGAAAATAATACGGTAATAAGCAGTAGCTAACATAGATTTGTCAAGAAGAAATCATGGCAAATCAACCTAATTTCCTTCTTTGACAGGTTACTGGCTTTGTGAACAGGAGGGAAGCTGTACATGTGATATGTCTTTATCTTTAGTAAGGCTTTTAGCACAGTCCCACATCATGTTCCCATAAGCAGACTAGGGAAATATGCACGCATCTTAATGTAGGCCACAAGTGATTGAAAGAGTATAATCAAAGAGTAGTTATCAATAATTCACTGTCAAACTGGGGTGCAGGGTCATTACTAGTGAAACCGAGAGGACTTTGTCCTGAATCTGGTACTAGTCAATATTCTCATTCATGACTTGGTTAATGGAGCGGAGAGCAGGAGGAGTTGTTTGCACTGTGGAGGATGGAATTTAGAATTTTAAAACAACCTTGACAAATTGGAGAATTGGTTTGAAATCAACAGGATGAAATTCAGTAAAGACCAAGTACAACTGCTGAATTACTGTGATAGGTGGTAGTACTGCTGAAAAGGGGTTACAGTGGATCAGAAATTGCATATGAGGCACCAGTGTCATGTAATTGTAATATCACTTGGGGGTATATTAACCGAACTGTCATATGTAACACACAGGAAGCAACTGTCCCACTTTACCTGGTACTGGTGCAGCTTCAGTTGTTCTGGGCACCACACTTCTGAAAAAGTTTACACTGCAAAAAACAACAAAAAAATGGAAACAAGCAAAACACAAAGAATGGGGGGAAGTGAGCAACAACCAAGCAAGATGGACAAGAGGTGATTGGCCATATCCTGCTCATACAAAATTTGAATATGCAATTATTATTTGATAAAAAGATACAGTTATTTAATGTGTGAATGCATAGACTATCCCCAATTAGCCTTCAACCATACTACAGTTGTTGCCTGTAGATATGAGAATAGATATGGATCTTTAGGAGCGATTTGAATGAGGAGTAAGAGTTCTCCATTCATAAGGGGATAATATTGAAGAAGGTATGGAGATGTTTGATGAAGAAGCAGACAAATACTAGGTCAAGGCTGGCATTGTTGGTGGAATGGAGGGGATGGGGAATGACATGTAAAGAGACAATGACCGAGATGTAGAGAGGATCAGAAGTATGCTGGCCTTGAAAGCAAGGACCAGAATTTTGAACTTCATGCAGCGGAGGAAGAGAAAAGACTCACTGGAAAGATTCAAACAGGAAAGAATTATAGATGTGAAAGATGGGCCTGTTTTCAATTAAAAATGGTGCTATTTCTTAGTAAAACTTTCCAAACTGGAAATTTTATTTAGAGAAGATTAATTTTGTGTCAAAACACAAATACTTTACATTTTCTATCTATCAGTATTAAACTTCATTTTGCAAAAATTCACAAAGTAATATTGAGTCAAAAATTACTTGAAATTAAACTATGAAAATATGCACACATTTTTTCCAGTAGGTTTTTAACAAATTCATGACAACCTTGCAGCTTTTTGTCATGTTTGAATAGATTTTTAAATGGTGAGGATAATCCGGTTTGCAAATGAAAGGGAAAATTGAAGTTGCTCAGTTATCAGTAAGACCTGCAACATTCACGTGAATAAACATAGTCTCTAGATTTTATTACTAATTTTACAAGAAGAAATGGTCAAGTTCACAATTTGTTCTGAAAAAGAAGGGATGTCAGTATTTTTTGTGGCCTTCCCTCCCTACAGAAGTTTTATGTGGCTTGTTTAGATAAACTTCTCCTGATTATATGTGTAGGCCAGGCACTTAACTCAGTTTACTATAACAGCAGTATTTATAAGAACACCAATTTTGTTTTCCTGTTTCATCCTTGCAGCTAATGGCTGCATCTAATTCTTTGTAAATTGTCAAGAACTGCACTTTCACTTTTTCAAGAGAAGGCATTGTTGGAAGTGACAGGAGCAAGTACTTTTGCATCATTGTGGTTAGGGATTGCATGCAGTGCTTAACTTCTATTACTGAAATTCTATTTGATAGAGACATAAGCAACATGTTAAATATAACTGTATAAATAAGTGGATATGTGGAACAGAAAGCTGTCTAACCCAGGTGATCACTGATTAGGCATTATGGTATTGAAGATTCTGAGGGGACAAGAAAATAATCCAAATGTGTGAGTGGAAGTCACCAAAACTAATAGAAGGGTTTAATAGCTCCTAGGAGGGGAGTAGGAAGAATTAAGTTTGGTCAAACAAGGTGACTGAAATCAATCAGTCAGATCAACTTTTTTCCCCTTATGAAAAATTTGTACAGAAATTTGTATTTAGTGGAAACCAGAATAAATTAAATCAGGTTCTTTATAAATTACTCTAAAATACTGTATAACTAAATAATGAGTTCTGAAGGTTTTTTCAGAAAATTCTAACCCTGCTAAAGCTTGGTTTAAAAATTCTGCCGAAAGATTATTCTTTAAGTTCTGTATGATTTTTTCCATAAGGCTTATTTCTCTTTGGCCCAGCTTCATTCCTACTTTAATGCTACTCATGTCAATTAGATTTGTTACACCAGATTTTTTGTTGTCCATTTATAGTGAGTGTGAAATAATATAGATGATTGCAGTATTTGGTGTAAAGTCCTCAGAGAAGATCAGCATATATGAACAGGAAATTAACTTTTAAAAAAGGCAAGCAACAGAGAAAAGTTTCATACCCAATTAATGGTACACTTGCAGTATTTTGAATAAGTAAAATTTGCTTGATGGCACTCTTCTGAACTTACCATCCAAATGAATAGATGTTTTCTAATGTTTGTTCTCTTCTGATAGTGATTTATTTTTATCAAATCTTAGCACACTGTTGCTGTAGGAATTGTTTGAACTTGCATCTCCAGATACACTGAAAAGTAACTTCCATCCTTCTGTATTTCATTTTTGAGCCACTTTTTAAGAATGTGACTAGTTGGTGGTACCCTTCAAAGCTTGATGAAAATATACAACTGCTGTGCTTCATGATAGTTGCCTGTGATTGCAATCTGTTCCTGGTCAGTACCCCACTTCGATTTACATTTATAAAACCCCATGGGATATCTCTGCTGATTTTTGGTGCCTTTGAGAAGAAGGAACTCACATTTTTTCTGTCATATAATTGAGCAGCCACTGATGTAATTTGCTATTTAATAAATACTTGCAATTACTGGAATAAAAATTGTGCATATGCCCATCTGCTTCAAGATGCCACTGTAAAAAGGGAAAAAGACTGGTCAAAAACTGTCTTCTTATTTTTCATACATTTGCAGATATTTTTTCAAATTAAACATTTTTATATGCAGTTCTTTAAAAAAATATTTTGATGGACTAAACATGTTCTGTTAGATCTTCTACCATTTGAATATGAACATAGTTTTTAAAGAGTAAATAAGTGTCATGTAAAGAGGAAGACACTGAAGGAAAACCAATTTTTCTCAAGTGTATTTTAGGTAGATTATGTTAAAGTACCTAAGATTGTATTAAACAAATCTTAAAACATTAGAGTATGTCTTTACGGTACACTATACATCCTTCTAAATGAGTTACATTCAAGTTAGAAAACAGCAATTTATGATTAAATTGAATTAAAAACACTGGTTGAATTAAATGAATTTTAATTGAATTAAAAACTCAATTGGTACCAATGTTCATAACACCATTCATTGCAAGGGATCTACACTAATTTATACCAACTGAAGATTAGTCCTATATTTGATTATGTTTTTTTTCCCTCTGGTGGCACCCAAGTATCTGTAATATAATCATAGGCCTGATGCTGCAGTCCACCTACAGCTATGCCATAATTTAGAAATGCACTCTGGGTAACTTCAGATGATTGCATATGTGCAAGAGAAAAAGAACTAGAATTGTAATAGGAAGAACAAATAGCATAAGGACTCTGTGCCCTTGAAACTTCTCTGCGTACTCAAAGACAACACTATTTTAAAGGACAGTGGATCTCATGAACTATGAAATGAAAAAAATGCAGATCAAAATTCATTACCCAAACTGCTAGCAAGACATCTGCAACAAAAACTTGGCTAAAGCAAGTTGAGGCAAAGGTTAGACACTTTACCAGACCACATTGTGTTTTGAGGAGTGCTGTTAAGTTATTAAACTATGCTCCTAATCTTGCAACTGAGTCACCTCAAGCAGACTTTGGGCCCCATATGGAGCCCTGCGGTTTTAGGCAATAGCTAGTGATCTGGCCATACAAAGACAGGATCAGGTCTGTAACTGTACACTTACCACCATTTTATTTACTATTACTATAGTAGAACTCAGAGTTACGAACACCAGAGTTATGAACTGACCAGTCAATCATACACCTCATTTGGAACCGGAAGTATGTAATCAGGCATCCAAAAAAGCAAATACCTAACAGTACATCACTGTGTTAAACATAAACTACGAAAAAATGAAGGGATTTTTTTTTTAAAAAAAGATTTGACAAGGTAAGAAAACTGGTTCTGTGCTTGTTTTATTTGAATTAAGATGTTTGAAAGCATCAAAAGGAAACAAGAAAACATTTTACAAATACATGAGAAGCAAGAGGAAGACCAAAGACAGAGTAGGCCTGTTACTCAATGAGGGGGGGAAGCTGGACCAAGCTGGATGAGCAAGCATCTCAGAGAGATGATTAAGAAAAAGAAGAAAGCATAGAGGGAGTGGAAGATGGGAGGGATCAGCAAGGAAAGCTACCTTATTGAGGTCAGAACATGTAGAGATAAAGTGAGAAAGGTTAAAAGTCAAGAGTTGGACCTTGCAAAGGGAATTAAAACCACTAGTAAAAGGTTCTATAGCCATATAAATAAGAAGAAAACAAAGAAAGAAGTGGGACCGCTCAACACTGAGGATGGAGTGGAGGTTAAGGATAATCTAGGCGTGGCCCAATATCTAAACAAATACTTTGCCTCAGTCTTTGATGAGGCTAATGAGGATCTTAGGGATAATGGTAGCATGACAAATGGGAATGAGGATATGGAGGTAGATATTACCATATCTGAGGTAGAAGCAAAACTCGAACAGCTTAATGGGACTAAATCGGGGGGCCCAGATAATCTTCATCCAAGAATATCAAAGGAATTGGCACATGAAATTGCAAGCCCATTAACAAGAATTTTTAACGAATCTGTAAACTCAGGGTTTGTACCGTATGACTGGAGAACTGCTAACATGGTTCCTATTTTTAAGAAAGGGAAAAAACGTGATCCGGGTAACTACAGGCCTGTTAGTTTAGCATCTGTAGTATGCAAGGTCTTGGAAAAATTTTTGAAGGAGAAAGTAGTTAAGGACATTGAGGTCAATGCTAATTGGGACAAAATACAACATGGTTTTAGAAAAGGTAGGTCGTACCAAACCAACCTGATTTCCTTCTTTGAGAAAGTAACAGATTTTACTGTCCCTGCTCGCTGCGGAACGAAAGGGATGAACTTTTTTGGGGGGGAGGGATAGCTCAGTGGTTTGAGCATTGGCCTGCTAAACCCAGGGTTGTGAGTTCAATCCTTGAGGGGGCCATTTAGGGATCTGGGGCAAAAATTGGGGATTGGTCCTTCTTTGAGCAGGGGGTTGGGCTAGATGACCTCCTGAGGTCCCTTCCAACCCTGATATTCTATGTTTTTTTAGACAAAGGAAATGCAGTGGATCTAATTTACCTAGATTTCAGTAAGACGTTTGATATGGTGCCACACAGGAATTATTAGTTAAATTGGAAAAGATGGGGATCAATATGAAAATTGAAAGGTGGATAAGGAACTGGTTAAAGGGGAGACTACAGTGGGTCCTACTGAAAGGTGAACTGTCAGGCTGGAGGGAGGTTACCTAGAACGTCTTGGGGGGGGTAGGAAAAAACAAGGGGAAATAGACGTTCTGGTTAAACTTGGATTTATGCTGGAAATGGCCACCTTGATTATCATACAGATTGTAAGGAGACTGGTCAGTTTGGATGAGCTATTACCAGCAGGAGAGTGAGTTTGTGTGTGTATGGGGGTGGGGGGTGAGAAAACCTGGATTTGTGCTGGAAATGGCCCACCTTGATTTTCATACACATTGTAAGGAGAGTGGTCACTTTGGATAAGCTATTACCAGCAGGAGAGTGAGTTTGTGTGTGTGGTTTTTGGAAAAAAAAAGGGGGGTGTGTGAGAAAACCTGGATTTGTGCTGGAAATGGCCCAACTTGATTATCATACACATTGTAAGGAGAGTGATCACTTTAGATAAGCTATTACCAGCAGGAGAGTGGGGTGGGAAGAGGTATTGTTTCATGGTCTCTGTGTATATAATGTCTTCTGCAGTTTCCACAGTATGCATCCGATGAAGTGAGCTGTAGCTCATGAAAGCTTATGCTCAAATAAATTGGTTAGCCTCTAAGGTGCCACAAGTACTCCTTTTCTTTTTGCAAATACAGACTAACACGGCTGTTACTCTGAAACCTGTCTTATGAAAGGAGACTCAAGGAGCTTGGCTTGTTTAGTCTAACCAAAAGAAGGTTGAGGGGAGATATGATTGCTCTCTATAAATATATCAGAGGGATAAATACTGGAGAGGGAGAGGAATTATTTAAGCTCAGTACCAATGTGGACACAAGAACAAATGGATATAAACTGGCCATTGGGAAGTTTAGTTATGAAATTAGATGAAGGTTTCTAACCGTCAGAGGAGTGAAGTTCTGGAATAGCCTTCCAAGGGAAGCAGTGGGGGCAAAAGACCTATCTGCCTTCAAGATTAAACTCGATAAGTTTATGGAGGAGATGGTATGATGGGATAACATGATTTTGGCAATTAATTGATCTTTAACTATTCATGGTAAATAGGCCCAATGGCCTGTGATGAGATGTTAGATGCGGTGGGATCTGAGTTACTACAGAGAATTCTTTCCTGGGTATCTGGCTGGTGAATCTTGTCCATATGCTCAGGGTTCAGCTGATCGCCATATTTGGGGTCGGGAAGGAATTTTCCTCCAGGGCAGATTGGAAGAGGCCCTGGGGGTTTTTCACCTTCCTCTGTAGCATGGGGCACGGGTCACTTGCTGGGGGATTCTCTGCATCTTGACATCTTTAAACCATGATTTGAGGACTTCAATAGCTCAGACATAGGTGAGAGCTTTATTGCAGGAGTGGATGGGTGAGATTTGGTGGCCTGCATTGTGCAGGAGGTCAGACTAGATGATCATAATGGTCCCTTCTGACCTTAATCTAACCTTAATCTGACCTGAATCTAAGACAATAACAGAAAATGTGGAAATGCCAGAGATGCTTAATGACTTGTTTGTTTCTGTTTTCACCAAGAAGGTTGGTGGTGATTGGGCGTCTAGCATAATGAATGCCAATGAAACTGAGGTAGGATCAGAGTCTAAAATAGGGAAAGAACAAGTCAAAAATTACTTAGACAAGTTAGACGTCTTCAAATCACCGGGGGCTGATGAAATGCATCCTGGGATACTCAAGGAGCTGACTTAGGAGAGATCTGAGCCATTAGCAATTATCTTTGAAAAGTCATGGAAGACGGGAGACATTCCAGAAGACTGGAAAAGGGCAAATATAGTGCGCATCTATAAAAAAGGGAAATAAGGACAACTCGGGGAATTACAGATCAGTCCGCTTAACTTCTGTACCCGGAAAGATAATGAAATAAATAATTAAGGAATCAATTTACAAACACCTAGAAGATAATGAGGAGATAAGTAACAGTCAGCATAGATTTGTCAAGAACAAATCATGTCAAACCAACCTGATAGATTTCTTTGACAGGGTAACAAGCCGTGTGGATAGGGGGAGAGCAGTAGAAATGGTATATCTTGACTTTAGTCGCTCTGTCTCGCATGACCTTCTCATGAATAAACTAGGGAAATACAACTTAGATGGAGTGGGTGGGTGCATAACTGGTTGGAAAATCGTTCCCAGAGAGTAGTTATCAGTGGTTCACAGTCTTGCTGGAAGGGCATAACGAGTGGGGTCCCACAGGGATTGGTTCTGGGTCCGATTCTGTTCAATATCTTCCTTAATGATTTAGATAATGGCATAGAGAGTACGCCTATAAAGTTTGTTGACAATACCAAGCTGGGAGGGATTGCAAGTGCTTTGGAGGCTAGGATTAAAATTCAAAATGATCCGGACAAACTGCAGAAATGGTCTGAAGTAAATAGGATGAAATTCAATAAGGACAAATGCAAAGTACTCCACTTAGAAAGGAACAATCAGTTGCACACGTACAAAATGGGAAATGACTGCCTAGGAAGGAATACTGCAGAAAGGGATCTAAGGGTCAGAATGGATCACAGGCTAAATATGAGTCAACAGTGTAACACTGTTGCCAAAAAAGCAAACATCATTCTCAGAGGCATTAGCAGGAGTATTGTAAGCAAGACACAAGAAGTAATTCTTCCACTCTGCTCGGGGCTGATTAGGCCTCAACTGGAGTATTGTGTCCAGTTCTGGGAGCCACATTTCAGGAAAGATGTGGACAAATTGGAGAAAGTCCAGAGAAGAGCAACAAAAATGATTAAAGGTCTAGAAAACATGACCTATGAGGGAATATTGAAAAAACTGGGTTTGCTTAGTCTGGAGAAGAGAAGACTGACAGGGGACGTAACAGTTTTCAAGCACATAAAAAGTTGTTACAAGGAGGAGGGAGAAAAATTGTTCTTTTTAACCTCTGAGGTTAGGACAAGAAGCAATGGGCTTAAATTGCCGCAAGGGTGGTTTAGGTTGGACATTAGGAAAAACTTCCTAACTGTCAGGGTGGTTAAGCACTGGAATAAATTGCCTAGGGAGGCTGTGGAATCTCCATCATCGAGGACTTTTAAGAGCAAGTTGGACAAACATCTGTAAGGGATGGTCTAGATGATACTTAGTCCTGCCTTGAGTTTAAAGGACTGGACGAGATGACCTCTTGAGGTCCCTTCCAGTTCTATAAATTTATATGGATCAAATGCATCTGGATACCTGCATAACTTCCTTTGATTTCAGCGGGATTCAGTTTTTATCCTGTACTGGAGGGTAGGATTTGCCCCATAATTTGTTAGACATAGAGTGTCTAGATTGTTCCCCTCTATTTGACATTGGTGAGGCCTCATCTGGAGTACTGTGTCCAGTTTTGGGCCCCACACTACAAGAAGGATGTGGAAAAAATGGAGAGAGTCCAGCGAAGGGCAACAAAAATGATTAGGAGTCTGGAACACATGACTTATGAGGAGAGGCTGAGGGAACTGGGATTGTTTAGTCTGCAGAAGAGAAGAATGAGGGGGGATTTGATAGCTGCTTTTAACTACCTGAAAGGTGTATCCACAAGGAGTAATGGTCTCAAGTTGCAGTGGGGGAGATTTAGGTTGGATATTAGGAAAAACTTTTTCACTAGTAGAGTGGTGAATCACTGGAATGCATTACCTAGGGAGGTGGTAGAATCCCCTTCCTTAGAAATTTTTAAGGTCAGGCTTGACAAAGCCCTGGCTGGGATGATTTAGCTGGGGATTGGTCCTGCTCTGGGCAGGGGGTTGGACTAGATGACCTCCAGAGATCCCTTCCAACTCTGATATTCTATGATTCTATGAACTCTTAACCAGAGCAACCAGGCTTTATAGAGTCTGGATGAACTGGTTTTGCACAAACATGTGCAACATGGATTTGAAAGTTATGCTTGAACTTAAACTTTGTTGGGTTTATATTCTAAATAGGGCAGTGTGTGAAAAAAGAGTAAAATTTGTCTAAAATTCCGTTGTGACCTCCAATAACCTACTATCTCAAGAGAACACTTGAAAGTCCTCCCAAGCAATTCTAGTACAATTCTTCTCCATTATCATCAGAAGACCCACTCTGTAACAACCAAGTTTTACTTTCTGTGTTCATCTATGACCAGTTTCACTATAGAATTGGAATCCACTCGAGTACAGTGGTCACCACAACAAATTAATCCATTCTTTCCATAACATACCCCACTGCTACACCTCTCCCACCACACACGCTTACTTCCTGCAATAAGGGTGTGATACCGGAGTGCGGATATGGGATTAATCATTTATTTCTTGATCCAAGTCATATTGCATGAGTCACGGGTACAAAAGCTTATATCCTATCCCATGGCATTGCTTACTAACCAACTCTAGAGGTATTGTTATAAATGCAAAAGAAAAAAAAGAATTGGCACCAACCAAAAAAAAACCCAACCCATTTCTCCTTGCCCCCCTCCCCCCCCGCTCAACACACTTCTGCCCACACACATACTGCTCCCTAGGAATTCTTAGCTGCTTCCTCTGCTCCCCTACTGAGCTCAGGCTGGATCTACTTCTTTTTCCATCCATGCTGTCATAAATATAAAGGGAAGGGTAAACCCCTTTGAAATCCCTCCTGGCCAGGGGAAAGCTCCTCTCACCTGTAAAGGGTTAAGAAGCTAAAGGTAACCTCGCTGGCACCTGACCAAAATGACCAATGAGGAGACAAGATACTTTCAAAAGCTGGGAGGAGGGAGAGTAACAAGGGGTCTGTCTGTAGTCGTCTTGGCCGGGGACAGAACAGGAATGGAGTCTTAGAACTTTTAGTAAGTAATCTAGCTAGGTATGTGTTAGATTATGATTTCTTTAAATGGCTGAGAAAAGAATTGTGCTGAATAGAATAACTATTTCTGTCTGTGTATCTTTTTTGTAACTTAAGGTTTTGCCTAGAGGGGTTCTCTATGTTTTTGAATCTAATTACCCTGTAAGATATATACCATCCTGATTTTACAGGGGGGATTTCTTTATTTCTATTTACTTCTATTTTTTATTAAAAGTCTTCTTGTAAAACACTGAATGCTTTTTCATTGTTCTCAGATCCAAGGGTTTGGGTTTGTGGTCACCTATGCAAATTGGTGAGGCTTTCTATCCAACATTTCCCAGGAAAGGGGGGGTACAAGTGTTGGGAGGATTGTTCATTGTTCTTAAGATCCAAGGGTCTGGGTCTGTAGTCACCTAGGCAAATTGGTGAGGCTTTTTACCAAACCTTGTCCAGGAAGTGGGGTGCAGGGTTTTGGGAAGTATTTTGGGGGGAAGGACGCGTCCAAACAGCTCTTCCCCAGTAACCAGTATTAGTTTGGTGGTGGTAGCGGCCTGTCCAAGGGGTAATATTTTGTACCTTGGGGAAGTTTTGACCTAAGCTGGTAAAGATAAGCTTAGGAGGTTTTTCATGCAGGTCCCCACATCTGTACCCTAGAGTTCAGAGTGGGGGAGGAACCTTGACATGGTGGCACAGTGGTGGGATTAACCTGAAATCATTTTGAGATCCAGTTGAGATTTTTTGAACTAGAAATACAGATTTTAAAAAGGAATTTTTAGGAAGTCCAGAAGGCAGCTTTGAAACTGAAAGCAGCTTGGTTTCTCTCTGCTTTGTGGCCAAGCAGAGACAAAAGGGGATTATCTTGTGAATTGCAGGTTTTCTTTGCCTGGAGGCAGGGTACTTAACTCCTGCAGGGAAATTCACAGTCTTCCAACCCAGAGGTTTTTTTTTTTTCTTTCTTTTCTTCCTAAAAGTAAATAGGGGGTGTGTGCTCTACCCATTTGCCTGGAGACAAAAGTGGCAGGGTTTTTTTTAGGATTTTGATTTTTTTTTTTGTTTTACAAGGAGCACAGGTTTGAAAAGAAATTTTTTTCTTCTTTGGGCTGGGTAAGCAGGTTTCCAAGTAGTTGGAGGTTTTTTGCTTTAATTTGGGCCCAGAGCAGAGACAAGGGAATTGTCTTTTTCTGTAGGCTGACAATCACTATCAGAGAATAGGTATTCTATTCCAGCACAGCAAAATTTTACAGCCAAGTTTTGTTTGTTTATTTCTAAACCTCGGGTGTAAAGTTAGTTAAAAACAGAGAGGTTAGAATGGCCAAATCCTCAGCTCGACTACAGTTGGAATTAGCCAAATTTCAGGCTGAGGAAAAACAAAGGGAACATGAAAGACAGATAGAACTCATGCAGCTGAAGAAGGAACAAGAAAGGGAGGCAGAACAACACCAAGAGGCTGCCCACAAGAGGGAAATGGAGGCAAGGAAGCATGTGGAGGAGGAGAGGGAAAAAGAGAGGAAGCATGTGGAGGAGGAGAAGGAAAAAGAGAGGAAGCATGTGGAGGAGATGGAGAGGATAAAGGCCCAGCAGAATATACCAACAAACCCTAGCAATCCTTCTCCAGGTACCACTTCCCATCCCAGAAAGTTCCCCACCTACAAGGCAGGTGATGATACTGAGGCCTTCTTAGAAAACTTCGAAAGGGCCTGCCTTGGGTACAACATCTCTACTGACCAATACATGGTAGAGCTGAGGCCGCAGCTCAGTGGACCCTTAGCTGAGGTGGCAGCTGAAATGCCTAAAGAACACATGAACAAGTATGAACTGTTTAAATCCAAGGCGAGAGTCAGAATGGGGATAACACCCGAGCAGTCTCGTCGGAGGTTCAGAGCCCTAAGGTGGAAACCAGACATGTCATTTACCCGACATGCCTACCACATTGTAAAACATTGGGATGCCTGGATATCAGGAGCAAGTGTTGAATCTCCAGTAAATTTGCCCTTCCTAATGCAAATGGAACAATTCTTAGAGGGTGTTCCTGAGGAAATAGAAAGATACATCCTAGATGGGAAACCCAAAACTGTAATTGAGGCAGGAGAGATTGGAGCCAGATGGGTGGAGGTGGCAGAGAAGAAGAAAACTGGTCGCAGTTGGAGCGGAGACCAGAAGGGACCACCCCAGACCACACCCTATTACCGGGGGCCGCCCAAAGCCCCACCTACCTCCCAAAGAACCCTCCAGACCCCTTATCGTCCCACCACCCCGTTCTCCAGCAACCCTCCTCGCCCCAGTGACCCGTCAGCTGGACGATGTTTTAAGTGTAACGAGCTGGGGCATGTAAAGGCCAACTGCCCCAAGAACCCCAACAGATTACAGTTCATTGCACCGGAATCACACCAGAGGTCCACAGGCCCAGATACCTCCCAGATACCCTTGGAGCGGAGGGAAACTGTGAGTGTGGGTGGGAAGAAGGTCACCGCGTGGAGGGACACCGGAGCACAAGTGTCAGCTATCCATGCTTCCTTAGTGGACCCCAATTTAATCAACCCAGAGATCCAAGTGACGATTCAACCCTTCAAGTCCAACTCTTTCAATTTGCCTACAGCCAAGTTGCCTGTCCAGTACAAGGGCTGGTCAGGAATGTGGACTTTTGCAGTCTATGATGATTATCCCATCCCCATGCTGTTGGGGGAAGACTTGGCCAATCATGTGAAGCAGGCCAAGAGGGTGGGAATGGTCACCCGCAACCAGGCTAAACAAGCCGTGAGGCCTGGCTCTGTTCCGGAAACTTCTATCAGGACCCAGTCAGAGGTGATGGACCTGGACCCCAGGCCAATGTCTGCAACAGCAGTAGTGGATCCAGTCCCAGAGACCCAGACGGAACCAGTCCCAGAACCGGAACCAGCCGAACAACCAACACCAGACCCCGTGTCAGCACTGAATCCAGTACTTGCAACCTCAACACCAGAGGGCCCCACCGAACCTGAACTGGCAGCAGCCGATAACCCTACACAAGAGGCTCAGCCGGAGCCTGAATCCCAACATAGTGCACCAGCGGAGAGCGGTTCACAGTCAACAGAAACAGCTCCATCCCCTATATCGCTTCCAGAGGGACCAAGCCTAGGTCCACAATCCCATGAGGAACTGATGTCTCCAGCATCAAGGAAACAGTTCCAGACCGAACAGGAAGCAGATGAAAGCCTCCAGAGAGCTTGGACGGCGGCACGGAGCAACCCACCGCCTCTCAGCTCTTCTAATCGATCCAGGTTTGTTGTAGAAAGAGGACTTTTATACAAGGAAACTCTTTCTGGGGGACACCAGGAAGACTGGCATCCTCAGAGACAGTTGGTAGTTCCAACTAAATACCGGGCCAAGCTCTTGAGCTTAGCCCACGATCACTCTAGTGGCCATGCTGGGGTGAACAGGACCAAAGACCGTTTGGGGGGGTCATTCCACTGGGAGGGAATGGGCAAGGATGTTTCTACCTATGTCCAGTCTTGTGAGGTGTGCCAAAGAGTGGGAAAACCCCAAGACCAGGTCAAAGCTCCTCTCCAGCCACTCCCCATCATTGAAGTTCCATTTCAGCGAGTAGCTGTGGATATTCTGGGTCCTTTTCCGAAAAAGACACCCAGAGGAAAGCAGTACATACTGACTTTCATGGATTTTGCCACCCGATGGCCGGAAGAAGTAGCTCTAAGCAACACCAGGGCTAAAAGTGTGTGCCAGGCACTAGCAGACATTTTTGCCAGGGTAGGTTGGCCCTCCGACATCCTCACAGATGCAGGGACTAATTTCCTGGCAGGAACTATGAAAAACCTTTGGGAAGCTCATGGGGTAAATCACTTGGTTGCCACTCCTTACCATCATCAAACAAATGGCATGGTGGAGAAGTTTAATGGAACTTTGGGGGCCATGATACGTAAATTCGTAAATAAGCACTCCAATGATTGGGACCTAGTATTGCAGCAGTTGCTCTTTGCCTACAGAGCTGTACCACATCCCAGTTTAGGGTTTTCCCCATTTGAACTTGTATATGGCCGTGAGGTTAAGGGGCCATTGCAGTTGGTGAAGCAGCAATGGGAGGGATTTACACCTTCTCCAGGAACTAACATTCTGGACTTTGTAACCAACCTACAAAACACCCTCTGAACCTCTTTAGCCCTTGCTAGAGAAAACTTACAGGATGCTCAAAAAGAGCAAAAAGCCTGGTATGATAAACATGCCAGAGAGCGTTCCTTCAAAGTAGGAGACCAGGTCATGGTCTTAAAGGCGCTCCAGGCCCATAAAATGGAAGCATCGTGGGAAGGGCCATTCGTGGTCCAGGAGCGCCTGGGAGCTGTTAATTATCTCATAGCATTCCCCACCTCCAACCGAAAGCCTAAGGTGTATCATATTAATTCTCTAAAGCCCTTTTATTCCAGAGAATTAAAGGTTTGTCAGTTTACAGCCCAGGGAGGAGACGACGCTGAGTGGCCTGAAGGTGTCTACTACGAAGGGAAATGTGCTGGTGGTGTGGAAGAGGTGAACCTCTCCATGACCCTTGGGCGTATGCAGCGACAGCAGATCCAGGAGCTGTGCACTAGCTACGCGCCAACGTTCTCAGCCACCCCAGGACTGACTGAACGGGCATACCACTCCATTGACACAGGTAATGCTCACCCAATTAGGGTCCAACCTTACCGGGTGTCTCCTCAAGCTAAAACTGCTATAGAACGGGAGATCCAGGATATGTTACAGATGGGTGTAATCCGCCCCTCTGAAAGTGCATGGGCATCTCCAGTGGTTCTAGTTCCCAAACCAGATGGGGAAATACGTTTTTGCGTGGACTACCGTAAGCTAAATGCTGTAACTCGCCCAGACAACTATCCCATGCCACGCACAGATGAACTATTAGAGAAACTGGGAAGGGCCCAGTTCATCTCTACCTTGGACTTAACCAAGGGGTACTGGCAGGTACCGCTAGATGAATCTGCCAAGGAAAGGTCAGCCTTCATCACACATCTCGGGCTGTATGAATTTAATGTACTCCCTTTCGGGCTGCGAAATGCACCCGCCACTTTCCAAAGACTTGTAGATGGTCTCCTAGCGGGATTAGGAGAATATGCAGTCGCCTACCTTGACGATGTGGCCATATTTTCGGATTCCTGGGCAGACCACCTGGAACATCTACAAAAAGTCCTTGAGCGCATAAGGGAGGCAGGACTAACTGTTAAGGCTAAGAAGTGTCAAATAGGCCTAAACAGAGTGACTTACCTTGGACACCAGGTGGGTCAAGGAACTATCAGCCCCCTACAGGCCAAAGTGGATGCTATCCAAAAGTGGCCTGTCCCAAAGTCAAAGAAACAGGTTCAATCCTTCTTAGGCTTGGCCGGTTATTACAGACGATTTGTACCGCACTACAGCCAAATCGCTGCCCCACTGACAGACCTAACCAAAAAGAAACAGCCAAATGCTGTTCAGTGGACCGGAAAGTGTCAGAAGGCCTTTAACAAGCTTAAAGCGACACTCATGTCTGACCCTGTACTAAGGGCCCCAGACTTTGACAAACCGTTCCTAGTAACCACAGATGCATCCGAGCGTGGTGTGGGAGCAGTTTTAATGCAGAAAGGACCTGATCAAGAATTCCACCCTGTAGTGTTTCTCAGCAAAAAACTGTCTGAGAGGGAAAGCAACTGGTCAGTCACTGAAAAAGAATGTTATGCCATTGTCTACGCTCTGGAAAAGCTACGCCCATATGTTTGGGGACGGCGTTTCCACCTGCAAACCGACCATGCTGCACTAAAGTGGCTTCACACCGTCAAAGAAACTAACAAAAAACTTCTTCGGTGGAGTTTAGCTCTCCAAGATTTTGATTTCGACATCCAACACATCTCAGGAGCTTCTAACAAAGTGGCTGATGCACTCTCCCGTGAAAGTTTCCCAGAATCAACTGGTTAAAATCGTCCTTGAGATGTGGAAAATATTGTTAGTCTTTATGTACTTGGTAGTATATTTAGAGATGCATGTGTCTTATTAACTCTGTTTTCCTAGAGCTTCAGGAAGAAATCCCAGCCAGTGTTTCACCCTAGCTGAGATTTGGGGGGCGTGTCATAAATATAAAGGGAAGGGTAAACCCCTTTGAAATCCCTCCTGGCCAGGGGAAAGCTCCTCTCACCTGTAAAGGGTTAAGAAGCTAAAGGTAACCTCGCTGGCACCTGACCAAAATGACCAATGAGGAGACAAGATACTTTCAAAAGCTGGGAGGAGGGAGAGTAACAAGGGGTCTGTCTGTAGTCGTCTTGGCCGGGGACAGAACAGGAATGGAGTCTTAGAACTTTTAGTAAGTAATCTAGCTAGGTATGTGTTAGATTATGATTTCTTTAAATGGCTGAGAAAAGAATTGTGCTGAATAGAATAACTATTTCTGTCTGTGTATCTTTTTTGTAACTTAAGGTTTTGCCTAGAGGGGTTCTCTATGTTTTTGAATCTAATTACCCTGTAAGATATATACCATCCTGATTTTACAGGGGGGATTTCTTTATTTCTATTTACTTCTATTTTTTATTAAAAGTCTTCTTGTAAAACACTGAATGCTTTTTCATTGTTCTCAGATCCAAGGGTTTGGGTTTGTGGTCACCTATGCAAATTGGTGAGGCTTTTTATCCAACATTTCCCAGGAAAGGGGGGGGGTACAAGTGTTGGGAGGATTGTTCATTGTTCTTAAGATCCAAGGGTCTGGGTCTGTAGTCACCTAGGCAAATTGGTGAGGCTTTTTACCAAACCTTGTCCAGGAAGTGGGGTGCAGGGTTTTGGGAAGTATTTTGGGGGGAAGGACGCGTCCAAACAGCTCTTCCCCAGTAACCAGTATTAGTTTGGTGGTGGTAGCGGCCTGTCCAAGGGGTAATATTTTGTACCTTGGGGAAGTTTTGACCTAAGCTGGTAAAGATAAGCTTAGGAGGTTTTTCATGCAGGTCCCCACATCTGTACCCTAGAGTTCAGAGTGGGGGAGGAACCTTGACACATGCTTTTTCAGATGTTTTCACATGGAGTTGTGTGCACATACTCGCACCTGAAGAAGCATATGAATTCATGCACTCCTGCGTGCATAGTAAGCCAAGCAGAGGGCTGATGGATGTTGCTGCTCCAGAGCCAGTCTTTCTACCCAGTGAGCTTCTGGCTACACTCCTAGGCGTGGGAGAGTAAAAGATAGAGCATCAGGATAGATGCTATTGGACAATGGCTTCCTGAGAGCACAGAGCAAGCAAGCCTTGATCTAGCAGGAGACAGCAGTGGAAGGAGAGAGGACAGCAACAGGAGTCATCAGTTGAGCTATGGGCGCTCTGTTTCTGCTTAGCTCAGCCCTAATAGGCTGGTCCCAAAGCACCAGGTATGGCAAGATTTGCCAATAGTTGCAGCACTTACACCCCTGCATCCACATTTCAACCTTGCTGTTGGGTCATTTGGTTTCCCAGTAGCTTTTATCTGAACCATACTTGGGTTTAAGTTATAAGCGGGGAGAAGCAGCCCATGAACTGATGCTTGTTTTTCATAGACAAATATTATTTTGAGATGCTGACAAAGCGTCAGCTGAATTTGGTGTATTCACTACCTTTTATACTGTACTCTGTAAAGAGTGCTGTTTCATTAGTCTTCTCAAGCCATCGTCAAGGCAGAGCAAAGTGTAACGAAGAATGAGATGTTACAAGCAGATGAGCTACACCTCTTCAATTTTACTATCATTAGTTTAAGTTAATCAGGCAGGCTATTTCTGAACCTCTTATTCAAAAGTGAGAACACAGGGTCAGAATGTGTTTTATAGATGAGCTTTATCATTGTCAGAGTTCTATGGCTAGCATAGACTATTTCTTACCACCAATCAGGTGCAAAATAATGAAATGGCCATCTTACTAACAGTCACAGAAAAATAAATTTGCCATGGCAGAACAAAGTATTCTGGAACATGCACTCATATATTCCTTTGACAACCTTAACTATTACAGCAAAGATCATTTTGAAAGTAATAATTTTGCCTTACTTCAATGCTTTACATTCAGAATGTAGGTCTGTTTTTATTTTGTAGAAAAACAGTGCTGTCTGATTTTTGCTTTTAAATTTGGTTGAACCTCTGCATCAGTGGGTTCCATTATCAATGTTTTTTTATCCAAAAGGACCAAATAAGTGTTTACTATGGTTAGAAAAGAGTATTGTATGTATCTAACTTCCTTCTGAAGTTTTCTTTCCATTTTTCTCCCCACTTGTTTGCATTAGATTTTCATCTCAGTTGCATCAGTGTGTAAATCTGGTGTAATGTCAGTGAAATTATTCCAGGTTTACACCACTGTAACTGATATCAAAATCTGATCCATTCATCATTATCCTGGTCTCTTCCATTGCAGATGGTGCAGCTTGTGTAACTCATGGCATTACTGTACTTTATTTCTGGTTTTATTTAGGAAAACCTGGATTCCTTTTTGAATCCATCAGGTACTTAAATTTATACTTAAGGGAGTTACTACAGACTTTGGGGTCATTGAAACCCCAGGGATCTCTCCTGACCCCAAGAGCTCACCAGATGTCTGCCATTAGACACACAAACACTTTCTGAGTGACTGTGGGGATTTTCCACCCCCCTTGTTGCCGTGGGATAAGGAGGGCACATTGGGGCAGCAATGACCCAGTGCCCCAAATAACTTGTGATAGAGTGGATGTGGGAGAGGCAAGAGACAGAATTTTGGAGGTGTGGGAGGGAAGAGAAGTTAAGATGTTCCTAATATCACCTTAAATATTTAGACTGTACCTTTTCTGCTGTTGTCTGTTTTGTTGTCTTGGGCTGCAAGTTCTTTAAGGCAGGACTTTCTCTTACTGTGCTTTTGCTGCACCTAGCACTACAAGGGTCTGTGAAGGTATAAGGAATATCATTCCTCTGAGGTCAGAGGCCTGTAGTTGGCTGCCTGATTAGCCCTGCCTGCTGCTCCTGGGAAAATGACTTGTCTTGCACTAATTCAGTTCATATTATCCTTTGACTGAATCCACTTTTAACTGATCAACAGTAGACTTTTGTTATTCTGGGGATACATTCCAAGCTCATCAAATGCAATGCAGGCTTCAAACTCCTTGGACTTTGGGCTGTAATTCCTAAAGGGAGAAAGTGAGCTTTTAATAAATCCAATAACTCATCACCGCTTTGAATTCTTGTTCAATTGGTTTATTGCCATGGGCATGATTAAATAAAATGAACTATAGAAAATTGCTACTGTGGTATGTAGTCCCAGAACACCATAACATTGGTCTGCACAGTAGGTATGTCTTCAGGATCCTGTCAAGGAGAAATGCAAAATAGGGTTACACAACAATTTCACAGAAACAAGAGCTCAGAACTTTAGTTGTCCTAACTCATTATTAATATTTACTGTTTGTATTAGAGTAGTGTTGGGCCTCACTGTGCAGACATATAGTAAAAGTAATCACTCCCCTGCAGCACATAAGGCTTGTCTATACACTCAGGAAAGTTAAGCCAAATTAACTAAAGGTGTGAATTTTAAAATGCATAAGTTAAAGTGCATTAAGCCCCTGCGTGGGCACTTCCATTCACAAGTAAAGTGGTCTTAATTCAGTGAATTAAGCTAAACTGAGCTTTGCTTTATGTCTGAATGAGTGTATCCGAACAGGGTTTAATGCGCTCTAACTAATGCAATTAATGTGTAAGCCCTCAAGGTGGGAATTTAAAGTGCAGAGATGAAATCCACCCTGCGTCAGGGCCCAGGGCAGCAGCATAGTTCTTCCAGAGCTACTACATTAGCATAGGATGGAGTAGTAGGTACTGTACTTCTTAATCACTTGCTTATTGTATCAGGACCAATGATTCCATGAAAATAAAGATTCTGTGGTCTCGACCCTGGTTTACCCATAAGCACACTTCTTTCTCTGCTGGTCTCCACAAAACTGCTGCTGAGACCTCCTTTTGACAATGCACAGGAGATGTGGAACTGTTCCTCTCTCAGTTCCCCCACTGCCTCAGTGCAGGGTTAATTGGTGCAGGGGGTCTTGTGCTGGCCTTTCACACCATGGCTGAATTTCACCTTTATTCTCTGCCCCCCAGTTTCCTCATCTGTAAAATGAGGATAATAATCTACCTCACAAGGATGTCCTCAACCTTAATTAATTCACATTTGCATTGAGATTCTTAAATGAAAGACATTGTATAGAATGGCAAAGTGATATTATTTATTGTATGTTTTACACCCATATGCATGTCTATCTGAATCTTTTGATATTCAGATATACTATTCTCTTAGATCAGGGGTAGGCAAACTACAGCCCATGGGCCACATCTGGCCCATCAGACCATTTAATCTGGTCCTCAGCTCCCTCCAGGGAGCAGGATCGGGGGCTTGCCCCACTCCATGTAGCTCCCAGGAAGCAGCTGGCATGACCCACCTCCGGCTCCTATTTAGTACGCGGAGGTGTGGCCAGGTGGACAGGGCAGTATGAAATGCTGCCTGGCCGCACCTCAGAGTTGGAGGGGGGACATGCTTCTGGGAGCTGCTTGTGGTAAGCATCTGGAGCCTGCACCCCTGACCTCCCCCCCCGTGCCCCAATCCCCTGCCATAGCCCTGATCCCCCTCCCATCATCCATACCCCTCAATCCCAGGCCAGAGCCCCCTCTTGTACCCCAACCCCTCATCCAAAGCCCGCACCCCAGCCCTTCCCCCCGCAACTCAACCCGGAACCTCCTCCTGCCCCTGAACTCCTCATTTCTGGCCCCACCCAAGAGCCTGCACTGCCAGCCATAGCCCACACCCCTACCCCCAATTTCATGAACATTCATGGCCTGCCATACAATTTCCATACCCCAATGTGGCCCTGAGGCCAAAAAGTTTTCCCACCCTTGTCCTAGATATTGGTTGATGTTTACCCCTAGTTTTTCTGAGTAAGCAGAGTTGTTTTTGCTTAACCACTGTTTTGTTCAGTGACTGAATCTTGGGTTCTTGAAGTACAGAAAGGATAGAATTTACAAATGAAGAAGAATAAGTTGGTTCATTACTTCTGCTGTTATTGTTGTTCCCTTGTGCTAGAAGTTCCCACTTGGTCAGGTCTGATGTTTTCACTGGGTCACTGAGTCACTTTTTCAGCTGCTTTGGAGAGATTTGTGCCCTGAGTGGGCAGGCTTAATAAAAAAATTCTCACAGCTACGTGCACATCAGATAGAGAAACAATACCCCCTCTGGTTTCTGCCTCCAAGGACTTAATAGTGTTTCCTGAACTCCTCTCTCCTTTTCTCTTATGCACTTTTAAGCAACCTGTTTTTTCCCAAATACTGCACTTTTATTTCACATGGGACTGGCATTGGACTTTTTTTTTTCAGATGCTATTTCTCTGTCTCATGCTACATGTTGTCAGCTACATTCTGATTTGACTTGCACACTGGTATAACTCTAGAGCAGCTGTTTTCAAACTGTGGGTTGCGACCCAGTAGTGGGTCGAAGAATGGAAGGTACTGGGTTGCGGCGGCTCTGGTCAGCACGACCGACGGGGCCATTAAAAGTCCGGACCTGCTGCTGGCCGCTTCCAGGGTGCAGCGTGGTCCTCATACCAGGGCAGGTGGGAAGCCTGCCTCTGCACCCAGGCTGCGCTGCTGACTGGGAGCCGCCAGAGATAAGCCCCTGCCCCAAACCCCTCATCCCCAGCCCCACCCCAGAACCTACACCCAGAGCCCTGACCCCCTCCTGCACCCCAACCCCCTGCCCAGCCCTGAGACCCTCCAAACCTGGAGCCCCTTCTTTCACCCCAAACCACTCCCCAGAGCCTGCACCTCCAGCCCAGAGCCCTGACCCCCTCCCACGCCCCAATCCCCTGCCCCATCCCTGAGCCCCATCCCACCCCTGAACCCCTCATTCCTGGCCCCACCCCACAGCCCTCACCCCTGCACCCCGACCGACTGCTGCAGCCCTGTGCCCCTCCCACAGCCCAAACCCTTCATCCCCAAGTTGCAGGCCCTAATGGCTGAGCCGCCTTACCTTGAGTTGTCCAAGGACAAGGTAATACTACAACCACATGCAAAGTTTTTAGTGAAGGTGATCTCTCAGTTTCATCTGAATCAGGCATTGTATTTACCTGTGTTTTTTCCTTAAGCCACACTCTAGCCTTTTATCTACAGAGGGCTAAGCAGTTTCATTTTTTGCCTAGCCTGTTTGTGTCATTTGCAGACCTCATGAAAGGAAAAGCAGTCTCTGCACAAACCATCTTTAGATGGATAACATACTGAGTCAAGGTTGCATATGAGATAGCTTTGGTTACACCGCCTCAGCAGATATGGGCTCACTCCATGAGAATGACATTGATAGCATTCCTGAGTGACATTTCCTTAGTGGATATTTGCAGGGCAACCATGTGGTCATCCATGATCCATTTACAGACCATTCTGCTATTACTGTATCTTCCAGAGTAGACGCAGGTCTCGGAAGAGCAGTCCTGTGATTCCTATTTCAGTAGACTCTGAGCCCCACTTCCAGATTGGGGTACTACTCATGAGTTAGCTAAGTGGAATACACATCTGCACTGACTCTAAGAAGAAACAGTTACTTACTGTAACTGTGGTTCTTTGAGATGTGATGCAGATGTGTATTCCATGACTCATCATCCGTTCCCTCTGCGTCGGAATCTTCTCTCATGGGCTTTTGATGTGAAGGAGCTGAGGGGGGTCAGGGCTGTGCCACTTCATATAGCCAGGAGAGAGGCCAAAGCCATGAGGTACGAGGGCCGCCCCTCTACGGGTACTGCCTAGCAAAAGTCTCTGGCTCCGGCATGCTGGGCGCGGACACATTTAAGTGGAATACACATCTGCATCACATCCCGAAAAACAGTTACAGTAAGTAACCATTTCTTTTTCATAATATTATTTATTATTTGCGTGATGCGTCCACTCACCACTGCAGCGCCTCCTGCTGGCCATCATGGGGATTAGCTCTGCCAGACAGTGTGCCTTCTCCAGGTGGTGCCTCTCCTGTCATCTTTTCTACCTGCAGACACACCTCAGTCCAAGTACCTCAGCATCCTCTTCATGACTCAGCCCTTCAGCCCTGTCACCACCTGTGTTTCCCACTTCCAGGGTTAGGTATCAATGTCTAACGGTCGAGCCACTTCCTTAGTGGCAAATGGGAGGGAACCCGGGCCTGTCTCACTACTCTGGGTCCCGACCGGGTCCCAACCCAGGAACCCGATAGATAGCAGCCTCCTGCTATGTCTCCTTAACTTCCTTCAATGCTACTTCAATTCTCTGTGTCAGTTCCCCATGGCCCCAGCACCTTCTTCACCCTCTTCTCCTGCTAGTCAGCTAGGAGCTCCTTGTTTGACCCCCACCCCTGCCAGCAACTGCTCTGTCCAAGGTGCTAGAGCAACCTGCTAGGAACACAGTCCTCCATCCTTGGGCTACTAGCTATTAGCCAGGACGGGCAGGTATGCAGAACTGTGCTCTGAAGTGTCCCTAGCCTCTTTTTGCCAAAATCTAGAAATGGATGACAGGGGATGGATCATTTGATGATTACCTGTGTGTTCATTCCCTGTGAAGCACCTGGCATTGGCCACTGTCAGAAGACAGGATACTTGGCTAGATGGACCGTTGGTCTCACCCAGTATGTCCGTTCTAATATTCTTATGTTCCTGCAGCAACTCACTCTGCTCTTCCCTGTAGTTCCTTTTGTACTAGCCCACTAAGCCGTGATTGGCTTCTCCATGAAGCCTCCCTCCTATTGGTTGCTTCCTCCACCTGCTCAATAGCCTTCTAGGAGGACTCACCTCCCCTGCTCCTTTCTGGGACGGGGTGTGGCAGGACCCCCAGGCCTCCATTAACCCCTTCCACTTGAGTGTGGGGTGAACACTGGGTCACTGAACTGTATTTTGCTCATTTTATTTAGAGCTGCATAGAGCTGCTTTTTGGTCTCTCTTGCTTTGAATTTGAGACTGATGGCACAAAATGTCCTCTAAAAAAATTAGCAAATAAAATGCCATGGAATATATGTTGGGAGATTTTATTCTGCCCTAATGTGGAAAGTTATTCAAGGGACTCTTGGAGATGGCAAATTTGAGTGAACTGTGAGTATAGAAAAGAATTTGATAAGGATCCTTTTTCCCATTACATTATAGCTATGGGCAGTATATATTACCTGTATTTTCTGATCATTCACAACCCCTGATCCAGCACTGAGTAGGAGAAGTGAATTTAATAACTGGCTTCCCACAAAACAACATTGTTATCAAAATGCTAAAACAAATTGAATATTCTCCAGATAATCTAATCTATTTTAAACACATGCCAGATATTAAACTGATATAATTGTCTGATAGTGATAGGTGAATTCAGAGTTGAAACTTAAATGAAAAATAATCCCGTTTTTATGCAAAAGGTCACTGGCAGCATTTTTTACTGCAGTGATAATCCATATAAAACATTTCCCTTCAAAGCTGATGTGGGTATGGCATTGTTAATTGTCCTATGATTTCAAAAACTCTGGTGGCTGCTCAAGAAATTTTTTGTTTTCAGATTCAAATTTTGTTGAACCCTTGGTAAATTGATGTCAGATGAGCTATTGGTTGTCAAATCATAAATATGCTTTATTAAGATAAAAAGTAGTCATCTAAGAAATATGTATATAATGTGATCTGTTTACTCCCTTAGAGCTGGGGGGGGGTTCAGTATCATGTGATGCAGGAGGCTTTCATTTTTTTGTTCAATAAATGTGATCTGGGCACTCCTCTGTATTTGGCTGCAATTAACTTTTGGTTAGCTATAGGCATACAGAACCTAAGAATAAAATTCCTGATCACTTGCCTGCTCATGATCACTTGCCTTGTTTTTCTTCTTTTAGAAATAATCCTCTACTGTTGTATGAGTTGTCAGAGAAACAGATGTACAATATTTATAATTATTTTTTCACATACTCTGTTTTATGTATATTTTAGACGGACATGAAATTTGGAGAATCCAATTCATTCCATTATATATAAACATTTTATTGAACTTTATCCAGTTTACAATATAATCTAATTTTATATACATTGTGATGTGACGTTAAATAATTGGTCAGTGGTTGTAGGCTTGTAGGTTGTAGGTCAGTGGTAATGAGGTTTACATTCTAATCTCTTTGAAACTCTATCCTCAAAACTGCTTGCTGCAGTCAAAATACTAGTTGTTTGCCAAGTTTAGTCAAAAGAATTTTCAGAAAATTCTGGGCTCAGTAAATCTTAACACCGTTAGAAGTACTGACTGAAATATTACTTGGCATTCCATACAAGTTCATTTACAAGTCATCTTTGATAAATATGCCTGTCTATAGTTATGTTACTTAAAAATAAATCTCTCCCATGAGGAAATAATTAACTGACAGGTTTGATACTTATATATGAAATTATATGATAATGAGGCCATGTACAGATTAAATATAGTAGCAACTTCATAATAAATTGATCTAATTTGAGAAATTGTCTGAAATCTGTTATTCAAGTATCACTTCCTATAAAAGATTACGTAAGAGTATTTGCTGTAAAATACTACCGTCATCTTAGTTAATGAGGTGTTTTTGATTGGTTAGAACATGAAACTTGGAGCCAGAATGCCTGGTTTCTATATTTTACTCAGCCAGTGATTTCTTATGTGATCTTGGACACGTCACTTAACATCTGGGTATCTCTGTCTACCCCTCTTTAAGATGAATACCTTACTTTAGCAGGTAGTAAGTCTTAATAAACATTTGGGAAGTCCTTTAAGATTCTTATGTTAAAAGTGCTCTATATGAACCTGTTATAAAACACAAACAAAACTTCAGCAATTCTGGTTCACAACTCTGATCTTTGGGTCCTGGGTCCACAATACAATATAGATGTCTGAACTGGAAAAGAGGTGGGAAAAGTTCTGGTTGGTTCCCAGATGGCACTCTCTGGTGGGCTCTTTCAGACTTTGAGGGGTTTTGGAGAAAGGTAGGAAACTTCTCTCTAATTGGTCTGTTCATCCTGACCTGCTTTTTAGGTAACGAAGTACATTATAGGTTTCTGAATTGCATTATTCACATTATCCAATCGATGACAATATGTGTTACAGATACTTCTTACTACAGTTTTAGTGGAAGAAAATGCAGTTTGTGATTCCAAAAACAGCTGCATATATGTTTAGTAAAGAGTGTCAATCCATTTTATTTTAGTCATGGGCATTCTGAATAGATGGAATTTTACCTTTTACCTTGTTTTATCTTTTTGTAATATGACTCGGGTTTCTAAAAGAATAGTTTTCCAGCATAGCACTTCAAAGAGCCTGCTGTTAAGTGCGCTTCTTTTAATGAAGTGAATGATTTTAACTGCTTCCTTCAGTACTGCCATAAGATCAGGAGGAATATGCTTGGACACCAAAGCTTTGCGGTGAATGAAACAATAATTCCAAACAATGTCATTGCCAGCTGCCTCACAGATTTTTTTCACAACTCCACTGTTCTTTCCGATCATATTTGCTGCACCATCACTTATTATTCCTTTGCAGGTACCCCATTCCAGTTTGTATTTTCCAACTATGCAGTCATTCAATGCGTTAAATTTCTGTGCCCCCATTGTATTCGTTGGTAGGGTCAGACAGCACAGCAAATCCTCCTTAAAATCATCGTGCCATACAAACCTCACATAAACTACAGCATTGTGCAATCTGAAATATCAGTACTTTCGTCAAGTTGTGTAGCAAAATCCCCACCTGACTGTAACCGCACTACAAGTTGAGCTTCCAAATTCTCTGCAATATCATGTATTCACTGGAACACTGTGTTATCACTGAGAGGAATACTTTTCAATTTTTCAGCAAACTTCTCGTCAAAAATTGTCCGCACCATATCCACAGATGCTGGAAGAATAACTTTTTCAGCAACTGTATGGGCCATTTTCTCTTTTGGCACACGATATGCAACTAAATATGATGCCAGTTGTGCTTTATTGTTCAAGGCGGTTGACCAGCTGAGAACCTGACCTGATAAGTTAAGTTCCCGTTGCTTCCTTTGAAAATAGTCCAATGGTTTATCCATGGGTTGTTTCTAAATGTCTCATCAACTTCAATGGCTTTAAACTCTTGTTTGCAAGCACTTCAGTGCAAGTAACACATCGATCCTTTGGTTCTTGGTTTGCTTTAGCACAACTGATGAAGCCATATTTCAAGAAATCAACACTGTGCTGCCTTGACCATGATTTTTTCATTTTGGTTCGCTATTCAGATGAAGTGGAAGCAGCCTGTTCATTTTTACTGCTAGAATTTTCGGTTGTGCATGACGTACTTACTCTTTCCCTCACAGATGTTGATGGATTTGATGGTTGTGTTTCCAATCTACTTTTTCTTCCAAAACGATCCATATTTTCCAGCTTTTTTGGTGTTTATCAAAAATTGTGGAAAAATCTTAGTCTCCCACAGGAGTGGGTGAATCAGAAAAGCAATTTAGCTTACCTCTGGCAGCTCCTGGGCAGCAGCACAGTGTGGGTACTAAATCTTATCATAAATCCTTTTTTAAAAACTTCTCTATGAAAGAAGAGAAGGGTGGAAGCTATTTATCTGCATGCATGACTATTGTGGAGGCAGATCCTCACCTGGTGTAAATTGACATTGCTCCATTGAGTTAAGATGATTTATGTCAGCTGAGGGTCTTGCCCATGTGTTGGGTCTATAAATAAATAAATGCCCATACAGACAGCTAATTAAGGACACAACTAGCCTTTTGTATAAAGGTAGGATTTTCAAGAGCACCTAAATAACTTAGGAGCACAAGTCCCACTGATCTTCACTGGGGGTTATGTTTTGAAGGTGCTGACAATTATGAATACCCCCATTTTAAGTCAATTTGCATGTATATCACAATAACTGAGCATTCAATCAGCGGGACACTTTTATTGCAGTATTTACTGAATGAATTTGAGCTTCCGACTTTAAAATTTGGCCCATACAGTGGGGAGCATGGACAATTTGATTTGATTAATGTAAGAACTCTTCTGGATCTTCATGACTGGAATTCTAGTTAGCATACATGATATGATGTGTTTTATTCATTTCTACCCTGACTTTCATATAATAATAATACTTTGCACTTACATGGTACCTCTTCATCCAAGAATCCATTGCTTTACAAACTTTCATCAATTGAACCTTTCTTTCAAAACCCATGGGACATTAACTAAGGGCTAAGAGTGATCGTGAAAGGAGGTGTGGGGAGGATAATTTAAGAGGGGGAGGATTCAGAGCTCTGTTTTAGCCTCTTTGAGTTTGAGCTGATGGCCAGACATCCTCAAGATAAGAAGATGTCTGAAGAGATTTTAATTTGGACAGAAAGGAGACAGGTCTGGAATAGTGAGGCAGATCAGAATATGAATCTTGAAAACTTCACCACCTGGTTGAAGTACAGCATTTTGACAAGGTAATAGGTACCAGTATGAAGCAGTGTGCCTTTGAATTAGATACATAGTTTACACAACAAACCTAGCTTCTTTTCTATTGGTGCAAAAATGCATGAACTGAATGCAGCATCGTCGCGTATTCTGTCCTTTGAAAAAGTCCCTTTCTGCCACCATGCAAGTCAAACTTAGTGGCTCAAATGGTAGTAGAAAGTGAACACAAAAGAGACAGAAACCCTGCCAAGGAGAGTTCATTGAAATATTTGAATACATGTCGCTCCCCTTATCTAGCTGTCCATGCTGCCTCTGACTGAATCCTATCCTAACTCAGAATTACCAGACTCTTGAGTCAGAGCCAGGGCCGGCTCTAGGCACCAGCAAACCAAGCATATGCTTGGGGTGGCGCTTTTCAAGGGGCAGCACTCTGCCCCCCCCCTTTTTTTTTTTGCACTTGGGGCGGCAAAAAGCTAGAGCTGGCCCTGGTCAGAGCAGAGCCACAGGGCCTGGTTTCTCACTCCCTTGCAACTTGTGTATTCATTGGCACCTGTTCAAAGTGGGGACACAGACTTCGGCAGTATTTTACACCTACCTTGCACTCATCTTCTGCAGGTGTAGAAACTACTCAGGGTGCAAATTGCAAAGTAGCAGAAAAGCAGGCTTGCGCTGTTGCTTTGACACCTGCAGTTAATTATTTTCACAGGCTTGCAGTAGGAGAGCAATTATGAAACAGACTGCCTCTCTTCTAATCTAAGCAAGGTATATGTGCGTCTGTCTCCATGGTATCTAAGCTCCAAAAACCATAATTAAGATCCGCAGAGATGTGCACAATATGTCCCTTCCAATCTAGGCGGAGGCACACAGCGGCTTTACGCAGCTCTTGCCTGCAGGGCACCACCACCACCCCTGCAGCTACCATTGGCCGGTTTCTAGACAATGGGAGTGCGGAGCCAGTGCTCAGGCTCAGGCCCTGTGGCCCCCCTGCCCAGAAGCCAAACCCACTTCTGGCCGCTTCTGGGGTGCAGCGTGGTGTTGGAAAAAGTAGGTGCTAGCCTGCCTTAGCTGGGCAGCACTGCCGACGGGACTTTTAATGTCCCAGTTGACGGTTCTGACCAGAGCCGCCGTGACCCAGCACCTTATACGCTGCAACCCAGTGGGTTGCGACCCACGGTTTGAAAAACACGGGTTTAAAGCTTTCCATAAATTTTTTCAGTGACCGTAGTGCTTTCCATCTAGTGACTCCCTGGATTATTGGGACACTTGCTCGGGGTAAATTAACGTTCTTAGAATCTTTTCAGTCAGTAGCACAGGAAACAACGACTCTGTGGAGAATGCTTTGGATGAAACTCTCGTATCCATATTGGCATTATGTCAGTCTGGAAAGCACTGAATGCTTAACTAGAAAAAGAATAAATTAGGATGAAAAGCAGTGAAGGGTTGCTTCCAGTTCCAGCTAGTTTGTCAGAAGTTACTTATAGACCAACAAAAGAAGCAGTAATAAGGCTGTACCAATAATTAATTAAGGAATATTTGTTACGAATCATGCTCATAATAATATATGTTGTTGCTAATACAGTGTCAGGAAAATAAAGGATTTTAACGACTTAGTTTACATATAGGAAGAGCCATGGAGAAGTCAAGATTCATCAACAGAGAAAAGTTAACAATAATGATTGATTGTTTCCCAACGGATAAGGAGGAGATACCATGGTTATGGTCGTGTATAAACCTAAATAATCTAGAGATTTGTACCCAATTGTTGTATCAAAGGCTCCATGAAAACTCGGCATCCTCATTATTCCCTAGCAGGATGACTGCAACATCTAGTGGCTATCTCCAGGGTTCCCTTTTAGGAAGGTTCCCATATGCAATGGCGGGGACCAAGGAAAAATTATTCAGTTTAGGGCAGAATTAACTTTCAGAGGGGAGGGAGGGAGGAGGACGGTATTTCCTTGGGCCAGTGAAGGAATAATACTTTCCCCCCATCCTGCCAATTTACCTACCTATTCTCGCAACATGGGTCCCTGGCCCTACAGTTGTATCTTAGCTGTACATCTGAAATTTGTATTGGCAAATGTCAACTTTTTAATGGTGACCACTATTTAAGTGCTCTTTGTTAATACATAGAAACACTCTTAAATGGGTAACCACCAGTAAGGTGTTCCCATGTTTAAGAACTCTGTTGGGGTACCATTAAAAGCTACTGAATATCAAAGCCCTGAATTTGAGATACCCCTCAAAATGCATTCACAGGAAAATTGCTAATGACATTTCAGCAATTTGTAATGAATCACAAGCAAAACTGAACTTTGAATGAAAAACCCATGTTTAAAGAAGATCGGAAATATGGACATTAAAGAATCATCATATTTTTTTATAAAACCCTTCCCCTTTTCTAATAGATTAAGAGTAGCACAGAATAACATACACTAATCCGTAGCATTGAAATATAAAATGAAGAATTGTTAATGGTCAGATTAGGAGCTTTGATAGCTATATTTTAATGATTTGTGATTATGTATAGTGAATGAGTACAGATGAGGTAACACTTAGGCCAAGGCTTTGCTGGCATAAGTGTTTTTTTGCCAATTCTTCTTTTATAGTCTTTCTAATATGCTGAAAATGTTGTTGCTGACAGAACAAAGGTAACATGTTGTGCAAACATATAATAATAGATTAAAAAATACAACCTTTTTTCTGGAAAGACCCAAGACAGGATGACACAAAACAACATGACCCAGAAACTCAGACCACAGGAAAAAATATCAAAGTGGGTAATTGATGCTTGTGTAGGCATTATATATTGGTTACCTAAAATCTCTAGGCTTGATGTACTAAAAGCCAGTTGGGTAAAGTTTAAATAATCTATAATGTCTATAAGACCTAAGTGAACATAGGCCCAAATTGGAGAAACACCAGACCAGAAACTGAGGAAAGAGACTGAAATAACAGATCAAGGAATCGGAGAAGGTGATGACTATCATGGATGGTGGAAGAGCTTCCTGGTGCCCTAGGATCATAACTTAAGCACATTTACCGATTCTGTCTTGACAGTTATTATCTGTCAGACATAAATGTATGTCCAGACACTATAAGTGACAATAATTCTGTCTGAAATTGTACAAATAAAGGTGAAAATTGATTAAACCTAACTTGGGGGGGATTTGTGATTCAATTTCCCAATTCCCCAATACTCACTGATAAATTTTAGAGATCTGGTCAGGCACTGATAATTTGGAGAGAAAAGGCTAAAAGAGAATTAATGTACTATGCTGTAATTCTCTGCAGTCTCTCACACAAATGATATTTGTCTGATTTCAGGTATCTTTCCATTGGGCCAATTCTTCCCTGACTTGCACCCTGTCAGTGGGACTGACTAGAAAGTAAGAGCAGAATTTCACTTAAGCTGTACTAAGATTCAAGAAAGTACTCATTTTAACTTAATATGGCGTCACACATTTTGTAGCTTGTGTAGGTCAAGCTCAGTGCACTCACCAGAGGTTTTTTGCATTCTTCCATTCCCCCACCACACTCCCTATATACCACCCTCCTCTCCTCCGCTTTGTCAGGGATTCCCTTCAAATCCCTGCAATCTTCTCCTTCCAACAGTTGTGTGTGTCCTCCATCCCCTCTCCTCTCAGGCCACTGGCTCTATGTGCACGACATTTCCCCTCCCACAAGCCCGCCGTGCAGGATTGCTAAAAATCAATTATATTTTACAAAAATAGAAAAATCAGATTTATTTTACTTAAATCGGATTTTTTAAATTTAAATCAACTAAAAGTTTATTTTTTTAAAATAAACCATTTAAAAATAAATTTGAAATTTTGACAGCCTATGTTAGTCTACATTTTCTGCAATCTATTAATCACTTAATTAATTTAAAATAATATTAAGTAGTGTATGTTTGACAAGTTTTAAAGCAAGCCAAACCACTGAACTGGTGGAAGTCACCGGCTAAGCACCTGACAGCAGTAGCCTGTTCTACAAATGCAGAGAGAATATTATCTTCATTTTAGTTTATTCAGGTAGTTTATAGACTAGTTCATTCAGAGTTGAAAAAGAAGGAAACCTGTTTTTTCTCTTCCAATAGATAAAAAACACCTAGTTGTTAGAGGACATGATTTACTAGTTCTACAATCTTGAAAGACATGTTAACTTGAAACAATCAGTTCAGTTCACTAACTACAGATAATAGTTATTTAGTTTAATAAATCAACTAGTTTTAAATGCAAAATGTGTTTTGATAAACTTTCTGATTAACCTTCTATGCGTCCAGCACATTTTAAAATGCAGATTTTGTGCATTTTAATTTAATTTTAATTTCAATTCAAATCGAACTTTACGCAAATAACAATGAATCATTAATCATCAACTAGTAAATAAACAATGCCAACTTTTCTAGCATTATAAAAATTAAGAATCTGAATAAATGTAAGTTAAGACATATAATTGCTTAAATAAATGTGCATAGATAGTGTGCGTCCTCTGGGTTGGCAGAAAGAAGCACCAAATTTAGTGTAAAGGCCATATTTAGTTGCAACTCAGCTTATTTTAATGATTATCAACCAATGGGAATCAAGTTGGGTTGGAGTGGTTTTTTTTTTTTTTGAAAACACCTAAAAAATACAAATGCAAAACAAGATTGATGATTTAAATCAGGTTTTCCTGCTTGTCCGTTGAACTCATGATTAAAATTGGTGAGTTAAATCATTTTGATTTAAATCAATCTACTCTGTCTCCATGGCAAGTGTGACGAAGCGGGACTGTTCTTAATGTTTCCTCTGAGCAGTGTGGGGGTGCCTCAGTTTCCCCTATGCAGTTCTTAAGTATCTAGGTGGTGGGATAAGGGTATATGAACATTGCAGAGCCCTAGAGGGCAGGTGTGTGCAGCGGTCTGGACACAGAGAATGGCCAACACCCTGTTTCCTGGCAACTGATGGCCTGGCCCTTCCCTCCTGCAAGGTGAGAGCTAAAGGTGTTGGAGAACAAAGGAATCAGGTGACCTCCTGGCCTGGGAAAGGGACAAAGCCCAGAGGAGGAGGGACTGGAGAGAGTTTCAGCTGGGAGCTGGCTGGGGATGAGGAGTGAAGTGCAGACAGGGTTGTCTGGCTCACTGCCCCCCAAAATGGACCCAGCTGAGGGGTCCTGTTCTCTGCACCTACAAGCTCTGTTTTAGACCACGTTCCTGTCGTCTAATAAACCTTCTGTTTTACTGGCTGGCTGAGAGTCACGTCTGACTGCGAAGTTGGGGTGCAGGACCCTCTGGCTTCCGCAGGACCCCGCCTGAGCGGACTTGTTGTGGGAAGCACACAGAGGGGCAGGGGATGCTGAATGCTCCGAGGTCAGACCCAGGAAGGTGGAAGCTGTGTGAGCTGTGTGTCCTGAAGACAGTCTGCTCACAGAAAGGAGACTTTCCCAGAGTCCCGACTGGCTTCGTAGGGAGCAGTTCCAGAGCATTGCCCAGGGACTCTGTGACAACTGGTGGTAGCGGTGGGATGTACTGCACCCCGTGGGTGGCGCTTCCTGCAGTAAGCGACTGGGGAGCAGTAAAACGAAGGGGGATTGACGAGGACCAGGCGTGCTGAAGGCTCAGAGAGGAGTGGTTTCAGGGGGTGGATAACCCCTGGGAGTGTGTGACCAGTGAGAAAGACTGTGCAGTAATCGGGTCCCCCTGGGGACTGCGGTGAGCAGTCTCAGGGGCGGAGGAGCCTGCAGCTTGGCCCTGGGAGAGCGAAGGACTTTTGCAGTAACAGGGTTCCCCTGGGGAATGCAGCGAGCGGTTCCAGGGGCAGAGGAGTCTGCAGCTCGACCTTGGCAAAGAGGTGGTGACCTCGAGAAGGGCTGGCACACTAGGGGTTCTCCCTGGAAACCGTGGGGAGCTGAGAGCACACAGGCCTGCGAGTCCACAACAACTTGGGAAGAGCGGAGTGATGGCCTATCACCATCTCCTTAAGAAGGACATTATAACCCTGTGCAAAAAGAGAGGGTTACGCACTGGAAAGTTCACCAAAGCACAGTTAATCGTTCAGCTGGAGGAGGAGGATCACTCTAAGGAGCAGATTTCTGACCCAAATGGGGCTATAGCAGGATCTGGGAGCAGCTGGAGTGGTAGCCAGACATCCCCAAGACTCCTGTCCCCAACCAGACGGGGGTCTCCATGATCGGGTTCCCCATCAAAGGATCTGTCATAAATATAAAGGGAAGGGTAAACCCCTTTAAAATCCCTCCTGGCCAGAGGAAAACTCCTCTCACCTGTAAAGGGTTAAGAAGCTAAAGGTAACCTCGCTGGCACCTGACCAAAATGACCAATGAGGAGACAAGATACTTTCAAAAGCTGGGAGGAGGGAGAAAAACAAAGGGTCTGTGTGTCTGTCTATATGCTGCTTTTGCTGGGGATAGAACAGGAATGGAGTCTTAGAACTTTTAGTAAGTAATCTAGCTAGGTGTGCGTTAGATTATGATTTCTTTAAATGGCTGAGAAGAGTTGTGCTGAATAGAATGACTATTCCTGTCTGTGTGTCTTTTTTGTAACTTAAGGTTTTGCCTAGAGGGGTTCTCTATGTTTTGAATCTATTTACCCTGTAAGGTATCTACCATTCCTGATTTTACAGAGGTGATTCCTTTACTTCTATTTACTTCTATTTCTATTAAAAGTCTTCTTGTAAGAAAACTGAATGCTTTTTCATTGTTCTCAGATCCAAGGGTTTGGTTCTGTGGTCACCTATGCAAATTGGTGAGGATTTTTACCAAACCTTTCCCAGGAAGTGGGGTGCAAGGGTTGGGAGGATTTTGGGGGGATAGACGTGTCCAAACTACGTTTCCCAGTAAACCCAGTTAGGGTTTGGTGATGGCAGTGGATATTCCAAGGGCAAAGGATAAAATTAATTTGTACCTTGGGGAAGTTTTAACCTAAGCTGGTAAAAGTAAGCTTAGGAGGTTTTCATGCAGGTCCCCTCATCTGTACCCTAGAGTTCAGAGTGGGGGAGGAACCTTGACAGGATCGGAGATGCACGGGATTGGAGCTGAGTTCGAGAGAGCAAGAGGACTGTGAGAGACAGCGAGAGTCCAAGAAAAAGCTGCAGAAGCAGCAGCAGGAACTGACAATGGTGGAGCGGAGAGGCATAGGGGACCTCCCCAGGGTGAGTGGGGATAGATCCCAGGATGCAAGTTCCGCAGGAAACCTCGAGACTAAATTGCTGCCCCTGGTTAAGGGGCGGGGGGATATGGATGCCCACCTCACTGCCTTTGAGCAGGCTGGCGATTTGAACCGGGGGGACTCTGCAGAAAAGCCCTGGTGTCTAGCTCCCTTGCTGGGTCCCAAGGCCATAGACTCCGTCAGCCAGATGGGTGGGGAGGTGGACAGGCTCCCACTCCTGGTCCCAACCTATATATCTGCGTGGAGTCTCCTGGGGTCAGGCCCCTCGGACCCCCAGTGGGAGTGGAAGGTGATGGTCAATGGGGAGACATTCCTGGCATGGTGAGATCCTGGGACAGAGAGAACTGTTGTCAGGCCCCTGGTGGTGCAGCCTCAGATGCTGAGGGACTGTGTGATCTGGGTGAGAGTCCCACGGATGAAGCCCCTCGCCCTGCCTATGGCCCAGATCCCTGTGCTGACACAGGAGGGGTGGGGCTGGCTGGTCGTTGGGGTTCTCCAGGATATCAGCTGTGAGAACCTGTTGGGGAGTGACTGTGTCTCTTTGGGACAGGATCCAGGCTCCTGTAATGACCAAGGATTTGAATTTGAATCCAGGGAACCAATCGGCAGAGAGGGAAATGGTCAGTAAAAATGCAGAAGACCTGGCTGGCGGGGGGAGGAGCTGCTAGGCTTAAGCTACCTGCCTGCCTGTAACCAGACCCCTGGGGCTGGGTGGGACAGAGAGATGTTCCCCGCCCCTTGCACACCAGAGAGGGGCCTCACGCTGGCTCTGATGCAGTGAGGAAAGCAGCGAGATCACTGCCTACCCCCACTGGGACAGCAAGGGCAACGCTGAGCACAGTGGGAGCTGAGACCCCAGCTGATTGCGGTGAGACACACGCAGGGCAGGGTATCTGTTGGGAGTGGCAAGGTGCTTGGTAAGGAAAGTTTGGATAGGCCTAGGCAGGCTTGTGAGCTGTGGCTTTGTCTAGTCAGCAGAAGGCGAGGATAGTGGAAGATGAGTGTCCCTGTACCTTACCTGTTAGCTGGGTGGAGAATTGTGACAGTGAAGGATATGTGCCTGTGTCTGTCAGGGGTATTGACTTGCCTATGGAGGGAGCTACCCCGGTCTCCAAGCAGTTGTCTGTGAACAGCCCTGTGTGCTGGGACCAGGGGAATGAGATCCCAGGCTGTGTGTCTGGGAAAGGAGAATGTGTTTCTGGTTCTTCTTTGTCTGTGGGGCAGACAGAAGGGGCCTTTCAGCCTGTGATGGCTGAGAATAGTGCAGTTGTCTCAGAGTTGGTTCTGGATTCAGCTAAAGCCCAGGAAGGGAATGGTCCTAAGTTTGTGTCTGCTAGGGAGAATGGCATGTAACTAGGTCGCATCCAGTTAGTGTCTATGCAAAATCCCAGAGACCAGACAATTCTGGTGCTTGTATTTTGCCTGTTGCTAGTGTGTTGTTGGGAAAGGGTGTAGCAACTCTGTCTAATCACGGTGAGATCCTAGCCAGGGCACAAGGAGAGCAGAAAGGTGATTTGATTGTGTTACCTACTGAGGGTGTGTAGCAAGAAGGAAAAGATTCCTGAGCTTGTGTGTGGCAAAGGGAAGGAGAATGCTTCTAACCTTTTATCTAGGAAGTCTGTAAGTTTGCCTGAAAGGGGAATTGTGTAGGAATTGTGTAGGCCAGAGGCGATTCTGGATGTAAGTGAGACCCAGAAAGAGTCTGTTGTTGCTCAGGAAAGTGTTCCTCTAGAGCAAGCCCTAGGTGAAGAGGGTAAGGGCAGAATTTCTGTGAAGGGTGAATTGTTGCATAGAAAAGCCCCTAGCGAAAGGAATCCTCATGGAGTCTTTGCAAGCAGTTTACTGCAATTGAAGGGTGTGAAAGTGATTTAATCAAGAAAATTTCAGTTCCTAACAGCTAGAAATTTTCTGTTGTGAATGAAGCCACTGACTTTCCTGTTGAAAGATCCAGTGTGGATAGCTTTGAGAAGATCTCAGATGGAGTGAAAGCTGTTAAGAAAGTTAAACAGTCCTATAACCAAGTGGCTGTGTTTGGCCAGCTTGTTGGGGAGACAAGGTTGTTGAGAGAGGAATGTCTCTATGCTAGTTCTGTAAGTAAACAGTATGTGGCCCAGGTCAAGATAGGGGCTCTTAACCAAGAGAGCCCGAATTGCATTCCTCCAGACTGGAGCGCTGGGAGAAGACCTGATCCCAGTTTGACCCCCAGGGGCTTTGGGGTGGCAAAAGGGCAAGGGCCGCATAAACCTTCCCACATGCGGCATGCGAGTGCTATCAACCACCCCCGACCTAAGGGAGGGCATGAAACTGGAAGGGCCTGGTGTAACTCTCACCAAGGAACGGGAGAGATGCTGGGGCATCCATGGGAACGTTGGTGGCTTCGAACTTCCCCAGGTCACCGGCTAAAGTGACCCCGCTCGGTTCGGTCTCGAAGGAGGGAGAGATGTGACAAAGCAGGACTGTTCTTAATGTTTTAAAGAAAGCCAAACCACTGAACTGGTGGAAGTCACTGGCTAAGCACCTGACAGCAGTAGCCTGTTCTACAAGTGCAGAGAGAATATTATCTTCATTTTAGTTTATTCAGGTAGTTTATAGACTAGTTCATTCAGAGTTGAAAAAGAAGGAAAGCATGTTTTTTTTTCCAATCGATGAAAAACACCTAGTTAGAGGACGTGATTTGCTAGTTCTACAATCTTGAAAGACATGTTAACTTGAAACAATCAGTTCAGTTCACTAACTACAGATAAGTTATTTAGTTTAATAAATCAATTAGTTTTAAATGCAAAATGTGTTTTGATAAACTTTCTGATTAACCTTCTATGCGTCCAGCACATTTTAAAATGCACAAAATCTGCATTTTAATTTAATTTTAATTTCAATTCAAATCGAACTTTACACAAATAACAATGAATCATTAATCATCAACTAGTAAATAAACAATGCTGACTTTTCTAACATTTATTCAGATTCTTAAATTTTTATAATGCAAGTTAAGACATATAATTGCTTAAATAAATGTGCATAGATAGTGTGCGTCCTCCGGGTTGGCAGAAAGAAGCTCCAAATTTAGTGTAAAGGCCATATTTAGTTGCAACTCAGCTTATTTTAATGATTATCAACCAATGGGAATCAAGTTAGGTTGGGGTGGTTTTTTTTTTTTTTTTTTTTTGGAAAACACCTAAAAAATACAAATGCAAAACAAGATTAATGATTTAAATCAGGTTTTTCTGCTTGTCTGTTGAACTCATGATTAAAATTGGTGAGTTAAATCACTTTGATTTTAAATCAATCTACTCTGACTCCATGGCAAGGACATATCTATGTGAGCCCCTTTCCTTACAGCAGGTTCCCCTAATTGTTCCCTCTGCCCCAAGTGTTCTGTGTGCTCTTATTCCCAGATACCTCTTCCTCACCTCCATGGCAGAGGTTCTGTGTATCCTGGTCTCCTCTTTACCCCCACCCCATGCCAGGAGCTTTATGTGCCCCCTTCCTTCATTCCCCTCTCCTTGGCAGGGGCTCAATGTGTGCCTGTATTCTCCCCCACCGCTTTTTGCCCTATTTCCTTCTCCCCCCATACCAGTGTCTCCCATTCTCCCCACCACAACTTCATGCCAGGGCTCTACATACTCCCCCTTTCCCACATTATTCTTTGTGTCTGGGAAATTACACATTCAGGGTGCCAACAGATTAAACTCTATTGGGAAGATAGCCAGAGCTGAGATCAGAGTTGTTATGCTGGAAGGTGTAAATGTGGTTGTGTGGCTTAAGTACTGAGCTATAAATCAGGAAACCTAGTTTCTCTTTCTGACTCTGACACAGCCTTGCTGGATGGCCTTGGGCAAATCACTTTACTTCTCTGCCTCAGTTTCCCCCATCTGTAAAACAAGGGTAAAGATACTGACCTGTACTTTTAGATTTATTCATGAAAACAGCCATGTAATAGCTAGGTAGTAGTATGTATGTATCTTAATAGGTGCCATCAACCAGTTGTTTTATCTATTTACAACAGCAGAGGCGCTTGAGGCTGACTGTGGCTGGTAGTGGTTCCATGCAGCCTTGTCAAGGTTCCTTCCCCACTCTGAACTCTAGGGTACAGATGTGTGGACCTGTATGAAAGCCTCCTAAGCTTACTTTTACCAGCTTAAGTTAAAACTTCCCCAAGGTACGAATTAATTTTACCCTTTGCCCTTGGAATTTCCACTGCCACCACTAAACTTTAACTGGGTTTACTGGGAAACGTAGTTTGGACAGGTCTTTCCCCCCAAAATCCTCCCAACCCTTGCACCCCACTTCATGGGGAAAGTTTGATAAAAATCCTCACCAATTTGCATAGGTAACCACAGAACCAAACACTTGGATCTTAGGACAATGAAAAAGCATTCAGTTTTCTTACAAGAAGACTTTTAATAGAAGTAAAGGAATCACCTCTGTAAAATCAGGATGGTAGATACCTTACAGGGTAAATAGATTCAAAACATAGAGAATCCCTCTAGGCAAAAACCTTAAGTTACAAAAAAGACACATAGACAGGAATAGTCATTCTATTCAGCACAACTCTTCTCAGCCATTTAAAGAAATCATAATCTAACACATACCTAGCTAGATTACTTACTAAAAGTTCTAAGACTCCATTCCTGTTCTATCCCCAGCAAAAGCAGGATACAGACAGACACAGACCCTTTGATTCTCTCCCTCCTCCCAGCTTTTGAAAGTATCTTGTCTCCTCATTGGTCATTTTGGTCAGGTGCCAGCGAGGTTACCTTTAGCTTCTTAACCCTTTACAGGTGAGAGGAGTTTTCCTCTGGCCAGGAGGGATTTTAAAGGGGTTTACCCTTCCCTTTATATTTATGACAAACCTTCATTTTCCCTCTTTCAGTTTTCTGATTTCCCTTAAAATCATTCCCTTAAAATCTGGCCACTAATGCCTAGAAAATTCCCTGAAGTTTTGGAATTTATTGAATACGGCATTCAAAAGTTACTGCATTACAGACAGACAGGTTGAGTGTAAGGCCTTTACAAGCTCAGCTAATAATTGTTACTGCTAGTTGGAGTCACATCTCTGTTATTTTAGAGATCTGAGAAAAAATTAGAGGTTTGTTGGGCCACAGCAAATGGGTCAGACTCTAGTGTGCAAGACCTATTTTTTGGTGTCCATAAGAGGTCCTGCATAAGCACATGCAGAATTCCTCCCTATTGTTCATGCAAATAAAGTATGAACTACTGAGTTCATGTTATTAAAAGCATTATTTCCTATTATTCCCAAATAGCTGGCCTCTTTTTCTCTGTCAGAATACAAGTATATTATTTGAGGTTTCAGTCGATACTTGCTCAAATGAAAACAACAATTTTTCACTAGTTTTATGGTTACTACTTTTCTGGGTAAGTCCTGTAATTATTTTGTACATGGCACACCCACTAAAGTCAATAGGAGCATTTGAGTGTGGCTGTAACAGAGTGATGGGCCCATTAAATGAAACTGGGCTTAGCTCTCCTGTTCCAGTCCTGTTGCTCCCAGCTGGGTCAATTAAGAGGGCTTGGCAGCACCTGGCGGGTTATAAAAAGTCAGTCAGGAGAGGGGCAGGCGATGAGAGCTGCCAGAGACAAAGGCTGATTCCTGGGAGAGAGCTGAAAGCAGAAGAGGAGCATTAGGTGTGTTACCGAGCCAGGGAGGGAGTTGCATGCTGGCTCTGAGACAGAATGCTAGAGCTCCGGAGAGGGCTGAAGGAAGGAGCAGCAGCAGAGGGGCTTACCTGCTGAGGTCTCCTTGGTGGAGACCTGATCCCCAAGAAGCAGTGAGAGGGCTCAGTGTATAGTAGCCCAATTGGGTAAATATGATATAATATTTAGATATATTCTTGTGTAAATAATAATAATAATAACAAAGATATAATCTTGTGATTAAGGTACATGCCTGGGTGGCAGAAAATCTGGCTTGTATTTCTGCAAACTTACTATGTGACCTCTTACTTATCCTCTTTTTTTAGTGGGTGCAGTTCCATAAACTTAAATGGATTTTATAACGGTTCTTAATTCATTAGGACCAGATTTTGTACTCCATAAACTGACTAGCAGATGCCTCTTGAATAATATCTTTGATTTCATTGGGAATACTCACGTGAATGCATGATATTCAGCATGAGTAAGGGTCACACAATATTGGCTCTTAATGCTTGTGTTGTGCTTGGATACTATGGGGATGAGTTCCATAGATACTAATTTATTGGCGTCTGATTCTCCTACCGCAAGGCCTTGTTGGTTTCAGTGGAAGTTGCTCATTTCCTGCAAAGGAAGAATAGGGCCCCAAATTTTCATGTGTATCAACTGCTTGAATTTAATAAGGGTTTGCTGAATCAAACCTCTGTAAAAAGAATATTTTATTGTTATAGAAAGTATTGGTGTTTTTCTCAAGGAAAATGTGATAGAAACACAGCAAACTTCCTTAATCACTGAGATTGAGACAAATGAAATCTAAAACGCTGCACCAGCTACTAATTTTGTAGCTCATTAATTTCAGTTAATGGATACTTTCAGAAAGGCTTAGTACAGTAGTTCTCAAACTTTTGTACCGGTGACCCCTTTCACTCAGCAAACCTCTGAGTGCAACCCTCCCCCCTATAAATTAAAAGCACTTTTTTATATATTTAACACCATTATAAATGCTGGAGGCAAAGCAGGGTTTGGGGTAGAGACTGACCTCTTGCAACCCCCCCATGTAATAACTTGATGACCCCCAAGGGGTCCCGACCCCCAGTTTGAGAACCCCTGGCTTAGTAGAACACGTTCTGTACTATACTTTTATCACTTCCAGTCCAGCCTTTAACTTCTATGACCTCCAGTAAAACAAAATTCTATTGATTTACTTTTTCCAAAGGTCTGTATCTACAGAATACTGTATCACAGTGAACTCTGCATCTTACTGTTCAAGCATTTTATTAAAAAAGCTAGCATGAAACAGCCCATATAGAACTATTCAAGATTAGTTTTACATGAGAAATTGTTGCACAAACAAGGGAAAATAAAATCTTTAGTAATTTACTTCCCTTTCTCAAAAAGAAAAGGAGTACTTGTGGCACCTTAGAGACTAACAAAGGTATCTGAGCATAAGCATTCAAAGCTCATGCTCAGATACCTTTGTTAGTCTCTAAGGTGCCACAAGTACTCCTTTTCTTTTTGAGAATACAGACTAACACGGCTGCTACTCTGAAATCTTCCCTTTCTAGATACTTTAATTCCAAGAATATTCCCACTTATTGCTATCGCTCAAGCGCCCGCCAGAGATATCTGAAATGCTTTTTGTGCAAAACCTTAAGGGATGCTGTGTTTTGGATCGCTTAAGAAAAAAAAAAGTTAAAACTCTCTTGTTTTGCCATTGTCGTTAGCATTTTTATTTGTGTTCCAGTAGCACAGAGATCAAAGCCCCATTGTGCTAAGCACTGTGCAAACACATGCTAAGGGGCAGGACCTGTCCCAGTTGCTTAACTCAGAACTTAGCGTCAAGGCAGTTTTCCCACTGACTTCAATATACAAGACATGCATGGGATTGGAAGGTGAAACTGAGGTGAAGTGACTTCTCCAAGGCCATAGAGCAGGTCAGCAGCAGAACCAGGAATATAATACCTAACTTGCTTTTCATACCTAGATCTCAAAGCACATTAAAAAGCGAGTGAGGATCGTTATCCCTATTATACAGCTGGGGGAACTGGTGCATGGGGAGGAGCATCTTGGCCAAGGTCACGCAGCAGGCCGGTGGCAGATCTGGAAATAGAATCCAGGTCTCCTGAATATTAGTCGAGTTCTTTATTTACGAGACCCAAGAGGTGGGCAAACTATGGCCCGCGGGCCACTCCTGCCCGGCCCCTGAGCTCCTGGCCCGGGAAGCTCACCCCTGGCCCTTCTCCTGCAGGCTCAGCTCACTGAGCTGCTGGCGCAATGCTCTGGGCGGCGAGCTCCTGGGGCAGCGCAGCTGCAGAGCCCGGGGGAGTTTAGGGGGTTTGTCAGGGGTGGGGTTGTGGATAGCGGTTGGGGCGGTTAGAGGGTGGGAAACAGGGGGATTGAATGGGGTCAGGAGTCCTGGGGGGGCAGTCAGGAGGGGTGGGGTTGGATGGGATGGCAGGGGGGCAGTCAGGGGTAGGGGTTCTGGAGGCAGTCAGGGGATGGGAGAAGGGATGGTTGGATGGGGCAAGGGTCCTGGGGGGGGGCATCGGGAATGAGAGGAGGGGTTGGATGCAGTGGCAGGGGACGGGAGAAGGGATGGTTGGATGAGGAGGAGTCCCAGAGGGGCTATCAGGGAACAGGGGGTGGGGGGGGTTGGATGGGGCAGGAGTCCTGTGGAGGCGGATAGGGGGTGGGGTCTGGGCCCCACACCCCTCCGCTAACCGGCCCTCCATACAATTTCCAAAACCTGATGCGGTCCTCAGGCCAAAAAGTTTGCCCACCCCTGTATTAGACTGTGCTCCCCCCATTGTTTGTTGTTGGCCTCAGTGTTTCCATGGGAAGGGATGAAAGCAGAGCAGCCTGAACTGGTGAAAACTGTTTCATCTTAGTGCCACATTTTTCCTCTTAGTCCATTCATCAACACTTAGAGGCCCGTTTTTTATTAGTTAGAAAGCAAATGGAACTTCTGGTGGGGGAACTTCACTTCACCCAGTGATCCTGCAGAGATAGTAGCAGGCTCCATGTGAATCTAGCAGGGAGCATTTATGTCCACACTACTAATATGCTTGCAGACCCAGCATCCTTGGTAATAATGACCATCATATAATTAAATTTAATATCCCTGTGGCAGGAAAAACATCAGTGGCCTAAAACTGTAACATTTAATTTCAGAAAGGAGGTTTAAACAGAAACTAAAATGAGGAGGTTTAAACAGAAATTTTAAACAGAAATTAGTTAACAGAAATTAAAAGGTACAGTGCCAAAAGTGAAATCTCTGCAAGCTGCGTGGAAACTTTTTAAAGACACCATAATAGAGGCTCAACTTAAATGTATACCCCAAATTAAAAAATATAGCAAGAGAACCAAAAAAGAGCCACCGTGGCTAAACAACAAAGTAAACGAAGCAGTGCGAGGCAAAAAGGCATCCTTTAAAAAGTGAAAGTTAAATCCTAGTGAGGAAAATAGAAAGGAGCATAAACACTGGCAAATGAAGTGTAAAAATACAATTAGGAAGGCCAAAAAAGAATTTGAGGAACAGTTTAGACAAAGACTCAAAAAGTAGTAGCAAAATTTTTTTTAAGTACATCAGAAGCAGGAAGCCTGCTAAACAACCAGTGGGGCCACTGGACGATCGAGGTGCTAAAGGAGCACTCAAGGACGATAAGGCCATTGTGGAGAAACTTTGCATTGGTCTTCACGGCTGAGGATGTGCAGGAGATCCCCTTAGGTGACAGATCTGAGGAACTGTCCCAGATTGAGGTATCCTTAGAGGAGGTTTTGGAACAAATTGATAAATTCAACAGCAATAAGTCACCAGGACCAGATGGTATTCACCAAAGAGTTCTGAGGAACTCAAATGTGAAATTGCAGAACTACTAACTGTTGTCTGTAACCTATCATTTAAATGAGCTTCTGTACCAGATGACTAGGGGATAGCTAATGTGATGTCAATTTTTAAAAAGGGCTCCAGAGGTGATCCCGGCAATTACAAGCCTGTAAGCCTGACTTCAGTACCAGACAAACTAGTTGAAACTATAATAAACAATATTGTCAGACATATAGATTAATATAATTTGTGGAGGAAGAGTCAACATGGTTTTAGTAAAGGGAAATCATGACTCACCAATCTACTAGAATTCTTTGAGGGGGTCCACAAGCATGTGGACCGAGGGGATCCAGTGGATATAGTGTACTTAAATTTTCAGAGCCTTTGACAAGGTCCCTCCCCAAAGGCTCTTAAGCAAAGTAAGCTGCCACAGGATAAGAGGGAAGGTGCTCTCATGGATTGGTAACTGGTTGAAAGATAGGAAACAAAGTAGGTATAAATAGTAAATTTTCCAAATGGAGAGAGGTAAATAGTGGTGTCCCCTAGGGGTCTGTTCTGGGACCAGTCCTATTCAACATCTTCATAAATGATCTGGAAAAAGGGGTAAACAGTGAGGTGGCAAAATTTGCAGATGATACAAAATTACTAAAGATAGTTAAAACCCAGGCAGACTGCGAAGAGCTACAAAAGGATCTCTCAAAACTGGGTGACTGGGCAACAAAATGGCAGATGAAGTTTAATGTTGATAAACGCAAAGTAATGCACATTGGAAAGCATAATCCCAACTATACATATAAAATGATGGGGTCTAAATTAGCTGTTACCACTCAAGAAAGATCTTGGAGACATTGTGGACAGTTCTCTGAAAACATCCACTCAATGTGCAGCGGCAGTGTGCGCTTTAAAAAGGAAAGCCAACAGAATGCTGGGAATAATTAAGAAAGGGATAGATAGTAGGACAGAAAATATGATGTTTCCTCTATGTAAATCCATGGTACACCCACATCTTGAATACTGTGTGCAGATCCTCTAGCACTACTTACAGAGTTTGTTTACTCTAGTATTTTTTCATCAAATAGTTGACTAAGTGAAATATAGTAACTGGGTGCAGCTACTGTGTTTAAATACTTGTTCACATGTGCAAACAGTCATTCATCTTAACAAAACAAAACAAAAAACCCCTCTCTATCTTTTGGGTAGGTACAGATGTCCCAATCCTGAAGCCTTTTCTCTAGCCAAATTCATGCCCTTGGTATCGTTCCATGCATTGGAATGGTTTACATGAGGTTTTTATTTGCCACAGGAGGAATTCTGTCCAACTCTTCCATCACAGTACATTTGAAGTCCAGTGCATGGAAATTCTTCTGGAGGGTGGATGCTTTGTTTGACTCCACTCAGGCTCAGACCTCTGTCTTAATGAGGAATTTTCTAGTTACTTCACAAGGTTGATTTGGATCCGATTAGCTGCTTTTGTGGTGGCAGATCCATTTGTGAGAAGCATTGTCTTTTCCTGGAAACTGACTGAATCTTTGTCTGTGGATTTATACCCCTCCAGGGTAGCACAATTGAGTGGGGAGACACTGGTCCATGGCTTAGTGCAGATGTTAATGCCTTCCTATGGGAGGGAGATTGCCAACCTCTCTCAGATTAGAAGTTGTAGGCCCTGGCTCAAGAAGCCATCTATCAATGATGTTGTGTCTCCATTGTGGGGGTGGGTTTTTTTTTTGGGTGAATATTGAGTTGGTTGTAGCAAAGCAACTATGGCATAATTTGTAGTTTCCTTGAACCTTTTTACTCCAGTTTTATGGCTTAGTTTGTTGTTGTGCATGCACAAGTTAGCTTGGTTTGTTCTTCTCTTATTATAGATTCACATTTCCAGGCTAATCCTAATAGGTTTATCAGCAGCTTTCAGGACCAGTAACAACATTTTGTTGACGCACCGAAGCTGGGGGGTGATAGATTCCACTTTCTTCCCTTAGAGATCCCCAACAGTGAGTTGCTTGTCTGCCCCAAGCATTTCTTGGGCAGCTTTCCATGGGTTTTTGTTGTGTCAGCTCTCCTGTTCAAAATGTATGTAAATTCATGCCATGAGCAGAGAATACACAATTATGCCCAGATGACATACAGCTAACTGTCGTACTATCATCACACAAATGATGTGATACTTTGTTTTCCCAGTGGTGACCTGAAACAATGAATCTCTGGGGAGTGAGTTAGTATTATCTCAATCTTATCTGAATTAGAATAAAGTTAACAGGTTGCATGGTCTTGAGGTTATATCAGAAATATATCCATTATATTTAGGGGTTTATTCCACCCTCTGTCCAAGGCAAAATTTCTGTGTGAATAAAGCAGTATACTTTACAATCCCCACTGCATCTATACAAAAATATTGACTGAAGATACTGAGCATTGATACTGAGAATATAATTTAAATGTAATGCATCTCCATTGGATAGGAACAAAGTCCAAAAAAAATGTGATATTAGAATTTTCTGTCCTTGAGGGGGCAATGTTTCTTTCACTTCTTCACTACTTCTGCCAGTACAACCTCAGCCCTGTGTTTTCTAAATCTTGTATTTTCTATATCTAGTATATCATACCATCTGCTTCAGAGCCTCTCTGGTCAAGCAGTTAAATTTCTGTTTACAAATATTGTCAAAAAAGTATATAAATTATGCAACAGACCAGAAGGAAGCATTCTGTTCATTCATCTAATTACATATTTAGGATGCATGCTATAGTTTGTACAGCAAATACCTTTATGAAAAATATTTTAATTAGGAAACAGTACTGCATATATACTGCAGATGATTTTTGAACAAACTTTATAGTTACTACATTTTTAACGGTTAACAATTAACAAGTGATTAGCATTGTAATAATTAAAAGATCATTTAAAAGATATGAAATAGCATTGCAGCTGAGGATCTGATATATAGCAGAATTTAGTAAAATCTAGCCTTCAGTTAATATAGTCATACAATAACCAAGCAAAGAACTTATTCTAGTACTGTTCCAACCTGGACTTAAAACGTCATGGAACACATTAGATTTGGGGGTTGAGGAAACAAATTAATGCCATTTAAGTGATTCATGAGCCCAACTTCTATTGAAAGTCAATGAGAAAAGGAGTACTTGTGGCACCTTAGAGACTAACCAATTTATTTGAGCATAAGCTTTCGTGAGCCACAGCTCACTTCATCGGATGCATGTAGCTCACGAAAGCTTATGCTCAAATTGGTTAGTCTCTAAGGTGCCACAAGTACTCCTTTTTCTTTTTGCAAATACAGACTAACACGGCTGCTACTCTGAAACCTGAAAGTCAATGGGAATTAGACACCTACTCATGTAGGCACATCTGAAAATCCTACCCTTAGCATTTTCTTTCTCAGCACCTCAAAGTATGCTAGCACTTTAGAGAAATATTTGAGAAGTTATGTTTTCTACCTTGAAGAGTTCACAATCTAAAGGCTTTAATCCTTCAGAAATGTACAAATGTGTGTACACTCATTGGAGAAAATGTGGCTACTGTATGTAGTAAATACTACACCCATTGGTAAATATTTGCAGGCTTGGGCTCTAAAATTCTCCATTCTGTGACAAGACTACCAAGAAATGAAGTGGGGTGACGGGAAGTACAGTGGGAAGTGGGTGTATGGGTGCAAATTAAGAACACATGTTTTTTAGATTTTTAATGGTTGTTATGTCAGACCCAAAACTACAATGGATAAAATCCTGGTCCCATTTAAAAGTCAATGGCAAAACTGCCATTGATTTCAATGAGTTCAGAATTTCACCCAGTATCTCCAGAAATTTTTCTTAGATTATGATTTAAGATATTCTTCAAAAAAATAGAGTATCAGGGTTGGACTCTTTCCAATTTTTCCACATCCTTCCTGTAGTGTAGGGCTCAAAACTGGACACAGTACTCCAGATGAGGCCTCACCAATGTCCAATAGAGGGGAACGATCACGTCCCTCCATCTGCTGGCAATGCTCCTACTTATACAGCCCAAAATGCTGCTAGCGTTCTTGGCAATAAGGGTACACTGACTCATATCCAGCTTCTTGTCCATTGTAACCCTAGGTCCTTTTCTGCAGAGCTTCTGCCTATCCACTCGGTCCCTAGTCTGTAGCAATGAATGGGATTCTTCTGTCCTAAGTGCAGGACTCTGCACTTGTCTTTGTTGAACCTCATCAGATTTCTTTTGGCCTAATCCTCTAATTTGTCTAGGTCCTGCTGTATCCTATCCCTACCCTCCAGCGTATCTACCACTCTTCCAAGTTTAGTGTCATTTGCAAACTTGCTGAGGGTGCAATCCATGCCATCCTCCAGATCGTTAATGAAGATATTGAACAATTGCCTGAGCAATATTTTTATATTCCTCCCTGGTCATTTGTCCAATCTTCCACTTCTTGTAAGTTTTTTTTTTTTTTTTTGTGTGTGTGTTTAAGATCAGCAAGTTGGTCGCCAGCCCTATTTACTATTCTTTCTGCACATTGGATGGTTTGCTCCTGAAACCTCAATAAGGATTCTTTAAAATACAGCCAGCTCTCCTGGACTCCTTTCCCCTTCATGTTATTCTCCCCGAGGATCCTGCCCATCCGTTCCCTGAGGGAGTCAAAGTCTGCTTTTCTGAAGTCCAGGGTCCGTATTCTGCTGCTCTCCTTTCTTCCTTGTGTCAGGATCCTGAACTCGACCATCTCATGGTCACTGCCGCCCAGATTCCCATCCACTTTTGATTCCCCTACTAATTCTTCCCTGTTTGTGAGCAGCAGGTCAAGAAAAGCTCTGGCCCTAGTTGGCTTCTCCAGCACTTGCACCAGGAAATTGTCCCCTACACTTTCCAAAAACTTCCTGGATTGTCTTTGCACTGCTGTATTGCTCTCCCAGCAGATATCAGGGTGATTGAAGTCCCCCATGAGAACCAGGATCTGTTCACAGATCCTATCACAGACTAATAACTTAAAATTTTATTTATTTTTTTTATTCTGTAAATCAAAGATTTTTTTTTGGCTTTCTGTAGGCATAGAAATGTCCAGAGCAAATGACTTCTGCTTTATTTTGTACTCCTATTAGTTAAAATAGCCTTTTAAACTTTTTTCCACTAAAGTTTCTCCACTGAAAGTTCTTGCTCCCTGGTTATATCTTGTATGCCATTCTTCAGACTAGAGGAAGCTAAATGGATGAGTCATAAAGCTCTAAATTTTGGGTTTATTGTGAAATTGCCAATAGTTCTTTAGCAAAAAGCCATGTTTGGAAGCTTTGATTTTTCTAAAGAACAGTGCATCAATAACGGACATGCAATATTTATTTGTTCTACTTGCTTTGAAAATAGCTCTGCCAACAGTGATTTCTCTTCTCCAACTCGACAGCTCAGCATGGGACTTCTCTTGACAAGCATGATCCACAGAGATATGATGTGTGTGAGATAGGGCTGGAAATTATTTATTTTATGAATGTGTATATGTCAATGCATTGTGAGATACAAATGAACTCTCTTGGCACTGCTGAATTTAGTAATACACTGTAGTCAAAGGGCTGCAGAAGGGCACAAAAAGGTAATTTCTTCATTCATCTGATTTTCTGTCAATAAGAATGTAATGTCAATTATGTTCAATTTATTCGCAAACATGGACTTTGATACGTATTATTGGGTGGAGTGATAGCTCAGTGGTTTGAGCATTGGTGTGCTAAACCCAGGGTTGTGAGTTCAATCCTTGAGGGGGCCATTTAGCGATCTGGGGCAAAAATTGGGGATTGGTGCTGCTTCAAGCAGGGGGTTGGACTAGATGACCTCCTGAGGTCCCTTCCAACCCTGATATTCTATGGTAAGGTACAGTGTAAATGTACAGGACAAATGTATTTTAACAAATGTGTCTATACATTTGCTGAATTTATCTTGATTCTAAGGGTGAAATGGTAATCATTTAGAATCTTAAACATATTGCTGCAGCGGGAGGGGGTCTGCATTTGGACTCTTATCTAATCAGATTGTTACATTAATAGCAATATGGATACAAAGTAGTGGAAAAGGACACTTGAAACAGTGCAGTTAGAATTCTGTTCACTACAGTGTGAAGTGTTGGATGGGATTCCTGTCCCAGAAGCCTCAATACAGCATTTATTCACGTAATGCATACTTGTAGCTTAACAGATACTGTGGTACATTCTAAGTCTGTTTGCTGATAATTTGCAAAGGGGGAAAAAGAAACACCCAACTCCCTCAAGTAATTGTTTTGAGAAATCTACTCTGTTGTATTGATCACTCTGGATTCAATGCTAAGTAACTGTAGAAGAGACAGAAATGATATCTGAATAAAATGCACTTGGATGTACACAAAATCCTCTAGTGGATGTGTGTGGGGGGGGTCTAGCGGGTGGATCCAAAATCTCAGCTTGTTACAGGACTTCTGTGAATCTGAAGCAGAGGGTGGTTCGTGGATATATTTATTCATTATTATAAATTAAGTTGCGGGGTACAGGGCACAGAATCATCTTTTTGGTTGATTATTCAAAAATTCTATCATGGGTTTTCTGCATAATGGCTTAATAATGGTTAAAGTTGCAGAGATGAGGAATTGCTTCACACCCTAAAATACCAGACCCCAATATACACAGGCACCAAAGGGAAACATTTCTCCTACAACCATAGTCTTTCTCCACTTTTTATCTTTTGTTTGTTGGCACTGCAATGGTTTAGCTAGAATGCTAAATGCATTTCTGTATTTAATATACTGTGGTGAGAAAATATCCTTTCTTCATAGATCATATTAAGATTAATTTTTTCATTCTAAAGTAAAAGCACTGAATATTACTACCTTTTTAGAATGTACAATAATAGACAAAAACAATGCAACCCACATCAACATTTGCGGGAAACGTATGGGACCAGCGATGAAAGGGGGCCAGCCCTAGTAGCAAGGGAGGGAGGCACTTGCCAAGGGACAATGGAGAGCTCCTCCCAGGGGAATCTCTGGCAACCATTATCTAGGTGGGTGAGAGGGGTGTTGATTGTGTCCCAGGATTTAGCCCAGCACAGGGGCCACGTGGAACTCTTTCAGCTCTGTTCCAGCAGCTCATCCAATCCACCCAACTGGGGAATGGAACTCAGCCTGACGCATGCTGTGGGGTCTAGCTGATTGACTGTTTAGGGGGTCAGGAAGGAATTTTTTCCCCATGGGTCAGTTGGTAGAGGACCAGGGAGGTGTGTTTTGCCTTCCTTGCAGCATCTGCAAGCCACAGTGCATGGTTCCGAACCAAGATATTGGGGTGGTGTAGCTTACTCATCACAACTGGTGGCCAGGTTCCAGTGCAGTTAAGAGAATTCAATGAATGTTCCCAGAGGTAAAAGATGTGAGATTTTGGTAATGGGCCTTGGGCTCATGTGATAGGGCCAAGGTCCCTACTTGCTGCACTGTCCCCCTTTTTTTGGGGGGGGGGGTAGGGTGCTAGGACTCAGAGCTGAGTCCTGGGGAGTTGGCTGAGGAGAGCCTATATGGTGAGGAGCCCTGTAACCCTGGCACCAGTTACAGTTTATATGGTGAGGAGCCCTGTAATCCCTGCACTAGATCCCATTAAATGCCTGGTCTAGGGGAGTATGGGTGAGTAGTTCCCCTCCCTCATGTTAAAAGCTTAATAAAAGTTGCAGCCTGCTGTTTAATTCCATGCATGCGTCTGCCCTCACTTTGCCCCTGTGTCCACATCGCTGAAGTACAGTGACAAATAATATAAAATCCAATGGAAATATTGTGGTTAATAGGATTACTAGGTTGACTTTAGAAAAATATTTATGTAGCTTCCCCTCTTAACCCTACTGACAAAGGGGAGAAAATCAAAGTGGCAGTGGGAAGAGAACTTCCATTTGAGAGTCTGTTGCAATTATTCTGAATTATGTTCCACTTCACTACATCCAGGTTGGTTCAATTCTATGAAAAGATTGAGATTTGAACTTCCCCCCAGAAAATACACTGATCTTGAAGGCAGAAAGAGACTTGCACGCTGTTTCCTTGGATTTGTGCAAAATTATCTCCAATCAATAAAAGATTCGGAGAGTCTCAAAGTGACAAAGCAACACACTGCATGCCCTGTGTTCTTCTATCCGTAGTTGATTCAAATAATAAATATTAGTGTTTTCAAGCTATTTTATGGCACAAATTTTAAGTCAAAAGAAGGTTAATATGCCAGTCTTGTATTCAGCTGCAGTAGCTATATCATCTAAATTTTGGTGTTTATGTTGATTCTTTTTAAAGAAGCTTATCAGTAAATGAGACCAGAGAGGGAGGGCTTTAACTATTATTTTACTTGTGTCATAAGGGGTGGTAGCACCCAAAAACCCAGTCAGTATTGGGAGTCCATTTGTATTATGCTCTGTACAAATAAACAAACATAAGAAAAAGCCTTGAAGAGCTTACCGTATAATTTGAAACTAGGTGCCTCAAGTGATTATGACAAACAATATGAGGGAAGACAAGGAGAAGGTAATAATATCACACATTCATATAGGTTAGCTGTTGTGTAACTTGATGGCTTCAGATCATTTAAAAATATGTGTGTGTAAAAGAAAAATCTTGCCACACAACATTTATATAGGTATTTGACATGCACCATTTTGGCAAAACGTTTTTCTGATGGTTTGGGTGCAGAATAATTAATTTGAAATGGTGTATACAGCCCCAGGGTACTGTGTAGTTGTCAGATGGATTTAAAAGTTGAAGTAGGAAAATATCTTTAAAGATTACAAAAATGTGAGTCTTGTTTGGTGACTTACTGCTAGCTCAAAGCATCCAGCTGGAGATCCAGGGTGGGGGCTGACCTTGATTCCAGAGCCTACAAGGTGGTGATAACATTGTGGAAACACATCCAGATCCCAGTTAGGAGAGCAACACCTAACATTTCTATGGACAACCTTTGGTTTGCAATCAGTTGTAAAAACTGTCTGTGTCTCACCATCCATAGCTAGAGAAGTTTGTTGGTCACAAGCTGTTTAGGTAAAAGGTAAATGTGGAGAAAAGTGCTGGAGGCTGGAAAATGCTCCTCACAAATTATGTAAAACAAAGGTCAGAAAATAACTGCATATAGTTTGTCTTCTCTAAAGAATACACTGATCATAGAAGATTAGGGAACATAAGGAAGAGACCTCAAGAGGTCATCTAGTCCAACCCACAGCTCAAAGCAGGACCAACCCCCACTAAATAATCCCAGCCAGGGCTTTCTCAAGCCGGGTCTTAAAAACCTTTAAGGATGGGCATTCCACCACCTCCCTAGCTAACCCATTCCCGTGCTTCACTACCCTCCTAGTGAAATAGTTTTTCCTAATATCCATCCAAGACCTCCCCCACTGCAACTTGAGACCATTGCTCCTTGTTCTCTCATGGGCCACCACTGAGAACAGCCAAACTCCATCCTCTTTGGAGCTCCCCTTCAAGTAGTTGAAGGCTGCTATCAAATTCCCCCCCCCCCCGTTCTCTTCTGCAGACTAAATAAGCCCAGTTCCCTCAGCTTCTCCTCATAAGTCATGTGCCCCAGACTCCTAATAATTTCCATTTTCCTCTGCTGGGCTCTCTCCAATTGGTCCACATTTCTGAATGGGGGAGCTCAAAACTGGACAATACTCCAGATGTGGCCTCACCAGTACCAAATAGAGGGAAATAATCACTTCCGTTGATCTGCTGGCAATACTCCTACCAATGCAGCCCAATATGCAGTTAGCCTTCTTGGCAACAAGGGCACACTGACTCATATCCAGCTTCTTGTCCACTGTAGGTCCTTTTCTGCAGAACTACTACATAGCCAGTTGGTCCCCGGCTTGTAGCAGTGCATGGGATTCTTCTGTCCTAAGTGCAGATTTCTTTTGGCCCAAACCTCCAATTTCTCTAGGTCACTCTGGACCCTATCCCTACCCTCCAGCATATCTACCTCTCCCCCCAGCTTGGTGACACAGGCGAACTTGCTGAGAGGGCAATCATCCCACCATCCAGATCATTAAAGATGATTATGAACAAAACCAGTCCCAAGACCGATCCCTGGGGCATTCCGCTTGATATTGGCTGCCAACTAGACAACAAGCCATTGATCGCTACCCATTGAGACAGACTATCTAGCCAGCTTTCTATCCTCCTTTATAGTCCATTAATGCAATCCATACTACTTTAATTTGCTAACAAGAATACTGTGGGAGAGTGTATCAAAAGCTTTGCTAAAGTCAAGATCTGTCCCATCCACCGCTTTCCCCATAATCACAGAGCCAGTTTTCTCATCATAGAAGGCAATCAGGTTGGTCAGGCATGACTTGCCCTTGGTGAATGCATGTTGACTGTTCCTGATCACCTTCCTCTTCTCCAAGTGCTTCAAAATGAATTCCTTGAGGACCTGCTCCATGATTTTTCCGGGGACAGAGGTGAGGCTGTCTGTAGTTTCCCAGATTGTTCTCCTTCCCTCTTTTAAAGATCAGCACTATATTTTCCTTTTTCCAATCGTCCAGGACCTCCCTTGATCACCACAGGTTTTCAAAGATAATGGTCAATGGCTCTGGAATCACATCAGCCAACTCACAATTCATCTGAGGATGCTGAGGATCTGGCCCCATGGACTTGTGCATGTCCAGCTTTTCTAAATAGTCCTTAACGTGTTTTCACCACTGAGGGCTGCTCAGCTCCTCCCCACACTGTGCTGACCAGTGCAGCAGTCTAGGAGCTGACCTTGTCTGTGAAGACCAAGGCAAAAAAAGCATCGATACATCATACTGTTTAGAAAACTTAAACCATTAATACTATAAACAATAATCAGTGTCAAATGAAAAGGCTACTCACAGATTAATAGTTTAGTTTCCTTACTTTATATACAATTGGTTCCAAGTTTATCATTTATTGTGGGTTTAAAAAAAAGTCATGAAAATAACAGTGAATGGCTTTGTCTAATTACAGAACCCTATTGTACTGAATACAATAGGTGGAATCATGGTACCAAGGCCAGTATTTTCCACAAACAATACAAGAAATGTCTTGCTCCTTCAATTATAATCACTGGGCCTTTATTTATTAACAATTTTTAATGTTGTAAAGCATTTTTTTCAAAGCTAAAGGAATACTACTGTTATGATGCACTGTGTATCAACACTTGAATTCATTAAATATCTACAGTATTGTAAATGACACATTATAGGCGAAATACTGACACTGTTCTAGTCAATGGGAGTTTTGCCATTGACTTGAATGGGACCAGGATATTAGAATATATAGTAGATATGGTCCACTAATTTGATTTGATTGAATAGTTTGTTTAAATTGTTTATTTTTAATTATTTATTATTATTATTGTTTATTAATAGTTTAAATTAAACTGATTATTTTAAACTGCTCTTTCTAGAATTTGCAAAAATGAAGGCTTCATTACATAAGTGAATTTCTATTGATCTTTTTAAAACCGTTTCAAGAGTACTCCAATTTACATGCCTACATTAAATTGAAAATCATATGGGAGTCATGAATACTGTATATCAAACACTTATCATTAAATCACCAGCCTCTTATTTGATTCATGAAACCGGTGTGGGGAAAATTAATTAATCCAGTAAGTTAATGTTAATTTTGTGCCTTGTACTAGCTGATGTCTGCTTAATCTTTGATTAGTCTTTTTGCTACTAATTTAATGAGTCCACTAGAATACTGTTGATTTATGAATGATAAATGTGTGGCAGTAAATTCAGGATTTTGATAAAGGATTGTTAAATTCATGTACAGTAGTTTAAATTTAGAACTCATTTTAATTGTTTAAAAAATTCAACAGCACTTTAATGTTTTTGTGAAACATTAATTTTATCCATCAATTGTAATATGAATATACAAATGAATAGAAATTTCTTTTGAAGACCAGAATAGATCAGTTATAAAATGATCTAAAATATGCTATGAATAAACACTTCATCATAAAAGAACAAAAGCACTATAATATATAGTTGCTTTCCACTTAATTCAGTCAGTTGTTAATTAGATCATGTGTTTAATATGAGAACCTATAAACCAAACCACTTGTATTAAAATCAGCATGACTTCCACTCTTTTGGTTAATCACTTTTAAGCAGGCATAAGGTAAGATTTAATAAAGAGAGAGAACTCTGGATGAGTTTAAAAAACAAAAGAGCCCCAGTACAATTCCTCATAACAATTGCTTAGAAATAAGTGTGTTGTTCAGACCACGTTGGAACTGGAAACATTAGTAAGTGGTGATATAGATGACAAGATAGCAATAGTTTACATTTCAGCAGCTTCCATTAAAGGATCTGAAATCACTTCACAAATATTAATAAATTAAGCCTTACAATTCTTTGTCAAATATGTGAATATTATTTTCCTCCACTTTGTGCTCTGAGGAAAGTAGAAAAGGCAACTTCCTCAAGGTCATGAAGTCTTTGGTAGACCTGGGAATACCATAAGAATCCTCCTGACTTCATCCTGGCAGTTGAAAAATTAGGAAAAGATTATATAATTTAAACAAACTTTACAGAGCATAGCTAGGGTCTATCTTTAAGTGCATGAGCATTTGTACACCTAACTTTTATGCATATGTGTGATCTACATCTGGCTGGCTAAGTCAAAAAACCTATGATATGCCAACATGGATATTGCACATTCAAAATAAAGCCAGATTTTCTGCCCACATTGGTGAGGAGTTTTCTTTTTTGATGGGCATGGTGGCCTGTTTGATAGAACACTGGATTGGGACTCAGAAGACAGATTCTTTTCCTGGCTCTGCTACTGGCCAGCTATCTGACCTTGGGCAAGTCATTTTGTGTCTCAGTACCTGTTTTCTTTCTGTAAATTTGGGATAAGAACACTGACTTCCTTTGTAAAGGGTTTTGAGATCTATAGATGAAAAGTGCTATATAAAAACTAGATTTTATTTTTTGCTGGTAGGATTGGAACTCCTCCACTTCTGATTTTCTCTAAAACCCAGTTTGATTAAAAAAAAATACTCAAAAGGTCACTTGTAACATGAACAGGATAGATTATTTCTGCTTTAACTGCACAGCCCTTCATGCAAAATTTAGTTCCAGACAAGTAGAACTGAATGTAAGAGTCTGCAATATACAAGTAGAGCTACTAATGCCCATTAATTCCACTTCTCTAACTCCAGTGTCACCTATTGTTTACTGCAGCTGTATGGGACTCACCCCTGCGGTGCCTCCTGCTGGTCATCCAGGGAATTAGCATTCCAGCCTCCAGAGCATCCTCTGCAGGCCAGTGTCCCACTTGCTACTGGGCCTCAAGTCCCTCCTGGACTCCAGTACTCCCTTTCACGCCGGGGTGCTGCCACCTTCAGTACCCCACACAGATCTGGGTCTCCCCTCCCCAGGGAACCCCCAACCTTCTACCCCCACCTTGCCTCAGTCTATGGCCACTACTAGTTATCACCTAGCCCCCCTTCCCAGGGGCTGACTGCAGTGTAAGTGCCACTCATCATAGGCAAGGGGGGTTTGGACCTGCTGCCTTTGCCTACCCTTGTGTAAGCAGGGGAATAGTCCTGCTATTGTGGGGAACTTTTCTGGCTTCTGCACTACCCTGGTGAAGTGGGCCAGCGAAAGCATCCGAGTCCTCACTCCCACTTGAGGACTCCCCTTCCACTCTGTCTGGCGGAGTCCTCTTAACCCAACAAGGCTGGGCCCAAGATTCCTGGGGGGCTCAACCCCCCAACCCTGCTGTGGTCACTAGGACGGGGGCTAGGGTGTCCCCACTCCGGGGTACTCTCTCTGCCCTGGGCACTTCTCTGACCATGACATACAAGTTAAAGCAAATGCAAGTTATTTAATCAACAATTAATCTTAAAAAGAATAAGGAAAAGTGGGAAAGGTTAAAGGAAACACATCACCCCGCTCTGTGGCAGGGAACATCACAAACAGTGTCTGGAATGTCCGGGCAGTTCACAGTCTGTTCCTTGTAAGTCCCAGGCCTTCTTCTCAGGCCCTGGCTGTGCTGTAGGGATGCTGTGGGTTGGACACTTGCTCTGGTGGTGGCCACACACTCTCAGGCTCTAGGTGGTAGGACCCTTCTTCCCAGTGTCGCCCCCGCCCTGCTGGGGTTACAGTCCAAGCCTGGCCTGCAGAGCCTCTTGGCTGAGGCGTCTCCCCAGCTGCTCACCACACCCAGCTCCAGACTGCTCCAGCCCCAGCTCCACCACTCTGTCTCAGCACTGCTGCTGCTGCTCTGCCTCCAGCTCCCTGGGCTGCTTCTTTAGCCCCTCTGCCTCTGGTTGCTCCAGCCCTGCTCCCAGGGCAAGTCTGCTCTCTCTGGGCTGCGCCTCTGGCTTTGGGGCTGCAGCTCTGCTCCCAGGACTAGGTCTACTCTCTCTGGGCTGCTTTTCTGATCCCTCGGGATCTGGCCCAGCTCTGCTCCCCGGCTTAGCTTGGGCCCCTGCTTTCTCCTTAGCTCAGCCCCACTCTGTCTGACCCAGGCAAATCCAGCTCACACGGAGGACAGGACTTCCCTAGCCTCCTGATTAGCCTGCCCACCATGTCATTCAGGCTGACCTGGAGTATTGGCCTCTCCCCATTGTTCCTGCAGGCTATCAGTCTCAGGGTCCTGATTCGCCATCAACCCATCCCCCTTTTTAGTACTGGTAGCTAGCAACTAAAAAAAACCCACTGATTGTTAGTAAGGGGGCAACAGTCCCCATACACTTGAGTTGCCCTGTTACAACCCCAGTACCCTGTCTTAAGCCTGCAGCCTGGGGCTTTTCCAGCCTGGAGCCTCCCAGCTCCTCTAGCCTTCCCCAGCCCTGCTTCACCTCAAGTACCCTGGTACTTTCCACAGCTAGAGAAGATGCTGTCTGAGCATCTGGCTCACAGACCTTTTATAAGGGCCAGCTGTGGTCTGTTTGGGGTGTGGCCACAGCTGTGCCTACTTCCCCCAATTGGCCTGGGAGCTACTTGCCCCCAGCCACAATCCACTCCTGGGCTGTCTTAAGCCCTTCCGGGCAGCGTGGATGACCACCCTACTATACTTACAAAGAGTAAGTGATGAGCACAAAAAATTGATTCCCTTTTGACCTATTCAGGACAATAGCTAAGTACTGCTGCACTTACCATATTATTTGAGTTGTATTTTAAGTTATGTCAAGGGAAGTGAGAGCTTATGGGTATGCACTCTTTTTAACATTCGTTAAATCTATTAGTTTTGTACTTCTTGGGTCCTGAGAAGTTACTTATTAAGAAATAATTTTACCCCTGGAAGAAGATTCTTTTTGAACAGTTTGTCATATAGTCAGTCTTCTCCTGTTTTACATTTATTTTCACTAAACCACTTCTGGGAGCCTGTGTGGAACTGGCTATGAGAAAATATTAATTCCAGTTTTATCTGAAAGGCCAACAGTAACATACTGTTAGTTTTTATTAATGCTCACCAAGAATGTTTCTTAGATCCTCAAGCATCTCTCTGCAACTTAAATGGTCATAGTTGTAGTGTTTCTTTGTGTACTAACAACCACATCACTATTCTTTCATCTCATTTATTTTCTGAATCACATGGTAGAGTTCTTTGCTTGCTCATACTTTCCCTGGTGGAGAATACTGAAATTGCTTATAAGAGTAGGAGGTGCTGTTAATGGCTGATGTTCCTCTGGCTGCCAGCAAGGGTGGATTAAAAGTCTATAATTATAATAAAATGGATTTTTTAAAATTAGAATTGGATTTTTGTTTAAATTAAATATAGATTTACCCTAAAAACAAACCTGTATTTAAAATTAAATTTTGACAACCTATGTTAAGGCCTAAACTCACTATAATCTATTAAAATCACTTTAAATTAAAAAAAATATGCAGTACTTGTTGCTGAAATGTTGAAGAAAATCAAACCACTGAACTAGTGGAAGTCATTGGCTGAGCTCCAGGAGTTTGCTGAAGTGCTAAACCAGGTTTTGACAGCAGTAGCCTCTTCTGCAGGTACAGAAAGAGCATTTTCTTCATTTTTAAATTTATTCAACTAGTTTAGCTCTTCTTTGAGTGGAGTCTTTGTGTGTGCTCCACTTTAGGTGATTGTGCACCCTGTGCCTCTAGTCAGAGAATTTTGACAGCAGTACTTGGCTGGGCCGCATACGCACTCTCCCTGCCTTGCACCTGCAGCGGCAATTAACAAGTGCTGTGCGGCTCCCTCCTCTCCCAGTTCCTTCTCAACTGCCCTTGGTCCAAGGCAGAACCCTTTATTTCTTTTTCTCCCCTCTTAAGTTTTAAGAAGACTTTTTTTTTTTTCTTTTCGTCCCCTTAAGGGATGTTACTTTTCCTCAGATTGCCAGGTTCGCCTGGCTTTAAATGCTGCCTCTCCTGTCATGAGGTGATTCTGCTTTCTGATGGATACTTGCAATGAGTCCGGTGCCTGGGGGAAACTCCTGTGCCCCAGAAGTGCACCCGTTGCCACAATTTTAAGACCCACACAAGGAAAACTGAAACTTATCCTAATGGAGAAGTCCCTCTATCCCACCTCAGACCCAAGCTCGCAAATTTCTCTTGCCATCCTATCAACACAGGCGGCTTCCGACAGACCCCACTCCTTCACCCTGAAAGGAAAGGACCTGTCTCCTAAAGGACATGGAAAGAGGTGAGCTAACGCTCCCCCTACCAAGATCATGTCAAAGAGGAAACATTCCCGGACTCTGTCCACCACATCGGTACTGACTGCCTCGGCTTAGTACCTTTGAGTCAGCAGGGACCTCCAGTATCGGCGGTACCGTCACAGCCGCAGGCCCTAGGCAGGCAGGCTCTAAGAAGGAAGGCAGGCAGAGACCACCTCCTCCACCTTGGCACCTGCAGCACAGACAAAGTGCTCTGAGCAGAGTGACTCTGCAGTACAAAAGGTAACAGCACCAGCTGCTGGCCCTACATTGAATAGCACAGACACTGCACCTCAGATTGCCACACCATCCTTGGCATGCTCTCTGCCTGCTCCTTTCCTACTGGTACCACCACAGTTTCCTATATTGCTTTTCACACAGGAACTTCCATCGATACCACAGCCTCAACAGTTCCTTGCTGTGAAGGACCTGAAAACTGCCCTGGAACCAGAATCACCTCTCCTCAGTACCAATACTACGTCAGCACTTTCGCTACTGCTCGCTCCACCAACGACAGCCACTTCTCCTTTCTCTACCGGGGAGGATGAAAATGACAAAGTGGGGGTTTTCTCCTCCCAACACTTCACCTGTGCAAGGCAGTGTTCAGTCTGCACATCAGGAGTGCGCTAAGCCTCCTTCCAGGTCTGAATTTCAAGGGTGGCATGGTCACCGCTGGGGGGGCCCCACTATGCCCTTCCCACTTCAGTGGGCATTCTGGGATCCATGGGCAGCTTATAGGCCATTTTAAACTAGGGCCCCTAAGTGGAACCATGGAGGTACATTGGCACGCTGCACCATGACCCACAGTGCCACCAGCTGTCCCTCCCAAACAGAGCATTGAGGAGACAGAAAAAGTCTTAGCTCAGGAGATGGCTCCTGCACTTCATTCTCTCCAGATGAGACTATTATGCCCCTTATGCCTACTGCTGGAGATGATTTCAGGATTTTCCAGGAGCTCTTCAAAAGAATAGCAGAGATGCTCCAGATAACCCTAGAGGAGGTCTCCGAGTCACGTCACGAACTCTTGGACATACTTCACACATCCACCTCCTCCAAGGTTGCCCTTCCGATTAACTCGGCAATCATGGAACCCACCACAAACATCTGGCAGTCCCCTGCAATCATCCCACCCACATGTGAGAGAGAGAGTGGACAAAAAACCTTATGTCCCTCGAAAAGGGATGGAATTTCTTGTCACACACCCTCAGACAAAATAATTGGTAATCGATGCAGTTAACAAATGGGACAAACAGCATTACTCAAGGACCACCCCTTATGATAAAGAGTGGAAAAGACTGGACTTGACCGCAAGCCCTGTTCATCAGCGACACTACACTTCTGGATTGCTAGTTATGAAGCACTTATGGTGAAGTATGACCATATAAACTATTCCAAATTTTCTGACTTTGACTACATATCAGAGGACAAAAGAGAGCAGTTTACATTGCTATTTTCAAGGGCCACCTCTTGGCTAGAACTGCCCTCCAAGCCTCTTTGGACTCTGCTGACATGGTAACAAGTACCATCACCACTGCCATAGTAATGTGCCGGGCCTTCTGGCTTCACCTGTCGGGCTTCCCTAGGGAGGTCCAAGCCACGGTAGAGGACCATCCATTCAAAGGTCCAAAACTGTTCACCACCAAGACTGACCAGTTGCTCCATTCATTGAAAGATTCAAGGGCCATGCTCAGGTCTCTTGGCATCTATACACCTGCAACAAAATAAAAACAGAGTAGGTATTATACATCACAGCATACCAGACAGGCCCTGTACACACAGCGGCCAAGAAAACACAATAACCAGAGGCATAGACAGAGACCTCCCAGATGCAGACCAAGCTCTTCCCAACACACAATATCTCAACAATCAACCCATAAACAGCAGACTTGAAGGTTTGGTCGAGGGCTTGCCAGACCTCCACCAACTTTTGCTGCTAACATTTCCTCCCACCAACCATCCCTTTACCAATCATCTGATACCATTCTATCCAAACTGGTGGACCATTACTTCCAACAGATGGGTACTGGAAATCATCAAGACCAGCTGTGCTTCAGAGTTCCTCTCCTTCCCACCCTCCCTTTCCGTCTCTCTTCAGGAACCCCTCTCACAAGCCCTTCCTGGAGCATCTCCTACAACTTGGTGCTGTAGATCCAGTTCCGGTACATCAGAGGGAAGGGCTTCTATTCCCATTATTTTTAACCCAAAAAGTGTGGAGGCTGGAGACCCATCCTTGATCTCAGGAAGCTAAACAAAGCTAAACAACAATTCAGGATGGTTACATTAGCTACAATCATTCCAGCACTGGAACAAGAGGATTGGTTTGCAGCCCTCAACCTGCAGGAGTCATATTTTTATATTACTGTACACCCTAGGCATAGGAATTTTATTTGGCTCGTACTGGAACAGGACCATTTCCACTAGTTAATTGCTGCTGCAGGTGCGAGACGGGGAGAGCGCATGTGTGGCCCAGTCAGGTACTGCTGTTGAAATTCTCTGACTAGAGGTGCAGGCCGCACAAACACCTAAATTGGAGCACCCACAGGGACTCACATCTCAAAGAACCTCAGTTACTGCACAAGGTGAATAACCCTCTCTTCATTCAAAGGCTTGGCGTAAACTTAAATGTTAGATGGATATAACTACATTGGTCAGGGGTGTGAAAAAACACACCCCTGACTGACATAACTATGCCAACCTAGATGCTGCTATATCAATGGAAGAATGCTTTTGTCCATGTAGCTAACTTGATTCAGGGAGATAGTGTTTCTGTACTGACGGAGAAACCTCTTCCATTGGTGTAGGCTGCATGTATGCTATGGGGTTGTGCTGGTGTAGCTATGCAGGTATAGTCTTGATAGTGCAGACACAGAAAAAATCAAGAGATCATTAGGACCTGAATAATTAGGAAAGTTTGTTTTCCTCTTCCAGTCTGTGAATAAAACTAAGTATGAGGATGAGATCTATTAGTTCTAAACTCCTGAAGGACCCACTAGTGAGAAACAATCAGATCAGTTCACTTCCTTTTGTTTTGTAAATCAGTTTTAAATGCAAAACATGTTTTGATAAACCTTTTTCCTTATATATCCAACACATTTACAGTAGTATTAATTAATAAAAACAACTTTAAAATGTTTTTGTGCATTAATTGAATTCAATTTTCCATCCAAATAGACTTTTGGCACAAAATCCCAAATAAAACTTTTAATCATCATAGTAACTAAGAAATGCATTGGTCACCATTTTCTATCCTAATAGAAATGTAAAAATTAAGAATTTGAATAAATATAAGGTAAGCTATATAATTGCCTAAATAAATATGTATAGATGTGGGTTTTTCTTTAAGTATTATATTTGGTGTAAAGACTCTATTTAATTGAAAATCAACTCAATAATAAGACTCAATCAACCAATCTGTCTTTAGGAAAAATAACTAAACAGTATGAATGCAAAGCATGATTAAAATGGATTTAAATTAAGATTTCCTGCTTACTGATTTAAATCATGGTTAGAATGGGTGATTTTAATCACTTTGATTTAAATCAATGCATGCTGCTGCCAGCTAAGAGAAGATGGCTGCTCCCAGAGAGCCAAAACACAAATGCACAACTATGTTCCTGTAAATAAGTGTCTTGGGAGGTTACTCTTCTTCATTAGGCTGCCAGGGAAACATTTTCAGGCTATAGATGGTCCAGGTCTCTAAGGGGCAGATGCAGTGTTTTCAGTTTTCTCTGTACATCTATAAACAAGAGAGTGGCATGTAGGATGGTGGTTAGTTTTTTATAAATCTGAGTGACTGACACTGATCCCAGTAGGCCATTAATTGATGTCCTTTTCATTCACCCACACAACAAGCATAGCCGTTTACCTCTGTTTGTATGTTCTACAGATACTAACAATGGACAATTGCTAATTTTATACTGTTTTCAGTTTGTTCATATTGAATGCCAATATCATGATTTCTAGAAGTACCAGCTAGAGTGGACATGGTTCCATTGTCGTGATGGAGGATACATGGAGTATGTATAATGTACAAAGGGTTACAGTGGTCCAATCATAGTATCTCCCAGGCTATCTGCCTCTCCTGGTCCTTTCCTCTTCCTTCCTATGCTCTCCACTATTTCTCTTCTCCCATTCATGCCTCCCTCACAACTTCAGCTTCTTCCTCTTTTATTCTTAACTTTTTCTCCTTGGCCCATCAGATGCTCATCTCTTTTACTACTCCCTGAAAATTAGATACAATGTTAAACTGTAACTTTGCATTTTCTAATTTCTGTGTGATTTAATTGTGCAAATAATATTGCTTTGGCTGAGATTTTTGGATAGAATTTTCTTAGGATCTTCTCATACAAAAATAAAGGGGGAGGAAAAAGAAGGGGGTGAAGTTTCTCGCAACTGGTTGACCAAAATTAATGATTTTAGAGCAGAAACACCACAGTATAGTATTCAATGCTAATGTCAGCTATATACAGAAGTAACTTTCCTTGATAAGGAGCAGCTATCCTGATGAGGCCTGGTCTATACTTAATGTTTTAATGGCATAACTTTGAAATTTATAGGTGTGATTTTTTTTTCCTGACATAATTAAGCTGATAAAAGTCCTAGCATAGATACAGTTATACTTGTATAGGATGCATTATGTCAGTAGATTTTCAGCAAAGCAAAATAACCTGTATCAGTATAAGCACTACGGCTGTCAATTAATTGCAGTTAACTCAAGGGAGTAACTCAAGACAAATTAAGTCGATTAAAAAAAATTAATCATGATTAATCAATCACAGTTTTAATTGCACTGCTAAACACTAATAGAATACCAGTTTTTAACTATATTATAAATATTTTGTTTCTACATTTTCAAATATATTGATTTCAATTACAACACAGAATGTAAAGTGTACAGTGCTCACTTTATATTATTTTCATTACAAATGTTTGCACTGTAAAAAATAAGAAATAGTATATTTCAATGCACCTCATACAGGTACTGTGGTGCAATCTCTTTATCAGGAAAGTGCAATTTATAAATGTAGCTTTTTTTGTAACATAACAGCACTCAAAAACAAAGCAATGTGAAACTTTAGCGCCTACAAGTGCTCTCAGTCCTACTTCTTGTTCAGCCAATCACTAAGACAAACAAGTTTGTTTATATTTACAGGAAATAATGGTGCCTGCTTCTTATTTACAGTGTCACCTGAAAGTGAGAACAGGCATTTGCATGGCACTTTTTTGTAGATGGTGTTGCAAGGTATTTACATGCCAAATATTCGTATATCCCTTCATGCTTCAGCCATGGTGTTTAATTGCTGTATAGGCATAACCTTAGCATGCAGCAGGCTAGTGCAAGGTAGATTTACATTCCAGCTTGCCACAAACTAAGTGTTCATGTAGACAAGGCATTTCTTCCATGCCATTTGCAGGTTTTCACTTGTCTTAAATTTGAAATAATTACTTTCTTTATGATTTCACACTTTTAGTGTAAGTCTTTTAATTAGAAAAAAGAAAAACATTTAATTTGAATAAGGCATAATCATGGGCTTGTAGCCATTTAGGAGTTTTCACTGTTTAGATATGCGTTAGATTGTTGGCATCCTTTCGTCTGCGAGAGACCATGGGAATTGCAGCCTATGGTTTAGATGGTTTGCAATGTCTCATGTGACCCTTAATACACTCTTTGGACAGTTGTTGCATGACATCTTTACTCTTTCACTGAAAACATTGGTATCCTTAATGTGCAAGCCATTAGCACTTTGCCATAACAATATAAATGTTCTTAAAAAGCAGTTGGAGTTTTTTTTCCCTGTGAATCTGAATGTTTGTAGCACATTCACTTGTCATTTGGCAACCAATGTATCTCGGAGGTGAGGAATGAGTATGGGCACAGGTTTTGGAGTCAAGAGACTTGGGTTTTATTCTCAGCTCTTCCCAAGATACTGTTCTGAAGCTTAATTCGCTAGTGTTTGTAAGGCGCTCAGATATGGAGGTGATGAACACCATTGAAATCTTACTCTCTGATAAAGATGATTATAAATTATGTGACACATTTGTCCTATCTCGTAGGTTGGGTTAATCTGTCAGATCTTACACACTGAACTGTCTGGAGATGGGTTTTTTTTTTGTCTTTCATGATCAGCACATGAGGCAGCACAACCAGCTTGTCTTCACTATGCTGCACAAGCAAATGATGGAATTAAACATGTTGAGGAATAAATGGAACTGCTGACTGCATCAGCAGGAGCAGCTGGCATGGCTGGTGATACTGCAATGGTGCAGAATGGAAAACAAGGGTGCTCTGATCAGTTAGCTGGAAAGTTTTAATTGGATTGATGACTGGCTAACAGAGAAAAATATGGAGGAAAAAATTTCTGATCACCCAATATAGTGGAGAATTTTTCATCTGACTTTACAAGTTAAGATTCATACATGGTATTCATTATAAGTGGATTTGCAAATTGGCAAAAAGGCATTATGGAGACATAGCAAACTTAAGATGTTACACAGTGCAGCTGCAGGCACAGTAAAAGCTACTACAGCTTGGATGACAGAGTTTGCTATTAATTCTAAAGGAAAATGTAAACATCAGATAACCCTTTCATCAGTCTGTCATCTTTTATGTATTGCCAATTGCTTATGTGTCTAGATTCCTGAGCAGTTTCAATACAATTAAAATATAAATCTTGTTTGACTTTTTGTTCTCCAATTGGGAAATATTCCAGAAATTAGAAAATGTATTCAGTTCGGTCTGTTGTAACCTATGCAAACAGATCTTCACTGATGTTTAACAGATGCTTTGATTACATCTTGTACAAAAAAGGCATTGGTTAATATGGATTATTTTTCTATTGTTGTAAACTAGATCACTGGTGTTTGTCAGTAAATGCAAGAAAAATTAAACTCTTACATCATTAAGGATGATCATACAGTAGAAAACCTTTCCTTTGTTTGCCCTGCTACATTTAACAGCACTCAATATGCAATCTTTACTACATCTTTGAGAATACTAATCTTGATTTAATATCTTACCTATTAAATATTCTGCTGTAACTCTGTTTGTGAGATCACATGATAGTTCCTATAGAAATGATGAAGTTATTGAGTGCCAACCGTACAAGAGAAAAGAAGTAATGACTAAGGTCACATTTCACTAATTTTGTGTGCCTCGTGTTTTTAAGTGCCCAACTTTTTGAGACCCCTATATCCTGAGTTTGAGCTGCAGAGTACATGCAATTCCCACTGAAGTAATGATTCAACTGTGTTCCACCTTGTATCCCACACAAGGCACACACAAGCGGGCTAAAGGTTTTCTGTGCTACTTACACATCATTTCTCTGGAGTATTGTATATTAATAACAAATTTTTTGTCATTTCTAATTCATGGTTCACATTGCCCACTTTATGTATTACTTACATACTATGTAGGAGAAAAATGTTTGAGCATTATTTATTACCAGGGTTGCAACTGTCTGAATGATATACTCCACAATATCTTTGTCATATCTTCACATGATTAAAAGAAAGTACTTTAGACAAAGACAGTTTAACTATATACTCTCACTGAACTGTATCATACCTTAAATGGAGTAAGCTCTTGATTAGAAATATCCAAGTTGATTGTGCTTGTCTTATGTAATATTGCATCTAAAAAAGTTAGATTACAAAATCAAGCACTTGAAAGTTAGGAAATGCCAATTTTAAACTTCCCTGTCTCATCTGAATTCTGTCCTCTTGCTCTTCTATCCTGAATGAGGGTGGGGTGTTTGCAGGGAGAAAAAGTATGTGATGATGTCAAGCTGTCCTGCAGTGCCTGAAGGCCATGAGTATCAACCTCAAGGCAGACTGACAGAAAGCAGGGCACAAACCCCAAATCAGCTGTGAGTTCTTTACTTAAATTTCACCAACCAAATATCAAGAGTAAACTCCTCAGCACTATAGCAGCCTTAACATGGAGTCATAGACAGTCCCTTGGGCACTGTGGTCTATCTTGCCACCCAGGTAATCTTGCCTTTGTGATAGATGATCCCTTACATCAAAAAAATCACAGTAATATTCAGGTTACTCTCATTCCCAAAGGCCCAGTTAGTTGCCCCGAGTCAACGGGTAGTGATCAATGGCTCCATGTCTAGTTGGCAGCCGGTATCAAGTGGAGTGCCCCAAGGGTCGGTCCTGGGGCCGGTTTTATTCAATATCTTCATAAATGATCTGGAGGATGGTGTGGATTGCACTCTCCGCAAATTTGCGGATGATACTAAACTGGGAGGAGTGGTAGATACGCTGGAGGGGAGGGATAGGATACAGAAGGACCTAGACCAATTGGAAGATTGGGCCAAAAGGAATCTGATGAGGTTCAATAAGGATAAGTGCAGGGTCCTGCACTTAGGACGGAAGAACCCAATGCACAGCTACAGACTAGGGACCGAATGGCTAGGCAGCAGTTCTGCGGAAAAGGACCTAGGGGTGACAGTGGACGAGAAGCTGGATATGAGTCAGCAGTGTGCCCTTGTTGCCAAGAAGGCCAATGGCATTTTGGGATGTATAAGTAGGGGCATAGCGAGCAGATCGAGGGACGTGATCGTTCCCCTCTATTCGACATTGGTGAGGCCTCATCTGGAGTACTGTGTCCAGTTTTGGGCCCCACACTTCAAGAAGGATGTGGATAAATTGGAGAGAGTCCAGCGAAGGGCAACAAAAATGATTAGGGGACTGGAACACATGAGTTATGAGGAGAGGCTGAGGGAGCTGGGATTGTTTAGCATGCAGAAGAGAAGAATGAGGGGGGATTTGATAGCTGCTTTCAACTACCTGAAAGGGGGTTCCAAAGAGGATGGCTCTAGACTGTTCTCAATGGTAGCAGATGACAGAACGAGGAGTAATGGTCTCAAGTTGCAGTGGGGGAGGTTTAGATTGGATATTAGGAAAAACTTTTTCACTAAGAGGGTGGTGAAACACTGGAATGCGTTACCTAGGGAGGTGGTAGAATCTCCTTCCTTAGAGGTTTTTAAGGTCAGGCTTGCCAAAGCCCTGGCTGGGATGATTTAACTGGGAATTGGTCCTGCTTTGAGCAGGGGGTTGGACTAGATGACCTTCTGGGGTCCCTTCCAACCCTGATATTCTATGATTCTATGAATTGCATCTTGCATCATATCAAAGACAATGCTTGTAGCCAATCTTATAATAAACTGTCTAAAGATTTATTATTGGTAAAAGGAAATTAGAGAGTTATTTACAAGGTTAAAGCAGGTATACATACACACACAAATGATTTAAAGTCTTAAGTTTTAAAAGGTAGTTGTGATGTGTTGGATCACAGAAACCCCCTTGGGCTGCTAACTGATGTGCCAAGACTACTCCTGCCTTCCCTGCCAGCTTGGGAATCCAGAACCCTGCCTGGTTGTGCCAGACATTCTTGCCGGCTGCAAACCCAGACCCGAACCACATCCCCTAACAGCTGCAGGTTTAACTCAAAGCAACTTAAGAAGTGTTCCTGTCTCTAACACTCAGATGTCCAACTCCCAAAGGGGTCCAAACCACAAATAAATCTGTTTTACCCTGTATAAAGCTTATAAGGATAAACTCATAAATTGTTCACCCTCTATAACACTAATAAAGTGATATGCACAGCTGTTTCTCTCCCCCCCCCCCCGGTATTAATACATACTATGGGTTAATTAATAAGTAAAAAGTGATTTTATTAAATACAAAAGGTAGGATTTAAGTAGTTCCAAGTAGTAACAGACAGAACAAAGTAAATTACCAAACTAAACAAAATAAAATAAAACACGCAAGTCTATGCCTAATATAGTAAGAAAGTGATTACAGATGAAACCTCACCCTCAGAGATGTTCCAGTAAGATTCTTTTACAGACTAGTCTCCTTCTAGTCTGGGTCCAGCAATCAGTCAAACCCCCGGGGTTACTGTCCTTTGTTCCAGTTTCTTTCAGGTATCCTTTGGGGGTGGAGATGCTATCTCTTGAGCCAGCTGAAGACAAAATGGAGGGGTCTCCCAGGGATTTAAATAGACTTTCTCTTATGGGTGGATACCCCTCCTTCCTCTGTGTAGAATTCCAGCTACAAGATGGAGTTTTGGAGTCACATGGGCAAGTCACATGTCCATGCATGACGCAGAACTTACAGGTAGCAGCCATGCTTCATATGCCTCCTTGAACGTTCTCAAGTAGACTTCTTATGTGGATTGGATCCTTCCAAGATCCATTGTCCATTCAAAGAAAAGGAGTACTTGTGGCACTTTAGAGTCTAACAAATTTATTTGAGCATAAGCTTTCGTGATGCAACCGATGAAGTGAGCTGAAAGCTCACGAATGCTTATGCTCAAATAAATTTGTTAGTCTCTAAGGTGCCATAATTACTCCTTTTCTTTTTGTGGATACAGACTAACACAGCTGCTACTCTGAAAATTATCCATTAAGTATTTCTTGATTGGACACTTAACTTGCAAATTCCTTTCTAAATAAGCTGCCCAAATGCCTTACTAAGGCTACTTAAAATCAAACCAGTACACAGCCACTATTCATAACTTCGAATACAAAAATGATACATGCATACAAATAGGATGAATAGATTCAGTAGATCATACCCTTTACAGAGATATGTTACCTGGCATATGTAGCTTAAAACATATTCCAGCGATGTCATATATACATTTATAAGCATATTTCCATAAAGCCTTATAGGGTGCAACATCACAGTAATATAACAAGCAAGCTCTACGTGTCCCATAAGGCTAACCCAGATGAATCTCTTGCTTATGCCTAGAAAACCTTGTTCTTCAGGGTCCAAGCAACATAAAGATTTTTATTCATTTTCCCCCCACTTCTCTGAGCTGCCAGCTCAGCTGATGGGAGGAATTCACTTGCATGTCTCTTCTTCGTGGTGGGGAGGACGCAACTGAGAGCAATCAATAAAGTCTTTTGTTCTCTGATGTTCAGCAATATTTATTCTTCTGTTGAAGGTCCTGCCCAACGGAAAAGGCCCAAACACCTTCTGTTGGAGGCAAGTATTTCACATGAATTCATGTCTTCTTCTCTGTAACTGTGTAAATCACCAAACAGGAATTACAAACACAAATGCTCAAATATTATTTTACAATGTGGGATATAGATGTTATAAGTGAGATTAATATATGCAGTAACTTACAAGCATTCAATAAAGACTTGTAAAGGCACATTTTAGAACTCTAAAACCTATTTTAACAATACTAATGCACAGGTGAGCCAAACTAATTCCAATTATGTATTTGTTAGTATCCAAGTAAGGCATGGGGACTTCGGCATAATCTGAAACCTGGTTTCCCAGTATCTCAAGTGCAGTCAAAAATTTTATCCTAATGGTGCAGAATTAAGGTTGCAAAAACATTTTATTTCTAAACTTTTAGAGTGTTTCACTTTGCAACAATGGTATGTGGCAACACAGATTCCCTCTCTACTTAAATGATCCCGTGGAAACTGTTGAAACTCTCCAGCAAATGCTGGCTTTTTAATGACAGTCATCATACCACCCCAATTCTCCCCTCCCCATCCCAGATTTTATGGGATCATCCTCAAATTCAGTCCAACTTTAAACAGTGTAATGCCTCTGCCTCATTTTCATTTGTTTAGTAAACCAACTCTTCTGAGGCTCCCAGAGTAGAGTACGTTTATCTGTTTCTAACCTACTTCATAGAGAGGCTATAAAACGTGCTACATGCAAAGCAGAAAGTGTCTTGAATGTTTTTAAGGAAAACATTTGAAAGCCCCCAAAGCCCAAACTAAATAGATACTTGTTAAGAGGAATGACTGAACTATAAGGCAGAAGACCTTTCCAGAAACTATATTGTGTGTGGAGGGTTGGAGTGAGGAGAAAAATACTTGGCACTGGTTTTTGTTTTTCCTCTGCAGACAGACGGAGACTCAGAAGTAATTTGTGAATACTGTTGAACAGCCTTCTTTGGAAATTTTGAGATTTCCCACAATCAGCTAAATGGGAGGCTTGATTCAGCTGACAAGAATAAAAAAGATGGCAAGTGTAGCTTGGTTTATACTTTAATGGCACTCCCCTTCCCCAAACAATTAAAATTAAATAAAACAACTCTGTCCTGGTGGTACAGAGATAGCTATAGTTAGCTTGAGACTCAGAATAGGTTATCATCTCTGTATTTTTGTTGTATTAAGCCTTCTTAGTATAAAAAAAGATAACATACTTATAATCTAATTCTCATGGTGGGTTAGAGCTCAGTCAGTTAAGCAGGGCACAAGCTGGCTAGATCATCAGGCTCAACAGGTAGTAACCAAAGGCTCCATGTCTAGTTGGCAGCCGGTATCAAGTGCAGTGCCCAAGGGTCAGTCTTGGGGCCAGTTTTGTTCAATATCTTCATTAATGATCTGGAGGATGGCATGGATTACACCCTCAGCAAGTTTGCAAATGACACTAAACTGGCAGGCGTGGTATATACGCTGGAGGGTAGGGATAGGATACAGAGGGCCCTAGACAATTAGAGGATTGGGCCAAAAGTAATCTGATGAGGTTCAATAAGGACAAGTGCAGAGTCCTGCTAGGACATAAGAATCCCATGCCAGACTAGGGACTGAGTGACTAGGCAGCAGCTCTGCAGAAAAGGACCTAGGGGTTACAGTGGACGAGAAGCTAGATATGAGTCAACAGTGTGCCCTTGTTGCCAAGAAGGCTAATGGCATTTTGGGCTGTATAAGTAGGAGCATTGCCAGCAGATGGAGGGATGTGATCGTTCCCCTCTCTTCAGCATTTGTGAGGCCTCATCTGGAGTACTGTGTCCAGTTTTGGGCCCCACACTACAAGAAGGATGTGGGAAAATTGGAAAGAGTCCAGCGGAGGTCAACAAAAATGATTAGGGGGCTGGAGCACATGCCTTATGAGGAGAGGCTGAGGGAACTGGGATTATTTAGTCTGCAGAAGAGAAGAATGAGGGGGGATTTGATAGCTGCTTTCGACTACTGAAAAGAGGTTCCAAAGAGGATGGATCTAGACTGTTCTCAGTGGTAGCAGATGACAGAACAAGGAGTAATGGTCTCAAGTTGCAGTGGGAGAGTTTAGGTTGGATATGAGGAAAAACCTTTTCACTAGGAGGGTGGTGAAGCACTGGAATGGGTTACCTAGGGAGGTGGTGGAATCTCCTTTCTTAGATATTTTTAAGGTCAGGCTTGACAAAGCCCTGTCTGGGATGATTTAGTAGGGGTTGGACTAGATGACCTCGTGAGGTCCCTTCCAATCCTGATATTCTATGATTCTACAAGTATGCCCCTGTACCCAGAGATGCAATTCTGAGTAACTGTTTTTTTTGTTGTTGTTTTTTTTTTAGTGTTTCTTGCTGGTGATGTAGTTTCCCGTTAGCTTGTCCTGTGTATGTTCAAAGACACCTCTCTAGTGCTGGAACACTGGATTTCTGTAAAAAATCAATTACCAAGACACTTGAATAAAATATCCTGCCTGTATGAGCCAGATCCTTTGGGCTCAATCATCAGTCTTGCTGGTAGCCTGTACAGGGGAATAATGGGGTATAAGGTATTCACGTATTCCTACTACATGGGCAGCCTGCAGTATCAGAAACTGTGGTGGGGAGAGCAACTGCTGCCTGGGTATTATTCTCTTCCCACACATGTGGATGATGTTTAGTTGGTAGGCAGGGGATAGGAGTAAGCAAAGCCTTGGCTCTACCCTGTCTGTGTGCCAAACAGCACGACTAAGCCACTGCAGTGTGGTAGGTAAGACTTACACCACACAGAGCAAGAGGGAGAGAAGGGCTGAGACTCTGACTTCTCAATCACACTTTAGTCCTGTTCTGTTTCTGAGGCAGCATAGGTAGACACTGCTCCTTAGATGGGCTGGATAAGTAGTGAAGTCGAAGCGAATCGCAATCTGGCCTTGCTGCTGTTATCAACAAAGAGAGGCTGAGAAGAATAGGATTACAAATAAACATCACTGGATTAAACACAGTTTTTCCTCAATTCAGATTATGGGGGGGTGCACTTTCAAGAGAGTAGAGCTCCGATAGTCCACAAACTCTGTGCACGTTCAGTGTACTGTATAATGTTTCTAATGCTGCAAAGAAATCAGAAAAATAGTGTTTTTTGCTTTTATTTGTTTAAAATATCAGACTGACTAATAATATTAAGGTGAAATTTAAATATAATTATTTTTGAGGGATTTATTTTTGTATAATTTATTGCCTAATTGCAAGGAGTTCAGGGAACAGTAAAATGATTTAGGAAGCTGGGGGAATGGCTTATGAGAAGGTTAGAGGAGTTAAAATGTGCAGTCTGGATAAGAGATGATAAATGGGGGAAATAACTGTGAGAGTATTTGAAATTAAACATCAAGGACCAAATCCTGGACCTTAATGAAATGGTAAAAACAGCTGTGTAATCCCATTACTGCCACTGTTGAACTAGGCCAGCCATTCTTTTAATAGTTGTCCTAGTGTGGAATAGGGTATGAAAGGGGTGTTTTTTCCAAGGGAGTTGGGTGCAGAGTCTTTTGAATGTAAAGGAGCACATCAAAATGAGCTTCACATCCACGGAAGCAGCCCACTGCATCCTGCACTATAGCTACAGAAACTATAGCCTTAGTGTTTGTGGTAATTTCTGCAGAGATATAACGAGAGAGAGGAAGAGGAGCTGGTTATTGAAATAGTATCTATTCCAAACAAATGTGGTACCTTTTTGGAGACTTGTTGGGGAGGAGTTTTACTTGCCTGTTCTGTCTACACCTCCCGTGGCCATGAAGCGACTTGAGCCCAGGCTGTATATCAGAAGAGACATACAGATGAATTTGGCCTATTAGACTCTAGAGTAATTTCCCACGGGAAGTGTCAAAAGACCCATCATTTGGCTTACTTAACTAGACTGGACAACGTACAAGCAAATGGACTGTCAGGAACAATCCTGTACTATTCATTCCTATGTTTCCAATATTGATTTAAAAGTTTTCAGTGATGGGGAATCCACTATAACCCTTGATAAATTGTTCCAATGGTTAATTGTTCCAGCTGTTAAAATTCGACACTTTATTTCCAGTTCGAATTTGTTTATCTTTAACTTCCAGCCATTGGATCGTTTTACATCTTTCACTGCTAGATTTAAGAGCTAATTATTAAATATGTGTTCCCCATTGTTGGAGGGTGGGATTTCCATTATCCTGTATTCCTTACAGCACACAGTCCTCACACACAACTGGTGGCAAGTACAACACCCACCCACAAACATGTGAATCTTCCAAACATGTGAATAAACTCTGCATTAGCTCTGGGCCCTCTATCCTCTGCCTCATCTACATTTTCCAGGGAATCTTCAAGCGGTAACTGTCCCTGAGATCCCCTTTAAGAAGTTCCTGAGATTACTAATGGACAAGAACCTCTGCATGAAAATTGATACAGCCTCTCTTCCCTTTGATGTTGTGTGTGTGAAGTGGAAGATGTACATCTCTCTGGCTACTTCCCTGGCCTCCATCTGGTCCCTACAGCTATCTACTTGTGCCCATCCCATTCATGAATTCATGCATCCACAGAAAGCCCTTAATGCAGAGTGACTTCTCTGCAGGCTGAGAGCATGATCTGGCTCTAAAAGTTCTTTTTCGAGAGCTTGCTCATATTGATTCCATTCTAGGTGTGTGCGTGCCCATGTGCACAGTTGTCGGAGACTTTTGCCTTAGCGGTATCCTTAGGGTCAGTTGTGACGGCCCCTTGAGTGCCATGCTCATACATCGATATATTAGGCACCACTGACCCTATACCCTCTCAGTTCCTTCTCACTGCCCATGACGGTTGGTTGGAGCACCTTGTCTTGCAGATCGCAAGAGCATTAGTGGTTCTTTATAGCCTTGGTTCTCTTCTTTGTATATCGTTTGTAGCCATTAAGTTAAGTGTTAGGTTAGTTGGTAGTTAGAGTCCAGGCTGTGACAAGGCCACAGGCGCAAGTCTCCATCTCCATGGCCGTGGATCCCAGCACTGTATCTTAGGTCTCCTACTAGAAGGCCCAGGTCCTCAACGCACTCCCCATCTACAAGACATGGGACACCGGAGTCAAGATGCTGGTCACCATACCACCAGTACTAGCGAGCTTCCCATCAGAGATAGCCACGGCCCAGGTCATCTTTGCCCAGACAGTCTCACAGATGTCGGTCCCCACCCAAGCGGGGAACACTCCTTGTGATTAGCACTGGTCCAGTTCCCGCCATTACCATTTGTCGGGCAGGCACTATTTCTCACCCTCGCCTCGCTATTCGCCAACCAGAGTCAGTTGGCAGACTCAGGCCTCGATGACTCCACCCTCGTCACTGGAAGGACAGTGGTTGGAGTTGAACTGGGAGTTCAGCCCCTCGCAAAGAAGGGGTGATTCGCTGCCAACTCATGAGAGTGGTGGGGCACCCACACTGACAATGTGGCAGCAGGCACAGTGGCCCACTCAGTAGTCGTACGAGTAACACCGGTCCCATGTTCCCATCAGCCCTCCCTGGCCACCTTGGACAAACCGGCCCCGGTACCACCAGCACTGGAGTCAGAATGCGGTGCCAAATTCCACACCGGGCAGTGCACCGAACCCCAGCACCGAGAGAGGGAGGGAGAGAGAGAGAGAGAGAGAGAAAGAGAAAAAAAAAAAACCCTGCTCCTCTATAGCTGGTGTAGTCATCGGCGTCATTCCCAGATGAAGAGGTGGCGAGTCCCTCCCAAACAGGTAGTTCCCCCACCCCCGATGACTTCAAGGAGCACCAGGCCCTCCTTAAAAGGGTGGCTGCTGTCTTGATTGAGGAGATTGTGGAAGAGTCCGACCTCCTTAACGTTATATTGTCCACTATCCCAGCCCGGGTCATGCTGCCTGTCCACCCAGGGGTCCTTAAAATTGCCAAATCTCTGTGGCAAACCCCCTCTTTCGTCCCGCTGACTTCTAATAAGGCGAAAAAGAAGTATTACATCCCTGCAATACCTCTACATGCACCCGCCAGCAGCATCACTGGTCATGTCTGCTGTGAATGAAAGGGACAGGCAGGGCCACGTTAGTGGCACACGAAAGAATAAAGATGCCAAGAGACTTGATTTATTTGGCAGAAAGATCTATTCGACGGCCAGCCTACAATTCAGGGTGTCTAACCACCAGGCCCTGGTAGGCAGATACAGTTTTAACCTGTGGGACTCCCTTAATGAGTTCAAAGAGGCCCTCCCACAGGATCGAGCCCAGGAGTTCGTCACTTTGGTGGACAAAGGCACAGCGGTGGCAAGGGGAGCCCTCCAAATGTCCTGGGATGCTACTGATTCAGCAGCCAGGGCGGTCACCACCGCAGTAGCCATGAGGTGCAGCTCCTGGTTGCAGCCCTCCGGGTTGTCCCAAGAGATGCAGGCCACTATTCAGGACCTCCCATTTGAGGGGGTGGGGTTCTTCTGCAAGCTCATGGACTCAAGGGTCCATGGCTTTAAAAACTCCCAGGTCACCCCCTGCTCCTTGGGCCTTCATGCTCCTCAGGAGGCCAGAAAGCTGTTCCATCCTCCACCTCCTCCACCCCCACAATTTAGGTCCTGGGGAACTCTCCAATTGGGTTCCTACAGGAGAAAGGATAGAGACAACGGGTCTAAGCAACAACACCTGTCTGTCTGCTCAACCTGACCCTCTAGGGAACCAGGGATGCCAGAAGCAGTCATTTTGAGTGTGCATTCGAGGATGAGACTCCAGTCAGTTCACTGGATCCACCCTCCCTCTCTTTCCTCAACCGCCTCTGCCCCTTCTGATTGGCCTGGTCTCAGCTAACCTCGGACCATTGGGTGCTCGACACAATTTCTTCGGGCTACACCCTGCAATTCACCTGGTGGTAGAATCCTACATCAGTGTTGGAAGGAGTCCCCTTCACAGCTCCATCCCCATCAGTGACCCTCATTTCCAATGCATTGCATTCCCATCTGCCACTCGAGGGTACATCAGTTTTCACCCAAAACATGATGGTCAGGGCCTCAAGCGCCTCTGTCTGCATGTCAGGGACCTCGTCCCGCTGTGGGACCTGAACATGGTGCTGTCGTAGCTCATGGGACCACCGCCCCCCACCTTCGAGCCTCTGGCTTCCTGCTCTCTCCTTCTTCTGTCCTGGAAGGTTGTATTCCTGGTTGCAGTAACATCTGCCTGCCAGGTCTCTGAGATTAGAGCTCTCACCTCAGAACTGCCTTATACGGTCTTTTACAAAGACAAGGTCCTGTTGGGGCCACACTCGGCTTTCCTGCCCAAAGCGATCTCAGTTTTATACGAGCCAGGACATTTTTCTTACCTGTCTTTTTCCCAAAGCTGCATAAGTTGGAGGAGGAGCATAGGCTGCATTCCCTAAACATCAGTAGGGCGTTAGCCTTCTACATTGAAAGGACCAAGGCATTCCTTGAGTCAACACAGTTCGTCGCAGTGGCTGACAGGATAAAAGGTCACCCATTGTCCGCTCAAAGAATTTCTTCTTGGATCACTGCTTGCATTTGCTACTGCTATGATCAGGCAAAGGTGCCACCCCTGACGATTATAATGGTCCACTAGACCAAGGCGCAGGCCTCTGTGGCAGCTTTTCTGGCCAAAGTGCTTGTCCAAGATATCTGTAGGGCAGCCACCTGGTCTTCTGTCCATAAGCTCACGTCCAACTATGTACTTACCCAACAGGCCCGGGATGATGCTAGCTTCAATAGGGCAGTACTACAAGCTGCTAAACTGTGAACTCCAAGCCCACTTCTGAGTGTACTGCTTGTGAGTCACCTAGAATGGAATCGACATGAGCAAGCAGTCAAAGAAAAAACAGGTTTCAGAGTAGCAGCCGTGTTAGTCTGTATCCGCAAAAAGAAAAGGAGGACTTGTGGCACCTTAGAGACTAACCAATTTATTTGAGCATAAGCTTTCATGAGCTCCAGCTCACTTCATCAGTTGCATTCAGTGGAAAAGCAGTTACCTACCTTTTGTAACTGTTCTTTCAGATGCATTGCTCATGTCCAGTCCATTACCTGCCCTCCCACACCTCTATTGCAGTCACTAGCAAGAAGGAACTGAGGGGATGTAGGGTCAGTGGCACCTAATATACTGACACATAAGTGTGGCACTCAAGGGGGTGCCACACCCGACCCTGCAGATACTGGTAAGGCAAAAGGCTCTGACAACTGTGCACATGGGCGCGCACACACCTAGAATGGAATGGACATGAGCAACACATCTCAAAGAACAATAGTTGCAAAAGGTAGGTAATTGTTTGGTTTTTTTACAGTAAGGAGGGCTGAAATGCGGTTTAAACCTAAAATTGTTTTCCTAAAAAAAATAAACATTTGTGAAGCATGTTTTCATATTATACAACATGTAAGTTAGAGTTCCTTAAAATGTCATACTCAGGAAGGTTTTGAAGATGCTGTTTCACTGAAAAATAATATAAATGATGTTTGGTCTCTGTAAGGTAAGAATTAGACAGTGATGTATGCTTTAGCAGCTATTAATAAATCAAATAAATATTAGACCATGCAGGAGATGCTACAGAGCAGTTCTGAATATTACATTTTTATGTATTATTATCGCATAATGCAATTCTGTTGTCAAATCAATATGACTGTTAAATATATTCAAAGTAATTATTGTATAATTACTGTATTGTATAATCTAAGCAAGAGAATTTGGGCTCAGGTACATGTCTTTTTTTCTTATGGGAACTCATTTTGGGTCCTCAACACCTGCACAGTCCACAAAAAAGTAGCTGTTAAGATGAGTGGTTGAGAATCTATGAATGTATACTTAATTCAGCTTTGCAGTTGAACGTGGAGTAAACTTTTCTGCTTCTGTGTTCTACCTCTTCTGCCAATTTGTTCCTGTAGATTTCTCTTGAACTCCTGCATATGTAAGGAATATAATTGATGATAAAAGTCAGCTAACTCAATAGGATATTTACAAAAATAGCACCCAGCGTTGCATTGGGAGCTCAGGCAGTGTTGTGTACCCTGGTCATACTAAATGCTTAAAGGTGGAGAAGGGAAGCAGAAAAATAGTATCATGCTGGCAATGGGAAGAGCAACTCAGACATTCAGTAGAGCAGAATAGCTAATAAGAGAGTGTTAGGCCTAGCTGGCTATACAATTTACATCTTCAGAGAAGGGGTGGGAATAGAAATATATTGATAAGCCTTCAGTGAGCCTTTGTTGGAATTGTATTTATTATTTGTATTACCATACTGCCTAGGAACCCTAGTCATGGATCAGGATTCTATTGAGCTAGATGCTGTACAAACACACAACAAAAATATGGCTCCTGCTCCAAAGAGCTTACAATGTAGGTAAATATGAGACAATAGATAACATAAATAAGATAATATTAGTCAGCTTCATGGGCAGTGGTCTCAGCACACCCGCAGCCTAACCAATGTCAAGGTGTTTTGGTTTTGTTTTTGGTAGGGATCTAGACAAAGGAGAGCATTTGAGGAGGTATTAGGAGGATGATAATGACATAGCTTTGCAGATGTTTATGGGGTGTTCCTCCCAAGCATGAGGGGCAGCATGGGAGAAGGAATGAGGGTACTTGTTTGTATATTTAACCAGTGGGCAAGGGAAGCTGGCATGGTCTGACTGGAGGCAAGTGTCATCAGCTCAGTAGCAAATGACAGATAAGTAGAGAGGGGACTGACCATCAAGGACTTTGAATATGAATATAAACAGTTCATGTTTGTGGTGATAAAAGAGGAGTCAATGGAGGGATAAAAAGAGAGAAGTGACATGGACAAAATGATGGGCTATGAGATTTATATTTGTGACAGCATCCTGTGAGGGGCAAATCTGCATTTATCAAGGCTAGAGAGAAGGATGTCGTAGGAATCGAGATGCTAGATGAGTGTTAGCTGTGTGGATAGATGGGAAAGACCATGTCTTTGAGATACTATGCAAAAAAAAAATTGGCAAGATTTAGACATAGCCTGGATCTGAGGACCTAGAGAAGGGTTCAGGTTGAAGATGATGCACAGGTTATGGCCTTAGTGACAAGCAGGATGGTGATGTTGTCCACAGTGATGAAGAAAGAAGGTAACAGGGAGGGCTTGTGAGGGAACATTGGGAGCTCTGATTTAGCCATGTTGAGCTTGAGCTAACAGCTATACATCCATGAGGTAACACCAGAGAGACAGGCTAAGAACTTGGTTTGGATAAAAGGAGACCGTTCTGTCGCAGAGGAGTAGTTCTGAGAGTCATCAGCATAGAGATAGTAGTTGAAATTATGTTTGCATAGGAGATAAGGTATAGAGGAGAAGAGAAGGGGACCAAGGACAGAGACCTGTGGGAACCTGCCACAGAAAGTTGGAGGGCAAAAGGAGGACACTGGAAGGAGTGATTAGAGAGATATGAGGAGAACCAGGGGAGAATATAGTGACAGAATCCAAGGGAGGTCGAGATCTCAAGAAGAGGAGCATGGTCCATGGTGGCACAGGCAGCTTGAGAAGTCAAGGAAGATGAGAAGGGAGTACTGGGTTTCTGCACGTTAGCTAGGAAGAGGTAATTCAAGACTTTGGCAAGAGCAGTTTCAATTGAGTGCAAGAAATGCAGACTGGATAAGAGTGGGTCTAGGATGTTTTTTTTTTTTTTTTTTTGTATTTTGAGGGGGAAACTCTGTGGGAGAGGTTGGAGAGAAGAGTAAGGAAGGATATGAGCATGATTGCAAGGGAGATCAGGAGATGGGATGGCTGGGGTCACTGCAGCAATTGAAGGGTCTGTGGCAGGGTAGGAGTCAAGAGTTGTGGGGGGTAAGGGAGAAGGGAAGGCAAGCTGAAAGGAGAGGGAAAGTTATGAAATATTTTGTCAGTTTTCTGTAGGAAGAATTTGGTGAGATCCTGGTCAGAAAAAGAAATGGAGGCAGGAAGAGTGACTCATTCAAACTTTCCAATGGTGGCAAAAAGGCAGCTGAGATTGTGGGCATGGAATTCAAATGAGCTGGAGAAGTAGCGTTGTTCAAGCAAGAAAGAACTGAAGGAGAGAATAATTTGTAGTGGAGGAAGTCAGCCTGACCCCAGCATTTCTGCCAGTCTCTCTCTCCTCAGCACAAGAGTAGAAGTGGAGGAAGCAGATATTGTGGGTGAATCAGGGCTGGGGGGTTGGCAAAGCAAACCAACTAAATAGACCTTGGGGTGGGGAAGAGAGTCAGAAGAATCGGGTGGAGGATTATGTTGTTCTTTAGTGCTGTAAATAGACCTCTTCAGAGGGAGAAATTGAGTCTGGGTTTTTGATCTGCATTCACATAGTTCAAAGGCAATACCTTTGCCAGAAAGGCAAAGAACAGCAAATTTTCTGGGCCATCCAGAGTAGGTTGTGTGGCAAGTTTTACTCTTGCAAATTTAGCAACAGCAGCTTTTGCTATTGCAAGACCCAGTTTGATTTGATTTCAAAAGGGAGAGTAAGGTTTGTGCGCTATAACCCACCGCCAGTTAGTTCAAACATAGTATTTTTGCCAGAAGTGACAGTATAATTTGCCAACCAAGTGGGTTTTATAGGCAAATAAACTACACTTTGATTATTAGCTGCTGCTGCAAAAATCATTTAATATGATTTTAGGAAGGAGCTGGTCTTTTTGTAATACTTTGTATTAACCTTGTAAAGTGCAAATTTCACCACTGATTCCTGAGTGAGGCAGTTTAATTTGCAAACCACTTTGTGTCTTATCTGCTATTTTAAACATAATGGTATAAAAACAATATACAAATTATTTTAAAAAGAATTGGCTGCAGTACCTCAAACTACCCCATAGGAGCATTTGGGGGTGGAGGGGTTGCTTTAAAAAAAACCCTGAATCTGCCTTAATCGGCAGACTAATGCATCGGGATTTGGGCCAAGTGAAAGTTAAAGTATATGCTGAGGAATATGAGTAATTTGGACATACACTTTCCAAAATTCTAGGAAAGGTATAACTATCCAGAGGTTTTGTTTTAGAAAAATGAAATGTTTCTGTAACTTGCGGAAAACCTGAGAAGCTTTCCTATGAAGGCAGTTCTCTCGTAAATGAGAGGGAGCAACGTTTAGAATTGATGTCCCACGGATACTAGATCCAAATACAAGTGAATGGCTCAAGAATACATAATTTCCTCCCCTATCAAGCTATTCTTGCCTGACCTGAAGGGAGACCATGCACAAAATGCATTCAGGGACATAGTCACAAGAAGCATTCAACAACATCAGGCAGCTCTAGTGGAGGACTAGTCTAGTGCCACTGGGTATTGATCAGTTCTAGATTTCAAACCAGATGAATGATTACCCTTTATATTTTTATGCATTAGAATTTTTACATGAACTTGAAGTAGATTATTATACAGTCAGAGTTCTAAATCATGTTCTCAGACTGGTGGTAGCTGTGGCATTTTAATGTATGTTCAAGGAAGGTCAAAAGTAAACGTTTAAGACCAAGTAAGAGTCAGACAAATCAGAAACAGAAGAATAAAAATAAGAACTCTGGTATAATAGCTCAGTGCAGAAAAAAAATCTTTAGACAATCAAAGCCACAGCAATATTTCAGTGTAATTTACTTAAGGACAACAACAACAACAAAAAACAACAACCAAAAAGACCACAACTTGAAAACTGGGGCAAACCATGTTTTCTTGTTTCCAGCTCAGGTAATTGAATTCTACCTAGTTAAAGACTGTTGGCAATTTTGATTGAATATATTTTTCTTCTAATGTGGTATTCTGCTGTTAAATCATTGCCATATTGCTGAGATGAACAAAGGATCCTATGTATCCGTCTCTTGTTTTTTTAACCACTTTGGGATGAATGTGTGATATTCTACGATTATCAGTAGCAGAGTACACAGGGGATGTTGTATCCAGAAATATGAATTCATTTCCTCTGTGGATAATCCTTGTCTGGACCTGCATAATTAAGAAAATTACTTCCCTGGGTTTCAGCCATACTTTCTACTGAACAAGTTTTCTGCTGCAAATCTAAGATCCCCAGTCAGTTTTCCATGTGCATAAAACTGTGGATTATTACTGATGAATAGAATCTTTACCAGAAATCTAACAGGAAGGCTAAGGTCATTACCAGCTCCAGAACTTCTATAATAAATTCTGATCTGGCACTCAAAACAAATACAAGAAGCAGTTCAGTATGTATTATACTTAGGTTTTTTCTATGTTTACTTAAAAACTTCGTTCTTTTCTGGCTGACTGACATTTCCCTGTGGAAAAGCAGAGTGCAGAAAGAAGGGCAGCTAATTAAATCCCTCCAAACTTTTGTCTCTCTTTCTAACTCATCAGCAATTTCCTTTTTTAATTACGTTTGGGGAAAAAAATCAAATAGCCAGTTTCTAATGAAGGACTGTTCCTTACTAGTCAATTATGTCTCTTCCTTAAATTAGTTATAACACTAAGCAGATTCCATCACTTAGGAAAAATTATAATGTCTTTATATGTATATTGATAGATGCTCTCACCTTGAAAAATGTGTTCAGTTTTGGTCACCCCATCTCAAAACAATATAGCAAAAATAGGAGGTATCCAGTGAAGAACAATGAAAATGATTACAGGCAAACTTCTATTTCAGGAAAGATTGAAAAGACTGCAACTGTTCAGTTTAGAAAAGAGATGAATAAAAGCAGACATGATAGAGAGATATGAAATATTTAATGATATAGAGAAAAACAGTTGAGCATTCCTATTTACCTTTTCTCATAAGAACACAAGAACAAGGGGTAACTAAAAAGCAGCAAATTGTATAACTTGGATTATAAAGTTTTTGGGGGGAATGCCATCTTTTTTTCTCCTATGTTGCCTAGCACTGCCTAGCACAATGGGATCCTTGTCTATGTAGGGTTCCTGGGTGCTGTGGTGGTGGTAATAATTATAACTAATAATAAATTTTAAAACTGATTGAAGAAAATATATGTACACACTATATAATTAGTGTGTAACTCACTACTGCAAGCTGAAATTGAAGCCAAGAGTTTAGTAGGATTAAAAATCAGAATTAGATGTTTATATGGATAATGAGAATGTCCACAGTTACACCAGATATAATTTTCAAAGAAATTCTGTGGTCTTATAAACCTTCAGGGAATAAATCAGCCACTAACTGATTGGGCTTGGGGCAGTTACTTTCTATCAGCTGTTTATGCCATAATTATCTGCTTCAGGATTCCTTATACCTTCCTCTGGAGCAATTGTTACCGGTTACAGATAGGATGTTAGACTAGCTGGAGAACTGTTGTGATCCAATATGGCAATTCCTGTCATCTTGTTCCACTTCAGTTGTATGACATAATTGAAACCATTTTCAGTTTTGGTTTTCTACTTCCAAACTGTACAGACAATGCACTTGGGGGGCAAAAATCCTGATTAACATGTTAACATTTGTTGTTTGTTTTGCAGTAACATCTAGAGACACATCTACAAAGCAAGAAAAAAAAACAGATCAAATCAAAATCACAGCAGTGAGTCTCAGAGTCTGTCTTAGGCTCACCCTATGGAGCTAAAATCAGCAGTGTAGATGGCTCTGCTCGAGCTGGAGCCCAGTCTCTGAAACTGGAAGGGGGTTTTAGCCCCATACCACAAGCTCGAGTCAGTTGGCCTGGGCTCTGAGACTTGCTGCCAGGGATTTTTTTTTTTTTTTTTGCATGTAAACATACTGTAGAAGACCAGATAAGGGTACGGGCTCCATTGCATTAGGTACCATGCATGCGTGCACACAACAAAGATTTAAGTGCTTGCACTCTACACAGTCCAGTCTAATATCTAATACACCCTTTTTACACATGACATAAATGATGTTACTTCTAATATGTATAGAAATAAGTAGTATATTGAAAAAGAAGAATGTTTTTTTTTCCTGTGGAAAAAAGTGCATGTAGGAGTTTGGGGGCTGGATTGGTCCAACAGACACTGCCTCTACTGGGGAAGGTACAGAACCACAACACTACATGGGAGCTCCAAGAGGCACTGTGCCTCAGGAGAGATGCTGCTGCCTCCAGAACTGTGACACATAGGTGCCTCCATGGTACTATTAAGAGGGAAAATCTTGTGTTTCCTGTGTGACCAACCAACTGCTCTAGCCTACAGGGAAGGAGGAGGGTGGGGCAGGGTCAACACCTCAATCGCCTCTTCTTGACCCTTTTTGGGGTTTCTGGCTCTGCTAGTAATGCTAGGTTTACACAGCCTTGGGGCTTGGCACTTACATGCAGCCTTCCTACCCTCCCTCCTTGCACACCTGTGAGGGGAAAGAACAATTTAGTCCTGTGCTACTTTTAATGTACATAAATTATTTTAAGAGTAATCTGGAAGGATACTAATAGGAGTTTTTCCAGGCAGAGTGGACTTTTAAAGACTCCCATACCAGTTTGTGAAACCCAGATCAGACTGGTATTAGGTACCTGCATATGCAGTGCTTAGTAGTAATTTTAATTGCTTTAAAAAGTGATCCTTGTATTTATAAGCAGGAGATTCTCGCGTAGGAGTAAAGTGCTTATTTTACCTCTCTGTTCGGCACTGGTGCGACCACTGCTGGAATACTATGCCAGTTCCAATGCCCACAATTCAAGAAGAATGCCGATAAATCAGAGAGAGGGCTCAGTGAAGAGCCACAAGAATGATTAAAGGATTAGAAAACATAGCTTATGATGATACTCAATGAGCTTAATCTATTTAGCTTTACAAAGAGAAGCTTAAGAAGTAATTTATTGAGGAGTGGGGCTCAGGCTTCAGACCTCAGCCCCAGAAAGTCTAAGCGAGCCCTGGCAACCCCATTCAAAGGGGGTCGGGACCCACTTCTAGCAAAGAAAGGTGTATATAACACAATCCAGTGGCTGAACATTGAAGCCAGACCTATTCAGACTGGAAATAAAGCATAAAGTTTTATCAGTGAGAATAATTAACTATTAGAACAGCTTAACCAAATATTGTGGTGAATTCCCCATCACTGACAATTTTTAAATCATGATGGGAGGTTTTTTTTAAATAATGTGCTCCAGTTCAAACAGGAATTACTTGGGGAAAATTCTGTTCAGGTGTTAGATCGGTGGTGGCCAGCTTGTGGCCCGCGGGCTGCATGTGACTCATCAGGGTAATCTGATTGTGGGCCACAAGACATTTTACTGACGTTGACCATCCGCAGGCATGGCCCCCCGCAGCTCCCAGTGGCGGGCAGAGAAGTGTAGGCAGAGAAGTTTCTGTTTTTTTTTATTGGATATTTTACTAAGTGTTTTTGTGGTGGTGCCTAGAAGTCTGCTTTTCTAGAAAATAAGACTTTTTAAATTTTGCTTGGAGTGCTCGTACAGGCACTCCCATAAAGACATATAGTAATGTTTCTTAAGTGGTTCTCAGGATGTAAAAAAAGAGAGAAAAATCACACTTGGTTGTGGATTCTAAGAGTGCTCAAAATCCAAACAGTGGCTGTACTTGAGTGATAACCTTGCCCAAATTCTACTTTACTTTCAAATGCTATGAGGCAGGAAATTTTCACTTCTTATTTATTTTTAATGAATTGTTTACAGGAGGAATTCAGCATATAGTAATGCCACAGTTGAAAGTGTTGCATGGTGCATTAAATATAATGTGCTTTCTTTTCACCTGCATGCACTTTTGTGTCATGTCCATATTGCATTAATTTGCAGAGCATGGACTTTGGGGCTCACCAAGTCCATGGCTCTGGGCCCCCTGACTTTGAGAATATCAATACTAACTGTAACTGTCTTTAAAAATAGCCAAAAAAAGTATGTGTCTAGCCCTTTTTACTGTGGAGATCGCCTTGGAGATGTAAACTGATTTTTAGAACTGAATCATAGAAGTGTAGGTCTGGAAGGGACCTCATAGGTCATCTAGTCCAGTCCCCTGCACTCATGGCAGAACTATGTAATAACTAGACCATTCTTGACAAGTGTTTGTCCACCCTGTTCTTAAAAACCTCCAATGATGGAGATTCTGCAACCTCCCTAGGCAATTTATTCCAGTGCTTAACTACCCTAACAGTTAGGAAGTTTTTCCTAATGTCCGACCTAACCCTCACTTACTGCAATTTAAGCCCATTGCTTCTTGTCCTATCCTCAGAGGTTAACAAGAACAATTATTCAGCATCCTCCTTGTAACAACCTTTTGAAAACTGCTATCATGTCCTTCCCGCCCTAGTCTTTCCTTCTCCAGACTAAACAAATCCAATTTTTTCAATCTTCCCTCATAGGTCATGTTTTCTAGACCTTTAATCATTTTTATTGCTCTCCTCTGGACTTTCTCTGGTTTGTCTATATCAGCGGTTCTCAGACTGTGGGTCAGGACCGCAAAGTGGGTCCCGACCCCCTTTGAATGGGGTCACCAGTGCTCACTTAGACTTTCTGGGGCCGAGGTCTGAAGCCCTAGCCCCACTCCTCAGGGCCGAAGCCAAAGCCCAAAGGCTTCAGCCCTGGGCGGCAGGGCTCAGGTTGCAGGCACCCTGGCTAGGGGCTGAAGCCCTTCAGCTTCAGCTTTGGCCCCTCTTCCCGGAGCAGTGGGGCACAGACTTTGCCCCCCACTTCCAGGGCAATGGGGCTTGGGTGGGCTCAGGCTTTGGTCCCCCTTCCTGGGGTTGTAAAGTAATTTTTTTTGTCAGAAGGGAGTCATGGTGCAATGAAGTTTGAGAACCCCTTGTCTACATCTTTCCTGAAATGTGATGCTCAATAATCCTGCTGAGGCCTTATCAGTGCATAGTAGAGTGGAAGAATCACTTCTTTTGTCTTGCTTACAACACTCCTGCTCATACATCCCAGAATGATGTTTGCTTTTTTTTTTTGCAACAGTGTTACACTGTTGACTCATATTTAGCTTGTGATTAACTGTGACCCTCGGATCCCTTTCTGCAGTACTCCTTCCCATGCAGTCATATCCCATTTTATATGTCTGCAACTGATTGCTCCCTCCTAAGTAGAGTATTTTGTATTTGTCCTTTATGAATTTCATCCTGTTTGCCTCAGACCATTTCTCCAGTTTGTCCAGATCATTCTGAATTTTAATCCTATCCTCCATAGCACTTGCAACCCCTCCCAGCTTGGTATCATCCACAAATTTTATAGGCATACTTTCTGTGCCATTATCTAAATCATTAATGAAGATATTGAACAGAACCCGATCCAGGACCAACCCGTGCAAGATCTCACTTAATATTCCCTTCCAGTTTAACTTTGAACCACTGATGATGACACTCTGGGAATGGTTTTCCAACCCTATAGAACTTCATCTAGGTTGTAGTTCCCTAGTTTGTTTCTGAGATGGTCATGCGAGATAGTATCAAAAGCCTGACTAACATCACAATAGACCACATCTACTGCTTCTCCTCTATCCACAAGGTTTGTTACCCTGTCAAAGAAAGCTGTTAGATTAGCTTGATGCAATTTGTTCTTGACAAATCCATGCTGACTGTTACTTATCACCTTATTATCTTCTAGGTGTTTGCAAATTGATTGCTTGATTATTTGCTCCATTATTTTTCCGGATACTGAAGTTAAACTGTCTGGTCTGTAATTTCCTAGATTGTCCTTATTCCCCTTTTTATAGATTGACACTTATATTTGCCCTCTTCCAGTCCTCTGGAATCTCTCCTGTCTTCGATGAGTTTTTGAAGATAATCGCTAATGGCTCAGATATCTCCTCAATCAGCTCCTTAAGTATTCTAGGATGTATTTCATCAGGCCCTGCCAACTTGAAGATCTCTGACTTGTCTAATTTTTAATTTGTTCTGTCCCTATTTTAGCCTCAGATCCTGTCTCATTTTCACTGGCATTCACTATGTTTGATGTCTGATCGGAAGTAACCTTTTTGGTGAAAACTGAAACAACCATTTCCACATTTTCTGTTGTTGTCTTTTCCCCCTCACTGAGTAATGAGCCTACCCTATCCTTGGGCTTCCTCTTGTTTCTAATGTATTTGTAGAATGTTTTTTTGGTACCCTTTATGTCTCTAGTAGTTTAAACTTATTTTGAGCCTAGACCTTTCTAATTTTGTCCCTGAATGTGTACGGTGTTGGTATATATTCATCCTTTGTAATTTGACCTACTTTCCACTTTTTGTGAGACTCTTTCTTGAGTTTCAGATAATTAAAGATCTGTTGGTTAATTCAGGGTGGTCTCTTGCCATACTTCCTATATTTCCTATGCAGTGAGATAGTTTTTCTCTTGTGTCCTTAATAATGTCTCTTTGAAAACCTGCCAACTCTCTTGAACTGTTTTTTCCCTTAGACTTGCTTCTCATGGAATCTTACCTACCAACTCCCTGAGTTTGCTCAAGTCTGCCTTCTTGAAATCCATTGTCTTTATTCTGCTGTTTGCCTTCTATCATTCTGTAGAATTGTGATTGTTTTGTGATCGATTGTTTTCTTAAAGAGTCTCTTTTCACTCTCACACAGCTGCCAGGGCTGATCAGTGGGACCCATGAAATACATGCCTTTTGGTCCCTCAAATGTTTAGAGGGACTCCAGATCAGTTTGATGACATGGGAACAAGAGAGTAAGGTACTACCTGGGCTGCTGGTAACTGCGCTCCCTCTCTTCTGGCACATCTGCTGAGCAAGTGGTGGGGCTTCTGGTCCCATTTAGGGGAAACTCAATAACATGAGGTGGCATGATCTAGGAGACTAAGCCAGAACTTAGAGTGGGAGAATCCTTTATTCTAATAGTGTGTCTAACGCTAATTAGTGGAGATAATAATGCTTATCTCTTGGGCTGCAGAATGTTAGGATTCATTTGTCAATGTCTTTAGAGCACTATGGGTCGCATTTTCAAACATGCTCGGCTTTCACTGGGACTCAGTATGTTAGGTGCTGAGCAGTTTTGAAAATCTGACCATAACTAAATGTTAAGCATTATTTGAAAGAGAGAGGAAGATGGGGAGAAGCCCAAAGAGACAGTGGGATAGAAGAGAGAGCAAAGAAGCCAGAGAGATGAAAATAAGGAGAGCAAAGGTAACGGAGACAAAAGAATGGGAAACTGTGTGAAATGGGAGAAAGCTAAGGGGTGGAAAGCAAAGAGGGGTCAATAGAAAAATGAGAGAGGGAATGAGATGCTACTTTTCAAAGAAAGAAGAGCTAGCGAATAAAAACCGTGCACAGACATGAGAAAGAATAGAAAATGAATAGGGCGATGGATCAAATGGATCATTTATGGACAATGAGAACTAAAGGGGATAAATATGAGGAAGATTAGAATAAGCAAGAAGATGCACACAACACATTAGTGAATTTAGTTTATTTATGATCCACTATTTTATTGTGCTTCTTCTGCAGATATCCTATATCTAAGTTGGGGGGGAATGAAAAGTATAGCTATTTTATTTACCTGACTATGGCTGAATACTCTGGATTCTATAGTTAAACTGTTGGAGGGAAACACCCTCAACAAAACCAAAGAAGATAACTTTAAATTAACTTGAATATGCACACAATTCTTCAGTGAATGAACTCTTCAGCTCCTAAACTTCTGGTTTATATGGAGGGGAAAAATGATGGGTTTTTTTTTAAATTGCGACTCTCTATAGCATTAAGTCTGACAGACTTAAGGTTAAGGTGACAGACTCCTTTTTCCTGCAGCAAAGGAGACTGTGGTAGCCTGAAGACTATCTTCCCCTGTGCTTTTATTCGCAAAAAGAAAAGGAGTACTTGTGGCACCTTAGAGACTAACCAATTTATTTGAGCATAAGCTTTCGTGAGCTACAGCTCACTTCATCAGAAGCTCACGAAAGCTTATCCTCAAATAAATTGGTTAGTCTCTAAGATGCCAGAAGTACTCCTTTTCTTTTTGCAAATACAGACTAACATGGCTGTTTACTCTGAAACCTGTGCTTTTATTATCTAACAACTTGAATAGATTGTTTCGTTAAATTTTCAGTGACTTCCTGCAAACAATGGAGGTGTCAGAACTTCTCAAAAAAGTTAGCAAGCATCTTTTCTAGTGAACGTTGTTAGACAACCAAAATATAGGGGTCACTACCAGACCCTGATAATTTTATTATATAATAAGACATTATTGAGGATGGTCCAAGATTTACCTTATGGGCCTTCCCTTGATCCTTATTGTGTTGCCTTGTATCCCAGTGGACAAGACTTCATTAAATTTGGAGGGTGGAAGTGGAAGTAATTGTTTCACAGGCCCAGCCTTAAAATGTGAGAAGGCTGGTTCTGTATAAATAATTCTTACAGCATGCACTGTACGTTATATACCTTATTTCTATTCATTTGAAACACTGAATAGATTAATTTTATAAAAGCCTAATGATAAAGCAGCCATGGTCACAGAAGAGCCTTTTTCTTGATGTGTGGTTCGTGTTTGATCCTGGAAGTTGCTGTGTTCCTCATGGAAGTTGAGCATCGTTAAATTTAATTAAAAACTGCGAAAGTGCAGGCTCAAGCCCTTAGTCAAAAAAGAAGCACTTCTGGTTTCTAAAAGACATACTGTACCTATGTTGCAAAAATTGGGGGTTGGGAAGGCATGCCCCTTTTATAACATTACATTTTATTAAGCAGGGACACTAAATCATCATGTCAAAATGTTATCCTTTAATTTCATTGTCATTTTCATTAGAAATTCTAACTAGGCTCTCGTGGTGTTCAAGAAGAAGGAACATGGCATTTGTAAATACCATGCACTAAGATGCAAAGGACAGTATTTTTCTGATATGCAGAGTTTGACACGTGAAAACAAATGTCTTCAGTAAACTGGCATTTGTCAAATTTAACACCCAAAAAAGAAAAAAAACCTGTTAAAATAGGTTATTGGGTAGAATCCTAAAGCATGAGTCTAGGAGCATTAGAATGCACAGTGCTCGTAGCAGTGTGCTCCCTACTGCAAGTTTCCTGGGAGTGTTTCTTTTTGAACTGACACAGCAAAGTCTCCAGTTCTGAAACAGATGTTCTTCCAGCAGCTCTGAAGTAACCTTACTTGCTGGATACAATGTCATATCAAGGGGTTAGTGGTCCACCTCAGCGTTCTAAGAGGACTCACTGCTAATGAAATCAAATGCTTAGAGAAGCATGAGATGCAGGGCTTTAGCTAGTATTTTGCCTCAACTAGGGTGGTCAGTTAATTTCCACAGTACAGCACAAGGTTGCTTTTCACCTTTGCAACTTTTTTCAAAACAAAATATTGGTAAAATCCTCTAATTTCCCTCTAATCACGAACTGGCTTGAAGACTGGAATGATTTGTTTGTTTGAAGAATGTTGACGTTAGAGTGGGAGTCGGAGGGACTGCAAACAGTGGGTATTGTTGTGATTATATTTGCGTCTCTGAAGCTGCTTCATTTGCTGGGACTGATTGATTTTTCAGAAGGTAAAGTGGTCAATCACTGTTTGTGTTGTTTGTAGTATCTAGTCTGCTTAAAAGCTGTCTACGTAAAACAGACTGCTAGTCTGGTATAAAACCTGTAACGTGAAAATGCTTGAAAAAGTGAGAATAACCTGTGGACTATGAAATCTTGTTTTTGTTTCTGTTTCCTTTATCTGATATTTTAAAACAGAAGTAGAATCTAACATAGGGTTTATTATATAGTGTATTACATTTTACAGCCTGTCTGCATTGAAGTATGTTGGAAAGGTTGAAAACACATGTATTCTAACCTTTGAAAGCTGCTCACTAGTATCAAAACTTAATACATCGAGATTTATCATAGTTTGTTTCATAAAACTGAGTGCTCCTCTGCTTTGATATATGTTCTAAAAATAATTATTCTGGGGTGGGGGTGTGTGTGTGTGTGTGTAACCTGTTTGTTTGATTAGACTGTCTGTTCCCTATGTATATAGGGCCATAACATGCCATCTGTTTATAAACAGAACATCCTATTAATTTCAATACCAGGTTCTGTTTAAAACTCAGTGGCACAATGCAGACCTTTGGTACAGATACTAAGCATTGTTTCATGATACTGAATATGTTAACTTCACATTGCTAATTAAATTTAGTTCTAAAAATCAAATTATACTGTCATCTACTCTAATTCCTGTCTGAATGCTGTAGTAAACAAAAACAATTTACAGCCTAAGGCTTGATTTTGTTGCTGTGCAAATACCAGATATTCACTGTAACTTCGGCACTTTCTGGTCACAGTCAGATATCTAAGAAGAACACACTAATTTTCTGAAGCATACTTTTTTTTCTTCATAGTGGGAAAAGATTGATGGAGATTTGAAAAATCACCCCATAAAACTGTTCAATGTACTGATGAAATGTGAAATATTTAACCTAGCACTTTTACAGTTACTGAACTATTTAAATAAATCATCCTTAAAACTGCATGTGAGAATTTACAACATCTGGCAACAGCAAAACTTGCTACTAAATACTTTTTATGGAAGTGTGAAATTCTTTTTCAAAGTTCTAAACTACAGGTTAATCTGTCCCTCATAATACTCACATTTCTTTCTTTTAAACTCTGGGCTGTGTAGATTTGCACATAAACATTCAGTGTTTTTAAACTTTCATCTTGCTTCATTGCATGATAACTCCAGCTTTATAATTGATGACAATAAAGTATTTATAGAAAAAGGATAAAATACAGAATTCATGAGCAATTCTGAGTTTGTCCCTTTCCTTAATTCTTCACAAAATCATATTGTGATTAAGTTTTGAGAAAATCTTCTATATGTTACAGCAAATGCAGTAAATCCCCCTAAAAAAATCTGCTAGTAACAAACCAACCCTGTAAGAAATAAATAGTGCAGTGTGATATACAATAGGAAGCATAACTATTCAGGGTTAGGACTATAATTATGTAATTAACTCCAACCAATAGTGTCATGATATTTCCTCACATAATATAATAATTGTATTTAAATCACCCAGCAACGTGGAACTGACAGATCTGTACAGTAGAAAAACAATAACATTATAAAACACAGCAAAAACATTATAAATATTACTAGTTTGAAGAGCAGCAGTAGTTAGCAGGATTTCTTACTCCATTGTGGCCTGTTTCGTGCTCTTTCACTTATCACTTACTCCAGCAAAACTTCCCCTAAAGTTAATAGGAATTTTGCCCGTGTAAGAAATTAATAAGGAGTGCTTTGCAGGACATCTATAACTTAATGGCATTCACTGCAGCTTTGTCATTGACTTCAGTGGGACAAGGATCAGGTCCTAATAGCCAAATACTGATCCATTGGACAAAAGATAAGAAGGATTGTGTGTTTAGATCAAAATGGAAGATAAAGGACTACCCCCCCAGATCCTGCAACCAGGAGGCAGGGCATGAGGCACCTGCACAAGCAGGCCAGTGCAGCAACCCTGTATTTGTTTATATTTATAGGCTTTCCTATGGCATTCATCAATGTAAGATATAAGCATCCCATCTACACTAATGAATTTGTCTTGACAACACTACTGGAAGATAGGGAAGCATTTTTATTTCTATTTTACAGTTGTGGAACTTGAAACACAGAACCTCAGCGGGTGTACATTGTCATAACTCCACTGAAGTCAATGAAATTATGATAGTGATGCATGACAGTTTATACCAGCTGATGGTCTGCCCCGGAGAGACGTGGCTATGCTCACTCAGGAAGTCTGTGCCAGGGGTGGGATCAGAAATCAGATTTCCTGAGTCTCAGCCCAGTGGTTTACCCACAAAATTATCCTTCCTTTCTGTTTGAGATCAGTGAATTTGCACAGTTCCTGGAACAGTCAATCATACACTTACCAATTCCCCAAGCTTACTCTCTCTCCTCTCCCCCGTCTGCATGTAGCTGAAAAGGTCTTTGCTGTCCCTTTACCTGCCTCACTGCTTCTTAATCTATCCACACTGTGGAACTTGCATAATGACAGGTTTCAGAGTGGCAGCCTTGTTAGTCTGTATTCGCAAAAAGAAAAGGAGTACTTGCAGCACCTTAGAGACTAACAAATTTATGCTTATACTCAATTAAATTTGTTAGTCTCTAAGGTGCCACAAGTACTCCTTTTCTTTTTACTGTGGAATTCTAGCACTTTATTGATTATTTAATTACTACCATTTATAATAAGATAAAAAGGCCCTTGCCTACTATTCCAGGCACATTGGACATTATTTAAAGTAACTGTCCAACAAAAACAAAGCCACAGCATACCCCTGAAAATACTCCACCAAAAAGTAACGTGAGACTGGCCATATGGGTCAGACCAATGGTCCATCTAGTCCAGTATCTTGTCTTCTGACCATGGCCAATGCCAGATGTTTCAGAAGGAATAAACAGAGCAAGGCAATTATCAAGTGATCCATCCCACGTTATCCAGTCCCAGCTTCTAGCCGTCACAGGGTTAGAGACAACCAGACCTTGTGACTGTACCCCTGACCATCTTTGCTAATAGTCATTGATGTACAATGAACTCCATGAACTTATCTATTTTTTATCTTATCTATAACCTAGTTATACTTTTGCCTTTCACAACATCCCCTGACAGCGAGTTACACAGGTTGACTGAGAGTTGTGTGAAGAAGTACTTCCTTACGTTTTTGTTCTTCTTTGAGTGCTTGCTCAGTTTGGAGCCCCCCGTTCACAGTAGTCTACAAAGACAAGGTCCAGCTGCGGGTCCATCCGACTTTTCTGTCTAAGGTGGTGTCGCACTTCCATGTCAACCAGAATATTTTTCCTCCCTGTGTTCTGTCCAAAGCCTCGCTCCACCAACAAGGAGAGGCGGCTGCACACTCTGGATGTCAGGCGTGCCCTGGGGTTCTACCTTCTGCAGATTGACACAGCTCTTTATCACAATAGCTGACAGCATGAAGGGCCTTCCGATGTCCTCTCAAAGAACTTCGAATTGGATCACCACCTGCATCTGGACTTGTTATGAGCTGGCCCATGGTGGAATGACTGATCATAAAAGTTTTCCATATTATTAGTCACTTCTAGTCTGTGACTTCTTAATTTATCTAGTGTGTCATTGACACCATTCTCCATAGTAGTCTTTGGGATATGTGATGTTAAAGAGGACATGGACACTGCTCAGCATGTGGATTATGTAGGGGCTTGTATGCCTGAATTGGTCATGTACAGATCTATAAATAAATGTCAAGGTTTGTAAATCCGTTGAATCAGTTCCATACGAGAACCATAACAGATTTAAAAAATCCATTATATCATCCTATTATCCAACATACTCCTTTAGTACATTATAAGCATGTAGGTGGGTTTGGCTGTTCCTCACTGTCAGTCTCTGAGGGATGCCATGCCCCTTTGCTGGCACACTTCTGAAACCACAGTCTAAGTAACGGGGGAACTTAGTGGTCTCTGGCTCCAACCTTTAGGCACGGTGGGCCACTGAACTATTTGTGGCTCTAAGCCCTCATCCAGGGTGGGGCACCACATGGCCTAAGACTTTAACCCTTAGGCAGGCTAGCTGCGAGTGGTCTGGGGGGTGGGCAGGCTCTCAATCAGGGCACGGCACCCAGCAAACAGGGGGGCCAGCAGGGGTTAACACCAACCCAGTCTGTCATCTTGATTCTGGTGGACCACAGACACCCACAGGCCTCTTCCCCTAAGGAGGAGGAGTACTGCCACCCAAGGGGTAGGGTGACACAGGCCCATGACTCCACTGCATCCCAGCCCACGGACCGAACAGTGGCAGCGTGGTCTGCCACTGGATCAGCAGGGAATGCCACTGCAATATGCTGACTGTGTTTTGGATGCCCCTTCAGCCACACTCCAGTCTGCTATCCCTGGGCTCCTTCCTCCCCTCCCCTCCGGGTGTACCTGAACCCCGGGGTCATCCTCTGTCTCCCCAGGGTATGCTGCCAGTGGCAATCCCAGCAACTCCTCAGCGTTTGGCAGGTCCGGCAGTCCTAGTACCGGGGAGGTGTCCTCAGGGCAGCAGAAGTCTTCCGTGGGTTCCGGCTCCAGCAGCGGTAGCTTTGTTATGCTACCGTAATTACTCTGTGTGTGTGTGTGTGTGAGTGTATACATGTATTTTTAATTATTATAGTTCTCAGTAAGTCACTTACAGTATATAAAAATCTTTATCTATAATTACTCCATTGGTGGTGGTTTCACAAAACAAACAAACAAACCATAATTGCTGAATAAGAATCTGGTACCTTCTTATAATTGCAATCCATTCAAAAGATATTAAAATTTTATTTGGTTGTAAAAGGGATGTTGGCATGTGTGTATTTGTCTGTTTTTGAATAAGTATATAAACAAACATATCACGCATATTTGCCACAGATAGCTGCACATGTTGTGTATGTATATTTTATTTTCAACCTTGCTTTATTCACTTTAAGAACAAATAAATGATATCAAATAAATAATGGTGCATATGAAATGGTTTTAAAACATTAGAAGTAAAGGACTTAATAGGAATAATTTAAGCCTAGCTGAAAATCTGACAGTTCAGTTAATTTTTTTGTGGAGCTCCTAGAGGTAATGTGGCTGTTTCCTATATGGTTATCTTGCATGGGGATCAGGAATATAGTCTAGTTTGTGCCATGATAATATTGTTAGTTTTTTAACGTGTTACTAGCTTAACCATCGGTGTAAGCCAGGGAGGAACCCCATCCTGACAATCAGGGAACTCATGACAGAAGCTCAGAGAATTGTTTATATAATTCCCATGAGCTGGGTTGTCTAGGATTATATGAAATCACACACCTTTGGGAATGGAGCAGCTGGAGAATGTGGCATTCCATGGTCACTAAAGAGACCCCTTTCAGCTGATTGGGAACAGTTTACACAGCTGTGGGAACAGGAGACTGGAATTTGCAAGGGATAGGAACCGCAGGTTCATTAAGGCTGGATATGAGCCTTACAATTTCTAAAGTCCGAATTAACAGAAACTTGGAAAATCCTGCCAGTATGTTTTAACTAAAACCTATGTATTGTACATTTGTATATGTCTGTAGGTTGATTGCTGTTTCAGTGAATTCCTGAGTTTTCAACTGTTCAACCTATAGCCATGTCACCTTGAGCTGTGATCTCACCAGGTTTCATGAGTTACACAACATTGGGCAGGGTAGGCCAGTACTTGGATGTGGGTCATAGAAAGTGTTTTTGTGTATCATTAGTCAGGATTCTTCCCTCTGAAGCAGTAGTGAAAAGAGGGGGTTGGCATGATGTTAGATGTTTTATTGGAGACGTTATCTTTAGGATGAAATGTAGAACCCAGCTACAGATGGTCACTTAAAGTCCTGTAGCACTTATAAGAGTAGGGTTAACCCTAGAATCCTAAGCAAATTCAATTGTAGATAGTAACATTCAGCTTCCCTAAATTCCCCATATAGTTTCCACTGGATATAGTTAGAGCCCTGAGCGGATACAAAAATCTGCCAGAATCAACCCATGATCCAACCAGTGATCCGCTAGCCGTCTTTTATGTGTATCCACATCCACAGCAGCAAGCCATATCACAAGGACTAGCAAAGGGGGAGGGAGAGGAGATGAGTGAGCGGGGACAGGGTCTTGTAGAGAAGAGGTGGTGCGGGGCGGGGTCTCGAGGAGGAGGGGCAGCGCAGGGGTTGGGGGGGAAGGGGTGGCACATTGTGTGTTGCTCCTGGGGGCTCGCAAGCAATGGCAACGGTAGTGTGTGTTGCACCACAGTGGGAGAAGAGGTGAGGCAACAGGGCCCCACCCCCTCTAATTCCCGCGTTGGGAGCAGACTCTGCTGCCCAGAAGCCGGCAGGCCAGGAGTGCAGCCATTGCTGCATGGTGGGGACGCTGGTGCTGCCCGAGGGGCCCAAGCTGCTGGACAGGAACCAGCTCAGCAACCAGGTGCTGGACAGCTGACTCTGGCCTGCTGCCCAGCCCCAGCCACTGGCTGACAGCCCCGAGCATATGTGCCCACCAGGCCAGACACTGGAGGCCAGGTGCCACAGGTGAGTAGATCCATCTGTGGGTATATTGGCATCCAATCCACTATCTGCAAAAATTGTCCATGGATAGGAAGCGGATATCCACAGGGCTCTAGATAAGGTGGGCCTTATTCTCCTCTCAAGCCTTGTCTACACTAAAGGGAAAAATTGATCTAAGCTATGCAATTTGAGTTATGTGAATAGCATAACTCAAATCAACGTAGCTTAGATCTACTTACTGCGGGGTCCACACTATGTGACATCGACAGGAGTCGCTCTCCCGTCAACTCCCCTTACCCTTCTCGATCAGGTGGAGTACAGGAATTGACAGGAGAGTGATCAGCGGTCGATTTAGTGGGTCTTCACTAGATCATCTAAATGGACCGCTGATGCATCAATTGCCGCAGCATTGACCCTCTGGTAAGTGTAGACAAGCCCTCAGTTTCACAAGTATAAATTAGGAATAACTCCATTTAGCAGGAGGAAGAATAACCAAAATGGTCCAGTATTTGGGGTGGGAGCCTGGGACTTGGGAGACCTGGGTTTGATTCCCTTCCAGTATGCAAGTCTCTGTTTGTCTCAGTCATTCATATGTGCAATGGGAATGATAATATTTCTCTACTTCCGAGGGGTGTTGTAAGGATAAACACATTATATTTGATGTGCTCAGATAATGGGGCTTATATAAGTACCTAAGATAAATGGAGTTCCATTTAAACTTTCATGGAAACCAGGAGATTACCAGTTCAAGCATTTCATCTGATCTCAACAGGGGGAGAGATGTATCTCCTGTAGCCAGGACCTGCTTTGAGCATTACAGATAAACAAATATATACACACTTTAAATTCCACCCAGAAGTAAATTGGCATTGGGGATAACATACTGTCAGCTTTCAGAGTAACAGCCATGTTAGTCTGTATTCGCAAAAAGAAAAGGAGTACTTGTGGCACCTTAGAGACTAACCAATTTATTTGAGCATGAGCTTTCGTGAGCTACAGCTCACTTCATCGGATGCATACCGTGGAAATGGTATCCACGGTATGCATCCAATGAAGTGAGCTGTAGCTCACGAAAGCTCATGCTCAGATAAATTGGTTAGTCTCTAAGGTGCCACAAGTACTCCTTTTCTTTTTGCGTATACTGTCAGCTGTTCTTCTAACAGTGCTTCAACCATCCATATAACGAGTATGTTATAATACCAAAGTCTTGTATCTTGTGCTATGTGTGTTAGATGTAGTGACCAATCAAAAAACAAAAGCTGATACTCGTGAAGTTTACTGTGTAAAACTTATTAGTCTGCATATCTTTCATGGTTGGTGTATCATGGACTATGCCTGCTACCATTATCACCCTCTGAGGGTTTTTAATTTTTACCTGCAGTATTTCTGCTGCTGCAGAGAAAATGTGTGTGGCCTTATTTTAGGTTGTTACAAAAAGCTGCTGTGAAGTAAATCATATACTAATAGTTTTATCGTTTCTGTAACCTAACCTTCATTTTCCATTGTACCTCCTCCAGCCATAGATGCCCTCTGTTTAACCATTGCATTAAGCCTTCATTAGACTTTGATCTGTGCACTACTTTCTTCATTGCATGGTTGCTATGAGCAATCTGCCTATTATTCCTAATTTTTTTAAAATAACATCATTAGTGGAACAGAGCGTTCTCTTCTTTCTGAACAATGTGTTTAGCAAAGATGTTGCAAATGCAAATACCAGTTCACAAGCAATCTGTATTCCCTTTTTAAACACTTCAAAGCATAGGCCCTAATCATGTAAACCCTTTTGCATGTGAGTAGTCGTACTGATTTCAGTGGGTCTGTCATACAGATAAAGTTATTCATGTACTGTACATTAATTTCCGTGAAAAACACAACCCTTTTAAACATTCCTGTAACTTGACTTGTTAATTATACTTTGCCCTTCTGCAGGTACAAGTTGGAGAAGGAGCTCTTTTTGTGTTGCAAACATGCACAGGTTCTGCTCTCAATTTGACCCTGTATTATATGGACAAGTTCACCATTGCCATGCTCCTCCTTCAGTGTTTCATTGCTTGCTCAGTATTTAAGAATACCGAAAAGCCATTAAAAAGTAAACATTTGCCATTTCTTTCCAAGTTACCATAAATATTTCCTCCCTTAAGAATAGGGAAAGCTAGTGATATCCCAGATGTTGGCAAATGTTGACTTTATAATGTAACCACTATAAAAATGTTTCTTGTTGTTGAACTCATAGACTGCAAGGCCAAAAGGAACCCTTGTGACCATCTAGTCTGGCCTTCTGTATAACACAAGCCATAGACCTTTCCCAACATTTTTCCTAGAACATATCTTTTAGAAAAAGATCCAATCTTGATTTAAAAGTTGTCAGTGATGGAGAATCTACCACACGCTTGGTAAGTTGTTCCAATGATTAATTACCTTCATGGTTAAAAGTGTATGCCTTATTTCCAGTCTGAATTTGTGGAGTTTCAACTTCCAGGCATTGGTTGTGTTATATCTTTCTCTGCCAGATTGAAGAGCCCATTACCAAATATTTGTTTCCCATGTACATATTTATAACTACGGTGGAAGGCACAAAGGGAGCAATCCAATAGCTTGTTATACTCTTGAATTGATTGGAACTGTAGGATTGGGGCTTTGGCATCAAAGCTAACATTGTTTCTTTCATCGTTTGGTATGCCTTAGCTCTTTTCATGGCTATGGTGTGTTTTCTTGGGTGTTTTTTTTTCTTGTTTGTGTGGAGTTCTTTTTTGCTAACATACAAACCTAATTTACATATACGCAGACTAAGAACAATTTTTCAAATGGTAGTGCAATGGGTGAACTTGCATACATTTGCAAAATATGTATATTTTAGACACGCTATATGATTCTAACATTTTGAAAAAATATCACTACTTTTCCTTTAATTTTGTAAATAACATTTTCAAAAAATAATTCCAAAAGAAAATATTGTATACAGTAAGTTGATTACCTATGCACACTTGTGTGTGTGTCCTTTGAATAATAATTATCTGACTTAAGTTGCAGCAGAAGTTTTTTGTTCCCAGCCTTTCCTCCTTTTCTTGGGCAACCTTTCATCCTCCTTACTAAAGACATTAAATGGAGCGCAGTCAATTAATTCACAGTAATCATTTTGGGATTTGGGTTCCACCCTGATTCTCACATATTGTACGATGATAGAATTTCAACTTCTCAGATGAGTAAAATCAATGAGCAACACTGTACAAGAGCAAAGCTAATTTCTTTAGAGGTTGTACATGTCGACCATTTTAATCCCTTAGCAGGATATTGTGTACAAGATGGCAGTATTCATAGTAAAGTAATCAACCCACACAGAAGTATAGATTTATTTCTATCAAAGCAGCAGCACCCCAGAATACTAGTGATTAAATGGATATTTCTACATGTACTCTTATATTATCATTTTGTACTGTTAGGCTACTAGCTTTTTGACATTTATATGTATCCTGTTTTAAAGTTTGAATGGGGATGAAATTATTAAAAATACTGTGCTAAGACTTTCAGTTAAATTTTTTTCACCAGGTTAAACTTATATCTCATGGAAAAATGTTTAAATAAAAGTGGCTGAAGAATCATGATCAAGTCAAATCCATAGTCCCAAATCCTTGCTTTTATGGGCTTTATTCAATTGCTTTTGTCACAGTTTCATGGTAACTTCACCTGTATTCCTCCATGGTCCCTCAAGAATCCCCACTTAAAGGATTCCTACTCCCAGCTGTTATCTCTCTTTGGCAGAGAATTGCATCTCACTCTCTCCTGACCAGGGGTTTTCAGGTTCACAGCTCCCTGGATTTACACTGTGATAGCCTGAGCAAGCCAGATTGCCTAAGTAGACCAATGCCTGTGCTTTGCTTTCTCTCTGAAAGCTAAGTCCAGTGTATTGCCCATAGTTATAAGTTACCACTTAGATCCTTCTAATCAAGCACATTTATTCTTAAGGCAAAAGCATTACAGAGATAACATTTAAATCAATAAAAGCCTGCATACATACTAGAAAGCTTACCAGAGGTCATCCCCAGCTCCAACCTAGGGCTCTGGCAGGTTTCAGTCCTTGAAAAAACTCATCTGAGTTTCCCCATGGTTATAAATTCATCCCTCTCAGATCCAGAAAAAAGGCCGGGCTGATCAGTAATATCTTTATACAGCTCTGGCCTTTGATCTTGGCCTTCTGTAACAGGTAATCTGCAAACAATACCCCCTCTTCAGGGCATTGCTTCAGAAGGTTGAGTTTTTTTAGAATGTGAGTTAGGGGATTTGCATTAACATCTCCCTAGGCATTCCCTAGGTAATCCACTTAACACTTATTGTCTCAAAAATTGATACTTGTCTGGCATATTTTCTGTGTAGTCTTTTGAACTTCCAGGCCTCACATATGTTACATTTCCCCCCATAGAGAGTTGCATATAATCCCATCCCACAATAATACATAATTTGATACAATTAGGTCTTTCAAGGCTATTACCCTATGTGTCGCTGTTGTTGCTTTGTAATATTTATATAACAGTAGCACCCAGAGTTTCTAATCAGGCCCATTATAGTAGGTGGTTTAGAAACATACAGAAAGACACAAATTCCTGCCTCAAAAAATGTATAGTCCAAATGCTACCTTTAGTTTATACTAAATTGCTTTATTGCACTGCTCCGGGATCAGCCCATGATGGAGTTTATGATTCAGAGAGGTCACAGTCTCCCTCTTCGTCTCCTTGTGGCTCTGGAGGGGGGATAAACGGCAACAGAACAATATCGGTAGCAGCATATGATCTCTGACAATGTCTGCATAAGTACATCATTGGGAGCATTGGAGTTAAGGAGAAAAAATTAAAGGCAATGCCCTTTCCTACCAACCTGCAAGAGGAGAGGGATACAGAGGTTCTACAAAGACAGCTTTTCCCTACACCTAGGAAGAAGTAGGTGGCATACCAGCACAAGGGAGCATGGGGGCACCTTACATGCAGGATGGGCCACAGTCAGTCTCTAAAATGATAAATGAGTGGCACGGGAACAATCATAATATACAAAAACAACGAGGAGTCCGGTGGCACCTTAAAGACTAACAGATTGATTTGGGCATAAGCTTTCATGGGTAAAAAAACCCACTTCTTCAGATGCATGGAGTGAAAATTACAGCTGCAGACATAAATATACTGACCCATGAAAAGAATGGAGTTACCTTACAAGTGGAGAACCAGTGTTGACAAGGCCAATTCAATCAGGGTGGATGTGGTCCACTCCCAATAATTGATGAGGAAGTGTCAATATCAAGAGAGGGAAAATGGCTTTTGTAGTGAGCCAGCCACTCCCAGTCCCTATTCAAACCCAAATTAATGGTGTTAAATTTCCAAATGAATTGTAGCTCTGCAGTTTCTCTTTGAAGTACATTTCTACAGTTTTTTGTTGAAGGATGGCTACTTTTAAATCTCCAGGGAGATTGAAGTATTCTCCTATGGGCTTTAGTATGTTACCATTCCTGATGTCTGATTTGTGTCCATTTATTCTTTTATGTAGAGACTATCTGGTTTGGCCAATGTACATGGCAGAGGGGCATTGCTGGCACATGATGGCATATATCACATTAGTAGACATGTAGGTGAATGAGCCCCTGATGGTGTGGCTCATGTGGTTGGGTCCTCTGATGGTGCTGCTAGAGTCGATATGGGGACCATATATAGTGATCAAAATCATTCCTATACTAACCATGCTAAAATATTCTGCTTATAAGAATCATTTCAGGGCAAACTGACTACATATAATACAATACTCAATCAAGTGCAATGACACGTAATAAGTTAATAAAGCTGTTTTGAATTTGATAATATCTCATGTTGTTAGGCATATAGTATAATGCCTGTGTAGAAAAAACAATTTGTGCTGTTTATGTGTGAATTGACGTATCAGGGAACGAAAGATGCTTTCTGCAGATGAAATACACCACCTTCTGGAGTCCTACAGTAGTCTTCCCAAGACCAGCCAAAGAAATGCAGCTCAGAAATTGGGCATTTAACAACCTTCATTATATAATATTCTCAAAGACAGGGAGAGCAACATACAGAATGAAGGAAAGAATGTGGTCAGGCAAGGCAGCTAGGTTCGAGGTGGTTTTTATGAAGTTAATCAGAAATGCCAGAAAGAGAATTGCCGCCCTAAGAGGACATTGGTGATGCAGAAAGTGGAAGAACTGCCGGAGGTCCTGGATGTTACTGGCAGCACTGGCTGGTTTGAGCGCTTTAAAAAATGAGGGGATTGTTTTTAAGAAAATGCATGGAGAAGCCCAAGATGTGGACATTAGGTCAGATGAAGAATGGTTCAAAAATGAGTGAATTGAAATAAGACATGACTTCGCTGAAGAAGACATTTGGAATACAGATAAAAGTGGAATTTAATTTCAAGTCCTGCCTGATCCTTCAGTCATGTGATCAGGGAATTATCAGAACTGTCAAGGTGTACTTTCGCGAGCAAATGTCTCACATGGTGTTGTACCACATTGATGAGAACAACAATACTACTGCTGTGGAAACTTGTCTCTGATGAGGACATTGTGACTGATATCAGAGACCACTTTGAAGTGAAACTCGAAAATGATGCAGAGACTAACTCTAATGCTGAGGTAATTGTCCCATCCTCGACCCAAATAAAGGGTGTGATGTAAACTTTGACAAATGACCTATTGTAGAGGGGCTTCAATTATTTTAACCTCCTGTATCACCTTGAAAAGGAGCTTGACAATGTTGTGGATTGTGCAATGATCCAGGGAACACTGGACAAGTTTGTAATCAAACAGTGACTGTGTCACTGCATTGTGAATTCACAGTGCCAGACATGCAACTCCAGTGACAGACGGTGGATGGTGACACTCCAAAATAAACATTAATGTGAGTCAATGCTGTTCAACAGTGGGTTTTGTTGTTTTACATTCATATTTATGCTATAAAAGTCAGTTTAATGCACTTTTATATGTTATGTTTGTTGCAGTTTATTTGACAGACTTTTAAAATTTGTATCTTTGTATCCTTAAGAGGTAAATAGCTCCACTAACTTGCACTTTGTGTAAAGTTGTAACATTCCGTACGGTATTAATTATTGCCTTGAATAAAAGAACCAGCCAAATAATTGGTGGTGATAATAAAATTAATAGCCTGTTGCTCAGTTAGAATATTGGTATGATTTTGTTCCATGTTGAATATATCTAAAGTCTAAAGAATTTAGTTATGGTAAATGAGATGATTCTCATTTAAAAAAAAACAGTTGTTTAAAACGTAACGCTAGATTTCATCCATTCTTTGCTATTTCACTTGTAAGAATCAGCTGCTTATAAGAATCAAATAATCCGGGATGGATGTGATCCTTATAAAAAGAGTGCACTGTATATGCATTTATTTCCCTGTATGGAGCATAAAAGATTAAGTAAATATTGAGTGTTCCATGTGCCCTCTATCTAATCATCATTAGTTGGGTGATTCGCTATAAGTGTCACAACAGAGGTTTCTTGAATAGAGATTTGACTGAGAGGGTGGAAGAATTTGGGGAGGGTGTCCATGGTGTAAGGAGCTGCATGGAAGAAGGTAGAGCTGTGCTTGTGGGGGGAAATGATCAGATGGGTAGTTGAGGTTGGCATCACACAGGAACACAGTAAGTGGCCTGATTTCCACAGGGAGCATTTCTGAAAATGAGGCCACTTTGATTTAGGTAACTAAATATGGATTTATATGTCCAAATTTAGGTACCCAAGTGTAAAAAGTGTAAGTGATGGTTCTGAGTACAATGTCTGTTCTCAACAGAACTTTGTTTTTTCTCTTTGTGTTGCCATTTCAAAATGTGTAGTTCAAGTGGGGTAAATATTTTTGATTTCTCTTTAGTTATTCAATTCATACATCTACCAAACTTTACCAGGCCCTAAAAAAAGGTTACAAATCAATCTATCCCCTCCTTTTCTGATCCGAGCTCTGGCAAACCTGTTGGGGAATTAAACTCCACAGCCAAAGACCGTCCATCACGGAGAATGCCCAGCCACTGGGTCCTCCAGTTAAAGCATAGGAAGCTGTTGCCTCTAGCTCTTCAAGTAAGCCCAACTACCATGATATTCAGAGGGAGAAAAGTGGACTCAAGTATCCAGGACCCTGTTTTAAGCCACGTCATACAGAGAGAAGAACTTTTATTGTCTTGCCTCTTGAATAATTTCTCACTCTTATTCCAACAAAACCAAAGCTTTACCCCGCAGGTACTTAGAGGCTGTATTTGACACAAAACAAATCATATTGTACTATTACTAGATTACAAAATTGTACATTTCTGAGGAAAAATGAACCTAATAATGGCTTTATTACTTTCTGCCCATTATAATTAAATTAATAAAATAGGGCATCACTCTCTGCTTAAAGATGATTTCAAGGTGATTAAGAGAGTTTAATTCTATAAGTGAATGAGAAAATGAAGTACTTTCTCTGCCTTTTAGAATTTGGCAGGGGGGGTAAACAAAAAGTAATAGCAATAATATTTACTGCTCTTTCTTAAGTCACAGCCATTTTGCAAAGGGGTGAAATAGGTTATATTGCACCTTTCGTACTTTATATAGTATAAATATAATTTTTGCCAGAAGAGGTGTGTGGGGCGGTGTAAAACATAGATTTTATACACACGCACACATAAACTACAAGTGATAGGGGAAAAATATTTCAGAATAATGGAACTCAGCAATCTGTAGAACTAAAATGGTGAGTTTGGGAAATACGGACAAGCTTCATCTATCTTAAAATTGTTCATTAATAAATATTTTGCATGTATATAGTGCTTTCCAGCTGAGAATTTCAAAGCTCAGTGAAAGGTGGCTAAGTAACAGTATTTTCATGTAGAAATGGGGCGGCTGAGGGAATTAAATTCATTTCTCCTAGTACCTTTCTCTGTTATAACATAAATGAATGCTGTTAGCCCACATAAGTAATTAGCACTTGCCTTAAGTAGATTGGGAAAGGTAGTTGAATTATATCCTTATAAACCTCCTATCATGCCAGACTTGATTTTCAAGTGTTCAGCATTCCCAAGTGGGACTAGATTTTCAAAGAATTTACCACCTGGCAGTTCCCAGTGGAGAAGCTTTAGGTGGGAGCAGAGCTCTTTGAAACAATCTCCACTTATTCAGCTGCCTAAATGGAAGTTGCTGGGTGATGAGCTCTTTTGAAAACATGACCTCTAGATTTACAGTGAGTAAAATTCAGCCCACTGCAGAAGGCCTGCAAAAGACCTATGCACAATTTAAATCCCACTTATGACCTCATAACAGGGCTTAAGTGGTGCATAAGCCTTCTTTGCAGAGTTGAATTTCACCCAATTAGATATTGCATAATGCAGTGTTTGCCCGCAACTCCTTCCATTGTAAAGTTGTTTCTACCCTTAAAAGAAAGTTCTTCCACTCCTGAAACATCATTAGGTGGTGACAGCAGAGAGCAACTTTGATAATTTGTATAACTGCATGTTAAGTAGTTTCAAGACAATTAAAAGCAGTTCCTGATGGGTACAATTTAGGGAAATCATTAACCTTCCTCTTAATAGCAACTCTCAACATTAATTCCCATCAGGTATATAATATGAATGATGCAACTTTATATTTTTAACAGACTAGAGAGAACATATTTATACTATGGTGAAGAATTGTGATTCTATGATTATGCTCTTTGGATCTGTGAGGAAAATGTCAAACAACATTTATTTGTGCAGGCAATTTTAAAGTTGTTTTATTTGTAAAATTTCTTTAACTTCAAAAGATTTTAAGATTCTATAACCATTTTAGCTAGTAGTGAGGTGCTATGGATTAGCTTGTGGGAAGAAATAACTACTAAATGCTCAGTAACTATTCCATCTCATAAAGAAAAGGAGTACTTGTGGCACCTTAGAGACTAACCAATTTATTTGAGCATTTTAGTCTCTAAGATGCTACAAGTCCTCCTTTTCTTTTTGCGAATACAGACTAACACGGCTGTTACTCTGAATATTCCATCTCATGTCTGTCAATTCTGCATGTGTTTGGTGCTGATCAGCTGTGTGTTGTGTAACAGTGAGATTCATTGAGAGAAAGTACATAACTGAATTCATAACTATGGAATCTGATTCAAAGGTTATAATCCTTGTTGGTTTAAAATCACATATTCTGCAGCAGTAGTTTTCAAACTTTTTTCATATGTGGACCCTTAAATGTCACGTGGAGGTGCAGACCCCTTTGGAAATCTTAGACATAGTCAGCGGATCCCCAGAAGTCTGTGGACCGGAGGTTGAAAACCACTCTTTTGTAGTTCTCAGAAAAGCAATATCTGTGAATCACGAGAGATGGGGACAGGAGCACCATTGCACTAGCTTTTATTAGTATTCTCTATTGTTTAGATTGGCATATTAAGTTTAAGGCCAAGCTATTACTAAAATATTTTTTTTTTGTCAGCTCTGATTCTTGGTGGCATGAAGCAGGTAGGATTTTATGTTTAACAAATAAAAATAGCAGCTTTGATGCACATACATTCTGCGATCAGTTTCCTTCCATTCCTAAATTATTAGGATATTACAGAATAAAACACTGCTAAAGCTGTAGATGAATTCAGTGTTTACATTCTACATTGGTACTGTGAGGCAATGGCACCTCCTCTGCCCAAGCATCTGGGCAGCACCTGGGCTCACATAGCCTAACGAGGCTGTCAATCTATTCCTGGTGCCTGGGAGTCTGAAAACACTTTCTTCACTCCCAAGTCCATCAGGTGGTTAGTAGGGGAACCCAGGCCCACCTACTCCACTGGGTTCCAGTTCAGGGTCCTCAAGCAAGATAGGCAAGATAAGCATTCTTTGATTCTGACAGTGTCCTAAGCCTCCTACCTTCCCCTGGGTCTCTGCAGGCTCTCTAGCCTATCGGTCAGTTCGTCCCCTCCTGGGCTGTTGTCTCTGGTCAGCTCTTCAGTAGCTTCCTGGCGGGAGCTCCTTTGTCCAGCCTGTTCACTCCTGATTGCCTTTTTTGTCCCTTGCTTGCTATGGGTATGTCTACACTACGAAATTAGGTCGAATTTATAGAAGTCGGTTTTTTTGAAATCGGTTTAATATATTCGAGTGTGTGTGTCCCCACAGAAAATGCTCTAAGTGCATTAAGTGCATTAACTTGGCGGAGCGCTTCCACAGTACCGAGGCAAGCGTCGACTTCCGGAGCGTTGCACTGTGGGTAGCTATCCCACAGTTCCCGCAGTCTCCGCTGCCCATTGGAATTCTGGGTTGATATCCCAATGCCTGATGGGGCTAAAACATTGTCGCGGGTGGTTCTGGGTACATATCGTCAGGACCCCGTTCCCACCCTCCCTCCCCCCGTGAAAGCAAGGGCAGACAATCATTTCGCGCCTTTTTTGTCTGCTGCCAGCCAAAGATGTAAAGGATAGATGGAGTGGGTCAGAACAAGAAATAGACCAGATTTGTTTTGTACTCATTTTCCTCCTCCCCTGTCTAGATCACACTGCAGTCAGTCACAGAGAAGGCGCAGTGAGGTTAATCTAGCCATGTATCAATCAGAGGCCAGGCTAACCTCCTTGTTCCAATAACAACGATAACTTTGGTGCACCATTTCTTATTGGAACCCTCCGTGCAGTCCTGCCTGAAATACTCCTTGATGTACAGGCACACCCTTTGTTGATTTTAGCTCCCTGAAGCCAACCCTGTAAGCCGTGTCGTCAGTCGCCCCTCCCTCCGTCAGAGCAACGGCAGACAATCGTTCCGCGCCTTTTTTCTGTGCGGACGCCATACCAAGGCAAGCATGGAGGCCGCTGAGCTCATTTTGGCAATTAGGAGCACATCAACCACCACACGCATTATCCAGCAGTATATGCAGCACCAGAACATGGCAACGCGATACCGGGCGAGGAGGCGACGTCAGCGCGGTCCCGTGAGTGATCAGGACATGGACACAGATTTCTCTGAAAGCATGGGCCCTGCCAATGCATGCATCATGGTGCTAATGGGGCAGGTTCATGCTGTGGAACGCCGATTCTGGGCTCGGGAAACAAGCACAGGCTGGTGGGACCGCATAGCGTTGCAGGTCTGGGACGATTCCCAGTGGCTGCGAAACTTTCGCATGCGTAAGGGCACTTTCATGGAACTTTGTGACTTGCTTTCCCCTGCCCTGAAGCTCATGAATACCAGGATGAGAGCAGCCCTCACAGTTGAGAAGCGAGTGGCGATAACCCTGTGGAAGCTTGCAACGCCAGACAGCTACCGGTCAGTTGGGAATCAATTTGGAGTGGGCAAATCTACTGTGGGGGCTGCTGTGATGCAAGTAGCTCACGCAATCAAAGATCTGCTGATATCAAGGGTAGTGACCCTGGGAAATGTGCAGGTCATAGTGGATGGCTTTGCTGCAATGGGATTCCCTAACTGTGGTGGGGCTATAGACGGAACCCATATCCCTATCTTGGCACCAGAGCACCAAGCCGGCGAGTACATAAACCGCAAGGGGTACTTTTCGATAGTGCTGCAAGCTCTGGTGGATCACAAGGGACGTTTCACCAACATCAACGTGGGATGGCCGGGAAAGGTGCATGACGCTCGCATCTTCAGGAACTCTGGTCTGTTTCAAAAGCTGCAGGAAGGGACTTTATTCCCAGACCAGAAAATAACTGTTGGGGATGTTGAAATGCCTATATGTATCCTTGGGGACCCAGCCTACCCCTTAATGCCATGGCTCATGAAGCCGTACACAGGCAACCTGGACAGTGGTCAGGAGCTGTTCAACTACAGGCTGAGCAAGTGCAGAATGGTGGTAGAATGTGCATTTGGACGTTTAAAGGCGCGCTGGCGCAGTTTACTGACTCGCTTAGACCTCAGCGAAACCAATATTCCCACTGTTATTACTGCTTGCTGTGTGCTCCACAATATCTGTGAGAGTAAGGGGGAGACGTTTATGGCGGGGTGGGAGGCTGAGGCAAATCGCCTAGCTGCTGGTTACGCGCAGCCAGACACCAGGGCGGTTAGAAGAGCTCAGGAGGGCGCGGTACGCATCAGAGAAGCTTTGAAAACCAGTTTCATGACTGGCCAGGCTACAGTGTGAAAGTTCTGTTTGTTTCTCCTTGATGAAACCCCCCGCCCCTTGGTTCACTCTACTTCCCTGTAAGCTAACCACCCTCCCCTCCTCCCTTTAATCACCGCTTGCAGAGGCAATAAAGTCATTGCTGCTTCACAGTCATGCATTCGTTATTCATTCATCACACAAATAGGGAGATGACTACCAAGGTATCCCAGGAGGGGTGGTGGAGGAGGGAAGGAAAATGCCACACAGCACTTTAAGCACAGCACTTTAAAAGTTTACAACTTTAAAATTTATTGAATGACAGCCTTCTTTTTTTTGGGAAATCCTCTGTTGTGGGGTGGCTGGTTGGCCGGAGGCCCCCCCACCACGTTCTTGGGCGTCTGGGTGTGGAGGCTATGGAACTTGGGGAGGAGGGCGGTTGGTTACAGAGGGGCAGCAGTGGCAGTCTGTGCTCCAGCTGCCTTTGCTGCAGCTCAACCATACACTGGAGCATTCTGGTTTGGTCCTGCAGCAGCCTCAGCATTGAATCCTGCCTCCTCTCATCACGCTGCCGCCACATTTGAGCTTCAGCCCTGTCTTCAGCCCGCCACTTACTCTCTTCAGCCCTCCACCTCTCCTCCCGGTCATTTTGTGCTTTCCTGCACTCTGACATTATTTGCCTCCACGCATTCGTCTGTGCTCTGTCAGTGTGGGAGGACAGCATGAGCTCGGAGAACATTTCATCGCGAGTGCGTTTTTTTTTCTTTCTAAGCTTCACTAGCCTCTGGGAAGGAGAAGATCCTGTGATCATTGAAACACATGCAGCTGGTGGAGAAAAAAAAAGGGACAGCGGTATTTAAAAAGACACATTTTATAAAACAGTCGCTACACTCTTTCAGGGTAAACCTTGCTGTTAACATTACATACATAGCACATGTGCTTTCGTTACAAGGTCGCATTTTGCCTCCTCCCACCGCGTGACTACCCCCTCAACCTTCCCCCCTCCCTGTGGCTAACAGCGGGGAACATTTCTGTTCAGCCACAGGCAAACAGCCCAGCAGGAATGGGCTATACTGAGTGTCCCTGAAGAAAAGCACCCTATTTCAACCAGGTGACCATGAATTATATCTCACTCTCCTGAGGATAACACAGAGAGAGAAAGAACGGATTTTGGTTGAATGCCAGCAAACATACACTGCAATGCTTTGTTCTACAGTGATTCCCGAGTATGTGTTACTGGCCTGGAGTGATAAAGTGTCCTACCATGAAGGACGAAATAAGGCTGCCCTCCCCAGAAACCTTTTGCAAAGGCTTTAGGACTACATCTAGGAGAACCGCAAATGCCAGGGCAAAGTAATCCTTTCACATGCTTGCTTTTAAACCATGTATAGCATTTTAAAAGGTACACTCACCAGAGGTCCCTTCTCCGCCTGCTGGGTCCAGGAGGCAGCCTTGGGTGGGTTCGGGGGGTACTGGCTCCAGGTCTAGGGTGAGAAACAGTTCCTGGCTGTCGGGAAAACCGGTTTCTCCGCTTGCTTGCTGTGAGCTATCTACAACCTCCTCCTCATCATCATCTTCTTCGTCCCCAAAACCTGCTTCCGTATTGCCTCCATCTCCATTGAAGGAGTCAAACAACACGGCTGGGGTAGTGGTGGCTGAACCCCCTAAAATGGCATGCAGCTCATCATAGAAGCGGCATGTTTGGGGCTCTGACCCAGAGCGGCTGTTCGCCTCTTTGGTTTTCTGGTAGGCTTGCCTCAGCTCCTTCAGTTTCACGCGGCACTGCTTCGGGTCCCTGTTATGGCCTCTGTCCTTCATGCCCTGGGAGATTTTCACAAAGGTTTTGGCATTTCGAAAACTGGAACGGAGTTCTGATAGCACGGATTCCTCTCCCCAAACAGCGGTCAGATCCCGTACCTCCCGTTCGGTCCATGCTGGAGCTCTTTTGCGATTCTGGGACTCCATCATGGTCACCTGTGCTGATGAGCTCTGCATGGTCACCTGCAGCTTGCCACGCTGGCCAAACAGGAAATGAGATTCAAAAGTTCGCGGTTCTTTTCCTGTCTACCTGGCCAGTGCATCTGAGTTGAGAGTGCTGTCCAGAGCGGTCAGAATGGAGCACTCTGGGATAGCTCCCGGAGGCCAATACCATCGAATTGTGTCCACAGTACCCCAAATTCGAGCTGGGAACGTCGATTTAAGCGCTAATCCACTTGTCAGGGGTGGAGTAAGGAAATCGATTTTAAGAGCCCTTTAAGTCGAAATAAAGGACTTCACTGTGTGGACGGGTGCAGGTTTAAATCGATTTAACGTTGCTAAATTCGACCTAAAGTCCTAGTGTAGACCAGGGCTATAACTCATTTTGTGTCTTAGCCTTTCTGATTTTGTCCCTACATGCTTGTGCTGTTCTTTTGTTCTCATCCTTAGCAATTTGCCCATGCTTCCACTTTCTGAAGTATTTATTTCTGATTTTCAAAAAAGTGAAACCACAGGGAATGCTCTGATTGAGCTCAGCTCCACTGCAACCTCTGCCAGCAAGGTCACTGTGGCGATCCTGCAGGAGTTTAAAACTGCTCCCTCAGTGAAATCCTAGGAAAGCATCTAAGTGAAGGGTGGACCATTCCAGTTTCCTGAACCAATGGTGGTGAATACATTTAAATCATGTTGAAACAGATAGAGAGATATTAAAAGTAGGTGAGATGTATAGTCAACCAATATAGGAAGTAAAAACTCAACAAATGCATGTCTATCAAAGTCACTGTGCAACTACATAGCACTGATTGCAGCATAACATATTAGCAAGAGAAAACCTAGGTATTACCTATGATTTTAGAGGTACGTTAATGTCACTAGTTAAGCATTTATTGACAGTAGGTTCATTCAGGATTATTCCTACTAGCTTTCCAGGGTGAGCTATGCTGATTGTTGTTGAAGTAGACTATAACACAAGGGGGAAAAAATCGAAAAGCCTCCCAGATCACGTATGCTGTAAATATTTAAAATGTTCGCCTGAAGGAAGATATATCACAAGCACAGTACTTGCTTACAAATTCTTACAGCCCCACTGGGGACTTTAATTAAGAAACATCATGTAACAAAGATGCCAAAACCTATGACTAATTATTTATCTCTAGGGCTAAACTCATTTAAATGAAGAATAAAGGTCATTGTCAAAGCTGATTGAAAAGGAAGAACTTCTGTCAATATTTATTGAATTACACTTGTCTGTGTTCTCCAGGATTCACATATTGCACAGTGTTGCACTGACTTCTTACACTTTCTCATTAGTTTGTCTACAAGGTGCCACTGTACTCATTTAAGAATCAAAGATAAGAGTACGTTATCACATAGTATCCATACAACCAGAGGTTTTAGGTCTGGTCTACTCTCTTGTTTTTCTTTCTTTTGTCTATCTTAGCTTTACTTATGGTGAAAGCCCATTCATACCTAGAGCTCCAGTATTTGGGCCTTTCTGTAGTAGAAGGTTGTCGAGGAGATGAAACCTACCACCATCTAGCTCAGGGCTAGGATGTGAGGTTGTCTAGGGCTACTCTTCCAGCTGCTGGATTTGAGTAGTGGCCACACTCTCTTCTTGCTGGTTGCATATGATAACGGGGCGCCTGAATCTGTGTAAACATGTGTAGGTGGCGCCCTCCTCTGGCCTGCCACTAACTCGTGTGATCTCCAGCAATGGCCTATGTGGGTTTGGCGTAGTGACCATGGTGTGCACAGGTCGCACTTCTCAGGAGATGGGACCTCTGCCTCTGTTCAGTCCTGATGCAGAGCTTTTGTGATGCATAGGGCTGTGCATCAGCCTGACCCCTGGAGCAAACATCAGACCACATACTGTTAAGAATACTATTTACATTATAACTGAAGGAACATTAGGCTAAAAAATCTAACTCGTACAATTTCTCCCGCAATATTATTTTAAATTAGGTTAATACACACTGAGGCATTTTACCTGTCATATTTAAATGAGTGCAGTGAACCTTATGCCATTTTTTTCTGAATAGCTATTTAATTTGAAAGCTATTTTTAACTGGAAAGTAATTTGGATAGTTGTGATATGCATTCATTATGTAGGGCTATTTGGGGCCCATCCTGTATGCCTCTTCTATACATTGCTCCCCATGAAGTACTGTTGATAATAACATTCATTTTTAAAGTCAGTAAGAGATTTGGGTGTGCAAGAATGAAGAATCTGAGCCTTTTATTGTTGTTCGCAAAACAATGACCTTCAGATTATATCTATATAGATATTGATATAAAATAAAAAGATAATATGATTCATATATGTGAACAAATTGCAGTTTTACCCATTTGCAGAGGTCTACTTTTATCTGCCTTTTTTCCCCCCAGGGTAAAATTGCTCTCTTATTGCTAAGAATTAGTTTAATGATCCAAGATCCATCTCTGATGAGACAACTTAGGAGGAGGGAGCGGCAGAGAGACACTGAAATGTCAGTGGCAATTTTATTCTTCTTCTTGTGTCTAGTGACATGAAAAATTCTCAGTTGCCAAAATTAAGCTTTGGAATTGAGACTTTTTATCATGGTAAAACATTAGTGGCTTGTTTTTCCAGGAGACCTAATAATATGAAATCATCTTTATTTTGAGGAAATTTTTCTCCAAGTAAACTGCTGTGGCTGCCCAGTGTGGGAAGGAGTTTGAGTGATGATTGGAGAGAAAATATACCCTTTTAAGCTAGATGGGCAGCTCTCCCTCTCCTTTGGATAAAGGCTTCAATAGTTTCTGTGATTCTTAAGCATCAGTGGAGAATGAGAGAAATACCAATATTATTTTTATAATTATCATGTGCACCTCAGTTTACCAATTTGATATTATCCTATATAACTGCATAAATCAAATGAGGCTGTAAGGGAGAAACCAAGAGGAAACAGAACAATGAAAAGATAAAGTATATCTAATACTGTGGGGCCTTGGGGAAACAATTGGGAAGCTATCAATTGGGCCTCTGCCCTGGTTTCAGTTAGGCTAGCAGGGTTTATTCATCACAGGCCAAATGTAGGATTAAAGGGGTACCAAAAGTGAAGGATCCTAGCTGAGGTGGGAAGTGGGGATTGAGTGGTCAGCAGTAACAATCAGAGGTGATTCTCTGACAGAATGGCACACACAGCATGCTGCAGCTGTGCAGTTTGCTTCTTCCAGCCTAGAGATGCACGTAACTGGGCTGAATGGAACTTAACTGAGGAGAACTTTCTTTGAGGGCTTGGGTAAGGTTTAGATAAGAGAAAATAATCATGTAGGCCCTTGTCTCTAATTGTTATATACATTGGGTAAGAAATTAGTATTGATCTTTTTTTAAAAAAGCTATCTTTGAGTCACTTTAAGCAGCTCACTGGTCACAGGCTCCTGGAGGAAAAGGGCTTAGAGGTGCCAAATGTAGTTAGGTCTGTCATACTAACATTGTTGGAAAACTAAGGGGGCTGCCACTCCCAAGATCCAGCCCAAAATTGATTGGGCCACAAGATTCTACCCTTTGAGAAAGGTCAGGTCTGTCACCTGAAGAATACACTCAAGAGGGGCTACAAGGGGTCTAAAGCACAACTTGGCTTACAGCACTGACAGCACACATTTTGTGGAGGGCAATGCCAGTGGATCAACATAGTTTCTTCCCCAGACCCACTCCACTCTCTTAATTTCAGTACATTGGGATCCTCTGCAGGGTTGGGCCATACAAGGGTTGTGCACCTACACTGCCTCCCTTACTTTCCTGTTTCTCTCCTTCCACAGTGGAATTGAACTGGAACTATAGTTCTTCTACATCCTGGGTCCTCTAGGCCAATAGATGGAAGGAATCAGGATTTTCCTCATGCATTCCCTGAAAGCAGAAGGTTAATCTAACAAGGAATCATAAGTAATCTAATTTTAGTCTCTGCTGCTCTGTGGAAGACACAACTCATTTTTCCCTCAGACTTTGCTACACATTTAAACTGTTCAGTTGATTTTACTCCCCACTGACCAGTTAATGTCTTATAATCATTTCCTGATCGCCTGCCAGTCATCTTGAATAAAACTAACAGAATTGTGTTTTAGCAGCCCTCTGTTTCTCATCTTATGAAAATGCAGCTGAATTTGCATTAACATTTTCACCATTGTCTTAATCTTTTTAAAAATCAAGACTAAAGATGGGACATAATTGCTTTTAAAAGCCACATACCACTAATGCAGCATGGCAAGACAATATGGCACATGCCATTTCACAAAACTGGACCTCTAATCTTTATCACAACTACAAAAATATTTATGGAAATACTTGCTACATCATCAAAGCCTGTTGAAAACACCTTACTTAACCCTTTGGAATAACGTGGTTGTAAAAGACTACAGTTCATGATATTCATGACAAATTATCCGGGTGATTGGAGGACTCTGATGTTAGATTTCTCAGAGACATATCTGTTAAGTCTGAGAATTCCTCTCAAATTGGTGAACTGTATGAATTGCTGGTAAAGTCCTTACAACCATATGTCCCCTAACAAATTGATTTTGGTTTTAATTTTTCCCAGAATTTTTTAATGGGCAAAATGTCTTTCCCTCAACTTGTTTTCTGAAACAGTTGAACTATTTTGGCTGAAATTTTCCAAAAAAAGGCAAACACCCAGCATGTAAAAATCAAGCTCAAAGGGTTAACCTTTGGCAAAGTTATAAACAACTGAAAATAGGGTCTTATACTGAGAAGTGTCTGGCAACATCAGTAATACACTACCAGAGCTACCATAAATAAAGAAAATGTTACTAAAAGTTCTGTTTTTATATATAACACAGCAATTAAAATAAGGGCCCAAGGACAATGTCAGAAAAAAGTGCACTTTTCATTTTTCCCCTCTTATCTGACATAGTGACATAGATATTATATAATGTATGGAGAATTTTAAAATGCTTGCTATAATACCAGTTCCAGACACCCAGAATTGATTGCAGAGTATCCCAAAGTAAGTGGATGAGCAATAGCTGTCACATATCAGAGTGGTTCTTCATGTCTCACCAAGATTGTTAAGTATGTGGAGTGTGTGGGAGAACTCCGTGGATATGCTTCTCAAGGGCATATTGGATCTTTTATCATTTCGGGAGATACTGTGTCCAGCTGTAGATGTTTGTTGAACTGAAACCTTTTTCATTATAAGATTTTACTTGTTTTTCAGAATTGCTGAATCTTGTCTTTTATGTTCTTGTTGTTTTTCTACTCTTTTGAAAAATGAATATGGAAAATTGCTATCTGTAGCATAAGTAGCCAATTTCTGTTACAGCAACAACTGGTGTTGTGACAAGAGTAACTATGCAGGAATCTTTAAATTCTTCACATTGATTTGTAAGATGGTATAATTTCTTTACAAATGTTCATTGCAGAAATAAAACTAAATAGGTGCCTATATGATCGAATAAGGTTGTAAAATAATGTGATTATAATATGTGGTGTAAATGTAATAATTTCCAGATGTATATGTGATGTGTTTAATAGTTACATAAGAGCTACAAACTGATGGGCAGCTGCTTACTGACTGAAGATCGAGAGCAGTTGGTTCCAAAGTAAGGCTCTACTCTCTTCAAATATTTGCCAGCTTCATAGTGAGATAGCCCATAGAAAACTGGCTATTCAAATGTTTGGTTGATTCAGCAAGAAATCAACTTTCCCATGGAATCTATTCCTGCTTTGTTTTTTAAGAATGTTACTAAAGCTTCACAGAAGTGCATAGAGGGCAAGGCACATTAAATCTTCCTCTGTAGCAGTCCACAACTACGTTTTTCAGGCTTGGAGATGACCCTAGTTTGGGTTGCAGAATTAGAACTATCTTGACTGTCAAGTAAACATCTATATAAAAAAAAAGATTCTATCAGTTGCAGTTGTCAGTGAGCCAGGGAACATTCATCCATCAAAAGAGAAGTGAGTTATCCTCATTCAGGGTCACTCAAAAGGTACAATGTACCAGGTGTCTAAAGGCAAAACCTAATTTACTTAAACTTTTTTCATCAAAGGTAAGTGGGCAGAGCCATAACAACTGCCAGTATTTAGATCCATCCCCCTGGATAGATAAATGGGAATTGCTTGTTATTAGACTTCAGTAGTACTGGAGACCTGCAATTTTTCAGTTCATCAACTCTGTTCTCATTGTGCTTGTGTTCCTGAGACAGGATAGCACCTTGTTCCCTTAAAGCAGATTTCCTTATGTTATCGGCTGTCATGTGTAGGAGGAGTCACTACAAATGAATAGGGAAGCCTTGTGGCAGCTGGGGAACACCCTGTGCGAAGTGCTACCCTGGGCTGCCAGGGTAAGAGGTTAGATCATAGGTCAAGCTCTATGTCCCCCACAAGTGGGCCTCTTGTGCCAGAGTATTCTCTGGGAGCGGAGGGCTGAGGGGTGGGTGTGGATTTGTGCATGTTTTAATAGTCCCTTTCTGCAGGTATAGCCAACACAAAGAGGCAGAGCAGCAGTGAATTCCCCATAATAGGAAGAGGATCAGGCCCATAATTTTTAAAAAGTTGGTCATATACAGACCTGGTGAGGGTGTATCTCAGTTCAGCTCAGTATCTATTGTAATGATCTCGTGTTTATAAATGGACTTAAAAATACAGATGATATCTGATAAAGAAGCTACTGCCATGAAGAGTTGCAATGATATATTCTGTTTGCTTTAGTTAGTGGCTAGTCCCTTCCCATCAGATTAATGCATGCGTGTCCACACATGCAGTAACACACACACACACACACACTCACTCATCATCAATTGTTTCAAATCACATACAAACTTAATCCTAAACTGCAGTTGTCATCAAACCTTGTGATTGCTAACAAGATGCTCAATTACGGTGCAGTTTTTGAAGGACATTCCTGCCAATGGAGAGGCCAGCTCTGGTGTGGGACTTGATCTTGGTCTTATTGTCTCTGATGGGAGCACTGTTTTAGCTGTTGGCATTGTGCTTTCTGCTGCATCTGTCCAGGGAGGTAGGGTTTCTTGTGGCAATCAAGGGGATTGGAGAGCTCATGACGGACCCCTCCCTAAACAATCTTCCACAAGGACAAAGTTTCCACTATGCTGCATCCTTAAGGTGGTGTTGGCCTCCCACACCAACCAAAGCATCCACTTACCTCTGTTCTGCCCTAAGCCACACGCTGGCTAAGGGGAGGCAAGGTTGCAGACATTGGGTGTATGTAGGGCCCTTGTCTTTTACCTGCAAAGGACAAATCCTTTCTGGAAGTCGCCAAGACTGTTTGTGTCATTTGGAACAGATGAAAGGGGAGGTGTCAAAAATATAAAGGGAAGGGTAAACCCCTTTAAATCCCTCCTGGCCAGAGGAAAAACCCTTTCACCTGTAAAGGGTTAAGAAGCTACAATAACATCACTGGAACCTGACCAAAATGACCAATGAGGAGACAAGATACTTTAAAAGCTGGAGGGAGGGAGAAACAAAGAGTCTGTCTGTGGTCACCTATGCAAATTGGTGAGGATTTTTACCAAACCTTCCCCATGAAGTGGGGTGCAAGGGTTGGGAGGATTTTGTGGGGAAAGACGTTTCCAAATGGGCTCTTTCCTAACAAAATAAACCCAGTCAGACGTTTGGTGGTGGCAGTGGAGGTCCGAGGGCAAAGGGTAAAATAGTTTGTACCTTGGGGAAGTTTTAACCTAAGCTGGTAAAAGTAAGCTTAAGAGGTTTTCATGTAGGTCCCCACATCTGTACCGAGGCCATTTCTGCTCAGAGGCTGTCAAAATGGGTCTTAATAGTACTTTCCTATGAGCTGAACAAGATCCCACTTGAGAGCACGGTGAAAGTGCACTTGACAATAGCTCAGGCAGCCTCAGTAGCTTTCCTTTGGGATGTACACATCACTGATGTTAGCAAAAGGAGCTCGGTTCACATCTTCACAAAACACTGTGCTCTGAGGCAAGTAGGTGCCTAGGATGCCTCCCTGGGCAGAGCAGTCCTGCATTCTGCAGTCTGACAAAGCTCCAGTGACCCACCTCCCATGATAATACTGAGAGCATCCAGGACCATGGGTCACCCTCCCAGGACTGGAGACATTGGGTTTCTTGCAGCAGCAGTGTGTGAGGTCCCTGATACTACCAGCTTTTCAGCCACTCACGCATTCTCGTATGGGCTATGCCAGCTTGAACGTTGCCTTGCAGGTTAACGAAAGGTGCACTCCAGTCCCCGAGTCCCTTTACATCATTCTCCTATGATATCTAGCCCCTGACAATGGCAGTACTATGCTGATTGGACTGGGAGGGAACGATGATGGGGAGTGCATTTGGGGAGCAGGATTGCATATTGTCTTGGATCACTGATGTGTAGTTATGGACTCCAGGATGCATTATGTAGGTGAAATTTGCCACATATACAATGGTGCTTTGAGTGTAAGACAGAGCATATTCTGTAAAGGCCTTCACCTGCAGCCAGCATAGCTGTGTGGGGATGGGTAGAGTAAAGGAGATCTTGTATCCCTCATAGAACCAGGTTCTCTTTGGTTTGTTTAATTTTATTTGTATATTTCCTGTAAAAATATGGGTTTGATCTGAAGGTAAAAAGGTTTGTGGACTTGAATTATATTTAACTCTTGCAAACTCAAAATAATTCATGAGGGCCTCATTCTCTAAGAGGTTCACCTATCAATATGCAACACAATATGTTTACAGAGTAAATCAAAAGTGTTCTCATTCTGAATGGCCAAAAGTAAATTCACTTCTCTGATGCGTTGTTTAAGAGAGAGTCATTTTTTCAGCACTGAATACAGCTGAAAAAAATAAAAGCTGTGATGCCATTAAATATAGTGTGAAATAGTTAGAATCCTTCCTTGTTGCTGTTTACAACAGACTTATTGTTATAGGTGCAAGTCTTCGCTATTAAGAACAGCAGGTGATCAATATTTGGCATTTTCTCTGGACACTGGGAAATGGAGGTTGGATGAACCCTCTATCAATAACAGTTGGTATCCTAGAGCTCCAAAGCACAGTTTCCCTGCACAAAATAGCCAGATAATTCCTTTGTTTTTCAGCATAAAGCACAAAACCAGGTATAAGTGAATAAGAATCAAGATTCTGCAGATGATGCAGGCACAGTTTGGACACAAAGTAGCCATGGTGTGCACGTGAAGATGCTGTCAGTATCAGTCAGTGAAATCAATGCAGTTGTACCAGGGATGAATGTGGCTCACTTCAGCTTATTCCTAACAAGATTTAGATGGCTTGAGGAAGGCTTTTATATATGATGATAGTTAGCTTTCCTCAAGCCATTTGTAGCTTTATATGTAATATATATGTTCACACCATAGGCTACGCACACACAAGTCACAAAACTGGTCTAGTTCTGAGCTTATTTTTGTGTGTTGTTTTTGATTTCTGTGGTATCTTTACAGAGTTCCAGGTACTTCCTCAAATTTAAAACAGAGTTAACAAATTTAAATATTTCAGTACAGTATTTTGAGGTTACTAGTTCCTAGTTACATTTTTTTCAAATTAGTTTTTGTAAGAGGACTTACTAACATCATTTTACTCAGCTGTATCATAAACCCTCTTTCAAACTCCAACCCCTCTGCTTATGAACTATTACTCATGAAATGATGGGAGTTGCTGTGTCTGGTCGGTTACTAAATCCTGATGGACTAAAAAAGGAGTATTTCAGAGACAAAGACCCCTCATAAAGAATGCCCTATCAAAAGGTAAGTTCTTGACAGCATCTGCGATGTCTTCCTGGGCCTCTTTTTGACAGAAGACCCAATGTTAGGTATATTCTAAGCATATGGTGTGGATTTGCTTCAATTACCCACTAGAGCACAATGTAGAAATGTTCATTAGCATTCACAATTGAATTAATTTTAAATATTTTTTCTAGGTTGCAATAATTATAAAATACAAACAGCAACAAAGTGAAATATGAAATCAAGTTGTTTTGGAATATGTTCACAATGTTAATAGTCGCCAAAGAAACTAACCCTTCACTGTGCAGTCTCCTGAGATGGCTGCTTTAGAAAACAAGTACACGGACCCTCACTAGAACGTGAGATTTGGGATCCATGCGTGGTACCGCGTTAACGCGGGGACTGCATTATAGTGCGGACTGCATTAAAATGAATTGCAATTAAAGTAATTAAATTTGGGATCCATGGCTGTAACCGCGTAATATGTGAATTTGCGCTATATAGACATGCGTTCTAGCGAGGGTCTGGTGTACCTTCAGGCTGCTTTCACAAGTTCACAACAATTTTTCCAAATTCACAACAATTACTATAAGATTAGGTGCCAGCCAGAGGCTTTTATCTTCAATCAGGGCAGCCTTAATAAGTTGTGCTAAGAGCCAATGAGATAATACAGCAGCAATAATTTTTACTTCCATTTTGGAGGCAAGACTTTGAAGAATAGAAGACACTTCCTAAATCTTTGTCTGATAAAGTCCGGGCACCTCTTCTTGCATATTCAGCTGCAGAGATGTAGACTATGCCTCTCTCACTCCACAGTCCCTGTCATCCTCTGACAGAATATCATATCAATCCATTTTTCCATGGCATTGCTTCCTTCCACTTTCAGAAACTATTTCATTCTGTAAATTGCCAGAGAATTTTAATGGTATTCATGATAACATCTGGGAGAGAAGAAATGGAGAAAATAGGTATTTTGTTGAAAAACTGAATGGAATTCAGAGATGAAAAGGAGCAGTGACAGATGAGGAAAGAGTATGAGAACTAAAAATATAGTTTGGCGAAATGGCAGCTGCATCATCACGTGCAAATATATGAAGGATGTAAATGGCCATACGGGGATTATTTAGGGTGCTACAAAAATGAGGGGAGGAGGATTTTTATAGCTAAAGGTAGTGGTATGGAAATAAGGAAAGGATAACTAGCACAACCTTTTTTTTTAATAAGAGTACCCACACATGGAGTTAATCCACTTTAAATTCACACCCAACCCTGTTTTGGATTAATTTTCATGAATAGACACACTCTGAATATCAATAAATGTTGCTAGTAAACAGGATGGACTATTAATCCATCAGGCTTGTCTACATTTAGCGACGAATGGCAATCAATGCATTGGTGGTCAATTTAGTGGGTCTAGTGAAGACCCGCTAAATCAACCATAGATCACTCTCCCATTGACTCCCGTATTCCACTGGATTGAGAAGAGTAGGGGGAGTCGATGGAAGAGCGTCTTCCGTCAACATTGCATAGTATGGACCCCGCGGTAAATAGATCTAAGCTACGTCAATTTGAGTTACACTATTCATGTAACTCAAATTGCGTAGTTTGGATCGACTTTCCTTTGTAGTGTAGAAAAGGCCTGGGTATTAGCCTTGCGAGGGGAGGAAGTTGTGGAAGCCCCATTGAGTAAATTAAAGCTACGTTGGACAAAGTATTCATAAATATACTGTGGAGAAAAAATGTCCTACTGGCAGGAGATGGGTAAACCACCTTGATACAGCACACATTTCATAGCCCATAAAAATAACCAAAGGATGAGCCCTTGTGGGGAGGTTTCCTTTGCAGGAGGTCATCTAAATCACTGTCTCAGGAGGGCAAGGTTTGCGTCTGATGTTTTACCCTCAAACCTGGCAAGTCCCTGAGTCATCAGTGGAGACACCTAATACCTCTATGCCAGCATTAGGGTCTCCCAGCCCCATTGGATAATGTACATTCCTCAAAGCTCCATACCAAACCCCCTCTCCCACTCCACATGCAGTTTTGGTCTCACCTTGGAGGGCTCTTTTTGGGAAAGGGGGATAATGTTGGAAAGGCAGCTGTCCCAAAATGCAAACCTTCAGCATGGGAAGGACCAGATTGGGTGGAGAGGGTCTCTTCCATGCACAGATCACAGAAAGATCTGTCAGGAAGTTCTGCTATTTTAGATTTTGACTGCAAGCTACCAAGGGGATAGTTCTGTTGAGGTACTGTTTTTGTGGTCTGCTTTCATCTTTTTATCACTAAGTTTTGGTTCCCTTTCTCTTTCCTTTTTCTTGTTTCCATAGTAACACTGACTAGCGATGTTACAGCAGGTTCTTGCTACAGAACTTTTCCAGGGCTGTAGGCTGACCAAGCCCAGACTCCTGTAGCTATTTCATTTATATTTAAATAATTTCTATTTTCCAAATTCCGAAGGAAAAAATGGACAGTTGATGTTGAGATATTTTAGGCACATAAATTGGCTACTGCCCATGCCCGAATGTCGGTCTGCCTATTATGCCCAAACAATGCATTTATTAGTTATTTCAGTCTTTGAGAGCACACAAGCTAAGTGAAACATTTATTATATGTCTTCTTCTTTTCAGTTAAACTTGCCTGTTTTCAAGATAGATTAATGGTTTCTGAGCCTCAGTTTATAAATCTGTAAAATAGGGATGATAATATTTATCTAAGTACCTCTGCTTGAAGAGATCTTAAATGCTATGTATTTTCAGATTTAATCTGGAAAATATAGTTCCCCCATTTTACATATAGGTAAATTGAGGTTCTGAGGACACAGAAAACATTTCCTTTAATTTTGAGTGCCTCTTAATTTTGGGTGAGCCATTTGAGAGACATGCTAAGAGACTGATATTCAGAGTTGTTGAACAAATGTAACTCCCACTAAAGTAAACTGGAAATGCAATCTTATTGTCATTGCTCAAAATCTTTATTGCCAGAGCAGGTCCAGCGTGAGCACTGAATGAGGCAGAATGGTGTGCAAATTAGTATGTGATAATGTAATTAAAGATTGTGTCATAATGCATACACACAAGGGGCAGAATTAAGATTGCAAAGGCAACCTTAATTATGACATTTCCTAACATTGGAGCGCTTGACTTTGTAACCTTAATGTTGTTGTAATATAGGTTTCAGAGTGGTAGCCATGTTAGTCTGTATCAGCAAATACAACGAGGAATCCTTGTGGCATTTCAACTGTTTGAAATGGGACACTCTCATTACCACTACAAAAGTTATTTTTCCTCCCTTGGTATCCTACTGTTTAATTGAATTGTCTTGTTAGACTGACCTCACACTTGGTAAGGCAACTCCCATCTTTTCATGTATTTATACCTGTTCCTGTATTTTCCATTCCATGTATCTGATGAAGTGGGTTCTAGCCCATGAAAGCTTATGCCCAAATAAATTTGTAAGTCTCTAAGGTGCCACAAGGACTCCTTGTTGTTTTTGTAATATAGGGTTTTTGTGTCTAATTTCTTGGATATGTTATAGAATTTTGTTCTTAAGTCCCCCTCACCATTTTCCCCCTTAACTCACATTTTGGATTCAGTTTGGGAATGAAAAAGTATCTTTAGCTATCTGCACTTCGAATCCTCAGGAAAAGTACATGAAGCCCTAGAAGAATCTGTCAAATTACTAGGCAGTGAGGGGTAGGGGAAAGATTTTCAGAAGTGCCTTGGGAGCACAAATGCCATTGAATTGTAATGATTTATGCTCCTAAATCCATGAGGTGCTTTTAAAAATCTCCCCCTACATTTCTTAATGCACTTTTTTACAAAAGCCAGGAATTGGTGTTTGGTGTTAGTTAAATATAATGGTGGGTGAGAGCAAGGTGCAACCACACCTCCCCAAATTGGTTGCTAGGAAATTGTTGTGGATTTTGACAGTTTATTAATAGGCTAATAGATTCCAGTGTATTCTAGTATTCTTTAAATACTGATTTTGTTTTGAAATTGACAATTCCCATCTACTGTATCAGCAAGAAATTACTTGCTTTTCAGATGTGATAAATTAAACGTTTTGAAAGTGTTCTCAGATAATTATTTGATTCTTTAGTGGAATATAGGCTAATTATTTTTACTGATTCAAATTTCATAAATTTTGAACTTTGCCCCTCCTAATGTTCATTTCCTGTGGCTATAATTCCCTTTGTTCAGATGGCTAGCAGATTTCACTGGACAATGATTCTTTAAAATATGCTGTAAAGAGAGAAGTCATTTAGAAAACAGCTAATTAAGGACATAATCCTGCAAAGTAATCCATGAGGTGGAAGTTTGTACCTACCCGGAGTCCCATTGGCTTCAATGGTATGTTGTGTGAGTGTAAGGATCTAATCTACTAAAATAGATCAGTGGGCAGGATGAGGACTGAACAGTAATAAGAAAATAACTAGGGTGTTCTCTAATGTCAGCTGTATGGTAGAATATTCATTCATCTAGGGTGATATTACACATTATGTTTTACTGTGGCCGTGACTGCTAGAGCAAATTCCTGTCTAGATTAAAAGCCACCAATATAATTGGTGGTGGTGGTGGGTGGGTGTGTACATAATCGTATTGGTAGTTTATTTATATTTTTATAAAATATAACCCCCCACCAATGTTATCATACATATAAACAATTATATTGGTAGTTTTTAACCTGGGAGTGTGGAGGGCAGGTATGTGCAGCTGAGTGGGGAGAGGTGTAGGTAAAAAATGTATAAAAATCTCAAACAAGGTGTGTTTTCTAATGTAGTAAAAAAGAAGACTAAACTACAGAAGTATTGTATTGAGGCACTTTTAATGGTAACTTTTTAGTTGCATCCATTTGAGTTAAAAATATGCGGTATGGGAAGAAAACTATTTTTCTCTTTCACATCTGTCTGAGATAAAATTGATCTTTGTTGGCTTTAAATTGGACGTTTTTAGTGTTACTTCTGAAATCAAAGGAAGATTTTTTTAAATTTTTCATCTCTGCTAGTATGAAAACAATGGACTTGGATTTCATCTTCACAGTAATACTGATTAACACAAAGAGGTAAACCTGCCATTTTCTGCAATAGGAAATGCTTTTCTCTCCTCTTCTTCCTCTCCACCTTGACTAATCACATCTCCACATTCCCAGCATATAACACACTACACTTTCCCTTCGAAGTGTATCCAGTGCTCATCTCTTCTTTGTCCCCACCAGAAAGCCAGAGCTATTCTGGCACCATAGAGAAGAAGAGAAAAGGAAGCTTGCAGGAGTGGAGAGGGGATCCAAGGCTACTCTGATAGCTGACCTAGGTATTTGCCAAGAATAGCCACAAAAAGTGAGATCTGAAAGACCCTCTGAAGGAAAGCTGGGATGCTTGGTTCGAGGAGGCATGGGAGGAGCCATGGTACAGGTTTGAAGATTTGCCAGGATCCATGTAGTTTCTTGCAAGATGATTGTTTGTTCTTAACTGGTGTCTCTCATTACGATAGCTGAATGCCATGGGTGAGGTCAGGCTGGTGGGTAGCTAGGATGCAAGCCTCAAGGATGAAGTTTAGTGATGGGAAAGAAGAAGCTGTGAAATGGTTACATATGAGGCAGTTTGGTCTTGGCCAGAAGAGTCCAGGTACTCAAGAAGATGATGAGAGAAACACCAGTTTCCCTGCCTGAAAAGAAGGGCAGCTTCTGTGCTCTAAGGTCAGAGTGGTCCACCCAGACACAGTAAATCTTGAATATTTCATAAGTATTTTTAACTCATATTTAACACTTTTTCCAATTTTAATGCTCTTTTTATTGGAGCATATATCTATACAATATTTATTACAAAAGCACATTCCTTTCCCCATAGCTTTCCTTTCACTACTTTGAGAATGTGCCCCTAAATCTTCACAGTGCTATTCTTGAACTCTTTTGTTGATAGTCATATTCTGAATACTTGTGCAGGCCATCAGGGTTGAACAGATATAAATAAGGCACTCGAATTGCTGGGAAATGGTAATGCAGTGAAGATGTAGAGCGGGGTGCCATCCACAATGACCCTTATCTCTGCTGGCAAGCTACTAGGATATCCTATAGCAACCATCTGACTAGTGGCTGACTTAGGATGTGGTTCCCAACAGCTACAGGGCTACCTTTTGGGTTCCACCAGCTTATATTTAACTACTAAAATTCATGTTTGTTTAAAAATACACATTTTTTTCTGGATTCAGCAGCAGGGTGACATTTTCCATGTGGTTCCGTTAAAAGCCCACTCAGGAGGGAAAATTGGAGTTTGCTCCTAGGTTCTGGACAGTGTTTGCACTAAGGTGGACCATACCAATAAACTGTTTAAAAATACCCAGTTTGAGTTAGCAGCAAGTCTGCCCTACACCATTTTGTATTGCTTTTGCAGCTTCTTGGAGAAGGTTACTATAAGAGCAACAAAGCACTGACTAGTATGTATTGCTAGTGGGAAGCAAACTGGTGCAACGTATTGTACCACAAGTTTGTGCCATACATTTTATATACAGTGATATTATAAATTTCTTTTTCTGGAAATTCTTTTTATAGATTTAGTTTGCTGTGGAACTTGCAAGCCTGTTGATGCTAACTTGAATTGGTTTGGATCCCATGCATTTTGTGCTTTTACAGCTTTCAAATGTCTAAATTTTGCTTGTACAATTAAAATCATTTGATGGCATAAATATTTGCATTTCAGTGTCTAACCAGCTGACTTTGTCTTGCAACCGGTATAGAGCAATGAGACATTGAAATGCTAATATTTATGCCTTATGCTGACTCTGCACACCGAACTGATGGTGTAGATGTACACATCTGGTGGCAGTCCCTTTAATTATTTGGCCCCAAACTGAGAATAATACAGTGCTGGAGCTGCACCCCAAGAAGGCCTTTCATGAAAGTAAGAAGAGAAGGATTCAGAAGAAAACCAGCGGTATGTTACTGGTATATATTAACACATACTGTCTGATTAGCGTGTATCTGATTAGGGTGCAAGCATCTGTTGTTAGATACTGTAGCCTCACACCACAGTTGTCCTATCGGGCCAAGCTGTTATGAGCAATATCACTACGGAGCCAGCACAAAAGGGATGTGATGGATGATAACACAGATCCTGTTTAGAGGAAATTAGATTTTCAGCCTGCTAAAGAGAAACATTAAACTCAGACACGATAGTAAATAACTGCTTTCTCCAGCCTTTGCTCCAAAGGAAGCCAACATTTATTTTTTCTCAGTCACAAAGGAATGTAATTTTAATAACTGACATCATATACTCAGTCTTACATAAGTATATGGGCTATGATTTAATTAGCCTGGAAGGTAGTTGGGAATTCTAAGTTTTGCTTTTACTATTTTTCTCTATTATCAGAAATTCATATTAAGGGGAATTGTGGTGTTTGGGTATTTTTTGTTTGTTTGTTTTGTTCTTTTGCAAATCTGCCCAAATGTATGTATCTTGTGGATATTTGTGATACTGTCAAACATGCATCATTGGAGAAGTTCCAACTACCTAGCATACCTCTCTTCAGGACTATCACTTGGTACTTATGCTTGAAGTTGAAAAAATGCTGTCTCATTGAATGTGGTAGTGTCTGACTTATTGGAGTACAGAATACTCTAAAGAATCCAGTTTACCCACTCAATAACCAGGTGTCAAGAAGCTATTCAACGTCTGTAGATCTAGCTGATGCACTCTAAAAGGTGCCTGGTATGCACTGAGGTACTCCCATTTCAAACAGTACCATGTTAATGTATGCTAGGAACTTTTTAGTGTGTGTCAGCAGGGTCTACATGGGGCAGTTAGAGAGCAAATCTTTAGAATGTTCTACAGTGTACACTCCTCTGGTGCTCAATGCCCCATGGTGTAGACAAGCCCTAAAGAGCTAAATAAGCAGAAGGGTACAAGGTCAGATCACAGATGTGTAATAGCTTCTTTTGTTGACACCTGGCTACTGAATGGTTAAACTGGATTCTTTAGGCCATTAACTACTCCATTCAGCTGGTCCATTAATCCCAAGAAAATGCCTTGTATCATTATTTACTTATGTTTTAAAATTTGTTGTCTTGCAGGTTACATTAAATGTTGTAAAACAGTTTGTTTTGTGAAAATAAAACTTGCTTCTGCTAAAGGGAAGTGGGTACAAAGACAATGTTGTTAAATCCTCTTGTAATGTGATATTTACCTCTCTTTTGGCACAATGTCTAACTTTTCAAAGCTTTGAACTTTGGAAAATACAATTTGGATCAGATCCTAAACTGGTGCAAATCAGAAGAGTTTGATTTCAGTGGTACTATATTGGTTTATATCAGCTGAGTATCTCACCCTTTGTTTTTATGTAAATATAAATTGTTACTACATAACAATTCCATTGTTTGTGATCCCCATCTGTCGTTACACAGGTATACATCATGAGTAAGGCTACGAGTTTGTCAGGGAGTTCATGGAAGTCACCAATTCTTTGACTTTCTGTGACTTTTGCAGCGGCCGGTGCACCTGGCTCAGGGGCAGTCTCGGGCCACCGCACTCCCCCACAGCAACAGCAGAGTTAGGGTGTGGGAGGGGATTGGGGCCCGGGACATGGTGAGGTGGGCTCTGGGTGCCACTTACCTGGGAAGTTCCCTGGAAGCGGCAACATCCTCCTTGCTCAGCTGCTAGGTGGAGGCATGGCCAGGCAGCTCTGTGCATTGCCTCCACCTGCAGGCACACCCCCATTGGTTCCCGGCTAATGGGAGCTCCGAAGCTGGCATTCTTGGCACATCTCCGCCTAGCAGCTGAGCGAGGAAGATGTTGCTGCTTCCTGGGAGCCCTCCAGGTAAGCGCTGCCCGGAGCCCACCTCACCCCGTCCCGTGCCCCAACCTCCTGCCCCCTTGCACACCCAAACTCTGCTGCTGTTGTGGGGGGAGGCAAGAAACCAGGTAGGGAACCTGCTGGGCACGCCACACCCCTCTCCCCCAGCACCAGAGGGGGTCCCGGGCCGCACACCACCACCCGCCCTCCCAGCACCCGGACTGCCTTCCCCCATTGCCCCAGGGCAGCCCCCTCCCCCAGTTTAGTCAGGGGTATACAGTAAAAGTTATGGACAGGTCACGGGCTGTGAATTTTTATTTACTGCCCATGACCTGTCCGTGACGTTTACTAAAAATACCCGTGACTAAAATGTAGCCTTAATCATGAGCAACTTTACTGGCAGCGGAGCTACAATGGCATAAAACGGGCATAACTCCTGATATATACCAATCCAATGCAACTGGAATCAGGGCCTGTATCTTCCTGTATACGAACTTCAATAATTTTTTTAAAACTTGGCAAAGTACAAATCCTTTTTAATGAGATCATCAAGATTCAAAGCTCAGCTTCCTATGCCTCTCACAATAGTTTCTGTCTATATGATTTAGTGTTTGGTATGCTTATAAAAAATTCACTTGTTCTGAGTCATGATTTCACTCGGTGAATAACCATGTAGATGGGTTTCAGCTTTTATCAGTATTGTAAATTTACCACTACTCCTAAGTTATTTCTCCCAATATTAGAACATTTTAATGAAATGTTCCTAGTGGCACATTTTCATTCCAGATATTATGCTGTTATGCTTATTAAAGTACCAAGTACAAAAAGGGATGAGGTAATTGTGCAAAAAACCCAGTGAATGATGTGAACTGGGAAAGTTTCATAGATGGTACAAAAGCATATTATTTTCTTACTTAACTAAAGTTGTTGTTTTTTTAAAAATAAATTCTGCTAGTCTTAAATGCTTTCTGTCAAAAGGGACGGTATTTATTAATAGGGCACTTCTGTTCTCCAGAGACAATCCTACAAAAATCAATTAACTAGAAGCATATTTCATTACTCATTATTGCCTATAACGAATTTACTAAATTGATCACTACCAGTTTAAGTAAAGTTAGTGATTTGCCTTGGCCAGGTAGGTTTTGTTCTAGGGACCAAAGAAATAGACAGTTTTTAAGAAGGGTTTTACATATATGTTTGGAACTGAAAGATGCAATCATTCTAGTAGCCACTATAATATTTTCTGTTTCCAGTGCCTTTGATAGAACTGAATGGGATATTTTACTATATATTCACACCATTGCTTTTTGCTTTAAATAGTATAATACATAAACCACAGCTAGAGTCTTTAATAATTCATTGAAGTCTTTGTCTATAAGCTTATATACAGGCAAGGATGTTTTGTTTGCTTATCCTTGCAACTGATATTGAAATTGCTCAGGAACAGCTTTGAGCATTTAGATTTACTAACTGGTGAAAATTCCCATAAAAACCTGTTTATGCAGAGGACATTCTCTTTGTTGTTGAAATCCCCATATCTCTAATGGTAAATTTTCTGGAAATAATGATGAGCTTTAGTATGATATGGGTAGAGCCCTATGCAGATACAAAATTTATATTCACAGGTGTGGATATCCACGGAGCTGCAGGGCTCTCCCAAGAACTGCTGCGGTGAAAGCAGCAGCATGTTGGGCCACCGCTCGCAGGAGCCAGTGCCCAGCTTGGGCAGCTCCTCTGGCATGGCTGACTGCCCCCAGCCCTGCCCACTGGTGGGGGCAGCAGGCTCACTAGCAGCTGTCCCTGGTCGCGCTAGTGTGTGCAAGCGGCTCGCTGCATGGAAGTGAGTCCTGCCAGTGAGCTTGGTGCCTGTCCCAGTGGGCAGGGCTGGGGGTATGTCAAGGTTCCTTCCCCACTCTGAACTCTAGGGTACAGATGTGATGACCTGCATGAAAACCTCCTAAGCTTACTTTTACCAGCTTAGGTTAAAACTTCCCCAAGGTACAAACTATTTTACCTTTTGCCCTTGGACTTTATCGCTGCCACCACCAAATGTCTAACCGGTATATTACTGGGAAAGAGTCCGTTTGGAAACATCTTTTCCCCCCAAAATCCTCCCAACCCTTACACCCCCTTTCCTGGGAAGGCTTGATAAAAATCCTCACCAATTTGCATAGGTGACCACAGACCCAAAACCTTGGATCTTAAGAACAATGAAAAAACAATCAGATTCTTAAAAGAAGAATTTTAATAGAAGAAAAAGTAAAAAGAATCACCTCTGTAAAATCAGGATGGTAAATACCTTACAGGATAATTAGATTCAAAACATAGAGAATCCCTCTAGGCAAAACTTTAAGTTACAAAAAGACACAAAAGCAGGAATCTACATTCCATTCAGCACAGCTTATTTTCTCAGGTTTCAGAGTAACAGCCATGTTAGTCTGTATTTGCAAAAAGAAAAGGAGTACCTGTGGCACCTTAGAGACTAACCAATTTATTTGAGCATAAGCTTTCGTGAGCTACAACTCACTTCATCGGATGCATGCTGTGGAAAGTGTAGAAGATCTTTTTATACACACAAAGCATGAAAGTGGGGTGGAGAGCGGGGTGGGGGGAGGTATTTTTTCATGCTTTGTGTGTATAAAAAGATCTTCTACACTTTCCACAGAATGCATCCGATGAAGTGAGCTGTAGCTCATGAAAGCTTATGCTCAAATAAATTGGTTAGTCTCTAAGGTGCCACAAGTACTCCTTTTCTTTTTGCTTATTTTCTCAGCCATTTAAAGAAATCAGAATCTAACGCATATCTAGCTAGATTACTTCCTAAGTTCTAAGACTCCATTCCTATTCTGTCCCCGGCAAAAGCATCACACAGACAGAGGAGACTTTTTCTCCCTCCCCCCAGCTTTTGAAAGTATCTTGTCTCCTCGTTGGTCATTTTGGTCAGGTGCCAACGAGGTTATCCTAGCTTCTTAACCCTTTACAGGTGAAAGGGTTTTTCCTCTGGCCAGGAGGGATTTTAAATGTCTTTAAATTTTATATTTATGATAGGGTGGTATAGCTACACCAGAGGACCTGCCAGGGCTGGTCACTGGCTCCTGTGAGCAGTGGTCCGTCATGCTGCTGCTTTCACCACTGCGGTTCTGGGTAGAGCCCTACAGCTCCATGGATATCCACTTTATATCGATGGATATCTGCATCCACAGATATAAATACTGTATCCTGTGATGTGGTGGACTATGTCCTGAGGCCCCCTCCTGGAGGCCTTGCAGCCCTGCCACATCTTACCCCAGAAAAGGGCAGTAGAGAGGCCCTCCGAGCTGCCTAGTGTGGCTGTGTAGGAAGCAGCCAAACAGGGCCTAGCAGGCTAGTATAAGAAGAGCTGCAGGGTTAGACTGAGAGCAGTGCCTTGCAAGGAAGAGCTGGAGGAGAGTGGATACGGTGCTTCAGGCTGGGTACTGGGACTCCACGAGGACAAGGCCCAGAGATCAGGGTGAAGAATGTGTGGGAGCCACGGAGAAGTGGCCCAGAGAATTATAGCAGCAGTGCAGTTTATTTAAAGGGACATTGCGGATGGCTGCTATCTATAGGGTCAATGGGCTGGGACCCAGAGTAGAAGGTGGGCCCAGATAAGCAGCCACTGGGAAAGTGGGCTGGACTTCAAGGTACCCCTAGAGGGAGGGAACTGAACTGCAGCAGCCCAGCTGGAGAGTTGTGGACAGAAAGGCCCTAAGAGGGCAAAGACTTTGTCACCAGGGAGGGAGCCCTGGGACACTGTTCTATCCCGGAGCAGGGACAACTTGTGGGAGACATTACAGGGGGCACTGAAAAAGACTCCTGTTGGACTTTACCCCAGAAGGGCTTTTGTTCTGCATTCATCACAGAGACCTGTGTGTGATTCAGCCGGAGGGCTGAGTCACCTAAGACACACCACAGAGAGAGAGCAGGCACATGCACTCGGTCAAGGGGGTGCTTACAAGAGGTGAGTGCACCCCATTGCATATCCATGCAGGGCTCTGAAAAGGGGGTTATAAAATTAATTAGGCAAAATACTCCCCATCATAGGTGCTGACTCCGTGGGTGCTCCAGGCCTCGAGCATCCATAAAAAAAAAAAGAAGAAGGGATGCTCAGCACCCACCAGACACAGCTTTTTGGTGGCCTTGGGGCAGGCCACCAATCAGTTGTTCAGCAGCTGGCAGAAGGCACTCGGGGGAAGGGTCAGAAAGAGGTGGAGTGAGTGCAGGGCGTCGGGGCGGGGCAGGGGATGAAGAGGCAGGGCAGGGGCATGGCCTCGTGGAAGGGGCAGAGTGCAATGGGGTGGAGATGGGGTAGAGCACCACCTGGGAAAAATAAAAGTCCAAGCCTGTGCTCCCCGTATCTCAAAATTATCCCAGAACCCTGTTCAGTTTCTGGAAGATGAAAGTTAAAACTTTAGTTGGCATGGTGATTTATCTAAACATGAATAATAGGAACTAGAAATGGAAAGTCAATTGATTTGCCAACTCCAGATTGTTTTCCAGATTATATTTCTAGTAATATTGCCACTATGCACATAGATAGCATCTTTCCTCTCTGGTTTTGAAGCACTTAAACTTTAAGCTTCCTTACAGTCCTATGATGGAGAGAATTATTATAATCCACATTTTACAGATAGGAACAAATATTATAAATGGAGAAAAGTTTAAAGGCCCGATTCTGCAACCTGTATATCAAATAGCATTTGTGCTCAAGGACTTGAACTTGTAAAGGCTTCAGCAGATGAATAACCCCATTGATTTCAGTTAAGCACATGCTTTAATCCGTTGGTGGATTGAGGCCACAGTGCTCAGTATCTGGCAAAATCGAGTCCCAAGTGATGATATACGCTCTTCTGATTAAATCATCTTTTTAATGCATCATATGCCTCTGACATTTTAGATTAGTGGTTTTCAACCTGTTTCATTTGTGGACCCCTAACAATTTAAAATGGAGGTGTGGACCCCTTTGGAAATCTTAGACATAGTCTGCGAACCCCCAAGGATCCACAGACCAGAGGCTGAAAACCACTGTTTTAGATCATTATTTGATTTCATCATATGTTTCCCAGTCTGCAGTAAAGGCTGTATCACTGCAGAGGTGATTCATTCTTTCTCCAAGGTATCAGTGCTGCTACCTACTGGAAGCAAAGTGTAAGGTAGATTAGCAAATTCTTAGGCAATCGGCCAATGGAGGGATAAGCATGTCACAGAAGAGTCTACAGCTCTAAAATCTGCATTGCAGTTAGCTGCTTTGAACATATCCCCTTGGTTATACTCACAGCTAGAAACAGGCACATATGCCAGCAGCCCATTATGTGAGGAAGGAGAAGAATAAAATAAATATCAGTTCTGCATATTTATGATGGGTGCTAGACAAGGACAGAGATGGGCTGGAACCAAACTGTGTTATCACAACTGTTACATAGATAGATCAGAAACATTTTTGAACAGATAAGGAAGAACATTTTACCATATACCATGTATTACTTGATATAGAAAAATAGCAGAGTAGTATTAGTGGCTGCCGCTTACGCGTTTGGGAGGAAATCCATGCACAGGATGTGCCTCTGGTGCTATTTCTTTCTGTTAGCAATTATGGAATATGAGCTATGTATGTTTCAAAAAAAAAATGTATTGGGCATTTCATCAAAAAATCCCACTCTTGTCATTCAGCACATAAACTGTTAAATTACTACAGGGCTATCATTCGGCCACATTTTGAAATCTATGGCTTTTCCAATCTTTTTAAACTATAAATTGCAGCACTGTATGAGTAGATTCTGTTTCTGCTGTGTGTAATCTTGAATTTACCAAATGCAATGGCTTATTTACTTACCTAAGGGAGAAAGTATGATCCTGGTTACCTCATTCTGTAAATCATTTTTTCAAGCTTCTTGTGAAATATCAGCCTGATAATACCACATTGCTCTTGACCTACATGGCTTCATTATCTCCATCTATTTTAAATCTTTAGATTGTTAATTTCATGCCCTCTGCAGCAGACTTGCTTGTATAAGTCACTCTACTCTTTGGAGCAATTTATATTGTGGGTAGCATTCTGTGAAATTTTCAACCCAAAACTGAAAAGCCCTTCAAAATGACCTCGAGCTGCTTCCATGTAAGGGTTTCATTAGAAAAGTTCTTGTTTTTGGCACAGTTTTTGTCCAAATTGAACATCATGGGCCTCATTCTGATCTTACAGTGTTTTACAGAGTCTAAGTCTTTTAACTTAGTGGAGTTACTCCTGGTTTACCCATGTGTAAGTGAGAGCAATATCAGGCCCCACATTTTCAGACTATTTGGGTGTGCTGTCTAAGATTTCAGTTATAAAGAAAAGTCAGAAAAATCTTTAACTCCTCCATGTCTGTCTCTCAGACTCTGAAAGGCAGTAGCCTAACATTTCTTATATTTTTCTAATTCCCTCAGTTAGTGGGAAGTGCTAGCTTGTTGTTGTTGGTCTTGTATTACTCTTGTCTTATTTTATAAGTGTTCTCTGAAAGGAAATCAGAGAGCAAGTCGTGTGTGCAGGCAGAGATTTACACTTGCCTATGTTTGTTTTCCTCTCTTCTGGAAATCTCTCGGCCATTACTGCCTAGGAACTGCCTTGCAAACTCTATAACTATTAGAGATTTCTAAAACAGATTCATATAGCTTTGCAAGAGGATATCAAGAAAGATCTGAGTTCTTTTGTAACTTCACACAAGATTAGTATGTGCTCCTGGTAGAGGCCTTTGCACAATCTCCTAGGCTAGAATGCTCTCATTTATATTACCGCCTGGAAAGTGAGCTGTTTGATAATCTTACATCTTTTAGAATCACAGTATGGTCATTTGGGAGAGTTTTGCAAGGAAACATGTCCCCTGATAACAGTTACTCCTTTTATACTATTGCACACAGTTTCCAGCAAAGGGGGTTTTAACTCAAAATCACTGTAAGTATTTTATTTGCTTAGTGGCAATGTGTTCCACACTCTACAAGACACAAAGATAGAGGAAGTCACTGACCCAAAGAGTTTACAGTATAAAAAGGCGGACTCTAGACAACCTTGAGGAGAGAATAATTTATGAGTTATGATCTCAGAATTTCAGGGCATTATTGAATAAATGACATTTTAGGAGAATAATGAGGAGGATAGCTGTCATAAATATAAAGGGAAGGATAAACACCTTTAAAGTCCCTCCTGGCCAGAGGAAAAACCCTTTCACCTGTAAAGGGTTAAGAAGATAGGATAACCTCGCTGGCATGTGACCAAAATGACCAATGAGGAGACAAGATACTTTCAAAGCTGGAGGGGGGGAGAAACAAAGGTTCTCTCTGTCTGTGTGATGCTTTTGCCGGGAACAGAAAAGGAATGGAGTCTTAGAATTTAGTAAGTAATCTAGCTAGATATGCGTTAGATTCTGTTTTGTTTAAATGGCTGATAAAATAAGCTGTGCTGAATGGAATGGATATTCCTGTTTTTGTGTCTTTTTGTAACTTAAGGTTTTGCCTAGAGGGATTCTCTATGTTTTGAATCTGATTATCCTGTATAAGGTTTTTACCATCCTGATTTTACAGAGGTGATTCTTTTACTTTTTTTTCTTCAATTAAAATTCTTCTTTTAAGAATCTGATTGCTTTTTTCATTGTTCTTAAGATCCAAGGGTTTGGGTCTGTGTTCACCTATGCAAATTGGTGAGGATTTTTAATCAAGCCTTCCCCAGGAAAGGGGGTGTAGGGTTTGGGGAGGATTTTGGGGGGAAAGACGTTTCCAGGCAGGCCCTTTCCCTGTTACATATTTGTTAGACGCTTGGTGGTGTCAGCAATAAAGTCCAAGGGCAAAAGGTAAAATAGTTTGTACCTTGGGGACGTTTTAACCTAAGCTGGTAAAAATAAGCTTAGGGGGTTTTCATGCAGGTCCCCACATCTGTACCCTAGAGTTCAGAGTGGGGAAGGAACCTTGACAGTGGCTTTGCAAACATGATTTGGAAGGTCATTCTCTACATGGAGAAGAATTTTAAAAAGGCATGTAAATGGGACTAAGAGAAAGAAGGAAGGTCATGTCAAGTAGTATCATTGGGGGAGCAGAGAACAACAGGGATATGGACATAAGAGAAAGTCAATTATGTTGGCCAAGCAGAAATGTGTAGGACCTGGAAGATGCACAAATGGTTTAATAATGATGGTTCAAAGTCTGCCATGATTCATACACAATGTGAAAATACATAATTTGCATGTTTCTGTTGTGAGGAGAACCATTTTGAAGAACTTCAATGGAAAAGTGAAATTTCAGGTGTTTAACATTTCCTGAAGAAGATATGAGAGCAAAAACTTTAGTGGATAATTTTGTCCTGCAATCCCATCGCTTTCATATAGCTTTAATCATGGACCTTCTATGCTGCCAGCATTAAAAGAATAAATATTTTTAACAAGATGACTGCCACCATCATTTGGTTCTGAATTCAAGAGCTAAGAATGGGTTATCCGTATGAGAAAGTAATCTCCTGAATATAAATGATAGCTAATGTTAAAAAGATCCCTTTTTTTAAGTAACTTTAACTGTGACAATTAGTAGGAACCTTTTACATGTAACCTTGAAATTATCATCAGCAGACAAGAGTGGTTCCTTGAATAATATGTATGGCCTACTAGATCACATATTAAAAATACTTGCATCCATTTAGCTCAGCCCAAAGGCCTGAAAGCTCAACGGATGAGAAACTTCTCACTAGGAATAGCCTGGAAAATAAATATATGTAGTATTGTTTTTATATATATATATTAGTAGTAGTGTCCCAAATACCTCAGTCATGATCGATATTCCACTGTGCATGAGCTATGCATATATAATGTTTTTTAAAGTTTCTAATTACTATATAAAAAGAAGAGTACTTGGGGCACCTTAGAGACTTTTATTTAACACATTTATTTGAGCATAAGCTTTCGTGAGCTACAGCTCACTTCATTGGATGCATTCAGTAGAAAATACAGTGGGGAGATTTATATACCCAGAGAACATGAAACAATGGGTGTTACCATACACACTGTAACGAGAGTGATCAGGTAAGGTGAGCTATTACCAGCAGGAGAGCGGGGGTGAAAAATCCTTTTGTAGTGATAATCAAGGTGGGCCATTTCCAGCAGTTGACAAGAATGTCTGAGGAACAGTTGTGGGGGGGGGGGATAAACATGGGGAAATAGTTTTACTTTGTGTAATGACCCATCCACTCCCGTCTTTATTCAAGCCTAAATTAATTGTATCCAGTTTGCAAATTAATTCCAATTCAGCAGTCTCTCGTTGGAGTCTGTTTCTGAAGTTTTTTTGTTGAAGAATTGCCACTTTTAGGTCTGTAATCGAGTGACCAAAGAGATTGAAGTGTTCTCCAACTGGTTTTTGAATGTTATAATTCTTGATGTGTGATTTGTGTCCATTGATTCTTTTACATAGAGACTGTCCAGTTTGGCCAATGTACGTAGCAGAGGGGCATTGCTGGCACATGATGGTATATATCACATTGGTGCATGTGCAGGTGAACGAGCCTCTGATAATGTGGCTGATGTGATTAGGCCCTATGATGGTGTCCCCTGAATAGATATGTGGACACAGTTGGCAATGGGCTTTGTTGCAAGGATAGGTTCCTGGGTTAGTGGTTCTGTTGTGTGGTGTGTGGTTGCTGGTGAGTATTTGCTTCAGGTTGGGGGGCTGTCTGTAAGCAAGGACTGGCCTGTCTCCCAAGATCTGTGAGAGTGATGGGTCGTCCTTCAGGATAGGTTGTACATCCTTGATGATGCGTTGGAGAGGTTTTAGACTCTCAAGACTCTCTTTTCTGAGACTTTTCCGTATTATGATTCTGTCACTTTTAAAGACAAGTCCAGCTTACTCACTCAGTTCTTCTCTATATGACCAATAAGTACGGATATCCTTTGGTACTTCAGGTCTCTGGTCTAGCCATGCTTGCCAAATAGTTTATCCTAAGGTTTGCAGGACAACATCGTTTCCTGAAGCTGTTTGAAATTTCTTCAATATCTATTCTGAAAAAGGCAAATAAGACATTATGAGATATATTGCAACATCAGCTTTTCCTGAACATATTCCTTCACCATGCAACATGCATGCTCTGGATAAAGCATCAGCAATTACTAACTCTTTCCCATATCTGTATCCAAATTCCAGCTGATATTTCTGGAGTGTTAGCAACCATCTTTGAATCTTTAGTCGAGCACTATGTACAGATTTTCTGCAAATGACCTCAAGGCTTGTGGTCTGTTTCATAGCTACTCTTTTCCTGTAGATAAAGTGATGAAATCAAGTACAGCCAAACACTATTCTCAACATTTCTTCTATTTGGGCATAGTTCTGTTGTGTAGTTGTCACAGCTTTAGAGGCATAAGCAGCCAGCACTCCCTTTTGCAGCAATACAGCCCCTAATCCGGTAGAACTTGAATCCACTGACACAGTTGTTAGGGGGCTTATTCCTTCACCCGCTTCCTTCCCTGGTCCTTCTCACATGAACAGAGAGCAACAATACCCGAAGTCCAAAGGTGCAAACAATTTGATGTTTATTGGGGTGAACTTCCAGCAAGCATGATTCCCGTTTCCTTCCTTAGTGTCCTCCTTCCCAGCTCTGACACCACAGAGCCTTACACCTGTGACCTTGTTCCCATTCCTGCCCTTAGCAAAACATTATTCCAATTTCCTTACGCACATTCTCTGTTCCCATCTCCCCCTTTAGCAAAACATGATTCCAATTTCCTCACCCCCATTCCCTGTTCCCATCTCCCCCACCCCCACTCACCCCCTCCTACCCACACCCACTCACTTCCTCATTGACTACAGATTATATAGTAAAACTTGCTTAGCTATACCTTAACCAATCGTTTTCCTGAAATTTAACTAACCAATCCTAACATATTGTAACATGATTATGTAACCAATTATATCCCACCACCTTCATTAGTTTACACCCAGCAAAATTAATTATACAGCAGACAGGAACAATCACAGAACCAGACAGAGATTATACAGACAAACAATAGCAAAGTGGGAACTATAATGACAAAACAATACAGAAGTGAGGATTTCACATCCCAGTATTGATAAGTGAGTTCTTGCCAGACAGGATGCTATCAAACTAAGTTTCCTTTTACATCTTCTAGGCACTTCCCTTTCTCTGGAGGAGATAGGCACTATCAGGACAGGATTGTATTCCTAACAGCCCAATAGCACCTGATTTCAATGTGACTAGTTTGGAATGTGAGGATGACTGTTCACTTCTGTCAAGGTTCCTCCCCCACTCTGAACTCTAGGGTACAGATGTGGGGACCTGCATGAAAAACCTCCTAAGCTTATCTTTACCAGCTTAGGTCAAAACTTCCCCAAGGTACAAAATATTACCCCTTGGACAGGCCGCTACCACCACCAAACTAATACTGGTTACTGGGGAAGAGCTGTTTGGACGCGTCCTTCCCCCCAAAATACTTCCCAAAACCTTGCACCCCACTTCCTGGACAAGGTTTGGTAAAAAGCCTCACCAATTTGCCTAGGTGACTACAGACCCAGACCCTTGGATCTTAAGAACAATGAACAATCCTCCCAACACTTGCACCCCCCCTTTCCTGGGAAATGTTGGATAAAAAGCCTCACCAATTTGCATAGGTGACCACAAACCCAAACCCTTGGATCTGAGAACAATGAAAAAGCATTCAGTGTTTTACAAGAAGACTTTTAATAAGAAATAGAAGTAAATAGAAATAAAGAAATCCCCCCTGTAAAATCAGGATGGTATATATCTTACAGGGTAATTAGATTCAAAAACATAGAGAACCCCTCTAGGCAAAACCTTAAGTTACAAAAAAGATACACAGACAGAAATAGTTATTCTATTCAGCACAATTCTTTTCTCAGCCATTTAAAGAAATCATAATCTAACACATACCTAGCTAGATTACTTACTAAAAGTTCTAAGACTCCATTCCTGTTCTGTCCCCGGCCAAGACGACTACAGACAGACACACAAACCCTTTGTTTCTCTCCCTCCTCCCAGCTTTTGAAAGTATCTTGTCTCCTCATTGGTCATTTTGGTCAGGTGCCAGCGAGGTTACCTTTAGCTTCTTAACCCTTTACAGGTGAGAGGAGCTTTCCCCTGGCCAGGAGGGATTTCAAAGGGGTTTACCCTTCCCTTTATATTTATGACACGCCCCCCAAATCTCAGCTAGGGTGAAACACTGGCTGGGATTTCTTCCTGGAGCTCTAGGAAAACAGAGTTAATAAGACACATGCATCTCTAAATATACTACCAAGTACATAAAGACTAACAATATTTTCCACATCTCAAGGACGATTTTAACCAGTTGATTCTGGGAAACTTTCACGGGAGAGTGCATCAGCCACTTTGTTAGAAGCTCCTGAGATGTGTTGGATGTCGAAATCAAAATCTTGGAGAGCTAAACTCCACCGAAGAAGTTTTTTGTTAGTTTCTTTGACGGTGTGAAGCCACTTTAGTGCAGCATGGTCGGTTTGCAGGTGGAAACGCCGTCCCCAAACATATGGGCGTAGCTTTTCCAGAGCGTAGACAATGGCATAACATTCTTTTTCAGTGACTGACCAGTTGCTTTCCCTCTCAGACAGTTTTTTGCTGAGAAACACTACAGGGTGGAATTCTTGATCAGGTCCTTTCTGCATTAAAACTGCTCCCACACCACGCTCGGACGCATCTGTGGTTACTAGGAACGGTTTGTCAAAGTCTGGGGCCCTTAGTACAGGGTCAGACATGAGTGTCGCTTTAAGCTTGTTAAAGGCCTTCTGACACTTTCCGGTCCACTGAACAGCATTTGGCTGTTTCTTTTTGGTTAGGTCTGTCAGTGGGGCAGCGATTTGGCTGTAGTGCGGTACAAATCGTCTGTAATAACCGGCCAAGCCTAAGAAGGATTGAACCTGTTTCTTTGACTTTGGGACAGGCCACTTTTGGATAGCATCCACTTTGGCCTGTAGGGGGCTGATAGTTCCTTGACCCACCTGGTGTCCAAGGTAAGTCACTCTGTTTAGGCCTATTTGACACTTCTTAGCCTTAACAGTTAGTCCTGCCTCCCTTATGCGCTCAAGGACTTTTTGTAGATGTTCCAGGTGGTCTGCCCAGGAATCCGAAAATATGGCCACATCGTCAAGGTAGGCGACTGCATATTCTCCTAATCCCGCTAGGAGACCATCTACAAGTCTTTGGAAAGTGGCGGGTGCATTTCGCAGCCCGAAAGGGAGTACATTAAATTCATACAGCCCGAGATGTGTGATGAAGGCTGACCTTTCCTTGGCAGGTTCATCTAGCGGTACCTGCCAGTACCCCTTGGTTAAGTCCAAGGTAGAGATGAACTGGGCCCTTCCCAGTTTCTCTAATAGTTCATCTGTGCGTGGCATGGGATAGTTGTCTGGGCGAGTTACAGCATTTAGCTTACGGTAGTCCACGCAAAAACGTATTTCCCCATCTGGTTTGGGAACTAGAACCACTGGAGATGCCCATGCACTTTCAGAGGGGCGGATTACACCCATCTGTAACATATCCTGGATCTCCCGTTCTATAGCAGTTTTAGCTTGAGGAGACACCCGGTAAGGTTGGACCCTAATTGGGTGAGCATTACCTGTGTCAATGGAGTGGTATGCCCGTTCAGTCAGTCCTGGGGTGGCTGAGAACGTTGGCGCGTAGCTAGTGCACAGCTCCTGGATCTGCTGTCGCTGCATACGCCCAAGGGTCATGGAGAGGTTCACCTCTTCCACACCACCAGCACATTTCCCTTCGTAGTAGACACCTTCAGGCCACTCAGCGTCGTCTCCTCCCTGGGCTGTAAACTGACAAACCTTTAATTCTCTGGAATAAAAGGGCTTTAGAGAATTAATATGATACACCTTAGGCTTTCGGTTGGAGGTGGGGAATGCTATGAGATAATTAACAGCTCCCAGGCGCTCCTGGACCACGAATGGCCCTTCCCACGATGCTTCCATTTTATGGGCCTGGAGCACCTTTAAGACCATGACCTGGTCTCCTACTTTGAAGGAACGCTCTCTGGCATGTTTATCATACCAGGCTTTTTGCTCTTTTTGAGCATCCTGTAAGTTTTCTCTAGCAAGGGCTAAAGAGGTTCGGAGGGTGGTTTGTAGGTTGGTTACAAAGTCCAGAATGTTAGTTCCTGGAGAAGGTGTAAATCCCTCCCATTGCTGCTTCACCAACTGCAATGGCCCCTTAACCTCACGGCCATATACAAGTTCAAATGGGGAAAACCCTAAACTGGGATGTGGTACAGCTCTGTAGGCAAAGAGCAACTGCTGCAATACTAGGTCCCAATCATTGGAGTGCTCATTTACGAATTTACGTATCATGGCCCCCAAAGTTCCATTAAACTTCTCCACCATGCCATTTGTTTGATGATGGTAAGGAGTGGCAACCAAGTGATTTACCCCATGAGCTTCCCAAAGGTTTTTCATAGTTCCTGCCAGGAAACTAGTCCCTGCATCTGTGAGGATGTCGGAGGGCCAACCTACCCTGGCAAAAATGTCTGCTAGTGCCTGGCACACACTTTTAGCCCTGGTGTTGCTTAGAGCTACTGCTTCCGGCCATCGGGTGGCAAAATCCATGAAAGTCAGTATGTACTGCTTTCCTCTGGGTGTCTTTTTCGGAAAAGGACCCAGAATATCCACAGCTACTCGCTGAAATGGAACTTTAATGATGGGGAGTGGCTGGAGAGGAGCTTTGACCTGGTCTTGGGGTTTTCCCACTCTTTGGCACACCTCACAAGACTGGACATAGGTAGAAACATCCTTGCCCATTTCCTCCCAGTGGAATGACCCCCCCAAACGGTCTTTGGTCCTGTTCACCCCAGCATGGCCACTAGGGTGATCATGGGCTAAGCTCAAGAGCTTGGCCCGGTATTTAGTTGGAACTACCAACTGTCTCTGAGGATGCCAGTCTTCCTGGTGTCCCCCAGAAAGAGTTTCCTTGTATAAAAGTCCTCTTTCTACAACAAACCTGGATCGATTAGAAGAGCTGAGAGGCGGTGGGTTGCTCCGTGCCGCCGTCCAAGCTCTCTGGAGGCTTTCATCTGCTTCCTGTTCGGTCTGGAACTGTTCCCTTGATGCTGGAGACATCAGTTCCTCATGGGATTGTGGACCTAGGCTTGGTCCCTCTGGAAGCGATATAGGGGATGGAGCTGTTTCTGTTGACTGTGAACCGCTCTCCGCTGGTGCACTATGTTGGGATTCAGGCTCCGGCTGAGCCTCTTGTGTAGGGTTATCGGCTGCTGCCAGTTCAGGTTCGGTGGGGCCCTCTGGTGTTGAGGTTGCAAGTACTGGATTCAGTGCTGACACGGGGTCTGGTGTTGGTTGTTTGGCTGGTTCCGGTTCTGGGACTGGTTCCGTCTGGGTCTCTGGGACTGGATCTACTACTGCTGTTGCAGACATTGGCCTGGGGTCCAGGTCCATCACCTCTGACTGGGTCCTGATAGAAGTTTCCGGAACAGAGCTAGGCCTCACGGCTTGTTTAGCCTGGTTGCGGGTGACCATTCCCACCCTCTTGGCCTGCTTCACATGATTGGCCAAGTCTTCCCCCAACAGCATGGGGATGGGATAATCATCATAGACTGCAAAAGTCCACATTCCTGACCAGCCCTTGTACTGGACAGGCAACTTGGCTGTAGGCAAATTGAAAGAGTTGGACTTGAAGGGTTGAATCGTCACTTGGATCTCTGGGTTGATTAAATTGGGGTCCACTAAGGAAGCATGGATAGCTGACACTTGTGCTCCGGTGTCCCTCCACGCGGTGACCTTCTTCCCGCCCACACTCACAGTTTCCCTCCGCTCCAAGGGTATCTGGGAGGTATCTGGGCCTGTGGACCTCTGGTGTGATTCCGGTGCAATGAACTGTAACCTGTTGGGGTTCTTGGGGCAGTTGGCCTTTACATGCCCCAGCTCGTTACATTTAAAACATCGTCCAGCTGACGGGTCACTGGGGCGAGGTGGGTTGCTGGAGAACGGGGTGGTGGGACGATAAGGGGTCTGGAGGGTTCTTTGGGAGGTAGGTGGGGCTTTGGGCGGCCCCCGGTAATAGGGTGTGGTCTGGGGTGGTCCCTTCTGGTCTCCGCTCCAACTGCGACCAGTTTTCTTCTTCTCTGCCACCTCCACCCATCTGGCTCCAATCTCTCCTGCCTCAATTACAGTTTTGGGTTTCCCATCTAGGATGTATCTTTCTATTTCCTCAGGAACACCCTCTAAGAATTGTTCCATTTGCATTAGGAAGGGCAAATTTACTGGAGATTCAACACTTGCTCCTGATATCCAGGCATCCCAATGTTTTACAATGTGGTAGGCATGTCGGGTAAATGACATGTCTGGTTTCCACCTTAGGGCTCTGAACCTCCGACGAGACTGCTCGGGTGTTATCCCCATTCTGACTCTCGCCTTGGATTTAAACAGTTCATACTTGTTCATGTGTTCTTTAGGCATTTCCGCTGCCACCTCAGCTAAGGGTCCACTGAGCTGCGGCCTCAGCTCTACCATGTATTGGTCGGTAGAGATGTTGTACCCAAGGCAGGCCCTTTCGAAGTTTTCTAAGAAGGCCTCAGTGTCATCACCTGCCTTGTAGGTGGGGAACTTTCTGGGATGGGAAGTGGTACCTGGAGAAGGGTTGCTAGGGTTTGTTGGTATATTCTGCTGGGCCTTTATCCTCTCCATCTCCTCCACATGCTTCCTCTCTTTTTCCTTCTCCTCCTCCTTCAGCCGCATGAGTTCTATCTGTCTTTCATGTTCCCTTTGTTTTTCCTCAGCCTGAAATTTGGCTAATTCCAGCTGTAGTCGAGCTGAGGATTTGGCCATTCTAACCTCTCTGTTTTTAACTAACTTTACACCCGAGGTTTAGAAATAAACAAACAAAACTTGGCTGTAAAATTTTGCTGTGCTGGAATAGAATACCTATTCTCTGATAGTGATTGTCAGCCTACAGAAAAAGACAATTCCCTTGTCTCTGCTCTGGGCCCAAATTAAAGCAAAAAACCTCCAACTACTTGGAAAACTGCTTACCCAGCCCAAAGAAAAAAAAATTTCTTTTCAAACCTGTGCTCCTTGTAAAACAAAAAAAAAATCAAAATCCTAAAAAAACCCTGCCACTTTTGTCTCCAGGCAAATGGGTAGAGCACACACCCCCTATTTACTTTTAGGAAGAAAAGAAAAAAAAACCTCTGGGTTGGAAGACTGTGAATTTCCCTGCAGGAGTTAAGTACCCTGCCTCTAGGCAAAGAAAACCTGCAATTCACAAAATAATCCCCTTTTGTCTCTGCTTGGCCACAAAGCAGAGAGAAACCAAGCTGCTTTCAGTTTCAAAGCTGCCTTCTGGACTTCCTAAAAATTCCTTTTTAAAATCTGTATTTCTAGTTCAAAAAATCTCAACTGGATCTCAAAATGATTTCAGGTTAATCCCACCACTGTGCCACCATGTCAAGGTTCCTCCCCCACTCTGAACTCTAGGGTACAGATGTGGGGACCTGCATGAAAAACCTCCTAAGCTTATCTTTACCAGCTTAGGTCAAAACTTCCCCAAGGTACAAAATATTACCCCTTGGACAGGCCGCTACCACCACCAAACTAATACTGGTTACTGGGGAAGAGCTGTTTGGACGCGTCCTTCCCCCCAAAATACTTCCCAAAACCTTGCACCCCACTTCCTGGACAAGGTTTGGTAAAAAGCCTCACCAATTTGCCTAGGTGACTACAGACCCAGACCCTTGGATCTTAAGAACAATGAACAATCCTCCCAACACTTGCACCCCCCCTTTCCTGGGAAATGTTGGATAAAAAGCCTCACCAATTTGCATAGGTGACCACAAACCCAAACCCTTGGATCTGAGAACAATGAAAAAGCATTCAGTGTTTTACAAGAAGACTTTTAATAAGAAATAGAAGTAAATAGAAATAAAGAAATCCCCCCTGTAAAATCAGGATGGTATATATCTTACAGGGTAATTAGATTCAAAAACATAGAGAACCCCTCTAGGCAAAACCTTAAGTTACAAAAAAGATACACAGACAGAAATAGTTATTCTATTCAGCACAATTCTTTTCTCAGCCATTTAAAGAAATCATAATCTAACACATACCTAGCTAGATTACTTACTAAAAGTTCTAAGACTCCATTCCTGTTCTGTCCCCGGCCAAGACGACTACAGACAGACACACAAACCCTTTGTTTCTCTCCCTCCTCCCAGCTTTTGAAAGTATCTTGTCTCCTCATTGGTCATTTTGGTCAGGTGCCAGCGAGGTTACCTTTAGCTTCTTAACCCTTTACAGGTGAGAGGAGCTTTCCCCTGGCCAGGAGGGATTTCAAAGGGGTTTACCCTTCCCTTTATATTTATGACAACTTCCTAGCTTATGGCTGCCTCTGCTGCTTAGCCAAAGGCCTTAGCCTAAAAACAGGGCCTCAGACTGTCACAGTAAGAGAAGGCCCTTACACCAACAGACAGTGATTTTGATTCTTTCTTTTATACCTCTAGAACTAGCCAAGTGATAAGAATACACCTAAATTCTTAAAGTACAGGCCTTTGCAGACAGGCCTGAATATCTATATCCTAACAACAGTAACTGGTTAGTTTAGTACACTAAAGTACTTAAGCATGGGTACTGTGACAGGGTTGGGCCAGATGGCTATAGGAGAGTAATAGAAGACAGATATATTAGCCCCAGGCTAAGTAGGTCCCTTTTCCTTGGGTAAGGTAACAGGAAAGGTTTTTTTTTTTTTTTTGTAAAACGGAAAAGTTTATTAGTCGACAGGAACACAGCATAGGACAGGTCTTGTTAGCACAGAAATCAGTGACTTTCAGCCAAGTCCATCTTGGGGAATCCCAGGCCAGACGCTCTGGACTCCCTCTCAAATCTCCCACAGTAGACTGCCCAGCTTCCAGTGACCCGATCTCCAACACACATGTTGCACCTCCTCCTGGTCTTTGTCTCCCTTCCCAGGCACAATGTCATCTGGTCGCATCCCCCTCCTGGGTCTCAGGTTGTGAAGGACCTTAGCCATGGCTTACATGCAGGCAGGTGGAGCCACCTCACCTGTCCCCAAGGGTCTCAGCAAAAGTCACACACCCTTATTCCCACCACCTAGGCATTGGTACAACACACAGGGAAACTGTGGTACATACAGTATTCATGCAAAACAGCAAGACTCACATACAACATAACCAGGGAACCACCTTGCTTCGTCACAGTGGGTGATAAAGTATTATACTCATTCTTTTCTGACCAAAATCACTCACTGAGCCCCAAATGGGCAGGGCCTGTTGTTGTCATTAACAAAGCAAGTCCAACCACCTACCAGGTGAAGGTTAATGGGAAAAAAGAGAAAAACACTAAAATGGTTTCATTCCACCCAACTGAAGGGATGGAAAAATTCTGATGGGGTGTGTGTATGTATAATTATTGTGACAGGGTCAGGCCAGATGGCTACAGGAGAGTGATAGAAGGCAGATATATTAGCCCCAGGTTAAGTAGGTCCCTTTTCCCTGGGTAAGGTAACAGGGAAGGTTTTTTTTTTTTTGAAACAAAAAGAAAGTTTATTGGTAACGCTTACAGAATTACCAAAGGAAACAAAACAACTATGCAACAAAACAACGCAATCAGAAGGTATAACACAGCAGCTTTCAGGAGGGAGAAGTGTTCAGGCTAGCCTGGGCCCAGAGCGGGGGGGCTTCCTCGACACTCGTGGTCTTCCACCCTCCTGAGTTACCTGGTGGCCTAGAGCGGGGGGGCTTCCTCGACACTCGTGGTCTTCCACCCCCTCGAGTTACCCAGTGCCGCGCCCAGTGTCACCGATCCTCCCTCTCCTGAGAGTGCCCGGTAAGATGGGCACGGCTGCGGGGTGGGCGGTTTAGGGAGGGGGGGTAGACACCCATGTATTATAGGACCCCTCCTAGATGACAGGAATGATGGTATCCACAGCGGCAATGGCTGGGGCTGGCGTCTCTCGCTCTTCCCCTCAATCAAAGGGTCAGACGGAGGGAACCGGACGGGGTCACCGAGCAGAGAACCCCAGACAGCGCCCACCGCTCCTCGAAGGCTTCAAGGGAGTCGGTGGACGCCGCCCAGAGGAACTCCGCTCGGATACGTGAGTGTACTGAGGATCGGAAAACGGCCCCACAATCGCAGGACGTTTCATGGGCCAACCTCCTCTCTCTGGTTTTGTAAATGGCTGTTTTAGCCAAAGCTAGGAGGAGGTTGACCAGAAGATCCCGCGACTTTGTGGGGCCACGAATGGGAAGTGTATAGATAAAAAGGTGGGGGGAAAAATGAAGCCAGAAGCGTAATAAAATATTTGTGAGGAGCCGGAAAAGGGGCTGCAATCTGGCACACTCTAAATACACGTGCACCAGGGTTTCCCTCACATTACAAAAAGGACAAGTGTCCGGAATGGGGGTAAACCGTGTCAAAAACACGCCCGTGCTCACAGCTCCGTGAAGGAGCCGCCAACTGATGTCCCCGACGGGCCTTGGGACCAGGGTGGAATACAGGCTGGCCCACCGAGGTTGCTCACCCTCCAAAGGTGGCAGGAGATCCCGCCACTTTGTATCGGGGCGGGACACCAGGGTGTGGGCGTGAAGGGTGTGAAGCGTAAGTGTATATAAATATTTCCGTGAAGCAATTTGAAAGCTAACCGGCTGCAGTTCGTGCAGCCGGCTTGCAGTGAAAGGGTGAGGGGTGTGTTGGGATCTATGGGGTGGGGGCCCGATGGAAAGGTCCGGCGGGCCTGGGGTAAGGGATGGGCGGGGTGCGCCCTCGCACAAGGCTCGGCTAACATAAGCCCGAGCAGCGGGGGTCAAGGCGGCCTTCACCTCCTGAAGTACGCGCCGGGGGGTACGGAGGCTGGAGAGCCCCATGCGCCGAGCGAGCATCAGGGGATCCAGCCAGTCTCTCCGGTCGTAGTCCAGGAGGTCTCCGACCCTCGTGACTTCCGCCAGGACCAACCTCTGGCGCACCGAGCGGGACTCCGCCACCTGCACACGGAGCTGGGGGTTGTGTAGCAGGGGCTCCGTGAGGAGATCTGCCCCCACGGTGGCCGCCACGGACCTGGTTGTTAGAAACAATTTCCAGGTCCGGAGGAGGTCCTGGTAGAAGACCGGCAGCCCGGAGAGGTCTCGCGGAAAACCCCTCGGAGAAAGATAAAAGAGCTGCCGGTCATATCGAAACCCTTGGAAACGGCGCAGGAAGGCGTGCGCCAGTATGCTCCACGCCGAACTACTTGCACTATAAAAGAGCCTCTGCAGGGCCTGGAGGCGGAAGACGCGGACCTGAGTGTACAGACACTTCAGGCCCTGCCCTCCTTCCTTCAGGGGTAGATGAAGAACTCCAACAGGGGCCCAGTGCATTCCTGACCAAAAGAACTCTAGAATCAATCTCCGGAGATGGGTCAGGAAACCCGGGGCCGGGGCCAGGGTGTTGAGCCGGTACCAGAGCGTGGACAGGACTAGTTGGTTAAGCACCAGTGCTCTCCCTCGGAGGGAGAGACATCGAAGAAGCCTCGTCCATCTCCGGATCCGCTCTATCACCCCGCCCTCTAAATTTTGCCAGTTCTCCGGCGGGGAAGGATGCGTGGCGGAAAGGTAAACGCCGAGATAGAGCAGTGGATCCGCACTCCACCGGATGGTCTGAAGTGCGGGTGGGAGGGAGCTCACCTGCCGCCAGTCCCCCACCGCCAAGCCAGAGCTCTTGACCCAGTTGACTCGGGCGGAGGAGGCTGCCGAATAGATGGCTTGGCATGCCTCCACTCGCGCCAAGTCGCCCGGGTCCTGGACCACGAGAAGTACGTCATCGGCGTACGCCGACAGGACCAGCCGCAGCTCCGGCTCCCGCAGCACCAACCCTGTCATCCTCCTGCGGAGGAGACAGAGGAAAGGCTCGATCGCCAGAGCATACAACTGGCCCGAGAGGGGGCACCCTTGCCGCACTCCTCGCCCGAAGCTGACCGGTTCAGTCAGGGTCCAGTTGAGCCTAACCAAACACTCCGCGGAGGCATACAGCACCCGGAGAAAACTCACAAACTGAGGTCCAAATCCAAACGCCTGCAGAGTGCTCAGGAGGTACCCATGGTCTACTCTATCAAACACCTTCTCCTGATCAAGAGACAGGAGGGCGAACGATAGACCATCTCTCCGCCCGAGTTCCAAAAGGTCTCGGACGAGAAAGAGGTTGTCGAAGATGCTGCGACCCGGGACAGTATAGGTCTGGTCTGGGTGGACCACGTCCGCCATCACGGACCCCAGCTGCAGCGAGATTGCTTTCGCTACGATTTTGTAATCCGTGCTAAGGAGTGAGACGGGACGCCAGTTTCGTAGATCGCGGAGGTCCCCCTTCTTCGGCAGCAAAGCGAGCACCGCTCGCCTGCATGACAGAGGGAGGACCCCGCTCTGCAAGGACTCAGCCCAGACGGTGACTAGGTCTGGGCCGAGAATGTCCCAGAACGCGCTGTAAAACTCCACGGTCAGCCCGTCCATGCCCGGAGATTTATTGGTGGGCATGCGACGGAGGGCTTCCGAGAACTCGGCCAGGGTGAGAGGCAGCTCTAGTCGGTCTCGGTCGCCCACGCTGACCGTGGGGAGTTCCTCCCAGAGCACCTCGCAAGCGTCAGGATCGGTCGGGTCCGGGGAGAAAAGGCTTGTGTAGAAGTCATGGGCCCTCCCACACATCTCCTCCGGACCCGTGAGGGGGGTGCCGTCTTCCGCAAGAAGGCAGGTGACGTGTTTCTTGGCCCACCTCGTTTTCTCCAGGGCATAGAAGAAGCGGGAGTCGCGGTCCATCTCCCGAAGGAGGCGGATGCGGGATCGAACGAAGGCACCTCGGGCCCGGTGGTCCTCAAGGGCCCGGAGCTCCTCCCGCTTCTCCCGGCACGCTCCGCAGAGGGACGGGTCCTCGGGATCGGCGGCCAGGCGCCTCTCCATCTCTAAGACCTCCCGTTCCAGCTGCTCTATCGCCGCATTTCGCCGTCGGCTGGTGCCCCGAGTGTAGTCACGGCAGAAGAGCTTGGCGCGCACCTTCCCGAGATCCCACCATCGCCGCACCGAGGGAAAGGCACGCCACTGCTCTCGCCAGGCCAACCAAAACTCCCGGAAGGACATCACAAAGCTCTCGTCCTCCAACAGGCTGTTATTAAAGTGCCAATAGGCCGGCCCCGGTCTCTCTGCACGGAGGGAAACCGTTACAGTGACTAAATGATGATCGGAGAATGGGGCCGGCCGAATGGCGGAGGAGTGGGCCTGTGAAAGATGGAAACGGGATAAGTAAATACGGTCCAACCGAGAGTGGTGTGACCGATGGGCCTCCACCCGGACAAAGGTAAACGTGGAGGTGTCATCTGGGTGATGGTCACGCCAGACGTCCACTAGGGAATGATGGTCAACTATCCCTTGGAGAATATTCGCAGCGGCCGGACTCGGTTCGGCCCCTGAGCGGTCCCGTTCCTCGAGGGTGGTGTTAAAGTCCCCTCCCAGGACCAGGCACTCGTGCGAATCCAGGGTGCCGAGAAAGTCGGACACCTGCTGATAAAATTGTGGCCGCCTGGAGCTCATTTGCGGGGCATAGATATTAACAAGGTTAACCACGAGCCCCTCCATACGGACTCGAAGGTGCAGCACGTGGCCCGGCACGGCCTCATTGACCCCTAGCACCTCAGGCCGTAGGTTGGGGGAGAATAGGGTTGCCACTCCAGCCTGCCAGGTCGCAAAGTGGCTAAAGTATACCCCGTCCCCCCACTCCAGCCGCCACCTGTCCTCGGCGGCCGGGTCTGTATGGGTCTCCTGCAGGAAAACTACAGAGTACCTCCCCTCCCGAAGGTAAGAGAGCACCTGGGACCTGCGGAGAGCCATCCTACAGCCCCTGGTATTCAGGGTCGCAATAATAAGAGGCATCATACGGAGGGCTGGGGGGGTGGGGGTCTCGTATTAGCGGGGGGGTTCAGGGCCCCCGGCGGGTTGCACAGCAACCCATGACCCATCCCGTAGGTGAGTAGATCGCTGCGGAAGCTGCGGGCTCGCTCGTAGGCCGCAGCACCGCGCTTTCCTTGCCCCCTGCCCTCCTTTATAAGGGCCTTTGTGGCCTGGAGGAGTTGATCAAAGTCCCCCCATAGCCGAAGAGCCAGCTGTGCCCTATCGCGGGCGCCACGGGAGTGCTCTAGGAACTTCCGTAGCGCATGCCGCAGCTCATGGGGGGGTGGGGTTACAATTCCTGAGGTATTCTCTGATGGGCCTCTTAATACAGCCTCGTGGTCCGCTAAGGCAGGTAGACAGGGTGCGGACCACCGACGGGGCGTCTGACAGGCTGGGGTTATTAAATTCACTTCACGCCTTGGGGTGGAGGGGGATGGTAGGGGAAAAATTGCCACTCCTAACGGGTCGCGACTAGAAAGTGCAAAGACTGCTCCCTGGGGGGAGTCTGCAAAAGGCGGAAAGGAAATAACCCCAGGGGCGGCATTAACATTGCAGGAGGAGGGACCTCGGGCAGGGGCAGGGGTGGGGGCAGGGGCAGGGGTAAGGCTCTGGGGTGCAGGAGGCGAGCAGCTAAAGGAAAGTGCCTCCTGAGCAGAATCAAGGGTTAAGGGGGAAGGGGAGGGGCTCCCAAGAATGCTAGGTGCTGGCTCCATGGTGGTTTTAGCGGTCATGGCATCAGGTGGTGGACCGCCTTCTGCAGGGTGCTCACCCGGGAAGGCAAAAAGGGGGAGGGAGCATGGGGAAAGGGAGGCTGGGGTAAGGCTGCCCAGCTCGAGGCCAGCCGGCAGCAAATCATCCCCTCCCTGGGTGACCGGGGTCAAATCTAGGGCCTCAATCTCCGCATACACGGAGGAGAGGCCAACTCCTGCCACCCCGGGGGCCTCTCCTCTAGGGCCCGCCTCAACGGCCACCTCGGGGTCTGCGGGGGGTTCGGGTAGCGTCCAGGCAGAAGGGGTGTCCTCAGAAGTCTTGGAGGGGAGGGTTTCCCGTGGAGGGGGGATTCTGCCCTCCAATGCCAGTCCGTCTTCCCCTCCCGACACCGGCGGATGGATCTCGCTCGTGGCCGTGGCGGGAGGCTCGATAGCAGTGCCTCCTTTCCTGGTCTTCCGGGGGGCTTCCGCGTCGGGTGGATGCAGCGGAGCTCGAGCCTTCCGCTTGCCTCGCTTCCCCTGGACTAGGGTCCAGCCCTCCATAGCATCATCTGGGGGTTGGTTAGCAGGGGTCGTGTCGGGGGGCGAAGGCGATGGTTTAGGTGTTCGGGGAGGTAGCGGTGGGGCAACATAAGGGGCGGGGGCTTCTCCTTGGGGAGGGCCCTCTCTTATACCCGATAATATCCTTGCCACACCCTCCTCCATGGGCTCTATTGGGTTGGTACTAGCAAGGGTGGAAACCCCTTGCTCGCCCGGGCATTGTAGGGAAGGTATCTCTTGGGCCCGGACGGAAGCAGCGATGGGTCGAGTAGGAGGAGGGTTGGTTTCAGGTACTGGGCAGCCAGGGGCATTGGCAGCGACGGGGCCAACGTCCTGCCGGGTCTCGGGGGTTTCGGGTGCCCCTCCCCCCCGAGCCAAAGGGCAGTCTCTGCGGACATGCCCCGCTGAGCGGCAGAGGTAGCACCGGGCCTCTCCGGTAGAATAAAAGACCCGATAGCGGGCTCCCTCGTAGGGGACTAGAAAGGACCCCTCAAGCGCCTCTCCGTCACGCGCCCCTGCCGGTGGTAGAAGCTGCACTTGCCGGCGGAACGAAAAAATGTGACGGAGGGTGGGGTCCTTGCAGCCCAACGGGAGAGGGCTGATGACAGAAACAAGTTTCCCCAGGGTGGAAAGAGCGGGTAACAGGGCAACATTGGGTAAGAAGGGAGGAACGGAGGTAAGGACAAGGCGAACGCCCAGGTCTTCTAACGGTTCTAGGGGGACAAACACCCCCCCTACCGTCAGGCCCCTCTCCACCGCCTCCTGGGCGGCATCCTCCGAGGCTAAGAAGAAAACTACCTTCCCATACATCTTGGAGGCCGCCACAATAGCCGTGGGTCCCACCACCTTCGCCAACGCCTGCACGTATGTCTCCACGTGGGGCGAGGCGGGCACCAGGAGGCAACGGACGCCGTGCTTCCTGGTCAAGGCGGGGAAAGGGCCTCGGCCGCTGGTGATGGTGGCAGAGGCAGGGGGGGGGCGAGATGACGAGGCGGCAGGCAGCGGGGAGCCCGCTGCCGCCCGGGCATACGTCCTGGGGGCCGGGGGAGGGACAATCGCAGAGCTGGTGGAGGGAAACGCTGGGAGGGGCGCCACGGTTGATGACGAGGCCGCGGCGGTGGGGGCAGCTCCCGCCATGGAGGGCTCAGTGGTTTTAGCGGGGCCCTTTCCCTTCCACCCGCCCTGGCCCTTCTTGCGAACTGGGGGGGGTTTCCTAGAATCTGGGGGGGTGGTGGGTGCAGCAGCAGCAATCACCCTGGTGCCTCCTGCTACCGGTGCCCCAGCAGGGGGGGTGGCAAGTACCTTAACAATAGTAGTAGGGGGGAGACCTTGGGGGTTGGGCAGGGGTGGTGGTGGGGAAGGGACAACTAATTTTAATAAAGCAGTCTCGCCCCTCTCGTTCCCCGCCATTGTGAGCAGGGAGAGACAGGGAGACACCGGAAGGAGGAGGGGGGAGGGGAGAAGGCAGAATAGCCCCTCCTTCCGCTGGCTGCGGACGGGAAGGGAAAAAATGCCGAGGGAGGGGGGCTGGGAGGAGCGGGGGGAACAAAATCGGGGTCCAGTAAAAGGGGCAAACTGTGGGATAAGCAATCCGGGCGGGGGGTGCAGACCCACACACGTTTGTCCAAAGAGTCTCGGTTGGTCGGTTGTTAGGTCCGGTCCGGAAGGCAAAGTTCAAAGCAAACAGCTGGATCCGAAGGGAGATGGCAGATTGCCAGCAGGGACAGACTGCGGGGGGGCTGTGACAGTTGTAATAACGATGGGGGGGGTAGGGGCACCGATGGATCGGGGGTGGGGGTCTCCACGCCACACCCCCTGTGCCGCCACAAACGCAAGTAATCACAGTCAAACTCCCCCCCACGAGAGCATAATTCAGAAAGTTACTCAGTCTTACGGCCTCCGTCACGATGATTTATATTATTTCTTCTGTCCGATGGAATCTCCGTCTCCGGCTGTGTTGGCTGTGTTCCAAGTCCTCCGGTATGTTAAGAATGCTATAAGGGCCGAGCTACTGGCAAAACGGCTGGGTCTGGGGGTTTCCACTCCCCCCTCCGGACAGCAAAATCGGCAATCTTCCCCCCCCTCCTCCGGGGGCTCAGCTGAGGCAAATAGCTGCGCCCGAAAGCAGGCGTGGGGGGGGGTGGCTGGCAAAGGATGTAGATGGAAAAAAACACAAAAAATGAAAAGAAAAAACAAAAAAGCGTCTGGCCCGGTCGGGGGGGGACTAAGGCAGGTGCAAAAAGTAAGAAAAATCCGGGCCAGGGGGCTTTAGGAAAGAACAGAAAGCAGATAGCTGAGGAGCAAGCAAAAGACGTTCCGTTTCCTAACAGGGAAGGTTCCAGAACAATCAGGAACCTTCTGGAGACAAGTAAGACAGGCTGATTAGAACACCTGCAGCCAATCAAGAGCTGCTAAAAAGGAGCTCACTTCAGTTTGTGGTGTGCGTGTGAGGAGCTGGGAGCAAGAGGCACTACGAGCTGAGAGTGAGAATGCAGGCTGTTGGAGGACTGAGGTATACAAGCATTATCAGACACCAGGAGGAAGGTCCTATGGTGAGGATAAAGAAGGTGTTGGGAGGAGGCCATGGGAAAGTAGCCCAGGGAGTTGTAGCTGTCGCACAGCTGTTCCAGGAGGCACTCTAGACAGCTGCATTCTGCAGGGCCTTGGGCTGGAACCCGGAGTAAAGGGCGGGCCTGGGTTCCCCCCAAATCCTCCCAACTCCTGGTCAGACACAGGAGGAGTTGACCTGGACTGTGAATTCAGAAAAACGGCCAAGCTGAGGGTTGCCATGACACTCCAAGGCGAGCAAATCCTCCAATAAGTGCAAGACCCACCAAGGTAGAGCAGGAACTTTGTCACAGTACCCTTGTAAGAAATTCTATCAGGTGTTCTTACGCTACCTCATGTATTGGCATCCAGGAGAACGCGACATCTTTTCCCAACAGTTGTCTTCATAGAGTCACTACTGTTGACCTGTGCAGGACCAATTTCCCAAGCTAAGTAGCCATTCCAAGAAATCTTTGCAATTCAGCCTTGCAGGTTTGTTTGTACCATTGCAGCAATTTTTTGAGTTGTCAGGTTTTAGACCTTCTTTTGTCAAGTGAGGCCCCAAATATTTTATCTCTGTCGGAGCCAATTTGCATTTGCTCTTGTTCAAGGTTCCTTTTATGACACACATCTAGAACACTCGAGTCTTTCATCATGTTCTCATCTGGTATTTCCCCACATCAGTATGTCATCTAGTTAACACTCAACACCTTTCAGACCTTCAAAAGTTTGTTGGATTACTCTTTGGTACACTTCTGGAGCTGAACAGATGCCAAAAAGTGAACCTATGCCTGCCAAATGGTGTGTTGAACATAGTATCTAGAACTTTTGTCATCCAGCTTTGCCAGAATCCATACTGGCAGCTAAGACAGCAAAAGCTACAATTTTCACTAACTTGCTGGTGATTTCTTCTACTGTAGGCAATTGAAAATGTTCCTTTTGTATGACTTCCTTAATATCTCCTGGAACTATATTCTTATTTCATTTCAACCTGGTTTGGCAACCGTTACTATAGAATTGACCCATTTTGCAGGTTCTTGCATTTTTGTTATTACTTGCAACTGTTCCATTCAGTACAATTCTTTTTCAACTTTGTCCCTTAATACCACAGAAGATTTATGAGGTACTTGTGAGTTCATTTTTATGGTGTGCTTACCTGGCAAGCACTCTAAACCTTCAAGTGCATCGTTGTATTCTTTAAATATATCCCAGTCACCTTCTGGTTCTTCCTTTTAACATATTGACTCTTTGTACCAAGTGTAAGCTTGTCAGTCTTGTAAGCCCACCTAAAATCCCAGCAATGGTTTCTTATCCCGATACTCTGTCCAAGTTGCATTCACCACACACTTGCAGACTTTCCCCTGAATAAGTTATCACCAGGATATTTGAGCTGTGAAGTGGTTTGGCCCTTGTAGTGTTGTATAACTTTAAAGGCATCACATTGACTTGTGCTCCATTATCAGTTTGAAAACTCCTGGTTAATGAGCAAATCCACATAACACTTGTCATACTGAGGAACAGATCTTGCGAGTGCTCATCTCCTCCTATGAGGGTAAACGTGTTTCCCCTGGGACTTTTCCTTTCCAAAGTTGCACATTTTGGCAAAGTGATGATTTGCCACATCTTTGGCATTCTTGCCCATGCTCAGGATAATTCCTTACGGCATGGATCTGGCCACATTTATAACAACCATTAGTTGCTCTGACTGCTCTTTTTCACTTCTTTTGCTCACAGGTTTTTATTAGCAGCAGGACACCCCCTAGTCCATGACTGCAAGTCTGGGTGCTTACTATAGACAGACTTTTATTGCAATGTGTGCACGAGGTTTTCTGCTTCACCCAGCTGTAACTGTGCCTTTGTGGGTCACAACTGAGTATACCAAATTCAGGGCAAACTGCTGAGAAATAGGGCAAACACATCCCAAAACTGGTGGTTATTCTTCCATAAGATATACCAAACCAGCAACAAAAGAAAACTTCTGTTTCACCACACTGGTTAACAAGAAGTCATAAAAGCAGTTTCTCTAGGTATTCCAATCCTTGTATCTCCCTCAAAAACACTGGATTTAAAGATGAGTGGTTCTTTACAACCAAAAAGAAAAGGAGTACTTGTGGCACCTTAGAGACTAACCAATTTATCTGAGCATAAGCTCACGAAAGCTTATGCTCAAATTGGTTAGTCTCTAAGGTGCCACAAGAACTCCTTTTCTTTTTGGTTGTAAAGAACTACTCATCTTTAAATCCAGGGTTTTTGAGGGAGATACAAGGATTGGAATACCTAGAGAAACTGCATCTCCCTCAAAAACACTGGATTTAAAGATGAGTGGTTCTTTACAACCAAAAAGAAAAGGAGTACTTGTGGCACCTTAGAGACTAACCAATTTGAGCATAAGCTTTTGTGAGCTTATGCTCAGATAAATTGGTTAGTCTCTAAGGTGCCACAAGTACTCCTTTTCTTTTTGCGAATACAGACTAGCACGGCTGTTACTCTGAAACCTGTCTTTACAACCAGTGTCATCAAATAAAAGGTTCTTCTAATCTCAAAGGACCAGCCACACACCCAGGTCAATATATAACTCAGATCTTACCCCAGAAATTTAAAGGTTTATTTATAAAAAAAGAAGAAAGGTGAGTTAAAATTGGTTAAAGGAATCAAATACATACAGTATTTGCAAAGTTCTTGGTTTAGGCTTGTAGCAGTGATGGAATAAACTGCGGCCTTAAGTCAAGTCTCTGGCGGCTTCCAAATCATTGGAAGGACCTTAGTCCCTTGGTTAGAATGTTCCCATTCGTGTAAGTCCAGAGGTTTGAGCAGGAAAGAGGCAAAATAGAGGGATTTCCGGGGCCTTTTACATCTTCTGCCATGTGGAGGAAAACCCATTGTTTCAAACAAAGCCCTCAGCACAGCTAGTGGAATATTATGTGTGACAAGATAGTATTTGGAGTCACATGTCCATGCATGATTCCACTTAGACATAGTAGGAAGCTATTATCAAACAGCACATTTACAGGAAACTTCCTGCAGGGAAGATGGGCATCTTCCATTGTGAGTTAAATGTTTTTTGAGCCACTTAATTTGAATAGTCCCTTCAAGGTGTGCTGGCTAATTACCTTGTGGGCATTATCCCAGGAGCAAACATTTTGAAATACAGGTATAGAGCCAATACTCATAACTTCAACTACCAAAATGATACATGCATACAAAGAGCATAATTCTATTGAGCAAATTCTAACCTTTCCATAGACATCTTACATGCCACATTTTTATACAAGATTGTTGCAAATATATAACAGTGGTTGCAACAATGATCATTATGGTCATATTTTAATTTGATAATGCCACAGCAGTGCTTTCAATTGTTTTGCAGTCATTTCATTTGCCTGACATATGTCCACATCATGTTCAAGGGTTAGTCTTCCTCAGTAACCGAGCTTATGCTGCGTCTGACACAATACCACATACGAGAGGTCTTTTAAGAGGGATTCACACAGTTCTCCATATTCATAAAATTGTGCTCTCAGTTTTAAATCAGTTACATATTGATCTGTACTCTCCCTATCTGTTTGAATTCTGGTGAAAAGTTTGTGCCTCTCATACATGATATTTCTTCGTGGTGGACAGTTTGCCTCAAACTTATTCTTTAAGACCTGTATTTTTTTTCCTTTATCTGGTGCATCATCAAATTGAAAAGTATTAAATACCTCTTGTTTGTTCAACTGCCACATGAAGAAATAATGCTGTTTGCAGACATTCTTTTTTTTTTTTCTTTTCTGTGCCACATGCATTGCTAGATAGCTCAAATCTTTGCTTCCACTTTCTCCATTTTTCTTCAAACAATAACTTTCCTGGAGGCTTTAGTTGGTCCATTTTTTTCTTGCTTTGTTCTAATCTTTTCTTACTTTTAGTTTTGTTTTGAGTCCATGTAATAGCTGTTGCCAACCAGCTATTAAATCATAAGAAAAGATACCGGAGACTTTTAAAGTAACTGTAAACAATTTACTTAACTTGTTGCTGAGAACTGTACAGACAGGTGCTGCTGGCTTGCCTGCCTGGCTCCCCAAGTGCTATCAATGTGCTTCTGCTGATAAGGCTCATTACATAATGATTCCCTCTTTACAACACTATGGGTAACTTTGATTCCTAGTCCAAAAGTTCCTATGATCATTACAATGGTGTCCCTTTAATGTACCATCAGTTTATTCATTAAGAATTTGTTAGTAGACCTTTGAAACCTATTGAATTAAATATTCTGTAGAAAAATCAGAAGTCTTATGTCTGGTTTAAATAAGAATTTTTTAATTTTAAAAAAGCCTCCTAGTAGTGTTCTTTTCATTAAAATTGATAAGCCAGAGAATATAAAACTATAAACCTGTCACAATAGTCACCTGAAATTGAGGCCCATTTTCTTGTAACCTGCTACAAATACCGGTCATGGACATCTGTCACTGCTGCAATAATGGCATGGATATGAATTAAATTATTGAAGTACTAGGTCAAGAACTTTCCTCCATTTTACTGATGATAAATTCTAATTAATTCTGTATTTCTCTTTCAAGTTTGTATTGTCTGTGAATAATACTTGATGAGCTGCAGATAAAATATGGATTTGAAATCAGACCCTTGCCTGGCTGCAGTGTGCCTGTGTACATGCTTCACACCTATTCTTTTTTACTTCCTGCAAAAGGATAAGGGTCTATCTTATAGCAACCTCCTCCTATCAGATCTGGCTTTGATCTTACTGAGTCAGCTCACTTCCTGGGCTAATTCTGTCTGACCTTTCTCAAGGAATCTAGGGAAGCAGTTTCCAGCAGGGTTAGTTGTTTTATTTAAACCTTCTTAACAAACAAAACCTTGCAGATTTTCCCCTCAAAGTACATGCAGGCTGAGCAGTCCCTTCCCCAAGTCTATCCTTTATGCCAGAGCAGATTAATTCTGCTAACCTGTTGGAGGACTCGGATACAGCACTCTGCTCAAAGGATTGATATTCAAGCAGTAATTATTTGAAAACAATCAGTTACAATACATTCAATAAAGCAAGAACGAATAATAACAATACATAAGACATAGTAAAACCCTATTAACTTACTTAGAAATTATACATTAAAGCAGCACAATAAAAGAAGCATTCACAACCAACCAGCTGAAATAAATAAGATGGTTTTCAAAACATTTGTGAACAATGCCAACTTTAAAAGCAATTTTTAAATCTAAGAAAATGGTTTGAATAAATTAAACTTCTTTCCTTGGCTTTATATTACCAGGAAATCTTTTTATTCATTTTTAAAAAATGTTAAAAAGAAAATACTTTCACAGGGGGGAACCCCTGAAACTTTAGGATTTGCTTGAGACGATTAGAGATGCAGTTTTTAAGTCTGGTTCAGAACTGGTCCTTATTTAATCTATCACTTTGTAAACTATAAACATTTCTCTTGATAAACATCTTTCGAACAGCTATGAGTCATCCTGCCCATCCCCCTGCCACTTCAAGGTTGTTCCTTTAAAGTGAAATCTCCAGCAGTTTGTGTCCTATACTTTAGAATTTCTTGTTTCAAAATTACTTCCCTAACGCTGACTTCCAGAAAGAAAGTTGAAAAGTGAACAAAGTTACACCTGAAATACACTGCAATATTTCCATCTTGTTCTTATCTATTTTCCACAGTGACAGTGGCAGACTGTATTACTTCATAAACTTATCTGGGATTACTTATTAGTCTCAGACAACAACACTAATCCAGGTAGACTAGAAAATTCTAAGCTGAAGCTCCCCATGTAACATGGGGTCATCATCAGACTAATTAATTACATTTGTGGTTCTTTCAGAGTGTTTGACATACCTGCAAGATGTAATTGAAAAACTGGCATAGTTAGTGTCATAAATATAAAGGAAAGGGTAAACACCTTTTAAATCCCTCCTGGCCAGAGGAAAACCCTTTCACCTGTAAAGGGTTAAGAAGCTAGGATAACCTCGCTGGCACGTGACCAAAATGACCAATGAGGAGACAAGATACTTTCAAAGCTGGAGGGGGGGAGAAACAAAGGTTCTCTCTGTCTGTGTGATGCTTTTGCCGGGAACAGAAAAGGAATGGAGTCTTAGAATTTAGTAAGTAATCTAGCTAGATATGCGTTAGATTCTGTTTTGTTTAAATGGCTGATAAAATAAGCTGTGCTGAATGGAATGGATATTCCTGTTTTTGTGTCTTTTTGTAATTTAAGGTTTTGCCTAGAGGGATTCTCTATGTTTTGAATCTAATTACCCTGTAAGGTTTTTACCATCCTGATTTTACAGAGGTGATTCTTTTACTTCAATTAAAATTCTTGCTTTTTCATTGTTCTTAAGATCCAAGGGTTTGGGTCTGTGTTCACCTATGCAAATTGGTGAGATTTTTATCAAGCATTCCCCAGGAAAGAGGGTGTAGGGTTTGGGGAGGATTTTGGGGGGAGAGACGTTTCCAAGCAGGCTCTTTCCCGGTTATATATCTGTTAGACGCTTGGTGGTGGCAGTGATAAAGTCCAAGGGCAAAAGGTAAAATAGTTTGTACCTTGGGGACGTTTTAACCTAAGCTGGTAAAAATAAGCTTAGGGGGTTTTCATGCAGGTCCCCACATCTGTACCCTAGAGTTCAGAGTGGGGAAGGAACCTTGACAGTTAGCCTCCAAAAATGTATTTTAACATGCTAGTTAATCTTTTATTAACTGAATACCTGTTAAGGCTGTAGTGTATAACGTAACTAAAATTGCAATCCACTGCTTATTCACTGTAAGATCTGCAGAAATATGCATATGCACATTTGTGGAATCATGTATTTTTCTTCATGTCACCAGAATATTACTGCATTGGAGTAAGAAAAATATTATCTCAGTACTTTTATGATATTATGAATAGTACACTGTCTATTTGCTGTTCTAATTAAATTTTCTATAATCACCCAGCTCTTTAATGATGTACTGGAAAATTAAGCACTACCCACACTGTACTTGTTTTTTGAGTTAGTTGAACAACAGGAAAAACTTTCATAATTTTTTAATGTTTTTCATCTAAACCATTTTGGTCACCCATGTAAAATTAGTTCTTAGCATTGATACAATTCCATATGGACAAGTGTCAGTATTACACAAATCACAACCAAGATTCACAGAAAAAAAACAACCTTGTTGGCAGCCCTAGCAGGAAGGTGAAGAATAAGACCATTAGAGGCTGGACAGCCATCTGTCTTGGATGGTTTACACACCACAAATCCTATATCTTGGCAGGGGGTTAGACTACATGACCCTTGCAATCCCTTCTATCTCCATGGTTTATTATTCTAACCCTGCACCCTGAAATTAGTGCGAGTTTTGCTATTGACTTCACTGAGTGCAAGATCAGACTCTAAGTAAGCATTGAGACTGAGCTATCACCTGATGGATACTCTTAGGTGGGGCTGAGTCTCACTGCCCAACTTATATCTGAAGTGGACAAGTGTGCACTGGCATTGCCTTCACTGTATCTCTTCTGTGAAAGTCTTCAGGGCTCTCAATTAAGGCTCTTTCATGAGAGCTAAATTCACACAGATACATTTAAATAATAGCCTAGAGCACTGCAGGTTAATTATTTCCATCTAAAATCATTGAATAATAGTTTGAAAGCTAGTGAGAAAAACTCCACAAATTATTCATGAACTCTTTGTGGTTTTATCTCAATTTTCTAATGACCATGAAGATCTATATTTTTTAAAGTACAATAATAGTGATGGGAGTTAACCTGCTAGATTATTTTAAATGTATATTATGTTTTTTAATTAAAAATAGTACTGTAGATAGCCACATACTCAAATGGCTGATTAACTATACATCTCAAAGATACTCACCATTGGCTCAAGTCAACAAAAATGATACATAGCCTTCTGTGTCACACGTGACTGCCAAAGCCTAGGAAGGTCAAGTCTCCTAACTCCATGATTGGCTGACTCATGCAGCTGAGAGATCAATAAGTCTGCTCAGCAGCTACATTGATTCTCAAAGGAAGGTCATTGGGATGAACTCTCCTCCACCCGACAACTTTTGAATCTGATTGATTAATCAGACAATACCTTAGTACCCACAAATAGAAGTGTTAAGACTTGACATTAAGATCAAGAACACTGCTATCAGTTTTCAGAGGAAGCATGATAAATTCTTGATACAATACAGTAATATTGCCAAAGAGCAAAACCAGTAGTGGACATCTCCATGTCCAGAAACGGACATGCTCCCAGCCCCCACACATATGATTAAATAAACGCTATCTATGGAGGAAATAAATATGGTCATACCCGCTCTCCTCTGAAACTTCATTCCTGGTTCCTCCTTCACATTCATTCTTTCACCTTAATTTGTTCCTCCTCTCTAACCTTGGTCCCCCTTTCTCCAACTTCTTTTTATCAATCAGTTCCTTTTCTTTATCCCACTCTTCTCATTCACTCTCTCACTTCATTTAGTCTTACTTGTCTCACTTCATTCCATCTCTTTCACTCACTCTCCAGGTGCAGACACAGTGGTGCCCTCACCACCACTCACTCTGGTGCTACTTTTCTGTTCAACTGCTCTTTCTTGTCTTTCTATAACAATGCTTTCTTTTCTCCTCTTTTCCAATCCCCTAACATGCTTTCTCCATCACAAACTCACTCTTCTAAGCAGTGCTGGCCCTTCATTCCAATTAAGATATGAATCAGTTAGTCCCCATCAGAAAATATAAATTCAGTACCTCCAATCCAAATAAGCTCAAGTCACTTCTCTTGACCCCAAATCAAATTTGTTAACATCTAGCCATTCCCATATTCTTGCAGGTTTTCCTTAAACTATGATTTGTAGTGGTGGCTGCCTGCTACGCCATCCTCCACTTCTCTTTCTCCCTCTTCCCATGCTGGGAGGCGAGTCATAATGAACATCTCTGGTCCTCTCCCTCTCAGCTGTGAGTCAGAGAGCCATTGAAAGCATAATCACCACTACCTGAATCTGGGGTGCAGTGATGCTAGCATCTTCTCTTGCCTGTCAGGCCAGGGGAAACAGCACAGAGACTGAGCATCTTCACCTCCCTATTCAAGCCAGGAGAGAGACACTGAGAACGTTTTTACCACTACCACAGACCAAAGGGAAGATAGCACAAGGATGCTTTTACACCTTCCTGCCCAGACTGGGATGGGGGATGGTCAGAACTTTCATAGATTCTAAGGCCAGAAGGGATCTCTTATGATCATAGAGTCTGACCTCCTGTACAACACAGGCCACAGAACTTTCCCAAAACAATTCCTAGAGAATACTTTTTAGAAAAATGTCTAATCTTGATTTTTAAAATGTCAGTGGTAGAGAATACACCATGACATTTGATAAATTATTTCAATTGTCAATTACTCTCACCATTAAAATCGTATGCTTCATTTCCAGTCTGAATTTGTCTAGCTTCAACTTCCACTCATTGGATCATGTTATATCTTTCTCTGCTAGATTGAAGAGCCCATCATTAAATATTTGTTGTACTTATAGACTATTCAAGTCACTCTTTAACCTTCTCTTTGTTAAGCTAAATACACTGAACTTCTAGAGGCGATCACTTTAAGGCAGCGTTTCTCAAATGTGGCCACTGTGGCCCCAAACGGCCACTGGGGGTTCTTCTTGTGGCCATAACAGCCTCCTGGGTGGTGATTCGGGGGAGGGGTGGTAGAGAGGAAGCAGCGGAGCCACAAACACCAGAGGAGCACACAGGAAGTCTGAGTTCCCCACCAGGGTTTAATTTGTCCTCCGGCTTACCAGGGCTGAGTAAGTCTGTTGTGAAAAGTGGTATTTGTATGTTTGTTAATATCACTTTTCACTGCCTTCTAGCTATCAAGTCTGCTGCTGTGAAAAGTGATATTAACAAACATACAAATACCACTTTTCATAGAAGCAGACTTACTATCTAGCAAGTCATAAAAAAGCAATAAAAAAAGCAAAAAAAAAAAAAAACCCTAAAACCCACCCAACAAAAAACAAGAACATGCAAAGCACCTTATTAGTGTTTCTATTCTGTTTAGGTCAAGTAAAGAATAGAGACAGCTGTACATTATTTTTATTATTAGGTCTGCCAAAAACCCTACATAAATAAATTATACTGATTTGGACCTATATATGTGCATGTTTATTTGTTTTTCCTAATGCTAATTAAGTATTTTAGGAAAAATTGTCAGAGCAGCCACCAAAAAGAGTTGGTGGCCACACTCTGAGGCCACCAAAATTTTTGTTGTGAGAACCCCTGCTCTCAGGCATGTTTTCTAATCTTTAAATCATTTGTGTTGCTCCTCTCTGAATCCTCTCCAATTTAACAACATTCTTCTTGAATTGTGGGCACCAGAACTCGAAGCAGTATTCCAGTGGATTGCAGTGCTAGATAGAGGTAAAATAACCTCTCTACTCCTACTTGAGATTCCCCTGTTTATGCATCCTAGGATCTCACTAGCTCTTTTGGTCACAGTGTCCCACACTGTGTGCTCATATTCAGTTGATTATCCACTATGACACCCAATCTTTCTCAGAGTCACTGCTTCCCAGGACCTAGCCTCCATCCTGAACTACATTCTTTGTCCAAGATGTATACATTTACATTTAGCTGTATTAAAATACATATTGTTTGCTTGTGCCCAGTTTACCAATCAATCCAGATTGCCCTGAATTCATAACCTGTCCTCTTCATTATTACCTTTCCCATGATTTTTTTGGTCATCTGAAAACTTTATCTGTGATTATTTTGTTTTCTTCAAGGTCTTTAATAATAATGTTAAATAGCGTAGGGCCAAGAACCAATCCATGTGGGATCCCACTTGATACAGATGTGCTCAATGATTCCCCATATACAGTTAAATTTTGAGACTGATCACTCAGCCAGTATTTAATTGATTTAATGTGTGCCATGTTACTTTTATATCATTCTAGTTTTTTAATTAAAATATTGTGCAGTACCAAATCAAGTGCCTTACAGAAGTCTACGGATGTTACAACAACATTATTATCTTTATCAACCAAACTTGTAATCTCATCAAAAAAAGATATTGAGATAGTCTCACATGATCTATTTTCCATAAACCCATGTTGATTTGCATTAATTACATTATCCTCCTTTAGTTCTTTATTAATCGAGTCCCCGTATAAGCTGTTCCGTTACCTTGGATTGATGTCAGACTGACAAGCCTAAAATTACCCAGGTTATCTTGTTTACCCTTTTAAAAAAATTGGCACATTAGGTTTTTTTACAGTCTTCTGGAACTTCCTCAGTGCTCCGAAGCTTACTGAAAATCAACAATCGACCAGCAAGCTCCTCAGTCAGCTCTCTTAAAACACTTGGATAGAAGTTAGCTGGAACTGCTGATTTTAAAATGTCTAACTTTAGTAGCTACTGTTTAACACCTTCCAGAAGTACTAGTGGGAGGGAATGATGAGACCATATGATGAGAGTATATAATATCCCCCAGATGCAGAACAGAAATATTTATTGAACACTTTTGCTTTTTCTGCATTATTATTGATAATTCTACCATTTCAATCTAGTAATGAACCAATATGATTGTCATTGTTCTTTTTATTCCTACTATATTTTTAAAACTCTTGCTTATTTTGCTTAACTCTGCTGGCCATAGTTTTCTCTTTGTGTTCCTTGGCTTCCCTTATCAATTTTCTACAATTCCTAACTTGATTTATATTCATTACTATCAACTTGCCCTTTCTTCCCTTTGTTACATTTTTTTTCAGCTGTCTTCACTTCCCCACTAAACTAAATCAGTTTTTTTCCTACCACCAGTGCAGTCTTTTTCCTCAATTTGTGGGATTGGCTTTTGTGCATCTGTTAAGGTGTTCTTAAACACCAACTTGTCCTTCATGCACAAGAAGTCCCCTCTGACTTCAAGCAGGAAAGAGAATATGTCATATCCACCAGGTCACCAGTACTGTTCTATCGCTGGCTATCTTGATATCACAGGTTGCACTGAGCCTGTCTCACTCTCTTTCAACTCCTTCTAAAACTGTCCTGTTAGCTGCCTCTCTTCACGACGCTTGAGTTTGCCTAGCAACTGACTTTTTATACCAAATCTTCCCTGCTTCGCCCGTCTGAGCTTCACCCCTCATCATCAGGGAGCAATTAACCACTCAGAGACTTCAAACATCTGGGCTAATGAAAGCTCCAAGGGCTCGAGCCTTGTAAGACATTGATCAAAGCTCCAACTTGATCCTTTTCACCTCCCCAAGCTAAGCCCATGAGGTCTCAGGCATTGTGCAGAGCAGGCTCTTGCCTGAGCTCCCATTGCTGTCCCTGCTTTGAAGCCGAGCAAGAGGCTAGCAGATCAAAGTTCCTACTCTATACCTGCTCTTTGTTTCCCTCCCCATCTAAGGAATGATGCCTGAGAGAGAATTGATGGCTGGCTCTGGTTGGGACCAAGGCCTCTTCCTGCTTCCTCTTTCTGCTGGTGGCTTTGGGACTTTCTGGGGTGGCAGCAGTGGCCACGTCAGGTTTCCCTGGCTGCTCCTCAACTCTGCTGCAGTGGCTGGCTGGGAATGAGGGATCTCTCCTTCCTGGAAGCTTGGACACTTTTTGGGATGGGAGCAACAAAACTGATCAGACTGCTCCTTCTGCTGTGTTCCTTTTACTTTCCTCCTCTGGTAGATGTCTGTTGTAGTGACTGGCTCTTTTACGGAGGGGAAGACAGGAGGTAGGAGACTGGCTTTGTGTTCTGGCTTACACATTTTCAACACTATTTAAAATTGTTGGCAGAGTTGGGAGTTTCCCTACGTTTAAGACTTTATTTTTTCATACTGAAATTTTCCCAGTGGGCATAAATAACCATCATGCATTGTTTACATCAACTTAGAAAGGGCTTAACCTATGATAGAATATTGAGGGATTTCTAGACACTCACTCAGTGAAGTTCTTCTATGGTGACACCTAGTTTTCCTAAAACCATGACATCCAGAGTATGATTATAATTGATCATCATATTGATAAATCATTATGAATCTGTGTTTTTTTCACACCCTATCTTAAACTCTCCTGCCTAATTGCTTCTTCTGCTAAACTCCTTCAGCATGCAGTTCCTCATGTTTTGCACATTGAATGCCAAATCTATGCAATTTATGCTTTGTCATTTATACCTCTGTTTTCAGACCAACTCGCTCCTGCTGTTTAACTTAAAGCATGGTTCATCACTGCAGAATTGGGCCCAGAATGCTTACTTCAGCAATCAGACTTAGGGCCAGATTCTGTCATCACTTAATGGTGTAAATGGTGTAAATTCAGAGTTACTTCATGGATTCAATAGTCTTAATCCATTTTGTGCCAGTGTAAATGGTGGCAGACTCTGGCCCTTGTCTATGTCTGAGGATCCCATACGATTCAGAAGCCACAAAAAGTATTTTTTAATTGGACTATACCTGAAGGGCCCAGTTCTGCACTGAGATGGTACAGCATCTACTTTGCACAGGTATAGCTGACAGTGTAAGTCTCTGAAAAATCAAGCCTTCACTATCTAATTAAATAAAATAACGAATGGTCATTTTTACTGAATCAGATCATTAAAGCAGCAAGCATTTTTGCATGAAAGAATAAATAACGTCAGAAACTAAGTCAAGGTGAAACAGCCAAAGGGATCATTGTGCCTGTTTTATTTTTCTTGTTTCCACTTTTTTGTTGCCTTTACTTCTCTACTATCCACCAGAAGAAATGTTTCAAATTCTCTGCAGAACATACTTCTTTATGTCCGTTTGTTGCTTTTCTTTTACTATTCCATCTAGATTAGCTACTTCAAGTCTTTACTATACCCTGTATAAGAAATAGTTTTCTCAGCAGCAAATTCTTCTCTGCTCCCAATTTTTTGATTATATTATACCCTTCCATTTGGGAATCTTTTTTGCCAATAGGAGTAGTTTGCATTTTTATGGTCAATTTTAATAATGCTTTAAATTTTAGCTTCATCATCAAGGCCATTTGCAGTTCTCAGTGTTTTAGCAAAATTCATATTGAAGCTGAATTCTTTAGGGCTTTTTTTTTAAAAAAAGAAACAATTACACGTTATGTGAATATACAAAAAAAACCAAAACAAAACAGGTTACCTCAATTCAAGTACTGGGATGATGTGATAGAATATTTCCCAAATGCTTTCAAGAGTTAAATAATAATAACACAGGGGAGCACAATAAAAAGCAAGGAACAAAAGCTATTTTGAGATAATCTTAGAAATGAGAGAGAAAGCCGATGAAAGGAAAAACACAGAAAGGCAGTTACAGATAGCATCATTATGTAGGAGAAGGGTATCACACCATTGGTGACAAGATTGTGTGGAGGGATGGAGGTGAGTTTCGGGAGTGGAGAATAAAATAGAAAGAATTTCTGTGAAATAAGCTGGACAAAGTCCATGGCAAGTTTAAATATCAAGAGGTCATAAGTGATCCTTACCCACTCTGAAAAACGAGGACTGATGCTTAACTATATAACCTCCATTGGTTGCTTAGGAACTCTCTAGGTAGAGGGTAGCAATGAAAATGCTATTAAAGCTGTTCTGCTGTATATTGAACTACAATATTCTAGTTATCTTTAATGAGTCAGAGTGTGATTTGGCAAATGACCCATCTTATCCCACTATATTTATCTATACCTGTATCATGCATCCTTTCTGTAAAATGTTGAAGTGCTGGAATAAAGCTATCACAGTCCTCTTCTGGGAAAGTGGGCATTCCTGAATATGAAATAAAACTATCTGATATGGTTGGTATCAGGGAGTCCTGATTCTACCAGATATTTGTATTCACTAGTTTGTCTTTCAAAAGAAGTCTACTTTTAAATATTTTCTTTTCAGAAATACAGTACAATTATGTCCCAGTCAGAGCAGAAATTGAAAAGTAGGCTATGTAGTTGTCTCAGGCTATTGAGAAAGAGCATTATATTCAGAGGGTTGTTGGCTATTAAGTTCTCTAGTTCAGTATTTCAGGTTTTTTCCCCAGAATGCCTTTGAGCATCCCAGACTGAAAATGAAAAATGGAGATTACTTTGCTTTGGAGAAGCTTCAGAAAAGGAACCTGCCCTGAAACTATTATAGGGGCATAAGTTACTTTTACAGTTTTTAAAATTACATGCCTACCGCCTTGCTCTCCCAAGATTACTTTTGTCTCATATTGCAATTTCACCTCTAATTTGGAACCTTCTTTTTCTTCTTAAGTCTATTTCTCCCTCCTCCCCTTCCCCTGAGAGAACTTTCTTGATGTTTTTATAGGTCTGTCATGATTTGTATCTGTTACAATTGGTTGAATAGCTTGCTTTATATTCATCCAATACCTACCAGGAGCAGAAGGTGATGAAACTGGATGCTACTACAATGTCCAAAAGATTAATTCGATGCAGTCTGATCCAATGTGAACCTCGCCACCTGCTCACCCACTTCACATTTAATTCAAACTAGACTTCCAAGGTTAAGCTGATTAAATATAGCCATTGCCATAATAAGCCAGTTAATTTTATGCACATGCTCTGTGTGTGTGATAAAATGAATCCCATATTATCAGGGCATTGGTACATTTCTCAACTGTTTACTTAGTGATTGCTCTTAAACTCTCAGCTGCCTAAGTTCAAGTGACAGGAAACATCTCTAATACTTTGAGATGGGGTTTATATTCAAAAATATTAATAGTTTATTTATAGGATGACCAGATTTTCCTGTTTAAAAACTGGATGTTTGTCCATGGTAGGAGGGGACTATGTGGTATAGTTAGAAGGCGGTTAGGGAGTTTTGCATAGGAGAAGGGAAGGCAACAAGGGTAGCCATTTTCCCTCTTCTTCTTCGGGTAGTATCCCTATGGGTGCTCCACTGTAGATATGTCTCTGTGTCCCTGCTCTGCTGATCGGAGAATTTTGGTAGCAGTGTCTGTTTGGTCTGCGCATGCATTGCCCTCCCCTGTGCTCTGCCATGAGGCTAACCAATGCTGCACAGTCGAACACTCCTCAGTTCCTTCTCAATTGCCCCTGGCTAGAGTTGGAGCTTTAGCTGTCGATTAGCGCAGATCATTAACTTCTTCAGAATTGTTAATTTTAGCTACCTTTTTGGAGCTCTCCTTTCTTTACTTTACTCCTTTATCTTTATTACCAAAAGAATCCCCCTTTATTTTAGACTTTGTTTTTGTTTGGCACACACACACAAACACACCCGATCTGGAGACACCCTCCCCAAGATGGTGTATGCCTGGTTCACCAGGTTCCTAGGAGTGTCTCAGAAGCAAGGAATCTATTTCGGTGACTGATGGATACTCTTGGTGCGTCCGCTGTCTAGGAGAGAACCACATTCTACAGAAGTGTGGTTTGTGCCAACAACTGAAGCCCAGATCCAGAAAGGATAGAGAACTGAGACTCAAGCTTCTCCTAAGGGAGGCAGCCTTTGAATCACCCTCTGAGCCACTCCAAGACCCCAGATGGTGGGAAGCCTTACCACAACCCTCTACTCTAAGGGAGGTGAGCCCAAGAAGATGCCCATGAGCCATTCACATAAGGCCTCTAAGAAAAGGTCCATGAGTCCCCCAGCAAGCCCTGACTGAGCTGAAAATGATCTCTGGCTCACTCGGTCTCATCGGTACCAACAGCACTGAAGTCGTCTAAGTCTAGTACCTAGGCTTGCGTGGTACCACCCCACCTAAGCATGTTGGCCTGCCAAAGTACCCAGTGGGCATGGACAAGGAATCATCAATAGTGACTGGATTTGAGAAATTCAGAGAATCCACCCTGGGGAAGTTTCCTTTGGTACAGACATTGGTGTCGGTACTGTCTTTGGCTTGCCAGGTACTGGGGGACCGCACTATCAGGTCCAAATCACCGACTCCTTTGATGTAGACATCTGTGCACTGACAGCCACCACCAGTGCTGACACCTTTGACACCGCCGGACTTCCAGTACGTGACAAACCTTTGGTGTCTGATGCACCGGATTCACATTTACTCAGTACCAGGGCCCCGGTATCGAGTCCACTCGGAACTCCAGACTTGCTGGCAACATCATGCTGTACATCCACTTTTTCATCCATTGAGTCAGATAGTGAGCAAGAAGACATGGTTTCTTGCCTCTTCTCTCACCCAATTCCAGTATGGACCTCAGTTGTACTATCCCACCACCCAGCCTCCTTGGTATGGGTAGCCATGGTACCAAGCACCAGGCCCCTTCCTACCCTCTCAGTGAAGGAGACCATTGGCAGGCACCATGCCTCCCGTGGCTCTAGTGTGGCTTATAAAGAGCCAAAGAGACATTCTACTTTGGCTGCTGCATCAAGGGCATGCAAACCCCCTGAACAATTGAGAGGAACAAGAGGCTGAAGTCAAAGAGCCTGACTAATTTCTCATCGTCCTCACCAGATGAGATGGTGATGCCCCCTCTACCATCGTTGGTAGATGACTTTAAGATGTTTCAGGAGCTGGCCCAGTGAGTGGCAGAGGCACTGCAGATAGCACTACAGGAGGTAACTAGTCACACTACAAACTAGTGCACATTTTACATTCTTCTACCTTGTCCAAAGTAGCTCTCCCTATTAACAAGGCCCTCTTGGACCCTGCCAAACTCATATGGCAGAACCCTGCATTAGTCCTGCCAATATGCAATTAGGCCAACAAAAAGTATTACATCCAAGCAAAAGACGGAATTTCTCTTCTCCCACCCACCTCTCAATTTGATCATCATGGACGTGGAGGCTGCCAGCACATTTCAAATCCACTCACTACAACCAGGACTGGAAGTATCTATATCTTTTGGGGAGAAAAACATATTCATCAGCCACTCTTCAGTTCCATATTGCAAACTATCAAGCCTTAACAGCAAAATACAATTTCTTAAACTACTCAAAACTCAATTCCTTTATTGAGCAGCTCCCAGAGTTGCACAAAGAGCAATGTAAAGCCATGGTTAATTAAATCTAACTGGCGGCAAAGACATCACTTTAGTCTACACTTGACGCAGTTGACATGGTGGCATGCTCCATCTCGACTGCCGTCATGATGAGACAAGCCTCTTGGCTGCACTTATGTGGGTTCCCCAAAGAGGTGCAAACAACTGGGGAGGACCTTCTCTTTGAAGGTACAAAACTGTTACCTCCCAAGATGGACACTTCTCTTCACACTTTAAAAGACTCCTTGATGGCTCAGAATCTGGGCAGAAGAGAAATATAATCCTCAGCCTTCATTCAGACCTTGTTCACCATAATATTCATCTCAGAGATCATATGAACCCCAGAGAAAGAAGTCCCCAAATGGAAACTGTTGGGCTCTAACCTAGTTCTTCACAGCCATCCATTTAAAAATGACAGTTTTGTCAGGTTGGCTGAGGTCCCCACAGACCACTCTCCTCAATAACATCCAATGCTGGAAAACCTCTCTCATCCCTATGGATGCCGTCTCACCCCGTTCTGCAGCACCTGGGACCAGATAACCTCTGACAAATGGAGGTTGGAGATTATTCACGTCCCTCCCCCACCCATTCACCCTTCCCCATCCCTCTTCAGGGACCCTTCTCATAAGAGCCTGCTACAAGAGATAGACCGTCTCTTCAGCATAGGAGTCATAGAGTTGGTGCTCATACATTTAAGAAGCAAAGGTTTTACTACTTCCTGATACTCAAGAAAAAGGGAGATTGGAGATCCATATTAGACTTCAGAGCACTCAACAAATTTGTCAAGGCTCAGAAGTTCAGGATGGTCATATTGGCGACAATTATTCCAGCGTTAGAAAAGAGAGACTGGTTCTTGGCACTTGACCTATAAGATGCTTACTTCCACATGTCAGACATACTGAGTCACAGATGATACCTCAGATTCATACTATGCCAAGACCACTACCAGTACAGAGTACTCCCTTTTGGCCTCTCGTTGGCCCCCACAGTATTCTCAAAGGTCCTCTCATGGTGGTGGCTCACTTACGCTCCCAGGACATTATGATTTACCCTTACCTGGACAATTGCCTCCCCTGGGTGCGTTCTTTTGCCGAAGCCCAGTGAGTTACTCAGACTACCCTGGATCTTTTCAAGAACCTGGGTCTGCAAATCAATGCACAAAAATCTACATTAAAACTGGTACAAAGACTAGAATTCATAGGAGTAGACCTCAACTCTGTCCGAGCAAGAGCGCTCCTCCTACACACAGATTCCTCCGTTTCTTCACGCTTAGAGTTCAATCCAGCCCCCAAATATCAGCCAGACATTGCCTTCAACTTCATGGCCATGGGCACATTGGTGATACCTCATGCCAGATTCTGCATGAGATGCCTGCAATCATGGTTCAGTTCGGTTTACAGAATGAACAAGAACAACCTAGACAAACTGCTATTGATGCCCACTAAAATCAAACAATCCCTGAATTGGTGGAAAGACCCAGCAAACTCTTGTATGGGAATCCAGTTTGCTCAAACTTCCCCCATCACTAATTCTCACCACCACAGCATCCCTCATAGGATGGGTTGCACATCTCAATGATCAAATGGTCTCCATCCAAGACATGCCTTCACATCAATTTACTCAAACTCAGAGCAGTCAGGAATGCCTGTGCTCACTTCTTGCCAATGATCAGAGGTACACACACAAAGGTCATGACAGACAATATAGCCTATATGTATTACATAAACCATCAAGGAGGTGCCAGTTCACCCTCCTTTTGTATGGAAGCACTAAAGCTATAGAGTTGGTGCATTTCCCATAATGTTACAATATCAGTGGCTTACTTACCAGGAGTACATAACATGATAGTGAACTGTTTCAGACACAAATTCCTACATGACCATGAGTGGGAGATGGACTCCCACTTCAAAACATATTCCAGTGATGGGAGCCACCGATAATAGACTTGTTCACTTCTTACTGGAACAAGAAATGCCCACTGTACTGCTCCAGAGTGGGTATTGGCCAGCATTCCATGAGGGACTCTCTCCGCTTCTCACGGGACAAGGGCCTCCTTTATGCCTTTCACTCATTCCCTCTATTGCTGAAAGTCTTGTTGAAAGTAAAAAAGAGAAAAAGCAAACATCCTACTGATCTCTCCCACCTGGTCCAGACAGACATGGTACCCTTACCTGTCACAAATAGCTCTGTATCCACCAATGACTCTTCTGATCATTCCTTACCTCCTCTTGCAGAACAAGAGATGCACTCTCCATCCCAACCTGTGGATAATATAGCCTCAGAGTCTTCAGGTTCTAGCTCATAGAGACATCATGCTCTGAAGAGGTACAGGAAGTGTTATTACACAGTAGGAAAATGACTACATGTCGTACTTATCTACAGAATTGGACTAGGTTCCAGATCTGATGCCAGTCCAAAAGATATGGCCACACCGGATATGGCTACCCTACCCATAGTCCTAGACGATACGTTGGATCTCAAGAAATTGGGACTTTAGAAGGGTACTCAATTTTTTCCCCACCTGATTACAAAGAGGTTTCTCAAAGGCGTAGTTGGACCTCTTTCCCCAACCCAAGCTTCCTACCCCACAATGGGACCTCAATCCAGTGTTACAATGACTGATTAGACTCCCCTTTGAACCCATGGCCACTTGTTCTTTAACTCGCCTTTCCGTGAAGATATCATTCCTGATTGCCATCACCTCGGCAAGAAGGGTAGGGGAGATAGTGGCCCTGATGGCACATCCCCCATTCACAGCGTTCTTCCCCGACAAAGTCACGCTTAGACCACATCCAAAGTTCACCCCCAAGGATTTCATGTGAACCAACACATTTACCTGCCAACCTTTTATCCTAAGCCTAAGCAGGATAATAGCCATCCTCCATATGCTAGATGTAAGGAGAACATTGGTCTTTTCTTTGCACTGGACAAGATTTTTTAGAAAATCTCTGAGACTCTTCCTCTCCATTTCAGACGGGTCCAAAAGCACAGTGATTTCAGCTCAAAGACTCTCTAAATGGCTCTTGAACTGTATTAAACTCTGTTACCAGGTTCCAACTTAGTACCTCCATCTACAGTCTGCACACACTTTACGAGACTGGTTTCCTCATCCATCGCCTTCTCCAAGGGTATCCCTATATCAGAAATCTGCAGAGCAGCTACCTGGGTATCGGCACATACCTTTCCAGAACACTATGCAATCCTGGGGGACTCTGCTGCAGATGCCAAATTTGGCACCACAGTACCATCATCCATAACAGACTTGACTCTGAAGCCCCAGCCTTCAGTGAGGGGCCAAACAGACACTGCTACCAAAATTTTCCAATCAGCAGCGCAAGGATGCAGACACACCTACAGTGGAACACCAATAGGGGGACACATCTCGAAGAACCATCATTACTGCAGAAGGTGAGTAACTTCTTCTTGTGCTTTGTCTTTTTTTCCATTTCTTCATCTTTATCATGCCTTCTTTCGTCCTCTCTCCTTCCATCATTTCCCTTTTCCTCTTGCCTTCCTAATTCAAACCCTCATATCTCCCACTTCCTCTGTTTGGCACATTTAGTAATTCTCAGGCCTTTCTCTCAACCCACACATAATCTTTGTTTCCAAGCCCTCCGCCCCACACCATCTCATTCTCACCTGTAGTTCCGTGAAGGTGAGCAGAAAAGTGGATGCCTGTCTCTCATCTAGGTCAGTAGCAGCATTGTACAGCTGTGCTGGCTGTAGGCTTGCCTTTCAATGCCCAGGGTCTTAGACTGCACATGACTGTGACTCTTATAGAAGGCTGATTTGAAGTGGGTGCGCACAGACAGGTTTCATGGGTGGGAGAGCAACTCCAGTGTTGTATGACCAATCTCTGCAATGGTTCCTAAAATGCATATGTTTGCCCATCTTGCCATTAGTTTAATCAATTCAGCTTCTTAGTGGCTCCTTCAGGTGACAGATTTTCTGGGGTTTACACAACTCTGCATTCTATGAAGCTGATGGGGACATACTGTGTGCGACCATTGTTAGTTTTCTGGCAGGGGAGGAGAGGACAGGAATTGTTTTTTAAAAAAATACAGGGGATATATAACTGGTGGTAACTTGCAGGCCTGGCAAAAAATGCTTAGGCTGGCCATAGTTATAAAGAACAGCCAGCTTACAGCTCTAGGAGCTCTGTTTTTGCCTCTACCATAGAGACTTGGCTGGTCAGGCATGATGATTGTGTTGTAAACTATTATATTGCTTGTCCAGTTTGGTTACATAAGTAGTCCCTGTGAGGATTATGCCTTGGCTGCCTGCACAAGTCATGAACTGTGAAAATGAAACTAAACTTTCTTTTGTCCCCATCTCCTCTCCATCTGAGCTTATCCCTGACCACCATATTGGGACTGCCAGCTGTTTTGACTTTGGGAGAAAATGAGTTGTACAGCTGAAATTGAGCCCACTTCAAGGTGCCTACATGAGACACCACTCATTTAATTATTGTACAAGACTGTCACCTGCTAGTAAAATATTAATTTGGAAATGTGACCTGTGCAGCTAGGCATGATTCATTAACTGCTTGGTTTTATGGGACTTGTACTAACCATCCTCCAAAAAAATCACATTTGGGAGTGTTAGAGCATGGGGATTTTCCTCCTTACAAAGAAAAATGACCCAATCATTGGTACAAAAGGGGATGTACCCTGAGCCTCATTGCCTCCCCCACCTATCATGACTTTGTGATAATTATTATCCAGAGGAGACATAATGTCTAAGGGAAAATATTATTTGCTATTTTATTCACTTGCCATCTGTAGACTTACATGCCAGGAAGAAAAACAGTAACTATAGTTCAAAAACATGACTTGTGATCTAAACAGGGCTGTAAATTATGAAACAGTACTCTGCTTGATTTCTCTGCCCAGGAAAATAAGTAAGAAAGATTACTCTGTACACAACTTTTCCAGACTGAAACTGAGAGAAATAAAGGCAGAAAGGGACCATCATTATAATTTCGATAATGTTTTTCCTGTGAAAAAACATTTATTGCCATCAATGCTCACTTCACCCAGAATTCATGTCTCATCTTCTGCTGCTGCTATCTGACATTTATATGTAATAGCATCCTTGGTATGAGAGAGTGTGTGTCACGAGAGAAAAATGACTACATGCTTGTAACACTATTCTCTTCTGGAGGGTCTAAAATGGAGCAGCACAGATGTATGAATCTATGATTTATTTTCAGGTTTCAAGGTTTCTAAAGATGAAATGTAGTCTTGATGCTTTGAAACAATGTGTTTTCTTTCTGCCTTTCAACTATTATCTTTAATCTTATTTTGTGTGATTTTTTTCTCATTATTTGCTTTTGTATTTGTTTTCCTTTATGTACTTAACCTGTAATTAATATTTTAAGCTAGGCTGGTAATGCGTTGGCAATGGCAACTGGTTTGCTGGTTAGGTGACTTGAAACCTGTGAAGTGGACAGAAATAGAGGGCAATTTAGCTATGGATTTGGTCACAGAAAGTTGAGAACATTGCCCTCACCAGCTGGTGACAGCAGCTACTGCCAAGTGAAAAATGGAACAGGATTGTAATTGGGAGCTGCTCACATACAGCCTTTGCCAATGTTAAGATGGTAAATGAAGCCTACAAAAAGAGAGGAAAGATGAGGAAAGTTAAGGAAAAAAGAATGTAGAAAACATTGTTGATACCAATGGGTTCAATTCTTTATTGATAAGATGTCAGATAACTTGGTTCAATCAGATTATATAAATCAGCACAATAGAAAAGGAGTTGATAATTTACCCAGTCTTCATTATTCCAAATTTATTACAATTACTATCTGTTTTTTATACCTCAGCTGTTTACAACAGATAGAAAATTCTACTTGATTAATTAAAGACCTTAAACACCTGTTCTTATCTAATTTCCAATTATTTTGCACATCACAAAGGCATCTTATACCTGTTATCCCTAAAACATATAACTAGCACTGCTCATATTTATCAAATCTTGTTTTTCCCAGTTTCTACATGTACAAGGAACAGAGATTGCGCACGGTTTACTACAAATATATTTCCACTATATGCTTGGCATGATTTGCAAAGCATACTTGGGAGTATGGCATGTAGTATAGTATAAGTATAGTATAACTTTTAGAAGTATAGCAGAATCCCATTTATCTGATCTAACTGGGACTGGGACCAGGACCAGGACCAGATCGGATAATAAAAATCCAGATAAACTGGAGAACGGAAAAGTGCAATGTTGCAGCGCCATCTAGTGACCACAGGAGAATTTGCCCCCTTATGGACCAGTGTGCCGCTGGTTGTGGTTAACATGGAGGATCAGATAAATGGAGTTCTACCTTATATGATATTGGCTAACCATGTGAATAAATTTTCAAGGTACTGAAATTAATTCATCACCACCACTAAAGGGAGAACCGCCTGAGGTTTTGTGGTTTTGTTTCTTCCATTACTGCCTTGATGTCATCTGGTGAGTTGTTTTTGAGTTGGATTATAAATAGGGCTGTCAAGCGATTAAAACAATCATGATTAATGGCACAATTAAAAAAAATTAATCACGATTAATCGCACTGTTAAACAATAATAGGATACCACTTATTTAAACAGTTTTGGATGTTTTCTACATTTTCAACTATATTTATTTCACTTACAACACAGAATACAAAGTGTATAGTGCTCACTTTATATTTATTTTTATTGCAAATATTTGCACTGTAAAAACCAAAAGAAATAGTATTTTTCAATTCACCTAACACAAGTACAGTAGTGCAATCTCTTTATCATGAAAGTTGAACTTACAAATGTATAATTATGTACACAAAAAAACTATTCAAAAATAAAACAATGTAAAACTTTAGAGCCTACAAGTCCACTAAGTCCTACTTCTTGTTCATCCAATCGCTCAGACAAACAAGTTTGTTTAAATTTGCAGGAGATAATGCTGCCCGCTTCTTGTTTACAATATTACCTGAAAGTGAGAACAGGCATTCACATGGCACTGTTGTAGACAGTGTCGCAAGATATTTATGTGCCAGATGCACTAAAGATTCATATGGCCCTTCATGCTTCAATCACCATTCCAGAGGACATGTGTCCTTGCTGATAACGGGTTCTGCTCAATAACCATCCAAAGCAATGTGCACCGATGCATGTTCATTTTCATCATCTGAGTCAGATGCCACCAGCAGAAGGTTGATTTTCTTTTTTAGTGGTTCACGTTCTGTAGTTTCTGCATCGGAGTGTTGCTCTTTTATGACTTCTGAAAGCATGCTCTACACCTTGTCCCTCTCAGATTTTGGAAGGCATTTCAGATTCTTAAACTGTGGGTTAAGTGATGCAGCTATCTTTAGAAATCTCACATTGGTACCTTATTTGTGTTTTGTCAAATCTGATGTGAAAGTGTTTTAAAAACAAACAACATGTGCTGGCTCATCATCTGATGATGATATAACATGAAATATATGGCAGAATGTGGGTAAAACAGCATAGGAGACAAACAATTCTCCCACAAGGAGTTCAGCCAGAAATTTAATTAATGCATTATTTTTTTAACGAGCATCATCAACATGGAATCATGTCCTTTGGAATGGTGGCCGAAGCATGAAGGGGCATATGAATGTTTAGCATATCTGGCACATAAATACCTTGCAATGCTGGCTACAAAAGTGCCATGCGAACGCCTGTTCTCACTTTCAGGTAACATTGCAAATAAGAAGCAGACAGCATTATCTCCCATAAATGTCAACAAACTTGTTTGTCTTAGCGATTGGCTGAACAAGAAGTAGGGCTGAGTGGACTTGTAGGCTCTAAAGTTTTACATTGTTTTGTTTTTGAATGCAATTATTGTAACAAAAAAAATCTGCATTTGTAGGTTGCACTTTCACCATAAAGAGATTGCACTACACTACTTGTTTGAGGTGAATTGAAAAAATACTATTTCTTTTGTTTGCCATTTTACAGTGCAAATATTTGTAATAAAAAATAACCATATAAAGTGAGTACTGTCTAGTTTGTATATTGTTGTAATTTAAATCAATATATTTGAAAATATAGAAAAACATCCAAAAATATTTAATAAATTTGAATTGATATTCTATTATTTAACAGTGTGATTAAAACTGTGATTAATCACGATTAATTTTTTGAGTTAATCACGTGAGTTAACTGCGATTAATCGACAGCCCTACTTATAATCATAGAGTCAAATTCTGCTCTTACCCAGTGTAGATCTGTAATAACTCCGTTGACCTTTGGACTTATGCCATTGTAAGAGAATATGGTTTATAGTAAATAACAAAAGCCACTCTTAGAATATGTCTTTATAGTAAAGTTAACCTGGGTGATCAGTACCTGGGTTAGCCTTGCTCAGGTCTGACCAGCCACATTGCAAAGCCATCTGAGTTAATGAGTCCACACTGGTATAGTACTTACTGTGTCAGGCATTAGGACTTCTGGAGTCATATGGTTCTCTAGTGCTGCAGGAGGCTGAACTGCTGTATGATTCTTTCCTAGTGAATTGTGGAAGAACTTGTCTGTCCTGGGCACATGGGAGGAATTGTGGGGAGGCATTGGTAGACTATCAGCACTCCAGTGGTTTAGCTTGTATCTTCATTGCAAAGTGGGTGAATTATCATCCCAAGTGTAAGCAGCACATGAGCTTTAGCCTAGCCCTAGGAAAGGCTAGCTAGCTTGAGTATAAATGTGCACCACAATCAGGCCAGAGGGTTTGTGTATAGATGGCAACCCCTGAGTAAGACCCAAGCTAACTTTGCATTGAAGATAAGCCCTTAAATAAACCAAACCAAGAAGAGTTGAGAAAATCAGGCCTATGAATCATTATAGATATGCTAAGTAGTACTGTTATCTACTAGCACTTCAGTTTTCACAGCCTATTTCGCAGTGGGGAGATGTCTACAGTATTCCACAACAAAATACTATGATATTTGGCCTTAACTGGTTTTTTTTCCCCCACAGTCTCAGCAGAGATTAAAAAACTGAGCATGCATATGGCCAGATTGACATACTGTGTTGAATAGTACTTTACTCTATGAACAGATCCATTGAAATCAATGGAGCTACTCATGAAGTAAGGTGAAAGAGAGAGTTTCATAATCTGACTCATAATGATTCTACTGTGCTTTTCAATGCAGAATCAGGGCACATGGTAGGGCAGTGAACAACCTTGCTCTGTCATCTTCTAGGTTCCTACAGGTTATGTTATGTCTGGCTGGGCAGTGTGAGGAATTTGTACTGTATTCTGTGAGTAAATAATGGCCACTCTGTCAACTTTTACCAGCACTAAATTCACTTCTAAAAATTTAATAACTTAGACACTTTACATTTTCCTCTACAATACTAAAAATGGTTACCATGTTGTCCATTATAATTACTTATTGAACTCACTGACCTGTAGTTATGGAGCTGGACACCTAAATTTTCCTGTCTGTACAGTCCCCATCCTCCATTCTGAGGGTACGGACTTGCGCTTCTTCATGAAAACTGTTCCGTATGTCATCTCAATGTTTCAGGGAAGCAATCCTTCAGGTTAAGCATTCACAAAATGTGGGTGGAGATTCCTTGGAGGTTGCAAGGATTGTACTGGGTGGCTGTACCATCACAGATGCCTGTATAATCCCAGGATGAACTCATTGCAGCCACCAGAGGGTATAAGCTTGCTTGCTGATTCACTGTGCTATGAGAAGATTGGCCAACCCCTTTACTTTATACCCATTCTTAGTGTAAAATCTTTATAAACAAAAACGTTCTTTGTAACCCTGAAGATATATGCAGTAGTCTTCAATGTGAGAACAAAATTATGCTGTTCTACCTCTTGTTTACCCCTTCTTGTATTGTCATCTCTTCCAGTTTTTCTCAATTTACCTTTGGCATTGATGATGCAAGTAGATGAGCTACAGTTAAGCTCACATGGACTCCATTGAATTCTATGGTCACAAGGGTAGCAAATCCAGGATCTTGGATTGCAAGTTCTTTAGGAGAAGGAATACATCTTTTATTGGTTTTGTAAAATACCTCACACGTCTGCAGAACTATATAGGTAGTAAATAGTAATAAAGTTGATGAGTTAGGATTAAGTTTCACTGGAATGCATTGTTTCCAGAATTAGTAACACAAAACAAAATAATAAAGATAAAACAAGACTCTTCAGCAAGCTAGATCTATATCTAGCTCACAACACAGTTGTTAGACAGCCTAGCTACTCTGCCAGTCAAAAGAAAACCTGAGTTTCATAGGTCACTTTTATATTCAAAATAATCTTTGAAGCTTGAGCCGTTCCTTGAGGCAGGGACGGTCTGTTACGATGGGTCTGTGCAGTGCCTCGCATAGTGGGGTCCCTATCCTGAGTGGCGCCACTGGGCACTACAGTAATACAAATAATAATGCATTAATTGTTGTTGTTAAACAGTTTTTCAAAATAGATTCCCCGAGAGTTAATTCAGACTTCCTTGGCCCTGTGCTGAAACTGCCCCCCCCCCCCCCAGCCACTCACAAAAGCTGACATTGCCTCAGATTTTCTCCCCTATCTGCTTTCCCTTCAGGACTGTGACTTGCATCTTTTGCCTTCTCCCTCCCTTCCTCTTCCCACCCCCATCACTCCCCACCAAAGCCTTTCCTTCTTTCCTCACTTCTTTCAACTTTTTAAAAACGTTTTCCCAACTTTTTTCTTTGTTTGTTTTTAATTTTTAAAATCTTTTTAAAAGATCAACCTTTAAAAATACTTTCATTTCCTCAGATAGCACTGCAGGCTCCACAGACTGTTTCCGCTTGCTGGCGGTGGTAGGATGGACAGTCTGTGTTCTAGTCACTCAGATTCAGGAGACGAGAGGAAGTTACATGGCTTGTCTTCATAACGCTTTCCACTCAAGCGTTCAGCACAAGCACAGAACCCCAGCTGGAACACCCCAAAATTATCCAGTTCACTAGGGTGTAGCAGCTGTCCTGCCAGAACCATCAATGGGCTTCACCACACCTCATTCCTTCCCCACTCATTCTTCACCCCTGCTACCAGAACAGGAACTCTCAGGAAAAGTGCTGCCCTTTGTCAGCTGAATGTGGTAGAGATGAGAAGTGTGGGAATTGCATAATACCCAGATTGAGCACTACCTTGCTCAGGAAGATAAATCAGTTATCTGCTTTACAGTGCTTAACTCTGTCTCTTGCCTTAAACATCAGTCTAGAAGATTGTCTGTGTGTGTTGTACGTTTTGTTTAACATGTACCCAAGGGGCTTGAAGTCGCAGATATCTATTCTGGCCACTCCTTTTCCACTAATGCAGGCTAACATTCGTGCCAGTAATAATCTTCCTCATTTCTTAACACTTATTTTGACTAAATAGCCATATCCTCATTTCTTGTCATTTATATATAAAAATGTGTAAGGAGTAGTTATAATTATTGATATGTCAAAGAACGGAGGAATGGCTGGGTATGGAGTAGCATTGTAATTTTCAGGAAAGGCAAAAGTGCCAGCTGGTGATCACAGTTGCTAAATGAATTATATGGTCCAAACATTTGATGCAAACTCATTTGTGGAGCTGGAGAACCTTTACGTGGGACAACAAAACAGTTTTTTTTTTCATATTTGAATGACATGGCAATTAAAATAATTACAATAAAGTGAAGTGCTTGTAAATATTTTGTAACTTAAATCTTTAAAAACACCCACACTTCTTGTTCTCTTTTAAAGACATGAGTTAGTGTCTACATTTTGCACCTTATTATGCTAGACAAACACTTTTAAAGAAGGGCATGCTCAGGAAAATGCCCCGATAGAAAATATGCAAAGACAAGCAATTTTGTTGTCCTGCTCAATATTTCTGATTGCCTTTTGCAAGCTGGAATTGTCCCTCTGCTATCTGTCCCTTTTACCCACCAGAATTTTGGCATGATGAGTTTTGCAGCATGCACATAAGCTGTGCTTAAGGCCATGTTAACAGTCCTGATAATATATCTTCTAGGTTTCCTCTACGCTCAGAACAGTACCAAACGCAGCATTAAAGAGCGGCTTATGAAGCTCTTGCCCTGCTCGGCTGCCAAAACGACATCTCCCGATATTCAAAGCAAGTTTTATTTTTCTCTTGATTTTTGTTTTTAGGTTTGCATGTGTCACAAGCTATACTTTTTAAAATGATGTTGTTAACTGCTCATTTGGGAGACAAGATATCTGCTAATGACTCACACGATCTCCTGATGTTTAAGAGGTAATTCTGGAGGGGTATGTCGACTCCCAGCATTTTTCTTTGCTCACATTGACGTCAAGGTGTCATTGCCGTGGGTAGCTGCGGTGTATTTTTCCTATGAAAGCTAATTAAGAATTAGAGAGACAAGGTGGGTGAGGTAATAACTTTTTATTGGACCAACTTCTGTTGGTGAAAGAGACAAGCTTTCATGCTTACAAGTTTGAAATCATCCTCCTTTCACCCGTAGAAGTTGGTCCAATAGACGATATTACCTCACTCTTTCTAATATCCTGGGACTAACACAGCTGCACCAACCCTATAAACAATGAAGAATTAGTTCACTGGATAAATGAAATGCTTGGTCTGTGTGTGGGACAAAGGTGTTATGGTTTTTAAACTGCCATTTATGGCCATCCCATAGAACAATACCAGTATAACTGGTTCTGGGGAAAAGGAATTGTAACTACTTACCAGTGAAGTGCTTTGGAGGTAACACTTTACAGTGCGTGTGTGAGAGAAAGAGAAAAAGAAGTACTGTGACTCTATCTGTGAAAGACTAAATTGCTCAGAATCACCTCATCCTGGTATAGTATATGGGCTAAATTGAATAGAGGTAAATCCACTTTAACAACAATTGGATCTTCCTCTATAAATTGGTCAACATAATAACGGGTTTAAGAGTAACTTTTTGGCCCCAGTTGTGAGTGGTCCAGAAGTGTAGACCTGGGGGTCCCCTTAGCCACACCCAGAATTTGAGACTTGCAGAGCACCTACACTGTCCCTGGTGTAACTGTAAGCAGCCTCAGGGGCTATTCCAATTTATAATAGATTTCCACAGCCACCAATGGGCTACTCTGGCAGCCCAAAATGGCTGGAGCACAGGGCAGTCTCTCTGTGCTTCCTCCCACACACAGAGCTTTCCCCTACACTGGGGAAGGCCATTATGCTAGTCCTGTGTCACTTAGGAGAACCCTTTGTGATGGGTGGAATTCCCAGCTGGAGGGTGCTGGGATGCTTTCTTGCCCCTTTATGCCATAGGAATAATACAAAGTTTCTGGAATGCAGCACAGAATCACAGGCTGTGTGACTATTGTATGGGACTTGGGTAAGAAATCTAAGGGTCAGCACGGAGAGGAAAGGTTAAGACCAACAATTGCAGAGGGGGTGATACTCAATTGGAGTTTAAATAGTATAATTGGAGAGGATAGAAAGTTTATAAACAAACTGGAGGAAACAGACAAGAGACAACAGGAAAGAGAGAAATAAAATCAAGTGAAAATAAGCAAAGGTTAAAAACCATAAGGAAGAAAGAAAGAAAAAAGTGAAAACAGAATAGGGATGAAAAATAACAAAAAATAAATAAAAAGAGGCAGTCAAAACAACCAAAAAGAGAGGATAAAATAGTTGGAGGTTTAATACAAAGAGAAGGAAAAATAGGTGGAGGTTAAGAACAATTAAAAGTGGAAATTGTTCAGAAGAATCCCATGCACCACTACAGGCTGGGGACCAACTGGCTAAGCAGCAGTTCTGCAGAAAAGGACCTGGGGATTACAGTGGATGAGAAGCTGGATAGGAGTCAGCCCTGTGCCCTGGTTGCCAAGAAGGCCAATGGCATATTGGGCTGTATTAGTAGGACCGTTGCCAGCAGATCGAGGGAAGTGATTATTCTCCTCTATTCGGCGCTGGAGTATTGTGTCCAGTTTTGGTTCCCCCACTACAGAAGGGATGTGGACAAATTGGAGAGAGTCCAGGGGAGGGCAACGAAAATGATTAGGGAGCTGGGACACATGACTTACTAGGAGAGGCTGAGGGAACTGGGGTTATTTAGTCTGCAGAAGAAAAGAGTGAGGGGGGATTTGATAGCAGCTTTCAACTAACTTAAGGGAGGGTTCCACAGGGGATGGAGCAAAGCTGTTCTCAGTGATGGCAGATGGCAGAACAAGGAGCAATGGTCTCAAGTTGCAGTGGGGGAGGTCTAGGGTGGATATTAGGAAACATTGTTTCGCCAGGAGGGTGGTAAAGCACTGGAATGGGTTACTTAGGGAGGTGGTAGAATCTCCATCCTTAGAGGTTTTTAAGGCCCGGCTTGACAAAGCCCTGGCTGGGATGATTTAGTTGGTGTTGGTCCTGCTTTGAGCCGGGGATTGGACTAGATGACCTCCTCAAGTCTCTTCCAACCCTAATATTCTATGATTCTATGAAATTAGGTTTGGAGTTGAATACAGTGTGTTAGAAAACCTCTTACATTGTATTCATTCATAAGTTGTCTCACTACTGACTGATCCTGAAGAGTATTACTCACTTGAGGAGTCCCATTTAAGTCCAGAGGAGATGATGTGGTCCAATGGATAGGGCCTAATCTGAATATCAGGAGACTTGGGTTTTATTCTTTGCTCAAAAACAATGAGGAGTCTGGTGGCACCTTAAAGACTAACAGATTTATTTGGGCATAAGCTTTTGTGGGTAAAAACCAGATGCATGGAGTGAAAATTACAGATAGAGGCATATAAGTATATGTATATGTGTGTGTGTGTGTGTATATATATATATATATGAAGAGAAGGGAGTTACCTTACAAGTGGAGAACCAGTGATGACAAGGCCAATTCAGTCAAGGTAGATGTGGTTCACTCCCAATAATTGAGGAGGAGGTGTCAATACCGAGAGGGAAAATTGCTTTTGTAGTGAGCCAGCCACTCCTAGTCCCTATTCAAGCTCAAATTAATGGTGTTAAGTTTGCAAATGAATTGTAGCTCTGCAGTTTCTCTTTGAAGTCTGTTTTTGAAGTATTTTTTGTTGAAGGGTGACTACTTTTAAATGTGTTATTGAATGTCCAGGGAGATTGAAGTTTTCTCCTACTGGCTTTTGTATATATGTTTTATATGGTAACATACAAAAGCCAGTAGGAGACTGTGATACTTTCCCATCTTTACAAAATGCTTTGTGATCTAAAACTGAAAATAACTGAACATTAGTATTAATCATGACTATAGGTTTGCAATTTAAGCTGTTAAGAGAGCAACCTTTCTGTATACCTGTGAAGAGCCTAGCATGCTTCTTGCTAGGCTAGGCTTCTGTTTTTCAGGGTTTATTAATTTCATTTTTCAGGGGTTATTTTTAGCAATTTTTGAGGTTTTTTTGTAAATGTCAAAAAATCAGGGAGTTTGGGGGCTTTCTGTGTATATACTGTAATGAGTAATCTCTTTGTAATGTTCCCTAGTGTGGTTTAGCATGTACTATTTCAAAAAGCAGTATGTTAAAGTGCACTAAAGAACCTTTAGTGTCTAGCAGGGTCTACATAGACCAATTAATGAGTAATATGTTAGTGTGCTTTAGAATCACACTCCCCTAGTTCACAATACTGCTCCATGGAGACCAACCCTTAGGTACAAGTAATGATTTCCAGTGTTTTTCTGGTGTTTATTGGATAAATATCGATTTTGGTGGGCGTTTTTGTATCAGGGTGTCTTTCAATATTTATCAGTTAAAACGTAAAATTATAAACCCTATATACAAGTAATAGTAATCTGCCCTCCCACCAATAAAATGGATTGTTGCACAAACAATAAAAAAAGTATTTACAAAGAATTTTTTAGCATGATACTTGCACTTGCTTGCTAATAAGTGGTGTTGTACACCAAGTAAGGTAAGTTGAAGTAAAACTTACATAACTTAAAACTTACTTACTCACATCCGATGAAGTGAGCTGTAGCTCACAAAAGCTTATGCTCAAATAAATTGGTTAGTCTCTAAGGTGCCACAAGTACTCCTTTTCTTTTTGAGAATACAGACTAACACGGCTGCTACTCTGATAAAAGTTAACTGTATTTGGGAACAGAATATTAAAAAGGGAACTTGGAGTCAGTATCTTTCTTTGTGCTTTAGTCAGTAATACAGCACTAATTTTAAGTTTCAAGGCAATTGAAGACACTCATCATCACTATTTATTATCACCTTTTGACATAACTGCTATTGGGTTTGGCCAGACAGCATTTCAGAGTACTAGAAAGAAAGTGAGCATTACCAAAACATAATTTGTTGTGTATATTGTGAACTCTTAAGTGACTGTAAGGGATATAATTTCAAAACAAATACTTGATGACCATAAAAACAGGCATGCACACAATTATGTACATTAAATCTTAATTTCTTTGCTCAACTCAGATAATATTGCATGGAAAATGGATAGGTACTTGCATGCATAAAGGCCCCAATTCAGCATTCTATCCATGTTCAGCAAAACATTTAAATATGTGCTTTATTTTAGCTATGTGCTTAATTCTCATTACCTTCAATGCAACCTAAACCCAGGTTTAAAGTTAAGTACACATCCTTGCCAACTCTCTGAATTTTTACGCTAGTGACATGCTTTTGGATGGAGCTGGAGCCATTCTAGCAATGACCCAAGAAGATCCAGCCCTCTGATGGACTTGTTGGCCTCTTAGGGCAGAGTAAGAAGTCGGAGATGCTGTAGACAGAGCTTTCTCCCTCCCTATAGCAACCCAAAGCATTCTCACATGAGCAGAGAGGGAGCAAAATAAGCCCAGCCAGCTCAGGGTGGCTCTCCTTCCTTCCTTCCCTCCTCCTTTGACCAACCAGTGCTTCTACTCTGACCCTCTCCCTCCCCTTCCCTGCAGCACCCTGTCTGGGAAGGGGTAGAGTAGAGCAGTGGTTCTCAAAGCCGGTCCGCTGCTTGTCCAGGGAAAGCCCCTGGTGGGCCGGACTGGTTTGTTTACCTGCCGCGTCCACAGGTTTGGCCGATTGCGGCTCCCACTGGCTACAGTTCGCCGCTTCAGGCCAACGGGGGCTGCGGGAAGCGGCGTGGGCCAAGGGACGTGCTGGCCACTCTTCCTGCAGCCCCCATTGGCTTGGAGCGGCGAAATGCAGCTGGTGGGAGCCGCATTCCACTGAACCTGCGGACATGGCCCTGACCCGCCAGGGGCTTTCCCTGAACAAGCGGTGGATCGGCTTTGAGAACCACAGGAGCAGAATGAAAAGCTGGGGGAGCTGCCAACAGCCTAGAAGAAGGAGAAGAGATCCCACTGCACCATTCTCCCAGGCATCAGAGAGGAGCAGAAGTGAGACTGGGGAAGTTGAACTGATGCTGGGAGTAGAACTAATATGGGTGGGCTGAAGTAATGGGGTGAAGGCTGGATAGGAGATGGGTAAATGTGGGAGTGATTGCTTCTGCAGCAGGGGCCAAAATCATCTGACCCAGTACATTTGGGAGAGAGAGCCATGTGAATTGTCACACATTGGGAATAGGTAGGGGAGTTCAAAATCAAGACAGATTTCCTCCCCCCCCCAAAAAAAAAACAAACAAAACAAAACTACAAGATAGTCTTCCTTTTAAAAAATCTTATGAATTTTTGGGGTCTTAAGGTTGGCAGTACTTAAGTGCTTTGCTGAATGACTTAAGTACGTGCTTAAATGCATTGCTGAATTGGGACCAAATTGAGGGATGATGTAGAGAGAATAGATAGTTTTTGTGCATGCTGTCTGGAGAGACTCACAAGCAAGAATACCAACCTCAGGACAGTCTGTCAAGAAGCAGGCCACAAACCCCAAACTAGTTGTGAGTTTTCTACTTAGATTTGATCAACCAAGTAACAAGTGTAAACTCCTCAGGCAATATACATGGAGTCACAGACAGTCCCCAGGGGCATTTCAGTCTATCTTGCCACTCAGGCAAGATTGACTTTGTGATAGAACATAAGAACGGCCATACTGGTCAGACTAAAGGTCCATCTAGCCCAGTATCCTGTCTTCCGACAGTGGCCAATGCCAGATGCCCCAGAGGGAATTAACAAAACAGGTAATCATCAAGTGATCCATCCCCTGTCATCCATTCCCAGCTTCTGTCAAACAGAGGTCAGGGCCACCATCCCTGGCTAATAACCATTGATGGACCTATCCTCCATGAATGTATCTAGTTCTTTTTTTAACCCTGTTATAGTCTTGGCCTTCACAACGTCCTCTGGCAAGGAGTTCCACAGGTTGACTATGCGTTGTGTGAAAAAACCCTTCCTTTTGTTTGTTTTAAACCTGCTGCCTATTAATTTCATTTGGTGACCCTTTGTTCTTGTATTATGAGGAGTAAATAACACTTCCTTATTTACTTTCTCCACACAACTCATGATTTTATTGACCTCTATCATATCCCCCCCTTAGTCGTCTCTTTTCCAAACTGAAAAGTCCCAGTCTTATTAATCTCTCCTCATATGACAGCCATTCCATACTCCTAATCATTTTTGTTGTCCTTTTCTGAACCTTTTCCAAGTCCAATATATCTTTTTTGAGATGGGGCGACCATATCTGCATGCAGTATTCAAAATGTGGGCATACCATGGGTTTATATAGAGGCAATATGATATTTTCTGTCTTATTATCTATCCCTTTTGTAATGATTCCCAACATTCTATTTGCTTTTTTGACTGCCGCTGCACATTGAGTGGATGTTTTTTACAGAGAACTATCCACAATGACTCCAAGATCTCTTTCTTGAGTGGTAACAGCTAATTTAGACCCCATCATTTTACATGTATAGTTGGGATTATGCTTTCCAATGTGCATTACTTTGCATTTATCAACATTAAACTTCATCTGCCATTTTGTTGCCCAGTCACCCAGTTTTGAGAGATCCTTTTGTAGCTCTTTGCAGTCTGCCTGGGACTTAACTATCTTGAGTAGTTTTATATCATCTGCAAATATTGTAACCTCACTGTTTACCCCTTTTTCCAGATTATTTATGAATATGCTGAATAGGACTGGGCCCAGTACAGACCGCTGTGGGACACCACTCTGGGACACCACTGTTTACCTCTATCCTTTCTGAAAACTGACCATTTATTCCTACCCTTTGTTTCCTATCTTTTAACCAGTTACCAATCCATGAGAGAACCTTCCCTCTTATCCCATGACTGCTTACTTTGCTTAAGAGCCTTTGGTGAGGGACCTTGTCAAAGGCTTTCTGAAAATCTAAATACACTATATCCACTGCATCTCCCTTGTCCACATGCTTGTTGACCCCCCCTGAAGAATTCTAGTAGATTGCTGAGGCATGATTTCCCTTTACAAAAACCATGTTGACTATTCCCCAACAAATTATGTTCATCTATGTTCATCTGACAATTTTGTTCTTTACTATAGTTTCAAGCAATTTGCCCAGTACTGAAGTCAGGTTTACCGGCCTGTAATTGCCAGGGTCACCTCTGGAGCCCTTTTTAAAAATTGGTGTCACATTAGCTGTCCTCCAGTCACTTGGTGCGGAAGCTGATTTAGATGGTCACTTTACACCAAAGATCACAAAATACTCTGACAGGTTTCAGAGTAACAGCCATGTTAGTCTGTATTCGCAAAAAGAAAAGGAGTACTTGTGGCACCTTAGAGACTAACCAATTTATTTGAGCATGAGCTTTCGTGAGCTACAGCTCACTTCATCGGATGCATACTGTGGAAACTGCAGAAGACATTATATACACAGAGACCATGAAACAATACCTCCTCCCACCCCACTCTCCTGCTGGTAATAGCTTATCTAAAGTGATCACTCTCCTTACGATGTGTATGATAATCAAGTTGGGCCATTTCCAGCACAAATCCAGGTTTTCTCACCGCCCCCTCCCCACACTCTCTCTCTCTCTCCTGCTGGTAATAGCTTATCCAAAGTGACCACTCTCCCTATTACCAGCAGGAGAGTGAGTCTGTGTGTGTGGTTTTTGGAGGGGTGTGTGTGAGAAAACCTGGATTTGTGCTGGAAATGGCCCACCTTGATTTTCATACACATTGTAAGGAGAGTGGTCACTTTGGATAAGCTATTACCAGCAGGAGAGTGAGTTTGTGTGTGTGGTTTTTGGAAAAGGGGGCGGGGTGTGTGAGAACCTGGATTTGTGCTGGAAATGGCCCACCTTGATTATCATACACATTGTAAAGAGAGTGATCACTTTGGATGGGCTATTACCAGCAGGAGAATGAGTTTGTGTGTGGGGGGGGAGGCGGAGGGTGAGAAAACCTGGATTTGTGCTGGAAATGGCCCAACTTGATTATCATACACATTGTAAGGAGAGTGATCACTTTAGATAAGCTATTACCAGCAGGAGAGTGGGGTGGGAAGAGGTATTGTTTCATGGTCTCTGTGTATATAATGTCTTCTGCAGTTTCCACAGTATGCGTCCGATGAAGTGAGCTGTAGCTCACGAAAGCTTATGCTCAGATAAATTGGTTAGTCTCTAAGGTGCCACAAGTACTCCTTTTCAAAATACTCTGAGTCCCAAGGGACCAGTCACTTACCTGAGGTCAATTCGCACCTTTGATGACACGCCAAAGATAGTGCTTGTAGCCAATCCTGTAACAAACTAACTAAAGGTTTATTAACAGGGGAAAATAAATTAGTTATTTACAAGGTTAAAGCAGGTCACACACACACACAGACACACACACACACAAATGAGTTAGTCTTAAATTCTAAATGATGATTGAACTTCTATAATAAGCAAACTTTATATGTCTTGGGCTAACCCAAGCTAAATAGCTGGGGAATCCTTGTTTATGCTTATGAATTCAAGCCGTATAGGAATAATAAGCTGTCTTCAAATGACATTTTTATTTCCTTCCCACAGTATTCAAGCTGTGATGGCACCTTCTTCAGGGCTGTGGAGGAAGCAATCAATGAAGTCTTTTGTCCACAATGGCTTCTCTAATGTCTGTAGACCTCAGAGATAATACCTCTTGTGGTGAACTGGTATTTCACACTTGGTAATTCTTCTCCTGTGACTGTGGGGTACTTATAGTTTTAACAACCATTTTTATAGTTACAGAGCAAACATTAAGTATTCCCCTATTCCATGGGATACAGATATTAGATCTTTCAGAGTAGCAGCCGTGTTAGTCTGTATCCGCAAAAAGACAAGGAGTACTTGTGGCACCTTAGAGACTAACAAATTTATTTGAGCATAAGCTTTCGTGAGCTACAGCTCACTTCATCGGATGCATTCAGTGGAAAATACAGTGGGGAGATTTATTTACACAGAGAACATGAAACAATGGGTGTTACCGTACACACTGTAAGGAGAGTGATCAGGTAAGGTAGCTATTATCAGCAGGAGAGCGGGGGGAGGGGTTGAGGGGGGAACCATTTGTTGTGATAATCAAGGTGGGCCATTTCCAGCACTCTGAGGAACAGTGGGGGGGAGGAATAAATGTGGGGAAATAGTTTTACTTTGTGTAATGACACATCCACTCCCAGTCTTTATTGAAGCCTAAATTAATTGTACCCAGTTTGCAAATTAATTTCAATTCAGCAGTCTCTCATTCCATAAAGTTTAAACATTAAATACTGTGGTAAACCCAGGACAAACAGCTACAAAAAAAGAGAGGGGTAGTAATTAATCCCAGGGGATTAAAAGGCCTCTCCCTGTCCATGGAGGAGATTAACAGGGGGAAATAAGGTTCAGCTGCAAAAGGGGTTGCTAGGGAGCTAATTAGGTTCAGCTGGCTCCAACTGCTGGAGACCTTTTTAAACCCTCCCCAGGATGGAATGGGAGAGAAGCTGCCAGTAGGCTAAGGATAGGAAGACACTGAATCCTTCCAGGAGGGGAGGCTGCACTCCCTTGCCGGAAGGGAAGGAAAACAAACACAAGCGACTGATCAGGGAAAGGAATAACTGGATCCTGTGCTACCTGTAAGGATTTTGCCTTGCCTAAGTCGGTGTCTCAAAGGCTAAAAAGGACTGAGTCTGCTGAGGAGGACAAGGTACTTTGCCACAATACATACATGATATCTATTTTAATTATACTAACATACAGGTGAGACAGATTGGTTTCCAGCTATGTATCTGTCAATATTCAGGGAGGCCCAGGGACTTGGCATGAGCTGGCACCTGGTCTGCTAGCATCACACCTGTGCTTGAATGCTTGACTGAATTGGGACCAAAAATGTACCAAAAATCAATAGTTTTTGTGCATGCAGTTACTTGATAGCAATATACACATTTGGATTTATGTACCCAAATGTGTGCATATGTAATTTGGGAGGCACAACTTATTGCCCAGCTTTTGGAAATATTTCTCTAAATGCCACTGTTTAAAGACTAAGTTTGTGTTTTATATTACTGTTAACCTTTTCCCTCATTTGGTGAACTGAAAAATTTTCAAAACATAGTTCATCTGGCAGATAGTTTCTGAAACCAGTGTAAAAAACCACTTTAAAAATAGAAGAGCATTACAACTGTAAGAATACTTCGCATAAAACTTTAAGTGGTAAATGTGCGCCAGTTTCTCTCTCTTAGGTCATTTAATATGTATCCTGACATTTCCTGTACAAAAACCAATTAAATACTTTAAGACGTTATGCTCTAGAATCTAGAGAATTGATATGGGCAGTTTTAACTTTTATTAATGCCACTAAAATTGTGAGCCCTTTGTATATAAATACATGTACTTTCACACCTTTTCACTGCATATTTAAGAATGTAGGTTTTCTGCCTCCGGCCAGGTCTACACTCTAAACTTACATCGGTAGCACTACGTTGCTTGGGATGCAAAAAATCCACACCGCTGAGCGACACCGTTATATCAACCTCACGCCCAGTGTAGATAGCACGGTGTCAACAGGAGGGCTAAGTAGCGTCTTCACGGAAGCGCTAAAGCAGCACAGGTGCACCAGTGTTGCTGCACGACTGCAGTGTTTTAAGTGTTTAAGTGCCCTCAGACTCCAATTTGTGTGATTCTGTAGCCAACATATGCCCCCCCCCCAAAAAATACTGAATACTAAATGTAACACCAGATAAGTAATATTTCTGAAATACAACGCTTCCAATCAGTGTAATTTGTTCTTTATAAAGAAGTCTCACTGTGGTCTTGTTTACTGAGAAGTTATTAGTATAAAAGAATACAGAAATACAATGTGACAAGTGTATTCGACTAAATTTCTTATTAATATAGAGCCCATCACCACACTATTGTCAAAATTATATTTTGATAAATCATTAAAATGCAATATACAGTTTTAGTGTTAAAGAAGAACCCAGACAGTGTTCAGTATTTCAGTGTCTGTGTTTGCCTCTTGCCTTACCATTTACTGTATGGATTAATTTATCTTGTATTAAAGCTAGTAAAGTCTCTTTAGGCTGTCAAATTGTTCACAAATAGCTGCTTAGAGTGTGCATTTCTGGCAAAAGTCTGTAACTGCCTAAGGTATGGCCCATTTAAATGTGTAAATCAGGACATAAAGTACTGGTAACTTTTCAACAGTTGCTTGTTCTCAGGTTGCTTCCTTAGTCAGTTAATCTAAACACTAAATTTGACATGCAATTAGTGGAAGATTTCAGTAGTGTGAATGAAGGTGACCTTTAAGGCCTGGGCCTCTTCTTCCACTGCAATAATTAGTAAATATACCATTCATATACAGTATAGGTAAATTTTTACATATAAGGGAAAGATTTGTTTTTATGCGAAATTATAATATTCACTATTAAATCCTTGTAGTTGGGGAGGCACAAAAGTAGCCTTTATGTTCTCCATTCCTTGGCCAGCTATATGCCAGCCCCATCTTTTGGGGTTCATTTTTCAAGCTTTTCTGTGCCACCATGAGGACTAGAAACTTTGTTTGAAAAAGGAAGCTGAAGTTCTCATTCAATCCCATGATTCCAAGAACTGGGGCTTTAAGAAAATGACCACATATCATCAGACTTACGATAAAATTATGAGTTAGTTACACTGATGATAGGCTGCAAAGTGGAATTTCTTATAGAACTTTATGAACAGTAAGAGTAATAAGTAGCAGAGTAAACTTCTAAGGAAACCCTTGGGTGCTGCAAGAAGTATTTTTGTGTCTTGTCTTTGAGTAAAATGCCCCAGAATGGGACAATTGGGAACCATGTTGTTGATAATTCCATCTTCCTGATGAAAAGTAAAATCGAGGCATACCCTACTCACTTGTGTTCACTGAAGATTCCTTGGTACTAGGGTGTTCACTTGAGTATGTTGGCTAAATCTAAACAGGGTGATGTTTTTATTTGTTGTGTAGCAAAATTCTTTCTGTAGATTTGAATGACTGTGTTACTGTTCATTTCCCTTTACAGACACTTTTGTGTAGCGGTGCTGACACAGATAAGTAATGGCTTGGAGAAACCAAAAATGCAGATTCCTGAAACCCAAACACATGCTTCTCAGAGTCCCGTTATAAAATGTGAGAGTTTTTAGGAATAGACTGGATCTGCTGTTTGATACAGTCATGTTTTATTATGCCACTGGAAGAATACAAAAGTCCTGCTTCTCAGGAACTTATCATGTGATCCTTAGCCATATTCAGCACCCTTACCTTCCACTGAAGTCAGTGATTGCTCAGCACCTTTGACAGTCAGACCCTTAATGATCAAACTGACATTGATTTCCATGCAAGAAGGACGAGGCCCTAGAAGTCCTTTTGCTGAAGTAATTCCTGTGCACAATCTTCATACTGCAAACCACTGTAAATAAAATTTGATTTTTGTAAAAATGTATAACTTAGGCTTAGACCTTGCATGGCAAGTTCCAGCAAATTTTCACAGGCCATTTATCGAGGAAAATTAGGGTTTGTAATGGAAGTGCCTACAAACTCCTGAATACTGAATGGCGGAGTTAACTGTTTCTTGTATTGTAAGAATGTAAGATTTAATTTTCAAATGCAAATTAAAAGATTTGAATTGTATTGGGGAGAAAAAAGCCTTTAATTTTTAATTGAGAATATTCTAATCTTCAGTGTGCCATGCATAATTATTGTCATAAACAAGAGTAGCATATGATTGCACTAACTGGATATAATGGCATCTGTAAATAAGTGATCTAAGTAGAACAGTTCTTTGCTTCTTAGCATGATAAATCTTTCTGCATACAATGAGAACTGGAAAGTTTGACATGAGCATCTTCAATATGTAAAGTTAGTAGAGAATAGAGGATACAGACAGGAGAACAGTGGAGCAGGCTACAGTGAAGATATAAACAGCTTATGAGAATCAATTTTTGATGTCCCATACCATTTCTGTCCTGCATCACTGACATCATATTTGAATCAAATCACAATGTCTAGAAAAAGTCTTTGTCTCCATCATGATAATAATGGATTCTAAAATACTGGAGTTATATTTTGGAATATAATTCCTTTCCTAAAAAAAAAAAAACTACTGATGCAGTAACTCTTTATTCTAGGTGTATTATCACCTTAGATATCTCGCACAACTGGGTACTCCTAGCATCACACAATTTAAAAGGCCAAAATCATCCTTCATTTACTTCTATGCAAGCCCAATGACTGTAAAGGTATAGACCCAATGAACCAAATCCTAGGCCCAACTGCAACTGTAGCCGGTAGCCCTCAGAAACTGCAGAACTTGATTTGGCATTATGCTCAACAACTTGCAATTTGCTCTATTTTAAGCAAATTAGTTGTTATGCTCAGACTCTTTGCAATCATCCTCATCTTTGTTATGGAAATGCGGTTTGCAGAGACACTGCAGATTCCAGCATACAGTAGTCCATCTTGATCTGAACAGAGGCTGCTCGGAATGAGATGTATCATTGTATCCTGAAAGCCTTAGTCTGTGTGTGCCTCATTTCAATATTTCAGATGTTGGTGGCCACACAGTACATGGTATCTTTTGGCTGGATTTGGGCTTGGAACCTGCCTTTCAGCTTCCCTTGCTATAAGTCTTCCCTCCAAGGCATCACCAAAAGAGTTATGTCTGATGTTACAAAACCTTTTTTTTTTTTTAAATATCTCTTTGAGGCAGCAATTCTGGAAATGACCCCAAAAGCCAGACAGCAATAACCAGATGCAAAAAGAGAGGAATCTTGGGAACTAGAGCTGGATAAACAGTTTATTTTCAAGCAATTATCTAATGAAGGTCACCCTTGTGAATCATTCTGGACAGGATTGTCATTTTGAAAGGATTTTAATTTCTGTGAATTAATTCTTTAACTATAGGTAGTCACTAAAGACTTCAGACATTGTCACCTAAATCACATCATGACTGGATGACTGAAACGTTTAAGCAGAGGAATAATGATGAGCAGTGAATAATGAATACTCTTGTTTGCTCACAAATATCCTTATTTCCGTGATAATGCTGGGCAGTTTATATGAAGAACGGCCATTCCCCTAAGTACAGTGAATGCAAATTTGTCCATGCAAATGTTCCAGAACAGTGGAGAAAAGAGGGCATGAGCATAGCTGGAATGATCAGCTGTTTGAAATGTGAACTAATGTTGTGAACGCTGTTATTACAGCTCTGTCTAAGGTTACCATAGCAGCTGAGCACCTCATAATCTTCAATGTATAATATCCCTGTGAAGTATTCTCATTTTGCATATGGGTTTCTGAAGCACAGAAAGACTAAGTGACTTGCCTGAGGCACAGAAAGGTCTGCAGTGAAGCAGAGAATGTAACCCTCATTTCCCAAGATCTCAGCTAGTGCCTTACCCACTGGACCATCCTTCCTCTGGTGGACACCAAACATTTCCAAAACTATTCACATTTTTGAAGCATGTTTTTCTTTTTCTTTCCTTCTCCCAAATTCTTCTTTAAAAGTTAGATCTTCTGTTCTAGTGCCAGCAGAAGGCTTTTCTGCCGGAAGGCTTGGGCAACACAGTGCAATTACATTAAGCGGTACAGCTGACTTTACAGTCATCTTGTGTGTGTTTATGTATTACAGGGGATGGGCTGTTTTTTAAACTGGGTTTCATTTTTATTGTTTGGTTGAAATCAACCTCCTAATGTCAGTTTTCAGCCTGGCAACTGGAAGTCACTGTTGTAGCAAATGTCAGAACAAAAAATGGCCTGGCAGTGAGAGCTTCCTAAAGTGTAACAATACTAAAGTAATGTGTTTAAAAATGTTTGATCATGGGGAAAAATAGATTTATTAAAATTTCCCACTAATACTGTAAGGGCCTTCTGAAACAACGATGTCTCTGCATTTTGTGCTTTCTATGAGCTAAGAATTGTTATGTATGTTTGTTTTTTGGCTCAGATTACGTATCTATAGAGGGATCAACTATTACACTAGAACAAGGTAGTGAATTTAATAAATTTGTCCCTAGAGCACTACAGAAATAACACTCTGCTGTGATTATTTCAAAATATTGTGAAACAATTTTTTTAAATATGTCTGTTGCTGGGATCAGAGGCATGAAGCAACAATACAACTCTCAGCACAGTATTTGTCATGTAAAGGCCTTTTCTGCAACTTCATTGAACTTTTTACTGTAAAATTGTAACTCAAACAAGTTAATCAAACGGTTATCTGCCAGTTCTCACTCCTTGTAATCTCAAGATCTACTGGAAGCCTTGAAGGTCTACAAGTGCTCAAGTTGGCAAACCCCCAACTAGCTTCCCACCCATGTAAAGACAGGATTACCCAGGAGGCTACCTTATACCTATATACAGTGGTGAGGTCTACCTCAGTTATGAAACGCCAACACGTACATGCTCCAGCCCAAAGCTGAAAACCCCCATTCATTAACTAATCAATGGGTTAGAAGATTCCTGTAACTAGATCCTGGTGACAATGCTACTTTGTGAAACTTGAGTTATTTTTGCTATCATAAAATCATAAGCATTAGAGACAGAAAAAGACCTATTAGGGAGGTCATGCATAACCTTGCAGGATTCTTTCTTGCTGTGCATTATTATTATTTAAAATATTTATATAGTCCCAGCATACTCATCAGGATTGGGTCCTCATTGTATGAGGTGCTGTCCAACCATAGAAGTAGACACAATCCCTGCCCCGAGGAGCTCACAATGTCATCTTTCCTCAATGCTGTAAATGCCTTTTTCGTAAAGAGTCTAATTTAATATTTCTATTTATGCAATGAGCAGGTATTTGTGTCACATATATTCTTGTTGAGCTTTCTTTCTGTTCTGTAGACAGCGTAGAAGATGAAATGGAAATAGCCACTGTGCGGCATCGGCCTGAAGCTCTTGAACTGCTGGAAGCACAGAGCAAATTCACAAAGAAGGAACTTCAGATCCTGTATAGAGGATTCAAGAATGTAAGCACTTTCTTTCTGACTTTATTGTCACCTTAAGTAGCACACAACCCACAACAAAATCAGAAAAGGTATATGAATGGAATGCATAATGAAAGTGTTTGTGGGTTTAAATAACAAGATATTATGTACATGGTCAATTTAGTAAAATAAAAAAATACTGGTTTGCCATAAACAAGATAAACTTATGCATACATTGAACATCTTGACTGTTCAATTTGTAAGAGGCTTTTATTGTTTATGGTTAAGTATTGATAGATATGCTCTAGATATACAAAAGCTTGCTTAATGAGAAATAAGTCCATGCCAAACTCTGGATAGGAAAACATCAGAATTTTGTGGACGTTCTGATCCAAATTTGGCTCCGGCACCAAGTTATGGTTCTTATCTCTACAATAGACTAAATCACAAACCTAAATCTGAACGTCTTCAAACTGTGTGAAAGTCTGGAAATGGGTTTGGATCTAAACTGTGCACCTTAAGCCCATCTCAAAGTTTAATAGATGTACTGATCTAGAGACAAAAATGGAAAAAAGTGTGGTTAGACCATAGACTCATATTCTTGTTCTCCTAACTCTGCCATTGATTTGCAGTGTTGTTTTTGGCAAGTTATTTAACGTCTGTTTTCATCGGTTTACTTAGCAAGATGATAATATCTACCTCACAGAAGTAATGTAAAGCTTAATTATTTAATGTATGTGAATCATTTTGAGATTCTTACATGAGCCACTATGTAAGTGCAAACTTCTATTATTGTTCCTAAATAGTAAATTGTTGTAAACCGTAGTATGAAACGGGTAGTGGCTGTAACTCTGATGAACAATTTTTTGTGTTTCTTTGTGAATTTCAAATAGGTTTCTTTTACATTCACTGGATTACATAAACTATCCTCCTACTAGCTATTTTAACATGCACAAATGAGTCACTTTTAACCAAAGACATAAGGCTTGTTTCTCCACTATCTTCTTTCACCTTATTTTATCATTTAAACCTGGTTTATCCTTTACAAAAGTGGTTATAAAACAACATCAAATCAAAATGGTAATATTTTGCACAAACTAAATCAGAGGGAGTTACATGTGCATCTGAAAGCAGTTATTGTCCCACAGTTATTTCTGAATCAAAACCCTTGAGTGTCTACCAGAAAGCATCAAGAGGTGTGTTTTTGTTTTGGTTTTTTTTGTTGGTTTTTTATTTTGGATTATTTTATTAATGCTTTTATATGGCATTATATGCAATTAACATTGAGCCAAGATGGTTGATTTTGAATGAGCTTGAATAATATGAATTGGAGTTGTTCACCAGTGAGCAATTTCCAGTCACTGAGCTGAGTCCTGTGTTTAGATGAATGCAAAAATATATGCAGCCTTCTTTTATGACCCTTTTAATTTAGTTTTTCTTTTGACCTTCACTTGGCATTTACTGTAAAAATGAAATATAAGAAGTTAGATGTAGTACCACTAAGAGCATACTGATAGCACAATGACAAAATGTAGTATAATTTTTTTTTAATGGCAGGCACTTGGAAGAAACAGTAAACTTAGATTTTTTAGCTTTCATATAATCTGTAATGAAAGAAGTCTAGCTGAAATTTCTTCTTAAACAAAATTTTCACTGAAAAATCCAAATACAGATAAAATACAGTCAGACCCTGTACAGGGCATCCTGATTGAATATCATGTCTGACACCAGTGGGTATCTGACATTGGTATTGTAGTGCTCTACAAGCTTGCTCTTACAAGCTTTCCAACTTCTTTAGATAACTAAAAAACATTTCCTTGTTCTTCACAGTATTCTCTAGCTATTGCAAATCCTGAGGTAATGTTCTCTATCTGAGGCAGTGGTTCCCAAACTTGTCCAGCCGCTTGGGCAGGAAAAGCCCCTGGTGGGCCGGGCCGGTTTGTTTACCTGCCATGTCTGCAGGTATGGCCGATCGCAGTTCGCTGCTCCAGGCCAATGGGGGCTGCGGTAAGTGGCGACCAGTACGTCCCTCAGCCCGCGCCACTTACCGCAGCCCCCATTGGCCTGGAGCAGCAAACCACGGCCACTGGGAGCCGCAATCGGCTGAACCTGCGGACGCGGCAGGTAAACAAACTGGCGCAGCCCACCAGGGGCTTTTCCCGCACAAGCGGCGGAACAAGTTTGGGAACCACTGATCTAAGGCATAATTGGAAAGGTTTTAAGAACTGTAAGGTGAGCAAATTGAGGCTTCCTGTATGTTACCAAAAGAGCACTTTCTAGCTTTTTTTTTTTTTAGTCTTTTTGGATCTGAATATTTTTCTTGAATGTAAACATGTATGTAGAAAGTGTTGGTTATAAGGAAATATTATGAGCTTTTTCAGTAAAGCCTAAAATGGGAGTTCCATCCCTTATACTTATTTTCCTCTTTTACATTCCAAGATGCATCATATGTTTTTATCATGGTAATACAGCCTTCCTCAGATGTTTCATTCCCTTATCGTCCATGATAATCCCAAGAGATGCAAGTTTTGAATATCTGGAGTTAATGAGCATGAGCTGCAGTTTTTCTTTATTCAGTTTATCGTGGTAAACTGATCAGTTGTCTCCAAAACTGCTGCAATGGATGTTTCAATCTTACAGACTGTTAGGAAAGTAACATCTGCCACAGCAACAGAAGCTAGCCCAAGCCACAGAATTCAGAACTGGATTCTTTCCAAAGTTCACAGTTGAATCTGGGGTTTCGTTTTTATATATTGCAGTGATAAATTCTAGCTGCAAAGTTTGGTGCTAGGGCCAAAGATCCCCAACTTTCTTGAAGCATGAGTGGGTCAAATGCACCTCTACTACACAGATATCTCACATGTACTGAGCCACAAATATTAGTCTGTCTATTCTATCATCCTTACACATTTTATCAAATGGAATTCAAGCAGCCTTAGCAGGTACAGGACACCAATGTTGTAGTCAGAATGCTTTCTACAGATTTGACTCTGGATGTTTTTGCCCCTGTGCTGATTGGCTGTTTGTTCCAACTACATCCCACACAGTCGTTGTCTCACTCCACCTGCCCTCCATGCTCTCCTCCTTTCTTGTCTCCCTCTTCTTCCCTGCCCAATCCCCCTTACCTAACTCCCTTCCTTTGTCTCTCCCTTTACCAAATCTCCTCCCAACAAAACTACACTCTCAAACTCACACACACAAATGTGGCGCTAACATGATTTTTGTGAACCATCACGCTGGTTCTTTTCATTTTCCCCACGCCTTGTCTGTTGTGTATACTCAGGGTTTGTCTGATTGGGAAAGTTATATTGGTATAATTATGTGAATTTAAATTCACAACTTAGCTTATACCAATGTAACCCCCCTCCCCAGTGGAGACTCTTAATCTTATAAAAAGGAGATGGTTCCTTTTTCAGATTAACTTATGTTGCTTGTGGACCCTACATAGAGAGGAGGTAAGTCAATTTACTTAACAATTCTGTGCTACAGAGTCCCTCTTTCTGACTTAAAGTATTTGCAGAGACCATGAATTCTTATCCTGGCAAGAGCTTGATTTACTATAGGAACCTTCTAAATACAAAAAGTTGAAATTGTAATAGGATTTACTGTCTTTTTCTTAGGAATCCAGTACCAGCCTTTACCATAAGACAATTATGCACACACACAATTAATAATTTCAAATTCCTTTTTATGAGTAACATTCTAAAGATAAACTATTACAGCACAGCAGTTACAGTGTTCCCTAGTGAGACTAACATTACTGACTAGAGATTTCTTGTTTTTCTTTAACATGAAGAATGTATCACGGTGCCTAGTCCCTTACAAAATAAATACCGGGACTGGGACTTCTGATAATCCGCGATCTTCTGCTTCCTCATAGGCCCACCCTAGGTATTATAGTGAGAGTTAAATAAAACATTTAGTTGTACCACATAAACAACGTCAAATAAGAGAATAAAAAACTTGGTGATCGTGTGTGAGCCCACAGCTAGTTATCTTGAGTTCAATGATGTAATAATACACCTCACAAAGACATTTGGCCTCCGATCTGCAAGTCTTCCTTTATACTGTTTTCCCAATGTCAATCCCACTGACTTCTGTAAAATTATAGGAAGCTGTATTGAGATCCAACCCTAGGATGACCATATTTCCCAAAAGGGAAAATGGGACACTGCATGGGGCTGGCCTGAGCCCTTACCCCCAAACCCCCTTTCCCATGCGGGGCTGGTGTCACTGCTCTCCCAAGCTCTGCCTGTCATCCTCCTCCTCCCTCTGCCCCCCACCTCCCGTGGCGAGGCTGGGACTGGCATCGCTGCTTGCTCGCACTCTGCCTCCCCCCACTCCTGTGCAAGGCTGGGGCTGGCATTACTGCTCGCTCGAGCCCTACTTGCCTCTCCCCCGCCCCCACCTCCTCCACGGGGCTGGCATCACCACTGGGCCCCCCCTGCATGTTCCTCCACACATCACTTTTTTGATGAAGTTGGGCATTTGTCCCATTTGCTCTTGCCAACTTAATCAGTTCTCTCTTGTATTTCTGTTTATCCGAATGACACAGGAGGGAATACATCATTGGGTCCCAATCATTAAAGGAATAAAAAGTGATATCCTGTATAATTATGCCCAGTGTATGCCTGCAAGCTACTTCCATAGTTCTGCTTGAGTGTAGATGAGAAAGATGTTATCTGAATCAAGTGTTTTTGTAATGTGCATGACATTTAAGAGGTTTGAGCAATTTGTTGTTGTTTAATTAAAAACTAAGTAAGCCTTCAAAGACATTTTAATCAATTGGATTTCCTTATGCAAGCAAATTACATTGGGCGGTACGATGATCGGCCAAGTTGACATTCTCACCATCACAGCACCCATCACAGAATAGTTCATGCGGTAGAAGCAGAAAGTCAAGGAATGAGTCTTTGAGTTTATGTGGCTGCTTGGATTGCTTTAGAGAGGGTTACCCTGATAGAACATCACCTCTGCTGCAATGCTCGGGAGAGAGAAATAGAGGCTGATTGTAGAAAAGGAGCTAGAAGCACTCATTTAGCTTTATGGGGATGGGTTGTTTGGGTCATGGCCATGGCTGCTAGGGCAACACTTAAAGGACGAGAGGCAAGAGATGAAAGGAAATGTTATGTGAGGGGGTGGGAGATGATCCTTCAGATGAGCTAACAGCTATGAAAACGATAAGCACTATGGGAGGACTTAGGCTTGTGTTCGGTAATTTAGAAATTGTAAATCTTTCCCATTATTATTTGAAAAATGGGCTTAATGGAAGTCTCAGGCCTCTCCAGGCTCCAAAGATTTTCCCCAGCATTCTGGCTTCACAGTCTTCCTGGAGTGTTGTTGATGAATTGTTGCTCAGCTACCATCACAGTGGGACCCCTCCATTTTCTATTTGGCTTCTTGTCATCCCATTTGTTGTAAATCGAAATTGTGATTGCTGCAATCATTAACCTTTCAAACCAATGGCTCTGTGGCATGCCTAGTACAAATGGCACTTCACAGTGAATTGCCTAGACTATCAAGCATGCACTCAGCATGTGGACTTGCTTTTCCTTTTGTCTATTAAGTCTCTCACAGCTTTAAGCCACTGCACATTTCTATTTAAAAAATACTTAGAGCTGGTCTACACTGGAAACTTACATCTGCATAACTATGTCTCTAAGCAGTGTGACAAATCCACGCCCCTGAGGAGAGAGCTACGCCAGCCAAACCTGGTGTAGACTGCGCTATGGAAGAATTCTTCCATCAACCTAGCTACTGCCTCTTGGGGAGGTCAGATTACTAACAGCAACAGAGGAACCCCTCCCATTGCTGTAGTGAGTGTCTACACCAAAGCATTACAATGGTACAGCTGCAGCTGTGCTGCTATAGCAGCTTAAGTGTAGATATAATCTTAGATGATGCCTTCATCACACAAAGGAGGTTCCTGTGCAAAACTTAAACATGAATGACCCTTTAATTTGGTCTGTTCTCATCGTAAATTCTGTTGTACTAATAAATATATCAGAAAACTAACAGATGTTCAGGGAAATGTGGATGGATTTTTTTTTTTTTTTTTAGATGTGTGTCAGCACTGAAACGCATATGCAGGTTAGGGGCACATACCCCCTCCCCCATCCTTGTACCATGGAAAGTGTGAATTGATTCCTTTGTCTCTGAAACTATCCACCACTAAAAATTTCCTTAGAAGTGAATGGGGACACTTTTATGAATGAGGAAGATTTAAATAGTCACCTTATGTATTTATATTTTCTGATGGGGGGGGGGAGGGGGAATTTAAGACACCTTTCATTCAAAGTGCGCATATTGCTGTTAGTAAGTATATAAATCAAGCACACAGACAATATGTTGAAATTCAACATAGTGTAAATTCTACTGTAATACAAAATATTTAACTTGTACACACCCAAAAAAAAAAGATTCAAAAGCATGTGGATGCGCCCCCCCCCCCATCCTGGTGCAACCTTGCTGATAGCAGTGCCCATTAGAGTGCTCCTGCACCCCACCAACTCCTCTGTAACTCCTCTCCCCAACAACTCTGCTGTAAGACTTGGGGCCTCCAGCCAAGCGTCATAAAAACAGTCCCCAGTTTGTTCCATCTTCATCACACCAGCGCAACCCAAGAACTGAATGTTTATCTGAATGGTCAGAAGGTGAAGCATGAAGTAGAACCAGTCTAAGTGTGACTTTAGACCACACACTGAGTTACTATGACCACCTGAAGAAGACAGCAGAGAAAGTTGACATGCAACAATCTTCTTAGCAAACTGTCAGGTTCGTGATGGGGTACTCGTGCTCCAACTTTACGGACGTCAGCTCTTGCCACCTCATATTTGGTGGCAGAGTACTGTGGTGTGTGATGATCAACTCCAAACTGGTGCAAACTGGTGGATACGCAGTTACATGCCACAATGTGTATCCTCTCCAGCACCCTGTATCTGACTCCACTCCCATGGCTTCCAGTTCTGAGCAATATTGCTCCTCCTCATATCAGACGAGAGGTTGCCAGTAGCAAGTTACTGCAGAAACCCAAGCCTGCTGCTGCACAATGACCTTTTTAAACTACCAGCTGAACGTTTGCCATCACATCGCCCGTTATGGTCTCATTCACCATGCCAGGATGTTAGGGCAGAAAAACTCTGGCGAGAGAAATGGATATCTGTTGTTATCCCTAACCAGTCCCTCATCGCTGACCCCACAATTTGCCCACCTGGTTTTGACCTGCCCTGTCACCAGTGGTTCCTGTTGAACAGGTTCCGGACTGGCCAAGGTCTCTGTGCAGCCAACCAGTATTGGTGGGGCCTTCGTGACTGCCCTTTGTGCACCTGTGGCACAATACAGATGACACGCATTGTCGATGAATGCCTGCTCACTAGGTTCAGCGGTGGACTAGAAGAACTGCATCACACCACTGAAGATGCCATTCCTTGGCTAGACGACTAAGCACATGCTAAATAAATAAATATCAATTTCTCCCCTCAGCATTCGAGCATGTGCTGAAGGTGTGGCTGTAACATTGGTCAATGCTATGGATCCAAGAAATCTGGAGATGTCTAGATCTGTCTGATTGCTACGGTTGGAAGGAACTGAGGTGGCAACATGACTCAAGTGCCTTACTTAAACATTGTTTGTTAGATTACTTAGTGTTAGTGCTCTATTTTAATTTGTGTTAGGCTTTTCTTCAAGTGCTTGCTCATGTCAGTTCCATTTAGGGGCATGCACACTTATGTGCAGGGCTGTTGGAGATTTTTGCCTTAGTGGTGTCTGTCAGGTTGGCAGTGGTACCCTCTGGAATGCCTCGCTCTGGAGTGCAGCGCCTTCCCTACGCCCTCTCCAGTCCTCCTTACTGCCCTGATGGTTGGTCGGAGCACCTTTTCCCCTTGCCTCACAAGTGGACAGCAGTTCTCTATATACAACGCTAACAGCGAGAGTGAGTTTGTTTACAGTAGTTGGTCAGTAAGTAAGTAGATGTTAAGTAGTGTTAGTAAGTTAGTGTCCCAGAAGGGACTTAGCCCTGGGATGGGGCACACCCTGATCCTGGGTTTTAAGACTTGTTCTGCCTACAATAGGCCTATGCACATTAGCGACCCTCATAGCAGCTGTCTAAAGTGCTTGAGGGAGTCGCATGTGAAGAGTCTCATTTGCAAGAACTTTCGTCCTAGAACTCAAAAGGAGTGTGGCATTCGTATAAGGACCATCCTCATGGAGGCTGCACTTCGCCCAGCATCAGAGCCTTCCCTCTCCGACTCTGTGCCCAGCACCTCTGCATCAGTGCAGAGTGTACCGCTGGCATTGGGCTCCACCCGGCACTGCTCCCCTTCACTGGTGCCCAAGAGTGTCTGAAGAAACGAGACTCCCCGGTACTGAGCAAGAAGGGTTAAGGGGCTTTGAGCAAAGGACCCTGTTCAGGCCGCCCACCCACTCCGGAGCCACAAGGGGGTATCTCTCTCCAGCTGGACCCCCCAGCCCTGCTAGGGATCTGCCTCTGACTCCCGGGAGCAGTAGGGGACCCAGGCACTTGGCAGCGATGTAGACATCTGAGACCCTCCTGGCAGCCAAGGATCTGAGACCTCTCCCAGCACCACCAGTGCCACGTATGGCTTTGAATCCAGCTAAGGCTTCCCAGGGGGTAAGCCAGCCATGAGACCTCCTCAGAGGACAGCAGAATGCCGTCAGTCCCCGAAGCAGAGACAGTGTACCCTGTCTCCACAGCCAAGATCCCCAATTCCGCAACCTGGGCTGTCAGATGGCCCAGGTCGCCAGCACCGCACTTGCGGTCACCATTGATGCGGCGTGGATCGCCAACCCCTTGACATAGTCCCCCTGGGGGACTAACATGAAGGGGAAAGGAGAGCTGGCTGTATTTCAAGGAATCCCTGTTGAGGTTACAGGGCCCAACCATCCCGATGTGTCGAAAGAATAGTAAATATGGCAGGTGACCAGCTTAGCTTAACGGTGAAATCCTAGCGGATCTTAAACATAAAAAAGAAGCTTACAAGAAGTGGAAAGTTGGACATATGACCAGGGAAGAGTATAAAAATATTGCTTGGGCATGTAGGAATGAAATCAGGAGGGCCAAATCACACCTTGAGCTGCAGCTAGCAAGAGATGTCAAGAGTAACAAGAAGGGTTTCTTCAGGTATGTTAGCAACAAGAAGAAAGCCAAGGAAAGTGTGGGCCCCTTACTGAATGAGGGAGGCAACCTAGTGACAGAGGATGTGGAAAAAGCTAATGTACTCAATGCTTTTTTTTTTTTTTGCCTCTGTCTTCACTAACAAGGTCAGCTCCCAGACTGCTGCGCTGGGCATCACAAAATGGGGAGTAGATGGCCAGCCCTCTGTGGAGAAAGAGGTGGTTAGGGACTATTTAGAAAAGCTGGACGTGCACAAGTCCATGGGGCCGGACGAGCTGCATCCGAGAGTGCTAAAGGAATTGGCAGCTGTGATTGCAGAGCCATTGGCCATTATCTTTTGAAAACTTGTGGCGAACGGGGGAAGTCCCGGATGACTGGAAAAAGGCTAATGTAGTGCCAATCTTTAAAAAAGGGAAGAAGGAGGATCCTGGAAACTACAGGCCAGTCAGCCTCACCTCAGTCCCCGGAAAAATCATAGAGCAGGTCCTCAAAGAATCAATCCTGAAGCACTTGCATGAGAGGAAAGTGATCAGGAACAGTCAGCATGGATTCACCAAGGGAAGGTCATGCCTGACTAATCTAATCGCCTTTTATGATGAGATTACTGGTTCTGTGGATGAAGGAAAACCAGTGGATGTATTGTTTCTTGACTTTAGCAAAGCTTTTGACAGGGTCTCCCACAGTATTCTTGTCAACAAGTTGAAGTATGGGTTGGATGAATGCACTATAAGGTGGGTAGAAAGTTGGCTAGATTGTCGGGCTCAACGGGTAGTGATCAATGGCTCCATGTCTAGTTGGCAGCCGGTGTCAAGTGGAGTGCCCCAGGGGTCGGTCCTGGAGCCGGTTTTGTTCAATATCTTCATAAATGATCTGGAGGATGGTGTGGATTGCACTCTCAGCAAATTTGCGGATGATACTAAACTGGGAGGAGTGGTAGATACGCTGGAGGGCAGGGATAGGATACAGAGGGATCTAGACAAATTGGAGGATTGGGCCAAAAGAAATCTGATGAGGTTCAATAAGGATAAGTGCAGGGTCCTGCACTTAGGACGGAAGAACCCAATGCACAGCTACAGACTAGGGACCAAATGGCTTGGCAGCAGTTCTGCGGAAAAGGACCTAGGGGTGACAGTGGACGAGAAGCTGGATATGAGTCAGCAGTGTGCCCTTGTTGCCAAGAAGGCCAATGGCATTTTGGGATGTATAAGTAGGGGCATAGCGAGCAGATCGAGGGACGTGATCGTTCCCCTCTATTCGACATTGGTGAGGCCTCATCTGGAGTACTGTGTCCAGTTTTGGGCCCCACACTTCAAGAAGGATGTGGATAAATTGGAGAGAGTCCAGCGAAGGGCAACAAAAATGATTAGGGGACTGGAACACATGAGTTATGAGGAGAGGCTGAGGGAGCTGGGATTGTTTAGCCTGCAGAAGAGAAGAATGAGGGGGGATTTGATAGCTGCTTTCAACTACCTGAAAGGGGGTTCCAAAGAGGATGGCTCTAGACTGTTCTCAATGGTAGCAGATGACAGAACGAGGAGTAATGGTCTCAAGTTGCAGTGGGGGAGGTTTAGATTGGATATTAGGAAAAACTTTTTCACTAAGAGGGTGGTGAAACACTGGAATGCGTTACCTAGGGAGGTGGTAGGATCTCCTTCCTTAGAGGTTTTTAAGGTCAGGCTTGACAAAGCCCTGGCTGGGATGATTTAACTGGGAATTGGTCCTGCTTTGAGCAGGGGGTTGGACTAGATGACCTCCTGAGGTCCCTTCCAACCCTGATATTCTATCATCTCTGTCGGTGCATCATTCCCCTCAAATATGGGACTGGTCACTGGCACGGCACCGAATTCCCAGCCTCCAGCACCAGTCTTTGGGAAGGCCCTGGTCCTCCTATTCGAGGCATCGCTCTCCCCCATTTACAGTCAGCCGCCAGACACAAACTTCTGGCGGAGCAGGATTAGATACTGGAGTAGAGGAGCGGATGTCCACTCCAAAAGAACCTTCCCCCATGGGGAACAATGTCCCAGGCTCTCTCCTCGTGGTCCAGTCCTCATCCTCATCACCAGACGATGGAGTAGTGGGGCCCCCACACGTCTGTCCATCCATCTGATGACTTTAAGGAGCACCAAGCCTTGCTCAGAAGAGTGGCTTCAAAATTGGATCTGGAGGTGGAAGAAATGGCAGAGCATCTATTTATTCAGCGTGCTGTCGGTGGCAGCCTCCTTGCTGGTCGCGTTGTCTGTGCACAACGGGGTTCTAAAGATAGCCAAGTCCCTCTGGCAAACCCCATCCTCCATCCCACCCATCTCCAAGTGGTCTGAAAAGAAGTATTTTGTTCCTGCTAAAGGATTCAAATACCTTTATACCCACCAACTACAAGGGTCACTGGTTGTATCTTTCAGCTAATGAGAGGGGCAGACAAGAACAAACGAGTTCTACCCCAAAAAATAAAGATGCCAAGAGTCTGGAAGAAAGTTTATTCGACGGCCAGCCTTCAGTTTAGGGTGTCAAACTTGTGAGGCTTTATTGGGGAGATTTAATTTAATCTGTGGGACTCCCTCAAAAAGTTTAAAGACTCGCTGCCCCAGGACTTGACATAAAAGTTCACTGCCATCTTGGAGGAGGGTACCGCAGTGGTGAGGAGCTCCCTCTAGATGGTGGCTGATTTGGCAGCCAGGGTTGAAACTTGGCCATGGTAATGAGGCACAATTCCTGGCTTCAGTTTGTGGGTCTGTCCCAGGAGATGCAGTCCTCTACCTAGGACCTCCTGTTGGATGAGAGCAGACTCTTCTCCGAGCAGACAAATGTGAGGCTGCATGGACACTCGAGCCACCTTCTGCTTGCTAGGCCTACGTACAGCACAAAATCAAGAAAGCAGTTCAGGCCACCCCTGCCTCTTAGGTCTTGGCCTCCCTGTCAGGGCTCCTCTAGGAGAAGGGACTGAGACACTGGGTTCAGTTGTTGCAACCTCTACCTCCAGTTCACCAGCTCAGCCTGGCCCGGTGAAACAAGGGGGCCAGAAGTGCTTGTTTTTAAGGTGCACTTGAGGATGGCACCCCAGCCAATTTTCAGGATCCACCCTACTTCTTCCTCAACCACCTGCATCCCTTCTGGTTGGCTTTGTCATGAGTAACCTTGGATCGTTGGCTGAGTGGCATAATATCTCTGGGCTACACCCTGCAATTCTCAGCTGCCCCTGCCTCTCACCCCCTTTCCCTGTCCCTCTTCAGGGACCCTTCTCCCAAGCAACTTCTCACTCAGGAAGTGGAAAACCTCCTACAGCTGGGGGCAGTGGAGGAGATCCCTTGGGAAATAAGGGTAAAAGCGTTCTACTCCCACTATTTCTTAATCCTGAAAGGTGCCTAAGACTCATTCTGGACCTGTGAAGCATCAACAAATATCTCAAGAAGTTAGTTTCACATGGTCTCCCTAGCCTCCATCATTCCCTCCCTGGATCCCGCAGACTGGTACACCACCCTTGACTTGAAGGATGCATGCTTTCATGTCTCCATTTTCCAAGGGCACAGATGGTTCCTCCGTTTTTTATGGTGGGCCGGTGCCATTTCCGATTCACAGCGCTGCCCTTTGTGGTCTCATCAGCCCTGGAAGTGTTCAGAAAATGCATGGTCACAATGACCGCTCACCTGAGGCATCAAGGTGTCCAGATTTATCTGTACATAAACAACTGGCTTATCAAGGACGAATCTTGGGATCAGGTACAAATGAGCCTCAATCTAATGCATTCTATCTGCCACAATCTGGGCATGTTAATAAATTAAAAGAAATTGCCCTAATACCAGTGCAATGGATAGTGTTCATTGTTGCTGTCCTCAACTCCATGTGGCCAGAGCCTTCCTTCTGGAAGTCCGTTTCCAAGCCATGTCACACCTGGCATGGTACACCTGATCACTCACCATCATTCAAACTTGCTGAGGTTGTTAGGCCACATGGGGTCTGTACTTGCGCGGTCTGTCACATTCAGCTGCATCTCAGACCCGTGCAAGTGTGGTTGGCATCGATCTACTTCTCCAACAGGCATGATCTGGACCATTTAGTCAAGGTGCTGGATCATATACAGACATCCCTGGAATGGTGATTGGCCCCTGGATCGGTGTTTGAGGGAGTTTCCTTAGCGGCCCCGGCTCCATTGCTGACCTTTAATCTCTGAGGCCTCGGACCTGGACTGGGGAGCCCACCTGGGTGATCTCAGCACGTAAGGCCATTGGTTGCTAGACTCCACATAAATGTCAGAGAGCTCAGAGTGGTTCACTTGGCCTGCCAGGTTTTCTTGCCCCACCTGAAAGGCAATGTGGTTCATAGAATCATAGAATATCAGGGTTGGAAGGGACCCCAGAAGGTCATCTAGTCCAACCCCCTGCTCAAAGCAGGACCAATTCCCAGTTAAATCATCCCAGCCAGGGCTTTGTCAAGCCTGACCTTAAAAACCTCTAAGGAAGGAGATCCTACCACCTCCCTAGGTAACGCATTCCAGTGTTTCACCACCCTCTTAGTGAAAAAGTTTTTCCTAATATCCAATCTAAACCTCCCCCACTGCAACTTGAGACCATTACTCCTCGTTCTGTCATCTGCTACCATTGAGAACAGTCTAGAGCCATCCTCTTTGGAACCCCCTTTCAGGTAGTTGAAAGCAGCTATCAAATCCCCCCTCATTCTTCTCTTCTGCAGGCTAAACAATCCCAGCTCCCTCAGCCTCTCCTCATAACTCATGTGTTCCAGTCCCCTAATCATTTTTGTTGCCCTTCGCTGGACTCTCTCCAATTTATCCACATCCTTCTTGAAGTGTGGGGCCCAAAACTGGACACAGTACTCCAGATGAGGCCTCACCAATGTCGAATAGAGGGGAACGATCACGTCCCTCGATCTGCTCGCTATGCCCCTACTTATACATCCCAAAATGCCATTGGCCTTCTTGGCAACAAGGGCACACTGCTGACTCATATCCAGCTTCTCGTCCACTGTCACCCCTAGGTCCTTTTCCGCAGAACTGCTGCCTAGCCATTCGGTCCCTAGTCTGTAGCTGTGCATTGGGTTCTTCCGTCCTAAGTGCAGGACCCTGCACTTATCCTTATTGAACCTCATCAGATTCCTTTTGGCCCAATCTTCCAATTGGTCTAGGTCCTTCTGTATCCTATCCCTCCCCTCCAGCGTATCTACCACTCCTCCCAGTTTAGTATCATCCGCAAATTTGCTGAGAGTGCAATCCACACCATCCTCCAGATCATTTATGAAGATATTGAATAAAACCGGCCCCAGGACCGACCCTTGGGGCACTCCACTTGATACCGGCTGCCAACTAGACATGGAGCCATTGATCACTACCCATTGAGCCCGACAATCTAGCCAGCTTTCTACCCACCTTATAGTGCATTCATCCAGCCCATACTTCCTTAACTTGCTGACAAGAATACTATGGGAGACCGTGTCAAAAGCTTTGCTAAAGTCAAGAAACAATACATCCACTGCTTTCCCTTCATCCACAGAACCAGTAATCTCATCGTAAAAGGCGATTAGATTAGTCAGGCATGACCTTCCCTTGGTGAATCCATGCTGGCTGTTCCTGATCACTTTCCTCTCATGCAAGTGCTTCAGGATTGATTCGTTGAGGACCTGCTCCATGATTTTTCCAGGGACTGAGGTGAGGCTGACTGGCCTGTAGTTCCCAGGATCCTCCTTCTTCCCTTTTTTAAAGATTGGCACTACATTAGCCTTTTTCCAGTCATCCGGGACTTCCCCGGTTCGCCACGAGTTTTCAAAGATAATGGCCAGTGGCTCTGCAATCACAGCCGCCAATTCCTTCAGCACTCTCGGATGCAACTCGTCCGGCCCCATGGACTTGTGCACGTCCAGCTTTTCTAAATAGTCCCTAACCGCCTCTATCTCCACAGAGGGCTGGCCATCTCTTCCGCATTTTGTGATGCCCAGCGCAGCAGTCTGGGAGCTGACCTTGTTAGTGAAAACAGAGGCAAAAAAAGCATTGAGTACATTAGCTTTTTCCACATCCTCTGTCACTAGGTTGCCTCCCTCATTCAGTAAGGGGCCCACACATTCCTTGGCTTTCTTCTTGTTGCCAACATACCTGAAGAAACCCTTCTTGTTACTCTTGACATCTCTCGCTAGCTGCAGCTCCAGGTGCGATTTGGCCCTCCTGATTTCATTCCTACATGCCCGAGCAATATTTTTATACTCTTCCCTGGTCATATGTCCAACCTTCCACTTCTTGTAAGCTTCTTTTTTATGTTTAAGATCCGCTAGGATTTCACCATTAAGCCAAGCTGGTCGCCTGCCATATTTACTATTCTTTCGACTCATCGGGATGGTTTGTCCCTGTAACCTCAACAGGGATTCCTTGAAATACAGCCAGCTCTCCTATGGCTGTATGTTGTCCATATCCTGATGGACAACACCACTGCAATGGTTTACATCAACAAGCAAGGTCAGCCCTTTGCCAAGAAACTCTCCAGCCTTCTGTGTGCAGCATACCATTAATCTTGGGGCTGCGCACCTGCCCGGGGCCAGGAACATGTTAGCAGATCACCTCAGCAGGTTCTTCTCATCTCACTATGAATGGTCACTCCAACCGGAGGTGGTCAGCATGATCTTCTAAAGGTGGGGAACTCCTTGGGTGGACTTGTTCATGTCCTGTCAGAACAGGAAGTGCCACGTATTCTGCTTGATTCGGGGGATCGAGAGAGGCTTCCTGTCAGATGCCTTTTTACTCCTGTGGTCAGGGGCTCTAATGTATGCTCTGGGTGGATCTGCTATCCAAGAACCATGAAAGAACCAAATTTGGTAGCGCTGCAACTGACGGCTTGGCTGCTGTGTGCTTGAATGCAGAGGAGCAGGAGTGCTTGGCCCACATCCAACAGGACTTGTTGGACAACAGAGAGCCCTCCACCAGGGTGACCTACCTGACCAGATGGAAACGGTTCATGTGCTGGGCCTCAGACCAGGGTATCCAGCCCGAGCAGGCTTCGCTGCATCCATCTTGAGCTACTTTCTGCATCTCAAGCTCCAGGGACGGTCTCTTTCATCAATTAAGGTCCACTTAGCCACCATTTCGGCCATCCACCCTCCATTCCAAGCCAGTTTAGTATTCCCTCATGTCATGACAGTCAGGCTTTTGAAAGATCTGGAGCAACTCTATCCGCACATCCGTGACCCTGTCCCTCCTTGGGACCTGAATCTTGTGCTGGCGCAGCTCATTGGGTCCCCACTTCGAGCCTCTGGCTTCCTGCTCCCTTCTTCTACTCTCCTAGAGGGTCTCATTCCAGATGGCGATAATGTCTGCCCACAGGGTCTCTGAGATTAGGGTGCTTACCCTGGAGCCGCCTTATGTTAGAGGGCTTTCCCTTCACCCCTACACTTCCTGGGTTCTTGTCACGCAGACAGCAAGCAGCAAAAGACCAGAAGTCCGAACTGCAGACAGTGTGATGTTTGTTAGGGTTAGTTTCCACGCAAGCATATTCCAAAGCCCTTCACAGCAGTCGGGCTCATCTCTATATGCCAATAGTCTGTTCCCCAGTTTTCCCTTCCTAGCTCTGATGCCGCAGAGCATTTACCCCATGTCCCCGCTTCCCAGCTCTGACACCACAGAGCCTTGCCTGTGTCACTGTTCCCCATTCCCATCCCTACCTCCCCTTAGTATGATTCCAATTTCCCTTCCACTCTTTTGACCCCAGTTTATATAGTAGTAATCTCAGCTATACCTAAACCAATCTTTTAATGAAATTTACCTAACCAATCCTAACATTTGTAACATAATTCTCTAACCAATTATATCCCACTACCCTAATTAACTTACACTTAGCAAAATTAATTATGCAGCAGACAAACAATTAGAGAACCAGACAGTTTAACTATAGAAAAGGGAGGGCCATAAAGATAAAACAATACAGAAATGAGGGTTTCACAACCATTGATAAGTGATTTCTTGCCAGACAGAATGCTATCAAACTAAGTTTTTTCTTTATCTGGTGGTGATGGGCACTATCAGGACAGGATCATCTTCCTAACAGCCCAATACCACCTTATTTCAATGTGACTGTTTTGGGATGTGAGGATGTGACCTGCTTCCCAGCTTATGGCTGCCCCTGCTACTTAGCCCAAGGCCTCGACTATCCTAGTGAGAGAAAGCTGATACACAGGCAGACTTGTGATTTTTGATTCTTTTTTTTTAATACCTCTATAACTAGCTAAATGATAAAAATACACCTAAATTCTTAAAGTATAGGCCTTTACAGGAAGGTCTGAATATCTATATTCTAACACCCTATACAGTGTTTTACAAGGTTCAGCTGCGGCTGCACTCTGCTTTCCAAGGTTGTTTCAATTTCATACAAGCCAGGACATATACTTACCTGTCTTCTTTCCAAAGCCTCATAAATTGGATTAGGAGCATAAATTACACTCTCTGGATATCTGAGCTAGCCTTTTACATTGGAAGAACCAAGCCGTTCCGTACGTCAACATAGTTGTTTGTCACAGGGGAGGACAGGATGGAAAGTCTTCCAGTGTCCGCCCAGAGGATTTCATCATAGATCACTGCCTGCATCCATTTTTTGCTATGATCTGGCGAAAGTGCCTCCACTGGCGATTGTAACCACCCACTTAACTAGGGTGCAAGCCTAGTCAGTGGCCTTCCTGGCCCAAGTGCCGATTCAAGGTATCTGCAGGACTGCTATCTGATGATCCATTCACATGTTCAAGTCTCATTGGGCACTTACCCAGCAGGTCCAAGACGATGCTAGCTTTGGTAGAGCAGTGTTGCGAGCCATATGACTGACTGTGAGCTCGGAGACCATCTCCATGGATACTGCTTGTGAGTCACCTAGAATGGAATTGACTTGAGCAAGCGCTCAAAGAAAAGCGGTCCCCTATCTTTCATAACTGTTGTTCTTTGAGATGTGTTGCTCATATCCATTCCATTACCCACCCTCCTGCCCCTCTGTCAAAGTTGCTGGCAAGAAGGAACTGAGAGGGTGTAGGTCTGGTGGCTCCCAATATACTGACGCTTGAGCGCGGCACTCCAGAAAGCGCCATTGCTGACCCTACAGATACTGCTAAGGCAAAAATCTCTGACGACTGTGCACATAGGGGCGCACACATCTAGAATGCAATGGACATGAGCAACACATCGCAAAGAACAACTGTTACGAAAGTTAGGTATCAGGTTTGTTTGAGTAGCTTTAAAATACTTACAAAACCTAGGTACTGTCATTGATGGTGGATCCAAACAGAAATAAACCTGGCTTTAAAAGATGTGCATCATGCCCTGCAGTTTTTCTGGCACTGGATACATGTGCCAGGTGCCTTAAATGTTATGGGGAAGGATGTTACCCTTCACATTGTGCTGTTTGTAGCACTTTGACTCCTCAGGCTCATAAGGAGAGACAAAATAGACTTCAGGCCCTCCTATTATAGGAGGCTCTGTCTGATAAACTTCTGGGATCAGAAGTTTCTAAGCAATACAGAGGAAGAGATAGGACACCTGTATTGGCTCTAACAGGACTACCATGTTGAAGGCTTCCACCTCAGTACTGAGCTCCCACGTCAACTGAACTTTCAGTAGTTAACTCCTGCAGTCCAGCTCCGAGACACTTAAGACCTCTTATCAAAGACAGTTCCAACTCAGGAACCTAAAGCACCAGATGACATGCTGGAACAAATTACTTTTGGTTTTAAGGAAAAGAGGCTAAATTAAAATATTTTGGGTGATTCAAGAGATCATTCAGATTATTCTGTGGAGTTGAGACCTAAGGATATAAAAACTCTAGATCATTCTAAAGTGGCAAATCCAAAGAAGTCAAACGAACCGAGTATTTCAACTTGTGCAGTTATGGTGCAGGTTCATATTGGTCTGCAACACATCTTAGATCCAACTAATGAAGGTACATCCCCTCTCATTCTTTTCTTCCTGACGAGGCTCAGTTGGGAGGCTGTGCAAGATAAGTCTCCAAAGACTGTACTCCCATCAGTTAGGACTGCAACTGGTTCTCTAAAAAGACTATTTGCCATTATCCCTTCAAATTCCAGCTTTGATATTTCACCTATTGTTTCATTATCGGATCTGGAGTCAGTTCCTCATTCTGAAGGGAAACCAAATTTGGAAATGATTTCAGAAGTTCAACTTCTTCCTTTGTGGCAAGGTATTCTTTCTCAAATGGACACCTGGAGACTTCCTGTTCATCAAGCTTATGAAGCTTGGAATGGAGTAAGTGGCAAGATTGGTATATGCCACCTTGGATGCTTTGGCAGTAGTGGCCAACTCAGTTATCTTTACCACTCTTGAAAAACAGACTCTGGTTCCACATCATCATCTTGGATCTGTAGATTTGGGTTTTCATATGATCGGTTCCTAAACACTCAGAACCAACAGAGAACACTTTCCTATCGGTACAGGATGCACTTACAGAATGGTGGCATACTAAAATTACCATCAGTAACTTGGGAAGAGCCACCCACCTGATTTTTGATATCTGATGCATGATTTCAAGGAATAAGGTATCTTTGCCAATATTAGAAGAACTTTAGCTGCCAGCTAAAGCAGTATGATCCAATACATCTTAATGTCAATTTCAAAGAAAAATGACAAATTATACCTGAGTCCTTACAAGGGATTTCCTGCTTTCATGTTCCTCTTCTGCCCAGTTCTCTGTGGCAGCAACAGTCCAAAGATTTAAGTCTGCTCATTTACATTCCACTCCTTATAAAAAAGAACAGAAAAAGTTGGACTCTTTAGGATGAGATTTTTTTTCTTCAGCTTTTCTGAATATGAAAGTGGCCAATTATCAAACGTGGTCAAGCTATCACTTTTCACCAAAAATCTCCCAGAGGAGCTAGTCAATGCCCTTCATAAAAGGTCAGAATGTTGCTAAGCACAAACTTAGTGCATCTTTTGATGATAGACACAGCTTCTAGATCAGTAGTTTCCCCAATACATCTGTCTGCATACATGGTTAAGATCATGTTTATCTCTAGAGTCAAAGTCTAGAATAGAGGACCTTCCTTTTGAAGGGGATGATCTATTCAGTGCTAAAACTCATGAAATTTTCAGGGGGAAAAAGAAACGGTCTACTGCTAGATCGTAGGGGCAGGTGACTTCTTTCTGAAAGGTTGTAACAGACCAAATGTTTAGATTCCATAGGAAGTCCTATCCAACTTCCTCTTCCTACTACACCAAAAAAACATAACCAGGCCAGCAGCAGCAACACTCCTCCTCTCAATCTCAGCAGAGGAAGAGACCCTTCAAACCTTAGATGACTATGAAGAATTTTTCAGCTACATCTTTGTTGCCTAATGCCAGGCATCCAGTTTGATGTAGAATCATAGAAATGTGAGGCTGAAAGAAACCGAGAGGTCATCAAGTCTAGCCCCTGAGCTGAGGCAGGACAAGACCTGCCAGGTGTCTGTCCAACGTGTTCTTAAAAACCTCCAATGCTTGGGATTCCACAAGCTCTCTTGAAAGCCTATTCCAGAACTTAATTACCCTTATAGTTTGAAAGTTTTTCCTCATATGTAACCTAAATCTCCCTTGCTGCAGATTAAGTCCATTACTACTTGTCCTACCCTCAACAGACATGGAGAATAACAGCCTTTAATATATTTGAAGATGGTTTTCAAGTCCGTCCTCAGTCGTCTTTTCTCAAGACTAAACATGTCCAGTTTTTTTAACCTTTCATCACAGGTCAAATTTTCTAAACCTTTTATTTTTTTTCCCCTCCTCTAGACTCTCTCCCATTTTTCCACATCTTTCCTAGAGTGGTGTGCCCCAAACTGGATACAGTACTTCAGCTGAGGCCTTGCTAGTGCTCAGTAGAGAGGGACAATTACCTCCTGTGTCTGATATAAACCCTCTTGTTAATACATGTCAGAATATTAGTCTTTCTTGCAACTGCATCACTGTTGACTCATATATTCAATTTGTGATATACTGTAACCCCAGATCCTTTTCAGCAATACTCCCACATAGCCAGTTATTCACTGTTTTGTAATTGTTCATTTTATTGTTCCTTCCTAAATACTTTGCAGTTGTTTTTCAGACCAATACTCCAATTTGTCAAGAACTTGTTGAACTCTAATCCTGTCTTCCAAAGTGCTTGCAACCCCTCTCAGCTTGGTGTCATCTACAAGTTTTATAGGCATACTTTCCACTCCATTATCCAAGTCATTAATGAAAATATTAACTAATACGGGACCCAGAACTGACCTCTGTGAGTCCCCACAAGATAGTCTCTCAGTTTGACAGCAAACCATTGAAAACTACTCTTTGAGAATGTTTTTCAACCACTTTATAGTGATTTCATCTAGAGCACATTTCCCTAGTTTTCTTATAAGAATGTCAAGGGAGACTGTATCAAAAGCTTTACTAAAATCAAGATTATCATGTCTACTCCTTCCCCCTGTCCACTAGGCCAGTAACTCTCTCCAAGAAGGGAATTAGGCTGGTTTGTCATGATTTGCTCTTGACAAATCTATGCTGGCTATTCTTTATAATCCTATTATCCTCTACCTCAGTGGGTCTCAAACTGTGGGTTGGGACCCCAAAGAGGGTTGCAATCCCATTTTAATGGAGTCTCCAGGGCTGGTGTTAGATTTGCTGGGGCCCAGGGCCACAGCCGAAGCCCAAGCCCCACAGCCTGGGGCGAAAGACCCTGGGGTGGCAGGGCTCAGGCTTCAGCTTTGCCTCCCCAACTCAAGGTGGCAGGGCTTGGGCTTCAGCTTTGGCCCCACTACCTGGGGTGGTGGGGCTCATGTGGGCTGAGGCTTCGGTCCCCCATCCTGGGGTCATGTAGTAAGTTTTGTTGTTAGAAGGGGCTTGTGGTTCAGTGAAGTTTGAGAACTCCTGCTCTAGCTGCTTACAAACTGATTTTGTTTAATAATTTTGTTTCAGTATCTTTCTGGGTATCAAAGTTTGACTGACTAGTATATAATTCCCAAGGTCTTGTTCCCTTTTTAAAAGATAGGTAAAATATCTGCCCTTCTCCAGTCTTCTGGAACTTCACCCATCCTCAAACATAATTGCTAATGGTTCCGAGTTTGCTTCAGCTAATTCCACAAGTACCATAAAATGAATTTCATCAGGCTTTATCCACTATCTAAATATTCATTAGCCTGTTATTTCCCTATTTGGCTTGTGTTCTTTCCCCTTGTTGCTGCTATAAAGATACTATTAAATATCTGATCACCATTAATCTTTTTAGTGAAGACAGAAGCAAAATAGGCATCAAACACCTCAGCCTTCTTAACGTTATCGGTTGTTAGCTCTCCTTCCCCACTACATAGTGGACTTACACATTCCTTTGCCTTTCTCTCACTTCTAATGTATTTATAAAACCTTCTTCTTCTTGCCTTTTATGTCCCATGTTGGTGTAAGTCTTTTTTGGTGCCTTGTCCTTAGACCACTGATCTATTGTGATTTGTGAATGGTGCCCTCACACTACAGTGATGGGCAGCATTATAAGAACCTAGATACATGTATTCAGTGTTTCCTTTTTGATCAATGACAAGGTGACCTACAGATTACATGTGTACCAGAATTTGAAACATGACCCCTTAAATGTAACCAGTGAAGCATTTGTAATTTAAAGAAAAACAATATCCCTAACGTTAGCAGAATATACATGCATAGATACAAAAATTACAAATACAGTTACAGTTTAAAACAAAATGTTTGAAAATCAATTCTTCCTGAAACTATCTGCCAAGAATAGGGCTTAGGCCTCCATGTTTTCTTAACAACCGGCATTTTTTGATGTCCCACCTGAAGTTGGGTCATTGTTTTACATCAGAAGTTTTCAAAATATTTTAAAAAGGGAATATCTTTCCTTCTTTAAAGAAAATAAAATGGAAAAAAATGGACAGAAGGACTTAAAGTAGCAGTACAGAGGTAAGAAGATGGGGTCACCAGTGATGAAAATACTCTTTTTAACAGGTATAAAGTCTTTCTCCTGTTCTGTCTCCTCTTCTCTGTGGGGGGAGGGTTGTTTTGTTTTTTGAGGATTGGGGGTGGAGGTGTGTGCCTAATATTTGGAATCTGGTGTGAACTTTTTGATGTCTGGGTGGCAGTCTATACAGTGTCCTTTTTTTGTGGACAGAAAAATACCTCAACCTCCCTACAGAAGTTTTAAGGTTTAAGTTTCACATTTGTTTGTCTTATCTCGAATACTTTTTTAAGGTAAAAAGTAAATCTGATCTGTGTCCATTACATTTTAGGATCAACTAATTCTTCTTTTACATCTCTAGAGTGAAATTCTCCCCAGGGTAGAGTCATTTTGATGACATAAGTGAGATTTCAGTGGTACATAGGCTTTATGTTTCTCCTCTGCACAGGGGTGACTTTCACCCTTAAAGCAATTTTCAGTTTGTGTAACCACTCTGACCAGTGATTAATAGGCAATAATTTTCATTCTCCCTTTCGAGTGTGGTCTCCAAGACTATCTGTTTCTTGAGTAGAATTTATGTACTGTAGTATAAATAGAGAACGTGTCCCTTAGCATTATATTTGTCAAATGCTAAAAGCTGATCATAACAAGGGAAAATGGCTTTTGACTGTTAGAGGAAAAATAAAAATGAATGATGCTAGAGAGGTTGAATTCCTCTGATGTTCTAGGCACAGGTTTTGAGGGTGAGTCTCTATCCTGCCTTCTTAAATTAGCATTTGTTACAGCTATAAAAACAGCAACAAACAAACCTTTCACAAAATGAGAGGAAAAGACAATGGTCAGGTGGGGTTCCCATGGTTGGGGAAGAGATCTTAGATCTCAGCACAGCCTAGATCTCAGCCTCAGCACAAATACCAACCCTCCCTCTTAGTGGGGTCAGGGTTAACCCCTGGAACAAGCACCACACTTAATAAAGGAACAACACTTGTATCTAGCCCAAGAAGAGCCAGGAACTGACCCAGGCCAAGATCTCTAGCAGAGGGTACACAAACTCTCTCACTCCTAGGATGGCATATAACAAAACAGCTCTTCCGCACTTTGTGCCTGGCCAGGCACACGCAGACTCTGCCCCACACCAGTGCAATCCCCTCCATCCTTTGGGTCAGTCCAATTATCCGGGTGTTCTGGTCTGGTGCTGGTCTGAACTCAAAATGGTGTGTCAGTTACATGGTCTCAGCTGTCCTGTCACTTCCAGGTTGAGAGTTTACAAGAGTCCCTTTTTGCAAGCTCCTCTCCTCCCAGCAGCTTCCCCTATCTCCTTGCTCTGGGCTCTTTTTTTTTTTTTTTTTTTTTTTTTTTGCTTTCTTTCCAAATTTCCTGGACTGGTCTTCCATCCAGTCCCCCATCTGCTCATTCGCTTCTACCCTCCCAAGGGTCAGCGTTAACTCTGTATCTTTGGCTGGGTGGGACTGCCAGACAATCTGGGTTGTTCAGAGTAGCTGGGAGGGGGAGAAGAAGCTCCCTCACCAGCTCCACGTCCACCACCATGCAAACACACCTGTCCCCAGGTAGCGGGCATACCCCATGGCTTGGCCACTCTCAGCATTGCTGTATCAGTCCGATAGGGGGAACTCCTCCTTCAGCCTTTGAGAACATTGGGGTGATCCTGCCTCTTTGTTGTGTGTCCCTGCCCTCCAGGGTCAGGTTTGGGTACCTCCTCCCTGCTCTGCTCCTTCCGCACCTCAGGGCCTGCCTTGGGTACTTCCTCCATGTGTCCCTTGATCCCCTCACTCTGCCTTTCCTCTGCCTTGGGGCCAAGACCAGTGTAGGGTGCCTCCAGTGGGGATCTCCCTTGTCTGATCCACCCCACTACTGGGAGCCCAGTGACTCGTTCCAGCCCTGCCTCCTGGCTACTAGGACTAGAATCTCCTTCCCCACCCCACCCGCGCAACACACAAACATGCTGTTTTGTGGCTCAGGCTCAAAGTGGCAAGGCCTGAGTATGCTCTGGTGAACTGCCTTTTCTAGTCTATCTGCAATCTCTCTGCTCAGCAGGGGTGTCATTTAGGGAGGGCATGGGGGCAGAAGCCCCCACCCCGCCCGAGTTTCATACAGGAGGTATGCAAGCTCCCAAGTGGAGCTCTCAGATGGAGGTCTTAATTACAGCACAGCGTTAGTGAGAAATATAAGTTCTGCAGCTGAGAGGTGCCCTGGACAGGAAGTCAGTATTATGTTTACAAACAGAGGCAGGGTGGTTAAAATAAGAAGGGGTTTGTGATTAAATTAAGGATCTGGAAGTTTATTCTGTAAAACAGAAATCCCTCTGTGGAGGCGGGGAGGGAGGAGGGGTTGCTTTAGATAGAACACAGGAGACTCAGTGCTGTTATCCCCATTTGTACAGATGGGGCACTGAAGCACACAGACTAAAAGCCAGATTTTCAAAGGTATTTAGGCACCTTTGTAGAATTCAGTAGAATTTTCAAAAGTGCCTAGAATGTTAGGTGCTTTGTAAACCCCACTAGATGCCTAGCTGCATCTTTGGGTGCCTAAAAGGTTTTGAAACGCTGTCTTTAAGGGACTGGCCTGAGGTCATACAGAAAGCCCATGGTGGGGAGTAGAACCCAGATCTTTCAGGGCTAGCTCCTTATCCAGCAGACTAGTCTCTTGGCTGCATGCTGCAAAAAAAGAGAACTCTGATAGATGGGAACAAAAGCAAGGCAGCCAGTTCTCTGAGACTTCAGCAAACAGTCCCAGGAGGTTGGGATAGATGTCATGGTTGACACCATGAAAAGCAGCACAGAGGTCAGGAAGGATGGAGACTGAGAGGCAGATGAGAAGAGATCACTTAACTCCCAAGAGGTGCCAGGTTCTGCCCCGTGCTGGGTTGTAGAGCAATGGCTGCTGTGCCATTTTATATTTTAACTGAAAACCATTTTGTTTTGTCATTTTTTGTTCTGAGTTGGCGAAAAGAAAGGAGTCATATGATACTTTCTTAGTATCACATGTGTTTATGCCTTAAATGCTTAGGGTTTCAGCTGTATCCAGGACAATTCCAGAACAAAGAACAGAAATTGCATCCACAGAGTCCATAAAGTCAACAATTATTGTCATGATTTGTATTACTCACTAGGCACCATCTGTGTGCTCAGCACTGTTGAGAATATGCCAGAAAATGTAGTCCCTGAGCCAATGTGTATAAAAATGTGTAGCCCTGGGTAAGATGGCTCAGATATTTAAGTATGAAGTGTATAGTTATTAAGCAATAGAAGTTTTACTGGATTAAGGACTAGAAGATTTTGACCCTCCAAGTTTCTTTCAAGTGGAAGAGCTGCCCGGAGCTCCTGTGCCTGTTTGGTTTCCTTTCCTGCCTGCAGTGGCCCTGATATACCGCAGAAGTCTCAATTTTTTTTCTCAACTTTAAAATGTGGAATTTTCTTGGTGTTTGGTTTTAAATATTCTCCTGTGAGAATTGTAGTGTTGTGTTTTAAGAGCCTCCTGGAAAGTAACTAGCCTTTTAAACAGAAGTGAAAGCAGTGTTGCCAACTCTCATGATTTGTCATGAGTCTCATGATACTTGTGTTCCTTAAAACCCCAGCTCGTGGAGTCAAGTGGATATCTGATGATTTTAGCCTTCATTCTTAAAGAGGAAAGATGTTTCTAGTCCTTGTGGCTGCGGAGAAAGCTTCAAAATGTGACTCAAAAAGCAGAAGGCAAATAAAAGAAGACCAAATCTGTTTTTACATAATCTTGGGATTTTAAAGCCAATTGGATGATTTTTGGTGTGCCTGATCCATGATTTTTGAACATTTGGGATTGGCACTACAGTCAAAGTGACTTCAAAATGTCAGCTTCACTCCTATTTAAGGTCTGTTTCTAGTCTATTATTTGTAGTGAGGTAACACCCTTAAAGCCCCAGGCATGTGCAGTAAAAACTCATGGAGCCTTGCCCTGGTGGGATGTTTCCAAAGTTAAATGATCTATTCCAAACTTGTTGAACTGCAAAAAAGTGATAAAAAGTAATCTAGATTTTTCTACAATTGTTTCAATTTTTGTGTTCAGGAGTTAGTAACAAAGGAAGAATATACATTAAAATTTTAAACCTAACTATTGTCTCTCAAGTGAATTGACACAAGACATGAGAGCATGTTAGACCCACTCAGCTCTAATAGTAATATTTATTTAATTCTCTTTTTTTATATATAGGAATTAGATACAGTGCTCCATCAGCCAATTTCTAAGTTATTACCTGGGGAAAAGAAAAAACAAAGTTTTCAGATGCTTAAGTAGCCCCTGGAATCATGGTTAAAGTTGCCCACCCCACAACCAAAATCTGAAATGGCGCCCCTGCTAAGATCTTGTACACCAGCCATTTGGAGGTCAGAAGCCCAAGATAATGGACTGTTCAGGGCTCCAGGCTATGTCCAGTTTGGAGTGCCTCTGCTGCTTGAGTAGGACCTGATTTTTTCCCCTCCCCCATGCTATTGGTTTGGCACCAGCATGTCTGTCATAGCTCCGTTTGTCTCAGGCTTGGCCCATGTTAAAGGCTACAGTCTAGCCTGTCTCATGGAGACGTTGGTGATGATCATGGACCCATTCTGGGGTCCCGGTACCCTGGTTCCTTGAGATCCCCTGTCAGATGACCAGGGTCTTGTCTATTGGCAGCTGGCCATGCCTGCAGAACATCAGAAAGTAGGGGGGTGTACTTCATGGTGGTGTGCACCGTGTTCTATATAGATAGATCAGCTCCATCAGGTAGAAAGTCTTCCATCCCTCCAGCAACATCTGTTTGGTTCGCTCACAGAGGCCATTGCCTGCTGGGTTGTAGGCTGTCCTATAGACTGCATACTACTTTGCTTCTGTGGTTGCTCTAGCCATGATCTCCGTGAGTGGTGAAGTGACCAGAATTTGGTATAATCCGCTATGGTCAGGATGTAGGATGCACTGCTCTGGTTTGGTTCCACCTTCAAGTGGTCCAGTGAGACCAACTCCAAGGGTGGTGCGTTTGTCTCTGTTGGCTGGAGCAGGACCCATCCCCTACTTCAGAGTTGTTTCTGATGGTGCAAACCAAGCACTTGTCATACCACTTCTGCATGGCTTGGGCAATCCCCATCCAGTAAAATCTCCTGTGGACATTCATGTCAGTCTTTTGGGGCCCAAAGTAGCACAAAACATCATGGTAGGCTTGGAGGACCATCTCGCCTGCTGTCTGGGGCAGCACCATCTGGGTGATAGTTTCATTAGTCCCAGGGTCTGTGGTATTATGTACCAGTCTGCCCTCTTCCTCACATAGATAGGCCCACCGCTTCAGCAGCTGGGTTACTCTCCGGGGGAAAGTACTCCAGGCCATGGCGGAAAGCCTAGTGCCTTGCCTGGTGATCTCCAGTACTCTCCAAATAAAAGACTGTGTGTCCCTGGATCTGGACCCAGATGCCTCACCCTCTTCAAACCTTCCAGAAGTTCCTCATGAGCCTCAGGGGTGATTGCAGCTGCCTGGCAGCATGCCTGGACCACTTCCATGGGGATGGCCATAAATGGTAGCGTCTCTGATTCCTCACTGTCATCAGGTGCTTCTGGGTCTGTTGTTGGCAGCCTGGACAGGGCATTAGCTTGGTGTTGCTCTGGCCATACTGGAATTCCACAGAGAAGTTGTAGCTGGCCAGTCTTGATGCCCAGCATTGTTCTAGTGGTCTCAGTTTGGCAGAGCTGGTGTGCTCCTGGGGTGGTTGTCCATGGACACTATGAGGGAAATGGCTGCCAGGTAGCCCTTAAACTTCTAGGTGATCGCCCAGACCAGGGGCAGGAATTCTCATCTGAAGGAGCTGTAATGCTCGTCATTCCATTCAGTCCCCAGCAGGCATACGCAATCATCCTCTTCTGCCTGTCCTGGTCCTCAGAGAGTACAGCCCTGAACCCCTGGTTACTGGCCTCTGTATACAGTTTGAAAGGGAGGGTGTGGTCTGGATAGGCCATTGTTGGTGCATTTACCAGGACGGATTTCAAGCATTCAGAGGCCCTCTGGCAACCTGCATCCTAGTTCAGAATACCCTTCTGTACAGCCCCTTCCTTGGACAGCCCTCATAACAGGGCATGTAGGAATGCAACTAGCTTGGCCAAATCTTTTATGAAACATCTACAGTATCCAACAAACTCCAGGTAGTTCTTGATGTCTTGTACTGTGGTTGGTGTCAGACGCGTCTCAACAACCTGCACCTTCTCTGGCCCGGGTAAACCACTTTCTCCTTTACCAAGGGGCACCTGGAAGGTTTAATCTTCAGACCTTATTCAGTTGGGTGAACACCAAGTCTGGATGTTTCAGGTGTTCCTCGTATGTCTTCAGATATACAGTGATGTCATCCAGATACAGGAGAATCATCTCAAAGTTGTCATTGGAGCATCGCAGAGGCCAAAAGACACATACATGGGTGTGATGAAGCCCTTTTTTCCCAGTTCTCCAGCCCCATTGGTATCCGCTAATACTCACTAGCGAGGTCAATGGTGGAAAATAAGGAGGGCAGTCAATGCCTCCTCCATGCAGGGGAGTGGATATGCATCCTTATGTGTAACTTGGTTGAGTTTCTGATAGTCCACGAAGAAGTGGTGTTTCCCATCTTTTCTTTTCTTTACTAGGGCAATAGGGGCTGCCCATGGACTCTAGCTTTCTCTGACACCTGTTTCCTTCATTTAATTGACTATATCTTCCATTGGTTGGGATAAGGCAGGTGGGACTAGCCAGAACCTCTCTTTGATCGGGGCATGATTAGTGGTGATATGATGCTGGATGGGGGTTTCACACCTGAAGTCAGCGTAGTGCTGGAAGAAGGTGACAGAATGCTTTCAAATCAGCTGGGTCAGATGCTCGCTCTGTTCTGTAGTAATCTGCACACTACAGTCTATGTCTATGTCTATTTCCTGGAGCTGGCCTCTCCCAAGCCTTCACTAACACTGCTCTGCAAGGCAATGGGGGTACTCCTGGTGTCTGGTCTCCCTGTGGGGATCACCACATCTTTCCACTCAAAGTAGAGGAGCCATCTAATGATGTGATTGCAGTACAGCCGTATGAGCTGATGGGTGTGGTTCAGGGCTTTCACTGGCAACACTACTCTCCTGGCAGTGACCAAGCTGCAGGCCACCACGATCAGGCTTGCACAGGTGCCAGGGTATGGACAGTACAATCCTTGCCATTTTTGTCTTACACAGGATGATGGTCTTGGGGTTCGGTCCTATCCACAGACAGCCGGTGTCCTGGAACTTGTGAGTGCTGGCAAAGCACTGGTACTTGCATACTTGTCTAATGGTGGTGTGCATGCTCTATTCCCCTGAGGAAGTAACTGAGGCTTGTGAGCCCACTGTGCCTATAGAAGTTCATCATCTTAATATTGCTGAAGCAGATTCATGCCTAGAACAAGAGGGGACAGAACATCAGTGTTGCTTACAACGATCCCCTATTGTTAAAGGGTCCTGGAGCCCTGGACTGTATGTCAGCAAGCATGTACCCAGCATAAGGGTTGCTGAGCCTGTTCCCAGCAGCTAGCTGGATCCAGTTGTTGGAAGGATTCACTAAGTCCTGCAGCTACCAGTGCCAGAGAAATGTCCTTTTCTGGATAGTAGTCACTTGGGAACCAGTGTCCAGCAAGGCATCCACACATCTACACATCATGGAGGATGATGGGAACGAACGAGCACTTGATGAATCTGGATAATTTCCAGTCAAGGGTTTGGACCTATTGGTTGTCCCTTTGGGGTTTGGTCCCATTCCCTGAGGACCCCAGGTTAAAAGCCACTGTCCCTTGGGAGCATCTCCTCAGACAAACTGCCTGTCTGTGTGCTCAACTCCTCTGTGTCTGGACAACTTGGCCAATAGGTCCCTTGGCCAGTGGGTCCCAGGTCCAGGCGGAGGGGAGAGCGCTAGTCCCAGTGTGGGAAACTGTACCACCACTGCCTCTGTGTCTTGTGAGATGGTGATGTGGTCTTTATGCTGGTTGGGAAACTTCAGTCCATCCCCAATCAGGCCCCAAGGGTCAGGTGCAGGTAACCCAAGCCCAGCATGTGGGTGGCAGTCCAGCCCTGGCTCTCAAGTGTTTGCGACCCAACTGCATCTACAGCCTTCTCTTTAAAGTTCTCAATGCCCATATCGGGGTATTGGACCTGAAGGGAGTGCAAAGCCAGCTGAGCAACAGGATCACAGGCCCCTTCTGCCAATCATTGTGCCAGGTCCTGAACCAGGGACAGTCTCATCTTTTGATGGAGCAGAAGATCACTTGAAGAACATAACATAAGAATGGCCATATCGGGTCAGATCAAAGATCCACCCAGCCCAGCATCCCATCTACCAACAGTGGCCGATGCCAGGTACCCCAGAGGGAGTGAACCTAACAGGTAATGATCTAGTGATCTCTCTCCTGCCATCCATCTCCACCCTCTGACAAACCGAGGCTAGGGACACCATTCCTTGCCCATCCTGGCTAATAGCCATTAATGGACTTAACCTCCATGAATTTATCCAGTTCTCTTTTAAACCCTGTTTATAGTCCTAGCCTTCACAACCTCCTCAGGCAAGGAGTTCCACAGGTTGACTGTGTGCTGAGTGAAGAAGAGCTTCCTTTTATTTGTTTTAAACCTGCTACCTATTTTCATTTGGTGGCCCCTAGTTCTTATATATGGGAACAAGTAAATAACTTCTCCTTATTCACTTTGTCCACACCACTCATGATTTTATATACCTCTTCATATCCCCCCCCTTAGTCTCCTCTTTTCCAAGCTGAAAAGTCCTAGCCTCTTTAATCTCCCCTCATATGGGACCCGTTCCAACCCTCTAATCATTTTAGTTGCCCCTTTTCTGAACCTTTTGTAACGCCAGTATGTCTTTTTTGAGATGAGGGGACCACATCTATACACAGTATTCAAGATGTGGGTGTACCATGGATTTATATAAGGGCAATAAGATATTCTCCGTCTTATTCTCTATCCCTTTTTTAATGATTCCTAACATCCCGTTTGCTTTTTTGACTGCCGCTGCACACTGCATGGATGTCTTCAGAGAACTATCCACGATGACACTAAAATCTTTCTCCTGATTATTTGTAGCTAAATTAGCCCCCATCATATTGTATTTATAGGTGGGGGTTATTTTTTCCAATGTGCATTACTTTACATTTTCCACATTAAATTTCATTTGCCATTTTGTTGCCCAATCACTTAGTTTTATGAGATCTTTTTGAAGTTCTTCACAGTCTGCTTTGGTCTTAACTATCTTGAGCGGTTTAGTATCATCTGCAAACTTTGCCACCTCACTGTTTACCCCTTTCTCCAGATAATTTATAAATAAGTTGAATAGGATTGGTCCTAGGACTGACCCTTGGGAAACACCACTGGGTACCCCTCTCCATTTTATTCCTACCCTTTGTTCCCTGTCTTTTTAACCAGTTCTCAATCCATGAAAGGATCTTCCCTCTTATCTTACAACTTAACTTACATAAGAGCCTTTGGTGAGGGACCTTGTCAAAGGCTTTCTGGAAATCTAAGTACACTGTGTCCACTGGATGCCCCTTGTCCACATGTTTGACCCCCTCAAAGAACTCTAATAGATTAGTAAGACATGATCTCCCTTTACAGAAACCATGTTGACTTTTGCGCAACAATTTATGTTCTTCTATGTGTCTGACAATTTTATTCTTTTACTATTGTTTCAACTAATTTGCCTGGTATTGACGTTAGACTTACTGGTGTGTAATTGCCAGGATCGCCTCTAGAGCCCTTCTTAAATATTGGCATTACATGAGCTATCTTCCAGTCATTGGGTACAGTAGCTGATTTAAAGGACAGGTTACAAACCATAATTCCACAATTTCACATTTGAGTTCTTTCAGAACTCTTGGGTGAATGCCATCTGGTCCCGGTGACTTGTTACTCTTAAGTTTCTCTATTAATTCCAAAACCTCTTCTAGTGACACTTCAGTCTGTGGCAATTCCTCAGAATTGCCACCTACAAAAGACAGGTCAGGTTTGGGAATCTCCCTAATATCCTCAATCGTGAAGACTGGAGCAAAGAATTAATTTAGTTTCTCTGTGATGACTTTATCATCTTTAAGTGCTCCTTTTGTATCTCGATTGTCCAAGGGCCCCACTGGTTGTTTAGCAGGCTTCCTGCTTCTGATGTACTAAAAAACATGTTGTTATTGCCTTTTGAGTTTTTGGCTAGCTGTTCTTCAAACTCCTTTTTGGCTTTTCTTAGATTTTTACATTTAATTTGGCAGCGTTTATGCTCCTTTCTATTTACCTCACTAGGATTTGACTTCCACTTTTTAAAAGATGCCTTTATCTCTCACTGCTTCTTTTACGTGGTTAAGCCACAGTGGCTCTTTTTTACTTTTTACTGTGTTTTTTTTTAAATTTGGGGTATACATTTAAGTTGAGCCTCTATTATGGAGTCTTTGAAAAATGTCCGTCCAGCTTGCAAGGATTTCACTCTAATCACTGTACCTTTTAGTTTCTGTTTAACTAACCTCCTTATTTTTGCATAGTTCCCCTTTCTGAAATTAAATGCCACAGTGTTAGGCTGTTGAGGTGTTCTTCCCACCACAGGAATGTTAAATGTTGTTATATTATGGTCACTATTTCCAAGTGGTCCTGTTTATAGTTACCTCTAGGACCAGATCCTGCGCTCCACTCAGGATTAGATCGAGAGTTGCCTCTCCCCTTGTGGCTTCCTGCACCAGCTGCTCCAAGAAGCAGTCATTTAAAGTATCGAGAAATTTTGTCTCTGCATTTTGTCCTGAGGTGACATGTACCCAGTCAATATGGGGATGATTGAAATCCCCCACTATTATTGTGGGTTTTTTTATTTTGATAGCCTCTCTAATCTCCCTTAGCATTTCATCGTCGCTATCACTGTCCTGGTCAGGTGGTCGATAATAAATCCCTACTGTTATATTCTTATTAGAGCATGGAATTACTATCCATAGAGATTCTATGGAACATGTGGATTCATTTAAGATTTTTTTCATTTGATTCTACATTTTCACATATAGTACTCCTCCCCCAACATGACCTGTTCTGTCCTTCTGATATATTTTGTACCCCGGAATGATTGTGTCCCATTGATTATCCTCACTCCACCAGGTTTCTGTGATGCCTATTATATCAATATCCTCCTTTAACACGAGGCACTCTGGTTCACCCATCTTATTATTTAGACTTCTAGCATTTCTGTACAAGCACTTTAAAAACTAGTCACTGTTTGTCTGCCATTTTCTGATGTGTCAGATTCTTCATGCGACTGTTTCTCATCTGATCTGGCCCATACTTTGTCCTCTTTCATCCCCTCCTCCTGACTAAAACCTAGAGAATCTCTATCAATAAACTCCTCTAAGACAAGTCTCTGTCCGATCCACGTGCACCTCTGCAGCAATCGGCTTTCCCCCATCTCTTAGTTTAAAAACTGCTCTGCAACCTTTGTAATGTTAAGTGCCAGCAGTCTGGATCCACTTTAGTTTAGACAGAGCCCATCCTTCCTGTATAGGCTCCCCCTAGCGCAAAAGTTCCCCAGTTGCTAATAAATCTAAACCTCTCCTCTCCACACCATCTCATCCAAGCACTGAGACTCTGAAGTTCTGCCTGCCTACCTTGCCCTGTGCTTGGAACTGGTAGCATTTCTGAGAATGCCACCATAGAGGTCCTGGATTTCAGTCTTTCCTAGCAGCCTAAATTTAGCCTCCAGGATATCTCTCCTACCCTTCCCTGTGTCATTGGTACCTACATGTACTACGACCACTGGCTCCTCCCCAGCACTACACATAAGTCTATCTAGATGCTGGAGAGATCCCCCAACCTTCGCACCAGGCAGGCAAGTCACCATACAGTTCTCCCGGTCATCACAAATCCAGCTAACACCTGCCTTTTCCTAATGACTGGAGTTCCCTTCCCCAGGGAGGTAACCTCAGTGCGAGAGGATACCCTAACATCATCTTAAAGGAGGATCCCAACTATGGGAGGGTTTCCCCCTGTTCCTGTTGACTGCTCTCCTTCTCTGGGTCTTTCATCCTCCTTAACAGCAGAGGGGCTGTCTGACCGGAGATGGGACAAATCTACAGTGTCCCGGAAAGCCTCAACGTATCTCTCTGCCTTCCTTAGCTCCTCCAGTTCCGCCACCCTGGCCTCCAAAGCCCGTACATGGTCTCTGAGGGCCAGAAGCTCCTTGCACCAAGTGCACACATACGCCACAGGCCAGGTAATCATACATGCTACACTGAGCACAATAAACAGGATAGCCCCCACTCTGCTACTGGGCTTCTGTCTGCATTTTCTCCTACAGTTATCTAGGTTAATGAGAGGGTTTTTGTTTAAATCAAGAAGTTTTGATTATAGTTTAGTGTAAAGACTTTAAAGAATGGCAAGTGTACCAACTCCCTCTTGAAACTCCTTGTTAGCAGTTCCTGTTCGCAAAGCTTCCTCATGGCTGGCTCACAGCTTTATAAATCCCTGGCCTCCTTGATAGCCCCGCCCCTGACTAAGACTCAGCCAATGAACAGATACTTCTAGATTTCAAACCTTGATTTGAAGCTCACAGCTTTCAACAGCCGGCCGCAGCTCACAGTACTTCAGACAGACAAGCACAGCATGTAACCCCCAAATACAAACACACACTGGCGGCAGCCACTTACCCCAAGGGTCCTGTATTTGTTCCTCCTTCACCGGGAGAACTCCCTCTCAAAACTCTCTGTTAGCAGCCCCTGTTTGCCCAAAAAAAAGGGGTGGTGGTGGTGGGTGGGCAGGCTATTGGCAAAGTCCCCGAGTCTCTCAGTAGGTTTTTGGGCTTGAGCAAAGAACTCTTGCATCTGTGGGAGAGTGGCAGGAGTCCATAAATCACAGTAGACATTTTAAAAATATTTTTGGTAGTATTCTGGTCATCTGACCAGGTCTGCACCTCCACGAGGGAGGCTCCCTCCAGCTAGCCCAATAGGAATCTCACTCCTATCCTCTCTGCTCATTTGCTCATACCCTCCCAAGATCAGAGTTAATTCTGTGTGTTTGATTGACAGTCTCCCCCAGTCAATCAGGTTTGTGCAGAGAAGGGGTGGGGGGAGGGAGAGAAAGGAAGGGAAGGAGTTCTCACCATCTACACACACACACATATACATGCTTTAGTCTACATCAGTGGTTTTCAAACTTTTTTCATTAGCAGACCCCTAAAAATTTTTTGAAGGAAGGTGTGGACTCCTTTGAAAATCTTAGAAGTAGTCTGCAGATCCCTGGAGGGCCACAGACCACAGGTTGGAAACCACTAGTCTACATCCTTGGGCTATATCCATAGAAGCAGGAGTGGACGATCAACTATATACACTAAAATAGAGCAAACACACCTTGACTTGCATTAGGCCTCCCAGATTCATGCACTCAGATTCATGAGCCTCCTCAGCGTCACACAGGAAGGATGAGGTCAGTTCCTTTTGTGATACCTCACCCTATTCAGTACCATACAGAATGCACTCTGTGGTTCTGTGATCTATGCAGGTGGGGAAGTATAGTGTGATGCTACTAGGGCACATGTATTTTTCCCCACCAGACTTACAGAAGTTACTTGGAAAGATAATACAGCCTAGGCAGGTGTGTACTGTGTGTGCTAGAGCAGTGCTACTCAAAGTGGGGGACTGGTGCTGGCCTGCGAGACATCGGCTGCCAGTCTGCACACACAGTGAGAGAAAAAAATTGCCAGTCCCCTACATCAGATAGCTTGAGAAGCACTGTGCTAAAAAGTAAGTCCTCCAGCAAACGCAGAGATGACCCACTTCCTGTATACTATAGAGGCAGGTCTTTGGTTTGCTGGGGCAGAACAAGAAAGCCTAGGATGGGGCAGGCAGAGGCTGCAGCTACACAGAGTTGTAGAAAGTTTTGTTATCTCATTCTGCACATAAACCCTTTATTATTAACGGGAACTATCTTGATACCAGTCTGCTCATCACTAAGGCACTGCCTGGGCTGTGGTAATCCCTGAGTGGCTGGTTTAACTGAGAGCATGTGGCCTAAATTGTTTCTGACAGCTGAGAAATGCAAAAGTGGCTTAGCACTACCTTCTCCCCCTCCTGGGATTATGGGCTAAGCGCAGCTCCACCAGACCCAAGGATCAGTGCCTATGTATTACTGGAAATTCTAAGAAACTTTGGAGTCTTCGTCAAAGCTTGATCTCATTTAATCAAAGCCAAATACATCTCAATTTTTTTCATAAAGGATTTAAGCCCTCCTCACAGAATCTTTTCTTGAATTCCACAGAAACACTGTCAGGTAGGATCTTTCTAGTTGTTCTGCATTTCTATTAAAAATAAATACAGAAAAACACAAATAGTGAAATAAACAAGCAAGCCCTAAGTTCCAAAGCCCCAGGATCTACACTTGTATCACTTGAGTATTGAGCCAACCTGGATTCACTCGAGTGCAAATCTAAAACCGCAGAGCTCTGTTCGATACAGATCCACTATTCATTGTTTCTTTGCTCAACTTCTGTTACATTCAGATTCTCATATTGTTCCATTTCTTTGCATGTGACCAATTTTAAAGTTAACACATTTATCCAAAACTAACATCACATCCTAAAATAAATTTATAGACAACTGAACAGGATGATTATAATAATGTAACAAATAAACTCAGGAGACAGTATGATCAAGTAAATGTAACCCTTCTGCCAGGCCAAGTTGATAGCAGCAAGGGCTGGGTTCAGTACACAGGGGTTCCCTCTCATCAAAGCAAATGCAAAACTGGCTCGAGCCCCCACCCAGTGACCTGGGAAAATCCTACACACCCCCTGGATGCCTCAAAGAGGCAATACTTCCCCTCTCGCAAGCACAGGGTCTCGGTGTAGCAGAGAATCTTTAATAACATGAGGTAAACGACATCAGCATTAAATTGGGAAAACACCACAACTAGTGTTCGTAAACTAAACCATGAGCAAAGACCCACCCCAGCAAATTGGGCCACATCCTTTCCCTCAGGTTCTTGAGTCCCACAACACAAACGTCTCTTGAGTCCAGCAATCCAAAAATCCCCCAAAGTCCAGCCCCAGAGTTCAAAAGTTCATCTGCAGAGTGTTACACCCCAGTCTGGCTAAAAATGTGCCTGGGGGGGGGAAGAGGTAAGGGGCACCTTATGTGACCTGAAGCTGACTGCCCCGCAGGGCTCCGCTCCGCTGTCTCACAAACGGCTCCGCTCTGCCGTCTCACGAACGGCTCTGCTCAGCTCGGCTCCACTCGCCATCTCACAAACACTCCGCTAGCCTATCCACGAACAGCACCACTGCACTCTAGATCTTCCGGCTCCCCACTACTTGACACAGTGCTCAGTGATTTCAGCTCTCAGTGATCTTAGCTCTTTAGTGATTTCAGCTCATAGTAGTGGGAGCCTTAGTGCTGGTGCACCATAAGGCCAAAGTGAATTCAGCACAGCACCTGTAGCGAGACTCTTAATAGACCCAAAATTAGCTCTGACATTCCACAGTGGAGAGAGACAGAGGTGCAATTGGTGTTTCAGACCCACACCACCAGGTACTAATGCCTTCTCAAGCCTCTCTCAATTCACAGAGTTTTGGAACCCATGTCCCTTGTCTAACGAGTGCTACTTAGTTGAGGGTGAGTACCTCCATCATAACAAAAGGCCAAGTACAGTTCCACTGTCCTTGATTCCCATAATCAAGGTAATAACAATTTATTCTTCCTGCCCCAATATCCCCCAATAACACTGGGGATCCCACAGCAGCCAAAATGACCATTTGGGCAGCTATGGCCTCATTCTAGGCGGGGTGGGTGTGCCTATGCAAATGAGATCAGCCCCTGAAGTTCTTTTCCACAACTTGCCACACCTCACCACCAGATGTCAGGGTGGAGCTCATCCTGACTCTGCTTACATCCATAGAGCATAGGACTAGGAGTCAGAAGACGTAGATTCTATTACTTACTCTGCCACTGACTTATGGCCTGCCACACACCTTAAAATATCCAGCTGGCACAAAACAAAGCCTACCATCTGTCCAGCAACACAAGTGGCCATGAGCACATTACTCGGGTTCTCCGCTTTCTGCACTGACTCTCCATTGACAACAGAGTCTAATATAATGTTTCTGTCCTGACATTTAAAGTCCTCCCTGAGATTGGCCTGAGCTAACTGAGATCCAATTTCCCATGATGGTTATATTCCTCCGTTGCGCAACAGAGAGACGCTTGTGAGCATGGGAAACAGAACTTTCTCTGCAGCAGGATCTATACCAGTATCTTCACACATGCAAGAGAAAAGAATGAACAGTAACTTCATTGTGCTAGGAACTAAATAAAAGTTCAGGTCTTTATATTTGCTTTCCCTTAATAAATTTCTGACTCTCACCCATGCGCACACACACATACACATATATTAAATTTTATATCATTTATAATATAAAAATTAACAATAAACTAATGCAGCTACTTTCATACAGGCTGGGAAAGAAGAAAGCGTTCATTATTATTATTTCTGTCTTTAAGTATTTGGGAGAGTCTGTAGTGATGAGTATGTACCACACGTACCAGTATGAATAGACTGTAGGACCTTAAGCAAGATATTTAACCTTTCTTTGCTTCAGTTAACATTTTCTTCTATTTGACAGGTATGGATTCTTCCTTTGTAATTATATCCCCTTATGTGGTATTATGCAAATTATATGTAAATGTCTAAAAGTGATCAAGAATAATTTTCACCAACAACTGGCTATAGCAGTGTTTGCATTTGGCATTTTATTTGTTATCGATTGCATGTAGATACCAAGTTGTGAGTGCATTAGTTTTGCCTAAGATTAGACAGTTAGATCTTGGTGGGGAGGAGTGCTGCTGCAAAGGGGAAAGCATTAGCTCTAGTTGACCAGGAAATATGGTCTGTAGTACGTGGGACAGACTTGGCATCAGAAGACCTGGGTTCTGTTACTGGCTCTGCACAAGCCATTTCACCTCTCTGTGCCTCTCCCCCTCCACACACACACCACCTTGTCTATTTAGATTGTAAAGTTTTTAGAGTAGGGAACTATCTCTTGGTAAGTATTTCTACAGTGTCCAACCCATTGGGGTCTCAGTTAGTGTTACTGTAATTCAAAAGTAACCCTTCTGCCAGTGGAGCCAGCAGCAACCAGGGCCGGGTTCAATATCTAGGGGTTCCTTTCCATTGATAGAACACAGAACCAGCTCGCGCCCCCACCTGGTAATCTGGGAAATTTACACACACACCCTGGGTGCCTCTGAGAGGCAATACTTTCCCACTCTCAAGCACAGTGTCTGAATATAGAAAAGAAACATTTAATTAAAGGAGGGAAGTAACTCGACATTAATTTGGGAAAACGCCGCAAACAGGGTTCATAAACATAAACCATGACTAAAAGACCCACCCCCAAGTAGGTTTGGCAGTATCCTTTTCCTCTCAGGTTCTTAAGTCCAGCAACCCAAAAGTCCCTTTCACATGCTCGACACTTCTCTTCACCCCATTCACAGTTGCTGTCCTTGGTCAGTGCAGACCTAGTGTTCAGAGGTTCATCTGCAGAGTTCATCTCACCCACTGGGTGGGGTAAAGAGTTGTCGTCGTCTTGTTCTGCGTCCACGTCTGTAGAGTTTCCTTCGTTGATTGTTTTTCTGAGGAACAAACTAGATGTCAACAGTTTCTGTTGAACTCTCCACTGTTGGTCTTGATCATATATGATCTGGATGATGAATTATTTTTCTTTATGACAGCTGGAATTGTCCACTCTTTTTCTCCATCCAATTTGACGCAAACTTCACTGACTTCAATATTTTTCAGTTACTTCTAGTTTACACCTATAAGTGCTAACTCCAAGCTAAGTTCTGTAACTTGCATGTTTAAAGTCCTGTGCATTTATATGGGTTTACAGGATCAGGCCCTTGCTCTTCAAAGGAAATGTTTCTAGGAGCTCTGAGGAGGAGGAGTGCTTTATGTCTGATATTTATACTTGGGACATTTATCTTTGAATAAATAATTGGTACAATATTGAAACTGCGAGCCCTATGGCATAGTTTTAACTCTGTTTCCCTTTTCTTCCCGAAGGGATTGGTTTTTATTCTTTTCATTTGTGCAAGTTGACTATATTCTCTAACAGCTGCGCTTCCTAATTGTATTTGTTCATGTTTAGTATTTAACTAAATACTTACTTTTCCTCCTCTACCAATGAACTTCTTTGAGAAACAAAGAATGATTGCTCTTTGAAACGTTCTGAAATAACATGAGGATGATAATAGCCAGACTCTGTCACTGGCACAATTTCAAAACAAACATTTTGTAAATATAGATGTGTTCATTAAACCCGAATTGCCTGTTCATTGTATTTTGTATTTCAGGATTGAAATGATAAAATTTGAATTCAGTGTGGCAACTCCAGCTACTAACATATGTTTGTCTGCCAGATACAAAAAGCCTAAACAACATTTTAGACAGTATATAACACTTTCAGTTTATTTCTGTTTTAAATCCTAAAAAACAAACAAATATCTGCATCTGTCTAGTTCCTAGTACACGGATGTCTGTATCAGAAAAACCACCATTGTAATTGCCAACAATGATCCACTTAGTATCATTCTAGGAAACACATTGTGCTGAATGGGGAAGATCTTTTCAAAAGGTGGATATGGATTTGTGTTCATAATAAAAAGTGCCCATTTGACAGCTCTAAAAAATGAAGCCATCTCTCTACAACTTCTCTGCCTGTTCCATGCAGGGTTGTTCCCTACAGTCTTTTCTCCAGTGAGTTGTCCACTCTCATTTAAAATGGTGCAAGAGATAGAGCTAGTCAAACTAAAATAAAAACACCAATTAAGCTCCCAACCTACAACACACTTTTCTAATAAAAGAGTAACAGGAAGCATTCAGGCTAAGGGCTAAGTTTGAACGGAATGCCACAGAAACATAGAATCATAAGAGTGGAAGGGACCTTGAGAGGTCATGTAGTCAGTCCCTTGCACTCATGGCAGGACTAAGTGTTTTCTAGGCCATCCCTGACAGGTGTTTGATTAATAAACCCTTAAAGATTTCCAATGATGGAGATTTCATGACTTCCCTAGGCAATTTATTCCAGTGCTTAGCTGCCCTGACAGGAAATTTTTCCTAATGTCCAACCTAAATCGCCCTTAGTACAATTGAAGCCCATTGCTTCTTGTCCTGTCTTCAGAGATTAGGAACAACAATTTTTCTCCTTCCTTTTTGTAACAACCTTTTATGTACTTGAAAACTCTTATCATTGCCCCTCTCAGTCTTGTTTTCTCTAGACTAAACAAATCTAATTTTTTTCAATCTTCCCTCCATAGGTCATGTTTTCTAGACCTTTAATCATTTTTGTTGCTCTTCTCTGGACTTTCTCCAATTTGTCCACATCTTTCCTGAAATGTGGTGCCCAGAACTGGACACAATACTCCAGTTGAGGCCTAATCAGCGTGGAGTAGAGTGGAAGAATTACTATTTGTGTCTTACTTACAGCACTCCTGCTAACATATCTGTCACTGTTTCTCAGTGGGTCACAACTGAGAATACCAAATTCAGGACAAACTGCTGAGAAATAAGGCAGACACACCCCAAAGCTGGTGGTTATTCTCCCATAAAATATACCAATCCAGCAACAAAAGTCAACTTCTGTCTCACTGCACTGGCTAACAAGAAGTCAGAATTGCAGCCTCCTTAGGTATTCCAGTCCTAGATTCAACGCCCAGACAGTAGACTTAATGCTGAATGATTATTTAAAACTAATTTCATCAAACAAAAGGGTTCTTCTGATTCCAAAGGACCAGCCACATACCCAGGTCAATATATAACTCAGATCTTATCCAATAATCACGCTATTTCCAATCCTTTAGTATCTAATACTAAATACTAAATACCGACATGGGATGGTGTTCCATGAAGGAGGAGTGCTGGGCAGAGACGGGCTCCATCTTACGAAGAGAGGGAAGAGCATCTTTGCCAGCAGGCTGGCTAACCTAGTGAGGAGGGCTTTAAACTAGGTTCACCAGGGGAAGGAGACCAAAGCCCTGAGGTAAGTGGGAAAGCGGGATACCGGGAGGAAGCACAGGCAGAAATGTCTGTGAGGGGAGGGCTCCTGCCTCATACTGGGAATGAGGGGCGATCAACAGGTTATCTCAAGTGCTTATATACAAATGCACAAAGCCTTGGAAACAAGCAGGAAGAACTGGAGGTCCTGGTGATGTCAAGGAACTATGACGTGATCGGTATAACAGAGACTTGGTGGGATAACTCACATGACTAGAGTACTGTCATGGATGGTTATAAACTGTTCAGGAAGGACAGGCAGGGCAGAAAAGGTGGGGGAGTAGCACTGTATGTAAGGGAGCAGTATGACTGCTCAGAGCTCCGGTACGAAACTGCAGAAAAACCTGAGTGTCTCTGGATTAAGTTTAGAAGTGTGTGCAACAAGAGTGATGTAGTGGTGGGAGTCTGCTATAGACCACCGGACCAGGGGGATGAGGTAGATGAGGCTTTCTTCCGGCAGCTCACAGAAGCTACTAGATCGCATGCCCTGATTCTCATGGGTGACTTTAATTTTCCTGATATCTGCTGGGAGAGCAATACAGCGGTGCATAGAAAATCCAGGAAGTTTTTGGAAAGCGTAGGGGACAATTTCCTGGCGCAAGTGCTAGAGGAGCCAACTAGGGGGGGCGCTTTTCTTGACCTGCTGCTCACAAACCGGGTAGAATTAGTGGGGGAAGCAAAAGTGGATGGGAATCTGGGAGGCAGTGACCATGAGTTGGTTGAGTTCAGGATCCTGACGCAGGGAAGAAAGGTAAGCAGCAGGATACGGACCCTGGACTTCAGGAAAGCAGACTTCGACTCCCTCAGGGAACGGATGGCCAGGATCCCCTGGGGGACTAACTTGAAGGGGAAAGGAGTCCAGGAGAGCTGGCTGTATTTCAAGGAATCCCTGTTGAGGTTACAGGGACAAACCATCCTAATGAGTCGAAAGAATAGTAAATATGGCAGGCGACCAGCTTGGCTTAATGGTGAAATCCTAGCAGATCTTAAACATAAAAAAGAAGCTTACAAGAAGTGGAAGGTTGGACATATGATCAGGGAAGAGTATAAAAATATTGCTCGGGCATGTAGGAATGTTATCAGGAGGGCCAAATCGCACCTGGAGCTGCAGCTAGCCAGAGATGTCAAGAGTAACAAGAAGGGTTTCTTCAGGTATGTTGGCAACAAGAAGAAAGCCAAGGAATGTGTGGGCCCCTTACTGAATGAGGGAGGCAACCTAGTGACAGAGGATGTGGAGAAAGCTAATGTACTCAATGCCTTTTTTGCCTCTGTCTTCACTAACAAGGTCAGCTCCCAGACTGCTGCGCTGGGCATCACAAAATGGGGAAGAGATGGCCAGCCCTCTGTGGAGATAGAGGTGGTTAGGGACTATTTAGAAAGGCTGGACATGCACAAGTCCATGGGGCCGGACGAGTTGCATCCGAGAGTGCTGAAGGAGTTGGCGGCTGTGATTGCAGAGCCATTGGCCATTATCTTTGAAAACTCGTGGCGAACCGGAGAAGTCCCGGATGACTGGAAAAAGGCTAATGTAGTGCCAATCTTTAAAAAAGGGAAGAAGGAGGATCCTGGGAACTACAGGCCAGTCAGCCTCACTTCAGTCCCTGGAAAAATCATGGAGCAGGTCCTCAAAGAATCAATCTTGAAGCACTTGCATGAGAGGAAAGTGATCAGGAACAGCCAGCATGGATTCACCAAGGGAAGGTCATGCCTGACTAATCTAATCGCCTTTTATGATGAGATTACTGGTTCTGTGGATGAAGGGAAAGCAGTGGATGTATTGTTTCTTGACTTTAGCAAAGCTTTTGACACGGTCTCCCACAGTATTCTTGTCAGCAAGTTAAGGAAGTATGGGCTGGATGAATGCACTACAAGGTGGGTAGAAAGCTGGCTAGATTGTCGGGCTCAACGGGTAGTGATCAATGACTCCATATCTAGTTGGCAGCCGGTATCAAGTGGAGTACCCCAAGGGTCGGTCCTGGGGCCGGTTTTGTTCAATATCTTCATAAATGATCTGGAGGATGGTGTGGATTGCACTCTCAGCAAATTTGCGGATGATACTAAACTGGGAGGAGTGGTAGATACGCTGGAGGGGAGGGATAGGATACAGAAGGACCTAGACAAATTGGAGGATTGGGCCAAAAGAAATCTGATGAGGTTCAATAAGGATAGACGATAAGGATAAGGATAGGATGGAAGAACCCAATGCACAGCTACAGACTAGGGACCGAATGGCTAGGCAGCAGTTCTGCGGAAAAGGACCTAGGGGTGACAGTGGACGAGAAGCTGGATATGAGTCAGCAGTGTGCCCTTGTTGCCAAGAAGGCCAATGGCATTTTGGGATGTATAAGTAGGGGCATAGCGAGCAGATCGAGGGACGTGATCGTTCCCCTCTATTCGACATTGGTGAGGCCTCATCTGGAGTACTGTGTCCAGTTTTGGGCCCCACACTACAAGAAGGATGTGGATAAATTGGAGAGAGTCCAGCGAAGGGCAACAAAAATGATTAGGGGACTGGAACACATGAGTTATGAGGAGAGGCTGAGGGAGCTGGGATTGTTTAGCCTGCAGAAGAGAAGAATGAGGGGGGATTTGATAGCTGCTTTCAACTACCTGAAAGGGGGTTCCAAAGAGGATGGCTCTAGACTGTTCTCAATGGTAGCAGATGACAGAACAAGGAGTAATGGTCTCAAGTTGCAGTGGGGGAGGTTTAGATTGGATATTAGGAAAAACTTTTTCACTAAGAGGGTGGTGAAACACTGGAATGCGTTACCTAGGGAGGTGGTAGAATCTCCTTCCTTAGAGGTTTTTAAGGTCAGGCTTGACAAAGCCCTGGCTGGGATGATTTAACTGGGAACTGGTCCTGCTTTGAGCAGGGGGTTGGACTAGATGACCTTCTGGGGTCCCTTCCAACCCTGATATTCTATGATTCTATAATATATAAAGGTTTATTTATAAGAAAGAAAGGTGAGAGTTAAAATTGGTTAAAGGAATCAAATACATACAACAAATGCATGGTTCTTGGATCAGACTTGTAGCAGTGGTGGAATAAACTTCTGGCTTGTTAAGTCTCTGGTTGCTTCCAAATCATTGGAAGGCCCTCAGTCCTTTGGTTAGAATGTTCCCATTAGTATAAGTCCATAGTCCAGAGGTTTGAGCAGGAAAGAGGGAAAATGGAGATGTTTCCAGCACCTTTTATAGCTTCTGCCAAGTGAAGGGAAACCCATTGTTCTAGTTTGTGGGAAATTACAGGTAACAAGATGGAGTTTGCTGTCACATGGGCAAGTCACATGTCCATGTATGCCTCATAGCAGAGGCCATTACCCCTACTCCAGTTAGAACATCACAGGAAAGTCCATCAGGTATGGATGGGCATCATCCATGCTCCATTGTGAGTTAAGTGTTCCCTGATGGGCCATTTAACTTGAATAGTCCCTTCATGATGTGCAAGCTAAATACTTTGTGGGTGTTACTCAGGAGCAAACACATTTGAAATACAGATACATAGTCAATATTCATAACTCCAGGTACAAAAAGTGATATATGCATGCAAATAGCATAATCATATTCAACAAATCATAACTACTCCATAGACCTCTTACATGACATACTTCATACAAGATTTGTTGCAATTATACAAACAGTGGTAGCAACTATGATCTGCATGGTCATATTTGGGGCAAAAATTGGGGATTGGTCCTGCTTTGAGCAGGGGGTTGGACTAGATGTCCTCCTGAGAGTCCTTCCAACCCTGGTATTCTATGATTCTATAATCAGATAATGTCACAACATCCCAGAATAATGTTTGCTTTTATTTTTTTGGTAACATTTTGAATTTTAATCCTATCCTCCAAAGCACTTGCAACCCCTCCCGGCTTGGTATCACCCACAAACTTTATAAGTGTACTTTCTATGCCATTATCTAAATCACTGATGAAAAGAGTGTACAGAACTGGACCCCGAACTGGTCCCTATGAGACCCCACTTGATATGCCCTTCCAGCTTGACTGTGAATCGCTGATAACTACTCTCTGGGAATGGTTTTCCAACCAATTATGCACCCACCTTATAGTAGCTCCTTCTAGGGTGTATTTCCCTAGTTTGCTTATGAGAAGGTCATGCGAGACAGTATCAAAAGCTTTACTAACGTCAAGATATGCACATCTACCACTTCTTCCTATCCACAAGGTTTGTTACCCTGTCAAAGAAAGCTACTAGGTTGGTTTGACATGATTTGTTCTTGACAAATCCATGTTGACTGTTACCTATCACCTTATTATCTTCTAGGTGTTTGAATTGGTAGCATCAAGTACAAATTCCCCTCCCCCCGAGGCTAAGTGGCCTGTGACTAACAACGTGTTTACAGAAGAAACAATCACATAATCCATTGGGAGCCTTGTTTTTGCTACATTAAACTTAATAATAGTTCCTGCCTATCTTTCTGTTCTTAAAGTCAGTGTCATAGAATCCCCTCCTGTGTTGCTGAGCAAGCACAAAAATTTCAAGTACCATTTGGATCCCATAGATTTGCCTACAAAGTTTGGCAGGCTTGGGGTTTTTTTGGTTTAAGTTCAAATTGTAAGCCAAATTGATTACAGTTGTTTCAGTGCCATCGCTAATAATAGGTAACTAAAATTGCGTTAATTGGCTTGCACTGCTACGTAAAGAGCAACACAGATTTAAAACATTGCTGGTACCTGTAGCCAATTTGTTAAAATTGTTATTTAGTTCATCAAGTCACACAGGCTGGATGTGAACCAGTTCCTTTGTTACTATTTATTTTGGTTTGAGACTGTAGAAGGCTGTTGTAGTCATTAGTAGTGGGTGGGAGCAGGTTTCTATATGTAATAATGCCTTGCATAGGAAGGTTCAAAACCCTGTCCTAATATTAAATGCATCTTTACCGTATTCCAGGATGTATTATTATATCTGTTACACAGAGGGATAAAATGAGGCACAGAGAAGTTTTGGGGCTTAGCCAGGGAGACACAGGACCTGGACAAAATTATTTAAAATATTTCACAGCTGGATGGTGGTCTGAGAAGAAGGATGATTCATTTATACCAGTGTAACTCCATTAACTTCAGTTAAGTTACTGCTGATTTATACTGTTGTCAGAGTAGTATAAATGTTGTGAGCTCAGAATCACACAAATTATAAGTGGTAGAGCTGTGAACTCAACAGCCCTGCTTCCCTATTGACCTGCACCTGGAACGATCGCTTACAGCAGTGCAAAGTGTGTATAAAATGCTACTATTTAGATTTTGCAATATTTAATACACATTTTCCACTGACGTAAATGAATATTTAAAAGGTGCAAAGCAATGGAGACCCCAACCCCGTTTAGCTAATCCCTGGACTAAGCAGACATTGTACTACTTTCCCTTTGGTTTTATATTTCTTTTGTTGGTCATTTTTCTTCTGTGTCTGTGTACATTCCTGTTTTGATAAATCAAGATAAATAAACTTCTCTTCAAGAAGAGTCTGGCAATCTGTTGCAGAAGGTTCAATTACAGTAACATAAGAGCCCTCACAAAAGAATACTACCAATTCTCTGAAGCGAGAGATGGGGTGAAACAGAAGTCAAAGCATCCTACTATCTCTTTACATACAAGACTGACATCTCTCATTATTATTTATGATTAGTAGTTTAGTAACCAAAAATATATATTTAATTCCCTGCCCTGAAGAGTTTATAGTGTAAGGCCCCAATCCTGCATGTGGGTCTGCAAGTATATCCGTGCAGACATATTGGGACATATCCTCAGATGGTGTAAATTGTCATAGCTGAGGTTCTGCCTCAGTGACTTTCAGCAGAACTCTGCAGAGGCACAAAGGACTGCATTAGCTTATCCAATTTCAAGGTTCACGTGTCAGTTCAGACATTGTGTATAACATGAAGGGAGAAAGCCATAAATAAGGAGGTAGAGGAAGAGAGGATTAAGGTGAAAACCATGAAATGTCTCTGCTTAGGTTTTAGGATAGACAAATATTATTGGTTCCACTTTCTTATCTAAGTTTTTAAATACATTTATGTATTTTCTAGTTAAATAGGATGGGGAGTTCTTTGCGGGGGCTTGTGTGGGGAATATGAGAGCAGGAGGGGAGGGGCTGAAGATAGAGGGTAGGAGAGCTGGGATGAAGGTGCGGAACGGCTGGATGGGTACAGACATGGGAAGTGGAGAGAGAAGGGCAATAAGGAGAATGGAAACACCAGTGGAGATGGGACAGGGGGCGCTCATTAGTCCAAATAGGTGATGAATGGAGAGTGAGTCCAAGTGAATAGAGCAAGCCCCGTTACAGGTTGATTGGACTCTTTACAGCTCTTCAAGAAGAATGGGGACTTTTAAAAGGTGGCCTGAAAGAGATACTGCCCTGCGGCGGGGGGGCCTGCCTGGATGGTGAAGCTGGTGGTCCTCAGGCAGCTCAGTGATGATCTGCTGGAGGACCTTTTTGGTGGGAATGTGCTTAAGAAGAACAGATTACTTCCTCTGAGGGTTAAGCAGACAGTGAGGTTATGAGAAGGCATAGACTTTCATTAATTTCAGGCTGTTTCAAGCCACCTCACTTGCAAATTCCCTGCTTCTGTGTATTCATGTAACAATACTGTGGGAAATAAGCATTGGTATCAGATAAAAATGGTCGTTTCGGCATTAGGGAGATAGCAGAGGACGGGGTTCTGAATAAATATGGGACATCTCTGGGGAAGAAAAGCATAATGAGCACATAATACTTTAAAATGGAAAATAGACTGTTGGAAAATATGTAAAAAGCACTCTATAAATTACGGTCTTGATCCTGTATCTCCTGAAGACAATGGCAGAGCTCTTTTGGGATGAAATCCTGGCCTATTGAAGTTAAGAGACATTTGGACATTAGCTTCAGTGGGGCTAGCATTTAGCCCATAGTCTACAGTGGTATTGGTTCAAACCATGTGTATCTCTGACCAGCCAAACATGTTTCTATGAGTCCATGTGCTCATCATTGCTCTGTAGGTTAGCAATAAAGCATCTTTCCAAATGATTGCACAGTTTATTAAAAAAAGAATCAAAAACAAGAACCCTTTGGCAAAGCAAAGATACTGTTAAAGCTTTCCTTAGATCCATGTCTTGGCAAAGATAACATGAAAGAAGAAAACAAGAAATAATTCAGTTTAAACAGGAGATTAAATTAATAGCTCTATTGCTCCTGATAACACTCCAAGTAGAATTTAATTGAAATTAAAAACACCAATGGTTTACAACATAATTGAATCAAACACAAATTATTCAAGAGGGAGAATTAGGGAAAATCCATCAATATAGAGCCAGATCATTATAAACACACTCTCATATATAATGTATGTACTTATACATCGCTGGGATAACATCACACTGTTGAAAAGAATATTAATGCTGGTCTTATAATTACAAACTTCAGGAGCATTATTTAAAGCAACAAAGTAATAAAAATTAATATTTTGGCACTTATATAATTCCTTCCTTTTCAGAACTTCAGTGTATTTTACACACATTAATGAACTGGGCTCCTGTGAAGCAGGGAAGTACTTTGCTAATATTCTAGGTAATCTTCATTTTTACAGTAGGAAGCTGCTTTAGCAATACAAAATTCAATGAAATCCCTTCAGCTGTAACTACATTTTAATTGCTAGTCTGTGGATACATTTTCCTTTAAATAGACTCATTAATATAATTAGGGGGCATGAATTATGGTATCATAATAAGTTTATATATATTACAGGATAAAATATACATGGCTATAAAGGGGCAAATCATCAGCTGGTATAAATCAGATGATTTATGGGACATCTCATAAATTGGATGATTTATACCAGGTGGGGATCTGCCCAGGGTCTTTAGGAGGATTCTTAACTGTGAAATTAGCATTGTTGCATCTGAACAAAAGTCCACTTGGGGTCCAAAACTGCATATCTTGCACACCAAAACCTACCAGCTATTAGCTTTAAAGATAATTCTGTGTGTGCATCAACCCACCTGAGAATAATCTCACTGAGCATTTTTTAAGACCGTTTACCAACCTCATGAGTTTAGAGGGTATATAATTAAATGTTGAAAATAATTTAAATATAAATTAGGGAAGTTAGAAAAAGCACAGAAAATTATCTAAGGAAATCTCATAAATGGGTAGTACAGAGAAAATATGTTTCTGAAATTGGCTGTGGAGTTTCTCTCTGCCCTTCCTTTCCTTGCTGAGAAAATCAACTGGCACGTTCTATGGATGGATCAGTGGTGGCAAACATAGAGCTGTGTTCATTGCTTAAAGTAGATTGAAACAGGAGGGGAAGCATTCACTGCAACAGTAAAGGAGGAGATGAAGCTGTAAAGCATATTGCTTATTCAGGCCAGGGTGAAGACAGGGAGCTCTCTCTTTCTTCTAGTAGAGGAGAGGAGGCTGGGCTCACCCCCATTTACACTGTGTGCTTTGTGTCTTTCTAGTGAAGCAAGGGGGAAAGCTTTGTAAAATATCCGACATTAAAAAATGAGATTTCATAAAACGTACAGTTGCTCCTGGGTCACAAGAATGTAGCCTCAAATGTTCTTTCAGTCCTTGTCTATGAGGATCTCACTTTTTGTGTGAATACCCCCAATTTCAGAATTTTCTAATAAGCAATGCTCAATCAGGCTATGCCCATGCCCTGCACATCCTCATACCCCCCCCAGCTGAGGACAAAGAGGGACACACAGACCTGATCGACCATCAGTTCCCTCTTAACTCCCATGGCAGTGAGTTGGAACTGCAGTGTCCTTTCTGCACAAGTCCTCTCACTTGTGACTAGTCACACAGGTGTTTTTTTTTTTAATCAGTGATTATACATAGATTTAGATTAGTAGTTTTTATAGTGAGTTAGCAATTTTTCTGCCCCTTTGGCAGCTTGTCCTGTCCCTTTTTATGCCGGTGAATCTCCTCAGGCATTTGCACCTCACCACCCCAAGGCAGACTTTAAGCCCTGCCTTACTGTGACAAACTGATCTGTTTAATTGATGGCCATAACAGATGCTTTTTCTGCTTGAGGGAATCTCATATCTCCAATCATGGTTCAATCTGTAAGGTCCTTTCCTACTTGGACCAGAAAGTCAAGGGAATCTCCCCTAAAGCTGTACCTGTTAGAACAGTCCATGAGGGGTACCTCAGAGTCCAAGAGACCTTCCCTGAATTCCAAACAGTGTTCCCAAGCCAACGTACACCAGTGGTCCTATGAGTAGACAGTCCACTCCACTCCTTGAGCTCTGATTTGCTGTACTAATAAAATTCTTCAAGATTGACACTGTCTTGGGGACATCATCCTAGTGCTGCTTGCAGCTCGCATGTGGGACTCTGGTGCTGACCCCCTTCCTCCCTGGTATCAATCTCCCCAGCACTGATTCCATCAGCACCTCCTCCCAAGTCCCTTCCTTTTCCTCAGCTTCCAGTAGAGAGCATTCCCCCGCCCTTAAAAGTCCAGGTAAGGTTATCAACCCAGTCTACCCTAGGGAAAAGTACCTTCCCTCCCCAATTATAGGTTTGAAAGGCTTGGAACACTCCTCCCTGGGCTCTCCACCACCCTCTCAGTTTTTCTACCCCACGTGGCCTTATTGGGCATGCTAGGGACCTACCAAGTGCACATCTAAGTCTCATTCCCCTGCACCTTCAATTAAAGAGAGATCAAGATCCCCTTCGTTGCAAAGATCAGCCTCTCTCAAGCACAGAAAGACTTGTAGTGAGAGCCTGAATATGAAGAAGAGGCTTCCACCAGCCATCCTGGAGATGCAGTGACAGAGCAAGCAGTGGTTTGTTTTTCATCAGCTCCTGATAAGACAGTCTCGCCAACTCCAGTTCCACCTTCAGGTTTTTGTAGGACTTTCCAGGACCTGGTTGGGAGAATACCTGAGACACTCAAGACACAGAAAAGACCCCATAAGCTCTTCAACATTCTCCACTTCCAGATACCAGCCAAGACTGGTCTTGGCTGTCTATATAGTGTTCGTAGAATCATAGAATATCATAGTTGGAAGGGACCTCAAGAGGTCATCTAGTCCAACCCCCTGTTCAAAGCGAGGACCAATCCCCAATTTTTGCCACAGATCCCTAAATGGCCCTCTCAAGGATTGAACTCACAACCCTGGATTTAGCAGGCCAATGCTCAAACCACTGAGCTATCCCTCCCCCCTAGAGCCAGGGAATAACTTATAGTAGACACAGGCCTCAATCCCTACAACCTCAAAAAGGGCTGAGAGGGAGATAGTAAGCAGTTAAAGTCAGTTCCTCTCCAAGTGGGTTACTCACTGCATATCTATTTGTTACAAACTGACAGATATGCCTCTTCTGGGAATTAGGGCTCATCCAACTAGGGCTCAGGCAACCATTCTTAGAGTTCTCAAGAAACATTCCCATGTCAGAGATTTGTAAAGTAGCTATGTGGAGCTCTCCACATACATTTTCTTTAACCACTGCCTTTGACCTGGCTGCCAGATCTGATGCTTGGTTTAGAAGGGCTTTCTTCAACTCTCCCTTTGACTAGTTAATCTTCTGTAGTTATTTAGATAAGACTTCTCAGTTCTCCCTCCAGTGTGGTGACTAGCAAGCAGTGATACAATAGTGGGATCCATATAGACGAAGACTCAAAGTAGAAAGGATGGTTAATTACCTTACAGTGAGATTCTTCTAGCTGTCTTGTCCATGTAGATCCCACATATCACCCTCCATCACCAGCTCTGTTCCTTTGGAGTCCTTATTCTGGGATTCCAAATTAGCAAGGGAATTGAAAGTTGGTTGGGTCCTTTATGCCCTTGTCACAGGGAGGGTGAGGATGTGCAGGGAACAGGTGTTGCCCCAACAGATGCTGCTTTCTAAAAAGTTCTGAACTTGCATGCACAGACAAGACATCTCAAAGAACCATGGTTACTGTAAGGGTAAGTAATATTTTTCTATTTACCAAGAGAAATAGCTACAGCAGCCCCTTCTCTATCACCTTCTTCCCAAAAACCCAATAATTTTGAATTAAAAGTCCTATTGTGATTTTAACCATGCCCTTTAAATCCTTTTAAAGAAAATACTGAAGCATTCCCTGTACTCAGTTCAGCAGTCCCAGAACTTTTAGTCATTTTACAAGGATGGATTCCACTGTGTGGATGATTATATTTTTCTTGACAAGAAAGTACCACTTAAATTACAATGCTCTCTCATATCTTTGTGAAGGAGCACTGGTAGAACAGTGGTGATTAGTAGTAAGCTATAGGATTGTTTTCATGATAGCTTAAATTAATATACTTACTCTCCACCATCCAAGACATCCTTATCAAGTTTAGGTAAACCTTAAATAATCAAGAAAGCTTATTTACTTGAGCAGTAGATGAAATAAACAATTTCACAAACTTGCAACCAAGTGAAGAGGTTTTTGGAAAACTTTGTTCTAACAGTTGTGTTGGTAAATTGGAATGTTGAGTGCACTAGTAGGAATTTCTCACCCTTGCCACATTAAGTATTACTTGAATATAGTATTACTTATATTTAGTTAGAAGCACAGGCTACTAGCTTACTAACCTCTGTACCAGTTAGGAAATATAGCATTCCTCTCTGAATAAGTGGCCTGAATTTTCAGCTGATTTTTGGGTGCTCACACTGAGATATCTGAAAGGGGCCTGATCTTCATAAATTGCTGAGTACCTGTCCTCTGAAAATCAGGCCTCCTTTAAGGTGTCTCACACTGAGCATCCAAAAACTTAGGCTCCCAGAATCACTATACATATTTGAAAAGTTAGGGCAGATATGTCTGAAGACAAGGGGCCAGATTCACTCCAGATTGTCTGCTTCTGTAGGTGTAAATGCAGTACAGAGCCCTATAAGTGGAAAGTCCACCAAAGGAGAGACTGCAGTAAGTTTAAGTGTCCACATCTCCCTACTTGCTAGGGTTCAAAACTGCCTCAAAAATTGGTGGTGTTGCTGTGGAGAGAAACTAAAGCTGTTCTCCTGGCATGAAACTCCAAAAGAAATCTGTAATAGAAACGTCACCTGCCCTCCCCTAGGTATGTATCAGTCGGGCTGAATCTGGCCCTATTTTCAAAAGAGCAAATGTTAAAATAATGGGGAGTATGGAAGAGCACAACTGCTTCTCTTCTTCTAAAAGCAAAGAGAGTGCTGCCCTCCCTGTCTCTTTTGGCTTGGAGGAACTCATTTCCCTAGAACTCGCACTCATCCATAGCTGGTACAATGAGGACTCAATAAGGAGGGAATCATAAATCGGAGCAGACAAGTTGTTTCTGGGCTTCCCATTAGTTCCTTCTAGTAGATGGAACACAGCGCTATCTCATGGGAGAAGGAGTGTCCCAGGTGGTAATAACCTATTCACCTTCTCTTTGGAGGATGGGGGTCAGATCTTTTAATGCTGGAATCCATCCCCACTCGGGGGAGAGGGGAAGAATAGCAACCCCTTCTTCCCAGTATCCCACTTCTCTCTTGGAAATGTGAGGGTGAGTAGCTAAATTATGTAATATTCCTTTTGTTTTGTCTTAAAATCTTGTAATGTGCATGACTTTTTATGGGGTATTTCAAAAATTTTAGAAGGGGGAAAAATAACCTTTGAGACCTCACAATTGTATTTGTTTTTGCATCAATACAGATTCCTTATCCTCATCAAATTCTCAATCCTAGTGGAAATGGGGGGAGGGGTGGGAATAACCAAGGATTTTTCTGTACATACATCTACTTTTACCTGGCATGCTTGACTTTTTTTCTTTTAGCCCCATTTTTCCTTTTTGCTGAATCCCACCTCTGTAACTTTCTTCAATGCTGCATAACCTCATGATGTCAAGACCTGTGATGACAGACACAAAAACTCGCTCTCCTATCTTGATCTACTTTCACTTCTGTGAAAGAGCATGTTACCATAAAACACTCATGATGAGAATTCTGCTTCTTGAAAAACTTCATAATTCATCATAAAAATCTATAGCAGGAAGTGGAATTAAGTGTTGGAGGGCCATTGAACAGTGGATTTTTCAAATAAATCATAATTAGAGGACTGTATTAGACGTGATTAGGCATCTGTGCCAAGGAACTTTGCACTGATCTACTGTGAATATTCACTGAGCATTCAATAGCCCTTAAAGTGTCTCATTTCTTATCTGCTCTCAGGAGGTCAATGATAGGCCATCAGACACTAACATAAAATATGAAAGAATACTACAGGTCAGCCATTCCAAATACATCAGTGCCAGTCATGGTAATGTCTACCTGTTCCAACAATGGGACATAATGAGGCTCGAGACCTTTCACAGTTCCAGCTGGGAAGAGGAGTGGGAATGAGAGAGATACTGGGTGGGTTGGAGGAAAGAGGTTGAGAGTGGGTTTGTACAAAGCTGAAATTCAGCAAAAGCTTATAAACCATATAGACAACAGGACTGCATTTTTCAGCATCACCAGTGAAATGTGAAAGCAGGTGGGTTGTGAATGAGTTCAACCGCTGAGTGTTGGGACTGGCACTGCTGGGGAAAGTATTTGGACATTGGACATTTGTGATTGGGCTTGACAACAGTGAGTTAGGCTCAATTTAGATGTAGGTAAGTCCAGCAAGTGGGAGGAGATATGGTGGTTGTTAGTGATGCATGTTGTGGTGGGTACATCTAGCTCTCTCTCCACCTTTGATTGTGTGCTTTTTCACCTCTCCTATATACCAATACCACCTCCTGTGTGCCTATGATTCTCATTTTGTCACCTGTTCAACATCACCACCCCAAATCTGTTTGAAGCTCTGTGACCTCTGGTGACCCGTATGGAAAGCCAGAAGTGAATGCAAAGCATAATTTTACAAATAGGGAGCTGAGAAGGGAAGGTGGGCAAGCTGTGTCCAGAGTTAGACAGGACTGCAGATAAGGCATTGGGTGAGGTGCTCTGGCTGGTAGATTAGGGCTATGTGTTATGTGGAATGCCTGGAAGATGAGGTCCCTGTGCAGCTGCATACCTTGGGATGATTTATTGATTCATGTACTGGCCCAAAGCACAACTTCAAACTGCCTATCCTTTAATAATAAACCTTAAGTGCTCCATGGCACTGCTGCTTATCCTACCCACAACATCCTAAGCAATATAGTTACCTGCTACCTCTGTAGGTACCATAATTAGTTCCTGGAGTGGAGAAGGGCATTTCTGGTGGCACACAAAGTTAAAAGCAGATCTGGCTGGGGTTGAACAGGAAAGTGAGGGAAAAGTGGGGTGAGAGGAAGGAGAGGATCTGGGTAGCGGATGAATGGTATCTCAGCAGTCCTGGTGAGTTAGAATTATTAATATTTATGCAGGGTATTACCACAACATTAATTTAACCATAAATTCCTTTATTAAATCCAAATGCTAAATGGTATTTCTACAATTGTTCTAAATGTGTCTAACAGCCTAAAAATAAGCAGTCACTGCACCCAATACAGTAACAAAACATTTATAAGCATTTGATCAAGATACTTACAAACAAGCTAAACTCAGAGCTGCTCAGACCCATATTGGTTAGCTCCAAAGTGGTCAGGCAGGTATTAGCAATTAACCCTTTAAGGTATTATGTTTATACCCTTCAACAAACAAGTGATGTCATTGCCACTTACTGACTTCAGCTAAAAACCAGTTTGAGACAGTTCTTCCTTATTTGCAGTCTTACTCCAGATATGATTTACAACCTCCTGTCTGCCCAAGGCCTTTCCTCCCCTCCTCCTTGCTCACCAACAGTTGTTTCATTGCACCTGGGTTCACATAGGCTTTAACATGGGTATGTGGGTTGGGAAGGGCCACGTTGTCTCATTTTAAGACAGATTATCTTTGTTTTATTTAAAACCGTCTGCAGTCATCCCTATCAGTCAGAGGTCTTCCTTTTAGAAACTTTCCCTTCATTCTTTGAACCAGACATCCTCCCTGCTTCATTCCTTCTGGCCATATAATTCATTGTCATCAAGGGCTTCCTTTTACTTGCTAGTCAGAGCCTTTCTTTACAACACATATATTTTCTTAACCAAACTTAAACTAACTCTAATTCTTTAATTTTGCATTAATCCTGTATGCTGGAAGATGTGACTTCTCAACAGCCATGATGACTTTCTTCCCAGCAGGGTCCCCTGAATATCTGAAGTATCAGCCAGAAGGTACAGGAGCTTCCCATAGGAAACTGTACTTTCAGCTACCATACTGAAGAATAAGACAGCTTCTCTTTCCTCTATTACAGGCTGTTCCTCATCTTCCCCTGCCCAGCCAACAAATTTCTGGGACCTCTAGAGCTCTGGGCTACCAGAGACTTGGGGGAGTGTAGGGAAACGTGTGTCTTGGATAGTCCTGTTCCTAGCCCTGCCTCTTGCCTCTGGCTCTATAAAAATTGTAAGTTAGGACACTTACTGAAGGTCTTTCTTCCCAAATACTGCCTAGGTTACACAGATAAAAGCTCTATTGGAGAACTTATCATCATCATTAAACGTGTATGATGGTAACACCTAAAAGCCACAACTAGGTTGGGCCCCATTGTGCTTGGCACTGTACAGACATATAATAAATAATAGTCCCTATCTTGAATAGCTTACAGTCCAGGAGGCAAAATGCAAGTAGATGGAACAAATGCACCATGATAAGATGGGGAGATGGGTTAGCAAATAAAAACAGTAAGATGTGCAAATTCTTAGCTGGTCATGTGACTTATACTTGCTCTGTTATATACAGTGGTGTTTGATCTAGCAATAGCAATTATCCCTTATGTTAAACAAATATTAAACATTTTTATCAAAATTACATTGAAGAGATACACAGTGACCAAAACCTCCAGCAGGCCTGGAATCATTAACTAACTCTAATAGTTGTTGTTAGCTTTGAAAGAACAGGCATTTGGGATTTGTAGGGTTTTCATAAAATATTAATATAGCCTATTGGTTATATTATATTAAAGAAGTTTAATGATTTAGTTTCCTCTAGGGCATTTATTTTCACAGACTCAGGGCAAGAATACAGGGTCTGATTCACCATTACATTTCTGCCTTCGTACGCTATATTTTCCAGTGCAAGCAGAAATAGCTACTAGGGAATTCCTCTAGCATAGTTATTCTGTGTCTGAGTTGCCCCCAATCTCTAGTGTATGGGCATGACTGGAGTAAGGAGAGCAGCCTGCATACTTCTCTGTGACAGTCATCTCCAGTTGCCTTAGGGGCTCCTTATAGCCATAGGTAGATAGATGCACATAATGGAAGAGCTGAGGCTGCTCTTGGGAGATGTAAAGATGGCATAAAGATATAACTCACATACTTAGTGGAGTTTGGGAACAACTAGGAATCAGGCCCATAGAGTGCAATTAGAAAAGTTCCGTAAAAACAGAGGGATGGGGAAGTAATATAACTGACTTATGAGAAAAGCAAAAGCAGAAACCTCTTTTACAGTCATTGCAACCACCTCACACATGTACCAGTTTTTCCAGATCATCCTCAAAACTCCTATTTGATGTGGAAGAGTTGAAAGATCTGTCAAGAAAAAGGAAATTAAATATTTCTCTTGTGCATTTAACTTCAAAAAGAGAGGTGTTAAAATCAGGGACCAAATGTTAGCAGTTCAATTACATGGAAAGGTATATTCAAAGAGAGAGTTCAGAGAAAATTCTGTCTGTAAGGAAGAAAAAGGGTAGATACTTCTGATGCTGATGAGAAATAACTTATTTAAGTTTTATTAACTTCTAAATATGATGGACAAAAGTTTGCTCACAGTTACACAGGTGCAACTCCACTGATTACAATGGAGTTATATGTGTATAACAGTAAAACCATGTCTTCTTCTCTTACTACCTTTTCTAGAATTAGAGCAGGGAGTGGAAAGGGAAATCTAAGTATGATGATTGCATGTTAATTTTTTTTTGGTTATGTATAATAATCCCTGTTCCTACAGCATGTATTTTCTGTACATAAACATTGCTAGCAATCTTGGAGAAGTGACTGTTGGAGAAGTGCAGTATTTATACTGCAAACCTTCTGTCTGTTTTCAGATACAAAAAAGATCATATGACATTACATATTTTACCTATCCTATTTCTCTTGGAGATAAAGAAGTGTTTGTGCTATATCTCCAACTGGTGTAAATTGACATAGCCTTATTAAGTCAATGGAACAATGCTGATTTACAGTAACTCAGGATCTGGCCCTCTAGGTCTATTACCCACTTTAGGGTTTTGGAGCTTGGCCAAAAAATGGGAGTCTAAGAAAAGTACGATCTTCTTGTAACACCTCAGCGTGCCTAGGAAGGTCTGTTAGGCCTTGTCTACACTACAGGGGTAAATCGACCTAAGTTACGCAACTCCAGCTAGGTGAATAACTTACCTTAGGTTGACTTACTGTGGTGTCTACACCAGGCTGGGTCGACAGGAGACACTCTCCCATAGAGTTACCTTGTGCTTCTTGTTCCAGTGGAGTAACGGAGTTGATGGGAGAGCGATCTCTGGTCAATTTAGCGGGTCTTCACTAGACCGGCTAAATAGACCCCCGGTGCATCAGTCGCCACAGCATTGATCCCCGGTAAGTGTACACATGCCCTTAGAATACAAGAGGTCAGCATACTCCAGGTCCCCAAATCTGACCTGCCGCCATTTCCATCACACAGAACTCAATAAGTCAGGGCATCTGTGTTTGGATTTGTGGTTTTGTGTTCATCCCTTTCCCCATGGAGAATTAATTTTCACAGATGATATGTTTTAGTGCTTTAGAAGAAAATACATTAGAAGAAAATTGTTTATGAATAAACTGACAAAAGATGGAATGCATGTGATGCTTCTTTGGGAGGGACAAAGAGAAGCTAGTAAAACTAAGTGGTACAGAGTTAAAGTCTATGTGACAGTTTAAATACCTTGGTTCAGAGTTGAGCTATGATGGGAATGTGGATATGGATGTTAGGAGTCGCATAAAGAGTGGTTGGTGCAAAAGGTGGGAGTTGACAGGAATCCTCTGTGATATGATTATGATTATTAGTGAAGGAACAAGTGGTACAATAAGGATGGAAAAAAGTTCAAAATAGAAAGTAGGGAGGTAGAACATAGATTTATAAGTCAAAAAGGAAGAAAAATGCCAAAGGGGCTTAGGTAGGCATCATACATTTTAGTCATTCAGTAGCCTTGGGGTTGCAGTGTGGAGTCTGGAAAGTCCAGCACAAGATGAGAAGTCATCTAGTAGTTGTGCAGCATCCTCAACCACACCACCACTCTATAGAAGGCTGTTATGAGTCCCAAGGTGTGGTCATTTGCTGCACACCTTACCACTTGCATCTGAAGCAGTTGATCTTACACCAGAAATAGTACTGCAGCTCAAAGCCAGGCTGTATCACATCAGGCTGAGTAATGAGTTTTTTGTAGAGGGAGCAGCTCATTCCCATGAGGCTCACCACAATGTGGAAGCATGTCAGGAGCCATGGATCTTGAACCCAGGCCCACAGTATTGCTCAGCCCCAGACTCCCTTTACTGGAAAGATATGATGGTTCTTGCAGTAAGTTTCCTTGGTTCCTTACCTAATGCAGCTTATGCTCCAGCCACAGGACTATGTCACAGAACAAGCTAAGGTGGGGCTGGTACAGAGCTTGTGTTTACTGGGAACCCCCTAGCATGGACCTCTCCCCTTCTAGAGTAGGGTCACCCCTTTTGACTAATTGGAACTCATTCTTACCAGCATTTGCTACTATTTTCAATTATCCTCACAAACACCACATGGTAGAGACTGCCTTATGAAAGTATTGGCAAACCCAGGGATCAGCCCCTTATTATGTCTCCTAGTTCAGGCCCATGGCCAGAGATTCTGCCGGGAACAAGGCTGCTCTTCTCCATCAGTTTCAAAATTGTCTTTGCAAAGAACTAAAAGATAAGCTGGCACAGGTGGACTCCTCCCCCACCAGTCTAGAAGTCTTTATGGACCTACATATCCAGATGGACACCAGACTTCATGAATGGCAAGTGGAACAGGAGGGTCCTGACTACCTCCTGCACTTACCCAAGGTTCAGCCCTCAGGCACAAGAAAGATCAGCCTCAGTTAGGGAACTGGGGGAGGCCTCAAGAGCCAGGGGCGATGGGGAGGAGGGGAGGTCTGGGGAGGCACCAGCAGCTTGGGGGACCAGGGAAACAGCAGGGGGCAGGGTGCCAAAATACAAGTTTGCCAGGGTGTCATTTTCCCTAAGGCTGACCTTGACAAGGCTGGCCTTAAGGATGAGCAATGCGGGCGACCTCCCAGTGTACCATGGTTGGGGCATGTCGTGGTCAAGAAGGTGTTGCTAGAGGGTGCCTTGGCAGCAGGGCCGTCTCCAGCTTTTTTGCCACCCCAAGCGGGAGGGGGGAAAAGAAAAATTATTGAGCTGCCGCCAAAATGGAAGGGAGGGAATGAAGGAGTTGCCGCTGAAGACCCGGACGTGGCACCCCAATAACTGACGGAGTGCCGCCCCTTTCTATGGGCCGCCCCAGGCAACTGCTTCCTTCGCTGGTGCCTGGAGCCAGCCCTGCTTGGCAGTCACCAGGAAGTTGACTGTAGCTGTGGTGGTGGTGGGGGAGGGTGCCATTGCCCCTCCCCCCCATCAGCAGTTACCAGTCACCTATGGAAGACGCACTCAACAGGAATGGTTGGAGATGGAGCACAAGAGCTGCTGGCTGTGACTAATGGGACAAAGCAAAGGCGAAGGTATGTTTTAGTGTTTTGTTCAACCAAATGTGTCAAGAGATAGCGTTTCTATTACTTTCCTTGAGAGGTTATTGTACAGGTGATATATAGAATCTCCCTTCTAGGTAATTTTCCCTATATCCAGACTAAATGTTCTTTTCCTCTATACTTCCTTGACCTCAAAATATCCTCTTCTCTAATAATAATAAAAAACCATGATTTCCCTAATGTCTTTTCAAAATTACTATCTCCAGGATGCTATCATTCTTGTACTCTCTGGTGTTTCTTTTCCTACCTTTTCAGGGTGCTGGAACAATTTGTATAATGGGGGTGCTGACAGCCATTCACCCAAACTGTAAATCCCGTGTATGATGGAAACCACTTCCAGCCAGAGGGTGTGGCAGCAGTCCCCAACACTTCTAGTTCCAGCGCCTATGTGCCTTTTGATGTTCTTTCAAAATTGTGCTTCTGATCTGTATTCTAATCTTCTATTGATAATATCCATGTCACGACCCAAGCCGTTACCCCAAGAATGTGGCACTATTGACAAGGGATACAATATTAATTTTTATTTTCTGATTAAGCAGCCAATTCTACTTTTACACTATTAGAAATATACTATTCTGAGTTTAATGGGTGCACTTTTGCATCACAGCTCATTTACGTTCAGCTTCCATGGCCACAGATCAGCAGCTGTGTAGCAGAATTACTATCTTCAGCAAACCAGAGGTCAAAAGTTTCTCAAACATTTTTCCCCGATTTGCCCCTCCCTAGGGACAGTTCCAATATTCAGGGATTTTTCTTATATAAGTGCCTTTCCCCGCTAACAAATCCTGTCCTGATTTCTCATACTTGCTATACTTGCTATCTGGTCACCCTCCTCCACCTCCAATATCTCAGTCCCACACAGTATCGCTATCCTAAAGGGGAGCAAGCAACATATCTTTTCCCAGACAAAACTACTGAGGCAAAGGCTGTAATATATAGCTAACAGAGTAGTGGATTAAAAATATCAGGTATTTAGGCGGACATTCTCTATTAGATTTTTACAGTGTTAAGGAACGTCAAATTTTGAGCTTAAAGTACTTGACAAGTATCTCATTAATACCCTTATAAACCTAATACAGTATCGAGGAATATACCTTTAAGGGTGTTGTCTTGAAGTGCAAAAATCTTTAACTAACCATGAGTTAATCTATGTTGCATGATTGGCTTATTAACTGACTCGTTTGCATTTAGTTTTTTTATCCTGCCTGAGACTTGGAAACTCTCTGAATGACTTACTCGGTGAATAGATAATTTCATGCCTTGTCATCTGTAAACCAGCTGTGTTCATAACTGAAGAGTGTATAGAGTGAAATTCATAAAGAGTGAAATCCTGCCATGGCACCGGAAGGAATGCTAAGCAGTGCTTCCTCTGCTTGAGAGATCCTGCTGACTGGTGTAGTATTCAGTAGAGTGATCTGGGAAGCTGCTTAGTTAGTATAAACAGCTCCCTCCTGGCTAGCAAATGGGGTAGATGGTGACTGGACAGACTGACCTGCTGCACACTGTGGGACTGTAGGGCATCACTAGTGTGAGTCTGTTTTACTAATGCTCCCTCACATGCTGCATCCTGCTCTGCTACAGTGGACAGGGAAGAGGCTCTCTATGCAACATTCCTTGTGCTTTCTACACCCAGACAGCAGGATTTGACTCAAATGAGGATGCAAAAGAGGATTCTTAGAATGCTACAGGGTAGACGCGGCCCTTTAGGGACAGATGGGTTCAACCCCGCTTGTGCCTAGTTATCTGCCTCCTAGGTGATAGGTTTTGGCATGGGCTTGTGATTGGGTCAGGTGACCTGGCATCGTGTGATGGCATGGATTTTAGCATGGGCTTGTGAGTGGGTCAGGTGACCTGGCATCACGTGTTGGTAGCCTGTGGATGGGGCTTCCTAAAAGAAGAAGCCTGCTCTGTAAGCAAGGGGGACATTTGTTTCTAGGAAAGACCAGGAAGAGACCTCTCTGGAGATGCCTAGACTGGGCCTGGTAGAGCACCCCTCCTCAAAGGGACCTGGGGAACTGAGGTCTGGGGTTCTGATACAAAGGTGCAAAGGAGAGATTCCTTCAGGGAGCAAGAAGGCACCTAGAGGGGAATGAGGGTCAGAGGAGACCAGGAGTGAAGCTCTCCTTCCCCTGGCAGAGGGAAAGACATGGCTGGAGCTGCCTGTAGCCAGGGTCAAGAGCAAAACGCTTCAGAGGGAATTAGGAGCCCAAGAGGGGCATAATGGAATGCTGTACATGGAAAAAGAAGGCTAGGATAGTCTAGCTTTGAGTGGAACTGTTATTTTATGTTAATAAACCAGACCCTAGAAGGGAGAGTAATTTTGTTTGATGAAGGAAGGAAATTGAGGTGGTTGCAGAGTCTGACACCAGATGAGTCAAGATTCTACTATGTCCATGATGAAAGAAAAAAAATGGAACACTCCAGAAATCTTGACAAATTACTGCAGTAACAAACAATCTTTTAATGTGTGCTCTAGTTCTGTGTATTTGAACTTTTCAGTATCTATTACTTTACTTGCCTTCTGCTGTCAGGATCTCATCTTTCTATATTTCCAAAATTGAAACATGACTAGTCCTGCAAAGCCATGACCTCTATTAGAGATAGTGGGAAGAAGGGACATTATTATCTGAAGTGAATTGACAAAAAATTCTTCCCTACAAAAAGCCCAAATTTTTGCCTTTTCATTAAATCAGTTAAAAGATAAAATGTGCTATTCTGGCTTTGGCGTGCTCCCATTTTCACACAGTTCTGTTTTTTTTATCTCTGAAGAGAGACAGTTCGACAATAGTTTGGCTACTGGAATCAGATATTGGGAGAGGGGAGGGAGAAAAGTTTTGAGAAACTTTTGACCAATGGTTTGCTGAGGATAATTATTCTCCTAAACAGCCACTGATCCTTCACTATGGAATCTGAATGCAAATTTACCATGATGCAAAGGTAGACCAGTTAAACTCAGAACAGTCTATTTCTGAGCAAAATTAGAGTTAGATGCTTAATCAGAAAATAAAAATTAATATTGTAACTCCTAGTTGGACGATGAATTTGGTGTAGTAAGAAAGTGCTGTGAATAGAAAAATTATCACTTGGCTCAGTATATTGCAAATATAAAAATCATGAGGGCATCTGTATTTCATTCAAATTAGTCAGAGGTGGAAGGAAAATTGTACAAATTATCATTACTCTAGTCTCTTGAAGCATTTCAGATATAGCAAGTACCTGAACCATGCAGATTTGGAAGTTTAGAAACACATGATTCAAAGCTGAGTCTAGTTAACATGAAAAAGGTTAAAAGACTGTAACCAAGCACAAGATCCCTCTCAGTAACAGACCACAGGCTCCTCTGTCTCAAGCCTCAGACCCACTGTTTCTTATAGCCTTTAAGGTCACCACTTATAACAAAATCAGTATTATTAATTCAAGGAATAAGATGATCACCTTTCCCAACTGATTTCAGAGTAACAGCCGTGTTAGTCTGTATTCTCAAAAAGAAAAGGAGTACTTGTGGCACCTTAGAGACTAACCAATTTATCAGAGCATAAGCTTTCGTGAGCTACAGCTCACTTCCTCAGATGCATATAGTTAGAGTCTTTACTTGTGGACTGCTTAGTTGATCTTTATCCCTACAAAAGGAAGTATTTTTTCACACAATGCACAGTCAACCTGTGGAACTCCTTGCCAGAGGATGTTGTGAAGGCCAAGACTATAACAGGGTTCAAAAAAGAACTAGATACATTCATGGAGGATAGATCCATCAATGGCTGTTAGTCAGGATGGGCAGTGATGGTGTCCCTAGCCTCTGTTTGCCAGAAGCGGGGAATGGGCGACATTCCCTCTGGGGCACCTGGCATTGGCCACCGTCGGAAGACAGGATACTGGGCTAAATGGACATTTGATCTGACCCAGTATGGCCGTTCTTATGTTCTTATGAGATAAACCAGTCCTTGGGAGAAGCGAAGACAAAAAATTCACTGCAGGGTGAATTTAGCAGGGTTTTAGGAGAGTTGAAGAATTAGACTTGTATTGGATCTATTTAAGAATAAGTAAGAGTATATTGGATATCCGAGTGTACAACAAAAGAAGGCCACATTCTGCCCTTGAGTATGCTCCCACAGGGTTACAGTTGATTTGTATGGTATACCTGCATGCACAAGGGCAGAAACTGGCCTTTACATGGCGGATGGATTGCATAGTCCCATTGATCGTTTGAGTATTGTCACTTGCACATTTTTGATTGTCACATGTCACTGTTATAGAAAAAGAGCATTCCAGCAAGAGGCAACCTTTAGCAATACCATTTCTGATTCAGCTTCATCAATGTTTCATATAGAGCACATTTAAAAGGTGTTACCCTGTCTCCCCATTTAAATTGACACTAGAATGAGATTTCCCTGCTAAGATGAGATAGAATGATATTCCATATACAATTAGTCGAACAAGGTGTTTGAATCCAGTCTGTCACAGTGATAAATTATAATGCTATTCCTGTAGTCATCTTGGTCACTTCAGCCTGTGTGACTGTAACTTCACTTGTACTGCAACTAAACTCCAGCTCACTATTCTCAAATCTGAAGTTTGTATTCAAGCAGCATTTTGGACTCCATTATGATATTTGCACACAGTTATACAACATAATGTTTTATGCTAATGCCAGTTCCTAGAAGGATGTGCACGATAAAACCATTAAAGGTACAGCAAAAATGCTGTCTGGAGGTGCCACAAGTACTCCTTTTCTTTTGCGAATACAGACTAACACGGCTGCTACTCTGAAATATAATAATCAAGTTGACTTTAATTATCTTTTCATGTAAACCACTGGGTCTTTAACCTTGATGGTGATATATTTTCAATATCAGTTTCAGCTAAAGCAGGCTCCCCAGGTAATAGCAATACACATCAGACAGAAATATAAACTAATAAAATCTAATTCTGCTTAATTATATGTATTTAACATTACTAAAGATGTTAAAAAAGCTGTTAGTTTTGTGAAATTGCATACAAGAGGAGATTAGAGTTTCAAACAAGCAAACAAAAAATCCCTCACTCTTAAATGAAAGATGTTGTGTATTGTTGTTATTAGAGTAACAACCAGAGACTCCAACTAATATCAGGGCTAAGTGCTATATAGTACCTTTCCCCAAAGAGCTTCTAAGCTAAATAGACAAGACAGACAAAGAGTGTTACATGAACAGATCTGTCCACAAATGAAGTTTGAATATACAAAAAATATTCGTCTAATTCTGTCTCTAATTAAGTCATGCTCAGATTCTTTCATCTGGTTGTATCTATACAATCAGAGGGTATCACATATTTGTAGAAAACTCTTAAGTGCCTGATCTTAATAAGTGACTACAATGGGAGTTGAATGATAGATGTGCAGCATCAGTCAGGATCAAATTCTTGATAATTTTTAAATTGCAATTTACAAAAATTACTATTTGAGATTATATTTTATCTTGAATATAAATTATATCTAATCCTATTTTATTACATATAGCATCATTCCTACAAACTGTTTCAATATGTTGAACAAAGTAAGGACCAGATATGAAGATGTATGCATGTGAGTAGTCCCACTGAACCCAGTTAACTGAATTAATTAATTAATCAGTTAATTAAGGGGCCAGTTCTACAAACCTTACTCCTATAGATGAACCAGTAATATAGTTAAAGGCAGAGGTTCTAGGATCATAAAGATTTCCCCTGTTCTCCTACACTCAACATTGCTATTCTTTGTGACAATACCCAGTTATTTTCAGTTTCTTTCAACTCACATAGCTGGAGGGATAGTTTTATGATAAGGCACAACACTAAAGCCAGGAAATGTGTGTTCTGTTCACAGTGCAGTCTCAGACTTTCTGTGTCATCTAAGGGTGAGATGCTAACCTCTGTTGCTTCACTGATAAACCATGTTCCAATATATCTACTGTACTGGGGTGCTGTCAGGCTTAATCTGTAAAGCACATTGAAGTCCTCAAATGGAAAGGACTTTAAAAGTACAAAGTCTTTCTATAATTTTCTTCAGCCTGCAGATGAATGATAGCATGGAAAGGAAGTAGTGGGCATAGAATCATAGAATATCAGGGTTGGAAGGGACCTCAGGAGGTCATCTAGTCCAACCCCCTGCTCAAAGCAGGACCAATCCCCAACTAAATCATCCCAGCCAGGGCTTTGGCAAGCCTGACCTTAAAAATATCTAAGGAAGGAGATTCCACCACCTCCCTAGGTAACACATTCCAGTGTTTCACCACCCTCCCAGTGAAAAAGATTTTCCTAATATCCAACCTAAACCTCCCCCACTGCAACTTGAGACCATTACTCCTTGTTCTGTCATCAGCTACCACTGAGAACAGTCTAGATCCATCCTCTTTGAAACCCTCTTTCAGGTAGTTGAAAGCAGCTATCAAATCCCCCCCCCCCATTCTTCTCTTCCGCAGACTAAACAATCCCAGTTCCCTCAGCCTCTCCTCATAAGTCATGTGCTCCAGTCCCCTAATCATTTTTGTTGCCCTCCGCTGGACGTTTTCCAATTTTTCCACATCCTTCTTGTAGCGTGGGGCCCAAAACTGGACACAGTACTCCAGATGAGGCCTCACCAATGTCGAATAGAGGGGAACGATCAAGTCCCTCGATATGCTGGCAATGCCCCTACTTATACATCCCAAAATGCCATTGGCCTTCTTGGCAACAAGGGCACACTGTTGACTCATATCTAGCCTCTTGTCCACTGTAACGCCTAGGTCCTTTTCTGCAGAACTGCTGCCGAGCCATTCGGTCCCTAGTCTGTAGCGGTGCATGGGATTCTTCCGTTCTAAGTGCAGGACTCTGCACTTGTCCTTGTTGAACCTCATCAGATTTCTTTTGGCCCAATCCTCCAATTTGTCTCGGTCCCTCTGTATCCTATCCCTACCTTCCAGCGTATCTACCTCTCCTCCCAGTTTAGTGTCATCTGCAAACTTGCTGAGGGTGCAATCCACACCATCCTCTAGACCATTTATGAAGATATTGAAGAAAACCGGCCCGAGGACCGACCCTTGGGGCACTCTACTTGATACCGGCTGCCAACTAGACATGGAGCCATTGATCACTACCCGTTGAGCCCGACAATCTAGCCAACTTTCTATCCACCTTATAGTCCATTCATCCAGCCCATACTTCTTTAACTTGCTGGCAAGAATACTGTGGGAGACTGTGTCAAAAGCTTTGCTAAAGTCAAGGAACAACACGTCCACTGCTTTCCCCTCAACCACAGCGCCAGTTATCTCGTCATAGAAGGCAATTAGATTAGTCAGGCATGACTTGCCCTTGGTGAATCCATGCTGACTGTTCCTGATCACTTTCCTCTCCTCTAAGTGCTTCAGAATTGATTCCTTGAGGACCTGCTTCATGATTTTTCCAGGGACTGAGGTGAGGCTGACTGGCCTGTAGTTCCCAGGATCCTCCTTCTTCCCTTTTTTAAAGATGGGCAAGTACTGTGTTAGTGGTTTTTGGAGAGCTGGAGGGAACTATGCGGTAGCAGTGATCAAAAAGGAATGTAGATAAGGTATGGGGGAACTGGAGCAGACTTCTAATTTGATACAAAAGAAGGGAGGCACTGCAGTTCAGGGATGGATAGAGGGTGAGGGGAGAAAGACTAATAAAGAAATAGAGACAGACATGCTTGGCTTTTTGCTCTGTGTTAAGACTCAAGAGTTAAGCATTCTTTGGTAACCTGCTTAGAGTCCAGTCCTGCTTGCACTGAAGTAAGTGGTAATGCTCTTATTCATTTCAATTGTATCAGGATCAAGCCCTAAATACTATATTCTAGAGCTGGTTTTCACTCTTGAATTGTAAAAAAATCTCTCGCAAAAGGTACAGGTTTTATTTCTATCTTTTGGTTCTTTTTTTTCGCCTCTCATGTCCTTTATAACAACCTTCTCCTTTCTTCTCATCCTGGATTCTTAGCTGACTATTCAGTGAAACATTTTCTCATCGACATGAAATATTTTGATAAAGTAATACAATATTGGAATAATTATTTTTTCTTTTGGCACATTCTTTCATAGTTTATTTTATTTTATTTCAACTGTTTGAGATTTATACCCCATACAGGACAAGTATGCATAGGAAAGCCAATGTGAACGGGACGGCTTTTGCAAATGGTGAAGTTCCATTCCTCCCTCATTGCTGTAAAGTGTCAGATAGTGTGTTGAATGGACTGTCTTACAAGGATAATCAGAACAAAGATCCATGGAGCATAATTCACAGAGCAATATCTACTTTTGTTTAACATAGTTTGCCCTTTAAGTTTAAGTTTCGTTTGGGCTCTTTCAGCACTTTGTGGAGATTAGTTCTAGTGACACTCTTCCACGTGGTTCTGAATTAATTAAGTAAATCGATTTCTTTCACTTGGCTGAAAAGCAGCTTAATCATCATTTTGCTCTAGTTTTTTTCCCCTATTCTCCTCTCTTCTGCTCCTCATAACTTATACCAACACCTAAAGAATTTTCTACAGAAAGATGACTAATGATTAGCCCCTTCATGATTCCCCATTGGTTAGAACAGCTACATGTGACTTTTAGCAATTATAAAGCCAAAAAGATTCAAAGAGAACCGGAAAATACTTGATGTGCAGTGTCCATATGGTGGTGCAATGTTTTAGTCATGACATTGCAGCTCTGCATCAGTACATGATGATGCTTGCTCACAAATCGCACAAACCAATGTCAGAATGTCAGCATGTGTCTATCTGTGACTTTCATATACTCCATTCAACACTATCACCCCTCTCCCACTCTTCCTTTCCTCTCACACCTACCTGGTTGATGGGAGGGAGGGACTGTTCCTCCTCTCTCCCGTCCTGTTCCTCACTTCTTTCTGCCTTCTGAGAAGGAGATTTCTTTCCTCTCACTTTACTACTTTCAACTACACATTCCCCCCCCCCCCGCCCTGGCTGCTTAGGTGGATGGTAGGGAACCTGGTTCTTCAGGTGAATTTGATCAGTGTTCCCCATCTATATCAGTGCAACATAGAGAGTGTGTTCCACCTGATAGGAGCCACATTCAGATCTGTGGACTCTACAAGTCTCTAAGAGCCTTCTGTGGCTTATAAGGTCCTAGATTGAGCTTCAGCAAGTATCTCTGGGCTAATGTGTGCTGGAAAGCTGATAACTAATCGTTTATCTGGAATGACAGATCCAGTTTTTGTCTGATCTGTGATATTAGAAGGAAGTTCATTGTTAAACTCTCATCCTATAAGTATCAGACTAAACATCTTATCCAGCTCCCATTACAGCTGTTTTTCCATTAGAAAAACATGCATTGCCTTTATTAGGAGTTGGTTGGGCCCTAAGAAACCAATTCATTTTTTTTATTTGAAGAATCAGAATAAAAGGCATATACAGGTGTTTCTCCATTATATTTTGGGATAATAGTATATACTAAATTCAAGTTTTCAGTGAAAATGAAAACAGACACAGAGGGACAAGATGAAACAAATTAAACATGCACAGCTTCTAAGTAAATGGACATGAACAGATTCCTGAAACAAAACAGGGTAAACAAAATTATTCAAGGGTTTGTGAATAACGCATGTGAGGAGAGATGGAGAGAGCCATTGTGTTAAATTATCCAAGGTACAAAGTCCAACTCAGCCAATCATATACCATCATTTATAAAAGTAAACAAAAGTTGGAGATAAATAGACTGGTACTAATTGGATTTTTTAGGTTAGCAACAAGTTGAAAGATTCTAGAAATGGGAAGTAATGTCTCACTGAAGTGCTTTTGGCTTCATTAATTTCATTGGGCTGAGGTTGCCATCATTCTTGATATTGTTTATCTGGGAGCCACTGAAAGGGCCAGTGGGATGGGTGGGCTGGAAGGAGCAAGTTCATCATCATGGCTCCCATTATCCTTATCACTTCTAGGGGCCCCAGGATCCATGACAACACCACTGGGCCTTTATTATCCTGATCCTGAAAGATGTGCTAACCAGACAAAGCCATAGAGAGGGAAGCTTAATGGCATCAGCACCTCCGCCAGCTCCGGCTAGCTCCTGAACAACATCTAAAATGTGAACCTGAGGTGCCTACTGTTATGCCCTTGTTCATGTGTCATTTTCTTTCCTCTCCTTATTTCTCCTCTTTTCTGTCTTTCTCTTTTTGCCTTCTGGCTAAAAAGAGCCTGCCTTAGTTGGACAAGACAACTCCCCCTTTTACAACACTGCTGTGAGCCTGTGCCCAGAAAGACCAGCTGAAAGCAATGCCTTAGACGGCCTGACACTGGTAAAAGTTTGCCAGGTTTAGGAGTGTCTGATAAGACCATGAACTGTACCTGTAATTTCACAATTGAGAGTGATTGTCGGAGACAGAAGCTGTATTTTCTATGTCTGCTATTCTTTTGTCTCCCCTTTTGTGTGAGTTTATCTTGTTTTCTTTTAAAGAAAACAGGATTTGACTTCAATGACCACAGCTCAAGACCATTTGAATGAACTTTCTTTTATCCCCAAAAGGAACAGTTAATACCATCATTCATTCAATTTGAAAAGACTATCAAACAGAGGCTTTCTCTGATAAAAAAAAGTCCTTAGAGCTAAAGGGAAACAGAATATAGGAAATCGTTCAGATGAAAGGCTTATTTACTTCTTAAGTTTCAAATGCTTTGCTGTTTTCCTTCCCCTTCTGTGTGTGTTTAATAAAAGGTTTAAAAGATTTTTAATTGTGGTTGTTACAATGGGAATAAACCAGCGATAATATGGCACAGACATATTCAATGTTGTAACAGTAAACAAGGGTCTTCTTAATAGTTATCCCTTGGTGGGTCAAAGACACCCCCTTAACACAACAGAGCTAAATTTATAAGTCTAGAAAAGAGAGGACTCGGGGGGCACATGATCTTTGTCTATAAATATTTTTAAGATAAAGATATTTAAAGAAGGAACAGAACTGTCCACGATCTCAGGGAATGTTAGAACAAGGAGAAGTGGCCTTAAGCTAAGGAAAGGAATATTTAGGCTAGACCTGACAGGGAAAGTTTTTAACAAGAACAACTGGCCAGTAGAATGGCTATGCTTAAGATGCCATTACTGCAGATATCCAAAGACAGAAGCAATAAGACATTAATGGAAATGATGTAGTGAAGAGCCCAGCAAAATTAAGAGGGTCAGATTAGGTGACCCAAGTGGTCATTACTGGCTCTACTGCTAAACAATTCCATGAAAATGGATTGTTTTTCAAACAGTATTTCTTTCAACCGGTGTGTTAATACGTTAATTCATTAAGTGTCAAAGCAAAGTATCACAGTTTTAGAGAACGCATGGACAAATCCTGTTGTCTATGGTAATTGACTCATGTCACAAAACCCAAGCTGCATGGCAGTTGCTAACTTATAATTGCGCTAACATAAAATATAATTCAGACAAGTTTTTCCAGGGTACATTTGAATCATCTTCTCTGTGACAGCATTATTTGTAACAGTTAACATGTAAAGTTTTATGCTGTCATAAACGGCAGTTTTATTCCTGACACTTCTGTCTAGCCTAACCTAAGGACTGATGTAACTGGAGTTGCTAATATTTACTATGCCTCTTGTGACCTACCAAAAAGAGAGCAGATTGCACATTCAGTGAAAAGGGCTTACTCTGGATGTCTTGCTCTATAAACTAAAGAAAAGGGAGAGAAATCAGCTTACAGACTCCTATTTGCTATCGTTGAACTTGTATTTGCTATCTAGGATGGATTGTTAGAACTATGAATGCATTCAGTGTTCTCCATTTTGATTTTTATGAGCCCACAGGAAAAACCATGTTGCTCATGACCTTCATCTCATCCTCCAATACCTCACATGTCCCCTTTCCTGAGTCTAGGTCTATGAATTCCTAATGTCCCATCACTCCAAATTGTAGGCACATGAATAAATAAAAATTAAATGTGTTAATGTCAAAGTTTTGCTTTTCTTTCCTTTCGGTTTAATAAAAATACTGTGTGTTTGTATAGTGCTTTCCATCCAAGGATCTTAAACATCTTAGCAATGTGGATCAGTTTTCTTAGCCTCATTTTATAGGTGGAGAAACTAAGGCACAAAGAAGTTAAGTGAATTGCCAAGGTCAGCCACTGAGTCACTGGCAAAGTGAGGAATTGAACACAGATCTCTCGGATCTAAGTTGCCTGCACTAGCCAATAGATAACACCATCTACCTTCTATTTCTTGTCTCCAGTGAGCATTTTTATAAAATCACCATTCTATTTTTCTTTTTCACCTTGCCTAGTTTGCCTTCCTTCTAATCTGCCTTCTAGTCCTCTTGTTTCCCTCTCTAACTTGGTTCACACACAAGGAATAATGGGACAGGAGGATCTTCAGGGCTTGATTTTCCTCTTCTGTGCTGTGTTCTTTTGAGTTCAGTGGCCACATCCTTTATCCTTGAGGTGCAGTCTGAAGGAAATATTGCCTCAGTGCTGTGTAGCTGGCTTCTTTTCAGCATGAGAGCTGTCTACAGCTGTGAGGTAGCCTATGGCCAAAGGTTACATTGACAGCTCCATAGAGGAAGGACTGCAGCAGAGCTTAGTGCAGCTTGTGTCAGTCACCCAGCTCTGTGAAGATACGGAAGTTTAGGTGTGGCATAGAAGGAACCCTCATCCCATGGGAAGTTCATTAAAAAGTGGCTTTAAAGTGATAAATTATTAATATTTATTTTAAAATGCAAGAATCAGATTTTGTTTTTTCAGTATTTTAATATCCCAGATTCACCTATATCAGCTTTATCATTTGGTTGTATGATCTCATGAACAACTGATTTGTTTGCACTGAGGTAAAGGACAGTTTATTCATATGTCTTGTCTGTGACTTTCCTTAGGAGTGTCCCAGTGGGATTGTTAATGAAGAGACCTTCAAAGAGATTTATTCTCAGTTCTTTCCACAGGGAGGTGAGTACTTTGCAGACATAATTAGCATTGCTAGCATTTACAGAGAACTGCGCTTGTGAATTTCTAAATTGGATTATCAGCCCATTGTTCATATTAATAAACTGTTGTATAAAGTTCTGTAGAGAATTGTAAGTATCTTAATGAATAGAAGTGTTCACAGGCATGTATGACAGTAATCAAAAAGAGGAGGTATTTACAAGGTGTCAGGATATAGTTGTGATACACAATCTGAGTATCTTTGAAAATCAGGATTTTCTCAGCATGTCATCTCCTTGTAAGCTTTAATGCAGCTATATCTTTGCTACTCTTTGTCCCCTCCCCCCAAGATCTTACACAATAGGAATTTGTGTAGGAGGTAGTTTAAATGTGTGGGCCAAATTCAAATCTAGTGTAAGAGGGTGAAATCCCATTAACGTCAGTGGGATTTCTTTCCCTATTCCAGGTCTTTTTTCATCCTCTTTATTCAGTGAAATAGTTTCCAGTGATGTTCAGTAATTTCTCAATCTTCCCCATATTTCAGTGAAATGAAAGTACACAATCACTTATGACTAATGTTTTTTCTTGAACCTCAGATTTTCCTTTAGTGTTTATTTCCCCCCCCCCCTTTCCTTCTACTGTTCCCTCCCCACTTCTTTTCTATTCAGTTCTCCTTGTTCATCTCTTCCTAAAATGCTGGAGAGTGGAAGATTTCCATGGAGCTACCTGGCAATGGCTGTTGCTTTTCACTTTTATGTAAAACCTTAATTAGTAGCAACCAAAACTCCCAATTAGTTTTATTTTAAATAAAAAACTAGAAGGTAAAGGGGTAATAAACCCAAGTAAAGGGGTTACCACTGTTGAAACCCACAGCAAGCAGGAACATTCAAAAGGAAGAACAAAACATTTAAGAAGAGTAGAACTGCCTGATGATTGTCTAACTGTCTAGTTTTTTATTCCAATCAGTATAAAACTGTAGTATCAGTTATAAGTTATCCTGGTTTGTAAAAGGTAGCTTTTCCCACATGCTTTAGCAAGTTAAAGCAACAGAAGAAAGAAACTATGAACATCCTATCTTCCATATTTTCACGAATAGGCATTCTCCAATCTAGACCAATATAACAGAACTCACCCTTTTTTACTCTTGCTTCATATGATGTTGGTAAAATACATGAAACAAATGTTACAGCCATATAGGGCTTGTTACTGCAAAGCACTGTGCATTCTCAGTTCCAAATGATTTTAAGAACATAGAGTGAAATCCTGACCCCACTGAAGTTAATGGCAAAGCTCTCACCCATAGCATGTAGGCTTTCCTGAATTGAGAAACTTCTTTTCTACATATTTCTCAAAGGGGCTCCACATATACTAATATCATCTTTTAATGTGGACAAATATAGAGGTATCAAATCCAGTGAATTCATTCATCAATAATAGGAGGTGTTATGGAGAGCTAATAATGTGTTTATCCTTCAGAGGTTTTTATAGCAGTTCATCAGAATTTCATGATTGTAACTCCACTCTCTACCTCTCATATCTCTGCTCATAATTCTCCTTGAACCACGAGGAATATAAATTACATTAATTAAAAAAAAATTCAAACATGTGAACAGCTATCACCATAAATTTAGTATATGATCTATTGGGATTGTGAGAGAAGATAGCATATAAGGCCTGCTTTTTCTTTTGGTTAGACCAGTTTTACATCAGTGTAACTCTATTGACTCCTATGGAATTAGTTATGATTTGCACTAATGTCAATAAGCTCAGAATCTGTCCCATGATGTTTCTCTTTTCTTAGGGCACTTCACATTGAACAGAGGTTCAAATGTATGAATGAGACCACAAGATTCTTTGAGGACATTGTTAATAGTGGCTCCGTTATAAACCACATCCACATACATAATTTCCTTAAACTCACTGTTCCCAGTTCTAATATGCTTGATTGTATTCTTCATTAGAGCTATCATATTGTTAACGTGCAAGATTCAAGTAATTCTTATAAAGTATATAGGAAGGATAGTGATCGATATGTCAGTCATATTTGGGGATATATGTTCCTATTTCAGTGCATGGCAGGTGGAATTTTTAAAAGTGTCCAGCATTGTCCTAACTCTGCTCCCATTAAAGCCAGTGATAAAACTGGCATTGATTTCAATGGGAGCCAAGTTAGCCCAATGCAGAGTTGCTTTTTAAAATCCCAAACAGAAACATCACTCATTTACAAAAGTCAGGCCAGTTATGTAGCCAAATTTTCATTGCAAGAAGCACATACTAAAGAATGTCATTTTGCTTCCCTTTACACTCACATTTTGTATATTCAGAAGACTCAATGTCCTAATTATTATTTTTAACAGTAGTTTGGTATTAAAAAAGTGAACTATTCATCAGTGACTGTCTACTGAAACTTTATTCTTCTAGTCAGAGATAAAATACTTATGCATGTTAGAAGATCAGGTACAACACAAATTCATGCCTCCCTTTCAATTTTTGTTGTGAAAGAATATTTTCATTCTTTTTAAATTATATCAGTATACAAAGGAAAAAATAGTGATTTGATAGTGTAATCCTTACTCGGGCAGAAAACTGCACAGAGATTTGCTTGGGTTAGGATTACAACATTCAGCTGTATTAGGAATTTCCAGTAGTTTAGAATAAAGACTTTGATCCTACTCAGAGAGCCACAAGGGCTGCATGGAGGTTCATTGGTTTTATTTGGGCTCTGTGCAGGTGCAGGGGTTGACCTGTGCAGTTCTCTGTGTGGGACTGACACTAAAGTCAATTCTTTGCTCCTCAGGTATTCAAGATGCCTTGTTAGTGCAATAATTTACAGATACCATGCATACATTTAAACTGATCCAGATTATCAGATGTAAACTCCTAAACAAAGGGCGAGATTGGGTGCTGAGCTCTTTTGAAAGTCTCGCCAAAACAGTCCATGTATTTAGAGTCAGAGAGGTTTAGGCAAGAAGGGGCCACCAGATTATCTAGTCTGACTTCCTGCATATCACAGGCCACCAACACCACCCAGCACCAGCACACTAAACCTAACAACTAAAATTAGACCAAGTATTAAAGCTCACAGGAGACTAAATTGTTATGTGCCACACGCAGAGCGTGGGAGGGACTGAGGTGCATCAATGCCAGAGGTCCCTGCAGTGGCAGGGAATTGATTGAGTGAGCTATACCTCGATGATCCCAGCAAGTGACCTGCATCCCACAGAGGAGGTCACTGCCCATCTGACCTTGGGGAAAATTCTTTCCCAACCCCACATATTGCAATCAGTTAAATGTGAGCAAGAACCAGCCAAAGCAGGATGCCATCTCAGAGAACCATCCCACCCTGTCCAATGTCCCACCTCTAGCTGTGGCCCTCTCTGCTGCTTCACAGAAAGAAGACCAAAAAAATCTGAGAATACACTGGAGAAAAAAATTCCTTCCTGACTCCTGCAGATGACCAACTGTGAAACCCTTAAGCATGAGATTTCAGTAACATAAGACATAAACCGGAAGGGATTTCGCCCAGGGCTGCTGAGCCCTACTCTCCTCCTAACCCCACATTTGAGACCTTCAGTTAGTTTGCAGTTAAATTTTCTTGGATTGTTTTTATGTATATCGGATTATTCAAAAGAATACATTGATTAGCTAACTATAAAGAAATAGGTGTGGTATACACCTAAAATCATCATTCCTGTATTATATGTAGCTATGTGCATCAGCAGCTCATATAGTATAAACCAGGGATCAGCAATCTTTGGCACATGGCCCGTCAGGAAAATCCACTGGCGGGCTGGGATGGTTTGTTTACCTACAGCGTCCACAGGTTCGGCTGATTGCAGCTCCCACTGGCTGCGGTTTGCCGCTCCAGGCCAATGGGGGCTGTGGGAAGCGGCACGGCCGAGGGATGTGCTGGCTGCCGCTTCCCGCAGTGCCTATTGACCTGGAACAGCGAACCGTGGCCAGTGGGAGCTGCGATTGGCCAAACCTGCGGATGCTGCAGGTAAACAAACCTTCCTGGCTCACCAGCGGATTTCCCTGATGGCCGTGTGCCAAAGGTTGCCGATCCCGGTGTAAACAATACAAAAAATGAGACAACTTCTTGTTAGATCATCCCATTCCATTTGAGGAAGCCAACTACGGTGTAACATTTCCTCTGTACAGTAATCAAGCAACTTCCACCAGTCCTCAGGACATTAGTTTCACATGTTACCAGGCAAGTCATTTCATTAAAGTGCAGGAGAAGTGGGAAGGAGGGGTAGAAAGGGGACAAGAGAGTGATTTGGGTTCCGAATAACAAATGGATGATGAAGAACTATAGTAAAATGAACATGTTTTATAAGGCAAAAATAGTTTTCAGAAAAGCTTTTTACATTATAAAAGCACTCAATTAAGGTAGCTGCATTAAATTCTCTAGCATATAGGAAAATCATTGCAGTATTTGTGAAGGAAGGGGGGCACACTGCCTCCCAGCATTCAATGTTCAATTCAACGGTTGTGTTTACATGCCACCAAAAATATAACTTAGGACTTGATCCCTAACCTTTCAGGTCACAGATAACAGTGGATTCACTGGGCCATTATTAAATTGTTTACCCTTGATGTTCAATGGGATGCTGGTGGGTGCATAGTAGCTACCCCTTCTGTTTGTATAATTAAGATGTTTTAAGGTACATGATATGAATCTCAAACAAATTATGACTTTTATATCTGTCCCTTCTGCAACCTGCCAAAATGTTAATGTATCCTACTAGTTATGATTCCTGGGCATTGAAGAGAAACTGTATTTCATTAAAAAGTCAAGCTCTGTCTGCAGTGAATAATACTCAAGATTTAGTGGGAAAGAGATCGCATTAAGTAGCTCTACTTAAAACATTAAAGTACCTCACACTGTAGTCTTTTTTCAGGCAAAATTCCAGCCATCCTCAGTCAGTGTTTTACCTGCACAAGGACTGCAGGAACAGGGACCTAAAGAATCCTTTTAAATATACAAACAGATCACTCTAAAGAAAAGATTCTGCAAACATGGGATTATTTTTATTCATATATCTTGATACAAATGAGAATTAAAATTAGAATTGTGTCCCTTCAGCCATGTGTGGTCTGAATAAGGCTGTAAACCATAGAAAATCGTTTCTTTAACACATTTATATTCACTCTAAACAGACAGTAAATAAACAGGAACACTTTACCATGATAGCGAGAAAATTCATTGTACACAGTGTACAATTATAATTCTGTAATAAACAAAAGTTACTGCAGACAGTTCCCATAGCACCTTCCACAGCACAACAAATCTTCTCTCAATACCTTCCAGAAATTTTGCGTATTAAAATCTCAGATCTATTTAGGAGTCTTCAAACTTCCAATACCAGAAATAATAAAGAAATAATAAATTAAAATGGGGATTTAACTGGTGGGTGGTACTTAGCCATCCATCCAGTGTTGTGGTCTCCTGTGTCTCAACAGTATGTTCTTTTTGAATTCAATGAAAATGCATTAGTAACATATGTTCAAACAGTGCAGGGTTTGTTCTTACAATAATTAATGTATATAATACCAAATTAACATATTGTAATAAGGGCTAAGACTATTTGCAGTCCTTATTCAGATAAAAGTCACGAGTATTTTTAGTTCAAAATGGGATTTTTGCCTCTATTAGGAGTGCATGATACAGCCTAGAGCAGTGGTTCTCAAACTGTGGGTCGGGACCGCAAAGTGGGTCGGGACTGCCTTTGAATGGGATCACCAGGGCTGGCTTAGACTTGCTGGGGCCCAGGGCTGAAGCCAAAGCCCGAGGGCTTCAGCTCTGGGGAGCAGAGCTCAGGTTGCAGGCCCCCTGACTGGGGCTGAAGCCCTTGTGCTTCAGCTTTGGCCCCTCTACCCAGAGCGGTGAGGATCAGGCTTTGGCCCCCCTCACCCGGACTAGTGGGGCTCAGGTGGGCTCAGGCTTCCTGGGGTCGTGAAGTAATTTTGGTTGTCAGAAGGGGGTCACAGTGCAATGAAGTTTGAGAACCCCTGGCCTAGAGAAAATGCCATTGATAGATCCAATGCAAGAAGATTGTTTTGGCCCTGCATAGTGACCAGCTTTTCAAGGTTAATATGATTTTGATAACACAGAATGCAAATAGTGTACACAGAAGCCAGTGGTTTAGTCCCCTGTAGATCCTGCTAGACAGAAAAGGACTTCTTAGGCAGTAACAAGGTTGTTCCCTGATAAGACCTTGTGTTGTTCTGTAAGCATGCCACTCAGGAGTGCTGCCACTAACGACAGAAGATGTGCCATGGAGTACAAATTCTGATGTGATATGATGTGGAAGGTGATGAAACAGAAGGGTAACAGAATAGTGTAGAGGGTTACTATCATAGAATCGGAGGACTGAAGAGGTCTTCTAATCCAGGCCCCTGCACACAATGCAGGACTAAGTATTATCTAGAGCATCCCTGACAGATGTTTGTCTAACCTGCTCTGAAAAATCTCCAATGATGGAGATTCCACAAACTCCCTCATGGTTTTAATTAGGGATGAACAAGGTGGAGCAGATGAAAAATAAAAATCTGAACATTCCCTCCAAATTAATATCATTTGGGAGTTGGAAAACTTTGGATAGCTGTGATTAAAAGGTGCACGCCTCTGCACTCACTGTATTGCCAGGACCAGAAGAACCAAAATACGGCAAAGAACAGTTTCCTCGTGCTATTTCTGGATTGGCTGGATCAAAATTAGGTAGAGGAGATCCTGCTTTTACAGGATTGCATAGTCTTTGCAAGTCCCTTTGGGAGTGAGGCTGAATAAGCTTTTGATAAGCACCCTAACTTGTCAGTACTTGACCAGACACAAGTTTACCCATCGCTTAGTTTTAAAATCTGCTTACATACACAATTCCAGTCCTTAACAATTCCTTCTGTCCTGGAGGGAGGGCGTGCCCAAGCTGAGCTCCTACCCTGTGCCCAGTAGAGCACACAGACTCCAAGATGTTCTTGTTATTTTATTATTTAATACTTGTATTGTCATAACCCTAGTCATGGACCTTGACCTTGTTGTGCTAGCTGCACAAACACAGAACAAAAAGATGGTCCCTGGTTCACAACTGAAGTATAAGAAAAGAGACAGCAGATGAATGCAGACACACCACCAGGGGAGTATAAGGAAACAATGAGACAATATTGGTCTGCATGATAGGCAATAGTTTCAGCACACCAGCAGCCTACCATAGAAGAAAGCGCAAATGGACTTGTTTGAAAAATTAACAAGTGGGATAATGGAGGCTGGAACCATGGGTTGACTGGATGCAAGAGTCAATCTCTCGATAGTGAATTAGACATGGTAGGTAGGCTGTAATAGATCATGAAAGGCCTTGAAAATGAGACAAGTAGCTTATATTTGAAGGGGAAGCCAATGGAGGGATGCAAAGGGTTCAGGTGTCTAAAGCGACAGGCCACAAGAGCATTCTGAGGATATGTCTACACTGCAGCTGGCAGCTCCTGAGTGTCTGCTGGCTTGGGTAGACAGAATCACAGTAGTTTCACTTGAGCTAGCACATTAAAAATAGCAGTGTGGATGTTGTGGCCTGGGTGGCAATTTGGACTAGCCACCCAAACATGAACCCAGGAGTTTGGGTAGGCTTTGACTCAGGCAGCTAGCTCAAAATGCCACATATCCGCACTGCTATTTGTAATGTGTTAGCTTGAGTAAAGCTAGTACGAGTGTATCTACCTGGGCTGGGAGACATGGTCCCAGCTGCAGTTTAGATATACCCTTAGTGGATCTGAGCAGATAAGATTACATTTGTCAAGGCCAGAGTAAAGGATATTGCAGAAATCAAGACACACGATGAGGGAGCATGTTAGCTGTGTCACTGGATAGGAAAGGCCATATCTTAGAGATATTCTGCAAAAAGATTTGGTAAGATTTAGACATAGCCTGGATGAGAGGGCTTAGGGAGAGGACTGAATCGAAGATGATACCAACGTTACAAGCTTGAGTGACAGACAGAATGGTGCTATCATCCACAGTGATTGAGAAAGGAGGCAGCAGGCATGACTTGGGGGGTAAGTTTAAGAGCTCAATTTCAACCATGTTGTGCTTGAGCTGATGGTGAAATATCCAAAAGCCAAGAGAGGCCAAGATTTTACTTTGAACAGAAGGAGACAGGTCTTGAGTAGAGAGGTAGCTCTGGAAGTCATCCCTATACAGATGGTGGTTGATTTCTGCTTGCAAGTGAGATTATCCAGAGCTAAGGTGTACAGGGAGAAAAGAAAAGGACCAAGGACAGGGCCCTGTGGAACCCCGCAGAAACCTATAAGGGTGGATGAAAAGACACACTGAAGGATTGATTAGAGAGGTAGGAGGAGAACCAGGATAGGACAGAGTCACAGAAGCCAAGGGAGGAGAATATTTCAAGAAGAGTATGGTCAACAGTGTCAAAGGAGGATCAGAACTAGTGCTGTTAAAAGGCCAGTTCCCCAAAGTAAAAGACAGGGGATTTTGCTGATGGGCCTTGTGCTCATGGAGTAGGGAGACAACTTGTGGCTTTGGCAGGCCCATGTCCCTTCCCTGCTTTTAGTTCCCTCTATCTGTGTCCTGGGGATAGTGGGGGCAAAGGATTCAGTAGAGAAAGCTAATCTGAGGGGTTGATTGAGAAGAGTCTCCCTCGAGTTATGGGTTGTATGGTAGGAGCCCTGCAACTCCCACACTGGAACCACGTAAAAAGCCTACTATGAGAGTCTGGGTGACAGAGGGTGCAATGCCCATCCCCTGTATTTAATAAAGTTGTGGTCTGATGCTTAAAATCAGTCCCTATGTCTGTCCTCACTCACTGATATGTCTGGATCAATAACAACATAAAACTGAGCCTAAAATTCTTCCCTAAGGTGGCTACCCATAGGGTTTCCTCCAGGACCTATATCCTAACTTCCTAGTTTCCACTCTCCCCCAAGATCCCCACTCACCCTATTCCAGGCTGGAGTTAATGAGCTGCACCTGCCACAATGAGGCCGCAGAAATTTATCACCTTCAGGCAGGATCATCCCTTCTCCCAGAGGAACACCCAGGATATGTTCATCTTTGGTTTTCCCTGCATGACCTTGGGCAATTAGCTTCCAGCTCTCTTTGCCTTAGTTCCTCATCTATAAAATAATAACACTTCCTTGTCTCGCAAGGATTTTCTGAGACTAAAATTAATGCAAGTTTGTGAGGTTGTTAGTTATTAAGGTAATGAGCACTATAGAAAAGCCAATGCAAATACAAAAAGCAGGGAGGGATTACATATATAAAGTGTGGAGAGGAAAGTAGGGCAAGTAAATAATACCTCAGGCAGTATTAACCTGCATGGTGTTCTAGCACAGGTTTTGGGTGTGTGTTAGGGTGGGAACGGAAATCCAAAGAACTCTTGGGAGCTCAGAGAGAGGAAGGCTAGTGTTATGGTTAAGGCAGTAGACGAGGACTCTGGTAAACTGAGTCACATATCATCTGATTTTTTTGCTACAGGAGCTCTCATCTCTTAAAATGAGACCTCTTAGCTCTTTGTGCCTCAGTTCTGCATTGATAAAAAGAGGAAGATGTTACCTTATGTTACAAAGAAGCTGTCAGAACAAATTCCTTAGTGCTTGTGCTCAGGTGCTATGACGACAAATACCACAGAAAATCCTCCAAATAAAACAATCTCCACTTTTTAGCTTATGCAGTCCCTAACGGGAGACAGCCATATGTAAATATTGAGAGGTTTGGCACATTTTTATTGTTTTCTACATTTATTTTTCAAAGCATGTCAATTTAGCAGTAGCCACGAAACTCAGGGAGAATAAAACAGTTGTTTAATAAATGGATCACTTGTTTGAATGCTCAGTCATATTTTTAACTTACTGATCACACCAGAAAATCAGTGTCCATCTCCAGTGCTCATTCATGTAGAAGCCTGCTGGCAAGTTCAGTTACAAATTGGATAACATGGTTCCCTTCGAAATAAAAACAACCCACCAAATCCAGTGACAGTTGTACTTTGTTTCTTCCTTAGAAGTGAACATCATCTTCTTCTGCAGCTCAGTTATGGTCCCTTATCTGATGAGCAGAGCCCTGAGCAAATACAGACTCTTTTGTAAATACTGAGCATATTATACTAGTCACAATAAAGTCACACTACAGTGAATGATCCCTTATGATGATGAGAGTACATAAGGATAGTCTGAGCCAGATTTTTAGAACATAGCCTCTGTTTTTGAGACTATTTTTGAGGGTGTGATTATTTGTGTAATAATAACAATTTTGTTCCTGCAAAAAGGGAAACCTGATTAAGGCTGGAGTTAACGTTTAGCTCTGTTGGTGGCTAAAAATTTTCACTGTAGAAAATTAAAGAAAATATGCTTTACGGTACAAGATAATTTTTTAAAATGCACTTACTAAGGAACATTCTGTTTTTAAATTTTAGATTCTACAACCTATGCACATTTTCTCTTTAATGCATTCGACACTGACCACAATGGATCTGTGAGTTTTGAGGTAAGTGCTTTTATCCGTTTTTAATTCTAGGACTGAATGTATTTTCCTCTGTTGCTCACCAGGTTAGCTTTTTTAGCTGTGGTCCAGATTTCAGGTTTTTCCAATGCATTGGCAATAGCCACTATTATTTTAGAAGGGCATCTCTCAGCATTGTACCTCAAACTGTGCTGCTGATATAATGTTCATTTAAAAGGCAACCTGAATTAGATGCAAGTGACATATAAGAACATCTGATCTTGCTTGAGTGCCTCCTGTGAGATGACAAGTGCTCTCAACTCCAATTGAAGTTAATGGGACTACTCAAATAAATAAGGATTACTCGCATGCACAAGTAGTTTCCAGGAGCAAGCTTTATATTTACAAAATGTGGCTTCATGGCAAATGTACTGTACAACATAAGCATTTAAAATAAGCTCTTCCTCTGCTTGAATTCTGACACATGATTTCAAGGTTCTTGCACTTTGCCTGCCACAACAGATGACATCATCAACAGCATGGTAAAGAGCACAACTCCCTGGTGTGTTTTTTGCAGTAGTGACGTGTCATCAAATATTGAACAAGAACCATGACCATAGGTCATGGAATTTAAAAAGCCTTTCAATTCACCACTAAAGACTGTATTTATTTTATGTCACGTCCGTCATGGAGAGCTGCTATTCTCTTCACCGTTAAGGTCATGATTAGCTAAAATAAGCCCAATTTTAAATTTGTCTGAAATTTCTCACATGTGCAAGTTTGTAAGAGAATAATTTCTCTCAGAGTCTGGCAATGATGTGTGATTTTACAAATATTTTCACCCTTTTATTATTGATGCGTGCTTGTAATCTGAATAACATGGAAGCAGGTGCCTTTGCCAAGGAGGTGTTCTGTGACTACTGTATGTAAAAAACAAATTCATTGGGATTTTCCTATACTTAAAAAGAAAACAGCAACAAGATTTTGTTTAGGCTTTAGGTTTATTTGAAAACACATGGGCCCTTATTCTGCATCTGGATTCATGAGGTGAACCTCAGCCAACTGAAGTCAAGGAGGTTCTGTGCAGTGCCAATAGCAGAACAAGGGCCTTAATCTGTATCTTTGATCCATGGACTGATGGGTTGCTCCTCCTTTCTCCTCAAACTGACTACAGAAGAGGTTTTGATAGTGCATAGTCATTTGCTTGACCACACTTTGGTTCTTTACGAAATTTCCTCAAGAGACCAAATAACTCATGTCAGTCAGCTTTATTGCTATAAGCCAATAATAATAATATAGTACAGGAAACAGGTTCTATGTGATGCCAGTCTCTGGGAAGCTTTCTCATGTTGCATTGTTACATTTACATCACAAAAGGTGAACTCCCCAGGTTACACCCCTAAAGCCATCTTTTTACACCCTACCTGTTCACAAGTAAAAAGAACTATGTACATCATATGAAACTAGATTTAACCGATAAGCTTTCTATCTTGTTTTTCTGGTACCATGCTGTACCACTTATCTCTTTGTTCTGAACACATGTATTTCAGGTACCAAAGGACATGAAGGCACCGCCTTGGTTTGTACTAGGGTAGAACAATCAGATGTCTTGTCCTCTTCCTTTGGGACATTCCTGTACAGGCTTGTGAGAGTAACTCCCTTTCTGTTACTATGGTAAAGCACTCATCTGTCCTTCTCTTGACAGCTTACCTATTTGCTGAAAACAAAACTTATTTCAGTGAATGCAAGGGAAGAATATAAAAATGGCCATTCTGGGTCAGACCAATGGTCTATCTCGCCCAGTATCCTGTCTTCCAACAGTGGTCAATGCCAGGTGCTTCAGAGAACAGAACAGAGCCGTTATCAAGTGCTCTATCTCCTGTTATCCACTCCCAGTTTCTGGCAATCAGAGGTTTAGGGACACCCAGAGCATGAGGTTTCGTCCCGGACCATCTTGGCCAATAGCCATTGATCGACCTATCCCCCAGGAACTTACCTAATTCACTTTTGAACCCAGCTGTACTTTTGGCCTTCACAACATCCCCTGGCAATGAGTTCCACAGGTTGACTATGTGTTGAGTTACGCAAAACTTATAAGTGAGCAAGGTTTCAAAAAAATCATAGGCCAGTTTAGGCAATATAACTGCTATAATATTTGTGCTTAATGCTATTTGTGCTTAATGTATACTAATATGGTGTGGATAATGCATATTATAATATAAGCAAATATTATTCAACACAGACAACCCTGGCAAAGAATTGTTTGTACCAATTTTCTAGCCACATTTCTGCTGTTATTGTCTGTTGTTGAAAAAAGTCACAGCAAAAGGAGCTCCTGCATCTCTCCCATGCCATTTTGTTGTTTTTTCATCATGTATGAAATAAGTCCTAAAAAAGGCAGGGCTTGTCTGGCCTTATTCTGTTATAGTTTCTAGGGCAGTGGTTCTCAACCTTTCTTTTTCGCAGACCATTTGAAAATTGCTGAGGGTCTGGCAGACCACTTAATGATCTTTCCAAATGTTGTTTATACTGTTAGCTAACTATTGTAAAGCACTTTGGATAAAAGCGCTAAATAAAAAAAATTATAATAATTAATGTTTTTTGTTCTACAAATGAAAGCACACAACTCATATTTTAATATCAGTATTCTTACCTTTCTAATGCGATGGATGTACCATCTCTCCCTTCCCACGGCAGCCCCCAACCTAGGGCTGGGAAGGAGGACCATCTCTCCCCAGCAGCCACAGCCCTGGAGCTGGGGAAGGTCGTCTCTTTCTCTGGCTGCTGCAGCCCTGCACATCCCAAATTCCAAACTAATTAGGTGCCTGGACCCTGGAGAAGACGCACATATAACGTGAGATGGTGGCCTTGGGGAGCCATGCCTGCGTGGCTCCACTATTAGGTGGGTGGCCCTTCATTTTTTTGTGTGCGACCACCCAGGCACGCACCTTAGATGGAACTATCTGCAGACCACCTGAATGGAGCGCACGGACCACAGTTTGAGAACCTCTGTTGTAGGGGATTTGAACACACCTAAGGGAAGTCCGATGTACACTAAGGGCTTTGAAAAAAGGAAATAGAAAAACAAAAATGAGGTTCTGTTTTGTTCATTTCCAGCATAGGTTTTCAGGTTCAATTTTGTACAATATTAACCTAGGTAGAGTGATCCAGATCTCATTTATACTGGTGTTAAAACCAGAGTAGCTTTATTGCGGTTAATGGAAACTGGCCCAACGTTCTTTTAATATGTAGCAGCATAATACCTACAAACTAACTGCAGAATATGAATACCTAAGTAATTCTTTTTATTCTTTAAAGTAGTGTAAACAATTTCTAAACATATTACCCAGTAGTTAACTATAGACAGCATGTAGATTCATTAGGCAGTGTGAAGAAATGATTCTAGAAAGAATAATTTTTCTTACTCATAAATTGCAACTTTGCCAAGTTTTTTCTATACCGATTCATATCGTAGGTATGGCTGTCCTCCATTCAGTAAAGAAAGCAGAGAGGAAAAGCTCTAGAAAGCTGGAGCATAAATACTCGTTTGTCACCATCTATAGTAAACTGTATTTACTGCTAAAATGCTCGCTATCTATAACCTCATCATATCAAGAACAAATCACATGGGCTTTTATGTAAATAGGCTGTCTGGATTGGTATAGGAAGAGCCAGAAGAAGTGCAATTTCCTTTCTGCTATGTTCTCCTGTACCAACCTAATTTGTAAGAATATAATAAAAAACATGGATTTGCTGGAATTGTGGAGAAGGGAGGAAGCAATCGTGTGCTCCAACTTTTTCTAGGCATTTTCACTCCATTTTGCAACCAGCAGCTGCAGTGAGGAGTGAGGATATGGCATAACTATGTATTACACCCCATTTGAGCCCCAGTCTTGCAAAGGTTTATGTACATGCTTAAATTTTAAGCCCTTGAGTTGTCACTTTGAACTCATTTGAACTACTTGTATGCTTGAAATTAAATACATGCATAATTTTGTGCTGCCTTAGGGCCCAAATTGTCTGAGTTATAGCTGAGTGAGCAGCCCTGATCCGACTTTGGGTTTGTCTCATAGCCATGGCTTATCTCCCAAAGGCGAGGCACCAAACTATAGCCTTCCTTTCCCAAAGCCTCAAACCCAGCCCAGCAAAAGCAGTGTGTGCCTGTCTTCAGCTCCTGAACAATGCATCTGAAAACAAGTCTGAAGTGTCCAGAAAAAATGTGCATGTGGTAAACCTTTAGAATTCTTTCAATTTGGAGCTCTGCCAAAGGTTCAAGTAGAGTTTATTTGGGAGGAAAAAAAAAAAACCCTGCAAAGTTTTAAATGAGTGTAGGGCTCATGACAGGTGCAAGAGTCAAAACCAAGAATCTAAAACATTGTTTTTTCTTCGAGTGATGGTCCCTATATGAATTCCAAAGGTAGGTGCACATGTGCACCATGTACTGGAGCTGGAAGTTTTTCAGCAGCAGTGTCCATTGACCTGTATGACTGCCTTATGTTGCCATATACTCCCTGCGAGGTTATAAAAGGCCATGCAGGGCAACGTGCCCTCAGTTCCTTCTTACCGCCTGGTCGGAGTTGGAATGCTCCCTTCACACTCGTACACTCTACGAGAACTATGGTAGCTAGTTCTGTTTCCTTTTTAATTTGTACTTCTGTAATACGTTAGTGTATATAGTAGCCTCTTCCTCTCCCGACCCCTTTGGGGGATTCTGCCCCGCATTCCGAGGTGCAAGAACTGCGCCTCATGCCCTCACTCATTCTCCGTGAGTGATGAGGACACACGTTGCCTCTACTGCCCAGGCGAGACACACCTTGTCACTCACTGAGATATCTGCAAGTCCTTCCCGTCAAGGATCTGTGACACTCAACTTTTGTGCCGCCACAAGTTCCTCATAGCGGAGGCACTCTGGCCCTGTGTGGAGTCTGATCCCGGACCGGTGCCTGGTGATGCACTGCCCATCACTGGCAATGAGTGCTTTGCCCTTGACTTCACACCTGGATCCATTGGCACCACCAAGACTTGAGAAGGTGCACAAGGACAGTCACAAGTGCTCTCTCAAACGCCATTGCAGATCCCCATCGCAGACCGCTGTGATGCACTGCGTTTCCTCCCTGAGGTGGGCTCAGTTGGGTGAGATGTTGAGTGACGACCCCACTGGGCCACCCTCTAAAGCAGGGGGCAAGGCGAATCAGAAGCGAGATCCACCAGCACTGCCGGTTCCTGCAATCACTGAGGATCCCTACAGCCCGCTGGTGTGAACTCCTCCGCCACGGCAGGATTCTTAGGGTTCCACTCCACATATCCTCTGCTCTGAGCAGCAGACAAAGTGATGTGCCCTGGACATTGGACCAGACGGATCCACTGGTCCCCACATCCCACCTTGAGCTATCGTCCCTGCCCTTGCCGCTTCTTTTAGCCTCCGGCCCACCTATACCAGCGGATGAGACACTCCTCCTCAGCTGTGACCCATCCCTGCTGGTCACGGTACCACCCGCACCAATGGTTCTGCCACTTCTGGGGGCTTTGTCAGACTCGGAGGTCTCCTCAACAGAAGAGTTGTCCTTCTCCCTGGTCTCCCAGCGTAGTGCGGACTGTGGGCATCCCCACTTTTTCTGGCCCACCAGCCTGGGTGGTACCCATATCCATGGGGCCTGCAGTACCATCAGGAATCGACCTCATAGCACCACTGACCCACGTGGGACCCTTATTGGAGCCCATATCCATCATCAGTTGGCCTCATAATAGCCCACCCTAACCCCTCTGCCAGATCTGATCACTTAGGACCAAAAGGAGGATCTGGAGTTCAATCCGGCACCACCGGTCCCAACGGCAGCACCCTCCTCTCCAGATGAGGCCTTGATTCCACCGACCCTCTCGCCTCCTAACAATCACCATCAGTACCAGGAGCTGCTACAGAGGGTGGCCCTTGATTTGGGCCCCCCCTGGAGGAGGTCCAGGACCAACCAGACAAGTTGCTGGACATTCTGCAGCTCCGGGGCCTGACGCGTGTAGCTCTGCCCATTCACAGTGCCAACCTACAACCCACGTGAGTGGTGTGGTACACACTGGCATCCTGTGCCCCGACACTCAAGAGGTAAGAATGCAGGTATTTTGTGCCAGCTAAGGGGGCTGACTTTCTGCTTTCCCACCCTCCTCCAGCCTCGTTGGTCACACATGCAGCCATTGAACAGGAGTGCCAGCACTCCACCACTTCCACCCCCATGGATAAGGCAGTGAAACGCCTGGATCTCCTGGGCCACAAAGTCTACTCTTCTGTGGCCCTTCAATTCCACATGTCTAACTATCAAGCTCTGCTGGCGAAGTACACTTTTAACAATTATACCAAGCTGGCAGAGTTCTTAAAGGACACCCCAGAGGACAAGCACCAGTGGTTTCAGGCCCTGATGGACAAGGGCCACATTATGGCCAAAGTCAGCCTCCAGGCAATAGTGGATGAGGTAAAAATGTCTTCCCAGTCCCTGGCCACCGGGGTGGCAATGAGATGTGATGTGTGGCTCCAGTTGTCTGGTTTTCCCAGGGTGGTCCAATCCACCATCGAGGACTTCCCTTTCGACAAGGATTAGCTGTTCTCCACAAAAACGGATGAGGCCCTGTATTCACTAAAGGACTCATGGGTGACCTTCTGGTCCTTTTGGATCTACACCCCCGGCCCCACCACTGACAATCTAAGCCACAGTTCTGGCCGCGCCCGTACCTGCCATACCAACCCCCATACACGAGGTACCAAGAGCTGGCCCGCTGGTGCCCTCACTCCCAGCACCCATGGCCATCTGCTTCCGCTGCCAGACCTTGCCACCAGCAGAAGGCCCAATTTTGATGTGACAGTCAAGAGCTGTGAACCCCCCATGTCACTACATGCAGCCCCCTGTGGCATCTTTGGGGTCTGTCTTGCTGTATTTGCCTACCAATGGTGGAAGAGCACCACTAATTGATGGGTATTGGAGATATTATGACACAGCTACTCGATAGAATTCCTCACATTCCCACCTCACCAGGGCGCCTCCCCCCCCTCGGGAGCTCTGCTTACCACACCCTGCTGCCAACCCCCTTCATCGGCAGGGGCTTCGACTCCCTGTACTTTCTCATCCTGAAGAAAGACAGGGGCCTCCACCCTATCCTCAATCTCCATTTACTCAATACTTTTATGAGAGTGCACATAGATTCAATCACAGTACAAGCCTTTCATCCAGCAGACCGCTTTGCCACCCTCACGGCACCCTGCGCCAAAACCCGCACATGACAGTGCACTGTTGTCTCTGTCTCCTCGGTCATATGCCGTGTGCATGCCTCCATATGTGCTGCCTACAACTGTGGCTTCTCTTGGTCTGAAGGCCCCATATCAATCACTTGGACTCAGCCTTGACCATTCCTAGCTGGGTCCAGGCATCACTCACCTGGTGGACCAATCCTACCAAAGTGCTCCAAGGCACCATGTTTGCCACCTCCGTCCCCATGACCATCCTCACCAGAGATGCCTGGTGGGATAGGGCACATACTTGGCAGGCCACATCACGCAGGGAAGGTGGACTCTCAGGGAAGTGTGCATACACATCAATGCACTGGAGCTGCATGCGGTCCAATGGGCCTGCCACATATTCCTGCCTCTTCTTCGTGGCTGGCACATTCAGATCCTCTTAGACAACACCGTCACTATGGCATACATAAACAGACAGGGTGGCACCAGATCCCGGTCATTTTGCTCAGGGGCTATCCACCTCTGGAACTGGTGTCTCTGCCACAACATTGTGCCCCATGTAGCATACCTCCCAGGGGTGCAGAACTCTCTGGTGAACACACTCAGCAGAACCTGGTACCTCAGCCACAAATGGGATCTCCATGACCCCATGATCCATGCCATCTTCTGGACCTGGGGCACCTCCCTATGGGACCCCTTTGCCACCCATGCAAACCTCAAGTTCCCGCTCTACTTCTCCAGGGTGGCTAGGGGTCAGGACTCCAGAGGTGATGCCCTCCTTCTTCCATAGTGTATGGCAGCTTGTGGTATGCTTTCCCCCAGTCTCACTTTTCCACCAGGTCCTCTGCAAGATCTGCCGAGATTGGGCCACAGTCATCTTGCTAGCGCTGCGCTGGTCCCGACAGTTCTGGTTTCCCAAATTACTCAGACTGTTGGCCTGCCCACTGATCAGCCTCCTCAACTGGCCAGACCTTCTCACCCAAGACAATGGCAGGGTTTTCCACCCCAACCTGGGCTTGCTCCAACTGACGGCCTGGTTTTTGGATCGGGCTCAGCCGGAGACAATGCCTGTTCATTACCGTCCACTGTATTGTTACACAGAGTAGATGGGAGTCTATGAGGGCATGCTATGCCGCAAAATGGAAGTGTTTCACCTTCTGGGCACAATGATGACATCTCCCCCTCCATGCTGTCTCTGTTCTCATCATCCTAGACTACCTCCTGGAGCTCAAGAACTGAGGCCTTGCGTTCGGGTTGATCCATGTCCATCTTGTGGCACTCAGCGCCTTCCTCCCTCCCCTGGATGGCCAGTTGGTATTTGCTCACCTTACCAATACCTAGGTACTGAGGGGCCTGACATACTGCTTCCTGCCGGTACTAACACCATGCCCCCGCCCCCCCAGGACCTCAATCTCATGCTGTCTGCCCTCACCTGGCCTCCATTCAAACCCCTGGCCATATGCTCCCTGGCCCACTTATCAAGAAGGTCCTCCTCCTGGTGGCCATCACCTCTGCCCAGTGGATCAGTGAATTGGTGGCCATGATGGCTGACCCATTTTCCATAGAGACAAGGTCTCCCTGCACCTTCACCCTAAGTTCCTCCCAAAGGGCATCTTGAGTTTCATCTCAACCAGTTCATCCATCTCCTGGTCTTCCATCCTAAACCCCACGCCACTCCCGCGGACAACACACTGCACTCCCTGGACATCCGCAGGCCTTCTACTTGGACGGAACTTGTGCCTTTTGTGCCTCCCCATGCCTCTTCGTTGCCATCACGGAACAGTCAAGAGGGCAGGCTCTCTCCTTGCAGCACACATGCAGTTGGATCTCTTACTGCATTACAGAATGCTATGCGCACTCCAGTGTGACACCGTAACTGTACCTGCAGGTTCTTCAAGATGTGTAGTCCCTATTTGTATTTCAGTGCCCACACACCTTCCCTCTGCTGCAGATGCTCTATGCTGTGGTAAGAAGGAGACTAAAGGCACGTCACCCTGCATGGCCTCTTATAACCTTGCAGGGAACATATGGCAACAGCAGGCGGCCATGAGGGTCAAAGGACACTGCTGCTGAAAAACTTCCTTTGCTCACATTTGGACTACAAATAGGAACTATACATCACAAAGAACCTCCAGTTACAGGTAAGTAACCGCCTCTTGGTCCTGGCAGAAATCACCAGAGCCGGAGACCTCCTGGACTACAGCCAAGGAGACTGGCTGGATCCCCTGATGCTTGCTCGGCGCATGGGGCTCTCCAGGCCTCAGACTCCCTGGTGCGTACTTCAGGAGGTTAGGGCCATTTTACCGCCCACTGCTCAGGGTTTCCTCAACCGAGTCCTGTGAGAGGGCACTCCCTGCCCACCCTCCAACCAGGCCCTCTGGACCTTTTCATTGGGCCCCTGCCCCGTGGACCTTACCGGCCATCCCGCCCCTTTATCAAGAGCCAGCTGCACGAGTTGCAGCCGGTTCGGTTCTGGACCGCGCCATGGACACATCTATGCATGCTCGTGCTGCACACCCTTCACATCTTCACCCTCACGTCCTGCCCCGACACAAAGTGGTGGGACCTCCTGCCATCTCTGGAGGGTGAGGAGCCCCAGTGGGCCAGCCTATATGCCACCCTAGTGCCAAGGCCTGCCAGGGACATCAGCTGGCGGCTCCTTCAAGGAGCTGTGAGCACGGGCATGTACTTGCAGCGGTTCGCTCCCCTCCCAGAGACCTGCCCCTTTTGCTGCGTAAGGGAGACCCTGACGTATGTGTACCTGGAGTGCGACAGGTTGCAGCCCCTATTCCGGCTCCTCTTGGATATATTTTTATGCTTTTGGTTGCACTTTTCCCCTCACCTGTTCATCTATGCACTCCCTATCCGTGATCCCACAAAGTCACGGGACCTCCTTGTCAACCTCCTCCTGGCCATCTACAAAACCGGAGAGAAGAGGTTGGCCAATGGGATTTCCTGTGACTGTGGGGCCTATTTCCGTTCCTTATTCCGTTCATGCATCCAGGCAGAGTTCTTCTAGGCGGCATCCGCTGGCTTCATTGACACCTTCGAGGAGCAGTGGGCACTGTCCAGGTTCTCTGCACGGTGTCCCCTTCAGGTTCCCTTCGTTTAGCCCTGTGACCTCACTCCCATTCCTGTTATCTCGTTAGCTGTCCCCCATAATTATTTGGAATCCTGGACCTGTGGATCCTTAGGTTAGGGGGAGGGCCTTTAGCAGTGGGCAGGCTCTGCCTGCCCACTTCCTGGAGCCCAGTGAGACTACCCTTTCTGCTTCCTTGAGATTAGTTTCTTTGGGCTAGATTCACAAGGAAAACTTAGATGCCTAACTAACACTTTAGATGCCTGAGTCCAACATTTAGGCTTCACTAGCATTCAGGCCCTAGCCACCTGAAATTCCCCTAGGCATCTGAATTTCTGCTGCTGGTTATGTGTACAGCCGAAGTCCTGACACCTCTGAGCATCTCAGTGCCTCATACCTAAGCCCAGGTGGGATTCACTAACTGTGCATTCCCCTCATCTAGCTTGCCCATGGACTCCAATCTGGTAGGAGTGCTCAGAGGCTGCTTACCAGATTGGGCCCTGCAGAAAACACAGCTGGCAAAAGCACTCCCAGTATCCCAGTGGTTTGAGCACTTACCCAGGATGTGAGACACCTAGGTTCAAATCCCTACTTCACCTACTATAGTGCAAGACTTGAATCTAGGTCTACTGCCTCCCACATAACTGCTGGGGTGGGTGTCTTTTCATACTCTCGTTGAAGCTGTTCCACTTCGTATAAATAATAAAGTATTTATTGGAGCAGGGACTGGAACCTGGGTGTCACAGGAAACTATGCTCTTCTCTCACTGGCCCAGTGAATATTTAATTATTTATACCAAGCGGAACAGCACTAATAGCAGAGACTGAGCCATACCCATCTCAGACTAGCCTGCTGGTTAGCACATTCACTGGGAGGTGAAAGACCTGCATTCAAGTTCCTGCTCTGGGTGAGACAGAAGGGGGATTCAGTCGCCCACAGCCTAGGGCCTAAACACTGCGCTATTAGGTCTGGGTGTATGCAAACACCCTCCATTTTTGTCTTTTGTGTAGAGCCTGAGCTTGTAGTGTGCTTTGACGTAAGCAGCTTTGCACCTGCCCACCAGCAGAAACTTTGGCACCTAGTGACCTTATGCCCCTGTGGCAGTAGGTGGCTGAGCAGTGTTTTTTTGCGAATGTCAGTGAGGTCTAAATGTTGAACCTAGGTGCTTAAGAACCTATATGAATCTGGACCTTTTGAGCCTAAATTCCATGGATTGTTTTCAATGAGACTTGCCTCCTCTAATTGCCTACATTGCTTTGAAAATGGGATTTAGCTGTCTAATTCACTTAGGCCCAGATTCTCCAAGGTATTTAAGTGCCAGTGGGAGGATCCGTGCCTTAGCCCTTGCAACTCAGAGGAGAGCAATGCATAAATACCTTTAAATATCAGGACCCGCCTTCAATGCTTATTGAAGTCAGTGCTCCTGACCTAGAATGACTTCTAGCATCCTCATGGGCAGACGATGTTGCTCAGCAACTTACAGGATCTGGGCCAGTGGGCACTGAGATCACTCAGTAACCTCCAAGTAATACTCATCACTGGCAGGGCTGAGGTGTTGTGCACTAGATCCACACAAAGATTTAGGTAGCCAAATGCCCTTTTGGGTACCCAGTGGCCTGGTCTTCACTGGTTGTGGTTGGTAGGGTATGTGGTAGGGTATGCAGCTGGACACTGCAGTGAAAGGCTCTGGTGAGGCAGGGCAGGGGCAGGCAGCAGAGAAAGGCTCTGGCATTGAGGCAGCAGTGGAGCACTAAAAATAGCCATGGGAGGCACAGCTTGGATGAGTAGAAAGCTGTGTAGGGTACATACCTGTAGATTCTGGGGGTGAGACACTGCTTAGGGGAGCAGAGTAAAGCTACATCTACTTTGCTGTTTATACCCATACTAGGGTGTGTGTGCAGTTTTTGTACTCTAAGTGTAGCCATAGCCTTAGGTGACACTGAGACTCTCCAAGACCCCACTCAACCGCTGCCTAATCCTGTAGCGGCATACGTTTTTGCCAGAGAGCATGGGCACTGCTGCCTCAAGCTGGGTGCCTATCTCACATTTTAGCCCCAGTGGGATCCTCAAAGTAGGCTCCCTCTGCGTATCTCATCTGCAGGGCCTGATCTGTTATGTATGCTCAGAGCTGGCCTAAAGCCTCACAAAATTGCTGGAGGTAATGGGGAGAAAAAGGTAGCCCCCTTAGTATAGTAGTTAGGAGAGACAGGTTCTAATCCCATCTTTGCCAGATGTAGTAAAGGGATCTGAACTTGGGTTTCTCACCTCTGAGGCAAATGCCCAAACCACTGGCCTGTAGAATGATTCTGACTCTCTCTTTGGCATATTGCATAGTTAATTAGACAGTGGAACTGTGTCAACAGAAGACGCCCCACACCAGAATATGCAGGTGAGACTGAGAGGGTGCTATCCTAGCATCTCTCATGGGTTAGGGCTCTCATTTTAGAGATGGGACACCCAAATTCAAATCCCTTCTCTACATTGGGGGATTGAACCTGAATTTCCCACATCCTGAGTGAATGCCCTAACCACTGGGTTAAAGTATGTAAGGGGTCTACTGCCGCCATCTCCATTTCTTGTAACACCTCCCTCCTCCCCAAACAATCAAACAAACAAACCAGCTAACACGCAGTGCTTAATTGGTAAGGAAAGAGGTGCTGGGGCTCGAGCAATTAGGTGCAAGGGGGGGGGGGGGTCAAGCAACTTTTTAAAACTTTAGTAACTGACGCGATAAGCCCAGAGGTGCTGGGGCTATGAACTGCCCAGCGTAGAGGTGCCAGGCCTCAGCCCCGAAATAAGCACTGCTAACATGCCAAACTCCAGGAGAAAGATTATGGCTGAGAAGCTCTGGAGTTAGGTGCATATCTCCCTGAGAATGGCAGGTGTAGACCAACCTCTCTTGTCAAAAACCTAGGCAGCTCAGCATGCTGGCTTTTATGGCTCCCATGCTTATGCACCTATAGCTCCTTATATATTGTATAGGGTACTTAAAAGTTCGTCCCTTTGTGGAGCTAGCCCTACCTGCAAAAGAGCTGTTTAAAGCCTTTGGGCATGCTCTATGAGTAACTTAACTTTTATTTGTTTTTCCAAAGATGATTAATTATCTCTTAACAAAGTTGTCAATGACTTTCTGATTGTTTTGTCTCAGTTATTCCTTGAGGAGATCTAATCAATTAAGTAACACCCTTAAGAGTGCTAACATAAACTCAAAATTAGGGGAACTGAAAAGTAAAGCTCCTAATCATGTCTTCCTCTGTATCTTGTTCAGGGCTGGATTAACCTTTTGTGGGCCTGGCACCAAACATATTTGTGGGCCCCCATGAGGGCAATGGAGCATGGTGCAGGGAGGTCAGTCCCCGGAGTGAGGGGCCAGCGAGAGGCAATGGGGAATGGCATGGCAGGGGCAGCCCTGCTCCACCCAATGTGAGGGCCCTATTTACAAACCGGCAGTTGCCAGACGCACAGTGGCCTGCCCGGCCCTGTGCTGCCAGCATGCCCCTTTCCCTCGGGGACAGGCCCATGCCACACCACACAGCTTCCCTGCACAATACCCCCTGACTTCCTATGTCCACAGGTGGTGGAAGTGGAGACTGCCCAGAGCTAGAGGTGCACTGGGGTCCGGCCAGGGGGCTAAGAGGAGCAGGGGATGGGGCCAGGGGGCAGAGAGGAACCCTTGGCCAGCCAGTGGACAGGCCAAGAGGAGCAAGTGGTGGGCAGGGGAGTCAGCAAAGTCTTGGGGCACAGTAGAAGTGGAGCAGGCTGGGGCCCCTTCTGAGCATGGGCCCGGCTCCATGGAGCCATTGTCAACCAGGCACTGGGCCAAATGCAACACTGGCACTTAATAATACTAATAAAAAGCCACTGTATGTAAAAAAGTAACATGCATGGAATGGCTGCAGAATTGACTCCAAGGATGTGTCTGTGGCTCATACCCAAAAGGAACTCGTTTGGTGGTCTATAGATGGTATTCTTCCATTTCTGTGGTTCACCTCAAGAAGACCACAGTCGCAGCTGGCACTTTTGCTGATAGTTTTAGCGTGGTGACAGTGCTTAGATACTATGGGGATGGGCACTAATTGAAAACGCAAGGAGGTGGAGAGAGAGAGTTTCTTCTTACCAAAATAGTTTCTCAAGGACACAGGTGAGCTGCACGGATGCCTGTATTCCTCCTTATGTGGATTAATAATGGATTTCATGTTCCAGCACTCATAACTTGGCTGCTTCCCAAAGCACTAAATTTTGCACACACACAATTTAAATAAAACTAATAGGAAGTAATTTTAAACTGGATTGGCCTCCATGAACAAATGATGGATGAAAGTTCAGGAAGAAGAAATGCTACTGTTTTGAGTGATTTATATTTTGAACTCATATATTATGTATGTCAAGGGCACCCAGAGTTTGGATAGGCATCCTCAAGTTTTTAGACTGAAATCTACATAAATAAATAATATATACAGTGAAGATTGGCATGAGCAGGCTAAAAATGTACGCTATTAAAGATAAATTATACTTTTTTTAAATGGAAAAGATGAATCAGCTTTTTCATCCCTCTAGGCTTTGCTTTAATTTCAGATAGCCACAACACAGCAATCATATACATAGCAAAAAAACTCGGTTCTTAGGCAACACGTCACAACTTCCTACCAGTGTTAGTCCTTATTAGCAGTTCAGAGATGGACTTATACCTTAGGGCAAGGTGAACATTCAACAAAAAAGCAATTTACTTTCACAGTAGCGTCTACTAGTCCCAAGGGTAATAGAGCTGAAAATATGACGCCAAGCTAGGGGCTGATCTTGTACGATGTGGAGCACATCCTGAGAGCTGAGTCTTGTCAACACCCGTGAGGCTCAATGTGCACTCAGCCCCATGCAGGAGGTGCTCCAAAATATGCTGTTAAGCCGTGAACGCACAACTATTTAAGATGGGAAGATAAAGCAAGAGGAACATTTTTCTGCCGCTCCCAAAATGGATAGCTAATTTGGTCATCAGCCATGTTGTTGCTTGGCCTCTGAGGAAGTGTAGCTTGAGTACAGCCGGTGAAGGAGCGCAAACAAGAGAATGGTGAAGCACCAGAAAGGCGTAGAATGGGGAGGAAATGCCTGCATGAAAGCTGACACTACAGCATTAGACTTTTCAGGAAAAGATCCATCAAGATTTAGAATAGCAACATAGGAATGATGATTGTTAAAAGTATATGATCAATTTTTTTCTGAATTTCCTGAAGCATAATGGTTTAATATTTGGCAGTATGCTATCAAAGAGCTGTATAGTGCTTTAGCCCTGTGATGCTGAAGCTATAAGTAAGGTCAGTAAAATGTTTTTCAGGATTCATATCTTTAAGATGCCTCATGAGGCGAGTGCACTGATGCATTAATACTGGAAACTATGACAACGTCAGCAAGCCCCAGGGCACACTAGTCAAGAAAGACAGGACTTTAATAGAGCTGTGCGGCGTTAGCTGAGCTTGTCCTCAGTAGGTACTTGGAAGGGTAACTGTAATGGCCATACAGGAAAAAAAACTAAAACATGATGCATCAGCCCCTCTTTGTCCCTGATGCAACCCCTTTGGCTGTTTTCCCCAAAATACTGGCTTTTTTTCAACTCTGAATAAACATGTAAACCTGGCCTGTGTCAGTACAGAATTATTTAACCCTTGTAGCTAATGGGTTTGGTGCTATGGTAGGACTTTGAGCCTTTACAACAACATTTGGTTATGAGCCCTATGGCAATAACAATGATGTCACAAAATCAGGTCAGGACCAACAAAGGACTGGGAATGATAAAGCCCTGCTTTCACCAAGTCTCTTTAAAAATATGAACGAAATACAACTAATAAATGTTTGACTTTTTTGTCAATTCTCCGTTTGAATGAGGTTCATGTTGCTATAAAACCATATTAATTCTGAAACACAACTCTAGTTCTAGGACTAGTGTAACACGAGTCTATTAATCGTTAGTCTTCTTGGCCTATAGGGAAGTAATGTAGCCTGACTAATTTCATTCTCTGAAAGCTCACTACACGTTAATGCGTCAGAGTTCTCTACCACCAAGGATCAAAGCAATGGATTCAGATTTTGTTGTTTTACTTCTGTAGACTCTCTCTACAATATTTTAATTTACAATTATCACTGTGTTTCATATAGCGGAGGTAAAAATAAACTTACGTTTCTCTAATGAATAGTTTTCTCATAATTGCCTTTTTTTTGTTGAGCTTCAATGCATAGAGCAGCCAGCCTCTGAAGAAAACCTCTGCAGAGGTGTAAGAGCTGAGAATATTACCTTTCTTATTGTTCTCGTGTGTGACATTTACTCCCATGTAGCATTCTACAATAAGTTATTACCATTTAAATTCCAGTTAAGCCCTAAATCATGTGTTTAAGAAGTACATAGACTTTGTTCTGGACCTGTGCACAGCAGTGATGTGTTTTCTCCCCACACTGACTTCAACAGAAACGGCTTGCATGCAGCATTTTATAAGGTTAAGTCATAGGCTACAGTACATTCAATCCATTAACAGAAGGAGGCTAGAAAACTGATTATTGCTTGTATAATAGAGCAATCCACCATGAATTGGCAGTACTACCTAAAAAGTCTAGATGTTTTTTTAAAACATACGACTAATTACCAAAAACAAGACGAAGCAACAGTCCTTCTTTCCAGCCTGGTATTACACTGGAGAATTTATCACATTGGAGTCCAGGATTTGAAAGTTGCATATTTAGAAATATATAGTTCAGCTTCAAACTACCTAGGGTTTTTTTTTGTTTTCTTTCTAGGATTTCATTATGGGTCTCTCAATTTTACTCCGAGGGACAGTACAAGAAAAACTCAACTGGGCTTTTAATTTGTATGATATAAATAAGGATGGATACATAACTAAAGAGGTAAGAATTCATTTTGTAGCCACAATAACTGAAACCACAGCATGTACGTGTCCCTTTGAGTTTGGTTTGAAAGGAACATGGCTTTAGAGAAACTGCTGTCAAAACTGAGTTTGGTAGCAAACAACTAGATAATTTTTTTTCTTCCCACCAACTTTAAAATAAATGTATTTTATATAAACTTAACTCTTTTTTTTTTAAAAAGAACTAGCCACAAATTTATATTTTATTAGTAGTCATAGAAGACATAGCTGGCCAAATTTCTTAAGGAATGGGCACAATGGGCATGCCTTTGAATACCTACATTTGCCCACAGAATTTCAAGAACTGTGTAGGGTACTTATACATAAAAATGTGTATCCAGAAATGCAAGTGAACACTTTAAAATGCTATTGTTTTCTAAAGGGCCTTGCTCTGCAAGGATTAGGCATATGCTGAACTTTACTCATCAAAGTCAATGGGACAACTCAAATGTGAAGTGAGCATGCACATAAGTTTTTGCAAGATCAGACTCAATGTGTTTACTGTAAATGGTACTGGTACTAACAGTTTCAGCAAGACACTACATAAAGATTACAAAGGGTTTGTTTTTTTTAAAATACAGCATTTTATTCAACGTATTGGCAGATGAATTACATGGTTATAATAATTCTTATAGAGCACTTTTCAGCGACATATCTCAAAGCACCTTACAAAAGCTGGGGAAACTCACACACAGGAAGGCGATGTGATTTTGCCCAATCACCTTCTACTACAAATTTTTGTTGGTTTGTTTCCACTTACTGATCCACTGGAGCTTTCTTTCCACAATATCATTGGACTTTTAGATATCGTAAAGTATTTAAATTCAGAAACATAAATCTGCATCTACTTAAGAGTTTTCAGTTACAGACGCCCCTCAACTTACACAATTGTTCTGGAAAGCCTTGTGTAACTCAAATTTTGCATAAGTCAGAAACGTATACCCGTACGTTACACAAAAATTTTCACAACTCAAAAATCCTATTTCCAGTGAATTTGCGTAAGTCTGGGTTGCGTAACCCAGGGAGTGTCTGTACATAGCGTCAGTAGCTAATTTAAATTTCAAAGTGATCCATGTGCATTATACTCATGAAGTTGTTCAATCACAATTTGACTGTGGCACAGTCTTAAATATTTCTTCTAAACTATAAATGCTCAAAAGATTTTGAGCATGTTCTAAAACATTTACATAAACATGTTTTTCTCTTCAGGAAATGCTTGATATTATGAAAGCTATATATGATATGATGGGAAAATGCACTTATCCTGTTCTCAAAGAGGATGCTCCTAGACAACATGTGGAAACATTTTTCCAGGTAGGGCAAGACAACAAAAAAGGATGGTCTACAAGAAAACTCCCATGTTTTCACTGGCACATCCTATTATTTTTGTTACTCTATCTTCCCTGTTCCCCCATCCCAACCTACTCGTCCAACTGATCTGTTATGTCTAGACTTTTATAGACTGGAAGCTCTCTGAGGCAGGGACTGTAATGTACTTATAGTGTCTAGTAAAATGATACCCTGACCTGGGTGGCCACCAGCCTGCAATATAACTCTGAAATAAGTAATAAATAAATTCAGTGTTTTTAAGTAGGATTTTAACATGATTTAAGCAAATGTTCTTATCTTTCTGGACAGAAAATGGACAAGAATAAAGATGGGGTAGTTACCATAGATGAATTCATTGAAAGCTGCCAAAAAGTAAGTAATGATAAATGTAAGATATTTAGTTACTCCTATCAGCTGGCTAAAGGGTTGTCACATGGTACTACCAATTAGAGGATTTGGGTGTAAAGATGTAGCTTACACTTCTAGGCACCTTTACAAAAAGGTATGTCTGGCGACCTGTTCTACAAAACAGTCAGTTACATGTGCGAACATATACAATATTTGTATTCATAGAGGTGATAGTTTTTGAAAAGCTAATGTTCACCTATTCCACTAGTGTGTTTGCATCGTCTCTTCCTATGCAAAACTACCATGTAGTAGACAAATTGTTATGTGAATATTTGAGTCTTGTGCTGGGTATATCTCTGCCAGAATTCACATTTATTCATTGTAGGATAACTGAATGAGCTATTATTTAAGAACTTGTCTACAGTTAGACAAGACAGCCTTATAAAAATAAGTTCTGCAATTTTATTATGAAAAAATTAAACACCAAAGCTTCTTGTTATTTGTACATTGTACAAGGTTACAAGCTACTAGAGGAGCATGGTACATACCGAGGGTGTCATACTACATTAGATCAAGTGTTGAGATCCAAACTGGAAAAAGGGCTAGCAACAATTGATTAGATCATGCAGATTGTTGTAGCCATTGACAGTTCTTTTCTCAAACTAAAACCATCAATTCTGTCTAACAATAAATACAGTAAAATACAGTAGATTTCAATGGACATACCAGCTCTATTTGGATTGCCTTAGATAGGGGAAAGGCGATTAGGAAAATCAACAATAAGAGTCAATGTTTTGCCCTTTTGGTATATATGAAAGGGGGGCCAGACGACAAGAATTCGCAATACAGGTATGGGTAAGCAAGACTAGGAAAAGCATGTCTATCCATGAGCAACAATTTATAAACACCTTGTAGCCCGAAAGCTGCACAGGAAATATAAAAGATGGTACGGACTTTGTCAGGTTTTTTTTACTTGAACCTCTAGGTATTCCATTGGAAATTCCGGTTGGATCAAAGACAAGGAGACAGTGAGACCTAGCCAATGATGTACTATTCTTAATAGCACTTCTCATGGTGGCTAATAAGCTTTGGATACCATTGACCATAGTATCGATAGTATTCTTTGCAGTGGATCCACTCCTGTCTAAGATTGCAGTGTTGCTGAGTAAGTTTTCTTTCCTGGAGAGAGCTGATATAGGGTGCTGTAGGGTTTTATCTTGTCACTTCTCTTGTTCAGTATGTCTGGAAGGCTGCTCAGGCAGATGGATCACCAGTAGGCAGATGGCATTCATTTGTCTCCCTCTCATTAAATGCCAATTCTGCTATTTCCTCCGTGCCTAACTGTGATTTGGATAAGTCTGGGTGTAAAATTACAGATGGAATCTGGACAAGTTGGCAATGATGCAGATGGGTAGGAAAATTCATCTATAGGAATGGAGGGGTATTGTGCAGTAAGGGCTACAATGTGGTTCTTTTCCAGAATGATTCACAACTTCAGCAGGCTGTTACAGCCTTTGCTGTTTCTGAGTAATCAGATATGTTGGCACTGAGTAGTCCATCTCTGATTCATAGCATGAGTGACAACCTTTAAATCCCTACATACTTCAGGGCCCAATGATTTGGAAACTCATCTCCTACATCTTGCCGTGGCTGTTCAGGTGTGTTGGGCATCAATGCCTGGAACTTGGCCTTTCAAGACTATAAGCAGATATTCTCAGTGTTTTGTTTTTCCCCTGACTCCTTAAAAACCCACATTTGATGAGCTTCAGATTACTCAAAGAGACCTTAATGATAAGCATGGTTGGGTTAGATATGGACACTTTGTTTAGGCCAACACTAAAAATTACAGGTGGCAACATGGAAGATGACACGTCAAGCATCTAATCACGCTTGGCCAAAAAACATCTTTTTTTTTAAATTTCCAACTGTATATAACATCTACAGTATTGTAGCCAGACTTAATTTAATAGATTCTATCTTTATTATCAAACAATAGAATTTCTCAGTGCTCATTCTACTTCTTGCAATAGGTTCACTATGGTATCTTTTATTCATCAATTTAAGAGATAAAACAATACATAAAATGAACCAAAAGCTGAGAGAAATTCTCTTCTGCAAAATTACTCTGTGTAACTGTGTTTCCTACAGTGTGTTCCTGAAATACAATTATTGCAGGATCAAAATCAGCCTTCAAATGCCAGTACCAGGTCCTTGTTTTATTTATAAATGGTTTTGTGTGTGTGTATATATTAGCCCATATCACCAAGATTAATATGTTAATTAATATGCACACAGTGTGAAATGCAGTTTTTCTGATACTTTTCCATAATTTAGGAGTTGGTACTGTAATTGTGTTTGCTACACTTGCAAACTAGTTATTAGTTGGATAATTGTACATAGAAGAAACTAATGTAGTTAGTAGCCTTCTACACTAGTTATCACACTAGAACTTAAAAAAAACCCTGTAGCTTCCAAGGCCAATAGCACCGATTACAATTCCAATATATCAGAGTCTGTGGTCTTGCATAAAGGATAAAATGGGTAAAGGGAGCCCAAGAGTATCAGTAGATTTAATTGCATTGACCTAAAAACCTATACTAGCACTATGTCAGTTGCCTAACACAATATCTGATTGTTACTAGCTCAGATTGAATAAATTCTTTCAAACAGCTACTGATTTATAGTTGAAGTACAAAGCAACATCACACTGTTGATAGAATAGGAAGACTAAGAACAGATTCATTTCCTATTTTGGAACTGAAAAAGATGTTGAAAGAAGCTTTTAAAACACAGGCTAAACCTATGATTAGCTGTCAGGCCCAAAGTTTTCCTGAAAAGAGACTGTAGGAACTGGGACAGCTATACAGTGCAGTGGGTAAAAAATGGGCTTGCTACCATTAGGAAGACTGGTGTTCTACCCTATTATTAGAGAGGAAATTTGGACAGTCTTCCACACAGCATCACAACTCTAGTAGTGAAGACATTTTTTGCTGGTAGGTAATTGGTATTTACTGATTCTGTTTAGAACATCATGTGAAGATGGGTTTTGTTGTTGGATTTGTTATGAAGTATTTTACTACTGTTTATCACATCTGACCTCATTAATAGAGTAGAACGAATAATCTATTGAAGGGAGTGGAGGGAGGATCTATTGGCTGCAGTTCAATCCATATAAGACAGAAAATGCTTGGGGGAAGGAGCCATATGATTATACAGACAACCTTCAATGAGAGAGTACAAACGCCATTTGTTAAATACAGCTGCAGAACCATGTGGTTTTAAGAAGATACTCAATTGCTCCTAGATGCCCAGGTTATGGACTTGGTCAAGTACACTTTCTTCCAGCTGCATTTGCTGAGACAAATTCACCATTTTCACTCTGATGTGTCCCTTGCTACAGTTGGCCTCGAGATTGGTTTATGGTAATTAGCTACATGACAAGACCACTTGGAAACTAGAGCTAGGGAAGAACATGGGCTAGTTTATTAGGTGGAGTTTCATGCTGAGAGTTTATCATCAGTAAGCTTCTGGGTGGAATTCAAGGCAAGGATTTTAACCTATTAAGAAAGCCCTGAATGATTTGAGCCCTAATTACTTGAGAGATCACAGCTGAAATAAGCAGTGGAAAAGGAGCTGGAGCTACCTTGGTCTAGGAGACAGCACTCTTCATAAGATACTCACTACTGAGAAAGATGTAGTATTAAATTCAAGACCAAATTATTTTCTTAGAGGTGGAGGTTAAGGGGTAGTTTTACTGTGACAGCTGTGAGTCATCATTATTATGTATATTTATTTAGTGTGGGGGATGACCAGTACATTCTGATGATTCGAGAGAGATACACCTCTACCCTGATAGAACGTGATCCGATTAACACAAATTCGGATATAACACGGTAAAGCATTTCCCTTCCCAGGCTTGTGCAAGCCTGGGAGGGAGGGGGGAGAAGCCGAGCAGTAGCGCGCTCAGGGGAGGAGGCAGAGCGGAGGTGAGCTGTGGTGGGGATGGATGGGCGTGGAAGGCCCGGGGGGGGGAGGGGAACCACTCCCCACCCACCTCCGCCTCCTCTCCAGAGTGCGCCGCTGCTCCACTTCTCCCCCTTCCCAGGTTTGCCGCGCCAAACAGCTGATTCACGGCAAGCCTTGGAAGGAGAGAGGGAGGGGGGAGAAGCGGAGGGGAGGAGGCAGAGCGGAGGTGAGCTGGGGCAGGGCGCAGAGCTGCTGGTGGGTGCTCTGTGACCACCAATTTTTCTCTGTGGGTGCTCCAGCCCCGGAGCACCCACGGAGTCGGCGCCTAGGATGGCAGCATGGCTGGCTCCGACACACTACTCTGAGCAGCGTGTTAAGGGGACTGGGAATAGGAGAGGCTGGATGGGTTGGGGGTTTTGAGGGGTCAGTCAGTGGGCAGGAAGTAAGTGGGGGGTCGGATAGGGGACAGGGCCAGGTTGTTTGGGGAGGCACAGCCTTCCCTACCCGGCCCTCCATAGCAAGTTCGATATAATGCGGTTAGAGTTTTTGGCTCCCGAGGACCGCGTTATATCGGGATAGAGGTGTAACTGTGTAAGGGCACTGCTAAAAGTTTAAGTAAAAATGGATTAAATTAGTTCCCTATTTAATATCAACAAGCAGTAGAATCAGAGAAGACTTGCTATGTCGTACTGCCAGTGGGGAAAATCTGAGCTGAGGAGTCAACAATTTTAACAATGTATTTGGGGGAATTATCGTGCTGCATGCACATGCTGACTCAGTTTTAAATTGTTCTTGAATCTACAAAATAGTCTCCGATAATGCCAAAGGGTTTTTTGGGGAGAATATGCTGTGCCAAGCAACAATTTCAAATATATGGAAATTACTGACTGTACTCAAACTGCACGTAGGAAGTTACCACATATTTATATACTATTTTTTTTTTTTTTACAGAGTTTCAAGAGTTCAATTGATTATCTCCAAAACAGTGTAGACAGTTTCAACAAAAACACAAATTAACTTAATATGCTCTTTTCAGTTTAATTTTTTTAATTTCAGTAATTATTTATTAATAGTTTTGGTATTTTTTTCTAAAATCAGTACCAGTTTCAGTGTTAAATTTTATCATCACTTATTAATTTTTCCAAACAAGTTGCTGCTGTCAGTAACTAACATTGGTGACTTCTACCCACTTTTTTCCCCTCTATACACTTCTGTATAGGAAATATAAAATAATCTGACGTATTTTTTTTCTTCTTACAGGATGAAAACATAATGCGTTCCATGCAGCTCTTTGAAAATGTGATTTAACAATGTGGTTTAGTCTGCAATTAATGGACAAATGTGAACTATTCTGCAACATTACTTAAAGCTGGATTTGCCACATTTACCATATGTAGGATTGCTCAGCTTTACACTGAGACATGTATTATGCAAATAAGTTTTGTTTTATTATAAAGACCTTCCTCCCAAAAATGATTTCCCAAAGGTTAGGATGTAATAATTTGTCCTTTATCGAATGGGATATGCTAAAAGTATTAGGTTTTACCCCACAACTCCCCAAAACAGCACAGCATCTGCCATTATACAGCTTTATTACCATTCCAACCCCTAGATAAAAGAGGCTTTAACACAAGGAGATCAGAAATAGCTGGTTTTGATACTTGTTTGTATTGGATTCAGCCCCTGGATTTTAAGTGTCTTAAAAATCCTTAAAAAGTGTCTTAGCCTCTCTTTTACAGAGAAATCATCCTGCATTTCCTTTTCACATTTGTATGGTGTAATGCTCATTTTTACATAATACTTTGAGTAAATATTGCTACAGTTGATGAGCAATACATATCTCCTACAACAACATCCAATTTTATTTGGCTTTCTTTCCTCTTTGATTGAAGCCCAGCTAACTTACATAAGAGGAAGAAATCTTTTTTATAATAAAAATTTTTATGATTCAGATAGACATGTACCACTGGTAGGTATTAAACAGATCATCCTTACCTAATAAATCTGCATTTATGAATTTTTCATGAAATGAGTACCTGAAGTCTTATATATTGTATGTGTAATTCTGGTTGGACTGTCAGCAAAGTTTTCTGCTCAAAATTAAGGACCTGAAAAGGTTTTAAGTTCAAATTTCTTTGTGAAGAAAATCTAGTTTTACCATTATTTCCAGAAGTACGTGTCTTACCGGTTTTAATGAGGAAAAAGGAGATAATGGTCTTTTGAAGCTTCCATCTCACTTCAGTGCTCAGAATGCAGTAATATCTAGACAGTCTACTATCTGTTTCAATGGTCTGTTTACTATGAAAAGGGAGTAAAAAAGCAGAAACTTTAGCTATACACCAGTGTTGTTTATAAGCAGTACTACTATTACATTCTTGAGGAACATTAATTCTATCAAAGTAGGAACAGCTTTAATTCTGGACCTAAAAAACCATAAGTGCACAGATGTGAAAGATTAAAATGGATTATCTTTTCCCCATCACAATTAAGAAATAAAAATTATTGTACTATTGTTTTGAGTGATTCCAGGCCAATACTTTGAAATGCTACTGAAGATATGCCAATCCTTATTGTGACATTTCTGCACAAAGGATGTGAAGGGGCTACTGGCGTAGAAAGAATGCTGCAACCATTATTTTTGCAAAAATAAATCAGGTATCTATTCTGGTGTAGAGATGGAATGTTGAAGGCTGCTCTGCTATCACCAGTGTAGGAATAAGAGTAGTACAATACATGTACACCTGAAATTTGCTGTAGCATGTTTGCGTAAACTAAATGTGCACATTTTGTAAAAAAATAAATAAATAATAAAATAAAATTATATATATATAAAAATAAAATACAAGAAAGAAAAACAAGCAGAATGTTTTTGTTTTTTGAAAAAATACTAGACTACAGGCATTTCTTTAACCAAATGGATTTACTGTTTCAATACACGCATCCTGAATTAACTGTTAATTCAGTACTGTGCTAAGATTTAAGTTCCCAATGTGACAGTTTTCAAAATGAAGGGTTACTGAGATAGAATATGAAAAACAGTATTCCAATATCAACACCTGGTGTTTTTATCCTATTTACGGTACTAGAGCAACACTGGACAACTAGTTTGAAATCAGTTCTTTTGTAACAGAAAACTCACATTTTCATCTCTAACACTCATCACGGAAAGAAAGCGTATAAAATAAATATGTATATGCACTTTAGCAGTGAGTTAGTTACTGCTTAATTAATAATTACAATCAAATTCTACCTTTTATGTAACATTTGATAAACACAGTAAGTGTGGCAGAAATATTAAAGGAAATAGGAATGTACAGCAAAAATGAATTAACATTTACTTTGTTTACAGCTGAAAAAATGGATGGTAGATAACCAATTATTGACTGTAACTGTAAACATAAGACTGGATACACAAAAAGATATCTAATAAAAATGATTAACTGTTTGCCATAATTATACTTTTTCATAAGATGTTATGGGCACACTTCACTTAATCTTCATTTTTTCTCCCAAGCAGATTACAGAATGTTTGTGGTTAGTTTTACTAGAATAAGTTGTACCATAAGGAAATTCCAACAGCATCCACAGTCAGCTTCTGATGCCCACAACGACACTACGCAGTGTAAATGACTATATGGTTCTCTCATTCAAAAGGAGATGGAACAATAGGTTGGAATTTTAGATTTGATGATAGTTACACTCTCCTGTTGATAAAAATGAAGTTTACACAGTAAGAAGCACTTAGTTCTGAAGGCAACCAAGTGGCAATCTGTGTTACAACATTTCCTTATAATTATACATATCTAAACACCCATCATGCAAACTAAACTATCAAAAGAAGAGAGTTGAAGACAGAAAAACATTAAATATTTTGAGAGAGATCAGATCTCTCTCTCTCTCATAGGAAAAGTAGCAGAGACAAATAACTTTAAAAAAAAAAACATGCAGAGAACTGGTAAAATAACAGAAGAAAATAGATGGGAGAACTACAGGAGGGTAGATTCTATGTACCAATGGCTTGTGGGTTATCTATTAACTACCGCTAAGTTCTTGCTGCTGTCATTCGAATAATTTTTTTTTCTTTTAAAAGGCACTCGCAGAAAAAACATACAGGGTTTAAAAATTCCATAAGCCACGTGTTCTGCTGGGAAAATTGTTTTTAAATAATACCATTTACGGGGCATCATTATTTTCCTCTTCAATATTTGAAGTGAGTACCGAAGAAGGGGTGCGTAGGTGGGAGGGTGAATGAAAGAAAATCAAATGCCCAATTTGAAAGCCTTCTTACGTATGTAATTCTCAATTAAATCAATAGAAGCTGTGTGTTTGACAAAGGCAGAATTAATCCTCGATAAGGGTTAGGAGATCATTTAAAGACAACAAGGGAGGAATGAGAGAACTTAAAGAAGGGTGCAATACTGGTTAAGAATTTCTCTTAAGAAAAGGGAACAGGAAGAGAGGGTAGAAAACAGGATAAAAGAAGAAGGAGAGGGAGAAGTGGATATCAGAAAGTTGAATATAAAAATGTATAAAATATCTCTTACTTTTTTATACAAAATTTTAGTATTTCTTAGTAATTGTTTTATTATTGATTTGGAAAAAATCCTGTTTGTTTGGGAAGACAAAATGTTATTACAGATAGAACATGGATCAAACTGATGCTTACTGTCGGACATTTCAATACTTTAGGTTAGCTAACAAAGCCAGTATTTTAAAAACATTACATGTCACTGCAGTAGGTAAACTTTTTTCCTCACAAATTTCAAGCCCTGGAAGTAGAACTATAGACCTCTTCTAGTGTCTGGGGAGGAAAAGAATAGCAAATGTTCCGTCTCACCAGTAAGGTTGCACACACCTCCTAGCAGAAACAGTTTAATGTTTTACACGGTTATCTTGCAAAGGGCATCTACGTGGACAGGCAGTTACTTCTCAATGGAGTCCCACTGAAGGGGACTCAGTGTGGGACTAAGAGGCCTGCTGTGTGGATCCCTATGTAGGTGTGGATCCTTGGAATGTCATGTTAAGGTGTGCACCTAAGTTTCTTATGAAGGAGCACAAGAAATTAGTGTGAGGATGTTTGACAATTTAGGTGTTTAAGTATTCTCTATAGAAATGTAAAATAAAAGGCTATAAGTGACTGTATTACATGAAGTAGATTCTATTTCTCTTCTATGTCACAATTCATATACAGGAAAAATAAAGCTATTTTCACATTATGAATCACTACACAACACCACTAGGCCCCAACCCTGCAAAACCTACACATATGATTAATTTTACACACAGTCGTTCCAGTGTGTAGAGTTAAGCACATACATAAGTCTTTGCAGGAGCAAAGCTTGAAGGATTCAGAGACTTGAAATCAAAGTCTTCTTGACATGATTTAAATTCACGTATATTTTTATATTTTTTAACAAAATGTAAAATACAGAGAATAATCTGTTCAACTCACCTTTCCACCATACTGCTCTAGCTTTTGTAATACAACAGTGATTTGCTCTTTGAATTTCTTGTCCATTAACCTCTTTGAAATCTATTGGAATAAAATAAATATAAATATAACTTGGAAAAAAGATGATTGAAGTACAATGTATGAAAACCGACCACATTTATTTTTGCTTTAGAATACTGCTTCACCTTAGTTCAGGAAAGGGAAAGCAAAAAGAATCATTACTTTACGCATAGTAGGTAATGCCAAAGTAAGACACATGGTCAAAAGCAAAAGGGGAAGACAAAGTTTTCTGAACCAAAAAACATAGCTTTGCAGAAATGCCCAGTTTTTGCAATGATGGGTGGCAGTATAAAATCCATAGACAGATAGCTTTTATATTTGTTTGCAACTATTTTTGATGCAAAACAAGAGTACCAGGAGGAATATGAAACAGTTGTTGGGAATAGTCTAGAGAGTTCCTTTGCCTGTGCCCGTTTGTTAGAACTCTCCCTCCCTGGTCTCTTACACAGGAAGCTTTAGTAGTCCTTGCCCTGATTTGTCAGGGTTTTCCTGCCAGGCCTCTCTGCCTGGAAAGATTTGGCAGTTTCTCACTTCAATGGATGCGTGTCTTCTACCTCAGAGAGTTATTCACTTTCTGCCCTGATTGCTCAAGAACTTCTCTCCCAGGCCTCTCTACCTGGAGAGCTTTTAATATCGCATTGCCCTAGTTAGGGTTCCTCTCAGAACTCTTTGTTGTTAGGATATAGATATTCAGGCCTGTTTGTAAAGGCCTATACTCTAAGAATTTAGGTGTATTCCTATCACTTGGCTAGTTAGAGGTATAAAAGAAAGAATCAAAATCACTGTCTGCCAGTGTAAGGGCCTTCTCTTACTGTGACAGTCTGAGGCCCTGTTCTTAGGCTAAGGCCTTTGGCTAAGCGACAGAGGCAGCCATAAGCTGGGAAGTGAATGGTCACATCCTCACATTCCAAACTAGTCACATTGAAATAAGGTGCTATTGGGCTGTTAGGAATTTAATCCTGTCCTTATAGTGCCTATCACTTCCAGAGAAAGGGAAGTGCCTAGAAGCTGTAAAAGGAAATTGAGGTTGATAGTTTTCTGTCTGGTAAGAACTCACTTATCAATAGACACAGCTGGGAAACTCTTATGTCTTTACAGATGTAGTTGTGAAATCCTCACTTCTGTATTGTTTTGTCATTATAGTTCCCACTTTGCTATTGTTTATTGGCATGGTCTCTGTCTGGTTCTGTGATTGCTTCTGTCTGCTGTATAATTAATTTTGCTGGGTGTAAACTAATTAAGGTGGTGGGATATAATTGGTTAGCTAATCCATGTTAGGATTGGTTAGTTAAATGTTAGTAGAATGATTGGTTAAGGTATAGCTAAGAATATTACTATATAAATTAGGGGCAAACAGGAAGTAAGTTGGGATTCGAAAATAAGGAAAAAAGGAACTTGTATTTAAGCTTGCTGGAAGTTCACCCCAGTAAACATCGAATTGTTTGCACCTTCGGACTTCGGGTATTGTTGCTCTCTGTTCATGCGAGAAGGACCAGGAAAGTAAGTGGGTGAAGGAATAAGCCCCCTAACATTTGTCTGGAGAGGTTTTCATTGTTCAGGCTCTCTGGGAGCTCCTTCTATTCAGAGCAAACCAATCTCAAAAGGTAGGCTCAACCAAAGGTACCCTTTAGCCATGTTTCTCAGCTGTGGTGGGGGGACGGACTTCTTGTTTGGCTGACATTAGGAAGTCCACTAGGTCCTTGGCAATACCCTTATCTCCCTCAGAGAAATATGAAGTGACCATAGCCCGAGGTCCCCCTTTTTGTAGGTAGCCCATACAGTGCACGTAACCCTCCATGTCAGTGACATGTCATGATTTACCACATAGGGGGCATTCAGATGGTAAAAGCCTTTTACTGCCTCTAGGCTGGTTAACAAAGCCAGGATTTCCCCAGAAATAAACGCTTTTACTGTGGCCTCCTGATCTGGAGAGGAGTCCTTCTGAATGCATCTGCACGTACACCCTTCAGAGTTAAAAGATCTCTCTATCCAAGCTCAGATCGCTCCCAGGACTTCCAAAGACCAGGGACTGTACTGTTTTGCCCACTGCTTTCAATACCTGGCTTAGCAACACTCACTTTTGTTCTTGCTATACCCACACTATCGTGTGGATAATATTTAGCAGGTTAGCACCATTTTTAGCTTCCTTTTTCCTCCAAGAAGAGCTCTTCTTTTTAGCAGAGGTCCAGTTGTTGCCCTGCTTTGCCACTGTATCATGATCCTGGATTTTTAGACGCATGGTCAGGCAGCTCTCTGTTTCATCAGGTGGCTGTATGTCCCTATCCAAGCCATCTTCCTTCTGTACTGGCTTCAGTCTACAAAACCCCAGCTTTCTCCTTAGCCAAGTTGGACTTTGACCCTGGCTGGACCTTGATCAGGTTTTGGAGCTTGGTCAGCTCCTTTTGCAGTAGTAAGCACTGCTGGTCCGCTGTCTTCTTTTCAACTTTGAGATGGGTCAGTTCTTGCTCCTATTTTAGTGCTTACCCTACAATCCTTTCCCATGAAGAGCAGATCTCTTCCAGCTCCTGCTGGTATTAAGCTACCTATATCCGTAGTTCCAGGATTTCAGCCTGGTTCCGATCAGCCGTAGCAGTCCTCTCTTCTAGCTTATCCCAGTCCTTTACTGTAGAGGTCTGCTGTGTAGCTGAGGGGCTACGCTATTATTGCAGCCTCTGTTGTACATGGGAACTTACTGTTTATGGCACAGGACACCCACTTCTTTATTAGACTGCTACTCATTCCTTTCAGGAGGCCTTTCTGGGTGCCTAGCCCATCAGCCAACCCACTGGTATCCACACAAGCCTTGGGGTAATCTCTGGTCTTAGTCTCTGGCTCTTTTCCCAGTATGGTAAGCTGCTCCTCTAAGGCTTGCTGGGTCCTCTCTCAGGTCAGCTTCTGTTGTTGGCTTTCTTTCAGAATTCTGCTCAAGGAGAGGGTTTCTCTCTTCTGTATCTCTATTTTTGTATGGGCCCACTGGTCTCTATAATAGGCAGATGCTCCAACTCCTTCTATCTTTTAGGCTGGAGACTTCCTACTCCAGGTTTCGGTTCAGCTCACCTCCTTCACCTGCCTATCATCTTTTGTGTAGCCAGTGTCTCACTCACTAGGCAGACACGTTTTGCTTGCCTTGGATACCTCTTTACATTTGGCTGCCAGTGCCTTCACCTTCACCTTCTCAAGATCAGCTGTCTCCTGCTTGGTCTGTCCCCAGCTCCTTGGCCAGCTCTTTCACCATTTGAAAACGGGTCTGTTCTATTCCCTGGACCTGGGTCTCATAAGCCTTTAGCCAGTTATTTAGTTCATACCAGAGAGCATTCATCTGGTTCTGCAGGTTGCAGGGGTGCCTGGTGCCCAACCAAGAGTCCTGACTATCCGTCATTCTCTGAGCTCCCAGGCCCTGTGAAACAAGTTTCCCTCGGTCTCCAACACCTCCTGTCAAGGAACCCTGCTGTCCCTCAGAGCTTCTTTTTGGGCTCTTCTCCACAGAAGTCATTTCAGGGCCCTGGCCTTGCTTCAGTTCCTGCAACACATTAGGTACATTCCCCATGTTCTCTTCCCTCAGGACAGACACTGCAGGCTGGGTCTTCCCTTCAGAAAAAGGGTTGTTCAAGACACACAACTGCTTTCCCATTTCTATCACATGGGCTTCAGTCCTTCCTTGTCTACCAGGTTTGCCAATTACAGGGAGTCCTGGGACTATGATAGTACCAGTACTGACTTCCTGAGTTAGGGGGGGCAACACCTTCTTATGTGGCCCATTTCCCCACAATGGAAAAAAAACTATCCGTGGGTAGCCTTCCAAGCCCTAAACTGAGTCCCGACAGTCCTCTGTTCTGCCTTAACTATAGCCTGGGCCTCAGCCATTCATGGCTGAGTGTCTTTATCCACCTGGCCTTCACTGGTCCCAGCAGCCCTCATGGCAACCGGGCTGGACTTACAACCATGGCTTGTATCAAGCTGAATCCATCTCACCTGACCCCTTGCCCATACTACCTAAAGCTCCACCGGGGGGGGGTGGTCTTCTGACTCTTTCCTCTGTGGCACCTGCAGCGGCCGGGCCTGGGTAGACGCTGTTTTAGCTGCCAGGCTCCCTGCCAAGCCTAAGACTGGTGATCCTGGAGTTGCTGCTGTTGAAGCCCCTCCCGGGTTTTGCCGTGCTGTTGCTGGGTGGCTTGCTGAGGCTTTGAAGCTGCCACAGTTTGCTGCTGCTGGCCTACAGCTCTTATCAGCTCTTCCATGGTCCCCTTGTTTGCAGGGGCTGGTCCGAACAATCCTACTTCTGGTACCAGTGTAAAGTGGTTGAACTCACCTCTCGCAAGTGCCTCCTGGCCAACTGCGTGTGCCTGCACACTCTCTCTCTCTCTCTCTCTCCCCCCGTTTGTGGTGGGTCTTCACTGACTCAGCCCTCCAGTCAAGTCATACACAGTATGTCTGTGAGATAAAAGCAACGCAACCCCCTTTTGGGGTACTCTCTCAGTGCCCTCCGTAATATCTCTCTCTGTTTGTCCCTGTTCCGCAATAGAGCGGTGCTCCAGAGCTCTTTCCCTGGAGGCAATGTCTTCATCCTCTCAGGGCCTTTCTGGCTCCAGCTCTTCAGCTGGGCCACTACAGTTCAATCCCACTTCTGGGGTGCCTCAAAGTCCAGGCCACTTTCCCAGTAGCTGCTGGTGAGGATCCGGGCCCGCCCTCTACTCTGGGTGCCAGCCCAGAGACCCTATAGATAGCAGCCATCTGCAATGTCCCTTTAAATAAACTGCATTGCTGCTATAATTCCTTGGGCCACTTCCCCGTGCTCCCGCACATTCTTCACCCTAATCTCAGGGTCTTGTCCTCGTGGAGTCCCAGCAGCCAGCCTGGAGCACCATCCACTCTCCTCAGTCTGGCCCTGCAGCTCTTCTTCTATTAGCCTGCTGGGCCCTGATTGGCTGCTTCCCACAAAGCCACTCTAGGCAGCTTGGAGGACCTCTCTACTGCCCTTTTATGAGGTGGGGTGTGGCAGGGCCATAAGACCTCCAGCAGGGGGCCTCAGGACCTAGTCCTCCCCATCACAGCAACTTTAATGGGTTTTGTTACTAAATATTAATATTTAAAATTCACAGGTAATTTTATAATAAACAATGTCCCTTCAAAACACAGTAACTAATATGTCTCAGTCTTTAGGGGGGTTTATTGTACAAATTGTTCTTTGGTCTAGTAGCATATACTGAATGTTAGAGCTCTATAATTCACCATATATTATAATAAGACTATGGCTCTCTGCTAAAGCTTATCAAGAAATGCCTTTCATGGAACAGCTGAAAGTTCCATCATCTTTGTGTGAAATGACAGGAAGTCTCTAAACAAAAGTAACATAAAAAATGAAGAGGCACAGTTACTGTGTCAATTTTTTGTACTTACGCTTGTGAGTAGATGTTTCAGCTGATCATTAAGAGCAGGACCAACAATGGCACTCAGCTGTACCAAAGCATTCAATCCTCTTTCAAATACTTCACTGTTTGAATGGGCCTTGTAAGGGAGGGGGGAAAATTAATAAACTGCTGTCAAACAGTAATTCTCGATCAAATGTGCAAGCTCACTAAAACAGCAATCTCTTGAGTAGAATAATTAGTACCTACACAGTGCTTTACCTTTTCAAAGCACTGAAACTAATGTTTGAAGAGGTTTAGAAACACAAGTACAGCATTATTGAATATGTTAATATCAAGCATGTGTCATTTAAATGCCAATGTATTTTCAGGGGGGAAAAGGGAAACACACCCAACACAGCATCCAATACTGGATGCTGATGGCAAGTTTCAGAAGTTTTTCAGAATGAAACAGACTTTCATTTATTCTGTAGTGTGACAACTAATCATTTATTTATTTGATGGAGAGCAAGCTAGGTAGTTAAAGAAACAATAGTAATGTGACTGTTATTGTAACAGCATGCAGTATCTTTGGGGGAACATATTTTATTACATTTATGTAACCTGTGGGACAGGGAATGTGATTATGTTCTACTTCCTGGGGGAGGGTTACCACAGCTCCTTCACAAATTAAAAAGGGGCCCGAACCATACAAAATACTCTGGCCTATTAGGGCCCCATAAGACTGATGGGTGACTCCTGGTATGTCTAGTGTGTGTTTAAATCAGTTTGTTGTTTTCATTATGTCTTCTCTGCAATGCTTTCACCTTAAAAATAAATGTGCTTGCTTAGAAAGAGCTGTGTGGTAACTTGTCACTGCTGGCAATACATTGTTCATAGCCCTTGGAGAGAGAAATTAATTTTACCGGTGCTGGCCATTAGGCAGACTAGCTTGCTGGGGATATCCCAGTATAAGGCAGGGCTATGTGCAGGCTTAAAACACCATGTCAGATGGGAGTGGGACAAGGGTCCCCCCGCAGAGACTGGTGATGGCTGCACACCTGAGACCTGACTGGGCACTCCTGAAGTGAAACATAAAGAATAGAACACAGGTGCAGTTACTCAAACTGTGACAAGTCCATCTACAGAATCTCAGTTTTAGTCAGGTGTTTACTACATTACCCTATAACATTTTTAAAAAGCATTCAAGAAATGTGGATTAGCTGCAATTATAGTATAGTAAGTAATTTTAGCTACTAAATTGGTAAACCCAGAGTAACTATTAATGGTAGTGTTAGGTTGGAAGAAGATATTGAATGAGGTCCCTGCCAGGATCTATTGTGGATCATTAAAAAAATGTGTTACAGAACACTAATGACTGTCCTGTGTAAGGATCCACTATTTGTTATACTGGATTGTAGTAGTAATGGATGTATATGAAGTACTTCTTAGGCCTCAATTAGAGAAATGCATTTAGTTTTCAGCATTACATTGTAAGAAGATAACTGGGAAAAAGTTCATACAAAAAGCATAAAAATTTGAAAAAGTTTGAATAACTAGAACTACCAGAATAGGCCCAGGGAACTGATAAAGTCTATAAATATTACTTGACTCATCTGTAGTGCCCATAACGTGAGGATCTCAAAGAATTCTCGAGTATTAATCCATCCCCGTAAAATCCATGGGGTAAATAACAATTACTACCCTTTTATAGGTGAACAAACGGAGGCACAGCAAAATAATAAGTAATTTAACAAATAATTTAACTTGGCTGAATTCACACAGCAAGTCAGTGGGAAAACCAGAAATATAATCCTGAAAAGAGACCTGGACACAGATCCATAAAGAGAGCTAGGTGCTGCAATGCTGAACCTCTGAGCATGCCTACCAGATCAGGCCCCACAGACAAAACAGGCATTCCTCCGCCTATCTTCCCCTGGCTCATGGATAACAATAAGGCTTAGGTGGGAGAGAGGAATCCAGATGCCTAGAGTGAGGCAGCAGTGTGCTTGCTCAGAGGCAGATACTTACATGCCTAAGGAACTTTTAGTGGAAATTCAGCACTGAGTTTAGGTTCCTACAGGGCTGGATGGCAGCCAAGTGGGGGGTTTTAGGGATTGCAAAGGAACCTAAATCTGGAATTTAGGTACCTAAGCATCTTTTCAGATCTGGCCATTGTATTAAGAGTCCCCATACAGGTCCATTCCAACCTAAGACTTCTGCCTTGCCATAACCTTTCAATTCCTTCGAATGAATTACTGTAATACACATTTTTAAAAAGTATGCTTAGTCCCATTTTCTAATGTTATTCGTCTTTCCCCATTGATCTATTCCATTTCATCCTTTGAACCCCTTTAATTTTATTTCAATCCTTCCATAAAACAGTCTTATCTATTTGCTGTGGGTCTGTGCATTTTACCTCATATGTCCCTTTACCTTTGATTATATGCATATTATACATAAAGCACAATGATGTTGAAGTTCTACTGGTGCCTATTTCCCACACTCTGAGTATGTCTACACTGCAACGTAAGACCAAGGTTAATGGGAATCCAGTTAGCTGACCTGTGTTAGGGAACCTTAGGCTTGAGTGTCTACATTATATTTTAACCCTAGGTTAAGAATTTTCTGACCTGTGCTCGAACCTAGTGCTCTGGTGTTCACACTGCAGTGTGCAGAGCCATATCAAAGTAATTATATCTCAGAGTCCCTAGAGCACTCCCCCTCCCAAAATGTGGTCACTCTAGCCTTAGGAACATGATGCACTGTAAGAAAACTTTACTGCCCACCCTGCACATTACCAGGAAGCACCCCACTTTGCAAAAGGCTTGATGGACTCGCTCTCTTTTGCACACCCAGGAGGCTCTCTGATAATTTGCTTGCAGATTGGTGCTCAGAACAGAATAAGTTAACGCTGACCTGAGCTGCCTCCGTTTGCCAACGGGGAGGGAGGGAAGGGACTTCTGTTTTCAATAGAGTGCAGATTCTTGGGATAGAGAGGACTAAGGAAGATGTCCCATGGAATTGTGGGATACTTCCAAATGACTCCCAGGACCTGAGTCAAGTGGGGTAGTGACTACACTGCAAAGTAATAGGGCTCAGACCCTGCTTGACTTGAGCTTGGACCCTCCTGGGTCCCAGCCCTTGGCTAACACAATTGCAGTGTAGATGCAAGGAGTGGTCAGCCTTGAGCCCAGGCTCAAGTACAGGCTTACACTGAGAGTAGACATTCTCTCAGAGCCTGAAGAGTCATTCGAGAGCTGCCCAACTTCTCATGGGTTGCTTCTGTCATCCTAGGACTCAGATAGTTTCCCATCTGCAACACTTGTACCAAACTGTGACTTTTTTTCTTTGTAAGAAAAGAATCCAAGACTATAATAAATGAAAAATAAGAGAAACATACCAGAGTAGCCTTTAACACTGGAACGAGTCGAGGCAACAAGGGAATTGCTTTTTCAGGAGCATCTTCAACCAAGAGTAATTCCTTAAAGCCCTCCTTTGATACAAATGTATATGGGTGTTTTGTCTCTCTTAGTCCCTGTTTATATATATATGGAAAATATCTTTTCTTAATATGTAACTTTTAACACAACACTACATTAAAACATCAAAAAGTTCCCTCTAGTAGCAATATATTGCTTATGTTTTATTGCAGCAGCCATTCAAAAACATAAAAACACACTTACTCCACCATGTGGATTCATTGAGTATACCTCTGCTCACTATATATTCAGGTTTTTTCCTTGATACGTGAAAGAATACTTTTACCCTTTTAATATGGTCATTTTCATCAACAGATGTACTTCTTTATCTTCATTCCATCTTCCCAAAGTAATTTCTCCACAGCCCCATGAACAGAAAATAGATGACATTTCTAAGGGATTTCCCCTACTCTTAATGAAAAACAGAATGCAGTACAAGGCTGACACTTTAAAGTGGTGCAGGCTTGTGATGTCCTGAATCACAGGAACTCACAATCTATATGGCAGAAATCTTTGATTTGTTCTGTGAGAGAAGGTCCCTCAGCCACTTCAAATATTAAGAGATTATTTTTTCTTTCAAAAGCACCTAAACATAGCTCAGGTTCAGCCTAGCACGTCTGATACAGGACTCTAAGACCTGATCTACACTAAAAAATTAGGTCTATCCACCTTCATCACTCAAGGGTGTGAAAAATCCACACCACTGAACGGTGTAGTTAAACTGACATGATTCTTCTGTAGACCTAGCTGCTGCCTCTTTGGGAGGTGGATTACCTACACTGATGGGAGAACCCCTCCTCTCGGCGTAGATAGTGTCTACACTGAAGCGTTGGAGCTGTGCTGCTGTAGAATTTCAAATGTAGAGATGCCCTAAATTTAAGTTTGTAGAGATTCTTGGAATGTCTTTTCAGGCAAACTCCCTGCCAAATGTTGGGAAAACAGGAAATAAGACTGGACACAAAGTAACTTATAGTGACCAGTACAAAGAGCAGAAGGTAAGGATAAATTTGAGCATATTTTCGACTAGGTTTCCTGGCTGCTTACTGACTGTAATTCATTTTGATTGACAAGGCCCCACTTCCAGTGAGTAAGATTAACTCACTGAAGAGAAGGTTCTCTTTACATAGTTGGGATGGACCTAAATTTACACACAGGAAACTGGTGACTGACAGGAGAATCTCTGAAACCACAAAAGAATCAAAGGATTCTCTACAGGAGCTGGAGCTCTGAGACCCAAATTCAGCTCTGGATGAGCTATTTTGGCAAATATGCCAAAGGCCTTCCTCTTCACACCACAATGCTATATTCATAGATATTTAGGTCAGAAGGGACCATTATGATCATCTAGTCTGACCTCCTGCAACACAGGCCACAGAATTTCACCCACCACTTTTAGAGTCCTACCAAATTCACGGTCCATTTTGCTCAATTTCACTGTCATAGGATTTTTTAAATAGTCAATTTCATGGTTTCAGATGTAAACATCTGAAATTTTAGGATGTTTTTGCTCAGTATTTTAGAAAATTTACCACTGGACAGAGCCCTAGTCTGAAATATTTCAGGCCTTAAGAATGAAAGTGCTGAAAGGTTATAAAGGGACTGAAAACAGGATTTGAATTGAAATCCCTGTGCAACTGTAATTATAGTGGTCACTCCCCAATAAAATAAAGTATTATTATGAACAGCAAAATCCACAAATCTTTTTGGTTCTTGTTTGTTCAGCAACTTTCCATTACTCTCTCCCATAACCCAAATTACAGAGGAAGATTATTTTAAAAAAATGTTCAACTGCTCAAACTGATTGACCATCTTCAAATATTATCTTTGTTTATACTATGTTTATCAGTGTGGAATGTAACTTGGTTAGATTAGCTTCTTGGGAGCTGTAATTCACTCCAATTTGAGGGCTCAAAAACAAATATATTGCCGCTAAAGGTATCTATAGAAACTGACAGTGACTAATTGTAATAAGATAACTGAAAAATAACCGTTTTGGCTGAACATTACCCCTCAGTTGAAAGTCTGTTTCACACTAGGGATGTACTATCTTTTAACAATGACATTTTACAATATCTATGTGGGTTTATTAAAAGCTTACTCGCTTTCAAAATATTAATTCTCTTAAAATATTGCTGGAAATCCATCACAGAGTTCTCATTCCCTGGGAGAAATGTCTCCAAGAACAATTTAAAATAATATTAAGACACAAAACTATTCAAATAGAGCAATACATTATCACAACCTCCATAAAGAGCTATACTGAAATTTTCCAGTTCTTCAGAAAGCATTATTAGGACAAGTATTTATTGGGCCTATATAAGGTCAAAAGGAGAGTTTAAACGGATTACAGAACAGCATTGTCACCATTTGATGTACAATGCATAAAATACAGATTCTAATCTCTAAATCATACTCAAAATAGGCCAGATGTGGCTATATGCTGGGAGTTTATGTATTAATTTAACTCCCACGATAGAATAAGATTGTACACAATTTAAGATTTCTAGCCCTTATAATTGTGAAGAAAATCTTCCAAATAAGAACTAGTAAATCCCTGTCTTCCCGAGTTTGTATACAGATAAAACAAAGACAAATGGATTCAAGGGGAAGTTGCCTCTGAAACATAATGACAATTGAACACCACTATTATTAACTACTGTTCTTTTCCACAGAAACATTTAGCTAACATGCTTATTTTTTGTTCTTAGACTGATGGGAAGGAAAGCTACAGCCCTCTATAGGCAAGAAAAACGCTGTACTGTAACAGTCCTTTCTGTTCCTGATTTACCCTCTGACTGAATCCTATTCATGTGATGTTTGCAAAGGGTAGAAAGGAAGAAAGAATGAACAGCTGTTCCGCTTCACTTCTCCTTTCATACTGGATTGGGAAGGTGGTTTTACTTGAAGTTTTCCCTCTAGCCACTAGCATTTTTGGTTGCAATTGCTAATCAGCAGCCATTAGGTGCTTCATCTTCTTTCCCCTCTGCCTTTCCTAGTTAGTGTAGCAGAGAGTATACAAAAGAAGAGAGCTGGGAGGAAGATGAAGAGAAGGACAAGATGATCCAAAGCCCAAGGATAGAGAGAAAGGCTTCTGCTGATGCCACTAAAACCTATCCCTTAGGCCTTCGCTGGGGAAGGTGTGATGGATTAGTGTATGTCCGTACATAGCTATATCAAAACTCCATCTCGGAGTGGGGATTCCAGAAGTGTTAGTAAAGGGCTAATAAAGCACAGAAATCAAGAGTCATTAATCTGGATGGTCTCCCATTCAAATGGAAACATCCTAAGACAATAAGCTAGCTGCTACCCAGTGTAACTAGTTCTCCTAGGTGAGTCTGTAACCAACCATCAGATCACCTGATGAGGAACTCAAAGCCACTGAGGAAAGTCACTTGAAAGGGGGGACTGCAACCTTATAATGGGAAGGCTCTCACTGACTTTTGTTGCGGGCAGGGAAGGAGGGAGTAGAAGAAGACAACAATGGGACCCTGAAAGGACTGACCAAAGGACTCCTGGAGTGGTGGGGGCACTGGAAGGAGAGTTTTGCATAAAAGTTTTTATTTTCTATAGAGGTATCTCTCATGTGCTTTGTTTGTGAGTAAAGCACAACTGATTTAGCAATTCTGTTGCAAAGTTTGTGTGCCCCTTGCTTTCACTGTCCTATTTGCTGAAGAGGGGAACAGTAATCCAATGGATCCACAACTTCAGTACAACTCTAGGAACATGAAAAAGCTATGGGGGAGGCTTGTAAGATTCAGGGCCTAGGCAAAAGGACCGTAGAGTGCGCATAGACAACACCCAGACTCTCTCCAGTCTCAGCCTGCCTACGAGCACCTGGGATCCAATGATTGGATCCAGATAAAGGAGACTAGTGAATGTCCACCAGACGCAGCTCATCCAGTAATCCAGAAAGATCTACTAGCTACAACCCCTAAGGAATGTAACTTTTTGGATTCCACGCTGAGGTAAAGATGAGGTATAACAATTGGGAATAAAACTAAGAGGGGTAAAATAAGTGTTCAAGTTCCTTGGAGGTGTTTGGAGGACTACAAAGTATCTGCTTCTATGCAGGTCCTCTGTTCCTCCCCATCTTTCTTCCCGTGAAGGTTCCCACTATCCAGCTGGTCTGGACACTGGGAACTGGATTTGCCTTTAAATGCTCAACATCTTAATATTATTTATTCTTGTAATCTGTGTAAGATTTGAATTTGGGTCTCCAGAAAACCACCAATCATGACAGTTTCTAGATATCGGCGTGAGTTGGCACTTGACATATGAAGTAATAAGTAAACAACTGTTTTAGTTATTGTAGTTATCAACATTCAATTACCCACCTATTTGAATATTGCATGCCAATTTCATTTTTTGACCTTTGCATGGCAAAAAAGCTTTGTATTATTCTATAATTATTCAAGAAAAGCAAGTTTACCTCAGCTAAAGTAATAAGAAGAGGATCAAATGGAAGAGTTTCAGGAAGACATTCCCACTGTAATTTGTGTTTTACTGAGCCATGAACCAACCTATCATGCAGAACACAAGTTAGTAAATGGTACAGAGAAACAAACAGCATATAACAGTAAATTTCTTTAACATGCTAGTCATACCAAAAGATCCACAAATGTTTTGAAAAAATCACTATAAAGGTATATATACCCATCTAATATGCACTGCCTTCCCAGTGAAATGCACAGCCCTATTTGGGCAGAACGCTATAGCGTTTTGACACACCATTACAACTCCTGAAAAAGGCAACATCTGAATTCTTCAACAACCTGTAAATAGAGGCTAAAAATAAAATAGCTGTAAATAATAATAATTACATTGTATTTCCCATATATATATCAACACCAACTGTTTTTCCTGCAAACTTAATGTACTGATAAAAACAACGAGGAGTCTGGTGGCACCTTAAAGACTAACAGATTTATTTGGGCATAAGCTTTCATGGATAAAAAACCCCACTTCTTCAGATGCATGGAGTGAAAATTACAGAAACAGGCATAAATATACTGGCACATGAAGAGAAGGGAGTTAGTTGCCTTACAAGTGGAGGTACCCGTCTCTTCATGTGCCAGTATATTTATGCCTGTATCTGTAATTTTCACTCCATGAATCTGAAGAAGTGGGGGAGTTTTACCCCTGAAAGCTTATGCCAAAATAAATTGGTTAGTCTTTAAGGTGCCACTGGACTCCTCATAGTTTTTGTAGATTCAGACTAACATGGCTACCCCCTGATACTTAATGTACTGATATTTATCAAAACAAAAGTTTTCTGTTTATATGGATATTTACAAGATCAAACTTTTTTTTTTTAAACTAAGTCTATCTGTATTTATGCTAGATCTAATTGGTTCTTCTTTAAGTAGATACAATCATGTATTCCACTTAGATGTGCATGCACTCAGGACACCAGAGCTGGAGAATTTTGCCTAGCAATACCAGCAGAAGGCGGCGTTCATGCCTCTTGCTCAAAGCCCCTCCTCTGGCTATATGAGACAGCACCACCTTGACCCTCCTCAGTTCCTTGTTACTTCCGTGGCTAGAGTTGGAGCTCTGTGTGGTACTTAACCTCACAATCTCTCTCTCTGTGACTTTTTTCTAGTTCTATATAGTTAGTTAGTAACCTTAGTATTAGTTAAATTTAATGTTAGTTAATTTAGCTAATTATTTTCCTTGGGATGGCCTCCCCAAGAATGATCCCCACACCCAGTGCTTGCTGTGCTTGGGCAACGCCCATGTCAAGGAGTGGTGTTCAATTTGTAAATCATTCACAAAATGGACTCAGGTGGCTAGAGACCTTTTCCCAAAGCAACATCTGCTCGAACAGGCCATGTGGCCTGTTCCAGCACTGAGGCCCATGCTGGATCAGAGGTCATCCTTAGATTCTCAGAGTGCTGTCGTTTTGTGCTCTGGAGTCAGGACCTCTCTAAAACGATGGAGGAGCCATTCCACATTGAGTGCACAGAGGAAAAGATCACATAAGAGTCTCGTGGAGATTCTTCTGCTTCCTCCAGAAAGAGCATGCACTGGCATGCAGGATGGCACAGGTGCCTCTAACTACTTCCCGGGACTGCACAGGAAGGTTAGAGACGCTGTACTGTCAACACCAGTTCTGGCCCCAGCGTATCTGTTGAGTCCGGCACCAATGAGGACAATGCCAGCACGGACTGTTTCCACATTGACAGCATATCAGGCAGCAAAGGACCACCTCTGCCTTTCCTTCCCGACCTCTCCTTTGGTCCAAGACTTTACCAGGGCTACATCATTTATAGCCCCATTGGCTAGGCAGACTACTGAACCTTGTGAACCTGGGAGAATAACATGAGGGGGAAAGGAGTCCAGGAGAGCTGGCTGTATTTTAAAGACTCCCCATTGAGATGAAAGGGACAAACCATCCCAATGGGTAGAAAGAATAGTAAATATGGCAGGCGACCAGCTTGGCTTAACAGTGAAATCCTTGCTGATCTTAAATACAAAAAAGAAGCTTACAAGAAGTGGAAGATTGGACAAATGACCAGGGATGAGTATAAAGATATTGCTCGGGCATGCAGAAGTGAAACCGGGAAGGCCAAATCACACCTGGAGTTGCAGCTAGCAAGAGATGTTAAGAGTAACAAGAAGGGTTTCTTCAGGTATGTTAGCAACAAGAAGAAAGTCAAGGAAAGTGTGGGCCCCTTACTGAATGAGGGAGGCAACCTAGTGACAGAGCATGTGGAAAAAGCTAACATACTCAATGCTTTTTTTGCCTGTGTCTTCACGAACAAGGTCAGCTCCCAGACTACTGCACTGGGCAGCACAGCATGGGGAGGAGGCGACCAGCCATCTGTGGAGAAAGAAGTGATTCAGGACTATTTAGAAAAGCTGGATGAGCACAAGTCCATGGGGCCAGATGCGCTGCATCCGAGAGTGCTAAAGGAGTTGACGGATGTGATTGCAGAGCCATTGGCCATTATCTCTGAAAACTCATGGCGACTGCGGGAGGTCCCAGACAACTGGAAAAAGGCTAATGTAGTGCCCATCTTTAAAAAAGGGAAGAAGGAGGATCCGGGGAACTACAGGCCAGTCAGCCTCACCTCAGTCCCTGGAAAAATCACGCAGCAGGTCCTCAAGGAAAAGGAGAGGAAAGTGATCAGGAACAGTCAGCATGGATTCACCAAGGGCAAGTCATGCCTGACTAATCTAATTGCCTTCTATGACGAGATAACTGGCTCTGTGGATGAAGGGAAAGCGGTGGACGTGTTGTTCCTTGACTTTAGCAAAGCTTTTGACACAGTCTCCCACAGTATTCTTGCCAGCAAGTTGAAGAAGTATGGGCTGGATGAATGGACTATAAGGTGGATAGAAAGTTGGGTAGATTGTCAGGCTCAACGGGCAGTGATCAATGGCTCCATGTCTAGCTGGCAGCTGGTATCAAGTGGAGTGCTCCAAGGGTCGGTCCTCGGGCCGGTTTTGTTCAATATCTTCATTAATGATCCGGAGGATGGTGTGGATTGCACCCTCAGCAAGTTTGCAGATGACACTAAACTGGGAGAAGAGGTAGATACGCTGGAGGGTAGGGATAGACCTAGACAAATTAGAGGATTGGGCCAAAAGAAATCTGATGAGGTTCAACAAGGACAAGTGCAGAGTCCGGCACTTAGGACGGAAGAATCCCATGCACCGCTACAGACTAGGGACCGAATGGCTCGGCAGCAGTTCTGCAGAAAAGGACCTAGGGGTTACAGTGGACAAGAAGCTGGATATGAGTCAACAGTGTGCCCTTGTTGCCAAGAAGGCCAATGGCATTTTGGGATGTATAGATAGGGGCATTGCCAGCAGATTGAGGGACGTGATCGTTCCCCTCTATTCGACATTGCTGAGGCCTCATCTGGAGTACTGTGTCTAGTTTTGGGCCCCACACTACAAGAAGGATGTGGAAAAACTGGAAAACGTCCAACAGAGAGCAACAAAAATGATTAGGGGACTGGAACACATGACTTATGAGGAGAGGCTGAGGGAACTGGGATTGTTTAGTCTGCGGAAGAGAAGAACGAGGGGGGATTTGATAGCTGCTTTCAACTACCTGAAAGGGGGTTCCAAAGAGGATGGATCTAGACTGTTCTCAGTGGTAGCAGATGACAGAACAAGGAGTAATGGTCTCAAGTTGCAGTGGGGGAGGTTTAGGTTGGATATTAGGAAAAACTTTTTCACTATGAGGGTGGTGAAACACTGGAATGCGTTACCTAGGGAGGTGGTAGAATCTCCTTCCTTAGAGGTTTTTAAGGTCAGGCTTGACAAAGCCCTGGCTGGGATGATTTAATTGGGGATTTGTTCCTGCTTTGAGCAGGAGATTGGACTAGATGACCTCCTGAGGTCCCTTCCAACCCTGATATTCTATGATTCTAACCTTTGTGTTGGCACCACACCTCAATGTTTCCCTTCCACAGTCAGTGGAAGTGGACTCGGTGCTGAGCTCAGGGCAAGGGACCTCCTCGGCATCAGTGCATCCTGTGCCACCCATTTTACCGTGGTGGTTTCACCACCTTCCACTTCAGGACCATCAGCTACTTCAGTACCAACGCTGACTTCAGGTTCAACATTGCTCCTGGCACTGGGCACAACAGAGGCAAACTCAGCCTGTGGTATTGTTCCCACTGTCGGCACCAGTCTCTCCCTTGTTTTGGGCAATGGATGAGTTGGACTGGTTGCTCACCCCCTCAGGGCTTGTTCCACCTTTATCCCGAGAAACCTGAGACTCCTCAGCATCAAGGTCAGGATCTTTTTTCTCCTGCTCTCCATTGCCTGGCTCACGGGGGGCTGTTCATGGAGCACCATGAGTACCAGGATAGGCACTTGTCTCAAGGTTGGCCCTGCACCTGTTGGCCACTAATGCCTTATCCTTTTGCCCAGTGGCCTCCATGGAATCCGTGGGATGCTCCTCAGTCGCAAGAGTCGCACTCCTCATCTTGTTCTAAGGTGAGAACGCCGGGCAGAATGGTGGCGGGAACTGCCAATCCACCACAGATTCAGGCACCAGTGAGAGCCTTCCCCTTCCCCAGGGAGCCTCTGGAATCATCCCATCTGGGTCCACAAGGGGAAAGATCTGGCCTTGGCTCCTCTTCTTTGTCCCTGGACGATTTGGCAGTGCCTGGCTCTTCCTCTCCTTCAGTGCCTTTAGACTTAAAGACATACCAGGACCTTTTGCAGCATGTGGTGGCTTCCCTAGGCATTCAGGCAGAGTTCCTAAAATACCCATAAGTTGTTGGATATCCTGCAGCCATCTGCCCCTGGGAGAATGGCCCTCCCTATTAATGATGCACTCCTAGAGCCTGCAAAGGTTCTTTGGAGCATATCAGCTTCAATACCACCTACCACAAAGCGCTTGGAGAAACACTTTTTCCCACCGCAGGGAGCTAAGGGCTTTTTCTCCCATCTGGCCCCAAATTCCCTGGTTGTAACTGCGGTGAACAACAGAGCCTGGCTGGGCAGACTTAAGTCCAATCCTAAGGACGAGAACTCTAAAAGGATGGACTTCCCTGCAAATGCAGATTGTGAACCAGCAGCCAATCTCTGTTCAGCTGATTGGGTCGCAAACCACAAGATTGCAAAATGCCAAAAATTTCACCAGTGAAGTACACCCCAACTCCATCGGAACAAATTCGTCAGATGCAGAAGTAGGTTTTTTACCCACGAAAGCTTATGCCCAAATAAATCTTTTAGTCTTTAAAGTGCCACCGGACTCCTCGTTGTTTTTGCTTCCTTTTGAGAAGAATTAAATATCAGAGGCACCTTCAGAGATCAGTAAAATCAAATAGCCAGAGAACATACAAATTAGTGTATAGTTTTCATCCTACACAAACAGTAATAAAGAAATGAGTCTTGATCTATTTAACTGCACCTAAGACTACTGTCTGAATAGATTCAGTTAAATTGTTTTTAAAAATTCATTACCTGCAAGGTATACCACCTTTAGAGTAAATGGCAGAAAATGCAGAAGGAGCTTTTGAACGATCCCCAAACTGGGTGGACAAAAAAGTGAAATGCATTATTTACTCACTATCATAATATTTCAGTTATAACCATTATAAATGTACTTCAGTATTGCAGTTTAGAGAGAAATGTGACAAACAATCTTGTGATCAAAAAACAACTGTAAAGATACTGCAGAGACTGGATGGAAAAAGAATTCTAACATTTAATTAAATAATAAAGTAACCTCACAGCAGTATGTTACTACTGTTTTGTTAAGAAAAATAAGTAAATATGCTCATCCTTAATGAACTTTTCATTTCCCATCCCATTTTTCTACTTTCTCGTGCAAGTAGTCCCACTAAAGTCAATGATGGCCCCATGGGGATGGAGGGGTCTCTTCACATAAGTGGGGAGGGAGCATGGCTCCTGGGCTTTCCAGCTCCCCCAGATGGCACACAGACATCACAAAGCCTGACTTGACTGAAGAGGAGATATGAGTTGGACTGGGTGGGGAGGAGAAGAGAAGGAGGATATTGGGACAAGGAGACTGGGAGCCAGTGAGGGTGGGAAGATGAACTTGATGAGGAGCCAGGGAGGAGACTGGGACCGGCTGGGCAAGAAGACTTGAGCAATTGAGGAGGGGTTGCTGTGCAACCATAATTTGGCCGCCTTGTGCATATGTGCTGTGATACAATTTTTCCCCACATGACCCCTGCCTCATTCAGTACACACAACGGACCTTCAGTGGAGATGAAGCAATGTTATGCAATGAAGGAGGCTGGAGGTAGGATCCCTGCCTAATTTTTTTCAGAAATGTAGTGAAGGATACAGAAGATTAGAAGAAGATAAAAGATTGTCTCACGGTTAAGGCAGTTGAATGCTACATTGGAGAACTGGATTCTATCCCTGCCTATTCCTGAGAGTTCCTATATGATGATGCTAACCAATCGCTTAAGCCAAAACTTTTCCTAGATGTTCACTGACAGTGTGTTCACTGATTATGTGTGCACAACCTGAGACCCTGGAATGCTATACACTCACAGCTGCAACTAAAGTTAATGGGGGCTGTGTTTTGATCATATAAAGCAGTAGTTCTCGACCAGGAGTGCATGTACCCCTGGGGGTACTCAGAGGTCTTCCAGGGGGTACATCACCTCATCTAGATATTTGCCTGGTTTTACAACAGGCTACATAAAAAGCACTAGCAAAGTCAGTACAAACCAAAATTTCATACAGACAATGACTTGTTTATATTCCTCTATATACTATACACCAAAATGTAAGTACAATACTTGCATTCCAATTGATTTATTTTATAATTATATGGTAAAAATGAGAAAGAAAGCAATTTTTCAGTAATAATGTGGTGTCACACTTTTTTATTTTATGTCTGATTTTGTAAGCAAGTAATTTTTAAGTAGGGTGAAATTTGGGGGTTAATTCACCACCTGCAAAATGGGGATACCACCACTTCACCGGGTGTTGTGAAAATAAATTACTGTTTGTGAATCTCTCAGATACTATAGTGATGAGAACCACAGAAAAGTCTCTGAGAAAGTTAGTAATTTTTACTTCAGAGCAGGGTTTTGAATAGTGAGGAATAGAGAAAGTCTAGTGTCACACGTTTAACAACAAGACTAAAAAGTAATATCAAATACCTGCTCACTCAATGACACTATCCATTCTGTGCACTGAATGAACCAGGAGTCTTGTGGGAAAAAAAATAGTATGCAATCATGTAATTAAAGATTGTATCATAAAGCATACACATCAGGAGTCTGATTAAGGTTGCAGTCTCCCATTTTCTCCCTCGAGTGCTTGATTTTGCAATGTTAACTAAATTTTAACATAATTGTGTGTGTAATTTCACTGTATGTTGGCTTGGATAACAGTGAATTGATGAAACCATGATATTTTTTCACAAAAAGAGATTCTGTTTTAATAAAACTGTTCCTTGTTGACTGAAGCTTTCAATTTTTAGTACTGACAAGATGGCACCTTTCATAAGCATTATGCTTGCAGTCTCTCACTGGCTTTCCGTTCAGCCTACGATGTTACCTACTGTAAACCGGTAAGCTAACTCATCAGCCCACGCACCACAGAACAGTCTCCAGCCACAAGATTTCAATCCTTTTTTCCTCAGGGTTTTGGCTTTATTTCTTCAAAACAACATAAGTTCAGTATATTGAATGCTTCCCTCTCCACTAATCCAGAGTCTTCTGCAGGGGTCTAACCATGCCATGACCAAGTCACAGCAAGCTTCTCTGCTCCCATCTCATTCAGACGTTGCTCCTTGCAGGATTACACTCTACAGGACTATTACCTGAAGATTTCACATGAACTGGATTCTCTTGCCAGGGACTCCTGCTTCTGACAACTGTCACCAGCAACTTTTATGAGTACTAGATGATCTTCCAGCTATCACCTGATCTCTGCCTCAGCTGGGAGGCAGCTGATCAGTCAGAGGGGGCTAGACCCATCTCCTCTTAAAAGGAGTGACAACTACCTTGTATTGAAAACCCTGTAGCCCTTTGCCTGTGTGTGTGTGTGTGTGTATCTTATTTTTTAAAAGGAAAAAAAAATAGGTGAAAACTGAAGTATTTCTATATAGAAAAAACAATCCTAGAAATGGAGAGATTGCTGTCAAATACCCTTGTGAAAAGGATAAGGAATTAGATACTGTTTACCTCAGGCATTAGGTCTTGCAGACCTTGGAGACTGAATGATTAATAACAAAAGTTAAGAATCTAAACTCACAAATCAGATGAAGTGTCTCCAAGCATAGAAAACATATTTTAGGGAATAAAATGCTTTCTACAGCAATTCTCAAGTTAGGAAGAAGAAAGTCTTGAAAATGATGCGGATACTCACAATAGCTTTGCCCACTTTTTCTAGCTCATGCTACCTCAGAACAGTCAGGGCTGAAGGTTTTAAAAGAAAAAATCATAGTTTCTTATCCACTTATAGTCAGTCTAATGCTGACAGTTCAGTGAAGACAAGAATCTTAAGTATATTGGCACTACATCTTTTTTGCTTTAAAACAAAAAAGTAATCTCTAATCTAACTTCAAGAAAAATAGAACTTTCCCAAAGTAATTCCCAGAGCATATCTTTCAGAAAAAAAATCCAATCTTGATTTTAAAATGTGCGGTGATGGAGAATTCAACATGAATCTTGGCAAATTGTTCAATGGTTAATTAATCTAACTATTAATGTCCACTTATTTCCAGTCTGTATTTGTCTAGCTTCAACTTCTCGCTATTGAACTGTTTTATACCTTTCTCTGCTAGGCTGAAGAACCCATTATTAAATATTTGTTCCCCATGTAGGTACTTATAGACTGTGATCAAGTCACCTCTTAACCTTCTCTTGGTTAAGCTGAACAGATTGAGCTCCTTTAGTCTATCAGGGTAAAACATGTTTTCTATGCCTTTAATCATTCTTATGGCTCTTCCTGCACCCTCTCCAATTTAATCAACCTTCTTAGTGAATAATGGACAAAGTATTCCTGCAGTGGCCACATCAGTGCCTAACAAAGCCAAAATAACCTCTCTACTCTTAATTGAGATTCCTATTTGTACACATCCAAGGATTGCATGAGAGCTTTGGCCACGGCTCTGGGAGCTCATGTTCAGTTGATTATCCACCACAACCCCCAAATCTTTTTTGGAGTCACTGATTCCCAGGATATAGTCCCCTATCCTTAAAGTATGGCCAACGCTCTTTGTGTCTAGATGTACACATTTATATTTAGCTGTATTAAAATTCAATTACTTCAACTATTTGTATGTTCAGAATTGGCAACCTCTTTCTTCAGGAACATTAACTGAAAAGAATGCAGTGTCAAAATTTGACAATTATGTCCAGCAAGTTTTGACAAACACATTTGATAGATATTTCCAGTAGGTCAGCACCAAACTAGTAATCAATGTTGGTAGTGATGTTCAAAATCAATAACCCAGTAAAAAAAATAGTGGAATTTCTAACATATCTTGGTACAATTGTTTAAGTCAGGGGTTCTCAAACTGGGGGCCGGGACCCTTCAGGGGGTCACGAGGTTATTCCAGGGGAGTCGCAAGCTGTCAGCCTCCACTCTAAACCCCGCTTTGCCTCCAGCATTTATAATGGTGTTAAATATATTAAAAAGTGTTTTTAATGTATAAGGGGGGGGTCACACTCAGAGGCTTGCTGTGTGAAAGTGGTCATCAGTACAAAAGTCTAAGAACCCCTGGTTTAAGTTTTTCAGGCTGGGTGAACAAGACCTAGTAACCTTCATATCATAAATAGATCCACTGTTGTTTCTGCAATTTGAAGGGCCTGCAACTTACATTTGAAAAAGTTTACTTTCTGGAAAATATAGGACAATATAAAAGAAGATCTAAGCCCTAGAAAACCATAGATCTTCTGTGCTCAAAGATTTCTGTTGTCCCAATTGAATGCCATATTTTTTGTGACTCTCTCACTTTCTGTTTGGCCCTACTCATTTATGCTGGTACAGAAAAATACCATCTCTACATACCGGATCAATAGTTTTGGGGTTAAGTTTATCACTGGGCCTTGGTTGTGGCTTAACCGCAAGATCTGGAGAACTAGATGAAGGAGATGAAGATGTCTTGCTTTTCTGTATTGCAGTCTTTGGTTTTATTTGGAAACCTGATGACATTCTTTTATCATAAATTCCTAGAATGAAAAAAGCAAACAAACCTAAAAACAGAGTTCTCATTCCCGCTTGACAGCAAATTAAGAACTTTAATCCTGATTTTTGTTGTACCCAAATCTCACATTCTAGGTTGTGCAAGGAATGCAGGAAATATGAACCAATGCATATAAATCATGTATTGCTGAACACCCAAAACAGTGCAGGGTAAATACCAATCACTCCATTTTTCAAACACATGCCTCCACATCTCTTTGTTTCCTGCATTGTTGTCCTTTACCACTCTGCTAGAGCAACACCTGCAGTAAAGTGAAATTGAGTTTAGTCAGTTTCACTCTGCTGCTAGTGCCGCACTTAAAGCGCAAAGCTGTTCTCTGGAGGGAAGGAGAGGGGATGGGTACAAATACAACAAAAGAGGAAGCAAAACATTGGAAGGGATGGGAAAGATGGGGAAAAAAGAGAATTTAAGTGCAAGGAGTGATCAAAAATATTCTGAAATAGAGCAAAATCAGAGAACAATAAATAGGGTGAAAGACAAAATGGGAAAAGAACAGAAAATGAAAAGAAGATTTCAAAAAAGATTTCAAATGTTTTAACTTTTTGAATACAGAACACTTTAAAAACTAACAACTAGAAAACATGTACATATAGTGTATTAAATAAACAAAATATTCAAAGTTTAGAAAAAATAGTTATAATGCAGAAAACACAACTCTAGTATCCTTTTAACAGGGGAAATTTTATTTGTAATGTAACATATCAAATCTTCAGTGTGAAACTTTAATGAAGAGCCCAGATTACTACTGAGGAAAGATATACAGTCTCAGATATCACCTCATACTTAAAGAAAGATACAAGAGTTACAAGCTCTTCAGAGATACATGGTGGGGTTTTTTTACAAAAATATTTAAGGTGATTGAATGAGTTATACAAATTAATTTTGAATTAAATAATTGTATTAATTGTGTTGGTCCTGCTAGGATAGTCCAAGTTCCCTTGCTCACAGTGTACACTGTTAAATGACTCAATCATTGAGTCACTGTCTACTGAGAAAACATTTATCAAAATCAATTCTATTCTTGATTTACACCTTGGATTCTCCTCCATGTTTTTTCTTTTCTTTCCCCCCTCAGAACTGTGGCATTCCATGACTAAGGCTCCATGTTTGTCACAGAAGTCACGGATTCCGTGACTTCTGCAGCAGCCCCGGGAGCCACCTGAGCAACCCCTGGGCCAGTCACACTGGCTGCTGCTGGGGTAGTCTAGAGTGGGCCCCCCACGCACCAGCAGCAGGAGTTTGGGTGTGGGGGGCTCAGGGCTTGGAGTGCAGGCCAGTGCTTACTTACTTACTGTGTTAACTTACTTATTGTAAACTACTAAAATAATAAAGGGAAAGTTTAAAAAAATATTTGGCAAGGTATGGAAACTGTTTCTGTGCCTGTTTCATTTAATGTATGACAGTTAAAAGCAGCATTTTTTTTTCTGCATAGTAAAGTTCCAAAGCTGTATTAAGTCAATATTCAGTTGTAAACTTTTGAAAGAATAACCATAACGTTTTGTTTAGAGTTACGAACATTTCAGAGTTATGAACAACCTCCATTCCAGAGGCATTCGTATCTCTGAGATTCTACTGTAACTTGCTAATGCAAATTTATTATCACCAAACTTCTTATTACCACATCATACTTAATGTATTTCTCCAAATGCAAGAATAATTGATCTCTGAATGGTTTCCATATTATAAAAGCTCCAAATAGTAAAACAACAAACTTTAAGATTAACATTATACTATATGTCAGGCAAACAATTCAGTATTGCTGTTGGTGCCAAAATTCAAAATCTACATTCAGCCATAATGATGGTCTTCTTGCTAAAAAGTAACATTAGCAATAAAACAAGAAACCATATTTAGTATGAGAAATGTGGAATTTATTTTCCTCAGCAAAGTATTCAGGAAGTTCACATAATTAGAAGCAGCCATGGGATTAGAGGGAAGGTTCTCTCATGGATTGGTAACTGGTTAGGTAAACAGTGAGGTGGCAAAATTTGCAGATGATACAAAACTACTCAAGATAGTTAAGTCCCAGGCAGATTGCAAAGAGCTACAAACGGATCTCTCAAAACTGGGTGACTGGGCAACAAAATGGCAGATGAAATTTAATGTTGATAAATGCAAAGTAATGCACATTGGAAAACAATCCCAACTATACATATAAAATAAGGGGATCTAAATTAGCTGTTACCACTCAAGAAAGAGATCTTGGAGTCATTGTGGATAGTTCTCTGAAATCATCCACTCAATGTGCAGCGGCAGTCAAAAAAGCAAACAGAATGTTGGGAGTCATCAAGAAAGGGATAGATAATAAGACAGAAAATATCATATTGCCTCTATATAAATTCATGGTATGCCCATCTTGAATACTGCACGCAGATGTGTTCACCCCATCTCAAAAAAAGATATATTGGAATTGGAAAAGGTTCAAAAAAGGGAAACAAAAATGATTAGGGGTATAGAACGGCTTCCATATGAGGAGAGATTAATAAGACAGGGACTTTTCAGCTTGGAAAAGAGGCAACTAAGTGGGGATATGATAGAGGTCTATAAAATCATGAGTGGTATAGAGAAAGAAAATAAGAAAGTGTTATTTACTCCTCATAATATAAGAACAAGGGGCCACCAAATTAAATTAATAGGTAGCTGGTTTAAAACAAACACAAGAAAGTATTTTTTCACGCAACACACTGTCAACCTCTGGAACTCCTTGCCAGAGAGTGTTGTGAAAGCCAATAGTATAACAAGGTTCAAAAGGGAACTAGATAAATTCATGGAAGATAGGTCCATCAATGGCTATTAGCCAGAATGGGCAGGAATGGTGTCCCTAGCCTCTGTTTGCCAGAAGCTGGGACTGGGTGACAGGGCATGGATCACTTGATAACCTGTCTGTTCATTCCCTTTGGGGCACTTGCCATTGGCCACTGTCAGAGGACAGGATACTGGGCTTGATGGACCTTTGGTCTGACCCAGTATGGCCATTCTTATGTTCCACTAGGTAGCAAACATAGTGAAAATATAGTATCTGCAATCTGTTTTAATATAGTGCACAGATCATTTAGTTTAATATTGTTAATTAGTTTAACATTTGAACATGTGCTTACAGACTATTGGAAGAGCACATTTTAGACGAAAAATATTATAATGTAATAACTAGCATGGTCATCCATAGTAAGACACTCTAAATCAGTTTCTCTTCTGAGAATTAATAAAGCCACATGATAAAGATTTCAGCAGAGAAGAAAGTAGTCAACAACAAATTCTAATATTCCAGATATAATGACCTTACCAGCAAAGAGGAACAAAAATTAAAATAAAATATGTGGCTGTGGATAACTGAAAAATGTCAGCACCTGGGGACAAATCAAGATAGGAGTTAAAGACGACAGTAACAGAGTTAGAATTACAAGAAGGGGGGGAGGGAGAGTACTTTACCCAAGAAGACTTCAGTCTTTCTACCACTGAATTTGATATTCATGCAGCCAGGAGTCGACTGCACAATAGAAATGTATAAATGACACACATTTAGGAGAGATCAGAGAGCAGAGGTACAGTGAGATGCATAGAAGTGATGTTCAAGATTGAAACTAGAAATAAAAGCATCCCAATGGCAGAAAACAGACCTAAATTAAAAATCCTTAAACAGAAATAAAACAAGTAAGCATGAGGAAAGGTTTCAAAGCAGAAGAAGAGAGAGTTAGAGTCACAGACTTGTGGAAAGGTAGAATCACAATATCCAGGGCTTCAAATACCAACTTGCTCCTTTACCCATCACAAGTAGGAATTCTCCCTGCACGAGTGGGGACTGGAAGCCATTAGCCAGGCTATAGAAAGAAAGGAGCAGAGTGGCCCAAGCAACACTGGCTTCTTTAAAACACCCAAAGGAAGTACTGAGCAGAATTGTAGTAGTGAGGCTCTAGCGAGCTACCACAAAACTGTTGGAATCTACTCTCAGGCACATTCTGGACACTGTAGAAATATGAAGGAGGAACATTAGCATAGGGGCTATCTACACCCTCATTCCTATTCATAAATAGTAACCTAATAATCTTGGAAGTGAGGGAAGTTAAGGAACATTTCGGAAGTTCAGGAAAATGAAGTGGAGGCAGAGGGGGAAGCAGTATTGCTTCCCACCCTTTTCCACTTGAAGAACCTTCTGTGGTTCACAAAGCAGGACTCCCACCTGATCGGCCACAGAAGATTCATCAGATGGAAAGGGGATGCTTCAGGTGGGGCTTTTTGTCTAGGAGTGGTATATGCAGAGGAGTGAAACTATAAGGTCAGGTGGAGAATTATAGTTCTTTGGAGGCACAGAGGCGGGACTATTGGTATATAGAACATATGAAGAAGTTAAGGTCTCTGGAGTGCACATACAGGGGATTATGTAATGAGTACGCACTCTCTATACACCATATTTGAGTGTTATAGATTTATGGGAGGTACATGCAGGGTTATATGAGGAAATCAGCAAGGGCATCAACGGGAATGTAAGCAGAGCTTTGGGGGCATATGTGTCATATAGGTCTACGAAATTTTTGCATGGTTCTATGGAAAGTATAGCTCTATGTAGAGGGTTGAATAGGAAATGTAGGCAGCTGGGGGTGTATGCACGGTACAGGGGAGAATGTGTGGCATGGGTCCATGGGCTGCATGTGGGCTCTAAAGGGGTATGCAGGGTTACAGAGCTATAAGGGGCATTTTCAGGGCTCTGTGGGGTACAGACCAATTGGGATGTATGTCGGGCTCAGGAGAGATATGGAATTTGGGACTGTGGGGATGTTTGCAGGGCTCTGTAGGATATGGGTAGGGTGACCAAAAGTCCTGTTTTGGCAGGGACAGTCCCTTTTTTAAAGCCCTGTTCCAGCCGTTCTGAATTTTTGGCAAAGGTGGATATTTGTCCAGTTTTCTCTTGCCAACTTGATCAGCTGGCAAGAACAAACAAAACAAATGCCCATTTTTTGTCAAAAAAGGTGGGATGTGGAGGAATGTGCTGGGGGACAAGCTGCGATACCAGCTCCACGCAGGGAAGGAGTCACGGCTTGGGCGAGCAGCAACGCCAGACTCGTGCAGAGGCGGGGCTCAGGCGAACAGCTTGGGACAGCCTCACGGGCGGCACTTGGGCTGGGAACCGTTGGGAAAGGATGGTCACCCTAGATGTGGGTCTGTGTGGACAGGTGTTTGCGGGGCTCTGGAGCAGATGTGCGGCCAAGTCCATGGAGGATGTTTGCAGGGCTGGGGAGGATGCAGGGTTCGGGTCCCTCGGAGGTTTTTAAAAAAACAACAAGGAGTGCAGTGGCACCTTAAAAAGACTAACAGATATATTTGGAGCATAAGCTTCCGTGGGGAAAAACCTCACTTCTTCAGGAGTTTTTAAGGGGCTCTGCGGGACGTGGGTCCATGGCGGCATCTGCAGGGCTCTGGGTGGGATGCAGCTTCCAGGCCGCGATGGGGTGTCAGCAGCAGGGCTCTGGGGTATTGGCGGGATTCGAGTCCCCGGGGGGCGTCGGCAGGGCTCTGAGGTGTTGCTGCGGCTCTAGTCTATGGGGCCGTGTGCGGGGCCCCAGGTCCGAGGAGGAGCGAGTCTCGGTCCGTAACTCTGGCGGTTACAGCCTGTCGGCGGAGGAACTCTCGGACGAAGCCCCCCGGCCCGCCGGGGTAGCCCTCCGCCCTAGCCCAGCCCCTTCCCGCCGCCACTCTTACCAGGTCCGCCAGAGGCCGGGGCTCCGCAGCGCCTCGCTCTCAGCGACACCTCCAGTCCCGCCGGTTGCTAAGGAAGCTCCGCGGTGTCTACGGGTTGCGGAAAGGCCAAACTTCCTGTGAAGAGACTGCAGGCGGGGCTGGGGAGCATGCGCGGATGTGGGGGGACTCGGCAATTCGCGGGGCGGGGGATGTTCCGTCACGAATCCCCCTCCCCCCCCCGCCCCAGTTCTGTGCTATAGTCCCGTCCGTCGTAGCCGCGTGGCTGGGCTGCTCGCCCACGCTCACTGTGCTGGTGGGGCCGGGGATCGCTGCGTGGCACAGTCTGGCTGACCCGTCTACACTGGGCAGGGTCCCCACCAGCTCAGCAAAGCCTTGGCCTGGCTCTGGGAATAGGGCGCCCGTGTCCTTTCCTCAGCTGTGTCTGTTACATTGCAATCATTGTCCCCCTACAGGGGATTGACCTTGGCAGCTAATGGCACCTCGCTCAGGCGGGCGGCTCGGGCCTCTCCCCACCAGCCTCGCAGCTCGGGCCTCTCCCCACCAGCCTCGCAGCTCCCCTTTGGGCTCCTAAGCATAATCACTGGCAGTAGGATACTCTCCCTGAGGTCCTAACCTTGCAAGGATCTGGGCAAGAGCCCCTGTGCCCACGCAAAACCCACACATGCCTGGGCTGCCGCTAACAAGAACCACTAAGAAGTCAAAATGGGTGAACGCAGGGCCCGGGATTCTCGTTTTATTCCCACCACTTTGTTCCACCAGACCAGATGGCAATTTTAAATGGCATGAAGGTAGGTTGCTAGTTGAACTAACTAGCCATTGCTGTGCGCATTGGTTCCGTGTCCAAAGCCCAATGTCTCATTAGAAGTTATCCTGCAGTTTTAGATACATTAATTGTGTTACCTGTGGCACCTTAGAGACTAACCAATTTATTTGAGCATAAGCTTTCGGGAGCTACAGCTCACTTCATCGGATGCATACTGTGGAAAATACAGAAGATGTTTTTATACACACAAACTATGAAAAAATGGGTGTTTATCACTACAAAAGGTTTTCCCTCCCCCCTCCCTACTCTCCTGCTGGTAATAGCTTATCTAAAGTGATCACTCTCCTTACAATGTGTATGATAATCAAGGTGGGCCATTTCCAGCACAAATCCAGGGTTTAAGGAAAGGAATAAGCAAGGGGAAATAGGTTACTTTTTATAATGACTCAACCATTCCCAGTCTCTATTCTAGCCTAAATTAATTGTATCCAATTTGCAAATTAATTCCAATTCAGCAGTCTCTAGTTGGAGTCTGTTTTCAAATTTTGTTTGTTGAAGGATAGTCACTTTGAGATCAGAAATCGAGTGACCAGAGAGATTGAAGTGTTCTCCAACTGATTTTTGAATGTTATAATTCTTGACATCTGATTTGTGTCCATTTATTCTTTTACGTAGAGACTGTCCAGACTGAAACCAGACTTAAACTGTGAGCAGTGTGTATTCCTTCTCCCCCAAATGTGGAGTTCCCCCAATCTCACACCTCCTGGAATACCAGTATGGGCAACACCCGTGACAATTTTTCTAAACCTACATTATCACAGTTTAAGTCTGGTTTCAGTCTGGACAGTCTCTACGTAAAAGAATAAATGGACACAAATCAGATGTCAAGAATTATAACATTCATAAACCAGTCGGAGAACACTTCAATCTGTCTGGTCACGCGATTACAGACATGAAAGTTGCGATATTACAACAGAAAAACTTCAAAACCAGAGTCCAGTGAGAGACTGCTGAATTGGAATTCATTTGCAAATTGGATACAATTAATTTAGGCTTGAATAGAGACTGGGAGTGGTTAAGTCATTATGCAAGGTAACCTATGTCCCCTTGTTTTTTCCTGCCCCCACCCCGGTTCTTCAGACGTTCTTGTTAAACCCTGGATTTGTGCTGGAAATGGCCCACCTTGATTATCATACACATTCTAAGGAGAGTGATCACTTTAGATAAGCTATTACCAGCAGGAGAGTGGGGTGGGGGGAGAAAAACCTTTTGAAGTGATAAACACCCATTTTTTCATGGTCTGTGTGTATAAAAACATCCTCACTGCATTTTCCACTTTTATGCATCCCATGAAGTGAGCTGTAGCTCACGAAAGCTTATGCTCAAATAAATTGGTTAGTCTCTCAGGTGCCACAAGTACTCCTTTTCTTTTTGCGAATACAGACTAACACGGCTGTTACTCTGAAACCTGTCATTAATTGTGTTGTCTGTCAAGCTACGTTAACAAAAAGAAAAGGAGTACTTGTGGCACCTTAGAGACTAACCAATTTATTTGAGCATAAGCTTTCGTGAACTACAGCTCACTTCATCGGATGCATACTGTGGAAACTGCAGAAGACATTATATACACAGAGACCATGAAACAATACCTCCTCCCATCCCACTCTCCTGCTGGTAATAGTTCATCCAAAGTGACCACTCTCCCTACAATGTGTATGATAATCAAAGTGGGCCATTTCCAGCATAAATCCAAGTTTAACCAGAACGTCGGGGGGGGGGTAGGAAAAAACAAGGGGAAATAGCCACTCCCAGTATCTATTTAAGCCTAAATTAATAGTATCCAATTTGCAAATGAATTTCAATTCAGCAGTTTCTCGCTGGAGTCTGGATTTGAAGTTTTTTTGTTTTAAGATAGCGACCTTCATGTCTGTGATTGCGTGACCAGAGAGATTGAAGTGTTCTCCGACTGATTTATGAATGTTATAATTCTTGACATCTGATTTGTGTCCATTTATTCTTTTACGTAGAGACTGTCCAGTTTGACCAATGTACATGGCAGAGGGGCATTGCTGGCACATGATGGCATATATCACATTGGTGGATGTGCAGGTGAACGAGCCTCTGATAGTGTGGCTGATGTTATTAGGCCCTGTGATGGTGTCCCCTGAATAGATATGTGGGCACAGTTGGCAACGGGCTTTGTTGCAAGCATAGGTTCCTAGGTTAGTGGTTCTGTTGAGTGATATGTGGTTGTTGGTGAGTATTTGCTTCAGGTTGGGGGGCTATCTGTAGGCAAGGACTGGCCTGTCTCCCGAGATTTGTGAGAGTGTTGGGTCATCCTTCAGGATAGGTTGTAGATCCTTAATAATGCGTTGGAGGGGTTTTAGTTGGGGGCTGAAGGTGACAGCTAGTGGCGTTCTGTTATTTTCTTTGTTAGGGCTGTCCTGTAGTAGGTGACTTCTGGGAACTCTTCTGGCTCTATCAATCTGTTTCTTCACTTCTGCAGGTGGGTATTGTAGTTATAAGAATGCTTGATAGAGATCTTGTAGGTGTTTGTCTCTGTCTGAGGGGTTGGAGCAAATGCGGTTGTATCGCAGAGCTTGGCTGTAGACAATGGATCGTGTGGTGTGGTCAGGGTGAAAGCTGGAGGCATGTAGGTAGGAATAGCGGTCAGTAGGTTTCCGGTATAGGGTGGTGTTTATGTGACCATTGTTTATTAACATTGTAGTGTCCAGGAAGTGGAGCTCTTGTGTGGACTGGACCAGGCTGAGGTTGATGGTGGGATGGAAATTGTTGAAATCATGGTGGAATTCCTCAAGGGCTTCTTTTCCATGGGTCCAGATGATGAAGATGTCATCAATATAGCGCAAGTAGAGTAGGGGCGTTAGGGGACAAGAGCTGAGGAAGCGTTGTTCTAAATCAGCCATAAAAATGTTGGCATACTGTGGGGCCATGCGGGTACCCATAGCAGTGCCACTGATCTGAAGGTATACATTGTCCCCAAATGTAAAATAGTTATGGGTAAGGACAAAGTCACAAAGTTCAGCCACCAGGTTAGCCGTGACATTATCGGGGATAGTGTTCTTGATGGCTTGTAGTCCATCTTTGTGTGGAATGTTGGCGTAGAGGGCTTCTACATCCATAGTGGCCAGGATGGTGTTATCAGGAAGATCACCGATGGATTGTAGTTTCCTCAGGAAGTCAGTGGTGTCTCGAAGGTAGCTGGGAGTGCTGGTAGCGTAGGGCCTGAGGAGGGAGTCTACATAGCCAGACAATCCTGCTGTCAGGGTGTCAATGCCTGAGATGATGGGGCGCCCAGGATTTCCAGGTTTATGGATCTTAGGTAGTAGATAGAATATCCCAGGTCGGGGTTCCAGGGGTGTGTCTGTGCGGATTTGATCTTGTGCTTTTTCAGGAAGTTTCTTGAGCAAATGCTGTAGTTGCTTTTGGTAACCCTCAGTGGGATCATAGGGTAATGGCTTGTAGAAAGTGGTGTTGGAGAGCTGCCGAGCAGCCTCTTGTTCATATTCTGACCTATTCATGATGACAACAGCACCTCCTTTGTCAGTCTTTTTGATTATGATGTCAGAGTTGTTTCTGAGGCTGTGGATGGCATTGTGTTCTGCATGGCTGAGGTTATGGGGCAAGTGATGCTGCTTTTCCACAATTTCAGCCCGTGCACGTCGGCGGAAGCATTCTATGTAGAAGTCCAGTCTGCTGTTTCGACCTTCAGGAGGAGTCCACCTAGAATCCTTCTTTTTGTAATGTTGGTAGGGAGGCCTCTGTAGATTAGTATGTTGTTCAGAGGTATTTTGGAAATATTCCTTGAGTCGGAGACGTCGAAAATAGGATTCTAGGTCACCACAGAACTGTATCATGTTCGTGGGGGTGGAGGGGCAGAAGGAGAGGCCCTGAGATAGGACAGCTTCTTCTGCTGGGCTGAGAGTATAGTTGGATAGGTTAACAATATTGCTGGGTGGGTTGAGGGAACCATTGCTGTGGCCCCTTGTAGCATGTAGTAGTTTAGAAAGTTTAGTGTCCTTTTTCTTTTGTAGAGAAGCAAAGTGTGCATTGTAAATGGCTTGTGTCAAGGTTCCTTCCCCACTCTGAACGCTAGGGTACAGATGTGGGGACCTGCATGAAAAACCTCCTAAGCTTCTCTTTACCAGCTTAGGTCAAAACTTCCCCAAGGTACAAAATATTCCACCCTTTGTCCTTGGATTGGCCGCTATCACCACCAAACAAATACTGGTTACTGGGGAAGAGCTGTTTGGACACGTCTTTCCCCCCAAAATACTTCCCAAAACCTTGCACCCCACTTTCTGGACAAGGTTTGGTAAAAAGCCTCACCAATTTGCCTAGGTGACTACAGACCCAGACCCTTGGATCTTAAGAACGATGAACAATCCTCCCAACACTTACACCCCCCCTTTCCAGGGAAATGTTGGATAAAAAGCCTCACCAATTTGCATAGGTGACCACAGACCCAAACCCTTGGATCTGAGAACAATGGAAAAGCATTCAGTTTTCTTACAAGAAGACTTTTAATAGAAATAGAAGTAAATAGAAATAAAGAAATCCCCCCTGTAAAATCAGGATGGTAGATACCTTACAGGGTAATTAGATTCAAAACATAGAGAACCCCTCTAGGCAAAACCTTAAGTTATAAAAAAGATATACAGACAGAAATAGTTATTCTATTCAGCACAATTCTTTTCTTAGCCATTTAAAGAAATCATAATCTAACACATACCTAGCTAGATTACTTACTAAAAGTTCTAAGACTCCATTCCTGGTCTATCCCCGGCAGAAACCAGCATACAGAGACAGGGACCCTTTGTTTCTCTCCCTCCTCCTAGCTTTTGAAAGTATCTTGTCTCCTCATTGGTCATTTTGGTCAGGTGCCAGCGAGGTTACCTTTAGCTTCTTAACCCTTTACAGGTGAGAGGAGTTTTCCCTCTGGCCAGGAGGGATTTCAAAGGGGTTTACCCTTCCCTTTATATTTATGACAGCTTGTCTAGTTTTAGTAAATTCCAGCCACGAGGAAGTTTGTGTGGAAGGTTGGTTTTTTATGAGAGTATCCAGTTCTGAGAGCTCATTCTTAATCTTTCCCTGTTTGCTGTAGAGGATGTTGATCAGGTGATTCCGCAGTTTCTTTGAGAGCGTGTAGCACAAGCTGTCAGCATAGTTTGTGTGGTATGTAGGAACAGAGGATGCATCTTGAACAAATCAAAACTTAAATACTTGGCTTCCGGCTTGTAGATGCACACCTATGGGAAGAAAGATTAAAGAAAAGAAAAAGGAAGACTTTCAACATGTGCTGTGCTATGTAGTTGTAACTTCAATTAGGCTGATAAAGCCAAGCTCCCATTTTTTCTCCAGTAGGAAGAGAAGATAACACCAGTGACTGGGAAATGCTTTTAGTTTAATTTTATTTTTTAGCTACAGAGTAGCAATTTGCAGACCAGGATACACATTCTATTTGCAGGTACTTTTGAATAAAAACATTCCAGTAAAGATATTATCTGAGCCACCAGTTTTATCTTCCAGCTAACAGTTCTCAGGGTATCAACATCTGACAGTTATAAGTTTTAAACAATATTTGCTGGTAAGCCTGTGTAGTGAGTAACCTTTCCAGTGAAGACTACAATTTTTCTTTCCCAACAGACCTCATTAGCTATGGCATGTTCACTGCTCTTTAAGAGATACATTTGTTCTTTTGAACACATGGCAGTGAATTCCCCAAATAGGAAACTTTTTTTTTGTTATTGCTTAAATTGTGAAAGGTGTGTGTTATTCCTTTGAACATCAGTAATACACAATAAGGGACTTTATGGGACTTAAAAAGAAATTGGATTAGACAACCTATTCAGTTGGTTTTCTGAAGTAATAGATGGGAAAAGGCAATAGCAATGCTGAAACCTAGTTATGGTCTGTCTGACAACTAACACAAGCCCTAGATTTTGGTCAGCGCTGGCATTTTGGAATAAGCTTTATCCAACACAAATGATTTATATCTTCCAGTGACTGAAAGTTGGAGAGAAAAACATAGGGACACGTCTTTTTAACTCATTTAAAACACACTGGCTGAGGAGAGGTTTTTATACAGAAGAGGGAGATGATGAAAATTCTAAATAAAAATAAAATGGTCCATCCCAAAGCTCCAATTCCTAAATGTTTAGTTGAAACTAATCAGAAAGTCTAATAACTTCAGGTAACTGCTTCATGACTCCACATTATTTAGTGAAATTTTAAGTTGAGGCCTAAATTTTCAAAAATAGTAAGCAGCTGCTCTCTGAAAACTAGATTTTTTTTAAAATGCCTCAACTTGAACACCCAGAATTGCTACTAGAAAATATAGGCTTAAGTGTTTATCCTCATTAAGAGTCACCAGTGCTGCCTTTCTGAGCCATTATTCTTTTTTGCTTGGTGTTGGTGATATATTTCTGAACAGCATTATTTCTGTAACAGCTGCTTGAGGTGACACTACCATCTATAGGTATACAATCCCTCTTGCAAAGGGAAAGTTGCTTATTAAAAGGCAAGGCAAACTTCAATTAAAATCCCGTGTTTAGGAAATCTAAAGGATCACTGAGGTTCTGCCTAAAGCACAACACAGCTTTCCTCATCAACAACGCTAGAGATAACTATTGTGCTATGACTATTTTCTGGTCATGTGGGAATTCTTATTGCACTCATTTTAGAATAGATTATAATCATTTATAAAATTACCTGCATTCTTTAACATTTGCATTCCAAAGCCATTATATTTTATGGATATTTTTCTAATTTATGTTATTTTTCATGAATCAGAAAAATGTTTGGAGGACACACATGGATGCCTTCAGACAATTTTGTTTCTTCACATATGATCTTTACTGTGGTATATTGAGGACTGTGTTGGAATTGTGAGCCATTGCTTTAAGAGTGAGGGTGTGAGGGAGGGGCAGGATGGACTCCAAAGACTCTGTCTTTGCCTTGAAGAGCTTACAAAATATGGCAATTGACAGAGGAACTGCAATTTGTCTCTCTGATTGAAAAGTATGCAAACTATAAAAGCTCCTATTTGGATATGTGAATGCACTGTGGGTAATGTTACATTTAACTGAGGTTGGTAGATATCTCTGCAAAGTTGAGGAGAATGAGTTAGGGGAAAAAAAGATGGGAATATGAATAATTGCAAGTAATCTTCTTGGGGGGGAAGGGGTATGCATGCACACAGAAGTCATGCCAATGCAACTCAGCACGGGAGCCACTTCTAATGTTCACAACTCTTTACTTTGTGCAGGCTAATGCTTTACTTGCTTTCTCATAATGAATAAGATATCTGGCCAGACTTAAAGTGACCGATAACTGCCTATACAGTACAATCGTAGACAATCATTCGCTCTAGTAGAAATAAACTGTGTCAATAAGGACACAACTTGCAAATATCAATAATAAATGTGCTCTTAATTTAACCTGTACACCCATGAGGGCAACTGCACTGGAGTGGGGGATTCAATACACTGTCTTCTACTGAAGAAAGCACTACAACAACTACCTTCTGCAAAGGAAAAACATGAGTGATTTACAGGCAGGGACCCATAAAAATCCCACTAATGGAGATTACCTGAGAGATATACTGAATCAGTACATCCTTGTGGTGTGCTGGCCATGTTCCTTTCCAAGATGGCTCAGCTTCAGTTCACTCATCAGAAGAGAGAGTACAGGAAGCTTGGCCATTTTACCACTCTCTGAGCATACTTTGTGGGGTTGGAGGCACAGCACAGCCTGCATTTCACTAGCAAGAGTCAAGCGTTACAGTATTTTGTAATACTCCATTTAAAACTATATTTTTACACATTATGTTAAAGAGCCTTAAAACAACTTTTCTTCCAAAAATTATTGAAGTTACGTATCCTGCAAGCCTCTCCATACACACACACAAAAAATGGGAAAAAGTAACACAACACATATTAAAGTCCAGCCTTGCAAAATTGTCATGAAAATGTATCAGCCCATCTTCCCTTTACAATCAAGAATGAAGGCAATGGGAAAAAATTATTTGTAATTTTCTCACCCATTAAAATATGCTTACAACATTTTTATATGAATTTACTTATGTGTTACATTTTTTTGTGTCGGGGGAGGAGAGACTGCTTGGACAGCACCTAGCATAATTTGGCCTCAGTACCTCTTTGGGATCTCAAGGCACCAGTACAACAGAGCCAAATACATTTTCCCAACTCCCACCACTCTCCATCATTCCCTGATTCTCTTTTCCCCAGTTCTTATAGAGATAACACACTTTTTTAACGTAGTTAAAAATTCTCTCTAGCTTCAGGAGCCATGCATTGATTTAAATGTAACACTATTTTTATTTGTCACATTCAAATCTCATCTCACCATGGTTATCCTGGAGTAACCACACAGTAGTTTGAGACTAAAAAATAGAATATAGGCACATAATTGTGCAAAGGTTTAGATGCACATATATCTTCAAACACAGTATCAAGCAGTTCAGCACCTGTTCAAAATTTGTGGAGCTGTGAATATGAATATAAATCTTCAAGGAAAATTGGTGAGGAAAAATGCCATTCTAGCTGAGCAATGCTAGATGACTAGAGTCCCTGGGTATTATTAGATTGCCTAAAACATTCAATAATATAGCTGGTATGACCTGATTGAGTGGCTAAGATGCTACGAGAGTTTTGGATTAGCGGATCAAAGTCCCTTATAAAACTCAGGAGGCAAATTCCTGGGGAGGAAATTGACCCATAGTGATACTTTACTCTTTCAATGTGGCAAATTAAGAACTGTACATGCATGTATGACACACATACAGATTTAAGATCTGAATGAGAAGTTTAAGGGCTGTTGAGTTTACTGACAAAAACAGTTGTGCATTGCTATATTTACTCAGAACATGTTTGTCTACGGGACATTAGTTTAAAATTAGCTTTAAAAATATTTCATGAGTGTGGTGCTGAAGATTATTTAGATGCACAGTCTGAGCATTTAAGGCTAAAGATAAATACTCAGATTGTGCATCTAAATATCTATATAAGGATTTTTGAGATATGTGATTTTATAATCTTCAGCAAATGGGGGGTGTTAAATCCCAGCAGGAGTGCAGACTTGTGTTCCCTGTAAGCTGCGCGCTTGGGCAGCCACCCAGGAGAAATTCAAGTGCTGCCCAGTTGATTAGCAGAGCGTGAACAGCAGGCAGCATGTGTTTAGGTGTTCCTCCTCCCACATTGGTCCGTCCTCCTGCTGGTTCTGCAGAGTGTGTGTGGAGGGGTGGGGCTGGAGAGGAGGATGCTGCCAAATCAAAACAGTAGTGTTTTACACTCACTTTGCCCTCGTGTACATGACTACACAAGGTGTAATGCAGTAGAGCATTGGGCCAAAAGCTTTAAAAATGGACTAGTGCCCGTTGCCAACTGTGTCCACATATCTATTCAGGGGACACCATCATAGGGCCTAATCACATCAGCCACACCATCAGAGGCTCGTTCACCTGCACATCTCCCAATGTGATATATGCCATCACGTACCAGCAATGCCCCTCTGCCATGTACATTGGCCAAACTGGACAGTCTCTACGTAAAAGAATAAATGGACACAAATCAGACGTCAAGAATTATAACATTCAAAAACCAGTCGGAGAACACTTCAATCTCTCTGGTCACTCGATTACAGACCTAAAAGTGGCAATACTTCAACAAAAAAACTTCAAAAACAGACTCCAAGGAGAGACTGCTGAATTGGAATTAATTTGAAAATGGATACAATTAACTTAGGCTTGAATAGAGACTGGGATGGGTCATTACACAAAGTAAAACTATTTCCCATGTTTATCCCCCCCACGCCCACCCCCCACTGTTCCTCAGACGTTCTTGTCAACTACTGGAAATGGCCCGCCTTGTTTATCACTAGAAAAGGTTTTTTCCCCACCCGCTCTCCTGCTGGTAATAGCTCACCTTAAGTGATCACTCTGGTTACAGTGTGTATGGTAACACCCATAGTTTCATGTTGTCTATGTATATAAATCTCCCCACTGTATTTTCCACTGAACGCATCCGATGAAGTGAGCTGTAGCTCATGAAAGCTTATGCTCAAATAAATTGGTTAGTCTCTAAGGTGCCACAAGTCCTCCTTTTCTTTTTGCGAATACAGACTAACACAGCTGCTACTCTGAAATCTTCCAGGAACGAAATAGATGGAGTGTGATACCTGCTTAGAAGCCAAAATAGGGAGCTCCAGAGGCACAAGAGATGTCCTGTCTGTGTTTTTAAAATTCAATAGCATGTCCCTTCTGATTTTGGTATGGCATGGTACTATCCTAACAGTTCTAAGAGCTACTGAATGACCTCATAATAATTGCCTCAGCCTCGCAACAGCAAACTTGTCAGGATTGGCCATTATGCCTTAAGGTAGTGTGGCTACATTGCAGCGGACTCAGGCTCATGGGGCTTGGGCTGCAGTGTAGGCATCCAGGGTCAGTTTGGAGCCTGGGCTCTGGGACCTTCCCCCCTTGAGATGTATTCATTTCATGTGGCATACTTTAGATGTGTGAGCTTTAGGTATGCCATTATCAAGCACTCCTAACACCCTACCATTTTAGCTGTTAGTATGGTCCCATGTAACATAGTGGCTACCTGATGACAAATAAGCTAGAAACCCATAGTAATACAATAATGGTATTTTAACTTTTATTGTGCCTTTTATCCAGAGACCTCAAGGCACTTCATAAACATTCATTAATTCAGCCTTATACCAAACCTGTGAAGGTTCACAGATATTATTAGAATCCTTGTAAACAGAGGCACAGGGGGATTAGATTATGCCTGTCATCACAATAAATCAGATACAGAAAGGTTTGTGACACCTAAAGTCAAACAAATTAGTGACAGAGCTAAGAACAGGAAACCAGTGTTCTCAACTCCAAATTCTCTAGTTTAATCAAACTATCTGAGATATTGTCTGCACATTCAGAGATGCTTGGTTTTCTCTCACATATTTCTCTAATTGGATCATTCAGAAATGCTTGATTGCTATTTCAAATTTGAGGTTTGTTACTTTAGAACATACCTTAGTATATTATGGGGGGAAAAACCTGCTTACTTTACCTTTGATCCTGCTCCCACAGATTTCGGTAGTACAAAATTTGTTACTCACAGCACAAACAGCTTTTGATGCTGGCTGTATGCTTTAGAGGCAGGTATTCACATCTGATATACTTACTAGTTGGGTAAAATTACTTTCCTACAGTTATTGAAGATTGAGCTGGTCAGCTCTAACTAGCAAATTACTGCAGACTGTTTTTTTTAATTGTCATATTCACCCTTATATTCTTCTAAACTTGATACTCTGACATCAGAGGGAATGTAGTTTACACACTACTTAAGCCAACCGATATAGAAATCTCTTTACAGTTGGTGATTAGGCTGATAGTGTGAGTACAGTCTGGTCTGATACATTTTCTCTAACAGAGCGCCAGAAAAAGAAGTAGCCCACAGAGGTACTTTTTTTTCAGTTTTGTATTTTGTCCACTTGGTGGTGATGATTCACTGTCTTTTGTTCGTTACTTTTCCTGTGCTAGCTCTGTGTAATATTACCCATTGCTCATCCTTCTATTGCTGCTGCTGTCAGAAGATTTTATTTTTTCCGTGTTCAATTCCCCAAACTGTTAATTCACATATTAAAGGTGCCAAAATAGAAGAGATTGCTGAATAGGAAGGAGATGCATTTCCTAGCTCAATTGCCCGAGAAACTGTTTTATTTACTGACAAATCTTTTTCCAATTTTATCCCAGACCAGGAAACAGAGCATATATGACATATAAAATGCTGATTAAGGGCAGGCTCATTGAACTTTATGGCCCCTGCATGCAAGTAATAATAAACAGGGAAATAAATGCTTTGTCCATTTATAGGAGACCATGAAAGCCCATCCCTCCCCAGTGCTAGAAGTAATCCATGTGGCCAGGGCTCTTGGGTCTGAAGATAGCATGTTGGGGGCAGGAAGTGAGCAGGGCAGGGAAGTTGTTGCTCTGCATGGCATGCTTCCCCGCCTAACTAGGGTTGCGAAGCCTCCCGGTTTTGCTGGGAGTCTCCCGGAATCAGGCTCTATCTCCCAGAGACTACTAAAACCAAACCGGGAGATTTTAGGCTCAAAAAGTCCAACAGCGCAGCAGAGCTAAGGTAGGCTCCCTACCTGCCCGGGCCCCACGCCTCTGCCAGAAGCAGCCAGCATATCCCTGTGGCCCCTGGGCAGGGACAAGGGGTCTCTGCGGTGCTGCTGCCGCCTCGAGTGCCAACTCTGCAGTTCCCATTGGCCAGGAGCTGCAGCAGGGCTCCTGCTTCCAAGCCCCCTGCAGGGACGTGCCGGCCACTTCTGGGAGCAGTGCGGGCCCAGGGCACGCAGGGAGCCTGCCCTAGCCCCACTGTGTTGCCAAGCAGGAGCTGCCTGAGGTAAGTGCCTCCCGACCGGAGCCCTCACCCCCTCCTGTACCCCAACCCCCTGCCTCAGTCCTGAGCCCACTCCTGCACCCAAACTCCAACCCTGAGCCAGCACCCGCACCACCTACCACACCCCAAACCCCTACCCCAGCCTGGAGCCCCCTCCTGCACCCAAACTCCCTCCCAGAGCCCTCACTCCTCCTGCACCCCAATCCCCTGCCCCAGCCCCTCAACTCCCCCCCCCAGAGCTTGCATGCCGCACCCTCTCCTGCACCCCTACCCCCTGCCTCAGGCTCAGCCCAGAGCCCCCTCCCATACTCCGAACCCCTTGGCCCTAGCCAAGAGCCCACACCCGCTCCCGCACCCCAACCCACTGCCCCAGCCTGGTGAAAGTGAGGGTGGGGGAGATTGAGTGATGCAGGGAGGGGTGATGGAGTGAGTGGGGTGGGACCTCAGAGCAGGGACAGAGCACGGGCGGAGCAGTGGGTGGGGCAAGAGCATTTGGGTTTGCGTTATTAGACAGTTGGCAAACCTATGCCTAACAAGGAGTATTTCTACATGGGGAACTAGCCAAAATACATGCTGCTATGAACATTAATGAGAGAGTACAGCAATGGTGAGGTGGGGACACCGGATAGGGGACAGGAAGCTAAATTGATGGGCTGACCCTCCAAGTGAAGTGGAGGCCCCAGGATTCATGAAGTTGGAGCTCTCTTTCCTCATGGGGCCATAGTCCCCAGGATATACACATAGGGAAACTTATTCTGACTTCACTTACTCTGGCTTTACACTATATACCTTCAACTGTGAGACGCTGTCAGGGGTGAAAGTGGCTGCTGGCACCAGTCCGTATGCAGATGATGTTAAAGTGCTACCACGGCAGCACTTTAACGTTTAATGGACCCTACCAGCAGGGCCGCAATGGGTGGGGGGCGAGGGGTAAAAAGGGCAGTTGCCCTGGAGCCAGGTGATTTAAAAGGGCCTGAGGCTCCGGGCTGCTGCTGCTGCTACTGTGGCAGTGGCTGGAGCCCCAGGCCCTTTTAAATTGCCACCGGAGCCCCGGGTGGTGCGGGGCAGGCAGCGTGGAAGGCCAGGCAGCTGGCTGGGGGAGGCTGACCCCCAACCCTGCCCCTTCTGCCCGAGGCCCTGCCCCTTCTGGGAACCTGGAGCCAGGCCCCCATACTGGTAAGTCTTCTATGTTACTTTTACCCCTGGACTATGTACTGTTTCTTTAAATCTGTAGAAGAAAACTAGAGACAGGAGAAGCTGGGGAAGGTTCTAGGAAGAAGCTCTACAGTGAAGCAAAGATAGCGTGAAAGAGAGAATAGTTCAATATACATTATGTTTTCGTTGTCATCATAGAGCTCCTTTTTCAGTATTAGAAAAGATACTCTGTAATTTTTACAAGTAACAGCATTGAGTTAAATTTAGTGCTATCAGTTAATCGCAGTTAATTCACATGATTAACTCAAAAAAATTAATCGTGATTTAATCGCACTGTTAAACATAGAATACCAATTGAAATTTATTAAATATTTTTGGATGTTTTTCTACATTTTCAAAAATATCGATTTCTATTACAGCACAGAATACTAAGTTTATGGTGCTCACTTTATATTATTTTTATTACAAATATTTGCACTGTAAAAATGATAGAAATAGTATTTTTCAATTCACCTCATACAAGTACTGTAGTGCATTCTCTTTATCATGAAAGTGCAACTTAGAAATGTAAATTTTTTTGTTACATAACTGCTCTCAAAAACAAAACAATGTAAAATTTAGAGTCTACAAGTCCACTCAGTCCTACTTCTTGTTCAGCCAATTGCTAAGACAAACAGGATGTTTACATTTACAGGAGATGCTGCTGCCTGCCTCTTATTTACAACGTCACCTGAAAGTGAGAACAGGTGTTCACATGGCACTTTTGTAGCTGGCGTTGCAAGGTGTTTATGTGCCAGATATGCTAAACGTTTGTATACCCTTTCATGCTCCAGCCACCATTCCAGAGGATATGCTTCCATACTGATGATGCTTATTAAAAAATAATGCATTAATTACATTTGTGATTGAACTCCTTGGGGGAGAACTGTAGATCTTTGGCTCTGTTTTACCCACATTCTGTCATATATTTCATGTTATAGCAGTCTCGGATCATGACCCAGCTCACGTTTATTTTAAGAACACTTTCACAGCAGATTTGACATGTCCTATGTAATGGTGGTTGAAGATAAAAGGACATATGAATCTTTAGCACATCTGGCACGTAAATAGCTTGCAATACCGGCTACAATAGCGCCATGCAAACGCCTGTTCTCACTTTCAGGTGACATTGTAAACAAGAAGCAGGCAGCATTCTGTCCTGCAAATTGTAATCAAGTTTGTTTGTCTGAGCAATTGGCTGAAGTAGGACTGAGTGGACTTGTAGGCTCTAAAGTTTTGCATTGTTTTCTTTTTTAATGAAGTTATTTTTTTGTACGTAATTCTACGTTTTTAAGTTCAACTTTCATGATAAAGAGATTGTACTATGGTACTTGTATGAGGTGAATTGAAAAATACTATTTCTTTTGTTTTTTACTGTGCAAATATTTGTAATAAAAATAAATAATAAAGTGAGCACTATACTCTTTGTATTCTGTGTTGTAAGTGAAAGCAATATATTTGAAAATGTAGAAAACATCCAAAAATATTTAAATAAATGGTAGTCCATTATTGTTTAACAACGCAATTAATCACAATTAATTTTTGTAATCGTGCAATTAATCACAATGTTTTTAATCACTTGACAGCCCTAGTTAAATTCAATTACACTACATCAGAATCAAGTTCAGGAAAATGTTCCTGAAATGGCATTACCTTCACCATAACCAGGAACCAGCTTAGTTTTTAGGTGAGGGGACCAATAAGGGCACATCTTGTTGGCCCTCTCCAAAATCCCATTTCTGGCCCTGACTGCACTGGGACATCTTGTCTATTTACATTTGAATTTCTGTCCTTAAATCTCCATACTTTACTCCCACAATTCATGATATTAACTTAGATAAATCTTGCTGACAATTTACTTCTGTTCATGGTGGTGTCTTTCCTAAATGGCTAATACAACACAATCCTGACCAGTATATACTGAATTATGAATGTTGTGTATTTTTCTGGTGCAATCAATAATTTTAGCCAACTCAGAAGATGTCTCCCAAGGTCTTCCTCCCTGATGGTGTCTTCCAAGAGTTTCTGCTAAGTATTCTCACATCAACTGTTTTATTTGTAAATTTACATCCACATAAATGAGAACAGTATAGTAATTACAAGTGCAGTCAGTTAAGCAATGTGTATTACTAACAGCATATTGTTTCAAAAGCAATAAGGAATGATCCTTTGAGTACTTTTCCATTCATGACTTATCAGTTTAACTTAACATTAACTACATTGAAGTGGGTGCTTAGGAGCTAAACCACAGAAGCACAATCTGTAGTATTCTGGAGCAATTTTAAAATAATGGATGTAATTCTGAACTCATCATGTAAACCATCAGGTAAAATCATTCTTGCAAATGGTACTCTGTCCTGTACTCTAAATAGTTGGAATTCAGCAAATAATTAATAATTAAAATATGTAAAGTGAAGCAATTGATGAAGATTGAACTAAGTTGTAAATTAAATATGAAATGTGAAACACATAGGTGATTTTCCAGGCACTCTTCAAAAGATATCTGTTTAATAGGGGTGAGGGTATACTTCCAAGAATGGTAAAGGAGTAGAAAGTAGTTTTTTTGTAGATGCATGGCTGAATTCCTGTTGAATGATTATTTTAAGGCTATTGTGATTTTGTTTATTACTGATTATATATTAGAATGTCTAGAGACTTGTAGGTGTATCTTTTTATTATTTACATCTAAATAAATGAATAGGAAAGTAATTTACAGCATCATTGTCCAACAAAATGAAAGTTTTTACATAATTGATTGTATGATGGCTTGCAACTGTTAGAGGCGACACGACGTTACCAGTTAGAAATCTATGTAATAATTTATTTATTTAAGTTGAAAAGGCAATGACCATTTATTTTTATTCCTTGTTTTCTATCTCTTAGCCAGTTTTTGATCCAAAAACAATACTGTGTCTTTCTACTCTTGCATAATGACAGGTTTCAGAGTAGCAGCCGTGTTAGTCTGTATCCGCAAAAAGAAAAGGAGTACTTGTGGCACCTTAGAGACTAACCAATTTATTTGAGCATGAGCTTTCGTGAGCTACAGCTAACATCACTGAATGCAGCCAATGAAGTGAGCTGTAGCTCACGAAAGCTTATGCTCAGATAAATTTGTTAGTCTCTAAGGTGCCACAAGTACTCATTTTCTTTCTACTCTGTTTCTTTAGCAGCCTGTTGTGAGGGATCTTGTCAAAGGCCGTTTGAAAGTCTAAATAAGTGGCAACTGATTCTCCATTGTCCACTACCTTGACACATTCAAAGAGTTGTAACAGATTAGTCAGACAGAATTTCCTTTTGCAGGAACTGCTGGTTAAACCCTATCATATTATGATCTTCCAGATGTTTTATTATTCTCTTTACTTTATTGTTTCAACCAATTTACCAGGTACATATGTAAGGTTTACTAGTCTTTAATTCCCTGGATTACCCCTGGAGCATTTTTAAAACACAGGTGCAATTTGTATTACTCATCAAAACACCAGTATAGTAGCTGTTTTTAATGAGATTGCTTATTTTAGCTAGCAGTTCAGCTAATTCATACTTAAAACTTCTGCAGACTCTTTACTGTAATCTCATCTATGTTTGGTGATTTACTGTTTTTTTAAATTTATCAGTTTGCTCTAGTACCTCTTCTTGCAACCCCTCAGTTTCTAACAGTACCTCATCTTTATTACTAGGAAAGAACAGGTATCTCCCCAGCATCCTCCATGGTGCAAGTGATGCAAATAAATCATTTGGTCTTCCCATCAATGTCCTTAACTTTTCCTTTTAGTTCCTGGTGATTTAGTGGACCAATTCTTGTGCAAGCTTCTTGGTTTGTTTGTTTGTTTGTTTTGTGATATACCTAAGAAATTCTTGAAGTTTGCTTTTATATCTTTAGCTCTTTGCTTTTTCAATCTGCTTTCACGGGCTATCCACCACAGCCCTTGTTTGAAGCATAAAGTATGTGTGTTCAGGAAAGTTCTAGTTCACCTGATCATTTTAAGGGAACATTGTTACATAGACCTTTTTGTTAGACCTATTTTTTTTTTGTTTATGTAATGAGGCACCTCTTGCTAAGGTGATAGGCATAATTTGGAAAGCGATGTATAGAAAAATGTAAATAGAGAGACACCGCAATCTCCTGTAACTAAAGAGATAAAGGCCTCAGTTCTATTTGCCAGTGTCACATGCAGTATACACAGCTTGAGTGATAAATATATAGCCATAGATTCATTACAAAATATAGAAAGACTCAGTACCAATAATATAGATGGAAATCAAATGATCAGTAAGCACATTCTGATAGGTGAACATGGGACATAAACTGGGAACCACTCCTAACTTGGAAAGATAAACAATGAAATACAAATTCTAGTGAGTTATTTTAAAAAATACTTTAGAACATGAAAACTGCACATAATGAGCTAACTATAGTCCATTTCAGGCAATGGAAAAATTGGGCCCAACACTCAAAATGGGATTGTGACTGAGAGATCTGTATAGGGGAGAGTGGATGGAGAAAAAGCATTCAGTAAAAAAAATGTGATTAAAGAAAAAGTGGAAGGTGATAAACCCAGAGGCTTTGATACAGTTCTTAGCAACAAAGGAACCTGCAGTCCACAAAACTACACTTGATCACCTTGAAGAATGGAGTATGACCATTTTATATTAAAGCAAGTAATTGTATCTTCAAGGTAGAATGCAATAAAACAGATTCTGTGGGGCCTAATTCAGTGATTTTATGGACCCTCTAGGCACCATTTGTACTTGACTAAAGTGAGTGTGTGCATTGAATATTAAATCACCACAATTCTTTGCTATTTGTATTTTCAAAACCATAAATCACTAATACGAAGTCCCAAAGTCTAACCACAGAGCAAAATAAGGACTTGACACCTCCAAAAGCCATATTTATGATTTGTATGAAGTAAAGAGATTTTCTAAGACAAAGTCCTTATTTGAATAGCAAAGGTTTTAGCTCGGTTTTTCTGCATGTAGTGTAAATTACATTGTCTCCAGAAGAATCAACTTTCAGTTACTGTACAATAACCCTTTCTAGTAAAACAAATCCCAAGGGACTTGACAAAATCAAGGGAAACTATTTTTTTTTCTGATTTGACTGTCCAAGAGTTTTTATTTTACTTGAGACTATGAATAAAACTCTTCTTTTCCAAACAAAGGCCTACCTGGAAGTGTCTCAGAAGGCATTATCTCAGAACATAGCAGTTCCCCTTACTCAAAGGTTCTTAGTTCACAGTGACCCCAGGAAAGAGAGACGATCAGTTACATAGCAAAGCTTCCAATGGGTCAGCTCAAATAGGCTGTTTTTCTCTTACCTTGGAAAGCATTAGGTCCTTATTTGTGCTACAGCAGGGGTTCTCAAACTGGGGGTCAGGACCCCTCAGGGCATCACGAGGTTATTGCATGGGAGGTCACAAGCTGTCAGCCTCCACCCCAAACCTGGCTTTGCCTCCAGCATTTATAATGGTGTTAAATATATTAAAAAGTGTTTTTAATTTATAAGGGGGGTCGCACTCAGAGGCTTGCTAAGTGGAAGGGGTCACCACTACAAAAGTTTGAGAACCACTGTGCTACAGCATGAAGGTCTCAGTGGGAGGAGCAGCAATGAAGTGGGATGTTAGCCTTTTTTTTTTTTAAAGTGTGGAGTGACAGGAAGATCTGGCTAGTTGATGAACTGAGATGGATATCTTCACATAAATAGAAGAGAGTCTAGTCAAAGTATGATACTAAGACTGGAACACGATCATCAGCCATGTGTGATTGGGAAGACTGCTCAATTTTCCCAGAGTGGGGGGATAGCTCTAATTACTATGGATCTGAGTGCTGGAGAGGTTCATGGGTGCCTGTACCAATGAGGACTCACGCTTTTAGGGAATAGGGATCAGTCCCACCCATGCCTCATTTTCCAGCCCCCAATGATGAATTTAGGATTGGGTGGGTGGGTGGGTCAGATGACCAGAATCTCCTGATAATAGCTGCGGGGGGAGGGCTGGATTTCCTGTGAGGAGTCTGTTCCATCACTGAGGAGGAGAGAGACCTGAAGGGAATCCTGGGTTAGAGAAAACTGAGGGAAAGGCCTCGCTGGAGATACCTGCAGTGAGGGGCAGGAGCTTTAAGAGAAGGGTCACCAGATGTCCCGATTTTATAGGGACAGTCCCGATTTGGGGGGCTTTTTCATATATAGGCACGTATTACCCCCTACCCCTATCCCAATTTTTTACACTAGCTCTCTGGTCACCCTATTTAAGAGAAAGAGGCTTGTGGAAATGCCAGGCAGCAGGACCAGGAGTTTGGAAAAAAAAGGCTGACCTCAACAAGGGGCTGGAGAAACTGTAGAGTCAGAACAAGACATTTTCTCATTTAAGTTGATACTTGAAGTGTGTTATTTTAGTAACACAGATGCTAAGAAGGGTATGTGTGTTTGACTTGACAGCAAGGAAGTGCAGTTTTTGAGAAACCCAAGCATGGGAAACACTAAGTAGGAGTGGAGTCCTATATTGTTTTGGTATAGAAAGCCATCTTGTGCCTTAACTATATATCTACTTACCTTCATGTTGATGGGAAAGTATGAACTGGCTGAGGGTAGGATGGTCAAATGGATAGGAACTGGCCTGGGACCATATGTTAAATTCCTGGCTCAGCCCCAGACTTCCTTTGTGACCATGGGCAAGTCACTTAAGCTATCCTGTGCTTCAGTTTCCCATCTGTATAATGGGGATAGTACTTCCCTACCACACAGTGTTGTGAGGACACAATCCAATAATGATTGTGAGGTGCTCATGTTCTATAATGATGGGAGTCAGATAAGTAGCTAAGTAGACACATTTTTAGGTGATTTTCTTTTATTTCCTTTTTTTTTGAGCTATTTTAACAATTTCCTCCCTAAAATATTCAGATCCGTGAGCCAAAGAATGATGCCATTAAAGCATGTTGAATTTTGATGCTCAGCAAGTAAATGACCCTTGGGCATCTCCCTCCCCCCAAAGTACTCTTCATTATGGGCCTGATTCTAATGGGGTTGGTTGAGAAGGCTCAACAACTCACAGGATCAGGCCCTGTATGATGATATTGCCCCTCAGCTGTGTTTTTTTTAAAACTGTTTTCCACTAATGATGAGGCAGCTTGTTAATCTGATTTTGTCAGGGAAAGCATATGGAAAGTGGCCAGTCTTGTTCATTGTATTTTTGTGCTGCATCACCTAAAATGATAACAAAATGTAACCTGTCACACAGCATTGGTGCAATAAAACAAAACACACATATTCCTCTAAAGGAAATAAGGGTGCCAAAGCTAAATAAACACAATATGAGGTTTGGGACTTTTTAAAAATTGCCTGTTACCTCATTGCCCAAGGTCACCCTTGTCAGACCAGTGGACTGACAGTTCTCTAAAGTAACATAAAACCATTAAGTTGCTCTTTGATCTTGCACCTTCTTTAGAACATTTTAATCAATTAACCATAAAGCTACTCAGCTTGTCTTATTTACTACACATAAAACTACTTTGGTCTGGCTGACACGTTACTACATTATAGATCAAAGATAGTAAGAAACTCTACATCCAACCAGGATAATTATGAGCCACTTTTCAGAACCTCTTAGATATACTTTTATCCTAGGGATGGAGGAGAACAGCATTTTGATCTAGAGTGAAATGAAAAGCTTCATGAGTGTTTAAATAGGTAGCCCAAACTGATTTATGCATGATCTAGCTGTTATTGGCTGGGGTTGGGGTTCAGGACTAGCTAGCTTAGCCTGAACAGAGTCTATTTTAAACACTGACAATATATATAGTTGATAAAAATAGAAAACATTTCCTAGTGCATATGAGCACCCATCTCTTGTTTAATACAAAAATCAGTTCAGTGTTTGAATACTCATGTACTGGGATACAGGTAGTCCCATTAGTCCAGTGCTTCTCAAACTTTTATACTGGTGACCCCTTTCACATAGCCAGCCTCTGAGTGCAACTCCCCCTTACAAATTAAAAACATTTTTTAATATATTTAACACCATTATAAATGCTGGAGGCAAAGCAGGGTTTCGGATGGAGGCGAACAGTTCATGACCCCCATGTAATAACCTCGTGACCCCATTTGAGAACCCCTGCATTAGTCCATTAATTAAAATTTGATAAAGTAATCAGGTGTGACATTGTTTTCAGGCTTTTAGGCCAAAATTTCAGAGGCCACACTTGTGTATACAGAAGACTTTCATCTACAGAAGAATTACTGCAGTCTCAGTGAATATTCTCACAGATTGGAGAGTAAAAAAACCAAACCAAATCCTACATTAAAAATAATCTGGTTTAGAATGTTTACATCATTCTTTATGGCCAAGTCCTGGAATCAGTTGACTGTCCAAGCTGCTCACCAGAGATCTCTGTGTGGGAACCCTCCTCCCATTTGAATCTGCTCAGCAGCCACTACTCTACTCTTTCTTGTGGGATTGGGGAATGGTGAATGGACCAGTGTAACTATAGATTCATCAGCTCTATCCCACTTCTGTCCTGCACCCCATCTTACTGCATGCTGAGGTACAAAATTAAGGTTGCTGACACAACAGTATTTCTGCTCCCTTGTGCATCTGCATTAGAATATGGTCTTTACATCTAGAACTATCAAGAAGTCTGAGGGAGTGAGGTGGAGGAAAACTTGTCACTAAATTTCCTTATAACTAATCAAAAGGCATTCCTTGAAACATCCAAGTGTACAGAACCATGATGTAGAGAGCTCTTTGCAATCACTATTATTCTGTGGGAGATGACACCCAGCATCCATGATCTCTAGATTTTAAAACTGATTCAAAAAAATGTGGCAGGAAAATGGGAAGGTAGGAAACCTTGCTACTGTAATCGATAGCTGACATTTCCATGCAGTATTTTCAGCCACTCTCGCTTATCTTCAATTACAACTCAAAATTGATTTATCTGAACATTACTCCTCCTTTGAGTAAACTGGCTCTCTAGTGATGCTTGTCATCACCATTTTAAGAACTGATAAATGAGAATTAATAGGCTTATGAATACCATGAATAAAATGCTACTTGATGGATTTTATTTCTCTATCTTCTTAACAAAGAACAATGTTCTTAGCCCTCAGAACATGGGGGAGAATGTTGTTAATAAGAACATAAGAATGGCCACACTGGGTTAGACAAATAGTCTATTCACCCAAGAATCCTGTCTTCCAACTGTGGCCATTGCCAGAGGCTTCAGAGAGAATGAACAGAAGAGGGCAAGTCATTGAGTGATCCATCCTGTCATCCAGTCACAGCTTCTGGCAGACAGAGGTTTAGTGACACCCAGGCAATCAGGTTGCCTCTCTGACCATCTTGGCTAATATCCATTGATGGATCTATCCTTCATGAACTTATCTAATTCTTTTTTGAATGTAGCTATATTTTTGGCCTTCTCAACATCCCCTAGCAACGAGTTCCACAGGTTGACTGCACATTGTGTAATGAAGTACTTCCTTCTGTTTTGTTTAAATTCTGCTGCCTATTAACTTCATTGGGTGACCCTGATTCTTGTGTTACATGAAGGTGTAAATAACACTTCCTCATTCACTTTTACCACACCAGTCATGATTTTATAGAACTCTATCATATCCCCCATAAGTAATCTCTTTTCCAAGATAAACAGTCCCCATCTTTTTAATCTCTCCTCATATAGGAGCTGTTCCATACCCCTAATCATTTTTATTGCCCTTCTCTTCTTTTCAGATGGGGGCAACCAGAACTGCATGTAGTATTCAAGGTGTGCACATACCATGGATATAGATAGTGACATCATGATATTTTCTGTCTTATAACCTATCCCTTTCCTAACATTCTATTAGCTTTTTTGACTGCCACTGCACCTTGGCTTCAAATTTCGCTACCTCACTGTTTACCTCCTCTTCCAGGTCATTTAAGAATACATTGAACAGCTTAGGTCCCAGTACAGATCCTTGGGAGACGCTGCTATTTACCATTTTCCATTGTGAAAACTGACCATTTATTCCTACCCTTTGTTTCCTATCTTTTAACCAGTTAGCTGTCCATGAGAGGACCTTTCCTCTTATTCCATGACTGCTTATTGTGCTTCAGAGCCTTTGATATGGACCTTGTCAAAGGTTTTCCAAAAGTCCAAGTATACTTGGATCAACCGGATCACTCTTGTCCACATGCTTGTTGACATCCTCAAAATATTCAAAGAGATTGGTGAGGCATGATTGCCCTTTACAAAAGCCATGTTGACTCTTCACCAACATATTGTGTTCATCTATATGTCTGACAATTCTGTCCTTACTATAGTTTCAGCCAATTTTTCCTGGTACTGAAGTTAGGCTTACTGGCCTGTAATTGCTGAGATCACCTTTGGAGCCTTATTTAAAAATCGGCATTATGTTAGCTACCTTCCAGTCATTTGGTATAAAGTCTGATTTAAGCAATAGCTTACATACCAGAGTTAGTAGTTCTGCAATTTCATATTTGGGTTCCTTCAGAACTCTTGGTTTTAAAATAACCTCAATAACCTTGGTCCTATTGACTGTTATCATTTGTACCATTTATCAATTTGTTCCAAAACTTCCTCTATTGACACCTCAATCCAGGCTAATTCCTCAGTTTGGCATCCAAAAAGAATGGCTCAGGTGTGGGAATCTCCCTCACATCCTCTGCAGTGAAGACTGACGCAAAGAATTCATTTAGCTTCTCTGCAATGGCCTTATCTTCCTAGAGTGCTTATTTAATACCTTGATAGTCCACTGGCCCCACTGATTATTTGGCAGGCTTCATGCTTCTGATGCACTTAACCCATTTTTTGGTGGTTAGTTTTTGTGTCTTTTGCTAGTTGCTCTTCACATTCTTTTTTGGCCTGCTGAATTATACTTTTACAGTTGACTTGCCAGAGTTTATGATCCTTTCTATTTTCCTTAGTAGGATTTGACTTCCATCTTTTAAAGGGTGCCTTTTTGCCTCTAACCACCTCATTTACTTTGCTGTTTAGCCATTGTGACTTTTTTTTGGTCCTCTTACTTTTTTTTTGAATCAGGGGCACAGATTTCATCTGAGTCTCTATTATGGTATTTTAAAATAGTGTCCATGCACTTCGCAGGCATTTCACTCTTGTGAGTGTTCCTTTTAATTTCCATTTAACTAGCTTCCTCATTTTTGTGTAGTTCCTCTTTTTGAAGTTAAATGCTACTGTTGTGGGTTTCTTTGGTATTTACCCCCCCAAAGGATGTTAAATTTAATTACCTTATGATAGGTATTACTGAGCAGTTCACTTATTTTCACCTCTTGGACCAGATCCTGTGTTCCACTTCGGACTAAACCCAAGATTTGCTTCTCCCTTGTGGGTTCCAGGACTAGTTGCTCCAAGAAGTAATCATTGATAGAGTCCTGACATTTTAATCTCTGCATCCTGTCCTGTGGTGACATGTACCCAGTCAATATGGGGGTAGTTGAAATCCCCCATTACTGGTTTTTCAGCCTGATCATTTCACAGTCATTGTCACCACCCTGGTGTTTGGTAGTATATTCCTACTTCTATACTCTTATTATTGAAGCATGGAACTTCTATCCATAGAGATTTTATGGTACAGTTTGATTAATTTAAGATTTTTACTATATTTGAATATATTTAAGTTTTTTACTACATTTATTCTTAATTTTCCCTCTCTCCAAACTCCTCATATTTCTGTAATTTAAATTCAAATTTAAATTCAGAAAATGTAAGATGGGGAGGTTTTCTGTGAGACTATTTTACATTGCAGAGTTACTTGTGCTAGACATATTTTGTTTTAATTCAGATGTGCTGAAGTTTGCTTAGAGTTTTGGATTTGAACAAACCTAAAAAGCCAAAGTGAAACTAAATCGAAACTACTGTTATACCTGCTTTTGAGTCTAAACCATGCAAAACCTTTTTTGTTTTGTTTTTTGTTTTTCAACTGAAATCATAAATCATCCGAGGTTCATCAAATGGGTTGCAAATATAGACAAATTTGGCCCAAGTTTCAGGTTTATAGCAAAGCTTGAAATCAGGAGAGAATTTAGATTAGTTTCATTACACAAGTCTTCAAGTTTCATTACAGAAGGTTTTACACAGTTTTGATCCCTTATATAACTAGAATAGATATGCTGTCACCCAGCGTGAACTACAGTGTGTTCTACACAGAAATGTTGCACAGTCAAGATGCATTAGGTTAAACTTCCGGACTCCTAGTTATCTTGAATATCTAATCATACTTGCTATTGTTCAGACCTACTCAGGGAAATCTAAAAGCATGAAAGTTCACTTCTGGAAAAATAAATGTGAACGTTCCACCCTGATATGAATATAACTAGAGAGAGTTATAATATTACAAGGACAATCTGTTTTCTGTAACCATTTATTACTGAATCACAGTGAAGTCCTTTTTTTATTTAGTTTTTTAAAAATGACCTCACTGTAAGCAATTTCACTATAGTGGAGTCTGTTTACCCTCCCTCACTTCCCCTTAAAGTTGCTCTAGTATTTAGTGTCGTTTTGACCCCTATTCCTGGAGCAGGACACCAAAAAACCTCTTCACTCCTTTGGAAAGGACCAACAAAGTTGAAGCATGTTCTTTTTTTCGCTTCCCTGGGATCTTAGGCAACCCCAGGACCGGGGGATAGCATGATCCTCCTCTTTAGTCTCCTGAAAGTGGAGCAACAAAAAGATCTTCAGTTGAGGATCCCCAGGGGGTAGGGTTGCCAGTTTTGGTTGGACATATTCCTGGAGGTTTCATCACATGACATAATCTTTAAAGATTAAATCTTTAACTCCTGGAAACTCCAGGACAATCCTGGAGACTTGGCAACCCTACCAGGAGGAGCAGCATACAGTTGTATACACTGAAATCTTTACTTTAACTCAGCTTCTAGCACACAGAAACTTTAGTGGCTTCTGGCAAGTTAAGCTGGGTTCATAGCTGCTTTGCATCACTGGAGCAGCTCAAAGCAGCTTGAGTATGGCTAGTGAATCTGACCCTAGGTTTCTTAATTGCTTGTTCTTAATACCCTGGTTCCTCTGTATTTAATGAGCTTATTAATTACCTTGTGGAATTCAAATAGCTTGTGGTCACTAGTTCCAAGTGTTCCTTTAATTTCTCTATTCTTGATCAATCAATATAAAGTTGATCTAGGATGGCTTCTCCTCAGGGTGCTATTTTCTGAAACCTAACAAAATTGCCTTTTGCATAACTTGGAACTCTTTGGCTGTATTTATTACCCAACAGCTAGCCTGGTGGTTAATTCTCTCATGAGTACAGTATGCAGTAGCTTGAAGTATCTTTAGAGTGTGTACCTCTTTCCCCCATTCTCATTTTCCTTTTCTCCTGCTGATCTGTAGTGGGTACCTATAATTTGTTTCACTTTTTGGTTTTTATTCCTTATGCCCATATATAAAGAATGTATTTGACTGTGTTTGACGTTAATGAGAGAATAAGCAATCACAGCACATGAATTATATCTTTACCTGACTTATGAGATAGGGAAAACACGTAACAAAGCTAAAAACAGAAAAGGGATTTAATATATTGGGGCATAGAACAATATTTTCCCTGATACAAGTGCACAGGCAGGAGATACAAACTAGGTGCTGCAAAAAAGGCAATTTTGAGAAGTAGTTCTGGAAGTCTCCTTATTTTTCCACAGCTAAACGACATGTGCTGCAAAATGGAAAAAATCTTTTGGGGAATCCAAATCAATGCTATGCCTTCTTAATAAAATTCAGGAAGAGAGTAGTAGACTTAGTAAGGACTTTGAGGGAGAGACTCTGAGGGAGACACCTAATGAATAGTGAGAAACAATAACGAGAGGTAGCATCTTGGTGAGCTGTAGGACTTTACATTTTGGTTTTTTTGCTTTTTAAAATATATGAATATGAACTGATAGACACAAATAAAATGCTTGGGAAAGAGTTAATATACTGCCTTCCTAGTTATAAGAAGAAAAAGAATTCTAGTCTATTATACATGTTATCTGCTACTGTGCATAGCTGGAACTGAGGGTCAACTGAGCTATGCACTCCTTCTCTTCCCCCCGCCCCAAGGTAAGTCCTCTGTTCCCTAAATGGTAGTGCACCCTGGAAAAAGAGCATAAATAAAAGTCTCTGCTGCTTTTGATGGACGTCCTGAATTTAGTGGAAGGCAGCTAATGAGATTAAACAGGGAGGCTCAGTACAGCACTCTCATTGGCTGGTTTACCTCTGAGGCAAAATGAAATGTAAAGACATTGCAAAACTTAGAGGGCAGAAAACACTGAAAAGATCAGCATGCTGAAATGAAGCTATGCACCTGGGAAGCAATTCTGAAGCCTGTTCCCAGGGGTGAGAATTCCTGCAGCATGGGTATCACTCTGCAGACCTGGAGCAATTTTGTGGGAATGCTAGAAAGTCAAAGGTCAGGGTGCCGTTCAAGGGATGACAGACTGACAAATGGCTTTCAGCACTGACAAAATAAGTTTCCTGGGGACATGTTCTTTTGCTGGCTATCACCCCATGGACACTGGCCAGAACAGAAGCAGCAGGAACCTGCAACCCTGAGTTAATCTCATGAGAATAGTGAATATAGCTGTTAACTCTCTATTTGGGTTGCTTTTTCCCATCTGTGTTTTATTACACTGGAGTGAGGAATTTCTTACCTGATAATTTTCTTTTTTAGCAGCTTCTCCCGATTTCATTACTCATGGACTAAAGCCCCCAACTGTGGAATTCGGAGGCAGTCCATTGTTGCTGGAGGCTCCTCCCTTCAGCTCAGGCTACCAGAAGAGCTCGGTTGTAGCTGAAGAAACACTATGCAAAACTGTATATAATTCTCCCTTTCAAGAAATTTTCTATTCTGGTCATTTACCAGACTACCAGGGTGGGTTGAATTCAGAGAGAAGTGCTAAAAGAAAAAAAATTACCAGGCAAGATATTTCTCATTCTGTTGCAGTTTTACTCCTCTTTCATTACCCATGGGAAGAAGCAAGCAATGAATCCTGGAAGTAGGGAGGGAAAGGACAATCAGAGTTTAAATATTATACTACAATAATAGGCAGGAATGGAAGTCCCTCCCCCTGCAAATAAAGCAAGAGCTTTGTAAACTAAGGAGTTATGTGGGAACTGGAATCTGGAAGCACCTTCCTATCAAAGGATGCCTTTGCAGAACAATGGTAACTTTACAAAATGTTGTCTGATCAGGCTCATATATTTTTTCTTCCGGTGACTCTAAGGACTGCTGTGAATAGTTTCCCAGATGCCTAGCATGCCAGCTGGTGTATGATTTTTACATCTTGCTATCAGCAACCTTGAGGCCATAAGGCCTTGGCATTTTGGATAGAATGAGATGAATAGGATACAACTGGCATATGTATTCCATATGCTTGAGATGCTTCTTTAGAGCTCTAAGAATGTCTACTTATGCCACAACCTTCCAAGAGTTAGACCAAAATGACTGGAGAACTGTTTTCTAGGAATTGTGGAAAGAGGAATTTATCTTGACCAGAAAGGTTTCTGGAGCTATATGAATAACCTTTTCTGTATACAAAGGCAAAGAAATTATTGTATGACAATGGAAACTAATTCCAAAATGTTCCTTTTGGAGGTAATGGCAACTAGAAAGGCCAGCCACATCTTATTGTCTAATTTGTCATTGTGATTAAACATGATCAGGCCCCCATTTTGCTGGGCACTGCAATGAGTTTTTTGTTTCTTCTCATACCTGAAATGTAACTTTTACCAGATCAATGAATGAAATCCTGTTTGAGTTCTGTCTGGATACCAAATTATATGACAGGCTAATGGAGACTCCATGCTGAACTACACTTCTTTTCCAATGCCCAGACTGTTAACTGTAGGTGTTCCCAGTCTGGATGACAGAGTCACTTCTTCAAGAGGTCTTTGTTTTCTTCAGGTATAACCTGGGATCCTTGGTTGTCTAGCAAGTCCAAAGTGCCTTCTGGGCCAATGGAGGACTAAAAGGAGGACAACAACTCTCCCTTTTCCTCTTTTCTGTATTCTATATATCAGGGGTGGCCAAACTTACTGACCCTCTGAGCCGCATATGATAATCTTCGGAAGTTTGAGAGCTGCAAGACACAAACAACCTTTACACATGCATTTAAAAAAATATTAACATCCTACTTACTGTATCGTGGCTAATTACTGCTAGAGCTAGAGGCCTTGTGGGTCTCCATCCTGGTAAAAAATCTTTGGAAATCTGGTTGATATGTTGTCAAGGCAGTATGGAGGAGCTCGTTCGGATGTTGATTTATAAGGACTGCACGATGTTTCGATTTTACGAACTTCATCACGGAGTACAGCAATTCACAGCAGTATGTTGTACCAAAAATTTAAATGAATCACACACTAGTCTTGGTGCCCCATTACAGGGGTGAAGCCCCAACTCTTGCCACCCTGCTAAGGGGCTGAAGCCACGAACAGTGGCTCGCCCCGCTGCAGGGGGAAGCCCCAATCGTCACCCCCTGCCACCATGTAGCTGGAGCCGCGAGTGCCCGCTCATCTCCTCTCCTTCCCCACGGGGAAAAACCTCCAGCTCTGCAAGCCGCAGTTGATCCCTTAAAGAGCTGCATGTGGCTCACAAGCTACGGCTGTTATATATGAACTGTCTTGAACGGTGGCAGATTCTTTTCTACCAGGACATTATTTCCATTGCCATGGCGAAGGTTTGACCTTGGGTTACTCCTAGGTTTTGGAAGAAATATAAATACTCATGCCTCAGTCATTAGCCAACCCCTATTGGGAAGCAGAAGGAAACTTCTCTGAAAGCAACATAATTGCCCACTACTTGGGTGTCTTGCACCTTTTACTGATACAGCTGATAATGGTCACTGTCATAGACAGGATATTGGACTAGATGGCAAATTAGTCAGATCCCCTGTGTGCATGGTTGTGGGGTTTTGTTTTTCTTAAGACATGCCCTGACAGAGGTGTGTTGACATGAAGTGAAAGGATGTGTATTGTGAAATTTTGCATATTTTCTAAGTATGCTTGCTTTCATAGAGCGTATGCAAGGCTCTAGAGTGGAAATTTGGTTGGCTTTCAGCATGTAGTTTAAACTTACTAGCCCACAAAAAAGTATTTATGTGTTGTATGAGAATGATGCCTAATTTTGTATTGCACCGAGTGCATAGTTCTAGGTCCTCGGAAGGACTTTCAGCAGGTACATTTTGAAAATCCAACTCAATGTTAGAAGTAAGGACTGCAGCTAGCGTGCTTACCTGCTAACTTAACCCCCCCAGGCAGTCTAATGAGTGCAACGAGGCCCCAGTTGAGCTGCCTGATTAGCCAACCCACCTCACTGGCTGAGGGGATCAGCAGACTTGCTATTAAAACCAACAGCAGCAGCAGCAGTGTGCTGGCTGGGCTTGGCTCAGTCTGAAGGAGATGGAAGATGTAAAGAAGAATACTGAAATCAGTCTAGAAAATGATGAAAGAAATAGCGGAGGAGAAGACTGGTCACAGGTTAGGAAAAAGAAAAGGGTGGACATGCTAGAGCTAAACAAAGAAACAACAGGCAGAAAGACAGGAAAGAGTAAAGAGAAAAATCTAACTGTAATAATAATAAAAGCACTGGTCAAGGATGTGAATCTAGGGGATATAAACCCTCTGAAAGTGGCAGAGTGGGTTAAAAAAAGTGCTGGAGAAATAGAAAGAGCTAGAAAGCTATATGGAGGAGATCATTTGATTAAACGTAAAAGCAAAGAACAAATGGGAAAACTCAAGATTAAATTATTAAGCCCTGATCTACACTAGGACTTTAGGTCGAATTTAGCAGCATTAAATCGATGTAAACCTGCACCCGTCCACACGATGAAGCCCTTTATTTCGACTTAAAGGGCTCTTAAAATCGATTTCCTTACTCCACCCCTGACAAGTGGATTAGCGCTTAAATCGGCCTTGCCGGGTCGAATTTGGGGTACTGTGGACACAATTCAACGGTATTGGCCTCCGGGAGCTGTCCCAGAGTGCTCCATTGTGACTGCTCTGGACAGCACTCTCAACTCAGATGCACGATTGTCTGCCGTTGCTCTGACGCAGGGAGGGGCGACTGACGACATGGCTTACAGGGTTGGCTTACAGGGAGTTAAAATCAACAAAGGGGGTGGCTTTACATCAAGGAGTATTTCAGGCAGGACTTCACGGAGGGTTCCAATAAGAAATGGTGCACCTAAGTTATTGTTCTTATTGGAATTAGCAGGTTGGTCTGGCCTCTGATTGATACATGGCTAGATTTACCTCGCTGCACCTTCTCTGTGAGTGACTGCAGTGTGACCTAGAGGAATGAGGAATGTGACCTAGAGGAATGGGGAGAGGTTGCAAATGAGTACAAAACAAATCTGGTCTATTTCTTGTTTTGATCCACTCCATCTATCTTTTACATCTTTGGCTGGCAGCAGACGGTGCAGAAGGACTGCATGCCATCCACATCTCATGGCTGCCCAGCAGAAGATGGTGCAAGAGGACTGCTAGCAATCTGTATTGCCTGCCTGCTCACCATAAGATGGTTCAATAGGACTGACTGCAGGACTAAAGAGAATGACCTGATCGAGTCACTCCAAATTTAGTCCCTGCGCCCATGTCTGCCCAGGCGCTCCTGATCGACCTCACACAGGTGACCAGGAGCACCTCAGACATGACGATGACGGCTACCAGTCCTACTGTACCGTCTGCTGCCAAAAGGCAATGGGTTGCTGCTGCTGTGTAGCAATGCAGTACCACATCTGCCAGCACCCAGGAGACATATGGTGACGGCGAGCTGAGCGGGCTCCATGCTTGCCGTGGTATGGCATCTGCACGGGTAACCCAGGAAAAAAGGCGCAAAACGATTGTCTGCCCTTGCTTTCACGGAGGGAGGGAGGGAAGGGGGGCCTGACGACATGTACCCAGAACCACCCGTGACAATGTTTTAGCCCCATCAGGCATTGGGATCTCAACCCAGAATTCCAATGGGCAGCGGAGACGACGGGAACTGTGGGATAGCTACCCACACTGCAACGCTCCGGAAGTCGACACTTGCTTTGGTACTGTGGAAGCACTCCGCCGAGTTAATGCACTTAATGCACTTAGAGCATTTTCCGTGGGGACACACACACTCGAATATATAAAACCGATTTCTAAAAAAATGACTTCTATAAATTCAACCTAATTTCGTAGTGTAGACATACTCTAAGAAAACTGAAATTAAGCGGCCAACTGCTTAAGTAGTTTATGGCGACAAGACAAGTTGTATATGAGTTGCCATACAAAATGAAGTAAAGGAAGGCTTACGGGATGATAAGGTATTATATGCTAATTAGCTAATTAGCAAAAGGGGGGGAGACATCAACAGTTGTGTTAATTGCATTTAAAGGAGAAACCCTTACAGATAGGGTAACAATAGGATATCAGATTTTTTTTTTTGACAAAACCATATATCTCACCCCCAGTGAGGTGCTACAGATGCCAAAGGTTTGGCTGTGTGGAAGATATATATAAAGGGAACATTAGATGCAGTAAATGGTGAGAACAGCACTCCTGTGACGATTGTGTGGAAGGGACAGAATTAGAATGTAGCAATTGTGGAGGAAAGCACAGTGCAGCATCTGGAGGTTTTATAGCAGCAAAACAAGCAAGAGCGTTACAAAAAACCAAAAATTTCAAATAGAATATCATATGTGGAAGCCACTGGGAGACATCTAAGACTAAAAGGAGATAAGGAAAGGAAACTCAGTAAGGAGAAAGAGCTAAATACACAACAGAATAAATCAAAGGACAATATGAGTGATACAGTGAAAATAGAAGACACTGTGTATAGACAAAGAGAGGTTGAAGTAATAAAACTTCCCATCACAGACAGAAAAAAACAGAGAAAATGAAAATTGTACTTAAAGTACAAGTAGCAGCAAAGTACCTAAGTGTTAGCAACTTATGAGTAGAGAGACTCCATGCTTTTTTTAAGTGAAGGAAATCCTGAAAGATAAATAGAATAATACTAATTATTGACTGTTGGAATGCATACAATCTAATAGCACATGGATAGAAAGTAAAGAAAAATATTCTTGATAAGGATACTAAATCTGTTATCATTTGCATACAGAAAACATGGTTAATAAGAAAACTAGATTTCAGAATCCCAGAATATGGCATCTATAGGCAAGACAGAGAAGTAGGAAGGGGAGAGGAAGTTTGTACATTCCTTAAGGAAAACCTAAATTATCTTGAAATTGAAGTGAAGAAACTTAATGTAGAGTATAACGCTATCAAGATTCCAATGCAGAATAAATCTGAACATACACAAGCCCAGTGGAAAACTGGAGATGAAAGTTTTGACAGATATAGGTGAGTATGCAACAGGCCTATATATTATATGTGGAGACCTAAACAGCCAGAAGAGATTGAGCAGACGTGGAAAAAATGGTAAGAATGGCAAATGTCTAGAACAATTAATTGAAGAAAAAATTTTAGTAATACTGAATGATGGTACACCCACTAGGTTTAATGCAGCCAATGGGAATCTCTCCTGTCTAGGCCTCAGAAACGTGTCAAGTAGTATAGCAAGCAAATGCAGCTGGAAAATCAGTAAAGCGGAGAGAATGGAAAGTGAACATTTCCCAGTACTTATAGTTTATCAAGGTAAAAGCAAGCTTGAGATGGAGAATTCCCCTACTTGGAATATAGAAAAAGCAAACTGGAAACTGTTTAGAAGCAAATGTAATGAAAATATTAATGAACAATGTATAAATAATGACACATCGGAGTTTAGTAGCACTATATCTGATGGAATTGTGATGGCAGCAAAGTTAGCTATACCTAAGGTATCAAATCCCCCCACAGGTGGAAACCATATACAATGTTGGAATGAAGAGTGTAAATAAGTAATTAAAGAAAGGAACAAATATAACAATAAGAAAGGAAAAAAAATATAATCAATGGTGACGACTTAATGAAATGTAAAAGAAACAAGGAAATTGTGCAAAGAGTATTAAAAAAGCAAAAAAAAAAAGAAGAAGAAAAGAAAACTGGAGAAAGTACTGTGGGAAAATAAAGCTACTAAAACATCAAGGGAAACTGCAGATCGGAAAAAGAATGGAATACCGAGTAACAGCAATTCTATACCAGGTTTCATTATAGAAGGTCAAGGGATTAAAAAGCTGAAATGAAGGAAAAGTGGAAGCTCTAGCAAAAATATTCCACCACATTATTAATGATGAAAGTCAGAATATAGAAATCCATCTGAGGGGAAAAATATTAAAGAGAATCATAAGATCTGGAAGAGGTGGGAGGAAAAAGAGGCTACAATATTAAACAAAAACTTCTAGATGAGGGAACTTCAAAAAAGCTACAGATAAAAGGAAAAACGCTGCACTGTCAAGGATGGCATATGCAATGAAATGCTAAAACAACCGGATGAAGAGAGTCTGAAAATACTACTAAACCTATAAAACAGTACATGGGGATGTCAAGGTTCCTCCCCCACTCTGAACTCTAGGGTACAGATGTGGGGACCTGCATGAAAAACCTCCTAAGCTTATCTTTACCAGCTTAGGTCAAAACTTCCCCAAGGTACAAAATATTACACCTTGGACAGGCCGCTACCACCACCAAACTAATACTGGTTACTGGGGAAGAGCTGTTTGGACGCGTCCTTCCCCCCAAAATACTTCCCAAAACCTTGCACCCCACTTCCTGGACAAGGTTTGGTAAAAAGCCTCACCAATTTGCCTAGGTGACTACAGACCCAGACCCTTGGATCTTAAGAACAATGAACAATCCTCCCAACACTTGCACCCCCCCTTTCCTGGGAAATGTTGGATAAAAAGCCTCACCAATTTGCATAGGTGACCACAAACCCAAACCCTTGGATCTGAGAACAATGAAAAAGCATTCAGTGTTTTACAAGAAGACTTTTAATAAAAAATAGAAGTAAATAGAAATAAAGAAATTCCCCCTGTAAAATCAGGATGGTATATATCTTACAGGGTAATTAGATTCAAAAACATAGAGAACCCCTCTAGGCAAAACCTTAAGTTACAAAAAAGATACACAGACAGAAATAGTTATTCTATTCAGCACAATTCTTTTCTCAGCCATTTAAAGAAATCATAATCTAACACATACCTAGCTAGATTACTTACTAAAAGTTCTAAGACTCCATTCCTGTTCTGTCCCCGGCCAAGACGACTACAGACAGACACAGACCCTTTGTTTCTCTCCCTCCTCCCAGCTTTTGAAAGTATCTTGTCTCCTCATTGGTCATTTTGGTCAGGTGCCAGCGAGGTTACCTTTAGCTTCTTAACCCTTTACAGGTGAGAGGAGCTTTCCCCTGGCCAGGAGGGATTTCAAAGGGGTTTACCCTTCCCTTTATATTTATGACAGGGGACCAGGTGAGTTACCAATGGAGTGGAGACATGTGGTTGTAGTCCCAGTATGGAAACCAGGGAAGCTGTGACGAAGCCCTGAGGCATACCGGACAATTACCCTTACATCATGAGTAAAGCCGTGGAAAGAGTGGTGACTGAAAGATTAACACCAAATCTAGAGAGAAAGGGATTTATAGACAAAATTGGCAAAGACAATTCAGGAGGGAAAGGAGTACACTGGATCATATAGTAAGACTAGAGACCAAGGCACAGAGATGTATGAGAAATAAAAAACATATAATAGCTTTCTGAGATATTGAAAAAGAATATGACAAGTTATGGACAGAGGGATTATTGCATAAAATAGCTTCCCTGGGCATAAAAGGATGACTGTATAGGTGGATAAAGGATTTCTTAAGTAAAAGAACTACGCAGGTAAGAGAAGGGAAAGTCTATTCTAGCATATATACAATCACAAATGGCACTACCTATTTTACTCAATGATCTTCCAAAAAGGATGAGTGCAGGAATAGGTGCATCCTTATTTTACAGATGATTGTGCCTTTTGGGCTAAAACCAGAAACAGGCGAGAAGCAAATTAATGAAGCACTTAGAAAAGTGTAGAGTGGGGAAACATGTGGGACTTCAACTTTTCAATTCTCAGAACTAAAGGAATGATATTCACTAAAAGAAAAATTAAAAAAGAGCATAAACTGTCTCTCTATGGATAAACAAAGAAAAAATAGAGCAAAGAGATATAGTTAAAACCTACAAATTCCTGGGTGTGGCATTTGATAGCAGACGAACATGTAAGGATCACACTGAAAATACTAGAGATAAACGTAAAAATAAACTCAATCTACTTAAAAGTATTTCCAGAACTATTTAGGCCATGGATAAGAAAGCAATGGTAATGCTTTATAGAGCATTAATAATACCAAATATTGAGTATGGATGCCAAGAGTTTAGTTCAGCATCAAAAGAAACCTAAGGAAGCTAGACTCAACCCAAACCCTGGCATTACACATTGCATGTGGTGCCTGCATCACAACACCTGTGTAATGCAGACAGCTGCTGGTGAGATGCCAGTAGTGTTAAGAAGGAAGTTATTGGACTTCACCTGCTGGGCAAAAGTTATAGGAAACAGTGAAGGTGGAAACACTAAACAAATATACAAAGAATGCTGGGAATTCAGTGGACAACTTGTGGGGAAAGCCCCCCAAAATGCTTCATGTCAATAGGATTAAACTGTGGACAAAGGAGCTCAGAGAAAAGAAAGACAAAAGAAATGAGCATAAATCACCATGGGAAATTGCATTATGGGTGGAAAAATCACAACCCCTCATGTAAATGTGGAACTATATAACCAGGGTGGACAAACTTACAGACCCGCCGAGCTGCATACAACAATCTTCAGAAGTTCAAGAACCAGGGCATACCTGCCAGGGCTTGTGGCTTCAGCCCCACTCCTGCTGGAGCCCTGGCAGATGTGTCTCACGGGGCTGAAGCCCTGAGACCCCGGTCCCCACTGGGCAGAAAACCCTACCTCACCACCCTGCTGCAAGACAGAGGTCCCAAGCTCCCCCCAATCCCAATCTGCTAAATGGAGAATGGGGAGGGCTCCACGAGCTGCTCTTTAATGGTAAACGAGCCACATGCAGCTCACAAGCCATGGTTTGGCCACCCCTGCTATATAATGAAATTAAAAGGGGGAAAAGAAGAGCTAAATGTATTTTTTAGCAAATTGATATATATGTGATAAATGGGGAAAATATTGCCAAATATTTACAGATGGGTCTAAAGATGAAAGAAAAAAAAAAACACAACCCAGGAGAGTGGGGACAGCATTCTGCATCCCAACACTTGGAATAAAGAAATCCATAAAACTATCAATGTTTTAGCCATTATGATGGCTAAACTAGCAGGAATAACATTGGTGTTATACTGGATACGTGACCTACCTCCACTGTCATCTTGTCGGATTCCCTATCAGGACTACTGGTTATCAAAAATGGAAATTCAGAGAGCAGAAATGATATAATGAATGATATATGGTTACTAACTACAGAACTGGCACGGATGGGAGTAAACATTGAAATAGCATGGCTCCAAGTGCATGTTGGGATAGCAGGAAATGAGGTGGCTGACAAAGAAGCAAAAATGTTGTTACAAAATGAAAACTGACACACAGATCGCTCTAAGTAAACAGGAATTTAAAGCTCTAATTAAAAATGAGCTAAGAAAGGAGCGGCAGGACGTATGGATAAATGAAACAAGGGAGAAAAGATTTCATAGAATCACATTTCATAGAATATCAGGGTTGAAAGGGACCTCAGGAGGTCATCTAGTCCAAACCCCTGCTCAAAGCAAGACCAATCCCCAATTTTTGCCCTGATCCCTAAATGGCCCCCTCAGGAATTGAACTCACAACCTTGGGTTTAGCAGGCCAATGCTCAGATGCATGTCCTAGAATAAAAAATTCTAAAAATATTGCAAGAACCTGAAAGAGAGAGTGAGGTAACTGAGCTCTACTCCGACTTCTACCAGATTCTGTGGCTTAAATAGTAACTTTGCCTTAATTAACAAACACAAAGATGGGCTGTGTGAGCCATACAAGGTCAAATAAATAGTTGATCACATCCTCTGGGAGTGGAAAGATGTGATACTGATAAGAGGATTTCCTATGAGAAACTCAGACACCTAAAAGCAACAAAGTTTACATTAAAATACCTGGTAAGAGCATTAGGAGAATGGGACACCATTAAGAAGTAATATTATAATTTTTTTAAAATAGTGGGGAGAGAGAGAATGTAACTGTATATCATGAAATCCAGCATCTGGTGGTCACAGACTCAGAACTGAGTCTGTTACACCATTAAATACAAGCAGTATTAGTAGAGTGCTGGCTGCTCAAAGCATTCACCCACAGCTGTGTTAACTTCTGTTCATGCCTTGTTCCAGTCCCATTCCTGCCTTGTTCCAGCCATTGCCTGATCTCTGGATTGTGTATTATTATATTGATTACTTATGAATTCCCAGTTAACACACTAAGGTTTGATAGGTTCTTGTCTCAAGATCAGGCCCAGTATTATTAAAATTACTGTTCGGTTGGGAACCCCGATGTGCACAGTTGAACAACTCACACTTAGGAAAATCCTTTTGTATTTGTAATAGCTTTTATTAGTACAGTTAGCAAAGTCACTAACACTGTAACCCAGGAAGGTAGATAGAGATCATACAGAATGTACATTTGAACATTCATATATTCATACCATCCTTTGCAGAACAATTTGAAATGTTGGCCATTATCTTCCTTATCACCATCACCAATGACTACCATCCTGGCACCTCTACATCTCTGCCTCCCCAAAAAACACAGGCTGGGATACAACTTTTATAATGGGTTATACTGATGCCATTATATCTAATGCATATTTAGTAAGTGTGTCTCCCCTCTGCTTTATTTGTATTTCCTCATCCTACTAACGGTGAGGTGCCTGTATCCTATATGTTAGTGTATTAATGATCTGAAATTATTATCATGTACATCCATTCATTGCCATGGTTCACTTGTAGTGAGACATCTGCGGATGTTTCTGTCCAAAAGCTGGTATGAGTTCAATGTTCTTGTGGTTGCCTAGTATAAACTTCCTCTTAAACATACCTTTCCCAATTCTCCAAAACTCAAGATGACTATCAGGCCATTTAACTATGCCACAATTCACAGACCTCAAGGCCTATGCTAACAGCTTAAACCAATAAATTACAAGATACAGGTCTGTAGGCTCATTGCTTTACTGCCTTAATTTATGCCCATATCTTACCTAGCAAATACCTATACCTATAGGCAACACAGCCCTGTCCCAGCCTCACTCCTACCTCGGATCCAGCCCTGTTCCTGCCTTCTCTGGCTGCAGATAATCCAATTCTGACCCTTGGCTCAAATTCCTGGCTCTGGCTCTGGATTAACCCTTCGTTTTGCCATCCAGCCTCTGACTCTGATTCCATTGTTTTTCCATTATTCTGACATCAGGTCTGTTTCCCTTCTCCCAATGGCTACTCTGATCACTAGCCCAGCCACTCACTTCCAGTTCCCTAACACTCCAGGGATGAAACTGATGCATAGCACCACCAAATCTAGCCATTGAAAATAAATGGCTACTCATGATCCCTCAGGAAATGATTGATGCAATGAAGTTTTGGATCTTTGCAAGTTTTTACCACTATGGTAAAATTACAGACAGACCAATGGCTTTCTTGATCTTTGGTGAGCAATTTTCTGCACTGGGATCTAAAGCTTTTAATTTTGAAGAAATGGTGGCTATGAGTCCTTTCCAGCAACTGTTCATTTATGAATGGGTCTGTTTCTGTTGACAGCATACTTATTGGCATGTCGTCTATGCAAGGATATAGGTGCACAATGGGCAACCTCTCTCTTGCTGTGACTACCATCAGCCACTTAAGACTCTGGGTGGAGAGGGTGGATATGAAGGAAGAGTCTTGCACAGGAATTCTGAGCTCACAGACACACATGCTCTTTTTGTCTTTGTCATGCTGAGGATGTTGTTGGTTGAGAAAAAAAAATGTATCTAGGCTTCTTTGGAAGCTTCTGCTCTAGATTTTCTCCCTCTGCCAGTCAATAGTCCCAACCGTAGTGTTAGTAGCAACCAATAGATTGCTATGTTGGCTTTGACAGTGAAGTTTGAGGCTTCTCAGCAATCTCAGCTGCTAATTTCTTGCGTGTTTCCCCCAGTAGCTCCTCAGCTACAAGTTTGTGTACACAAGATACCTGGTTAGGATGCGTGATGACTTTTCATGGGTATAACATAGAATCATAGAAATGTAGGGCTGGAAGTCAAGAAGTCATCAAGGCCAGCCTCCTGCACTGTGGCAGAATCAAGTAAACCTAGACTATCCTCTGAACGGTGTTTGTCCAAGCTATTTTTAAAAAACCTCCCTTGGAAGCCTATTCCAGAGCTTAACTATCCTTGTATTGCACAAGTTTTTCCTAATATCTAACTGAAATCTCAGAGTAAGCCCATTACTTCTTGTTGGACTTCAGTGGACATGGATAATAATTGAATACTGCCCTCTTTATACCTGGCCCCCACTATATTTGAAAACTGTTATCAGGTACCCTGTTAGTTTTCTTTTCTCAAGACTAAACATGCCCAATTTTTTTTAACCTTTCTTCATAGATCAGGTTTTCTAAACCTTTATTTTTCAGTTTTGTTGCTTTCCTCTAGACACCCTCAAATTTGTCCACATGTTTCTTAAAGTGTGGCACCCAGAATTGGACACACTACTCCTGCTGAGGCCACATCAATGATGAGTACAGCAGGACAATTACCTCCCGAGTCTTACAGATGACACTTCTGTTAATGTACCCCAGAATTATATTAATCTTTTTCACAGCTGCATCTCCTTATTGACTCATTCAATCTGTGAACGACTATAACCCCCAGGTCCTTTTTCAGCATTACTACCACCTATCCAGTTATTCCTCTCTTTGTAGTAGAGCATTTAACTTTTTCTTCGTAAGTGGAGTACAGTACTTTGCACTTGTCTTGAATTTAATCTTGCTGGTTTCAGCCTAGTTCTCCAATTTGTCAAGTTGACTTTGAATTCTAATTCTGTCTTCCAAAGTGCTACCTTGGTGTCATCTGCAAACTTTAAAAGCATACTCTCCACTCCATTATTCATGTCATTAATAAAAACATTGAATAGTACCAGACCCAGGACTGACCACTCCAGGACCCAACGTGGTATGCCCTTCCAGTTTGACAGTGAACCATTGGTAACTATTCTTTCGTACAGCTTTTCAACCAGTCGTGTACCCACCTGATAGTAATTTTGTCTAGACCGCATTTCCTTATGAAAACGTCATATAGGTCTATATCAAAAGCCTTACTAAAATCAAGATACATCACATCTACTGCTTCCCCGCATCCACTACACCAGTAACAGTGTCAAAGAAGGAAATTAGGTTGCGTTGGCATTATTTGTTCTTGACAAAATCCATTCTGGCTATTTCTTTTAGCACTATTATCCTCAGGTGCTTACAAATCGATTGTTTACTAATTTGTTCCAGTATCTTTGCAAGTATCCAAGTTAGGATGACTGGTCTATAATTCCCCAGAACCTCTTTGTTCCCCTTACATGGCTTCCTTGGAGCCACCAAGTTGGAATCTGTTGCTAGTCACATAACACACGAAGGCCAAGACAGAACCTGAGACATCTATCTCTAAGCAAGGATCATACCTCTAAATAATGAGCCACTTGTTTGTTACAAAGTAGGCTAAATATATGAAACCTTTGGTCTGAAAGGCCATGGGTAAGGCTTTGAAATTATTGTGCAGTGTGTCATCATTCTTTTGGTAGGAAGTCCCCTTCTGAAGGTCTGACAATGTCTTTCATTGGTGGAGCAACTGCTGCACCAACCTTAGGCTCTCAACATTTGTGAAATTTCTTTGGTTTTATACAAACATTTTAGTTTAACTTTTAGTTTGATCCGATGTCCTCATTTGGATCTCTAATCATGCTTAAACTATTTTATTAATATTAATTAATTCCTTGCAAGCCACTGACTGCCATTCCGGCCTAGAAAAGTCCCATGTTGGTCTTGTGTGTGTGTGTGTGTGCACGCAGGGGGCGTGTGTGGTACTTCTTCCCTTGGCTGTTCACAGGGAGGGGAGGTAATACATTTTCATTCTGGCATGGGGACCATACATGAGGGGAAGTACTTGTACACATACCTCCGCCACAGAAGTAGCTTGCTAGATGTCCCTGGGAGCCTGAAAGGCTGCCTGCCTGCTCCCCAGGATGGCTAGCACCAAAGTACTGTTGGCTCAACCTTGTACTGCTTGGGGCCTTAGTCAGTAAATCTGGGTCATTTTGAACATGGGAAGGGATTGCTCACATACCTCTCTGTAATCTGAAGCTGCAGCTTCTTGGGGAGGGGAAACCTCATGTGCCTTAGTTCTGGTCACAGAACTGAAGTGCTTGTAAGACTTTAGTGTGGAGCCAACCTGTGGAGCCTGTGGGATGGAGAGGAAGTCCCCTTTCCCATCTTTCAGAGTCTGAGCCCCTTTCCTTGGCAGAGCAGGGTTTATGGCTGATGACCATAAGAAAACTTCCTTTCCACTGCAGTCTGAAATCTGACCTCCTTTCCCTGACAGAGGGAAGATTCAAGGGCTGAGACCCAGACAGGCACAATTTCCATTAGGCTGCAGCCTGAGGCAGGGCTGCATAGGAGACACAGGTGTCTCAGTGTGCCCAGACAGGCTTCAGGGTGGGGAGGAGTAGTGGTCATGGTACAGGGCACACACAGAGAGAAAGACATGGTGCAGGAGAAAAGCCCCAACAAACACTCCTGCAGAGGGACAAGGTAAAGGAGAAGTGGTTTAGCCCAATGTTCACTAACTGCCTTGCAAAGGACACACTTACTTTAGCTTTTTGGGAGTCTCTGGGATTTGCAGGACCTACACCTGAGTATCATGAGACTCTGCTAAATCGTAGTGGTGGGAAGGAGAGCTGTGTAGGAGTCTTGCTTCCTTCCCCAGGAACCAGAGGACCCACTTCAGTATTGGTAGTGGAGGCAGAGATTGGATCTTTCCAGAGTTTCTCCCCTAATCTACTCTAATCCAGTTCTGTTGCAGGACTCAACCCCTGCACAAGCCAGCTAGCTTCCTCCTCGTCCTCTTTCTCCAAAAACACAGAAGCTCCTGATTGGGCTTCACTGTGTTGGAGTCATGGGTCCTTGGGGCAGGGTAGGGACCCAACCTGCCTGTGTGACTCTAAGCCCCATACCTTGGAAGTGTGAGGGTATAATTCACCCCCTGTGGAGCCTGTAAGTGCTGCCTCATATAGGGAACTGCTTAGATTTAAGCCCAGTGTTTGCAAGACAGTTTGCAGTGTGGGCAGAGGAGTCTGCAAGAAGGCGCTGCAGTGGCAGATCCAGATGGTTAAAACCACCACGCTCCTATTTACCTGATCTGGGCAGGAGGAGGAGAAAGATTGTAAATCACAAATGCATGAAAACAAATAAAAATAAAATGTTTTATAACAAAATGACTGACAGAAACTTAGCCGCCAACTTGTTCCACCGCTGGAGGCAGAAAATCTGGTGGCCTGAGCTGATGGGTGGACCTTAGTGCTGGAATCTCCGGCAACAACTCTGGATTGCCTCCGAATTCCACAGGTGGGGGCATTAACCCAAAGTAGCGACTGAGAAGAGAAGCTGTGCAACAGAATGAGTTCTATTCACTTTAACACTGTTAGTATCCAAGATTCTGGTTGATTGACTTTCGGGTATACATACATAGCCCAACCTGGCTAAAGACCAGAGACACCCATTTCTAGTTTAGACAACTTGTTTGTACAAGATCTCCCACTCTCAGAAGCTTTTGAAAGGATGAACATTACTGTCTGCTCTCCTTCCTCCTCTCCCAGAAACGTAATATGTACATGTCATAAATATAAAGGGAAGGGTAAACCCCTTTGAAATCCCTCCTGGCCAGGGGAAAGCTCCTCTCACCTGTAAAGGGTTAAGAAGCTAAAGGTAACCTCGCTGGCACCTGACCAAAATGACCAATGAGGAGACAAGATACTTTCAAAAGCTGGGAGGAGAGAGAGAAACAAAGGGTCTGTGTGTCTGTCTATATGCTGGTCTTTGTCGGGGATAGACCAGGGATGGAGTCTTAGAACTTTTAAAAGTAAGTAATCTAGCTAGGTATGTGTTAGATTATGATTTCTTTAAATGGCTGAGAAAAGAATTGTGCTGAATAGAATAACTATTTCTGTCTGTGTATCTTTTTTGTAACTTAAGGTTTTGCCTAGAGGGGTTCTCTATGTTTTTGAATCTAATTACCCTGTAAGATATCTACCATCCTGATTTTACAGGGGGGATTTCTTCATTTCTATTTACTTCTATTTTTATTAAAAGTCTTCTTGTAAGAAACTGAATGCTTTTTCATTGTTCTCAGATCCAAGGGTTTGGGTCTGTGGTCACCTATGCAAATTGGTGAGGCTTTTTATCCAACATTTCCCAGGAAAGGGGGGGTGCAAGTGTTGGGAGGATTGTTCATTGTTCTTAAGATCCAAGGGTCTGGGTCTGTAGTCACCTAGGCAAATTGGTGAGGCTTTTTACCAAACCTTGTCCAGGAAGTGGGGTGCAAGGTTTTGGGAAGTATTTTGGGGGGAAAGACGCGTCCAAACAGCTCTTCCCCAGTAACCAGTATTAGTTTGGTGGTGGTAGCGGCCAATCCAAGGACGACGGGTGGAATATTTTGTACCTTGGGGAAGTTTTGACCTAAGCTGGTAAAGATAAGCTTAGGAGGTTTTTCATGCAGGTCCCCACATCTGTACCCTAGAGTTCAGAGTGGGGGAGGAACCTTGACAGTACAGTACATAGTAAAGGAGTCGGCTTTTAATTTTACTTTACTCCTGACAGCCTCTGCACAGTCACAACTACCAAGGACGTTTCTTATTCCCACTCCAGGAATTTTAAGTAGATTGGAGGTACAAACTTGGTGTATAAATGTTTCTTTTAAGAGCCAAGAGTCTTGCATGGATCAACTGAGGGATTTTATTTTATGAGAACTGCAAACACATTCCAGGTTCTTCCTTATAAGATGGTCATGCTCAGGCACTGACTCTCACATTCCTAATGACTACAGAAAGAATGCAAGTACCAGTAAGAGTACCCAAAGAGAGGAAAAGAAAGAAGTAAAGGCAATAAATGATGTGGTTGTGAATGGCTCTTACAATAAAAAGCTTTTCTTTAAACAATTATGTTAACAAAATATAGGAAAGTCAAGTGTGAACCCTTGTAGCCAGAGAGACTTTTTACAAATACATCTATTCTATTAATGATGGCTGAAAGTGTAGTATGAAAAGCCATTAACACATACTTATACAAAACTTTTGAGCTCTTTTTCCACAACCAGTTCCTTCCCCAAACACTCCACTTCGTCTGCTAGTCACTTGACCTGATCCCCAATCCTGCTCCATTGTTTAAATGATTCCTCAAGATTGACATGGTGACTTCCAATCTTCCCCTTTAATGATTCTCTGATTTCTTACCTTTGCTGATTTCCCATCAGGTCCATTGTAGAGTTTCAGGTTGTCTCTGCTGCTGTGTAAAAAAAAAAAAAGTGTGTTCTGGGTCTTTCCAGAAAAATAAACAGCCTTCATGACATGACTTTTCCATGAAGCTGTTGCATAAAAACACCATGATACAGGGCTGTACACTGAGCACCCTCATATTAATTGTAGGACCTATAGAACATTCTGCAGAAAGTCCCTGGAGGACACAGGATCAGGCCACTACAAATGGGATGATTCTGGTAATGGCAGCATCCCTAGAAGGCCATGAGGAGTAACTTTGAAGGCAAGGCAGCATTGTTCCTTTAGCAATCTATTTGTTTTTTCTTTTACAACTTTTAAGAAGAAATTACAAACAAAGTTTCATTAAAATTCATTTAAAGTTTCATTTTTCTGGCATCCTAATGAAAAGGATCAGAAAATGTGTGCGTGTGTTAATCTTGTTTAGTCCATGCTTGTGGACAGAAATGTAAGTTCTTGATAAAATTGCTAATTGTTTAATCTCCATGATAACTATACCAGATGGAAATGAACCTTGCTATTGGGTTTCTAACTCCTGATTACACATTAAATAATATAGAGGAAATATTGTGCAGAGGAAATGTCTCCAATAACATTGGCTGCAACTAAGCATGACTGCTGAAATGTAGCAACACCTGTGCAATCACACACAGAGCAGTAAGAAGAAGAAAAGGAACAACACACCACATCACAGGAAATGACTTCTTCTGCATTATGCTATGTCATTCTTAAAACACTTTTTTGGCAGCAAAGTACTACTAAATGAAACTTTAAAATAAATCATGCAAATAAACTAACCAGTAAAGCTGGTTTTTAAAGATTAACTTTCCAAAATACGTCTTGCAGTGTATCATAGTTTATTTCAAGAAACCAAGAATTTCTTAAATACTCAAGACGGAGGAATGACCTGATACCAGTCTTCAAATATGTTAAAGGCTGTTATAAGGAGGTTGGTGATCAACTGTTCTCCATGTTCACTGTTCTCCATGTCTGCAGCGAGGGAGAGTTAGGTTAGATATTAGGAAAATCTAACTTTAAGGGTAATTAATCTCTGGAATAGGCTTCCAAGGGAGGTTGTGGAATCCCCATCATTGGAGGCTTTTAAGAATAGCTGGGAGAGTTAGGTTAGATATTAGGAAAATCTAACTTTAAGGGTAATTAATCTCTGGAATAGGCTTCCAAGGAAGGTTGTGGAATCCCCATCATTGGAGGTTTTTAAGAATAGCTTGGACATACGCCTCACAGGGATGGTCCAGGTTTACTTGGTTCTGCCTCAACTCAGGGGGCTAGACTTAATGATATTTCAAGGTCTCTTCTAGTCCTACATTTCTATGATTCTATCAAGCATGTAGTAAAATATCCCAGATGAAGATATTATTTGTAAAAGACTAACCCATTCTGCAGTGTGGGAAAGTTATTCCTTTGTGGATAATTATTGTGCTTTTTTGGAGCCTGGAACTTGTGTCTTTGCTTTGGCATCTCAGAAGACAAAAATCTAAAGGACTGATCCTGCAAAATACTGAACACTTCACATAACCAGGACTCCTATGATAAGAAGGCTATGAAGTCAACTATAAATTATTACCTTTTCAGCAGCCAATCATCATCCAAGGTCCTCCCAGGATTTGTAAGTATGCTTGGGTTGTTCACCTCTGAGAATGTTTGGCTGGTTAGAATAGCTTTCCTCTTACCACTTTGGTAAAGGGAAGTCATGGCTCACACCAATCTATTAGAATTCTTTGAATTCTTTGAATCCACAAGAATGTGGATAAGGGTGATCCAGTCAATACAGGTTACTTGGATTTTCAGAAAAATCTTTGCCAAGGTACCTAATGAAAAGCTCTAGACAAAGTAGTCATGGGATAACAGAGAAGGTCCTCTCATGGATCAGTAACTGGTTAAGAGATCAGAAACAAAGGGTAGGAATAAATGGTCTGTTTTTAAAATGGAGAGCAGAAAGAAAACAGGGTCCTCCAAGGATCTGTACTGGAACCTGTCCTGTTCAATATATTTATTAATTATCTGGAAAAGGGAGTGAACAGTGAAGTGGCAAAGTTTGCAGATAATCCAAAATTATTCAAGACAGTTAAGTCCAAAGCTGACTGTGAAGTTTCAGAGGGATTTCACAAAACTGGGTGACAGAGCAAGAAAAGGCAGATGAAATTCAACATGGATAAATGCAAAGTAATGCACACTGGAAAAAATAATACGTATATATTATGATGGGTTCTAAACTAGTTGTTACCATTCAAGAAAGAGATCTTGAAGTCATGAATAGGTCTCTGAAAACTTCAGCTCAATGCACAGCCGCAGTAAAAAAGGTGAACAATGTTAGGTACTATTAGGAAAGGGCTAGAAAATAAGAGAAAATATCAAAGCCACTATATAAATTCATGGGGCACCCACACCTTGAATACTGTGTCCAGTTCTGGTCACCCCATCTCTAAAAAAGATATAGTAGAACTGGATAAGGTTCAGAGAATAGCAACAAAGATGATCAAGGATATTGAATGGCTTTCCATATGAGGAGACACTAAAAAGTTTAGGGCTGTTCAGATTAGAAAAGAGATGATCAAGTGGGGATATGACAGAGGGAGACCTATAAAATCATGAATAGTTTGGAAGAAGTAAATAGAGATGTGTTATTTACCCTTTTCCACAATACAAAAGACAGGTGACACCTGATGAAATTAGTAGGCATCAAGTTTAATACATACAAGAAGAAATACTTTTTCACACAATGCACAATTTACCTGAGAATTTACCTCATTGTCATTGAACATTGTGATGGCCTGGGTTCAAAAAAAGAACTAGATAAGTTCATGGAGGATAGGTCTTTCAATGTCTATTAGCCAAGATGGTCAGGGATATAACCCTATGCTCTAAACCTTTGACTGGCAGAAGCCAGGAGGAGAAGATGGGTGGATCTCTCCAAAATTGCCCTGTTATCTCCATTCCTCTGGAAGCTTTGTTACTAGCCACTGCCAGAGCGTAGATACTGGGTTAGATGGACCATTGCTCTGACTCAGTAGGGCAGTTGTTTTGTTCTTATGATATTTGTAAATCAGCAGATCCAGATAACTTGCATTCAAGAGTTTTAGCAGAGCTGGCTAAGGAGCTCGCTAGACTGTTGATGTTGATTTTCAATAAGTCTTGGAGCACTGGAGAAGATCCAGAAGACTGGAAGAAAGCTAAAGTCATGCCAATTTTTAAAAAGGGTAAATGGGATGATCTGGGTAATTATAGGTCTGTCAGCCTGACATTAATCTCAGGCAAGAAAATAGAGCAGTTGACATGGGACTTGATTAACAAAGAATTAAAGAAGGATAATGTAATTAATGCAAATCAACATGGGCTTATGGGCAACAGAGCCTGTCAAACTAACTTAATGTCTGGTTTTTTTTAAAATGAGATTACAAGTTTGGCTGATAACGGGAGTAGAGCTGATGTGATATACTTTGACTTGGTACAGCATGATACTGACTAAAAACTAGAACAATATAAAAGTAACATGGAACACATTAAATGGATTAAAAGTTGGCTAACAGATAGGTCTCAAAACAGAATTGTAGATTGGGAATTATCAAGTGGATGTGTTTTGGAGGGTTCCGCAGAGATCAGTTCATGGCCCCATGCTGTTTAACATTTTTATTAATGACTTGGAAGAAAACAAAATCGACACTGATAAAGTTTGCAGATGACAGAAATGGTGAGAGTGGTAAATAAGGAAGAGGGCAGGTCACTGATTCAGAGTGTTCTGGATCTCTTGGTAAACTGGGAGCCAGAAAACAACATGCATTTTAATATGGCTAAACCCCCCATATAATCAAGGAAGCAAAGAATGTAGGCTATACTTTCAGGATGGGGAACTCTATCCTGGGAAACAGTGACTCTGAAAAGATTTGGGGGTCATGGTGGATAATCAGCTGACCATGAACTCTGAGTGTGACACAGTGGAAAAAGGGCTATTGCAATCCTGGAATGCATAAACAGGGGAATCTCAAATAGGAATAGAGAGGATATTTTACTTCTATACTTGGCACTGATGTGACTTTTGCTGGAATTGTGTGTCCATTTCTGGTGCCCACAATTTAAGAAGAATGTTGATAACTTTGAGAAGGTTCAGAGAAGAGCCAAGAGAATTATTAAAGGCTTAGAAAACATGCCTTATAGTGATGGACTCAAAGAGCTCAATCTATTTAGCTTAACAAAGGGAAGGTTAAGGGGTGACTTGATTACAGTCTCTAAGTATCCACAGGGAGAACAAATATTTTCAAATGGGCACTCCGATCTGGCAGAGAAAGGTATAACATGATTCAATGGCTGGAAGTTGAAGTTAGACAAATTCAGATCAGAAATAAGGCATACATTTTTAACAGAGAGAGTAATTAACCATTGGAATAATTTCTCCATCACTGAATTTTTAAATCAAGATTTAATTTTCTTTAAATACATGTTCTCTAGAAATTATTTTGGGGAAGTTTTAGTCCTTCTTTTATACAAGAGGTCAGACTAGAAAATCACAATGGTCTCTTCTGGCCTTAGAATCTATGTACCTATGATACTTTCCTAGTAAGATATAAAACCAGGACCTTTTAATTCTCTTGTTGCTCAGAATCATGCCTTCTCTCCCATGACCTTTCTCTGGCTTCCTTCCTTTGTGTACATCATTTTCAAGTGTTTTGCTTGGAGCCGAGGACAAACTTCAATCTTTGCACATCTCTGCTCTCATTGCTTCCTAATTGTTTTCCTACTCTCCGTGTTGCTCTTAGTCTTCTGCATAACTACTTCCTATGCTGTCTTATCTCAGGCCATACCGTAAAACAGCATTCTGTTTCTTCTGTGCCATACACCTTCACTTCCCTGGTCCACTTTCAAATTTACTTATTTTAAAAAAAAAAAAAACAACCACCCCAAAAACAAACCAAACAAACAAAAACCCTTTTCACCTCAGGTCTCCTTGCTGATCAAAATACAGGCTTCTTGTGCTTAACACTAACTCTGTATTGTATCAGTCTGATTAAGATTGCATGGTTGTGGGGCAAGAACTTTGTCTCGATTGTTGCATACACATAGTACTCTATTAAATTAGAATACATAGCAATTAACACACTAGATTGGTGTTGGGTTTTACTTTGTTTCTCCCCAAATATTCTTTGCAATGACAGATGTTTAATTAAAGGCTGTTAAACAATTTAACTCCTCAGAAGAACACAAAGAAAAGCTATTAATGAAGTAAATATCTGTTTAATTTACAAACATCAGTAGTATTACTGATATCAGTCCAAATAAGACAAAGCACACTGCATTACACATGTACATCTAACTTTTTCTGTAAAAAAAAAAAATATAAAAAAAAATAAAATTGAAAAAACATCTGCATTTTTTACAGGGTATCCTGGGATTTACTGAAAGAAGAATACAACCCACTATGAATCATTACCAGTTCTACATTGTCATTTAGCAGCAACATAGTAACATGGGGAACATTAGGGCAATAAAGTAGTTTTATTATTTGGAAAAAGTCACAGTCCGTGATAGTACAGCCTTTTTTCTTTCTTTCTTTTTTTTAAAAAGGTAAAGAGGGTCCAGGAGGAATATTAATTTGTAAAGGGTCTACTTTCTAGTGTCATTTTCTACACACCATTTTATTTTCTGTAAGTACTGTATATATAGGGAAAATTCACTTCTATACATTTGCCATCTAGTGTAAAGACATTTTCTCTCATACGTTACAAGTTCTCAGGAGGTGTCCTGACTGTCTGCTGTACGTGAAAACTGCAGACTATTATCACTTTCCGTTTCAGACACCAAGTGGTGAGATGCTAACACAAAACAAAACCAAAAACAAAACAGAAAAAAACAGACCAAACACATTTACCCCAAGATGACATGCTATGTTAGTTCTATTGCAAAAAATCCTGATTTTTAAGTCTTTCTTTTTTTTTTTAAACAAAATACAAAAATATCAGGACAAATATAAATTAATATATATTAAAGCATTGAAAAACAGTAAAAGGGATGCCTAAAAAGGTTAAGTACAATGTACTTTGATACAATAAATATTTCTCAATGAAACCGAATACTGTATAGAGCTGTTTAGAACTCAGAGAAACAAAAATCCATATTATTACTAATTTATCATCAATAATCTATTTTTATCATCCCCTTAACATTTATATTACAAAAAAATTAATACTGGAAAAGGGTAGATAAACACTTTTTGTATGCTTCTTTTGCTAACATGCTGATATAAAAGTACACATTGTCAGGAGATTTCATGATTCTCACATTTTAACCTCTCCCATCCACTAAACGGGCACCCCCTCTTCTGCAGATGCTTAATAATTATGCCACACAAAATGCATCACATACATTTGTTAAACCAATATAATATGATTCCCTTCACCCACAACTCTTCCCCATCTATAAGTAAGTAATTGGCATGGTCTGTCAACATAGTAAAATATAGTGATATGAAAGTGAAAAAACAAGCCTCATGTTCTGGTCAATTTTTCATCAATGAGCTGTAGGTTGAAAGTCATATGTGTATAATATCAGTTTATCTTCAGCATGTTATAAAGAAGAATCCATGTTAAAAGCAGTTACGTTTCCCATCACTGTTGCAATGTTAAAGGGTCTTTTTTTTTCTTCAAAGCTCCTCTCGGTTACGAAAAGTCTCAATTCAAGCACTTGAATCTTTTTGCAAATGAAGAAAAAGTCTTTATTCTCTTAATAAAAATAAGTCTGTTCTGTATTTTACAATATATTTCAAATATTTTCACTATGAAGCATTAATTAGTCCGACATGGTCAATAAGTATACAACATTTTCAAAAGACAAGTGTGACAGGGACACATTTAGGAGGGGCACTTTGTACAGCCACACTTCACCACCTTCTCAACCTCGTCCACAAATGAGGACCCATCAGTGCATTCAAAAGAATATTTCCGTCTCTTGCTCCTTAGTGGTCCACAGCACTGCCCACTTGAACATCCTCCTTTACATTCTAGTCTCGATACCTTCTTGGTCGTCTGGCACGCGGCATACCCTTGCTGCTTTTGGTAGTAATCTCTGATTCGTTCCCCTCGACAAGAGATTTCTGTGAAAAACCAAAACCAAAATAATGTATGATTTAAAGATGCAAGTCACAGAATGGTTTATAATACACAGTTTAGCTAAGAAGATGCCATGCTTCTAAATACAATTGCTATTTTAGAGTTTGACTTTCATTATAGATTAGAAACTAATGATTTCACTTGCGTTATTTTCTTAATGCTGAATTTTACCTTCTTTGTGCCCTCTATTTTCAGTAACATTTATACTGTGTATATATAAACCATAAATAAAATGTTAGTACAATTACAAGAAAATTGGAAGATAAAACCTTTATTACACAAATACACATCTTTTGTTCTTACATTGCTTGCAGCTTGTTCTGTTTAGCACAGGGAAATGTTTCATAGAGCATGCAATTTAATTTATTAGCTCTGGAGTCTAATATTATTCAGTCTATTATTTAATACAGGCTATACACATTCCACTAACTTCATAAATTACTGAGCTATAAAACCATCTAAAAATGTGACATCTGTTAAAAGTTCTACCAGTCTATTCTAGTCACATTGATGCACAATACAAAATAAATAAATGCCAGCTGGGATAAGAGAAAAAAGGGGGGTAGAAAGGAAGTGCTTTGACAGACAAAGGAAAAAAGAAAAAGGTAGGGGAGAAAGTGATCCTGTTTTTATCCATCTCACCTGCATAATTCGCTGTGATATATCAGTTGAAGCTGAGAGGTCAAAAGTAGAGTTTGTGATAAAACTAGGAGCAGAATCATTGGATTTGGCTTCTCAGTTGCAGAAGACAGAGAAACAATAAATACAGAAAGATACAGCAGGTAAAAGGTAATAGTTATATATAGCAAAAATGTGCTTCTCAATCAAAGCAAAAAGAGAAATGTTTTCACAGCAAAACATGATGAAAAAATGGGAAAATTTGTAAGAGTTTTCTCTCACTGAGACAAGCCCTTTACGATGTATTTAAAAAAAAAGCAACACAAATGTGTATTGTGAAAAAAAATTGGCAATGTTTTGATTGTTCATGTTCTAACACCAAATAATGATAGCATGCTGAATTATTTACCTTTATCACAGCTATCCCCAGTGTATCCGCTGCTGCATTCGCAATATGGTTTCCCAAGGCCGGAAAGCCTGCATTTTCCATGTTTACACCTGATGGACTGGCAGGGGTTAAACAACTCTTCCTCTTCATCACAGAGGACTCCCCCATGTCCCTGCAGGCATTTACAACTGTATGAAAATGCATTGATTGGCAAGCAGGTACCATGTACACATCTACAGGGGAAACAAGCCCAAGAGAATAAAAAGAAATTATTCATCAAAGTTTAGGCCGAGCAACATTAACTACAAATACTTTGGATTGTACTCAAAAAGCAATTGCTTAGAGACTTTTTTTTTAAATGCACTTTTTCAGGGGGAAGCAATTAAGTGGTTTATACAGTTTTTTTTTATAATTGGTATGAAAATTTACGGAGAATACGCTGCAGTATAGGGTCCTATTCTGTTATTGCCAGAAAACAGCCACTGTAGATGTGTTATGGAAGTCTTGTACAGGTCACAATTAAATAAATCCAGCATTCCTCATGCACCCACACATTTAATGAGAGTTGGGCGTGCAAAGAATGCAAGATCTGACCCCAAATGAACAAACTCCTTAGAATTAAACTTGAATAGTGAAAAGAAAATGTTACTTACCTGTAATTTTCCTCCTTGAAAGTATCATTTCACAAGATTCTCATGCCTGAGGTTTTGGGCTCCCAACACAACACAGGACAATATCTCCCTAGCTCAAAGCTTTTTGGCCCTCTAAAGGCATGGCAGCCTGGTGGCTGTGCACAATGCCTGCCTCCCTCCCAAATCCAGTGATCATTCACCACTTACTATTATTCCTTCTGGTTACATAACCTTTCAGCCAGTTCCTGATTGCATGAGAAGCCAGTGATGCTTTTTCCACTGGGCTCTCAACATCCACTGAGATTGCATCTTATAAAGACATGACACAGGTACTATGATTACTGTTTTGGCCATGAGACCCGACATTTGTAACATGGTTAAACTGTCCCCTCCTGGATCTCATAAACCCCTTCCAATGTACTGCATCCTGTCCTGGGGCTTAAAGACTGCCTTGAGCTGCATCTACCAGGTTGCCAGGTACATTGCTGGAGCACAGAGCCAATCACATTCCTCTAAAAGAAGTATGCTGTTTCCCAGAAGGATAATTTTTAATTTTATTTCATCTAACACAGACTGAAATCCAGGGGGAATTAATTCTTTTTAAGAATCAGGAATTATCTGATTGCCACCTCTTGACTTGATGGCACAGGGTCAATGGCTTTCTTCCGAGGAAGAATTTTATTTCCTGTAACATTCTTCTTGATACACTAGTTTCCTGGACATATATTTGTTTCTCGGGGAACAATCTGAGTGAAGATTCCTGGATGGAGATCAAACCAATCTCAACAGCCCAACTCAGAATCACTCTGATGTTTCTCCTTCCTGTCTCCAGCCTCATCACTGGAAACCAAATTATGCTCATCTCCACATTGTACCTTTGGTCCCACATGAGTGATTCAGCATGGTGTGCTTAAAGGCATGGTAGGAAAGTCAATGCTGCTGGATAAGTCATTGACACCACTTGTACCATGGCTGAGCCTGCTTTCTGCAATCCACTGCAGGCTATGCTGAAATGAACTGCATATAGCACAGCTCTCTGCCTGTATTCAACCCTGAGAGTTTCAACACCAGTACAAACAAGACTCCCAGGGTGCCAAGACCTCTGACCTGCCTCAGCACTGGGCCTGCTGCTTGTTATTCCTGAACTTGTATGATTGGAGCCAGGGCCGGCCCACAACATTTTGGCACCTGAGGTGGGGAGCTCGAATGATGCCCCCCATGTCCCCTCGCTTGGACCAAAACTTTGAAAGGTCTCAATTCTGCCTTCTTCCTGTTTTACTCCTCTCATGGTACTCCTCTGCTACCTACCCCAATAAAGAAGAACTAATAACTTAAAATGCCTTGTTCAAAAATTTTAAGTAACACTTAACTTTCAAACGCCTGAACAGCAAATGTAACTTTTCTTGTCTCCATCGTAAACACTGGCATTTTTATCTGTTTGAATAATCAAAGTGGTGCTTTCCATGCCTTCTTGGTTGCAAAGATTTGAACTGCTTTCTGAAGGTCCACAGTCTGGGCCAGCTCATGCTCTATTGAGATGGTTGCAAGGCCGACCAGCCTCTCCTGTGTCACTGTGGAGCACAGATGTGTTTTTATTAACTTCAGCTTGGAGAAGCTGCATTCTCCACTGGCAACTATTACAGGAAGTGTTAGAAGTATGCGCAGAGCAACAAAAGCATTTGGAAAGAGGGTGGTCATTTTATTTGTGCACATATATTCCAGAACAGCCTTTGGAGTTGATCCTGCTGAAATGTATCTTGAAAGGGCTTTCAGTTCATCACCTAAATCACTTACATCAATATCACGCATGTCATCATGTGTCAACACTGTCTCTAGTAACCTGCATTGCTGGTGTAGGTCTTCTTCAGGTATAGTGAGGAGTGTTGGAATATCATACAACATCCCAAATATACTGCCGTGTTCCTTGAGCTGCATGAAATGTTCAACTGACTGTATTGCACAATTTAGCATGTGGTTAAATAATTCAACTTTGAATTGTTGGTTGGGGTCTCTTATGGGATTATCCCATGCCACATAATCAAAATGTCTTCTTCTTCGGTGACTCTGGTATTCTTGAATGGGTGGGAAAATAGCTTCAGTGTGAAGTTCCTCTGCCCACTTCTGTGCACTCTTCAGAATGTTTTGAAATCCCTCATCTGACCGGTAAAACTGTAGGTATGACTTTGCTTTGTCTAGTTGTTCCATTGCTCCAGATATATTAAAGTCAACACCTTGAAGTCTCTTGCTTACACCATTTATTTCAAACAGTATGTCATGCCACAACACTAAGCCACACAGAAATTTGAAGTTATGTATGTTTCTGGTGATTCCATTTCCCGCTGCCACTGTTCTCCCATGAACAGTTCCTCTCATAGCATTATCCTCCATAATGGCAACTATGGCATCATCTATCTTTCCAATTTGGTGTTTGATAGGCTTTATCACCTCCACTCGACTTTCCCATCGTGTGACACTCAGTGGTTTCAGTGTCAGAGAGAATGTTCCCAGATGTTGCTTCAAAATTTGCCATCAGTGAGTTGATGCACAGAAAAATACACAGATGTTTTGAATTACACTACAAAATTCAGCAGCCTCACTAGAAGCTGATGCTGCATCACTGACCACCAAGTTCAATGAATGAGAACTGCATGGGACAAAAAAAGCTTGAGGGCTTAACTCTCGTATCCGTGTCTGCACTCCTCCGTTCTTTCCTCTCATGTTGGCAGCATTATCGTAGCCCTGACCTCTCATGTCAGCTATTGCAATTCCCGTATCTTCCAGCTTTTTAAGAAGCACGTTTGTCATACCATCCTGTAGTATCATCAATGTCAATACATTCTAGAAAATGCTCTCTGACAGTCACCATTGCAGGGACATTTTCACTAGGTTCTTTTGTTGTTACAAAATGCACCATTAAAGTCATTTGTTCCATATGGCTGATGTCAGGTGTGCAGTGCAGAATAACAGAGTAATATCTTGCTGACTTCAGATCTGCCACAATCTTCTGTTTGACTTTTGTTGCCAGTAACTGTATGATCTCATTTTGAATTGTTTTTCCAAGGTAGCGGTGTGTGTACATTTCTTGGCTGGTGACTCTTCTTTGATGCTCCTGGAGTACAGCCATCAGCTCCACAATTTTAAGGAAGTTTCCATTGTTTCCATTGTAAGGAAGTTTCCACAGCTGATCTGAAGTACCACGCAGTGCTAGGTTTTGGGTAGCAAGCATTCTCACAATGGCAATGAGCCTTTTCAGAACATTTTGCCAGTAAAGAGACTCTGATGCAATCTTCTCTTGATGCTGATCATCTATGGTGGCCTTTAACCTTATTCTCATCTCAAGCTCTTTCCACTTATGGACTGCTCTCTGGTGATTTGCTGCCTTCTCATGACATGCCAGATTTTTCCAGTCCTTTGTTCCTGTAGAACCCAATGTGGCTGGAACATTAGACTGGAAGAGTTTGCAACAAAAACAGTATGCGGCATTCTGGGTTTTTGAGTACATAAGCCATGGCCTCTCCACTTTGTCACCATTGGGGATTTCACACCAGTAATGTATTGGATGAAAACTTCTATTTTCATTGTCTTTGGGGAACATGAAGTTTTTCATTTGCTGTGGCCCATGCAGTACAAGGAAGTTCTCAGGCCACTGCTCAAGTGGGTCCACAATCCTGGATTATGTAGACGTAAGGAACTAAACTTAGCAGCAGCTGTTTCTTGCGCCTCCACCACACTCTTCTCTGATCTACACTTTTCTTCAGGAATGTGCATGGTTACATCCATTTGAGATGGAGATATGGATGCTGCAGTAGCTGCCAGCTCACCTGCACTCTAACTGGAACATCAGGCATCTCCTCACCAGTCACATCCTCACTGGGGCCGGAAGGCTCACCATGAACATTTGTGTCTATGTATCTCAGGAGAACTTCTTCCTGCTAAGATAGAAAAGCTTCCTTTGCTTTCTTTCTTTTTCTGAATGCTACCCCAGAGGAGCGTTTTCTTCTTTCACTCATGGCTGCTGTTCTGTGCCAGCTATAGTGGTTCTCAACACTCAGTTGAAGGGGACAAATAAGCAGGCCGGTAGCAGGGCCTGAATAAGGGAAGATATCAGCGTCTTAATGGCCTAACTGGCTCCTTCAGTTGACTGCCTGTTCTCCTCAAGTGGGTTCATGGAAGCTCCCTGAGAAGCTGGTGTTAATGAGTCCAGGCTCCTGGGGGTTCTAGAGAGGTACATAAGAGGCTCCTCCTCCTGTCTCTCCCTGAGCTCCTGCTGCTTTCTGTTATTCCCTCTCACCGTTTCTCCTGCCTGCCTGTTATGTCTCTTGTGCCCTCCTTCCTCCAGGACAGCACTCCACCATCTCTGTGCATCTAGAGCAGAGAGGATACATATGCACCAGCAGCAAGCACAATTTTCTACACTCTGGGTCCTAGTGGCGCCCCCCCAACAGTCTGGCACCTGAGGTGGCCGCCTCAGTTTGCCTCATGGTAAGGCCAGCTCTGATTGGAGCATTTCAGTCCCCTAGCCTCAGGTCATTTCCAAATGCTGCATGTGTTTGGAGTGCGATATCCAGAAGTTTCCAGGCTGAGCACAGGGTCCAGGGTTTCAGCAGTGTCCCAAGACTGCTGGCTCTCATGTGGCACTCTCTGCATTTAGTCCTCTGGTTGAAACAACTCATTATCCAAGGAACAGCCAGAGCTTAGTACATCCAATCTGTGATGTTGTGCTGAGGGTGTCAAAGGCCTGATATGCTCTGAAGAGGTTGTGTTTGACGACAATACAAATTGCATCAAGCCAACTAGTAATGAGGATGTGCTAGATTTAGAAGGTAGTTGGATCTGTGCCAATGCCAAGTCTTGAATTCAACAGATCCTTTGAAGAACTCCAGGCCAAACTGGAGTAAAAGAAACATCAAGTCAAGTGCAGTGTTTTGGTCCTTATCTTCAAGGTGCTCAATGGCCAGGACCCAACATATCTAAAATACTGCCAAAAGCTCCAGAATGAGCACACTGCTGAAAAACTCTATTTTTCAGGCACGATGGAACTTTCTACCATAAGAGTAAAGATCATCTGGGAAGGAGTCAGACTTTCTTTGGGGCTGGCCAGAGACTTTACAATGAACTATCACAGGAACTAAGGACCATCACCATCTTCGATTCCAAATGCAAGGTGAACGTCTTCAGCCTAGCCTTCTCCAGGATGAACACACAGAGAAGCGTACATTCAAAGAACAGGACATAAAAGTACACGAAAACTTAAAAAACAAAACAGAACACTATGTAGGTTGTCCCCGTGGGGACACAATGAAAGAAAGAGCAAACCACTCATGACAGATTTTAGTCATGTCACTTAATGCACTACCAGAAGGTGCTGAGACATTCCAGTGATGAAAATGGTAATAGAAACCCATATAGAACAGAACAGAATTCTTTCAGAGGTGCCTCTAATAGGATCTTTAGTGCTCCCCACACAAAATTTGATGGATGACATTTCCATGTTATATTTGACTTCCAAAGCACAAAATGCAGCAGACTTGCTCATTTGTGATCGACATCTGGCAGCTGCATCTGCTTCTGGAAGCCACTGTGTCTTCCTTTCTTTCTCCTCCTAAGTTGCAAAGAAAAGGGTTATCCTGGAAAAGAAACCCCGTGAATAAAAAACCAGGAACTTGGTACTACACGAAGTGCTGAAATGCTTCAAAACTGGTGTGGCTTTGGGAGTAGAGTTATAAACTTCAGAGTACTGAAACATTCTGAAGCCAGCACAAACAAACTGTGCTGAAATAATTGAGCCAAAACCTCAAAGTTGTCAATATTATCAACCCAGAATATGTCAAAAAGGACACTTAAAATCACTCTGCCCAGGACCTGAAAAACAACAACTCAACCGAATCTGAGCAAAACACAAAGTTAATCCACTGGACATCAAAGGAACATGGTGGTTTTAGGTCATGTAGGCTGGATTATTGAAAAACAAGCAGACAAGAAAAACAAATAAGCCCCATGTTTTGGAGCTAATTGCAACAATGAGAGATCAATGATAACAGTTCCAAAAGTCCAACTGCAGCTCTCACAGGGAGTTGCTAGCTGAATTATGGTCAAGCAAGTTGTACGGGGAGAGGTAACAGCAAATTGTGATACACAGAATCATACACTATCAGGATTGGAAGGGACCTCAGGAGGTCATCTCGTCCAACCCCCTCCCCGCTCAAAGCAGGACCAATCCTCAATTTTTGCCCCAGAACCCTAAATGGCCCCTGCAAGGATTGAACTCGCAATCCTGGGTTAGCAGACCAATTCTCAAACCACTGAGCTATCCCTCCCCTGCATGACCAGTAGGTGTTTAAAAAGCTTTGTGTTAGTGGAGTCCCTGACCTGGCTTGTGCTGGGTGCCCATGACCCAACAATGAGAACCTTGTGAGAATGCAATCTATATCAATGCATCTATCTAGAAAAATATTCAACAGGAATATGCAGTTAAAATGTTTTAGCCAAAATATATTAAAACAACATTACAACGCAGGAGTTACTAACATCACTGATTATGGACTTAACACAGAAGCTAGCCTGTGCATTGGGAAAAATATCTACCAGCTGAGTCATGTGACAATATGGAAGTATTAAAAATAGCTATGATTAGTGTATTTACTCCTTGCTGTAAACTGTTTATAAAATGAAATACATTTTTCTGAAATACTCTAACAAAATTATGAATACAGAAATGGATGTGTTTTCATTTGTAAAGCCCCCTGATTATTTCTTATGCCAATCCTCATGTCTTATGTGGATAGTCATATTCACACCAATGTAGTTCACACTGTAGAAGCTGTGCACAAGTACCTAGGTACCATCTATTATGGCCTTTGGTGGGGCTTAAGAAGTAGAGGTACAGAAACTTTGTCACACCATCTGCACTGGGAAGTTTCACTCATTAAGAATATTTTTAAAAAAATGAATTGGCATACCCAGGCTATTCCACAAATACTACAGAATGCTGTCACATAATGTAGCAGCTGAAGTTTCTGAGTACTCTTCAAGTTCAACCAGCAAAAGACTACACTGCTGTGATCCAACCTCGGAGTAACTTTTAATTCTACATCTACAGTATATTTGTATCTTGCTGAAAAAATTTGAACTTTAAATTGAATGTACATAACAGGACAGTCATATTAATATTAGAACATTAAATTATAGCTCTGTCTTTAGGAAGGACATACTTATTTCCAAGACAAGGGTCATTGGTTTGCTGATCACACAGCGGTCCAGTCCATCCTCCTTCACACTCACAGGTAAAGCCTGACTGGCTCGTAGCATGGCAGGTTCCATGCACACACACTTTCTTGTGACAGGGCTCACAACCAGGAAGAATTCCCACTTGCAGTGGCACATTTCTAAAGTCCTGCAGTTCACTGTTGATGTACAGATTACGGATGCAGCCATGGAAGCTGGTGCCATTCTGGCCTGGGGACTGGCGTAGTGATGCAACATTGTTTTTCACAGGCATGCCTAGAAAATGAACATCATCAACTCATGACTACATTGTTTGGTAGGAACAGTTTTGTATTCTTTTTTACTGTTGTTTTTATTTATTAATTTAAAAAACTGTTCCCAAATAACCATTCATATCTATGGAACACACAATTATCAGAGATGGGCTCAATATCTGGATCTAGATGTGGTTTAAGTATGGTTCAGTTTAGGCAACAACAAGACATATTACGCTTGTGATATTTCATCCAAGTACGGTGAAAATTTCACAAGATCAGCGTATCTGGCAACATTTCTACCATCCCGAACTGAAGAGTTCAGAAGCATGCAAACTAAAACCAGAAAATAGGCCTTTCTCGGTTCTGGATCACACCCAAGGTCTCCACTGTAGAGATGGATACAGATTCAGGGATTCAAATAGGAACCTCACAGAACTGAAAAGTTTAGGTCTGAAGTTCTGGTTTTGACTCATTTCTAGTAGGTACAGATGACACTGTTTTCTAAGCCTTTATTTTCATTCACAAATCATTTTAAAAATACAGTTTGTGTTGAAATTTAGCATATGGGATCTGATTTTCAGAAATGCTAAGCATCCACAACTCCAGTTGAAGTCCCTGGGAGTTGTAGAAGCTCAACACTTCTGAAAATCAGGCCCACACTTCTCGCGTGTGAAATTTTGTGTGCGAAAATTTCACAAAAAGTTCAGCTGTCCTGATAGGTGCAAATTCACATACCACAGATTATTTTCACAACTGTAAATTCTATTACAATCTACAATTGTTACAGAGGCCACTTGGGGGAGTGAGGTAGGGTAGATATATGTACTGCAATTAAATATATCCTTATACATTTTTGGACTTTAATTCAACACTGTGTTCTTGCATATTGGTCTAATAATTGTTTCATGAATGCTTAATACTTCCTGGGATGAATAAATTACAGGAGTCACAGTGTACTCCAAATAAAAGTGGAACTTCTAGATACTTGAAAATAAATGATCCCATTGGTTTGAATAGGACTGATCTGGTCTAAAATTAAAAGCAAGGCAGTTTTAAGTCTGATTAGTGCAACAGAGTGAGAGTGAGGCCCCGTCAGGATTCCCTAGTCATCCCTAACTCAGACTGCACATGGACTACCCTCCCTTGAGAGCACCTGCCCCCCAATTTCTTAGTCATGTGGGTAGGGAGAAGAAAATAACACTAATTGCTTTGACATGCTCTGCACAGCCACCCCTTACAAAAAAGGAACAAAAAAACCCTATATGAAACAAAGACACCAACGCAACATTGCGATGTAAGAGCCAGGGATTTCTGAATGAAGGTTCCCACAGCAACTGGGAAGAGAGCAAATGTGCATTACAATAACTGAAATAATATCAGGCAAATATTACAATGTAAGTCAACTCAAAGAAATGTTTCTCTAAAATCAGAGATGCACACATATAGCCCAGTGAAAGACTCACCTCCACATAGGCAAATGTGGGCAGAGGAACAGTTGCTGTGGAAACCCTCATTCTGAAATTACTGATCTTTGTGTGTTTAAGAATTCATCCATTATGATGAATTAATATTTTTTGGCGCTGTCGATTAATGGCAGTTAACTCATGCAATTAACTAAAAAAAAATTAACTGCAATTAAAAAAATTAATCAAGATTAATCACACAGTTAAACAATAGAATACCAATTGAAATATATTAAATATTTTTGTATGTTCTACTACATTTTCAATTATGTTGATTTCTATTACAACACAGACTACAAAGTGTACAGTTCTCACTTTATATTATTATTTTTATTACAAATATTTGCACTGTAAAAATGATAAACAAAAGAAATAGTATTTTTCAATTCACCTCATACAAGTACTATAGTGCAATCTCTAACATGAAGGTGTAACTTACAAATGTAGATTTTTTTTTGTTCCATAACTGCACTCAAAAGCAAAACAATGTAAGCCTTTAGAGCCTACAAGTCCACTCATTCCTAGTTCTTGTTCAGCCAATTGCTAAGACAAACAAGTTTGTTTACATTTACGGGAGATACTGCTGACTGCTTCTTATTTACAATGTCGTCCAAAAGTGAGAACAGGCGTTCACATGGCACTTTTGTAGCTGGCGTTGCAAGATATTTATGTGCCAGATATGCTAAACATTCATATGTCCCTTCATGCTTCGGCCACCATTCCAGAGGACATGCTTCCATGCTGATGATGCTCGTTAAAAAAAAAAAAGTGTTAATTAAATTTGTGACTGAACTTCTTGGGGGAGAATTGTATGTCTCCTGTTCTGTTTTACCCACATTCTGCCATGTATTCCACGTTATAGCAGTCTTGGATGATGATCCAGCACATGTTCGTTTTAAGAACACTTTCACAGCAGATTGACAAAACGCAAAGAGGGTAGCAATATGAGACTTCTAAGGATAGATACAGCACTCAACCCAAAATTTAAGAATCTGAAGTGCCTTCCAAAATCTGAGAGGGATGAGGTGTGGAGAATGTTTTCAGATGTCTTAAAAGAGCAACACTTCGATGCAGAAACTACAGAACCCGAACCACCAAAAAAGAAAATCAACGTTCTGCTGGTGGCATCTGACTCAGATGATGAAGAGAAACATGCATAAGTTCACGCTGCTTTGGATCATTATTGAGCTGTCATCAGCCTGGACTCGTCTTCTGGAATGGTGGTTGAAGCATGAAAGGACATATGAATCTTTTGTGCATCTGGCACGTAAATAGCTTGTGATGCCGGCTACAATAGTGCCCTGCGAAAGCCTGTTCTCACTTTCAGGTGACATTGTAAACAAGAAGAGGGCAGCATTATCTCCTGCAAATTGTAACCAAATTTGTTTGTCTGAGTGATTGGCTGAAGTAAGACTAAGTGGACTTGTAGGCTCTAAAGATTTACATTGTTTTGTTTTTGAGAGGAGTTATGTAACAAAAAAAAATCTACATCTATAAGTTCAATTTTCATGATAAAGAGATTGCACTACAGTACTTGTATTAGGTTGTAATAAAAATAATATAAAATGAGCACTGTACACTTTGTATTCTGTGTTCTAATTGAAATCAATATATTTGAAAATGTAGAAAACACCCAAAAATATGTAAATAAATGGTATTCTATTACTGTTTAACATTGCGATTAATCATGATTAATTTTTTTAATTGCTTGACAGCCCTAATATTTTTACACATGCACTATACACAGTGCATATAGTTTCCTTGCTAGGACACTAGTCTTGCAGTAATATTCACACAGGCACGCTCTTATGCACGGGCAGAGTCAAGAACAAGGATCTGGCCCATCCTTAACCAACTGTCACTTTGCGGACTAAATCAGAAGCAACAGAAAGAAAGGTAACTTACTTTACATACTGGAGTTCTTCAACATACTTTAGTTCACACAGATCCAACTGTAAGTATGTGCAGGCCTGGAATTTCTTAGCCAGCATGGTCCGCTGGGATTGTGCATGAGGTTGCATGCCCTCACGCCCCCTACTGTGAGTGTATAAAAGCAGCCCCAACCATCCCTCCATTTCTTCACTAGTACAAAAAATCCAGGTAAAGACTCTGTATCAGTGGAGAACGAGGGCAGGTTGTGGGATCCACGTGGACAAAGGCATCTTGAAGAACTCCAGTTATTGTATGATGAGCAACCTCTCTTCTCTGAGCATTTGTCCACACAGATCCCACTGTAGGTGGCTAGCAGTTACTTCTCAAGGAGGTGAGTGACAGGAGTTCTATTTAAATAGTGACTGTAGACAACTCAGCCAAATTGGACATTTGATCTAAAAGGCACCACAATGGACTAGTGATGAACTTATGAACAGAATTCCAAGTGGCTACCCTCCAAATCTGAGAAATAGGGACCCTCTAAAACAAGCTACTGTTACCATCTGATCCCTAGTAAATTGTGCCCTAACTCAAGAGGGAAGAGGTATTTTGTTTAATGAATAGTGCATCTTAATGCTAACTGTAGCCCATTTAGAGATGATTTGACAGCACACAGCCTGCCCTGTAGACTTACCACCAAAAGCCACAGAGAGTCTGGATGATTTGCAAAATGGCTTTGTTCTGAAAAGGTAAAAGAACATGGCTCTAAGAATATCTAGCTTATGTTGTTTTGACCTCTGCAGGAGAATCATGAAGTTTAGGAAAAAATACTGGTAAGTGTATACATTGATTTATATGAAAACCTGAAACCACTTTCAGTAAAAATTTTTGATGTGGTCTGAGAATAACCTTATGAAAAATGATGTAAGGGAGTCTTGCCATCAAAGCCTGAATTTCCCAGAGAGTGGAGGTGATGGCTACCAAAAATATAAGTTTAGCAGAAGTGATAGAAAGAATGTGATGACATAAGATCAAAGGGAGGGTTCATCAAAGACAGGAGAACTACATTCAAGTCACAGGTAGGAAACAACACCTTAACTTGGTGGAAATGCATGTATTAGGCCCTTTAAAAATTTAAATATCATTTGCCAACACCAGATGGAGCACTAGGCCTTGCCTTGGTTCAGCAAAATGATGTCTGAGATGTTCAGAAGTCAAAGAGATGGTCTGATGGATAGATGCATCAGGTCAGAATACCAGAATTGATGTAATTGTGCTGGAGCTACCATTGTCACCTGGTCCTTGTCCTGATACAGCTTTTTGAAGACTCTGGGAATTAGCAGAGTGGATGGAAAGGCATAAAACAGGTTCTTTCCCATGGAATCAGAAATGCATCTGCCATAGATCCTGGTCTTACTGCTTCCCAGGAATGCCTTCCAGGTTAGCAGAGTGGCCCTCAGCTCTGTAACATTTATTGTCGGGCTCAACGGGTAGTGATCAATGGCTCCATGTCTAGTTGGCAGCCGGTATCAAGTGGAGTACCCCAAGGGTCGGTCCTGGGGCCGGTTTTATTCAATATCTTCATAAATGATCTGGAGGATGGTGTGGATTGCACTCTCAGCAAATTTGCAGATGATACTAAACTGGGAGGAGTGGTAGATACGCTGGAGGGGAGGGATAGGATACAGAAGGACCTAGAAAAATTGGAGGATTGGGCCAAAAGGAATCTGATGAGGTTCAATAAGGATAAGTGCAGGGTCCTGCACTTAGCACGGAAGAACCCAATGCACAGCTACAGACTAGGGACCGAATGGCTAGGCAGCAGTTCTGCGGAAAAGGACCTAGGGGTGACAGTGGACGAGAAGCTGGATATGAGTCAGCAGTGTGCCCTTGTTGCCAAGAAGGCCAATGGCATTTTGGGATGTATAAGTAGGGGCATAGCGAGCAGATCGAGGGATGTGATCGTTCCCCTCTATTCGACATTGGTGAGGCCTCATCTGGAGTACTGTGTCCAGTTTTGGGCCCCACACTTCAAGAAGGATGTGGATAAATTGGAGAGAGTCCAGCGAAGGGCAACAAAAATGATTAGGGGACTGGAACACATGAGTTATGAGGAGAGGCTGAGGGAGCTGGGATTGTTTAGCCTGCAGAAGAGAAGAATGAGGGGGGATTTGATAGCTGCTTTCAACTACCTGAAAGGGGGTTCCAAAGAGGATGGCTCTAGACTGTTCTCAATGGTAGCAGATGACAGAACGAGGAGTAATGGTCTCAAGTTGCAGTGGGGGAGGTTTAGATTGGATATTAGGAAAAACTTTTTCACTAAGAGGGTGGTGAAACACTGGAATGCGTTACCTAGGGAGGTGGTAGAATCTCCTTCCTTACAGGTTTTTAAGGTCAGGCTTGACAAAGCCCTGGCTGGGATGATTTAACTGGGAATTGGTCCTGCTTTGAGCAGGGGGTTGGACTAGATGACCTTCTGGGGTCCCTTCCAACCCTGATATTCTATGATTCTATTCTATGATTCTATTTGCAACTGAAACACTGCTCAGGACCACATACCCTGAATCTGAAGAAAGCCCAAATAAGCACCTCCACATAGGGTTGATGCATCCACCACCAGAATCTTTGAAGGTGGCGGTGGATCAAACAGAATACACTGGCATACATTTTGAGTGTCTGTCCACCAAAGCAGAGATGACAGTATTTTCAAAAGAACATCTACCAGTAAGTCCATGCTGCATTTGATTGGCTGATAAATCAAGCCCTGAAAGGGCCAGAGGCTCATCTTTCACATGGAATCATGTATGTCCATGCTGCCATATGATCCAGTAAATTTAGGAGACCTTTCAGTGACATTCTTGATGAGACAATGTATGAAATGAGGTGATTCAGCACTTACTCTTTTTTTTGAGAAAGATACATTCTTGCCAATTTGGAGTACAGCATTGCTCCAATAAATTCTATGGACTGAACAGGGGTGAGAGTGGACTTCTCTCACTTGATCTGGAGGCCCAGTTTGGAAAACAGCTGTAGAACGGTGTGTGATGATCTGCTGCGATGACTGACCTCAAATCAGCCAAGATACAGATACACATAAAATCATAGAAATGTAGGGCTAGAAGGCCCCTGAAGAGGTCAGCTAATCCATCCCCTGCGCTGAGGCAAGTATCCCGAGATCATCCCTGACAAATGTTTATCTAACCTGTTCTTGAAAATCTCCACTTAAAGGGATTCCATGATCTTGGACATACATGATTCCATGTGCAACAGGGTAACCTGTTCTACTGCTTAATTATATGTATAGTTAAAAAGTTTTTCCTACTATCTAACCTAAATCTCCCTTACTGCAGATTAAGCCTATTACTTCTTCTCCTACTATTGGTGGGCATAGGGAACAATTGATCATCATCCTCTTTATAACAACCTGTTACATATTTGAAGACTGTTTTCATCATATCCCCTTAGTCTTCTCTTCCCTAGACTTAACATGCCCAGTTTTTTCAATCTTACTTTATACACCACGTTTTCTAAACCTCTCATTAGTTTTATTGCTCTCCTCTGGACTCTTTCCAATTTATTCACATCTTTCTTAAAGTGTGGTGCCTAAAACTGAATACAGTACTCCAGCTGAGGCCTCATGAGTGCTGAGTAGAGCAGAAGGATTTCTTACCGGGTCTTACATACAACACTTCTGTTAATACACCCCAGAATGACTTTACCTTTTTTGCAATCACATCACATTTTTTGGCTGATCCACTATAACCCCCAGAAGCTTTTCTGCAGTACCACTACCTAACCAGAAATTCCCCATTTTGTATTTGTGCATTTGATTTTCCCCTTCCAAGTGTAGAACTTTGTAACTGTATTTACTGGATTTCATATTACAGATTTCAGATCAGGGAACATGAAATGTCTCTGAAGCATGAGATCTGTGACAGGAGGTACTCCCTTCAATGCTACTCTCAGGAATCAATCTACGTTGAGGAGGAGATCTATTCTAGGAGAAGGGCTTCTGCTGCCATTAGAAGATTATGGTGATGCAGATGAATAAAATTATTTTAAAAGAAGTCAAATCCCTGAGGTGTAGAAACAGGAAGAGACTCAGACATGACAGTATGAGCAGCAGGCAATGGTACTGTAGAAGCTGGATGCAAAGAGGTTTTCATTTTCAACACACAGCACAGATTTGGATATGACAGGTAAAAGAGAAACATCAAGTGAAGGGGACACTGCTTCCGGATAGATGGATAGGTCTGAAGGAGATTTAAAAGCAGCCATGACAGACATAGGAGGCAGTACCGATGACAATGGTACCATGACTAACGGTACTGATGTGGGAGTCTTAGCAGAATTTTTTTTATCATAATGCAATACCGATGAATCTGCGGCATCCAGTATCGATACCAACATGGTGCTCAGAAAACAGTGGTAGTCACCTGAGGTAGAGGGGGTAGAACTGCTGCAGAGGAACACAATCCCACAATCTCTGATGACTCACAGTACCAATGTGATTTTGAAGGCGTTAATTTAGGCACTATGACTGTTAGCTTTCCTCTTGGCTAGTACTGGGGATGATGACCACAGATTTTTGCTCCTTCCTATATCTTGGGCAGCAGGAGGGCCTCTGACTTACCCAAAGAGGATTAAGGAGAAGGATCAGAAGGCCTAACCCCTGGAATGATGTCTTGTAGCCACAGCACTTGCTGAACCTGCTTTTGAAGCAGGAGGACAGTTTCTGAAGAGGGACCTCAGAGTGAGAGACATGTCTTATTGAATTTTCCATCAGAAAGAATTTCAAGTGGGTGCCATGAGCTTTCTGTGTACATTTAGAAAAATAATTACAAATAGCACACTTGTTTGGGATATGAGACTCCCCTAAAGAAAAACAGGCATTTCCTATGTGCATCACTGGCAGGCACAGCTGTCTTGCAGGCAGGGCAAATTTTAAAGCCTGGAGGCCTATTCTCAACCATTGGACCTACTTCTTGGTATTGAAGTGAGACTCAGAAGAAAAAGGAAAAAGTCCTTTAAAACAAAAGCCAACAGACTTAAATTAAACTTACAGAAACTACAGGAAGACTAAATTAACTAAGTAATTGCAAACTCTGATCCTATCTCAGAGCTGCAAGGAAGCAAGACAACACTCTGGCTCTAACTCGCTATCATGGGTGGTGAAGAGGAACAATGGCATTGGGAGTGCTCTGCCTTTTATAACTTTGCTGTAGGGGCATATGGGTGTCCATGGCACATGAGCAGCCCCAAAGGACACTGTTGGTTTAAAGATTCTGGGCTCGTGCGCATGGGGCACACATACCGACAGTGAGTTCCGTTGAGGACAAACGCTCAAAAAACCCCACAATTTCAGTTATCTTCACAAGAGTCTGTGTCCATTTAAAAAATATTTCTTATTGAAAAAAGTACTAACATAGTATGTACAGTATGAAAGCAAGAACCGTCACAACCTTTTACCATGTAAGTCCCCCACCGTTCCTTCTGTTTTTGCCTAACGTCTTCTCTCCCTGTGTCATAGCTCTTATTTAACCTAAATTGTAAGCGCCTCAGGGCAGAAACGGAGGGTGTGATTTTTTCATTGCCTTGCATCTTGCCATCATTTACACGTATGTATATTTACAGTGTGAGGTGAATGTGAAACACCACTGAAACAGAATGATAGCATAAATGACTATTCAAGGTGCTAAGGAGTCAAAAACAGACCCCTGTGGCTTGTCTACGAAATGCTATGCATTTTCCAGTCCTGTTTAAAACTAAATAGTAATAGGAAAAGCATAATTATAAAATATTGCACTGTGGATCACATCCTTACTTTCAGAAAACAACAGTTATGAGCTACCAAGAACTCTCTGGTCCTTCAGCTACACTCCTCCTAGAGCAATCGAGTATTTACTTTTAGATTATTATGTAGGATCATCTACTGCTGAATTTGAATCATCTACTACTACAGTTAACAATGAGACTATTTCAGCATTAATTGCCCTGAGAGTCATCTTTCAGAATTAACCCAGTGAAGTGGCCCTTTACTATGCTTTTGTCAATGCATATTTCCAGAGTACATTTGCTATAACATCTCTAATAAAAAACAATAAGTTCCCCTACCTCCTACATAAAGTGGGGAGTCAACATTCAGAGTTGATTGCTTAGACAAGTTGGTAATGATCTTGGGGCTTCCTCCATCAACAGACAAAGACAGAATCTGATCCATGGCTAGCAGCTCCACTATGTGGAAATTCCCATCATTTATTGTCTCAACGCTGCAACAAACAAAAAAAAAGTTTTAAAACATTTGAATCTTGGTTAGAATTTCCTTGACCTTCTGTCCTGTAAACAGTATATAGCTTCAGAGCAAAACTTCCCCAGTAACGTAATCTTCTAACAACTAGATTTTAAGTAAAGATGTGAAGTCATGCTTATTAACAGATAATAAATTGTATTACTATTTCTGTAGCATTGTAGTATTGGTACTAGTATATTTTACATATTAATGGCACCTTTCAGTCTGAAGTATTCCCAAAAGAGTTTACTAACTATATACATAGAACTTCAACCAGACAGAATGTGCCACAAGATCATGCAAAGTGAACACCACTATTCTTTTAAAATCTTAATTGAAAAAACAAAACAAAATGAAACTCCAGTGATGAAAACAGTATTCCATTTATTTATCTTGAACGAGTTAAGAGCTGAGTTGACACCAGTGAGATTTGAGCTTATTGTTCCAGAGAATCGGGGCTGTGTCTACACTTAGGATTTACAGACATACTCCCATCACTGGGGCTCCAGGTGTACCTGGAGCGTGGGGCATGATTTCCAGCTCAAGTAGACATACTCACGCTAGCATGCTACAATAGCAGTGTAGCTGCAGTAGTACTGTCAGCTGTAGCAACATGGGCTAGCTTCCCCAAGTACATACTCATAGGGTTTGGCAGGCTTGTAATCAGGGGGGCTAGTCTGTGTTGACACTTGCCAGTGTCCATAGTATAGTTGCTATGCTACTATTTTTAGTGTGCTAGCTTGATGAGGGCTAGTGTGAGTATCTGCTTGACATGGGAATCACAGCTCCAGCTCCAAGTGTAGATGCAGCCTTTCACAGCTCCGTTTCTCCTAGCAATAGAGTAAGTGCTATGGTAGACTAGGCATGGATATATTTATGCATTTTTCCTCTACCTAACACAGTGACATGGTGGTAAAAAAGTGTTTGCGCATGTCTGCATCATGCCTTCTTTCCTTGCTAGCATGGTGAGAGAATGTCTGACAGTGTAGACAAGGCCTTCCCATTTCAACCCTGAGGTTTAGATGTCTACAATGGAATAAGCACTTTCTGGCAGGTGGAGGAGAGACGGCTGTGCTACATATGAAAAAGTAAAATGACAGTGCTCTAGATTCCCACATGGCAAGGTCTAATGTTCTGACCAGTGCACGTATATATCAGGTAAGATGTGCACAATAATACTGCTTTTCTTCATATATATATATATAAAACTTGAGGTTTTCAAACTGACTGACAGAAAGAAGACTAAAAATATCACAGCTCTATGTGCAGAGATAAGAAATGCACCACTAACTTTCATTTAACATATTTTGATGTTTTCAGGAACAAGATGGTGCCAGGTTGAACAATGCACATCACTATTTGCTGGAGACAACCAAGAGAAAGCAATAATATTGTGCACATCTTACTTCTTGGGAAGTCGATAAAGACATGTAATTTAAGAACGTATCAACCCCGCATGAAGTACAGATCAAAACGATGAATGTAACACTGAATACAAGTCTTCATAGCAAGCAATTATATAGGTAAGGATATATAAAACAGAATATTTAAAGTGAAAAGCCGTTTCCTAAGAATGAATACCAACAAGATCTGGATTAAACTTCTATTTACTGGTGAAAACCTACTGCAGAAAGCACCTTGTACAGTAACACCTTGTCACCTTGTACAGTAACTGTAGTTCTTTAAGATGTGTACCATTATGGGTGCTCCACTTCAGGTGCTTTGCCCACCAGGCAACTTCAATCGGAGATTTTAGGTAGCACTGCCTGTTCAGCCCACGCATGCACCCTACACAGCCTTGTGCTCCGCACCGAGGCTATACAGAGCTGCAAGGGCAAACCACCCTCGGTTCCTTCTCTTTTGCAAAGCTCCATAGTGGAAACTCCAAAGCAGAGGGGAAGGAGGGCAGGTAGTGGACCACACATGGAGACATACATCTCAAAGAACTACAATTACTGTACAGGGTGAGTAACCTCTTCTTCTTCTTCTTCTTCCTCCTCCTCGAGTAGCGTCCCTAGGGGTACTCCACTTCGGGTGACTACCAAGCAGTACTCACTGAGGGCGGGAGAAACTCTGGAATTTGAGTCCAAACTGAATGTACTATAGTATGGCCAAACACAGCATCTGAAGCTGAGTTGTGGATTACAGCATAATGTTTCAAAAGAGTGTGTCTGGAGGTCCAAGTTGCAGCTCTATAGATCTCAGCAATGGGAACATTCTTAAGACCACAGAAGTAGAAAGGGATCTTGCTGAATGAGCTAGGATCCTATAAGGTGGTTGAAGGTTATTAGATTGAGAACAAGAGATAATGCATCCAGATACCCATCTAGAGAGTCTTGATTGGAAATTAAGGATCCCTTAGACCTGTCAGCAAGAGACACAAACAACCTGGAAGATTTTCTAAATGGTTTAGTCCTGTTCAGGTAAAAAGCTTATGCCTTCTTGACATCGAGTGTATGCAGTACCACATCCTCCCTTAGTCCAGTGTGGTTTAGGGAAGGAAACTGGAAGATGAATGGTCTGGTTAATATGGAACTCAGATGACACCTTCGGTAAGAATCTGGGGTGTGGCTGTAGTGTAACCTTATCCTTGAAGAACACTGTGAAGTGGTGATATACCGTTAGAGCCCCTATCTCTCCAACTCAGATGTACTGGTTACCATGAAGGGCATTTTCATTGATAAGTTAAGTATAGAAAAGGTTGCCATTGGCTCAAAGGGAGGTTTCATAGGCATCTAAGCAGCAAATTAAGGTCCTAAATCTGGGTAAGATGTTTGACTAGTGGGAAGAGATTCCTCAAACCCTTGAGAAACCTTACCATCACTGGATCTGCAAAAGCTGAGAAACCTTCCCCCCAGGGAATGAAAGGTTGTAATGGCGAGCAATTGTACACTCAAAGAACTCGAAGACAGCCACATCATCTTTAATTCAAGAAAGGTGTCTTAGACCACACCAGTGTCTGAATCTTGTCCATTGCTGTAGATAAGCATTACAGGTAGATCACTTCCTACCCTTTTCACTTCTTCAGAACAGGGTGTTTTTAACCCCACAAACCATCAATAAGTCATGCTTTGAGGCAAAGAACTCGGAGGCTGGGGTAAAGAATATGTCTGGCATCCTGAGAGAGAAGATGAGGGATAGCCTGGAGGGTGATTAGTTGCCAAGTGGATGAGGTAAGGAAACCATGCTTGTAGCAGGTATGTCTGAAACACCAGCGTAACTCTGGCCTTGTCTTACCTTATTTTGATCAACACCTTTAACATTAGAGGTGCTGTGGAAAATGCATATAACAGACCTCACATCCAATGAAGGAGAAAGGCATCTCCCAGTGAGTGGTGACCTAGTCCCAGTCTCAAACAAATGGGAACACTTCCTGTTCTTAGCAGTGGAAGAGGTCTACCTGCAGAATGCCCCAACATTCTAACGGCATTTTGGATTGTATAAGTAGGGGCACTGCCAGCAGATCGAGGGATGTGATTGTTTCCCTCTATTTGACACTGGTGAGGCCTCATCTGGAGTACTGTGTCTAGTTTTGGGCCCCACTCTACAAGAAGGATGTGGAAAAATTGGAAAGCGTCCAGTGGAGGGCAACAAAAATGATTAGGGGACTGGAACACATGACTTATGAGGAGAGGCTGAGGGAACTGGGATTGTTTAGTCTGCGGAAGAGAAGAATGAGGGGGGATTTGACAGCTGCTTTCAACTATCTGAAAGGGAATTCCAAAGAGGATGGATCTAGACTGTTCTTAGTGGTAACAGATGACAGAACAAGGAGTAATGGTCTCAAGCTGCAGTGGGGGAGGTTTAGGTTGGACATTAGGAAAAACTTTTTCACTAGGAGGGTGGTGAAGCACTGGAATGCGTTACCTAGGGAGGTGGTGGAATCTCCTTCCTTAGAGGTTTTTAAGGTCAGGCTTGACAACGCCCTGGCTGGGATGATTTAGTTGGCGATTAGGTCCTGCTTTGAGCAGGGGGTTGGACTAGATGACCTCCTGAGGTCCCTTCCAACCCTGATATTCTATGAACACTGAAATATGCAATGGAGAATAAGGAGATCTATTTCTCATTCATAATCCTGAGAGAAATGTCTGCTGAGGGCATCTGCAGTTATGTATTGAACAATCAGAAGGTATGCTGCTGAGATGTGGGTTTGATTGAGTATGTACCAATTCCAAAGTCTCACTGCTCCAGTGCAGAGGAAGGGTCATCTCACTCCCCCTTCTTGGTTGATATAAAACATTCATGTCATATTGTCTGTTATGATCTTTACATATTTGCCTGTGATCAATGACAGAAAATAGAGAGTCATTCCTGATTGCCCCGAGTTCCATTAAGTTGATGTGTAGAGGGGTCTTACGAGATGACCACCTGCCCCGAGCAGTGTGTGTCAAGACGTGCTCCCCAAGCACAGAGATACATGTCTTGCTATTACAACTGTCGGGGACAGTTGAGTAAAGGATGGTCCTGTGCAAATGTTGTCAGGGTCTTTCCACCAATTGAGATTAGTCTGTTCAAGCTGTATTTGCTTAGAGAATAAAGAGTTCAGCGTGACCCCTGCAGGCACTGCAAGTGTAACATTGCCTGGCTTATTACAAAAGTACCAGCTGCCACATGCCCCAACAATTGGAGACTGATGTAGGTTTTTGAGTGATGTTTGGGGCCTGACTTGAATTGTGGTGACTAAATTCAATAGGGTTATAAACCTGTGCTTTGGGAGGCAGGCTCTGGCTGTTATCGCACTGAGGTAAGCTCCTGTGAACTCCAATCTTTGCAATGGGGTCAAAGTGGACTTATCTGAAGTCCCAGTTTGAGAAACAGTGATATGGCCTTCTGAGTAGCCAACAAGGTCTTGTAAGAACACCCCTTCAGCAGAATGCCCCAATTGTTGAGATATGGGAATATTAGCATTATTTTTCTGTGAAGGTAGGACTCTTGGCCCTGATTCTTCCAGGCTTCCCCAGCCATGCCCCAGCTCCACCCTGTCTGTCCCTCCTCCAAATCAGGCCAGCTCTCCAAGCCTACACAGGGGTGATGTGCATCTTAGCTATTTATTTTCTGGATTTCAGATGTCTACCTTTCTGTTACTTTCATTCCCACCTCAGATCCCAACTCACATGGAAGGGCAGGGCAAAGGGGTCAGACTTCCCAAGTGGAGCAGGTCCCCTGGTTTCCAGAACACACAGCAGGCAGGGAGAAGGGCTCAGATCCTTCTAGAAGGGTAGGGTTCCCCCATATCCCAGCACACAGACAGAAGGGGAGAATTCAGTGCTGACAGTTCCCCCGCATCCCTAAACCCCCATCTTCCCGTGCTACCCCTCACATTCTCCAACCGTTCCTGTTTTAACCCCTCCCCCATACCTGAACTCCCTCCCCTACCACCTATTCCCATTTATCTTCCCCATTATACACCCATCCCTTGCTGCCTACCCCATTACTACCTACCCTTGCATCCCAATCACCCCTTCCCTCCCAGTGGGCATTCACAGTTGTGATAAGGAGGATAGGGAGAAGGACTCAAGCCCACCCAGAACAACAAGCTCTTTGAACCTGGTTCTCGTTGGGGGGGAGGAGAGAGGGGGCTGACTGCCATAGATGGACAGGGAGCCTGGCAAACACAGGAAGTCAGGGAGCGGGACTCAGACACCCCTGGAGGGCAGTGATACCCAGACTGCTGTTCACATGAGGAGGTAAGAAGAGGGGATCAGACCAGGCAAACCCCCTTCAGAACCTGGCTATCATAAGGAGGGCAGGGTCACACCCCTGTAGGTGGGTTGCGAGCTCCCAGATCATGGCACACACATAGGAGAGGAATGTGGGGCTCACAGGCACCTTGCCCCTATTCTCCTCCAGTCCCCCGTCACTCACCCATGTATCCCCTTTTCCAGTGCCCCACCCTCTCCACTCCCACTCCCCATAGTCTCCATCCTGTCCCCATCACCCGATTCCCTAACCCTCTCCCCCATATTCCTTCATCACTCTCCCCTCCCAGCAAGCATTTGCTGTGTAGTTTATTTTCTTTTTAAATAATGGTTTCAGCACCTTCTGAATGTTCTGCTGTACTCATATTACATTTCCCCAAACTAAACATCCTCTTTTGATAGAGGTAGAGTGGAGCAACGGGCCTGTTTTTTTTACTTAGATTTCTGTCATAGGTGCCTGGGGTGGTGCTTGGATTAGATGACCATGATATATCTTCAGAACCACCCAGGTACTGTGATGTATAGGTAGTTTTCCAGATAGTTAGCCTCTCTCTCTCTCTCTCTGTGCACATACTTGACGTACCTAATTGAAGAAACAAACCCCTTTTCAAATAGCATTTTAATTTGATTTCCCCCCACACAGCTGGTGGGCACGATGCACTCTGTCAGGGTAACCCTTGAGCATCTGAGTCCCTAGTGCTATGATCTGAGTTTGAACACTATCTGTGAGCAAAAAAAGGTCACCGTAATCTATTAGCTTTAAGAAAAGCTGTTTTTTTCCAAGTGCTATATCTTGACCCTTGGGCAAATGGTGCCAAATGTGGATCACTAGCAGAACCCTGAACTTTCAAAAGGCACAGCAAATGTCAATCTGATTAACTGTATGGGTTTTAAAGCACTTAGAAGAGATGAGCTTTCAACAGAATGCTAATTTCCTCCCAAGCCTTCTCCCTTACAGTCAACAACCCCTTCATATGTAAATCCCTTCAAAAATTCACTTCTCCCATCTCAGCTATTAGAAGTGAGAGGGAAGGAAGATTAACATCACCAGCACCATCAAAAAAATATATCAAGATGCTTTCATGCTTTGCTGAGCAACCCCATTATCTTACTGCCCTTGTCCTCCTCCTCTCCTCCCCCTTCTTCACTGTCTGTCTGTGATCTTCACATATCATGTAATTCAGAATGTATACTCTTTGAGGAGAGATTTGTGTTCTGTGAGGTAGCAACGTTGCTGTAAAAATATTTTATTTTGATGGAACAGTCACACAAGTTATTTTTTATTATTATTAATGTTACAATGTTTCATTTAAATTGCTGCAATTCAATTTGAGATCTTTTGAGTAATGGTTCTTCAAAGCATCTCTCCTCTCTCTCAGGCTATGTCTATACTTATAGCAGCGTGCAGAGTACAGACATTGCATGCCAGGCTAGTACAAGTATAACTAGCAGTATAGATGGTGAGCAGAGTGCCCTACATTTCTGAACCCGCAGGGTATACACTCTACATGGCTCTCTACATGCCCAAGCAATAACTCCCACGTTAGCAGTGTAGTGTCCTGGTGCTGGAACCTTGCCTGGCTCCCTCCCTCCTACCAGAGCTTTTTCTTGCCATAGTGAAAGCGCAGAGCTGTCCCTTGGGTAAGGCGAATCGGGGCAAGTGCTCCAGGCCCTGCACTTTGGGGGGCCCCATGGCCAGTGTGATTGGCCGGTGCGGTCAGTCCCGGAAGAGACAAGTCTGTCACTTCCAGCCCAGGCCCCACACCTCCCCAGGAACGGCTGTGGTGAAAGGTTCCCGCAGCAGGGAGCTGTGAGAGCCTTTCCCCACTCCCTTCCCCCCACCAGAGCTTTTCCTCACCACAGTGAAAGGCTATGTCAGTGCAGAGCTACCAGAGCCTTTCCCAATGGTGTGAAGTTACGTGAGAAATCCCTGTACTCTGCACACCACTGAAAGGGTAGACAGAGCCTGTAAGACTGAAATGCACAGGTAAAATAAGATAGTGCAAGAAATACTGCATAAAATGTACAGAATAGATGACAGGATATAAATTTTTAATATGGAAAGAGCTACAGGCGATGGCTTAAAGGTTTTAAGCAAGTCAGAATGCAAATAACTGGAAATGAAATGCAGCCTGGGTTGTTGATTGCTTTCAAAGGTAGCTGGTAAGCCCAATAAATATAAATTGAAGAAAAACAATCTCTGTTAATTCCCATTCCTACCCATACAAGGACCTAATCTCAGTTTCTTTTCAACATTATTCCAGATAAAAGGATTATCATCTTATTTTGAACCGTAGATTCACAGGGAAACAAGGAATTTGTTGCATCCAATTCTAACAATCATGTTTTTAAAACCTACCTTGATTCTTTTATAAATGTAAGTCCTATTTTTATTCAATTTAGTTAAATGCACACATTTGAAATATGAAATATTACTCCCACAAATTATGGTATTTCATCAGAACTATAAACAAAATGCCATAAATAAGTCTGACATTAGAACGGAAGTAATGTCCAAATAGTTACTGTTTAAGGCATGCTACCTTTTATGGTTAAAAAACACATTGTATGTTATAAGGACTGTTTTTGAGTGGAATACATAGGAATTATCTTAGTTCCCTTGATATTATTGCCTAACAAAATGTAGCATTATTTCTCTAGAGAAAACATTTAGGTTTTTAATTTTGTTTTGCCATTTGAGGGAAATTTTTGAACTTGTCATTTATTTTAAATAAAATGCCCACTACAAAATGTAAAATAAGTGACAGCTTCTACAATTTCCATCAAATGTATGACTGTATTGTACACCACATAAATGTGGTCATAATAATCATCAGTAGGAGCTAAGTCAATACTGCAAAATTAAACCAAAGCAAAAAGATCATAAGGGTTCAACGCAGATTTAAAATGAGTTTGCTTTAGTTGTGTTCACACCCCTTTTGTGTTTCCTTTCTGAAAACGCTGAAAAGATTTTGTCTGGGAAGAATGCTTTGAAAAGCTTTCTCAGGATTCTATGCTGCTGGCTTTTGGGTGGTTTCAGTGAGGGAAGATTCTTTGCAGCCTGTTTAACTGGTTTGGTGTGGACTCAACCTAAGTACCAGCTCAGCTCTTACATTTGCACCTGGGAGCTTTCTTGGTGGTGGTAGTTGGGGTCAAATAATGGCAAAATCTTTTGGCCTTTTGCTTCCCCTTGCAGTGTCAATCTGCCAATTCTGAGGAAAGAGGGGGTGCTGCTCTATGGTGCTTCCCCATGAACTTTCCTCAGAAACCTAGAAGATTGATATTTTTGAAGATAGTCATTCTGAGGAGGAAAAACCTCAAAGCCAATGAAGAAAATTAGAAAAATGTCATTTAAAATAGTCCAAAAATTCTATGGAAAGCTTATTACAAAAGGAAATGTGGAGCCAGTGTCTGCACAGGTTTGGAAACAGAGGAAAATTCTTTCTCAGAGCTGGTCCTAAACCCTGGCTCATAACCAAAGATCTAGTTTGCCTCCAGTTGCTAATGGAGGGAAATGCCCCACTATAGAGGCATGTCTGACACGGAGAACACAGAGAAATTGCAATTTCACTTTTGTTTATGGAGTTTCAGGTGATTCAAGTAACACTAACTTTTAGGTCACACTACAGACTAGGAAATCACCTGTGAAGAAGAATAAAAGAGAAAGATTGTTTGCATGTATTTGTTCTAAAAAACAAAGAAGTGTAAATATCTTGCAGAAACTTATCCTTTTGTTTCAGTTTAACACATACCATTCTATATACCATTTTTCATATTAAGGTAATTTTCCAATTGAAATTATGTGCTTAAAGTAGTAGTAGTCTTTCAATTCCATAAAGTCTGACACTACATTCTGTCAAAAAATATTCCTTCTTCTAAATGTCTCCTGCAAAATCTGACTTTAGACCCCAGACAGCAGGAGATCATACACTTTTTGTCTTGAACTGTAATTTATTGTATTTCAGTTCACCTGTAAATGGCAGATGCTGGATAAGATCCTGTGTCATAACTGACCCTCACTCGACCACGATACAGCTCCACTGCTATATGATCTCTGTCACCTTTGTACAGCAGGATTCCACTGTCTTCATCTGTGGCAATCTAGTGAAAAAAGAAACACTAATTTATAAGGAAATGAATCCAAATAAACCTGACATGCTAAATGGGTTGCACTCATTCCCATGGCCATTACCAATATTTCTTTCTTTGTTAACAAACTCTGATTGGGATAGTCAGATAATAAAAATCATTTTTTCCTACCAGTTATCCATCAGTTGTGATGCTAATTTCACTAGTGATTCTAGTTCTCTGTAGGTCAGAGGGTCTAAAGTTTTTAACTGACCTAATGACAACTTTTATATGTATGCATTTGTTTTATATGTATGCATTTCTCCCCCATGATACATGATCAGGACACATGCCAACTTGCAGTGATTTATGGTGAAGAAAATGACCATGACTCAAGATCGGTTCTTGCCAATCTACCCCTTCTTACCTGCAGAGTGATGTTGGTCTGAGGGTGGACCTTGCTTGAAGGAATTTGCAAGTAGGATTCTTTGTTCACAAAGTTTATGCTGACCAGCTTTTCGCATTTGTCACCCTGGTAACCTGACAAACACTGACATATCGGTTCATTTACTTTTATGATGCACTGAGCTCCATTCTGACACTCATAGTTATCACAAGGGCTGGTGCGAGGGAGAACCATTGGTGGTGAAAACTCACAAAAAAGGCCACTAAATACAAACACAAAAACCAGTATTTCAGACAAAATCACCCCGTGGTATGATAAAAATATAAATGTTTGTCCTGTCTTCAAGTCTCTCTCACCTGTAACCTTCTGGGCATATACATGTATACCCATTCACTGCATCAGTACACTGTGCTCCATTTTTACACTTGTTGTCTTGACAGTCATCGTAGTCAATATTACAGTGTTCTCCTACATATCCAGGTGTGCAATCACATCTATTGAACAGGAAAGTATATTGGTTAGTACTATGCCTGTCTATAAAAACCATATACGTAAGAAAATGCCAGAGATGTAGTATTTTATTAACTGATTCTGAAGTGCAGCACTATTTAGAAAATCAATTTTTTGAGTCACATTTTAATACAATGCACTATTAAAATATAACTTTACATGTGTTAAGAGCCTGTATATATTGATTCATTACATCAGAGATCTACAAACTGAGGGGCGCATCCCTTTAGAGGGCACAGAGGAATGTTCAAGGGGGCACCAGCTCTGCGCCTGGCCCCAGTCCTGGCTGCTTGTCCCGTGCCCCCGTCTGCCGGCCTCGGCTCTGATCCCAGTCCTGCCCCACCCCTACCCCCAAATGTGGCCCCAGCCTTGGTCCCTTTTCCCTTGTCCATGTTCCCCCACCCTGGAGCAGGGGCCCCGCTCCCGGCTTTTTTTAAGTTCACTGTCCTTATTCTGCTGCTCTCACTCCTTCCTTTCCTTAGAATCATGAAATCTATCATTTCATGTTCACTTTCATCCAAATTGCCTTCCACTTTCAGATTCATTACCAATTCCCCCTGTTGATCAGAAATAAGTCTAAAACGGCTTCCCTCCTGATTACTGCCTTCACTTTCTGAAACAAAAAGTTGGTCCCAAGAACTTACTGGAAATGTTGTGTTTTGCCATATTACTTTTCCAATAGATATCTGGGTAGTTAAAGTCCCCCATTACTACCAGGTCTTATATTTTACCTTTTACATTGTGGTTACTGATTATCTGATATTATATCAAGTACATTCGGTGAAAATCTTAAAGGACCTCATGAATCAGTCTGACCGTTCTCCTTGGAATATCTGAGTAATGTACATCAACTCAAAATAAGGAAATATGGTAAACTTAGTTGCTGGGAGTCAGAAAAATAGTCCAAGACTTATGTTCTTGTGCAGAATATTTTCTTTGTCAGTTATTAGACAACAATGAATGATGCAACATTGCATTTACACAGGCATGTTAGAATGATCATAACTGTCTTTTTTTAAATTTCTGCTAACAGAATTTAAAAGAACTAACTCTGTTGCCTATGAACCAAAGTGATTGCAGCATGTTTTTTTAATTTTTCTTTAACATAAGAAAATAAAAACGGACTTGAAGTGGTGTATTTTCAATACTGTATGCAGGGCTTTGACAATGCAAATATCATCATTAACGTTAATAGGAGTTCTTCAGTTAAAGCCTCACACATTAAGTTGAAGGAGTGCTCAGAATTATTTAGCTCACAGATCAATGGACAAGATTACAAATCCATACGTGCAATAACACAGCTGTCTAAAAGTTAACTATAAGTTCTCTCTTTTTTCTTTTACGAAACACCTAACTACATCAGTCTTTGTGATCACCTCACTGATTTTGCATTCAGTCTCACACTTTTATGCCTACAACTTGTTTAGAAGTACTGAATTTAAATTTAAATGCCCATAACTCTTTAAATTAGGTCCATCTATATAAATTTATCCAAATCTCTCTTAAGTCTTTTATCTGACAAAAAGAAATGAGTAAATAAAGGAAAAAACGAGTATAAAGCACACTATCAAGTTAAAAAGCTGACTGAGATACATGCTCAAAGCTACTGAGTGTGTTATTTTCTGGTTTAAAATCTCAAAATGTAATATGCAAGTTTTATGTCCTATGTAACAAAGTACAAGAGGCAACAATAGTTTTATTGATTGACCATATGAAAATGAATAAATGCATATAATATAGAACAATGTTCATCAAAATAACTCTTAATATTGTGATCCACTTTCAAATGATCAGCTCCACTGCATGTACATTTGAATATTTCCAAATAAAGTTTGGCTTTTTAAAATAACCTGTTATTTAAAATGTGCTAAGAATATCAATTTTAACGGCAAAAGCTGATTTTGAACACTGTAAAATATGGCACATAAAACAGGTTGCTCATGAATGAAAGTTTAAAGCAGCAGATTTCCTAAATCTACTAATCTAAAGTCCATTGCAATACTTTTTAAGAGTGCATACTAATTAATGTTAATAAGGATGTCTTGTAATTAAAGCTTAGTCTTCCTGGTGATGAACTTCCTTATGTTATAATGGCTTCAATGTGTCTTACTAATAACCTGTCTTGTAATTACTACTCACAAAGCAGTACAATAATCCCCCTTTAATTTAACTTAATTATTCTCTTCACAGTCCAACTTTCCAAAAGGATTTTGTGTAGACTGTCACAGAGAATGAAACTCTCCATTCTTCACTGGTCCTATTTAATCCACACTTCTAAAAAACAGTTAATTCACTAGATACTTTTCTAGTTAATACATGGGTGTACATGAAAACAAATGGGTCAGGTTCTGCCATTGATATGTGATCCTGAAGGGGTGGAGTAGAATAAGAGAATGGTAGAAATAGTGTAGTTGAAATATGACAATATTTTATGCTTACTTGTATCCTTTGGGTGTCAGGATGCACTTTGAGTCATGTTGACAAGGGTTCAAGTCTTGGGCACAGAAATCTAGTTTCTCCTCACACAACTCACCTGCAACATAATATACACAGTCAGTTCAGGGGGAATACCACAATGCCCTGACAATGGCAATAGCAACACTTAATATAATCAGCCACTGTGATTTAAATTGTTAATATTGAAAAATTCTATACTTTATAATATGTAAGCAATTGATATATTCTGATTTTTCCTGATATCCTTCAGGAAACAGCTTCTCCAGACCAGTCTCTCCCATTCAGCCAACAGTATAAATGCAATTTCTTGCACTTATAATTAGGGCTGTCAAGCAATTAAAAAAATTAATTGCGATTAATCGCACTGTTAAACAATAAGAGAATAACATCTATTTAAACATTTTTGGATGCTTTCCACTTTTTAAAATATATTGGTTTCAATTACAACACAGAATACAAAGTTCACAGTGCTCACTTTATATTTATTTTTGACTACAAGTATTTGCACCGTAAAAAACCCAAGAAATAGTATTTTTCAATTCACCTAATACAAGTACTGGAGTGCAATCTCTTTATCATGAAAGTTGAACTTACAAATGTAGAATTATGTACAAAAAACTGCACTAAAAATAAAACAATGTACAATTTTAGAGCCTGCAAGTCTACTCAGCCTACTTCTTGTTCAGCCAATCACTCAGACGAACAAGTGTGTTTACATTTGCAGGAGATAATGTTGTCCACTTCTTGTTTACAATGTCAGCTGACTGTGAGAACAGGCTTTCTTCTCATGGCTGTCTTACAGACGACGTCGCAAGATATTTATGTGCCAGATGTGTTAAAGATTCATATGACCTTTCATGCTTCAACCACCATTCCAGGAGACATGCGTCCATGCTGACGATGGGTTCTGCTTGATAACAATCCAAAGGAGTGCAGACCAATGCATGTTTATTTTCATTATCTGAGTCAGATGCCACCAGCAGAAAGCTGATTTTCTTTTTTGGTGATTTGGGTTCTGTAATTTCTGCATTGGAGTGTTGCTCTTTTAAGACTTCTGAAAGCATGCACCACAGCTTGTCTCTCAAATTTTGGAAGGCACTTCAGATTCTTAAACCTTGGGTTGAGTGCTGTAGCTATGTTTAGAAATCTCATATTGATACATTCTTTGTGTTCTGTGAAATCCGCAGTGAAGGTGTTCTTAAAATGAACAACATGTGCTGGATCATCATCCAAGACTGCTATAACATGAAATAAATGGCAGAATGGCAGGGAACATACAATTCTCCCCTAAGGACTTCAGTCACAAATTTAACACATTTTTTTTTTGAATGAGCGTCATCAGCATGGAAGCATTCCTCTGGTATGGTGGCCGAAGCATGAAGGGGCATATAAGAAAGATTAGCATATCTGGCACGTAAATACCTTGCAGTGCCGGCTACAAAAGTGCCATGCCAATGTCTGTTCTCAATTTCTGGTGACACTGTAAATAAGAAGAGGGTAGCATTATCTCCTGTAAATGTAAACAAACTTATTTGTCTTAGCAACTGGCTGAACAAGAAGTAGAACTGAGTGGACTTGTAGGCTCTGAAGTTTTATGTTGTTTTGTTTTCGAGTTCAGTTATGTAACAAAAAAAATCTCCATCTGTAAGTTGCACTTTCACGACAAAGACATTGCAATACTGAATTTGTATGATGTGAATTGAAAAATATGATTTCTTTTGTTTATCATTTTTATAGTGAAAATATTTGTAATAAAAATAATATACTTTGATTTCAATTACAACACAGAATACAATGTATATGAAAATGTAGAAAAATATCCAAAATATTTAATACTGGTATTCTATTGTTTAACAGTGCAATTAAAACTATGATGAATCACAATTAATTTTTTTAATTGCAATTAATTTTTTTAAGTTTATTGCATGAGTTAACTGCAATTGAAAGCCCTACTTAAAATATTTTGCACTTTAAAGTAATTACCTACCCATGGAGACTAGGAACACACTACTACCTCTATTTTCTCTCACTGATACAAACAGGCCATCAGCATTCTTTTTCCGCCCTTTCAACATAAGCAAACTACACATAGTGATAGTATATATATATGCATATATAATTAATGGGCATATATCCTGCCCATATTGTGCTTAGGGATTCACAAGTCAAGTGGTCCTGTAGATTCCAAGGATTACCCCTCTTGGCATTTGCTCCAGTTAGCAATGGAAGTAGAGTGAGCAGAAGAGAAGCAACACTGGTTACTGAAGGAAGAAAAGGTGAGAAGACTGGGGGTCCCAAACACTCATCCTCACCACTGAAGTGGCCCTTTGCTGTGAGGAAGCAGGAAAGCTGCCATGGAACTGCTTGGACACCACATTCACCTATCAGTGCTTACTGTCTGTTTCCTACAGTGGCTCCATGCAACTGCCACCGTACATAGGGAAGTATTACCCAATGGCTTCAGCCTCTTTCCCCAGTTATTAGAGGATGTAAAAATTGATGCAGAAGGACAAAGCCAGAAGGTCAAAGAAGGAGACATGAGGTGAGGAGAGGGACAGTACCATTTGGGACTTTTTTCCCCCCAAAGGGTGAGAGAGTTGGGGAAGGGAGAAAGATGAGAGATGCTAGTGTGGGTTAGAATATACTTTTTGGAAGATTGGTATGGGAAAAGAAGTGTGTGTGTGTAAATCCAAATACTGTTGTGCCCTTGATATATCTGATAAAAAAGCAGCTAATTCACATAGTTAATCATTCACTTATTCCTCCTTATAACAATCTACAATAATGTTTACAATAAAGATTTTATTTTGTGACTACTTTACAGTAACCACCAGAGAAGCCTTGTTTCTTTATTCAGCATAGTAGTTACTATCATATCTTTTTATGTGGTCAAGGAGAGGGTAATGTTTTGCTGAGCATGTGCCACACTTGTAGAACACTGTGTTTTAGATCTGTCTCTATAAATACTCAAGTCAAGGGATGACATTTTCCAGGCAGCCTGGGGGTTTAGACATATATTCTATTAAGAAACATGGAAGAGGTATAAATGCCTGTGACCATAATCTTTGGCATCTCCAGTCTGATCGGAAGGGGTGAATATGAAGGGGTACAAGCTGAGTGAGTTTCTGAGGTTATACACAGTAACCATTCTTCTTCCCTTCCTATGCTTCTCCAACACATGAGATAGACTTCTAAGCAAGATAATGGAGTGGCTGATACAGGATTTGATTAATGAAGTATTAAAAGGATGGTAACGTAATTAATGCCAATCAACATAGCTTTATGGAAAATAGAGTCTATCAAACTAACTTGATATCTTTTTTTGACGAGATTACGGGTTTGGTTGTTAAAGGCACTAGTACTGACGTAATATACTTAGAGACTTCTGTAAGGTGTTTGACTTGGTACTGTACAACATTCTGATTAAAAAAACTTGAATGATATAAAATTAACATGGCACACATTAAATGGGTGTTTCTCCAATGGGGTACCACGGTGATCTATTCTTGGCCCTATGCCAAATACCTTTTTTTTAAATCAATGACCTGGGAGAAAACATAAAATTATCACTGACAAAGTTTGCCGATGACACAAAAATAACGACTAGGACAGATCACTGACTCAGAGGAATCTCAATCTCTTGGTAAACTTGGTGCAAGCAAACGCTACACATTTCAGTATGGCTAAGTGTATACATCTCGTAAAAACGAATGTAGGCCATACTAGCAGGATGGGGGATTCTGTCTTGGGAAGCAGTGACTTGGAAAAAGATTTGGGAGTTGTGGCGGATAATCGGCTGAACATGAGCTCCCTATGTGATTGTATGGCCAAAAGAGTGAATGCTATCCTCTGATGCATAAGCTGAAGAATCTTGAGGAGAAGTAGAGTGGTTACTTTACCTCTGTATTTGGCACTAACATGTCTGCTGCTAGAATACTGTGTCTAGTTCTGGTGCCCACAATTCAAGAAGGATGTTTATGAAGTGGAGAGGGTTCAGAGAAGAGCCATGAGAATGATTAAAGGATTAGAAAGCTTTATAGTGAAAGACGCAAAGAGCTCAGTCTATTTAGATTAACAAAGAGAAGGCTAAGGAGTGACATGGTTACAGTCTATAAGTTCAAACATGGGAAACAAATATTTAATAATGGGCTCGTCAATCTACCAATATAGAAAGATATAATACAAGCTAGAAGTTGAAGCTAGATAAATTCAAACAGGAAATAAGGTGTAAATATTTATGTCTGTGCTGTTCTAAAGAAAATATGTCTGAAACATACATGTCTAAAAGGTGGAAAGAAATGGGCACAACACGCTGTTCATAAGCACTAGAGGTGAAGTCAAAACAACCTGTAAAGTATTTTTCAGCCATCTGTTGTAGAAGAGCTTGTTTTTTCAATTCCATGGCAAGTGTTAACTTAATCTACGGTCCAGTCCCAAAGTGGGGTGTTAGTATGCACTAGCACCTGATGCACCTGATATTCTATGATTCTATGATTCTATGCACCCTGGAGATCTGGACTTGCAGCTGAGAAAATTCACACAAATAATATTCAACATATAGCAATGCAGATCCAGACTTGGCCATCAGAAAATCCATACCAAAGCTTTCCAAGGGGGTTTGGTAGCACACTATCAATCTATTAAGACATATTTCCTGTAGAGCTGCACTGTCTTAATGACACAGACTGCCAATTTCATAAAGCCATGTCAAAGTGTACATGAATTAATAATACAAGTCCATGATCTCCTGATAAATGCTGCTCAATGGTTCTCAGGGAAATTGCCAATAATAATATTATTTAATCAATATTTACAGGCAACTGAAGAAAGTTCAAACTCAAGCCACTAGGGCTGACTAACCCACAGGACTTGAATTCTGTTCTCAAAGCCTCTTGTCTTGTCTGCCTAAAAAAGAATCCCACAACAATATCAAATACTGACCCTTCTCTTCTGAAGGACTGGTATTCAAATAAATAAACGGTTAAGAGGGAGTAATTCTTCACACACATACAATCAACTTGCAGAACTCACTGATGAAGAAATTACATAGGTAAATAATTTTTTAATATTTAAAGGGTGAAATACATCTTGGTGGAAAATCTAAGAGAATTCTAACTCCCATGATCATAAACTGAAACCAGCAAAAAACCTGTTTTATTTATCTAATTTATGTGTGTTCTATAGGCTAGAAACATTTTTAAATGAAAACTTTTTTACTTCTGAAGCACAATTCTTCACTAAATTATATGACTGTGGAATCGCATAATATATTATGTCCTTATCTTGAGTGATATTAAGAGGTCCCTGCAGAATGCTAGTGAAACTCAGTATTCACAAGACTCAGACACAAACCTCCTATAAATGCCCCCAACTTGGATTTTCTTCTTAAGAAAATCCAGAGAGGCCTTCAGAAACTTTCAGTATCAGGCACTATGTGCCTAATGAGGTAAGAAGGCAATCCCAGCTCCAGAATATCAGGGGACTTTCTAGCTCCCAAGAGTCAATAAGTAACTTGACAAAATTTGGAATCCTACAGACTCTACACAGGACCCTTAGAAATAATTCAGTATTGAAAACCCATAATACCTAGAAAAATCCTCTCTAATTGACATTGATATAACATGGACAATAATCTCCATCATCACTAAAACAACGAGGAGTCTGGTGGCACCTTAAAGACTAACAGATTTATTTCGGCATAAGCTTTCATGGGTAAAAACCCCCACTTCTTTAAACATATATTGCTTGTTCCACTGGTCAGAGATTGTGCCAAAGGCTGCATTATTACTGTCATATTATCACGGGCCCTGACATTTTAAATTGCCTGGGGGACTACCAAATGTGGCAGACCTCTCTGTGGAACAGGAGTTTAACACTGTGCAATTCTCCAAATGCTCTAGATCTGGATGTGGAGGGTGTACCGAAGTAGAGGGGGCATGGCCGGAGTACACTGCACTCTAGTAACTGTCAGCTGGAAAATGGCTCCAGCTCATGGATAAGGGAGTTTAAAGCCTAATCCTCTAGCTGTGGCCAGTGGATACTGGGTACAGTTGAAGGTTGAGGACAAAAGTTCAAAAGTGAAACTCAGCTGCAAACACAGTTTTGTATTGTTTCGCTTGAAAATATAAGATCAATCCAACTTTGCTAGAATCTGGGCCTACAGTTGCCAAATGGTCTGAAAACATCAGCAACCACTTCTGAGGACCTGGTAAGAGTTTGATTTTTTATGGAAGCTTTGTACAATATATAGACAGTGCAGTCTAAGGTCTGACTGGGATATGAACCTATTGTCCAACTAAAAGGTCTTCTGACTCTTGTTGACTTGAAGGGTTACTACATAATCATACGTTCTGGGAGTATGAAAGGAAGGAAAATATCCCCTTACATTTTTGCAAATTTTTATTTCAAAAACCCAATGAGGGAAATGACCAATATTGTGAAGTAAATCAAGAAGTCAGTCCAGACAGAAATATTTAGTTCAAACAGTACATTAATAGGTAATCTAAAAAGGGAAATATTGCACTACAGCAAGGAAGTGGGAAATCCTGTGGCCAATGTGATAAAGGAAGAACATAAAGAACCATATGAACAAAGGCCAGGTTTTAAGTAAATATGATCTATTTGATCAAAACAACCATGGATACTCTGAAAGATTTACAGACAAGAGAAGCAAACTAAGAACAAACTTTTCGAAGAAGCTTCAGATTAGCCTCCAAAATTTGAACTCCCGAAATGTTATTTTTGCATCTACATATATACCAGAGAAAAAACATAAAAATAAATAAATAAGAGATAAAATGCATAACTGCCCATCTAAGTATTTGCATAAGCACAGTTGTAGGCACCCAAAATATAAATTAATATAAAAAAACCCTAAAAATTAAATAAAAAAACTTGTAGTTAGTGAAGAATAAGCATGAAAAACAGCACTTTTTTAGGTGTACTTATTTGAAGAACACTTCTGAAAAGTTGTTCCTAAAAGAGTAAATAGAGGGACAAAGACTGAAGTTCTAAAATCATGAGTTCTCCAGAATTTAATCAGTATGGACAAGATGCAAGGGAGAAAATTAATTTTAAAAAAATTAAGAGATAGTGACAAAAGTGAAATACCTACGAAAAGAAATGGCAGATTGTGCTTTTTGTCTTTATTCAGAAGGAAAACGTTGGAAAGTCACCTAAATCAGGAATTGTAGCTCCAGTTTTTTAAAACATACTTCAGGTAAGAAAAATGGTTGTGATACTACTGTGCATCTTTAAGTTCAACAAAATTTCACATCAATGTTACATGTGTACAGTCATCCACTCATTCACCCATTTAGTAAAATGATAACTGTGGCTTTCATAAGTTCCCTGCCAAGTGACCAGAGTCTTAAAGACTAGAAAATTGCTATAAAAATTGTTGTATTTTCTAAATAATTTAGAAGATCAAGCAATGACAGATTAATTAGTTTAAATAGTTGTGTGGAAAATATCAAAAACAATTCTATAAAATAATTCCACAGTTTAATTTCTAAAGCTTAAAACAGTAGCAATACAATAAATAATAAGGAACAATACAATCAGGTTCAAAAGGATTTAGATCATTATTATTGTTATTTTGGATAACTGGATATGTAAATTGTATGTATAAATGACTACATTATTTACAGAGGAGTTGGGAAGCGGTGTAACAGAAAATGAAATTATAAATGAAATAACTTGACAAAGTACCAACCAAGAAAATTATCTGAAGGTATTACAGAAATATTCTTAAACCATCAGCACTGCAGCAAAGGACTGAATCAAAATAAGAAAAAATAGTAGTCAATTTTAATCACCATAACAAAGTATACAGTGTTCCAAAGCAATATACCAAGTGTACAGGGCAGGCTTAATTGAAGTTAAAGTAGTTACTGGATGGGGTGTGTGTGTGTGTACTATTATTTTTTATTCTGTGCTAGACCACCATAAATTGTAAGTCTATTTCTGCAGTCTTTTAACTTTCCATGAAAGTTATACAGTTTTTCCTCCTCATGTTTTTGACTGAAGTCGCTAGTTATTAACTACATCTGATTTATACAACAGATTGTTTTAGAGAATGTTAGTTCTAGTTAAACTATATGGAGTTAAAGTGGAAGGTTGAGAGTTGACAAACTACACAATCTAAGGTTTCAGACTAGCAGCCGTGTTAGTCTGTATCCATAAAAAGAAAATGAGTACTTGTGGCACCTTAGAGATGAACAAATTTATTAGAGCATAAGCTTTCGTGAGCTACAGCTCACTTCATCGGATGCATACAGTGGAAAATATAGTGGGGAGATTTTATATACACAGAGAACATGAAACAATGGGTGTTACCATACAGACTGTAACAAGAGTGATCAGGAATTATTACCAGCAGGAGAGCGGGGGGAGGAGAGGCGGGGGGAACCTTTTGTAGTAATAATCAAGGTGGGCCATTTCCAGCAATTGACAAGAACAGTAGGAGGGGAAATAAACAAGGGGAAATAGTTTTACTTTGTGTAATGACACATCCACTCCCAGTCTTTATTCAAGCCTAAGTTAATTGTATCCGGTTTGCAAATTAATTCCAATTCAGCAGTCTCTCGTTGGAGTCTGTTTTTGAAGTTTTTTTGTTGAAGAATTGCCACTTTTAGGTCTGTAATCAAGTGACCAAAGAGACTGAAGTGTTCTCCGACTGGTTTTTGAATGTTATAATTCTTGATGTCTGATTTGTGTCCATTTATTCTTTTACGTAGAGATTGTCCAGTTTGGCCAATGTACATGCCAGAGGGGCATTGCTGGTACGTGATGGCATATATCACATTGGTAGATGTGCAGGTGAACAAGCCTCTGATAGTATGGCTGATGCGAGTAGGCCCTATGATGGTGTTCCCTGAATAGATATGTGGACACAGTCGGCAATGGGCTTTGTTGCAAGGATAGGTTCCTGGGTTAGTGTTTTTGTTGTGTGGTGTGTGGTTGCTGGTGAGTATTTGCTTGAGGTTGGCGGGCTGTCTGTAAGTGAGGACTGGCCTGTCTCCCAAGATCTGTGAGAGTGATGGGTCATCCTTCAGGATAGGTTGTAGATCCTTGATGATGAGAGGTTTTAGTTGGGGGCTGAATGTGATGGCTAGTGGCATTCTGTTATTTTCTTTGTTGGGCTTGTCCTGTAGTAGGTAACTTCTGGGTACACTTCTGGCTCTGTCAATCTGTTTCTTCACTTCAGCAGGGTAGAAGCCCTCTACACCAACATTCCACACAAAGATGGACTACAAGCCATCAGGAACAGTATCCCCGATAATGTCATGGCAAACCTGGTGGCTGACAGCTCACCTTTCCAGATCACTCTTGATACAGTCTGTACGGTAACACCCATTGTTTCATGTTCTCTGTGTATATAAAATCTCCCCACTATATTTTCCACTGTATGCATCCGATGAAGTGAGCTGTAGCTCACGAAAGCTTATGCTCAAATAAATTGGTTGGTCTCTAAGGTGCCACAAGTACTCCTTTTCTTTTTGTAATCTAAATGAAATTGTAACCACCACGCCAATTAAAACAAAAGATCAAAGTTTTAAGTTGTTTTAACTAACATTAAAGAACAAAATTCTCAGTGGCATTAGGAAGCAGATTTCAACTCAGAGTGTTAAAGTCCCATTGCAAACTACGGAAAATCAGACTGTCAAAATTATTTTAAATATAACTTCTGGCTCTGCTTCACCTCTGCATTATTCGAATTTTATGCCAGTGGAATTCCATTCATTTACATCCCATGCTAGTGGATCCCCAGTGCAAGACTGAGACCTTACTTATTATGCTGTTTAATGTGATAATAACAATAAAGCAATAATAGGTATTGGCAGGTAAGGATTGTGCAATAAGTACTTTAAAAACAATATAACATCATGCAGAAAAATAGTGAATTATAGCCTGATGATACCAAACAGTACTCCTGGGAGTAGTCCCAATGAAATCAATGAATCTAATCACGTTATCAAGGATTGTGTACATTCTCAGGATTCGGCTTTTAATCATGAGTGGAAATGCATCATAACTAGTGGAACGATCACAGTGCTCTAATAATAATTTACAATCGCTTGAGATAAACTAGTTACATTAAATGGAATATTTTATTAGGAGCAACCCAGGGTGAGAGTAATAAAAGTATTTCTCTTTGAACTCTCATAAGTCACAATACCAAGGCCTTGATTCAGCAGGGTACTTAGGCACATGACTTAAACGGATATGGCTCTCACTTAAATTGGACTACCTAGGTGCTTAAAGTCAGGCATGTGCTTAAGTACCATACTTAACTGGTGCCCAAGTGCATTAGATGCATTTACGTTTTTACTCGTTAGCCACTAGGGCTGTGTAAATACTGTATTTTTGGAAATGTTTAAATCAGGTTATATAATTGGTTGGTGTAGTACTTCATTAAACTGAGTTAATAGTTGATTTCTATTATTCCTCTTTTTCTTACCGAATTAACAATTAAGACATAAAGGCCTCTGCAATAAACAAACAGACTTCTACTGCTAGTAATTTATGATCAGCTAAATGCAATTTCATATACACTAGTAAACTAACTAGCATAAAATGTGCATCACATTTCTGTACACCTGCTTAATTTTGTCTTTGAATCCTAGTTTACCTCCCCTGAGCTTTTTAATAATTTGATTGTGTGGGTTACAGTAATTACAATATATTATGTTTTTCACTTGTTTCACACATATCCAATAACTACCACCTTTTTTCGGATTATGATTTCTCTTTTTAATCTCCTATAAAACAGGTATTTCAATGAGTAGACATAATTATACAAGGGGGATACCCATTCAAGCTTGAACTGGGAAGCCTGTGTGCACAGTAGCACAGCTACAGTTTATACTCCATTTTAAACAATGTTCTTCATGGACACAAAAAATTCACATTTTGATATTTTTAAAGTTCTGAAAGAAAATTCAGATAATTTATACTTTATACTGCAAGAATTCAGTGAGTGTTACAAAGGTACTTTGCACACTTATAAAGCAAATTTCATTTTAAAAATTACATGGGCTAGTTCAGTAGTCAGTGCAGTTTGGTTTTGGTTTGGTTTTTCAGTGCGGTTTGAGTTAAAAATAAGATGATGAATTTATTTTTAAATAGTGGTGTTGTGTTTGAATGGTAGCTAGCTTTCCTAATGATATGCACACTAACAGTCATAATAAAATAAACGAATTGTACACCAGCCTGGCAGGGTGGTCACAGAGCAATGAGCTACCATATGAGGGTGAGAGTTTAGGATAGGTGGGCAAATTTTTTGGCCCGAGGGACACATCTGGGTATGGAAATTGTATGGCAGGCCATGAATGCTCACAAAATTGGGGGTTGTGGTGTGGGAGGGGATGAGGGCTCTGGCTGGGGGTGTGGGCTCTGGAGTGGGGCAAGAAATGAGGAGTTCAGGATGCGGGCTGGGGTGTGGGGGGGAGGGCTCTGGGGTAGGGCTGGGGATAAGGGGTTTGGGGTGCAGGAGGATGCGCCAGGCTGGGACCGAGGGTTCAGAGGGCAGGAGGGGTATCAGGACTGGGGTAAGGGATTGGGGTGCAGAAGGGGGGCAAGCCCTGGGTGGCACTTACCTCAAGCAGTTCCCGGAAGCAGCGGCATGTCCCCCCACTCCAGCTCCTATGAGGAGGTGCGGCCAGGCAGAGCTGCACACTGCCCTGTCTGCAGATGCCGCCCCTGCAGCTCCCATTGGCTGCAGTTCCTGGCCAATGGGAGGTGTGGGGGTGGTGCTTGGGGAAGGGGCAGTGTGTGGAGCCCCCTGGCTGTCCCTATGCATAGGAGCCAGAGGGGGGAACATGCCACTGCTTCTGGGAGCCACGCAGAGTGGGGCAAGCCCGAGACCCAGCTCCCCAGTGGGAGCTAGAGGGCCAGATTAAAACATCTGGAGGGACAGATGCAGCCTCCGGGCTGTAGTTTGCCCACTTCTGGTTCAGGATCTGAGTGTGGTTCTGAGCAGCAAACAGAACCCTCAGGAGTATCTTATGTTGTATTTCAGTGACCCATTCCCACCCATTCAAAGAATGGCACTAACAAACTCAGTCCACCCTTCACCTCTCTAAAGGAGGATTTTCTGTGATGGGGCAGATTGTTTGGGGGAAGAGATGGAAAGAGGACAGGAAATGAGGAGGAGGAAAAACAGGCATATCCTTCAGCTACTTAAAATTAATCATGAAATACCAGTGCTAGGAACTGATGTAATTCAAAATGATTGATCAGAATCTCTTCCATTACTGGTTTAAATCAACCTTGTGTTTTAGTGACATTAATGTTTTGACAGAAACCCAAAACAAGGTTACTCAAAATTAAGGCTGCATATATCTCTATTAACTTTCTCTGTTGCACAGCCTCTTATCACTGTGTGATTTTTCAGGTGCAGTATATGGTGTAACACTTGGTCACTACAATGATAAACAGGAGGACATCACAACCTAATGTCTAGCAGGACAATTCATATAAGAAAATTTAATGGGTATTTTAGAATCTAGAAAGCATTAGAACTGAACCAAAGTATGTCTTACTTGGGTTGGGTGCAAGCTTTATTAGGAGACCATCTCTGTAAAGCAAGCCATTTTTATTGGTCACCAGTGAGGATGCATAAGGTAAGTTTTAGTATATTTTAAAAAGAATGTATACAGTGTTAATGGTCTGTTTTTGTATCACTGTCTTCTGTACAAGAGCTGTATTTTTACCTTTAATAGCATTCATTTGACATGTATGGACAAACAGTAAAATGCCCGATCTGAGGATTTAGGGTAAGCTTGCTAAATGTTAACTATATCATTTCTCTGATCACGTGCATACACTTAAATCCATGCACCTTTAAAGAAAAGAAAAGCAAGAAACCAAGGTAAGTGAAAATAGGCTTAAAAGACAACTGACCTTTTTCCACTTCATTCAGATTAGCAGCTTGCAGTGACAAAGACAGAAGAGACAAGAGACTTTTTACATTGTAATACAACAGCACATTAAGCTAATGCACAACTATAGCAGCAGAGAGGTTTGCATAGCAAAGTGAAGCAAGCTTCAAATTTTTACCTACAGCAGAACAAAACAAACAAGAAAAGTAAGAAGTATGTGCTACTGCTGGCATAGAAAGAGTTGCACTGCTAGACCAAGGAGATATGTGTTCTAATGACATGGTAATGAACAAGAGAAATGATCCATTTTAATTTCTAGTATGTACATGTAATGACCTGACATTCATTAGATTTGAGGATAAAAAATGAGATGATAATTAAGAGAGCAAGGCAAAGTTAAAGAGTGCAGGACATAATGTGAGCAACTTTACACGTTATTCACCAGCAACTCCAGGTCTCTTCTGATCCTGTGTGCTTACTGTGGGTTTCATAGTTACATCTTACGCATGTTTACAGTCCAACACACATACCATACTTGTCTTTGACACTGTGATGATAGTGTTAACTGCAAAGCAAAATCTTAACTTGGCAGATATGGAATTCTGACTATTAAGAAAGCCACAAGCCACATTTTTCAATTCTGTGACAACTGTTAGACAACAATTTTCAAAATGTGGCAGGAGACATGCACACATTGACAGGTTTTGAGATAGAATACCCTTCACAGTATTTTGAAAGTTTACCTATACAGGAAACTGCTGTTTCAGAGATAATCTTGAGATCCTATCATGCCTACCATCCCAAAAAATAAACTCAAGCATGAACAATTTACATTTTAGATTGCCAAACTCCGAACATTTTCCTTATCCTGTGTAGAAATATTAAACTGCATTTACAGACAGCCATTCACTTAAAAAATATTCTGGCATGGTGCAAGTCCACATTCAGTTGCCATGCACCATGAATCTTCAACATGGACAGATCCAAGAATTAATAGAACAGAACAAGAACCACAAGAATCTAATTGGAAAAATATAATCCAAACTACTAATTAAGTCTTAGAGAAGAAAGGAATTAAGCTTTAAAAAAGTGGTGTAAATCAGTGTAACTCCACTGAAGTCAATGGTGATCTAGGGCATATTACACCAGTTGAAGATCTGGCCCTAGATTCCTGTAACTGTTCACTTCAATTGATTTTACGGCTAGTTCTGATTAATGAAACACTATCAAAATATTTTTAAGAATTATATTTTTCTGTGTTAATGATGGTTTAGATGACTAAAATACAAATAATGTGGATGAAATGATGTTCACTTGTCACTGTTTATACTCTGGTTATCTATGGCATTTTACCCAGTGAGGACAAATAAAACCAGATTAGTCAGTTTCACTTTTATTTGTAGTCAATTTCAATTTTCAGTTCTCACACATTAGAAGAATGCTGGAAGGCCTGAGTTGCAAACATTGCTGAGAAATATTTTAAATACACCTGAAACATTGTTAATAGTTTTTTTCCCTTTAAAAAAAATTACGATACTGTTTCTATTAAGCAAGCAGTATCTCCCAGAATTCTAATTCTGGACATCTGGGCTGGTCTCCTCTCTCTGCAACTTCACAGAGGTGAACCAGTCTCTGGCCAGGCCTTCTCTGCTTCCACTTGCCACCAGATGAGTTATTCCCAAACTATGAAATCTGCATAGCCTCATAATTGACAAATATTCCAGAGATAATGAAACAACTATGTACATTAGATCAGCAAGGATTGTCCTACAGTAATGATTCTACTTAACGGCTGACCCTTGGCTCATGAGCCATCTAGGGTTCATAGAATTCTGCTTGCAGAAAGGAAATTATTGGTAAGAAAATTTCCATTCTGCAGCCCAGCATCTCCCACAATCCTGGATGTCTGGAAAGTAGCGAGCAGTGATCAGATATAGGGATGGTTATGAAAGAAGAGGTTGGTAGAAAAGAAGTACCCACCTTTTTGTGAGCTCACTCAAAGGTCCATATTATTCTAGACCACCATCTGCAGACCCTTCTGATAGAAAGTCCACCTTGTAGTGCTTAATGAAGATATTAGCTATAGACCAAGTGGTCGCTTTGCAAATTTCCAGAGTGGATGCACTTGCTCATTCCGCCATGAGGTTGCTAAGAATCTCGTGGATTGTGCCTTGATGCCTTCTGGTATAGGAAAACACTGATGATGTATAACAATCCACAATACATAGTCTAATCTGCCAGATGATGGAGCACTTGAAAACTCTAAGTCCCTGGCATTTTGTGTGCAAGGACACGGATTCTATACGTTTGAGATAGACTTTCAAGGCTCTTCTGATATCTAAGCTTGGATAGCTACTAAGAAACAAGTCTTAACAGATAAATAAAAGGCCAACAGTGAAGTCAAAGGCTCAAAGAGATGGCTTGCCAGTCCTCAAAACCAGAGGTGGGTTCCATTCTGGAAAGTGATTTGACCGCTAATCTGGCTAATTGGACTACTTGAAGGAATCTTGCTACCTGTGAATTTTCTGCCAGATAGCCAGAGGATCCTGAGAATAAGCACGCTCCTAAGAGCGGACACCTGACATGCAATGGTACAGGGCTAAAGGCCTCTTTCTACACCTTTCTGGAGGAAGTATAGAATGGTTAGGATTCCAGGATTTCCAGGATATGCATTATACTGAGTACTTGTAGAATCTGACCAGACAGAGGAGTATTTTTATAGTCTTCTAGCCAAAAGCAATGCCTTAATGACTCTGGAGGGCAGACTGAGACCTTCCAGTGCCTCCCTTTCAATAGCCTTGCTGTTAGTTGAAGTCATTTTGAGTCTAGATGAAGAGAGGATGTCCGCTCTCCACGAAAGCTGGTGTGGGAGTTACAGTTAAATGAGGTCTGAGAATCAAGGTCTCCTTGGCCAATGAGGAATTATAAGAATTACCATCGCCTGTTCTCATTTTATTTTCTGGACCACCTTCCCCAGTAGTGGGAAGGGTGGAAATGCACATAGTAGGCCCTGCAGCCAACTATGCAACAGGGCATCTGTCCCCAGGGCATAAGGGTCTGCCTCCCTTGTGAAGTATTTTGATCTCTTTGTATTCCTAGGATTCGTGAATGGGTTGGTTGAAGAGAAACCAAATGTCTGAACAATAAGTTTGAAGTGCTGAGATCCCTCTAAGCTTTCCCCCGGACCTCAATTTTGCTGTTTTCCCTTGGAGAATCTATTGTCCCTTTGATGTTACCTGAGTGAGGATGAGGGGCAAAAGGAGTGCCTCTGTCTGAAAGCCAGTCTAAACTCTCTTCTGGGGGCACTTAGTGAGGAAGGGAGAGATTGTTTGGATTTTGCTACAATCAGCCACCACCTTCCCCAGATTTTCTCCAAAAAGGAGAGACCATGTAAATTTGGCAGTGCAAAGAACTAGCTTAGAGTATCAACTGTTTGGAGATGGAGACATAAACAGTGTTTGACAGAGGCCATGGCACGGGCTGAGAAGCTCACTGCATCCATTGAGGTGAGAGCTACAAATGCTGCTGCTTGGGAGACTTGCTTTAAAATGGAACCAAAGTCAGGATGATCTCTGTCCTTAAGGGCTTTGGGATCTTGCAAAGCAGGTAGCTGCTAGGATGCTCAGAGTGTGGCGGAGGATGCTTCTAAGTCTTTTTTGAGAATGGCCTCCATCTTTCTATCCGTAGAATCCTTGGGGTAAAACGCCCCTTCAGAGGGGCTAATCATCCCAGGGAAGGGATGCTACAGAGCCATCAATAGATCCCTTAGGTTCTTGAACGTTAGTTATAGAGCCTGAGGTTGCTCTTGTTAATGAGCTTGTCCTTATCAGGCTTGTTCCATTCATCCCTAATCACTTCCTCGAAGGAAGAACAAAGAAGTATTGCTGCCTCGGGAAAGGCTTTTGAGACAAGAAATTTACTCTAAGGCTTACTCTGATGAGACTGCTCAGGTTGGGTCTGAATCATGGAACAGCCTTGATGCATGTAGCTTTACATTTCTTAAAAAAAACCCACGAAAAACCTTTGCTCTATTTTCCCCCCGATTCCTGTTTGGATTCAGAGCCAGACCGCTCACCTTCCCTAGTGGAGGAGCAGAAAGAGGATAAGGAGGAAAAGATGACATAGGACTTGTATTTCTTGTTTTTTTGTGTGATTTTTCTTTCTGTTTTTTGCCTGTTTACATTTTTTAACTTGTTTAGCTTGTTTCAGGATGTAATAGCTCTGCTGTGGCTTTGGTGAGGCCTTTTGCAGCTAGCCTTCCTTAGGGTCTGAAGCCCTCACAAGAAGTTTGATTCAGAATCCTCCCCTGCTGAGTCCCATTCCCCAGCAGGATGGGGGACTTCTTGTCCAACCTCTCCTGGTTGGCTTGTGAGGGAAGGAGTTTAATTAGAGGCACTGCTTCTTTCTCCAGGGCACTCAGAACTCACTTTTAGATGGGCGGGAGGGAGGGAGGAGGACTTTTGGCCCTACAAGCCTCCCCACTTTGTTCTGCAAGAGTTCCCTGGGACTTTCCCCCAAGTTGAGCAGTCAAGGTCCTCATCACTTTTGGAGCCTCACCCTGCTGGGAGTCCTGGTCCATTTTCCCCCATTGGAGTTGCGTCTGCCTGGGTGGGTAGGGAACCTGATCTGCCTGTCTGACTGATAGCACCAGGACCTAACAGATTTAGAGTTGGTTGTCTGAGTACAGACTGGGCACAACTTACTGTCTGCCAAGCCTGGAAAAGCTGCCTCGCAGTGCTTCAGTTTGACCCAATGTTTTCTTGGCTGTTCTGATTTGCCTGTACAGGGGAAGAGGAGCTAGCAGGAAGATGCTGAAGTAGAGACTCAGGAAAGGTTAAATCCCTGAGGGACTAACCAACTAAGGGAGGAGGAGGAATGCGGCAAGGAAGAGCACTGCTACCCACTGCCCAAAAAGTAGGCAGAAAAAGATAAAAAACAGAAGAGTGAGAGTGTGAGCTACAAAAACTGCCACTGTCTGCTGTCACAGAGAATATGGTGGCAAGCTGAAGCGAAGGGTGGGGAGGTAAAAGGGGGGAAGCATGGCCAGAGAGTGCAATGCCAAACACTGATCTGCTTCTGTGAAGCTGCAGAGAGAGGAGAGCAGCCCAGATATCCAGAATTGTGGGAGACAATGGACTGCAGTATGTAGAGATTGCTACATGTGAAATTTACAAAGTTCTTCATGCAGATTGAGTTACTTAGACTGAGATTTAGTTACTTACCTTTGAATCAGGCAGAGAACAAAATATCATAAAAACAATTTGTGACCTTTAACCAATTGTAACATTGTTTTATACTCTGTACACTACTGTTTCCCCATTCTCAGATCTTGACATGGTTTGTTAGCTGTACAAAGTTAAAATTATAACATGATAGGCTTATTTATTTATTTATTTATTTGAGACTGCAGGGTCAGTTAAGGCAGGATGTGAAGTCATTGTACACTGAGTGAAATCACAGTAGCTGATTTTATGGTGTATAGAGTTATATACACCAGGCAAATCTGGCCATATATATTTAGAAAGTATTTTCGTGGGGGGGAAAAAGGGGGAGGGACAGGATGAGGAAAACATGAGAGGTATTGAAGTATTTTAAAATCTTGACCATAATCTCTAAAGACCATACAATTAATAGTACAGAGCTTATAAAACTGTTTGGCCTTATTTTCAGAGATGTTGAGAACATACAGTTCCCACTGACTACAATGACATCAACAGGAATTGTGAATACACAGTACACCTCTGAAAACAGAGTTAATTGTTTTTAAGAGTTCAAGTTATTTTCTTTTTTAAACTAGACTTAAAGCAACAAGAAAACCAAATCAAAGTTTTGATTTAGAGAAACCAGGATGAAGTTTTCTTCTTAGAGCTATTCTGTCCAAGGACAGAATGCTGCCCTCCACAGAAATGTAATTACCTGACATTTCCCCAAGGACAAGTCAGCTTTTTTGTTTTGTTTTTAAAGTTACAATACTGTTTTCTGGTGTTTTGCCACCAGACTAAAAAACAAACAACTGCAACAGCAAATTAAAATAAAAACACATTACCAAGATTTCTCACTTCCCAAGTTGTTACATTACATTTCCCTAACCACGTACAGGCAGAGACACTTAAAAAGCAAAGCAGGACAGAAACTGTATAAAAATATGCTTAATAATTTTATGCTATTACATAATTAACTCTAAAGATGTTCATAAAATAGTTATGGCCCTGTGACGTTCGTGTCTCAGCAGACAGGACTGGAGTAGTCTAACGTATCTGGAGAAAAGACAGTCTGAGACAAAAGCCATAAAACAAAAACAAACCAAAACTCTGGTAACACACTACGAAGTTACTAGGGCTAAAAGCTCATGCAGATGAGGACTTAACCTTTTCCATGGATACACAAAACCTCAAAAGAGCTAATGCAGAAAATGGTTAGCTAATGACACCTAGCTCTATACTTCCATCTCTTCCAATCTGCTTGTGCAATGGAATGACTTACCTAGTGGCTAATGGAGATTTTGAAATTGCTGACAGCTAGCTGGCTGAGACTCAGCTCACATAAAACTGATATAAGGATTACAGGAAAAATGCCAGATATTATATATGCACCTTTATTCGGGCTGGGGTTTGGCTACCATTCGTTTCTAAGACTTACAGCTAGGGATTCTCTTGAATCGTCAGTTGCTCCTAGATATACTGTTAGTAGCAAATGGCAAAAGAGTGTTCTGTCATTTGTACTTAACAGAACATTGTGTCCTTTTCTTTTAGATGTGGACCTCACCATACTTATTCATACCTTTCCTATTTCAGTTATTGTAATTCACTCTGCATGGAGCTACATCACCAAATCATTTGGAAATTGCAGATAGTGTATGAATGCAGTTAAATGACTTGTAAGTGGTATTCCTTGTACAAAACACATTTCCCTGAGTTCTGTGACCTGCACATGTTGTCAATTGATTTCCAGGGTGCAGATTTAAGGTTTTGGCTTTAAGTTTTAAAGCCTAAAGGTATGGGCACTTAGTGGGGGTGTGGCATTCAAGTTAATATTGCCCTGGCTTAAACGGAAGAATGTTGGTGTTTGTGTTCTTGATGAGGACCTTGTTTTCTGGAATTCACTTCCCTCTTTGGCCATCCACCAGAGCCCAGATTTAGTGCTTTTTACAGCATGCTGCAAGACTCACCTGTTTTCTCGTATGTTTTCCTAGGGTCAGGGAGACCAACTGTGATTATGGGATAGGACGATCGAGTGGAGTTTATTCCGGCGTCAGGACAGTTCTTTAAATACTTTGTGTGTTTGATTATGAGTTACGTATTTAAGCTATATATGCACTTAGCAATTTACTGACACACAGTGAATGCATCTTAATAAATAAAATACCCTGCTTCCTGTTCTCTAAAGTTCCTGATTTTCAGGATCTTCCATTCCCACTTTCCAGCTGAGGCCACAGAGTCTATAAGAGTTACTACAGCAATAAAACTGGAGTAACCACGCTTTATATGAGAAAGGAATGGTTTATACCTGGCCTGCAACTGACACTGACAGGTAAACAACTACAAGAAAAAAATTACTGGGGAGCACATGTGTGCATGAGCATGCGCACTGGGGCTGAGAACAGAGGGAGATAAGATTATATTCCCTTGTCACCACTATGCTTTTGTGCAGAGGGAGGTCTTGCCACAACCACTGTTCTGTTCTGGCAAGGTGTGAGCCCTGTGCTCAGTTAATATTTTGTGGCGGTGGAGGAAGGAAACCATAAGGGTTGATCTTAGATCTGTACAGCTCCTACTTTTTTCCTTGACTGTCCTCCCTGGGGCTTAGCTGGACCTTAGTGCTGGTGAAGACAATTTTCTCTTTTAAATTAAAACAAAATGTTCATAATTTTTAACTTTCAAAATGTTATTTGTTAATTTAAAAAAATCAATGAATGAACATCAAGAGTGCATTGGTGCAGTGTGGTGTGTTGTTTGGTGTGTGTTTTTTGTTTGTAATTATACATTTGACCAAATAAACCAAATAAACGAGTCACAGGGTGAAAACCTGACCCCACAGTAGTCAATGGCAAAACTTCCATTGACCTCAGTGGAGCCAGGATTCAATCACAAACTTTAAAGCATAATGCTATTAATTTACAATCAGTGTTAAATTGCCTGCGTTTTTCCTCATATTCCTACCAGTATATTCAGGTGGGCAAAGGCAAGTGTAGTTGTTAATTCCATCTACACAGGTAGAATTATTTTCACAATCATTATCTTCGCAGTCATCAACATTCACTTCACAGTTTTCGCCTTCAAATCCATCTGCACAAGTGCACCTGTAATACAGAAAATATACTTGCTTATGATGAATCAGAGAACTAAACACACAGTTATAACATTAGTTATTAAGTTCTATATCATTTGTAAGAGTTCTACAGTTTTTTTTAAATTTTATAACACTGCCAGTATTTTTCAGAAAATAATTTTAATTATAGACCTATCCTTGCATTTCAAAACTAAATGTTTCCTTCCTCATTTATGTTCTTCTATTGAATGCATGCTACCTTTATATTATAGGACTGCTTATGAGTGCTGATCTCTAAAACTGATTTTTTAAAACATACAAAATATCACCAAAGTGTTATAATATATTAATACATAGAAGGCCTTTATCTTGGAAAGATTATGCATATGCTTAACTTTACTCATGTAAATGTTTGCAGGAGCAGAGTCTAATATACAATATACATGAATGTAACATAATGATGATTTATTTATTATGTAAAGACTGTAAACTCTTCAAGGCAGAGATTGTACCTTCATTTATGCATGTTTTCACAGCACGTAGCATATTAAAAACAAATAATAAATAAAAATATAATATTCATATCTATATATTATATCAATCTATCTATATACTTGACACATATTTTGATGTAATTCAGTGTATCTATTATATTTATATTGCACGCATAACTGTGGTTATGTTGTTAATTGGACTTTTGAAAACGCACACAATATTAAAAAAGAAGAAAGATAGGTCAAATTATGAGGTTTCAAACTGTGACTGTGTCCCTTTAGATTCTTATTAAAACATGACTATGGCATGATATTAAAATGTATAGAGTTAATTTTTAATTGGAAAGAGTCTAATCTTGAAACAGAATTTGGATATATAAATAAGGATAATTTCTTAATGAATTGCAGAATAAAGAGTGTTTCTTTTTAAAGTGGCATTTCTAACAAGCTTGAGGAGTAGATTAGCATTCTAATGTGAAATTATTAGTCATTTAATAAAGAACTATATTTCATAATTCATGAAGTACATCTGGAGTAATTGTACTGTGTGATTAAATAACAAGATTAAAAATGCTCACAGCATGTTTATCTACTGGCATAGTGGTTTGGAATGAATCATTAATTTTCTGTTTCACTGGGATTTACAATTTATCATTTATATGCTGTCTGTTGAAGTAATATACACAACAACAGCTGAATTGTGAGACTTTTTCAGCAGGGATCTAGCTAGCTATTAATTAACATAATGGAGTCAATACTATGTTGTCTTGCCCTGATATGCCTTGACTAATCATATTTTTTTTAAACAGTTTTAAAGCACTTTAAGCTTTCTAAGGACAGAATTTTTTCCTAATACTCCAGAAGCCCTGAAAGACTACTGCTGTGGTTTATCAACAAACATCTCCTCTCCTCATTACTCTCTAGGAGCCAAAGATTAACAGCCAAAATATTTTAGTTTTCCTTAACAAGCAGTTCAATCTCAGTAGACTTTTCTTTTGTTTTTATTGATTTAAAAAACCCCTACCAAAATCCATCTTTTTCTCCTTCTTTTAAATGGCAAGTTCCACCATGCTGGCAAGGATTACTGATGCAGGCATGAATTGGAATATCACAGTCCTGGCCCTGCAGACAGAACGACAAGATAAAATAAAACAAAAAAGACTGGTGGAAGAGAGCCAAAAGAGACTTTTCATGAGTGGGGCAAATGATGAAGCTTACATTTTCTTCAACTCTCTTCTCACCACCCAGTACATACCTTGAAACCATATGGGCAGGTACATCTGTAGAAGTCAACAGGATCACTATTACAAGTGCCATCATTTTTACATGGATTTGATAAGCAGGGACTACATTTGGCAAGTATATTAACATCCACAGGCCCTTAAACGAAATACAAATTTGATAGTCAGAAACTAACATCTCTCATCATTTATTTATTTTTGACAATACACTTGTGTTAATTTGCTTATTTTCTACTTATCCTGGTATTTCTGCATATTCCATATGCAGGACTAGCCTTAACACTTTTTTTTTTAAATCAAGACTGAAAATATTTGGCCTTCATCCTTCATTTACCAACAGTAAGAGAAAAAAAATCCACTGAACTATTTCCTCCTCCTCTCTCCTCAAGTCTAAAAATAAATAAATCATCTGTATCTACCATCCTCGCACCCTACTGTGTTCTGAAGGAAATGAACAACACAGTCACCATTCATTTGGCTCTGAAAACCAGAATGTCACAGTTTTCAGGCTTGTCCTTAGTGGTGTCACAGAAAACAGTGTTTTGTGCTGTTTTTCATTTTGTTTTAAACCATATCAACTGTCCACCTGGAGGATCTATGGGCTAGCTCAGCAAGTGAAATTATCACCGGTTGCATGAGCACAGAGGTATCATGGGACTACAGTGCAGAGGTCGGTCATAGAATGATGTTACCACCTTAACCTCCATGAAGCCTCCAAGTGAACATCCCTCTATTCTAACCCTCCTCTACAGAAAGCCATGCCCTTGTGCAACTTGAGATTATGGATACTCATGCATGTGGTGAGCCTACAAGCAATGTGACTGCACTGTCACCACATGCATACACCTACTGACTCAGATTGGGGCTGGTGTCCATGCTTCTGTTCACCTTCCCTGCAATACAGGTGAGCACTGTTTGTTAGTTTGTGTATTCAAGTACTCACCCTAATTGATTGTGGCAACAGAATTGAGCAACTAATACTTATGAAGTGTGAGGTTTCGGAATGTAAATCAGCTGAGAACTTTGTTGTGTACTCCCTATAATATTAAAATACTTCACAGTTGCCCTTTTTGAATTTTTGGAGCGTCTGCAAAAATGTACCTTTTCTTGTAACTTTTTTTGTGTGGAAAAAATTTCATCTAAATCGGGCAGAAATTATTTAACCAATTAACTGGGAGCCCGAAAATTTCAGAACACATTTTCCCCATGGTTCATTTTCTAATTATGAGTTGGGTAGACTGGATTTTTGTTACATGATTGAAGTCACATGCTATTTCTTCATGATGTCCAATTAGCAGAGCCTAACCCATGGTTTGTCTTTGTAGGCCCATGTGGGAGATGGGACCAAAAGAGAACAGAATGGCAACTGAGTCTGTCATTTATTAAGAATGCCTGATAAGTGTAGCCAACCATTGGCCCACTCTCCTCACTATCCAAGTTAAAAACAGTAGGTAAAGAAGAGTCTGTCACAGAGTCTACGTGAGATGAGGAGGACTGCATGGGGATGGAGAGCCATAGGGGGCCCTCCATGTTTTGATGTTAATCTAAACTAAACATCAAAACTTTTGAGGTTCCTATGTTATTAAGTTTACATGTGGCTGTTCAAACCTAAGGCTGGTTTACTGCATTATTTTATGTGTTTTCCTATGGCGAGGTTGGATTACTGTGTGCTCTTGAACTGTAAATAGTTATTATGAAGCAGAGGTTTATAACGAGGAGTATTGTTTAATAAGCAGTTTTATAAATGGGCAAGCTGGTTCAGTGCTTGTATGTTTAGTTTTGCAATTGCAAAGTCGAGGCTTGCATTTATCTTATTTCCTTTGTAATCCTACACAAAGGGTAAAAAAAAATTAAAGCTGAAAATAAGAATATTGTGTTATTCTGAAAGTCACAAATAAGCAAAGGAAAGCTGAAAATTGTAAAATACTCTACATCTCAATAGGGTAGGAAGCCAAAAACACCTTGTCTTTTCCTATCTCTTTAGTCAGCTGAGGGACAGGTATATTCAGCTGCTTTGTTATAGGTAAAAAGTAATCTTTTCTTGCTTGGGTGTAGCAGCCTGAAAAAGAAACTTTTTTTTTTTTTTAAATTCTCTGAAACATCGATGGTGCCTTGCAATAAAGAAGGCCAGTTGACATGTGACTGCTCCTTCCCAATATTATTTTACACAACTTTCATTTGCTAATCTTCAACCTGTTGCTATTTGCAATAAACATCCTGCATAAGTAACTTTCATTGAGTAATGCCATGGCTACACACTGAAACTATCAGGAAGAGACACTGGCTGGGGTCCAGGCCAGGAGAGTTATTTAACTCTGCCTTTTGGTGCTGACCCTTCTGGCATGTGATATGGAAGCCTTCTATCCTTGGTGTAATGCAGGATTGGTTACCCAGATGCAGAGCTGAACACACATCTTTGTGGGTGCTCTTGGGCTATGTCAACATTAAAGGAAAATTTGGTGGGCAGAAAATCACCTAAAATGGAAAGAGACTTTTCATGTGAAAAAAAAAAATCTAATATCAACAACAGCTTTGCCAGCGAATCAAAGACACTTCACAGATGACTTTGGGCATTAGGCTGGATAATTTTATCATTTAAAATAGTACACTGGAATAAAACATTTTATTTTGGGAGTTAAATAGGGAGATTTTGTTATATTGAAGAAAACAATTATGGAAAGGAGCTGAAAAGCTATGCCATCATAAAGATATTGTAGAGTGTTCTAGCATAGAAGAAGCTGACAAAAGTTTACTTTCAAAACGGCTGGCATTGGTGTGCTTCTGTGTCAGAGCTTGTATGACAATGTAAAGAAATAAAAATGCACTAAGCTACAGTAAGGAGGTGGTGTTTATTACTGGTGACACAAACTGTATATGGATCACTGACCATTCTTGTGTCATCAACTTATTTCAAACAAGAAGTGTAAAACTAATTAAAGTTCCTGTTAAAGAGACAAACAACAGAGCTATGCAAGTTGAAACAAATGTCATAAAATTATCTTAAAAGTCCTGCCTGAATGAATGTCATAAGACTCAATGGTTAAATCAAGCAAATATGGAGAAAGTGGGATGTACTGAAAAAAAGCAATTGGTAACTTATGACACTGTGCTGTAACCCTTAATCTTTACTTCCTCATCTCTGCTGTATATCCACATATCGGACACACTCTCCTTTCCTGCTTATGTAACAAAATCTTACTGTCAAAAATTTTGGTTATCTTAAAATTTAAAAAAATAGTATCTATAATTTTGATTCTCCTCTGAAGTTCTTTGATCTAAAAATCTAAATGGAAATCCTGTGGGAAGAGGCTGTTTTGGGAGGTTTCTGGTAATCTGTAGTGTTGGATCAGAAATATCAAAACAGCAACAAAGGCCAGTAGTGTCACAGTGTAGGAAAAAGAAGAAATACCATTTTTTAATTATCTCAAGAAGTGTTTTGAGCTTTTGGTGAAATTTCTGTCAGCTCGTTTTATGTAAGTCAGTTTACCCTACCATAATTAGACAGAATCCAACATTCTAATTTTCCTTGTATAATGTGAATTCAGCTCAAAGGATAGAAACGCCATGTGAGTAAAAAAAGTAAATAAAATCTCATTTACAAAAGGCCTAGTACAAATCAAAGCCAGTTGTCACCTTTAACGCCACATCTAGAGAGCCTGCTCCTATTCCTGCTTATTCAATAGGAGCAGAAACAGATGCTACACTTTTTTTTCTTTTTTTTATATCTTCCTGTTCTCCTCCTTTATGCTGTTCTCAGTTTCCTCTCTTTACTGCTCTTTTCATTTTGGGTACATTTTCAAAAGTGCTTAACTGATTTAGGAGCCTAAGGACCTGTCTACACAGCAGGGCAATGCACTCTATGGGAGTCTGATTTCTAAAATACACTTTACTGTGCGTTAACTGTTCCATACAGACCATGCTGGTTTGAAACAGTATTATGTTAAAGCACACTGGAGAAACTTTGGTGAACACAAGCAGGATTTACACAGACCAATTAATTCACAACATATTAGTGTGCTTTATAAATCACAACCCCATAGAATGCATTACTCCACCATATGGACAAGCCCTAACTTACAATTTCAAAAGTGACTTGGACACGTAGAAGCCTAAGTCCCAATGAGACAGTAATTAAAGTTGTGCCTGATTTTGCGTTATAAATACTTATTTCTAACTGAAAAATTTGAGTCACCTTTTTAAAGCTATCGGGTTACAAAAAAGGAAAAGTTTCAGATACTTTTAATTGAACTCTTGCTCAAAAAACAATGTTTTAAAAAATATTTTGTGCCCACATTAAACCTTAATGTAAACATAAGCTAACACTTTAGAGTCTCTCTGTGTGTAGAGATAAATGGAAATAAAACAAAGGTTAGTTAAGATAAATAATGTGAATGTCTTAGACAAGACCTACAGAGAAAGAAAGGATAGCTCTTTCTACACTCTGTTGCTTAGCTGACATGGTTTAAATAGTTTTCAGATGTTTGTTTACTTTGTAAACCCGTAACAGCAGTAAAGGGGTAGCTCTAGGACCCGATTCTTATTTGCACTATGCCCTTTCACACCCCTCTGCAAATGTAAAGGGGGCTTCATGTAAAGAAGAATCAGGCCCATAGGCTACTGCTCAGTATTGTACATTATATAAAAGTCCACAGCATGGGTATATATTTTACTTACCAAATAAATCTGTTAAATACCAAGGGGTTTTGTATAATGTAGAAAATGAGCATGTAAGATACATACAGTCTATATGACACTTTTTAAAGGAAAAATAATATAAACAAAACCAAAATTAGCTCACAGAGAAATGTGTTGGAAGAGGATACCAAGGTTATTTATATAGTGATATTGTACAACATATAACAAAGAATCACCCATAAACTCATCCAAGAAAAGAGCGGGGGAAAACAAACAGTAAACATGCATGTTTTAGGAAAGGAGTCTGCTTGAGATACATGTAGGGAAGGTCAGAAGGTCTAGTCTTAACCAGATAACCCATTCAAGGGCTATTTACAACCTTACCTGGTGTGAGAAAACCACAAGGCCCTGGAATCTCTAGAAGCAGGGCATGGATTGTGAAAAGCCAAAAGTAAAAGATTGAGAGTCCGTTAGAGGTATGTATAAAAATAAAAACTAGAAAAAAATCCTAGGGAAAAAATAGACTAAGGAAAAATGTAATCAGGAGAGGTCCCTATAACTTCAAAAATAATTCACCAGCTTCCAAAGATTCATTTATGTGAATGTTTACCACTCAGAAGGGATTTTCACTGGAAGAGTTGTTTTCCATTGGATAGTAACGAGCTGTTACATAAGCCAACCTCAACAATACATTTTGCTTTCAATAGCAACCCAAATACTGATAAGAAGGAATTATCTGCAATTCTTCTTCTCTGAATACATACATTATAACAAATTACCATTCTTGGGTCTGTGCATCTACATGTGACCAAAGCAGAAACCCCGAACTTCCAAGTTCCAAATTCTTGGTTCCAGCAGGGACACCTTGTACAGCACACATGTTCCTCCCAATGTCCCTGCTGCCAGATGCATTCTATGCAGAAGGATAAATTACTTATGTATGAATGGAAAAAAACCCACACCCTGAATAATAAAGACAAAATGTGTTACAGGGCCTTCAACTCACTGCGGAGGGTGGTGATGACTGGTGATCTGTTATCATGTGTATCTTCACAGAATGGCTGTTGCAGGCAAGTAATTCTTTCTTCTCTAAAGACACCCATCATAACAGATCCCCACTCCTGAGAGATAAAGCAGCTACAGAAAATTTTCTATGAAGGGGTGAAGAAAGAAAAAGCTGCAATAGGGAACAGAAGAAACACAAGCAAGATGCGCATACCTTGAACAGTAACACTAAAAGATGAGGAGTACTTGTGGCACCTTAGAGACTAACCAATTTATTTGAGCATGAGCTTTCGTGAGCTACAGCTCACTTCATCGGATGCAAAAAAAAAGATGAATAGATCTAGATATATAGAGTGAGTGTGTGAGAGAAGACACTGCATACATTTTAAAGTATTTCTATTTTAAGCAAAGATTATTAAAAAAACCTGACAAAATTAACTGTAAAAGGAGGGGGGAGAAAAAGATCCGCCCCCATACCCTATCCCTCTACACAAAGCCTGGAAAGAGTGTTTGTGGTACTAGTAGTACATCACATCTCATATCCTGTCTAGTTATAAAGCATGTCAGAAATAATGCTTAGCAAATGTGTATAGAGAAATCCAAGAGGATGGTTTCCAAATCTCCTAGTCAGACCTAGATGATTTGTTTGTGGCAGCAGATTTGTCTCATAAGGAACCAGCCTTGACATGACTTGAGAGCAACAGTCATGTCAGACTAGAACAATAGTTATCTTAGGGACAGCAAAGCCTAATGAATTAGTGTAAAACTCAACACAAACAGGTTAGATTTCTAATGGCTTTAATGTACTAAAAGCCTACTTGACCTTCCGTCACCCAACTGTGGAGAAGAGCCTCACTGAGGTGAGCATGCTGGAAAATGGAAAAAGAAAATCATCCTGATGATCAACTAAGGTAGAATTCTATAACTATTTTAGGAAAGGATGTAGGATGCATCTTAGGCACCACCATGTCTTTGAAGAATTTGCTAAAAGGTGAATCAGTCAATAGAGCTTGGAGCTCACTCAGTCTGTAAGCTTAAATCACTACCACAAGAAAATAGCCTTGCACGGAAAAACTGACTTCACATTTATTAAGCATCTCAGGAGGAGTTATCAATTTAGGCAGGATCACTTTAATAATCCCATATTTCTTATTCTTTTTATTGGGTGATCCAAAGTATTTAACTTTAAGAATCTAGAGACAAGGGGGAGCAGCAAAAGTGCTCTACACATTTAAAAGGTTTAAGAAAAGAAAAGAAAAGAAAAGAAAAGAAAAGAAAAGAAAAGAAAAGAAAAGAAAAGAAGTGGGGAAAGAAAGCCCAATATGTAAAATAACACAAGTCCTGTTTCACATAAGGGCCAAGAATTAGGATAGCCTAACACCTTAGAGACCACAAACTTAGTCAGATTCATAAAAAAGACTGAACTGTTATCTGGATAACAACAACATCCAGAGTGATAACAGTTAACGTGAACAAAAAGAGTATAGGGGAGGAGATAAAACCTTAAAACAATCTCTTTACTCTAAACTATTAGGGAATAGGATAAGACCATCATGGAGGGAAACTACCCCACATTTCTGTGCTGTGAGGTTTCTTGCACCTCCCTCTGAAGCATCTGGTGCTGGCCACTGCTGGAGACAGGATACTGGGTCTAATCCAGTCTGGCAGTTTGTGCTGCATCATAGGAACTGCAAGGCTCACAAACCGAATAATCATGGAAATGTTTACAAGTTTTGCTGGAAATATTGAGAATGAAGCACCAGAGAGTAGTGAAATTATATTCTTTGATGAATAAGGTAAGAGTTATAACAGTGTTTGCAACAGGTAACAATGCAGTGGGCCCTATAGAAAGCGCATTTATCTTGAATTCAGCTGGATGTAACTGTTAACATTTTAATTTTTGTAATAAAGAAATTTGAGCACATTTTATTGTTTAAAATATTTTAAAAGAGTTTCTGAATTACTCAATTTATGAAGTGTCATCTTTAACAGTCAAGGTTTTCCTAGCAGAGAGCACAAATGTTCTTACAACTCGCTTAGGCAGGAGCACACTGTTTTGTGGCTCATGGAGAGGATATATACAGTGTGTCACTTTATAACAGTAGTGTATCCAGGGTTCCCACTGTGCTGCTATGAAATGAAGCTATGCCACTGATTTAAAGAAATAAGTCTGCCATGTGTCCAGCATTTCAACTGTGAACCAGAGAAGCTTCTTCTACAACTTTTGTCAGAAAGGAACTGGAAATTGGAACACTTACAAGAATTTATGCTGCATAGGTTGAGATGCTCTTTGTTGGAACCAATGGCTATAGAACTTTGAGTATGAGGAGTATCCACCTTGGTCCTGCCCATGACAAAGGACCCAACAGTAAAGGCGTTATAATGAATATCTTTAGAAAGTATCATTTCACAATTTCACATTTCACAATTCAACTATTCCACTGTAAAATTTCAAAATTGACTGCCACATCAGAAGAAACATAAAACAGTACCTTGGCAAGTAAATTTTTTAGATGGAGTTGTGAGAAGTAGTTTATCTGCCATTTCTCCAGGACCAGCACAACGTGCAATACCAGGTTCTTTGTATTCTGACTTTACCCAATCGGACAACCATTGCATGTTACAATCACAGTACAGAGGATTTGCTCCAATAGCACTGGGGGAAAAAAACATAACAGTCTTATGTGCTTGCTTTGTATAACAAAAACAAATCTATAATCAGCAGAAAACTCCTAAAAGCTAAATGCGCTACATGGATTACCTGGATCTTGGCTTTGAAACTAGGACTCAGCAACAAACTTTGCCAGAATGCTAGCCATTGTTCTCAGTTACATTAATATGGATTTTGGAGAACTGATGCTAATGAGCTCAGTATCACCCTTTGTACTTAAATGGTCAATGTATTTGAGTTTAACAAAGAGCGTCTGAAGCTGTGGAAGAAATTTTGTAATGGGAAGTTAAGTTAGCCAGAGGATGAAGTAAAACCCTTGCACTCCAGTGGCTCTTCAACTGGGGCTTAAGGCCACCCTGCAAAAAATGGGGGAAACCATTAAAAGAAATATACTTCCCTCTTCCAGTTCATGGCTGCATGCCCTGCATAAATCATTTGCTTTTACCTTTCTCCCCACAAAACTGCAATTTATTATTTTCTCTTTGGAGCTCTGCCAATGAATATAAACCCATGGTTACTGATCTCATCAGAGATCTCCTCTTCATGATTATGTAAGGATATTCCCCGAGCAAGCTCAGTGCTTATGGCATTGATAGCAGTCAGTAGAGGCAGGCCTAAAAGACCTGCTCCTGGGGAAGGACAGAACTCTGCCACTAACAATCTGAAATAATGCAACATGTTTAGCAAGTTCCATTGAATCATTATCCCCTCAGTGGGCCCTATAGAAAGCGCATTTATCTTGAATTCAACTGGATGTAAATGTTAACATTTTAATTTTTGTAATAAAGAAATTTGAGCACATTTTATTGTTTAAAATATTTTAAAAGAGTTTCTGAATTACTCAATTTATGAAGTGTCATCTTTAACAGTCAAGGTTTTCCTAGCAGAGAGCACAAATGTTCTTACAACTCGCTTAGGCAGGAGCACACTGTTTTGTGGCTCATGGAGAGGATATATACAGTGTGTCACTTTATAACAGTAGTGTATCCAGGGTTCCCACTGTGCTGCTATGAAATGAAGCTATGCCACTGATTTAAAGAAATGAGTCCGCCACATGTCCAGCATTTCAATAGGCAGTCCTGGAAATGCCTTCGGTATTCCACTGCCCTTGAGACTGTTCCACATCCTGATCTCACACCACTAGGCCTTCTGAGAAAGTAAGAGGATCCCAGGAAAAATGATCAGAGCATGGCTCAAATACCATGAACAGAATGAAGATTGCAGAAATGCTTCTCATTCTGCCTGACCAAGCAGGAAGGACTTCTGTGATTTACCCTGCTGAACCCACTCACTTAGTCAGGCATGGGGAGCAGTAAAAAAAAAAAAAAAAAAAAATAGATCCAGTTCTATAGATGCTTTTATTCTCCTTACTCCCATGTTACACATACAAGAGGTACCCCCCCTCCTTGCTATTGTTCCAGAGAAAAAGAGGAAATGGTTCTCCACCTATGAGAGAGGGAAAATGCTCTCTGCCTTCTCAAGAGAAAGGTGATGCTTCCAGCTTCAGATTGAGGGAGAGAAATATCCCTTGTTAGAAAAAGAACAAGAGGAAGAATATGATAGAACTTTCTCCTACCTAGAACCCAGGGGAAAAACAGCTGGAGTGCATAAAGCAGTCACCTCTCCAAAAAAGCAGAGGTATGCTCTGTCTGCAGACACAGTGACATGATGCTATGTCACCACGAGATGGCATAAAAATGCCACCAGGTAGAGCTGAGATGAGGGGAATTACTCTACTTAAAAATCAAAATATAGGCAAGTCTAACATGATTGGCAATACAACAGGCAAACAACCTTTTTATGGGGGTGGGGGTAAGGAGAGGGTCAAACTTATTTGATCATACATGTTTTTAAAATGCTTCCAAAGAGCATGACCAAAGATACTTATAGCTGCCATCTTGGAATCATGGAAGGGGAAGAGAAAAACTCGGATGGTTAAAGTACAAGAGAAAGCAGCCACTTTGTCATTTTACTTTACATGTACACAAGAAATTCCTTTCACTCTTCTTTCATAACCTCCATCTCCTACTCCCTTTCCAGTTCCCTGTGCCAGTTTCATCTGTCTTCATGCACATGTGTCATCCTGATAGCAGCATTTGAATGAATTGTAAATAAGGATGAAACCAAAATTAATCAGTACCCTTTCAAATTTCTGTGACATTCCCAGAGGCTGAATACGTCTGAGCACAAAGCTGGACCATTACTTGCTTACAGCAAAACAAAAACAGATGACTCCACATATAAAGACACTTAAAAACTGCATCTGCTCAGCAATGTCAAACTCAGGTATGTCTGTACACTTGTATGCAGGAATATACTCCCTCCTCTCTTGCAAGGATCAGATTCAGTATTTTCCTCTAAACTCCAACGGTTCCAATTCACCTTCGCTCTTTGTAGCACACAGAAAACTGAGCAAAATAGCCAGATGTTACTCTAGAAAAAAGTCTTTCCATGAAATGCTGATCCAGGCAGGAGGTCCACATACATGTAAGTAAAAAATATATGACTGAATACTCACAGATGTGATAATGCTGAAAGATCATTAAAAGCTCCTTCAGGAACAACAGAAATATCATTGCCATGTAAAGACCTAAGGAAAAGAAAATAACCAAAATAGGTATTTTTTTTTGAGGAAGCACAAGTGAACTTGCCTTTTGTTATTTTTCAACAACTATAGATGCATGGACCTCAGCAGTTTAACTCTGCAGGCTTGTGATTTTACAAACTTGATTCAGTTTCACATTTAATTTCAGTTCCTGTGCATTTGCAGCCTTCCCACCTGCCTGCCTCTCAGGTTTTTGTTCTGAATTAGGACTAAAAATTTAAACGGTTTTATTTTTTAATTAAAAAAATAAAACTTGCTCAAGATGCAGATCAACTATTAATACTGCAGTACTTAGTAGGTTCAGAGCAGGGAAAAGAAGAGAAAGTAATTCTTTGTTAACTTTTCAGAAGCTCAACTAGAATTTCACTGATTGTGTTTGTGCTCTTCATTTGCTTTTTGCAACACACATGCCACAAAGGTTCATGAAAACCAATTGTGAATCTGTAACTGATATTAATATAATCATAAAATGAAATTCTGTATTGATGAAAAACACAGGGGTGGTTCAGTCATATCTGGGGCAGATCTACCCAAAAGGGTTCTCCCTTCCTACCTATGTAAACTTTCATTCATGCATATAGCTACACATACCTAGGCTTATGATTAAAATCGTATGAGGTGTTTTTATAGTTGTGTAGGCTAAAGCATGGTGCGTTAATATGGCAACTGAGTACACTGGCCCTGAGTACTGAAATGCAGGGTAAGGGGTGGACCTCCAATAACTGGCTCGTTTGACCTAACAGAGGTCAAAAGGAAGGAGCTGAGTCCAGATTTGGAAACTGCTGGTGTTCATATGGTGTAAAGGCACACCTCTGAAGCTACTATCTTGTTCTCTAGAATCTCAGCTTTCGTTAAGAAACAAAAACAAAGAAATCCCCAGTAAAACTCTGTTGTGATTGTGAAAAAATCCTCAAATGTGAATAATGTGATACAGAGATAAGAACAATAGCTGAAAGGTGTGAATTGCCCCATTCAGATCAGGTAGTGATAACTCAGAACCTAGTGATATTAATGATGACATTTAAATTACTTCATTCCTCATGTAAGGAAGAAGAGGGAGGACCACAGAACTGCACACTTTACTGTGAACAGCCTCTCATTTTAGTGCTAGAAGTGGGTTGCATTTGGCCTCCCCCCCACCCCCGTTAAGGAGGAGCCAAACTTCAGGAACCTAGCAGATCCCTTTGGAATACCAAAGTCCCACATAGGAGAAGACAAACTCAAGGAGCCTAGTGGAGCTTAGAGAGCTTCTCAAATAATTTGAGCATGCATTCAATTTGCTGAGAGCAATGCCTCATTTTGGTGACTCACATGGGTAGGTCTCATTTTGTGTGCAGCGCTTGGAAGAATTTCATCATCTTCTCCTCTACACCCCCAATCTAATGCCTGGGTTGAGTTGCCTTCTTTGTGAATTAGTCACCATCTTTCCTAGGAAGCAGGTGTTGGCACTTGCAGGTAAGCCTAAAGCACTCTTACATGGCATAATGTCTTTCTACAGGCTGCTCTCAGTTGTGGTAGACTACGAAATAATATGATACAGGCTCTGTTAGGGCCTTCGACTAGAGTGAGTGAGTGACTGAGTGAATCTGGAATTAGAGCATGCTCCAGGTTAGAGCATCAAAAGGGGTAAAACTGGTGATAGCTTGGCTGGCTAACGCCTACCTCCTTTCACCACTGTCAGCACAGGTTGCCTTAACAAGTTATCCTGTTTATAGATTTAATAAAGTAGCTAGTATGTGAATAAACATCCAGTTATATCTCTCCATCCTCACTGTCCCTTCCCATTCACAGTATGTCCTTTACTGTTCACACAGGCAAGACAAAAGATGTTAGCCCAGCTGGGTTGGAGCAGTGATGGCCAGGGTTGCTATGAGGGTGGGTGCGCAGAGAGATTCTTTCAGGAGGAAAGGAAGTTAGGGACAAAATAGCTAAACAGGGGAGAGAGAAACAGATGGACTGGTTTGAAGTAGGGCCGTCAAGCGATTTAAAAAATTAATCGCAATTACTTGTGATTAATTGTACAATTAATCGTGCTGTTAGACAATAACAGAATACCATTTATTTAAATATTTTTGGACGTTTTCTACATTTTCAAATATATTGATTCCAATTACAACACAGAATACAAACTGCACAGTGCTCTTTATCATGAAAGTTGAACTTACAAATGTAGAATTATGTACAAAAAAAACTGCATTCAAAAATAAAACAATGTAAAACTTTAGAGCCTACAAGTCCACTCAGTCCTACTTCTTGTTCAGCCAATCACTCAGACAAACAAGTTTGTTTACATTTGCAGGAGATAATGCTGCCTGCTTCTTGTTTACAATGTCTTCTGAAAGTGAGAACAGGCATTCGCATGGCACTGTTGTAGCCAGCATTACAAGATATTTACATGCCAGATACACTAAGGATTCATATGTCACTTCAACCACCATTCCAGAGGACATGAGTCTATGCTGACGACGGCTTCTGTTTGATAACGATACAAAGCAGTGCGGACTGATGCACGTTCAGTTTCCTCATCTGAGATCGATTTTCTTTTTTGGTGGTTCGGGTTCTGTACTTTCTGCATCGGAGTGTTTTAAGACTTCTGAAAGCATGCTCCACACCTCATCCCTCTCAGATTTTGGAAAGCACTTTAGATTCTTAAACCTTGGGTCCAGTGCTGTAGCTATCTTTAGAAATCTCACATTGGTACCTTCTTTGCGTTTTGTCAAAACTGCAGTGAAAATATTCTTAAAATGAACAATATGTGCTGAGTCATCATCTGAGACTGCCATAACACGAAATATATAGGAGAATGCAGGTAAAACGAAGCAGAAGACATATAATTCTCCCCCAAGGAGTTCAGTCACAAATTTAATTAATGTATTATTTTTTTAATGAGCATCAGCAGCACGGAAGCATGTCCTCTGGAATGGTGGCCAAAGCATGAAGGTGTTGGATCATATTAAAGAAGTTCTGTATTAAAATCACAAATGAGTTTGGTTCCCCATAGTTTAAATTCCAGGGTATTACTAATTAAGAGGTCTCTTGGTTTTTGGTTCTGTTTCTCTCCCTCTATGTGTGAAACTTGCAAGCTGCTAATTGTGTTAGTACATTCTAAGACAGAGTCTGTTCTCAAAGCAATTCACAGAGAGAGAGACTCAAAGCAATACTCTAACAACAAAAACAACACCCAGAGACTCCCCGCCCTTTTGTTGTATTAACAATTGTGATTAAAATAGAGATAGAGGATGTATGTGGATGGATGCTTGGTGTGGATAACTGAATGATCAGGGAGGTACCAGCCTAAGAATCCAGTGTCCATCGGCTGAAGAAGGCGTCAAGTGGAAATAACCAGAGGACCCCCAGAGGGCAGACTGGAATCCACCCAACAGCCTCAAGAATGGGAGAACCAAAGAACAAGATAACATCTAGCAGCATGGAGCCGTCAGGAATGTGCTATCTGCTGATTGATTCAGCAACAGCATGATGAAGCAATTCTCATAGACTGGCATAGGAAGAAATTCCTATAAAAATAGACTCTAAAAAGTGAGAACTTTGGGGTCTGATTCTGCAAACCAACTTCCAGGAGCATCAGATGAGCAACTGACAAGGCCCTGCTCCCTCCTCATGTCCAGGCCACCTGGCCAGTGGCTTGGCATGAGCAACTCTAAGGCTGGTAACTATGATAACAACCTTGCAGAACCTATGTGTGTGTGTTTGTATGAATGAATGTGTGAATAAATATGAGATTGAATGGAATGTTATAGCTATAACTAACTGCTTACTATGATTCTTTCGGTATTCACAATAAATGTGGTATTTTGCCTTTTTCCCTTTAATAAGATCCTGCTGGTTTTTATTTTATTGGTATAACAAAGGGGTATATAAATGTTTAGCATATCTGGCATGTAAATACCTTGTAACACTGGTTCCAAAAGTGCCATGTGAATGCCTGTTCTTATTTTCAAGTGACATTGTAAATAAGAAGCAGGCAGCATTATCTCCAGTAAATGTAAACAAACTGGTTGGTCGTAGCGATTGTCTGAACAAGAAGTAGGTCTGAGTAGACTTGTGGGCTCTAAAGGTTTACATGGTTTTGTTTTTGAGTTATGTAACAAAAAATATCTACTTTCATGATAAAGAGACTGCACTACAGTACTTGTATTAGCAGAATTGAAAAACACTATTTCTTTCATTCATCATTTCTGCAGTGCAAATATTTGTAATAAAAATAATAATATAAAGTGAGCACTGTACATTTGGTATTGTGTGTTGTAATTAAAATCAATATATTTGAAAATGTAGAAAAACATCCAAAATATTTAATAAATTTCTATTGTTATTCTATTGTTTAACAGTGCAATTAAAACTGCAATTAATTGTGATTAATTTTTTTAATTGCAATTCATTTTTTTTTGAGTTAATCATTTTTTTTTTGAGTTTACTGTGATTAATCGACAGCCGTAGTTTGGAACATAAGCTAGAGAGGAGGGTGGAAGGAGAAATCTCCTGGGAGAAGAGCAGCGACACTTTGTTTAGGGGAGAATAGGGGCACGGATACATTAGTTGAAGGAGGGGCAATAATGGGAGGGACAGGGAGGCTGAGGCACAGGGAATATAAATAAGGCCAGGATAACTGCGAGGTAAGAGTGGAAACAACAAATAGCAGGCAGCATGAAACAGGCAGGTAGGGGGGCATAATGGAAGGGGATCTTCCAGGAAAAGGGTCCTGAAGGAAATCCCCAAGGAGGCAGTAGGAGCATCCAAGAGTAAAATCCTAGAAGTACCCCAGGTAAGGGCAGCAGAAGCAAGGAAAATGAACTTGTGGCTTGAAATATTCTCTATCCCAATGCCATTCCCTCATATCTGATAGAGACAGGCAGCTCCAAAAACTAGCAGTGCCTGGTGACATTCATGTCTAAAAGTTAAAGAAGTCCCAGAACTCTAACTACACATCCAAAGGCCCTGGTCATGTTCAGCTAGAAGTCAGGATGTGAACTGGGTATAGAATACCTGTGATGTTTCTGTGCCAGCAGGAAATTATCCATAAGCCAGAGGAATTCATTATCAGATGGTTAAACTGGATTTTTGGCTGCTTTGCACCACTGAAATGGTCAAAAAGATCAGCATCCAGAATCTGGCCATTGTACTTTGAGTCAACAAATAGGCTCAGCTTAGCTTTCTCACATTAGGAATGAGCATGTGCAGGACTCTCTGACCTGCTATGGTGGACCATACCAATATGGGCGCCATTCACAAGTTCTGCTGCTCTCAGAACCAGCCCTAAGAAAAATTCATTCATAATAAGATGTATGCCTCTTTGTCAGAGATCAAAATTTAGTAATTCAGGTGACCAATCATACAGCTCAGATACTGAACAGCAAATACTTGAAAGAATACAGGCAGCTATCCACAGACTGAGATTTGTGTGCACCAAACATTTAAATAACTTCAAGCAACACAGAAATAAGATTAAAATAGCAGTCTGTTTGTTAAAAGAAACTGGGCTAAATCACAGAATATTTTATTCATCATCAGTTGTTCATCAAATTCTGAGTTGGAAAAGCACCCAAAGTTAAGTGAAAGAAAGTAAGCAATTTATTAAGGGAATGCTAAAACACATTCAAAATCTAATGGCTAAAAAAAAAAAAAAGATACTTAGAATAATAACACCATATAGTTTGAGACTCCATTCCTATGTCACATACAAATAACATTTTTAGACATACACAACTGAATCTTACAAGCAAGAACGTGACATAAGAGACAAAGAAACAAGAAGTAGAATAGAAATGTGTACAATGCACAGTCTTTCTATGACCTATCACAGCACTTATTTATACTCACTGTACCACATTTTAATTATATAATAAAAATGCAGCAAATTAATATTTTGTGATTCTTTGTTCTTTATTTTTTCCTCAAGTACTTATTGGGGTTGAAGATTTATTAATTCCCTATGGGTTTCCAAGTCTGTTGTTACACAAAATAAGTTTTTTCAAAATAAAATAACTACTTACAGTAACCTAAGTGATTTCAACCCATCAAATGTCCGTGCAGGGATACACCTCAGACGGTTGTAACTAAGAATTCTGAAAGCATATAAAATAAAACAAGTAAAACAACACACACATACAATGCAGAGCATGATTAAATGTACCTTTTGCATTCATAGCCAGTTAGGAAACAGTTATCTTACAGCCTCCAAATCAAGCAAGTTTTAATATTAATAGGTTGCCTTTTCTTTTCAAGACAATAAACACTGTAATGTTTTCATACATTCACTGTTATACATTTAAACTTACAAGGTGAGCAGCTGAGTCATGTTGCTGAAGCTCTGGTTAGAAAGAGTGCTGATTCTGTTGTTACTTAAATCTCTATAAAAAATAAATTCAGAAATTCAGTCCATAAAATGACTGCACAAATTCTGAAACACCATACTCTAGAACTGAAATAGAACATTATTTTTATTAGTAGGGGTAGTATTGTTATTAATATTGATATTTTAAAGAATGCCTTTTTATTGTGACATGCCACGTACAAGCCAAGCAAGAGCTTACATTGATAAATGAAAAGTGTTCTCATTTCAAAGGATAAAAGGCAAAGCAATTCAGTGTCCTGCATTCTTATACAATGCCAGCGTCCATCATGCTCCTTTACTAAGACTATATCTTACAGTGTTAAATGAAACTAGCAGGTGAACTGGGAATAGGGATGTAGGTAGATAATTTTAAGTGGGAATCTTTCTAGCTACCTCCCTAATGGAATATGAATAAGTATTACCTGACACCCTTGATCTGGAGGTTTCAAAGCATAGGTACAACTATTTTAAAGAAGGTTTTTTTCCCCCCAAAACTTGTTCCTGGGTTCCAATGCTCCTATAACATGTGAAATCTTGGGTCTACATGGGTGAAAGTTTTGAAGTCCTTGTGGCCGCTCCATATTCTAATGAATGAAGTCTTTTTTCTTAATTTAAATTTAAGGCAGCTGGCGTTTGGAGAAAGAATCTTTGAAGGGCACTGTGCTTGTTGGGGAAACTTTGGAAATGAATCATGCTGACAACGACAAACCTATAATGTTTCCATCAACATGTCAGCCAAGTGCAGTTGAGCACAATCTATTTGTACCAGAAAGAGAAAAGAGAAGGAGGATGGTCCAGGAGTAGGGTATTGGCCTAGACACAGAAGACCCAGATTCAATTCCCTACTGTGTGACCTGGGACTTGTCTACATGGTGGATTAATGCATTTATGGAGGTGTGATTTCTAAGGCACACTAACATGTTGCACATTAATTGGTCAGTGTTGACCCTGCTGCTGCATATTAGAGGTTAACATAGTAGTGTTTCAAACAGCACCACACTAAAGCGCACCAGCAGGATCTACCCTGTCAACTGTGTAGACATGCCTTCAGTCTCTTTGTGCCTCGATTTCCCCATATTTCAAATGGGGCTAAATAATTCTTCCCTACTTCACAGCAGTGTTGTGAGGATAAATAAAATAAAGACTGTGAGCAACTCCAATAATTCAGTAATGGGTCCCATATATGTTCATTATTCCATTTGTGTATTGTTTAATGCTGTACAGGAACTCTGTAACTCAGGAAGCAATGGAAACTTAAGCTGTAAGTCATGACGCTACTGGGATGATGATTGACCTGGGCACATTTATGGTCAATTGACAGTTATCCATTTCCTGCCTATGGAGGTCTAACACGGGTCTATGAAACAAGAATACCTGAATCATCTGGATCCTTTTTAATGTATACACAAGGAAAGATAGGAATTTACAGATAATCTTTCAATACCAAGAGAGAATGTCCAAAAATGTAATACATGGCTTTCTACTTTTGCAAACATCTACCCAGAATTTCAGAATATTAATGTACTAATACTACTTATCATTTACTGAACAATTTTGCTGTTTATACTTTGCATTTGTACCCTATCAACATTATTTATTGAAATGCCAGCCTGAATGACTAGTTACAGTAAATCTGATATTGTAATTTGCATTTGTTTTATGAGCATTTAACATTACATACACAATACAGGGTTGATCATCACTACTCCAAACAATCAAACCTTCAGACACCCTCTTTGTGGGCCAATATGATAAAGGAGTGCTTATCACTACAGCAAACAGTAACCTACATGCACGCTCTTTACAGGCCTGTATACTGCAAGGTAGGTCTCATACACCTCTTGCAGCACAAATCCACAAACACTCCATGCAGGCCTAGATTGCATACATTTGAGAATAGTGCAATTGCTGATACTATTTGGAAATTTTGTGAAAATGAGATGCATCTATTTTCTAAATTTGAAGACCGGACCATTTAGTCTAGAATAAGGCATACAAAAGGAGCTGGGGCATTTTCAGAATGTTACACTGATTTAGTTTGCTTTATGCAAGAAAACTGGTAGCCATTTTGTTGCCCTAATTTTTAATTTGTGGTTGCTCCTATGCTACAAGGTACTTCAAAACATGATGAGGTTTATCCCCAGTTGATTCACTGAATTCAATGGAACTTATGACAATTTACATCAGCTGAGGATCTGCCCATACGTCTCACAGGGAAAGTAGTATTATCTCTGTTTTACAAAGTATTATCTCTGTTTTATATCAACTAAGACATAAAGAGCTTAGCGGTTTGTTCAAAAATCGCACAGTGAGTCAGCAGTACAGCTAGGAATAAAAATGAAGTGTCCTGACTAAATTCCCTTCTCCAACCACTAGACCATCAATTGTGGCAGGTTACCAAATTGCAGAGATGTAGCATTATGTGTTTCAAACCAACTACAAAATCTTTTCTCTGTAATTGAAATAATTTCATGCCTTTATTGAGGCTAATACTGTATGTCTATGTGACAATGTACTGAAGCTGTCATACTCTAATGCACATTTTGTGAGATTCTGCATTTCTTTTCAGGTTTACTATAGTTCCTGCCTATTTACTCTGCAATAAAATGTGTTGTGATCACTGGACTAAAAATATCCCATTTATAAAATGTGCCTTAGGGCGAAATTTGTTAAAAAGTTGGTTACATTTTATGTTTTTCTTGTAACTGTTTCATTAAATGGAAGAGCAGCTTTTTGATCAATCCCACACAAAAAGATGCTCTAAAGTTACTTACATAAGTGTTAAATGTTTGTAGTTAGAAAGTTCTTTGGGAACAAGGGTAAACTGGTTTCCATCCAAATAACTACAACAGAAAAATAAAATAATGAAGTATTATTCATCTAATTAAAAGATCAATACCTTCAGCAAGACAATAGTTAGGAGTAAAGCAATAAATAAGGTTGAGATAGGTGCTTTAAAAGTACATGTGAATACATAAAGTTTCGATTTACTACTGCAGTTGCTTATAGTTTTACCTTCTTCAACATTAGGGTGACATGATGGCTGGGGAATAGATGGGATCAACTGCCTAAGAGCCAGATGTATCTTGTGAAGTAAAGACCACATCAGGCTTATACAAGTCATTTTAATGTGGTTCATTGGATTTTATTGGTTTCAGAGTTGCAGCTGTGTTAGTCTGTATTTGCAAAAAGAAAAGGAGTACTTGTGGCACCTTAGAGACTAACAAATTTATCTGAGCATAAGCTTTCGTGAGCTACAGCTCACTTCATCGGATGCATTCAGTCAAGTTAAATGCATCCAATGAAATGAGCTGTAGCTCACGAAAACTTATGCTCAAATAAATTTGTTAGTTTCTCAAGTGCCACAAGTACTCCTTTTCTTATTGGATTTTATGCTACTGTAAATAGAAACAGAACTTGACAGCTACAAGCAACATTATTATCCCAATCTGGTCCTTCATAGTGGGTATAGCTACACATCAATAGTACAAACCCAATGTTGGACAAAAATGGTGAATGAGTTTGCTGAGGTAGCTGCTTCTGGCCCCAGCTCTAATAGTAAACCTATTATGTCATACCCGCAATCATAGGAATACAATGACTAGCTGGAGTACCAAACTTGTTAGGCACATATGTGATGGATCCCAAATCCTCTGAGCAGTTGTGAACACCACAGCTGGTGAAGGAGAATCAAAGACCACAAGGGGAAAACACCCTCCAAAAAGCAGGAATTGGAACAGAGGAGTGCTGCGGACAGCCTCAGTTGACTTAGGTCAGAAGTCAAGAGTCCTGATGGGACATGCATCGGTGATTCAGATAGCTTGCCAAATGGGTTGGTTGGTGGCTGGGCCCAGGTTCACACAGCTCTGATACAAAACCTGTGGATACAAAACCTCATTCCTCATACCGACAAGTTATATTCCCTTTGACAGCTATTGTGATTCAGCATCTCATGTGTTACACGGAGATGAACATAGATATGGATATGAGTCTAGATGGATACTTATCTACATTTAGCTAAATAAACTTAACTATTTTAATTTTTCTTTCAAATAATAATTGAGGATCTCCCATATTTTTAGTTGCTTATAATGGAGGGTTATGCAATTATACTTTGTTTATTGCTTTACAGAGCATTAGAGATGATAACATGTTGGAATTTTCATTTTGTTTGTTTGGGACTGTGGAGAACATTAGGGAATGTGTTAGGTTTATATTAAGTAAGAGGCACATGGGAGGCAAAATATGTTGGTGGACGTGAAATAGTGGTTTGAAACCTAAGGACTCTGAGGGCTCATTGGGTTGCTGAGAACCATCCCAGAATGTTGGTTCGAATGTCAGTACTGGGAGAAGGACCACTGGAGGAGGGAGAGTGGAGACTTGCTAGCTGGAGCTAATTTTGGTCTAGCTGGCTGAAGTTGCCAAGAAAGGTCTCTCCAGATTCCAGAGACTGGTCCAGCAGGGATGTAGAGGTCTGGGCTACTGAGAGGGTTGTAGTGAGACCAGACTGGAAGAATATCAGACTCCCTGGCTTATGAACAGGAAGCCAGAAGATCTTCCTGTGCTTGACAAGGACAATAGGCAGCACTACCAGAGTTCATTCACAGGTTTTAATTGTAAATAATAAATTACAAGTTTCTTAATTCAGTCTGGAGTGTAGCTGTGGTGAATGAAGATTTCTGCACTGATCTTCGAAGAACATGTACTGTACTTACCAGGGGAAGGGATCCCTGTTCCTGGTGAGGAGAGCTCAAGATAAAATTTCTAAGAGAGAAACTTGGTGGCAGCAGGTAACTGATACTAGGCTGTAGGAAACCCAGCACTGTGACACTGACTTTCCTTAATTTCTCCTCTTACTAGCAAGCTATGTGTGATGGAGGTCATCAGAGGCTGGGCATGGGTGGTACTTTGAGAGACCAATGACAGCTGGTGGTGATCCACAATCCTTTCTTTATGGAGAGTGTTTCAGTTAATCCAGACAGGATCTAGCTGAGGGGGCACAGCAGATTTTTTTTTTTTTTGCAGCCTCTGTCCAGGTATATGGTGTCTAGTCCATTTGTATTGCCTTCTTCCGCATCCATAGCCCTGTTGTTATTATATTTTGCCAACTTTGATATGTACTTCTGAACATTTTTACACATATACATCAATGATACTGCATATATGGCAGGAAATGAATTTTTAACACTTTATTAAGAGGTTACAAACAAAGTGTGACAGACCGAGACCAGTGGGGTACAGGAGTCTGTTCCTATTGGGATCCAGGAAGTGGGCGGGCAGAGCTCGTCCACTACGAAAGGAGCCCCCCCCCCCAGCCTAAGGGGGAGATCCACAGGGCCTGGAGAGCCAATCAATTACGGGGGACAACTAATGAAAAACAGGGACGGGAGTGCGGTCAAAGGGTCAAACAAAGGGAACCGGACGGGGACACCGAGCAGAGAACCCCGGACAGTGCCCAACGCTCCTCAAAGGCGTCAAGGGAGTCGGTGGACGCCGCCCAGAGGAACTCCGCTCGGAGGCGTGAACGGACAGAGGAGCGGAAATAGGCCCCGCAGTCGCAGGAGACTCCGTCGGCCAACCTCCTCACCCTGGTTTTATAGATGGCCGCTTTAGCCAGGGCCAGGAGGAGGTTGACCAGGAGGTCCCGCGACTTAGTGGGGCCACGGACAGGGAGTGCGTAGATGAGAAGGTGAGGAGAAAAGTGCCACCAAAACCGTAACAAAAGATTGGTGAGGAGCCGGAATAGGGGCTGCAACCTGGCGCACTCCAGATAGACGTGCGCCAGGGTTTCCCTCACGCCGCAAAAGGGGCAGGTGTCCGGAATGGAGGTGAACCGCGCCAAATACACGCCCGTGCTCACGGCCCCGTGAAGGAGCCGCCAACTGATATCCCCGGCGGGCCTCAGCACTAAGGTGGAATAGAGGCTGGCCCACCGGGGCTCCTCACCCTCTAGAGGTGGCAGGAGGTCCCGCCACTTTGTGTCAGGGCGGGACGCGAGGGTGAGGACATGAAGGGTGTGGAGCACGAGCGTGTAGAGATGTCGTTTTGGCGCGGTCTGGAACCGGACCGGCTGCAGCTCACGCAGCCGGCTCACGGTGAAGGGGCGGGGGAGTCGGTCGGGTCCACGGGGCAGGGGCCCGATGAAAAGGTCCGGAGGGCCTGGGGTGGAGGGTGGGCGGGGCGCGCCCTCTCGCAGGACCCGGTCGAGGTAAACCCGAGCAGCGGGCGGCAAAGCGGCCCTCACCTCCTGAAGTACGCACAGGGCAGTACGAGGTCTGGAGAGCCCCATGCGCTGAGCGAGCGTCAGGGGATCCAGCCAGTCTCTCCGGTCATACTCCAGGAGGTCTCTGACTCTGGTGACTTCCGCCAGGACCAACCTCTGGCGCACCGAGGGGGACTTCGCCGCCTGCACACGGAGCTGGGGGTTGTGTAGCAGGGGCTCCGCGAGGAGGTCTTCCCCCAGGGAGGCCGCCACGGACCTGGTCGCTGCGAACAGTTTCCAGGTCCGGAGGAGGTCCTGGTAGAAGACCGGCAGCCCGGAAAGGTCTCACGGAAGACCCCTCGGGTGGAGATAAAGGAGCTGCCGGTCATATCGGAGCCCTCGGAGGCGGCGCAGGAAGGCGTGCGCCAATGCGCTCCATGCCGGACTACCTGCACCATAAAGGAGCCTCTGCAGGGCCTGGAGGCGGAAGACGTACAGGAGTCTGGTCGAAGGCAAATATACTGGCCACTGGACGAATAGTTTTCTGTTCCCTGAGTGACCAGAGCAGGGGCTGCATTAGAGCAATCAGGGAACCTGCTAGAACCAATTAAGACAGGCAAGTTAATTAAGCCACCTGCCAATTAAGAACATACTAGAATCAGTTATGGCGGGCAGACTAATCAGGACACATGGTTTAAAAAAGGACCTCCCATCAGTTAGGGAAGGGCATGCAAGGAGCAGGGAGTGAGAAGGCATACTGCTGGAGGACTGAGGAGTACAAATGTGATCAGGCTTCAGGAGGAAGATCCTGCGGTGAGAATAAAGAAGGTGCTGGAGGGAGGCCACAGGGAAGTAGCCCAGGGAGTTGTAGCTGTAGCTGTCGCTGTCATGCAGCTGATACAGGAGACATAGACAGCTGCTATCCACAGGGCCCTGGGCTGGAACCTGGTGTAGAGGGTGGGCCTGGGTTCCCTCCAACTCCTGATCAGACACAGGAGAAGTTGACCTGGTCTGTGAGCAACACCAGAAGGGAAGGTCTAATTTGGAAAGGGATCTGGCCTGTCCCTGACCCTCTAGGTGGGACAACGGAGACTGCAGAGATTGTTCTCCATTCCCCCATGCTGGCCAGTGATGAGGTTAGCTGAGAGAATGGCAGGTTTGAGCCTCTAGCAGAAGCGGCCAAACTGAGGGCTGCCATGAACCTCTGAGGTGAGAAAATCTGCCAAAAAGTGCAGTATCCACCAAGGCAGAGGAGGAACTTTGTCACAAAAGGTATTTTTAAAAACTTTCTTGAAGGAGTAAGGTACTGTATATCGTGATAAAATTAATGAGGTTTGAAAAGAAAAATGTTAACAATTTATTATTTTATCTCTGTATCATTAAAAATAAGCTTTCACCAGTTACAAATTTTCTTCTTGGTTGCAAAAACCATTACTTGTTTGAATGAAGGAAATATTAGGGCAATTACATAATGAAAAGGAGATCACATCTTGGAAGGTGTATGCATTTTAATGAACAAGAAGAATTGATCAGGATGCAACTGCAAGCAGAAAACTAACTCCTTTGTTTTCTCTTTAAAAAAAAACAAATACAGTGAGCGGCATGCACACTTTAGACACTAACTTAGGTGCACAAAACTGCATGTAAGGGACTTATCAGTCACAAAAGGTGTTGCAGTCCATATGAATTTCTTTATATGTACAATTTTACAAGTCATTGCTCCTAAATGTGAATCAAATTGTATCTATCAGGCAGCAAGCTGTGTTTAATTGAGGAACTTATTAAAAACACTGATAGCAAAGGTGATCATTTTCTTTACTAGAATGTCAGTAAAATTACGGATGCATTTGTTATGGTATCCTGTTTTTACCATCAAACTACTGATGGATGTTTTAGAAACTTCTGAATAATTGTAGTTGTAAAACAAGGAAGCTATTAAAGTGTTAAAGGGCACACTTAAGATGCCTTCCAAAGAAAATATTTACATTAATGATTTTTAATATTAAACAGAGTGGACAGAAGATACTTCAATGCCTTCCTGTGTGTTTAATTATTAACTGCAGCTATTTGTAATTTGTAATTTGTAAGAGGAGATGATGAAATATTAAAAGGTATTTATTATTGAGGCTTTTCTGAGTGTTTCTTTACATCTCAAATATATAACATGAAGTTTCAAAGAAGTCATAACCCATTTTCTAAATTTGTTTCTGAAATTTTGCATTCTTTTGTGTATAAAATTTGGGTTGCCTCAAAATCTTTGAAGTGCATATGCATAGAGCATTTGTACATTCAAAACTGAGTAGCTGGCTATCTGCAAAACTAATTTGTACCCACAAATTATATCTATGAATAGAATTACCAAGTCCTAGGGAATCTAAAGACTTGAAGTTGGAAAATAAATACCCAAGAGGACATTTCTGAAAATCCGCCTTACGATATTCACAAAAGAATCTTTACTATTTTTCCAAATACACAACTTTTTTCATAAACAAGCCTCCACTGGAGAACTAATTGAAATTCATTTATTAAAAATTACTCTTTTCCTTAAATATGTTACTAAAAAATTCCTTAAACTATTGAAACGATAAGAATTTTAAATAGCTAATTGTCTTAATGCTATTTATGTTGTTTACTTTCTGCATTTCTTCCATGTTGGACAATGAAAATTCAATGCGACATTCTCTCTGTAAGCAAAAAAATGTACCCTAAGTGCACACACACAGATCTCTCTCTACTATATATTAAGAGAAAACTTAGCTAATCATAGAATACTACAATAATTCATAATTATATGGGCCTTTTTACTATTATAAACAGGACTTTTTTGTTATTAAATTCTTTTTATAAAGATTTCCTTGTTTGACTTACAGGTCTTAATATCTAACAAGCGATAAAGTCTCAAACTCCAGCTGATTGACAAATCTCAGTTCTTCGTTTTGCCTACTTACTCTGCCTCATTCTGAATCAGACAATATGATTCTGAACTTGGATTTAAGAAAAGGAAGAACTTGTGCTACTTACAGTTCAGTTACATCTTTTGGGATGCCTTTGGGCAAAACCTTAAGACCTTTATTGCTGCAGCGAACCACAGTATCTAGACAAGTACATTCCGTGGGACAGCGAGACAATGGAGAGCAACTGTTGTCGTCATTTCCTGGTTAGTGAAAAGAAACAGATAAATAAAGCTTTGCTCTGCAGAGAGCACTTAAGAATTGGCAAGAATTTAACACACTGTATTTAATTCCACTTAACAGACATGAAGGTTCCATCCATAGAGCACTGCAGTAGCTTCATGGATGGAAATAATTAAGTTATCACTTTTAGCTACATTTCAAATGATATCATTTATTTAGTACAACACTGTTTTTAGTATCTGAGGCATATTCTTTAGAAAAAGCCTCATTAAGGTAAGGTCAAAATTCCTAAACACAAAGTGACAAAGTAATATATACACTGATTTCTAAAAAATTACAATAATTTAAAGTAAATAAAGGCAGCATAGGGAAAAGTTATACATTTGAATATCAGCAAACATACAATTAAGATTGGAATTAGAAGGATTGGGATGTAAGAGAGGAGTAGCAGATTTTTCAAATATTTGCAGAGAAATATAAAAAAATCAATAACTAACACACTGACTGAGCAATAGTAATATAACATTTGAATATTTAGCCTGAACAAAAGTATTGAATTCAAGGGTCAGCGTTTGAAAACATTTTCATTTGTACAACCATTGGTCCAATTATCTCAATCTCCACTTTACCTCAAAATCATACAATATCAGGGTTGAAAGGGACCTCAGGAGGTCATCTAGTCCAACCCCCTGGCTCAAAGCAGGACCTAATTCCCAACTAAATCATCCCAGCCAGGGCTTTATCAAGCCTGACCTTAAAAACTTCTAAGGAAGGAGATTCCACCACCTCCCTAGGTAACTCATTCCAGTGCTTCACCACCCTCCTAGTGAAAAAGTTTTTCCTTATGTCCAACCTAAATCTCCCCCACTACAACTTGAAACCATCATTCCTTGTTCTGTCATCTGCTACCACTGAACAGTCTAGATCCATCCTCTTTGGAACCCCCTTTCAGGTAGTTGAAAGAGGTTATCAAATCCCTCCTCATAAGTCATGTGCTCCAGCCCCCTAATTTTTGTTGCCCTCCACTGGACGTTTTCCAATTTTTCTACATCCTTCTTGTAGCGTGGGGCCCAAAACTGGACACAGTACTCCAGACAAATACCAATTTACAGTACTGCACTGTAATTTTCAAAAGGTTTGTTGACCGATGTATATGAATAGTTGCATGCTTTTTAATCATCTCAAATTGTGTGTGCTCTGCTTCTAGAATAGACATGATTATTCAGGAGTTAAACTGGGATCACAGTTAACATTTATGAAATTTAAAAAAGAGTGCCTGTAATATGTACCACTTAGTCTATGGCATGTTATATGTAAGAGAGCTGCAGCACTACACTACTCTGACAGATCCAATATGAATTTCTTACCATCATCACAAGTAAAATCTTGAATTGCCACATCCTGGATGGGAATCTCTTTTAAGAAGTAGGGTTTCTGACAGCGAGGGTTTCCAGTTACAATGCGTTTCTTCCTCAGCCAATCTCCCAGCCAAGCCAGGTGGCAGTTACAGTTGAAAGGATTGGCCAGGAGGTTTCTGAGAACCACATGCAAACAATACATAATTTAGTTTCAATGATGTAACTTTGTTTTCATTTTAAAAAATACAATGTGTATTTTCAAAAAGTTCAACCTAAATGAAATTCTTCAAACAATTCCATAAGCAAACCAAAGCTGAGAGCAGCAATTTAGGATTTGTGCAGTGAATCTTGATATAGTTCATTTAGAAATAATTTAAACCTGTCAGAGATCTGACTTGCTGTCAAACTACCGTGCACTGATAAAGCAGTAACTTAATATAGAGATGAAGGCTGATTACTTTACATTATTAGCTTTAACCTGATAACAGCTATTTCATTAATTTGTCATCTCAAGATTTCCATCTTTTATTTGCTCCAGAGAGTAAGTTTCTCATCTAAACTGACAGCTAAGTTGATTACATGTCAGTTATAAAAATGAATTTACTTCTACAAGTCTGAGTACTTTTGGCATCTCCTCACTTCACCACAACCCTATTGACAATTCCATTATTTAGAAACATGCCATCTTTAATCTGCACAAATTAGTCACTAGGTGTAAAGTGTCTCATTTTATGTGGAAAGAGGATTAAGTACTTTACTGAGCGGTGCTTCCCACTGTAATTACTTTTTTGGTAACCTGACTTCCTTAAACAGGCACTGTTTTTCCTTCTCCTCTCCCCTCTTTTCCTTTTCCTCCCACTGAATTAAAAAAAGATTTGAAGGCAGACAACCCTTTGAAAATGTATTATTTCTAATACAGCCATTTCTTTTCACAGAAAATTGGACTGTAGTTTAATGCTCCATCATACAGCAAGTCTGAATTAAGTTACAAGGTAGGATTTAGACTATATATTAACTGCAGTTTCAAAAAGTAGAACACCAGTGTCAAGAATGCCAATGGCCATGGGAGCCCTGTAATACTAGGGCTTTCACAATTGGTTCAACCAGTGGAAGTGGCAATCATGGCAAACTTCTTATTCTAAAAACCCTGGTGTAAACAAAGGAACATAGGACCTGGAAGGGACCTCCTGGGTCATTGAGTCAAGTCCCTGCTAACGCAGGCAATCCTGTCATATAATTTCATTCACAAATTTATCAAGTTCCATCTTAAAACTAGTCAGCTTACCCCCTCCACTACTTTTAGAAGACTGCTCCAGAACCTCACTCCTCTCATGGTTAGAAACCTCCTTATAATCCTCAGTCTATATTTGTTCATGCCCCTTTAGACACATTTTACCCTCATGTCTACCCCCCACACCTCCACCCCTCTAAATATTTATAGAGAGCCATCATATCCTCATTTAGCCTTTGTTTTGCAAGGCTAAACAAGCAAAGCTCTTTTAGTCTCCACTCACACAAGAGGTCCTGCATTCCCCTGATCATCCTAGTAGCCCTTCTCTGCATCTGTTCCTGTCTGAATTAATCTTTCTTGAATATGGGTGACCAGAACTGTACATAGTATTCAAGATGAGGTCTTACCAGTGCCTTGTGCAATGGTGTTAATACTTCCCTAACTATATGCATTTCCAGTAGAAGGATCACATCTGCTGCTGCTACTTTTTTAAACAGACACATTGCACTGGTGGCTTATATTCTTCCTGTGATTGACTAATACAGCCAGATCTTTCTCTTTCTCTTTGTTTCCAACTGATTAACAGTTTATAGCAGAAATTCTTATTAGTTCCTAAGTGCATGCCACTGCACTTCATACTATTAAATTTCAAGCTATTTCTATGACTCTAGTCCTCTAGGTTATCTAATTCTTCCTGTATGCTATTCTGATCCTCCTCTGTATTGACAATGCCTCTAAACTTTGTCATCAGAATTTCGTTATCACTCTTCTACTTTTTGTGCCAAGGCCATTAATGAAAAGTGTTAAGTAATATCAGTCCCAAGACATTAAAGAAATTAATTTCTGTCAAGTTACACTATCAGTAAGTGTTTAAGGACAATGCCTGTATTCACATTTGAATATGTGCTTCAAGATGGCCCAGGACACAGACTTTCTGAAACTGACTATTGTATTTTTCTTTAGTGTAATCTTAATGTACACTGCAAGATTATGCACAGAAAATACAAATGTTATAAACACGTGAGTGGCTTCAAGTCCTGGATAATCTAAAAATATAATGTAACTTACAATGTAGAGAGTGAATGGAGAGTATCAAAGGCACCTGGAGCAACTGTAGTAATTTGGTTGTCATATAAGGAGAGCAAACGGACAGAACTCAGTCCTGTGAAACTGTCATTGCCTATACAGCTTATACGATTGCTCCTTAGCATCCTGAGAAAGAAAGGATTAACATTTATTACTTTAGGGAAGGTCCAATAGAATGATTTTATCGAAACATCTTTCTATGTTTTATTACGCTTAACATTTACTGAATTTAATCATATACTACATCTAATGTATGAAGATTTTCTTGAGCATTAACCATTTTGGTATTCAATATAGTTAAATATTACAAAAAATGAAGTATAATTATATCATATATATATTTATATTGTATTGCAGAGCAACAGAAACTAAACTGAGACATATTTTTGAAGACACCATTTATTATAATGAAAACTCACTGTAATTTTAGTGTTTTAGCTATATGAATATTTCAGTAACTTTACAGCTCATGTGAAGATACCAGCTGAGAACTGTGACAGCTTTCTCTTTGCTATCAGACAACTGCTTCTACAAATTAAACATTTACATGGTTATTTGTTACAATTTTTACATATTCTGGTGGTATTTCAGTCCATATTTCCGTTCATTAACATATGTAAACTAAATTGCAGGAAGCACTCTTAACTTGCTCAACAAATCTCAATTAACAGAAACCACTGGGATTCTAACACAGTGGTCCCAAAACTGTGAGGTATGCCCCCCGGGGGGCATGGAGTAACATCCGGGGGGCACAGCAGAACCTGGGGAAGCCCCATGGGTGAGGGAAGAGAGGGAGTGCCACACAGCCCCACTCTGCCTACATTTCCTCCCTGGTCCTGCTCCAAGCCCTGGCTCCATAGCCGGTGGGCAGACAAATTCCATTACTGGGAAGGGGGATGCAAGAGGAAAAGTTTGGGCACCACTGTTCTAACAACAAGTAGAAAGTTTAGAATCTTAAAAACAAAAATAACCTTCCTAAAAATAGACTTCTCTAAGTAATATTACAGGATCAATGCAGTTTCAAGTTTTGTTGTTTTTGTGCTTGATTGTTAATAAACCCTAGAATAATTTTTCCTACCTAGATTCATAAGAACAGCAACTATCACTGTCAAGTTTGAAATAAAAATAAAGCTAAACTTAAATTTAAAATCTTCGGTACAACATATCCAAAAATATCTGCATCCTTCTTTACTGCAGAGCCCAGAAGACTGCAGCTGTTGGCTCCGCAGAGGGCTGATCTGCTGATTAGAAAGTTTAGAGTACAAGAGAAGCCCCATAACAAAAACAACAGTTCTGTGGCTGAGAGTTGAGGAGTTACCTAGGAAGCAGAGAGGACTAGATAAGAATGTAATAACTTCAAGCCAGAGCCCACTGAATCATCATCTTTGGCTAACTGGCATTAAATCGTTTGGGAAAGACCCTCATCCCTCATTTCCACATCCACTGAATCTATCTCCTTCTTCTGGAGTAATTCTCAATAACAATTACCATGGACAGAATAAAAAATCCTATTCTAAGGATGTGGCAGTGCAGAATGCATAATTTCCATGGCTACAGAGATGGTTATTTCCATCTGCCCACAGAATCAGGAGCAGCCTCAGCTGCTGCATAGTTCAGTAGGTATGTACAGTTTTTGCAGACAAGTAGCCACAGAAATGAATTTCAACTAGATCAGGCCCGAAGTTAATGAATTCACACTCTAAGTGGAAAAGCTTGGTGTAAAATGGAAGTAAGAGCTAGGATATGCTTCCATATTCCATATTTTTTACTTCAAAATGAAGGTTACGAAAAACATAGGAATTTGCGTCAAGTCTAAGATCTGGCACAGAACGGGAAGAAAGACAACCAATTAGTTAGACTTACAATGTTTTGAGACTTTCTAGTCCTTTAAACATCTTGTGTCTAATAGTCTCCAAACGGTTACTGGTGAGCAACAGTTCATTCACACCAGATGCTCCTTCAAATGCTCCTTCTTCAATATCTGTGATCTTGTTATTGCTCAGATTTCTATTTTACATTCATGAAAAAGAATTAAAGAAAAAAGTCTTTTTTTAGTGTCTTCGGCTAATTAACTGTTAAAGAAACACTGCAGACTACCATAGCCTTAGGCTACTTTAAGTAGTTACTATGTAAAACTGGAGAATAAATTCATTTCAGTAAAATATCCAATACAGAGATTTTAATCCTGCAAAACAAATTTCAGTACAAATTTAACAATAGACTGGGATTTTCAAAGGAAGTTGAGTTTTTATCTGCCAATGAAAGAATATCAGGGTTGCTACCAGTGCCTGCATAATACAAGAAAAAATTTTCATCCATTTCTAAAGATACTCAATTGAAATACAGTGTGTTAATGTTTTAATTCCTTCCAGTGTTTTGAATCCGAACAACAATGTAATGTTGGTGCCTGAGAAACAAAACTGAAAGGAACTAGTTTAGTTTCAGTTTCTAAGCTGAGAGAGGTACAAAAAGTAAATAAGTAGCACAAATGATGACAAGTAAATGAAGTATTCATGATCTATACTATTACTAAAAAAGGTGAGGAATTTTTAAACCAACAAGAGATATGGTTTATGTCTCTCCTCTTGTGGAGAGCAGTTCTAAAATATGGGAAGAAAATCTGCAAAAAATGTTACACCTTTTTTGCAGGTTTTTGTCAGTGTTGAAATTTGACTCAAAACAAGTAGCAGTGACTTTGTATTTGGAAAAAGTATCTAATTTCAGTATTTACACATTGCTTTAAAGATTTTAGTGATACATCTGCAATACTTTATTTTGCTCTCTTCAAATACCCATATTCATATTTACTTAAATTTTAATTTAAACAACACCAAATATGTATTTATACACAGTCTGATATTATAATACAGTAATGACTTTTTACAAAGCAATTACATGATCAAAACAACATATAAAATGAAATGATTCTAAAGTCTTATTTCTTTTACTTGCTGGTATCTATGATATTTGGAAGAAAAACAAACATAATTTGGTGTTTTTTGGAACATCGCTTTTATTTATTCACTTTAAAAAATATATTACTCATTACATCTAAAATACATACACACCAGAATGAATCTGTATCAATATCTGACAAATGTAAAACCTAAGGTTGTTGCTTCAGCTGAGTTTTGACTACTCAGTTATTGCATAATATTTGTTTCAAATATACCTTGCTCTTGATGAAGGATATGATTTGGTCTGTGGTTAAAGCACAGGTCTGGGAACCAAGATCTCTATATCCCTAATCCCAGATTCACAGATGACTTGATGCATGGTCCAGGACAATCTCCTTAGTTTCTTATTATCTGACTTTCTCCATGTGTAAAGTGGGAATATTACTATGCTATTTAGTGTTCACGGATTAGTTAATGTTTGTACAACTCATCAGTGAGGCCAAGTGATATAGTGTTATTACTATTGACAGAACATTAACTCGATTAAATATTTAGGCCCTAGTCCTCCAGTGTGCTGATCTATTACCTTTCCCCTGCATTCGCTGCTTGCAATAATAATGATATTATCGGAGTATATGACTGATCTTGATGTGTTACTCATTAGTTTGGAACAAGCAAGGGGACAAGTAGGTGAACAGAAGTAACTGGATTGCCAGGCTTGCTATATAAACAATTTGATACATAGAAATTGTTAGGAAATAATTGAAAAAGGATTGACATGACTGGTTAGTTTTAATGATTAGGCTTAATTATGGAAATGCAGAATGCCACAGATGGAACAGGCACAGGCATTGACCTTATGATAATTGGGGTATCAGAACAAATCTGGGTATGTATCCATGACATCTAGATCATAGAATATCAGGGTTGGAAGGGACCTCAGGAGATCATCTAGTCTAACCCCTTGCACAAAGCAGGACCAATCTCCAATCTTTGCCCCAGATCCCTAAATGGCCCCCTCAAAGATTGAACTCACAACCCTAGGTTTAGCAGGCCAATGCTCAAACCACCGAGCTATCCCTCTTTAGTATTAATCCGGGCTGAAATACTATATGCAAGTTAGATAATGTGGGGTAGAAGGTACCATGCCTAGTCTTCTTTCCTTGGGTACTCTCAGGCTCTGAACAGTTGTCAACTAGATCTGTGGCCTTCTGAGGTTCTCCACTTGCTAATTTTCATCTATTTTTATTAATCTTTTATAGTGTAAATATTAAATGTGTTTGGTTGGATAAGTTTATGCTGTGTAGCTGTGATGGTTGTACCAGGCCCTTTGAGGCCCCCTGCAGGAGAACTCGTGGTCCTACCACACCCTGCCCCAGGAAAGGAGAAGTGAAGGTGGGTCCTCTAGGCCTGCTCAGAGAGGCCCCAGGAGCCTGAGAGAGAACCAGAAGTAGAGTTGCAGAAAGCAAAATGCTGCCAGAAGGAGAGAGAGTACCTGAGAACTGTAATCCTAAAATAAAGGGTGAAAGGAAAGAGATTAGGTGGGAAGAAGCCCAGGGAAAACACTAGCAGCTAACAGATAAGGGAGTATTGCGTGACTGCTGTTCATAGGGTCCCTGGGTTGGGATCCAGAGTAGGGGTGGGCCCAGGTTCCCCCCATGGCCACTGGAGAGGTGGCCCAAGGCCCAAGAAGGGGAAAAGACTTGTTTAGAAGCCCAAGCAAAGGGCTGGAATTTAAATAATTCAGGGATGGGATTGAAGACCCTGGTTAGGGAAGACAGACCATCTTGTGAATTCTTGGTTACCCAACCAGAATAGGATTGAACTTGAGAGAGGACCTGGCTGGAGAGCTGGGGCAGGGAGTACTGGTGAAGACAAGAGTCTCAGGGGAGAAAGCCCTGGGGGCAGTACTTTATAACAGAGAAGGGAACAGGGAAAGACTTAAAAGTTAGCCCAGAGGGGACTGAGAATTGAGCCCAGAGACAAGACTGAAGACACTAACAAGGGCACAGCATAGTCCTTGTTGGACCTTTGTTACTCAGGAAGGAGTTCATTCATGCATATTGGCTGTGTGTGACTTGGCCAGAGAGTTGAGCCACTGACAACCGGCCTAGCGAGTTCAACAACCTATAGCAGGTGCCAGGAGCAGAAAAGATTGCAGCGCCACTCCCATCCAACAGGAGGCACTGCTGAGAGATGAGTACCCCATCACAGTAATATTAATAGGTATCATAATTATTTGGCTTCTTTGTAAAATTATAATTGAACCTATACCACTTTACTGCCAATCATTTCAATCCCAGAGAGAAGGGGGATTTCTTAGGCAATCTCAGGTGTAGCCCATTTTGGGAAAGAACCTGTGATTGATTATTAATAATAAAAATAATAAACAGTCCTAAATGACTCAACTGTGACCTAGAGTGACAAAGTAGGGGTGAGTGAGTAGTTGAAACGGACATGGCATTTGATCTTTGGTCTCTCTGAATCTGCTATATGAATACTGATAAGTACCACCAGTGATGGTGGTTTTCGTGGGGGGTTGGACACCCTCCCACTTGGAACTGGACTGTGCATATAGACTCATTTCACATATGGCTACTGAACAACCCTCGAACTGTGATAACTTTTGGCCATTACTAACCTAGGTTGGCTCCTTTTTTACCGTCACATGTAGCAGTCATTTTATTCTTCTCTTTATATAAGTCAACAGTGGATCATTTTTCATGAATTTGCTGGGATTGTATTGACATAAGTACCTTTCCTTGGTACTTATGTTTGCAGTTTGGAAGAAACATTAATAAAAAGACTGAACACTAAATATAGCTACAAAAAAGTGACATGTCCTCTTTACTCTCTGACAAGTATTTCTGTCCTTCACTAAGCTTAAACAAAAGACTTCTCATAGTGGGTTTTTTGTTTTGGTTTTTTGAAATGACTTATGAAACTGTCTAAACTTCTCTTGGAATATGAATTGCGGACATTAATTCACACGGATGAGCTATCAAGCCATTTTCCCAATAATTTAGTTTTGACATTTTCCCCTAATGATAGTTTGATAAAGCAAAAAGTCAAAAGCATGTCCTGAATGTGCTGAAAGAGGCAGAACAGCATGGTTAGGGAGTAATAGAGGAAGTTACAAAAGATTACTGGAACTGTTTTTGAACTGCTTAGGTTGCTAGATCCCTGATTTGTATGAATAACAGACCAGCTGGCTGAACACTAAACTAAAGGTGTCAAAGCTGTACAGCATGAGAAGTTGCAACTGACTGTGCCTTGCTCCACAGAAAAGAGCTGCCAACTTTGATCTAACTCAGTGATTAGGTCAAACCCATGCTACAGTACACCTTTTGATTTCTGAATGGAATATACTGCATCTCTCAGATGTGAACAAATACAATTTATAGAAAAGTACACCAGTGAACTACTATACCATTTGAACAGATGTCAGTGAAGATAAACTTACATTTTACGCAGCTGAGGAAGCTTCTTAAAGATCCCAGTCGCCTCTAACACTGTGAATTCATTGTTGTTCAGTCTCCTGGAGAAAACAGCAACAATACAGTCACAAAATTATTCCAGCACCAACATGGCTTGACAGACTATTTTCTAGATTACATGATTTTTTTCATAATATTTTAACTAAAATATCTGCAGTACTCAGGTAAGATTTCAATCTATGCTTCCATTTCTAATTCTGTAGTCACGGTGTACGCAAATCTGCCATCTCAATTAGAGTTAAGAATGCACAGGGCTCCAGGACCAAGAACAGAATGTAAATATTATAAATACAAAATCTGAGGGAAATATAAAATATGTTTTAATTTAGATCCTCTCTCTTTTTACTGATAAAGATGCATAATAAACTAACATAAAAGTCCATTGAGGGAATCTGATGTCTGCATACCTTCTACCCTAATCTGGCTTCTGGGATAGGGTAATACCACTATGTTACTATCCTCTTTCCTCTTGCTACTGGGAGGGAAAGCAATTGGCAGAACATGCAAAGAGCTAGTTGTTGGCAATATTCAATTAGGGAACAAACAGGAGCAGCCTCATGACCCCATCTGTCACATCTATAAACTTCGTTTTTGCAAGAGACTTTCAAGGTCCAGGACTAAAGGGCTGCTCATCTCTCTCCTTCACGAAGATGGGGGAGACTGCTCCACTGTTGAAGTTTTATTTCCCTCAGGGACAACACATCACAAATATTCCAGAGATGGTCCCATAGCAACTTGTAAATAAAAATCTTGAAGTATATACAAACAACTGAAAATTGTCCAGTGTTCATTACAGGATATTGGGTGAAGTCCGATAGACATCTGGAGAGTCTCACAGAAATATCATTTACAAGGATGAAATTATTCTTTTATGCTTCCAGTCTCTTGACTGGGAATAAAGGGCTCTACAACTTAGCGGTGTTTTTAAGCCCTAGGGTAGGCCCATGATTGCTAGCTGGTGTCAACATGTTCGGCCTTAGACCACTGACCTCAGGTCATTCCATTCCATCTACCGTCAGTGTCTAAGAAATCACCAAAAGCTACTCTTGTAGTGCTTCAGGAAGGTAGGTAATGAGCACCAGATGGTTGTTTGAAAAATCTTAAAACAGTGATTCTCTGGCCCAGAAACCAAAGCACCTTTAGCAGAGTGAGGCCTGAACCCTGAGAGGCTGTTAACTTGGGCCAACTTTTATATTTCAATATGGTATGCATTGATCCATGCATCTAATACACAAAGGGTCATTTTCCTTTCTTAGGCTTCTTTAAAAGGAAAAAAATCCAACCCCCTAGTCTCTTTAGTTTTAGGGTGCTAATGTTTTAATCTCCTTACCCCATTTAAGGATGGAGTCTAATTACCTTTTGTTTAAAGATCTGGGACTAGGACCTAACCAGAGATGAATGCCTGGATCACTATGGAACTCTAAATCTGACATGGGTCTAAACTGGGAAACACTTCTCAGGGTGATCTTGTTGGGAAAGAAGGTGAGAAAAGGAAAATGGCAAGAAAGCTGCTAGTTCACCCATCCTTCTAGTTGAGGTTATGGCTACCACTTTAAGTGATAAACTCAATGCTTGTCTTCTGGCTATCAATTTGAAGTGCACAGTCTTTTCAACAATTGATTGAAATCCTACATAAACTTGAATTGGGAAAGCGAACAATTGTTTTGGACAGATGTAGAATATTTTCCAACCAACCTGAAGTACATAGGACATGCATTTCAAGAGGTGCAAAGCGCCCACAAATTCAAATGAGGCAAATGAGATGGAAAATCTGGTGCATACTGACCAATGAGTGTGACTACACTGAGTAACCTTTAAAGTGATCTTTGATAGGATAGAACAGGGTTTTGGATTCTATCCTTTCTACATCAATAAACAAGTTTACCGAGGACATGTAGCACTTCCTGGAAGAGCTGCTTTCCTACATGTTAACAGACTATCTAACATTGCAACACAAGCCTTCTCTAATGCCAGCCATTCAAGTATCAGGAGAAGCCTGTGAGGAGAAATGGGGGGGATCAGGCCCAGGTCCAAGAAGAAAGGGAAGGGTCTCTCTAGGACACAATAAGCATTTTCTATAGCATCCTTTGTGATACAGATGAGACTCAGCTGCAGTAAACCCAAAGATAAACAGACACCCTGGGGATACACAGGCCATGTAGTTCTCCTTGGCTTTAAGCTTGTAGACATGTAGTGATGTCATGAGGTAAGCTCTACCACTGGAAGCCTGAATATTCCAGAATAACCAGAAAATAGTCACCACGGAAAGGGGAAGAGGAAGGGATTCATAGACATCAAGAGGGATTTTTCTGCCAGGCTCCTTTGAGCAAATCTGACATTGAAGTAGCTGTTAGCAGGAATTGCTGCTTCACATGGAAACCAGAACTCAGATTTCCAGTCTGCTTGTCAAATAACTGTAAACTAGACTTCTTCATGAAGAAGCAGGTTGAATCTTGATAAGATATTGGTGGCCTCCAAAATCAAAGGCCAGTGCTCTTAGTTGAAGCAATGTTAGAATCACCAACCTGGTGCCTAGCTCTGACATAGTGCTTTTCATCATTAGATCTCAAAGCACTTTACAAAAGATATAAATAGGAAGTTATTAGGTACCATGGCCAGATCTTGGTGTTAGGGAACGATTTTAAGATTTTTCTCTCTATTTTGGAGTTTCTTGGTAGTTGGTAGGTTATTCCTGTATGAAGGACAAGGAAGATGGGATGAAGTGCTGGATCTTTCTTGTTGCAAGCTGAGGCTCATGCAGCATCACTGCTTTTGGTGCTGCATGTGTGGCGATATAATGTACACTACTATAATAAAGTCAAGTCCTCAGTGGACCTGCAAGGAAGTAAGACACATGGCCTGAAGGGTTGGAACTTGTATGGTTGTGGATCACATGGAATTTATATGGTTGGAATTGAAGAACTACTCTAGTGAACAGCTTAGATTTTGAATTGTTAAATATTTGTTCAAGAGGTTTGTTTTCTGTGATCATCGTATTCCATACACATAGCTCTAAATCACAATGAGAGCTTCTTTCTCTATTGTTCCATTGGTGTCAGTGTTCTCCTGGCAATGGCAATTATGCTGGCAGTGTTTGTCATTGTGTGCTGGTGATGCCACCATCAAGTGTTTCTTTGCTTGAAAGTAGGATATTACACTGTCACTGGTCAAAGCAGATAAGGAAGCAACAAACTGAGGGCATCAGTATAGCTTCTCAAGTTTGGACTTCTCAGGTTTATGGCTTCTCTTTTAAGCTACTATGGCGGAGTGTGAAATGAAGTGTGCACAACAGCTGAGCATTTGCAGGAAGCTGTGTACTTCACTGACACTCTGTGGTGCTGCTAAACTTTTGATGGCGACTATCCAGTTTGTTTCTGGTGTTATGCCAGCTGCTGAAAAGTTATAGCAAAAAACAGTAAAGAGGATTTATAGAACTGATATTTTGTTCCATTTAGAGTGAGGTTCTTCTCCTGGAGTGTCTTGAATACTGATTTCAGTGATTTGTCAAGGGCCTCATGAGTTGTCCCACACGTCAGAAAGTAATCAGCAAAGTATCTTACTTCCGGGATGCCTTATAGAGCTTGTTGGATTGTGTTCCAGAGCACCTCAATAGCAGAACAGATACTGCGTGACCACCTCCTGTGCCCTTATTTTCTAAAGGACTTTGGGAACAAATAGCAGAAGAGGAAATGATGATTAGAGCAAGGCTTGGTTCACTTGACAGTGATTCATTACCCACAATTATGCCTCTATCCTGGCGCTATTATTCATGTGTGTTGCAAACAGGTCTGTGGCTGGTCCTGAACTAATCCGGAGAAATATTTTCTTGATGAAATCCTAAGTGCTGAGCCAGTTCAACCCTCCAAGTACATGAGTGGCCCAGATAACAAGTAGGAGAAATTCTGCAAAACAGAACATCTTTCTCATCTCCTTGGATAGGGACTTGCTGCTTGTTCCACACTGCTTGTTAATTAGCTATAACTGCAGATATTGTGTCTTAGCGTACATCCACACTGCAATAAAAGACCCACAGCATGGCTGCAGCTGACCCTGGTCAGCTGAATTGGCTCATGGGGCTAAAAATTGAAATGTAGATGCTTGGGTTGGAACCTCAACTCTGAAACCCTGCAAGGCGGGGTGGATCTCAGAGCCCAGGCTCCAGCCTAAGCCCAAACATCTACCCTGAAATTTTTACCACACACCCAAGCCCTGTGAACCCAAGTCAACAGACCTGGGCTCTGAGCTTCAGTGCCATGAGTGTGTGTGTGTGTTTTTTTTTTTATTGGAATGTAGCCATACTTTTTAAGGCTAGAGGCCTGGAGCCAGCCAACCCTGAACACCTGAGCATGAATCTCCTGATTCTCCTCTAAGAGCAGTAGGAAGTTGCAGAGTTTTTTCAGGGAGTTCTCAGGAAGAACAGAAGTGAGTACAGAGGCTGCTGGGAGTGAGGAGGCTCCAGCAGAGAAACCTGAAACCTGGGTAGGGAGACAACAGGCAGGGAAGGTCTGGGAAATTGCATGGACTTGAAAACTTTATTTTGAATGTTTGTTAATTTAATAAAGCAGGGACCCCTGACTGGGAGAAGGACTGGGGCCTGGAAGCCAGAGCCAGAAGGCTGAGCTCCAGCCAACAAGGTCTGGGAGTAGGCAGCAGGGAAGTTTGGAGCTGTGCCAGCTTAAGGCTGGCGGGAAGACTTTTGTGTTTGCTGTTTTTAACTTTAAGTTAATACACCAGACCCTATTAGAAGATTTGTAAAAGACTCTTTTTAAGTTTGAGTAACCAAGAGGGTAAACTGAGGTGAGGGACTGCTTATAGGGCTGCCACCTCTGAGGCCATGAGGGGTGACCGGGAGAAGGCCACTCATTGACAAACAGCATGGATCTAGATCCATCCTTGAGCTTGAGGAGAGTGATGTGGTATTTCTCATCAATTCTAGAATCCTTAAGATGAGAGAGATAAAAGTTGCTCCCCAATTCCTTTCTGCTGAAGAGCAGTGACGATTAGCACACAGTGAAGATTCTCCAATGCAATCTGCATTGATTTCTCCCACGACCTTAAGAAAACACTCAGTTCTGGATGTCACCCACTTTGCAGCTCCCCTCACAGAGCATTGATGGGTCCATGATACAACCTTTGTTGACAAATACAGGATTCCCAGTAAAACAAGGGAGGCTGAGATGCCTGGATCTTTTCTGCCGTGTCCACTTTCTTGCCCATTGTCAAAACTTGCTCCTCTATGGAGGGATGTAGTGTTCTGGAAATAGCTTCTATCAAACTAACTTGATATCTTTTTTTTGGGGGGGGGGAGGGGGCGAATTAGATTACAAGATTGCCTGCTGAAACAACCACCACTACCTGCCTCTTCAGCTACTGCCCTATTTCTCTTCTTTGTCAAACTCAGTGGTTGTAGACAACATGTTCACGAACTTGTATTCCTCTCCTCCAATTCCCTGTCTCCCATCAATCAGTTTCCACTCTCTCTACTTAAACTGACCTCACCAAAAAGTTTTTGAATGACTTCTTAGCCAAAGACCAGTGCCTCTGCTCTATCCTCATCCTCCTTGACTTCTCTGTACTTTGACACCACTGATCATTCTCTTCCTCTTGAAATCGAAGACTCCTGCTTCTCCTCCTATCTTTCTGATCCACCTGAATTGTATCATTTGGTGGGGTTTTGCCTTCTTTCTCCTTCAGTGAGCACCTCCCAAGGCTGAGTCCTTAGCCCTTGGCTCTTCTCTCTCTCTCCATCATATATCTAGGCACTGTTATACACAAGCATGGCTTTACATACTATATGTCAAGAACTTGCATATTTATTTCTCCACTAAAAACCAGTCTCCCTTGACCCAATCTTGCATCAAAGCTTATCTTTCAAACACCTCTTCATTGACATCTATCAAGCAGCGCAAATTTAACATGGCCAAAACTGAACTTTTGCTTTTCCCACAAAAGCCTCCTCCTCTCCTCAGTTTGTCTATCCTCATGAACATCACTTAGCCCTGCAATTTGGGCATCCTCTTCAATTTGGGCATCCTCTTCAATTCAGCCCTTTCTCTTAACTCACATATTCAGACTATATCCAAGTCTTCTTGTTTTAACATTTCAAGGATTTAGCCTTATTGGTCTGTACAGACTGCTAGGACCCTTGTTCGGGCCTTCATCACTTCATGCCTCAACTACCATAATCTCATCTTGACATCAGTTACATTGCACCTCCTCCAATCCATTCAAAATGCTGCTGCTAGCACCACCTTTCTGGCTTGTCACTCTGACTGTATTATATCTCCCCTCCTTGCGTCTCTACACTAGCTCTCACTCTTCCACTGCATTAAACACAAGCTCCTTGTCTCTGCCTTTAAGCCCCTTCACCATTTAGTCCACCCTATCTGCCAGGTCTACTAGCACATCAAGGCATCAACTCATAAGAACCGCCAGACTGGAGCAGACCAATTGTCCATGTAGCCCAATATCCTGTCCTCCATCATTTTGTATGTGTAGTTGCGATTATGATTTCCAATGTGCATTACTTTGAACTTAACAACATTGAACTTCATCTGCCATTTTGTTGGCCAGTCACCCAGTTTAGTGAGATCCCTTTGTAACTCTTTGAAATCAATTTTGGATTTAACTATTTGTGTAATCTTGGATCATCTGTAAACTTTGCCATCTCACTGTTTACCACATTTTTCAGATCATTTATGAACATGTTGAACAGCACTGGTCCCGGTAAAGGTCCTTGGGGGACCCCGCTATTTACCACTTTCCATTGTGAAAACTGACCATTCATTTCCTACCTTTTATTTCCTATCTTATAACTAGTTACTGATCCATGAGAGGACCTTCCCTCTCATCTTCTGACCAAGCTTACTTTGCTTAAGAGCCTTTTGGGTGTGACCTTGTCAAAAGCTTTCTTAAAGTCCAAGTACACTATATCTAAGGGATCACACTTGTACACATGCTTATTTTCACCCTCAAAGTATTCTAATAGATTAGTGAGTCATGATTTCCCTTTACAAAGGCTGTGTTGACTCATGTATGCATCTGATAATTCTGTTCTTTACTACAGTTTCAACTAATTTGCCTGATACTAACGTTAGGGATGTTACATTAGCTTTCTTTCAGTCATCTGGCATAGAGGCTGATTTAAGTGGTAGGTTACATACTAGTTGGTAATTCTGCAATTTCATATCAGAGTTCCTTCAGAACTCTTGGTGAATACCATCTGGTTCTCGTGACTTATTGCTGTTTATCAATTTGTTCTAAAACTTCCTCTATTGACACCTCAATCTTGGACTGTTGTCTTTGTTACACGTCTGTACATCACCGAGGATAATGTGATCCTGCTTCTTGATTGGGTCAGCGAGTTGCTACTTTAATATAAATAAAAAATAAAACCCTGCCCCCCCCCACACAATAAAAAAATAAAATAAACAGTGGATAATCATGGAGTAGAAACATGGCATGGTACAGCAGTTACCTTATTAATTTGTTAGTTTAGATATTCAGTTTTGCTTTTTGGGTTGAGTGTTAACAAAAATGTTTTAAATTTGGTTATAACATCATTCAGTATTCAAAACAATGGGGAGGGGGAAGGGAGTAGTTTGAGCTTTCTTTCCCCCTCTTTCTTGTAAGCTGTTTTGACTTTTAAAACCAAAATGTTAGCTGTACTCCCACTGACAAGCAGCATGTTATTGCGGGTTGAACTTACAACTCTGCTGTGTACTGGGGTACGTGGTCAGGAATTTTGTTGAGCTTCTGATTGGAGCAATCCACTGTGGTTCCTTCACAGCGGCATTTTTCGGGACAAGCCAGATCTGCAAAGCAGTCTCCACTTAGTTTTGATCGGTAATCTTCAGTGCCTGTGGAAGAGTCAAGCCAAAATATAGACACTAAGTCCATAGAGTATGAGATTCATTTCTCATGAGAAAATTTAAAATGATAGATCTGCAATGCAGACTAAAGGCGAATAACTTGAGAAATGTTTCATAAACTTTGTGCTACTAAACAGACATTAAGGCTTCAAGAGAAGGTTCAAATACAGGGGCTTGAGATATGCTGGAAAACTTGTGACCAAGTTCGTGGTGATGGGAGAACACTGAAAACTTATGCTTTTCACAGCTGTACTTTCTGCTGATTGTGCTGTCAGCCAATCTTGCCTGGTTTACATCTAATCACACAAATGCCACTGATTATTACAGAATTTATTTTTCTTTGTGTGTCAAGATTTAATAGATTCTTCTATGCCATTTCTTTTTTCTCTTGTTATTCTTTTTGTTGTTGACTGGACTTCATTAACCTTCTAAATTCATTTCTTTTACAGTTCCCAATCCTCCACATAATCTCAAATACAGAAGATTCAAAGCCCTATTTTATCCTTTAATTTTAAAAGTGTGTAATCCTGACTTAAGCCTCAGCAGCTTGCCATGCTGTAGAAAGCTGCGTGACGTTCCATGGTGCTTGACAGAACCATGTTTTACTCATACCTTGCAACCACATGGTTAGATCAAGCACAACAGAAAATCTCGCTAAATTATCATAACTGCATCCACTAGGCCAAGGACAAAAGCAAGGGAAAAAGAGGAAGGAATAGGGAAAAGCTACAGAATCTCTTGAAGTTTAATACTTGCTTACATGACATGGCATTCCTATTACAGAATGTCCACTGCCACTGTAACAGTATTAGTGTCACAGCTTAACTAAAAAGTAGAAGAAATAGACCACACTGCAAGTTTCTTCCACCATTTCCCACAATCAACAGAACAAAAATAACATCCTATCGATATCAGAAGAAAACATCAAGTAAGGAACTGAGGGTGGGTGACAGGGAAAACAGATACAAGCTCAAAGGACCTGTGGGTTCTTCTTGGACAAAGGTGGAAAGACACTAGTAGAAGAAGGTGCACCAAGGTTGGGAAGTACACTGTGATTTAGTTCAGACACTGAACTTTACTTACAGCCAAAATGGTGAACTCCTGCAAAAGTAAAGATAGCCAAGGAGGAAAGAAAGACAGAGTAATCCCAATTAAAATAAAAACATGAAACTAAGCCGTCTCATTCTCTTGCCTCAATATTATTTCTCTGATTACAGGATGTTGCAATGAGGCACCATCTTTAGGACAGAGAGAAGAATTCATTTTAAGTGGCATACAAAACTTCAATTAAGCTAAAGGGTAGAGATTAATTATGAACTATTTATAGGATGATATTTTTCATGTGTTATAATTTATCATTTTAAAAATTCTTTTATTATGATAAGATAGAGTAATGCTGCTTTATACAAATTTATGCTAAGCCACTTAAAATAAAAAAATAATCAAAGAAACTTTGGGGAAACAGTCACAAGTGCCATAGAACAAAAGAGGCCTCACATACTGTAATATTTTAGCATCTACTTAGCTTCAAGTAATGTATATGACATAACTACTTGAAATATTTTTATGAACAAATACAAAAGCAGAATTTGTTCAAGTTCCTGCTTTATTACTGTTATAACCTTTAGTCTCCAAACATGACTCTGTGGGAATACTATTAAAATAGTTTAAGGTCTGTGGACCCAGATCTCTCAGCTATAAAAAGTCCACATTCAACCTGCTATAGAAAATGCTGATTTTTTTAAATGATATTTATCTAGGCAAAGTGTATCCAATTTTTTTTTTTAATGGGACTTTGACAATTACTCATGAGCAAGAAAAATTGTAATTTGCATAGTAGTTAAAATTAAATCACATAAAATATTTAGGTCAAGATCTCCAAAGTTTGAAGAAATGTTACACATTGTACTCTGTCCATTATTTACTTAATAGGAAGAGGATACACTGAAGCCACACTTCAAAAAGTACCATTCTCAGAACTTCCTGATGTGTTTCACGTTTTAGCAATTACATTTTTTAGTAGTATATTATTTCTTGTAGGTAAACAAATCAGAGCTATGTGTAGCCATGTTTAGATTACCTGTTAAAGATATTTGCTAGTAAAATGCTTCTAATTTAGAGACAAAAGTCATTTTGGCAATATTGAGTAGAAGTGTCTCTGTGTGAGGAATACAGGTGTTCTACTCATTATGGAATTCAGGAGGCGAGATAGATTGGGGAAATCAGATCTCCCTCCCCCACTTTAAGCTATTTTAAAATAATAAGTTCCTGCTGCTGCCAGTGATGGCAAACTACTCTCCTTGCCCAGTTTTCTTTTTTCCCTGCAAAACTCAAGCCAACGTATTAGTAGAAGGACACACAAAATGTCACACGATCATTCCAGCTTAAAGAAAATTGCATGGCACTAAAAGCAAAGCTGTTAAACACACCTGTTAAAAGGTAATAGGGTAAGATCAATCAATAAATCAGTATTTAAAACACTGCAGAAAGACAATATACATGTAGTGTTTGAAAGAACAAGTGCATTCAATTAACTAATGTAAATATTTTTCTAGATATTAAACTGTGAGAAGCTTTTTGTAGTTATACTCCTGTGTACTTGGCCAATTGATTATTTATCACCTGTTAGGAACATAAGTATTTTTCTATAAAGAAAGCAGTGCATATGCTTGACAGCAAAGGGAAAAGAAACAAATTTCAAAGAGCTAGGGCAATACCATTTTTCCTTTGGAAAAATACAGTACTTTAAAGTGATGTTTACATTTCTGTTTCACCCCAACTCTTAAATTTTGTTTCCTATTTAACAAAGTATTTCTAACTCACAGTGTGTGAGAGAGATTTTAAAATGCCTTTAATGAAGAACATCACCATTCTTTTCCTGGCATTCTGTTGTGATTTCATAAAACACAGGAATCATAGGGTCACAGGTGAGCAAGTATAGTTGCAAATACACAGCAGAGAACTGCTGGTTTAGAGCATAAAAGCAAAGCAAGAAAGGGTTCCTTTTTTTTAAAGTGGCTTTAAGTTGTACTAGCTCTTTGACAGAAGGAAGATTTTCTGTGTTTAAAAGCAGCTCAATAGCTACATTTTAAAAACAGTAGTGTTACAGTAGGTAAGATATACAAGGTAGGTAAAGATGTCAGTTGGAATATATAGTAACAGGTGCAAACTTCTAACTAATGTAAATAAAAGTACCATTTTCATAGGCTATGTGCAGATTTGTGAGACAAAAAAGATATCAGGAGCTGCATGCAAAGCCCTCGTATTCAGAAAACAGAACTACTAGTAATCTACACAAGAAAATATATCTATCTACAGAGTATGACTATACTTAAAACACATGCATCTGTTTCCTAAAGCTATGACAAATTTTGCTTTTGGGTGGGGAGAGGAGAGGGTGTCTGCAGTTAGTCAGTCTTACTGCAGAGCCAAACCTACCTGGAATGAAATACTGTTCTTTAGCTAAATAAAAACAAAGAGAAAAAATAGAAGATGCACCTGAATGTCAGCAAGCAGAGAATGCGTTCTACTAGATTAAGTATGGACTACAGTTAACTGCAGATAATTACGTGAAAAAAAGTGTATTCACTGCAAAAGCTGATAAATGACATGTGAATAGTTATAACTATATCCGGAACATGGATAATAAACAGCTTTCCTTTGGTAGTTGCACTCAAGGCTGAATAAACTGTAGAATGTGAAATGCACCTGGAACAGCTGGATGCCATATGACAGAGGTTAGGGCTTAGAAAAATGTAAGTAGGAAATGGAATAAGATTAGAAAAAGCAAACAGTAAATTTCAGTATGAGGTAAGCTCCCTGTGTAACATGAATAGATCATGTTTCCATATTTAGCTTGAAATATTTAGATCTTTCATGTATTCCAAAGCCTTGTGAAACTTTGTTTAAATGATTTACGATGGTGATCCTTGTAGAGAATAACTCGTATCATTTCATTCTGAAGTTCTGTATATTACATTTCCTCTGTTAGATTTAGTGCTAGTTAGATTTAGTGCCAAATGTGTTAACTACACTATGTTCCATGATCAAATAATGTGAGCCGCCCATTATTTTCCCCTTTGTTCAGTAGAAGAACAAAAAAGGTTCTGCAATGTTTAATAATTCAGTAGAGAACCAGCTGCTTTTATTAAAACTTCTGTAACCACTGTTTTTGGCAAGAAAAGAGAAATAGCAGCTGAACTAAGCAAATTACCTGAGCAGCGGAATTTCTTGCTTTTGATCTGGCCAATCCTTTTGTTTGCCAGACGGCGGGGGCTGGTGCAACGGGCACCGCTGGTCTCAATAGGGTTTGTATGAAGATAATCCGCCAGCCACTTCAGATGGCAGTCACAAATAAATGGGTTCTGAGCCAAATGCCTTTCATGAAGGGAAAAAAAATTTTTTTTTTTACACATTATTTGCAATTAGTCTCAACTATTCCTGAAATGCTCTTATGTTACAGAAGACAAACATAAATAGAAAGTTGCATTACATACAACACAAGTAAAAGTATACATACAAAGTCTGAATTGCACGTAGGGGTGAAAAGGTGCCTTTAGCAATGGTTTGAAGCTTGTTATCATACAAAGAGAGAAGGTTCAGGTTGTGTAGATCTTGGAAAGCATCTACTCGTAGACAATTTATCTTGTTGGCATTTAATAATCTGTTATATGAAAGACAATTATAAAATAGAATTAGTTTACTGTCACTCAAGCTTCACTGTGGTATCACCAATAATTCTTTGTACCCATTTGTAACTGGAACAAGATTATTTTGTTTGATATTATACAAGCCTTAATTAACAAGCACACAATTTTTTTTTACTGAATTAAAAACTTATTTACGTGTTCTATAATTATTCTGTACCATTTACACATAGAAGTTGAAATGCACTAACTTCTTTAGTAAAATCGCAGTGTTGTGTATGTTCATGGAATGTATATAGGTGGTGTTTATCTGAGCAAGGAAATGAGCTTGAGAAATCAAGTCTGGGCAAGGAAAACTTTGCCTTTTTCCCAAAAGAAGGACTGAACACTGTGTTCATTAGCTGGAAGAGATGTACAGTGGCATGCTTAATTATATCTTACTAATCAGCATACTGCCACATTTCCAGAAGTTGTAGTAAAAAACTGATGGCACAGAATAAGATAGTCCAGAGCTATCCTGGATTTGATTTTCTTCTCCATCTCCATCCCTTTTGCCCTGTCCCTCCCATATTACAAATATAAAAAGGAAGAATGTTTTTACAGAAATCTATTACCTCTTTTAAACAACAAAAATTTTTAAGTATACCATGAAACTTGTTGGATTTTTCAAATCAAATCCCTTTCTTATTCTTCCTTTTTTCATTTATCAGGGTGAATAGTGAAGTTAGTGTGTTCTATGCTTTGAAAAACTGGGTTTTACTGCAATGTAAAGGTGGATTTGTATTTGAATAGAAGTGTGGTCAAGGGAGGACATGCACTTCAAATAAATTTTGTAGCTCCTTTCCTTATTTTATCAGAGTATAGTGGAGCTTTCAATATAGCATGAATAGAAACAAAGATTTATCTTTGATCTTTCAGTGAATAAATATAATTCTTGGTAACAAACTCCTCTGAGAAGGAAACAAAGGTAAATGCTTTCCTGAGTACTGTATCAGGATCTAAAGATGAAACATCAACCCCAGATGGTGCTATGATTTATATTTTCACATCACTGACTTCCTAGTTTGCCACTTTTTTCCACAAGTGAAGGAGAAATTTTGCCATATCACATCTCTATAAAGTCTGGGCAAGAAATGCTTCTAATCAAGTGGATAGATGTTATTTTCTAAGATCATCCAACTTTACAGCTACAAGCCAGCGATTCCCAGATTCTCCACTGCAGAACATCACTGCTGATTTATGGCTTAGTGCACACAATCCATTTTTAGACGGTACTACAACTGCACTGTCAATCCTGCTGAATCTTTTGAGAAAGGTTGAAAAACATATCACCATGATGCTCCTCTTGATACTCACTGTTAAATCAAATATTTCTACTGTGACAAATGTAGACTCTCTACTGGTACTCACTGTATACAACACCTTCTGCTCAAGGATCTCAAAGCACCTTGCACAGTTATCTAATTTTCACAAGACAGGTTAACATTTATATCCATTTTAATGGTGGGTAAACTGGGATACAGAGTGTATATGACTTGATCAAAGGAACACCTTACAAACAAAAGTCAGAGCCAGGGATAGAATCTAGAAGCTTTGACACCTCTAGTTTCATCTACTAAATGATTTCACCGCGCATCTGATATTGCATATAGGGATAATTTCCTATCCCTTCTTTTCTGGGTACATATCAAAATTTCAAGAACCATCCCCTCTCCCACCAGTTAACTCAAAATGAGATAAGCATTAAACAAATACTCACAGCAATTGTAAAGAGAAGAGTCCTTCAAACAGGCCTTTAGGAAGTTCTGTAATTTTATTTCCATAGAGGACACTGTAACAGAAAAAAACCAATCAAGGTGGCTACTATTAAGATACAGGTTTTCTGGATCTGACTTGGAAGACAGAAAGAAACTTCTTCCATCTTCCCTGAAATGATTCTAAACAGCAGTAACCAAGACATTTGGGACTTAAAACTAAGACCTCGGCAAGCTCCCCTGTATGGGTGCAGAAATCTGCTCCTACAAAGACCATTGCAGGATCAGGGCCCAAGTATCTACTTTACTTTAGCAAGTTGATAGGAAACTTAGTCTACTGATGAACTGGTCAGTGGATAATAAAGTATAAATACTGACAAGACGACTTTCTTCTAAGCAATTTTTTAAAATGTACCACATAGCTCCAGGTAGCAGCCAGTATCACTGACAGAGACACCCTGATACTAAAGATTTGTCTGAATTTGTTTCTCATTGTTGAGTCTACAGCAGACACTAAAATAAAACCCTATCCTACTCTTTCAGAAGTGGAAGAGTTTACTTGCTAATCCCCAACACACTGATCTGCCATATCTCCTAATGAAATATATCACCTTCTTTACTGTGACACATGATATAAGTCAGAATGTTCATTTGACTAAGAAAACTAGTTAAAACGCCAGTAAAAAAATTATATATTATACTAAAGGTTCCCGAACTGCAGCTCTGAGACCAACAATGGCACCTTGTGAAGACCCTGGAGGCAACAACTGATGTGCATGTTAAAGTAGGTTTGTAAAATTAAAAAAAAAATGCAGCAATAATACTGTATATACTCGATCATAAGCCGGTTTGTTTATAAGCCGACCCCTCCAAGATGGATAAATAAAAATGGAAAATATGTATGACCCATTCATAAGCCGACCCTATAATTCAGGGGTCAGCAAACTTTGGCTCCCAGGCCATCAGGATAAGCCGCTGGTGGGTAGAGATGGTTTGTTTACCTTGAGCGTCCGCAGGCACAGAGGTAAACCTAAGGAAACAAAGTGGCCCGGCACGCCAGCTGCTTACTCTGATGGGCCGGAACAGCAACTGGTGGGAAAATTTTTTTTGGGTGGGAGAAGCTGGGGGTCAAGGCAGTAACCCTGTGACCACCCCCCACATGACCCCACCCCTAGTCTGGGAACCCCACACTCTCCCCATCCCATCCCACCCCTTCCCACCTTACCTGGGGAGGGCCAGGGGAGGATGTCTCTGGCCTGGCTGGATCTGCTCCGGCAGACTGGGCAGCACGGCTGCAGCCTGCTCCGGCGGGCCAGACCGGGCGGTGCAGCCGCAGCATGTTCCAGTGGGCTGGGCCAGGTGGCATGGCCACAGCATGCTCCGGCGGGCCAGGCAGCGTGGCCACAGCCTGCTATGGGGGGCGCGGCCGCAGCCTGCCAGCCCCAGACCTGCAGCTGCCTCAGAGGCTCGGGGGAGAGCAGCGTGGTCAGAAGCAGAGAGACTCTGGCCCCGCTTATTCCCTTCTGGCTGTGCTGCCTCTTCTTACCCCCTCTGTTGGGGGGGAGGGGCTGTGTCCCACCTCTCCCGCTCTATACCCGTTCATAAAGCGACCCCCTTCTCTGATGCTTCCCTTTTTTACTAAAAAAATTCGGCTTATGAATGAGTATATGTGGTACTTCCTAGCTTTTGAGTTTTTGGCTTTGCAACCTTAAGAAAACAACACAGACTAATAAAATGTGCATTATGGTATATGCACACAGTACAATAAGATTTAGCTCTTTTTCTAGCACTTTTTAATTCAAAGGTCTCTTTGCATTTTACTAAGAGGGTGCATATGACATTCTATTTTACAGATGAGGAAAGTCAAGCACAGAAAAACAAAATTATTAGCTGAAGATCACACACCATGTTGATGGCAGAGTGGGGAGCAGAACCCGAGTCTTCAATTCCCAGACCAGTGCCTTTTACAAAGAGACCAGCCCATACATTTTTTAAGGTCAGGCTTGACAAAGCCCTGGCTGGGATGATTTAATTAGGGATCGGTCCTGCTTTTAGCAGGGGGTTGGACTAGATGACCTCCTGAGGTCCCTTCCAACCCTGATATTCTATGATTCTATGATACATGGAAAACCAGAGCAAGTTACATTTAGCTCCTTAAGTCAAGATTTCCTGTAGGTAGCACTTATGCAATATTTTTCTTAACTAAATCACAGAATGCTATAATCATTTGTCCTGTCAGATCTTCAAAAGTATTATTTGAGGAGAGATTATTTCACAGAGGGCAATCTCTCTTCATTAGGTAAATGCTTATGTGGAAAGATCTAGTATTTAAAATCCATAATTTCCTAATTTTTGGTTTTAGTTAGAAAAAATTAATTACAATTATGATTTTTTTTCTTATAACAGAACAGCTTTGTTAGGCCTGTCCTGTAGTGGGTGACTTCTGGGAATTCTTCTGGCTCTATCAATCTGTTTCTTCACTTCCGCAGTATGCATCCAATGAAGTGAGCTGTAGCTCACGAAAGCTTATGCTCCAATAAATTGGTTAGTCTCTAAGGTGCCACAAGTACTCCTTTTCTTTTTGCGAATACAGACTAACAGGGCTGTTACTCTGAAACCAGCTGGTTCCAGTACTTAGACAATTTCTGCTGAAGTAATTTGAGAAGCAGCTTGCATAGCATCTTCCTATACAGCTTTAAGAGGAGCCAATCTTTTAATGTGAAAAAGCAGCTAGAATGGGATGTGTTGAAAATAAAACGGATGCTCCTTAGAGGAACAAACAAACAAACAAAAAATCACTATATTTAGAATCCTTTAGAACAGCCAAAGTAGGGGAAGCCCTGTCTGCAATAAAGGAAGTAATTTTAAAGAAACTGTATGAACTTCCATTCCACTTCAAAGTATTTCTGAAGTAGCCAATTCTGTGAAAACAAGGTCAAGTAGGAGCAGTAAAACAGTACTTAATTATAATTAAGGATTAAATGACAGAAGTTGAAAAAACAAAAGGTTCTGTTCTCTAACTGATGGCGAGTAAAGTAGCTTGAGGCTATCAGTATTCATTTTGTAAGCTTATTCACAAAACTGATCAGTGTGAATTGTCATAATTTCTGCTAACCATCATGATAAATAGTGGACAAACCCCTCAATTTTCAACTTGGAACAAATTTTAAATCATCATGAGTTTACTCCAGGCAATATCTTTCAATTTAACATGAGTGAATATGGCATGAGAAGAAGTGCATTTTCCATACCCTGACTGGCTTACTGCTCCAAGTTATCAAAGGATCCAGCTGGGACCTTTTTACATTAGTAGCACATGGATCCTTCTCAAGACCTGAATCTAAGAAATTTTAGTGTTCAGCCACAATATGATGTCAGGTTATAGTTCTGACATCTCTGACGTTATCTTACAGCTTTCAAAGGCAAGAAAAATGAAGATTAAATGAGAATTTTGCACTAAGACAAACATTTTAAAAAACTGAAAACCACAAGTGTTAGAAATTTTGCCTTTCTTTTGAGAAAATCAAATTGATACTTACAGTGAATTGAGTGAACGCAGGCCTTGGAAAGCATCTGGAGCGGTCTCGGAGATCTGGTTATTACTCAGGTCACTAAAATAAGAAACAAGGGTATATTAAATGAATTCTAACCCATTCCACAGAAAATAACTATTAAAATATTATGTAATTAGCTTCGGTCATAGGAGAAAAGGCTAAATCTAAATATTTATTTTGGCCTCGTGAGACAAAGTTGAAAAATTAAAACATCAAAGCACTAACATCACCATACTACACTGAAACATCACATGGTTATATAAAATAAATAGTTGTACAAAATGATTATTAGATTTATTTTTCATAATAATAAAAGAGTTAAATATATTTTATGAAGCATTCTTTGAGTTAGGTTGATATGGCAACAGGACCTTACAGCATCAATGGAATTATGAAATGACAATGGTATATCATTTCAAAATATGTTCCAAAAAAATCTGTTAAGCAATTATTTTCATTATAGTGACACACTATTTCTCTCTATATACATTCATATTACTTAGTATCATTACATTGAGTTACCAGTGATGGTTATTAACATGACAAAGGCACTATACAATCTAAGCAATCAGACAGCCATATTAGTTAATCCTCTGGCCGTCAAACACTCTTAAATACTCATACTTTGATGGGAATTTCTTTGTATGACCATGACCTGTTTTATGAAAATGTTTTTATATAATTCTAAAATATTTCTCACTCACATTCTTCGAAGCTTTTTATATGGTGAGAAAGCTCCAGGAGGGATGACCTTGATTGAATTTTGCTCCAACCGTCTGCAAAGAAAAACAATACCATAAAAATACAAAAATGTAATGCTGAAGAACAATCTAAAATGTGTATATTCATGTCAGAATAAATTAGCAGAGATGTATTTATTCATAGTTACTTTTCCCTTCTACTATAGTACAGGTTTATGCCATGAGAATCAGGGCCAGTAATTGTTTTAATTTCAAAAAAATCAATTTTTGGCTATATAAGCATGTTCTCTTCTTCACATACAGAGTTGCAACACTATAAATTACAGGTTGATCTGATCTGACATATAACTTATCTGGGATTTTTGTGTAATTCAGCCAAGAAGTACAAATAATTAAACTCTTTCTTCAGATCTAAATTATGTAAGTTTAGTAGTCTTACACTTTTATGAAACTCCAAACACTAGCCAGGGATTCATATTTACACATTAGACGGAGTAAGAGATTTATGTAAACAAAGTAGACACTCAAGTATCTAAGTGGTAGGAAAATTTGAGCAAGAATACTAGCACTGAATAACAGATATGCTGGCACTTGCAACATTGCTGGTGTCATGGTTTTGCATGTGAACTGCTAAACAATTTCTTTAAGCTTACTAGGTAACAAGGTGATTTTTATCTTAAGTATCAAGATTGCATGTCTTCACTTCCCACTATTGTTTTTAACCAGTATTGTGCCTAACTTTTTACTCTACATTAACTGCCACTTTCCCATATATGCAGAATGATGTGGATGACGATTGCTGTAGATACAATGTAGAATGTGAACTTGTTTCCCATCTCAGTAGGACACACTGTAAGCAGATTTATTTAGGATCATTAATAGTAGCATCAGGAGTATACACGTGGAAAGATTACGCTGAGGAAGTTCTACTGCCCATTTACTATAAAGTCAAACAGTTCACAAGCACTACTGAAACCTTCCTAGCGTGGAAGCGACTTCGTTGGAGAACACTGTGTGTGTTAGGGTTATAACTCTAGGTACAGTTCTATTTGTAATCATAAAAAAGCTACTACATTTTTATTTGAAAATTTCCATCATGCACTTGCATCTGTAGGTTCCCAGAGAGTTATAGCATCCAGAAAGGCAAGGCACCATATAAAAATATAAAGGGAGGATCCAGGTGAATACATATGAACTGTCAGTTGTTTACTGTCAATTTAGATATAACATGACAAATTTCTCTCGGCTAATACTATTTAGCTTTCAAAGGAGTTATGACAGGGATGATTTTGGCCCACTAAGTCCAAAATAACTGATAAATAATTGTTTTACATAATTATTCAAAACTATGTACTGAGACTTATCTATAAAAAGGAAATGTCTGGAGATCTTTACCATGGAACATACAGTCTTAGCAATGGGTTTAAATAGAACGATACATTTAAAAGTAATAAGATTGTAAACTATGGTGATTTTTTCATATTCTCTGCAACTCTCAGAAGTATAGGAAGCTTTGCTTTTCAAAATGAAATTATACAGTCTATTTTGCCGTTTCCTAGCCCCACCACAAAATATAAACAATATAGACATTGTAGTTCAAAACCTATCTAATGTGCCTATGAAATAAGGGCCATATTCTCTTTTCACATATAAGCATGCAAATCCTACCATAATCCATGGGAGCTGGACATGTGTACCTTAGAGCAATATAAAATAGAAAATTGAAAATCTATTTAACATAAGGAATCTAGGTTTTGAGAATTTACTGCACTGGGTATTTGGAATCACATGTTGTAAAATTCATGCAGGGATTGTTCGTCAAAAAGGCTTCTGAAACCATGATGCAGCACTGTCGACTCATCTGCATCATGTGGGCTAGACCCACCGTGACATGCTCTACCTCAAAGTAGCATCCAGTAACTCCCATATTCATCACTGGTACATGGTTGTGGTATTTCAAACAAGGCATGCCTTGCAAGGTATCATATGAAAGGTCATGATCTGGTGAAACTCATTGTTCTGTCAAAAGATGTATATCATTTGGGTATTATGTTATGAGATTTCGCTCTATGATTGTTATTGAAATATGCTGTTTGAGTTTGGGAGACACCCACTACTAGCTCTCCAGTGAATAAAAGGGTGGTGACGCACACCTAGACAACCATTGATCAGCAGGGGTATTGTAAACAAGAGATTTACAATTCTGTAAGAGATAGTTGTGCAAGCACCATACAATGGGGACTGCTCAACTCTGTGACTCAGCAAGGCCCACCAGGGACTTGACTGAGAGTATAAAATAAGGGGCAGTGGCATCACGAGACCACTTTTCTCCTCTCGCACCTATGGAGAAGGCAACAAAAATGCTGGGAAGGTAAAGACTTTGAACTGACGAGATTGGTCCCAGACTGAGAAGGAAGTTCAGCTTGTTTATTAAGAACTGTAACCTACTTGCAACATCCAGTGGGGTGAGAAAAGATGTTTGATTCAAAACTTGCTTAGTCTAAAAGTTTAGGATTTAGAATGCGTGTTTAATATTCATTTTCTGAAGTAACTATCCCTGACCTTTATACCTACTACTTTTAATTATGTATAATCTTTCTGTAGTTAATAAACTTACTTTAACCTTTTATTCTTACCAGTGAGTTTCTCCCAAGTGCTTGTGGAATCTGTTCAGATTACATATGCTAGTGCATGTCCACTTTCCTTTTAAAGAAGTGGAGAACTAATTAACGAGCTTGGATTGTTCAAGAGAAGGACTTGAGCAGTGTAAGATAGTATATTCCCAGGTGCAAGGCGGGGGCTTGGGAGATTTGCTGGTGTTTCCCTGTGTATAGTTCATGAGTGGCTTGAAGAGCATCAATGCAACTTAGCTAAGTGTGCCTCTGCATGCTGGTGGTTGAGTGGTAACAGGGCTTGGAGGGGTTTGCTGCTTTGTCACTGGCAAAGCATGGTGAGAGACAGCCCAGGCTGGAGAATTAAGGGGGTCCCACACTTCCGGGTTGTACCCCAGGGATCCCGTCATACCCACATCTTTATCCTCTCATTTATGGGGCCCATTTGATAATCTGAATTGTAAGAATGAGTGAAGAAAAAAAGATGCAGGGGCCAGATGCTTCCCATGCAGCCACCAAGGATGGTCCTAGTTCCCACAAGAGACCCTACCAGCTAGGCCCCATTCCGTTAAATCCCCAGCAGCTCTGCATATTGCCAGAGATAAAACGTCACTGTACAAACCCCAGCAGCAATACTTCTTCCTCCTCTGCTTCAGAGAAGGCTGTGAGCAAGCAAAAGACAGGAGGACGAGCCTTTCCTAATCCTTCTAATCCCAACCAATGATGAGAGAAGAGAGACTGAGGAATGGACCAAAGGGAGATAGCGAGCTCCAGGAAATGCACCAAGTCTCTCTTCACATATTCCCAAAGAGCAGCCTGGATGTTATGCATTCTGGTGGGCCTAGGCAATTGTGTGGTTCTGGGCTGTTGTCTATTATGGCTCCCACCAGAGGCTCCTGTGGCATCTGCTGAACATACAGCGAGGCAGCCTCTCTGCCTCCCCACCCGGCTACTCTTTCCCCCAGTGCTACGTGTAGCTCAGCAGAGAAGAAGCAGCACAGTGTCAGTGCACTGGCAGGAGAGATGAGGGGCAACAGTGGGTAAGCGGGAGGGGAAACAAGGAACTAGTCGTACAAAATAGGGAGGACAGAGAAACAGTTGGAGAATTGAGTGGCAAGAGCTATCGGGGGACAGGGAAGGGGAGGTGAGAGGCTACCTGAAGGAAAGGTGGGGACAAAGGGTACTGGGACAGCTAAAAGGAAGCAGTTGTTGTGGAGAGCAGTGACTAATGGGGGAACAAAATGGGGGTGATGGGAGCTAATGACTAATACGGGGACATGAGTGAATGGAACCAATGCCATCCCAAGGCAATCCCCACTTTGCACTCTCAGGTTCTCTTCTGCCCAGTAACCACACCCCCTTTCAGACCACCCTCTGGCTTCCCACAAGCCTCTGCCCCCTTCTTTTGACGTACAAAGAATAAAGGTCCTGTCATCTGGAATCCTGTGTGCAATTTTGGTCCCCCATGTTTAAGAAAGGTTAACTGAAACTGGAAGAGGTGCAGAGAAGGGACACTAGGATGATCCGAGGAATGGAAAACCTACTTTATGAGAGGAGACTCAAAGAACCTGTTTAGCCTAAACAAGTGAAGGCTGAGGGGAGATATGATTGCTCTCTATAAATATATCAGAGGAATAAATACCAGGGAGGGAGAGGAGTTATTTAAGTTAAGCACCACTATGGACACAAGAACAAATGCAAATAAACTGGCCATCTGCAAGTTTAGGCTTAAAATTAGACTAAGGTTTCTAATCATCAGAGGAGTGAAATTCTGGAACAGCCTTCCAAGAGAAGCAGGTTTCAGAGTAACAGCCGTGTTAGTCTGTATTCACAAAGAGAAAAGGAGTACTTGTGGCACCTTAGAGACTAACCAATTTATTTGAGCATAAGCTTTCGTGAGCTACAGCTCACTTCGTCGGATGCATACTGTGGAAACTGCAGAAGACATTATATACAGAGAGACCATGAAACAATACCTCCTCCCACCCCGCTCTCCTGCTGGTAATAGCTTATCTAAAGTGATCACTCTCCTTACAATGTGTATGATAATCAAGTTGGGCCATTTCCAGCACAAATCCAGGTTTTCTCAACCCCCTCACACACACAAACTCACTCTCCTGCTGGTAATAGCTCATCCAAAGTGACCACTCTCCTTACAATGTGTATGATAATCAAGGTGGGCCATTTCCAGCATAAATCCAAGTTTAACCAGAAAGTCTGGGGTGGAGGGGTAGGAAAAAACAAGGGGAAATAGGCTACCTTGCATAATGACTTAGCCACTCCCCGTCTCTATTTAAGCTTAAATTAATAGTATCCAATTTGCAAATGAATTCCAATTCAGCAGTTTCTCGCTGGAGTCTGGATTTGAAGTTTTTTTGTTTTAAGATAGCGACCTTCATGTCTGTGATTGCGTGACCAGAGAGATTGAAGTGTTCTCCGACTGGTTTGTGAATGTTATAATTCTTGACATCTGATTTGTGTCCATTTATTCTTTTACATAGAGACTGTCCAGTTTGACCAATGTACATGGCAGAGGGGCATTGCTGGCACATGATGGCATATATCACATTGGTGGATGTGCAGGTAAACGAGCCTCTGAGAGTGTGGCTGATGTTATTAGGTCCTGTGATGGTGTCCCCTGAATAGATATGTGGGCACAGTTGGCAACGGGCTTTGTTGCAAGAATAGGTTCCTGGGTTAGTGGTTCTGTTGTGTGGTATGTGGTTGTTGGTGAGTATTTGCTTCAGAGAAGAGAAGCAGTGGGAGCAAAAAACCTAACTGGCTTCAAGACTGAGCTTGATAAGTTTATGGAGGGGATGGTATGAGACTGCTTACAATGGAATGTAGCTGATCTGCGACTGCTAGCAGCAAATATCTCCAACAGCCGGAGATGGGACACTAGATGGGGAGGGCTCTGAGTTACTACAGAGAATTCTTTCCCAGGTATCTGGCTGGTGGGTCTTGCCCACATGCTCAGGGTCTAACCGATAGCCATATTTGGGGTTGGGAAGGAATTTCTCCCAAAGTCAGATTGGCAGAGAACCAGGGTGGAGTTTGCCTTTCTCTGCAGCATGGGGCACGAGTCACTGGCAGGTTTAAACCAGTGTAAATGGTGGATTCCCTGTAACTTGAAGTCTTTAAACCACAATTTGAGGGCTTCAGTAACTCAGCCAGAGGTTATGGGAAACCTTACAGGAGTGGGTGGGTGAAGTTCTGTGACCTGCAATGTGCAGGACGATCATCATGGTCCCTTCTGATCTTGAAATCTATGAGTCTGTCCTTCATACCTTGCTCCCACTAGGTGGGGGAACTATGTAAAGAAATCTAGTCTCAATCCAACACCTTGCATCAGCACTAAATCCACATAGTATTTCAAAAAATGATGTTACTGGCACATGCAATTGGCTAATTAAATAATTTGCATAAAATGTCACACAAAGTTACAGAAAACTTTGTAGCTATTCTCCTGATCTTGCCCTGACTCTGGTACCTCCTTTCTGAACGACAGTCATTTTTGTATATAGCCTGCTAGTCACATGCTGCCTCTTGGTCATCTGATTTCTGGACTGCCCAGGGGAACAATGCTGTCCAATCCCCTTGCCTTAAAGGGCCAAGCCTCAATAAAAGGCACACTGATTCACCTGCTCTTAAAGGGGCATGCATGCTGAGTTACAATTATATTATTTTATCCTAATATGTATTACCATGCATGTGTCAACACTGTACTTAATCAGTCATTGTATTATGAATTTAAGGTCCCTCTGAAGTTCCTAAATCTTCTGTTTTAATAATCTAAATAATCTTGTGTTATCTGCAAATTTTGCCACCTCTCTACTCAACTCTTTTCTAGGTTATTAATAAATATTTTTAACACTGGTATTGAAACCTGTGGCATAAGACTTAACTTTTTGCCATGATGAAAACTGACTATTCATTCCTGTTCTTTATTTACCTCTTTGTTAACCCTTCTCACACCTATGACATGTATTCTGATTAAGTTCAGGACTATTTAATTTTCTTAACTTCTTGGGTTTCGCCTAAAGGTTTTCATATATTGAGTAAACATAGATTCTTACACATGTGTGGCAGTGAATAGTCTGTGTTACACATCTACCTTGCTGATCCATCCTGGGTGTGAGTATCCAACAGCCTGAGCTATAGATTCTGGCTTCTAAACTCAAACTACAGAGACTGATGGTCTGATGGTCTCCAGTGTCAGCCAAGATGATGACCATCACATATGAACTGCTTATCTTCATCTTACCTGCTCTGCTTTGTAGACTACCTCTGACCACTCCTGATTTTCCAGGAGTGCTCAGATGTCTGGATAATACTTTATAAATCAATTAAGATTCCCCAAAGGTGAATCAGCTTATCAAAAAGCAGCAACAGGAGATTGCAGGTAAAACAGTTTTTCTTACTAATCAGAGGATTATATATATAAATCTTTTCAGGTAACAGTAAAATCCTTCTGCCTCAGCATATAATATATTCAGACTTCTTGGTTTCAGAGAACAATACATTAGTGCTACAATGTGTTATAATAATTCTGGTCCAAGATGGTAGAATATTTATGTGGTTGTTCATGCTATTTGAAAATATATGAAATGTTGACGTATTTACATGGGGAATTAATAATCTCTTTAAACCTACCCATCTGTTCCCTACAAACAAACATACAACCCCACCTCCACCACAGTTGGATAATACTTCGTTTTGTGACAATTGTGACTTATGAGAATAGTATAATTATACAAGAATAGACAAACATTAGAAGAAGCTCCATATAAGTTTGTAGGGAAAGACTATATGATACTAATAGACAGTATGTAATCATTAATTATTATTATTAAATATTGTATCATAAGAAAGGCACTTAACTGTAATATTCTGACCTTTCAGTGTTTATTTGGGTGAAATTTATATATTACAACTATTTTCAAAAAATCAATTATCCTATAAAACATCTAGGCCCAATAAGGTGACACAGGGGGCCTTGTGTTACATCAGATACTTAGCCTAACTGAATTTTTCTGAATTCCTATTTGATTTCTGCCTTGCTTATTAATTCAACATTGTGTAGTTTAATGTGTTTGTAGTTTGTTATGGCAAGAATGACATATTAAATTTACCACTGTACAATTTTGTCCACAAAATATACAGCTCTAAAAATAGAAAAAGTGCTACAACTGACTAATGAACTACCAAGTTACCACTGTATGTAATAAAATAAGCTCCATGTCAGTTTTACCAAATGCTTCCTTTTAGTAGAAAATTTACAGTCTGATGTATAGTCTGATTTACAGACTCAGTATGTAGTGCTGGGATAAACTTACAGGGATAAAGGATTTGTTATAGTAGGATCATCTAAATATGCCTTTTATTACCTTCAACTAATGTGTACACTGTAAAAACACATCACATTTCAGAAAAAGAGGTTAGTACAAGAGAGAAAAAATGTTAAATCAGATTATATAAACACAGGAGAAAAATCTTTTACACCCTCATGATGTCCATAAAGAAAGCAAATCAAATTAATGTTTTCAAGCTTTGTTATCCTCTAATCTTGTCCTTTATCTGCCTAGAATCAGCTGAAATTTTACACGGTGCAAATTTGCATCCATCATTTTGTGAAAAATCTAATTAGACACATTCCAGGGTCACAAAGCACAGATACAGTAATATCTCAAGGAAATTTTCATCCTTCTGATAAAACCCACAGTAATTAAAAACACTTCTTTATATTTCTGCCTCATATTAAATGAAATATTTTGAATTCCTGAATACAACTGCTTAGTTAGCTAGGGCTGAAAAAACAACTACATAATGTTCATAAACCACATGGCTCAGCCTAAAGTGCTATACTGCAGGAGTGCAAAATGTTGTGAGAATCTGTAATGTTCTCTATAGATGTTATAGCAAATGTCTTTCTCAAAATATCTCCTCCTACCTGAACCTCAAAATACTTTTTTCTTTTTATGAGAAGTGATTACATATGTTTCACAAAACAGTGGCTATGGTCTCTCCTTCAAAAGCCACAGCCAATTCTACCAGCATGTTAAATAAGATAAGATAATGGACTACAGTTAAGTAAATGCTTCCTCAATTATTGGACTCTCTCAGAAAGACTGTTCATCATCTAAGATGATCTCCTTATAAGGCCCTTACCACCACAAAAACAATAATTAATGTTCATGGCATTCTCTCTCTTTTTTTTGGTTGGGGTTTCTCTACAATGAAATCCTGCTTTTGATGATCAAGTTGCTAATCTGCTTGAAACACCTTTCAAAGACTATTCCCTATTTACTTCTATCCAGGAAATATACTGTGAAGAGTTCTGCCCACCCCTCCAAATCCTTCCTCTGCCCACCACTACATATACACACTGACTTCAATATCCACTTTTATTCTAGAATATGGAGGTACTCTCTGCAGCTGCAATTCCCAACCTAATCAAATCAAATTATGCTCCTGATGAGTAGCTTGCTCCTTCTCCCTTGCACCCCAAAGAGCTGTACCATTGTGACATGCAAAATTACTTAACACATTTCAACGGGAAGTTCTTGTGTCCTCTAAACTTACAGCACACAGTATAACTGAATAATCCAAAGATGCTCATTAGTGCTTGCCAACTTGAAGACACAGACAACAAGTACATTTAAAACTACTATTTATTTTCACGTTAACCTTTGTTTCCATTTAAATCTAAAATACAGAATGTATTTAGATGCTCCTCTAGAAAAAAGGCATTTTTCTGAATAAACATTTTGGCTCTAAGTTGTGCAGATGGGTTACATAAAACTGCTTCAATACACTAAGCCTGCTCACTAGAACCTGGGGAAGGGCAGACAATTTATACTGTATAGACATATGCCATACCTATATGCTTAAGAGGAGATGACTATCACTATCAAGGGCAAGCAACAAAACTAAAAACTGATTTACTAATGATAAAATATATTATACTGTTTAAGAAAACAAACAGTTGTAGCTTTAAATATCATATTCAGAAATAAATTATTCAAGTAATTGTTTTCAAAATTCAGCCAGTCACGATTTCATTGAGCAAATCTGGTCAGGGTTTGTAGTTGATGTCAGTATATTTATGTCTACATCAGTAATTTTCACTCCATGCATCTGAAGAAGTGGGTTTTTTACCCATGAAAGCTTATGCCCAAATAAATCTGTTAGTCTTTAAGGTGCCACCGGACTCCTTGTTGGTTTTTTGGTCAGGGTTAGTGGCTTCAGCATTTAATTGATCTAAACTGTTTGATTTCAGCATTTCCTCATGTACAAGAAGGTGGCAAGAAGCAAGTCAAGAAACCCCAGAAGAATTTTTACAACACAGAAGAAATTGTAAGTTGCTTGATGAGTCTAATGTATTGCACAGATGCTGATTATACATGGTAATAAAACTGACAGCTCTTCTTTGCATTTTCCCCCATCTGCTTTTAAAGTAAATGGCAAAAACAGCTGTCAGAGAACAGAAAACAGATTTCAGTGATGGGATTCACTGTAGCTCCTGACTCTAAAGAATTGCCGTACATAGCAACACATCTCTCATCATACAGAACATCTGCCAGTCTTTTGAGAAAAAGGAAGCAGTAATATTCTCTCTTTGCTTTAGGGAGCCTCAAGCTGAGAGTACTCCACCCCCCTTCTCAACAACTGCACCTCCAAGGTGCTTGTGTCTACAGAATGGTGCTTCTAACTTTAGCAGCAAAGAATTTCACTGGAATCTGTGATATCATCCATGTCCAACACAACAAAAGGTATATTTTTCAAGTACTGTATCACTTGCACTTTACAATTCCAGACGCTAGTTCTGTGTGTTTAATAAATGTGGTTGACAGCTTGCTAAATATCTGAATATAAGGAATGATTGTTAACTTGATCCTACAGCTTGCCAAACTGTTAATATCCACTCTATTCATTCCATCAAATACTTCTTCAGGGGACTGATTATAAGTGATAAAATGCAGCTAGAGAGACTTGTATCACACAAAGTGATGATGAGCTCTCCTTATAAACCTACAAAACAATTTTCTCTACTCAAAAGCAAGCAGTTTTTTTCATTATGGGGAGGGTCATCTCATATTCTGATCTTTACTGCAGCATTATTGCTGAGATGCTTTCAGTTCACTGCTTTTTATGAATTCAGTTTGTGGTTTAAATGCACAACTTGGTAAAGGTGTGCTAGATCACATCCTGGCAGAGATAATGCAAGGTGGTCAAGGGAATATGAAAAATGAAATTTGTCACATGGCTATGCAGTTTATCATCTCTCTCCCATCATACCTATGTAAATATACTGCTACTGGAATGCTGTGTCCAGTTCTGGTGTCCACAGTTCAAGAAAGATGTTGATAAATTGGAGAAGATTCAAAGAAGAGCCATGAGAATGATTAAAGAATTAGAAAACATGCCTTATAGTGAAAGACTCAAGCAGCTCACTCTATTTACCTTATCAAAGGGAAGGTTAAGGGGTAGCTTGATCACGATCTATAAGAACCTACATGCAAAACAGAAATATAATAAGGCGGCTCTTTGATCTATCAAAGGTGTAACAAGATCTAGCGTCTGGAAAAGGAAGTTAGACAAATTCAGACTAGAAATAAGCACAAAGGTAAATAGTCTCTTCATAGGGGTCTGGGCTTCTAGCCCCCGATGTTGTCCAAGGGACCCAGGTTGAGCAACCTGGGCTCTAAAAAGGAAACATAGTAAAGATGGTCCCTCTTCTTTCTTCAGAGGGTCCAAGTGGCAAATGTTCTTGAGCAGCTTTCCTGTTAAGCAGCCCCTGCTGTGTGGGGCTAGGGAGCTCTGTGCACTAGCTCTACTTCCCTCTGAGTACCACCCTGCAGTGGGCTTGGGACCTCCCATTTAAGGAGCTGTCCCTCTCCAGACTTGACATGTCTCATAGGTTGCACGAACAGGGAGGCTACCCTGGATGCCAAACTGCTGTGCTGCTCTCCCTTTTTTCCCTCCACTGATTGACTGGCTGGGGGTGTGTTTGGTTTTGCGTATTTTTGCTCTGCTTATTGGCTGGTCATTTACCCCAACCCCTCTCAGCTGCTCAGAGGGTGGAGAAGGCGGGAAGAGAAGCACTGACATCACAGAGCCATTCCTGCTCACAGGTACACAAGGTTTGGGATGATTGTGCCCAGAGGAGCTTTTTAACCCCTTCCTGACTGGAGTGGTAACGTATCCCACCACACCTAAGGAAGTCATTCCAGTGGTTAACTATCCTCATTATGTCTTCTAGTCTGAATTTGTCTCGCTTCAGCTTCCAGGCACTGGATTTTGTTATGCCTGTGTCTGCTACATTAAGGACCATTCCACTATGCAAATAATCTTCTTATATAGTAACTTAAAGACCTTAATCAAGGACTCAGACCCAAGGTCACAGAACCCCATGGGGTGAAGAGTCTGAGCCAAGCCGAGACCCAGGGTTCAAGCCCTAGTGCTTTGCATTGTAGACGGCCCCACTGAAAGTGTGCTCTGGGAGTCTGCCAAAAATATCCCACAATCCAACTTCCTCTATCCTCTGGACAGTCAAGTTTTCCCACACTGCACCAAGAACAAAAGGATAGAGTGGCCACATTTTGAGATGGTGATAGGAAGTCTGGGATATGGGTGGTTGGACTTGGCCCTGCATAATGCAGGGCAGACACTGGAGCCACAGGTTAGGACCCAAATTAAGCAATTCCTAACCTGGGGTTACAAATGAATGTGGAGGCTCAAACCCTAGGTTAACAAACCCAGGGTCTGCTAATTCCAGTTCTACTAAACCTGGGTTTATATTGCAGTGTAAATATACCCATAGAAATGAAGGGCTTGAAGGGGCCGTGAGGGTGTCTACACAGCAGAGAAAAACCCACAGCTGGCCCATGCCAGCTGACTCTGGTTCGCGGGGCTTGGGCTGCAGGGCTGTTTCATTGCTCAGGCTGGACTGGAACTTGGTTCTGGAATACTCATCCCACGGGGTCCTTGAGCCCAGCCTCCAACGCAAGTCCAGAAGTCTACACAGCAATGAAACAACCCTGCAGCTGGAGCCATTGGCTGGCATGGGCCAGCCAAAGGTTTTTCTTTGCTATGTAGAAACACTCTGAGCGGTCCTCAGATCCAGCCTCTTGTGCTGAGTCAGGACCAAGAAAACTTACAACATCCCTGACAGGTGTTTGTCCAACTTGTTCTTAAAAACTTCCAGTGATGGGGATTCCACAACCTCCCTTGAATTTAAGTACTGTTACAGTTAGGGTTTTTTTCCGTAATATCTAACCTAAATCTCCCTTGCTGCCGATAAAGACAATTACTTCTGGTCCAACTGTAACCCATGTGCCTAATATGGAGATATCTCTTTCAGAGACCCATTGGTTGGAGGTAGGAGTGAGCTGTGTCTGGGTCATTGTTGCTAGGCAGATTTAGCACTCCACATTTAGAAGCTTCTGGAATTGGGTGTGGTAGTTTTGGGTATGCTTCAATAGGTTCCCTGTTGCTGGGGTCAGACTCCATGAGGGCAAGCAGTCAGGGCAGCTTCTTTACTAAGGCCATGTGTCCTGTGAGAGTCGGCAGAAGCTGAGCCCAGGAGCAGAAAGCAGGCTATTGTCCCTAACTCTGAAACATTTTGCAGCAGGGTTTTCTTTGAATCTATACACTTAACGGAGTGGTTGATTAATCAGTTAGCTGACTAGCTAGTAGTGATTTCAACAGAGGAAGAGTCTGCATGGATTCCAACCAAAGATTCCTACAAGCAAGTGGAAGGAAGATGTTTTAGACTCAGAAAACTGTATTGATTTGGTGATCAAAGACACTAACTGAGACTTAGGTGAACTAAACCTAAGCTTTTGGGGACTCTCAATTTCTTCCTGTGTTTCTGTGGGGACTGAACTGTTCAGATTTCAATTTGTTTTATTTATTTATGTTTATATATAACTGTGAAGGTAATGTCTGTGGGTTATAAAGTTGCCATGTTATGCTGTAAAATTAGATTATTATCTGTTTCTTTATCATAAGATTTTATGAAGTTATTTGATTAAATTAATTTCTGTAGTTCCTTTTGGGACTTGAATATGGGAGGTTGACCCTGTGCAATCCTTGCTGAAAATCCTTCGAGACTGAACTCTGGGTCTGCATCTACTTTTCTATGGGAGTTGGGTTTTTTTAGGCACTGGAAAAGGGCAATGAAGTGAACTCTAGCCCACCTAAAGGTTACAAATTGCATGAACAGCAAAAGCCTTATAAGCTTCCTTACTCATAATCTCAGCAATCTTCTTCCTCTCAGCAGCACTGACAGGGGATCCTTCAACACTGAGTGGCAGTATGACACCATCTCTCTCTTTAGTCGCAGCTGCTGAAACATGGGTTGGCACTGGTTTTATTCACTCAACTGCTTGCCCCTTCACAATGACAGATTGAGGTTTCAATATGACATCCTTCCTTATTAAGTTTTTGACATGTACTCCTATTCTCATACTGGAGCCAGTGACTTTAACAAATTGAGGAAGAACTGCTAGCCCACTGGGTCCAATTGCGACACCTGGATCTTCCAGCATTACAGCAGTCTCCAATTCATTCATAGCAAACTTCAGAATTCCTGGCACTGTTTTGGATGTGCCAGGTAGAATTGTCACTGATTTTCTTCCTCTCAAGACCACTGCAGCCCCTTCGTCAGCTTCTTGCTGTAACTTCTGACTGAGTAAAAACTGATTATAAGTTTCAGCCCACTCATTTGGTAATAAAATCCTACTTAAGAATTCAGGACCTCATTTCTTCTTCCATTCTTCTACAAGATGTTTCAGCACATTGGTGCCTATGAATGCCAACACTTGTTAATTCATACGTTGGTCTGGACAAATCAAGACTAGTACCTCATGTTGTTTGTCAGTCCCAGAGATTAATTTTGGGAATCGTATCTTCAAAGTTATATAGCCCATGTATGGAACCATTTGCCTTCCTGCCCCTTCTATCTGAACTATACTGCCAATTGACTGTAACTTTTGATAAGATACATGCTCGTAATAGACAGTTTCACATATGCAAGTAACTTGGGAACCAGTAACTATTAAGCAGGTACTCTTTACCCCATCTAGGCAAACATAGCCATAACAAGCAGGTCCCACTAACTTCTGGATGGCCTCACTGACACCCATTTGGATAACATCTGTCTCCTGAACCCATTGTCTAGCAGCCTTGCTCTGAGAGTTGTTAGTTTCTTTTCTTCCTGGCTCACACAATCTCTGATTTGAATGTCTACCAGTCAGTTGCTCATGTATTCAGGTGGAGTCAGGAGAATTCTGACATTCATTTTGAAAATGTCCTATTTGCCAACAGTTAAAACATAAAGGATTTCTTCTGTTAAATCTTGGTATTGCTTGTTTATTAAATTCTTTGAGTCTTTGAGGAGTAAATTGTGTATCTGAAATGGTCATTTCAGAACTCAGCTGGGTTTACTGCAGTCCTACCAACTGCTGCTCAGCCTGCAGGTGTTTCTCCTTCCAGTCTATTGCAGTAATTTCTTCAGGGACGTTGGAAGTATTTTCAGATGCCTTTATCAACTGCAAACAACTCCTATTCAATGGCCTTCCTTTTTTCTTCTAGTTCTTGTCTAAATTTTCTTTTTTGTTTATCAGAGTACACCCTTTCAATGGAACTCACCTCAAAAAGGAGTGTGGCATAAGACACACTCTTTTTTCTACCACTACAATTAATCCTTTTTATTAAGCGTGTATTTAATAAGGATTCATGCCAACAGCCACGGAAAATTTGATCTTGTATATAAGAGTCCAATACAGTATCTTTTACCCACTAGCCTCCAATATTTCTTTGGCTAATGCGTGTAGTCTAGTCAGGTATGCAGAAGGTCATTCTCTAGTGTGGTGGTGTGTCTCAGAAAATTGAGCCTTATGACACTTTCATATGCCTTCTCTAAAATATCAAAGCATTCTACAGCGGATGCCTTGCTACCAGCTCCTAAGGCCACCTTCAATGCTGGGGGTAACAAACTTTCAATAATCTTCCTTCTTTTGACTTTGTCAGAAATCTCATTGTCTTCCATCATCTCTTTGGCTTGTGTTTGCCAAGTAGGATAATCTACTTCTCCACTGGGTCTGGGTGAATTACCCGAAAAACATTTCAGTTTAAATTTCACTTCAGTCACAGTTTCGCTGGCAGATTTCAGCACCCTCTCTAACAAAAGATCCTGCATGTCAGGAAGGAGACTCACAGCAGGAGTAGAAGCGTCTACTGGACCTTCGTCTATAACTGGTGTAGCATCTGTTAACCACCTGGTCTGTCTTTCACCCACAGGTATAACCACAGCCCGTGTCTCAGTCTTGAACCCTCTGTCAGAATACACAGAATATCCTTGATCCCTGCACTGAGGTATACTGGGCACAGAACAAGTGGATATAAATGGCAAAACCTCAAAATGTCATATCCCATTTCTGCCCTAGCTTCTGCAACACACATTTCCTTCCTATGTGTATCACAGAAACAGCATCAAATTCACAGAGAATCATATCCTTTTGTTCTCCCTTCACCCTCCTCATATTAGTCACATGACCAAATATTCTAATAGTCCTCTTAATTTCTGCTGTACTATCAACAGCGGACACATCACTGACCAAAATGGTCCTACAGGGATCTAACCCTAATTTGATGCAAGTTTCCATTATCTTAATAATATTAATACAGTGCACATATTCAATAATATTCAGTAACACCAAATTCTTTTATAACTGAAATATTCCTCAAAAGAATTCAGAGGTGAGCTCTGAGCAATCCTCAAGTCCCTGTCTGTTCGGCGCCAATTTCGGTGGGCTAAAGTTCACTTCATTGCCCTTCTCCAGTGCCTAATAACCCCCCACAACTCTCACAGAAAAGTAGATGGAGACCCAGAGTTCAGTCTCGAAGGATTTTCAGCAAGGATTGAACAGGATCAGCCTCCCCACATTCAAGTCCCAAAAGGAACTAAAGAAATTAATTTAATTAAATAACTTTATGAAATCTTATGATAAAGAAACAAATAATAATCTAATTTTTACAGCATAACATGGCAATTTTATAACCCATGCAGATATTATCTTTACAGTTATACATAAACATAAATAAATAAAACAAATGAAAATCTGAACAGTTCAGTCCCCACAGAAACACAAGAAGAAACTGAGAGTCCCCAAAAGCTTAGGTTTAGTTCACCTAAGTCTCAGTTAGAGTCTTTGATCACCAAATCTATATAGTTTGCTGAGTCTAAAACAACATCTTCCCTCCACTTGCTTATAGGAATCTTCAGTTGTAATCCATGCAGACTATTCCATTGCTGAAATCACTACTAGCCAGTCAGCTGATTAATCAACCACTCAGTTAACTGTATAGATTCAAAGAAAACCGTGCTACAAAATGCTTCACAGTTAGGAACAATAGCCTGCTTTCTGCTCCTGGGCTCAGCTTCTCCCTGTGAATTGTGAGTTCAATCCTTGAGGGGGCCATTTAGGGATCTGGGGCAAAAATTGGGGATTGGTCCTGCTTTGAGCAGGGGGCTGGACTAAATAACCTCCTGAGGTCCCTTCCAACCATGATATTCTATGATCTGTAGCCTGGGCCTATTGGTACAAATCACAAATACTGTACATATGGGCCCAGTTCTCCTGTCACTGACACTGGTGTAAATCAGAAGTAACTCCATTAAAGTCATTGCAATTATGGCTGAGCGAAATAAGCATTGGTGAGGGTAGACTCAGACCCATGTGTTGCAAAAACTGGGCCTTTTACCAATTGCCAAACATACAAAAAAAACCAAACCAATGACCCAGACACAACTCACTCCTACCTCCCACCAAGGGCTCTCTTAAAGAGATATCTCCCTATTAAGCACATGGGTTACACAACCGTCAGTGGACATGGAGAACAATTGATCATTGTCCTCCTTATAACAGCCCTTAACATATATGAAGACCATTATTCAATGTGTCCCCACCCCTTCCCCTTGACTTTTCTCAAGATGAAACATGTCCAGGTTTTTTGGCCTTTCCTAAGAGATCAGGCTTTCTAAATCTTTTATCATTTTTGTTGCTCTCCTCTGAACTCTCTATTTGTCCATATCTTTCCTAAAGTGAGGTGCCCAGAATTGGACACAGTATTCCAGCTGAGGCCTCACCAGTGCTCCTATGTCTTCCATATGACACTCCTGTTAATACAACCCAGAATGATATTGGCCTATTTTGCAACTGCATCACATTGTTGACTCATTCTCAATTTGTTATCCACTATAACCCACAGAGCCTTTTCAACAGTACTACCACCTTTTGTATTCCCCCATTTTGTAGTTGTGCATTTGATTTTTCCTTCCTAAGTGTTGCACTTTGCACTTGTCTTTACTTAATTTCATGTTGTTTTCAGACCAATTCTCCAATTTGTCAAGGTCATTTTGAATTCTAATCCTATATTACAAAGTGATTGCAACCCCTCCTTACTTGGTGTCATCCACAAATTTTATAAACATACTGTACTCTCCAAGGGGGTAATACCACCTTCTGATCCTGCTTGATATTCCCCTACTTACACAGATGTAAACAAGCACCTTGTGTAGCACACAGTGAATGACAGACTCATGGAAGAAGAATAAAAATGCCATCAAAGAGAGGATGAGATAGAAGAATATGAGACTAGGAATAAAGACAGTAAACTGGGAATACTTTGGGAAGAGAAGCCAGGTAGGAAGGTATAAAAATATGGGAACTGACAAATAAAACATCAGAAAGGTTAGCATGTGATAGCTAAACAAATAAGATTTTCAGCACTCACACTGAAAAAGATTCCATACCCCAGAATGAGCAAATTTTATTTTGAAGACCACAATATTCAAGAATTCAGTGATTTTTCATTACACAAAGGAATGAAGTTGAACTCCTGAAATTTCCTCACTACATATATTATGTACTTTGGGACTTTCCCTGCCTTTTCAACAGCAGCTGCTAACAACAATAAAAATACTGCGTTTGACCCCATCCTTCCAACCAAAGGTTGGGGGAAAGCAATTAATTCCCAATTTTGATTGCTTAAATGCTTGTTTACACTTGGCTATGTTTATCACCGCAGGGCATCTTATCAGTCTAAAGTATAACAAAATCCATTCTACTGCAAACTTCTTTATTTTCTCTTCCATTCATACCACTATGCTGAGGAAAGGGATTTTAGGAAAAGTTATCTGATTATGGGTATCAACTAGTTCAAACAAAATAAGAGCCTGACTTTTCATAAATCAGCCCACACCACAAACAGCTTCCTGGCCTATTACTTTGAACATCCTATTACTTACTTTTGAAGATCCAGTGACTAGGAGGTCTGATAGCCTCAGTGCTGGATTTCTACTTTATTTTGATTTTTTAGGAATTTCATATTTTGTCATGTGCCAGAGTGTATCACATACCAAGGAACCCAGAATCACTTCTAGAGAGCATTCTAAGGCATCTAGTGTGGAATATGAGCTGTGAAATGCAACTCAAGGGAGGGAGATCCAGATTACTGGAAAATTTAAATGTGGAAATGGATACCTGTGAAGAGACTTATTGGACATGATAACCTTTGAAAGGGATGCACTCTTTAAAAATTATTATGAAATGGACTTTTTGAGCATTATGAATGATACCTAAGCAGGGAAGAGTAGGGAAGAAGTTGGCAAATAAAACAGCCCTTATAGCTGATACAGTTCAATAGAGAGAACCTTCGCAGAAAAAAAAACCCAATAAGTTTGGTGGAAAATGAAAGAGCTGTGAACTCAAATAAATTTGAACTGTGTTAAATCAAACTGTTTAGGGTAAGTGAATATTGTTATGACTTTCTTACATTAATAAGTGACGTTAAGCAATGAAAGAAACTAACAAGAACCCCATATCTATGAATATTTTGCATGTTTTTATTGTAAACATGGTTTTCTCTGGCAATTAATATGAATGCAAAAGTTACAGGAATATGCTTACAGGAGATTATTCAGAGGAATGGTTTTGTATAGAGTAGATTATTTTGTTATTTAAAATGACCATTTTCAGAGCCTAACTAAAATCACATTAAGTGAAATGGACCTGAAAAGAAAAGCTTAAGAACTTACCACACTATATAATATTCTAGTGGTGCGAGTTTATTTGGATATGTACAGGAATGATGTTATTGATACAGACAGATAAATAAATTAAATAAATATATATACAGACATAATAAAAATTAGGAATTAGATTTATTGGGGCCTTACATACTTAATGTTGGCCTGTGCTCTATGATTCCAGAAAGGGACCAAAGATCAGATTCATCTGCCATTTTCACCCAAAAGTATTAGGGTTGTCTGGAGAGCAACCGTGCAGCAACCCCAGAGCCATTTGGTACACAATACATAGCTCTACCCCTGATTTAGGATGACAGAAATTTGCTGGGTTCACAGCACTAACCTTTGTAACAATTCCTGTCACACAAAAAGGTACAGCCAAGGTCACTCAGACAAAAGTACATCCATTAGTTTGCTTCTTTTTCTTTGCACAGAAAGGCAATTCCTTAGTTGCTAGCTCAGGGAACTAGTTTATAACAAATTATACAGATTTAGAGCTGCCAGTTTCAAATATTCAGTTTAGTATTCTATCGAAAGTTCTTTTCAGTATTTAGGTAACAGATTAATTTAGCATGCCCTTGGAAATAAATGTAAAAGTGTCAGTGTGGAATTTACACGGTAATATGTTAAAACTATGTCATCTGATTATATAAAACAAGGTAGATACAAACATAATAAATAATAACAACAATAATAATACCTAGCTCTTATATAGTGCTTTTCATCAGTAGATCTTCAAGTACTTTATAAAGGTCAGTATCACTATCCCCATTTTGCAGATGAGGAAATTGAGGTTTAGAGAGGAAAAGGGACTTTCCCAAACAGAAGGCCAGTGGCAGAGCTGGGAATAGAATCCAGCTCTGCTGGGTCCCAACCCAGTGCCTTATCCATGTATATTATATATAAGAAAAATAAAATCTTAGTGTTATTAAACCTCAGTTTATAATTTAACTCAAAAACATCAGGGATGCTCTTATTGGAATAATTTCTTTAAAGCTACTTATCTTTATGTTATTTGACAAGTTTAATCAAGACCTAGAATTTCAGGTGTTTACTTAAATTGTTCATTGCATCTATTCTCTATGCATGTTAAAGAATAAATAAAATAATTTCAGTGATATTAATGCAGGCCACCAAACTGGGCGTGGCAATTACACTGGATACACAAATGTCATATGATTTCTTCACAAACAAGTCTTCTCAACCACTCAGGAGTCTTATAGCCTGAACTTTCTATCTTATCTCCCATACTGCCAAATGTGCCCTGATAAACATGGACTTACTGGCCTACAAACTCCCTCAGTTCAAAAAAGTGTGTAAGGAGGATACTAGTTGAAACAATAATTAAAAACAGAATTATAAAAACACCTATAGGAACATGATGAAATACAGACAAAAACAACAGCAAAGCTTCTGTGAATGTAAATAATCTAATTTAACGGATTTCTTTGAGTGAGACAATAAAATAATGGTGAAGAAAGAACCATTTGCTGTAATTTATTTGGATTTTCAAAAAGCCCAGGTCCCTTAAAAGAGCCTTACAAGCCTCTAATAACTAAGCAGTCACTGGGCAAAGAGTAAAGTCATGGCATGGATCTGAAACTGGCTAAGAAAATATATGAATAAAGGCAGGGGTGAAAGTAATATTAAATTCTTACTGGTATGGGGGCTGGCTCTGCCCCCCAGAAGGGGCGGGGCCTCAGGCAGGAGGAGTGGGGCCTCGGGCAGAAGGGTGGGGCCTCGGGCAGAAGGGGTGGGGCTGAGGGGTCAGCCCCCCTCAGCTAGCCCATCTGCACTGCCTGGCCCCTGCTGCCCATAGCTCGGCAGCAATTTAAAAGGGTATGGGGATCTGGCCACTGCCACAGTAGCGGCAGCAGTGGACAGGAGCCCAGGGATCTTTTAAATTGCCATCCCCGGGGAAGCTGCCCCTCCCCATCCGTCGGCTGCCTTGGGGGGGCGGGAGGCAAAAGGGGCAGCGATGTTAAAGCAGTGCGTACGGGCCGGTGCCAGCTTCCTACCAGTACACCGTACTGGCCCACTTTTACCCCTGAATAAAGGATCACTTTTCATTGTGGGAAAAGGTTAATACTGCGATGTTACAAGACTACATACTAGAATCATGGTTAAATATATTATCAATTATATATATATATATATATATATATATATATACACACACCAAAAAACTATGTGCTGGGTCCACAGGTTAGCTGGGTGGTGTGGGGTAGGAATGGAGCCCAGCCCACTTCTCTCTCTTCCCCCTCCTGCCCCATGTGTTGCCCCCAGAATGGAAGACGGACAGGACTGCTGGGCCACAAGCTAGATCGGGGGAATTATGGATGGAACCAGCTCACTTCTCTTCCCCCTCTCTCCTCCCTGACAGTATGGGTATAAATGTATGGGTATAAATGTAGGCTGTCCAGACATGAGGTTCAAAATGGAAAATGTTGACAATGGGATCCAATACCCAGTGCTATTAGCTGAGGGCACTCATTGCTCATAGAATCATAGAACCGGAAGGGACCTCGAGAGGTCATCTAGTCCAGTCCCCTGCACTCATGGCAGGACTAAGTATTATCTACACCATTATTGACAGATGTTTGTCTAACCTGCTCTTAAAAATCTCCAATGATGGAGATTCCACAACCTCCCTAAGCAATTTATTCCAGTGCTTAACCACCATGACAGCTAGGAAGTTTTTCCTAATGTCCAACCTAAACCTCCCTTGCTGCAATTTAAGCCCATTGCTTCTTGTCCTATCCTCAGAGGTTAAGGAATTTTTTTTCTCTTCCCCCTCTTTGTAACAACCTTTTATGTACTTGAAAACTGTTATCATGTCCCCTCTCTGTTTTCTCTTTTCCAGACTAAACAAACCCAATTTTTTCAATCTTCCCTCATAAGTCATGCTTTCTAGACCTTTAATCATTTTTGTTGCTCTTCTCTGGACTCTCTCCAATTTATCCACATCCTTCCTGAAATGTCAGGTTTCAGAGTAACAGCCGAGTTAGTCTGTATTCGCAAAAAGAAAAGGAGTACTTGTGGCACCTTAGAGACTAACTAATTTATTTGAGCATAAGCTTTCGTGAGCTACTGCTCACTTCATCGGATGCATACTGTGGAAAGTGTAGAAGATCTTTTTATACACACAAAGCATGAAAAAATACCTCCTCCCACCCCACTCTCCTGCTGGTAATAGCTTATCTAAAGTGATCACTCTCCTTACAATGTGTATGATAATCAAAGTGGGCCATTTCCAGCACAAATCCTGGTTTATAACATTCATAAACCAGTCAGAGAACACTTCAATCTCTCTGGTCACGCGATTACAGACATGAAAGTTGCGATATTACAATAAAAAAACTTCAAATCCAGACTCCAGCGACAAACTGTTGAATTGGAATTCATTTGCAAATTGGATACAATTAACTTAGGCTTGACTAGAGACTGGGAGTGGCTAAGTCATTATGCAAGGTAACCTATTTCCCCTTGTTTTTTCCTACCCCCCCTCCTCCTCAGATGTTCTTGTTAAACCCTGGATTTGTGCTGGAAATGGCCCACCTTGATTATCATACACATTGTAAGGAGAGTGATCACTTTAGATAAGCTATTACCAGCAGGAGAGTGGGTTTGTGTGTGTGTGGGGGTGGGTGGGGGTGGGGGGGGGTGGGAGGGTGAGAAAACCTGGATTTGTGTTGGAAATGGCCCACCTTGATCTTCTTCCTGAAATGTGGTGCCCAGAACTAGACACAATACTCCAGTTGAGGACTAATCAGAGTGGAGTAGAGTGGAAGAATTACTTCTTGTGTCTTGCTTACAACACTCCTGCTCATACATCCCAGAATGATTTTCGCTTTTTTTGCAACAGTGTTACACTGTTGACTCATATTTAGCTTGTGCTCCACTATGACCCCCAGATCCCTTTCTGCAGTACTCTTTCCAAGGCAGCCATTCCCCACTTTAGAAAATCATAGATCATAGAATCCCAGGGTTGGAAGGGACATGAGGAGGCCACCTAGTCCAACCCCCTGCTCAAAGCAGGACCAATCCCCAATTTTTGCCCCAGAACCCAAATGGCCCCCTCAAGGACTGAACTCACAACCCTGGGTTTAGCAGGCCAATGCTCAAACCACTGAGCTATCCCTCCCGCCCCACACACTTTGTATGTGTGCAATTGATTGTTCCTTCCTGTGAGGTCCCACTCAACTAAATATTTCTGTATAAATAATTTTTAACACACTGAAAAATATTTTTCTTGCAGAGAGTGCTGCAAATTCAGTTACTTTTACTGCAGCAGCAATGCATGTTGGATAAAGGTCAATGTAAATTGCCTCAGTAGTTTCTGCTCCACCTATTTGCTGTAAACACTTTTTAAAAAAATTATTTTTACTCAGAGCATAGTTAAGCAAATCTGTGGGTGTCCTGTTTCTGAGAGTGTTCACAACTATTTTTACTTGTGAAACCCCCCCAAAATTGAAGGTGGTTCCCTTATCTTGTATATCTTTCACCTTCTCTTTTTAATACTTCTGAAAGAAAATAACTTGTATTGTTAACAAGTATATGTTTATAATAATTCATATTCTTTTCATATGAGTTTTCCTCTTTTTATAAACAAAAAAAAGAAGATACTAACCTGTTCAGTAACTGCTGTTCTTCAAGATGCGTTGCACATCTCCATTCCACTTATACTAATGGCTACGCACTGGACGCACAGATACCAACAGTGGAATGCACATGTGCACATGCACATGAACTTGAAGGAGAATTAAAAATATTTCTTCTACTATATGTGTGGAAAACATCAGAAGTACATTCTTCTATGCAGTATAGAATACATTTTAAAATCTCACTTCCTATACAGGGTCTTACTGGAAAAGTACTGCACCCGGAGAGTAACCCTCTGCTGTGGCTTTTTATTTTAAATCATGGAGTCTGGTGGCTCTGTTTTAGTTATTGGATAACCTGTTAATAGTTTTTGCAAGAACAACTGTTTTGCCAGTAGAGCAATACAACAAAACTATTTTAGGTCATTTGACCTAACAAGAAGAAAGTCAAGGAAAGTGTGGGCCCCTTACCGAATGAGGGAGGCAACCTAGTGACAGAGGATGTGGAAAAAGCTAATGTACTCAATGCTTTTATTGCCTCTGTCTTCACAAACAAGGTCAGCTCCCAGACTACTGCACTGGGCAGCACAGCATGGGGAGGAGGTGACCAGCCCTCTGTGGAGAACGAAGTGGTTCGGGACTATTTAGAAAAGCTGGATGAGCACAAGTCCATGGGGCCAGATGCGCTGCTTCTGAGGATGCTAAAGGAGTTGGCGGATGTGATTTCAGAGCCATTAGCCATTATCTTTGAAAACTCATGGCAATCAGGGGAGGTCCCGGATGACTGGAAAAAGGCTAGTGTAGTGCCCATCTTTAAAAAAGGGAAGGAGGAGGATCCGGGGAACTACAGGCCAGTCAGCCTAACCTCAGTCCCTGGAAAAATCATGGAGCAGGTCCTCAAGGAATCAATTCTGAAGCACTTAGAGGAGAGGAAAGTGATCAGGAACAGTCAGCATGGATTCACCAAGGGCAAGTCATGCCTGACTAATCTAATTGCCTTCTATGACGAGATAACTGGCTCTGTGGATGAGGGGAAAGCAGTGGACATGTTATTCCTTGACTTTAGCAAAACTGTTGATACAGTCTGCCACAGTATTCTTGCCAGTAAGTAAAAGAAGTATTGGCTGGATGAATGGACTATAAGGTGGATAGAAAGCTGGCTAGATTGTCGGGCTCAAAGAGTAGTGATCAATGGTTCCATGTCTAGTTGGCAGCAGGTATCAATCTGAGTGCCCCAAGGGTCGGTCCTGGGGACCATTTTGTTCAATATTTTAATTAATGATCTGGAGGATGACGTGGACTGCACTCTCAACAAGCTTGCAGATGACACTAAACTGGGAGGAGTGGTAAATACGCTGGAGGGTAGGGATAGGATACAGAGGGACCTAGACAAATTAGAGGATTGGGCCAAAAGAAATCTGATGGGTTCAACAAAGACAAGTGCAGAGTTCTGCACTTAGGACGGAAGAATCCTATGCACCGCTACAGACTAGGGACTGAATGGCTAGGCAGCAGTTCTGCAGAAAAGGACCTAAGAGTTACAGTGGATGAGAAGCTAGATATGAGTCAACAGCGTGCCCTTGTTGCCAAAAAAACTAACGGCATTTTGGGCTGTATAAGTAGGGACACTGCCAGCAGATGGAGGGATGTGATCGTTCCCCTCTATTTGACATTGGTGAGGCTTCATCTGGAGTACTGTGTCCAGTTTTGGGCCCCACACTACAAGAAGGATGTGGAAAAATTGGAAAGCGTCCAGTGGAGGGCAACAAAAATGATTAGGGGACTGGAACACATGACTTATGAGGAGAGGCTGAGGGAACTGGGATTGTTTAGTCTGCAGAAGAGAAGAATGAGGGGAGATTTGATAGCTGCTTTCAACAGTACATACTATCTACTCCTCCCCCACAGACACATCTTTTATCGCTACTACAACTACAACACAGACCACATTCCTCTACCTTAAATCTGCCCTCTAAATTTGCCCTTTTGAGGATACTCCTTTACCAGCTACTTATTCCAGCACAACTGGCTGTGGATATTTGGTGTAGTGATTTATTGCACTGGGAATAGATGGTTTGTTAAAAGGGATGACTGAAGGAAGGCATCCAATGAGGCAAAGGTAAGGTTGTGGTGTGTTGTCTGTGTTGAAAGGCCACTTAGGTGTAGAAAACACATCATTTATACCCCATCTTAAGACCATTCTGATTGCAATAGTTTGTGACTAGTGTCCCTGTAATGAACCTATAACTGAAAATATAAGACTATAGCAAATGGTTTCCTATACACCAAATATTACTATTTCTGGTACATTCCAAAACACTCTTCCCATACAGTATATTACTTACCACAGCAAATAAATATAAGTAGATAGAGGGAACACTACATTTCTGCAAGTTAATGGCAAAAAAGCAAGATAACCTACATTTCAGTAATAGTTTCTGGAAGATTGGTTGGGATCTCAGTAAGGCCTTTCCCACGACAGTCAACGATGTTGTTACTACAGGTACATGCAGTAGGACAATGCAAGACACTGCAGGAAGGAGCCATAAAAGACTGATGACCTGGAACAGAAAACAAATTGCTTCTTCTAAAACTACAGAATAGTCAAATAGAAGAATTCTAGATAATTCCAACAGTGAACAATCCTATTTCTCCCTTCCTTACAAAATAACAGACAGAGCTCTTAGAATAAACATGGTTACAAAATCAGTTACTTTGAGTTACATTAATTAATCTCAATAATACCTAAATGTTGAACTAACTTGAAGAGCATGGAAGAGAAAATTCAGATTTACAGTTTTAACTCTTTCTCAGGAGGGTGAGAACTGGGGAGGTGTTTTTGTTTTTGAAAGTTGGGGAAAATTTTGCAACCCAAAGAAAATAAGTTGATGGCCCACTTTGGAATCATGACTTTAAGACCAACATGTCCTTCTCTATTCTCTAATGTCATATTTTCACCTAGGAAGTTGCTCTACTCGCAGTTATAAACTAATTGCTCTGCATGTTCAGTATTTCAGACTTTAACTGATCCATTTTTAAAATTACACTAACAAAAAAGTCTTGCCTTTTGAGATAGCAGTTTACAATATCTAAATTTCAGCTTTATTCTGGAGTTACAAGAGAGCAAACAGGTAACGAAAACTAATATACCTATGCTACTGTTGTTATACTCCTAATGTAAAAAAATATTCAAATTGATTTTATTAAATAAAAATAAATTGATCCAGGGCTAAGACATGTATATCAAGGTGCAATAAATCCCCCAAAATAGGGATTTACAATGGGAATGTTCACATATATCCACTTAAAGACAAATTCTCAGGTGTACGAACAGGGTTCCACTGGGACCCCTGCACACGCACCCAAAGGCAGAATTTGTGGAGCAAGGAGGCATTATACTCAAGTTAGCAATGCACTCATTAAGCCTTAGTCCTACAGGCTTTGTGTGGATGGATCCTGGTGCTTGTGTGGTGTTCTGTTGTCATCAATGGGGCTCTGCTGGACACAAAGGTCTGCCTGCATGGTAAAACTTGCAGATCAAGGCCTAAATACTGCAGATACAGTTGTACATATGCTATTGTTCTTAAGAATTTGGGGAACCAGAAACATTAACTAAAGTTTACAGATATTTTTCAATCCAAGTCTAAAACTATTAAAAAAAGAAACATGAACTTGCCTTCTTCCTCATCTATGAATAAAGGGGAAAAAATGAATAAAGAAAAAGTGGTTAGTACTGAACTGTTAGTCATTTCATTATTTCACTTCAGAAAACAACCAGAGTTGCTAAAGCATAGAAATAGTATTCCAAAAGGGGTTCTTTTGGGAGTGGGGAGTTTATGAAAACTGTGGAAAATACTGAAGCAGGGAACAAAGAGCCTGTAAATTAAAAAGAACAGAGAGTCATTCCATATAGAAAGCTTCCTGATGGTCTCAAAATGTACATTTGGATTTCATTTTCATAGGCACCCATCACCAAAAATTTGTTTTTAGAAAGGTATGCATATAGTGTATATAGTGTTTCTATGTATTTTGTGTGTGTGAATGTATATATGTGAATCATTTACATAAAGTACATAGGAACACAGTTACCCACATTAGACCCATGTATATTGCCAAAATACCTGAACAGGTTTTCAAAGAAGTTGTTTAAATTCTGTAGAGCTAGAAACAGCATACAGCGCATATCATTACAATCTCTGTTAAACTGGTGTTAAACATGCATTAAATCAGAGCTCTGTTGCAGAATTTGTTTCCCTTACCACTGCAGACAAATTCTCGTTTTTGAACCTCTGCTACATTGTGTCCCCTCAGGTGGGATGGGCCCATACACTGTGTGTACAGGCCAACTCGGGGTCGCTGCCGCAGCCAGTCAGATAGCCAGGCCAGGTGGCAATCACAGTAGAGGTTATTGGAGTGAAGTCGACTGAATGAGAGGAAACAAGTCAATATGTTTAAATTAGCAAAAAACCTGAGTGACAGAGTTTTACAGATCTGGAAGATTTACTAATAAGAAGTCCTTAATGAGGAATCGATCTTTTAAATTTTTCATTTGAAGCTGGAGACTCATGTAGCTTTATTTATTAACATTTAAGTAGCAAAAAGGCTACTTTTTAGGTTGGTTTAATTAGTTTAATAAGAAACTAGGTTTGCTATCACAAAATTGAGTATCTACAGTTTCTTCCCTCTCTCCTAAAAGAGAAACGCAAATACACCAGAGTTTGAAAACAACTTTTGAATTATTTAGCTTAGCTCTGTACAGAAGGCCAATAAACCAAAAAAGTCTAAAGAAAACTGGTTTATTACAGTAATATACTGACAACAAAAAAAGTTAATAGAAGATTTGGCTTCCAATTAGAGATATCAGTAAGTCTGGCTGTTATTAGTCTCTATAGAAACTACTTGCAAAATCCTTTTAGCAGGTCATATTCATTTTGCTGCTGAACAAGACAGAATAATAATGCAATATAAAACACCTTCTTTCACATCCCTTCCTGATTTTCTCTCCTTTTGTTTAATTACAGAAAAGGGGATTAGCTGCTTTTGGCTCCTAGGGACCCACATTCAAAGCAATGCCTGAAATTAAAAGACCAAATGGCAGTGAGTGAAGGAATTAAGTAAGTTGCCTCTCTGTTGGCAGAGACCTACAAAAGATCATGGCTCCTTGCCAAGTGCCAAAAAGCACTTTGCCATTGATAAAATATCAGACAAATGTATTCACTAAATTAGGTAAATTACTTCAGCCTGGATTTTATGTTTTTTTCAAACTAAAGAAAAGGATATTCAAATCTATAAATCAAACCTTACTCCGAGAATCCTCCATAACAGAGTAATATCATTTTAGTCCTTTTTAGCTAATGTGCTCAGTTCTAAGCAAATAATTGTAATGGATATTAAAAAAATAGAACTCAGCCGAGAAAGCTAATTAACCCAATAAAAACCCATTTAAGTAACATCAAGGCTGTGGAAACAGCCAACAAAAACAAGATGATTTAATTGATTCTTATTTCCATTCATAGAGGACTAACAATTAAAGTTAAAACTGATGTACTTTCCTTAACTATTTTTATGATGTGTGGGTATTGTAGCAGAGAGATACAGCATACAATATGATACAAACAATACATAGCCACCACTGGGTAAGGACATAGTGTCTGATTCTGCACTCGCTTACATCAGTGCAAACCCAACAGTAACGCCATTGAAGGCAATGCAGTTACACGTGTATTATCAGTGTAAGTGGGATTAGAGTGACAAATCTCTCTTTTGAATTGTCCTCTGGCTATTTATTGTTACAGCTAAATGTCACAGTTATGATGGAGGACATTCCATGTTGACTTTCTTTTGTTTATATAATAAATTTTAAGATGAACCATCCCACAAAAATCTTTATGCAAGTTTGCAAAAGACTAAAATCACTCTTATACTCTATTGCCTAAATGCTACTTGTACTTAAGAAGTTGAAATAAAGTTTAAGTAAATATATATAGTGAGGTATTTATTAAACCAATACACACTTATGCCTTCAGGTGTCCATAGGGTTGCCAACTTTCTAATTGCACAAAACCTAACACCCCTTCCCTGCCCTGCCCCTTCTCTGAGGCCCTGCCCGCATTCACTCCATCTCCCCTCCCTCCATCGCTCACTCTCCCCCACCCTCACTCACTTTCACGGGGTTGGGCAGGAGTTTGGGGTGTGGGAGGGGGCTGGGGGTGTGAGAGTAGAAGAGGGCTCTGGCTGGGGGTGTGGGCTCTGAGGTGGGGTTGGAGATTAGGGGTGCAGGAGAGGGCTCCAGACTGGGCCCGAGGGGTTCGGAGTGAGGGAAGGTGCTCAGGGCTGGGACAGGGGGTTGGAGTGCCAGAGGGGATGCAGGGTCTGGGGTGGGACCAGGGATGAGGGGTTTGGGGTGCAGGAAGGGGCTCAGGGCTGGGGCAGGGAGTTGGGGTGCAGAGTGAACAGGAGATTGGGGTGTGGGAAGGGGCTCCAGCTGGGGTGTGGACTCTGGGGTGAGGCCAAGGATGAGGGGTTTGAGGTGAAGGAGGGGGCTCAGGGCTGGGGCAGGAGGGTAGTGTGCAGACTCTGGGAGAGAGTTAAGGTGCGTGAGGGGGTTCCAACCTGGGGCATAGGGTTGGGGTGCGGGAGGGAGTTCAGGCGCTTACCTTAGGCATCTCCTGGTCAGCAGTGCACCGGGGCTAAAGCAGGCTCCCTGCCTACCCTAGCTCCCTGCGGCTCCTGGAAGCAGCCAGCATGTCCTGCTCCCCCTAAGCGGATATGCCAGGCCACTCTGCGTGCTGCCCGTGCTCACAGGCGCCGCACCTGCAGTGCCCATTGGCCACGGTTCCCGACAAAATTGGAGCTGCGGAGCCGGCACCGGGGAGCAGGGGCAGCACACAGAACTTCCCTGATTGCCCCTTCACCTACGGGCCGCAGGGACATGCTGGCCACTTCCAGCAACTGCGTGAAGCCAGGGCAGGCAGGGAGCCTGCCTTAGCCCTGCTGAGCCGCCGACCAGGAGCCTTGTGAGATAAGCGCCTGCACCCTAAACCTGGTCAAAAACCAGATGCTTGGCAACCCTAGATGCACAGTCAGAATACATTATAAATACAACACGGACTACTTGCAGTCCATGGACCACAGAGTTTAAGAACCACTGGACGAACCTAGGACCTGATCTTGAGTATACTTTACACAGGTGACTAAAGTATACTAAAAAAATACTTGAGTAACTTTACACAGGTGACTACGCCCACTGATTTCCAAAATGGCTTCCATATAAAAGAATAAAATAAATAAAAATAAATGAAATCAAGGCCATTTTGGGTTATACAAGTACTATCCATGGGCCTTTATTGACCTTTTTTTGTTTTCAAGCAAGCATCCCATTTACTTTCAATTTTGCTCATCTTTCACTTCCATTGGGAGTTCTGCCTGGAGAGGAAGCTCAGGATTAAGCCCTAAAATATTATATTATTAATTATAATAATTATTACTATTATTATTTAAAAACAATTGCATGTTTTAAAAAAGGCAATCCTTAGTTTTTGCATAAATTTTAAAAAAGGCTAGAACTTGCATGAACAGTTTCTTTGTTTCATTTTAGTAGCCTGAAGCATATGCTTATGTTTCAGTCGTAACTGCTAAAAATTGGGGCCTTAATGTAAATGCTGACACAACCTTAATTAAAACAGCACTACCAGTTGATGCTATAATTTTTTGTTACAAAGAATGTTGTAGAGCCAGTTTAGTTTAATTAGGTTTGCTAGCAGTGCAGTCATAAACATTTCCCATTTATCACATCTGACAGCCAATCAAAGATTCTTCCATATTCTTAAATGAAATGTGACCTATTGAATAGCTCAAAGTAAAACAATTTTGTTCACTTTCAAAAGCACCTATTCTTAGATATAATTATAATGTGCAGAATAGTCTCCACCTTCTTCTCTAGATAGTGAAACTCATGTATGGTGTAGAGAGCATTGCTGCAATTTGTGACAGGATAGAGAAATGGCCATGGCAGCTGCATTTCTGTGGATCCAGTGGCCCCAACAGCCTGCATAACTGACAAAAGGATTTCTAGTTCATGGGTCTCACTTACTGCCCTTGGCTTGGGGGGTTTGTTAATTTCACCTCGAAGATCCCTCTGCAACTGACTCACATAGTGCCGTTATGCTGCTGGAGTGGATCTCAATCTAGAGATCGTTGAGTTGCACTTTTCCCCTTTCTTGCCCACAAATCCATCTTGATGCCTTTTCAGAACCACTAGCAAAACTTGTGTAGAAATAGAGAAGTGGTGAACACACTAGATTAACAGAACAGACAGCTATTGTCATTGGGACTACTTACAAGGTTCTGAGTTTGGGCATGTGGTTGAAACTTGCCACTGAAAGTCGAGTGATGTTGTTATTGTTGAGAGTGCTGCAAAACACAAAAAGATTCAACTTAGCATGCTGTAGTTATCAGGATTCCAGATATTGTCCAAAAATTTACGAAGAAAATCAGATGGTATTACTTGAGATACAAATTTGCTATGATTTTGCAGAAAATACAGCTAGTGCACAATGTCGGGGCCTGCTCTTTAAAATCGGGATTTCAGGAAAAGAGTGTTTACACCTGTGAGTTTACACCATGTGAGCCGCCTTGGCTGCCAATGGATTCCAGATGAAGTTTTGGCATTTGACCCTTATGTCTCAAGTGATTCAAACCCTAGCTACCTGAGAGGCTGTCTCCCTCTCCAGTCATTGCACATGTTGAGATCATCTGAGGTATTAAAGGTGGGAATGCCATCCTAGCATAAAGCAGGAGACAGCTGGTGGCAGGATATTCTCAGGGAGGGATCCCTGGTTCTGGAATTCAATTCACTCTCTGGTTCCTCAGGACCCAGATGTGATGACTTTGAACACATGATGCAAGATCCACCTGGCCCAGGTTTTCCTGGGAAGGATGACCCAAGGGCTTACTGAGGCTATGTGGGAGATGGGGTTGGTAGTTGCCATGGAGAGTTGCATGATGATTTTAGGTGACTTGTTCTGTATAAGGTATGGACCTCTTGGGAGCCTTAATATTTTACCAGAATAGCTCTATGTATGTTGTGCAATGTGCTTACAACTTGGCACAGGCACAGTGAATAAATCTAAGTAAATAAATACTTGGTTAGCAAAGAGTTGTCTTAGCATACATTAGTTGCAAAGATAACGAGTAATAATGTATGAAAACTTTATGAAATATCTTTCATTTAATTATTACATTTGGTTTGATATAAAAAGAAGACAAGCTTGACTCCAGAACAAGGAAGAAAACAATATGATTTAAAGAGTTAATATTCCCCCATACTTTTGTCTTACAACTTGTTCATTTGAACAGCATGAAGTACATTTTCAAAATGTTATTTTGTGCTTTACTAATCAACTCTAATGGACTGAGAATTCCATTGGCTAAATCTTTGCGCTCCTTCTTGAAAAAAGCAAGTGTTTCAGTTGTATTTTTTTAAAACATGAAGCATCATTTGCATAATTTATGCTCGTTTCTCAAGACTTTTGAATTAAAAGTACAAAGTACTTCTGAAACACACATGGGTAAATTGCCAGCACCATGAATGGAATCAGGTTGAGCACCTCCAATTAGCTTTAATGGTAGCTATGTGAGTTAATTTTTGGTGCGATGTTTGCAAATTTACTTCACTGTGCTTACTGATTTCTGTTCTGTTCTCTTCACCCACACACAAGGGAACTCCTCTGTGTGCCCTGAGGGGTACAGAAACCAAAGAGGAGTAGAATCAGGAAGAAAGGAAAAAAAGATAAGGACATGTGTCCAACTTGAAAAAAGTGACATTTTGCATAGGGCTAGTGCAAAGATGAGACTGCCAGAAAAGGGTCTAAAATGGTGATATGATCACTGTTAGGTCTTTATATGACTCTCTGTCACAATGTCCAAATGAAAAATATATAGTTCCTATGAGTCTCCCTGCATGACTTATTAATGGGTGACTTCCAAGGTACACCTTTTTAAAACAGGGAACGCAAACCAGTGAGCATTTATGTAGTTCTGATACTACTTAAATAGGACAGATTTTATAAACACTTTATTATATTTCTGGTGTTTGGTTATTTAACTAATTATTTCTTTCTTTGACCGTTCTTGTATTCCCCTTATGTTGCACCAATTTAATTCTATGGATTTATTTGCTGGAATACAGCAAAACAGTAGCTAGTAGTAACTTAATGGATTAGACCATAAACAATTCCATCTAATAAACCAAATCTATGGCTTTCATTAAAGGGACACTGCCAACTTAAAAAAAATCATACTTCTATCTGAAATATTTTCACCCCCTGTTACACATAACCCCCAAAATTCTGTTTCTATTTTAGCAGTTTGTTTACTCTTTGAACTTAACAGCATTGTGTGAATTGCCAGGATCACGCCTGCATAGTCAGTTTCCCCCATTTGCTTCAGTCACACAGCTACAGTGGAAAGAAAAACATTTTAAAAAATAGGAAATTTGAAAGCCATAGAAATTTTCTGGAGGATTCACTGCCAGTAGTAATACCTGAAACTACTTTTAACTCTTCTTTTAAATAGTCTAGATTTCAAGTTGAATGCATCCCTTTAATTATAATAACCTCTGAACCGCCTCAATGTTACCAAAGTATTTCAATGGTGGAAAGTTATTTTATTTTAGAACTGTACAAGACCTGTCACTTTAGCACAAAATTTTAAAACATGATTGAATCAGGGTACAGGACATACTAAAAGCTCTATTATACACTTGTATGTTGATAGAAGATACACATTCCATGCACAGTATTAATACAGACAGAATAAATCCAATCAAATGCAAAACCCATATATATTTAGTGTTGCTAATTATTCAATGTACTATTGCTATTGACTGACCTGAATGTCGTCGTCGTCTTCTTTTTTTTTTTTTTAAACTTTTATTTATTTATTAGACAATATGGCTGCTGTGAAGGTGCAATTTAGAGTTCCATTCAACATATTTGTCTCAACCTTGTTTGTAATTTAAGTTCTTCTATAATACTGTTTGTCATATCAAATGATTTAATTCAAGATTACGTTTTATTTACATATTTAACTAATAATAATATATAATAATATATTAATATATATAATAAATATATAATATATAATATAATAATATATATATTCATTCATTCAGGCACAAAATACTGCATGATTACCTGCCTTTGTGGTGCAATACTAATAATTTGTATGGTTTTGATTCTGTGACCATTGAAGTCTATGGGAATTTTTACCATATTTGAGCAGTCAAAATAATAGTAGTAAAGCAGTACTAATAATATTTGATTTAATTAAAACACACGTTCAAAATTCATTTCTTTTGGACATATATAAAATGTACTATTAAAGGAGGCTATATATTTAAAGTAAGGTAACATGATAACTGCCTTAACCAGCACTGTGAAAATATAAGTTACCCTGTGATACAGGTGAGTTCCTTGGAAAGTGCGGATAAAAATCACACAGTACATCAGGTATGCTGACAAACCACCCATTTATACACTTTACAAGTCACATGTGTTAATATCAAATAAGCAGCATATTTTAACACATTTTAAAAAAGAGAAAGCAACATTTTAGTTATCTGGTTACTTGACTCTAATGACTTAAAACCAAGAAATGTGATAAAATGTTAAAAATTAAAAACAAATAGTCACAGCTACCCACTCATAGTAATCATAGATTAGCTCAATAGCTGCTGAATAACTGCCACCTTTCCCCTAAGTTGCTCATATTTTATCCTTTGGATTCTATTCATAAAAAGATAATGTGTGTTCTCGGAAAAGCTTCTTGATTTTACATAATTACTAACAAAAATTAAGTTAAGAATTAAAGCTCTCTCCCCCCACCAATTTAATTTAGCGTTGGGTTTCCAAGTCGTTTGAAGTCAGGGTGATTTAAAACGACATCCAGAGAAGCACTATTATTGGTAGAGAAAAAAGTCTCCTGCTTTCTTTAAATGTATAAAAGTAACCAAGGAATGTGACACTTTGATTGACAGAGGAAATATTTAAAGAATGTATCCTGTGCCTCAAATTCTTTAGGAATTAGACATTTTACTCATCATAGTCACTATTTTCAGGTCAAGGGTCATTGTAGATTATTTTGTTACCTTTATCCTCATTTGACAGCAATTTCAACATGAGAAAAAAGTAAGCAAGGCAACGTGCAACCCAACCCTTCAATCAATGCCATAAATACATTGTGTATAAAAAAAAAACCAGTTAAAAAGCATTTAATAATGAATGGACAGGCTACATAGCAGATATCACGGTTCTGTTTACTGAAAAAGTAGCTTAATGAAAACAGTTATTACAAATGTATTCAATGTATTTATCATTTTGATATAGATAGATAAACAGGCAGATAGAGGTTATCTACAACAAATTACATAACAAAAGCAATATTAAAGTGTGTAGCACTTCAGCAATGAAAAATATTTCACAAAAATAATGGATGCATTAGTACTTTTTTTTTCAGGAAGTGTCTCTTTCTTACAATACATGTCATCTGATTATTTTGTTAAATGCTTTTCTGGGTGAGCAAAATAATATGTCTTTATACATATATTTACCATTCTACAACACATCACAGTGGATTATTTTAAGACATCTTTTCACTAGACCATTTTGTTCCCAGGCTGCAGCTAGCAGATAAGCTTTTACATTAGTACTCCCTAGATACTGAGCTCCAGTTAAAAGTAAGAGATACAAGCAGTACTTACAGCACTTCCAGGTCGCGTAGAGCCCTAAATGCCCCATCTTCAATACAGCTGATCTGGTTGTAATCCAGTTGCCTGTTAAACAGATTATGAGGAAATAGGTAAAAGAGATGAACGCTGTGTAAGAAAGCCTCCTAAAGGGTCTGTGTAGCTAGGCCACAGTAACTGAAACGCTCTCACAAATACACTCATCTGCTTAAGAATGTCACACGCCATTCTGGCCTTGATGCTGCCACTGAAATCTCTTTTTGTTCTGAACTGTCTGCGTAAAACAGCAGCTCTGGGAAAGCTCCAGTAAATAATAACTGCACCTTATATTAAATGCCAAAGGAATGCAATTTCATTACATCAAGAAAAGCTATCCATTAAAAGCTCTCAGCGTCATCTCACTGAAACAATTTCATTAAGGTAAAGGACTGTAAATCACTTAATGTCACATGCATCCCCTCAGTGACCTAACAGAATCCATTTATCAGAGAAGACCAGCTGCATGTTAATTTCACTATCCTTGGCAAGAAAGAGCAAGAGAGACCACTTTTAGAATTTTTCAAAGGCAGTTTCCTTCTAGAATTGTTCGAAATGAAGAAACAACATTGTCCTAGGCATACACATTTTCTTAGTTACATTCTTTAATTCTGCTCCAAATATATCTAGCATTTGTTCTGCAATAACGTTCAGTGTATGATTTTTGCATAGTTTGTGTTCTTTGTAACTATATGCAGATAGGATGTAATAAAGGAGCACTTGAATTCTGGAAGTAAAACTCAGCAATGCCATCTCATACATTATTAATCTTAAAGTTATGAAAAATTTACAAACTTTTCTCTGAAGGATGTTATTACTTTTTTCAACTCAAAACATTAATACAGTACATACTACATGACTCCTCTGAAAAAAGAAAGATACACACTTTTCTGAAATTAACAACCACTCAGATACGAAATCCACGTTTCTACACAGCTGAACAATACTAAGAATATGAGCATAATACAAATGAACTTTACCCCTTGTGTTTCTCATTACATACTACCTATCAGAGCTAATAAGGCTTTTACTAAAGCACTTCCAGAGATTTTTGTGAACCTGTGGTAACCCTTTACTTGGATAAGAAATCATTACATCTTTTTTCATTGTAATATAGCAACTTTTACATTGCCTCTGAAGTTTCATATGTATTTTTCTTTTAGTTTCTAGTAAACAGAAACACTATACTATTGTAGCTGTACTGGAATAGTGTTTCTGTTTACTAGAAACAAAAACCAAAATATAATTTCCTGACCACATTTTTTAATCATTTTGGCACAATATTTGTACTGCAGTGTGTTTTTCTTTAAACCTATGTTCCTAAGAACTCTTTTGATTTTAACTAATTAATTTCATTTAACAATTATGTTAATAGCCTTTTTATTTTAAAGAGGCAAAATATATCTATAGTACTATTCTCTAACCTCTGGAACAATTTATCAAAGCCATTTAAATTAGTACAATGGCATGAAATGTTACCCTTGACGCAACACAAAAGAGAAATTGTTTCCAGACAAATTGGCAAAATCTTTTAATGCCATCAAATTTGCCTAATGCAGTCTGCAGGTTAATCTGTAAAAGGGTGAGCTGTATGTTTGCCCATATCTTATTATCCTTAGCTGTCAATGTATAAATCAGTGCTGACACAGCTTCTTCTAAATCATCCATATTATACACAAAGGGAAAGCTTTAGCAGTAGGCAAAGCACTCGAGCAAATCTTGTCCTACAAGAACTGAAAGGCAGATTGCTTCCATTAAACTGACAGCAGTTGAGGTGCACCTGAAAACTTTTGGACCTTTTCTTTTAGTGATGCATCCACAGCACTGCTATCGTTAAGGGCAAGTTGCCATTTCCAGCTTAAACCATTTTTCCCCCATGGATTTCCAACACAGCTGCTTTTGTTCACATGGGGCTGAAACATGGCATGAAGCTAGTCAGTTGAAATGCATTTTTCTTCACAATAAATAATGCTTAATCTAAAAGAAACTTATCTAAAAAGTAGTGTTTCCTGTTTCTTTCAGATGATTGGCTCTCTGTTGTGACTAAATGTCAGAAATACATTAAGTAGTAAGTGTGGCAAACAGCTTTTTAAACCATTAAGTTATTTAACTTTGAAAAGTGGCTTTCTAGTTTATCCTATTTGTATTAAGTTGCAGACATCCACCATACATAAACATATAATTATTCAATGGTTTCACTAATGGTAAATTCTGATAGACAAAACTGCAGAACTTCTCTAATGTCACTGAGAGCATATAATGGGACTGGTAGCATTGAGGAATTATGAAGTTTATGGATAAGGCTGACTTCTGATTTCAGGGTAGTAACCTTGGCCAGAGTTAAGGCTATTTGAAGACCGCTCAGTGTCCACTTTTATACTTCCCAGCTGCTATTTGTTTTTAATATGTTAACTTTTTAAAAAGCACTTTTTAAAATCTACAGTGTTGTTGTAAAGCTTCCTACCTCTGTTAAGTTAGTGAAGCATATCTGCAATCTTAACTCCATTTTAAAGTGTTTTGAGAATTTCTTTAGCTCTTTTCGAATGACTACAAATTCCTCCAGAATAGGAGTCTGTATGGAGGCTGCTAGCTGAGTAGGAATGGACTTGCTACCCCACAGATCATACTCATCCTTGCACAGCTTCTTCCATTCCACTCAAACGTTCACCCCGGGTGGCTCCATTTCCCATGCCCTTGACAAGTCGTTCTCAACCTGAGGCCCATGGGCTGGCTGCAGCCCAATCAACACAGAGATGTGGCCCGTGTGACATCCTCAGGGCCATACAGGTGGTATTGGATGTGGCCCACAATGGTAAATAGACCGAGAACCACTGCCCTTAACAGTCACTATTCCCCCCTCCCATGTGCCCCTTTTTATGTCCCTTCCCTACACTGTGGCTATTTACATTGGGCAATGTGTTTTTTTGTAAATTTACAGGATTCCTAATGTCAATTCTCATTCTTAAAAACCTTTCAGTTGCTTGGGAGAATTAACTCATTTTTGCATCCATATTTGCAGTGTTACCTGGATACTTCCTGTATTTAATACATAGCATTTTTTAAAATGTCACAGCAATGTTAACCAATTGCAAAGGCAAAGTTGTGACATTTTTAAGAGCTATGCAAAAACTTTTTTTTAAATGTAGCTTTATGCTGTAGTCTTATCAATAAATCACGTGCAAAAATGCTGTTAATAAAACATTATTAGTTATCATAATCATACACATTGACTGTGGACTTCTATTTTCTCCCATTCCTTTTTACTTTTACATAACTGCTGTATTTAATGGGTAGAGCTAAAAAAACAAAGACTAAAAACAAAAATTTAAAAACCCTCAAAAATCAAATGTTCAACATCAGAATATCAATGTACATTTAAGAATTGATATCTATCTTCATACAAAAGAAATTTACACCCTATGCCACCAACACAATAGCATTCCAGAAGTCCATAGTTCATGGAGGTTGAGATACATTTATTCTAACTTCACTTTAAATTGTCAGTTTTTCTACTTCTCTTCCCTTCTCAGCATTCCTCGGGGTTTGAAAATATTGTTTTGTAATGTAAGAATAGAGACCATGAACCATTAAAGTTGTTCAGTTTGTACTGAAATGAATAAATCCAGGCTCCATTTCTTAATGCACTGCTTAATAAGTCATTGTAAAAAGTGAAACTGATTTCCATCTCTTTACTGTGCTTACCTGACAGGAACAACATTCTTTTAAACCTTATAAATTGGTTAGTCACTAAGGTGCCATTAGTACTCCTTTTCTTATAAACCTTTGCATTTTCACATTTACTATTCCTCAGATCATGCCCTGTGTTTGTGGAGGGAGGGGGACGATAACTGTCATTGCAGTATTATTTTTGGAAACAGTTACTATTTTCTACTAATTTGTCTGCATTTTGAGATAGAATTAAATTATGTTTACTCAATTGCCTTTTCTGTTGCAATTTCCCCAATTCTGTTTTTAAGGTAGTGATTTCATGGCACATAATCTAGAAAGAATGTAACAGAATCTATAGAAGATTTTTGTACTGAGTTTCCATCAAATTACAGACAAGAGGACTGTATCTATCTGATTCCACTTTTCTTCCATATGAAATACAAAATGCTTTCCTCCCATTTATCTGCATGGTTTATTTTGTTCAAACTATGTAAGCTTTTATTTAAAAAAATCTATCTAGTTAATTTTCACTGAAAATCAAGGAATAAAACTGTTACTAAAATAAGTTGTGTGTCAAGTTATTGATCTTTTTATTTCTGTTAAAACTAAACAGCTGGCATTATGGATACATCCTTTAAGTATAGCACTTGGGAATAAAAACTTTTTATATCTTTTTAATAATCTTTAATAATCATTTAATCTTTAATGCTTTTTAATAACTAAATAAAGTCCTCTACATCGTACCCTTCAATCCAACAAAAGTCACTAATGTTGTATGGGAGCAGAAAAACAAAATAAACCAAATTCAGAGTTTTGAAGTCCAAACATTTTGGAATTATGATGAATCAAAAATGTCAGAATATGTATGAGAGATGTAAACCACTTATGGTTTTGAACAATCAAATCCCAAATTTACCGTGCCCAGTTTTCCCCAAATTTTCTATAAAAATTCTAACCTGAACTAAACTTTCAGATGGATATTAAAGGTAAACAAGTGGGTCAAAATCAGGTTTATAATGAGCAACTAGCTCCACCTTCATCTATGTGAAGACTATCACATCTCCACCATCTAGAGATACCTCATTAGAATTGTGTTATATAACTCTTAACACAACGGAGGCCACACCAGATGCTATTCACATATGGTATGTTATTAGTTGATCAAAAATGAAATGTAGGAAGTTGGGAAAAGTGATTTACTTGTCAGGAAACATGGGAAAATATTATTTATTATTTGTATTACCATTGTGCCTAGGAACCCTAGTCATGGATCAAGACCCCATTGTGGTAGGTGCTGTACAAAGAGAACAAAAAGACATCCCGGCCCTGCAAGAGTTTACAATCTAAATAGACAGAACAGACACATGGTGCAGGGGGAGTGGTAGACTGAGCGGTTTCCAGATTTCTAGAGAAGAAGAGGGTGCCACAGTGTATGACTGGTTATGCACTTTACTCTTAGAGCAAAGGAGGTCCCTACTGTGCTTTACCTCCACTTACTACCATTTGATAAAGCTCCACTTGGTTGGATCAAGAGTTATTTCAACATTCTTCTAGGAGCTGAAAATGGCTTTGAATGTCCACTGTCAGGTAATGCCCCATCATCCTCTTGCTGTGGTACCGTAGATACTTACATCCTCGTCTGGCCATAGAGCAGTGAAGCAGCAGGCCAAAATAACCATAGGTAGACCTATTCGGCAACTGATTACGTAACCCACAAGTTATGCAGCAGGTAAATGATGTCATTGGTGTGACTCATGTTAAGTGACAACACTGGATGGCAAACAATCACATGGCAAGTATGTAATTTTTTGGCAAATGCACAATTAGTTATTCTGGCATGTGACATCATTCAGTAGATATCCCCCAGGAATACTTCTGTTGGGCGGTTTGTGTTTAAAGATCAATTAAAAGACTTCTGTCTGTGGAACAACTCCCATTAAACGGTAAACTTGTTACAACAATATCCTGGCAAGGACACAACTGCTTTGGTTCATGACATGATTAAGTTAGGCCTGGCTACACTGGCAAGTTTCTGTGCAGTAAAGAAGCTGTCTGTGTTGTAACTCCCGAGGTGTACAGACAGCCAAGCCACTTAGTGCACAGAAACTGTGCAGTTTCAGTGCTGTAAAAAAACCACCCCAACGAGAGGCATACAGCTGTCTGCGCCAGGGGTACAGGGCCACAGTGCCAGTGTAGACACCCTAGCGATTACAGCGCTGCGATGGGCCTCCAGGAGGTGTCCCACAATGCCTGTTCTCGCTTCTCTGGTCATCTGTTTGAACTCTACTGCCCTGCCCTCAGGTAACCAACCGTCATCTCCACCCTGTAAATTCCTTGGGAATTTTAAAAGTCCCCTTCCTGTTTGCTTGGTGACATGTGCAGTGGTCTCAGTGCATCTTTCCAGGTGCCATGCCTGCTTTACACACCAGGCAATCCCCCACTTGGAGCAATGCTGAGCTGCTGGATCTCATCAGCATTTGGGGAGAGGAGGCTGTCCAGTCCCAGCTACGCTCCAGCCGTAGGAATTATGATACCTATGGACAGATTTCACAATGCATGACAGAAAGGGGCCATGACTGGATCACACTTCAGTGCAGGGTCAAAGTGAAAGAGCTGCCGAATGCCTACACCACAAGGCGTGGGAGGCAAACCGCCACTCCAGTGCTGCGCCCACGAGCTGCTGGTTCTACAAAGAGCTGGACGTAATACTCGGTGGCGACCCCACCTCCACTGCAAAGGCGACTGAGGATACTGTGATGGCTCGTGTGCCAGTCGAGAGTTGACCAAGCCAGGAGGAGGAAATCTGGGACAAGGTGTGTGAGGGGGACCCAGAGGCAGAGGACGACTTGGAGGTGAGAGATGCATGCAGCCCAGAGCTCTTCTCTACCCAGGAGGAGGCTAGCCAGTCACAGCTGTTGGATCTTGGGGAAGCACAAACAGGAAAGGAGGCCCCTGGTAAGTGGCTTTGATTTTGTGAATCGCTGAAGCGAGTTGTTGTGGGGCAGGCGGGTTGCAGAAAGCAGGCTTGTGTCTGTTTGTTGTGCGTACCACCACATGCCTAGACTGAGCGGCAGAACAGGGTGTCGATTGACTCCCTCCCTTCACAGAAATCTGCCTTGGAGGTCTCCAGGAAACTCTCATTAAGATACTGGGCAATCTGCTCCTGCAGAACTGCTTTGTTTCTTGCCCCATTAAGGGTAACTTTCCCACACCACACTGCTGTCGCTGGGGTGTGGGGAGGGAGGGAACATTGCTGCACATAGGTGAGCCGCATAAGGGCCAGGGCAGAAGCTGCCATCTTGGTGAAGACCCTCCCTTGATTCCCTGCTCACCCTCAGTAGTGAGATATCTTCCATAATGAACAATTGCTGTAGATGACAAAACAGCTTTTCTAGTTGTTTATAATACAACACAATGTAATAAGCCAGCCCAAATACCATAAAAAGGTAGCACAATATTTGTCAGACATATATGACAGACAAGACTGAAGACAGATGACATTTTTAAGACGGTAAACCTCAACCATCCCTAATATCTGATTTTCTAAGGTCTACCTTGATCAAAACCATTTGGGCATTTAAGAATGGAGACCTGCTTCCTGGCTGGTGTAGGAGTGAGCTGGAAAGTTGATTACAAGCCTAGCTACAAAGAAATATTGACAGCCTCTCTGTGCACATAAAAACACATTTTCCAAACATAATTTTTCAATATTTTCGCAGGGAAGACCCTGGGTCTCCTGGCCCAGTTTTCATTGGGAAAGTCTAGTTATTTTTACTCTGTTCAACAAAGAGATGCCATGAAACATTTTCTGGGGAAATGTTTGTGATTGGCAGCACTTACATTAGTGCTATATAACAGATGAAACCACATATCAATGCAGCACTGCAGATGTCATCTATTTGCCTAATATTTAGTGTCTTTCAGATAAAATAACTTGTTTGATTATTCTCAGAGGTCCTACTCTGCCCCAGCTTCCCACTGCCTAAAGTGCCAAACACCACAATGGATGGGGGTGGGGAGGAGGAAGATGGACTTGGTTGAGTTCACAGCCAGTGACTTTTGTTTTGAAATTCAGGTTGAAAGCACAGAGTTTTGCCGTGGTGAGGGTCAGAACCATAAATCCTTTCAGTGGGTCTGAAATTCAGCCCAAGTTCACAAATCTGCCACAAGTTACATATCTGTAACAAAACAGGAAACCCAGGTGAGTTTCATCTGGTTTGGGATTTCATGTCACCGTATGTACTCAGATACTATAGTGATGAGCAGTAATATAAAATCCTGAGATATATTGTTTCATATGTAGTCCAATATCTGTGCTGATGAAGTAAAGTTATAAAGGATCCTCAGTAAAAGCTTCTTCAAAATTATTCTTAGTAGCCTAGGTGTTACAGCAGGCCATTTTATATACAATGAAAAGGGTATATTGGGTAAAAAATTTTTAAAGTTACTACATAACTTAGAATTATAAGTGCTTACGCAACTTAGAATTTAAAAGTGACTTAGGAACTCATTATCTTTCAAAGAGACTTTGGCTGCTAAATGAGTTTTTAAAATAGGACTTAGGTCTTGTCTATACACGAAAGATCACAGAATCATAGAAATGTAGTTCTGGAAAGGGTCATCTCGTCCACCCCACACACTGAGGCAGGAATAAGTATAACTAGCCCATCCCTGATAGATATTAAACCTGTTCCTAAAAACCTCCACTGGCAAGGATTCCACAACCTGCCTTGGAAGCCTATTCTAGAGCTTAACTAACCTTATAGTTAGAAAGTTCGTCCTAATATCTAAACTAAATCTCCCTTGCAGCAGATTAAGCCCATTACTTCTTGACCTACCTTCAGTGGACATAGTATAATTGATCACTATCTTCTTTATGACATATCTTAACACATTTGAAGAGTTATCAGGTCCTTCTTCAGCATTCTCTTCTCAAGATTAGACAAATTTTTAAAACTTTTTCATAAGTCAGATTTTCTAAACCTTTTATCATTTTTGTTGCTCTCCTCTGGAGTCCACAATTTGTACACATCTTTTCTAAAATATGGCACCTAGAACTGGATATAACACTCCAGCTGAGGCCTTACCAGTGATGAGTACAGTGGGACAATTACCTCACATGTGACACTTCTATTACTAATACAGTCAAGAATTATATTAACCGTTTTCACAACTGCATCATATTGTTGACTCATATTCAATTTGTGATCCACTTTAAACCCAGATCTTTTTCAGTGGTACTACTGCCTATTCAGTTGTTCCCATTATGTAGTTGTGCTTTTGATTTTTACTTCCCAAGTGTAGTACTTCGCATTTGTCTTTTCTGAATTTCATCTTGTTGATTTCAGATCATTTGTCCAATTTTTCAAGGTCGTTTTGAATTCTAATCCTGTCTTCCAAATTGCTTGCAATTCCTCCAAACTTGGTGACATCCCCCAATTTTATAAGCACTTTCTCCAATCCATTATTCAAGTCATTGATGGAAACGTTGAATAGCACTGGACCCAGGACAGATTACGTGAAGGACCCAACTAGATACATCCTCTCAGTTTGACACCAAACCATTGATAATTACTCTGAGTCCAGTTTTTCAACCAACTGTGTGCTCACCTTATAATAATTTCATCTAGATCACATTTCCTTGAGAATGTTATGTGGGACTGCATCAAAAGTCTCACTAAAAGGAGGATACAGGATGGGTTGAAGAGGATTACAAGGGAGAACAGGAATAGAAAGAACTTGCAGCCAGAGGGAAAAGGGGATAGATGGGAGAAGAGCACCATCATCAGGAAAAGGCAGGTCTATGTGATTGGGGACTCTTTACTGAGAAGAATAGACTGGCTTCTAACCAGAGCTGATCCAGAGAATAGAAGGGTGTGCTGCCTTCCAGGTGCTAAGATACAGGATGTAGACCTGAGGTTGAAAAGGATCCTAAAGGGAGCAGGGAAGAATCCTCTAATTATCCTTCATGTGGGAACAAATGATACGGCTAGATTCTCGCTGGAAAGTATAAAGGGAGACTATGCTAGGCTGGGGAAGACGCTTAAGGAAATCAAGGCTCAGGTGATCTTCAGAGGGATTCTGCCTGTTTCTAGAGAAGGGCAACAAAGGTGTGACAAGATTATGACTATCAACAGATGGCTTAGGCAGTGGTGCTATAAGGAGGGCTTTGGGATGTATGGCCACTGGGATGCATTCATGGACAGAGGACAGTTCTCTTGGGATGGACTTCATCTGAGTAGGGAAGGAAATAGACTTCTAGGATGGAGGCTGGCAGAACTGATTAAGAGAACTTTAAACTAGGAATTTGGGGGAGATGTCCAGGTAATCTCCACACCGGATTTTAGCATTGAGAGGGAAGAAAACGAAGTAAGAAAGGATACAGCTGTGGGTAGGAGAATGTATGTAAGGAGGAAGGGCCGTGTGGATACCAGTCTAATAGGTTATACTGGCTGTAGAATGACCGTGTCTAATAGGGTACAGAATGTGAGCGAGGCCAAACAGCAAAAGTTAAGATCTTTGCACACTAATGCGAGGAGCGTAGGTAACAAAATGGAGGAACCAGAGCTACTGGTGCAGGAAGTGAAACCAGATATTATAGGGATAACAGAAACATGGTGGAATAGTAGTCATGACTGGACTATGGGTATTGAAGGGTATGTGCTGTTTAGGAAAGACAGAAATAAGGGTAAAGGTGGTGGAGTAGCACTGTGTATCAATGAGGAGGTAGAATGTAAAGAAATAAGAAGCAATGGAATGGATAAGACAGAGTCTGTCTGGGCAAAAATCACATTGGGGAAGAAAATTACTAGAGCCCTCCCTGTGATAATACTTGGGGTGTGCTATAGACCGCTGGGATCTAATTTGGATATGGATGTTTTTAATGAAGTAAATACTAACGGAAACTGCGTGATCATGGGAGACTTTAACTTCCCAGATATAGACTGGAGGACGAGTGCTAGTAATAATAATAGGGCTCAGATTTTCCTGGATTCCTTCATCAAGTAGTTGCTGAACCGACTAGAGGGGATGCCATTTTAGATTTGATTTTGGTGAATAATGAGAACATCACAGAAGAAATGGTTGTAGGGGACAATCTTGGTTCAAGTGATCATGAGCTAATTCAGTTCAAACTGAACGGAAGGATTAACAAAAATAAATCTGCGACTAGGGTTTTTGATTTCAAAAGGGCTGATTTTCAAAAATTAAGGAAATTAGTTAGGGAAGTGGATTGGATTGAAGAACTTATGGATCTAAAGGCAGAGGAGGCCTGGGATTACTTTAAATCAAAGCTGCAGAAGCTATCGGAAGCCTGCATCCCAAGAAAGGGGAAAAAATTCATAGGCAGGAGTTGTAGACCAAGCTGGAGGAGCAAGCTCTCAGAGAGGTGATTAAGAAAAAGCGGAAAGCATACAGGGAGTGGAAGATGGGAGGGATCAACATGGAAAGCTACCTTATTGAGGTCAGAACATGTAGGGATAAAGTGAGAAAGCCTAAAAGTCAAGGAGAGTTGGACCTTGCAAAGGGAATTAAAACCAATAGTAAAAGGTTCTACAGCCATATAAATAAGAAGAAAACAAAGAAAGAAGAAGTGGGACCGCTAAACACTGAGGATGGAGTGGAGGTCAAGGATAATCTAGGCGTGGCCCAATATCTAAACAAATACTATGTCCTCAGTCTTTAATAAGGCTAAAGAGGATCTTAGGGATAATGGTAGCATGACAAATGGGAATGAGGATATGGAGGTAGACATTACCATATCTGAGGTAGAAGCGAAACTCGAACAGCTTAATGGGACTAAATTGGGGGGCCCAGATAATCTTCATCCAAGAATATTAAAGGAATTGGCACATGAAATTGCAAGCCCATTAGCAAGAATTTTTAATGAATCTGTAAACTCAGGGGTTGTACCATATGGCTGGAGAACTGCTAACATAGTTCCTATTTTTAAGAAAGGAAAAAAAAGTGATCCGGGTAACTACAGGCCTGTTAGTTTAGCATCTGTAGTATGCAAGGTCTTGGAAAAAATTTTGAAGGAGAAAGTAGTTAAGGATACTGAGGTCAATGGTAAATGGGACAAAATACAACATGGTTTACAAAAGGTAGATTGTGCCAAACCAACCTGATCTCCTTCTTTGAGAAAGTAACAGATTTTTTAGACAAAGAAAATGCAGTGGATCTAATTTAATCCACCTAGATTTCAGTAAGGCGTTTGATACCGTGCCACATGGGGAATTATTAGTTAAATTGGAAAAGATGGGGATCAATATGAAAACTGAAAGGTGGATAAGGAATTGGTTAACAGGGAGACTACAGCGGGACCTACTGAAAGGTGAACTGTCAGGCTGGAGGGAGGTTACAAGTGGAGTTCCTCAGGGATCAGTTTTGGGACCAATCTTTTTATTACTGACCTTGACACAAAAAGTGGGAGTGTGCTAATAAACTTTGTGGATGATACAAAGCTGGCAGGTATTGCCAATTTAGAGAAGGACCGGGAAATCATACAGAAAGATTTGGATGACCTTGTAGACTGGAGTAATAGTAATAGGATGAAATTTAATAGTGAGAAGTGTAAGGTTATGCATTTAGGAATTAATAACAAGAATTTTAGTTATAAGTTGGGGACGCATCAATTAGAAGTAATGGAGGAGGAGAAGGACCTTTGAGTATTGGTTGATCATAGGATGACTATGAGCTGCCAACGTGATATGGCCGTGAAAAAAGCTAATGCGGTCTTGGGATGCATCAGGCGAGGTATTTCCAGTAGAGATAAGGAGGTTTTAGTACCGTTATACAAGGCACTGGTGAGACCAAACCTGGAATACTGTGTGCAGTTCTGGTCTCATGTTTAAGAAGGATGAATTCAAACTGGAACAGGTACAGAGAAGGGCTACTAGGATGATCTGAGGAATGGAAAACCTGTCTTATGAAAGGAGACTCACTGAGCTTGGCTTGTTTAGCCTAACTAAAAGAAGCTTGAGGGGAGATATGATTGCTCTCTATAAATATATCAGAGGGATAAATACCGGAGAGGGAGAGGAATTATTTAAGCTCAGTACCAATGTGGACACAAGAACAAATGGATATAAACTGGTCATTGGGAAGTTTAGACTTGAAATTAGATGAAGGTTTCTAACCATCAGAGGAGCGAACTTTTGGAATAGGATTCCAAGAGAAGTAGTGGGGGCAAAAGACCTACCTGGCTTTAAGATTAAATTCGATAAGTTTATGGAGAAGATGGTATGATAGGATAACATGATTTTGGTAATTAACTGATCTTTAAATATTCATGGTAAATAGGCCCGATGGGATGTTAGATGGGGTGGAATCTGAGTTACTACAGAAAATTCTTTCCTGGGTATCTGGCTGGTGAATCTTGCCCACATGCTCAGGGTTTAGCTGATCGCCATATTTGGGGTCGGGAAGGAATTTTCCTCCAAGGCAGATTGGAAGAGGCCCTGGAGGTTTTTCGCCTTCCTCTGTAGCATGGGGCACGGGTCACTTGCTGGAGGATTCTCTGCTCCTTGAAGTCTTTAAACCACCATTTGAGGACTTCAATAGCTCAGACATAGGTGAGAGGTTTTTCGCAGGAGTGGGTGAGTGAGATTCTGTGACCTGCACTGTGCAGGAGGTTGGACTAGATGATCATAATGGTCCCTTCTGACCTTAGTATCTATAAAATCAAGATATATCATGTTTACAGATTTCAGAGTGGTAGCCGTGTTAGTCTGTATCAGCAAAAAAACTGAGGAATACTTGTGGCACCTTAGAGACTAACAAATTTATTTGGGCATAAGCTTTCGTGGGCTAAAACCCACTTCATCAGATGCATGCAGTGGAAAATACAGTAGGAAGATATAGATATAGATATACACACACACACACACACACACAGAACATAAAAAATGGGTGTTGCCATACCAACTGTAATTAGACCAATTAATTAAGGTGGGCTATTATCAGCAGGTGAAAAAAACCTTTTGTAGTGATAATCAGGATGGCGCATTTCAAACAGTTGACAAGAAGGTATGAGTAACAGTAGGCAGAAAAATTAACACGGGGAAATAGTTTTTACTTTGTGTAATGACCCATCCACTTCCAGTCTTTATTCAAGCCTAATTTAACAGTGTCCAGTTTGCAAATTAATTCCAATTCTGCAGTTTCTTCTTGGAGTCTGTTTTTGAAGTTTTTTTTTGTTAGAGAATTGAGACTTTTGGTCTGAAATTGAGTGACCAGGGAGGCTGAAGTGTTCTCCGACTGGTTTTTGAATGTTACAATTCTTGATGTCTGATTTGTGTTCATTTATTCTTTTGCATAGAGACTGTCTGGTTTGGCCAATGTACACAGCAGAGGGGCATTGTTGGCACATGATGGCATATATCCCATTGGTAGATGTGCAGGTGAATGAGCCTCTTATGGTGTGGGTGATGTGATTAGGTCCTATGATGGTGTACCTTGAATAGATATATGGACAGAGTTGGCAACGGGCTTTGTTGCAAGGATAGGTTCCTGGGTTAGTGTTTTTGCTGTGTGGTTGCTGGTGAGTATTTGCTTCAGGTTGGGAGGTTGTCTGTAAGCAAGGACTGGCCTTTCTCCCAAACCTCTCCAGTGCATTATCAAGGATCTACAACCTATCCTGAAGGACTATCCCTCACTCTCACAGATCTTGGGAGACAGGCCAGTCCTCATTTACAGACAGCCCCTGAACCTGAAGCAAATACTCACCAGCATTGCCTTTTTCTGGTGTTGCTTAATCCAGTTCCAAAGTAGGTTAAGCTAACTTGGAAAAGGGTATTCTTATTCCAGAATAAGAGTTTCCACACAAAGTTATGCTGGAATAGCTATTGGGAAATAACTGCACGTGTAGATAAGCATGAGGAATCACTTGGGAGGTTTTTGAAAATTTTACCCATTCTCCCTTCATTCCACACAGATAGTTCTAGTTGATTTTGAAGAAATTGTAAAATGAGAATAGATTGGTAGATATGCCAGCACATGTCAAAAGATTTTTCTACATGTTACCAGAAATATATTTACTCCATGCAATCTTATGGAAATAGATTTTTTCCCCTTTGTTTTTTGTGCTAGATTTTTGTGTCGAAGGGGATCTTGGCAGATGTATAGCCCATACATTGGCAGTTGGAATGGAATAGAATACTATACTATCATTTGAGAAGAGTCCAGTACTTGTAATGCTCATCGTTAATATCCTTCACTCCTAACCTGGACATAAAATGTAACTCCAATTAGCGAAGTTTTCAATCTCAGAATGTCAACAGTACTATTCAATAGAAGATGTTTAGGTGATTTTATTTAATAATTTTTTGTAACATGTTTATGGCATGCTGCTATGTACAGGTACATGAAGTGTTTGTGAGTTAACATTTTAGCTTTTGCAAGTAAGTGGGCTTTGCAGTGTTTATGAACAAACACCATATGTGGACAACAAAACGCAAATAGGTAGAATAAGAGTCTATGCGTAGGTAGTTACAAGAAGGGGATAAACCAGCCCTCAATGTCCCTTTCTTGATTATTCTAAAGCAGGGATTCCTGACCACCTAGCCCTTCCCAAATGCTAACTGAAAAGGAGGTCCCGGCTAGATGGGAGGAGGCTCCTGGGATGGAAATTGGGGGTATAATAGTATTGAAATGGTCAAGAACCACTTGTTCTATGGTAACATTAAATCAGCATTTACTACATCCAAGTATCCACCCTATAATTTACTTTAAATGAACAACTTTGGTCTTTCCTTCTCATCCTCTAAAACAGTGATTCTCAACCAGTGCTATGTGTATGCCTGGGGGTACGCAGAGATCTACCCGGGGATACATCAACTCATCTAGATATTTGCCTAGTTTTACAACAGGCTAGCGAAGTCACTACAAACTAAAATTTCATACAGACAGTGATTTGTTTATGATGCTCTATATACTATACACTGAAATGGAAGTACAATATTTATATTCCAATTGATTTATTTCATATATATGGTAAAAATGAGAAAGTAAGCAACTTTTCAGTACTAGTGTGCTGTGACACTTCTATATTTTTATATCTGATTTTGTAAGCAAGTCATTTTTAAGTGAGGTGAAACTTGGGGGTACACAAGACAAATCAGACTCCTGCAAGGGGTCCAATAGTCTGGAAAGGTTGAGAGCCACTGCTCTAAGAAAACCCCAATGAAGCGCTAATATCTGAAACTTGCTGAAGTGTGTGTTTAGAAGCGAAAACAATATGATGCAGACTAATAGTCTTAACCAAAAGCATTCACCCTTTAAGAAATGCAGATGTTTAACCTGCCAAGTATTTACTCATCCTCTCAATATGCTAATTTAGAATGAATGAGTTTCAGTTCCTTCTTTATTTGCACAGGTAGCCACAGTAACTAATCAGTAATCAGCTTTTTTGCGGGGCGGGGGGCACCCGTTAGTGGTCTCCTCCTTCTGAAATTCAATTGTCTTCATATAAGGCATCCAAAGACTCTTGTTCCTGAACTACATACAGGGCCAGCCCACAACATTTTGGCAACTGAGGCGGGGAGCTCAAATGACGCCCCATTTCCCCTCGCTTGGGCCAAAACTTTAAAACGTCTCAATTCTGCCTTCTTCCTGTTCTACTCCTCTCATGGTACTGCTCTGCTACCTACCCCAATAAAGAAAAATTAACAACTTAAAATGCCTTGTTTAAAAATTTTAAGTCACATTTAACTTTCAAATGCCTGAACAGCAAATAGAAAAGGAGTACTTGTGGCACCTTAGAGACTAACACATTTATTTGAGCATAAGCTTTCTTGAGCTACAGCTCACTTCATCGGATGCATTCAGTGGAAAACACAGTGGGGAGATTTATATACACAGAGAACATGAAACAATGGGTGTTACCATACACACTAACAAGAGAGTGATCACTTAAGGTGAGCTATTACCAAGAGGAGAACTGGGGGGGAAAAACCTTTTGTAGTGATAATCAAGGTGGGTCATTTCCAGCAGTTGACAAGAATGTCTGAGGAACAGTGCAGGGTGGAGGGGGGGAATAAACATGGGGAAATAGTTTTACTTTGCGTAATGACACATCCACTCCCAGTCTCTATTCAAGCCTAAGTTAATTGTATCCAGTTTGCAAATTAATTCCAATTCAGCAGTCTCTCGTTGGAGTCTGTTTTTGAAGTTTTTTTGCTGAAGAATTGCAACTTTTAGGTCTGTAATCAAGTGACCAAATAAATTGAAGTGTTCTCCGACTGGTTTTTGAATGTTATAATTCTTGATGTCCATTTATTCTTTTACGTAGAGACTGTCCAGTTTGACCAATGTACATGGCAGAGGGGCATTGCTGGCACATGATGGCATATATCACATCGGTAGATGTGCAGGTGAACGAGCCTCTGATAGTGTGGCTGATGTGATTAGGCCCTATAATGGTGTCTCCTGAATAGATATGTGGACACAGTTGGCAACGGGGCTTTGTTGCAAGGATAGGTTCCTGGGTTAGTGGTTCTGTTGTGTGGTGTGTGGTTGCTGGTGAGTATTTGCTTCAGGTTGGGGGGCTGTCTGTAAGCAAGGACTGGCCTGTCTCCCAAGATCTGTGAGAGTGATGGGGGGGTGTCCTTCAGGATAGGTTGTAGATCCTTGATGATGCGTTGGAGAGGTTTTAGTTGGGGGCTGAAGATGATGGGTAGTGGCGTTCTGTTATTTTCTTGTCTGCATAGTAAACACTGGCATTTTTATCTGTTTGAATAATCAACGTGGTGCTTTCCGTTCCTTCTTGGTTGCAAAGATTTGAACTGCATCCTTCTGAAGGTCAACAGTCTGGGCCAGCTCATGCTCTATTGAGATGGTTGCAAGGCCGACCAGCCTCTCCTGTGTCGTTGTGGAGCGTAGATGTGTTTTTATTAACTTCAGCTTGGAGAAGCTGTGTTCTCCACTGGCAACTGTTACAGGAAGTGTTGGAAGTATGCGCAGAGCAACAAAAGCATTTGGAAAGAGGGTGGTCATCTTATTTGTGCACATATATTCAGAACAGCCTTTGGAGTTGATCCTGCTGAAATGTATCTTGAAAGGGCTTTCAGTTCATCACCTAAATCACTCGCATCAATATCACACATGTCATCATGTGTCAACACTGTCTCTAGTGCCCTGCATTGCTGGTGTAGGTCTTCTTCAGGTATAGTGAGGAGTTTTGGAATATCATACAACATCCCAAATATACTGCTGTGTTCCTTGAGCTGCATGAAACATTCTTCAACTGACTGTATTGCACAATCTAGCACCTGTTAAAGAATTCAACTTTGAATTCTTGTTTTGGGTTTTTATGGGATTATAACATGCCTGGTAATCAAAATGTCTTCTTCTTTGATGACTCTTGTATTCTTGAATGGGTGGGAAAATAGCTTTAGTGGGAAGTCCCTCTGCCAATTTCTGTGCACTCTTCAGAACGTTTTGAAATCCCACATCTGACCGGCAAAACTGTAGGTATGACTTTGCTTTGTCTAGTTGTTCCATTGCTCCAGATATATCAAGGTCAAAACCTTGAGGTCTCTTGCTTACAACATTTATTTCAAACAGTATGTCATACCACAACACTAAGCCACACAGAAATTTGAAGTTATGTATGTTCGTTGATTCCATTTCCCTCTGCCACTGTTCTTCTACAAACAGTACCTGTCATAGCATTATCCTCCATAATGGCAACTATGGCATCATCTATCTTCCCAATTTGGTGTTTGATAGGCTTTATCGCCTCCACTCAACTTTCCCATCATGTGGCACTCAGTGGTTTCAGTGTCAGAGAGGATGTTCCCAGATGTTGCTTCAAAATTTGCCATTGATGAGTTGATGCAGAGAAAAATACACAGATGTTTTGAATTACATTAAAAAAATCAGCAGCTGTATCACTGACCACCAAGTTCAATGAATGAGAACTGCAGGGGACAAAAAAAGCTTGAGGGTTTAACTCTCGTATCCGTGTCTGCACTCTTCCGTTCTTTCCTCATGTTGGCACCATTATCATAGCCCTGACCTCTCATGTCAGCTATCCCAATTTCCGTATCTTCCAGCTTTTTAAGAAGCACATTTGTCATACCAGCTCCTGTAGTATCATCAATGTCAATAAATTCTAGAAAATGCTCTGTGACAGTCACCATTGCAGGGGCATTTTCACTAGGCTCTGTTGTTGTTACAAAACGCGCCATTAAAGTCATTTGTTCCATCACGTGTGCAATCCAGAACAACAGAGTAATATCTTGCTGACTTCAGATCTGCCACAATCTTCTGTTTGACTTTTGTTGCCAGTAACTGTATGATCTCATTTTGAATAGTTTTTCCAAGGTTGCAGTGTGTTTACATTTCTTGGGTAGTGACTCTTTTTCAATGCTCCTGAGCACCAAACTCAGCCATCAGCTCCACAACTTCAAGGAAGTTTCCATTGTTTGGCACATAAAGATGATCTGAAGTGTCACACAGTGCTAGGTTTTGGGTAGCAAGCATTCTCACAATGGCAATGAGCCTTTTCAAAACATTTTGCCAGTAAAGAGACTCTGATGCAATCTTCTCTTGATGCTGATCATCTGTGGTGGCCTTTAACCTTAATCTCATCTCAAGCTCTTTCCACCTACGGAATGCTCTCTGGTGATTTGCTGCCTTCTCATGGCATGCCAGATTTTTTCATTCCTTTGTTCCTGTGGAAACCAATGTGGCTAGAATATTAGACTGGAAGAGTTTGCAATAAAAACAGTATGTGGCATTCTGGGTTTTTGAGTACGTAAGCCGTGGCCTCTCCACTTTGTCACCATTGGGAATTTCATGCCAGTAATGTGTTGGATGGAAACTTCTATTTTCATTGTCTTTGAGGAACATGAAGTTTTTCATTTGCTGTGGCCCATGCAGTACAAGGAAGTCCCACAGGCTGCTGCGCAAGTGGGTCTACAGTGCTGGATCATCTAGACTTAAGGAACTAAACACAGCAGCAGCTGTTTCTTGCGCCTCCACCACACTCTTCTCTGATCTACACCTTTCTTCAGGAATGTGCATGGTTACATCCATTTGAGGTGGAGATATGGATGCTGCAGTACCTGCCAGGTCACCTGCACTCTGACTAACTGGAAGATCAGGCATCTCCTCACCACCCTCATCCTCACTGGGGCCGGAAGGCTCACCGTGGACATCTGTGTCCATGTATCTTAAGAGAGCTCCTTCCTGCTTAGATAGAAAAGTTTCCTTTGCTTTCTTTCTTTTTCTGAATGCTGCCCCAGAGGGGCGTTTTCTTCTTTCACTCATGACTGTTGTTCTGTGCCAGCTATAGTGGCTATCAACACTCAATTGAAGGGGAGAAATAAGCAGGCTGGTAGCAGGGCCTGAGGGAAGATTTCCCCATCTTAAGGGCCTAACTGGCTCCTACTACTTCAGCTGACTGCCTGTTCTCCTCAAGTGGATTCAGGGAAGCAGCAGGAAACAGGAAGGTCCTTGAGAAGCTGGTGTTAATTAGTTCAGACTCCTGGGGGTCCTAGAGAGGTACATAAGAGGCTCCTCCTCCTGTCTCCCCCTGTAGCTCCTGCTGGTTTCTGTTATTCCCTCTCACCTTTTCTCCTGCCTGCCTGTTAAGTCTCTTGTGCCCTCCTTCCTCCAGCACTCCACCATCTCTGTGCATCTAGAGCAGAGAGAATACATATGCACCAGCAGCAGACACAATTTTCTACACTCCGGGTCCTAGTGGCCCCCTTCCCCCACACAGTCTGGAACCTGAGGTGGCCACCTCAGTTCGCCTCATGGTAAGGCCAGCCCTGACTACATACTAAAACAAACTTGATTAGAGCACTTTAAAATCAAGCTATGGCTTATATAAACTACGATGATGTTATTAAGAAAAATGTGGCATATGAGCCTATATCAATACACATATAGTACACTGAGATTATTCCACATGGGGGTGATACTCCTGTAGCGAAACAACAGGCACACAGACTTAGTATTTCGGCATCCTTCACATGCCGTGTCAGACCAGATGGAGTCAATAAAGCCAACACTAAATTATAAAATACTAGAGTATATGGGGGAAAAGCTGGAGGGAGCTATATTATATGCAGCAGGGATGAAAAAGTTCAGACTTCCTTATTTCTTGAGACCAGCCAGTAGGATGTGCCAGCTAAAGGGTGTCACTAGAAACATGGGTGTCCAAGTCTGTCGTACTCCATGGACAGGCAGAACAATCTTTGCCAACTGTGTTTTACTACCTTTATCCACTGTTTTTAATGGACTTGGACCCACTTTCATATATCACTAGACTCCTCTACTCAATGTCACCTTGTCCTGAAGAATAACTAGGTAAGGAGGTTTCAGAGTAGCATCCATGTTAGTCTGTATTCGCAAAAAGAAAAGGAGTACTTGTGGCACCTTAGAGACTAACAAATTTATTTGAGCATAAGCTTTCCTTTTCTTTTTAGGTAAGGAGGGTTTCAGAAAAAGAGCACAAAAGAAATCTACTAAGAAAAAGGCAGGAAAGAGAGGAAATAGTGGCAAGGGGCTGAAAAAGGAAGTTCAGAGAGAGCTGGAAGTGAGAATGTGTATCCTTAGATGGAGCAATACTGCAGACATGAGGGTGAATTAAGGTGGCTGCCTTTACGAACTGCACTAACAGGGAGTCGGGTCACATGAGATTAACAGAGATGGCTTTGCAGTTACTCCTGGGGTAATTTTTGGTCACTCCACACGTTCAGAATTCATGTCCCCCACAGATTTCTTTGTTTCCCTGTAGAAAAATGATTTCTGACAGGGAAGCAAAGGGAAGCCACGAGAGTGGTCATATGCCCTCCCTGGCAGCGCACGGTTCAATCACAGCTTGGGGAGGGAGGGGCAGCCGTGCACGAGAGAGACACACACACTCAATCCTTCTTGCTCGAAATTGCAGCACGCTTGGCATGGAGGGGCGGGGCTTCAAGGTGTTTCTGAGGGGTAGGTAGGCTCTGTCCCCTGAGGCAGAACAGAATGTAGCAGCCTGCCTGCTTATTTAATTGTTCCCATTGTCTTTGTGAATTCCCCCAGAAGTATAAAACAGGTGTAAAAGTTTTAAGGCTCCTTTACATTGCCATTATGGTATAAAGAATAATATGGCTTTTAAATACTTATGGTGCTTTAGTGATTAGAACTGGTCTAAATTTTTTGACTGAAAAAATTTCCTATCAAAATGTGCTCCATGACCTGTTTGCTACTGACCTTTCTGGAGCTAGACAGTAGCCAATATACATTGTGAGTTTAATTCCTCAGCCACCCTCACTTGCTCTTCAGTTGCCTATGATGTAACATTGAGCATATAGCTGCATATATTTGTTGACTAATAACTCGAAATAAAGGCTCATTACTAGCTACATTACTATTAGGCAAGGGGGATTGGGGATTTTCTCCAATGCTCCCCACTCCCATTCTCCATCCATTGTATTGTAGTTTAATTAATTACCAAAATAATTGAAACCATTGAAAATATTGCATTATTTTGACAATTCAAATATGCAGAATTTTGCAGAATTTAAAAATATTGTGTGCAGAATTGTTAATTTTTTGGCACAGAATTCCCCCAAGAGTATGCAGTGAAGACACTGACCTGGGATTCAGAAGGTCTAAGTTCAATTCTTACCTCTGACACAGAATTCCTGTGTCATAATTGTGGATTCATAAGATTCATAATTGTGGTAAATGTTAGTAAATACTGACATTTTAATAGTTTCTATTATAGCACCGCTGAATTGTCCCGGAGAACTTCATACATTTCAGAGTCCAACAAAACATGTTCTGAGCCTCCAATACTGCTCTTTTTTCTAAGATGTTTATGTAAACACATATCTCCGACCTGGTCAGATTTAATGTCTGAGTTGGTGATGTAGGTGAACTAGCTATCCCAAGAGATTGACGTCTTTCAGAATACACTAGCAATTCTGGTTCTCAAGTCCTCTGAAAATGGTGATATCTTATGCATAATATTAAAGAAAGCTTGAGATTGTCCTGATAAGGATGATTTTGTCCAAGTTCTATGGAAACTGAACTCTTTCTTTGTAGAAGGTGCAAGAGGGCTCTGGAGTGTAGTCGACACAGGAGCTAACTCTGAGGCAAGAAACCAGAAAGACCCAAGAAAGATATTACTTGCACAAAGAAGAATGCTCCCATCTAGCTGAGCTGAACAAACTTTTGTTTTATTTTGCTCACTCTTCTGGAAGATTGGAAGGCCATTATTTGACTGCACTGAAATGCCTTGCCAGGCTGTTCTGTCTCTTGACTCCTGACAAAATAAAGTACTAGTGCGTTTGATGAACATCAACTGTAGTTTAAGAATAAATTCTAAACATAATGTAGTTTGAATTAGCAAATTGTCCCAATATCAGATTCCTACTTTTACTTTATTCCTTATCTCTGCTACTATCACCACTATAATTTTGATGAAGATTCTTAGCGTCATGGCCAGACCAAAGGTCAGAGTAATACATCGGAAATGCTGAGATTAGAACAAACCTTAATTATTGGTAACAATAATACTCAATGAGGCGATGCAAGTACTTTGGTGGTTGTATATTAGACAATCACCTGAATCGATGGATAGAAAAAAGATTTTAACCACTCTATTTTGTAACAGCTTTTGTTTGCAAATTAGTTCAATCTTTCTAAACCGACGATTGGTCAGCTGTTTCCTGACTTCTTTTGGACAATCAAACAGAACACAGTGTTTGCTATCTATCTGATCTTGACAGATATTACTTCTATGGATAGGAAATTGTGGTTTTAAACTCTGCCTCTCTTTCTCAAGTCTCCAGAGAGGTGTGGAGGGCATCCATTTTCTAAAGATTTAATTTAATAAATGCTAGAACTTGTCTGTTATCACAAGTTACACAGAGACCACCCAACCCAATGATATACATTCCACTACGAGATGGCAAAGAGATACTGTCATTGTCTAGTCAGATGATGTATAGGTATTTCTGTGGAAAACTTTTTGAAATTTCCTTTTGTTCTACTAGTGACAAAGATCTGAGAAAATATTCTTCTTTGGACCACAAGAAAAGGAAGCAATCTATGGTGGCCATTCTGAAATTCAGAATTTTGGTGCTACAAAGAGGCTTTGGACTTTTTGGTATTGTTAGGACCTTGCTGATAGCTTTGCATGGATTATCCCCAAAAGAGGAAAGGCTTTAAACATTGTTATTGGTGTGTACAGAGTGATTATAAGTGATTTGAATACCAGAACCTTAGGCAAACTGCTCTGCCGGCTACCACACTAGAATACATACTCTAAACCTTTGTTAAATCCTGGAGGTAGTCCTGTCCTATGTCACGCAGGAAACTGGAGTCTAAATTACAATGTACTGGGATATTTCTGGCATTCTTAAATCTCACCCCCACATTAGAAAGTTTCCATTGATGCAGACTCATTACTATTCAAAGTTCTTTTTAGAGCCATAACAATTTTCTTATGCAAAGGATCATTCAGAGAAATATTGCCCTCTAGTGGTAGCAAAAATTTTCTTAGACTTGAAATAATAATGGCCCCAAAATGCCAAAAATTAAAACTCAAAACCCAAACCAACACACCTTGAGCAACATTTATATAAGGGGGTAGGGCTTGCCTCAGATTTAATCTCAGATTTTAATGCAGAGTGAAACTTCAACATGAATATTTTTAAATATAAAAGCATGAGTCAAGAATCATAATCAATAGGCCCAATTCTCTGCTTTAAACTTTCTAGTATCTTTACAAGACTCTATGATAGAGCGCACATTCAGCTGAATAAAAGAAGCTTGAGGAGTACAGAAATTAGTTTACAAAATTCATTTGCCTCCCTAGAATAAACAGCCACCTCTCTCCTATGTGTCATCGGGAGAGGTGGCTGTTTATTCTAGCCACAGTCTCACTGTGAGGTGATGGAAAATCACCAGTATCACCTTTTTATAAACAGAAATACAATTATATGTCTTTCTGAATATGTTTCATGCCATTAAGTCATTGCAGTATCATAATATTCTCGCTAGACAATGCTCTCCTACACACCTAAGCACAATGAAGAATACAGGAGACGATAGGCCACTATAGAGGCTACAGGAGCTTGATGCTCTAAAAGAAAAAGGGTCTACAGAGATTGCCAAAGTGAGATAAGGAGGATGATGCACAAAAAAGATTGTGCAGACCCTGGAGTAGGATGACTGTTAGGGTCAGGGAGGCAGAGATATTTGAAAAAAGAAAAGGAGTACTTGTGGCACCTTACTTAGAGACTAACCAATTTATTTCAGCGTAAGCTTTCGTGAGCTACAGCTCACTTCATCGGATGCGTACTGTGGAAAGTGTAGAAGATCTTTTCATACACACAAAGCATGAAAAAATACCTCCCCCCACCCCAGTCTCCTGCTGGTAATAGTTTATCTAAAGTGATCACTCTCCTTACAATGTGTATGATAATCAAGTTGGGCCATTTCCAGCACAAATCCAGGTTTTCTCCATCTAAAGTGATCACTCTCCTTACAATGTGTATGATAATCAAGTTGGGCCATTTCCAGCACAAATCCAATCTAATCTCTGTAAACAGACTCAAAGAACATTCCTGAACCCTTTTCTGAAGCTGAAGCTCTAAACATGAAATTACGCAAGAACTGTTTAATCCAACAGGCCCACTTAATTTGCTAGCCTGATACCAGATGCAGAAAGCTTTAGATTAGCATACAAACTTGTTTCCCTTCGTGGTCTCAGGATGTCCCATTATAAGCTACGCAGTGTTCCACCATTATTTGCTTTGCTTTTTAGCCTCCCTCCTCCCACATTTAATTTGAACAACATTTCTTTTCAGAAACTGCTTGTTACAGGCAGAACAACAAATGAAGAAAATTGTATCCAGAGGGGAATCCACAAGAGGGCTTTGAAAAGTCCTGTTTTACTATTGCTGTCTTTAATAGAATGAAAGGCAATTTATTCACTCACAACTAGCAAATGGTAAGTGCAGAAGTCACCAATTTGTTGCCTTAGACCTGACAAAATTCCACATTTAGGAGCCATGAAAAATTGCACGAGTTATGGGGCTACCATGTCTCAAGAAAGATGGTCACCAATCCCGTACAAAGGGCTTGCTTTACCATGAAAGAAAAACTGTGTGAGAGAAGTAGTCAGATAAAAAGTAGATATGTATTCTAGTGGATTGGTTAATACAATTATTTCAATCTTTCTCTTTAACAAGATTAAATAAAAGGCAGCCCTCTAGACCCTAAGCAGAACAAATTTTCACAAGAAATAGTTATAGTCAGAAAAGATAGCTCATATTTTCATTTTCCATTAAAACACTGAGGCCTGGTCTACACTGGGCGGGGGGGAGCAGGAGGGGGAAAATCGATCTAAGTTGTGCAACTTCAGCTACATGAATAAAGTAGCTGAAGTCAACATACTTAGACCTACTCACTGAGGTGTCTTCACTATGGTGAGTCGACTGCTGTCACTCCCCCGTTGACTCTGCCTACGCCTCTCGCGGTGCTGGAGTACAGGAGTCGACGGGAGAGCGCTTGGGGCTGGATTTATCGCGTCTAGACTAGATGCAATAAATCAACCCCTGCTCGATCCATCGCTGCCCGCCGATTCGGCGAGTAGTATAGACATACCCTGAAAAAGGCCTGAAGACCAGATATTAAACCCAGGTTACCATAAGAAAATAAATATATTGTTTTGACATCTTTAATTCCTTTTTAACCATTTGGATTTGGTGAGAGGAAATTCTAGGATGTTCAAATGTATTAAATACTTTTGCTAAAACAACAATAAATCTCTTGATTTTCAGGAAGAGACTCTCTCAACAGTTGCTACAAAAGGTGTTTGAAGAGAAAAACATCTGATAAAACAAAGACAATGTGCAAGTAAAATATAACCATCAAAATATAAAAGTCAATAGGAAACTACTTACAAATTTTTAATATCTACGGCCCCACGGAAAGCCTTCCTTGGAATTGCTTGAATTTGATTTTCACTGAGATCACTGCAAAAAAAAAAAAGATGAAACGAAACTTAAAAGTTGTTGTACATATTTTATCTGTACAAAAGAATTTTTGTAAAGGAATACCAATTAAGAAAATGATTTCAAAATGAATCCCAACCACTGTAATTCAGTCTACGCTCTTTATGAAATATATTTCATTATAGCAACTGACTTGTAATTAACTACAAAGAAGTAATCACATTTCTCATATTACTTGAGCTGCATAGCAATAAAAAGGTCCTCCATGTAATATGTGACAAAATAACACCATTTTTAACAGATGTGGTCAAACTGATTTTGCTTAATTTTGAATGCACTTAAACACTGAGTTCAAACGTTTGACTCAGAATTACGTTACACTCCATTGAAAGAAGACTGAAAATGAGAAGAGCATGGACAGAGAGGGAAACAACCTGCTGAACACAGGAGTTGCCACATTGAATCAGACCTTCACTCGATCTAGACCAGTATACTGTGCAGATAGTGGCCAGTACCAGATGCTTCAGAAGAAGGTGTAGACAGTAGGCAGATGCCCTCACAACTTATCCTGATCTGTAATAATTGGAGATTGGCTTAAACCCTGAAGAATAAGGTTTAATATCCCTTTAAAAAATTTGTTCGTATTTACTGTATCCATTATCTATTTAAATAGCCAACCCCTTTTGGAACTTGCAAAACTCTGCCTGAACAACTTCCTGCTGAAATGAGTTCTAGAAAACCAGAGTAAAACTGAAGCAGCGACCAGAGAGAGAGAAAGACTGGATAAACAGCAGAGAGGGGGAAGAAAAATTCTAGTGGAGCTTTTGGAAGCTGTTCTTTCCTTAATATAAATTGTACACCAGCTCAGGCTTCCCATCAGTAGAAAACAGAGTTGAGGAACTCAAACTAGTTTTGTGAACCCCCAAAACAGCACGAGGAATTCACAAAACCTCACACTTTTTAAGGTTTGTCCATCTCCAGATTTTAAACTACTACAAAGTTTATATTCATATAACTTGCCCTGAAAAACAATCCTATATGTATATATCACAAGTCCTTATCCAATTCATTATCAATTTAAAGAAAGGAAGGAAAAAAGCTATATTTATTTGCTAAATCTGCTGTCCTTGGCGCATCTATTATCAAAGCATATCTAAAAGTAGACCCTGCTAACTATTACTAAGAGTGTGTGAAAAGAGAGAACCTGTGAGCTGTGATTTAATTTTCAAGTCACTTATGTAATTTTGAAAATGGAATATGACTGCATTGGTCTGGTGATAAATTCAATGACAAATTCAATTCATTCAAGGAATGAAATAGTGATATTCAGCTGTAGTTACGATAACTTGATGTTACAGCCTTCTCTAAGAAATTATATTATAATCATAAACAGAGTATATCTATATTTACATTTCTCTTTAGGTGACAAATTTTATATGAATACAATCTTTCTCTGCTCCAACATATAAGAAGGGAAGTTAGCAATAACAATTCTTGTCTTGCTAAAGTGACAGGATATAACCTATCTCCATGTAATTGCAAGAAACCATGGCCACATACACATATAGAAAAGGAGTACTTGTGGCACCTTAGAGACTAACCAATTTATTTGAGCATAAGCTTTCGTGAGCTACAGCTCACTTCATCGGATGCATAAAAGTGGAAAATGCAGTGAGGATGTTTTTATATACAAACACCCATTTTTTCATGGTCTGTATCACTTCAAAAGGTTTTCTCACCCCACCCCACTCTCCTGCTGGTAAGAGCTTCCCTAAAGTGACCATCCTTACAATGTGCATGATAATCAAGGTGGGCCATTTCCAGCACAAATCCAGGTTTTCTCTCCCCCCACCAACATTTCACACAAAGATGGACTACAAGCCGTCAGAAACACTATTCCCGATAATGTCACGGCAAACCTGGTCGCTGAACTTTGTGACTTTGTCCTCACCCATAACAATTTCACATTTGGAGACAATGTACACCTTCAAATCAGCGGCACTGCTATGGGTACCCACATGACCCCACAGTATGCCAACATTTTTATGCCTGACTTAGAACAACGCTTCCTCAGCTCTCATCCCCTAATACCGCTACTCTACTTGCACTATATTGATGACATCTTCATCATCTGGACCCATGGAAAAGAAGTCCTTGAGGAATTCCACCATGATTTCAACAATTTCCATCCCACCATCAACCTCAGCCTGGACCAGTCCACACAAGAGATCCACTTCTTGGACACTACAGTGCTAATAAGTGATGGTCACATAAACATCACCCTATACCGGAAACCTACTGACAGCTATTCCTTCCTACATGCCTCCAGCTTTCACCCAGACCACACCACACGGTCCATTGTCTACAGCCAAGCTCTACGATACAACCGCATTTTCTCCAACCCCTCAGACAGAGACAAACACCTACAAGATCTCTATCAAGCATTCTTACAACTACAATACCCACCTGCTGAAGTGAAGGAACAGATTGACAGAGCCAGAAGAGTACCTAGAAGTCACCTACTACAGGACAGGCCTAACAAAGAAAATAACAGAACGCCACTAGCTGTCACCTTCAGCCCCCAACTAAAACCTCTCCAACGCATTATCAAGGATCTACAACCTATCCTGAAGGATGATCCATCACTCTCACAAATCTTGGGAGACAGATCAGTCCTTTCCTACAGACAGCCCCCCATCCTGAAGCAAATACTCACCAGCAACTACATACCACACAACAGATCCACTAACCCAGGAACCTATCCTTGCAACAAAGCCCGTTGCCAACTGTGTCCACATATCTATTCAGGGGACACCATCACAGGGCATAATAACATCAGCCACACTATCAGAGGCTCGTTTACCTGCACATCTACCAATGTGATATATGCCATCATGTGCAAGCAATGCCCCTCTGCCATGTACATTGGTCAAACTGGACAGTCTCTACGTGAAAGAATAAATGGACACAAATCAGATGTCAAGAATTATAACATTCATAAACCAGTTGGAGAACACTTCAATCTCTCTGGTCACGCGATTACAGACATGAAAGTTGTGATATTACAACAGAAAAACTTCAAAACCAGAGTCCAGCGAGAGACTGCTGAATTGGAATTCATTTGCAAATTGGATACAATTAACTTAGGCTTGACTAGAGACTGGGAGTGGCTAAGTCATTATGCAAGGTAACCTATTTCCCCTTGTTTTTGCCAAACCCCCGTTCCTCAGACGTTCTTGTTAAACCCCGGATTTGTGCTGGAAATGGCCCACCTTGATTATCATACATATTGTAAGGAGAGTGATCACTTTAGATAAGCTATTACCAGCAGGAGAGTGGGGTGGGGGGAGAAAACCTTTTGAAGTGATAAACACCCATTTTTTCATGGCCTGTGTGTATAAAAACATCCTCACTGCATTTTCTACTTTTATGTATCCGATTAAGTGAGCTGTAGCTCATGAAAGCTTATGCTCAAATAAATTGGTTAGTTTCTAAGGTGCCACAAATACTCCTTTTCTTTTTGCGAATACAGACTAACATGGCTGCTACTATGAAACCTGTCATTATACAAATATAGACACCAGTTGCTGATTCTGGGTATTACAATTAAAATATACACATGAATTGACAAAGTTGAAGATGTGTATTAAAAATTTGAAAATAAAAATTCACACAAACTATTAATGGCCAAAATCTGTCTCTTGTTAACTGAGATGGGAGTCTCCACACACGTCCAGGCACCTACAAATGTCTGGTCAGGCAGATCACTCCACCAGCAATATACTCAGCAATTCTGCTTTTCTGTGAGAGGGAGAATTGAGAACACAGAATTTTTTTCTGCTGGGCCCACACATCAAAGATATCAAATTTCATGTACTGAGGCTGTGTACCCTAAAGTACCCTGCTGAATATGCTAAATTTGAAGCTTAAGGTGCTGGTTTGCAAAGGCTGCCAAGCCTGCTGATCTGGGCTCACATTAAACAACTTCTCTCATCATTGGGATAACCTAACAAAAATAACTACAAAGGCTTAACACAAGTGATTATTTTTTAATTCCTCCAAATACATTGCTGTAATATCAGTTGACTTAAATGGAGGTACTCCTGATGTACACTGAAAAACATTGGAGGAAATACAGGCTCAATGTACAGAAAAACAGACAACAACTTTTTAAAAGGCTAGTTTTAACTAAGCTTATTCAGAACTGAAAAAGAACTGCAAATTATAAGCTAAAAGTTTTGAATTCGAATATATTTATGTCTCTTAAAACTGATATACATCACACTACATTAACCAATCATCCTATCATTTCTTTCTAGGACTTTCAGTACAGTCTATGGATGGTAACCAGGGGATACAGAAGGCAGACTGCACAATATTTATGCTACAACCATTTTTGGTTGCTTTTGTAAGTAGCATCTACATTCTGAATAAAGAAAGCCAGTCTCCATAACCTATTGGTCAACTTCTCCCACAGGCATCTTTGTGCTTTCTTCTACGCCATCCCTTACGTATGGAATGTCCTTCCTGAACTAACCCATAGTGTCACCAGCCTGTGCTACTTCAAATCCCTCTTCCAGACCAATTTCTGCTGTGATGCCTACAGAATTTTCCCAAATAGAAACAGCTAGGTGGTTGGCAGGGACTTCCAGTATTTATTTCATTTGTGTGTTACACATTGTCATAAATATAAAGGGAAGGGTAAACCCCTTTGAAATCCCTCCTGGCCAGGGGAAAGCTCCTCTCACCTGTAAAGGGTTAAGAAGCTAAAGGTAACCTCGCTGGCACCTGACCAAAATGACCAATGAGGAGACAAGATACTTTCAAAAGCTGGGAGGAGGGAGAGAAACAAAGGGTCTGGGTCTGTCTGTAGTCCTCTTGGCCGGGGACAGAACAGGAATGGAGTCTTAGAACTTTTAGTAAGTAATCTAGCTAGGTATGTGTTAGATTATGATTTCTTTAAATGGCTGAGAAAAGAATTGTGCTGAATAGAATAACTATTTCTGTCTGTGTATCTTTTTTGTAACTTAAGGTTTTGCCTAGAGGGGTTCTCTATGTTTTTGGATCTAATTACCCTGTAAGATATCTACCATCCTGATTTTACAGGGGGGATTTCTTTATTTCTATTTACTTCTATTTTTTATTAAAAGTCTTCTTGTAAAACACTGAATGCTTTTTCATTGTTCTCAGATCCAAGGGTTTGGGTCTGTGGTCACCTATGCAAATTGGTGAGGCTTTTTATCCAACATTTCCCAGGAAAGGGGGGGGTGCAAGTGTTGGGAGGATTGTTCATTGTTCTTAAGATCCAAGGGTCTGGATCTGTAGTCACCTAAGCAAATTGGTGAGGCTTTTTACCAAACCTTGTCCAGGAAGTGGGGTGCAAGGTTTTGGGAAGTATTTTTGGGGGAAGGACGCGTCCAAACAGCTCTTCCCCAGTAACCACTATTAGTTTGGTGGTGGTAGCGGCCAGTCCAAGGTGTAATATTTTGTACCTTGGGGAAGTTTTGACCTAAGCTGGTAAAGATAAGCTTGGGAGGTTTTTTCATGCAGGTCCCCACATCTGTACCCTAGAGTTCAGAGTGGGGGAGGAACCGTGACACACATATCATAGAATCATAGAATACCAGGGTTGGAAGGGACCTCAGGAGGTCATCTAGTCCAACCCCCTGCTCAAAGCAGGACCAATCTCCAACTAAATCATCCCAGCCAGAGCTTTATCAAGCCTGACCTTAAAAACCTCAAAGGAAGGAGATTCCACCACCTCGCTAGATAACGTGTTCCAGTGCTTCACCACCCTCCTAGTGAATTTTTTTTTCCTAATATGCAACCTAAACCTCCCCCACTGCAACTTGAGATCATTACTCCTTGTTCTGTCTATCTTATAGTTAACAAAACAAAACCCCTTATTCGAAACTGTCTAGCTGTGAGAATAACGGGCATGTGTAAAGAAATCTTCTTATTGTTCCCTTTTCATCCCTTTTCTGCTTATTTTCACTGTTTGTTACACCCATTGTTGCATTTATACTGCAAGCTCTTTGGAGCAAGGCTTGTCCTTTTATTCTGTACAGTAACTCATCACTTAACGCTGTAGTTACATTCCTGAAAAATGCAACTTTAAGTGAAACGATGTTAAGCGAATCCAATTTCCCCATAAGAATTAATGTAAATGGGGGGGGTTAGGTTCCAGGGAAATTTTTTTCACCAGACAAAAGACTATATTATATACACACACACACACAGAGTATCAGTTTTAAACAAACAATTTAATACTGGTTTCAGAGTAGCAGCCATGTTAGTCTGTATTCGCAAAAAGAAAAGGAGTACTTGTGGCACCTTAGAGACTAACAAATTTATTTGAGCATAAGCATCCGATGAAGTGAGCTGTAGCTCATGAAAGCTTATGCTCAAATAAATTTGTTAGTCTCTAAGGTGTCACAAGTACTCCTTTTCTTTTTAATTTAATACTGGTACACAGTATTATTATATGTATTATGGTATGATTGTGAAGCTTGGTTGAGGTGGTGAAGTCAGAGGATGAGATACTTCCCACGGAATGCCTTACTGCTAAATGATGAACTAGCAATTGGCTGAGCCCTCAAGGGTTAACTCATTCTTGTTAATGTAGCCTCACACTCTACAAGGCAGCACGAATGGAGGGAGGAGAGACAGCATGGGAGACAGAGACACACACCGTGTGTGTGAGAGAGATGTGCATTGCCCCTTTAAGTACACTGACCCAACTCTTAAGTACACTGCCTTTTTAAGTAGATCAGCAAGCTGAGACCGCAGCTGCTGCCAGGAAGAGCCCTCTGTCCTGAGCCCTGTCGTGTGTCCCCCCCGCTCTATGGAAGATGGGGTAAGCGGAGTGCAGGAGCAGAGGGGAGGGAGACATCCTGACATTAGCCCCCTTCTTCCCCCCACCCCCACCCTCCACACACAGCAAGCAGGAGGTTCCAAGGCAGAGGGCAGAGCAGCACATGGCAGTGGGGGGGGGGGGATAGCTGAACTGCAGGCAATTGATAGCCTGCTGGGTGGCTGCTGCACAGGGAACTTAGGGGAGTGGGGAGCTGCTGGGGGGCTGCTGGTCCACCCTGGTTCCAAGCCCCCACCAGCTAGCTGCAATGGGCTGCTCTTCCTGCAAGCAGTGGACAAAGCAGGCAGCTGCCAAACGGCATTATAAGGGAGCATTGCGCAACTTTAAACGAGCATGTTCCCTAATTGATCAGCAACGTAACACTGAAACAACGTTAATCGGGACGACTTTAAGTGAGGAATTACTGTATTTGTATGTCACCTAGCACAATGGGTTCCTTAATCCAGCAATCAGAAGGAATTCTGGGTGGGGCCAATGGGACTCTACTGCTCCTCTCATGTGGGTTTACATTACACACTGGTTGCCATTTAAAAGCTAGTATGTACTTACCACATAGGAGCACAAGAAGTAACTGTTCAGACCTTCAGGCCAGATGTACACTACAGATCTATATCAGTATAACTATGTTGCTCAAAGGTGTGAAAAATCCACACCCTGAGCAACATATTTATACTGACCTAATCCTCCGCGTAGACAGTGCTCATCAACACAGCTATTGCCTCTCCGGGAGGTGAATTAACTGTGCTGTGGAAGAAGCTCTCCCATTGGCATAGGAGCACCTCTGCTAAAGAGCTATAGTAGTGCAGCTGACAAGCCCTTACTTATGGCAGAATAGGAATTAATTGGGGTAAGTTTGGTTGACTTTTTAATGTAGACCTCTCCACTTCATATGGGTCTTTACTATCGTTGCTGTGACTGTTTACTACACAGTAGGCTGCAATCAGTGATGGTTGGGGTATACTGTTGATTACAAAAGAAACAGGGGTGTTCTGTGTCCTTGGCCAGTATTTTCCATTCCTGTACTGTTGTACAGCATGCAGTCCTTGTTACAACGAGGCAGCATTTTAGTCATTCTGTATGTACTCTACATAGTTTGTGAAGCCCCTTGGGATCCTTTAGAATGAAAGGGGCTTGTGAAGAGTGTACAAACCCTGCACTGGAAAGGAAGGGGTTAAAGAGCTGCTTAAAAGGGAAAGCAGAGCGGCTCACTGGCAGACAGACAGACACTGGAAGTGAGCTGACCTCCATGCTGAGCTCCTGAATGTGTCAGAAGTGGTCTTGCTGCCGCAGGCCTGGCCAAGCCTATAAAGCAGGCACCTGTGACTCTCTGAAGATCAGAGATTTTATCTTTATGTTTTTGTTCTTTACTTTACCTTGTGGGAAGAGAGCGAACTGGAAGTGATCTAGAGAGGCTGCCCCATAGGACCTGCAGGTGCAGGATTTAGCTGCCTACCTCTGGATCCCAGTGGAGAGGGTGGGCCCAGGCTCCCCTATCAACCCCTAAAGAGAAAGAATGCTACACTGGCTTACCTTGATGCAGGGAACCTAGTTGGAGGGAGAAGACTCTGAAGACATGATAGGAGATCCTGACTCAGGGGAGGAGCCCTGAGGCCTCCTGGTTAATCCTGAAGACTCCCCCAGTTGTTATACATACCCCTTTATACATACCCCAAACAGGACAGACTTGAACACGTGATCTGGCCGGATGGCAGAATCACTGGAAGAACTGACCACCACAGTGCAGAGCAGTAGTAGGAAAGAGGGGTACCCAGGAGGAAGACAGCCTGCCACACCCCTACCTGACAAGTAGGTGGTGCCAGTGGTGAGCATCCCCCTTCACAGGGCTCCATAAGGGTACAATAATACCATAAACTAGTAAAACAAGTGGACATCATGGGTTCAGAAGTATAAACCTGAACTTAAGAGAGAGGGGGCATTTACCTGTTCCAGAAATGAGGATATCCATCTGGGCATTTTACAATAAAGGGACACTCCCACTGAAACAAATTATTCTGCAGCAATATTACAGCCCTATAGTTTACACAAAAGACAGTGTGTCTATGAAACAGTATTAACAATTCAAGGATGAATGATACAAGTGGAGAAATTAACAAATAATTGTATACAATGAATGAAAATAACACAGTAAATTGCAGTAAACTCTTTGCCACAGGGTGTAATGAAACAATATTCAAACCCTATAATAAGTTCAGATGATGTGTAGCAAATCCTATTCGCCCCATGAGCCTCTTCCAGATAATTTTTTCACAGTTCTGTTTAGCAATTGGTAGAGAGGGGATATAATCCACATTATTAGGCCAGTTTCTCAGTTCCATAAGAAGGCTTTGCCCCTTTATAATAGGTACTCAAGTAACTGCAACTTTGTGGGTTTAATCTATCACATGCACTTGGCTTCCACAGCTCCTCCAATAACACTGCGTTTGATGTATCCCTTCTAAGGTATTAGCAAACAACTGTTTCATCTATATTCCAAGAGCCAGTGTAACAACATGTAACTTTAGCACTTCTTTAGTATTGGGGAGAGGGGAAGCCCACAACAATGATATTCTGGAGACACATGAGCAGGACTGTTTTAATGGTTTGTTTAAGTTTAAATACGGTTCAGCTGCGTGAAGGGAATATGGCCAGAAACTTTGCTGGTTTGTGTTATTTTGATTGTACCACCCCCCACTCCCAAAATCAACAAACAACCCCCCCCCAACTATAAATAAACACACACCAGAAACCTCTGAATTTTTGTGTGCTTTACTTGGGACTTCTGAATTTCTGCCCTGCTACACAGACCCTTTGAGAATCTGACCTCCATTTTTTGCACCCACAAAAAAGGTCAGATTGAGGCTGGTCTCAAAATCAGACCCTAAATGTGCAGAACCTGAATAAAAATATCCTTGAGCAAATATGAAACAACATATTCTACCAAAAATTGAAACTAAGGCATTTAGACAGTGAAACTGAACTAATTTATTTGTTTTTATGTTGATATTTCAGAGCATACTAGTAAATGAGGTGTAGTATATTTTGTAGACGTACCTATAGAAACTCATTTAAAAAACAAACAAATCTACTATTAAATTTTTTGGGGAAAATGGAGCTGGACTGCTGGGTTTTTATTTATAAGTATGATTGGGTTTGAGTTTGGTGTGGTGGGAAGCAATTTTACAGCAAAATCTTGCTACCACTTGTATTTCAGACCTGTACAATATGCTCATCTGTTCTCATATAAAAAACTGAAGATATTTGTAGGTGTTTTTGTTTTCCTAGTGATTCTAAGGATGAAGTCACTGTACAACCTAATATAAATTAATCTGATATACTGCATCAGCTCTTAGCAAATGAAGCCAATACTGCATTGCAGCTATTTTATTACCCACCACATATAGTTTCTAGTTGAGTATCCCATTAACCTTACAAAGCAATGCTTATTATTTTAATTTTATAAATTGAAATAGCAATGTATAATATCTATATCCTGCACTGTTAAGATTGGATCCATTTTTGTGTGTGGGAAAACTATCGTTCAATTTGATGCAATAGATCTTTTGTAGATGGCAAACCTACTTCTAAATTTAATTAGTGGTAATTTTATTTTCCTACATGGCTTACAGTCTGACCATTGATATCATAAATCTGTACTGCCATCTTCTACTTTGTGAAGTACTGAGTAATGGAAAATGAGTAATGTGTCCTGATTTTAAAGGAAAAAGAAGAACTATTGAGTCAGATAGGAAGCACTGAAAACAAGACATTTATTCAGTTTTACAAACCAGTTCAAAAAATGCCTATCTTGTGTCCTTGGTCCTTTCATAATTATTTAAAAACAGACAGACATATATGCATTATACCATAGAACTACTTTATCTCCTACTGGAAAGCAAAAAATCAAACCTATATATTTTTCATGAAATATATTATATTGAGCCACATGCAGTCTATATAATGAGATTATACAGGGATGAAGTATGAAATAATATTTCTGATTTTCATAAATTTAAGATAATGATCACACAACTTACAAAAGCTGAAGTGGAACAGAAGCATAAGTGACTTTTTGTTAGTTCAGTCCAGAGAAGTTAAAGTATCTAGTGGTGAAGGGTGGAATAAACCAGGTAATGGTTGCAGTATTTGTAGGAGGGATTTAGGAGGGAAGGAGGACAGGGGATGGGTATTTATCAGTATACCATTCTGAAGTGCAGTTACCATATTTGTGAGCAGACCTACTTCCCCTCACATATGTTCCAATATCCAGCTCCCATTGGCTGCCTATTTTATTTTGTCACATTTCCTAGAGGTGGTTCTCCTAAATCAAACACATTTAAGACCTTATTCCTTGCACATCGGGTAGTCCTGTCCATCTGTGTGAATTGGATGTAAAACTCTACCAAATTGGAATTGCAGTATTTTACATCCATATTGTACTGATGTAAATAATTAGTTCAAGGCAGTGGAGAAACGGGCCCACTGGATCGAGATGCTCTACTCTGAGTTCAGCTAACCACAAAATAGCCTTATCTGAAATGTATCAAATTCTTCCTTAGAAAACAATATATCAAAAGATTTAATGCATAATTTCTTACCTCTCTATAAACAGACAAAACTTCTACAGATGAATAATGTGAAATACATATCATTCATTAGACAAGCATCCAAGACACACTCTCTTATTAAATCTAATTGAATTCTACAATCCTTTGTGTACTCTAGTTTGGTGCAAAACCATACTCTAAATGCTGATGGGGCCCATTCAGCTGCTTGGTTAAACATACTGACTGGTAAAAATAAAAACCACCCTGGTCTTACATTTTACAACACCATACTGATTTATAGTTACTGCCAGCAACATATATGAACAAACAAAAAAACCCCTAAAACAAAATAATAAAGCAGTCAAAAATTAGTAGAATGGGGATTTCCCTTAAATTATTTAACAAATAATCCACTATATAAATTTGGCTCTGGGATTTACACTTGTAATAGAGTACTGGTGAAAGAACCATAATGTAGTATAGCAAAACAAACAACACTTGCTTTTTATAAATGAGATATGCTTAATTAGTTGTTTATAATAAGCATTATTTATTCATTCCCAAACTAAAACATTTGTGTATTTCTGCATATTTATACATAACTGATCCAATCGTTGATGGTCAGGTAATGATTGCTCCCACGATCCATTTCTTTCTCACGGCTAGAGAGAATTATTGCAGTGTAGTCTACATGGAACTGAACCTTAAATCAATCCAGAATTTACACTGATCGAGAATGCGGAAGTCTACTTATTAAACTATTCTGCCCTGTGGCAGTACATGAAACCTGTGCTCCATAATCTGCACTCCCTATTGGTTTCTGGATTGAATTTAAGGTGTTTATTTATAAAGTCCTATATAGCCTCAGATCTTCCTACTCCAGGGACAATCTATCAGAAAGGTAGGCACACTTGGGTAGCAAGACAGTTTGAAGTACCCCAGGGGACTGTCTGTGACTCCATGTTAAGGTTGTTATAGGCTTGAGGAGTTTACGCTTGATAGTTGATTGGTGAAATCTAAGTACAGAACTCACAACTAATATGGACTTTGTGCCCTGCTTCTTGTCAGTCTGCCCTGAGGTTGGTACCTATGTCTTTGAGCCACTGCAGGACAGACTGACAGGCCCTCAGCTTTGGAACAAGCTTTTCTTCAAAAGAGATTAGGATGGATAACTGGAAGGTAAGTGAGAGCTTGTGCTTATCCCATATGCTACAGGGATAAGCATATGATCCAAAATCAGCTCTGATTTGTTGACCTTCTGGGAATACTGCAAGGTGCCTCTGTGAGAGCTGCTTCAGAACTGGGCCTTTGAGGGGAAACAGATCTGTGGGGGAGAGTGAAGTCGCAGGGGAGTTTTGTGTTCTTCTGACTCTGATTTGATTTGTTAAAGTAATTTATGGCAGAGTGTCTAATGGTGCTGGATAGATGCTATTTTTCTACATTTGAGAGAGAAAGAAAGAGAAATAAAATAAATGTCCTCTACTCCATACTGGGTTTTCTGTCCAGTGAAGACTTTAGACTGGGTCTTATTGCTTTAGTCTCTCTATTCACTGCCACATAAAACAAGAAAACTATCTTTCCTAACTGTTTCATTGTAGGAAGGAATCTGGTCTAAAAGCCTTTTTATTGCTATACAGGCATTCTTAAGCGACATTACATTTTATTGCATTAGAGTAACTTTTTTTTTTTAAAGAATTGTTTTCAAGACTGTATAGTGTGATACAAAGCAACAAGAACAATTACCAAGCACCGAGAAGCTATTAAAGCATTATACTGCTGTATAAATGCAAGGAGAGTAAGGAGGATAGAACATTTTCTCTAAAATTAACAGCTCAGGTGAAGACTGAAGTGAATCTATTAAAGCATATTTGGAGTTTAACTTTCCATTGTGGTAAAAGGTAGATCACATTGTAACACATCCTTAATAAACATTTGTTTATATATAATCTGTATTGTGACCCTGTTTTCTCTGTGCCTGTCATGCAGCAAATATATTACAATATATAGTACATAAAAGTACCTTTCCTATCAAAGCCTATTAAATTAGGCTTATCTAGTTAATTGTTCAACACTGACAAGTTGGACTCTAGATCAGTGGTTCTCAACCTTTTTTCATTTAAGGACCCGTAAAAAATTTTGAATGGAGGTGCAGACACCTTTGGAAATCTTAGACACAGTCTGCAGACCCTCAGCAGTCTGCAGACCATTGGTTGAGAACCACTAGACAGTCAATGTATGCCAGCTCTCAGTACAGCATAATCTATTTATGAATTACTCTTACAGTCAAACACCTTCTGATTCCTTATTATTTCCAGGCCTCGCTATTTGGCATGTACAGACCAGCTAAGGCAAACACAAAGGAAAATAGATGTTTACCAAGTCATTCTGCAGAGAACTGATAAGATAAGTGTAGTTCTAAGAAATGTGATTCTACTTTTCTCTGTGAAATACATTGCTTATCGGCGGCAATAGGATTAGTTTTTGGTTTTCAGAAAATATCCAGTGAAAATGTTCTTCTCCATAATGGAGACAGGGAAGGAGTAAATTGCTTTCAACAATGTTTTGTTGATATTCCACATGGCAGCAGCATCTATCTCATTTGCCAAAGATAAAACAACAAATGATACGCACTAACGTTAACATCACAGAATTATTCTATAAATCATCAGTCCTGCCCATAACACCATCTTGCACTTGGCGGCTGTGATTGCAGAGCCATTGGCCATTATCTTTGAAAACTCGTGGCGAACGGGGGAAGTCCCAGATGACTGGAAAAAGGCTAATGTAGCGCCAATCTTTAAAAAAGGGAAGGAGGAGGATCCGGGGAACTACAGGCCAGTCAGCCTCACCTCAGTCCCCGGAAAAATCATGGATCAGGTCTTCAACGAATCAATCCTGAAGCACTTACATGAGAGGAAAGTGATCAGGAACAGTCAGCATGGATTCACCAAGGGAAGGTCATGCCTGACTAATCTAATCGCCTTCTATGATGAGATTACTGGTTCTGTGGATGAAGGGAAAGCAGTGGATGTATTGTTTCTTGACTTTAGCAAAGCTTTTGACACGGTCTCCCACAGTATTCTTGTCAGCAAGTTAAAGAAGTATGGGCTGGATGAATGCACTATAAGGTGAGTAGAAAGTTGGTTAGATTGTCGGGCTCAACAGGTAGTGATCAATGGCTCCATGTCTAGTTGGCAGCCGGTGTCAAGTGGAGTGCCCCAGGGGTCGGTTTTGTTCAATATCTTCATAAATGATCTGGAGGATGGTGTGGATTGCACCCTCAGCAAATTTGCAGATGATACTAAACTAGGAGGAGTGGTAGATACGCTGGAGGGCAGGGATAGGATACAGAGGGACCTAGACAAATTGGAGGATTGGGCCAAAAGAAATCTGATGAGGTTCAATAAGGATAAGTGCAGGGTCCTGCACTTAGGACGGAAGAACCCAATGCACAGCTACAGACTAGAGGCCGAATGGCTAGGCAGCAGTTCTGCGGAAAAGGACCTAGGGGTGACAGTGGACGAGAAGCTGGATATGAGTCAGCAGTGTGCCCTTGTTGCCAAGAAGGCCAATGGCATTTTGGGATGTATAAGAAGGGGCATAGCGAGCAGATCGAGGGACATGATAATTCCCCTCTGTTCGACATTGGTGAGGCCTCATCTGGAGTACTGTGTCCAGTTTTGGGCCCCACACTACAAGAAGGATGTGGATAAATTGGAGAGAGTCCAGCGAAGGGCAACAAAAATTATTAGTTTCAGAGTAACAGTCGTGTTAGTCTGTATTCGCAAAAAAGAAAAGGAGTACTTGTGGCACCTTAGAGACTAACCAATTTATTTGAGCATAAGCTTTCGTGAGCTGATCTGTAGCTCACGAAAGCTTATGCTCAAATAAATTGGTTAGTCTCTAAGGTGCCACAAGTACTCCTTTTCTTTTTGAAAAATGATTAGGGGTCTGGAACACATGACTGATGAGGAGAGGCTGAGGGAACTGGGATTGTTTAGTCTGCAGAAGAGAAGAATGAGGGGGGATTTGATAGCTGCTTTCAACTACCTGAGAGGTGGTTCCAGAGAGGATGGTTCTAGACTATTCTCAGTGGTAGAAGAGGACAGGACAAGGAGTAATGGTCTCAAGTTGCAGTGGGGGAGGTTTAGGTTGGATATTAGGAAAAACTTTTTCACTAGGAGGGTGGTGAAACACTGGAATGCGTTACCTAGGGAGGTGGTAGAATCTCCTTCCTTAGAAGTTTTTAAGGTCAGCCTTGACAAAGCCCTGGCTGGGATGATTTAATTGGGGATTGGTCCTGCTTTGAGCAGGGAGTTGGACTAGATGACCTCCTGAGGTCCCTTCCAACCCTGATATTCTATGATTCTATGATTCTAAAGTGCTTACCATTTGAGGATTAAAATCTCACAATGCCTCCATAAGAGGTAGATATTATCCCTCTTCAGAGAAGGGAAACTGAGGCACAATGTTTCAGTAACTTGCTAAAGATCACAGAACAAATGAGAAGAAAGGTTTAGGATAGATCACAGGCCCCCCAATTCCCTGTTCTGTGCTTTATTTACTACACAGGCTCTGCCATGGATTTGCCAGAAAATCATTGTCAGTCATTTTAACCATTCCTCTGCTATTTCAGGTTTGCTCCTACCACAAACATTATAGTGCTCTGTCCAGTTGAGTGATAAATATTGCAAATAATAGCACTTCCACCACTTTAATTTGGAGAACTCCAAGATACAATAAATCTCAGTCAGAAAGGGTTTTTTTCCACCTAAAATTCAGCTTTAACTTTCCTCTTCATTTTCATCTCATTTCATTTTTAAATTATACCCCCTTTCGCTACCCTAAATTCCCCTCAATCTTTCATGTTTAAACCGTTCAGATGCTTGCCATTCATTTGTAAATCTGTATTTGAACACAACTAATGTACCACCCATTTGTAAATAGCATTGTATTATTGTAAACAGTAGATCTGTGTATTGCTCTTCTTGGAGGCCAAGGCAATAGGTTGCATACAATATATAAAAATGGGAATATGAGGCTTTGATTAATAATATTATAGCCCATTTGCCACCATAGTTTAGCAGCTCCTCCAATACTGGCACTTGGTGTTGTGCCACAAATATCAACATTACAATAATTAATATCAACAATTTATATTTCTGTTGTCACTCCAGTAACAGTTTGGTTCCTGGATTCTCATAAGAAATAACACAAACCATATCTGTTCACAGAACTAAGTCTTGATGAATTTACAATCCATTAAGAATGAAAATGATATCAGAGTAGTACCAATTTTTTTTCATTTTTATAGGTTCATATTTAGATTCTGGAATGAAGCAAAACCTCTCATCTCAGTCTTGCCTTGAAAGCCAATCTATTGACCACAGAATCAATTCCATCCTGAAATGTCTCCAAAAGTGCACTTAAATCAATTTGTTACAAAGGCTTTGCATAAAATTATGCATGGAGAAAATATATTTTGTTTTAATATAAAAATAATTACCTAAGCAGACTCACCACTCTTACTTCATTACAATACAGTACCTTAGCATGACAAATGCTAATTGTAAAAATAAAACAAGAGCGTAAACAGGACCACACATGTACATTACTTGGGTCTTAGCAATTATTTTTTGAAAAGACAAATAGTCTTTTCTTCTGAGTAGTCTACTCTTCTACTAAATTAATATGTAACGCTGTTGCTTTAGGACTGTAAGAAAAAAAGTTACAACTTGTAATTGTTCTATTAATAGGATGTCAGAGAATGAGACCACCCATAATTTGGAAGGCAATTACAATACTTCTTCAAACTTTGGCTTCAATGCAATCCTTTTTCACGAAAAAAGTTTTTTGAGAGGACTACTTGAAACTCTTAAGAATAAAATAAAATAAAATAAAATAAAATAAAGATTTGTTCTTTATCCCCCATAGAGAAAGTCACACTGGTCAAGTTGATAGTTGAATGATAGTTATTGACTTCAGGTTGTCATGCATTTGTAATCAAAGTGCAGTTCCTGTAAGGATTGGTGAGATAACAGCACAGCTGTGAAGTGTGAGGGGACTGTTGACCTATAACCTTCTCTCCTAGCATGCAAACTGACTTTTAGCAATATGGACAGAAAGTTTTGTTTAAATGTTTCAAAGAATACAATTTATTTCAACTCATGTATTCTACAGTCACATCCCTCTCTTTGTATATTACTATTTTATTAACAACACTATTAAGGGTTTATTTTCTGTGAGACAAAGCAATTATATTTATTTGGGGGGGGATCACATACAAATATAGGTTTTAGTTTGCATTCCTTCTGAAGGTTACCCAATTCAAATTCATTGTTTGAAATTACTAGCCGAACAACCCTAAAATTGCAAAAAAAAAAAAATCATCCTGAAATAATCTGAAAATGTGCATCATAAAAGACTACTGTGCTTGCACTATAGCTGCCACAAACCCCACACAACCTACTTATAAGTGTAACACAGAACCACAACAGATTTGCAAATGTATTTGCCCCCCCAATCACTAAAATTGTGTAGAATGAGAGGGGGTCTTGCCCAGTCCACTTGCAAAAGTGCAAAGTGAGAGGTCGTTCCTTGAGAGTAGCTAGGCATGCTGTTCAGGCTACCTTGGTCTATCAACAGAAGGTGGGATAGGATTTTGCCAATCCTAACTGCTCGTACCTCACATCTATTTCAGAGGTGAAGCTAAAGGAATCAAAAACATTCAAATCTATGTATCAGAGTTGATGGTTTAGACCCCAAAATGACAAGAACATGCATTTTATTATGGAAAAAAATGATTATTTGCACGTGGATTTTTTTTCTTTCTTCACCTGTGATTTTTTTCCTACATACTCACATTTTAAGTTGAGATGGTTTTGCAACGTTTTATTAATTGACTGATGTTCTTAATATTTTACTTATTTCCTCTCTGAGCTGCAGGTTGGGAAGAAAGACAAACAAATTTTTAAAATGTATTATCCATTATTTCAGATAAGGCCCCAAAGTATGAGTTCTTTATGATGATCAATCAGGAAGAAGTGCAGAAGCTTTCAGATCTTTCCAGTTCAAATCAACTTCACATAGGTGGTTTCAGTGCCTAGCTTTTGCAGTACCATCAGATGAGAGAGAATTTAAAATCAGATTACAGGTGGATTAAAGAAATATTGCCAGATGAATTTCCAGCCTATATCTAGCATATAATTTGCCAAAAGAAGTGAAAGAACCATTTGGGGGTGTTTTTTGATGTAGTCCTTACACACTAGAAGTGTGAGACAACAAACTAGACTTGCCAAGAGACAACTAGGTTTTGAAATACCCATTATTACTGTTGCCTGAAACAACAGCTCTTTGTAACAAGAGTTGGAAGCAGCCAATTTGTCTTCAATATTTCATATTGTTTCACCTGCTTTGAAATGGAAACTGCAAGCACTTTAAGGAAATGATTGAAAGGCTGTCTGGTTTGCTGTCTAATTTCATTCTATGCTCTGTAACCCTGTATCGTCTGGTGAAACACTGTTTTGTAACTTCCTGAAACATTGTGAATCACAACAGTTATCCCTAAACTCATTCCAACAACATATGAGAGGGCAGAGGGGATATTTTTCCTTCAAGTGCAGACCTAAAATATTCAGCTAAACAGCAAGCTGAAGATTTCTGAATGCTTTTTAAGATATGCAGTAAAACCTACTTATCACTCAAGGCACAGGAAAAATTTGCTGCTAAAAAGGAAATGATCTCCTAATAAAGGTGCAGTAGAGTTGTACTCACTATGATTAGGGCTACTTTGGGATGGTCTTTTTTGATGAGAGTTGCCAATTAAGTTTAAGTTACACTATAATATATGTAAAACATTAATGGGGTTCAGCCTATCTAATTATTTTTAGATTTCTATTAACAATTATTATGGTTGTTACTGATTGTACTAACAATATGATAGACACAACGTAAACTCAAACGTTTCCACCCTGAAGATATTATTATATCGTTATGCCAAGAACATTTGAATGTAGCCATCACGTAACTGAAACTGCAAAATAAATGAGTAACAACCACCACCACTATTGATTAGTAAAACAATTTATCTTTTGTGTGTTTCTTGTACTTCAGATGCACAGATTAGTAATTCAGTCTAAGTTTTGAAGAAAAGAGCAAATTGTTCAGGGAATTTAGTGCATGCTAACGATATGAAATAGTATGGCTAGAGAGCTGCATCACCATGAGGAGAATCAGAATTTAGATATTGATGCTGGGAGCACTGCAGAGATAGCACACTCTGTCCATTAAAATAAGAACAGTAATTCATTCCGTCCATCTCTGGTGACTATTTAGATGGAAGTTAAAGAATTCATGGCACTTCTAAACAATAAAAAGGAGATCCTCGACCAGAGAGGGAGCTGATGCACACACTCTAAATTAATGAGACTCAATTAGGAATGCACTCAAAACAAAAACCTGGATCAGAACATCCAGGTTTCAGGTCTGGATTTTCAGAAATTCAGATCTGGATTTTATGGCTTGGGCCAGTTCTGAATCCTAATGTCCCTGCCTAAGCTTGTGGAAAACATTCAGTGGCAATATGGTCATTGTACTAACTATAACAAAATTATATTAAAGAGCTGTGGCATAACTCATGTATAACTCATGCAGGGCTCCTGCCTCATACTGGGAATGAGGGGCGATCAACAGGTTATCTCAAGTGCTTATATACGAATGCACAAAGCCTTGGAAACAAGCAGGGAGAACTGGAGGTCCTGGTGATGTCAAGGAACTATGACGTGATTGGAATAACAGAGACTTCGTGGGATAACTCACATGACTGGAGTACTGTCATGGATGGTTATAAACTGTTCAGGAAGGACAGGCAGGGCAGAAAAGGTGGGGGAGTAGCACTGTATGTAAGGGAGCAGTATGACTGCTCAGAGCTCCGGTACAAAATTGTAGAAAAACCTGAGTGTCTCTGGATTAAGTTTAGAAGTGTGTGCAACAAGAGTGATGTAGTGGTGGGAGTCTGCTATAGACCACCAGACCAGGGGGATGAGGTAGATGAGGCTTTCTTCCGGCAGCTCACAGAAGCTACTAGATCGCATGCCCTGATTCTCATGGGTGACTTTAATTTTCCTGATATCTGCTGGGAGAGCAATACAGCAGTGCATAGACAATCCAGGAAGTTTTTGGAAAGCGTAGGGGACAATTTCCTGGCGCAAGTGCTAGAGGAGCCAACTGGGGGGGGGGGCGCTTTTCTTGACCTGCTGCTCACAAACCGGGTAGAATTAGTGGGGGAAGCAAAAGTGGATGGGAATCTGGGAGGCAGTGACCATGAGTTGGTTGAGTTCAGGATCCTAAGGCAGGGAAGAAAGGTAAGCAGCAGGATATGGACCCTGGACTTCAGGAAAGCAGACTTCGACTCCCTCAGGGAACGGATGGCCAGGATCCCCTGGGGGACTAACTTGAAGGGGAAAGGAGTCCAGGAGAGCTGGCTGTATTTCAAGGAATCCCTGTTGAAGTTACAGGGACAAACCATCCCGATGAGTCGAAAGAATAGTAAATATGGCAGGCGACCAGCTTGGCTTAATGGTGAAATCCTAGCGGAACTTAAACATAAAAAAGAAGCTTACAAGAAGTGGAAGGTTGGACATATGACCAGGGAAGAGTATAAAAATATTGCTCGGGCATGTAGGAATGATATCAGGAGGGCCAAATCGCACCTGGAGCTGCAGCTAGCAAGAGATGTCAAGAGTAACAAGAAGGGTTTCTTCAGGTATGTTGGCAACAAGAAGAAAGCCAAGGAAAGTGTGGGCCCCTTAGTGAATGAGGGAGGCAACCTAGTGACAGAGGATGTGGAAAAAGCTAATGTACTCTGTCATAAATATAAAGGGAAGGGTAAACCCCTTTGAAATCCCTCCTGGCCAGGGGAAAGCTCCTCTCACCTGTAAAGGGTTAAGAAGCTAAAGGTAACCTCGCTGGCACCTGACCAAAATGACCAATGAGGAGACAAGATACTTTCAAAAGCTGGGAGGAGGGAGAGAAACAAAGGGTCTGTGTGCCTGTCTATATGCTGGTCTTTACCGGGGATAGACCAGGAATGGAATCTTAGAACTTTTAGTAAGTAATCTAGCTAGGTATGTGTTAGATTATGATTTCTTTAAATGGCTGAGAAAAGAATTGTGCTGAATAGAATAACTATTTCTGTCTGTGTATCTTTTTTGTAACTTAAGGTTTTGCCTAGAGGGGTTCTCTATGTTTTTGAATCTAAATTAACCTGCAAGATATCTACCATCCTGATTTTACAGGGGGGATTTCTTTATTTCTATTTACTTCTATTTTTATTAAAAGTCTTCTTGTAAGAAAACTGAATGCTTTTTCATTGTTCTCAGATCCAAGGGTTTGGGTCTGTGGTCACCTATGCAAATTGGTGAGGCTTTTTATCCAACATTTCCCTGGAAAGGGGGGGTGCAAGTGTTGGGAGGATTGTTCATTGTTCTTAAGATCCAAGGGTCTGGGTCTGTAGTCACCTAGGCAAATTGGTGAGGCTTTTTACCAAACCTTGTCCAGGAAGTGGGGTGCAAGGTTTTGGGAAGTATTTGGGGGGGAAGGACGCGTCCAAACAGCTCTTCCCCAGTAACTAGTATTAGTTTGGTGGTGGTAGCGGCCAGTCCAAGGACAACGGGTGGAATATTTTGTACCTTGGGGAAGTTTTGACCTAAGCTGGTAAAGATAAGCTTAGGAGGTTTTTCATGCAGGTCCCCACATCTGTACCCTAGAGTTCAGAGTGGGGGAGGAACCTTGACATACTCAATGCTTTTTTTGCCTCTGTCTTCACTAACAAGGTCAGCTCCCAGACTGCTGCGCTGGGCATCACAAAATGGGGAAGAGATGGCCAGCCCTCTGTGGAGATAGAGGTGGTTAGGGACTAGTTAGAAAAGCTGGACGTGCACAAGTCCATGGGGCCGGACGAGTTGCATCCGAGAGTGCTGAAGGAATTGGCGGTTGTGATTGCAGAGCCATTGGCCATTATCTTTGAAAACTCGTGGCGAACGGGGGAAGTCCCGGATGACTGGAAAAAGGCTAATGTAGCGCCAATCTTTAAAAAAGGGAAGAAGGAGGATCCGGGGAACTACAGGCCAGACAGCCTCACCTCAGTCCCTGGAAAAATCATGGATCAAGTCCTCAAAGAATCAATCCTGAAGCACTTGCATGAGAGGAAAGTGATCATGAACAGTCAGCATGGATTCACCAAGGGAAGGTCATGCCTGACTAATCTAATCGCCTTTTATGATGAGATTACTGGTTCTGTGGATGAAGGGAAAGCAGTGGATGAATTGTTTCTTGACTTTAGCAAAGCTTTTGACACAGTCTCCCACAGTATTCTTGTCAGCAAGTTAAGGAAGTATGGGCTGGATGAATGCACTATAAGGTGGGCAGAAAGCTGGCTAGATTGTCGGGCTCAACGGGTAGTGATCAATGGCTCCATGTCTAGTTGGCAGCCGGTGTCAAGTGGAGTGCCCCAGGGGTCGGTCCTGGGGCCGGTTTTGTTCAATATCTTCATAAATGATCTGGAGGACGGTGTAGATTGCACTCTCAGCAAATTTCCGGATGATACTAAACTAGGAGGAGTGGTAGATACGCTGGAGGGGAAGGATAGGATACAGAAGGACCTAGACAAATTGGAGGATTGGGCCAAAAGAAATCTGATGAGGTTCAATAAGGATAAGTGCAGGGTCCTGCACTTAGGACGGAAGAACCCAATGCACCGCTACAGACTAGAGGCCGAATGGCTAGGCAGCAGTTCTGCGGAAAAGGACCTAGGGGTGACAGTGGATGAGAAGCTGGATATGAGTCAGCAGTGTGCCCTTGTTGCCAAGAAGGCCAATGGCATTTTGGGATGTATAAGTAGGGGCATAGCGAGCAGATCGAGGGACGTGATCGTTCTCCTCTATTCGACATTGGTGAGGCCTCATCTGGAGTACTGTGTCCAGTTTTGGGCCCCACACTACAAGAAGGATGTGGATAAATTGGAGAGAGTCCAGCGAAGGGCAACAAAAATGATTAGGGGTCTAGAACACATGACTTATGAGGAGAGGCTGAGGGAGCTGGGATTGTTTAGTCTGCAGAAGAGAAGAATGAGGGGGGATTTGATAGCTGCTTTCAACTACCTGAAAGGGAGTTCCAAAGAGGATGGCTCTAGACTGTTCTCAATGGTAGCAGATGACAGAACGAGGAGTAATGGTCTCAAGTTGCAGTGGGGGAGGTTTAGATTGGATATTAGGAAAAACTTTTTCACTATGAGGGTGGTGAAACACTGGAATGCATTACCTAGGGAGGTGGTAGAATCTCCTTCCTTAGAGGTTTTTAAGGTCAGGCTTGACAAAGTCCTGGCTGGGATGATTTAACTGGGAATTGGTCCTGCTTCAAGCAAGGGGTTGGAGTAGATGACCTTCTGGGGTCCCTTCCAACCCTGATGTTCTATGATTCTATGATTCTATTTAGTGATAGCTTTGTATTAGGTCCTATGTCTTTCTATCTTTGCCATATTTATCATGTTCTTGTCTTGCTGGATTACTCAAATGTAGTCATTTGCACAACCATTTTTCTTTGTCTCATCTTCTCTCTCCAGTAAGTTCTTAACTAGTAGTCTCTGCTGTCATTGCCCAGACCAGTACACACTGGTGGTTCAGACAGGACAGTGTAAGTTAAACACATGAATGAGCTGCATGTCAATTCAACACAGTGAGATCAATGACACACTGTTTTTGATATTCCCCTCAGGCAAAGGTAAACCGTACTTTAACCAGGGGAATCATGCACCCCTCGCAGCCTCAGGCTTTGTCTGGGCCAGCAGGGTAAAGAAACCTTTAATTCTTTCTCATCCCCATCCCCCCTGGCGCCCTCAGCAACCTTGTGACCTCAGCGGGGGTCTGTCTAGTGCACACTAATATCAAACCCAATGGCCAGATTGAAGGGTGTGGCAGAAATCCACGGGCTGCTGCATAACTAAGGGAGAGTTTATAAACCCTTTCCCCTTCCCAAGGCATCATTTCACTCCCAGAAGGAATGGTTCCCCTCCCCCACTTAGAATTATATTGGCACCAGGTTCTGGATGTGCTGTGGGTGAGATACCAGTCATCTTTGGAAGCTAGGAAGAAACTTTTCTGTCATTTTCAAGATGGGGCTGGGGGAGAGGTGGATGTTGTTGTTGTTGGGGGCGGGGGGGGGAGAGGGAGTAGGTTGCACTTACTTCCAAGCAGCCCAGAGATCTGGTGGGTAGGTTTGTTTATTAAGATGTTCGTATTGTTACAGTTTGGCAGGTGTCCAGTACAGATGCTCCTTCAACAGAAGGTACTGCTCTGTGACAAACCAAAACTAGAATCAGGTTCAGAGGAGAGCATCTTCAAAGGAAGAGGGTAAAAGAGGGTGGTGTGCCTTAACATTTGGTACAGAGAAAGCCCACTCTCTTTCTCCATACCCTCTTTTTGAATTGAGGGTAAGAAGGAATCCGGACTAACTCAAGGGTTTGGAAGGTGGGACTGAGCTGGGGTAGCCCTCCTCAAGGTGGTATGGATGATAGGTGGAAGGTTGACCTGCACTGGATGAGTTATTGCTGAATAGTTTCTTATATACTTTCATAGAACTGCAGCCTAGTTAAACTACATGAACGGTGTCTTGTCTTTCTTCCTGTAGCATATGGGATAAGCACAAGCTCTCGCTTACCTTCCAGTTATCCATCCTAATCTCTTTTGTGTGTGTAGAGTTCCCATCACCATGGCATCTGAGTGCCTAGCATCGTAGTGTCACCTGATACACTTGACAGATTTAAGAGTCTGCAGAGCCCTCAACTTCCCTTTTTTTCCCCCAGACCTGATGAAGAAAAGCTGCAAAATCTGATAAAGTTGTAAACTGATGCAGTGGTGTCTGCCTGAGCCTACAGTGTGAATCAATGGCTCAAAGAAAAGCAAACTCCCACACACCAATTCATCTCATTTGATGTTATGTGTAAAGATTAATGATGACATTTTAAATATTAGCGTTATATATTTCACTGATGGTCATTTTGGCAGGTGGGATGGTGAAAAGTGTTGGGAGCGAAGCCCATATGAACTGGGAGTTACTACAGAGGGAATGAATGATGAGACAGACAAAGGCAGGGAAAGGGGAATGTAAGATAGAAAGATTTCAGGAAGGAAGAGAAACAGAGGGCAGAAGCAGAGATAGTCATAAAATAATCCTATGTTCCCACAGAATGCAAAAATGCACCTAACAAGAAGAAATCATGATAATAACTAAAAGTGATGTAATTACACAGAGCTTATACTCTAACCTCACTCTTTGTGCAACTTCCCATTGACATCACTTGGAGATCCTCTGTGGATCCAGGGTAATGTATTTATGCCAGTGAGTACCCTGGAATATCAAAGTTTTCCATCATCACAGAATAAATTTGACACCCTTGTCTAGCATATCCAAACAAAACCATCCTAGTTTCCTGTTTTTTGGTTAGAGGTTTCAGCTTTATATTTAATTCTGAAACCTGCTTCCACCAACTACATTTTTTTCAAGTAACCTTCCAGGACTTCCTCCACATCTTTTGTCTCTCAACCATCTCTTGCAACTATTCTCCCAGCTTCTTCCAGGTGGATGAGAAGCAAGCTGCAGGAAGCTGTTAAGAAAAGCCTGCTGGAAGCTACTGTCTATGTGTGGTGAACAGACAGGAAAATTAATGGGCTTTTTTAAAAATCTTGGTTTGGATGGAACTGATGGCATTTGGGGAGTGGAGTAGTGACTGATTTTTATCAAATGAGGAAGATGTGTATTAGGGTGAGGAGGGGACAAACGCTCATGTTTTGCTTTTGGGTCCCAGTCACAAATAGTTATGCTTTGGGAGTAGTAAACAAATGGTTAGTGTCAGGACAAGGAAGACCAGGAAACTCTAGAAAGAAAGGATCGGATTTTAGAGTAAGGAGAGAGATAAAGGGAAAGAGAGAATTTGCAAGTTAAATGTACATTTTTTAAAAACACTAAATGTCAGGCTTTTCAGTGAACCAATGAAGGTATGTTTTAACTGCTTGGATCCTAACTCTGAACTATAACATACAATACATAAACAAAAACTGAATTTAAGTGCCTCTTGTTTAAAATATAAATGTGGTCCTATATGTACACGTTATACTGTACATATGCCAACAGATATTAAATGGAAAATAAACTCCTTGTATTATGTCTTCTTCAGTGTTAGAGCCTGCAGCTCCATCTTGTAGTTAGTTTTCAATGAATTCAATAAGAGTTTTGCAAACTCAAGTATTCTAGCATATATAGCTTGCAATTGCTAATACAGCTATTTGTATCTTGCTCTTCAAGCAGGAGTAGCTTAACATTTATTTGAGGACAAGACCAATTTCAAATTCAGCCATGATTACATGCAAGTAATATTTATAGACAGATGAAAAGGTGTAATTTTTTCCATATAGTTGCTATTGCACATGCTATCTAGTGTATTATGGTTAATTCTCAGGCTTAATTGTCTGTTACAGTTCACATGGCCATATACTGTTTTACGGACCTGCAGCAGCCAACATCTGTAGAAAAGGTCCCAGAAATTGATTTAGAGGCTGAAACACAAGCATATCCAATTCTACTTCTTTGCAGGGCCATATATCTTTTGTTAGAAGATGGCCATGTGGTCCCCACATGTGCTGCTGCTAACACAACCCTGCCAGGCACAGGTATAGTTATAGTTCCATGGAGATACCACCTAATGATGGACAGGAACAACCCAATCATTTTAACATTTGTATTTGTAAACCCTCCATTATACTACAGACAGAATTTCTGAATTTCCCTTCCATATTTTTTCACGGATATCAAGATGTTCCTAAAGTACGACAAGCATATGTTGAAATATAATGGCATATAATCTAGGACAGACTGCTTTCTGAAACACATCTTAATAGTAGAAAGTTTTAAAAAATAATTGCTCTTCTGTCAAACGCAAAGAAAATTGAACTAGATACTGGAACTTTTTCATTAGGAGGCTTTGGCAAAATAAAGTTAATAGATGGAAAGTGTCCTGCAATTAAACGTGACAGGTGCATTGCCTCTAAATCACATCAACACATTCTATCTATCAAAAAGTTTAGTGACATGCATTTTTAAACTTCTTCACAGTAACGTACTATAATATCATTGAAGATACATAGTTTATCACCTTTAAGAAAGCAATGACTTTCTTAAAGAGCCACATTTTTTAGACTCATACATCTGACACATGGCAGTTCTAACTTTTATCTGACCACTTAGACAGGAATCTTTTAGTAATCAATAGTGCCAAACATCTAAGGTTAGGAATTCAGCACATTTGCAGGAAAACATACAAAATGTCTCATCCCTCACCTATTCTGAGAATAAAAGAAAATGTTAGTGTAACGTACTGTACCCCAAAGTAGTACCCTGTAACCCCCATATTCATATATGGTTGTGATATTTCATACAAAGTATGCCATGTAAGATATCATAGGAAAGGTCATGACCTGATGAAACCCATTGTTCTGGCAAAATATGTATATCATTAGTGTATATGAAGTTATGAGATTTTGCTATATGGCTGTTATTGAAATATGTCATAAGTTTGGGAGTCATCCACTGCTAGTTCTCCAGTGACAACAAAGGAAATGATCTACAACCAGGTGGGGGTTAAACGACCATTAATTAGCAGGGGAGTTGTAAGAGAGTTGCACAAGCATCAGATATGTTTGGGCTAGTATTTTCCAAGCACATGGACTGAGGGTGTAAAATAAGGTACAGTGGCATCATGCCTTAACCTTTCTCCTCTCCCACCTACTCTGGAAGCAACAAAAATGCTGAAACGACAAAGACTTAAATTTAGGAGACTGGTCCCAGGCTTAAAGAGAAAGCCTGCGTATTAAGGACTTGTAACTTACCTGCAACATTGAAAAACTGCTTGATCCAAATACTGCTTAGTTTAAATGAGGTTCAATATTTAGACTGTGTGCTTACCTTTTATTTTCTTTGGTAACTATCTCTGACCTTTTATGCCTAGCATTTATAATCACTTAAAATCTATCTTTCTGTAGTGAATAAACTTATTTTAATGTTTTATCTTAACCAGTGAGTTTGTCTGAAGTGCTTGGGAAATCTCAGCTCAGTTTACAAAGGCTAGTGTTTGTCCTCTCCACATCGAGAGGGGGGCAGACTGGGTAATGACTTACATTGGTCAGGCTTCTGACGAGGGCAAAGCAGTAGAGTTCTGGGGTACGAGGGTGAGGGCCTGGGATGTTTGCTGGTATCTTTCTCGGTGTGATTTGAGAGTGGTTCAGGGTGCGTTCATGCAATTTAACTGGGTGTGGGGCTCCACACGCTGCTGTGGTGTGAGTGATAGCGCTTGGTTTGCTGCTTGTCACTAGCAAAGCATTGTGAAAGACAGTCCAGGCTGGAGAGTTAAGAGGACACAGCGGTACCCCAGTTCCAGGTTGTACCCTGGGGATCCTGTCACAGTTAGTCTCCAGGCCCATCAATCTTCCACAAAGATTAAATAAAATGAATATTCACGAAGATACTGTAGCAGCATGTAGTTGTAGTGCATACCCTGAGGTACCGTGTAGTGTACCTTTGGAAAGGTAAACTGAAAAGAAATTATGAAAATTCTATTAACTTCAGCAATGTGGCCTCAGTGTAGCATATCATAATAATTACACACCTAACTGAGAGCATGCAAATAATCCCATCCTTATTCAGGAAAGTACTGAAGCGTGTGTTTAATTTACAGCATGTGCTTAAATCCCATGGACTTCAGTGGGACTACTCACGTGCTTAACGTTAGGTATGTTATCAAGTGTTTTGCTGAATCAGGAACCATGTGCTGAATGTCCCATATACTGTTGTAGAAGAGAAGTCAGGGCATTTTATATGGATTTGCCCATCTGTTTTATGTAGAAGACACTCAAATACTAGGGCGACAGGTTCAGACTGTTCTAAGGTAGACAGATAGGACATAAAAAATACTAACTTACTTTCTTTCTCCCACCACTGTTTCACACATGCATCCCAGCCAGCTAGTTCAGTGCTGTGATGAACTACTATGCACTGTGTTGTGACACAGTTATTGTTCCATGGAACTGGCCCACTTATACATTCTAGTGAATTCTTTTTCATGCTTAGAAACTCCTCACCTTCCAAAGTTGTTTTAAACTACGTAATTAGTTATCTGCATGGGGAAAAAACATTGGATGGATTCTATTTTAAATTGGGAAAAGCTATTTTTCCTCCATTCAGGCACTCATAAAAAAATTTGGTAATATTTTTTTCTCAAACTCAAGAACAACCTCCCCACCTTCTACCTGTGACCAAAGAGAGAAAATTTCAGTGTAGACAGTGAATATTTCAGAAACTTTGCAAAACCAGTACAAGACATTTTAAAATTTATGGCACATCTATATCCTTTGAACCAGATCTATGCTCTTACAGAGCATCATGGTATCTGTAACATCCCATACAGCATAGTTTATGCTGGAGCTTCACAGCGGAACAGAAGCCAGACAGCTAGCACAAATGTCACAGGCTCTAAAGGAAAAGCAACTAAAAACTCACTTTATAATTTTATTCCTGACTGTCCCTGTTAGTCTGGTTAGGTGGGTAGGGAGCACTTTGGACCTGATCCAACCACACTGAAGTCAATAGGAGTCTATTTTCTTTAGTGGGTTTAGGAGCTTAGGATCAGGAACTTCTTGCTGAAAGGTTACAAAATGGCGTATCTTCTTTGTATTTATATTTAAATAATTCATGGAAAGAAGTAAAACTATGATTTTTTTTTTAATTCAGAATTTCATGGGGAAATGCCTAAGTGTTTTCTTCAGATTGAGATACGCACATTCAAATACTTTTCCACAATATCAATTCTGTGTAGGCTGGGAGTTAGAGAGAAAGGTCTACGATCTGTGAAAAAGAAAAGAACAAATTCAACATGATTCTAGTATATCTGATGGAGTCCCAGATCTGCAAAATGTACATTTCTTGCAGTCTGTTATTCTCTGGTCCAATTTTTGTCAGACATTTCCTTATGCACCCAGTGAACTGTCTGCTCGCCCACTCTTAACAATAATTAAAGAGGGCCAGATTGTGCTCTCTGATATTATGTACTATCCTAGTATCTGAGTAGAAAATTCATCAAAGTTGTATATTAAGCTTTACAAACAAACAATGTAAGCAAGCAAATGCAATTAATCATACACCATGATCCCAAGAGAAGAATTGGAAAAGATGCATTAGATGATCCCATCCTTTGCCTCAATATATGTAGTACCCCCCCCTCAAAAAAAAAAAAGGATTTCTCAGACTAAGTCTCACTTTAACAGGCACAGAGTTACATGCTAAACTGTAAGCACTGCTTAAATCCCATTGACTTCATTGGATTTGAATACATGTTTAAAATTAAACAAGCACTTATGAGCTTTGCTACAGAAAGATGGATTTAAGCACTCACTTAAAGTCTTTGCTGAATTCGTGCCTTAACCTACACTAGGCATTACCAAAATTCAATACTTATTTATCAATTCACAATACTGATGAATATTCCATTCATGTAAGAGGGTGCCATACATTCAAAGTGCTTCTTATTCAGACTCTTCCTGCATACCTCTTTCAATTCATGCCTGAAAAAAAATATTTTAATTAGGGGCACATTTTATTCCTATAGGAAAATTACCCTCTGTGTAAGTAAATCTTTTGAATCAAGCCTTCCATATCTAAAAATTAACTTGGTCAAATGTTTTAATACATGGTATAATATATAATCTGAAGAGCACAGGAAATCTCTCGCTCATGGTCTGTTTTTCACAATATTTTCAATATTTAATGATTCCCACTCCCATCTTGAAATAAGGAACACAAAATCTTTGATCCCCAGAGATCACATTTTACATTCTAAATGGAAACAGAGTAGGCAAAAAGGAATTTGAGTTATAAAGGGGCACTGTTAGATTTTTTAAAAAAGTGTATTCATACATACATATTGAAGTTATTACTCCTTATGGTAACTAAGTTATTAATAACATTTTATTAACAAAATACTTTTCAACATTTATTATATTGGTTTATATTTTTCAGTTTTTTTCAACTTGGACATTGAAAACAGAGTGGTCAGTTCCTATCTATTTCCCTCAGAATTTGAAAAATCATGGAAATGATCTGTTGAGCCTAGATTTTGTAAAAGCCTGTGTATCCCTTCTTCATCTCTCCCATACTGCTTACAAAATTTAAGCTTTGAGCCACATTTTACCTGCAGAGTATTGCTTTAATGTGAAACCTGTACATTTTTATTAAATAATTTATGCTTTTTTGAAACCTAGAAGTTTTCAGAAAGTAGAATTTAAAAAAAAAAGAACCTTAAGGTCAACAATGCCATAAATTTGCAGACTGCTAGAATCCAAATACTTCAGATGACTGACTTAACCATAAAATGAGGAAAGGTTAGTCTGCGCAGCAATTAAACACCCACGGCTGGCCCACGTCAGCTGGCTCAGGCTGCAGGGCTGTAAAATCGCTGTGTAGACCTTTGGGTTTGGGCTGGAGCCCAAGCTCTGGGACCCCGCAGGGGGAAGGGTTCCAGAGCCTGGGCTCCAACGCGAGCCCGAATGTCTACACAGCAATTTTTAACCCCTAGCCCAAGCTCTGTAAGCCCCAGTCAGCTGACCCAGGTCAGCTGCAGCCGTACTTGCAGGTCTTTTATTCCAGTGTAGATATACCCAGAGGGTGAAATCCTGGCCACACTGAAATCAATGACAAACCTCTCATTGATTTCATTGGGACCAGGATTTCACCCAGAGCATATTACGACAAAGTTATGTGCATGTCTCTGTCTGTTCCGTTCTTGCAGGCAGGCAGGATATTGTAATAATGAATCTTTATGATGCTATGCAAAAATGAATCTAGCCCTACTCTGAAAGCTCTTTTCCCTAACTATACTCATCAAGGTTGTAATTGCTTCTACTGTTGCAAATAATTGGCTCTCTTTAAAGATGTCAAATTCAGTTACCATTTCTATATTTGATTTTCTGATATTTTGCCATACAACTCTCTAAAAAATACTCCTAAATGTGGGATGGGAAATATGTCCATAATTGTTTTTGATATCAGAGATGGAATGCTATTATGTAAAATGGCTTTGTATTTTGGTAGATTAAAATCTATATATAATCAATACAGTCAAAAAACAAGAATTATATATTGTTGTATATAGTATATAATGACCAAATCATTGCTAAAACTAAAAGGGTTTAAACTAGAAAGGTATCAGACAACACAAAAATAAGGGGATTTGAAGAATTTCACGACAACTTAATTTAAAAAGAAAAAACCTACCATCTTTTTTACTTTAATTTGAATTTTGCTCATGTAACTCCCAGAAATCTTTTGCTTTGCTTTCCTAACTAGTTCCCCTATGGATTAACCTTTTCCCACCTCTGGTTGTATACACACTGAAGAAACTATTTCTATGGAGCTGCTGGACAGTTCATTAGAGCAGTTCCTGCTGTTTCTTCCACCGAAGAGGAGGGGACTGTAGTCACCAAACGGGCAAGGCCAGGTCGACATGTTTCCTAACAATTTCTGGCATCTTTGATCAGGCTGGTGGTTCATACAAGATTCAAGACAAAAAATATATGGGCAGGATCTTTGAAGAATTTCCTGCTGCTCCTTTGGAAACCAAAGATCACCACATGCTAATTCACACAATATACTGATGTCACGGAAGAGTCAGAGTGGAGTTCTTTCAGGCTGTTGAATTCTTTTAGGCTGTTTTGGCTTTTTAAAAACCAAACAAAGTGTGTTTATACGAATCATTTAAAACACAAGCAGGAGAAGTTAGAATTTACCTTGGTAAAAGAACACTGCAAGAAAATGATTCAAAGGCAACATGACATTTAAGAAAGTTTGAAGATTTGATATTTAAAATAATATTGTCCAACTTTAAATTGTGATTCAGACCAACAAAGTTTAAAAGCAATCCTGCTTTTATACTTGGTCTTCAGATTTGTCAAATCCTTGAGAGAGAATGCTTCATTTTTTCCCCAACACACTGTGTTATGTCACATAGTGGCAAAAAAATGTGAAGCTGCCTTTAAGTACTTGAAACAGAGTCCTCCGTGTTCAGATCCACTTCCAACTGTTCAGCTAAGTCTCTCTCCTTGACACCTTTGGTGGCCAAGCTGAAAAAGTCAACCAGTCTGAAGCAATGAATGAATAGTCTAGGACCTTTTCATAATGGTGTAGTTGATTGAGGCCTGGTTTGAGAGGCCTTACCTCATTTCCCACACATTTTCTGACCTATTTTGTCCGCCTTTTCTCAGAAGGGTTTTGCCTGTTATATTGTGGGCTAAGCAGTAAATTAATTATCTTGTTCAAATCCCTTTGCAATGCCTCTAATCCTATTAGTTATAAGAATGTGTGAATACTGATTGCACAATTAAAAAAAAAAAAACAGAGAGAAAAGTCCAAGTGGCATGATCCAGGAGTACCCTCTAGCCAATTCTTTTGACCAAGACTAGAGTGGACACCCAAGATTTCTATCCACCCATGTAAATAGCAAAGACAGGCTAGAAGACAATTCACAGCTTTTGTGTTATAGTTTTCTGTTGTCTTTTATATCGACTCAAGAGTTGCTACTACTACAAGCCAATAAAATTCTGAACTCTTTACTCACAGCAGATCTTGCTGGCCTCTGACCCCAGTTAACAACTAAATTTCTCTCTTTCCCCTTCAAAATGAACATTTTAATGAAGGGGGATGACAATATTACAAAGTGTCAAAGAAGCCATATGAAGCGCAGGAAATGAACAGATGTTAGTATAGGCCTCTATAGGCCCTATTTCTTTGCTTCAAAGAATCATCACACGTCTTATTAAAGGCCTCTCTCACTCTGCTGAAGATACTAGCGCTGTTGCCTCCTGCTGTCCAATACTGAGTGAACTTTAATCACTTTTCCTATTTTGTTCACACTGGGGAAGGAGCCAGGCTCCAGTGAAAAGCCTGCAGTCACAGTCGATGTTAAAGAGCATGAAATTTATCTGACTTCCATAAAAGATGAGTTCTGCCCTTCCATTCCTGCTTTTGCTAAGCTGGCTGCTCCGGGGACAGCTATTCTCTCTTCCAAAAACAAATATTTGCTTTTAGTGTGGATGGATGCTGCTGCCTAGGAGCCTCCTTTCCCTCGCTTTTTAAATTGTAAACCTAGTTGTTTCCACCTACAAAGAACAACTGTGGTCTTGGGAAAGAAATTTAACTTTATCATTTAGACACGCTATTTCACAAATGAAGGTTTTAAAAATGCAAATAGTTACTGTTTTACATGAGTGATAAGCTCTGGCTAATTGGTTACTATAGAAGCAAATTCAGTGGAATTCTCACAGTGGAACAGGCAGATTTACCTAATACTTTTTTCTGCACAAATGTCACAGTAGAGTGACAAAATAAAACCCACCTCTAAGTAAGAAATATTTCTTTCATTATTTACATACCACCTTTCACCTCAATTTTCTTCCAGTGGATAAAGACTGAAATTAAAAAATTAATAACTTTATTACATTCTCTACCCCAAAATCCTTAAAAATCTGAAATGGTTCCTGTGTGTTTTTGGGAACAATCATCCGAATTTTTTAGACCAAACTAATTTCCATTAAAGACTAATGCACAGTTACATAAGATATATAGTAATTTAAAGGGTTAAAATCCTGCAATGTATATCTTTTGGAAAAATCAGTATAATGCTTCCTAACCAACCATAGAAGCAAGTAATCTCCCAGTGTGTACAGCTCTTAGGAAGCATATATGTCAGAAGTAGTATCAATTCCCTTTCATTTCATTATTAGAGTACAGAAACAGCAAGACCCCCACTAAACAACTTCAAAGGAAAATAAAACCCCAAATTTCATATATGCCATTAAAAGAATTAACAAGCAGTAACAAAAAATGTACCAAATGGGCTTGTTTAATAAAATACCAGACTCCGTTAAGATGGAATGAAAAATAGTGCTTATTCATTGACCATCAGTTCTGCATGCCATAACCCAATCTAATCCCCAATTGATACTGACAACTGCAGTGACAAGGGCTAAATTGGAGTCATAAGTGGGAGTAATGATAGCCTGCCACTTCAGTATGTCAAAAATTTCCAGATTAAAATTAATACTACACAAATGCTCTTCTGTAAAGTGGAGACTTATCAAAGCAATGGAAGCACTTGTTTAATGGTAACGCCTCCTGAAAATGTGCCACAGAGTCTGAGAACAGTGACCAGTCAACAACAAAGGTTAGCTGTTTGTCAGAAGGAATGAGATAAATATGAGAAAATTGTTGATGCTGTATTTTTAGTTCTGGCCACCTAGGGGCACTCGAAGTCCTATAAACACTTTATAAATTCCAGATTTGATCCATCACCATCCCTAAGGTACAGCACAGAACACATTCCCCACCAAATCACTCTGCAATATATACATCATTTAAACAACAACGCTGTTATATATTATTAGCTATTGACACTTAGGTGTAAATATAATGTTAAGCCAACATCCATTCTCAAATATTTGTTTTATTCTGAAATAAGTTTATAAGTGATCATATTTTCTGCAAATGAATACGAAAGACTTTTTCTTATACTCTGAGTGACTGTCTGAACACTTCAACATACCTTCAATTTTTTCAATTAATATGCAAAAATATACAGATTATATCATTTGAAAAAGTGGATTTCAAGTTTAACTCTAGACCTTTGCTTCTGAATTGCAAAGCAGCTAAAAACTGCTTGGAAAGCTGCCTTGCAGGAATTCTCTCAGCTATAATTCATTATAGTGTTGGAAAGAACAAGACAAAAATGGGAATTAATATAAAATCCAGGAAAGCAACAAAAGGTCAAGTGAATTGCAATATTTTCTCTCAAAAAATTTCTCATCTTTCTTTTATATTTATACATAGATATATATACCCACATGGTTAGAATTTTATTCCTGAGACCCAATATTATAATATATTTATTTGTACTCTTTGAGCAAAAGCACTGCTTATGATTAATCTTCTACATTTATTATCAAACAATTGCACTACATTAAAGGAAATGAGGAGACGATCAACAAAATAATACATTAGACTGAACCAAGTAGGTCATAAACTCTAAACTGCAGTAGTCCATCAGCCAATCATACCTGGTCAAGTTTTACAGTATGAATGGTCTGACTTTCTGTGACTTTTTTGTTTTGCTTTGTTTAAACAGGGTTCACTTAATAAGCAGAATGCAGACCCGCAGCTTTTCTTTGTGGCCAACTTCACTTGCTCCAAGTCTTAGAGAATCTTGGAACACTGCAATAGTTCTTAAAGGAACTTTGTCCTGCAGCTGTTATTAACTAGCTTTGGATGTATGGATCTCTATTGACAAGCACCTCATGTAGAGAGGTTAAAAAATTGCTACCATACCCTGTCAACTTTTTTAAACACAATGTAAAGGCTTTAAAAAAACAAAAAAACAAAAAAAAAACCCTGTAGATGTACAACCCAATATACGTGTAAACCTTCGTTTTTATCATTTTTAGCTGCCATGAAATTATGAAAGAAATATTTCATTTCATTTCATTTCATATAGAGGTAATGCAATGTTCCACTTTCAGCAGCTGATTTCAGTTGGTTATAAGACCTTCACAGATTTAAATACTGGACAAAAGTTATAAACCTTTTTGTTAAATCCAATATTAAATAACAAAATCCTGCCTTGTAAGAATGTTCAGACTGTAAAGTGAAGCACTCTATAGTTAAGCAGTGCCAAAGTTAAGGCTGCCTGCACAACCTTAACTCTGACCCCATGTGCATATACATTATATATTCATTGTACATTCAGTTATGTGATCACATAGTACACTTTCCACATGATCCCTTCATTACTCACTGAGCACAGCAGTTGGACTGCATATATTTTGAAACAGCTATTCAATGTTTGTATTAGCACTGTTCAGCAAGTGACACCAGCTTCATTAACTATACACAGTCCTGCCTCTGTACTATACATGCACGCCTGATTAGCTAAATACTGCCCTTGCTGTTAGCAATGGTCCTAACATCTGTCAGTTATACCAGTGTAAATCTGGAGTACGTACACTGACTTCAGATTTTATAGACAATATTATATGTTACTTTTAATACTTAATATTCTTCAGTAATATAGAGGATTAATCAAGAATGAGCTCTTAATTTACAAATACCAGTGGGTTGAAATACCGCACAGATCAGTAGTGACAGAAAGTTATTATCATATAATAGCTCTTTTGTGGTACATGCAAGATTAATATCCAATTTCGTCCAACACTGATGGGAGAAAATGTGGTAACAGAGTCAAACAAAGATGGTTTCCAAACCCATACTATTACTGTGACAGAGCCAAAGAGATCTTACTTCTCTGCCATAGTCACATCCTGAAGAACTTTTCCAAACCATAAATCTACTTAGCTAAAACCAGATGATGCCCATTCATCCTATAAACTAGTACTTTTCAGTGTGATTACTTATCTTACTTCTCAGATCATCTATATCTGGCATACCCTTCTGGGCCACCAAGAATGACAAGCTAAGTACAGCACCTGAAACAAAACACCCTCTTTCTAAAGATTAGTCCACTCATACACGTGGTAGCTGCAGAAGCACTGCAGCAATCAGTGACTACATATCTATCTATCTTAGTACTTATACTGTCTCCATTACCATAGTCTCTGAGCACCTCAGTCTTTAATGTATTGATCCTCACCACTCCTGTGAAGTATAGAAGTACTGTTACTCCCTTTTTAAGAGATAGGAAACTGAGGTACTGAAAGACCAAGTGGCTTGCTGACAGTCACAAAGAACTCTGTGGCAGAGTAAGGCATCGAACTCAGGTCTCCCAGGTGCCAGACAGATGAATGCCCTAACCACTTGAACATCCTTCTTCTCATCACCTTAATCTGACCCTTGATCTTCCTGGATGGTAAGAAAAGGTGGGGGACACATGGGACTCCTAACAAAAATTGTCAACATCTCCTTTAATTAAGGGAAACTACAACCTGCCCTAGAATGAGCAGTAGACTGACCAGTATTAAAGAAACAACTATTGAATGCTAGAGACCTCACCAATTACCAACCAGTGTCTAACCTTCCCTCTTCTAAGGAAGTTAATTGAGAAGCTAGCAAGAAACCCTTTACAACAGCACTTGTTAGCCAGTAGTATTCTGTATCCCCTCTCAGTCAAGCTTCAGGACAGGTTATTATACAAACAACACTTGCTCTGATGGATAACCTCCTCTGTTCCAAAGAAGGAGGAAATATATCCACACTCATTGAGCTGGTCCTCCCTGGGACATTTGATACTTTTAATCACTCAAAACTTCTGTCTAGCTGAAATGGCTCATGTCCTTCCTACCAGAACAAGATATAAAAGGGTTTTATTGACAGCTGTTCTTCCACCTGAACAACCCTCTCATAATTCCTCACAAGCCCAATTATTATTATTAAATATTTGCATGAAGTCACCAGGACAGCTGCAAGACAACAGAGGCTAAAATATGTAAATGACAACCAGCGCTACATGTCCTTTAAGTTAAACATAAACAGCGCTATCTACCAACTTTCCCAATGACTAGCAAAAATCAGCCACATGATGAAGAACAGCTGGCTGAAGATTAACCCAAGCAAGACTGCAGTAATCGTGGTAGGAAAATTGAAGCACTTTGAAAAAACCTACTTCCTCAGTCTAAAACATCCCCCACTATAAATGACACCTCCCCTTACATTAATCTGTGCCATAGTCTTAGGGGTTCATAGAATCGTAGAAGTGTGGGTCTGGAAGGGACCTCGAGAGGACATCTAATCCAGTCCCCTGCACTCAAGACAGGGCTATGTAATACCATTCTTGGATTCTTCAGTGCTATTGGTTGCCCAAATATAGATGACAGAAAAACCACTCTCTGCCATCTGTGACAGGCAAGAAAACTGGCCCCCAGATCTGGCTACAGTGATCCACACATCTGGGATTGACAAACTGCATTACCACAATTCATATCTATCTAAGAATGAAGCCACATCACATGAAAAAGGCTTCAACTGCCTTAAAGCATAGAAGTTCATCTGCTTAGCAGCACTAGTCCATATGAATTAATTACTCTGGTGCTCTGTCCTATGTGCTGGCTCCCCCGACTGAGACTACCTATGTGAGAGAGACCACCTCTCTGGCTACAGGCATAACCTATGATGATAGCTATGTCTCACTGTTGACAATCAGATGAAGCCTGAGAGTACAGGAGATGGAACTTGCATGGGAGGTGGACCTGACTCTGTAACTTATTCATCTGAGAATTACCAGTGAACTCACAATTTTGAGAACTAAATGCAAAACTCATTTCTGACATGGCTTGTCCTCAATAAGGTTTTACATACTACCTATACACTAAAAGAAATAATCCTAATCAATAAAGAAAAAGATATGAGATTTCTATTTTTAAAATATGTGGGAGGTACACAAATACAATCATAATGGGGACCAGACAAATGTCTTTTATGTCCCATCATTTAAGTCCAAAGTCAACACACAAAAGCAACCCTAGAACGCTTAGATGCAATTGGGAGTGGAGATTGTTCATAATTCTGAAACATTCATAACTCTGAACAAAATATTATGGTTGTTCTTTCAAAAGTTTATAACTGAACATTGACCTAATTCAGCTTTGAAACTGTACTCTGCAGATGAAAAATGATGCTGTCCCCCTTTTTTAGTATTTTACATTTAACACAGTACTGTACTGTATTTGCTCTTTTTTTTTTTTTTTGGTCTCTGTTGCTGCCTGATTGTGTACTTCGGGTTCCAAATGAGGTGTGTGGTTGACTAGTCAGTTCATAACTCTGGTGTTCGTAATTCTGAGGTTTTACTGTATTTGCTGTCTTACCATATGTTGTTTAAAATATACCTTGATTTGTGTACTCTTTCACTGAAGCGTAGTGAGTTAGCGATTGCTAGTAGTACAGGGCAAAAACCATTTTCCCCTGTGTTCCTCTGTAACAGGTATTGACAGTTAACTGCTTTTGGAACAATGATTTTGACTTTGTACTATAAATCCACAGTAACATCCCTACTCCATACCCTACATATACACACTCAGCTATCTTTGCGTGTCTCTGTATTTCCAGTGTAGTGAACTTGCAGAACTATTCTAGTTTAGAGATCTGTCATCATTTGTACAATAAGTCCTCTTCAAGCTTTTCAGTCTGTATGTAAACCAAGTATTTTAATTAACTTTGGGTGAAGCTGGCAACAGTTTCTTTACATAAAACATTCCAGACATTTTGCCATCAGGTGAGAATAGGAAGGTTTTACAGGGGCAAAATATATTTTGATTGATTTTATATATTTTTGTATTTTAACTAAAAATAAATTTAACTTTAAAATAAGACTTTTCTTTGAATATGCCAGATTTCCTACTTAGCATACTAAAACGTATAGCTGAATGGTTCCATTAACAATGTATCTAGCCAATGGGACAATATGCCAATGGAAGTATTGTGTCAATTAATAGTATTTTTCAATGCCTGATCACAGCAAAAGTTCAATAATATAATAGTTTTAATGGGGCTCAGCTTATAGTGTTTGGGTTAAACCGCAAATGAATCACATATGATTAAGAAATATTACCAGAAGAATGAAGAAAATAATTAACCTAAATCCCTTTTGAACACTGAAAGATAATGAGCCAGTTTCTGCTCTCATTTACTCCAATGAAAGTCCAGAATAACTGAGTTTAGTGGAATTATTCTGAATTTATTCTAGAACAACAGAATCCAGCCCTTTATCTTAAAATTGTAGTATTTTCATGCACACTTAACTCCATTTTGTGAAGTTATTATTCCTAAAACTGTAGTGTTTATATTCAGGTGTCACCTAAAGGGTTTATATACTGATAGGACCCTATTGTGGTAGGTGCTGAACAAACATAAGAGGACATGGCCTCTGCTCTGAAGAAATAACAATGTATTTTAAGGCAAGTCACTATGACTGGGTAGGAAAAATAGGCAGGAGCAGGCAGGGAGAATTAGGATAGCATTCATTAGAATACACAATACAATAGTATGACACTCTAAACAGCGAGAAATTTCAAACATTATTATAATTATTTTATTTTTGTCTAATTCTGTGAATTTTAGGATGATTGTTACTGATACAGGAGAAGAAACAAAACACCGACTTGTAATTAACGTGTGAACATCCTATTTTTAATTTTTGTTTTCAAGCACCCACATTCTCACCTTTATTTGTAACTGAAGTGAGAGGGTTTGAAAGATTATTAAGTAAAAGTATTTTGGGGAGAAAAGGTAGCTATCAAAAGAATGTTTAATCTAAAGGATATCACTATTTTATTTCCTGAAATTAGACTGAAATCAGGTGCAATAACACAGCATGCATGTTCACCACCTGCGGTGCTAATGCCAGCTAGACATCATGCAGATTAAGCCTATTTACCTGAATGTCAGTAGGCTCATACAGTGTCACAAAACTAAACAAGCAGAAGCTGCAAAACTCACTACTCAGCAAGCACTATTTCATGACCATCTGTACAAGTACTGTTTGTCTACTCACTAGATACCATACAACAATTTATCAATACTACAATGGTAGGTGTAACTGACAGCTTTTTAGAATAGATGCATTCCAAGATTCCATCATAAGAAACTTTAGAAAAATATATTCAAAGATGATGAGCAACATTACCTGATTTTATATTTTACCATCTTTTCATAATTACTGTTTAGTTGTGTATATTTTTTCTTTTCTTATAATAAGTTAACAATTGACTTTGCAGGGATTCCAGAAAAAAAAAATTCTTTGGAGAGTTGAGCCTGCATTGTTGCAAGGAGTAATTATTCCTGGTATCTGCACAATGTTAAACTAATTGCCCTTACATTTCAAGTGCAGTATCAAACACCATGTGATGGTTTAAACCCAGCTCTGCCTTGTGACCAAAGTTCTATTCCAAGAGGTTGGCAATGGTGTATTATAACCATTTCCTTGCAAATAGCTCCCACAGCTTTGTATTGTAACTCAAAGTCAGTTGATTAAGCATTTGTGAAGGGGGAGAAGGAAAGTGATGATCACAGACATACTGACACTTTCAACAAAGATCAATAAAATGCCAGTTCACATTAAAAGCAACCTCATTATGCGATGTATGTTTGAGGGGATATGTGGGAGTGGAATACATTCATGGGGTTTTTTCCTTTACAAAGCTATCACTCTGAAGTTTACAAATCAAAAGCTAGGCCAGGGAAACGAAAATGAAGGATATGCACACAAGATAATAAGCCAACTCCTAAATCTGACTTTATCTTCTAGCATGTCACAGCATACCAGTGACAGCAACAAACTCTGATGGGATACCATTAGCAAACCCTACAAACAATTCCTGCAGGGCTCTGATAAGGTAGACTGGCCTGCATCAGAAAAGTGAAGCAATCATTACTTCTGAAATGAGAGCAAAGATGTGCCATACAGTCCCATGAGGGCATGTGTAAGTACTGTCAAAGCGGTAACAACAACAACAAAATACCAAAGGAAATTTCAGATCACTTAATGCTGCTTTCTGTCTCATGGATTTGATATGCCACATTATTGAATCACAGGACATTTATCAGCTTTAGTCAACTGTTTTCTTTCCTGTCCACTAGGGAGAAATTAATCTATTTATGATTTTCACTTTAGAAATCTTTCAAACAAGTAAAAAGCTGGGGAGCTATATTAATGGGGAGCTAAATACTAGACTTTTATAGTCCCTGTCGTAAGGTGCAGTACAAACACTGATTAAAGACTCCCAATATCCTTGTGAGGTAGGTATTATTATACCTTTTTCACAGACAGGTACATAGAGTCAAAGATGTTAAATGCAAAGAATCCCAGAATTCCTTAGTCTCACTTTGCTGGCTATTGACTTGAAAACACTGTCTTCCTTCATATTTCCATTCGGTGAAAATATTGCTATTAAAATATTGTTACTGCAGTCCTAAACTCAATTAAGCAACAGCTACTTTTATTCTAAATAGTTTACTGTATAATTTAACGTGCAAAATGAGCTAAAGGCAATTTAAAACTCTAAACATAACAAAAAAACCCTTTACATTGAAAAAAAATGTTTCTGGCTTTAGTGTAACTCCCAAGCAGAACACAAACATATGAGGAAAAGAATAAACCCCTTTCAAATACTCATTAAGATGTAATTTTCAAAGAATATCAACCCATTAAATATTTGCAATCACATATGGTACCAATCTCCTACTTTTCTGACATTAAGTTATGTATCTTGTTTTTTTCCTTAACTACTTATCACAAAACTATCTATCTCATTAGCCTTTTTAAATGATGAAGACTATATATTGGTATGATGCAAACTACGTGGAAATAGGCTCCATAGAATGGTGGTTATTTTTCAGGTTTCTGATGTTTAATGAAGTGTTATTAGAAATCACACATTCTATTTTGCTTCACAAATTACTGAGACATCATGTTACATCTTTCAGCTTTTTGTGCTGTAGTTTGGAACATTGAAATTTTGCTCTTCAGAAAATGAAAATCTTATGCAGGATTCTCACTCTAAGGTCTTGCATCTCCACTATGGGTCATGCAGGAAATTGCTCTCATTCGTAAGATTTTTGGCCCTCAACAACATCTGTAGTCTGGATGAAGGAACTATCTTACTGAACATTCTCCAACTTGAGGTTCATCAGAAGCCCCAGAATATTTCAGCCAGTTCCTTGCTATTGAAATAACTGCCCAAAATTCCAAATTACATGTAAACAAACCAAATATTATACAAAGGGAATCATTAAATCCCTTATGTGGCTGATTACAACCATCCAGGATCCAAACCTCACTGTGACAGGGAATGGTGGCTGTCATGCTTAAGACGGAGTGAAGTTTGATATTTTCTAAAGACTTATTATAACAACTACATCAGAGACAGAAATGCCCTCATAAAATTGTTTAGACATGGTCTACTAGTAACAGCATTGCCGAGTAAACAGATGGAAAAGAAAATGAAAATTGGGTGGCATTTCTAAAGGTTTCTCAACTCAAATGCTTGGAGAAAAAAAACCCTTTCAGATGGGCATGCAGGCCTGGGAAAAAAGTAGAAGAAAAATAGAAGACTCTCAGAAGTGGCATGCGACAAAGATATTTCAAATGAGTTTGTGACACCATGCTACACTAAAATCCGTTATGAAGTAGATAAGCCCCCAAGGCCTGAAATCTACTAGCTTTGTAACTGAATTCTCTCCCACCCAGAAAATGATCTTACATGCAAAGCACTTAAGCTCACAGCCATCAAATAGCTGAAAAAATTCTTCAATGTTTCAGTCAGAACCACATAAGTAACCCATGACACAAGCCTCTCAATAAACCATGCCTGAACCTGCCAACCAAGGTTGATACTAAACTACTGCTGACTAACTCCAGATAGGCTGAGAAAACTTCCAAACAAAACTAGGACTGTGTGTCAACACATGAATATGGTTAAGCATTCTTTATGTATAATACGTCTGTGGTGCACTCCACCACAGAGCACAGGGGCCTTCCCAGAACTTGAGCTCCTTTGAGATGCTGATTTACTTACTGCTTACATATGGAGTTGGTCAATGCCTCCAGGTAACCTAGAGGCACTGACAGAGGGTCAATGCTTTCAGGAATGCTAGAGGAGCTGTTCTACTCCAGAGTGCTTGAGAGTAGAGGCAGGGGCATGAGACTGTTTTTAATCCTGCTCCTGTCCCACTCCTGCTATTGTGGCAGCAGGTCCTGCAGGACGCATGGGATCCTGGTCCTGCTTCAGGGCTATACTTGAGAGTCTATTGTATGTACAAGGACCCAAGAGCCTTCAGCAATGGAGTCTTGACAAAGCACTGAGGGACTGGCACTGTCTGCAGAAGTCCTAAAATTGAAGTCAAATGCTCATGCATCAGTATTTTCTGCTGGGAGCCTAAACGGCATCTGTGAGGGATCCCCAGGGTGCACCCTTAACTCTCTCCAGAGTGGGCTATCTATCACAATGCCTTGCTAGTGACCAGCAGCAAACCCCTCCAGGTGATGTTATCACTCAGCACATAAGGAGGTGTTAGTTCTGTTATACAAGGCACTGGTGAGACCTCATCTGGAATATTGTGTGCAGTTCTGGTCTCCCATGTTTAAGAAAGATGAATTCAAACTGAAACAGGTACAGAGAAGGGCTACTAGGATGATCCGAGGAATGGAAAACCTGTCTTATGAAAGGAGACTCAAAGAGCTTGGCTTGTTTAGCCTAACCAAAAGAAGGCTGAGAGGAGATATGATTGCTCTCTATAAATATATCAGAGGGATAAATATCATGGAGGGAGAAGAATTATTTAAGCTCAGTACCAATGTGGACACAAGAACAAATGGATATAAACTGGCCATCAGGAAGTTTAGACTTGAAATTAGATGAAAGTTTCTAACCATCAGAGGAGTGAAGTTCTGGAACAGCCTTCCAAGCAGTGGGGGCAAAAGACATATCTGACTTCAAGACTAAGCTTGATAAGTTTATGGAAGGGATGATATGATGGGATAGCCTAATTTTGGCAATTAATTGATCTTCAACTATTAGCGGTAGATATGCCCAATGGCCTGTGATGAGATGTTAGATGGGGTGGGATCTGAGTTACTACAGAGAATTCTTTCCTGGGTGTCTGGCTGGTGAGTCTTGCCCATATACTCAGGGTTCAGCTGATCACCATATTTGGGGTCGGGAAGGAATATTCCTCCAGGGCAGATTGGCAGAGGCTGTGTGGTTTTTTCACCTTCCTCTGAAGCATGGGGCATGGGTCACTTGCTGGAGGATGCTCTGGACCTCGAAGTCTTTAAACCACGATTTGAGAACTTCAATAGCTCAGACATATGTCAGAGGTTTGTTACATGAGTGGGTGGGTGAGACTCTGTGACCTGCGTTGTGCAGGTCAGCCTAGATGATCATAATGGTCCCTTCTGACCTTAAAGTCTCTGATTCTACGATTGTATGAACTGCATGTGGAGACCCAACATGCAGCTAGATTGCATGAATGCTCCCAGAACCACTCATGAAAGGCACCAGCCAAATACCCCCAGCTCCCAGCACTGTACCTCAGGAATATGCCTTGGTTTTTAATTGGTTCACCACTTCATCCATAGAAAGTGGATGTTGTAGCCCATAGGATTATTTTGCTAGCTATTATAGCCTACTAATCCAGCCAGCAGTATCAATTAATATGTTTCTTTTTCTGAAATTAATCTGTTTCATTCTTATATTTTATCAGTATTAATTCTTTGGAATTTAAGATGTGTTGAGGCATGTTGTCATAAATATAAAGGGAAGGGTAACCATCTGCCTGTATACAGTGCTATAAAATCCCTCCTGGCCAGAGGCAAAACCCTTTCACCTGTATAGGGTTAAGAAGCTAAGATAACCTCTCTGGCACCTGACCAAAATGACCAATGAGGAGACAAGATACTTTCAAATCTGCAGCGGGGGGGTTGGGGGACAAAGGGTCTGTCTGTCTGTGTGATGCTTTTGCCTGGAACAGATCAGGAATGCAGATTTACTACTGTTAGTAAGTAATCTAGCTAGAAATGCGTTCGATTTCCTTTTGTTTAATGGCTGGTAAAATAAGCTGTGCTGAATGGAATGTATATTCCTTGTTTTGTGTCTTTTTGTAACTTAAGGTTTTGCCTAGAAGGATTCTCTATGTTTTGAATCTGAATACCCTGTAAGGTATTTACCATCCTGATTTTACAGAGGTGATTCTCTTACCTTTTCTTTAATTAAAATTCTTCTTTTAAGAACCTGATTGATTTTTCATTGTTCTTAAGATCCAAGGATTTGGGTCTGTGTTCACCTGTACAAATCGGTGAGGATTTTTATCAAGCCTTCCCTGGGAAAGGGGGTGTAGGGCTTGGGGGGATATTTTGGGGGAAGACATCTCCAAGTGGGCTCTTTCCCTGTTCTTTGTTTAACACGCTTGGTGGTGGCAGCATAGGATTCAAGGACAAGGCAAAGTTTGTACCTTGGGGAAGTTTTTAACCTAAGCTGGTAAGAATAAGCTTAGGGGGTCTTTCATGCAGGTCCCAACATCTGAGTTCAGAGTGGGGAAGGAACCTTGACACATGAATTTCCTAATAATAAGTTTTGCTGAAATGCAAGAAGCCTACCGGTCTGTAAGATCTGGTAAAATCTGCTATATAGCAAAAAGTATAATCAGTTATAAATATGTCAGCATAAAAGTTGGCAACCTTTGGCACAGATAAGAATAGTCCCTGAACTTTGGGGAACCAAAGGGAGGAACTATCCACATCACATCACAGGTTTATCCGGCTTCTACAACCGGTTGGTAACCGCAGGGTGCACCACAACTTGGAAGTCATCGAGAGATCCTAGGCTGGCAGTTTTGGGAATGAGATAATCCTTATTAATATATTTAGAAAGTAAGTGTCATAATCCACTAACCTATAGGAGAAGGGTACCCATAGAATTCTTAGTGTACAGAAATAAGATTTGGGTATAGTAGGTTGGGCCTAAATTACATAGGTCAGGATCTTATAAAATACCTTGTAAGAGAGCTTTTCGGGAGTCGACTCTATTCTAAAATTCTTCCTTTGATTACTATCTTCTCATCTATCTATCTATTCTATCGTCTATCATGCTATTAGCTTAGCTTGTGTAGTATAGTATTACTACTCAACATTCCTAACCCTTAGGGAAGCCAGCACCATCACGTAATCAGGCATGCCAGGAGTGAGGCTGGTCCTTCACCTCCTATTACCATCTCCTCAAGGAAGGGTGTGAGTACATTAGGTTAAGGTTAATAATAGAAATGGTACCACCAGGAGTTTTGGAATTCTTTTTTTATACATTGCATTGCATTTCTTATTTTTATGTTAATTTCAATAAAGGGTTTTTATTAATTTGGTATTGTCCTTAGTATGCTTGTTCTTGTCAAGCACCCCAAGAATCCTCTCCCATTAGAGAACTCATTGAGTTCTAGAAAACTGTAGTCTGAATTGGATAAAAACCTATTAATCTTCTGGTCAGATGCGATCAGTGGCGAGCCATTAAACTAACCCATTAAATTCAGGTCAACAATGTACACCAGCCTTTGCAAAACCTGAGTAGATTTACCACAGAAGGTTGGATCCTAGGACCATGTTCGCTATAGCCCAAGGTTTGCTATTGTGAAGGCGTGAAAGCGAGGGTCTACTGTACATACAAAATAATGGGGTCTAAAATTAGCTGTTACCACTCAAAAAAGATCTTGGAGTTATTGTGGATAGTTCTCAGAAAATACCAGCTCAATGTGCAGAGGCAGTTAAAAAAGCTAACAGAATGTTAGGAACTATTAGAAAAGGGACAGATAATAAAAACTGAAAATATGAGAATGCCATTATATAAATCCATGGTATGCCCACACGTCGAATACTGCATGCAGTTCTGATCACCAAAAAAAAATGTATTACATGTGGAAAAAGTATACACAAGGGCAACAAAAATGATTTGGGGTAAGGTACAGATTCCGTATGGGGAGAGATTAAAAAGAGTGGGACTGTTCAGCTTAGTAAAGAGACAACTAAGGAGGTGTGAGAGTGCTCGCTTTAGCACTCTGGTCACTGAGCTAACTGCGTAACAGAGAAGATTACAGACTTAATTGGAAGCAATTAGCCTATGGTGGAGATTGATGTTCCTTGGGGGCAATGATTGGGCTAATGAGGTAATTAGCTCAATCAGGGAAGTTATATAGATAGCAGAAACAGGAAGTAAGGGAGGAGCTCAAAAAGTGGTCTAGGTAAGACAGAGAAAACTGGGTGGAAGGCTTCTCCTGACCCATGCCTGTCCTATGTTCTGCAATGCTTTGAATCTAAAGATTAAAGATACACATGAGAGAAAGAAACAGACTGTGGATATTGTGAATAAGAGACCATACAAACTTGCCAGGCAGCATGGCACATTGGGTAGCTGAGGGAGCATACTGGGATGGGGGGCAAGAGGGAGTATGATGGAGGTCTATACAATCATAAATGGTGTGGAGAAAGTGAATAGGGAAGTGTTACTTTCCCCTTAGATAACACAAGAACCTGATGAAATTAATAGGCATCAGGTTTAAAACAAACAAAAGAAAGTACTTCTTCACACAACAGACAGTAAACCTGTGGTACTCATTGCCAGGGGATGTTGTGAAGGCCAAAAGTATAACTGAGTTCAAAAGGAATTAGATAAGTTCATGGAAGAGAGATCCATCAATAGCTATTAGTCAAGATGGTCAGTGATGCAACCTCATGGTCTGGATGTCTCTTGTTTTGTTCTGCCCCTTGAACCACGACTCCCAGAAGCTGGGATTAGACAACAGGTGATGGGTCACTCAAGATTGTTCTGTTCATTCCCTCTGAATCATCTGGCACTGGCCACTATCAGAAGACAGGATACTGGAATAGATGGACCATTGGTCTGACCCAGTGTGGCCATTCTTATGTTCACAAGAGCAAAAAGATTTAAACTGGCCATCAGGAAATTTAGACTTGAAATTAGACAAAGGTTTCTAACCATCAGAGGAATGAAGTTCTGGAACAACCTTCCAAGCAGTGGGGGCAAAAGACCTATCTGGCTTCAAGATTAAACTCGATAAGTTTATGGAGGAGATGGTATGATGGGATAACATGATTTTGGCAATTAATTGATCTTTAACTATTCATGGTAAATAGGCGAAATGGTCAGTGATGGGATGTTAGATGGGGTGGGATCTGAGTTACTACAGAGAATTCTTTCCTGGGTATCTGGCTGGTGAATCTTGCCCACATGCTCAGGGTGCAGCTGATCGCCATATTTGGGGTCGGGAAGGAATTTTCCTCCAGGGCAGGTTGGAAGAAGCCCTGGGGGTTTTTCGCCTTCCTCTGCAGCATGGGGCACGGGTCACTTGCTGGAGAATTCTCTGCACCCTGAAGTCTTTAAACCATGATTTAAGGACTTCAATAGTTCAGACATAGGTGAGAGGTTTATTGCAGGAGTGGGTGGGTGAGATTCTGTGGCCTTCATTGTGCAGGAGGTCAGACTAGATGACCATAATGGTCCCTTCTGACCTTAATATCTATGAATCTATGATTGATCCACACACCCAGGTCTCTCTCCTCTTCTGTCACTTCCAACTGATGAACCCCAGCTTGTTGCAGAAATTCTTGTTCTTAGACCATCAGTGCATGATCTTGCACTTTGTACTATTGAATTTCATCCCATTTCTGTCACTCCCATTTTCCAGGTCATTTAGACCTTTCTGTATAATATTCCAGTCCTCCTCTGTCCTGACGATACCTCCAAACTTTATATCATCGGCAAATTTCATTAGTGTGCTCCTACTTTCTGTGTCAAAATTTTTAATGAAAATATTGAATAAGTTTGGTCCTAAGACTAGTCCTTGAGGAATTCCACTAGTAAACTTCCTCCTGTCCAATAATTCACCTTTCAGCACAACTCGTCTTCTCCCCTTTAGCGTTCCTTATCCATCTTACAATGATTGCACTAATTCCCATCTTCCTTAAATTTAACTAATAATAGGATCCTGATCCAAGTGATTCTCCAAGCAGTCAGATTTTCTACTGAATAAATCAAGCTAGTGATAAAGCTAGATAAAGTGGAAACATGCAGAAAGTTTCTGTTGAACAGCACTATATTGTTAGTATACTACTGAACACTCTTAGTTTAGTGCAAACTTGGACTAATTCTGCCATGGAAAAAAATTAACATGCATGAGAGATTTCATGGAAGGGGAATGGCACTAATGAATTTTATATAATGCATGTATGTACATATGTACTTACATGGAGTTTCTCATCTGAGAATCTCAAAAGTGTTTTAGAAATGTTAAGGAATTATCGTCACAACACCCGTGCAAAGTACATAGATATTATTTTCCCTTAATCTGTTTATTTCTTGCTCTCTATCTCTCTCTTTCCTTGGGTTATCAACTCCTTAGGGCACAAACTATTCCTTTGTATCTGTCTGAAAAGTGCCTATCATCATCATAGGAATTTCCATGATCAAATAAAAAAAAGATTTACCCTGGTTCACACAGGAAATTTTTCGCAGACAGGAATAGAATCTAGATCTCTTGACCTGTCTTACTCTGCCTTAGCCACACAATGATCCCTCATTCGCAAGGATTATTATATAAAATCAGTATTTTTATTCTTATTAATTATCTCAATTGTGATAACATTCAAGCCCCCAGTCAGAAGCATGGTCCTACTGTGTGAGGTACTGCCCGAACAGGAAAATCAGTCATTGCCCCAAAGAGTTTACAATCTAATATGAAGCAAGAGGAACAAGGGAGCGTAACAAGCAATAGAAGGGAAGGAAGACAAAGGTAATAGTAAGATCATACAGCTACACAGGTCAGAAATATATACAACTTGATGGCTTTCAGGTATTTGAAAAGTCCCAGCCTCCCCTTTTACAAATAAATACTATCAACCATACCTGACTGACATTCGTCCTACTTTAGCTCCTCAGTGGTTAGCTAAACAAGTGGGTCTTGAGCAGGGTTGAGAAAAACATTCCTTTTTGAAGAAAGAAAAAGCACCCAGTGGGTTTCATAAATTGTTTAAATTTGAAGGCCACTCAAAAATATTTCTTTAGCATAAATACTTTCAATCTGTACATGAAATTATTCTACACAATCAAAAGGGGAAGTGCTGAGAACATCAAAGGTGTTTGTTATATCTAATAGGAAAGTCATAGTTGAAAAAAGTCATGTGAAAAAGGACGTGAAGAGACTGAAGTAATAAAAACAGATAATTATTCTAAGGCAAAATGTCAATGGTTTAAGCAGCAAGAGAGATGGGATTCATGTCCATCTCAACAAGTACAGAAAAATTGTTTCTTTGGATCCTTTAAAATCACTGAATAAAATGTTGTCTATTGATGTGGAAGAGCAGTATACTGATGATCTCACAAAAGAGAACCCACAAATTTCTCAACAATGGAAAAATCACGTTTGATACCTTGATATTTAACAAATAAAAATTCCTTTTCTCCATAATTTACAACCAAGTGAAAGATAAACATCAACAGGTCTTTTCCACAGCTGATTGAAGAAGTGGCTCAAGGAGCAATTGAAGTCACACTATCCTCATGTATTAGAAAATTCAATCTTGCTGTATAAAAATAAATAGATTACAATGAAGGTCACATTCCTTCAGTCACCTATCAGAGTGGGAATCTTACATATGGCTATTGTTTTGGTATGCATTTGAGACTTGTAAAACTTCCCCGTATCTTCCCCACCATATTTGGCTATATCTCTGTACCACTTCTTAGGATAAGCAGCTATCTCATCATCCAAAATAAATGTCAATCTTTGGCAGGGTATTTTATATCTGGCTTTCAGTTCACTCCCACTTGGAAACTGGACCTCAGTGATTTCAAGCTGTGCTTGGAATGATTTGGTTTAATCAGCGGGATCTAGTTAGACTTTGTGAAATAATTTTGAGTCTTTGATTACCAGAATCAAAATATTCATCTACTAAACCAGGAGGCCAAAGAAAAATTATAACATGTAGGAGACCCAAAATATTCAGATTATGCTAGGTTTTCAATACCACAGTTATCAAAAGTACTGCCATGACTTCAAACAACAGGAAACAGTGTTATGCCAAGTCTTCAAAGTGACGCTTGAATTGCTAACTCCTGGAAGCTGCAGTGCAGTTTTTTCCTCTGGTTTTGTGAATGTACTTTACTCATGCATACATGTGACTTTATAAAAGTACCTTTCATAACTTAATATTTCTCAGTTGCCTTGAAGTGTAGAAATTTAATTTCAGAAAAATACAGAACAAACCAAGCAGACATCCTTTTAACCAGACTTAAGAATAGGTAATGAATTGATAAACAATAAGATCCCAATTCTCCAATATTTCTTAGCTAGGCTCTGACATAGTGGAGTCGGACAGCTCCAAGATGCTAGATGCAGCTCCATGATTCCATGCAGCTCTATGCCAGCAGAAGGTCAGGTGTAGTACAGCTTAGCTCTACTACATCCCTCATCACCCCACACTAACTCATTCCCCCCTGACATCCTCCTTCCTTCTTCTTGCACCACAGTGTGAGAGGCTGCTGATATAGGAGGTCCCTATGCTGCCTCAGCCCTCTCTCTGCCGGTGGAGATTACTCCTACACAGAGGAAATTCTCTCCTGGAAATCTATAGCTGAAGTGAGGCCCCTTTGTGGCGTATAGGCAGCAGACACTGGCCTTAGCAGACTGGTGAATTATCCAGCCTTAAGTCTCTATATCAGGGGTGGCCAACCTGTGGCTCCGGAGCCGCATGCAACTCTTCAGAAGTCAATATGCGGCTCCTTGTACAGGCACCGACTCTGGGGCTGGAGCTATGGGTGCCAACTTTCCAAAGTGCTGCAGAGTGCTCACTGCTCAACTCCTGGCTCTGCCACACGCCCTGCCCCAACTCCACCCCTTCCCGCCCCCTCCCCTGAGCCTGCCGTCCCCTCGCTCCTCCCCATCCTCCGTGCCTCCTGCACACGGCAAAACAGCTGATCGGGAGGTGTGGGGAAGGAAGCAGGAGGCTCTGATCAGTGGGGCTGCTGGTGGGTGGCAGGTGCTGGAAGCGGGAGAGGCGGCAGCTGATGGGGGACTGCTGACCTATTACTGTGGCTCTTTGGCAATGTACACTGGTAAATTCTGGCTCCTACTCAGGCTCAGGTTGGCCACCCCTGCTCTATGTTAAATAAGAAGCCTTCCACAAATCGCAAGCACAAAGATTTCTCTCTTCCAGCCCATTCAATGGCAACAAATTTAATATAATCATGTGTTTCATTCTCCCTCCCCCCAATATTTATAAATACAGAAAGCATAAGATTGCTAAAGAATTAGAGAGGACTGTCATGAGACAGCTATCTTGAATAGATTCTCTTCTCTGGCCTCCCAAAGCACCCCTTGCCTTCCAACAACTCATACAAAATGCCTCTAATGTAATCTTCCTTGCTTATCGATCTGATTAGTCCCATTTCAAATCCCGCCCCCAGTTCTCTAACCAACATATTAATTTTAATCTTCTTATCACCACCTTTAAAACTCTATATAACTGCCTCCTCTACTTTTCTCCCCTTGTTTCACTCTGCGTTGTCCGCACCCTTCTGCACCGCTGATGTTCCCAGGCTCAGCTGGACATTTTTAAGCTTCTTGTACACATACGGTCATCTATCATTCCCACATGTATGACACCATAAGGCCCTTACCCTCTCAACATTTAAGTCCCGCTTGAACATCTGCTTTAGTATACTGTTCACAGTTATTGAGCTGATATATACTGCCTATTGTTGCTCCCCTTTCCCTTATCTGTATACTTGTCTGTCTGTCCCTACATCGTGAATGCCACAGGCCTGGGATGATCCCTTTTCAAGTGTCTGGAAAGCACCTAGTATATTGTGGGTGCCATCATAAATAAAGAAAAAATAATAAATAATAAAATAAAATAATAATAATAATAATAATAAAAAGTTGATGTTAGGATATGGATCCTATGACTTTCCCCTACTGCTTTTATTCTGCTGGTCCATGTTTTCTCTCATGTGAACTAAATTCTCCCTTAGAAAAGATACAACCACTCAGCAACCAACATTACTATTTAATTTTCCACCAATGGGTATTAATTTCCACTACAAATTCTATCTGCCTCCTAAGAGGCCTATATCACCTACGCAAATGCTCCCATAACAGATTTGTGGAGTGTGATGCTTATGGGCATTTCAACCCAGGTCTCCAAAAAGACAGTAGTGTATTTCTTCCATTAACTAGATCATCAAGCTAGGCGGAGCAACAGACAAAATGAATATTTTTAAGTTAATATAATTGCCAGGCCTACGGCACTAACACAGGCGATGCATTAAAGTATTAAAAAAAGCTCTGAAATTTCTAATTTTTGCATGTCCCTTGTGCCATCATATAAATTTCCACTGAACAGTGTGAAAAAGGGGCTGCATTTTGAGCTTCATGATTTCTTCCGTACCCTATCTATTTCCCAGAGACAGGCTACAGCAATGTCATATAGTCATTATTTAATGTGACTGTAGTCAGATTATCCATGTTATTTATATAACCTTCAACAGCTTCTTAGCTCCCAAGATGCTTAACAGCAGAACCCACTTTGAGAACAATCCACAGTTTTGCACTTCTCATGGCTATGAAAGTCAAGTGGACCCTGTGGATGGCACCTGTCCTTACTTAGAGATAAGAGGATGGAGGGTGAATTTATTCCTGCCAATGTACAAAGCAGTATTGCTTTAAAGCTTGGATGAAGCCACAGTTTCATTCTCATTAATTAGACAGAGTACCAAAGATAGCGGAACCAGGAAATTAGGGAGGCAGCTGAGTAGTGAGATCCAGAATATCATTATTAAAAAAGAAAAGATTTTATCTGTACTGTGAAATACACTTAAATCTTTTAATACATTGTATAGAAGGACTCATAGTAACATTAGCAGATAGCTCTCGTCAGTGGGACATGAAATATTGTGGATTTTTCACGAAGTATCAGTCTTTTTAACAGTCTGAAAGGAAACTCCGTCTGAAGTATTGCTGCAGCACACATACTGGACACATTCACTGCAGCACACACAACGGACAATTACGGTACCTAATCATATAGTAAATGTTGTGGCCTCTATATAGATAAATTATGACAGCACAGTGTGTCATAGCATATACATATTTTCATAATCGTTCTAAGCAAGGAAAAGGGATGCCTTCCACCAAAAGTCTCATGAGAGTGAGAGTTTATAGGCCATACTTCTTTGTTTCCTTTTTTTCACATTTGTACAGCCAAAGGCAAATGTGAATACTATTGTACTCTTAAAATGATTAAGTCAGGAGAACATTTTATGGTCCTTTTAAGTCATGTTCAGGTACTTCAGGGAGTTATACAATCAAGAACTTACACAGTGAGTGAAACTGGCTACTTATAAAGGAATTGGCTTACAAGAGCAGAAGATTAATTAGGCCTCTATGATTGCCTACAAATTCACAGCAAATAGAAACAAAGGAAGACAGGTCGCTATATCTGGGATGTGGACAGTGTTCTGCATTAGCATGGAGGACTCCGACTCAGGACTTGTGGGTAGGGTTGCCAACTTTCTAATGGCACAAAACCGAACACCCTTGCTCCACCCCTTCACTGAGGCCCGCCCCCACTCAGTCCATCCCCCCACCCTCATGTGCTTTCACTGGGCTGAGGCAGGGAATTGGAGTGCAGGAGGGTTGAGAGCTCCAGCTGGGGGTACAGGCTCCAGGGTGGGTCCAGAAATGAGGGTGTGGGAGAGGGCTCTGGGCTGGGATAGGGATGCAGGAAGGGGTGAGGGCTCCAGCTGGGGATGAGGGGTTTGGGGTGCAGGAGAGGGCTCAGGCTGGGGTGGGTGAGGGGTTGCAAGGTGCGGGCTCCAGGAGGGGGCTCAGCTTTGGGGGAGGGGGTTGGTGTGTGGGTTTTGGGAGGGAGTAGGATGCAGGAGAGGGTTCCGACCTGGGTCTGGGTGTTGGAGTCGGGGGAGGGGGAGGGGGGTTCGGGGTGTGGGCTCCTACTGGGTGGTGCTTACCTCAGGTGGCTCCCAGTTGGCAGTGCAGCAGGGCTAAGGCAGGCTCCCTGCCTGCCCTGGCTCCGTGCAGCTCCTAGAAGCAGCCAGGATGTCCGGCTTATAGGCATAGGGGTGGCCAGGTGGCTCTGCCCTGCAGGCACTGCCCCACAGCTCCCATTGGCTGTAGTTCCCAGCCACAGGGGGCTGCGGGGGCAGCGCTTGGGGTGGGGGCAGCGTGTGGAGCTTCCCTGATCTCCCCTGTATGCCTAGGGTCTGCAGGAACATGCCAGCCACTTCCAGGAGCCGCAGGGAGCCTGCTTTAGCTCCACTGCACTGCCAACCGGACTGTTAACAGCCTGGTCAGCGGTGCTGACTGGAGCCACCAGGATCCCTTTTCCACCAGCAACTCTACTTTTGGGGTGTATTCAGATGGAACACTGGCTAAATTTGTGACCTTTGTAAAGCCATTTATTTTAAATGACTGTGCTCTACCTTATCGATCTATTAACCAGGTTAATGGGGTGTCTGAGGCTTAATTGAACTATGTAAAAAACAAAACAAAACAAAAAAACACCTTTGGTTGGTACTACACATGAGAAAAGGACATTGTAAACATTACCTTTGACACAGTTCTGATAATATAAAGGGGCCTTAAATAGGTGTAAATAGATTCACCTTAAATATGTTTAAACATACTTTTAGGAGTCTTCACTCTTGGTATAAATGAGAATTAGTCCCACAAATTTCTTGTGTAAGGTTTAAACAATTAAACCATTACATTCCAACAGTATAGAAAAAAAAGTCAACCATTATACTTTGTCTTTAACAGTTGTAGTGTCTGTTTTGCCTAGGATAATGGAAATATAATTCCTTTAAGGAAATGCACATGCTGGGATAGGATCACATGGGACTCTGGTAATCATTTACAGAAAGACAGGATACTGGGAAACTATGAACACCTACTTCCTGAATGTCTTGTGAGATAAATAGAGCAAGTACTTCTGATATATTAAAATAAATACTGACTTTACTTTAGGATTGTGATTGTTAAAAACTACCCTGAACAAACTGTTTGAAATGTACTGTTTGAAACAATCCTGATTTGGCAGAGGGATAGGCTAGATGACCTGACAGGCCTTTTCCATTACTAATTTCTATGACTTTAGGTACTATTGATTATACAAATTTCTAAAAAGACTAGCAACATAAGAACAGTTTTAAAAGAAGACCATATTTTGAAGACATTAATTTTCCTACAAATATTTAAAAGAACGGCGTTATCTTTCAGATTGATTCATCACTAGCTGTTTTTAAAAAAAAATCAATCACTGAAAGAAAACCGTATAAATTATTAAGCAGAAAGTTTTAATAAATTATTTGCCAATGACATTTAAAAGTACAATTACAAATAGTACTTGACATGGCCACCTACATGTGCAATATAAATGAATCCTAATTATGCACCTTACAGATACACACTAGATGCCAGGACAGGAACAAAAACATCTCTTAGGATAACGCTGGTGCCAAGTTGAATGTCACCAGGGACCATTTCAAAGGCCAGTCTCTTGCATCTATAAAATCAAGTTTAAATTATCTTCCGTGAGGTTAGTAGTTGCAATGTTACTATGAACAGTCAAGATTCATACATAATTTATGAGCAAACCAGAGTGATATATTGCTAATTTTCAAATGTTCTACTACGCTTAGCTATAAATGGTTATTTAGGATAGCTATTCTATTTTTGGTTTGCAGTATTTATATTAAAAAAATCAAAAATGACTAAAGCTAAACTGCAAAGGATCAATAAGGTCTCTCTGTTCATAGCAGTCTCACTCTAGGCTTGATTGATTAGTCTTGATGCAGGCAAACTTCCTTTGATGTGACTAGACATTTCACCTGTGGAAAATATAGCAGAATTGAACCAATTTCTGTTTTTAAGCCATTTTGCTCCCTCCCACTTCATCCTGTATCAGATTGTGATAAACTGCATTTAAAATGAAATAGGAAAAGCAAACTACCTAATATGCATTTCATTGTGATGTTATCTTGCACATTTCCAAAAAATATACTGAGATTTCACTACCAATTACTGAATTATTCAATGTTTTAGTCATGATCCCATAGTCTAGTTAAGTGAGGAAGAGGAGGAGGATCTGAATGGAACTGAGGCTCAGAGCTCATTTTATTGTAGTTTGTGGACTTCGTTTTTAATTGTTTCCTTTATCAAGTCTTCCCCCATTGCAGGTCACCTTAAGTGGAACTAGCAGATCCCTCAATATCTAACCAGGTAATCAGCCAACAAAATAGAAAACATGTGGGACTCTCAACCTCCAGACACTTCCACTCACTAAGGGCCCCAGGGAAGAAAGCCAAGCCTGCTGCTTGACAGTTTTAGTTTATGTGAGTTCACACCAGACCAATCTCAAAGAAAAATTCTGGAGAAACTGCCAAGTTTTGCCTGGTCTCAGGTAGAACCCATTCATTTTTCACATTTTTCACCCCAATCCATATATATCTTCCAAGTGCTTGAAACTCAGCCAACCTGTACAAACCTGATCTAAGTGTCAAGTATCAATTATTAAAGTTTTACATACCTCCAGTTAGGACAGACAAGAGTAAAGCAAAAATAATTTAACTTATTCTATCATTCCCCCTCTAAGGAAAGTAACCACTGACTAAAACTTCTTTCTAGTATTAGCATGAACAACTCTACCACATTTGTGAAGGAAGAAGGGAGGGAGTGGGCATTTCCAATGAGTCTGGGGAATTATACACAAGGCAGATCTGCCCACTATAACCCTTAACTTGTTTGTCTGAAAAACATGACACTTTCCAAGCGATCTTTACTTGGATTGATACAAGTTGCTGTTAAGCAAGGAAAACTTTGCTTCAGCTACACTCAACGGAATCTTTTAAATATGAGAGCCTGGTCATCAGATTGTAGTTGAATGTAGTACATACTAGTTTTCTTCAGCACTACTGTATAACTAGTGTCTAAACAGAGTTAATACATTAGATTAATCCGTGTTGGAAATCCACTGGTTTCAATAGAGATAAAAAAGGAATAGATTTTCTCCCTTAAAAAAAATCTGCCAACACCACTTTCTGGGAAGAGAAAAACTGAATATGAATTTTAGATTTTTGAAGTACTTATTTCTGTAGAAATGTTTACTCAATCACTGAGAAAAGGAGTACCTGTGGCACCTTTTAGAGACTCTCTAAGGTGCCACAAGTACTCCTTTTCTTTTTGCGAATACAGACTAACACAGCTGCTACTCTGAAACCTGTCAATCACTGAGGTAAGAGATGAAGACGTATTAGGTGATTCAGTTCAGTCACACATGGTGTATGCTAATTATGCTGTTACTCTCCAGAAGCCCTAATTTTTGCAGTGTTTGAACTCCTACAGCTCCCATTCAAGTCAATGACAGTATCAAATGTTCTGCACTCAAAATATCATGCCACAGAGGTCTAGCACTTGTCTTGCTATCTGATTAATTGCTTTAAAAATTATCAGCAGATGATGGACCTACAGGACAACCTTAGAGGAACACTTTTCTTTTCTTAAAAAAATAAAATCCGTATATTTGCTTTTCTCTTGTCTCCCAGTACATTTCCCAGTTAAATGTAATTTTCAGTGCCAGAATAAATTCATTAATTTCTTTAATATCCCAAAATGAAAATACTCCCAACCAGATGTTTCAGTTTTCAAACTAGCAAAACATGTAAGAATGTGCTTAATTAAAAGTTCAGCAAGTCCTGTTATGAAGAGGGGGCTATTACAGTACATTTTCAAGTCTTCTGGTTATTCTCTTATCCACCCAAATCCTGCTTAATTTAACACACTGTAGGTGAAATCCTGGCCCTATTGAAGTCAATGGGAGTATTGCTATTGACTGCAATGGACCCAAGATTTCACTCTGTGAGTAGTCTCAATGGAGCTGGGATTAGTCACACTGCATAATATTAAGCACATGCATAAGTCTTTGAAGGACTGGGTCCATATTTTTAATTATTTATTTTTACAAGGTGTTTCTTCAAAATTGGTCAGACTTTGTTGATATATTTCCTTCTTAAGGAGAGATTTTGAAGAACACTAACAGTATTTTATTTTTCAGCTATCAATTCCACACTTCTCTCTTATAAATGGACATATTTTCACCCTCGCACTTCTTCCTCTCTCCCCTCACAAATATATTAAAAAGTCCTTTAATTCACCCCCATATTACCCTGGAAAGCATTTTCGGCTGCCTTTCTTCTCCCTGCAAGCCTTAAAACGTACTTGTACATTGACAATTGATTATATAAAAACAGGACATTTTAATTAACACATTCACTCCTTGTGTGTACTCACAGATCTATAAGTTAATTTAAACTTGCTTTTCACCCATCAACTTTATTTTTTTTTTTAACCTTTGTTAGCACTGCAGAGCCATCATAGCTAAGAACAAGCTGGGCTCCACTCCTCACATATCTTCCTAAGAGTCGTTAATCAAGCTTGAGTTGCAAAAGCAAACTACTGACACTTGTGCAAGTAAGACTTGTACAGGTGTACCTGAGGACACATCTTGACCACCAAAATCTTTACTACTGGAAATGATGTTAGAGAAGAAAAAAAAAATCAAGGCTGACTTTTGAAAAGCAGCTTAATTGTTTAATGCCTATATTTAGTTTTAGTCTGACCTGGAAAGAATCACTGAAACCACATTTTGCCTGTGTATTCAGTTTTGTTGTTTCATTCATCTTTTCTACTTCAACCACAGGGTTGTTTGGTTTGTTTGTTTGTTTTGAGCGCTCCCTCATGAAGCCATGCTGGCCACCTCTTCCTTGCATTCTTCTTTTACAAAGAAAGCATACTATGCTGTACAGTTGCAAGTCTCTTCCAACTGCAACTGTAATCTATAGTAGTAGCGTATTTAAGATTTTCCAGCCTTCTTTCACAGAGGTGAATTTCATTTTTTCCAGTGACTGCTGCTGCTCACTAAAAATTCAATTCCCCAAAAAATTATTTTCTGAAATCAAATAGCCTTGTGCTGTTTGCATTCTTCCTTACTATGCCAAATTCAAGCAACTCATAGTTACTGGTTCCAACCTTTCCTGTTTTCACATTCTCAATTTCTCCCTTTTATTAAGGAGTAGAGGAACTAAACCCAATTAAGTTAATACAGAATAGCATACAGATCACTACCGCTTTACCACATGTTAAGCAGACTCGTCAGTGAAAAGCAGAGGTCTCCTACTTAGTGAGGAGAAAAGGCTAATAATGGAAATATCAAGGAGACTATAGTGTTTAATGCCTATTTTGCTTCACTCTTCGCTTAGAAGGTTAATGGTGACCAGGTGCCCATCACAATTAATATTAATATCATGCAGGAAGGAATACAAGCCAAAAATGGAAAGCACAGAATACTAAAGAATATTTAGATTAGTAAGATACATTTAAGTAAGTAGGGCCTGATTAAATTCAACCTAAGATACTTAAGGAACTAGCTGAAGCAATCTTGGAACCACTAGTGATTATCTTTGAGAAGCGATGGAGCCTGGGTGAGATCCCAGAAGACTGGAGAAAGGCAAACATCTTTAACAAGGAGAAGAAAGACAACCCAGGGAATTACAGACCAGTTAGCCTACCTCAAAAGATATTGGAACAAATTATTAAACAATCAATTTGTAAGCACCTGGAGGCTAAAGGGTTGATAAATAATAGCCAACATGAATTTCTCAAGGACAAGCCATGCCAAACCAACCTAATTTGCTTCGTCAGGGTTACTGGCCTAGTGGATAGGAGAGAAGCAGCAGACATGATATATCTTGATTTTAGTAAGTTTTTTGACACAGTCGCATGTGACATTCCTACAAGCAAACTAGGGAAATATGGTCTAGATTAAATTACTATAAAGTGGGTGCACAACTGGTTGAAAAAACACACTCAGAGTTGTTATCAATGGTTCACTGACAGACTGGGAGGATGTATCAAGTGGGGTCGTACAGGGGTCTGTTCTGGATCCAGTATTATTCAATATTTTCATTAATTATTTGGATAATGGAGTGGAGAGTATGCTTATAAAATCTATGGGTGATAAATATCAAGCTGGGAGGGGTTGCAAGCACTTTGGACAGGATTAGACTTCAAAAATGACTGTGATAAATTGGAGAATTGATCTGAATTCACTTAAGACAAGTACAAAGCACTACAGTTAGGAAGGAAAAATCAAATTCACAAATACAAAGTGGGAAATAACAGGTTAGGCAGTAGTGCCGCTGAAAAAGATCTGGAGGTTATAATGGATTACAAATTAAATATGAGCCAACAATGTGATGACTTTGCAAAAAAAGGCCAACAACATTCTGGGGTATATTAACAGAAATGTCATAGGTAAAACATGGGAGCTAATTGTCCCACTCTGCTCAGTGCTGGTGAGGCCTCAGCAGGAGTATTATGTCCAATTCTGGGTGCCACAATTTAGGAAACATGTGGACAAACTGGAGAAGATTCAAAGGAGAGCAACAAAAATGATGAAAGGTTTAGAAAACCTGACCTATGAGGAAAGATGAAAAACACTGGGCATGTTTAGTATTGAGAAAAGAAGTAACAGCCGTGTTAATCTGTATTCGCAAAAAGAAAAGGAGTACTTGTGGCACCTTAGAGACTAACCAATTTATTTGAGCATAAGCTTCCGATGAAGTGAGCTGTAGCTCACGAAAGCTTATGCTCAAATAAACTGGTTAGTCTCTAAGGTGCCACAAGTACTCCTTTTCTTTTTGAGAAAAGAAGTAACCCGGGGGGAGGGGGCTGCTGAAAATCTTCAAATACATTAAGGTCTGTTATAAAGAGAGCAATGACCAATTGTCCTCTTTGTCCACTGAAGGTAGGACAAGAAATAAATCAATCAATTTGATCTGCAGCAAGGGCGATTAAGGTCAGATATTAGGAAGCACTTTCTACTGATAAAGTTAAGCCCTAGAACAGGCTTTCAAACAAGGTGTGGATTCCCCATCATTAGAGGCTTTTAAGAACTGATTAGACTAACTCTTGTTGGGACGATCTAGCTATACTTGGTTCTACCTCAGCACGGGGGATGGACTACATGATCACAAGGTCTCTTTCCAGTCCTACATTTCTGTGATTCTATGGTTAAGGCATCAGCCTTTTTACTTAGCTCACTACTCAGGAACATATATATTAAAAAATTACTGTATCAATTTAACCCTTTCAGTTTGGCACAGGAGGACCATTCTCAGATCAAGGTTTGTAGCACACTTGTCCTACAGCACTTTGGTGTCTCCCCACCCCACCCAACAGCTCTCAAACTTCATTGCATGCCAGCAGTTCTTCATGTTTTTCCCCAAATCTGCTGCTCCCATTCCACCAAGTTCCAATCTCAGGACCAAACTGCTCCCATTCCACCAAGACAAACACTCTCAACTCCATCCAGTCCCACAGACAGCCGCTCCATTTAGCCCACCTCATACAACTGACTTTCAGGCTATTTTATTCACATATACCCCTGCACACAGATTTCACCTGAGCTTTCCTGTCTTTCAGTATAGTAGCCTCTTCCATCTGACTCTTTCTCCATCCTTCTACCACCTGTCAGTAGAATTAATCACAAAAGATCCTTCAGGAATGATTGGATTAATGTCACCTAAGCTTTTGACAGTTAGTGATGATAATAAGCACCGCTTACCTTTTATATTCAGCTGAGCAATTGAGAAAGAATTTCTAAGTGAAATAAAGTGTTACTATTCCTTTTTAAAAATAGATATGTTTATATATACAGTCATCTGTTTCTCCAAACACACACACCGTAAATTCACAGGAGTGGGCACTAATGAAAGCTCAGGTACTAAGTCAAGAAATTTATTACAAGAGTTTCTTCACAGAAATGAATTTTTGTGTGTCCTTTCCCTAGAGTTGCTTGATTAATTCTTTTCATTCACAAGGAGTTTTGTTCCTCTGAGAAGGATAATAATTTTTGTAAAATATCAAAAAATAGAGTTGTAAAAGCCTTTGTAAAATATCTCTTCCAGAAATAATATTCTATACATTATGATAATGCTAAGTATTTATAATGTGTTACATTTTCAAAGAACATTAATCCTCCTGTGATAGGGTGCTCTGGGTGGTTAGTGGTGTACACTTGCCCTCCAACCCTTTGTCACTTTATTGCAATGGGCAGGGGAGATGGTAGCGGTGGCTGGTTCCTGACCCCAGGGCGGGAGTATTTGGGCTTCCTCCTACACCTGGGCCTTTGGCCTTACGTGGGGTGTGGTAAGAGGTCACGGGCTCTCCCTCTCCACTAGGTCCCAGCCTGGGACCCTATAGGAAGAAACACCAACAGGTTCTTCCTTTAGAAAGCCTACGTCTGCTGCCTTTTGTTACTTGGTACCTATGTGTTCCTTCAGTCTGGGGCATGGTCCAAACAGTCAATAGCTTCCCCTTCCCCCCCTCAAAAAAGTCTAAATAAGCAGGGACTGCAAGACCTCCTGGTTATCTAAGTAGACAATAGTTTCCTAAGGCCATTGCCTGCTCTGTGATTGTCTCTCAGACTCCACATTTTGTCTGGCTTCCCAGAGAAGGATTCTTCCCTCCTGCAGTCTGCCTAGGCCCAGTATTGCCTTCTGAGCTCCTTTTAACCTGCTCATCCAGCCGCAGCACACCAAGGCCATTAACTTCTTTGGGCCCAGTGTGGGGTTTGTATACCCTATCACACACCTTTCTGCTCAGCCCCTGAGCTGTGGTGTCACAGTGTTTCTTTAGGTTTCCTTTGTGCTGTGAAAATAAATCCGCATTTTTATTTTCTAATCCCATGCAGTGGGACACTTGAAAGTTATACGGTTGCAGTGAGAGGTACCATCACGGGTCACTTGCAGGTTTTAACTAGTGTAAATGGTGAATTCTCTGTAACTTGAAGTCCTTAAATCATGATCTGAGAAATTCAGTAACTCAGCCAGAGGTTAGGGGTCTATTACAGGAGTGGGTGGGGAGATGTTCTGTGGCCTGCAATTTGCAGGAGGTCAGATTAGATAATCACAATGCTCCCTTCTGACCTTAAAGTCTATGAGTCTATCATGCATTGGCTGTGACCTTTCATGTAGTTCACTCATCAGAGTGGTGCTTGGTGACTTACTAGACAGAAGAAAAGGGCTACCCCATCCTCCCCCCATAAATAATATCACAGGGCATTGACAGCCCATTTCACTACCAGAGCCTCTTTCTCAATGATGCATCTCCTCATGGGAACAACTTTCTGCTGAGCAAGGGGATGGCATGCTCTTCTCCTCCAAAGTTTTGAGACAGCATCAACTCCAGTCATGACATTGGCTCCTTCTCAGTGTTCTGAATATATCGTTGCAGTTTATTCTCCAACAGATCTTTTTGAGCGGTCTCACATGGAGGTCAAAGTATCGCCATCTGCTGGTTGAGACAATATTATTGTTCATGCTGCTGCACTCCCATTTGTCTAATCAGCTGCTCCTGCTTTTGGGAACTGAGCTGCTGGAGCAGTTGGTTCTGCTGCTGTGTCACCTGCTTCTGCTGGTTCTCCGGGACCCACTTCAGCAGCTTCTCAAAATCCATCCCTGCTTTCCCTCCTCCCCTTCTCTCATCTACTTTCAGGTCCAGGATACTATCTTGCCTTCATTCTCCACCACATGTGATAGGGTGCTCGGAGTGCTGACTGACCTAGCAATTAGTGCAGTGATCCTGCTCGGCAGGCCTGGAGGGGCAGGGAAACCTGAGCTCAGTATTGACCTTACATCCCTTCGGGCCAAGTGGGGGTTCATATACCCCATCACACCTCCCAATACCTATGTGGGGCAACCGAGTAAGCATTGTTATTCTTATTTTGTGGATAGAGAAGCTAACAACTGGAAGTTCAGGGACTTGACCACAGCTATACAGTGAATCTAGGGACCTGTCTACACAAATAATTAGACTGCAGCAAGCTGGGGTGTAAATATGCCATGCAGTAGCCTGCCACGGTCTGGCTGCATGTACACTGCTGATGTGCATTAACAGCCCACTAATGTCCTCTTTGCAACAGACTAGATGAAAGCACTAGATCATCAAACCACTCAAACTATTAATGAACTCAAGCAGTTAGAACATAAGAACGGCCACACTGGGTCAGAACAAAGGTCCATCTTGCCCAATATCCTGCCTTCCGACAGTGGCCAATGCCAGGTGCTTCAGAGGGAATGAACAGAACAAGTAATCATCAAGTGATCCATCCCCATTGCCCCAGCTTCTGGAAACAGAGGCTAGGGACACCATCCCTGTCCATTCTGGCTAATAGCTGTTGATGGACCTATCCTCCATGAATTCATCTATTTCTTTTTTGAACCCTGTTATAGTATTGGCCTTCACAACAGCCTCTGGCAAGCAGTTGCACAGGTTGACTGTGTGTTGTGTAAAGTAATGCTTCCTTTTGTTTGTTTTAAACCTGCTGCCTATTAATTTCATTTGGTGACCCCTAGTTCGTGTGTTACGAGAAGGAGTAAACGACACTTTCTTATTTACTTTCTCCACACCAGTAATGATTTTATAGACCTCTATCATATCCCGTCTTTACTCATCTCTTTTCCAAGTTGAAAGTCCCAGTCTTATTAATCTCTCCTCATATGGAAGCTGTTCCAGACCCCTAATCATTTTTGTTGCCCTTTTCTGTACCTTTTCCAGTTCCAATATATCTTTTTTTGAGATGTGGCAACCACATCTGCACCCAGTATTCAAGATGTGGGCATCGCTTAGATTTATAGAGAGGAAATATGATATTTTCTATCTTATTATCAATCCCTACCTTAATGATTCCCAACATTCTGTTTTCTTTTTTGATGGTCGCTTCACACTGAGTGGATGTTTTCAGAGAACTATCGACTATTGTAAGTTAAACAATGGCAAGCTACTGCAGAGCTCGAATCACACCCCAGCTTGCTGTGGTCTAATTATTCATGTGGACAAGCCCTATGTCAGAGCTAGGATTTAAATTCAGGTGTTCCTTTTTCTTCTCCCTCCACACACTGACTAACACATATGTGGGTGGTTTCTGAAATTTGTAAATACCAAAATAAATAATGCATGGCTATGATCTGATTTAGAAATACAAACATTTGTTAAAGTGAAAGAACATGTGGCTTTCGGATGGTAAGAAAGTGGATGAGAGTTAAAAGTTAGCCCAGTCACGTAAGGAGATTAAGTTTATATTTCTCCAATGTTCTTTATGGTGGTGTAGGGAGGAAGGGAACAGCTGTACAATTATATTGTCACTTTTTTACAAAAGTACATAAGAGTATTAAGATGCATTTTTTACAAGCAGGAATGTTTTATGATCTTTATACTTCCTTTTAGACCGAATTCTTCTGTTAACAGCCGGTCATCTCTCCATATTGAATGTGGGACAATGGATAAGTGCTGTACAGTGTGTCTTTAAGTAAATTATTCTGCCTAGATTACACTTAGACATGAAGGGAAATATTTTATAACCTATTGTTGCACAAATGGAAGAATGGAGTGAATGGAGGAGATTGTTCAACGCTCAGTGAGAAATGAGTTGGTGGTCTCAGTCCCTAACGTACCTGTGTCCACACTGTTAAACTACCATCACAGCTGACACTAATTATCTCTCTGGCTGACCTTCGTGGCAGAAGCATTCAGGAATAAATATTATTAATTTATTGTATTACTGTAGCATCTGCTAGCCCATGCTAGGCACTGAACAAACATGGAGTAAGAGACAGACACTTAAAAATTTAAATAGACAAGACAAACTAAAGGTGAAAGGAAACACAGACACAGAGAGGTGAAGTGACTTGCCCAGGGTCACAGAACAGGTCACTGGTCAATCCAGGAATAAAACCACTCAATGCCAAATCTGGTGCCCTATCTCTGAGACAACACTGCCTTCCTAGATAGTAATACACCTTGTTAAATAACCTGGTTCTGATTTTAATCTCTCTTTGGGGGGCGGGGGGAGGAGAAAAAAAATTGCACAATATTATGAAAGTTTAAAATGTTTTGGAAGAGCATGCACAGGTATTTTTTCTTCATTCCACCACTGGATAAAAATACCATTGCAATTTGTACTCTACATACTGTTTTAAAGCTTCAGTTATAAGTGCTCTTTGGCATCTGTGCTTTATAAATGATTTTGACCTTCTAAATTGAATCTAACTTGACAAAAGAGTAATTCATTCCAACATTTAATGTGTCTTCATTCAACTGAATCTAAACTGTAGACATCCCAAGTCTGACTGAAGTGAATGGAGGAGTTGTATGTACGGAAGGATTCACTAGTTTAACTCAAACTTTACTTCACAGTCAGCACATTCAAAATAGGCTCAAAATCTGTGAAAAGCAGCACATTGGTTTGTTGAATGATTTTATATTTCAAGCTCAGCCTAGCACATTAGATGAATAGTCCCAGATCTTAGAAGGATGCCATGAATTTGCATGGTGTTGGTTTTTTTGCACTTTACTGAAATGCTCTTGTAATGGTACAACATTAATCTACTGTATTTGCACTACTACATGAGTTATTGCTTTTAGTAGGGATTTTTCCCCATTAAGTTTTTCAGTGAAGTGTGAGTGGTTAAAAAATTAGGCAGTGGGGAGAGGGACAGGCAAGCTTTTTCCCACCTCCAGCATCTTCACAACACTCAAAGAACAAGACCTGGCTTTACAGTTTTAAAGCATCTGGGCATATCTACTTATTAAAGATGCCAGACTCAAAGCTCTTGAAACCAAAGACTTAGCTAGCCTTAGAACAAATCTGGCATAAGCAATGACCATCTCACCAGTATGCCTTCACTCTGACTTGGAGACACAATTTGGAATGAAAAAATGGTTCAGCCATCACAGCCATTCAATCCGTGGCCTTTCCAACATGGCTTTTAATAAGCAGACAGTTAACTCCAACATAAGGGCAGCTTTATAGCATGGATAATTGTTCATTATGAACAGGACTGAGATTAGTAACTCATGAAGACCACCAGATGGCTTTCAATTGCTAAAAAAATTTGGCCTCTGCGGAAAGACGATTGATGGTTAAGATCTAGACTGGGACTTGGGACACCTGAGTTCAATCCCCAGCTCTGCCACAGATTTTCTATGTGGCAAGTCACTTAATAGCTTTGTGCCACAATTTCCTCATCAATAAAGAAGATGAAAATACTTCCATACCTCACAGGGGTGTTGTGCCAACAAATACATTAAAGATTGTGAGGCGCTCAGATACTACAGTACAAAAATACAAAATACCTCAGTTAGGTAGATAAATTAAGATTCTACTATCCTTATGTGTGACAAGCAGCATATTGAAATCAATGGGACTACTTGTGGAGTAAGGTACTAATCAATGTTGGTTAAAGCTGCAGAATTGGACCCACAGATATTACTTTTAAGTAAATTTAACATGCAGACAAAGTTAAATCTGTACTGTTAAACACATTAAGCTTCAAAGAAAAAAAAAGGATTATCCCACACCGCAACTGGTAGTAAAACTTGTGTGAAAATGTAATTTAGAATTTCAAATGTGGTCTTGTTAATCTGTTATCTAACTCACTTGAAATCAGCTAGTTTATCAATGAAATCACTGTTGTTTTACAAGTTCACAGCAATCTACTAAATGCACAGCAGCCACAGGTCACAAGAGTCAGTGGTATCCATCTATTTTAGTGTGGTGAACGTATGTGTTTGCAAAGAACTTGATCTCTCCCCTATTGGGTATACTGCATATGAAAGGCAACAGTTCCTTGCAAATCAACTAAGTGGGATTTTTGCAGTATTGAATAGCTGTGATACATAACAGAAGAAAAATATGAGCTGTACAAGAAAGATTGAAGGAAGAGGTTGCAAAGAAACCTGTTGAATTCAAGCCAAACCATTCAAAAGTCCATCACCAATACCACAATAAAATCCTTAAACACTCTCTCTCTCTCTGTGTGTGTAAATATATATGATTATAAAATGCAAATAAATTATTTCCACCATTACAAATCTAAAGTAACATGGTGGAAATTCACGAGTAACAAGAGAAGGCTCTTATTTATTTATTGTCAGAAAAAATGTTTTTGAAAGTAAATGTGTTAAAACACCCTAAAAAATTTATTATTGAGGATTTTGACTAATTACACAAAGCTTTATGGGTTCTACTGACCAAAAAAGTTAGTGCAAACATGACAGCTGAAATTTTCAAAGGGTCACTGCTTTTGGACACCTACAGAAGTACAGAGCACCCAAAGCTCCAACTGAAGTTAAAGAGAACTGTGAGCAACACCACAGTAACACCCTCATTTTCAAAGTTCGACACTCAACACTTTAGTACTATCAAGCCTTCAGGCTTTCCATATACAGGGCAAAATTCTTCTCTCAGATCCGAGGGAGATCTCAACTACGATAATCTACTTTACCTAAATTTTCAGGTGAATATCAATCAGTGTTCCAAACACTCAGGTTAACAACAGAAGATCAGATTGGGGATCTACCATATAGATCTGAGGGAGAACAGATTACTGGAGTAACTAGAACTAGGGGTCACCTGATCAAATCAATAGGCAGCAAATTAAAAGGAAACAAAAAGAAGTATTCTTCACACAATGCACAGTAAACCTGTGGAACTCATTGTCATAGGATGTTGTGAAGACTAAAAGTATGACTGGGTTTGAAAAGAATTAGATAAGTTCATACTGGGTAGATCCATCAATGGATATTAGTTAAGCTGGTCAGTTGCATAACCCCATGCTCCGGGTGTCCCTAAACTTGCAAGTGCCAGAAGCTGGGACTAGATGACAAAGGGTGGATCTCTTAAAATTACCCTGCTCTATTCATACCATCTGAAGCATCTGGCACTGCCGACTGTTAGAGAACAGGATACTGGGCTAAATGGGCCATTGGTTTGATCCAATATGGCTGTTCTTATGAGTGGAGATTAAGTTTGTATATAATTTTTACGCAATAGTTCAATTCAGCCACAAAACTGTGCTATTAATGTACAAAGTGGGCCTGATTCTGATCTCTTATATCAGTTTTATATGGGTGTAAATATAAATATACATTTTATACTATTGTAAGTGAGATAGGCATCACAACAATTTATATGTACATGTATATGGTATGTGGGTTAGGGTTAGACAAGTGTATGTTAGTAACCACACAAAGACAAGAAAAGTTCTCCTTTTAACTGTGTAGAGACTGAAAATGAACACAGTAGTAAAGACCATTTTGCTGCATCCTTTAGGCAACAACAAAATGATGGCACAGATGATACCAAGGTTTGCTTAACTGAAAACCAGGAGAAAAACAATTTCTGTTACCATTCAAATATTGTCTTCCATTCACCCTTCTCCCACTCCAGTCACAGTCTCCCCACCCCCGCAAACTTGCTATCTTGCCAGTTGAGAACTGTGATGTCCTGCCATGCCAGCTGCACCAAATAGTCACTGTGTTCCAGAGACATCACTTCCTATTAGTGACTGCCAAAAAGTGATGCTGAATTAGGGTAGTTGGGAAGACATGAGGAAAAGTTTAGGGTGGATATATCATTGGCTAGAAAAACAAACAAAAACCAGAAAAACTAGACTTTCGCTGCCTGGCTTACTTACATGCATCCAATGAAGTGAGCTGTAGCTCACGAAAGCTTATGCTCAAATACATTTGTTAGTCTCTCAGGTGTCACAAGTCCTCCTGTTCTTTTTGCAGATACAGGCTAACACGGCTGCTACTCTGAAACCTTTGTTATTTATATGAACTGTTCAATTGAAAAGCTGATAGGTGACAACTCTCTGGTATCGGACTCCAGTCCTTTCACACACACATTACTTTCCCTCCCAACTGGCATTGCCACTCTTTCAGAAAATAAAACTTTGTGATAAGAAAATGAAGAAATATTTGGATGGGAAAAAACAAAAATCTGAATTGTTAGATACCATATAATAAGAAGGGATCAGTAAACTTTTGCTTTATTGTGAATACTGTGGGCTTAAAAGATTCTCTTCTCTCCTGCATCAAGAGTAGGAAAAAAAGGTTTTTGAACTGTACTAGTTTTATGCATCAATAAAGTAGATAAAATGTTCTTCAATTATTACAACTTATCTCATATTACAAATACACATGCAACTACATACCTAGATAGTACGAAAATAATATATGTTTCTTGCAAGTCATTTCTCGCCCCCAAAAAATCATAGCTACAGCATCAAGGTTCAAATTACTTATTAACTTTTTTCTCTCGGAAAATTATTTAAAAAATTCTTGAGGTAGCACACCACAAGTAATGTAGCCAAGTAATGCAGAAACATCCTTTTTAAATGGTTAGCAGACATGTTAGACGTGCCCACAGACAGAGTACAGTTTACATACCAGTTCTTTTTAATATAAAAAGCGATACCATACTTTTATCAGCTGTGTGCTCCTGTTTTATATGCAACTTCAGAAGGTATTTAAAATTATGTTAAGAGGGCTTTAACAAACAAGAAAGTCATGGTTTTGAAGTGTTGTTTATATAATAACATCAGCCACACTATCAGAGGCTCGTTCACCTGCACATCTACCAATGTGATATATGCCATCATGTGCCAGCAATGACCCTCTGCCATGTACGTTGGTCAAACTGGACAGTCTCTACGTAAAAGAATAAATGGACACAAATCAGATGTCAAGAATTATAACATTCATAAACCAGTTGGAGAACACTTCAATCTCTCTGGTCACGCTATTACAGACATGAAAGTTGCGATATTACAACATAAAAACTTCAAACTAAATCCAGACTCCAGCGAGAGACTGCTGAATTGGAATTAATTTGAAAATGGATACAATTAACTTAGGCTTGAATAGAGACTGGGAGTGGCTAAGTTATTATGCAAGGTAACCTATTTCCCCTTGTTTTCCTAAACCCTCCCTTCCTCAGACATTCTTGTTAAACCCTGGATTTGTGCTGGAAATGGCTCACCTTGATTATCATACACATTATAAGGAGAATGATCACTTTAGATAAGCTACTACCAACAGGAGAGTGGGTTTGTGTGGGTGGGGAGAAAACCTGGATTTGTGCTGCAAATGGCCCACCTTGATTATCATACACACTATAAGGAGAGTGATCACTTTACATAAGCTATTACCAGCAGGAGAGTGGGGTGGGGGGAGAGAAAACCTTTTGTAGTGATTAACACCCATTTTTTCATGATTTGTGTGTATAAAAACATCTTCTGTATTTTCCACAGTATGCATCCAATGAAGTGAGCTGTAGCTCACAAAAGCTTATGCTCAAATAAATTGGTTAGTCTCTAAGGTGCCACAAGTACTCCTTTTCTTTTTGGTACATGCTGTTTTTTGTCAGTAAGTATTATTGTATAGAACCTGTGGTAATGAATCGACTTGTTTTGAGACAAGGATGCTCTCTTAGTCACACTAATACGGCACAGGAGTGCAGTACACACGGATTTCAATTTATTTTAAAAAATGTTCAAGCATGAGATTAAAAAGGTAGAGGAAAGTAACACTCAAAACACAAAAAAGAGTTGGCACCTTTTACTCATCACTGACAAACTCTTGGCAATACATACAAATGGCTCCAGAAGAACAATTTGGGAAGTTACATAGCCCTTGTACAATTTGTTACAGAAAGTATACATTTTGCAGCGCAAGTACCACATGAACGTGCGTAAATAAGTCAGTTCACATACAGAGCCTCTGCTGCTTTCTTGGGCATATACATAGGTGCTGGAACTAAGGGTGCTGGGGGTGTGGCTGCATCCCCTGGCTTGAAGTGGTTTCCATCATATACAGGGTTAACAATTTGGTTCAATGGCTCTCAGCACCCCCACTGTACACTTTAGATAGATATAGGTTTTCATACTCTAGGAAAAATCTAATAATTTAGTGATTAAAAGGCTTATTAGCCTTCAGAAAGAGAGAAAGGAATTCACTGCTATAGATGTGTGCTAAACAGTCAGACTGGTCTGAAAACTGCCTTTTCTATAAAGCTGAAAATAAATTTGCAATAGAATGACAAGATCACCACTTGCTCAGCCTCCCCAGAGTTAAAACTATGAAAGAGAAGCACAGATATGTAGAGATAATGGGGGATTTTTTTCTTCTATCTTTTGACTGGTAGTAAAAAGTATAGTCACATTGGGATATCTTTGTTTCCCAGGTCATATGATAAGTGTAAAATACCAAGATTTAACATAAGACCCTGACCTGCATATATTTATGGACGTAACTACTTATCCAAGAGATCCGCTGACTTCAGTGTGACTACTCTTATGACAAAAACTACCTGTATGACTAAGCTTTTGCACGATCTATCCCTAAGTCTGCAGACAGAAAGGATAAACCACATGGCATGAAGTTCTGAAGCATGACCTTATACAAAAGTTCTTTCTTACATATAGAGTTGGAGGCGCAAGTGGTGTTCTCGTCCATCCTCCCCGTGGAAGGAAAAGGCCTAGGTAGGGAGCGTCGAATCGTGGAAGTCAACGAATGGCTACGCAGATGGTGTCGGAGAGAAGGCTTTGGTTTCTTTGACCATGGGATGGTGTTCCATGAAGGAGGAGTGCTGGGTAGAGACGGGCTCCATCTTACGAAGAGAGGGAAGAGCATCTTTGCCAGCAGGCTGGCTAACCTAGTGAGGAGGGCTTTAAACTAGGTTCACCGGGGGAAGGAGACCAAAGCCCTGAGGTAAGTGGGAAAGCGGGATACCGGGAGGAAGCACAGGCAGGAATGTCTGTGAGGGGAGGGCTCCTGCCTCATACTGGCAATGAGGGGCGATCAACAGGTTATCTCAAGTGCTTATATACAAATGCACAAAGCCTTGGAAACAAGCAGGGAGAACTGGAGGTCCTGGTGATGTCAAGGAACTATGACGTGATCGGAATAACAGAGACTTGGTGGGATAACTCATATGACTGGAGTACTGTCATGGATGGTTATAAACTGTTCAGGAAGGACAGGCAGGGCAGAAAAGGTGGGGGAGTAGCACTGTATGTAAGGGAGCAGTATGACTGCTCAGAGCTCCGGTACGAAACTGCAGAAAAACCTGAGTGTCTCTGGATTAAGTTTAGAAGTGTGTGCAACAAGAGTGATGTAGTGGTGGGAGTCTGCTATAGACCACCGGACCAGGGGGATGAGGTGGATGAGGCTTTCTTCCGGCAGCTCACGGAAGCTACTAGATCGCATGCCCTGATTCTCATGGGTGACTTCAATTTTCCTGATATCTGCTGGGGGAGCAATACAGCGGTGCATAGACAATCCAGGAAGTTTTTGGAAAGCGTAGGGGACAATTTCCTGGCGCAAGTGCTAGAGGAGCCAACTAGGGGGGGTGCTTTTCTTGACCTGCTGCTCACAAACTGGGTAGAATTAGTGGGGGAAGCAAAAGTGGATGGGAATCTGGGAGGCAGTGACCATGAGTTGGTTGAGTTCAGGATCCTGACGCAGGGAACAAAGGTAAGCAGCAGGATACGGACCCTGGACTTCAGGAAAGCAGACTTCGACTCCCTCAGGGAACGGATGGCCAGGATCCCCTGGGGGACTAACTTGAAGGGGAAAGGAGTCCAGGAGAGCTGGCTGTATTTCAAGGAATCCCTGTTGAGGTTACAGGGACAAACCATCCCGATGAGTCGAAAGAATAGTAAATATGGCAGGCGACCAACTTGGCTTAATGGTGAAATCCTAGCGGATCTTAAACATAAAAAAGAAGCTTACAAAAAGTGGAAGGTTGGACATATGACCAGGGAAGAGTATAAAAATATTGCTCGGGCATGTAGGAATGTTATCAGGAGGGCCAAATCGCACCTGGAGCTGCAGCTAGCCAGAGATGTCAAGAGTAACAAGAAGGGTTTCTTCAGGTATGTTGGCAACAAGAAGAAAGCCAAGGAATGTGTGGGCCCCTTACTGAATGAGGGAGGCAACCTAGTGACAGAGGATGTGGAAAAAGCTAATGTACTCAATGCTTTTTTTGCCTCTGTTTTCACTAACAAGGTCAGCTCCCAGACTGCTGCGCTGGGCATCACAAAATGGGGAAGAGATGGCCAGCCCTCTGTGGAGATAGAGGCGGTTAGGGACTATTTAGAAAAGCTGGACGTGCACAAGTCCATGGGGCCGGACGAGTTGCATCCGAGAGTGCTGAAGGAATTGGCGGCTGTGATTGCAGAGCCACTGGCCATTATCTTTGAAAACTCGTGGCGAACCGGGGAAGTCCCGGATGACTGGAAAAAGGCTAATGTAGTGCCAATCTTTAAAAAAGGGAAGAAGGAAGATCCTGGGAACTACAGGCCAGTCAGCCTCACCTCAGTCCCTGGAAAAATCATGGAGCAGATCCTCAAAGAATCAATCCTGAAGCACTTGCATGAGAGGAAAGTGATCAGGAACAGCCAGCATGGATTCACCAAGGGAAGGTCATGCCTGACTAATCTAATCGCCTTTTATGATGAGATTACTGGTTCTGTGGATGAAGGGAAAGCAGTGGATGTATTGTTTCTTGACTTTAGCAAAGCTTTTGACACGGTCTCCCATAGTATTCTTGTCAGCAAGTTAAGGAAGTATGGGCTGGATGAATGCACTATAAGGTGGATAGAAAGCTGGCTAAATTGTCGGGCTCAACGGGTAGTGATCAATGGCTCCATGTCTAGTTGGCAGCCGGTATCAAGTGGAGTGCCCCAAGGGTCGGTCCTGGGGCCGGTTTTATTCAATATCTTCATAAATGATCTGGAGGATGGTGTGGATTGCACTCTCAGCAAATTTGCGGATGATACTAAACTGGGAGGAGTGGTAGATACGCTGGAGGGGAGGGATAGGATACAGAAGGACCTAGACCAATTGGAAGATTGGGCCAAAAGGAATCTGATGAGGTTCAATAAGGATAAGTGCAGGGTCCTGCACTTAGGACGGAGGAACCCAATGCACAGCTACAGACTAGGGACCGAATGGCTAGGCAGCAGTTCTGCAGAAAAGGACCTAGGGGTGACAGTGGACGAGAAGCTGGATATGAGTCAGCAGTGTGCCCTTGTTGCCAAGAAGGCCAATGGCATTTTGGGATGTATAAGTAGGGGCATAGCGAGCAGATCGAGGGACGTGATCGTTCCCCTCTATTCGACATTGGTGAGGCCTCATCTGGAGTACTGTGTCCAGTTTTGGGCCCCACACTTCAAGAAGGATGTGGATAAATTGGAGAGAGTCCAGCGAAGGGCAACAAAAATGATTAGGGGACTGGAACACATGACTTATGAGGAGAGGCTGAGGGAGCTGGGATTGTTTAGCCTGCAGAAGAGAAGAATGAGGGGGGATTTGATAGCTGCTTTCAACTACCTGAAAGGGGGTTCCAAAGAGGATGGCTCTAGACTGTTCTCAATGGTAGCAGATGACAGAACGAGGAGTAATGGTCTCAAGTTGCAGTGGGGGAGGTTTAGATTGGATATTAGGAAAAACTTTTTCACTAAGAGGGTGGTGAAACACTGGAATGCGTTACCTAGGGAGGTGGTAGAATCTCCTTCCTTAGAGGTTTTTAAGGTCAGGCTTGACAAAGCCCTGGCTGGGATGATTTAACTGGGAATTGGTCCTGCTTTGAGCAGGGGGTTGGACTAGATGACCTTCTGGGGTCCCTTCCAACCCTGATATTCTATGATTCTATGATTCTATGAGAGGGAACTCAAGGATACATTTCAGGTGAGGTGGAAAAGGAGTAGTAATACTTTACCCAGGACTCTACTGATTTTAAACCTAGAAGTGTTCACAGGGAGCACAAAAAACCCTACACACCTATCTTGGTCAAATGACCCCCTTTTCTCCACACCAAAATCAGAGTTTATAACAAGACCCTCATCTCATTAGGAAAGACAGTGATTGTCCACCCCAGGAAATTCATTGATCCAGCTACATTTCAAAACATATGCATGGAAAGTCCTAGTTAGCCAAGTGTGGTGGAAATTGTGTGACACTAACTCAGAGCTTCCCACTACCACAGACAGAAGCATCAGAACAGAGAGTCCCTTTACATCCATTTTCTCTATAGGTCATCACTGTTCTCAGATTACCTGTGACACCAGTGGTCTAGTTGTGCTAATGAAAAAAATGTAAAAAACCTCAATAACCAACAACCAGAGAAAGGCTAGGATATAAAAATTCCTACAAGCCTACACTACATCATAAATCATCTGCTTAATCACACCCAACATGACTGTAAACCAGTTTTTGACATCTCCAGAATGCCTCTACTCAACATTTGACACGAGCACCAACCACTTTGAAGAGCCAACAGCCTATTTTGTGGACAAGATCCCTTGAATCCAGGATAATGGCGAATGAAAACAAGGCCACCAATACAAGAGAAACTTTTTTTTTCTGATTTTGGCTCATTTCCACAAAAGGCTACCCTTGAAACACGAAGAAAATCCAGATAGCTGCCTTTGGTTTGGAGTCAGACCCATTGTGGCATGTGAAATACAGTCATGAGTGCCTGGGCCCAACTCAGAAAAATAAGAAAATAAAATCAGAGTAAAACTGATTTAAAATTCCAATTTCATGTGCAACTTTTAGCTGTTAAATTAGCAAAATAGTTCTTCCAGATGCAGAACTGCTCCTCCAGCGTGCCAGACTGTAGAATGGACACGGGCATATGCAGCAAGGGACCCAAAGCAGAAGGAGGACTTAATGGAATTGACAGCTGCAGCAAAGAAGTAAAGGGCTCTTTAAAACATTTCTTTATTTATTGAGCACATGTGCAGTTAAATTAAACCGTGGCCAAAATTTTGACAGACACATACCACTAGACAGGGCTACGTATCAGTCTCATCTTCCCTGGTGATTTTTGGGCATGGTATGGGCACTACAGCAAGTGCTCAAAAATCAGATGGGCAGAGCCTTACAAGCTGCTGTTGGATCTGAGTGGGATGGGAGGGGGACTTCAGATATGCAGACTGCAAACCTTTTCTTTTTCTGAGGAAAGGGAAAGAACCAAGCAAGTAGCAACTCCAGCCACTGGGGGGGACAGAATACAATTTAAAGATGGCTGCTACTGCCATCTTTTAGGATAGGACAGGATAGCTCCTAACTCCACCTCCATTTTTGTTATTCCAAGAACGAACACAAGGGACAGAACCTGATGATGATGTGGAGCTCCCTTGATGACCTACAGGGAATGTGATGTTACTTACACTGGCCCCATGCCCAGCACACATGCAGAATCTGCCTGAGATTCAATACCTCAGAATACTGTAAACTAAGGCATGTCTACACTACCATTTATGTCGGCAAAGCTTATGTTGCTCAGGGGTGTGGAAAAAACACACCTCTGAGTGACATAAGTTTCACCAGCATTAGTGCTCGTCTGCACAGTGCTATGTCAGCAGGAGAGCTTCTCCTGTCAACATAGCTACCACTGCTCACTGAGGTAGATTTTGTGTTGAAGGGAGAGCGCTCTCACATTGGCATAGAGCAGCTACTTGAGCAATCCTAAAGCGGCACAGCTGCACCTGTAGAACTGTGCCGCTGCAAGTTCACTAGTGTAGACATAGCCTAAGGAGCACACTGTTACTAAGTATTTGTGGACATGCAATTTACTAAAATGTGGATTTAGTGAGCTTATGTCACGCAGCAAACCAGAAAATTTGGTGATGAAAATAAAGTAGGAATTTGTCTTAATATTGTTGGGCAGCGCCAATTTAATATAGACTAAATTTTGACCTGGGATTAATCTTTTGCTCTATGCTTTTATTTTTTTTTATTATAAAGGTAGATGTGTATATCCTAGGCAAAGGCTCATTAAAATGTGATTTAAGGGATACCTCAATTGTTATATATATATATACACACAGCTATAGTCTTCCCCTGCCTAAAACAAATCTGCTGCTACCTCACTTTATTTTTTTTTTTTTTTAGATTATGTATAACTGAGATGCTGGATCATGAAACTAAGATTACAGAATATGCTAGTTATGCTAAAGAAATGACTCCCACATTGCATTTGCTTCCTGCCCTATTACAGGCAGTTCTCGGACTTACAACACAATTGGTTCCTGAAAATTGTGTTGTAAATCGAAACATCGTAACTCGTAACCGTAATCCACTCCATAGTGGGACAAAGCCGAAACCAACTGTCGTAAGTCAAATCAGGGTGTCAATTCAGAAGTGTTGTAAGTGCCATTCATTGTAAATTCATTGTAAGGTTGAGGACTGCCTGTATTTCTCTTAGGTCCCTTATTCTGGATCCTGACAAACTGAAGAACCTTATCAACATTAAACATTTATGAAGAGTAATTTTTGCACCTGTATTTTTGGGGGGGAAAGGTTTTCCCTTTAATTAATTGTCACAAAATTTCTCTTTTTTGGCCTCTTTGTCTATGAAATGCACAGGTGAACCTGGCAATACTGCATAAAATAAATCTAGTATTGCAAAGAGAAAATGTCAGTAATTTTACTTTGCATACATTTTAGCTCTTTTGTTTTGGATTTTTTGCACATAAGTGGAATGTGCTCTCATGATTCAAACTCGTAATACTGCATGGGCCTTCTAAATAAGAACACACCACTGCCCTATGCTATAACAGCTAACAAAATATTTATGGGCATGTCCTGCTATAGATACTTGCAAACAGCTCACTACTATTAACATTAATGAAAGTTATTTGTACACTGACAGACTAGACCCCTCACACTGCAATGTCTTTGCAAGCAGTTAATACCTGTGGATTTCAGTCTCTGTGATGGTCTGTGAGCACCATGATAAGTTATTATGAATAAAGCACTTAGGGCTTGTTGAAGCTTTGTGCTAACTTTGCACCTGCACAGGGGCCCCAACTTTCAGGAGGCCATGTGGATCAAATGCTTCTATAACTGAAGTTAGTCATCTGTATCAGAATCACAGCAGACTCCTTCATAACAAAGTCTTTTTTGTTGTTGTTGTTAATTAAGATAGTACAAAAAATAAAGTTACTTATTCAGTCATGAGGACTGAATGCTCCCAGTAGGTAGTCTTTTCCACAATTCAATTTCCCTGATGGGACTCCAAGAGGAAATGAAACAACAAATTGTACTCCTGATGATCTAAGCAGAAGCTGCTATTCCACAGGGAGCCCTGCTAGGTCAATTAGTTCATCGTGCTAATAGAATAGCAATCCAGGAACCAACGTCCCAGCAAAAAAGCTTGGAAGGAAAAAAAAAGAAAAAAAAAAAGGTTCAATGCCCTGTTGTAAGACTGTGTCCAGTGGAGGCTACTTTTAGGGAATAGAGGTTTAGTTCAGCAACAGCACATTTATAGAGGATACAAATAGTGCAGCAGCACTGAAAAGGCAGAAATGTTGCTGTATAACTGAAACGAGGTGAGTGAGGTGGACTGACTTTGTGTGGCTTGAAAGCTCATCTCTCTCACCAACAGAACTTGGTCTAATAAAAGATATTACCTCAGCTACCTTGTCTCTCTAATCGCCTGGGACCGAGGTGGCTGCAGTTGCTCTGTATACGGTATAACTGGACTCACTCCAGTGTGAATTGACTGGAAGCAGTCCACCTTTCTAGAACTTAAAACTCCTATTGCTAAGCACTGGGCAAGTTTACCTTACTGCAATACTTCACTTTTAAATTAGTTATGTATTAGATAAGAACTTGCAATACTAACATTTTTCTTAAAAGTCAGAATGCAGTGCTCTAGATTTATTGTTTTATCGCATTTCTTATATATTATAAGCCATTCTACAAATTCTGAAAAGTTGATGTTATTTTTGTACTAATAACCTATTACAGCAATATGGGATAAAAACATTTTTGGTAGCAAACTTTTGATTACTTTAACATTTCTCCTGTTGTATTGGTTAGTGTAACAGTCATAAATTTGGCGTGATTCATTGTTGCCACAGATGTCCAGTATAGAATTTTACTCTAATTAGGATAAGTTAAAATTTGCAATAGGAACAATTAAAGCAGCACACAAACACAAAATATACAGAGAAACCGGTGGAACATAATTGTATTCTAATACATCTTTGCAGATGTTGCAGTTTTTCACCTGTACTTTGAATAGGGAGTAATTGTATGGTATTGGTTGGCTGATGTTGGTTTTTAAATGGCAACCATTGTACCTGAAATTGGCAGATCAGCTGCAGAATACCTTGCAGGACTCCTATATTCCTGCCATCCTAAATCTGGGACTCCTAAGTTCCTGCCATCCAATTGTTCTGTGACCTTGAACAAGACATTTAACACTCATCTCATTTACTCCACCTGTAAAATGTGGAGGACAATATTGTTATTTACCTACCTCACAGAAGGGGTTGCAAGGATTAGTGACTGTACAGAGCTTTGATAATAAAAAGAGCTATATAAATGTTAACTTGTTGTATTATTTCCATGTGCACATAGCAATATAAAATAGTTGTTTTACACAAAGATGTTAAATCTAAGATAGGTATATTAGTAGATTATGAATGTAACAGATTTGACGATGAAAATACATTTTCCCCTGCAAAGCCTCTTTAAATATTTTAAGGCTTTGCAACAACAAAAAATACTTTTATTTTGTTTGTTTCAGACTGGTCACAGCTGTATACTAGCAAGGTGCATAAAGAAAAGTGGATTATTCTGTCCTAGTTTACTTTATGCCATCAGCTACTGCAATATAAGACCTTGGTGCTTTATTTACAGAGTTCTCCACTGACAAAAGGTAGCACTGTATAATGAGTACACAAATGCATTTTCAAGAGCACATCTTGAAAGCTGTTTTTATAAAATGCCTTCTGGCTGCAATATTTGAATGTACTGTATGCTGAGAGTCAGTAGGGACAACACCATAGATGTACTTTGTTTGGCTCCTAATGGATTCAGTCCTGAGTAGCATTAAAAAAAGCTAAAGCTTTACCATTTTATGAATGTCTGATCTCTCTCTGTGACCCTACAGTTGAAATACTGTAAGACAAGAGTACAGTCTATTTATGGGAGATATATACTTCAGTTTTGTTTTTTAAAAGAATGAATAAAATGCACAGCAGGTTTTCTTTGGACAGAAATAATGCTATAGAACATCTCGTCCACATAGCCATAACTTCATTAGTTTCCAGCAGACATAACCAAACAGCCTTTGGAATTTAGACACTATATTACAATTTTTCTGTTCTTGAGAAAAAAATTTAATTAGATTTTTGACAAAAAGGTTTATGTTTTGAAATGCTTACGTGAAGAATATTTGTGTAGTCTTTCCAGAAATGTCGCTAAAACTGATCATTGCTGTAATTTTACATAGCAATATGTAGTTTACTAACAAGCATATTTAAAACCTGATCATTTATTTGCGTCATCATGAGAAAAAAAGGAAGGCTATTAACATTATAGGAACTGGAGTTCTTCAAGATGTGTGGTCTCTATGGGTATTCACTGTGGGAGCACATGCACTCTTTGTATCCAGGACCGGAAATTCTTCAATAGCAGTGTGTTGGTCCTTGCCTGTGCTCTTCGGCTCCTTGTGCTCCCAACCAAAGGCATAAGGGGCAGCACAAACAGACTGCCTCTCCAGTTTCTGCTCTATTGCAAGTAAGAGTATCCAAGCAGAGGGGAAGGATGGTAGATCATGGGGACCACACACCTCAAAGAACTCCATTTAATACAATGTAAGTACCTTCCTTTCTCCTTTGAGGGCTGGTCTCTATGGGTATTCTCCGTGGATGATTCCCAAGCAGTGTCTATTGAGGAGAAGGGTGAGAGGAGCTGCTCGGCACCACTGTCACAAGGGGTAGAAAGGAACTGGAGATGTGGTTGGTCTGCATTGCCCCTTATGCCTTCAACTGTGAGCACAAGGAAGTGAAGGGCGCAGGCGCAGCCCAATGGACACTGCCTTTTGAACAATTTCCGGTCCCGGGCACACCCACATCGATTACCCATATGGACCAGCACTCAATGAAGCATTGTAATACCAGCTTTTCATTTATAGCACAAATATATCTGAATGGTTAAACAAAGTCACAGGAATATAACAATTTTACATGCCCCACCAGCAGTTATCAGAAGTATTTACAGTAAGGCTGTCAATTAATCGCAGTTAACTCACACAATTAACTCAAAAAAATTAATTGCAATTAAAAACATTAATAACAAATAATCACAGTTTTAACTGCACTGTTAAACAATAGAATACTAATTGAAATGTATTAAATATTTAGGCATGTTTTTCTACATTTTCAAATATATTGATTTTAATACAACACAGAATACAAAGTGTACAATGCTCACTTTATATTATTTTTATTACAAATATTTGTACTGTAAAAATTATAAAAAGAAATAGTATTTTTCAATTCACCTCATACAAGTACTGTAGTGCAATCTCTTTATCGCGAAAGTGCAACTTACAAATGTTGATTTTTTTGGTTACATAACTGCACTCAAAAACAAAACAATGCAAAACTTTTGCGCATACAAGTCCACTCAGTCCTACTTCTTATTCAGCCAATTGCTAAGAAAAAAAGTTTGTTTACATTTATAGGAAATAATGCTGCCCACTTCTTATTTACAATGTCACCAGAAAGTGAGAACAGGCATTCACATGTGACTATTGTAGCCGGCATTGCAAGGTATTTACGTGCCAGATATGCCAAACATTTGGGTGCCCCTTTATGCTTCAGTCACCATTTCAGAGGACATGCTTCCATACTGATAATGCTCATTAAAAAAGTAACGTGTTAATTACATTTGTGACTAAACTGCTTGGGGGAGAATTGTATGTCTCCAGCTCTGTTTTACCCACATTCTGCCATATATTTCATGTTACAGTAGTCTCGGAATGATGACTCAGCACATGTTGTTCGTTTTAAGAACACAGTCACTGCAAATTTGACAAAACACAAAGAAGGTACTAATATGAGATTTCTAAAGAAAACTACAGCACTCGACCCAAGGTTTAAGAATCTGAAGTGCCTTCCAAAATCTGAGAAGGATGAGGTTTGGAATATGCTTTCAGAAGCTTTAAAAGAGCAATACTCCGATGCGGACACTACAGAACCCAAAGCACCAAAAAAAAGAAAATCAACCTTCTGCTGGTGGCATCTGACTCAGAGGATGAAAATGAATATGCATCAGTCCGCTCTGCTTTGTATCGTTATCGAGCAGAACCCGTCATCAGCATGGATGCATGTCCTCTGGAATGGTGGTTGAAGCATGAAGGGATATATGAATCTTTACCGCATCTGGCATGTAAATATCTTGTGACGCTGGCTCCAACACTGCCATCTGAATGCCTGTTCTCACTTTCTGGTGACATTGTAAATAAGAAGTGGGCAGCACTATCTCCTGCAAATGTAAACAAACTTGTTTGTCTTAGCAGTTGGCTGAACAAGAAGTAGGACTGAGTGGACTTGTAGGTGCTAAAGTTTTGCACTGTTTTGTTTCTGAGTGCATTTATATTTTGTACATAATTCTACATTTGTAAGTTCTACATTCATGATAAAGAGACTGCACTACAGTACTTGTATTAGGTGAACCTGAAAAATACTATTTCTTTTGTTTTTTAAAGTGCAAATATTTATAATCAGAATATAAGCACTGTACACTTTGTATTCTGTGTTGTAATTGAAATCAATACATTTGAAAATGTAGAAAATATCCAAAAATATTTAAATATATGGTATTTATTATTGTTCAATAGTGTGATTAATCACAATTAATTTTTAATCACTTGATGGCCCTAATTTACAGTAATGCTACTGCTGATAAGAATGCCATAGAAAATACATCATTCTAATAAGATGGCAACAATAATCAATTTATGAAGTGTTACTGTGTGCATGTGATTTGTATTTAGATCCAAACACAACAGGAACATTGTTATATATATGTGACTGATTTCATACTACACGGCTGTCCTAGTACAAACGTGCAATCAGAAAACAAGATAAACCAATGTGACAATTTTTACTGACCATGATCCATGAAAGAACTAGTCTAGTTTCAGCTCCACAAGACATTAATTGTTTGCAACAAGTCTGAGCTTTCAAAAAATAAATTATGCTGACTTCATCACTTTAAGCGGATGTGCTTGCAGAAGTGAAGGTATGAATGCACAAGCAATATGATGAAATGGAATGTAAACCTGAGTAAGGTTACAAGGTTAGCTCATAGCTTACATGGTTTAACAACTGACTTTACATTCCTAGGGACCATGCATATGTTGTCAGCTGTAAGAAGCAGGGTCAGGTGGGACTCAGATACAAGCCAGGAGTCCCTTACGTGGATCAACTGAGAGTATGTAAACATAATACCAAAGCCAAATAACCAAGTTCCTAAAGTTTTTCCAGATCCCTGAACAAAAGTAAAGTTAATGCTATAGCAACCTATGGAAAACATCTCAAACAGCAGGTGATGCAGATAATTCATACCAGAAGATAGCTCAACTGCCAAAAATAGTGTCAATATATGATCACTGTCTATACCCTCAGTCAGCAGGATGGGAAAGCAGGGTTATGACCCAGAGGGAAATGTGATAGGCTGGAAGTGAGATTAAAATGATTTATCAGAATAGTTGTCTTTCATACCTTGAGGATAAATTCTCTGCAACTTGAAAAATGCAACACACACATAAAAAAGTCTCTCTTGTAATTATTCTATTTCCTTTCTTTAGAATAAACAAAAGGGGGTATTTAAGAAACCATAAAAGCCTTGTGCCATTATCATGAAAACACATAAGTGTCTGTTACAACCGATGCTGTTTCCATATGATAGCTGTCAGGAACAATAATAATTGATTTTCACGTATCTGCTCCCAATAACAATTATTAGCTTTCAGAAAGTTCACCACATACTACAGATCTTCATTTTCCACCCTTCGCTGCATTACCATCTTGGATTCTGCACTCAAATGCTTAGTTCTAAGAAAAAAAGTGATGATGCTGGGAATAAAATCTCTCATAATTAATTTGTATTTGGCATAGTTTTCAAAAATACAGATGAGTTACTCTAGATAATGAGATCTGTCATATGATGTTGTCTACTTTGTACCTTAGTCTAACGTTCTCATTAATTCCATAGTAGCCAAAGTTTTATTTTGATAGTGAACATCAATTCCAGACAAAAGCATGGAAAGGCTGATTTGGAATGCAGTGAGTAAAGCATTAAAGGATGGTAACAATCTATGTCAATCAATGTGGTTTTATGGAAAATGGGCATTGTCAAAAAATGTGATATGCTTTTTGAGGAGATCACAAGTTTGATTGATAAAGGCAACAATGACATAACATACTTACAGCTTGTTTACATGGCACGGCAAGGTGCACTAAAGGAGTGTGATTTGTAAAGCGTACTGATACGCTGTACTCTAACTGCCCCATGTAAACCTAGCTGGGGCACTCTAAAAGGTGCATAATTTATGTTAATATAGTCCTGTTTGAAATGGGACTACAACACCACAAACTAGGTACCTTTTAGGGCATGACAGAGGGGGTCTACACAAGGCAGTTACAGCACAACACATTGCAGCATTCTACAAATCACACCCCTCTAACGTACTTTGCTGCTGCTGCATAGACAAGCCCAAAGACTTCTGTAAGGCATTCGGACTTAGACTCTCATACTATTCAATACCTTTTTCAATGAGCTGGAAGAATATATAAAATCATTTCTGGTAAAATTTGCAGATGACACAAACATTGGTGGAGTGAAAAATAATGATTGGGATAGGTCAGTTACAGAGATTCACCTGAATTACTTGGGAAGATGGGCTCATTTGAACAACATGGATTTTAGTACAGACAAATGCAACGTTACACATACAGGATCAAAGAATGCCGGTCACCCTTCCAAGACAGGGGACTGAATGCTGGAATGGAGTGACACTGAAAAGGACTTAGGGGTCATAGTAATGACTGAACCTGAGCTCCCAATGTGATGGTGCAGCTAAAAGGGTGAATGCAACTTCCAGATCTATAAGCAAGAGAATATCAAGATAGATCAGGGAGGTGGTATTACCTGTAAAAGGTGTTAGTGAGACCATTACTGGAATACTCTGTCCAGTTCCAGTGATCACACTTCAAAAAGTACATTGAAAATTGGAAAGCGTTCAGAAAAGAGCTACAAGAATGATTTTGAAGTCTGTAAACCATATCTTATACCAAGACACTAAAGAAGCTCAATTTAATTAATTTATCAAAGAGAAGGTTAAGAGGGGACTTGATAGTGGTCTACAACTACCTACACATGGGGAAGAGATTTCTGATATTAAACAGTTCTATAATATAGCAGAAAAAGGCATAACAAGATCCAACAGTTGAAAACAGAAGCTAGACAAATTCAGACTAAAAACAAAGAGCAAATTTTTAATAGTGAAGATAATCACAGGAGCAACCTACCCACAGAAATGGTGGGTTCTCTGTTACTTGAAGTCTGGTCCAGATGTTTTTCTAAAATATATGCCGTAGTTCAAACAGAAGTTACGGGCTTGATACAGAAATTACTGGGAGAAGTTCTATGAATTGTGTTATGTAGATAATCATAAAATGATCCCTACTGCCCTTAAAAATCTATGAAACATCTCTTTTCTCCTGTGACAGAGTGTATTTGGCCTTTGTGGTTCCCTGCTGGGAGCCCCATGGTCCTACTAGATCCAAGAAGCAGCAAACTGATCGAAAAAGAGAAGCAAGGTGGATCCTCCAAACTTACCTAGAAAGAACTTGACAGAGTGTTCATTTTAGAAACCACAGAACTGGTACTCCAAGGTCTAGAGGAGCTACCAACAGCCAATCAGGGCCCTGCTGGCCCAGATAAAAATTTGTTTTCTGGCTACATTTTGTATGGCTGGGTTTACATAGAGAGAGTGAGAGAGAGAGAGAGCACCCTGAGATAAGGGTGAAGCTAAAGCAGCCAGGTACAAAGAGGTCCAGGGAAGAAGTTGCAACTAACTGGATCAAGCTGTATGTGGTTGCTCTTTATAGGGTCCCTCAGTTGGAACCTGGATTAGTGGGGGTGGTGCAGGGGGTCAGGTTTCCTACAGGCCACGGGGTAAAGTGGGATAAACCCCAAGATGGGGGCGGAACTTATTTGGGAGCCTGAACAAAGGGTTGTATTTCAAGGGCCCAGAGCCAGGACTGAGGCCAAATAGACTGTTTAGTTATTGGACTCTTAATACCCCAGAAGGGGTTCATTTGGACTTTGTGACTTGGCTGGATGGCCAAGACACTGAACACCCACCCAGGTTGGCTGGCAGCCAGCATGAGGCACCAGGGGTGAGAGAAAGAATGCAATACTGTACCCAGCCGCAAGGAGGCACTGAAGAGATGATTGCCCTTTCACAGCTCCCCTACACCACTTCTTCGTTTCTGTGCATGGTTATACACTGACGTCCATTATGTTTGACTGACTTTTTTTTTTGGTCGATATTGATATATTGTGGAATGGAAGGAGGAATGGGTTTAAGACTTGTATTGCTTAAGTCCCACTGACATTCAGTGGGACTTGGCTCCTTAAGTCCCTTTTGTAAATGGGTCTTAGGCTCCTAAGTCACTTAGGGCTTTTGAAAATTTTACTCAGTACAACTCTGTAAATATTGGAATTCCTACTTAAAATATCCAATAAAATTTGCTTGTAGTAAACAACCAGCAACTGACTTGTCTAGTAAGAAATCCAATCAACTTCTGCAAAGAATGCAAGTACTATGCCAAATTACATCATATGCCACATTTATTAATTCCAGAAGTAATGAACCCACTGGCACTTCACTTGTTGGTCTCAGCTCTTCTCCGTTTTCCTGTCTGATGCATCTCCATCTCACACACTGTGCCTATTGTTTGAACTAGCCATTTCATGCATCAGGAATACTGTGATGGTTCTTGGATGAGTCAGTATACTGTGCTGACGCATTTTAAACGAGTACAAACCCATTAACAAAAATGACAACCTGGAATACAGAATTTTGTAATAAATTCTAGAAATTATTTGTCTATGTAACCTTATTAAAGATGATAGTAGATATCTAGCACCCGATACTACTTTCCATTTTTTTAAAGGTTTTTCAAGGTACAGGCCTAAATTAGGCATTATCAGCGGGCATATTTTACTGGTATTTTCAAATTCTGTGTGGAATTCACCAGTCCTGGAGACACCTTACTTGGGTTTTGTACAGAGATCTAAGTATGAGTAGAAGCAAATAATGCAACACGGGAACAACAGCCAGCCACAGGCTGTACATGCATTTGTGGGTGTACCAATGGGCTAGAACAACAGCCACTGTCCCCTTCAATTTTCTCTATGCAGAGAGTCAGGCAAAAGGATTGGCCTCAGATGGCTTTTATACTCCTTCCTCAAGCCTGTCTCCAATTTTGCCTCCAAACAGAACCAGTGCAGAGACAGAAATACACACGAGCCTGCCCCTGTCAATTCTCACACAGCTCAACCATGGGGATTTTCTACAAACATCTTCCTTTGTCTTGTCATGCTGTTTATTCATCTGTGTTTTTGTGCTGCCTACTAAATAATTAGCCTTCTACAAGCATGTGGATGATTAGTAAGTATTACTTATTTTCAATAGCACCCACACTGTCCTCCCACCATAAAAGACACCACAGTGCTTGACCACAAAAAGAAAGACTATGAAATATTCTTTAAAAAATCCAAGATTGAATCCATTCTAATTAATGTACCAAGAAATATAAATTCAATGTTTCACTTTCTTTTTTATTTAAATGGTATTAGAGCAAAATGCTACGAATTAATAATATCTATAGTTTTTTTTTTTCAAGTAACATCTTAGAGTCTCAGAAAATAGGAACATTTGTGGGTGAAGAACTGCTGAACAGAAAACTACACTATCTCCTTTCTTCAATGCAGGAGTAGCCCCTGCAGTGTCACAGTAACTTTTTGATGTATTTTTCAAAAGGTTTTTCAACTCAACCTACCAGGTGGTTTTAGGAACTCAAATTTGTATACTGGAGCCCTCTGCCAGCAGTTATCAAAGGATATGTGGCATGCATCCGAACATTGACAGTCTGTTTCCATATTTTTTTTATATTTCTGATCGGATCCAAGTGTGACTTTGCAAATCAAATTATCTGGAATTTTAAGTCCTTTATGTTAATGACATGTTGCCATTGTATTAACATTTGTTGTTATTTTGGGGTTTTTTGGTTTGTTTTTATGGGAAAAAAATCAACATTGATTAAAACAGCTTGAAAAAAGGCCTTTCAGTTTGTATTAACCTAAATAATATGTGTTTTCTTCAAGAGAGTTTGATCTGACCAAACATTTTTTTCTACCCCAGTATCAGGCATAGGTTACATAGAACAGAGTTCTCAGGTATCCATTTCAACTAAGACAGGTTTGATTACATTAAATATGTGCTTCCCTAAAGTATGCAAGTCAACATGGAGAAACTGTTAATGAATAGCGGGATTTGTATACAGAAATTACTGGTAATCCTCCAATTCTGCCTGGGTCATCTCTCCCTTGAAGAATAGAAGGAGTGAGAGAAGAAACCCCAAAGCTACTCCCTTCCAAATAGCGACAGTGAAGAAACTCTACTGTGTGTTCCCTGAAACTTTCTGGAGAGAAGGAATGAAGATTCTGTCTGCTCTACTTTCTCGAACAAAGGAAAAGTAAAGAAATCCAGTTTCAGACTCCCCCGCCCCCATTCCTACACTGAAGAGGAATGAAAACTTGGTTCCTCTACCTTATCTGAAGCAATCTTCTGTGAAAGCCTGTTGGCTTTCTACTCCACTCACCTCAAAGGTCTCTGGGTTTTTGCCACCCAATACTTTCAGGGGCATCCAGCAAAATTGTTCACTTCCATCTTGGCTCTTCAGGGAGACAGAGAAGATAGTCCTGATAAGCCTGAAATCCAACTAAAGCTCTCCCTAGGCACATAGCTGCTGAATCTATGGGTGGCGAGGGGTGCTGTCTCACCCCCTGGCTTGAAGTGGTTTCCATCATATACAGGGTTTACAGTTTGGTTCAATGACTGTTAGCACCCCCGGTATACAAATTGTTCTAGCACCCCGGCCTAGGCAAGAAGGCAGCCTTCCCATCTTCCCTTTTGCTGTAGCAGAAATCCACTTCTGGTCCCTTTACTTTAATTCTGCTGCCTCTTCAAAGTACTTCATAGTCATGATACCCCAATGTACCAGAGTTTGTGAGAAGAAACCATGGTCCTCATCTGAGCCAGCTAGCCACTAATTACAAATCCAGGAATGTGATGAGAGGGCCAGTTGGCCATCCCAAAGCATAGCTCCCTCATGTGACGAGGAGTCAATGGGAAGAATTGGACAAGCAGACATGGTCTCAGAACCCTCAAATAGAAATTTTGGCCAAATGTCTTGGCCAAATCTGAACACCAGATTTACTGATCAATAAACTCCATCTTGAATCTAAACCAGTTCTCAACATTTCAATATATGTTGGTAAAAATTGACTACTTTACTATTAACTGAAGCCAACAAAGCGCATCTCTATTTAAACCAAACTATTACAAGCACAGTGTCAAATAGTGTAATATCCTATTATTAAGCTGATTACTATGTGTGAAATGTTTCAGAGTAACAGCTGTGTTAGTCTGTATTCGCAAAAAGAAAAGGAGTACTTGTGGCACCTACCTGTCCTGTAGTAGGAGACTTCGGGTTTGTAACTTCGGGTCTCCTACTACAGGACAGGCCTAACAAAGAAAATAACAGAACGCCACTAGCCGTCACCTTCAGCCCCCAACTAAAACCCCTCCAACGCATTATTAAGGATCTACAACCTATCCTGAAGGATGACCCAACACTCTCACAAATCTTGGGAGACAGGCCAGTCCTTGCCTACAGACAGCCCCCCAACCTGAAGCAAATACTCACCAGCAACCACATACCACACAACAGAACCACTAACCCAGAAACCTATCCTTGCAACAAAGCCCGTTGCCAACTGTGCCCACATATCTATTCAGGGGACACCATCACAGGGCCTAATAACATCAGCCACACAATCAGAGGCTCGTTCACCTGCACATCCACCAATGTGATATATGCCATCATGTGCCAGCAATGCCCCTCTGCCATGTACATTGGTCAAACTGGACAGTCTCTACGTAAAAGAATAAATGGACACAAATCAGATGTCAAGAATTGTAACATTCATAAACCAGTTGGAGAACACTTCAATCTCTCTGGTCACGCGATTACAGACATGAAAGTTGTGACATTACAACAAAAAAAACTTCAAATCCAGACTCCAGCGAGAAACTGTTGAATTGGAATTCATTTGCAAATTTGATACAATTAACTTAGGCTTGACTAGAGACTGGGAGTGGCTAAGTCATTATGCAAGGTAACCTATTTCCCCTTGTTTTTTCCTACCCCCCACCCCTCAGACGTTCTTGTTAAACCCTGGATTTGTGCTGGAAATGGCCCACCTTGATTATCATACACATTGTAAGGAGAGTGGTCACTTTAGATAAGCTATTAGCAGCAGGAGAGTGGGGTGGGAGGAGGTATTTTTTCATGCTTTGTGTGTATATAAAAAGATCTTCTACACTTTCCACAGCATGCATCCGATGAAGTGAGCTGTAGCTCACGAAAGCTTATGCTCAAATAAATTGATTAGTCTCTAAGGTGCCACAAGTACTCCTTTTCTACGTGTGAAATGTTTTCTGAAGCTGTATGCAACAAGATACTAGTAAGTGAATCTATGCTTTTCAATGCTATCCTATTGGATACCAACTCAGTGAGGACCAGCCAATCCACTGATAACCCAAATCTCATGCAGTAAAAAGGTGGGGACCTGAATTCCAATGCTTTGAATGTCGTATTTTGTGCTGTACCTTCAAGAAAGGCAACATTAGGTCTGCCAGATGGAGGATCACTCTGCAGTTCAAAGATGGAGACAACTTTCTGAGAGTCTTCAAGGGTGGCTCTTAGGAAAGGCAGCTATACTCCACAGAGCACCAGTAGACTTCTCAGTAAAATTCCTGTTAGCTGTATTTGATCTAACTTATATCATTTAGCAATACGTAGGAAGGACTGAACTGCTCCAATATGGACACCACATGTATGCAGTATTCCACCAGTGGTACATGGCTGCAGAAAGATAACTTGTGCTATACCTGGGAGACAGAGAAACCATTATTAGTTACAGAAAAGCAGAAATTAAGAGAAATTTAATGTTCCAATTCAATAGATTAGTAATTTGGCCTATCACAGAGAGAATGAGGTACAGAAATAGTGTACATTTAGAACTGGTGTAGTAAAAAAAGCCATTAGCAGGCAACACTCCTCCATACTTATATCAAAAGACACATGAATCCAACTGGCAGGCAAGTAGATATTTACAGCATTGGAATAGAAAAATCAATACTGGCAACTGAAATTGGATGAGGCATCTATTCGGCTGTATATGTTTAATGTGCCCATGGGGACATTACAGATTTTGTACATCATCATCTGGAATTAAATCAGATAGGGAAATATTCCAGAAAAAGAAGACTGGAACACTTGGTGGTATTCTTGAAGTATATGTAAATTGCTAATGACATGATTATTGTTGCAGCTCACAGAGCTGATCATGATATCATTCAGAGGACAGTAACAGAGAGAGCAAAAAGGAAAAAAAAAAAGTACAGATAAGATACAATACCATACCATGTTGCCGAGGCAAAATCTATGGATCGTCTGGTGATTCCACATGGAATTAAACCTGGCCAGATAACTGTTAAAGATACTCAAATGCCAGCTCCTTTAGGTAAAGGAAGTTCAATCCTGTAAAGATGGCCAATGTGGTACCACTGAGGGCCAGAGTGGCACTGTCCTTCTCATTTTCTGTTTTCTCTACACTTTCTCTGAGTTGTCTCAGCTGCAAACAAATTCAATTACCATCTTTATGCTGACAACTCCCAGGGCTACCTCTCTACTTCAGATCTGTCACTTTCTGTCCAAATTAATATCTCAGCCCATCTCTCTGACATCTCCTTGTAGACGTCTAGCCATCAACTCAAGCTCAACATGGCTAAAATTAAGTTCTTAATCTTATCTCCTCAAGCATTCCCCACTACCCTCCTTTCTTAATCACTGTTGAAAACAACACTATCCTGTCTGTCACTCAGGCCTGTAACCTGGGCCTCTCTCTAGGTCCTTAAAACACCATTTATGTCTACATCTTGTAGAATCTTTCTGCATAGCATCCCTGAGATACATCCATAGCTAAAACTCTTGTCCAGACTCTCAACAATCTTGATTACTGCAACTTTCTCTCCTCTGGCATTAATAAATACAGTCTTGCCGCACTCATCCATTCAAGTCATCATGCTGACCAATATTGTTTCCTTGTACTCCCCCATCTATCTGTCTGTATCCATCGGTTTTTTGTCTTATACTTCAATTTTAAGCTGTTTGGAACAGGAACCATCCTATTGTTCTGTGTTTGTATAGTGCCTAGCACAATCCATGACTAGATCTCCTAAGTGCTACAGTAATACAAAGGTAATAATAACGATCAGTCTGTCATAAATACCACTCTCCCACTCATTTTTAATCAAAGTGGCACTGGTCAGACAGCTCAAGACATGAAAAAGCCTACCTCTAAAAACAGATGCCTTGTTTCTAACTACAGAATAACACTTTCACTCAAGTCCATTCCTGTGATATCTGCCAACAAAAGCATGCGCTCCCACTGGCAGCTGCAAACATAAAAACCAGCTCCTGCCCAAAGTCGGATAATTAGCTCAACATATTTTTGTTGGCCATTGAGAGATAAGTAGTCTTCCTAAAAAACTGGCTTGGCCTTTCCCGCAAGTTTCTCTGGGTGACTGCAGTTGGAACCTCCTGATCTACCACACACAGGAGTTTTGTCCTCCCACACCTGCTTTTGCTCATAAATTGATGCTATAAAGATATACTGAAGTGAGGGGGCAGCTTGTGGGGCATGCTTTGTGTAACGGTAACAACTAGCCACTGAATGCATCTGATGAAGTGAGCTGTAGCTCACGAAAGCTTATGCTCAAATAAATGTGTTAGTCTCTAAGGTGCCACAAGTCCTCCTTTTCTTTTTGCGAATACAGACTAACACGGCTGTTACTCTGAAACTAGATTCAGTGACTACTGACCCCAGTCACATGACTGTGGTATGCAGCTTTGGAACCCTCAACCAGATCAGGTGATGGGGTGTGGGTGTGTGTGAGAGAGAGAGAGAACAATCTTCACTCTTTTCCCATTGCTCTTTTGTGTCCTATTTTTATTGTAGCTCAAATAAGAGAGAGAAATTGGAGATGCCCAAGACAAAAATCTAACAAACTATGACTAATACAGTCCTCAAGAAAGGAGAAATACACACAGTGTAGCAGCATAAGATGTTGTGTAGACCCTATATACAGAGTAAAAGAAGAAATGACACAAAAATAGAAAACAATGCTGAATGCCTTGTATTGCACACAGTTAGAGATCCCAAGCACAGGATGTTATTCTTACCGGAAAGTTCAAAGAACTGGAAATATATGAACAGATACCAACAGGGTCAAACACCAGTAACTAGCTCCAAGACAGACCACCAACGACTGAAGCAAGGTGAGGATGTCTTACTTTGAGCCTAAAAGAGTAAGAAAAATGGGACTACACAAGTCTGTAGCACCTATTAAGAAAGTGAGGCGGAAATCTATAAAGTCTTCACCGGGGATAGAGTATACTATAGTAGACCTTTTAGAGACAGTAAAGTTAGGTCTGCCATGTGGAGGATCTACCAAGTGCAGACACTTCCTGGGACTCTTCAAGAATGGCTCTCAGTTAAAGCAATCATACACTCTACAGCTTGAACAGACAACGCAACACAGTTCTTGTTAGTTTAACTTATTGTGGTCTGTTCGTCATTCAGCTGTACCTAGCCCCATATCAGTTCTGATCTTTTCCATACCCAGATAAAGAACACCAAAATCCATCCCATTGATTAGTTCAAACACCACATTCTCAGCAACTGGTTGTGTGGTGCATCCTGTGGAAACCTCCTTTGAAAGTTAGAGCACTAAGAGAAAAGGCAGCATACACAGAAAGAAAATTTAGGACATTCCACTGCAGCTGTAAGACTGAAGGTGAGGGAGAATATGTACTCAACATTCCCTTTTTTTACCTATTCATACAAGTTAGTAAGTTAATAACTACCTATATGTATCAGTAATTAATGCACAATTTAAATCCATTTAGAAGGACTGTAACATGTTTTTGCTTGCTCTTTGGGCAACCAACCAGAACCTGCCAGAGGAACCCTTCTAAATATAAAATTGTTTATTTGACAAACTGTCTTTTAATATTTGGATATTGTAACTTTCACTAGTGTGTCATAAGAGACTGTATAGAAAAACACATCCACAGTATAAATATAAATAGATACAAAACAGTGACAACACAAGGCCCACACATCATTTAAATCCTGCTTAAGTGCCAAAATAGGTCTTAAATTATGCATGGAACTTGTTCTGGTATACAGGGAGTATTTTATCCCAATAGAACTATTTTTATTATTACCAATTTTCAAATTTGATGATTACCCAAAGTTATAGAAAAAATTACTTTTTTAAAATCATCTTAAAATATTCCAAGTTTTTTGTCAAATTAAAACCACAGAGATGAACAGATTTTTAAAAATCATGCATGCAGACTACAGCAGCACACGAGGTCTTTGCACAAATGTACATACCATCCTTCTCCCAAACCAGTGCAAAAGGCATTATTCTGCTGATACTAGCAGCCTTAAATCTCTAGTGCATGCTCACTGAGAAGAGGAGACATCTGATCCAGCTGTTCTCATGATCCATGCTTTATTGGCAGAAAACCCAATAGGTTACACAAACAGTTCAAAAAACCAATAAACTAAGGTGGACCATTAATAGACTGGTGCACAAGACCCTCTACGTCTGATCCCAGAGATGACCAGATAGAAGCCAAAACCAGCATTTCTCAAATGCGACCACCAGGGGCTTTTCGTGTGGCCACAACAGTCTCCTGGATGGTGACGATGGGGGGCCAAAGCATCACCCCTGGACCACTCTGTTTTCCTGGCCCTGCATCCATCCCTCCTCGTCCCAGGCCCCTGCTGCCTTCCCCAGCCCACATCCACCCCTCTTCCCCATCACTCCTGGACACTGCTGTTCTCCTGTCCCCGCATCCATCCACCCATCATCTCAGGCCCCCACTGCCTTTCCCAGCCTGCTGTTCCCCTGGCCCCTGCTGACTCCCTCTGACTTCCCCCATCCAGGGCTTAATTTGTCCTTGGGCTTTCTGAGAAAACTGATATTAACAAACATGCAAGTATCACTTTTCACAGCAGACTTACTAGCTACCTGTGAAAAGGGATATTTGTATGTTTGTTAATATCAGTTTTCACAGCCTCCCAGTTAGCTACTAAGTGTGCTGCGAAAAGTGACATTAACATACATAAAAAATCACTTTTCATAACATTATTTTTATTATTAAGTCTGCAAAAAAAACCCTACATAAATAAATTACAATGATTTGGATAGCCACCAAAAATTTGTTGCGAGAACCCCTGGCCAAGGAGTCCATGGGAAAGACTACACAACATAAGCAATTAGGTAGTAAGACACAGTACAGTATCTCCTCCAGAAAAGGCAATAGTGAGCAAATCATAAAGGTAATGGAGCAAAGGAAACATATAGTAGGTAGGAGGGGAAAAACAAGGTGGAGAGGGTATTAAAAGACCACTTACACTTGAAAGATGTCCCTATATGTCCTGTAGCTGAAGAAAAAATATGGAATCTACCAGACTGATGGGTTGAAGGGACAATCAGTATCTCTGATTCCTAACCTGGGCAGGATTGCCCCTAAGATCAGAACCACTTTTCCCCTCCTCAACAAAGCAGAAACTGAACCTACTGTCTCTTAGATCCCATGCTACTCCTAGTGGACACAGTTTTCTAACTCTGGCCCTCATGCCAATGCACATATAGAGTGCGTGAATGAATCCAGGTACACCACCCAGGGAGAGGCAAAACTGCCCCAGCAAAGTCAGTAGCTGGGTTGGGTCACCCGGATAAAATCTGAATGCTGGGAAACTTATTTATAATTGTCAGCATTTCTATTTTAAATCCCTATTTTCCCAGGGTTTCAATACACCCATAGCAAATCACATTAGCCAGAAACTTGTCGTACAAAGTCTCAGCCACAGAATAACATTTAAAAAAATCTGAAAAATAAAGTTTGGACATTATTGTGATTTTTGTTAAATGAATTTATCCAAGACCTCCTACAAAAATACAATTGTAATTTCAGATGTGTTTGAACTCCTACAAGTGAAACCATATTAGCTTTTTTTTTTTAACTCTTATTCCACATACATAAAATGAACTCACAACTTTGGGAAGATTATATTAAAGATTACCAAGTTATTTTGATTTTAAACATCTATAAGCAAGGTGATTGCTGAAAAAACTAATATTCCCAAATATTCTTAGCACATAGACTCTCTGAGCGCATGAAACAAACACACTCTACGAATTATTACTAACATTAAGAAATGAAAGACTTGTTAACACACAGACCATAACAAGCCCCTTTTGAGCATGTATTCAGAGACATATAAGAAGAAAAATTGTGTTGAGCTCCCAAACTAACAACATTGAGTAGACTAAGGGCATGTCTACACTTACCAGGGATTGATGCTGCTGCGATCGATGCAGTGGGGGTCGATTTAGTGGGTCTAATGAAGATCTGCTAAATCGACCACAGCTCACTCTCCCGTTGACTCCGGTACTCTTTCAGAACGGGAAGCATGAGGTAAGTCAACGGGAGAGCGTCTCCCGTCAATGCAGCGCAGTCTAGACACCGCAGTAAGTCAACCTAAGCTGCGTCAACTCCAGCTACGTAATTCACATAGCTGGAGTTGTGTAACGTAGGTCAACTTACCCCTGTAGTGTAGACAAGGCCTGTGAAGAAAGATCAAGAGAGGTAATCATACCAAGTCAAGTCAAGGAGACAGGCCTTTTTGATATTATAAAGATAAATAAATGTTCATGAAACATACTAAACTGAAATCACTGAAACTTATGTCTTCTATTTCCTCCCCACAGAACAGGTACAATACAATACATGCAGTGTTGGTTCAAGTTTCCCCACTTACGTGCCTCCCACCTTGTCCTGGAGATAACATTACCCATATTATTCTGGGCTATTCTGTTAGGATTCTTAGCAAGGTGCCTCAGCTTCTGTGGACACTTGAATATTTACTGGAGACTTAGCAATTGCATTTGAGGACCAAAACCCAACTCAACTCACACAGGATTACCAAACCATCACTAGGTGCCTGATCCTGCTTCCAGTGAAATAATGGCAAAACCTACACTGATTTAAATGGATTTTGGATTGTGCCCTAGGTCATATGAGTTTCAATCACCACTGACACAAAACTGATTTCAGTTAGCAAACTAGGAATGATAGGCTCTCATCCTTTATACTAAAGCCAGGAGTCTTCATCCTGTCCCACAGTACTAAATGTTACAGCAAAATTTTCTATATGCATATATCTACTGCTCAATTCACAGCCATATTAAGAGGCTTTTAAAATACTAATACATACTAATATTTTAAAAATGTATGTAAAGGTGATCTTCCCAATTCCTTTTTAAACTAAATATAAAGACTTATTCAAGGATAACCTGATTCTAAAAATACATAAAGACAACTAGATATCACAATGAATTTATACTTTAACATGATTTTGGTGTGATTGGACTGACACTGCATGCAATATCTACATAAGACTTCAGTAACAAAAATAAATTAGTACCTACTTTTCTGACTTGGGACATATCATTAAAAGAATTAATTATAGCTTTCAGTCATTTAAAGAGCTAAGGTCCTGAAGAGGTATGATACAGTTCCCAGTACTCAAACATAATCATCATTCAAGTAAGGATTTAACAAACTGTATTTCAATGGTTTGAGGTCCCAGTACAGTGAACAAATAAAATTAAATTACTAACAGAGTTTTTCCACAGTCACTCGTTAACTTATCATGGTATTCACACAGATGAAAACTAGTGCCACAGGACATTACCAGCATACTATATCTGATGCATATGCATCATTTTTCCATAGATTTCTTGTTGTACCTTTACAAATCCTTCTCATGTTTCATATCACTGCACATCAATGCACAACCACAATTGTGCTATTCTTTTACATATTAAAGGACACAAATACAGTCTATACAGTAATGTTCTGAAATTTTTTAATATTACAAACTGTAAAAGGAAAAACCCCACTGTGATCACTGAACTGTGTCATACTACTTGCTAGGAAATCTCTACAGAGATAAGATAACAGAAACTAACCTTTACAAATCAGTCTGGAAACACAGCTATCATAAGAATGCTGGTTGAGATCAAATGCTCAGTCTACAGGGAATAGGAATGTAGCATCACTCAACAAAATAACTTTTTTCATTCCTTTATTTTATTTATTTAATGCTAGTGGAAATGATCCTTCGATGGGTCTACTCAAAAGTCACTCACTCAATGGAAAAGGCAAATATGCCTACAGGCTTTACTAACCTTTATATTTTCTTATTTTTCATGTAATCAGATGGCAGGTGTTGGACACCCACAGATCCTCACACATTTATAATTTATGTCATGTGTTTCCTATATCTTCTCCAAAGACATTCACGTGAGCTACACCCACCCCATAAACACATCATTCCCTTAGTAAAAGGGTTCTAAGAATTTGCATTATTTTCTCCCTTTCTCTGTTAAAATAGATTTTTCCCCCAGGAAACACTCTCTGGTCAGTAGCTGACTGGAAGTCTTAGCTCTCAGCATGTGCGGCAGGCAGAGGTCATCACCCACAGCTGCAAGCCAGCTGAAAAGCAGCACCCCACCCTTTCCGCCAGCAAACAGGGTGATGATGCTGGTGCTGCCACCAAGCAGAGGAGTCTCCTCCAGGCTGGCAGGGCAGGAGACAGAAGAGTTGGGGCTGGAGACAGCATATGGAGGGATCAGCAGCAGCACATAAGAGGCATGGGGCAAAGGGGAAGCAGGAATGCTGGGCAACAGGCACTTACTTCACAGCAATTGGGGATATTGGGAGCCTCACCCCCCAATATGGTCCTCAGTGGCCATTAGCAAAGCTCTGCGGATAGGTGCTGTACCAACATCTCTCCTTGGCCTGGGTTGGGGGACCAGAGCGGGGGTTGGGGGCGGGGTATGAAAAGCTGCAAAGCCAGCTGAGAGATTGAGAGCTGTGCCTGCTTCCTGTGCTGAGGGACCAAGCTGTCAAGTGCTTGCTTCAGCTCTTAGAGCTGTCCTTTCCCAGGAGATAGGGTAATGGGGAAAAGCAGCCAATCAGGTGGGGATTTCCCCTCTGCACTAGAATCATAGAATCATAGAATATCAGGGTTGGAAGGGACCCCAGAAGGTCATCTAGTCCAACGCCCGCTCGAAGCAGGACCAATTCCCAGTTAAATCATCCCAGCCAGGGCTTTGTCAAGCCTGACCTTAAAAACCTCTAAGGAAGGAGATTCTACCACCTCCCTAGGTAACGCATTCCAGTGTTTCACCACCCTCTTAGTGAAAAAGTTTTTCCTAATATCCAATCTAAACCTCCCCCACTGCAACTTGAGACCATTACTCCTCGTTCTGTCATCTGCTACCATTGAGAACAGTCTAGAGCCATCCTCTTTGGAACCCCCTTTCAGGTAGTTGAAAGCAGCTATCAAATCCCCCCTCATTCTTCTCTTCTGCAGGCTAAACAATCCCAGCTTCCTCAGCCTCTCCTCATAACTCATGTGTTCCAGACCCCTAATCATTTTTGTTGCCCTTCGCTGGACTCTCTTCAATTTATCCACATCCTTCTTGAAGTGTGGGGCCCAAAACTGGACACAGTACTCCAGATGAGGCCTCACCAATGTCGAATAGAGGGGAACGATCACGTCCCTCGATCTGCTCGCTATGCCCCTACTTATACAAGTCTTCCTGTTTAGTGTTTATCTGAAGGTGAATTGCTTTGGGAGAAGTGGAGCAAAATTTCTCCAGCTATTTTTGATTTAAAGGAGAATGAAAAAAAACCTAACACTTTATGTCCCGATTTTTTTTAAAACGCCACATAATATTTAAAAAAATCTCTAAAGTCAAAATATGGCATGGAAATATACATCATTGAGGATTGACATCTTTGCCTGATTTGAAAACAACTAGATTTGATTTATCAAAACCAGGAGAGTATAAAAAACCATAAACTGAACCAGTTCCACGTTTGTTTGTTTTATTTCATCTTGCCTTTAGGTGTGCACTTAAACAATGGTCGCCCTAACTTTTTCAGTTGCCTTAGATAGCTACAAAGGACTACACCAACATGTGGGTATTTCCTATAAAGAAAGGCAATACTCAAACAAGAACAACTTACTAATTTGTTAGCCAAAATTGCCAAATGTTTAAGGCATGTGTTTTGAAAATGAATAAAAGGCAGCCATTTTAGAACTCTAATAAGGACTAGGTGTTTTAATTGTAATGCAACCAAAGGACAGCACATACAGCAACATAGCACCCTTTAAAACTGGATAAATGGTTTACTACTGATTTAGGGTGAAATGCATCCCTAAGCAATGGGTCAAAACAAGGCCTTTGCACCATGTGTGTCCTGTTCTCCCACAAATAAAAGGGTCGTAAGGACCAGATTGTGCAAGCTACTGAGTGTTTCCTAGGAGATTCTTTGTGTGCTCTCCAATCCAACTGACTTCAGTGACTGCTTAGGACATCCCCATTTATCACCTCTCAGGAGGCACTAATCAGCTTGCTGGAATAGGCCTTAAGTCAGCGACATCAATATCTGAAGTACTTTTTAGAGGTTTCATTCAATCATTATGCAAAATCCTTTTTACCTTATAAAATATGATGAGTGTCAGCTCTATGTTCTCATCCTGAGCTATGCACACTCTCACAGTAGGGAAAATAAAGAATTATATAGTACATGCAAACATCTGAATTCCATATACCCATAATTCTCCATGATTTGTCTCTGAAGGCCCAACAAAATGCTCACTGAAATCAAGGCCCATAAGCAACAAGTTATGTAATCTAGACTTGCTCCTTTTGCCCCTTACCACTTAAGAAAGACTGTATATATTTTCCATCTTATTCATTATTTATTTATATTACAGTTGCAAATGTGATGAAGACTGCATTGTTCCAGATACTGTACACACACGTAGGAAGAGACAATCCTTGTCCTGGAGAGCTTAGAATTTGAATAGAAAAGAGAGTGGGAGAGGAAGCAGAGGCATGAGCAGGTGAAATGACTTCTTCAGGTCATACAACACATTAGCAGCAGAGGCAGGCATAAAGACCCATGTTTCCTGACCACCAATCTAGTGCTGGGTCCACTACCCTTTTGAAGAGTATCCTTTTGGTTGTCAGGTTATGTCTGGATTTGGATAACATAATGCAAACACTTATTCTTTGAACAATAAATAAATTTGTCAAGGCTATATTGCTCTGAACTTGTCACTGACAATGATGAAACCTACAGTACTTCTTAATATACCCATAATCTGCTGATATTGTCTTCTCCCTCGCCTTAATAAAATGTTTGAAACAAAAATAAATTCAAATTCAAATACAATTAAAGATGTGAGACTAGCTAAATAAAATACATTCAAAGTGAAGGCTAAAGTCCACTGTCAATTCTGCCTCACAGGTAAGGACCTTCATTTTCCTTTGTCCATTTCTTTCTTGGTGGAAGTGTGGCATTTACAGAAGCTTGGGCCTAATCTTCAGCTGGTGTAAGTAAGCACAGCTCAGTTGACTTTATTTTATTGACTTCAATGGAGCTATGCTGATGATCATAGTATTTTTTTCTGTGGTTGAAAACACTTTTCAAATGCAAGAACTGTCTGGAACCCATGGACCCCCTTCTCCCCATTACCCACAACAAATACTTTGGTGAGTGGTCTTGCTCCTTCTGAAGTAGTGTTCTGCCCCACCACCTACCTTTTTCATCACACTATAATATGGTTTGTTGATGCCTCAGAAACATCAATAGATGGCAAGCAGAAGAGACCACCATGTAAAAACTTACAGAAAGTTCAAAAACTGGAATCTTAAAAAGATCAAAGCAAAAACTGGGGAATAATGCAATGATCTCTATTGATCGAGATGATCTTTCAACTGACTTTAGGCAAGTCTATGTAATAGAATTAAGTCAACTTAAGTTACGTCAACGTACAGCCACCGCAGTAATTAAATCAGTTTTGCATGTCCACACTACTCTCCTTCTGGCAGTGGTGCACAACCTCGCCAGGAGCGCTCGCGCCAATTTAACTGTTAGGCTGTGTCTATCTACACTGCTACTTTCAGGCTAAAAGTTTAGTTGTTCAGGGGTGTGAAAAAACACCCGCCCCAGCAACAAAAGTTTTAGCGCTGAAAAGCTCCAGTATAGACAGCGGCTGCGCTGTAATGAGGGCAGTGTAGGCACACCCTTAGCGTGGGGCACTGTTGGGCACTGACAGCCTGAGCCCAGAAGGCGGGGCTCCATCTGTCAGCCCTGGGCAGCAGCAACAGTCAATGTAAGCAATGTAGTGTCTACACTGACACAGCATCGACCCAGCTACATTAACCTAAGCGCTATGCCTCTCACGGAGGGGGAGTTATTAAGTTGGTGTAGTGGGCTACTTACTACAGTGGGAACTACATTTCAGTGTGGACACTTACATAGTTAGGTTAACACAAACTGGCTTACATTTGGTTCTGCATCTTTGAGGCACACCTTGCTCCTACAGAGAGGCAAAGCTTTACTCAACTAGTTTAACATATGTTAAAAGCACAATGCCTTCCTTATGCTAGGCTCTTTTCATGTTACTTAATTCATATTAGTTGCCACCTGCAAACAATTAGGTTAGACAAGGCCTGATTTTTTATTACTACTTACATAAAGCAATGTTCTGGATACCAAAATTCATACACCCACATGGGATGCAGTAGGCTCCAGTAGCTGAAAGGGAGATTTTTTTTCAGCCTCTGTCTGAACTTTGATCTTTTTTTCTTCTGATCATTTTTAAATGCAAAAATGATAACAACAAGTAAACAGCTTTCAAACTAACTTTATTTCTAACTTTAGAAATAAACTTCTATTCATTGAATACATTAAGTTAAATTAGAGCTAAATGCAGAACTGAGCTGAAAAAAACCCGTTTTATCAGACCTACTAGCAAGTCAGTTTCATTCTCTTACCCCCACTTAAAAAAAGTAATTAAAATAGTTAGTTTAAGGTGTCTTGTATTCAGACTTACATTTTAAAACACTAAAAAAATCCAATCCCTTCTGTGATCCTGATTATTCACAGATTATAAAGTCAGAAGGGAAATATATCACAAAGGCCATAGAACTTCCCTGAATTAACTCCTGTTTGAACTAGAGCATATCTTTAGGAAAAACAGCCAAACTTGATTTAAAAATGTCCATGATGGAGAATCCACCACAAATAGGATGCTTACAGAACAGGATGACCAGCTCCTTAATGTGATTTGGTGGTTTGTAGCTGACATAAACTAGTACCCCTGCTTGTGCTTTATCTGTTTTGAACATCGATCCATAAACATTCCAGACAATTTGCTTCCAAGTTGTCAGTGATTAAAACAAGTAATGCCCACCCCGCTTTTTTTTAAGTGCCACTCCTCATCCCGTTTTGCCCACTTAATCCTGAAACTTTGCCAAAACAGACACTTCAATCTCAAGGAAAGAAAAGAAGTGACCTCAAACCAATCAGCCTTCAAAGGAAATGGAGCTGAAAACTCTTGCAGAGCAAGTTCCCATGAAATAGGCTTGTGTCCCCATTACAGTGAATGGAAGTGCAAAAGAATTAAAGTAACATATTTTGTCTCTGTAAGTTTTCCATTGACAACCTGTTTGCTGTAGAGATAATGACTAGGTGAAGATGCAATAAAAAGTCAATCATCACTCCAAAATCTCTGTCTTCCTCCCTATCAAAAAAACTGATGGCAAGGACATGGGGCTTTGGTTAACCAACAACCTGGAAGCTTTAAAGAACTGGTTTAAACAAAGTAAATAACTTGAGTAATCAAAATAGTCTTGGTTAAAGCAGAAAAGAGTAAAGATTAAAAAAACTGGATTTTGCTGGCGCAATGTATAACAAAAAAGAAGAGCTGATTTAGTGAATTAATCACTTATCTGACCAAGTGGAACTTTTAACTAAAGAGCAATAAAAACACCTCATAAAAGCAAAGGCACTTCGGATATCCACTAACTCAAAAGACTGTTAATCTTCAAACTTGATAGTTACAATGAACCTCCCCCTCTTTAAACCCTTGGGGTTAGATATAACTCATATGAACTGCTGAAATGAAAAAATGCAAGGCATGTATTAAATATCCCAGAGGCAGCAGTACTTAGTCCTCTAACAAGCGGTTGGAGTAGCTTTTTATACCTGAATGCTCCAGTGAGCTCTGTGTGTGTCCCGAACTAGATGGTATTTTTACCTTGACATCATCCTTCCTTTTTCTTTCGTAGGTTGACACTTTTTTTTTTTAATACACTCAGAGCAGGCTAATCTGAAAACCATCTTTTCTAAAATGGTGTTTACTCTAGTCAGATAAGACAGGAATTTTATAGAAGACCGGAAAGCCTAAATAATGCACACATTTCATATCTTCCTGGGAGGAAAAGTTTAAAACAAAAACTTTCAGTTGGAGCTCACGAAGCAGCAAGTGCTATCAGGAAAAAAAAAGGATTTTGTGAAGATTTCTAAATAGAAAACAGCAGATTAATGCAGGGGCCCCCCGCACATCTTCAGTGTAGTACATGTTGGCGTTGCTCTACAAAGGCTAAAAGGGCTTATAGCAAAACAAAAACACTCCATGACAGCAAGGAAGATGGGCAAGAACTCCTATACCAATGCCTGTAGTGACAAACAGGAGCGATCATAAAAGGCTTTGCGGTTGAGCAAAACTCGGCAGTACATGCATAGTGCTTAATAGGGTACGTCATAGGCAGTTCGTGCACTGGCAGTGCTGGTGTAAAAGGGCCGTGGGGCATACAAAAGGTGTTCAAGGAAGGAGTCCTGGCTCAAGGGGTTCCACCACTAGCCCTGTGCCACCCCTGCAACAGCCCCCTCTATAAAGGGGCTGTCCTAGTTTGTACTAGGGACCACACCAGCTCCCACAGCATCTTGAATAGAGGAAGCTCCAAATGCCTCCCCTCCATTTTTGTACAAATGCAAGGACGAATCTGCCCCCTACGGTATGTCTATATTGAGCCATGAGAGCAGCATGCGTAAACATACCCGTACCAGTTGACCCACACTAGTACCATTAACAGTAACAGTGTAAACCTGGTGACAGCATGCCAGGGACCTACTCCCGTTACTGCCCTGTACTGAAGTCCGTGCCACTGTGACTACACTGCTATTTTTAGTCTGCTAGCCTGGGTAAAGCTAGCAAAAGTATGCTATGTTGCAATCACACCTCATACCGCAGTGGAGACATACCTTTATTCTTCATGGGAGCTTGCTTTTCCTGGCTAGAAATTACTGGTAGCTTCCGGAGCAGTGACTAAATCAGCTTCAGGATTTGCTCTGCCTGCACTTCCAGTCAAAGTCAGAGATATCTCTGATAAATAATGAATAAGGGGTAATAAGAAAAAGTTTAGTCCTACCTGGACTAAATAGTTTCCATTCTCTTTCAAGGATAGGCATGGGGAGGAGCGAACCGGAGCATTCATACCCAGAGACTCCAGACTGGAGCTAGCCTGCTGAAACACACCCAATGAACTCTTCCCTAAACAGACTACTTAATGTGTTAATCCCATTGAAACCCCATATATATTTAACTAACTCAGGTTCAGGGAAATGAACTGATATTTTTCTTTAAGTTATTAAAGAAAGCTAGGGCTCAGACATAAAACAAACCAGAATCTTAACACAACTGTTCTAGCAGCTTCCAAATCTGAGAGGGATCCAGATAGTGAAGAATCATCCCACAATTCCCCACTTTACGAACAAGAAAGCTCCTTCTATTTTCTTCTGATAATAATAATAATAATAATAATAGGCTATAAAATAATTAATGAAAAATAATCAACAGTGCCTCATATCCAACCCAGAAGAGGAATAAATTCTGTAGTCAGAACCTACTTATCAAAAGCAATGACCAAAGCAGCAGAAACACTGAGCCTCAGAGGTTTCAAGAAGGTGTGAACGGAAGGATTTCTACATAAGTGTATGGCAAAAGTTGACTCACTCTCATCACAACAAATACTAGAAGAAGTGGCTTGACTAGAACATGCATTATCCTCACTCTGCCCCTTACATCTCGATACCAGACCTCATGTATTGCCCAATGGTAGATTGAGACATTTTATCATCTAAGTATACAGTATGGGAATGACAACTGGATCTAGGGTGCTTTCAGGCAGCAGCCATCATATCCAATACTTTCTAAAATCCCTCTGGATGCTCACCAGGACATGAGAGGAAAGCTACTGAAGTGATAGTATTTCACTGAGAAAGAACCTCAAGAATTTCTAGTCACAAGGACATACAGAGATATGCATCTTTAAGGTCTACTGAAGCTAAACCTTCCTCTCTGTCAATACTGATCAAATACCTTTTAATCCAGATTCATCCATCCAATCTAACAGTTGATCATTATTAGTTGCCCAATCCTCATCCTCAAACATTTTGGTATTAAGTAGTAAAAAGTATGCTGGAGCTGTGCAGAAACTAGGTTTTCAGACAAACTACCTCGTCCTCCAGTGGACGTAGGGATAGGTTTTATCAAACTATGATTTTTCATGGTTTGGCTCCAAAACCAGGGGAAAACACTGATGGTTTAAACTGAGTTCATCTGAAACTCTGAGGTTGTTTTGAATCCAAATTTTTAAAGTAGAACTGAGTGGTTGCCATCAGTATGAACCAAGAGAGGCTACACAACCCCCATGTTCATTGAAACCACTGAAGTATTACAGTGGATGGCACTGATTTCCTGCACATGACCGACTGTTTCTGTGAATGACTCTCTTTTCTCTGGTTTCAGAGTAACAGCCGTGTTAGTCTATTCTCTGCATTCTGTTAGTCTCTTTTCTCTAACTCTTTCAATAATGAGGAAAATCATGTATCTTCAAAAATGCAACAGAATAATCATGAGTACGGCTGAGCAAACTTCAGAATTTCCATTCCACTGGGCATATCAACATTTGTTTTTGTCCAAAACAGTGACAAAAAGTTGAAATTTTTCACAGAATGGAAATTACAAAAGAATTCAGTTCAGAAACAAAACATTTCAGTGCTCCCAAAAATCAAATATTTTTCATTTTGGTTTACTGAATTGACCCCTTCATTCCAGGACAGTTCAATATTAAACCATATTTTCCTATCATGGCACATTGCCACATGGGAGTTGTAGTTCAGGAGCCTGATGCCCCATACTATCCTATGGGCCAAACTACATCTCCTACAAAGCTTCAAATAAAGATTATTCAGAGGGAGATTGACATTGAGAGCCCTCTAGGGAGCTCGGCCCACAGGAGAGAATGAGGGCCCAAACGACAACTCCCATAAGGCAAGGTACTGATAGGAAAATGCAGCTTAATGATTTATTAAACTAATTTGAAATACAGCATTTTGGATCAGTTCAACAATATATTCTGATCTGGGTCTAAATGACCTCAAATAAAATATTTAAATTTTTATTTTTCTAAAGGAAAATTGAAATTTTTTTGCCAAAATCAAGCTTTTCCCATGGAAAGTTTAGATTTTGTGAGGCAGTGCCAGGCACTCAGCTGGCTCTGGGCATGATCGCCTAGCAAACCAATGACCTCAGTTGGGCCTAGTAAACCCTCACTGACTGTACTCCCTGATGGGGCAGAAGGGTCAACAGATCACCATTTAAACCTTATAACAGCAGCAGCACAGTGGCTGCTCACTGCAGTCCATGCCCACAGCTGTGCCAAACCTACTTCTTTTACTGGCCCTTGCTCCAACCCATTGCTACTCCCACTCGAGCTCTAGTCCCTACCTTCCTCAGGACTTGTGACTCCTGACCTCGACCACTGGCTTGTCTCCTGACCTCTACTCCAGCTCTGCCCTTTGGTTCTGTTCTGGCCCCTGATTGTAACTACAGGCTTGAACCCTGACAACACCTCTGAGGGAGTGGCGAACAGCAGAGAGGCTAACAGAGGGAGTTGGCCTGGGATCTGTCTGAGAGAAGGTACGCTAAGGGCTGCATTAGGGAGGCTGTGTTGATGAGTATCTGAGTGTCTGTTGTGGGGACAGTTTGACTGTTTGCTTGATTGGTTATTTGAAAAGTGCGAATTGGGAGTGCTTTGTTCCAGGTGAGCCTTGAGTGGGCCTGACTATTATAAAAAGCCAGTCAGCTGCAAACCAGCTGAGCAGCGAACATCAGAGAGGCTAACAGAGGGAGTTTGCCTGGGAGTTCGCCCAGGGAGAGCCCACCGAGGCTTACATCTTGCCGGCTTCTCTGAGTAGTTACTACAACTCCTGAGGAAGCTCTTAGAAGGAAGGTAATATGGATGGGGAGTGTTCAGCTGTTGTGACCTTCACTGGATGTGCCATGTTTGTCTTTCTTCCACAGGACAAAAGTGACTTTGTCTGTACAAAGTGAAAGCTGGTCTCCATGTTGGAAGAGAAGGTTCAAGGTCTGGAGAGACAAGAATCAACCCTGCATTGCATAAGAGAAACTGAAGATTTCCTGGACAGATGTCAGGATATGTTTCTATGAGCACAATGTTCTAAAGATTCAGAGTAGGCTGCGCAGCGGGGACAGGAGGACGGTGAAGAAATTTGGCAGCATGTGACCTCCAGAAGAAGAAAGGGGAGCGTCCATCTACCAGCAATGCAGATACAGGTAAGCAACCGTTTTCATGTTCTCTCCACAGGTACTAATGCGGAGAGTGGACTAGACGATACATCTGAGGGAAGGAAACAGAAGGAGACTCCATCAATTGGAAGGCATGAGATGCACTGTCCTAGGGATGGGGGTTTCACGACCACCGCTCCCAAGAGGAGGAGGCGGGTGGTGGTGGTCGGGTCTCCCTCCTCAGGGGGACCGAGTCATCTATCTGCTGCCCCGACCGGGAAAACCGAGAAGTCTGCTGCTTGCCAGGAACTAGGATTCACGTTGTGACGGAGAGACTGCCGAGACTCATCAAGTCCTTGGATCGCTACCCCTTCCAACTTTTCCACGTGGGCACCAATGATACTGCCAAGAATGACCTTGAGTGGATCACTGCGGACTACATGGCTCTGGGAAGAAGGATAAAGGCGTTTGAGGTGCAAGTGGTGTTTTCGTCCATCCTCCCTGTAGAAGGAAAAGGCCTAGGTAGAGACCGTTGAATCGTGGAAGTCAACGAATGGCTACGCAGGTGGTGTCGGAGAGAAGGCTTTGGATTCTTTGACGATGGGATGGTGTTCCAAGAAGAAGGAGTGCTAGGCAGAGATGGGCTCCACCTAACGAAGAGAGGGAAGAGCATCTTCTCAAGCAGGCTGGCTAACCTAGTGAGGAGGGCTTTAAACTAGGTTCATCGGGGGAAGGAGACCAAAGCCCTGAGGTAAGTGGGGACGTGGGATACCGGGAGGAAGCACGAGGAGGAGAGCGCGAAAGGAGAGGACTCCTGCCTCATACTAAGAAAGCAGGACAAACAGCAAGTTATCTCAAGTGCCTATACACAAATGCAAGAAGCCTGGGAAACAAGCAGGGAGAACGGGAAGTCCTGGCACAGTCAAGGAACTATGACTGCTCAGAGCTCCGGTATGAAACTGCAGAAAAACCTGAGAGTCTCTGGATTAAGTTTAGAAGTGTGAGCAACAAGGGTGATGTCGTGGTGAGAGTCTGCTATAAACCACCAGAAAAGGGGGATGAGGTGGATGAGGCTTTCTTCCGGCAACTAACAGAAGTTACTAGATCGCAGGCCCTGGTTCTTATGGGAGACTTCAAATCACCCTGATATCTGCTGGGAGAGCAACACAGCGGTGCACAGACAATCCAGGAAGTTTTTGGAAAGTGTAAGGGACAATTTCCTGGTGCAAGTGCTGGAGGAACCAACTAGGGGCAGAGCTCTTCTTGAACTGCTGCTCACAAACCGGGAACAATTAGTAGAGGAAGCAAAAGTGGATGGGAACCTGGGAGGCAGTGACCATGAGATGGTCGAGCTCAGGATCCTGAAAAAAAGGAAGAAAGGAGAGCAGCAGAATACGGACCCCGGACTTCAGAATAGCAGACTTTTACAACCTCAGGGAACTGATGAGCAGAATCCCCTGGGAGAATAACATGAGGAGGAAAGGAGTCCAGGAAAGTTGGCTGTATTTTAAAGAATCCTTATTGAGGTTACAGGGACAAACCATCCCGATGTGTAGAAAGAATAGTAAATATGGCAGGCGACCAGCTTGGCTTAACAGTGAAATCCTTGCTGATCTTAAATACAAAAAAGCTTACAAGAAGTGGAAGATTGGACAAATGACCAGGGAAGAGTATAAAAATATTGCTCGGGCATGCAGGAGTGAAATCAGGAAGGCCAAATCACACCTGGAGTTACAGCTAGCAAGACATGTTTAGAGTAACAAGAAGGGTTTCTTTAGGTATGTTAGCAACAAGAAGAAAGTCAAGGAAAGTGTGAGCCCCTTACTGAATGAGGGAGGCAACCTAGTGACAGAGGATGTGGAAAAAGCTAATGTACTCAATGCTTTTTTTGCCTCTGTCTTCACTAACAAGGTCAGCTCCCAGACTGCTGCACTGGGCAGCACAGCATGGGGAGGAGGTGACCATCCCTCTGTGAAGAAAGAAGTGGTTCGGGACTATTTAGAAAAGCTGGACGAACACAAGTCCATGGGGCCGGATGCGCTGCATCCGAGAGTGCTAAAGGAGTTGGTGGATGTGATTGCAGAGCCATTGGCCATTATCTTTGAAAACTCATGGCGACCGGGGGAGGTCCCTGACGACTGGAAAAAGGCAAATGTAGTGCCCATCTTTAAAAAAGGGAAGAAGGAGGATCCCGAGAACTACAGGCCAGTCAGCCTCACCTCAGTCCCTGGAAAAATCTTGCAGCAGGTCCTCAAGGAATCAATTCTGAAGCACTTAGAGGAAAGTGATCAAGAACAGTGAGCATGGATTCACCAAGGGCAAGTCATGCCTGACTAATCTAACTGCCTTCTATGACGAGATAACTGGCTCTGTGGATGAGGGGAAAGTGGTGGACTTTGTCCTTGACTTTAGCAAAGCTTTTGACACAGTCTCCCACAGTATTCTTGCCAGTAAGTTAAAGACGTATGGGCTGGATGAATGGACTATAAGGTGGATAGAAAGCTGTCTAGATTGTCGGGCTCAACAGGTAGCGATTGATGGCTCCATGTCTAGCTGGCAGCCGGTATCAAGTGGAGTGCCCCAAGGGTTGGTCCTCTGGCCAGTTTTGTTCAATATCTTCATTAATGATCTGGAGGATGGCGTGGATTGCACCCTCAGCAAGTTTGCAGATGACACTAAAATGGGAGGAGTGGTAGATACGCTGGAGGGGAAGGATAGGATACAGAAGGACCTAGACAAATTGGAGGATTGGGCCAAAAGAAATCTGATGAGGTTCAACAAGGACAAGTGCACAGTCCGGCACTTAGGACAGAAGAATCCCATGCACCGCTACAGACTAGGGACCGAATGGCTCGGCAGTAGTTCTGCAGAAAAGGACCTAGGGGTTACAGAGGATGAGAAGCTGGATATGAGTCAACAGTGTGCCCTTGTTGCCAAGAAGGCCAATTGCATTTTGGAATGTATAAGTAGGGGCATTGCCAGCAGATCGAGGGACTTGATCATTCCTCTCTATTCGACATTGGTGAGGCCTCATCTGGAGTACTGTGTCCAGTTTTGGACCCCATACTACAAGAAGGATGTGGAAAAATTGGAAAACATCCAGCTGAGCCTCAACAAAAACAATTAGGGGACTGGAACACATGACTTATGAGGAGAGGCTGAGGGAACTGGGATTGTTTAGTCTACGGAAGAAAAGAATGAGGGGGGATTTGATAGCTGCTTTCAACTACCTGAAAGGAGGTTCCAAAGAGGATGGATCTAGACTGTTCTCAGTGGTAGCAGATGACAGAAAGAGGAGTAATGGTCTCAAGTTGCAGTGAGGGAGGTTTAGGTTGGATATTAGGAAAAACTTTTTCACTAGGAGGGTGGTGAAACATTGGAATGCGTTATCTAGGGAGATGGTGGAATCTCCGTCCTTAGAAGTTTTTAAGGTCAGGCTTGACAAAGCCCTGGCTGGGATGATTTAGTTGGGGATTGGTCCTACTTTGAGCAGGGAGTTGGACTAGATGACCTCCTGAGGTCCCTTCCAACCCTGATATTCTATGATTCTATGATTCCGACCTCTGACCACTAGACCAGGCTCCTGGTCCAACCACTAGATCATACCACCACACCTTGGTTTATGATACAGAGAGGGGACGAAGAAGGGAAGTCTCTTGGGGTGAGTTGCTGTGCCTGGTGGCAGTGGGGAAGCACCTGCGCTGTGGTGAATCCCTGCCCCACCCCCTCAGGGCAAGTTTGGGAGTTTGGAGACTAAAGCCCCAAAGGCTGCAGCTCACACTTTTCTGCTAAGGGATGCTTCACCTTCTCCCTGTGCTTGCAGGCAGGACTCACCCATGAGGTCGTTTTAGGATGATTCCAGGTCCCTGGTGTCTCCTTCCTGCTTTTACTCCTCTCATCTTCCTGACAGTCGCACTCTGCAGCTGCTCTGCACCCAGCCAGGTGCATCTGCAATGGGGAGCATGAGACGATACAGGAGCCCTGGCAACCCGGCTCTGGAGGGAAGGGCAGGGCAGGGCAGGACCAGCCATATCTCCTTCCCTTCTGCCTGACAGCAGACACATTGACCAAGGTGGCAGGTAAGAGGGGTGAACTTTGGGTAGACCTGGGTGCTAACTGGGTGGGCCCTGGCTAACCCAGTCTCATCAGTGGCTCTACCCTGGTATCATGCTGTTTCTATGAGATGTGAAGAAGATGTAGAACTGTGCCTTGTCAATTATTGTCACTTGAATTCATTACCCGATTACTCTCTCTCTCTCCCTTCACACTGACGCTGAATAGGCTACAGAAGAATACTGAGCCTTGGTATACTCTAAAATATGAGCAGCTGCCCATCATCATTCTGTAGGGCCTACTTGAGAGAACAGAGTGTAGCTATCTCAGTAAGTTTCCACTAAACATGCTATCTCCTTCAGGTGGAAGAGCAGGATTCTCTGATAGACTACATCAAATACCATAGAGAAATGTGGGTAGCACAAATAAAAAGTTTGTCATGATTAGAGTTGTGGGTGGCGTTTTTTTCTTTTTAAAGTAAAAAAGCAATACTAACAAAACTTGAAATAAGATTTCTACATTCCCAGGGAATTCCAGGATAAATATTTCTCTCCCCTAGCTCTGAAGTTTGGGTCATGTGGCTTTCTTGTACCATTCACAGTAGTGTACTTGTGTTTGAGTGGTCCAGCCTGGATCATGAACCTTTTATTGAAAATGAGCCCTCACAATTATAGAACTGCAAGCAAACAGCATGAAGGCAGCCTGCTTTGTGCATGTATTATTCCATTTGTAGACCCTGCATGGGGCATGTTTGCTCCTTCCTTGCATTTCTGTTTCAGAATAGACTATTTGCACACAAACTGATAAGCACAACATTCAAGCTGGATAGAAAAAAGATAGGTTTGCTCTACCACAGCAACAACGAGGAGTCCGGTGGCACCTTAAAGACTAACGGATTTATTTGGGCATAAGCTTTCATTTTTTTACCCTCGGTGGCACCTTAAAGACTAACAGATTTATTTGGGCATAAGCTTTCATTTTTTTACCCTCGAAAGCTTATGCCCAAATAAATCTGTTAGTCTTTAAGGTGCCACCGGACTCCTCGTTGTTGCTGTGGTAGAGCAAACCTAACAGATTTATTTGGGCATAAGCTTTCGAGGGTAAAAAATGAAAGCTTATGCCCAAATAAATCTGTTTGTCTTTAAGGTGCCACCAGACTCCTCATTGTTTTTGTGGATACAGACTAACAAGGATACCCCTCTGATACTCTACCACAGCACTTTGAAGCAATAAAAGTCAAGTGAAGATGGCCTTTCTGATTTTAGATTTTATTTTATTTTTTTACTATAGGAAACCACTTTCCCTCAATAAAAAACATTTTCAATAGAAATATGGAAGATATTTCAGACCTTGCTTGATGTCTACATTTAGCTTTAAGTTGTATCCCTCCAGTTAGGCAAAATAAGTCCTGTGAAATGTGAGGAGGTATGGGAATGGCTATGTTCCCTAGTAAATTGCCTTCCTTCTCATATTAGTTCTCAATTTTTTTAACACTATAATCCAGTGTAATAAAATAATAGCTATTTAGATATAATTTCTAAAAGCTCCCTATAGTTTCCTTTTAACACTGGAACCTTTTATATGCTATTGAACAAGCCTCTTAAGCGACAGCTACTTAGCCTGTATGGGTTTACATCACAAAGCAGAGACTTCATAGTGACTGGCTTAAATTTTGTCGTCTTTGAAAAATGGGGGGAGAGGGGGCATATTTTATTTACTTTGTTTTTATTAACTCATGCCAGATTTCCCAGAAAGTTTTGACAGAAATACTTGTCTGTTATATTGTGAATATACCAAAACTACAAAGGCCCTAGGAAAACACGTGGCCCCAATTTTATATACGATTCTGGGACACAACTGAAACTCTAATACAAAAACAAAATTAATAAAAAGTAGATACAAATTCTCCTATGTCATTTTCTTCTTGCTAGCTGTAAAGCTGAAGCAATGAGTATGGATACATTTCCACAATTCTGGTTTTACTGTTCATTCTCTTTTCATTTACACTGGCAGATTAAACATTTTGCCAGAAAGTTTTGTTTTTTAAACCCACAATGTATTTTATAGACTACAGACATTTCATATTAAGAAAAGAGCAAATCACATATCTAGATTTTGCTTTTCAGTGTCAATTGTTTTGTCTGTACAGTTTTTTCTCCTCTGAATTCTCTTTACAGAATGACTCAATACTAAAAATTTCCCTCTTTGTTTAGCAGCATTTTTCCTATCTACATATACAAAATTTGGAAACTACCCACAACAGATATAATTTTATCTCACCCATTGACAATTTAACATTTCTACTCTAGAGCACACTTTATTGTGACTCTGGGAATAGTGAGGAACTTTCTCATTACAGATCAGCATGAGTACACTCAATGTAGATTTGCTTAAAATTATACATTACATATATACAATTATACTATATCTATATAGATATAAAAATACACGGATAACAAAATGGATACTGCCAATACAAATGAACTTGGCTGATGGTGTCCTGATCCAAAGTTAGAATTTGAAGCTGGATTTTTACATGCAGTGATCCAGAATCCAAAGCTAAATGGCAGGAATCATGCAACAACTGTTCCCATAAGATTGTTTGCAACTTCCATCCCCACAGAGCTCTTTCATCAAGCTGCCCCTACATCCTCCCCTTTTCACTTGTTACCAAAGATTCTTTGTAAAAATATATAAAACTTGCTATGTATCATCAGCTGGTAAAATTAATGATTTGACAATCAGTGGGGTCACTGGATGATTGAGATGCTAAAGGAGCACTCAAGGAAGATAAGGCCATTGAGGAGAAGCTAAATGAATTCTTTCCACTGGTCTTCACTGTAGAGGATGTGAGGAAGATTCCCACATCTAAACCATTCATTTTAGGTAACAAATGAGGAACTGTCCCAGATTGAGGTGTCAGTAGAGGTGGTTTTAGAACAAATTGAGAAATTAAACAGTAATAAGTGACCAGAACCGGATGGTATTAACCCGAGAGTTCTGAAGGAACTCAAAAATATGAAATTGCAGAACTACTAACAAGGAGTCCAGTAGCACCTTAAAGACTAACAGATTTATTTCGGCATAAGTTTTCGTGGGTTACAACCCACTTCATCAGATGCATGGAGTGAAACTGTGGTATGAAACTGTGGTATGTAACCTATCATTTAAATAAGTTTCTGTACCAGATGACTGGAGAATAGCTAATGAGACACTAATTTTTTTTTTAAAAGGCTCCAGAGGTGGTCCTGGCAATTACAGGCCAGTAAGTCTAACTTAAGTAACAGGCAAACTGGTTGAAATTACCGTAAAGAACAGAATTATCAGACACATAGATGAACATGATTTGTTGGGGGAAGAGTCAACATGGTTTTTCCAAAGGGAAATCATGTCTCACTATTCTATTAGAATTCTTTGAAAGGGACAACACACATGTGGACAAGGTTGATCCAGCAGATATGGTGTACTTAGGATTTTCAGAAAGCCTTAGACAAGGTCCTTCACCAAAGGCTCTTGAGCAAAGTACAGGCAGTTCTGAACTTTACAACATTCGACTTAAGATGAATGGCACTTACGACGTTTCTGACTTGACATCCTAATTCAACTTACGACCATTTTCGACTTTATGACACTCGGTCCCACAAAGGAGCGTATTGCAGTTCCGAGTTACAATGTTTTGACTTACAACACAATTTTCAGGAACCTATTGTTTCGTAAGTCCAAGGACTGCCTGTAAACTGTTATGGGATAAGACAGAAGGTCTTCTCATGGATCAGTTAAAAGACAGAAAACAAAGGGTAGGAATAAATTATCAGTTTTCAGAATGAAGAGAAGTAAATAGTGGTGCCCCCCCAAGGATCTGTACTGGGACTAATGCTGTTCAACATATTCATAAATGATCTGGAAAAACTTGAAGTGGAAAAATTTGCAGACAATACAAAAGTACTGAAGATAGTTAAGTCCAAAGCAAGCTGCAAAGAGTTACAAAGGGATCTCATAAAACTGAGTGACTGGGCAACAAAATGGCAGATGAAATTCAATGTTGATAAGTGCAAACTAATGTACATTGGAAGACATAATCCCATACATACATACAAAATGATGGGGTCTAAATTAACTGAAACGCTCAAGAAAGATCTTGGAGTCATTGTGAATAGTTTTCTGAAAACCTCTGCTCAATGCGCAGAGGTAGTCAAAAAGCAAACAATGTTAGGAACCATTAGGAAAGGGATAGATAATAACATAGAAAAATATTAAAATGCCACTATAAATCCATGGAATACACACACCTTGAATTCTGCGCGCAGTCCTGGTTGCCGCATCTCAAAAAAATATTAGAATTGGGAAAAGTACAGAGAAGGGCAACAAAAATGATTAAGGGTATGGAACAGCTTCCATATGAGGAGAGATTAAGATGACTGGGATTTTTCAGCTTGGAAAAGAAATGACTAAGAATGGACATGACAGAGGTCTAAAATCATGACTGGTGTGGAGAAAGTGAATAAGGAAGTGTTATTTACTCCTTCACTTTACACAAGAATCAGGAGTCACCCAATGAAATTAACAGGCCACAGGTTTAAAACAAACAGAAGTACTTCTTCACACAGCGCACAATCAACCTGTGAAACTCATTGCCAGGGGATGTTTTGAAGGCCAAAACTAGAACAGGGTTCCAAAAACATTAGATAAGTTCATAAAGGATAGAGCCATCAATGCCATTACCCAAGATGGCCCAGGAAGAAACCCCGTGTCCTGAATATCCCTAGCCTCTCTGCCAGAAACTAGGAGTGGGCAACAGATCACTCAATGATTGCCTGTTCTGTTTACTCCTTCTGTAGCACCTGGGATTGGTCACTGTAGGAAGATAGAATACTGGGCTAAATGGACCATTGGTCTGACGCAGTATGGCTGTTCTTATGACTAAATATTCAGGAGAGATAGAGGTTTTTTTGTTTTTTTAAACAGGTTCTTCTATATATGAGCAATTCAATTGACAGCTTTGCTTGGAGTGTTGCTGTATTTTTTGTTTTGCCAGATTTTACTACTCTTGCTATGAATAGTACCTTTCTCCTCATGTAGTCCTAGTAAAATCAATGGGGCTACTTGTGTAGAAAGACACTGTTCAATATAAGAGTGACAGAATATGGCCTTTAGTGAAATATTTCGATCTATATTGATAGAACTATGTTCCAGGAAGCACCCTGCAGCTAGTGCCAATTCTGGCCGCAGTCAGAGAGTGAAATCTGTTTAAGTCTACTATCGCTAGGCTGTAGATGCTAGGCAGGAATAGCAATACTGGTACATATTTTGTCAGCTGAAAGACATAACATGCCAAATCTTAATGAACTCTGAGCATTTTTATGTGTGCCATGAAGCACTTATCTCTAGGGAGTTCCACAGTCAGGAATATGGTATGACTGAATTTTCCTTGTACTCCACTGAAATTCTGCACCTACTGTTAATGGCTAATCAGAAACATAGCTGGCCTTCTATGTAGTTCATTTCAGCCTTGCTTATAGGTTTTTAATATATTAAAACAAAAGTAAAAAATGGAATACCACCATTCAGCTAGGAGTACATGACATTTGTCACCTAATACAGAGCCCTGGAGAACCTTTTTGAAAGGAAATTCATAAGGGAATTTAGGAAAGCTGAGTTATGTATGATCATGTTTTCCCCACCCACCTCAACCAGAATTACAGAAGCACCATTAAAAAGAATAGAGCTGTCTACAGTACCCCAGATTATAACCTGAAACAGAAGCCAACATCAATACAACTTTATCACTAATCTAAAGAACATAAGTTAGAAAAGAAATGTTTAAGATTCTCATAGTTCCACTATCTCTCTCCCACCCACCCCATGGAATATGCGTGAAAGAGACAGCCAGCCAGGTACACACGCAGCTTTACACATTTATACAACGTCTACTACGTATAGGTCTGTATCTCTCTATATATACATATTATATATATATATATATATACACATACATACACACACACACACACACTTATATATATATAAAAACGTAAGACTGGTCCAGTAATTGGGCTAGCAGCCCAGGTCTTGGGAGACTCTGGTTCAATTGCCTCCTCTGTCCCAGAACTCTTGGGAAAGTCAGTCTGTCTGTGCCTCAGTTCCCCATCTGTAAAACTCGGATACTAGTACTTCCCAAACTCTCTTGACAAACACAGATCCATTACTGAGCCAACCCCTCATCTGAAAGTTTCCATAGCTCACCACAGGCGGAACTCCGCAATGAAAAACCAGAAGAAGTTGTCGTCCACTGGCGACTGTTCTGAGCAGGGTGAATGTAAATCAGACCAATACAGATTGGAACAGGAAAACTGAACGAACTAGTCACTGAATTGAGCTAGTTAAATAAACTGAATTGAGAAAAATATTCTCTCTGCACCTACAGAAGAGGCTGCCAAAAGCTGGTTTAGGACTTCAACAATCTCTGGTTCTAGGTGCCTAGCCAGTGACTTCCACAAGTTCAGTGGTTTCATTTTCTTTAAAACTTTGGCAGCAAATACGTACCACTTGAATATTTTAATTTAATTTAAATTATAAATTATTTGAATATAACTTTACATAATTTCAAAATTGAAATATATTTATTTTTTAAAAAATAAAAAGGTATTTAAATAAAATGTAAATATCTATTTTTAAAAAGATCATTGCTTTTTTTGCATCCTGGTTCTGATGCTGTGAGGATCCTGGAGGTAAAGAGAGAAGGAAAGATTGTAGTGGGAGCAATGGAGTACTACCCAACTGAAACAATCAAAAATCTGGAAGCAGGCCCACAAAACATGATATTGGTTTAAAAATTAGATTAAATATACTGTATAGATCATCATCATCATGTCTTTCTGGTTTTTGATCCTATTGGGTGAGGCAAACAGCCCCAATTTGTTTGAAATCACTTCAGGAATAGATGTCAATTTTAAATGATGCTCCATATTGACTACTTGGAGTACAACTCCACTTCTCTCTCTGAGCCCTTCAGATGGGGGAGCTGCTATTCTGTCGCTCTCCATTTCTCTACTTTATCATCTCCTTATACTTTTTAGCCCTTCCTATCCCACCAATCTTTTTCCGCATTCACATTCCTACTCCCATACTTCATAGTCCTATACACTCTGGTCTTCCATGTACTCCCCTGCACCCCCTAATCCCTCAGATTCTCCCTCCTAAACTTCCCTGCATTATCTTGCACCCTCTGTTCCACACACATCTTCCCTCCTGCACACTCATTTCCATACCCGACACTAGGTTACCTCTTGCCCCAAATATTCACCAGCCCTCTATTTTCTCCCACGTTCTATTTCCCACAGTGTCCTTTCTGCCTCTGGATACTGTAAGAGGCCACAGTCCTCTCTGAGTGAAGTCTGGCTTCACTCACACATGGAGTCAGAAGAGGTGGAGACTATCTTTCCTAAGGGCTGCCCAAGCTGCATAGGCTATAGGGAAATGTTTGCCACTTTAATTGAGGGCAGCTTTTGGAGTCAGGCTCACTGAAAACAAAGGGAGATGGCAATCATTTTGAAAGAGAATTCCTCATGAGTTTCTCTGAAAAAGAAGATTTTATGTGCCAGCCTCTACTAAAGAATAAACACAGAGTGATTAAAAATAGCAAAAATAATTAATATTTATTTTTAAAAACTTCCAATTGCACCATTTACCTATCTGCCTATTTTAGCATAAATATAAGGTACTCTCTCTCTCTCTCTCAATTGGGTTGCATTACTGAAGTCTGGGGAAGATACAAATCTCATTATTTCTGGCTGCCTACAACACCCACACATGGTTTCTGGATCCTCCCAGATCCCTTTTTATAAAAAAAAGGGTTATCCTCATTTCTGATAGCTAGCCAGACAAATGGCAAAACATGTCATTCTTCAGTTTATTCCAAGAATTGTTTGTTGGTGGGGGTTTTTTTGTTTTGTTTTTTTAAACAGGGTGTCACGTTATTGACCTGAACTGGGACCATATAAAGAAAAGGAGTACTTATGGCACCTTAGAGACTCACAAATTTATTTGAGCATAAGCTTTTGTGAGCTACACGTGGGACCATATAGAACATGGTTGCAACCAAGGTCCTGTAGTGGCACCAAATCTTGTATAAAGGGGGTCAAATAAGGTGTCTTAGACAAGGTTATGGTTTGCTGGTTATGATTATGCTGTCTATATGTGTGTATCATTTTTGTAGTTAAAGTTATGAATATTGGCTCTATACTGTCTGTATTTCAAACTTATGCTATGCTTCTGGGTGACACCCCAGACCAGTTGGTGTCAGCTCTGCCTAGCCTGCTTGATGGCTCATTAAGGACCATCAGCTATACAACTGAGCCATTGAGAGAAGGCAGACATGCCTTGTGACTCATTTCAGAGTAACAGCCGTGTTAGTCTGTATTCGCAAAAAGAAAAGGAGTACTTGTGGCACCTTAGAGACTAACCAATTTATTTGAGCATAAGCTTTCGTGAGCTACAGCTCACTTCATCGGATGCATACTGTGGAAAGTGTGGAATGCAGGGACATACCTATGGACAGAACTCTGAGGTTTTTCCAGGCCATGTGATGGGCAGCTTGTCTTTGGAAGAAAGACAGACAGACCTACATGGCAAGAGAATATAAAAAGCTGCTGCAGCTCTTCCATCTTGTCTTCAATACTGCTTCATACCTCTGGAGGAACTTTGCTACACTGAAGCTTTGAACAAAGGACTGATGACCCATCCCAGCTGCGGATGTACTCCAGAGACTTGATTTGAACCTGCAGTTTATTCCATCACTGCTACAAGCCTGAACCAAGAACTTTGCCATTACTGTATGTAATTGATTCCATTTAACCCATTCTAGCTCTCATCTATATCTTTTTCCTTTTATGAATAAACCTTTAGATTCTAAAGGATTGGCGATAGCGTGATTTGTGGGTAAGATCTGATTTGTATATTGACCTGGGTCTGGGGCTTGGTCCCTTGGGATTGAGAGAACCTTTTCTTCTTTTACTGGGGTATTGGTTTTCATAAACATCTGTCCCCATAAAGAGTGGCATTGGTGGGATACTGGGAAACTGGAGCGTCTAAGGGAATTGCTTGTATGGCTTGTGGTTAGCTAGTGGGGTAAAACCAAAGTCTTCTCTGTCTGGCTGGTTTGGTTTGTCTTGGTATGCATAGAAACCCCAGCCTTGGGCTGTAACTGCCCTGCTTTGGGCAATTGGTCCTGAATTGGCACTCTCAGTTGGATCCTGCCAGAACCAGCATCGTTACACAGGGATAGTGCTTTTTTTACATTTGTACGGCATCTTACATACTGCAGGTGCTACCAGAAATTTAAAAAAAAAAAAAAAAGTGACTTTGATAGCAAAATGTTCCATAAATGTTCCATTGTGAGGGCTAGTCCTAATATAGTTCACTTTCTGTATTTCATTTATTCTGAAAGTTTACTTGTTGGGAAAACTAGGGGTGTAAATTGGTCCCCATCACAGATTGCTCCTTGGTGTGGACTCCCAGATAACTTACAGAACAGAAACAAGTTACAGGTTTAAATTTGCACTTTCCCTCCCCAAAGCTTATTTTCAATTTTAGGCATGCAAAACAAAATTCTTTGTAAAATAACTTTGATTTAACATAAGATTAATGTTTTTTGACAAACCTTATTCCCACTATAATCACTCATGTGCCCTTCAATATCTACAACAAGAATACATAAAATGTATTTTAATCTCACTTTCCTGCTTTTTTCACAGCTCAACTCCTTTCATCTTCAAAAGCACATCTAGATGTGTCTTTTTCCCATTTACCCTCTGCTGCAATTGCCTTTTGGTTCTTCATGAATTAGGCCTTCCTACACTCCCTCCTTCCCTCAAGCTCCTGGCTTGGAACATGGAGGCAAGAAGTCCCAGATGGCTTCCCTCTTCCCCTCCTGCCTCCCACCCCCCACCTCTGTGGGGGAACATGCAGTTGAGAAGCCATGGGTGGCTTCTTCCCGCTCCCAGGTGGGAGCGTGGAGGCGAGAAGCTCCAGGGAACAGCCAGTTCCCAGTGGGAAGCTGCATGGAGCTGAGAGCCCTGGCTCTCAGTCCCCAACACTGCCCCTCTTCAGTCACTGGAAGCACTCCTGGTGAGGACATGCACCACGGACAGAAGGAGGGTGGACATCAGCCACCACAGTAATTAATGCAGTGGCTGTAAGTTGATCTAACATAAGTCAATTTAAGATTGTAGTGGAGAATTTAGGTTATGTCTCTTAAACCCAGGGATGTGAGTTCAATCCTTGAGGGGGCCATTTAGGGATCTGGGGCAAAAATTGGGGATTGGTCCTGCTTCAAGCAGGGGGTTGGACTAGATGACCTCCTGAGGTCCCTTCCAACCTTGATATTCTATGATTCTATGATTCTAATCATGGAAAGGTAGGACTGGAAGGGACCTCAATAGGTTGTCTAGTTCAGTCTCTGCACTGAGGCAGGACTAAGTATTATCTAGTATTAGTAAATATAATTATATTTACTACTTTAGATTATATCCATAGTTTTAACCTTGATCAGTGCAAACAATAAATCAGTTCCTTTCTACACTTTCAAAAAATCTTTGTTCAGTCTCTAGAGAGGGAACAGTCCAATTCCCTTAGCCTCACTGCATGACAGGTTCTACAGGCCTATCATCTTCCCTGTTAACTCACCACGGCAGGCTGTGCATACAGTCTGGAGCCTACACCAGTATAGCTATGTTGACATAATCCCATAGTGCAAACTCAATCTACATTGATAGATGGGGTTTTCTATTAGTGTAAGAACATCACCTGCCTGAATGAAGTTATGTAAGTCAGTGGAAGCGTTCTTCTGTTGACAAAGCTGCATTTACATGGGGAGTTAGGGCAGCATAGCTACATCACAGCTAGGTCAGGGTTTTTCACACTCCTGACCAACATAGCTGTTTAGACGAAGCCATGGTAACATTTTCTCTGTGGTACAAAGAAGGTAACTGCAGAAAGTATTTATTTCATTGGCATCCACAGCAACATTAAATCTTGTTTTGTATTTTATCCCTCTAACATATGCTAGCATCTTGTTTGCCTCTTACTGACATGCACTGGGTTAAATGGTTTCAATGATTTTTCAACAATAGCCCCTAAATACTGATCAGTGTGCAATGCTGCCTTCAATTTACATATTTTCTAGAATGAATCCTTGTCCCAAGGAAAATTGTTTTATGTTTTTCTAAACTCAGCTGCATTTACCAAATGCTGGCCCAATGTACCAGAATAATCTGCATCCTTTTCAATCTGCTCACACTATTCCCCATTACTTCTACTACTTTCAAATTATGTCTCTAACAAATTTAGAAATACCTGTATTGTTTTATAAAACCCTAATCCAGATAATTAAACACACACCACCACACGGTGGTACATATGTATGTACATATGTAGCCATGCAGGGAGAAATACACACATGTGTCTCAGAGGTACTAACACGGACTTATGAAATGAGAACATTTTTAAGTTTTAAAGTGTGACAGTTGGCATTTCCATTTGTACATTACTTGCCTTGTTCACCTATTACTACACTACCTTGCCAAGCCATTAGAATTTTTAAAGTGCCATCTGAACAGCCCAAAGAAGTGGATTTAATATTTGACCTGAAAGACAGTATCATAATAGCAGAGCATAAAAATCAATTTATGTTGCTATCACAAGTATATATGAAGATCATTAAAAGCGACAGTAAAAGTTAAGTTTACAAAATTAAAAAAATGCTACAGTATGTGTTGGCATTCAATCCACACACATTTATAGAAACTGCTGATTAGTCCAGGAACTGTGAGGTCTGCTCTAGGACAAACTCCTGGTTACCAGGTCACAAACACAATTTGGGATTCTTATAAAAGCATCTTCTCTACCAATAAGACTGCATTTTGATCTATGAAGTTAGATGTGTTTGCTGGAAGAGTCGTAAACTTCCTGGTATACCCTAATGACAAAGAAGACTTCCCTGTTCACGGGCACCACTGCCATAAACAAGTAAGTCAATCAATGAGACTTACCCAGAGAAAGTTTCAGCACTGTGGGAGTGTGACAGATGGCTGTGCCTGAACATATGAGTAATCATTTCTTTGTATAACTGTGTCCACAAGAGATTTGCTGCATCATTTAAGGTTGTTCTTCATGGAGAAAACTCCCTTCCAGCAGAGTCAAAACAAACCCAGATCTGCTACTGAGCTAACAACCCTTTTCTAGAAGAGTGAGAACACTTAATCACACAGCAAATGGTCCTGGTTTGGCATGAAAGAATGCCCCTAAATGCTATTTTGAAATTTAATCTGAAAACTGGACAGCAAAAGACAGGGGAGTACCATGAAAGAAGAAAAGGTCAACACATCTTGCCAAGAGATCTTACTCTTGAAAACCGAGAGAAAGAGAGAGACAAGCAATGAGCTCCAGGGACCACTCATGGATTATGGAAGAAAAATGACCGAATTCTGAAATAAAAGGCCTAAACACTACTTACCATTAAGGGCTTGTCTACACATACAGCACTGCAGTGGCACAACTGCACCAATGCACCTGCGCCACTGTAGCGCTAAGTGAAGACGCTACCTATGCAAACGGGAGAGCTTCTCCCATCATCATATCTACCACCTCTCAGGGAGCCTCAGATTCATAATTTAGCATTTTAGTCTTCACTTCTACAAGTCAATGCTTTCTAAAATTCGGATTGTCTTCATCTGTTTCTTCTCTTTCTTAAACAGTATCTAGTTTAGAATGTAGATTTGACTATTTATGTGGAGGTAAATAAGGGTTCAAGAACTCAATCAGGGAATCTACAACAATTTTTTTAACTACATGCTTAAAAACCCTTAACATGAACTATGGTGTACACACATGTAAACTGAGTAATCATACAATTAATCTTATTGCTCTAACCCTCATCCTTCCTTGCTCAACCCCTCCCCCCATACCGTTTGTCAGCTCCACTTGTTGTATGTGTCTAATATTTAGACCAATGATACTCAGACCTCAGTAGTTCAGGAGCCAAATTAGTGATCAACAGTATCCAAAAGAGCCACAGTAGTGTGAAGTCATTGTTTCATTTACTCTAGTACTATAAACAGGATGATAGGGGAAATGTTTAGTTTTTATATACATATATTAATCTCACAGCAAATAAGTTAATAACTTAATACAAGCTGATAACTTAATTGGTTAATAACATAGTAAAAACATCCTGATTGGTTATTAATTAAATCACACGTGTTTTAATACCATGTGTTGCAAAAAGCCACAGGAGACACATTAAAAGTGCCACTTGTGGCTTGAAAGCCACAGTCTGGGTATCCCTGATTTAGATCATAAACTCACTGGGGCAAGGGCCAGGATTTTGCCTTCTGTGAAGTGCTTAAAGAAACTTTGGGTTCAATAAAATTAATAATAGCAACAACAACAATAATAAATATGCACCCATCCTTCAGATATCAATTACATTTTTCAGATCTCAGGTTCTTACAGAAGGGACTTCTTCATGTATTTGTAAAGTATCTAATACAATGAGGCCACAATCCAGAATGGGACTTCTGGAAGTTACTGTAATATAAACATTATATAATCATAATAAATAAATGGTTACTGATTATTTCAGGGGATGAACAGGCTTTACCTTCAGAGGAGGTGGAGCAAACAAGTGGGTTTACTGCCAGGGACTCAAGGAAATGTTCTTAAAAGGGCTTGGACAGGAATACATATTCACACCAAAACAGGTGGTGTGATCAGGGGTCCATGCTAGCAAAAAGGAATTCTTAGAATCACAGGCTGCCAGTCAGTAATGATTTCCTTTTTTATTGGGCTAAAAAATGTACATGAAATATAAAACCATTAATTAAAAAATATTGGCAAGGAGGGAGGCAAGGGAAGACTATCCCAATGGTCTAGAAGATAATAATTCAGACATGTCCTACAAGAACTGTATGTCTTGGAGTAGGTTACACAGATCTTTTGCTCCTTGTACTTGGAGAATTATCTCTGCAACACTCACAGCCCCCCAGAATGAAGTGAGCTATAGCTCACGAAGGCTTATGCTCAAATAAATTTGTTAGCCTCTAAGGTGCCACAAGTACTACAGACTTAACAAGGTTGCTACTCTGAAACCTGTCACTTAGGAATGTTACATATTCATTGTTTCAGTGCCCTATCCTAATCTCAGTAGTATGTTTGTGATAAAGGGACAGCTACTCTCAGGTAAATGTGAAATCCCAGTCAGACAGCAAGGGTCAACCTCAACATTTATCATATATTTATTAATGTATTTATCAATTACACTAAAAATCTTTAGTACATTAGGTAACTTAAAACACTTGCTGTCATTGTTTTAACACAATACAGGTCAAGAGCAGCTAAGGTTATGCTAAACTGTTCATGAAAGTGGGTAAAGTTAAAAATGAGCATGGCTTTTAAATTTGACATGTTGGCTTGCTTTAAATAAAAATAAATAAATAAATAAAAGTGGTACAGTACAAACATCAAATGTAGCATGCCTTCTACAAAGTTGAAAAGGACAGTACAGAGATAAAGGGAGGGAGGTACATGTCAGAGAAGAGGTGGTATATTGAGATTCAGAGCAAGGCTAGGTTGTATTCGTTTTAATTTTATAAAACGTATTGGGAGACTTCCTTTTATGGGGTGCAGGTGTCTCTGTGTGTATGTTGTGTTTTCTTAATTATATAATTTTAAATAAATAGAGTATGCTAGTTGTGCTTTCCCCAAGGCTTTTTAAATAATCACACATTTGACTTGGTGGGCATCAATTAAAATTGCTAACTGGCTGGTACAGTGTGTGTTTGTCTTTTAACAAGACAGTCATGCACACTACAATAGGCAGCTACAAGCCTGCATTTAAAAAGTCATTGGTTTAGCACGAAAAAGGTCATCAAAAGTAACCACATTGACTCTGAATCTGTAAGCACTCAGCTGGTATGACTTAGGAGGTAGAGAAAAGTGACTGGAAGGTTTTACTCAGTAGGAGGAGGGTTTCCAAGCAACCTTGCACAGTTGAGCAGCCTCAAGCAAGTGGAACAATGGCTAACACTGGCAGGGCTCCATTAAAGTGAAGCCTGCAGCAACATCATTGTGTTCCTACCACCAGTGGCTATAAACATGGGCTACATTAAATAGGATAACAAATAAAAGAAAAACAAACCTGGGTATGGGTGAGCTGCGGGGTAGGGTGACGGGGGTGCAGCTTACATATTTTTGGTGCTGTTTTAAGCTCCTGTACTTGCAGGATACAGTGAATGAATATATTTAAGAAACTTGGTATTTTAACACATACAGATTTGGCTCTTTATCTGTAAATTAAATGTTTTGAATAAATTTAGGTTTTGTTCCAAGCTAAACTCTGAAAAACATCCACATATAATCTGGTCTTTTTGCATGACTGGCAATCTCAGGACAAGAAAGTTACTGGTTTACCTTGTTTAAATACCAATTCATCAGTTAAAAATAAGGTTTAGACCTTTAACAAGATTTTTTAGGGTAATTCCAACCAAGACTTTTCACACCCTCCTTAGCATGGGCTTATAGAAAACTTTGTTTTTCTGCTCTTTGAAAAAAAAAGTAAACAGCAATTAATCAGAGGTTTAGGAATTTGGTCCACAAGGCTGAATAATGTTGGGGTTTTGAAGGTAGTTTAGAGGGCAGCTACTCACAGCCCATCTATAGCTGTGGGCAGAGTAGGTGAAAAGGGAGAGAGATGTTTAATAGTAGTGTTCATTTGTTAAGAAAGGGGCGAATTGACATTTTTCCTTTCAATACTAGCTCATCCTTTTTAAGGCCACTATTATTTTATAAAATATCTAAAAATTTAATTAGCCACCATGTCATGTTATTTTACTCAATGAATTCAACTGATTTATGGTACTGTATTGAGAGCTGCAATGAAACATACATTGCTAACCACATTTTTCTGCCATTCAGAGGACCTATGTTATTTGCATAACATTAAGGCACATTTCTTTTTCCTTTCTTTGTTTTTTTTTAAGTCAAATGTAAACAAAACCAGATCACAATTTCTGTTTTAACTGATTTCAGAGGAGCAGCCCTGTTAGTCTGTATTCGCAAAAAGAAAAGGAGGACTTGTGGCACGTTAGAGACTAACCGATTTATTTGAGCATAAGCTTTTGTGAGCTACAGCTCATGCATCCGATGAAGTGAGCTGTAGCTCACGAAAGCTAATGCTCAAATAAATTGGTTAGTATCTAAGGTGCCACAAGTACTCCTTTTCTTTTTTCTGTTTTAACTGAAAATTTTGCATACAAAAAATACCCTTCTGCAAAACAAGTTAAGTAACATCTTTCTTCACTCACTAGAGAAGATAGTATTTTAGCAGGTTTGGCTGAGTTACTTAATCTGAAAGCTGATCTCTTTCATCAGATGGGTTATGTGTGTAAGACAGAGATTTGCTCTAAAAGGAAGCACCAAAGCAAATTTAAATATTTTAATAAATATGCTTTATCAAAAATAGAGGAAAGGAACATTACACTGCCAAAGAAATAACTCTGGCAACTCTGAGTGAAATGTTAGTATTAGCATCATTGTGTAATTTAATAGTAAACAGTGTAGTGTATATGCCACAAGTTCAAGGGGGCTATATTTGTTAGGAAAATCATGTTGAATCTTTCCTGTTTTTCTGAAGGTATTTTTGTGTCATAGTTGTCAGAAAAGCCAGGCCAGAAACAATAAAGTATACACTTTCACGAAGAGCTTTAAAAAAGGGGGGTGGGAGGGGGGGAAAGGGGGAAAGAAGAAGTCAGTAATAATTGAAAAATTACTGGTTTTTTTCTCTGAATGAACTAAAAACAGACTTTCTGTCATGCACTCAAACTTCGAGAACTCTGAAAGGCACAAAATTACCAGTTAGCCAATTGCTGTGTAAAAAAGGATATCTACAGATAAATCAGATCAATTTACAGGCCGGGGTAGAAGCATTGTCTGTTTACCAGGAGAGGAAGTTTTAAGCAGTATGATTTAATATTCATTCAGCCAGAAGAAATGCATTACCTCAAGACATGTATAATGCTGATAATTATACACTTGTTGCCATGCAATTTTTGAAGGTTCATTGGATTCATTTAAAATTTTTGGGGCTTGACACAATTTACTTTAACCATAACTTTCCAACTTTATTCAAATCAAAGTGAGAACATATCAACTATTTCATTTAAAGCTTTAGAAGTAGAATTATGTTGAGCAAAAAAGCAGAGCCTACTTTCAGATGCATTCACAGGTACACAAAATAAGATCTCCATTACAAAAAGTAAAATGGGAGAGTTTGCCCTGTCCAAAATAAAGGTGCCTCTGTTTATTCTGCTGCCATATTACAGCAGATGGTGATAATGCATAATTAGATTTAGTAGTCTTGGCTCACTCAGATCAATTTCTATAGTTTCTGCCATCATTTAATCATTTAGATTGTTTGCAAACCCTATTTAACATACTGAAAAGACATTTACATCAAGCTGTGAGCATTCAGGCAAAAAAGCTTTTAACAATTTAAAATTAATGTATTGCAAGGAATATAAATGATTGTAGCTGAAAATTTAACTTGCAATAGGTTTGTTCTGCATCTTGAAAAATCTTTCCTCTAAACTTGAGGAACTGGCCTTGTTTTTAGTTTGTCATTCATAAATGCACATGACTATTACACAGTTGTTGGGTTTTTTCCTTCACCCTTGGACGTCTAATCAGTCCAGCACCCAGATTAGGACTGTCAGGTTGTGTCAGGAGTTTACAGTGAGTGCTCACTAGAGTGCCTTTAATCCTCCAAGGTTTACTCAAATGTCACAACCATCTGGAGGAAAAGGAGGCTCCCCTGCTAGGTTCCACTGACCACAAATTACTTTCTAAAGAGAAAGATGAAATAGAAAGCAAAGCAGTTGGTAAATATTTTAATTTTTCTTTTCCCAGATAGTGAAAAAAAAACTTCTTTTGATGTCCTGAACAAAAATACACCTCATTACATCTAATAAAAATTACTAGAAGATAATATGTAAGGTAGTCATATGTGCAAACAGGTATAAAGGGAGGAGATTATTTAGGATAATAAACATTATTAAAAACTCATCCTAAATATTTCTTATTATTTATTTGGATTGTGGTAGTGTCCAAAGAATCCAGTCTTGATTGGGACCCCATTGTGCTGGGTGTTATACAAAATACAGACGATGACACTGTCCACAACTGCACCTTTACCGCAGTTTTGATTAGAAAGAGGAAATCTGATATGGAGTAAATTATAGCACTATAGTTTTTCTCACAAACAGCAGTGAGGTTTTTTGCATCCCCTCAGCAAGTTCCTGCTGCCTGTAAAAAAAATCTGGATCTAGTTTTCCCCTCTGTTTTAGGAGGTGCTCTCATAATCCTTTTTCTCTAAGAAAAGCCACTTCCCTTGTCCGGCATAGACAAGACTGGGAAACCAGCTGCATCCCATTCTTTAAATTACTGCATCTACAGCTGCACTTACTTTCCACATAGTACTAAAAGTTCTTACCTGGGTTTAGAGTCAAAGTTATCCATTTAAATTGTTTTAAAGTACTTCATTTCAAAATCAGTCAAAATGGGGAAATAAGTAGCAGTATACACATTTCTGTTCTAAAGATAAAAATCTTTGCTACACTTGTTAAAATATCTTGCATTCCTTTCATTACTTCCTGCCATTCGTGTCTACACAAAATTTCATGGTTTGAAAGTCATTAAGAGAGTGTGAAAATGCTTAACAGCACTGAGTAGCTTCAGACCATCATCATTAAAGCTGGGAGAGCTATTTTCAGTGAACAAGTCCTCTTCCAAATTCAATCTTTTCATTCCATTAGTGAAATTTCTGTGAACAGACTCATTTTTACAAGGTTATGCTTCACTGTTAAAAATCTGACATGACTCTATCTTCAGCTATTCACTCTCTCTTATATCCATGATGTGTGATTGGCCACTTAAACCTTATGCTACTGTTACTGCTCCCTGATTGGTTTGCTGAAATTTTATAAACAAAAGGTGAACACTTTTGGTGTCAACTGCAAATACCTTTATTGACACTGCAATGGCTTTGTTTGCATATGAATCCATCTATTTAATTAAAGAGCAACTACTTCCCAAATTTCCTATGATCAAAAAAAAAAAAGATCGGTATTCACTATAGGTCACAGAAAAGCAAAACTAGCAATATGAACTTCTGACTGCGTACAGAGGTTTTTACACCTCAAACTGTACCAAGGGCCTTAAAAACCTATTCTGAATTTGCAAAAAATCCTAAATTTCCACTATTCATCCAGGTTTAACCAACATTAAGCTATCATTAAGCATTTTACTTTACATTTGATTTCTGGTCTTTACATCCATGCTCCTGAATTGCCACCTTTACAGTGTTATTGAAACAAGAATAAAATGTTTTCAAATAATGACAATGAACTTTCACAGGGCTAAGGTAGGTGAGGGAATATATCTTTATTGGGCTAACTATACAGAAAGCTTGTACCACCTTCCACCAACAGAAGTTGGTCCAATAAAAGATATTACCTCACACACCTTCCCTCTCCCCTACATTGGAATCAACAGAGCTACAACACTGCAAATCAAGTTTTACATATTCTGTGTCCATTTTTGTTAATAAACTGTAGACACTATTTTGGTGTTAGATTTTGATACATCATTATTGCCTAATCTGTTAATTCACTATACAATTCAAAACATTGTATTTCCTTCTTCACTGTTACTATATGACTTACCGGTATTAGTAATAAAATTAAGTATGTCATTTGCATTCCTGACCACACCATATTTTTAAATAAAATTTACTCATTAAAAATGTATTCACTTCTAGACCTGAATTGGACATAATTATTAAACCCAAAGACTGTTTTTCTAAAAAGTCTGAAAATGTCACCTGAATTTAAAAAGCGAAAACAGTGAACACTTATAATTTCATCAGTCCTCATTAAATTAACAAACGGAAGAAAACAATTTTATCTTTTTTTCCCTAATATGTTAACAAAGGCATTACTTTGGCTAGCCTTATGTCCTACTTTCTGAAAACTCTACTTCATTTGTTTTCATTACTCTTCTGAAAGAAAACAAATGGACCTGGGGACCCACACATACACACACCAAGTATCAAATGTCAACTGCCAAAATAACTATAAGCTAGATATGCCTACCACATTTTAAAAAATGTATCTAATATGCAAAATTTTGAAGGTGGGCAATATCACTTCTGCTACCTGTGCACAAAGGTGACAAAAGACAGAATCTGTTGTGATGGTTCTCCAGTTTTCCTACTTGTACCTCCATGTCACATGTTCGTATATCACATGAAGGGTACACCAAGACAGGGTCATTTAATGAAAATTAGCTTACACTTACTCCTCTCTCACTTTAGTTCACTTGGCTAAAATGGAACAATTAGTGAAATACACAGAATTCAATGCAGGAATAAGATGCTGTTGACAAGCTTTCAAACAGTAACAAAACACTTAAATGGACTAATCTCGTACATTTCCACCATAGTAGCCATTTATTTTAATGGAAGTACTGTTTTCCCAATCTGACACATTTATACTTCCATAAGCTCTAGATACATTAAGTACATAACCACTCAGGGTTTATTTTTCACTATCAAGCTAAAAAATAACTACTGACTATTATTAAAAACAACACACAAAGGACAGGTAACAAACTGTCAACAGAGCATGAAACGTATTAAATATCTGATAATCTAGTACAAAAGCAAAGGGGTACCAACATTTCTATATGATGAGCAGTAATTTAGCAGGTTAGTTGGAACAGTATTTACAAAATGAGTTGTGCAAAAGACACACTAAGTACCACTATAACATGGTGGTTCAATCAATCATTGGGAAGCTAGAAGAAAATTGACAGAGCACAAAAAGAAAACCACACAGATGTCAGTGCTCTATGCCTATATTTTGCCAGCAGCAACTGGAAGATTATTAACAAACAGCAGCAGATGTAATGCCATTTCAATCCTGTAAGAAAAATTAAAAGATAGAAGCGACACAAAAAAGGCACAGCCCAAGGTTACAATAGACATCTGTCATGTTTTGAAAAAGGCATTTGCCAAGGAAGTTATAGCAACTTCTCTACTAGAAATGTCAAAATATAAAATCCATTATGTTCTACAAACCCACTGATAAAGGCAATTAGTGAAGGATAGTTCATATACAGTACGTAAAGCAAACTATATTAAAGACAATATTTTCAATACCTAACTAAAGCACTATTGTTTATGTGATATCATAGGTATTTATCACTAATGCGGATTACATAGGCTGTGATTGAGTAAAGAACTTCAGCACATATTTAAGTCCATCTTACGCACACAAACATATACCTAAAATTAAGCATATGTTTGTTAACTTTCCTGAGTAGCGATGGACTTGAGAAAGTTTTAATAACTTTGCTGAATCAAGCCCTAAAGTATTTGTATGGTATTTTCAAGTGCATTGATGTCTTGAAATAAGCGTGACAAGAAAATTACAAGTAAATTTAGATTCATTTTAAAGACATGCTTACAAGATTTACTTGGCAACATACAATACAGTTCTTCCTTTACAACGCCTTATATAGTGTCTCTAAATATTTTCCAAACAAGCACAGGCAATCATAATGTGATGCTAGCAGACCAAGTGCCAGCTCATGCCAAGGCCCCTAGGCCTCACTGAACACTGACAAATGCATAGCTGGAAACTAGTCTGTCTCACCTGTGTGTTAGTATTGTTAAGACAGATATTGACTTATACCAATGTGTATAATATTTAGACTTTATGAAATGCTTGTAAATTGCTGCATGAATTAATCTCATTTATAACCTTTATATCGCATGATATAAGGTTATTCTTAAATGTTTGTTCTGAAACTCTAACTCAACCCACTCTTTCCCCCCAAAACCCAACATTCACCTAATGCAAAATGCTGGATTTCTACAGAAGAGGTTATCTCCTGCCCATCAGGTTGAATCCAGATGGGCCATTGTGGAACAAAGACTTTATTGACTGCTTTCCCCACAGCCCCGAAGAGGGTACATGCCCAAGTTCTCATCCCATCACACCCTAAATGCCTGTTAAGGAGAACTTATGATTCCTTTGCTGCTTGAACTCTACAGGGCGAGGATTTTTAAGCATGTGCAAGGAATCCCCAGCTGTTTTGCCTAGGTTAGCCCAAAAGGATATACAAAGTCTGCTTACTACAGATGTTGCAATTGCCTTTTGAAACCTGACTGTAACTAATTTGTGTGTGTACGCTTACCTGCCTTAACCTTGTAAATAACTGTCATTTCTTTTTTCTAGTTAAGAAATCCCTAGTTAGTTTGCTATATAGTTGGCTACATGAGTTGTCTTTAGTGTGAGATCTAAGATGCAAATTGACTTGGGGTAAGTGACAGGTCCTTTGGGACTGGGAGTAACCTGAATATTTTGTGATCTTTGGTGTAAAGTTTGTCACAGAGTCAAGCTTGCCTGGGTAGCAAGATAGATCAGAATGCCCAAAGGGACTGTCTGTGAACTCCATGTTAAGGCTGTATAGTGCCTGAGCAATTTACCTTTGTTACTTGGTTGGTGAAATCTAAGTATACAACTCACAACCAGTTTGGGGTTTGTGCCCTGCTTCTGAACAGTCTGCCCTGTAGTTGGAATTCTCGCTCATGATCCACTCCAGATAACGTGACACATAATATCTGTTATTCTTCCATTATTAGTAGACATTTGGACAATACGGTCAAGTGTTTCTTACATATATTAAAATTAACCAATAGAATACAAGCATCTTGGGTGAGCTGAGAAGTGTAACTTCTATAATTTAGCAAAATCAAACTACTTAGATGGTAAACTCTTTTGGGTAGTTACCCAAAAATGGTGTCTTTTTGTTCTCTGTTTGTACAACATGTAGCACAAAGGGGTCCTGGTTTATCAAATACTTAGGATCCGAAAATAGTTCAAGTGATTAAAAATGTTTTTTCAGAGACAACAAGACTTTTCCACCATAAAATTTCAAAATAGTTTTTACTTCTCAACTCTCAGTAACTATTCCTTACTGACATACATATAATAGCTCGATAATCAACTGTGTCTATAACATAACTATGCTATTACTACTTCTTGCAGTAAACTAAGCTGGTGGTGGAGTCACAAAATATTTCATTGCTTATTTGCATCTTTATGCTAGAAATGCTAACCCAATTTTTGCTATTTCATCCTTGTTTACTTTCAAAGACATGTGAATGTTCTTTGATGTTTATCCTCTATCTGATAAAGTGCAACTGATACCAAGAAAAACAAATGCATTGTTTGTCTAAATAAAATGAGTTCTCAATGTAATATTTTAACATAACCATTGTATAATTAATACATTATGTATATACATTAGACTGCAAACCAACAAATTAGATACAGGTTATTACAGTGTAGATTTAAAATCTCTCTATTCATCAAAAGAAAAGGAGTTCTTGTGGCACCTTAGAGACTAACCAATTTATTTGAGCATGAGCTTTCGTGAGCTACAGCTCACTTCATCGGATGCATACCGTGGAAACTGCAGCAGACTTTATATATACACAGAGAATATGAAACAATACCTCCTCCCACCCCACTGTCCTGCTGGTAATAGCTTCACTTTAGATAGAATTTGGGTGTCCCACATGTGGGTACAATTATAGCAATCTATGTAACATTAGTTGCTATAAAACAATGAAGGGTTGGCAGAATTAAACAATTAAATTGGCAGAATTTGATCATTTCAACAGATACTAATTTTTAAGCTTTTTAGTGTGTTTTTTTAATCAATTCAATTGTTCACAGCTGAAGGGGTCAGACAACAGTTATTTAATGACAGGAGACATTGAGATTCCAAAAATTAAAGGTTTATGACTGTGAAAACACCAACTGTCAATGTCACATGTCAAAATACATGAAGTAAATATCCTTAAATCAAACAGAATCAGCATTTTTCTTACTTTGCTTATCTGTAAATTCCAACATTACTGATGGAAACATTTTTTCTATTTGTATGTGTACAACGAAATCGACGTTTATCAACATTTACCCATAAAAATCTAATCCTTCCAAGCCTAAACGTAAGGTTGACAGGTTCCACTAGGAACTTCCATTTTATTTTTAGAACTTGACAATACAAACAGTGCCTGATCTTTGTAACAATAATCAGCAAATCCTTATGTTATGGCACAGAGGCAGAGAGAAACAATATTCCATTCCTAAATATAATTACAACTCTATCAAATGACTATGATCAGTGGTGTTCCACAAGATACAACTTTCAGACTGGATGAAAATGGCTCATTTTACCCACTTGTTATGCTACTGCTGATAATGTATGTCTAAATAAAGAATGACAAATATCAAAAATGTTTTTATTTCTGATATTATGTGAAAACAAGTCCATTAAAATACAAATATATTCAAAACAGGAAGGTGGTTATAACTAGGGCCCTACCAAATTCACGGCCATGAAAAACACATCATGGACTGGGAAATCTGGCCTCCCCTATGAAATCTGATCTTTTGTGTGCTTTTACCATTACTTCTGCGGTGCCTTCAGAGCTGGGTGGCCGGAGAGCAGCAGCTGTTGGCCGAGCGCCGAGTTCTGAAGGGGGTGCCCTGCCAGCAGCAGAGCAGAAGTAAGGGTGGCAAAACCATGCCATGTCACTCTTACTTCTGTACTGCTGCCTTCAGAGCTAGGCGGCTGGAGAGTGGCAGCTGCTGACTAAGGGCCCAGCTCTGCAGGCAGCAGCGCAGAAGTAAGAGTAGCATGGCACGGTAGCAGGACCGCGACATATCCCCCCACAACAACTCCTTTTCGGGTCAGGACCCTACAATTACCACATCATGAAATTTCAAATGTAAATAGCTGAAATCATGAAATTCGTTATTTTAAAAATCCTATGGACATGAAATTGACCAAAATGGACCCTGAATTTGGTATGGCCCTAGTTATAACACAAATGGACAAAAACAGGGATATTCAAAATGATAGCTTATACTGAATCTTAACTGGTACTATGCCAGTGTGGACAAAAAGGTAAGGGAAAGGGGGAAGGATGGGATGCAAGATCATGAGCTGGAGAGGGACAGCTGTCACTGGGACGTCATCTGTCAATTTAGTGACCTGTATGGGACTTGGGGTTTTTAAATGTTTAATTTACTTGGGTTGGGTTTCTTTAAAGACAGAACTATATCCTCTTTAGTAGCTCTCACCTCAGTTGGTAAGGCATAATAATACCTATTTGAACAGAGGCGGGAAAGGGAAGTCAGTTGTGTACTTGACAGACCAGAAGAATTTAAAAAGAAGAGTTACAGTGTACTGAGTAACTACACTTTAAAAAAGTTTTAATAAGGACAGTATCAACTAGATACTGTACCAGTCTATTTGAGAATAAGAGAACCTTGGACCCAGTAATCCCAAGACATCTTTATTCAGTATAGTTAGAAATTGGCTGACAGAACAGGAAATATTTCAGGAAAGCAAATTGTGGGGTATTTAAAAACATGTTATAGGACATAGTGTTAAAAAAGTCAGAATAAAAGACACCTGAGAAATCCTAAAATATGCCATAATTAAGACAAAAGGAGACTACCAATTCCTTTGAAAAAAAAGGGAGTTGGATGGTGGCCTCTAAGAAGCTTGTCAAAAAAGGTTTTAAATCTGTATGGAAATTGGAAACCTTGGAAAGCAATGAATCAAGAATATTCAGAGTTAATGGATTTAAAAGATTTATACAACTAAGAAAAAACCATCTTGTTCCAACTATACTGGCCAGACACCACTATTTCTGTAGTACTTACTCATATTATTTTGTTTTTATTGTAGTCAATTATGCCTTTAGGGTTTGATTATGCCTTAAAAGACATAAATCTGCATTGGGAGGTCAACTGTGCTGAGGCAGCTCTGCACCAGGAACCCCAGAAGGAATTCCAGCTGATTCAGCCTGAAATCCTAATGTGACTCCCAGGGAGTTCATATTGCAGAAGCAGCTCTGCTACCTTTTAAAACAGGATGCTAGGTAGTAACGCCTAAAGTTAGTGAGTGTTTGCCTCAAGGAGTATTAATTTATTGTTATCAATCCAAGGGAAGTAGATTGGTGGCCTAGATGAATGAGTTAATAATTCTGCCTGGTTTTTACTGCATTTTTTCCCAAATAATGATGACAGGGCTTAGGTGATATTGATGAAGGTATTAATATTTACTAATACTGACACTTTAATTAGGTTGATTTAACCAATTAGAAAGGAAAACGAATCACGACAAGAAGCTTATTGTTTTGTCTCATGCAAGTTTGTAGTTAATTGTCAAAATAGAGGTAATATAATCTGGTCTCTGATTTGAACTGAGTATTACTGTACTCTACTGGAAGGAAGACAGGCAACATTGGGTAAAGTCTAATATTCTGTTTTCTCCCTAGTTTATTTTAAAGGCCTGGTTTTTTTCCTGAAAGTAATAAAAATGTGAAATAATTTGGTGCGATTGTTAGAATCAGAAAGAGACTGAGCTGGTTTTGACTCCCTCTAAGCATGGCTGACTCTTACATAGGCTGCTCAATGCACCTGTGAAGATAATGAGACAGTCAGAGGGCACCAATGACTTGGTTCCCCAAGCTAACAGGAATTTTGGTAACACAAGCTGATGAGTATGAACAATGTTATAATATATATTTTTTAAAAATATACTACTGAACAATTTTGGAAAAATACTCATTTTCTCTAGTACTGTACTTTGTAAAGGCAAGGCCTTCTGTGGCATCAGAGAGGCAAGAGAAGGAGAGGTTGCTCACCTGATGCAGGAACTAGAGTTCTTTGAGATGTATGTCCCTGTGTGTGCTCCACTTCAAGTGTGCCTATGCCTGCATCTTTGACTGGAGATTTCTGATAGGAGTGCCCGTTCGGCCCACACATGTACCCCATACATTCTCGTGCCCTGCACCAAGGCTATATGGGGCTGTGCAGGTGAACCACCCGTAGTTCCTTGTCCACCTCAAAATCATGTAAGGGTGGCACCAAAGCAGATGGGAAGGAGGGCAGGAAGTGAGTAAAGAGGTAAGTATTTTTTGTAGATGGTTTTCGACTATTTAATAAAACTGGTACAGCTGAGGAACAAAATATCTCTATTGTTGAGAACCACTGAGGAACCATGCTTGGAGTCTCAGAATCCACACGTTGGGATGAAGTGTTTGACCAGCATCTTGAGTCAGTAGGTGAGGATGGATTCAAAGCTTCCACAAAGGATGAGAGATGTGTCTGATCAGATAGGAATACCAGACTTACCTTGATCATGTCGGTGCGCAATCAGTTATGATTCTGACCAGATCTTGTGAGAACCTTTAACAATAACAGTCAGTTCATATGTGTAGAGAAGTCCACTCGTCTAGGAGATGAGAAATGCATGTCCTAGACATAGGGGATCTAAACCTCCCCTGGAACAATACCTGATGCATTTTCTGTTGGCAAACAGATTGATCTCCAGGAATCCCCAAGCTAAGACTATCAAGTGGAGGACTCTGGAGTTTACTTTCCATTCATAATTTAGAAAGAAATGTCTGCTGAGGTCATCTGCCATTGTGTTTGGAACAGCTGGGAGGTAAGAAGCTGAGATGACTATGTGGTTAGTTATGCACCAATTTCAGAGTTTTATTGCTTCGGCATAGAGAGAGATGGGGAATGTGCTCCTCCATGACTGTTAATATAATAATCATGCATGCCACACTTTCTCTCATTCTCTTTACTGACTTTGATCTAATTAGAGGTAGAATGTGTAGGAAAGCATTTTGCACTAAGCATTATTGACCTCGGTCAATTCCAAAAAGGTTTATGTGGAGAAGCTGCTCTTGCAGCAACCATTTGCTCTGCACTGTCTGAGGTACCAGATGTACCCTCCAACACAAAAGCAAAGTGTCCGATCCTATCACTAGGGTAGGGGGAATCTGAATGATGGAACAGCTGTGCAGGGTCTTAGTCAGGTCCTTCCACCAGTTGCGAGAGTGTAGAACCCAATGGAGAACAGACTGTATAACCTGCCTAGACTGTGTCTATTTGGTTTGTAAACTGTTCAAAGCCATCCCTGTACATATCAGAGATGTAACCCGGTGTGCGGCACTAGAAAGACAAAAGCTGATTTGTCCCAGCAATTGAAGACAATCTCTTACTATAACTTGAGAACCGCCCTGAATCTCTGACATTTGCTAGTGCAAGAAATCTGGCCTCTGCATACAGGGAAGCTCCCATGAAGTCTACATGCTGTAGTGGAGTCAAAGGAGACTTTATTGAGTTGATTGGAAAGCCCAGACCGTGAAACAGAGAACACCTGATCTTTACAGACTCCAACACTTCCTGATTATGATCAGCCCTTTATCAGCCAATTGTCTAGGTACAGGAAAATGCCCAAACCACATAGGAGGACAGCAACTACTGCCAGAACATTTGAGAACACCCTAGGTGTCAAAGATAGTCCAAAAGGCAGCACCTTCTGTTGGTCGCATTCACTGTTCATTCAGAAATAAAGAAACCTCTTGCGCGTGATGGGTGAATAGTGACATGAAAACATGTGTCCTGTAGGTTTGGAGTTGTGAACGAATCTCCTAATTCCAACAACAGAATTATTGCTATCAGGGTTACCATCCTGATTTTTTGCTGTTTTATATCTGTTTAGAGACCTGAGATCTAAAGTTAGTCTCCTCCCTCCATTCTTTTTGGATATCAGGAAGTACTTTGAATAGAATCCCCTCCACCTGTATTGCACAAGAACTGGTTCTATTGCTCCTGAACATAAAATGAGGTCTCTTCCTGTTCTAATAATTGATCATGAGAGGGGTTCCTGAAGAGGGACGGGGAAGGCAAGTGGTTAGGAGTGATACCTTTCAAATGGACAGTGTAACCTGATCTTATGGCTTCCAAAACTCATTTGTTCAATGTTATATGGTCCCATACATCCTGAAAATGGGAGAAGCAGAAACCAAATGGAGGTAGGGGGCTGTTGCAGCTGTGAAGTCCTGTTGATTGGATGGTTAAGACTCTCAACTGAGCCATCGCAATTGTTGCTAGAAGCTGTCCCTCCTGAACATTGGCTTTAAATTGGTCATGATGTTCCTCAAGCAATGCTTAATAAAGTAATTAAATGTTACTATTTAAGTAGTCTTATTTGACTATGACTGCCTGATGGTTTGCTATTCTGAAATGTGGCCTAAAAGACTGAGCCTCTTATGGTCCTTTCCTGCATGTGGTCAACTTTGTGAGATGTTGCCAGCCTCATTCATTTACAGCCTCCACTATTAGGGAGGTCAGAGCTGGGTGAAAATAGAAACTCTCATTGATGACATAGTTGCCATGTGGTTATCATCTGAGGTCTATCCTCCTGTAAAACACAGTGTAGGAGGGAGAGTGATGTGTTCTAGAATAGACGGGGAGTCTTGCACTGAGATCTGAAAATTTCTCTTCCACATACTCCAGGGGTGGGAGTGGGGGTAGGGGAGGAAGCTGTTCAGCTGGACAAGTACACAAGGGTGAGTATCGTTCTCTAGAAGATAAAGGGGTCAGTGACCAAGAGGATCTTGATGCTGACAAACCCTCAGCTCCCACTAATAGGGAAGACTCTGGCTCCAAAGAGACTACAGGTCCTTAGGGTACCGGAACTCTTGCAGCAGCAATGGTAACCAAGACTAGCCCAGGTGAGGACCTGTGGAAGACAGTTTCAGTACCTACATAGTCTGTACTGAGCACTTAGCTTGGAAATGAGTCTGCTCAGATTCCCTTGTTACAGTTGTAGATCTGGTGGTCTTTGGTACAGTTGACTTTTCTTGATATCGGTACTAGTGTTGTTCAGGAACAGGCTTATAACGCTTTTCAACCGCATCTCTGCTAGTCTGAGTCTGGGTACCTGAACTCAGTACAGGGTCTGTCTTTTCTTCTTGGCCTTTGTGGTACCAGCATCACTTGGAGTGTGCATAGAACTCCCCTTGGGACCTGATGTCTCTGTAGATTTTTTGTGTGTTGGTCACCAAGATCCTCTTGGAGATTTACTCCTTACCGCTTTCTGTTTAGAGGCAGATGCAAATGAGAACTTAAGTACTGCAGAGGTACTCAATGTCATGGTACTGCATACCTCTAGCAGTCTCTGGTGACTGAGATCTTAAAGTGGACAGGCACTACTGGGAGGTCCTCCACCCCTGGATCCGAAGTTGGATATAAAGCTTGCTCCATCATCAAGAGTCCAATTTTTATTTATATTTTGGTATTTACCTTTAAAGGATGTGCAGACCTTGCACTTACTGGAGATATGGATATCACACAAAGAGCACAGGTACTGGGAATGATCAGAATAGACTCACGGCAGGAGAGGAATCTCTTGAATCCCAGGGAATCTGGCATTCCTGAGGAAAGTAATGAAGATGACAACCCCAAGAAGGAGAAGTTAAGAAAAAAAAAGATATTTTTATTTTTGAGAGAAAAAAGTAACAAAAAGTAACAAAGGGGACAACTGTTCCAACACTATAAACACTGAAATAAACTAACTACCTGAGAAAATGCTAAATATTAGAGAATAGACACACACTATAGACTCCGTCTAAGGCCAAAGATGGTTGAGAAGGAACGGTGGAACATTCATATGTGCAGCAACATATAGCCTCAGCAAGGATGCACATAGTCTATGCCTGGGCCAAAATGGCACCACTATCATAAATCTTCAATCAAAGGCACAGGTGCACCTGAAGTGAAGCACCCACAGGGACACTACTTGAAGAAGAAACATTTTTGTCGGTCCCGTACACACAGATGATAAAAGATTTTAAAGATAATAGCAAAGTAGTTCACAAATAGAGAATTCAAAACAGTTGTTTCATGTTTATACTTCAAAACTACAGATTCACAAATAAAAAGCACTTAAAGGAACCTCTGATGTAGGGAGAAAAGTTTTAGCCTTAAATAATGCATAGAGATCACACTTTAGTGCTCTGTGATATATAAAATAGATTATACTGAAAGACTTTAAAAATTACATGTTGCTTCTCTACTTTGATAGAACAGATTAAGTTAGAATATTAATTTACAGAAGTTACCAGTGTTCAGTTGCTTTGACATCTAAAACTTCCAACCCTATAAAGCAACAATAACATTTGTACAAATGAGAACATTTTAACAATCTCTATAACTTTATTTAAATTATATAAGGGCAAATATTAACTTTGCTAAATACTGAAGAACCCCATCCACCTCCAATTTTGGATGACCTCAAAGTAAGACTGCAAACAAAACCAATAATACAGAGAAAAAAGTGGAGTCCAAAATTGACTACACATTGCCAGCAACTAAGAGGCCAAGGGGAATGTTATAAACTTAACACCTGCTACTGGCAGTCCCCAAATCCCACAAGTTTTGTGAGAAAGGAAGAATGGCAGGGTCATTCTGCCCAATTATTGTCAATTTAAAAGGCACTTTGATTTGTTGCCCATTAGAAAAGAGCAATCGGAAAGTAGTAATTCCATCATTAGCACTTGTCTTGGTATAACAGTGTGGGAAAGTTTTTCATCTTTGCCTCCGAAAATCAGCTTCAAGAAAAATAATTTAAGCAATTCACACTTGAAAGATGCATTCATCGTTTCAATTTCCTAATCTTTTCTTCCCTCAAAAAAATGCAAACATGTATATCCGTTAAGAAGTACGGACCTATCTACTGCACACATTAGTGTCTGACTGCAAAGAGAAGGAATTTAAAATTATCCAACAAAGAGTTGCAAATTATAAAAGCAGAATAAGAAAGTAATGGAATATCTGCTGGCAACTGCTGTCTTTTAATGGAAACCTCTTTATTGGCATCAGCTGGAAAAGACCAGCCTGCACTTATACCAGCATTCATTTTGTTGTTCTTGCAATAATGACTACCATTACCATACTTTTTTTCATGCATCACAACAGCAAACATGCCCAATACAAAGAGTCTGACTGAAGAGAGGTACTGTTTAAATAAGACATTTTTCTCACAAAAAAAGGCAAGTCGGAAAATTTTAACTCACTAATACACATGCCTTTTGAGGAGACTGCCAGCCCAAACTTTCAGACTCATGACATTCTAAAGGTTCAGACCCAAACCTGAATTGTGAATCTTGGAAGTATAACCCAACACTAGTTATCAAATGACAGGGAAGTATAAAGTTTGTGACATAGAAATTCACGTCCATGTCACAATCCATTTTTTGTGTTAGGTTGCTGGAAGGAAACGTTACAAAAAAGAATTTACATAGGTTGTGAAATTGGTTGATGATTTAAACAAAAAAAGCAGTTATCTATATGCCCTATCTGACAAGTATATTCAAAGATTCTTTCATGGTGTTGTTTCACAATAGTCTGTGTTTGAACTGTATCAACTTGTTTGAATTCCTTTGACCATCTCCTAGGACTAACAAATTGCAACAGTTTTAGCTCTTTTTTGGATTGAGGTAATAGCAAGGACCAAAGTGGTCATTAGAGGCAAAGACATCAGTTTAAAAAGATATTGGAACTGACAAATTTGACCATTGGGTAATTTCAGTGAGGCATTGCAATGCATTTATCTTACTAACCAGTAACCTTTCACATTAACACCCAGAACATTTATTTCAGTGCCAGTCCTCAAGTATAGCCAAGTTTTCTCCTGGGTTCCTCAGAAGAACTTACAAGATCTTCTGTCATGAACACACACATGACCTGTTAATTATCTATTTATTTAAACTTTTCACAATTAATATGAGTTAACTTGGCTTCAAAACAATTTAATTTAAACAGCGGAAGATAAAATTAACTTGCTCCCTGATTAATTTACTAAGAGCCAAATCCAAGAGATCAGCCATGAAGGAGGGACTGGGAAAACATCTAGGATTAAGGGAACAAAAAATAGCAATAGCAGAAGATTGAGGAGAGGGAACGAAGGAAACAGCATTAGAGGATACATGACCAAAACACGTTCCATAGGAGGCAAAGAAATAAGGAAGATAATGGGGGGAGGAAAGGGATAGTTAACCATTCAAGCAGACAAGTGCATCAGGATAAAAGGTTGATGGGAGATAATACTGGAACAGTGGGGAAGGGTCAGCGAAGAGAATTATATACAGTGATGAGCTGCCAGAAGCTGAAGAACCGGTTCCTTCAGTCGCTCCAGGTCTTCGGCAGCACGTCCTTCAGTCGCTCTGGGTCTTCAGCGGCACTGAAGGACCTGCTGCCGAAGTGCCGCCGAAGGCCTGGAGTGATTGAAGCACATGCTGCCGAAGACCAGGAGCAAGTGAAGGACCCACTGCTGAAGTGCCGTCGAAGGCCCGGAGTGCCGCCGGGTGAGTAAAAATTCTCAGGGGAGCTTCCCCAGCCGAGAGCTCAGGTGGGACGGACAGGACGGTCTCGCGGGCCGGAGTTTGCCCACCCCTTTAACAAGCGGTTCTAAACCGGCTTCAAAATTTAACAACCGGTTCATGCAAACTAGTGCGAACCAGCTCCAGCTCACCACTGATTATATATCTGCTGATGAAAGGAGAGAGAAAGGAAAGGAGAAGAGGAAGCAGACCATTACTGGCATTGTTGATGATCTAGAAGCTTAGCCATGCAGATGTTATCTGTAAACTAGCACCAAAAAACTTAGCCCAAAAATTTTCAGTCACTATATTTGGGAAGTAGACTAATTTCAGAGGAATCAAGCCCCTAGAGATCCTGTTGCATTTCAGGCACCATGTTTTAAAGTTTTGGCCTTAATCACTGTACTTGCTATTGTATTGCCAGATTTCTTTCAGGACATGGTTGTAAAATTATTTTTGATAGATCAAACAATGTCAAACCTGCTACAACCCAGTGAAATACTTTAAAGGTGCCAATCACACTGATATAAAAGACAGAACTACCAATTTATTAACTTGATATTAGTGCAAATTTATGATTACCTTCTTTAGTAGTAAGAAAGATAGGAGAAAGGCTGAATAAAAGCAGTAAAAAGAATAAAAGCTCTTATCTACTCAAATATAATATGAATGAGGACAATAGGCCAAATTAAGCCTGGTGTAAGTGGGTATAGAAGATGACACTGCTTATGTCAAAGCTGAGTTTGCCAACCCACTTTGCTGTCCCCCACCCCGAAAGAAAAGTTTCAAGTTTACCTGATTTTCAATTAGCAAATAAATATTTACCCCAGCATGTAGCATCACTGTGTTTGCCCCCACAAACACTATTCCTGGCTCTGAAAAGATCTACTCAATGTATAGCGGCGAACAGAAAAATGAACAGAATGTTGGAAATCATTAGGAAAGGGATAAATAATGAGAGAAAATATCATTATACATCATTGCCTCTATATAAATCCATGGTACTCCACATCTTGAATAGAATCATAGAATATCAGGTTTGGAAGGGACCTCAGGAGGTCATCTAGTCCAACCCCCTGCTCGAAGCAGGACCAATCCCCAATTAAATCATCCCAGCCAGGGCTTTGGCAAGCCTGACCTTAAAAACTTCTAAGGAAGGAGATTCTACCACCTCCCTAGGTAACGCACTCCAGTGTTTCACCACCCTCCTAGTGAAAAAGTTTTTCCTAATATCCAACCTAAACCTCCCTCACTGCAACTTGAGACCATTACTCCTTGTCCAGTCCTCTTCTACCACTGAGAATAGTCTAGAACCATCCTCTCTGGAACCACCTCTCAGGTAGTTGAAAGCAGCTATCAAATCCCCCCTCATTCTTCTCTTCTGCAGACTAAACAATCCCAGTTCCCTCAATCTCCTCATAAGTCATGTGTTCCAGACCCCTAATCATTTTTGTTGCCCTTCGCTGGACTCTCTCCAATTTATCCACATCCTTCTTGTAGTGTGGGGCCCAAAACTGGGCACAGTACTCCAGATGAGGCCTCACCAATGTCTAATAGAGGGGAATGATCACATCCCTCGATCTGCTCGCTATGCCCCTACTTATACATCCCAAAATGCCATTGGCCTTCTTGGCAACAAGGGCACACTGCTGACTCATATCCAGCTTCTCGTCCACTGTCATCCCTAGGTCCTTTTCCGCAGAACTGCTGCCTAGCCATTCGGTCCCTAGTCTGTAGCTGTGCATTGGGTTCTTCCGTCCTAAGTGCAGGACCCTGCACTTATCCTTATTGAACTTCATCAGATTTCTTTTGGCCCAATCCTCTAATTTGTCTAGGTCCTTCTGTATCCTATCCCTGCCCTCCAGCGTATCTACCACTCCTCCCAGTTTAGTATCATCCGCAAATTTGCTGAGAGTGCAATCCACACCATACAATACTGCGTGCAGATTTGGTTGTCCCATCTCAAAAAAAGATATAATGGAATTTGAAAAGAAACAGAAAAGGACAACAAAAATCATTAGGAGTATGGAACAGCTTCCCCATGAGACAAGATTAAAGACTTTTCAACTTGGAAAAGAGATGACTAAGGGGGGATATGACAGAGGGCTATAAAATCATGACTGGTGTGGAGAAAGTAAATAAGGAAGTGTTATTTACTCCTTCTCATAACACAAGAACTAGGGATCACCAAATGAAACTAATAGGCAGCAGGTTTAAAACACACAAAAGGAAGTATTTCTTCACACAACACACAGTCAACCGTGGAACTCTGTGCCAGAGGATGTTGTGAAGGCCAAGAGAATTCAAAAAAGAACTAGATAAGTTCGTGGAGGATAAGTCCATCAGTGGCTATTAGCCAGGATGGGCAGGGATGCAAAACCATGCTCTGAAGTGTCCCTAGCCTCTGTTTGCCAGAAGCTGGGAATGGGTGATAGGGGATGGGTCACCTGTTCTGTTCATTCTCTCTGAAGTACCTGGCTTTGGCCATTATCAGAACAAAGGATATTGGGCTAGACGGACCATTGGTCTGACCTAGTTATGCTCGTTCTTATGTTATACACAGGTCTCTTGCATTGAAGATAAGATTCTATCAAATCATCTAATCCAGCCTCTTGTCAATGCAGAACTGTCTGTGGTAGTATATCTTTCCAGTGCTTTGTCCAGTCTAATTTTAAAAATGGCTCAAGTAATTTGTCTTCCATACATACTGATAACTACTTTGCTTACACATTGCTCTCTCCTAGTCATTTCCTAGAATGCCTCCATTCAACAGTAAGTACTCAGGGAATGAATATTGATTTTTGTATTCAGCTTCTTTCATGTTTGCTGTTAGAATTAAAAATATGTTTGCTGTATTTTTCAGAAGAAAATAGAGTAGACTATTTTCCTTTCAAATTGTTTCTGTTTTCCAAAGAGCATCTTTATCAAATGACAAGGGAATAGTTTAATAAACCATTTACTAGAATGAAGAGCAAAGGAATTTATAATCTGCAGTTTTAGTTTCCACAAATACTATTAGTGAAACTACTTTTCTTTTAATGCAAAAAATCATTCATTTGCACATAAACACACGCAAACTACATAAGCACTGCCACTTGAAGTAGTAAAAAGGTAATATATTAAAATACTTTAAATATCTTTCTTGGATGTTTGTGTTTATTGAACAAAGCATCTAGACAGCCCTTCCAGAAATGCATTAAAAAAAAAAAAAGAACAAATCACCTTCTTAAGGGTCTATGCTTTCTGATGATATATAGTCTCTACACATCTTTTTATTGTTTCATAAAGACTTATAAATGAACAAAAAGTCCAGTTGCATTAATAGTTATTTCTATATTATCTTTTAGGTTGATTTGGTAAATATATAATTATATTCTCTTTTAAAATTGTGGATTTTCCATATGGAGAATCCAGTTTTAAAGAATACCCTATCTTTTTATCAGACTAATCCGTCTCTGCTATTTTTCTGAACTGCCTTAGGAAGAAATAGCTGAAAATGCCTGTTTAAAAAGAAATTAATGGGTAAGTCAGCTCTGACCAATCCTTTGCAGCTTGTAAGTATATCTTTTCATTATATATCTGATAGGATCATCTGAAAATGCTTTTTCTCATCTGTGTTCACACAAAATTTGCTTAATGCTTCTGACATCAGGAATGTCTAATTAAGAAAAGTATAGAAAGTGCAGTAACCATCTCCATACAGTTTACCTGTATTTTTCTTTGAAAACAAATATGAGCTGAATAGTCCAATCCAACTTTTCATAGCTTGGCATTTTCCAGTAGAGACTCCTATTTTATTAGAGCCCCCTCTCCTCTGCTCATTGCTGTGAATCGTCAATGCTAGTAGAGAGCTGTTCATCCAATTGATACACAAATACTTAACCATACTGGCCGATGTTAGATTCAGTGTCCAAAATCGGCCAGCTTTGGTTGAATATATAGACTGGACAAGGGAGATCATGAACTGTTTCCATTTGATAGAACGTGACTGGTGAGCAAGCTGGGACTGTTCCAAGATTCTTCTGCTCCCAGTAGACGAAGTATAAACCAAGCAAGCAATATGCCTGCAAGCTATCACAATGATTCAGAAGAAAGGGTGTTGAACTGATTTAGAGCTTAGTCAGTGGGAGACTGCACTCCTGCTTCAGGTTCATACTACCTAAAGAAATCACTCCATCAGACAATCAAAAAAGGGCATGTCACTTTCTAGAAAGTCAGAAAAATCACTATGATTTTAATTCAAAAATATAAACTGAGATAATATTACCTATCCCAGATAGCTGGTTTTCATTCTGCATGTACAATAAGCTTCCAGACAGACCATTTTTAAAGTGCTTTAGTTACATTTAAGATATTTCAGTGTATTAATTATACACTATAGTACATACCTTAGCAGAGAAAGCACAAATAAAAAATCATCATTTAGTGCCCTAAACATATTAAAAGTTGAAAATTCGCTACAAGGAAAATGCCTTATACAGAATATAGAAAGACATGAAAGAAGCAAGTACATTTGGAAATGTTGACTTTTTCCACAAACGAAGCTAAGGAATACAGTAATCAAATGTACAAACACAGTAAATAAGAGCTATTACTCACATTAGACCGTATAGCAAAGCCATTATTCCTGTCTCAACACGATCCTCACACACTCACACAAAACACAAGACAGTGAAAGAACAGAGGGTAATGTAAAAAAAGCAGCTCATTAGCTATGGATGAAACAACACGACAGATGTGTAATCCAGTTGCTTAATGCACTATTGGAAGGTGCTCAAATACCACGGTGATGAACACAGTATAAGAATGTACATAGAACAGAAGAAACATTATGGAAAAATTTCCTTTCAACCACTCAGCAGGCCATGTTGCAGTCTTTTAATGACTCAATTGTCATCTCATCTGGTCCACTCGTTATTTAACCTTGTATGAGAAAGGTAGACATTCAATACTAGGTGCTTATCAAGACCTCTAACCAACCTCGATTCCTATCAGTTGTACAGTTTGATGGGCCAATAGAGCGCAAAACTACAGTACTGCAGACTATCTCCTGGGATATTGATCTATACCACATGTAAAGAAAAATCTATACTCCAGTTAATGAATAGAAGAGCACCATAGAATAAGGCAATCTCAGCTAAATTTACAGGATCTGTGTTCTAAAATAAAATTTGGAAGGAAACTAAGTGATGGCAGACAGGATCACAAGGAAGTGAATGCAAGCAACATTAAGACTGAAAAAGAGGCAGGATAAAAGAAGTGGACAAATGTAATCTACGAGGATGGTGAATGAGAAAGTTTTTAAAACTAAGGGCCCAACTGTCCAATCCTTACTCATTTTAACTATTTTCATTCCCTCAGGTAGGACAAATGTCCTTTCATGGCTCCACCTTCTGAAAACCCAGCTCCCCACCACTTGTTTATCAAGATGTTTCATTCTGCAGAAAACCAGCAACAGCTTTGCAAACCACTGGTCATCTACAGCCAGCAATTTGAGAACCACTAGATCATGCAGTTAGGGCCAGTTCATACTCATCTGAGGACTTCTGTAAAGCCATGGAATGAGACCTCCTTGCTGTGAGGTCTCAGAATCCTGCCTGATCCCTTCACCAAATGCAAATACCATACAAGCGTCTGCATGTGTATGGCTGGAGAGCTGTAAAATCCAATTAGCAGAAGTAGTATACCTTGGCCCAGACTTGGTGTGTATCTCCACGGAAAGAGTTATGGGGATACTAAATGGTGTGTAACCATTAAAGAGAAAGAGGGAAGAACTTGCATTGTGGCCCCAAGCTCAGGGCCACTATAAAGGGAGAAACAATCTCATTTCACAAAGGTGGATCACCATCGTGTTCAGATACTATGATGAGGGGAGCTATATAACAACACAGATAAACATTTTCAAATCTCTTTTAGGATGAAGCACCTCATACTGTATGTCACGATACTGGAATATGAATAGTAAACATTCCACTAGAATTTCAACCTTCCCCCTGCTGGGGTCTCAATATCCTGAAGACCCTAGCGTCTTCAGGCTTACTAGCACTGTCTGAAGCACCCTCAAGTACAACACACAAATAACTTCAGTAACTAAAGAAATATGATGTTAAAAAAAACAAAGCAAATAACAAAAACAAAAAAGAATGTTAAGGAAATTTTAGGAATTCAACAAAATATCCTGATCAAGGCAAGTCATGAGACTTAAACAGTTCAATGCAGGTAGTCCACTTTACATAGGCCGGTAGGCTAATTATATCAAACTCCCATAAAGAATCCAATTACACTTTAAAATGCATTTGTTTTACTTATTTCTTCAGAATTAAAACCATGGACTTTTGAGGGTACACTGTTTTAAGCATAAAAATATTCATATATAAAAAGTTACTGAGATCTATATTGTGGCTGTCCTTCTTCCCCTAGTCAATGGGATGTGTTTTCAATTACCACAAACATAATCTAAGTATAAATTTACCATTAAAAAATAAACCTACACAGCCTGCAAAAACTTCTCTTTAACACCTGATTTTCTTTTTAGTTGTTTTTAAAAAGATGACACTGCATGTTAGTACACTAATTTTATATTTATTTTTAAATATTTAATATTATCAAAACTAATAATTTAATTAGGACTTATTCATTTCACTTCCAATGAAAAACGTCTGGTGTGAGCATACTACTACCACCACCACCTTCAACATTCACAAGGTAAGTAATCTGGCAGCCTCCAATAGATTCTCACTTCACCACTCCATTTAAAATAGATTCTTTTATACCTGTAATAAAAAAAAGAACAGAAGAAATGCTTCCCTCCCCATTCTCTTTCATCTCTCAATACTAATTTTCCCAGACTTAAAACAGCATTCTTAGTGCTAACTCTAACCCTGGGTTTCTTTCACAGCACTTTATTAACCCAATTCATTTAAAAGGAAACCCTAGCAGAATTTATTTCATTTATTACTATTTTTACGTCAAACAAAAACTCTCCTTTTTCAAACAAAGTGATTCTCAATTACTGCAATATGCAGGATAGCATGCCTCATTTCACCACTCAGAACTAGCTAATTCAGCAAAACTTGCTGTTTCAATTGATCCAACACTAGCTTATTTCCAGCTTCCTCTCTTACAAAAGGGAAAAACAAACAAACACTTACATAATAGGTTTATAAGCAAACTCTGATGCCTTTCATCTACCTTAAAATGAAGCATATTACCCTGTAAAGTACAAATTGGAAAGCCCTATTTTGGCAATCTAGCTCACATCTGCAGGTTTACTCATATACAATATAGCTTCCAGCCTTTTAACATCTAGTTTAAAAAGCTGTTTAAATGTGATCTGGATGCTTTTTACAGATTTCTGACCATTGGGAGGAGATTTTTAAGAGCCTGTTGTGTTGCCGTAATGCTGCTCCCAGTGAGTTGTTAAAAATCTCACCCACAGAGTTTAAAAAAGAAACAAAACACTCAGTCTACAAAAAGCTATTGGTCAAAATTCTCAAGCATCGGTGCATGTAGCTAGTCATTTATTTAGGTGTCTGCTTTTCAGAAGTGCACAGCATTCTCAGCTCTATTAGTAGCTACCGAGGCTGCAGGTGCAAAGCTCCTTTAAAAAAATATATATATATCAGGCTACTTACTTAGCTCTGGTCCACACTACGAGTTTAGGTCGAATTTAGCAGCATTAGGTCGATTTAACCCTGCACCCGTCCACACAACCAAGTCTGTTCTGTCGACTTAAAGGGCTCTTAAAATCGATTTCTGTACTCCTCCCCAGCGAGGGGAGTAGCGCTAAAATTGACCTCGCTGGGTCGAGTTTGGGGTAGTGTGGACAGAATTTGATGGTATTAGCCTCCGGGAGCTATCCCAGAGTGCTCCATTATGACCTCTCTTGTCAGCCCCTCCTTTGGCCAACCCAAACGGCCAACTCAACGGGCTTTGCTTGGTATGGGAAAGGAGGGTGCTGCTGTTTGAAACCGTTCCCACATGTTATGAAAGTTGAAGAAGCCGAAACCTTTTGTCTTATCATGGCTGCCTGCAAGCCGAATTCTTTTGCCCAGCTGAGCGTGTGTGATGTCTCACATCAAACTGGCAGGCACTCAATATAAGAGGCAAAATACGACCTTGTAGCAAAAGCACATGTGCTATGTAATGTGAATCGCTTGATTCAGTGTGAAATAGTCTTCCCTTTGTTCTCTAAAATGTATCTTTTTAAATACTACTCTCCCTTTATTCGTCCTGCAGCTGCAAATGCTTCTACGCTCCCACTACCATCTCCGTCCCAGAGGCTAGCACAGATTAGAAGGCGGAAAAAAACCACTCGCGATGACATGTTCTCAGAGCTCATGCAGTCCTCCCGCACTGAAAGAGCTCAGCAGAATGCATGGAGGCAAACAATGGCAGAGACAAGGAAACGGTTAAATGAACGTGATGAGAGGAGGGAAGAATGCAATGAGAGGAGGCAGGATGCAATGCTGAGCCTAATGGGGGAGCAAACTGACATGCTCAGGTGTCTGGTGGAGCTGCAGGAAAGGCAACAAGAGCACAGACTGCAGCTGCAGCCCCTGTATAACCTCCTGCCCTCCTCCCCAAGTTCCATATCCTCCTCACCCAGATGCCCAAGAATGCGGGGGGAGGGGGAGTGAAGAGGCTACGGGCACCCAGCCACTCCACCCCAGAGGATTGCCCAAGCAACAGAAGGTTGGCATTCAATAAGTTTTGAACTGTAGTGTGGCCTTGTCCTTCCCTCCTCCCCTCATCCACCACCCACCCCTCCCGGGCTACCTTGTGAGTTTTCCCCCTATTTGTGTGATGAATTAATAAAAATTCATTAATTAATAAAATGCATGATTTTGAAACAATAATGACTTTATTGCCTCTGAAACCGGTGATCGAAGGGGGGAGGTTGGTTGGCTTACAGGGAAGTAGAGTCAACCAAGGGGGCGGGTTTTCATCAAGGAGAAACTAACAGAACAAACAGAACTGTCATACCGTAGCCTGGCCAGTCATTAAACTGATTTTCAAAGCTTCTCTGAAGCGCAGGGCAATCAGCTGTGCTCTTCTAATCGCCCTGGTGTCTGGCTGCACGTAATTGGCTGCCAGGCGATTTGCCTCAACCTCCCACCCCGCCATAAACATCTCCCCCTTACTCTCACAGATATTGTGGAGCACACAGTAAGCAGCAATAACAATGGGAATATTGGTTTCGCTGAGGTCTAACCTAGTCAGTAAACTGTGCCAGCGAGCTTTTAAATGTCCAAAAGCACATTCTACCACCATTCTGCACTTCCTCAGCCTATAGTTGAACTGCTCCTTACTACTGTCCAAGGTGCCTGTGTATGGTTTCATGAGCCATGGCATTAAGGGCTTCATAAGCCATGGCATGGCTGGGTCCCCAAGGATAACTATAGGCATTTCAACATCCCCAATGGTAATTTTCTGGTGTGGGAAGTAAGTTCCTTCCTGCAGCTGTTCAAACAGACTAGAGATCCTGAAGATGTGAGCGTCATGCACCTTTTCCAGCCATCCCACGTTGATGTCGGTGAAATGTCCCTTGTGATCCACCAGTGCTTGCAGCACCATTAAAAAGTACCCTTTGCAGTTTATGTACTGGCTGCCAAGGAGGTCCGGTCCCAAGACAGGGATATGTGTTCTATCGCCCCACCAGTTAGGAAACCCCATTGCAGCAAAGCCATCCACTATGACCTGCACACTTCCCAGAGTCACTACCCTTGATAGCAGCAGCTCAGTGACTGCATTGGCTACTTGGATCATAGCAGCCCCCACAGTAGATTTACCCACTCCGAATTGATTCCCAACTGACTGGTAGCTGTCTGGCATTGCAAGAGTGGTTATCGCCACTCGCTTCTCAACTATGAGGGCTGCTCTTATCTTATCGTCCCACCTGTCTGTGCTTGTTTCCCGGGCCCAGAATCAGCGTTCCACGGCATGAACCTGTCCCATTACCACCATGATGTCCAAATTGCCAGGGCCCGTGGGGAGAGAAGTCTGTGTCCCTGTCCTCATCACTATCGTGATCACACTGTCATTGCCTCCTTGCCTGCTTTTGCAGGTTCTGCACATATTGCAGGATAATGCATGAGGTGTTTGCAATGCTCATAACAGCAGCGATGAGCTGAGCGGGCTCCATGCTTGCCGTGATATGGCGTCTGCAGGAGAGCAGAGTTGCAGTGGAAGTGGTAGATGATGACAGATGCCACGAGAATAGATATTTATACAGAATGATGAGAGGACCTGTGAGGTGGATTCATGGCACCAGGAGAGCAGAACTGCAGTGGAAGCAATGGAGGATGACAGTTAGCACTGTGCACATTTCCCGAGGAAGAACATAAGTACCCAGGAGCACATGACAGACAACATGGAGAAATTTGCTATTGAGACAAGAGCAGCAGAGCAGAGTTGCAGCGGAAGTGGTGGATGATGACAACGGTTAGCAGTCCTACTGCACCGTCTGCTGTCAGCAGTATGGTGTCTGCATGGAAAAAAGGTGTGAAACGATTGTCTGCCGTTGCTTTCATGGAAGGAGGGGCGACTGACAACATGTACCCAAAAGCACCCGCAACAATGTTTTTGCCCCATGAGGCATTGGAAACTCAACCCGGAATTCCAATGGGCAGCAGAGACTGCGGGAACTGTGGGATAGCTACCCACAATGCAATGCTCTGAAAGTCAACGCTAGCCACGGTAGTGAGGACGCACTCCGCTGACTTAATGCGCTTAGTGTGGACATACGCTATTGACTGTATAAAACTCCACTCCTCACCTCCTTCTCCCTCCCTCCCAGAGTGTGCTACATCCCCACTCCTCTCCCTCCCTCCCAGCACTTCCAGCCCACCCGCCACCCAATAGCTGTTTGGCGGCGCTTAGGACTTTCTGGAAGAGCGGGGGAGGAGCTGGGACGCAGCATGCTCAAGGGAGGAGGCAGAGAAGAGGCAGGACAGGGCCAGGGACTTGGGAGAAGGGGTGGAATGGGGGCAGGGTGAGGGTGGTGCAGGGGCAGGGTTGAGTACCCACTGAGCAGAGAGGAAGTCGGCAACTATGATTGATGGACCTTTCCTCCATGAACTCAAATTCTTTTTTGAACCCAGTTTTATTTTTGGCGTTGATAACATCCCCTAGCAATGAGTTGACTATCCACTGTGTGAAGTACTTCCTTTTGTTTGTTTTTAAACCTGCTGCCTATTAATTTCATCGGGTGACTCCTAGTCCTTGTGTTAGGTGAAGGAGTAAATAAGACTTTCCTTTTCAATTCTTCATACCATTCATGATTTTATAGACCTCTTTCATATCCCCCCTTAGTCACCAATTTTCTAAGATGAACAGTCCCAGTCTTTTTAATATCTTCTCATACAGAAGCTATTCCATACTCTTAATCATTTTTGTTGCCCTTCCCCATAACTTTTCCAATTCTAATATATCCTTTTTTGAGATGGGAGAAACAAAACTTCATGTGGTATTCAAGATGTGGGAGTAGCATAGATTTATATAATGGCATTATGATATTTTCTATGCTATTATCTATACCTTTCCTGTGGGTTCCTAACATTCAGGTAGCTTTTTTGACTGCCGCTGAACACTGGTTTTGAGAAAACTATCCACAGTGACTCCAAGATCTTTTTTTTGAATGGTAACAACGATTTAAACCCTTTTATTTCGTACTGGGTATTAGTTGGGATTATATTTTCAAATGTTCATTACTTTGCACTTAACACTGAATTTCATGTGCCATTTTGTTACCTAGTTTAGTGAGATTCTTTTGTAACTCTTTGGAGGCAGCTTGGACTGTCATAGGTAATTTTATATCATCTGCAAATTTTGCCACCTCATCGTTCATTCCATTTTCCAGATTATTTATGAATATACTGAAAAGCCCAGGTCCCAGTACATATCTTCATGGGACCCCGCTATTTACCTCTGTCCATGGTAAAAATGGACCATTTATTCCTACCCTGTGTTTCCTATCTTTTAACCAGTTACGGATGCATAAGATCTTCCCTCTTATCATGACTGCCTAGTTTACCTAAGAGCCTTTGGTGAGGGACCTTCTTAAAACCTTTCTGAAAGTCCAAATACACTATATCAACTGGATCAGCTTTGTCCACATGTTTATTGACTCTCTCAAAGACTTATAATAGGTAAGTGAGGCATATTTTCCCTTTACAAAAGCTGCATGACCCTTCCCAGTATAGCATGTTCATCTACGCATCTGATAATTCTGTTCTTTACTATAGTTTCAACCAATTTGCCTCGTAGGGAAGGTTGGCTTATTTGTCTGTAGTTGCCAGAATTGCATCTGGTGCCTTACAAATAAATAAATAAGCAAACATTAACTCTGAGTATCCTCCAATCATCTGGTACAAAGGCTAATTTAAGCTAGAGGTTACCTACCACAGTTAGCAGGTTTGCAATTTCATATTTGAATCCCCTCCTCAGAACTCTTGGGTTAATACAATCTAGTTCTAGCAATTTACTATTGTTTAATTTATCAGTTTATTCCCAAACTTCCTCTACTGACACCTTAATCTGGGACAGTTCCTCAGATCTGTAACCAAAAAATAATGTGGGGATCTCCGCCATATCCTCTTCAGCGAAGACCGATGCAAAGAATTCATTTAGCTGCTTCTTGTCTTTCCAGAGTGCTCCTTTTAGCACCTACATCATACAGTGGCCCCTGTATTTGGCAGGCTTCCTGCTTTCAAAAAGAAAAGGAGTACTTGTGGCACCTTAGAGACTAACAAATTTATTTGAGCATAAGCTTTCATGAGCTACAGCCCACTTCATCGGATGAAGTCATTGCATGATCAAATAAATTGGTTAGTCTCTAAGGTGCCACAAGTACTCCTTTTCTTTTTGCGAATACAGACTAACATGGCTGCTACTCTGATTCCTGTTTTCAGTGTACTTAAAAAAAAATTGCTGTTTTTCTTTCCTTAGCTAGTTGCCCTTCAAATTCTTCCTTGGCCTGCTTTATTATACTTTTACACTTGACTTGCCAAAGTTTATGGCTCTTTTGTATTTTCTTCAACAAGATTTGACTTCTAATTTTTAAAGGATGCTTCTTTTATCTGTAACTGCCTCTTTTAACTTTCCTGTTGAGCCATGGTGGCATTATTTGGATCCTTTTACTTTATTTTTTTTTTATTTAGAGCACACAATTGGTTTGAGACTTTATTATGGTGGTTTTTTAATAGTCTTTGTGCAGTTTGCAGGTATCTCACCCTTGTGACTGTTCCTTTTAATTTCTGTTTAACTAGATTCCTCATTTTTGCATAGTTCCCCTATGCTACTGTGGTTGGTTTCTCAGTCATTTTTATCCCTAGAAGGATATTAAATTAAATTTAAGTTTTATATCTGCCATACACAATCTCTTCATGTTCAGAAAATGCAACACCTAAACAATTTGTCTGATATATGTATAAATTAGTGAATAGAATACTTTAAATCTTCCCCTTTTCACAATAGAATATATAATTATTTCCTACGCTCAGCCAAGGAACAAGATATAACAAGGAATAACAATTAACAAGGAATAATAAGAATATTAGCTGATCTTTTGTTTATTAAATATGCTTTGCTAAGGACAGAATCACAGCTGCAAGAAATCCTTTATTCATAAGCACAACCATTTGGCTTCTTATTTTGCTCCAAGCAAAATTAAGTATCTAGTTAGTTCCACAAAAAAGTTCACTTGACCTTCAATTTTATCAGTTATATGTATCTTTATTAAACTGAATCATAAGAAATTCAGGAATAAAACTACAGTAATTTGCCTAACAGCTTTGGAATTATGAAACAAAATCTGGTTTAGTTGTTCTGTAAAAAAATGAAATCCCTCAAACAACTTAAGGGGTTAAAACTCAACTCACATCAAGCATAGGAAAATTTATCTTTGCTTATTTTAAAATTTCCCTTTAATGAGCAAGACCTGCACATCCTACACTGGGGTGGGTGAAATTTGCTCATGGATCCTGGAGGCGAACTAAACCTGTCAGTCGTTGGTAGGACATAGGGCTTCAGCCTCTGAAGAGGCCACTACTTTGAAAATTTCCTCAGATAAAAAGGAACTGTTGACCAACCAGGTTCCCTAACTGATTAATTTTTTTAAAATAAGGTACTTCTATTGCAGAGCTTGAGTTTTCTATAATCGATCTATTCCCAAACTGAGTTGGGCTCATATGGTGGTTGGACCTGTAGACCTTGCTCTTTGAATAGAAGAAATTTCAACTAACAGACATTTTCTTATTCTTCCAGCAAAACAAGGTCCAACGATATTTTATCAGCTATTGTCATTGTGGATGCTTAGGGGATCAGAGCTATCTTTGAAAAAGTGGTGTACTTTAACTCCCTCCATTCTCCTGACACACAATGTGCAGCATTATTTTTGATGGCTGCCTACACCAAGGTTTGCAAATATAATTAGTAAAAATGTCTTAAGCGGCTAAGCACTGGATTTTTGGATCCTGGGGAGAAGATCAATCTTTTCTGGGAACTTACAGCCTCTCTACAGAATAGCCTTTTCTGACACATTGTACCCCATGTAACATCCTGTACAGCCATGTTTATCACTTTTATACAGTTAGGATATATTTTGTACAAAGTATGCTGTGGGAGGTATTACTCAAAAACTCAATCTTCTGAAAATAACTGCTGTTAAAATGTGTGTATCAACATTATATGAGATTTTATTATATGTTTGTTACTGTATGGCTATGCGAGTAGATCCTGGAGAGGCTGCTTTTCACTAGCAAAGCAGTGTAAAAGGCACCCTGGGCTTCAGAATTAAAGGGACACCGCAGTTCAACAGTCCAGATTGTACCGTGGTGGATGTCTCATCTCTCTCCCCCCAACATTTCAGACAAACAGGTCCTGAGAGGCCATCAACTAGCAAAACAGCTGAAACATTCACGGCCAGAGGATACTCCTCTTCAGACTGGGCCAATGAGACATCAGAGGCTGAGGATACATAACCATGAATTTACCTCACTGCAGATTTTTCTGGATGTGTTTAATCTGATTATCCCAGACTGGTTATCCCTCCTTTTTTACCTGTTGGAGGAGAACCCACAAAAGGACTGCTTAGTTTGTAGCGTGTCTTGTCCTCATTCCTATAGTGCCTGGTGGTGTGTAGCATATGTTTGCTTTTATTTAACAACTCTGCCACAATGCTGTCCATTGGTTTGCTGAAAAAATTTGTGACTTGTCACCCAACAGTAGCAATTTCGCCTGGATACTGGCTTTCCAGGATTGGAGGATTGTTTCTCCTTCAAAGCACAAAGTAACTCATGGTTATACACTGGCTATAAACCATGCTGTCAGGGATACTTTTCATAGGGAGGCCCCTAATTAACGCTTTGTCCTCATTAGCAGAGCTATTCTGTACATTTAGGCTGCAATGAAACTCTAGAGAGTTTGGGTGTGTCTTCACTGCAGAGTTCGCCCAGATTCTTACCCAGGTGTACTCCTAACCCCTTCGCCATCCACACCGAAAACTCTCTCATGCAAATTAAGTGGCACTTTCAATCCAGGCTTGCCATCACAGTTGGCAGTGTAATTTTGAGCCCAGGTCCAACTGGTAACCCATGCATTTTACAGTGAGAATGCAGGCTAATCATCCTCCATGACTTTCTACAATTCCCACCATGTGCCCAGGAGGACAGGCAAGTTCCCTCACTCTTCACTGGGAAAGAATCAAAGTGGCTCAGTTTACTGAGGTACAAAGAATAGCCCAATATACCCCACCCCACCCCCATCCTGAAGTCTTAGTAACACAAACAGGGGAGTACAGCACCAGTAAGGACACAGTAATTTGAGTATGGTGTTGCAGTGAGGTTGCTTAGACTCAGGTCCCAATTACCCCAGCTACCTCAGCACAGAAGACATACCAAATCAGGTCAATTTCAACTTTATTGGTACTCAGCTTTCCCAAACAGCAGGAAAAGCAGGCACTTGAGTTAGTCACTGGGAAGGACTCAAAAATGAAGGCTGAAGGAATTGTAAAATAGCATTGGACAATATATCTCAATCTTTTCCATACCATGTCCTCATGTTACAACAGAAAAATGTTTCAAGATTCTCCTCTCCTCTAGTCGTGAAGAATGTGAAAGTGATCATGGCCCCTGCCCTCTTTTCAGAGTAGCAGCCATGTTAGTCTGTATCTGCAAAAAGAAAAGGAGTACTGGTGGCACCTTAGAAACTAGTACTTCTAGTCACACAAGTACTCCTATTCTTCCTGCCCTCTTTGTGACTTCCATGATGAAAATCCATGGTGTACAGATTTGGGGCTTGGCAGATTTGAGAAACAAAGAGAAAACATTCTCTTTCTTCCTTGTAGCTGACAGAAGCCTGGTAGGGTTCTGAATTTAATATAAGCTCATCCTGAAATTAACAAAGATGGAACAAACAATGAACAATACCTAAAGTCATCACCTCATAAGAATTCCAGCACTCATCCTTTTCCCTGAAATGACACAGGAATATACTATATGGAAAGGAAAAGGCAGAGTAAAGCAAGGGAGGGAAACAACATCTAACAAAATCAAGTGACAAGCAATTAATTTTCAATAGAAATTTGTTTGTCAGTGTTACAATTAACTACAATACAAAACTGTTTTATCCCTTTAAAATGAAGGCTTTAGTGGGGCGTGCATTTATCATACTTACTAGCAGGCTTAGTCTTCAGGCTAATAGGCACCAAAAAATATTCTTTAAGGCCCGCTGCTGAGAATTCACAGGATTATGTATATTATACGTATATGAATGAAGCTTTCAAATAGTTCTTGTTTTTGTGTAAAATATAAAACAACCTGCAAATAGAGAAATCTATACAAAAAACCCACAGGATTTGAGAATGTAAATGTTTCAGCTAGAACATGTACACAGAAAAAGAGTATAGCATCTGGACATGTTAAAATACTGCACAAACCAAGGCACTGTAGCCTCTTCAAGTAGCATTTTGAATTGGAACTTTTGAGTGGTTTCATCATATTTTTCTAAAGCAGTTTTGTGGAAAGTTGTATTTGAGCATCAACTTCACAATCAACTCTTTAGTACTAACCAAGTTCAACATCCGATCCACAATTCACTTGGACTAAAATAAGGAATGCAAATGCTGTTAAGTGTCCTCCAAGTCTTATGTTAAGCTTGGGCACCGAATTCCTTTGTAGTTTCTGTAGGGCATTACCATTAGTATAGAAGGGTTAATGGAAAAGGCTGATTGTTTAAAAATTCACATTACCAAAGTGGATTACATTGCATCTACTGAAGGGATCAACAATGTAAGCCTACACTAAGCCATTATTGCAGAAACAAAGCTTTCATTTTAAGCCTTTAGAAACAAGCATAAAATGGACAAAAGAAAAAATTCTTCTGATGTAAGAACAAGGCAAACACTACATGCTTTTCATACAGACTCACATTTTCAGAGTCATGCACTACACGCGAAGATGGGACAGAGAGACTCCCCTAAAAGCTCATCATGAACTCCTGACAAAAATCAGGAAGTTACAGAAATGGACAAACAGACAGATAAGCATTGATTATTCAAAGCCATGGAGGAAGTCTTTCCTTCTACTCCAGACACAGTAAATTTAAATATCTTGATTTAGGAATGAAGACTTAACTATTCAAATGTGCATGTAAAAAGTTCAGCTCCTAAATCCATAGTGAAATGCTTAAATATTTGCCTGATTTCAGGAGCTGCCGACTACCCACAATTTCCACTGAAGTCAACAGGAGCTAGAGGTGCTTAGCACATCTGAAAAAATCAGTCCACTTAGTTGCCTAAATATAGATTTAGAATCCCAACTTTATATACCCAAAGTCGAAAATATTGGCTGAATTGTTTAGGGTTTCCTCTAAAAGCTCCCCAAATCCATCTGTGCTCCTCCTACCTCCCACATACTAGCAATCTACCCTTATAAACTAAATTTTAGGCTGCAATTTAAACTGAAGTGCAATAAAAGGAAAGGTTTCTGATCAAGTCAAATTCGTAGTTCATTTTAGTTAGGGTTCTTAACAAGTAGACATCTGAATTTTCTTCCTGTGAATGCATTTGTTACTAATTCTTGTGCATGCATGAAACTTCAAGTTTCCTAGCAAAATGCTTGGCACAGAGGAAAATTCTATCAATCAACTATTTGACTTGGTATTAAATTTTATTTTTAAATCACCTCACACACTAATTAAGCTACACATTGTTCTTCTGCAAAAATTCCATTTTGTAAATCCTATCTCCAGCAGTGCAGATGATTTTACATTAAAACCAGAGAAATAAAAAATGGGGGATTTTTGACAATGCAAATGTTTCTCAAACTGCATTCAGACAGGAAAAGAACATTTCAAAGTTATTCAGGCTGTGAGGATTTCTTTTTTAAAAGAAGTTTCACAGTCGATTAAAAAGCCAACTTGCATTTGAATTAGACTCTACAGACAACTATTGAAGAGTGTTTCAGTGCAAGGGCAATCTTCAGTTAACGCTTGAAGTGGGCTAGTAGAGAGGTGCAGCATCCTAGTGTCTCTCTCAAGTGTTTTCAAATTGCTACTAGGACACTTAGACAATTTCATTTTCTGTATTCAGGTTAATCCAGTGCAAAACTGCTAAAATGATAGTTTTATAGTCACATATGTGATAACTGACACAGAATATAACCTTTCCTCAACAGGGTGGAAGTAAGTTTTGTTAAGCACCTGATCCTGCTAGGTACTCAGCCAACTGTCAGATCATGTTCCACATCCTCAGGAGGTGCTCTGTGCCCACACCTGCCTCAGTGAAAGAACAGGAGTATTGCTACTGATTTCAATGGGAGCAAGATTGGGCCCTTATGATACACTGGTAGTTTGTTTTTCTCATGAAAGAGAAAAAAGTGTTATTAGATGAACAATTTTCCCATTTCCAAGTGCAGTCACTGGTATATGATGGGGGTGAAGTGGTGAAGACACAGGAGATTAGAGCAAAGAACTATGGGTAATTTTTTTCAAACATTCCTAAAATGTCAGTTTGCAAGATATTCATCCTAATTCTCTTTGGGTAAAATTTTCAAAAGCACTTAAGTCCCATTGGAAATCTGTGACCAAAAGAATACTCTGCAGTGTTCAACTGAGAAATTCTGCCTCTTTTTCTATTTGTGAATTATCTGCAAATAGCTTATGATTTTTTTCCAACCATACTATTTATTCAAAATTATACACCAAACAATTCATGATCTGCAAACTGTGTGAACTGTTTATCATAACTATTAAATACAAACAAAATTCTAGCTGTGTGATTAGTTTTGACTGGACATATATTATAAGTCACACAATGTGTTTGTTCTCTGACTAGATGAGCAGACCAGGTTTGTGGTACACAAGTTCACAAACTCAACTTGCTTTCCATGAATATTTTCCAATATTTGTTTAAAATATACTGTTTCCATGACTGTTCCTGCAAGTAAATTTGTAAAATAAAATAGTCAAAGCAAATTACACAAAAAGGGCACATAGTCAAGCCAATTTGTTTATAGCTTTGCATGGATATTTCACAACATTATTTTGTGGTATTCAACTGAGTATTTACTAAAACAAAACAAAACAGACTCCCCATTGGGGGAGCACTCGTGATTAACTTTTAACAAAACCAACAAGTTAGACAGAAATGACAGGTATTACTGGAAGGCCAGGAGGAAATCTATTCTGTTGTGCTACAAGCATAGCTGATTTATAGTTCAGGATTTAATCCATACAGGAAGTAATTTAAAAAGTGAGAAACTTTGCTTGTAACAGGTACAATTTTCTACTGTGACAAGAAAAACTGGTATTGTATTTCTAGAAAGCTACCTGTTATGGAGCAAATTGTTTGCTACAGCCCAAAGCATTGTTATTGATATGTAATCAACCCTTTGCCCTGTTCTCTGCATAGGGCTACACCACACACTCTGGGATATATCAGTGAAACTTAACTCGTACATCGTTTTTTCTGATCATACTCCAGTCTCTGCTCTGTAAACTACAGTTTTTCAGTTAAGGAGGTCAGAGAAGCAACAGAAATCTAGCTGTTCACTTAATGATGTGAGCAGAAAAGCAAGATTCCAAATTTGTTTTTGCAGATTATATATGGCACAGAATACCTATATTTTGTTTTCAAGGGGACAGTTACAGACATTGATAGCTGCCTATCACAGATAAATGATGCTTGTATAGACACACCATCTTGTCAGAACTGTATTGCCAATATATTTAATTTGCTTTATCATTTGTAAAATAAAACAGCACCTTTCTGTTCCAAGGCTTAACACTTTACAATAACTAAAACTCCATTTCTGTTGCTCCCATGCACCTGCTATTTTGCTTTAGTACTTCTCTGGACAGAAAAGGGATTTAAGACTTGAGACATTAAACCACCATTACCAAATGTCCAGCATGGTGAGAGATATTTTAAATGAACTACAAAGGATATACTGAATGCAAAATCTAACTGTCATTCTACTGTCCCGTAACGGTAGTGTCCAAGAGTAAATCAGAAGTCATTTGAGAACTGGCAATATTGAAATATAAAAGTAGGCATCCTGTAGGTTGAGGGCCAAAAACCATTCCCTCTTTCAATGATGGATTGATTGTCGATAAAATGACCATCCTGAACTTCTGAGCCTTGACAAACTTGTTGAGAGCTCTGAGGTCCAGAATAGGTCTCTATCCTCTTCCTTTGGGTATTAGGAAGTAATGAGAGTAGAACTCCTTGCCTTGTATATGTTGAGGTACTGGTTCTATAGCTCCTAACTGCAGGAGTCAAATCTCCTGACATAGGAGAGTCTTGTGAGAAGGGTCCCTGAAGAGGGATGAGGAAGGGTGTTATGGAGAAGGTAGAGAGGTGAATGGATGAAGTTTCCAGATTGGATAATCTCGAGGACCCATCTGTCCAACATTATGCGCTCCCAGGCACTGTAGAATGCTGCCAAAGAATGGCCAAATGGGTGCATGGTCACAGACAGCAGTGGGGAGCGGTCTTGTGGCGCCTCAACCTGTCTGTCAAAAGTGGTGTTTTGGGGGTAGGGAGCTGGAATGAAGATTGAAAACTGGAAAATTTATGTTTCATAAATTTTCCTTTCTTCCTTTGGAGCTCATAGTGGCACTCTGATAGGAATTGAGATGGGACTGGGGGTTAAAACATTGCTTTGCCCTGGTGTGTAGATTCTCAGTGGCCCTGGAATCCTTCACACTGTGGAGAGAGATGTCTGTCTTCTCCGCAAAGAGAAGGTTCTCAACTGTGGTCTGCACCTCCTTTGGCAATCCTCACAGGTGGAGCCATGACGCCTGTCTCCTCACTATAGCCATGGAGATGGACCTGGCAGCTGTGTTGGCAGCATCAAGGGCCACATAATGGCCTTAAAGAATTCCAGAGAACTCTCCAGAAGCAGGTCAATAAATTCATGTAACCTACTGTAATTTATGTAGTTGTATTTTGCCATGGGGGCCTGGTAATACGAAATTGTATGGTGGCCGTGGAATACTCCTTTTACCAAAGCAATCGAGGCACTTCCAGTCCTTGTATTACGGCATTGCCCTCGAATGATGTCAGCCACGAGTTTACAGCATCCACCACGATGAACTGGGTGGCAGGTGGGAGAAAAGGAACTCTGCTTCCTTTGCAGAGACATAATATTTTTTGTCCACCGCTTGCACGTTGGGGCTACCAATGCTGGAGGTTGCCACACCATTTTAATCAGGTCTAAGATCGCTTTGTTGATTGAGAGGGCAATTTTCAAGGAGGATGAAGAGTGGAGAATGTCAACGAGGTGGTAGTGCATGTAGGGTATCCGTTACTCTTTTCACCTGCTCCTGAAACAGGCAGAAGTCATCTGCCATAGATGATGATGAAGGAATGATCACTTCGTCCAGGGAAGAGGAAGATATAGTTTTGTGTTTTATCTTCTTGTGTCCCCTTCTTGCTCCTCAGTTTCTCAAGGCTCTGATGCCCTCACTGCTGCAGCAGAGGGAGTGTGCCTGGAGGGCTGTTGGACACTGCTTCAAGCTGGCAAGGCATGCTTTCTGTGTGCTGCCTAGGGGTCCCAGTATGGCCACTATGGTGGAATAGGACCTGGTGGAGGTGAAGTCTGCTGGTACGTTCACGGACCCTGTTGATAGTGGGTCCCAAATGGAGCTCAGGAGCAATATTGTGAAACCCTGTCTGGCTCACTATCTGATCCCTCACTTGATAGTGGAGGGGCATGGCATGGCCTGAGGGTGGAGAGTTGGGTGCCTCCGTCATGCCTAGGTCACAGGCTTGATGGAATTCCACTGGTACAGAGCGTCCCGGTGTCTGTTGCAGTGCTATGGGAAATGGAGACCTATACTGGTCTCCCTGGTGCCAGGTGCGCTATTATTGCTGGTGGTACCGACATCGACTCTTACTGGGAGCATCATAGGACATTTCCCTTATCTCTCGGTACAGAAGATTCTGTGCCCATGCCCAAAGGGTCTGTGGGCCTATCAGCAGAACTGCATCCTGATGACTGAAATGAGGCATGGGTGCCGGATTGTGATTTCTGTATCAGTGGTGCAGAGGATATTGAATGAAATGGTGATCTTTCGGCTATTCCTGGGCTCACTGAGGGGATTTCCCACTTTTTTGACTTGTGAGGAGTCCCCAGACCATTTCTTTGACCTACTATCCTTTGAAGTCGAAGGTCGAGGGGAAGATTCACACCTGCTGGAGGAGGGCTGGATTCAGAAAGCTGCCTCCATAGAAGGTTTTTTGGTGAAGTTCTCTGTCCTTGTGGGATCTCGGTGGGAGCTGCTGGCAGAGGGAGCACGTCTGCTTTATGTGGCCCTTGCCAAGGCAGAAGATGCACTGGGAGTGCTTCTCCGCAAGCAGGATCACCTCACTACAAGCGTGGGCACGTCTTGAAACCCAAGCTGGACATGCCCTTGTCCAAGTGGGCCCCCCCCAAACACACACTGTTGGTTGACAAAAGAAAAATCCTTCTCCACCCCCTTTTTTTTGGAGGGGGCACGACCAAATAAACAGAACGAGGAAACAAACAAAAGAGGCCCTAAGGAAGCTAAAATTTAGCAAAAGTAAGCGAGTTAATGATCCACAAATGGACAGCTAAGTCTCTGCCTTCTAGAAGAAGCGGAGGATGGTAAGCTATGCATGCTGGCTAGCCTCATGGTGCAGCACAAGGAGAAAGAATGCATGTGCGGGCCTGATGAACACTACTACTGAAGTTCTCTGATCAGCAGTGCAGGGACGCAGACACACCAACAGTGAAGCATCTGTAGGACCAGTACTCAAAGAACCACCTGAATTGCTCAACTCTGATATATTCTTATATTTTTTATGCCCATCATATTTTCTTTTAAAGACTCTCATAAGAAAATAACTTGCCCTTAACACAGTCCTGGTAAATAACTAGTAAACAGAAACGTTCATTCAGAGAACAATTTTCACACATCTGACTTAAGTACAACACACCACATATGGCATTTTTCCCCACAACTATCTTTACCACATTTATTAAAATATATTTACCAGGATTTGTGTAAACAAGGGTCTCTACGCCCCCCCCCCACAAAAGGTTCCCTCCTCTTGCAGTGAAGCTGTGATGTCACACATTCAGCACTACAAGCCTCTCCTCGGTAGCAGGCTGTAGTGCTAAGTAGAGGATTATTACTTTATTGCAATGTCCAGAAGGATGGGGAGAAAGCTTACTAAAAACAATTTCAATAATAGAACTGTGAAGCCAGGAAGACTGGCCAACTCATTTTAAATGTTTAGAGAAGTGCACTCTCAGGCCAGCTCACTTAAGCATGGATCCATTCAGTCAGGTAGGGGAAAGGATAAAGAATAACCAAAAAGACTCAAAATTTACATAGAAAGCCACACTATAAGGTGGAGAAAATGCCTTTTGTTGGATAATGCATATAACCTTATAGCACACTATTTTAGGTATCTATTATGAAGTACTGCACATCGAACTGGAAAAAAAAGGAATTTATCAAGGCTTCATTAAATACTGGGTATAATTTTATAGTAGGAGAACAAGAATAATATGCAAAAAGAAAACGAGTACTTGTGGCACCTTAGAGACTAACAAATTTATTTGAGCATAAGCTTTCGTGAACTACAGCTCACTTCATCGGATGCAAGTGAGCTGTAGTTCACGAAAGCTTATGCTCAAATAAATTTCTTAGTCTCTAAGGTGCCACAAGTACTCGTTTTCTTTTTGCGAATACAGACTAACATGACTGCTACTATAAAAGAATAATAGGCTTATCCATAGACCTTGGAATAAAGAAATGTCACTGTCTGTGCAGAGATGCATGAATTCCTCATTTTGTATGAAATACTGAGATGGGAGGTTACCATCTGAAAGACTCAAATAGCATAAAGACGATGGGCACAACACAATATGGAGATCTGAACAGAGCTCCCTTTGGAAAACCAGGAATGCTCATTCTGATGTTGCAATAAATTCATACATGGAATCCAGGCCAGATTCTGTGCTCCTCTGTCCTTCGTATATGGCACTCGGGCAGTGCAAAGAGCAGAAACAACCAGCATCTCTTGAGATTCCCCCTTGGGGTGGGCTAGTTAAAAGCAGGCATAGAATCAGTATTGACAACCCTTCCTGTAGCTCTTGGTGCAAGGGGACACATTAGACTGAGGGGATCTAGTGTTAGCCAGACCACACTGCACTCCAGCTATGCTCAATTGGTTGACCCTCGGGGACCATTGTCACCTGGTGCATCTGTTCCACACTCTGCTGCCAGAGACTCAGGAACTGATAACTAGGTCCATGGAGGTCACTCTCTGTATTTTGAGTGTCAAGTTGAGGAAACAGACTAAATCCCACTGATCCCTTACAGTCCTAAAATCTGTGATGCAATGAGCAGGGAGACAGAAAAGAGTAACAAAAATTGAATACATCAAAAAGTTTGGCTATGTTTGATTCTAGGATTTTGATTCAGCCCTTTAAGGGAGACCTGAGTGAGTTTCAACATAGAAGTACTTCAACATTTAATTTTAGTATAACAATATAGTGTATAAAATCAACAAACAAATAATGAAGAAAAATGAATGCCAACTTTAAGCAAAGAGGAGGAATCCAGGATCCTAAGTGGCTGTGGAGCTACCTTTTTGATTATATTATTTATTTCAATGTGCAAATTAAAGTGAGGAGAGAGAGAAAACCTGAAGCTAGACACTTGAAATCAAAACCAACTCCTCTCTTATTAATTTAAAACTCTATTTGAACTTTGAGTCACAGATCAAATATCAGCCTGAAATATTAGATGGACAAAGAAAGCTAATGAAGTTCAAGTTCAGTTGCCCTTACAATGGGGAAGAATTGTTCCAGTGGGACTTTATCTCCCCCCCCCCCCCCCCGCAGTTTGTGCCTCTTACTAATCTTTATAGAACTTTCTGTGAAAATAGTAAGCTGTATGAACATTACTGGACTGCTGCTGCACCAAAGAGAAGGGAGGCTCCTAGACCATAATTCTAGTGTTAAATTTTGCTGCATTATCACCACACTAAATGAAATGCCTAAAGGTGAAGGGACATGCTTGAAGAAATTTAGGCCAGATCCTGAGTTGGTTTATTAACATCAATGGGGCTATAGGGATCTGGTCCATTGTTTAACTCTTTGGGAACCCAAATCATTAAGGGTAACATTTAAGAAATAGGAAGCCTAAGTCAACAAATCTAATGCAGATATCTTATGATGGTAAAGGGAGACAAACATCTAACTCCCTTCAACCCTCTCAACTCACTGGCAAGCTACAGGGCTGCTGCATAGACTCTATATCCATTCTAGCCAGGCAACTATCAGCCCACTATGTTAGGATTTCCATCAAAAAGATTTGGCTTAGACTGAGCCCACAATCACTTAGGACAGGAGTCTGGCCTCAAGCCCAGAACTCTGGTCTCCTTGGTCCTGTACTTCAGCCATAAGACTACCCTTTCCCACTAGCTGAAGAGCACAACACCTAGACCATTTTATGGGTTAATACCAAAGTCTTTCCTACACTAGCCAGGCTCAGTTTTTGCAAGAGAAACCTCTTGGCATGAACTCAGGTCTTGAAACCTAAAAGGCTTTCCCTCAGAATATATATCATTTTAAGCCAATGCATACACTGTTAAAGATTTGGAATCTCAACATTTATTTTTTCCAGAAAGTTCTAAAATAAACAGATAATTAATCTTTCAGTTAATAATTATTAATAACTAGTTTACAGAATTTTAAAGTTTAAAACTTTGAAAATATAGATGACAGGTTACATTTCCTGTCTAACAAATATATACATTTTAATGGTCACACTCTCTTAAGAGGCATTACCTTTATTATCTTTTATTCACTATCATGACCTAACAGTCTATAAAATATCTTTTAAAAGTTGCTTTTCCTTTAGAGTAGTTTAAATGAGTGCTTGCTTTAAAAATATAATTGTTTCTCAGTCTGTCAAAATATATAACAAATATGTCTATTCTTGTTATGAAATAATGTTCTTGATTAATATACTGGAATATTTTCATATACTGTGCTCATAATCTGTACGAAATTTTTACCAATGGACAAAGCCACATAAATAAATATTACTACCGTGTTTAGCAAAAAAAGGAGAAACATGAAACTGGTCTACCTGTCTAGTTGAGGTGAGAAAAAACATGCTCTTAAAACTCTCAGATCATGGCTCACTAGATTAGAAGGGATATGATTCTCTCTTCCACACTCACTCCATCTTGAATAGAAAATGTGTACACATAGAAGTCATTTTAATCCTAGAACTCAGTTTTAAGGTCAAGTTATGAACCACAGAAGTTTATAATGACAATACAGAGCTAGCCATCTATGCACCACTATAATAATGCCAGAGATTATTAAATTGTACCATAGTAAGAAACTGATTAATAGAATCACCACCACAAGTAATCCAATAGAACTCTTTCTTTAACTGTGCTAAATGAAAAACACTATTACCAGCATCCAAATACTGTTTTCTGACAATGCAAAGCCTTTGGGAATTACTGTTTGTGTTTTATAGATACATTTCATATCTACGAATTTGACAATCAACCTGAGCAAAATAATTTCTTAGTGAACAATAAATCATGTCCCAATATGAAGTGATAACGCTGACCAAATACAATATTTTAAAACAAAACCTGAATTGAAAGGTCCAGTCTTCCAACATCTATTTTAAACTTTACATGCAACACTATCAGCTTTCTAAAGTTTACTTTGGAAGAAAGAACCCATTTTTTTAAATTGTCCATTTGAAGGGGAAAAAATGGGATTTTTTTTTTAACTGAACTATAAGACTTGTATGACATTTAGAAAAACATTTGGGAAAAAAGTCAAGAACAAAAATAAATATTTGACTGGAACAGAATTTAGTTAAAGTTTTCCTTATCTATAAACATATGCTTATTATAATTATACTATTCACTTTGTTCTTAAGTGTGTAATTTCAAAATAAAATTTTACTTCCTTTCACTATCATGAATAACAAATTGCTTATGGAAAACACTTCCCTATAAAATAACTCGAAGTGTTATTCTTGAAAGATGGCCCAGTCTGTTATAACTCCTGGCAGTTACAGCTCTTGCAATAGGGGAATATAACCATCATGTTTGTTATACTAACTTCATAAAGCAAGTCTATATTACAAATTTTCTTTATAATGAGAATGCATAAGCAGCAAATGAAATGTACTTTAGCTTGATAAAAATGTAAACAATTACAATATGTAACGAGTTAAATCACAAAACAGGATTGCTCATCTTGTAATGTGAAAAAGGTAAAGTAAATCAATTACCTATAAATAAATGTACATAAATTCATCCACGTGTTTTATTCCCATGATTTCCATTTTAATGTTCCTGGGCAAGGACTGATTCAATTTATATTTTTCATTGATACATCTTCAACAGTTACTGCTTTAAGATATCATACAAAATAAAATAATTTAACATTCTGAATTTAAGTTTCTCTCTGGTTATAGCTACACTTCTCTATATCCAAAGCATTCCACCTATGTTCCTACAAATTTATTAGAAAATAAACTAAATGCTGTTATTGCTACAGAACATTAAATCAAGGCATTTGACACTACATTCTACAGACACCTACAAAACTGAACTATCTGCAGCAAAGAGTTCCTTTAAAACATCAGGTGCTAAGGATTTTTGGGCATCAGTCACCTGGTTCTAATCAGAACGCATTGTGCTCCAAATGTCAGCATGAAAATTTGATTTTCATGATGAAAAAGTTCACAAAACTAGTACTTTTGTATGCAGATGGTTTGATAAAAAGAATTAGTCTGTCTTCTTTTGTATTCCCTCTTGTTCTCACTCTACTATTTCCCCAGCCTTGACACCTTCCTTCCCCCAATCCTGCTTTTTATGCCTTCTTCCATGCCACACCATCTGCGTGGAATGTCCTCTGCCATTCAGTCAAGTCACTCCTAAATATTAATTTCTGCAATGTCACTGGTAAAAGTTTTCAAAAACTGACTACCAAAACATGTGTATGCCTTACCTAGTAAGCATATGATCCTATTATTTTAGCCTTTGTCCTTCTGGTCAACCACAGATCTGAATATCCTGTAGCACTAATAAGTTCTGTATGACTAGGTCCTGCCTAATCTGGGACTCTGGAGTTTATAAACTCTAAATACAGTATTAGAGTTCTGTACAACTGAATACTGGGAGATGATAATAATGGGCCAAGTTTTTCTAAAAGGAATAGCAATTTTCAGTGCTTCGAGATGCCCTTTTAAAAGGGCAGAATTTTTAGAAGGAGGGTTCTGAACTCTTAATGAAAACAGGCCACTTTAAAAAGGTGTCTCAAGACGGGGACCCAAAAACAGAGGCACCCAAAATCACTAGTCTTTTCTGAAAATCTTCGCCAGGGTATATATTTTGGAATTGAGTTCTTATAAACACAAATAGTGAGAGACTGTAGTCTCTAGTCCACATGGCACTTCTACATAGAAGAGTAGACAAAAGCCCCATATCAGATGTTTCCATCCAAAAAATTACATTTATACTACTTAGAAAGCATCAGTTTTTAGGTTCAAGTAAAGTTATATTGCTCATCATACAAGATTGTGTAGGAAAGGTCACATACGCCATCACTGTGAATTAATGCAAAAATGCCCTCTACACTACATACACACAGCACATACTATACATTGTCCGCTCTAGTACACCTCCACTGCCCCCTTCTCCACACATCATTTTCCTATCTAAACATCCTTGATTCTAGAGCTGTATCCCAATGTTTAACCTAAATGATTTATGACTAAAGTAAATAAAGTGTAGTTTCTCTTTCATCATATTGATTTAGGACTAGAACGATGAGCACACGCAGAGATAGGTCTACTTATCAAGCTAGGTGAGGAAACTGGTTCCAACCACTGTTTCTAATTAGTGTGTGTATATCTATATCTTCTGTGACACTCAATGGAATTCAGTCTCCTGTACATCAGCCTAGATTTTGAGCGAGACTTTGGGGTCTTGGGTCTCATGTGGCTGCAGAAAGTGGAAATTTTCCTGGAGACGAGCCTTTCCTATACATATTGCAGCAAAGGTTGAAAGTGGAGGTGTCTTTTATAGGAATAAGTCAAATATAGCCTCAAGATCCACTTTTGTTTCGACACTTAAAAGAAAGCCATCCAATTAAGACTGACTGGTTTGAAGGGAAGGTGAAATAGTGGAGGTGGTGTTAAGCGATAAATGACGTACAACTGCAAATGTATCTGAACTGTTTATCCACCCTTCAAACATCATGTGTCTCCTCTTTGGGACAGGGAATATGTCTTTGTTTGTGGTTGTATAGCACCTTGCTGAATAGAGAGACATCCTTTCAGAGGCATCTAGGTACCATTGAATTAGTATTGTGTAATAAATTGATAATTAAATAAGAACATAGGAAATGCCACTGCCATACAGTGATCATTTAGTCCAGAATACTTGTAGTGAACAAATGCTTCAGAGAGATTCCAGAAGCCCTTTAGCAAACAAATATGAAATAATCTTCTCATTGTGGAAAAATTCCCTAACTCTTGTCAGTTATTATTACTTGTATTATCATACCGTCTACGAGCCCTAGACACATACCAGTACACACAGTGTGTTAAGCACTGTGCAAAGACTAAAAACAAATGTTCTCATTATCTACATAATTACCTAACCCTTTTATTAATCCTATTGAACACTTAGCCTCAATAATACTTTGTGCCAATGACTTCCACACAATGCATAAAAAGTTGATTTCCTTTTATCAGTTAAAGTTTATTATCTTTCAATTTCCTTGATGTCCCCATGAGCAGTTGTGAAACCTAACTTTTCTTTAAGACCTAAAATGCATAAAAGAGGTCTCAAACTGTGGTTGCAATCTTCCAGGTCTACGTCTTCAGGTGTGAAGACTGACTTTTGATCACAAGCTTCTCTTCTGTGCACCAACATAAAACTACCCATTTTGCATGGGAATATTCAGTGTTTACCCACAATTCAAAGTTTCTGCAGCACCAGTCTCAGACATGGAAAATTAGTTGTACAAAGTTAGACATAGCCAGGTAGACGCAATGCTAAAGGTTGGAATGAAGCTTCTTTACACGTTTAACATGAGTTGCAAAAGTATTCTCATTTACCCACTAGGCTGTGTTACTGAATGCTTTTGTAAAACACCACACTATTAAAACTAGAACTTCAATCTTAAAATCTATTTAAAGATTTTAAAATCTATTTTAAAAAAATCTATTGATGGATGACTTTAGAGTTCCCTTTTCTTGAAGTTTGATCTTTGGTTTGGCCTAATCCTTTAACTCATGGCGCCACCTCTTTTAGATGCACTAGTGATCTTTTCTTCGCACACTTCTTGCTCCAAATGCCACATTGGTATCTGGCTCATGCTGTTCCTTCTAGCTCCTCCTAACATTAGTTTTCCTGCTTTCAGTATAAAATCAACTCTTCCATCTGCCTCATATTGCCCATCGCAGGACTTGATCCCCCATTCTCACACTTTCTCTTATTCCAAACCCTTACCCTTGTCCTGCAGAACTTCATCTGCCATCTTGATGACCCTTCCAATTCAGCTACCTTTTTCCTCCTCCTGCTATAGGCCAATCCCCAGGTCACTTCCACAAAACACTTCTTTGATCTTTCATTTTGAGTTCCTTCTCTGAGCGCCAGTATCTTCATTAGTATCATTTCCATCTCTCCTTGTCTTCCCATCTCAACTCCTGCACCTAGAAACTCCAACAAATGACACTTCTCTGAAATGTTCTCCAGAATCTCTTTATTCCTCCATCTCTGCTCATATTCTTGCCTTCCTCATACCCTCTAGTATCTCAAGAGATCTTTTACCATCATCTTCACTATCCTCCATCCCCATAAAACTTAATATTATATAATATATATAAACTAGTACCAAATAATACAAGGGTTGGACCAGATGGCTACAGGAGAGTAATAGAAGGCAGATATATTAGCTCCAGGTTAAGTAGATCTCTTTTCCCTGGGTAAGGTAACAGGGAAGGTTTTTTTTTTTTTTTTTTTTTATAGACTAACAAATTTATTTGCGCATAATGTGACAGGGTCAGGCCAGATGGCTACAGGAGAGTGAAAGAAGGCAGACATATTAGCCCCAGGTTAAGTAGGTCCCTTTTCCCTGGGTAAGGTAACAGGGAAGGTTCCAGAACAATCAGGAACCTTCTGGAGACAATTAAGACAGGCTGATTAGAACACCTGCGGCCAATCAAGAAGCTGCTAGAATCAATTAAGGCAGGCTAATCAGGGCACCTGGGTTTAAAAAGAAGCTCACTTCAGTTTGTGGTGCACATGTAAGGAGCTGGGAGCGAGAACAGAGACTGTTGGAGGACTGAGGAGTACACGCATCATCAGACACCAGGAGGAAGGTCCTATGGTGAGGATAAAGAAGGTGTTGGGAGGAGGCCATGGGGAAGTAGCCCAAAGAGTTGTAGCTGTCGCACAGCTGTTCCAGGAGACACTCTAGACAGCTGCATTCCACAGGGCCCTGGGCTGGAACTCAGAGTAGAGGGCGGGCCCGGGTTCCCCCCAAACCTCCCAACTCCTGGTCAGACACAGGAGGAGTTGATCTGGACTGTGGGTTCATGAAAACAGCCAAACTGAGGGCTGCCGTGAAGCTCCAAGGCGAGCAAATCTGCCAATAAGCGCAAGACCCACCAGGGTAGAGGAGGAACTTTGTCACAATACACACACATATGAGAATCAGATACTGTAAATATGTAATATGATTTTGATCATGCTTGCTGCTTTATATAGAGATTTTAGTCATGAAATCTTAAAAGTTAATTACAGTAAATATTACAAGTTTCAACCATAGCAAGTAAAAAAAGATTCAAGTAAATAAGCACTAAAACTGATTAGATTATCTGGCTACTTGCCATGCAGACTAAGGGACAGATTCTTATCTCAGATGCAGGGTAATTACTGTGCATCACAGAGTCTGCCACTGTGCTTGCAGATGTACAGAACATGCAGTCACCAATATCAAAAGAAAGGGTACATACCACAGAGCTGAAATTATGGTTCTAAAATATGCCTATGACTAAATTCTATTAATGTTTTGTGTATGTGGGTTAGTTCACCCTACAAATGCTCAAAATGAAGATTATGGATTAGTCGTCTACAGAATGTTCATTTTAAAAAGTAAAGCAGTGTTTGTTATTGGTATAAAACACCTTCCTTTCTGATTCAGCATACTTAATAGCCAAACAGCACTTCCATGTTAAAGTTCATGTACTCAAGAACCTGTAAATTAACAGCAGTCATATGAACACTCTGTGGAAGAGAAAAGGAGATTCAGAGACTACATAAACTATAAATTACTTAACTTTGAAATACGTTCAATTTTAGCATATATTTTAAAATGAACTCTAATGGTATACACAAATTTGATACCCATTGGTTAGTTTTACCAGTAAGATGATTATTTTACTGAAGGCGAGGCTAGGCATTTCATAGGAAATGATATAAAAGCTGGCCAGAAGAACTCAAAATTTAAATGATGGATTTGAGACAGACAGACAAGGGAAGATAAAATCCAGAAGAGGAAGGATATGGGAAAATGTAAATTAATGACTTCTCAGGTTGTATTTCTTGTGGGCTTGCCTCCCCCTCCCAAATTTTTGAAGTTTACATTTAAAGTTCAAACTTTTGGGGGGTAGGGGCAGTGCTGCACAGGGATTTGTGAAGTGGAATGATTTGAATGAGGCAAGCAGGAGATGTCTTATAAATACACTTGGAAACGTTTACTAAATATAAGGGGCAGCATGGAAGAAAACAGAGGTTTGTGGAAAAGGTGGAACCGAGTCTGACTTCTCTGGTGGAGCACAAAGACTAGGGGAAAAATGCATAAGAAGGCCAGGTCAGAGGCATAAGTTGTTTTATTAATATTATTCATAAAAGCCCATAGGTAAATATTTATATAGTTTGCCAATCTTTCAGATACTGTACATAAAATGGACTAAGTTCTCAAATGCCAATGCTAAACGAAAAGACGCTACAATGCATTCATGGATCTCAATGGAATATCTTTCTAATTTCTGAACTTTCTACAAATGAAGTGATTGGAAAGGAGGAGTTTCTTGCCTAAAAAATCCTTTGACCTAACGTAAATTGTTAAATAGGAGACTAATGCAGTAACAGCATAACTATTTAGTATTCCAGTTCTTTACTGTGTTTAATATTTTTCTAGCTGCTCAGCCTCTCAAACAACTTCTGTTTCAGGCTATATGTAGATAAATATTTATAGCCAGAGTGTAGATTTAGATTTTTTCCTCTAGCAAGTATCAGCAAGTGCCCAGTGTCATACAAAGATTCCCAAAAGAAAAATGCATCTATGTTTTAACATTTCATATTAATTTAGGCTACAGATTGCTGTACCAAAAAGTTACAAACATTTCTACCCCAATAAAAAAATCATTCTGATATCATTTTGAATAAATGCTAGTAAACAGAGCCACTAATTAATTTTAAAGTTCTCGATTTTTCTTCTTTGGGTGAATGGGGAAAATGAAGCAGTTTCTTACGAAAGTAAGGCACTGATAGAATTGTGACAGGGATGTTGCGTTGCAAATCTGCACTGAGATGTATAGCACAGCTGCGTAAGGAAACTTGAGCATCTTGTTCTAACCAATGCTAAGCATAAACTGCTAATTGCACCAAGCACTGTCCAGAATTTTAAGATACGAAAAAGTGTCCAAAGGGGATAACTATGGGGGAAGAAACTCAGAAGATATGTGAGATGAAAGGGCAAGCTAATACACACAGAGCTACAGACAGCAACAATACAGATCACTACAAAATTAATCATTCATATTAATGATGCAGAAGAAAATGGTTGTGGAAACTGAATTCTCAAGTCTAAAGAAAAAGCCATGATGCAGTTGCAAAAGAAATTCCAGCGAGGATAAACAACCATATTCAGTTAAAACAAAATAACATAAAAGCAATCCACTCTGGCAGTAACAGAAAGTGGAGAATCATAGAATATCAAGGTTGAAAGGGACCTCAGGAGGTCATCTAGTCCAACCCCCTGCTCAAAGCAGGACCGATCCCCAATTAAATCATCCCAGCCAGTGCTCTGTCAAGCCTGACCTTAAAAACTTCTAAGGAAGGAGATTCCACCACCTCCCTAGGTAACGCATTCCAGTGTTTCACCACCCTCCTAGTGAAAAAGTTTTTCCTAATATCCAACCTAAACCTCCCGCACTGCAACTTGAGACCATTACTCCTTGTTCTGTCATCTGTTACCACTGAGAACAGTCTAGAGCCATCCTCTTTGGAACCCCCTTTCAGGTAGTTGAAAGCAGCTATTAAATCCCCCCTCATTCTTCTCTTCCGTAGACTAAACATCCCCAGTTCCCTCATCGTCTCCTCATAAGTCATGTGTTCCAGTCCCCTAATCATTTTTGTTGCCCTCCCCTGGACTCTAATTTTTCCACATCCTTCTTGTGGAGTGGGGCCCAAAACTGACACAGTACTCCAGATGAGGCCTCACCAGTGTCGAATAGAGGGGAGCGATCACGTCCCTTGATCTGCTGGCTATGTCCCTACTTATACATCCCAAAATGCCATTGGCCTCCCTGGCAACAAGGGCACACTGCTGACTCATATCCAGCTTCTCGTCCACTGTCACCCCTAGGTCCTTTTCTGCAGAACTGCTGCCAAGCCATTCGGTCCCTAGTCTGCAGCGGTGCATGTGATTCTTCTGTCCTAAGTGCCGGACTCTGCATTTGTCCTTGTTGAACCTCCTCAGATTTCTTTTGGCCCAATCCTCCAATTTGTCTAGGTCCCCCTGTATCCTATCCCTACCCTCCAGCGTATCTACCTCTCCTCCCACTTTAGTGTCATCTGCAAACTTGCTGAGGGTGCAATTCATACCATCCTCCAGATAATTTATGAAGATATTGAACAAAAGCAGCCCCAGGACCAATCCTTGGGGCACTCCACTTGATACCGGCTGCCAACTAGACATGGAGCCATTGATCACTACCCATTAAGCCCGACAATCTAGCCAGCTTTCTATCCACCTTATAGTCCATTCATCCAGCCCATACTTCCTTAACTTACTGGCAAGAATACTGTGGGGAGACCGTGTCAAAAGCTTTGCTAAAGTCAAGGAACAACACGTCCACTGCATTCCCTTCATCCACAGAACCAGTTATCTCGTCACAGAAGGCAATTAGATTAGTCAGGCATGACTTGCCCTTGGTGAATCCATGCTGACTGTTCCTGATCACTTTCCTCTCCTCTTCCTTGATGACCTGCTGCATGATTTTTCCAGGGACTGAGGTGAGGCTGACTGGCCTGTAGTTCCCAGGATCCTCCTCCTTCCCTTTTTTAAATATGAGCACTCCATTAGCCTTTTTTCCAGTTGTCTGGGACCTCCCGCAGTCGCCATGAGTTTTCAGATAATGGCCAATGGCTCTGCAATCACATCCACCAACTCCTTTAGCACTCTCGGATGCAGCGCATCCGGCCCCATGGACTTGTGCTCATCCAACTTTTCTAAATAGTCCTGAATCACTTCTTTCTCCACAGATGGCTGGTCGCCTCCTCCCCATGCTGTGCTGCCCAGTGCAGTAGTATGGGAGCTGACCTTGTTAGTGAAGACGGAGGCAAAAAAAGCATTGAGTACGTTAGCTTTTTCCACATCCTCTGTCACTAGGTTGCCTCCCTCATTCAGTAAGGGGCCCACACTTTCCTTGACTCTCTTCTTGTTGCTAACATACCTGAAGAAACCCTTCTTGTTACTCTTAACATCTCTTGCTAGCTGCAACTCCAGGTGTGATTTGGCCTTCCTGATTTCACTCCTGCATGCCCAAGCAATATTTTTATCCTCATCCCTGGTCATTTGTCCAATCTTCCACTTCTTGTAAGCTTTTCTGTATTTAAGATCAGCAAGGATTTCACTGTTAAGCCAAGCTGGTCGCCTACCATATTTACTATTCTTTCTACACATCGGGATGGTTTGTCCCTGTAATCTCAATAAGGAGTCTTTAAAATACAGCCAGCTCTCCTTTCCCTGTCATGTTATTCTCCCAGGGGATCCTGCTCATCAGTTCCCTGAGGGAGTCAGAGTCTGCTTTTCTGAAGTCCAGGGTCCGTATTCTGCTGTTTTCCTTTCTTCCTTGTGTCAGGATCCTGAACAGCTGTCTCCTTTTCTGTATTCAAATGATTAGCACTTTAAATGTCCAAGACCTGAAAGGTCTACTTAAATTCAAGCCCCCACATAGGCCTGCAAAAGTCCATGGACTAGTTTAGATCCACAGGCTACTGCACAAGAAACCACTGAAATTCATAACAAGTGCCACAGATCCAGATCCCATTGACAATGAAGGAGGGCTGATGTCCATTTACTCCACCCCCACCCCTCCCCACAAAGCACTGGAAGAGCCCACCCCTCAAACAGTGCCCCCTTTATCAGATACAAACTGAACTATTTATAGACTATGCCCCTGTCATAAATATAAAGGGAAGGGTAACCACCTTTCTGTATACAGAACTATAAAAGCCTTCCTGGCAAGAGGCAAAACCCTTTCACCTGTAAAGGGTTAAGAAGCTAAGATAACCTCTCTGGCACCTGACCAAAATGACCAATGAGGAGACAAGATACTTTCAAAGCCGGGGAAGGTTCTGTCTGTGTGATGCTTTTGCTGGGAACAGATCAGGAATGCTCTTCATAACTCCTTAAATTAGTACGTAATCTAGCTAGAAATGCATTAGATTTCCTTTTGTTTAATGGCTAGCAAAATAGCTGTGCTGAATGGAATGTATATTCCTGTTTGTGTCTTTTTGTAAGTTAAGGTTTTGCCTAGAGGGATTCCCTATGTTTTGAACCCGATTACCTTGTAAGGTATTTACCATCCTGATTTTACAGAAGTGATTCCTTTACTTTTTCTTTAATTAAAATTCTTCTTTTAAGAACCTGATTGCTTTTTCATTGTTCTAAAATTCAAGGGTTTGGGTCTGTGTTCACCTATGCAAACTGGTGAGGATTTTTATCACGCCTTCCCCAGGAAAGGGGTGTAGGGCTTGGGGGGGATATTTTGGGGGGAAGATGTCTCCAAGTGGGCTCTTTCCCTGTTCTTTAACACACTTGCTGGTGGCAGCGTAGGGTTCAAGGACAAGGCAAAGTTTGTACCTTGAGGAAGTTTTTAACCTAAGCTGGTAAGAATAAGCTTAGGGGGTCTTTCATGCAGGTCCCCACATCTGTACCCTAGAGTTCAGGGGAAGGAACCTTGACAGCCCCTAACCACCCAAAGTCCCAGTGCTCCTGGGAACCAAATTCAATGCAACATATACATGATCACCTAGAGCGGAACATAACCTTACCTACCAAGAGAAATCAAATCACTGAACTGAGTCCTATTTTTTTTAAAATGGGCAGCTCTGGCCACCAGCCAATCACAGCACACCTGGGAAGATCTCTTAACTGCCATTTACCAAGTGCTGCTCAAGGGTGAGTGTCGCCTTACCATGGACCCACAGTCTGGCACTGGCTGGTAAGACTGGCAGCCCTTGTTGCTTGTACAGGCAATTATGTGAACTGGATCACATTTCTAAACAGATCACCATTCACTATTAAACAAATCACTATTACCAAATAAAAAATGAACTAGACGAAGTCAACATCATTTTTCATGCTAATCTGATATTACACTCTGTAGTATAACACTGGTAGCTCACTTCTATGCTTCCAGTAGGGTCCGCATTTCAATACTTGCGGACTGCAATCAGAGACACCAAAATCATCTTCTAAAACATCAAAAATTCTTCTTTGAAATGAACTTTTCCAACTGATGTGACGCAGTAGAGTGGAGTGCTGGGAATCAGGACTTCAGGGAGCTAATCTTGCTCAGCTATTAATTTATGGTGTGATTTTAGGCAAGTCACTTCACTTATTTTAGAGTGACCAAAGCACAGTGACATTTACTACTCTTTACCTACCTCAGTGACATGGATACTATGAGGTTAACGTTGGTAACATCTTTAAAATCTGCAAAGTACAAAGTATTATTAACCATTGAGTGGAAAAGCTATCCTGGGTTTTGAAATGTGAATATCAGACCATTTATGGATTAGCTGGCTCTACACAATTGTTCCATGCTGCCATAAAAATTCCAGGGGTGATATACAGTACTTACAGTCAGAAACAATATCCTTTGTTAGGAGAATGGCATTTCCAATTTTTTTGAGAGGGGAGTAGGAATGGATGGAGGGACAGGAGTATATAAACAGAGCAACCAATAGGAGTACTTATATGGATAAAGTAAGCAAGCATGAGTAGAGTTAGACCCACTGAGTGAGGGGACTGCAGTTTCTACACACACAGTGGAGACATCTGTACTTAGAAGGGATTCAAGTGCTAGATGTGGGTGGGAGTGCAGGAGCTGCCAGGAAAGAGCAGTTTTGAATCCCACCAGATTATGCTGCCTGGAAGATGCACCAATCAGCACATTTCATTGGTGCCCTATTGATCAGGCCCTGTCCTGTTAGCACCATTCACTTTTATGGTGCATTGGTGTACTCCAAAGGGCAGTCTGGAACAAAGGCGGGGGTGGGAGGTGGGCAAAGAGGGGGCACAATACAAACAGCCTGCATCACTGTGACCCCTCCCCATGATCTCATTCCATATGGAGTTTCTACTGCTGGGCCTTGCAGCTCCAATTCCGTGCGGCTCTACCTGTGGAAATTTGAAACAGAGTTCAGCCATTACAGTCTAAAGAGCAAAGTGCATATTACTCAGTGCCCAACAGGTATGTCAAAGGACAGAATCTTTGGTTGAATGAATGGATAAGAGGTGCATAACTAAATTACAAATACACACCCCTTACTAAAAAAATACTTGCTTGAACACACAGGTTTCCCTTACTAAAAGTCAATTAAATATTTTTCTACAAGTTTAAGTATAAATATCTGGTGTTACTGATTTTTTTTTAATTAGATCCTTGACATCACTTGGAAGAAATTCCTTCCAAAAATATTTAAAGTCCCTTACAATTCCTACAAAATGCAGTCATGGTAAGATAGATATTGCACCTTGGCTTAACCATAGCCCAACTCTTTGTAGCAAATGAGTCCTTGTGATATTTGAAGTGGCTTTCTCCCAAGAGCAACCTTAAAGGAAGGGAAGAAAAAGAGATGGGGGCAAGGGAGAGTGCTTTTAAATCTTGCAGCTGAAAGCTCTCCATCAAATACCATTTTATTATTAGCATAAAAACAGTGAACTGGTATCAAAAATAAATTGGGTATGGTTTCTTTTAAAAGTGTACTTATTAAACATGGTAGAGAACCATAAGACTAAGTTATTCCACTACAGCAAGCCCTGTTTTAAATTATTAGATCATGAGTTTTTTCTGTTTAACCATTCTTTCAAGATGTGATAAACTAACAACATTTTAAATAATAGTGAACTTCACACACAAACCAGCTATTATATTTCAGAGGCTTGACAGGCTGCTGGATGATATAAATTCACTGCATGTTAAGAAGGCACTATCTTCAGGTTACACATTAAAACCTCAGACAAACTGCACAATAATTTTTTAATCAGAGCCACTCACTGGAGACTCCTGCTTTTTAAAACAAGACCATACTTGCTGGGCCGTGAAGGATAGTGCCAGAAGTTGAGAAGGACCACATAATTAAGGTGATATTTGTTTCCCCACTCACCCTTTCAAGATCAAGAGTTTTGGATCCAGACTAAAGGATGCCAAGGTTCCCCAAAGCAAAAAAAAAAAAAAAAATCAAACTGGTTGATATCGCAGAGTTGGGGGCTAATGAATATTGTGCTTGGACCAATATCTTAAAATACTGTAAACGTTCCCTGGTTGCCACACAAATTACATAGGGGTCATCCTGAGACAGAAAAATACCTGCTTGTTATCAGTAGCCCCGATTTTTCCAGCCTTCCTTGTCTCAAATTATTAACCATAGTTGTTAATTTAAGTAACAATGGGAGGGGTTTTCCTCTTTTCATGATGCTTTTTGGTGGTGTAGATACTGGGACTTGGTATCTGCAAGTGGCAGCTCCACTGATCACAAAATTTCTCCCTCATATCAAATGTGCATTGTGGTGGTAAAGTGGGCTGCCTTTCAGTACTTTCTACAGCGATAGCACTCCCGGGACTTGAGTTATGGCATAACCTTTCATCACTCTTTCTTTTGCAACTATTGTTGCAAGGGGGTCACTCATGAACATTCATTTCCTATTATGATTATAAGCATTACGCAGCCCCAAGAGCTCCACCCATGGACCAGGACCACATTGTGCTAGACTCTGTACAAACACAGGACAAAAAGATGGCCCCGCCCCAAAGATGGCAGGAGTATTTCAGAATGGGACTGCTGTGTCTTTTAGGGAGTCAGTCCTTGGACACAGAAGCTGGCATTTCTGGATGCTTTGCTCAAATCTCAGGCATCTGTCTGGGAATAGGATTTGTTATGAAAAATGCAGTGGGAAGAGGAAGGAACTAGGGATGAAAGATTACGTTCAGACATGGGAGCTACACAAGCCTATCCTCCCAGAGTAAAGCTGGGATCGAAGGACTGCAGCAGGTAGCGCTACAATTCTATTAATTGGGGGCACTCTGTTAAACACTGTTGTAATTTAGCAGTGATCAGAGGAAACAGCAGATGCTGAGAAATCTTGATTGGGTTTTTCCAACAAAAGTCATAATCAGTGGCCTTTCAGCCAGTGCCCATGTCAGGGTTTCACTGATGCCACCACATATGATAACAGCAGCAATTAACGCAAGAATTTAAAATCACTTTTCAAGAATAACTATTTTTTAATAAGTACCTGATGTGGGGTTATTTGGAATTTTTTTTTTTTTTTAAAGAAAAAACGAGGGCATGGTGGTGCTCAGATATTTCTTTTGTCCACGTTGTCTTCTCAACATCTCTTCCCCAATAAAATATTAAATCAGACTGTAGAAATTCCAAACATTTCAGTCACTTAGAGTGGAATCTTTTGAAAAGTTTGTCACCAAACAGACATGTGATGCAAGCCAACCTAGTGCCTCAGCAAGTGGATTTGCAACTACATTCAAATCCTGGATTTAGTGGCCATTTACAGGACTTCTGCTCCCTATACAGGTATCTAAAAAAAACCAGCATGTGCTGTTTCAACTCCCCAGCAGAACCATTTGGTCAGCCCTCACAATGGCAAGGATAACGATATATGCTTTCACCTTCACATCCAGAGTGAAACATTTCAAAAATACATTTCAAAACTCAAATACATTTAATAGATACATAAAATAGCCAATAAAAACAATTAAAATATCTTTAAAAATTACAGCTCAGAAGAAATGCCAACAAATTCAGTTGCTCTGTAGACAAAATACAAATGTCTTGTACCAGAAATTGCACAAAAAGCATTAGAATTTAGAGCCTTGCTAATCTATGCAACACACAGAAATTGGTCAGCACAAAAGGAAAGGTTACCTTAAGTTAGCTACACACAACAGCATGACTTACTATCACACATGTTTTAGATCCATCTGAGAGGTTACATGTCACATGAAGCTCAATTTTAGGTTCCTAAAGACCTTGAGTCTAAATACGGATACAGTGTCAAAGAAAGATGTAGACCACACTGGGATATAGAAGACTATAGTGAAAGTATAATGACAGGTTTCAGAGTAGCAGCTGTGTTAGCCTGTATCCGCAAAAACAAGAGTCACCTTAGTCACCTTAGAGACTAACATTTATTAGAACATAAGCTTTCGTGGGCTACAGCCCATTTCATCGGATGCATAGAATGAACATAGTAAGAAGATATACATATACACACACACACACACACACACACACACACACACACACACACAGAAGGTGAATTTGTTAGTCTCTAAGGTGCCACAAGTACTCTTTTTGATAGTGAAAGTAGTACAGAAAATGAATACATCTTTGAATATAATGGGCCATATTCTCAAGAAAACACTTTTACTCAACAGAAACTGACAGGTTCCAAATTCTTTTTGTTCTGGAATACAGAAATAACCTAAGAGACAACTGGTGATGTGAAATACGTCTTAACACCAAAACTACTTGGAAGGGAACACAACAGATTGATCAGTATTATACTGAAAGAGTCTAAGGAATAGAAATGGGAGTCTCATACATAAGCTACTTTTTTTTTTATAACAAACTGCCAGATTTTTTTTTACAAAGTCAAAATGGCTTGAAAGCTATGTGCAAGGTCTTCACTGCAATATAGTAGTAGGTTACCTGGAAGTGCCATTTTAAAGCAAGGCTGAGAGGTATATTCCACAGACCAACTAATATTAAACATGGGGGCAACAGAGGCAGTTTCCTTAAAAAAGAAATCCTTACTAACAGATTTGTGCTAGCTTAGATTTTAGGAGATCATACCTAGGCTAATGCCTAGATTTCATGGACTTGTTCTAAATATTCTTTATGTAAAAGAGTCCATCTGACCTGTTATGACCTCTACAAAATGTATATTTTTAAAAACACTTTAAAATATACAAATAGTGGCACACAGTGTCCACTTAAGAGGTGGGTGGTTTTTTTCCAGTTATACCAAAAGTCAGGCTTGGCAAAAGACATTTCTAATCTTTAGTAAATTGCCGTGCATTAGAGCTAGTTAAGAAATAGAAGGGAAAAAATTATCCATTCCCCACTTTAGAATTTCAAAGGGTTTGAAATTGACCAGCACTACTATGCATTCAAATGCACTTCTTTATTTAATATTGTTTTACCTGTCAAAGTAAGTGATTTGATGAACAGGGTGAAAGGCTGCCTGTCTATCTTCACCATAGCATCTGCAATAGGATTTTATCTGTTGCCAAGGTGTTATTTTGTAGCTTTTCACAGCACTAATGCGCAAAATAGTAGTTTTTATTACATTAACAAGAACAATAGAGTTAATAATTGAGCTTTCTTCTATGAACTCGTTTACACAACATTCCAAAATAGAAAAATCAGTTTTAAATTATATTTCATTGATAATCTAAACAGTACTTCACCTTCAAAATATTCAGGTTTGTAAGGTACGTTCTACATATATCACATCATCCTCAGTGATGAATACAAGGATTTCAATTTCTTCACTCCACAGAGTAATTTTAACATTCTTTAAGGAGCAACAAATTTTGGAAGGACTTCAGACCAACTCCACGGACCTCAAAGGATTTACAGTAGTATAACAGAACCAGACCCTGTGCTTTTAAAGTAGATGGTGAAAATGTTAGACTGCTCATATTTTTGCATCTCAAACTAGAAAAAAAATTGATCATTCCTATTTTGGAGTAAAACTACATTGGAGCTACATTCTAGAGAAATGTCAATGATCACAAATGTTGCCTCCCCACAGCCTTAGGAGGTTGGGGCAGAGGGGCTTTGTCTGGATGAGCATGGGAAGAAAACTCTTAGCCCCTTTAAGAATTGTGCTCCTGCCCCCTTGTGGCCTGGAAGAGATGAGCACTGTGGCTGATTGCTGCAATGTAAGTCTGTTGGCTCCCCCACAACCAAGGGGAAGGCATAAGAAGCCCTTCACCCTGCCTAGAGACACCATTCTGTGCTAGAAGAAAAGTTCCCTCTTTGAGATTAGAGCAGAGCTGGGATTGGGGGCCTTGCTGTGCATCATGCTAGTTGCCTTTTGGGGGCTGGGAAGGAATTTTTCCTTAACTGCATGGTTGACCTGGCAGTATGGTGTGTCGGTGGGTTTTTTCTTTTTTTCCAGAGTAGCAGCCGTGTTAGTCTGTATTTGCAAAAAGAAAAGGAGTACTAGCGGCACCTTAGAGACTAACCAATTTATTTGAGCATAAGCGTTCGTGAGCTACAGCTCACTTCATCGGATGCATTCAGTGGAAAATACAGTGAGGAGAATTTTTTGTTTGTTTTTGCTGCCTTTCTTTCAGCAGCCCAGGCAGTAGTGGATGTTAGGTTGTGAAATTCATGTCCCAACGTGGCAGGTACCCAGTGCAAGGTATTCAATAGAGGATTCAGTTTCCTGATAAACTAGACTTGGTAGAGGATTACAAGAAAGCATCTACTAAAAAAAGGCAGGGAATGGAAATGGAGCTCATAATATCTGGTGTGGTGAGGAGACAAAACCTTCTTCCCTACCCTTTTAACCCTCCTAATATGTGGAGGGTAGTGGGGTCCCAGCAATGGTTCTGGGATTAAGTTATCAAGGTGAGGGGCTGATGGCAGCCCTCCATGAGATGGGGCAGATTTCTAAGGATGGATGGCCTGCACTGGATGAGTTATTGCCAGACAGTTCCAGATGTGTTACTTTAATAGAGTTGCAGGCTAGTTAAACTACACGAGTCTTGTTCTTCCTGCACCCTCTAAGACAGTCTAGTGATTTCAGGGTACTTACTATCCCATAGGCTAATGTTCCAAGGGTGGTTGTGGTGGCCATAGTGCTACTCCTAAAACATTTTACAAACTAGTATGAAAGTTAATTATCTGTGGTGTTCTCTCTTCACCTCGCTTATAAAATGTTCAACAGTTAACTGCCACTAAGAGGATCATGTTCACCCAAGAACAGTGTACTTTAGAATAAACCTGTATAACTGAAGTCCAGCTGCATGTCTCCACATACTTTAAATATTAAATTATATAAAGTGTTTTTCCATGGAAAAGTAAAAACATGAGTAAAAAAATTCAAACACTAGAAATAACCTTGAATTTCAATATTAAAATCCTACTGAACATTCATGTTCTTGAATACACTTGTAGATTTTAAACTTGGATTCCACTTGCTATATTTCTTTTATAGATTTAAGAAATTTTACAAGTAAATGACTTATGTTCATAAAAAGAGAACTACCATTCAGTAGAAAATGTGAATAGCTATCTCTGAGTACTAAGACCAAAACTCTCAAACTTGCTGCCTCAAGCAAGCACCTGAAAACATGTGTAGTTCTGAATCAGAATCTATCCGGTGCCATCAGACACTGCTTAGCGCACAAATCAGGCTGTATCATTCCTGTCTATCCTGAGCCACTCTTTGCATGTCTTTCATATTTTTAAGTCTCATAAGTTTTCAGTCTCTGAGCAGTGTTTGGAGGCATTCTGTCTACCCCTTTTGTGAGTTGGGCAGCTGCTCAAATTCCCCTGAAGTCATATGAACTGGGGTGCTCTTATTTTGTTGTTTGGGGGCGGGAAATGGCTTTAGTTTTTCCACCAACAGAGAAGATTATTATAACAGTTTCCAGCTCAACAAATCTTTACAAATAGTAACAAGCTACTGTTCTTGATTACAGTTCCCAACTTTCCATGTTTCTTGTTTTTCTGAACTGAGGGATGTGCCCCCCACCCCTTCACTGAAAGGTATTTTATAATCATCTTCTGACTGACATTTTTATTATCTACTCCTCTTCAGAATCCAATGCATGTTATTTCTAAAACCTCTGATGTGTCAGTCTAAAAATCTTAAAATATCCCATTATAAATTTTACACAGAACCCTGAAAGGCATTTTTTCCCACAATAGAAATAAAAATACAGGGATGTGAAAGCACACATTTATAGCAGAGCATCAGCAACTCAACAACAGAGTTTTATATCACGACTATTCAACAAAACAGCTAAAATACATATTACGAGCAGAGAAGTGCCTACTCATTTCATACAAGCAACATATCAAAACAAAAAAGATGAGGTAACAAAAAAATGCTCTGAACTTTGTGATATGCTAAGGTAAACAAAACTAATAGAATTGAGACAAAACAGTGGTGATACACAATTTTTATTTATTTATTTTTAACTTTTTGAATGCAGGGATTCTCAGGACAAATTAGTTGTTGGCTTCAGAGTGTGGCCACCAACTCTTGCAGGTGGCTGCTCTGACAATTTTTCCTAAAATACTTAATTAACTTTAGGAAAAATAAATAAATATGCACATATACATGTTCAAATCAGTGTAAATGTATTGCTAGCTAGTAAGTCTGTTGTAAAAAGTGATTAACAAACATACAAGTATCACTTTTCACAGCAGCCTTACTTAGCCCTGGCAAACCTGGGGACAAATTAAGCCCTGGATTGGGGTTCAGGAGAGGCAACGGGGGCCAGATGCGATGGGGGGATTGTTTAGGGGCAGGGGAGGCAGCGGGGCGCTGTGCCTGAAGCCCCGCTTTGAGAGCCCAAAGCCCCACGGCTGGCAGATGGAGCCTGAAGCAGCGTGGCTGGAGCCTGAAGCCCCACCGCCAGAGCCTGCCACCCCACTACCCCAGGCCAGCGTTGTCTCCAGCGGTCTCCAGAGGTGGACCCAACCCCTGCTGACACCCAGCCCCAGCAAACACAAAGGCTGTGCATCCAGGAGCAACAGGGAGGGAGAGGGGCACTATTTTCCTCTACCATAAAGGCTAGAATATTTTTCCTTAATTAAATGAAAGAGGATTCCAGAGCAAAAGAAGGAACCCATGGGGGAAGAGTACCCGCTTTCAGACCTTGCATTATTTGGGCCATTCCACCCACTCACAAGTCCCTGGAAGTGGAAATGCCAACCTAACAAAAGCAGGACTGTGTATTAGCTGATTTTTAAAATGAATATTTATCAATATTTGATTTATTTTTAAAACAAATATTTGCCAAATTGCATCTGATTGAATTTCTAGAACTTTAAATATGGAACATGAAACTTAGTTTATGCAGTTGAATTTACCACCATTCCCACCTATTGCATATTCCTCTGCATTAATAGAGCTGGAAATAAATTTCCATTCTGGCCCCAACAATAAATTGTATCAGAATGACAACCATAAACCACACGTTAAGCAGGAGAGCTGGTGTCTGGCTTTTTGGAAGATGTGTACCTCTGTAAGGGAAAGAGAGGCACAGAGTGAGTTTGCAGCAGCCGCGCAGCAGGTCAGCATGGGGACTCTGACCCATTCCCCCAGGTGACCGGAAGAAATAAGAGGTTATAGATCTATAAGGCAGGCAGGAGAAGCCCTCTTACCTGGACCAGACGTATTCTGTAGGGAAGGGATACAGTAATCAGACAAATGAATTGGTAAAGTATTTAAAGGAGATTTTTGTTCCAATAGATACACGGGAGAGGGCTGACCACTCCTATGCTTGGCACCATGGATGGCATGTCTGTTAGGCAGGAAAAGGCTATGCCTCCCCAAACAGCCCTGCGTGACCTGCCCACTCTCCCTCTGTAGGCCCCCTCCTGCTGCTAGTGGCCCCAGGCCAGGCAGGCTGCTCCTATTCTGGGAAGGGAAGCCTGCTGCTGGAACTGGGACTTGGGGTAGCTGGGCTACCCAGTGCTGGGGGGGCCCTGGCACTGGGGTCACGCTGCCTAGCACTCCAGCACTGGGGGGCATACACTGCCCACCCAGCACTGGGGGGTGTCCACGCGCCCGCCCAATGCTCTGGGACTGGTGGCTGTGGAGGGGGAAATCTGGCCTTGGGAGGGATAGAGCCTCAGGTGGGAGGGATAGGCCAGGCCAGGGGCTAGCCTCCCTGAGCCACTAGTTCACCCACCATCCATGACTCTCACAGCAGGGAGCCAACTCCCCCACATTATAGCCCACCTGGCTATAACCCTCAATCAAGGGGGGCAGGGGATGGTAAGATCCCAGTAGTGGGTGGGCTGGGGATCAAGATGGGAAAGGGGGAGGGCAGACAGAAGCCCCCGCAGGTATATATTGAAATGATCATGGAATTAGTCATGGCCCAATTAAGCCACATCTAGCGTCTCCTATCCTTCTTCCGGCATAGCTAGACAATGGCTAGTTGTCTGAGGCTCAACCCAGTGGAGGCTCAGTCCAAACAAAAGTGAAATTAGTAAATTGGGGGAGGCAACCAGAGACTATGACAAAGAAAATGTGCTTTTTATTAAGCAGTTCATAACTAAGGAACCTGACTGGATACCTAACTGCTGTAGGAGGTTGAGGTCAGTGTCGCCAAGAAAGCTCTCCCCCTGCATCCTCAGCTGTTTGCATCTGGTCAGGAAGGTGTGACAGATACTTTTTGATGTGGACCTTGTTACTATTGTCATCAAGATTAAACTGCTGTTTCTCTACATGAGGCTTAAATCTATTTGGGAAATTGAAGCTGGAGAAGAATGTTTGTTAAACAGTGAGTCCCACCAAGAATACATATACTAGTGGTCCAGGTCCTCAAGAGCTGCCTACTGCTTTTCAGCTGTTAGACTAAAAAAATGCACAAAGTTCTAAATAATTAGAGACCTATTTATCTGAGATATCAGGTCTCTCTCTCTCTCATTCACTGTGTTGGAGTGTCACGGCTACCATCAGTTGAGATATACAAGATGCAGAGCAGAGCATTTGCCCTGAGGTGCCTTGACCTTGAAATTCACCCACATCATTTCCTCGGTCCAAAATAGCCCAAATTTGGAGACGTTCAGGATACAGAGCTGAGCCCATCTATTTTTCCAGTCTTTTTGCGAGGTTTGGGGTGCAATGAGGCCTGGTACATTTGGATAGTGTGGACAGCTGTTTGACTTTGATTATTTTCTGGCTGGCAATTATTGGTATTGAGGTCGGGAAGTGGCTGCTGATTTTACTATTTACTTATTGTTTGAGATACATAGCAAGGACACCTAGAGCTCTGGATGAACACTTATTTTGCACATAAATTGAAAGAGGAAAACAAAGTGGTCAGCAACAATACCCAATTCCAGTACATAACTATGATAATAGACTGTCAGATTTTCCACTTTCTGAACTCTACTCCATCAGTGTGGTTGCAGCTAATATATAATAATGCTATTTACTCATAACATATCTGTATTAGGTTTATAGGGTTTCAGTAATGTATAAGGCAGCAACCCAACAACATAGCCTTTAAGAAGCGGGGAGGGGAGAACAGTTGTGCATTTAGTTTGCTAATTAACAATAACGTCAACATACATTGGCACTAAGATTTTAATAAAAATTGGATTGTAGCTATTTCCTGAGGCTTACATGGTATCTGTAGCATTGCATCACAGCATGGGCTATCGGAACAGAGTGGGACTGTTTACCCTGTCAATCACTTGTCAATCCACACAGCTCTCTACAAATACCCCCTGTATTTGAAAGCTGTTTCACCAACTGCAGTAATTACTTTTTTAAACACGATAGACACATTTTGCAAAACTACTAAATTAAAGCCACTAATATGCACAGGGGAAAAAAGTAATGTCATGGTTACGCTTCTGCAACTGGAAAAGTTACAGGTTCAAAAGTAAGCTTCCAGTCACTTATTTAAACTGCATATGTTTACATTTAAAAAGTACCTCTTCCATTTGTAGAAGCCATTTATTAAAAACCTAATTGAGTGCTTAATTATTTTTTTAGTTTAACTGCAGAACTTTAAAGAAATCAAGTAATTTCACTTCTACCCCACCCATCCCCCACTCAACTCTTCCCAAAGGAAAAATACTCCACAGACTTTCATGCCACAGAAACCCAAGGAAGACCTTTTACAGAGTAGCAGCTATGTTAGTCTGTATCCGCAAAAAGAAAAGGACTACTTGTGGCACCTTAGAGACTAACAAATTTATTTGAGCCTAAGCTTCTGTGAGTTACAGCTCACTTCACTGTAGTTCACGAAAGCTTATGCTCAAATAAATTTGTTAGTCTAAGGTGCCACAAGTAGTCCTTTTCTTTTTCCAAGGAAGACTGTGAACCTGGTTCTGCACCAAGGATGTAAGATGGAGGACAAAGGGAAGAAGGCCAGAGTCTCCTTCTCCTCCAAAGAGGACTGAGAAGACTAACATCTCAATGTAAAGGAGACTGCGTTTCTGATTATACTGGTTACCAATGCAACAAGGTCATGCCAGAACCAGAAGACAGTAAAGAGAACATGAGACCAAAAAAACATGGAACATTTCCCTTAAGAAACCAAAGGGGGAAAAAAGCTTTCATTTAGCCAAGCATCTGGTATGGGTGATAACTAAAGGATGGAAAAAGAATGACTAAACAGGACTTCCCCCTGCCATTGACAAGTTTATGTAAGTGTCACCACAAATTGTTGCCGCTGTGAATTTATCCATTAAATTGTTCTCCATCCCTCTGTATGCAAGCTTCTGCTTTATGGATTCCACCCAGCACAAAGTACCTCCAGATGCCCAGAAAATGCAAGAAGAATTTAAATCCAAATCTCCCATATTATCAATTTGACTGATTTTGTCACAAGCCATATCTAAAAGTCATGGAGGAAAATATGGGTTCCTCTAGTCCCTACTCAGAGTCCTATAACTTTGATTACAAGTTTGGCTGGCTAGCATTCCCTGAGGAAAGTCTGCACCAAAACTTGAGACTTAGCAGAACCTAAAACATCTGCAGAATCTGGCATATGAGAGAAAACTGTAGCAGCCCTGAGCAACTGTACTCTGGATGCTGCCTCTTTATGTAGCTAGAGGAACAGTCTCTTCACCATTCAGAAATATCCAGTAATGACTAATTAGAATATATACCCTTTTAAAGGGTTTTACGAGTATTGTATATTCTGCATAACACACACACACACCCCGCCCCAGGAATTCTCCATTTTCAGCCACTAGAAAAAAGAAGGTCAACTAACTTGTCAAAGATCACAAGAGGTGGCATCAGCATTCAGGAGTTTCTAGTCCAATCAATTATTCAGACCATGTAGTTCTGTGCACCAGTCGTGTGGTCTACAGCTCCTTCCAGGAAGGTTAATTTAGGTCATGACTTTAGGATATCATGTGTGGTCACACTGGGCAACATATGCTGAGCTAGTGAAGGACCTACAGATGCAGGGAGAGCTACAAATCTGTGTCCAGCCTCAATGTCGAATCCCATTTATATTAGTTACAAGAGTCCTGTCTATTCTCTGCCACAAGAGATTCTAGCAGTCCCCAAAAAGGCTCTGATCTCAGTAATACCAAACATCCTAGAAGTCAACCACGGCTTCTCTGTCCAAGGACAGCTTTTGTCAAGGGGTGAGAAAAAAGTAGGGTGAGGCGTTGCCCGACTGTGGGAAGGGTTCTGTCAGACAGATTTACTTGCATTTAAGAAATTAGAACATTTTCTTTGACTCTTCCATCCTGCCCAGAAAAATTAAAAAAAAAAAAAAATCACCCAGACCATCATTCATCAGGAATATCAAGCACTCATTCCCAGCATATCATTTTTATCAGTGAATCAATCCATATAGTTCAGATTCAAAATGGAATCCCTAAGAGCAGAGTTGGCAATCTAAAGATGGAGATTCTTGCTTCAATCAGCATGAAAAGTATGAGTTACCCCCAGCCTCCAGGCACATCAGCAGTTTTCAAGACTGCTCAGGTTGGAGCATTGTTCTCTCCAGCTTCATATATTCCAAGGAGGGACCACCGTGATCATCTAGTCTGAACTCCTGTTTAGCACAGGCCATAAAACTTCTCCAACACAGTTAGAGAATATATTTTGGAAAAACATCCACTCAATTTAAAAATTAATCCACCATGACCTTTGGTAAACTGTTCCAATGTTATTTATTCTCATTGTTAAAAGGCTTACCCCCTATTTCCAGTCTGAATTTGTCTAGCTTCAGCTTCCAGCTATTGGATCATTTTATACACCTTTACCTGCTAGACTGAAGAGCCCATTTTTAAATATTTATTCCCCATGTAGATACTTATATATTACAATCAAGTCACCTTTCAACCTTTTTGTTACACTAAATACATTGCGCTATTTGAGTCTCTTTCTAGAAGGCATGTTTAAGCTATTAATCAATATTGTAGCTTTTCTCTGAACCATCTCCAAGTTATCGACATCCTTCTTGAATTGTGGGCACTAGAACTGGACACTAGTGCCAAATACAGAATTTAAATCCCTCTATATGTATTTGATATTTCCTTATTTATGCATCTAAAGATCACAACAGCCCCTTTTGACCACAGCCTCACACTGGGAGCTCACTTTAAGCTAATTCTCCACAACCCCAAATTATTTCAGAAACACTGCTTCCCAGGAAAGAATCTCATCTTTTAAGTAAGGCCTACATTCTTTGTTCCTAGATATATACACATTTACAGTTAGCCATATTAAAAATGCACATAGTTTGTCTGCACTGTTTAACATGTAATCCAGATCACTCTGAAACACTGACCTCTCACGTTTCACTATTTACCATTCCCCCAGGTTTTGAATCATCGGCACACTTTATCCATAATGATTTTGTGTTTTCTTCCAGATCACTGATAAAAATGTTAAATAGCATAGAATCAAGAAACCTGTAGGATCCCACTAGAAACACACTACTGGATGATTCTCCATTTACAATTATATATAGAGACCTATCAGTTAGCCAGTTTTTAATCCATTTAATGTTGTGCCATGTAAAGTTTATAAATTTCTAGTTTTGTGAATCAAAATGTCATGTGATGCCAAGTCAAACATGTTATAAAAATCAAAGTATATGTCAACACTATTACTGTTATCAACCTAATTCATAATTTCAAAAAAAGGGAAGTTAGTTTGGCAGAATCTGTTTTCCATAAGCCCATGTAGATTGTCATTAATTACATTACCCTCCTTCAATTCTTTATTAATCAGGTCCTGTATCAGCCACTCCAGTGTCTTGCCCAGAATCAATGTCAGACTGACAGGCCTATAATTTCCCAGGTCATCCTGTTTACCCTTTCAAAAAAAATTTACATAATATTAGCTCTTCTAGTTTTCTGGAACTTCCCTAGTACTCCAGGGCTTATTGAAAAAAAATCAACCTTCATGGTCCAACAAGCTCCCCAGCCAGCTCAACTCTTGGATGCAAATTATCTGGACCTGCTGATTTAAAAATATCTAACTTCTGTTTAATATCTTTCAGAAATATTAGTGGGATGGAAAAAATGTTATCACCATATGATCAGACTATATCATTTGTTTTTTCCCCAGGACAGAAATACTTTAACACTTCTGCCTTTCCTGTTTTATTATTGATAATTCTACCATTTCCATCTAGTAATGGACCAAGTACCATTTTCCGTATTTTTTGTTCTTAATATATTTTAAAAACTCCTTCTTATTGTCCTTAACTCTGCTGGCCATAGATTTGTGTGTCCCTTCCTTAATTTTCTAGTTCCTAATTTCAGATTTATATTCATTACAATCAATGTCCCCTTTTCTTCCATTTGCGATATACTTTTTTATAGCTGCCTTCACCTCCCCCTCTAAACCAGGCTGTTTTTTAAAGCCAGTACAGCCTTCTTCCTTTATTGTGGTGTTGCAGCTTTTGAGGCACCTAATAAGGTGTTAAAATAATTCCCAGTCATCATTCACATTTTTCTGATTAAATTCCTCCTCCCAGCTGATTTGGCTCAGTTATTTTCCACTTTGTGAAACCAGTCCTATTAAAAGCACCAAGTACGTATGTGAGAGAGAATATCAAGATCGATCTCAATATTGAGATAGAGATATATATGTATAGATGACCAGTATATATATATATATATGTATATTTTTTTACTAGTCATATACTGGTCATAAAAGTGCTGGTAGTGGCAACAGGAGTTCTAAAGGGGTCCAAATACAGGTATTTTACTATTTGGGCAGCTGGCTGAAGTCAGCCAGCTCCTCCACAAGACAGTTCACTCAACTTATATTCATTAACAAGGAGAAGAGCCTTCTAGCCCCATCTCAATGGCTCAGTCACCTGGTAAGATGCATTCACCTGGTGAGAGCAAAGATAGTACCGGTCCTTGAAAAGGGGAACAAAGTGGAACAGGGGAATTATAGACCTGTCAGCCTAACTTTGATACCTGGAAAAATACTGGAATAAATTAATAAGCCATCAATTTGTAAGCCCCTAGAGGGTAATAAAACTAACAGCCAACATGGATTCATAAAGAACAAATCATGTGAAACCAACCTAATAGCCTTCTATGATAGGGTAACTGGCCTTGTGGATGTGGGGGGGAAGCAGCAGACTTGATTTATTTTAGTTTTACTATGGCTTTTTACAGTGCCATGTGACAAACTCATAAGCAAATGAGGGAAATGTGGTTAAGATGAAATTATAATAAAGTGGGTGCAGAACTAATTGAAAAAATGTTCTCAAAGAGTAGTTATCAAATATTTGTTGTCAAATTAGGTGGAAACATCTAGTGGGATACCATAGGGATTTGTTCTAGTCCAGTATCATTCAGTATTTTCATTAATGACTTGCATAATGGAGTGGAGAGTATGTTTATAAGGTTTGTGGTGGCATCAAGCTGGGAGAAGTTACAAGCACTTTCTAAAACAGGATTGGAGAATTGGTCTAAAGCAACAAAATGAAATGCAGTAGACAGTTCAAAGTACTATAATTAGGAAAGAAAAATCAAATATACAAATATAAAATGGGGAATAACTGGATAGGCGATAGTACTACTTATAGCCAAGCAAAAAACTGCAAAGGGTAATTTCCACCTTATTGATCTGAAAACTAGCAGAAGACGTTATATACACACAGAGACAATGAAACAATACCTCCTCCCACCCCACTGTCCTGCTGGTAATAGCTTATCTAAAGTGATCATCAAGTTGGGCCATTTCCAGCACAAATCCAGGTTTTCTCACCCTCCGCCCCCCCCCCCCCCACACACACACACAAACTCACTCTCCTGCTGGTAATAGCCCATCCAAAGTGACCACTCTCTTCACAATGTGTATGATAATCAAGGTGGGCCATTTCCTGCACAAATCCAGGTTCTCTCACTCCCTCACCCCCCTCCAAAAACCACACACACAAACTCACTCTCCTGCTGGCAATAGCTCATCCAAACTGACCACTCTCCAAGTTTAACCAGAACGTCTGGGGGGGGGGGGGGTAGGAAAAAACAAGGGGAAATAGGCTACCTTGCATAATGACCTAGCCACTCCCAGTCTCTATTTAAGCCTAAATTAAATAGTATCCAATTTGCAAATGAATTCCAATTCAGCAGTTTCTCGCTGGAGTCTGGATTTGAAGTTTTTTTGTTTTAAGATAGCGACCTTCATGTCTGTGATTGCGTGACCAGAGAGATTGAAGTGTTCTCCGACTGGTTTATGAATGTTATAATTCTTGACATCTGATTTGTGTCCATTTATTCTTTTACGTAGAGACTGTCCAGTTTGACCAATGTAAATGGCAGAGGGGCATTGCTGGCACATGATGGCATATATCACATTGGTGGATGTGCAGGTGAACGAGCCTCTGATAGTGTGGCTGATGTTATTAGGCCCTGTGATGGTGTCCCCTGAATAGATATGTGGGCACAGTTGGCAACAGGCTTTGTTGCAAGGATAGGTTCCCCCCGAGACGTTCTGGTTAAACTTGGATTTAAACTTGGAGAGTGGTCAGTTTGGATGAGCTATTGCCAGCAGGAGAGTGAGTTTGTGTGTGGGGGAGCGGAGGGTGAGAAAACCTGGATTTGTGCTGGAAATGGCCCAACTTGATGATCACTTTAGATAAGCTATTACCAGCAGGACAGTGGGGTGGGAGGAGGTATTGTTTCATGGTCTCTGTGTGTATATAATGTCTTCTGCAGTTTCCACGGTATGCATCCGATGAAGTGAGCTGTAGCTCACGAAAGCTCATGCTCAAATAAATTGGTTAGTCCCTAAGGTGCCACAAGTACTCCTTTTCTTTTTGCGAATACAGACTAACACGGCTGTTACTCTGAAACTTGAGGTTATAGCAGATCACAAAGTGAATATAAGTCAATGTGATGCAGTTGCAAAAACAGCAAATATTCTGGCGTGTATTAACTGGAGTGTTATAGGTAAGCTGAGGGAGATAATTGTTCTGCTCTGCTCAGCACTGCTATGTGCAGTTTTGGGTGCCACACTTTAAGAAACAGATGGACAAACTGGAGAGAGTCGAGAGAACGAAAAAATGATAAAAGGTCTAGAAAACCTGACCTATGAGGAAAGGTTAAAAAAACGGAGCATGTTTAGTCTTGAGGGGGAAAAAACAGGGGGGACCTGATTAATAGACTTTAAATAGGTTATGTTATAATATAGCTTATGGAATCCCATCATTGGAGGTTTTTAAGAAGATGTCAGAGATGGTCTAGGTGTACTTGGTCCTGTCTCAGAGTGGGGGTGGGGAGGTGGACTAACTGACCTGTCAAGGTCCCTTCCAGCCCTATACTTCTGCGATTGTATGATTACACACCGTTCAGTGACTGTCAAGGTTCCTCCCCCACTCTGAACTCTAGGGTACAGATGTGGGGACCTGCATGAAAAACCTCCTAAGCTTATCTTTACCAGCTTAGGTCAAAACTTCCCCAAGGTACAAAATATTACACCCGTTGTCCTTGGACTGGCCGCTACCACCACCAAACTAATACTGGTTACTGGGGAAGAGATGTTTGGACGCGTCCTTCCCCCCAAAATACTTCCCAAAACCTTGCACCCCACTTCCTGGACAAGGTTTGGTAAAAAGCCTCTCCAATTTGCCTAGGTGACTACAGACCCAGACCCTTGGATCTTAAGGACAATGAACAATCCTCCCAACACTTGCACCCCCCTTTCCTGGGAAATGTTGGATAAAAAGCCTCACCAATTTGCATAGGTGACCACAGACACAAACCCTTGGATCTGAGAACAATGAAAAAGCATTCAGTTTTTTACAAGAAGACTTTTAATAAAAAATAGAAGTAAATAGAAATAAAGAAATCCCCCCTGTAAAATCAGGATGGTAGATATCTTACAGGGTAATTAGATTCAAAAACATAGAGAACCCCTCTAGGCAAAACCTTAAGTTACAAAAAAGATACACAGACAGAAATAGTTATTCTATTCAGCACAATTCTTTTCTCAGCCATTTAAAGAAATCATAATCTAACACATACCTAGCTAGATTACTTACTAAAAGTTCTAAGACTCCATTCCTGGTCTATCCCCGGCCAAAGCAGCATACAGACAGACCCAGACCCTTTGTTTCTCTCCCTCTTCCCAGTTTTTGAAAGTATCTTGTCTCCTCATTGGTCATTTTGGTCAGGTGCCAGCGAGGTTACCTTTAGCTTCTTAACCCTTTATAGGTGAGAGGAGCTTTCCCCTGGCCAGGAGGGATTTCAAAGGGGTTTACCCTTCCCTTTATATTTATGACAGTGACCTATAAAGTGAAAGAAGGGGGAAAGAGTAAAACCTAGTTTTATCATACCACTGAGATTCTAACCATGTGGTCCTTTCAGTTTTCAGGACGATAGGTCTGATACCCTCACAGCTGAACCAATTCTACAGTTCAGATTTCATTCCAGGATCATGTACCACTTATTTGTGCCACAGTTGAATCAGAAAAAGGAAAGGAGTACTTCTGGCACCTTAGAGACTAACAAATTTATTTGAACATAAGCTTTCGTGAGCTACAGCTCACTTCATCGGATGCATTCAGTGTAAAATACAGTGGGGAGATTTATATACATAAAGAACATGAAACAATGAGTGTTACCATATACCCTGTAACCAGAGTGATCACTGAAAGTGAGCTATTACCAGCAGCGTGTACGGTAACACCCATTGTTTCATGTTCTCTATGTATATAAATCTCCCCACTGTATTTTCCACTGAATGCATCTGATGAAGTGAGCTGTAGCTCACAAAAGCTTATGCTTAAATAAATTTGTTAGTCTCTAAGGTGCCACAAGTACTCCTTTTCTTTTTGCAAATAAAGACTAACACGGCTGCTACTCTGAAACCAGTTGAATCAGAGACTTCATTTCCCTCCCCAAACAGTAAGGGCAACTCACCTCTGGCAGAAGGATCCCTCCAGATAACCTGTTGGCAGCAGCAAGCCTGCCAACTCCTCGTGGCCAATGCTCACCACAGATATTAGTACAAAAACGGTGGGAAGCCACCCTGGGCAGACCCAGATCTATCCAGGGCATCTAGTCCAGGAAAGAAGGTAGATAGCATATCAAAAGACTGGAGCCAAAGCAGTTCTTTACACTCTCTGGTTGTCACATATGCATTGCTGATTCATTAATCAAACAACTCAGTAGTTGTTCATCTCAACAAACAGAGGCTAAAGGGATGACAAACAGGAAACAGCACATGAAAGTAAGGACTCTCCTGCAATGAAGTATTTTCCCTTACCTTAATATCTGGTTTCTGAGAAGTTCCTATAAATTGATCTAAAAGACAGCCAGTTCTGCTACTTACAAGGATACAGACACTTGCTGTGGTAAAATATTAGTCAATTTTTTAAAAAGTTTGACTAAGTTCGTATCCAGAGCTAAGGAAGTGCTGGCATATGTATATGTTTTGGCACCAAAACATATACAAGGTAGAGCCTTCCCTTGAGAATACATCTGAAATCTTAAGATTCATCTTTCTGCTAGTTGGTGCTGAAGAATAGCCTATTGTCCACAAAGCTCTACAGAAAATTTGCAACAGCTACTTACACTGGAAGGGGAAATCAGTATGTTAAGATTTTTATCAAAGAGGCTGTACACATATACAAGACTTTAAAATGCACATCCAGCCTATGGAAATGGCTATGGGACATGCACCAAAACTGATTTAATTTCTTTAAATAGTATCTCATCACTGTGATTGCAGTTCAAAAAGCCTTGTGTACAAGTCAGTTTAAGCTACAGTTTCTATTGACATGATAAAGAATGAAAGTTCATTCCCAAGTACAAAAGGAACAATTCACTTCCTTTCCACCACAATATCTACTGCATAGATGGAAACATATTCTTAGGATGTGACTTAAATTGAATCTGGTATACTAGAGTTTTGTTACTATTTCCTAATTATCTTGTGGTTTTTTTTTAAAGTGTGCCACTTATTCATTTTTAATCTGCTTGGAAGTGACTAAATATTTGTTAGTGTTTCCACTATGGAACTATTTATCTTCATAGCCATGGTAATATATCCACATAAAGGCATCAAAGCTGCCAAATTCCTTCATTACAATTTGGCTTTTAGTGTGGAGACTGGGTTGTTGGCACTTGTATCTCACTGGACCTGTAACAGCAAACACTCATCATCATCAAGTCACTATCACATTTTCCCTTCATGGCACAGTGTATTTTAAGAAATTCCCATGTGTTCAAACACTAACTAGACTTTATTTCACAGTATCAATTATGCATAGAACTTTAGTGCAAATGGATATTTACATATTTTTCCTTCACAGTTCACACATTGTGAAGTCAACCTCTACAGACTTCCATCTCTAATCTTCAACCAAAAATCAAACTAATCATGCATGCTTCAAAACAAATCAGCCAAAACATTTGCAATCCATCATTCATAGAAACATTAACTGGAGTTAATCATATTTCCAAAACGTTCAAAAAACCCACATATCTGGAGAGTTACCTAATGCAACACTACAGAATCATTAAAGCATTGCTGCTGAAACTGCCCAAAACACAATGTAATATAGGATAAGACAAAATTATACCAATTATAGTTTGATTTTTGGTTCTACAAGGTCTCCCTCCGTTTGGTAAGAAACTAACCAAATTCAGAACATTCTCAATCTTTTTTCTTTTAACACACCCACTTTAAACTGAAACATTTCCCAAGTTTGTTTTAATTATTCAGTTGAACAAAACACTCTTTTTACTGCGCATGCCTTTCTGCATGCAGTGTCTCCACTCACAACCAGCTTACACAAAAATAGGGATGATGGTTTTCCTCAGTTTGATTCAAAGGGGAAAGAGTTCCCAGGCAGACCTTGGCAAGCACATCAGCCATGGGTCACCAAAATGAAGGCGGAAAATAAACACTTGAGTTTCTGGTGAATACTAGAGCCCCCTTGCAGGGATAAAGCATTCAGTTTCTCAGTCATGTTTCTTCGTCTGGGTGGAGGGAAAATTAAAAATGCCTTTTTCCCTCCAAGGGATCCTGCAACTACTAGAATACCCCTTCTATTTAAAATACCTGCCTTAGTGAGTCCAGGAAGGGATTTTATTTCCTCTTTGTAGGCTGAGGCCTAAGCCTTCCACCTTTGAAGGGAGTTAGCCCTTCTCTGCCTGACTCAGTGTGGTAAACCCCACAGGGGAAAGATTGTACCAGAGCCTAGTATTTTAACTATACCCTCTGTAATAAGCCACCTATGGTCTTGGCTACACTTACCTTTTATAGCGCTCTAACTTGCTGGCTCAGAGGTGTGAAAAATGACCCCCCTGAGCGCAGTAAGCCAGAGCGCTTTAAAGGGCTAGTGTAAACAGGTTCTGAGTGCTGGGAGCCACGCTCACACTTGCACTTCAAAGCGCTGCCACGGGAGCGCTCCATGACAGTGCTTTGAAGTTTCCAGTGTAGCCATGCCCTTAGTATGAGGAGCCAAGTTCTGGAGGATCAAAAGCCTAGGGGGCAAGAAGCCAAAAGATTACATGACAATGCAGAGGTGCCAGAGGGTGGGTGCACTATCTTGGCTGCTGGGGGGTGGGGAACAGAAGAGGGTATCAGTGGAAGGAAGGACTGCATTGCTCTGGGTGCGTGTGTGAGCGCCAGGGAATGGGACTACGGAGGACACTGCTAGACAGAGTGCTGGTGAGAACTTTGGACTTGGACTTGTGTGTGTCCCAAGGGAAATTGAAGGCCAAGTTGCTGAGCAGCAACATACCCCAATGGGTCTGTAGTCCAGACTCAGCCACCAGAGGAGCGCATTGGCTTTATGTGCCACACCAGTGAGATTAGAGATCTCAGGGGCAGGGGGAAAGGATTGTGCTACTATATCAGTATTTATATTTGTTGCTGGAGTCCCCCATCTCCTTGCTTATTTTTTTTAAAGCAAGCAGTCTCAGAACTCCTCTGCGTACAAGTGGATTTTTAGTGTCAGGGGCTTCCAGACCCACTTAAGCAAAGGGGGGTGGGGGGGTCAGTGCCTGATCTGAAGAAGAATAAGTGCACTTAAGTGCAGGCTATAAACCCACAGCTTTTCATTTCTCTGTTCTGAATCTCAGATCTGTACAGTTTACACACAGGCGGATTGGACTTCGTTGATCAAAACGATTGTATTCAATGTAATATAGACCATAAACAGCTAACTGGGAAGCCACCTTTTGTATTAGACAGCCAGCACGAAACATGCTTGTGAGAGTATAAGTAAAATGAATAAAGGAACAGTTTAAACACTGAAGACATTTAACAAAACATAAGTTGATCTACAGCCAGAATCAGATTATGGTACCAAAAAAAAAAACAAAAAACAAAAAACACACTTTACAGGTTCAGTTCTCAACCATCTAAGTACACAAAGAACTCTGCATGCCTGTGTAGTGGAGAACAGACCTTTTACAATTTCTTCAACTGTGCTTTTCTTCAAAATGAGAGTGTTCAAATCTAAGTACATAGCTCTCCAACCCATGACTGAGAGAAAGCAATTTTAATGGATATACATAATTATCTCACGTTTTCTCCTAGACAAATTCAATATGGAGGTGACAGACTTGAAAAAATTTCTTTATTCAGAAAGTTTGTTACTGAAATGAAAGTGTCTCTTCACTGTTGTGCCTCAGATGTCATGTTATTTGACTGTACAGTAGAATTTTAATGTTAAAATATTACCACTCAAATATTGAAAGCTTGGGTCCAAACTTTTAAAAGCATACATGCATTTGTGTGCCAAGTTTCTGATGTGTACATATAAATCAGTTTTGCATGAATACAAAGGTATAGGGACATGCGAACCCCTGAGTTGTGTACCCATAAAAGTATCTATTTTAATATCTTCAATATCGTGAGACCAACACAGCAAACAATGGGAGAAACAAGATGGGCAGGATCTCTCTCTCACCAAGAGAAGTTGTTCCAATAAAAAAATTTCTCACCCTGTTTTTCTAGCTATTTGAATAGTATTTTGTTTTAGGGCCTACATTTTTCAGCAGAACAGCAGACTGACTAGGTTTCAGCACACTGACATGATTTCATGTCAACAAATGCTTTCTAAACTAAGAACTTTTCTATTAAGACATCTGGCAATTATTCTTTTGTGCTTTAGTCTATATTTGTTCAGAAGAAAGCACTTGAGAAAATGCATACAAGCCATATAATATTTAAAGCTGTTTTCTGTCAGTCCTTAAAATGGCTACATACTTAGTGGTGAATTTTTTTATGAAGAAAAAAGAAAACTGCATAAAGTGGAAGTGTCAGTATAAAGTCTCTCCTAGGTAAGGATGCAAAAATTTCTACTATGCTCAACTGGAGCGGCTTATACGACAGACTCCTCTATGTAAAACATTACCAAAACTCTGCTCTGATATTGTGTACATGTGGTAGATATACATTGTGGTACAAGGTCAGAACTCAGCTAGCAGCATTGTTCCCCATTAGTTCTTCTCTCCAATGTTCTGGATAATATTTCCCATGCAACTTAAAGACATTTGTAAGGTCCAACGCTCAGTGCAGGTGTGAAAACTATTGCCAAATGAATACCTGCCTGCTCTATTTGCTAAAAATTTCACTGTACTATCAGGCATAAACAGTACATAAATGAGTCAAATGTAAAAGCTGCCTTACTGAAAAAGGCCATTCTCCCTTCCATTTATCTTCACAGATCACTTTATCATCAAAAGGACCTACACCAGTACAGGAGGTGGATGAGAGACCAATAATGGATTACGTTTGTGGCATAAAAAGCTTTAGTGGAGAAGAGAGCATCTGGGAAATCCCAACCAGCAGAAATGTTCCTAGTGGTTGACAATCTGGTGAATCCACAATGTTTACACTCACAGGTTATTTAATTCCTTGTTAGTACAAGATTTGCTTTGGGACAGTGTTTTATCCAGAGTGGATTTAAATGTACCAAATGGTGGTGTTTCCACCACCTACCTTCCCCTTGGGAATTTATTCCACAAGCTAACAGAGCATTGTCAAGAAGTTTTTTCTACCATTAGCCTAGTTCCCTTGTATTACTCCTAGTGTTACACCTCTGTTTATATATATTCTTCTCCAAACTTATTTTCTCCACTCCTCAGTTTTTGCCTAGTCAAGGTATGAATATATAACAATTTTAAATCCTTCAAAATTTCTACCCAATTATTTACTCTCCACTATCTCTAATCAGTAGATCTGATCTGGCTATGTGTGCAAACCAAAGCTGCATTAATCTAGTCTATACTACTTAGGCTTTGCCAATACAGCTATACTGGTATATCTATACCAGTAGAGCCCCCTCCCGTGAAGATGCAGTTTATGCTGGCAAAATAAGTTTTTTTGTTGGTATCATTAAACCACCTCCCCGAATGACATACGATACTGGCAAAAGGACTCTTGCCAGTATAGCAAGATCTCCACACACTGTGGGGGGGAAGGAAGGGGGGAGAGGAAGGGAAGAAGAGGGCATTTGCCAACATAATTATGGCAGCTAGGGGATAATTTTTTTCTATATACTTGCCTGATAGTTATGACGACAAAACTGTGTAGTGTAGACCTGGAGTTAGTCTTAGTATTATTGCTTGCTAGATTTTTCCCTCATCAAGTATTGGTCTGGATTTTGCCTCGAATGAATCATTCATTTCCCCAATTACTTGTGCCCCAATTCAAGTATAGTTTTATCCAGGTTTCTGATGTAAGTCCCTTTATATATTTTCCCCTAGCCATGCTTCCCAGATAATCTTTTACGAACTTCATTAATGTACTGTTTACATATTTGTGACCATTCTTTATAAACATAATTGATGAACACTGGACTCAATACAAATTCCTATGGTACCTCAACTCAACATTTTGCATAATCCTTTCTTAACAGTTCTGGTTTTGGGCTTTGGTACAAATATTCATATCCCAGCAGATTTTAATTTAGCATAAGGTTTTAGAGAAAAGATGACCGTGTAGTTGAATTTTGAGTCTGTTGGTTCTGTTCAGTCTGGCTTTTGATCTTGGTATGGAACTGTAATTTTGCTAATACTGCTGAATAATTATCTTGCAGTTATGGACGGAGTAGCGTGCCCAAGTGATTGATAAACGGGGATGGTTTTGGATCCCAAAATGCTACTGGGATTCCCAGAGATGTCCTTGTCCTGGGATTCTACCTCTGAAAAGGAGATTACTACTTCTGTGCAGCAGACTGCTACGGTTATCCAGGCCTCTGACCACTACAGTGGTTTACCGGTGTGCCAGAATAGATGCAACCTGCAATTGGTGCAACACGCAGCTGCCTGTTTTATTGATTGAATAAGTTGCACGAAGAAAACTTTTGTTTCTAGGTGAAATTTTAACTTGGCACAGATCCTATGAAGCCACATGTGGTTTGAATCTTGGCTAAGACTTACCTCCCTCACTCAGTTGTCACTGCATTATGTGATAAGCACTCGAGTGCAGAATTTGCATCCCCTGTGGTCATCAGAGCTTGAGTCTGTTAACATACACTAACGGGCACAAAATAAGGCTCATCTTTTACAGAAATAATGGCTTTGTTGTTTGTTTCTTTCTGAGTAGGGTAGAGGGAATGGGAAAAGCCCAGGGATCTACTGATTTTACCAGGTGTTGATTTTTTTTCCCCTCAAGAAGGTTTCATTAAAAACACCCTATTTTGTTTTGTGCCCAGACAGTTTTGCAATTGGCACTCATGAAATTTAGAGGACGAAATCTAATCTAGTATCCTGGCTTCGACACAGGAAAAACTAGACAATTCAGAGAAATAACAATTCTTCCAGCCAATTGTTCAATGGATTTATCACTAGGGGAAAAGAGGTAGGGATCAGAAAGGAAGTCTTTCCCATTACTATGAACTAGCTAATTTTGCCTGGGACTGGATGACTCAGTCAGTGTTTTCCTTATTCATATAATTAACTTTTTTCAACTGTGCTAGTTCTCAACAAATTATTTCCCACATTCATTTTTAAAAGGAGAAAGTATTTCTTTTAAACTTTTTTTTTTTATTAAAAAAATGCTTGCTCATTCTTACATTATGGCACAGATTTAGCAGGAGCACCTATCACCTCTCGCTATACCAGCCATTATTCTGCCCATATTTTATACTCTTTTCCCAAACAAGGGGCCTTATCAAACCCAATAGGATCTAGCCTTGAGAGTCTTGTAGCAGACCAATTACTGAACCCCCCTCCCCAAAAAAGTTACCCTACATCAACAGAAATGCTGCAGTGGGGAGAAAGAGTTCAAGTACATAACAAAGGCTTCTTCCAACAGTACAAATGCTCAGCCCAGCCATTATATATTTCCCCCTCCCACTCCAAAATGCCCCAGTATACTACCAAACTTGCAATACCCTTACTCAGGAGCACTTTTCAGGATCTAGCCAACAGTTAATTACTCACCATTGCATCTCTTATTTTAGCTATGTCCTTTGAGATCAAATACTGCACATGCCATATTTACCTTTTTTTTTTTGGCAAAATGCATTAAGGCTTTAGATGACCAGAGTATTTTTTTTAATTGCTATTGGTCATTTAGGTAATCTTCATCAACCTCCACACCAAGATTTGAATCCCATACAATTAAGGCTGGTCCCAACTAAAATCCATCCTGTGTGTGGAAAGTTTAAATTATTTCCTCATGTGTGTTATTTAATTCATTAATTCAATACATTTGGTATCTAACATGATTACACTGCAGAAAAACAAGTGATCAAGCTCTGTGCTGTGTAAGCCTCACTTTTATTCTGAGTCATTCCTTGGCTCATGTGCCAATATAACTGGAGTTCTATAATATTATACATAAATATTAATTATATCCATGTTTTACAGGCACTCAGGTGAAAAAAGTGGTCAAGTTCTCTGTATGACTTTGATGGATTACACTAAGTATTTTAGTTTTAATCGGCAAATATTTTAGAAAGATTCAGATACAGATTGTTACACATTTTTTACTTAAATTTAAATATGTAAATTCAATATATCAAAACATGATCTTCCTTGTGAATACATCATTTTATACTATTAGGATCTTATTCCCTGATAGCACTGACAGAGTGCACCTGTCTGGAACAGCCTTCTGTGTAAGTTTTAACTGTTGTATATTTTGCATCATTTTTATTTGGAGGGAAAAATATAGTTAACATTTGTCAACAGAAGTCTAAGCTTCTCAAGTCCACATATATATCTATGCATTCATAAAGGAGTCCATAACAAAACTTAACAGCTAGGCAGTTGGTGTGCTGAGAGCCCTCAGTCTTATCATGCCAACCAATGTTGTCTCATCATTCCCTTGTACTCCAGTCAGCCTGTCTAGATCCATCTGTTGTCTCTTGTTTTATACTATAGCTTTGTCTACACTACTGTGCTACAGCAGCATAGCTGCGGCTGTGTGACTGACACCTGGTACAGCAACCAGAAGGGTTTTTTCCCCCCATTGCTGCAATAAATGTACCCCCTTGAGAGGCAGTAGCTAAGTCAGTAAGAACAAATCATCAACCTAACAGTGTTTATACCAGGCTTAGGCTGGTTTAACTACATCTCTGAGAGTATGAATTTATCACACACAGTGACATAGCTACATCAACCTAAGTTTCAGGTATAGACCAGGCCTTAGATTGTAAGCTCTTCTGGACAGGGGCTGACTTTTTGTACAGCATCTAGCACAATGGGGTCTTAGTCCATGAGGACTGGTGCTCTGGGGCACTACAGTAATATAAAGAGACGAGCATAAGCCCAGGAAAAAAATAGCGGTTAGGTCACTGTTGAGAAAATGAAGCTATGACTTTTTTATTAAACACATTTGTAAAGGATTAATATTTTCTACTATTTTAGAAAGATAGGTTTAAACAAAGGAACAAAAAGGAAGGATGAGCTAGCCCAAAATACACTACACTAAAACTATAGCAATGTTCTCTGAGTCTAGTATAATTTCAGTTTTCACTATGTGTAAAGTGTCTTAAAAATACACCAGTTGAAAAGCAGCTGCTCTGTAACAGTACATTTCATCGAGGTTTAGCTCTAGGATGCAAAAAACGTTATTCAAAATGCTTTCTAAATCTACATTATGGCAAAATGCATTAAGAAGCAAGAACAAATCAAGTCATTTGGACAGCCTTGATTTTTTAATATAATGGGACATATGAAAGCTGCTATGTGCTGGCTAAAATGAATATACATTTTTGTGCTAATGTTATTTCTCTTGCCAATTTCCTGTAGTTCAACATACGGTAGCTACTACTATCAAAATAAAATACACTGTTTCAAACCCCTTTTTTCTACCTAGTCTTTTTAACTAGATAATATAAGTTGGGGAAAACTAAAGCTTTAAACAATTTTAACTTTTATGAAAGGCAAATTTACTAAATGCAGAATAGTAGAATTTTCTGCAAAAACACTGATATACATAGAGCTTTTTATAAAAAAATTCAAACTAGAAAAAACTTATTTGAAGGCTAAGTATGTAATTGTAAAGAACCTTTAAAATAGATGCACTGCATTTAAAATGCTATATAAATCAACATTTAGGATGAAGGGTCAACAGGGGTTAAACTGTCTGTCTTTCTTGACTAAGTTCATACGTGTCTTTGCTTCTGCAAGTACAGCTATGAATCACAGTGTAACTTGAATATTAAAACCTCCAAGGAAACCATCAATAAGAGCTGCTAAGAATTTCACAAGTTTTTTCTTTAGGTGTTAATTAAATGATCATTTAACACTGAAACGTAAACACAACATTTTCATCTACTGACAGCATAGCCTATTATAAATCCAGAGTAATAAGAGTCCTGGTGTTAATACCCTAAACCAAGTTCCCACAACACTCTAAGATGCCTTGTCATGTCTAAGGTTAAGTATCTAGACACAAAACAAAGATTGCGCCTACTCGACTTCCAGTTCAATTTTCCCATCGCCCAGTGACCTAGGTAACACTTTGAGCAATAAAGAATAAATTTAATTTCTTCAGCATTTTGTGAGGATTAGGAACAATTGTTGGCCTGCAATGACTTTTTATCCTTGGATTCTTTTTCTTCCAGAGCATTCCCCCCGTTCTAAAAGAAATTCTGATGGTTTAAGACACAGAACAAACAGAACTTTAAATTAGGCCTTTTTCAATCAATTGGAACTGTTGGAGGGGAAGCAATCAAGCTTTCTTTGGACTTTTCTCAGCTATTCAGTTAGTTACTTTGAGCTTTAATCTTCTACCAGCAGAAGAAACCTACCATCATGGGGTGAAGCTCAAATATTTTTTCATTTTCCCCCTGGCCTGATTTATTCCTCTTTTATTCTCACTTTAATCAAGATGGCATGGCTACACTTCGATGTCCACCTAGTGCAAGCTGAGAGTTACAGATGTTCTCTTCATAAAACATTTCACACCACAGGTCTGTACCATATAATAATGGTATTTCCTCTGACATGCCTTTTTACTTTTCATTACTTCCTTCACTGAGATTCAGTTTCCTACTTAACTGCTGCCTGAAAGGTTTCCTATAACATAGTTTAGTAAATCTTTCAAGGTAACCCTGCAGAAACAACCCAGTGACTGAATCTGCCATTAGATTGTCTATAGCTGAGATGGCCCAAAAAGAACTGCAATGCACTGCTCTAAATTGTATTCAACTACTTTTCTTTTTTAATCTGCCAATATTCAGATTCTGCTGTGACAGCAACCTTCCCATCACACAACTTCCACCACACCCACACAGTCTTTCTAGTAGACTAAGATAATTAGGACAGTTAAGTAAAACTCCCCACTGATTTAGTACAATTTAAAATAAAGCAATACAAAATTTGCTATGACTAATAATTGCTAAGCAGATCTAAATGTAACTTATCTTTTCAATAGGCATATTTAAATGCTAATATCAAATACTAAAAGAAATTTCAAATATCAGAAGCATTTATGTTGAAACCAGGAGAGTGGCCTTAAGCCATATTTTTGTTTGCTTGCCATTTTTAAACATGGTTTTCAAATTAAGGTTACAGAATAGCCTTAAGCCATAGTTTTGTTTGCTTGCTTTTTTTTTTTAATGTGGTTTTCAAATTAAGGTAAAGCGTGACTATAAACTGTATTGGAATGTCTGCCATAATGAAAATCAACATTTATAAGTGTCCCTATAGACGCTTGTCTGCTGAAAATGTAGACTACTCATTCAGATAATAAGGATTTAATGGATTTGTCCATTACCAGAGGTTAGTTTACAGCCCCAACAGTCTACCCACCTTGCTGTTTCATCCCACTACAAAAGGAAGTATTACATGCATAAAAATGTAAACTTACGTTTTTATAACTAGAGAATGTAAGGGGTAAATTTAAAAAGCAACTTAAGTCACTTCCCCAATTACCTCAAGCTAAAATTCTGAGAACCCAACATGGCAGTTGGGCAAACTATATTTCACAAGTGAAAGAAAATATTTGCTTCAAGATGAAAAGTGCAAAAGCATTGACCAACATTTTAACTTCACAAGTCTACGTTCAGCTGTGAAGTAATTGATTTCTTAATATTTAGTTCCATATTTTTTCACCTATCATTTCTTGTAAGTAACCATGTTATGCTAGGTGCTGTACAAACACAAGAACATTCACTCAAAGGGCAGAGAAAGGGATGCAATATACAAGTAAAGCAAAACCATTGCTCATGTTCTGAAAATGAGCTGTACTTTATTTTTTAATAAAGATATCTTGGACTACACTGAGCACACTTAAAAGTTCATTCTGATTTTAGAGCTATTACCATTTTCTGTTTTAACCCCTATACTTAAAATTGGGAATATTACTGGAGTCGGAATGAACCTTTGAAGTACACCCACAATATACTCAAGTTCCCCCACAACCCTGCCATAAACAGAGGGGCAAAAAATACACATCAGTGTGAATAACTTTCTCCCCATTAGGACACAGATATCAGTTTTGTACCAAGTGCTCCGGTAAGCTTCTTGCTTTCACACTTTTGAAAGACTAGAGCAAACTCAAGAAAGAATGTACTGAACAAGCTTTTTGTAGTACTTCCAACATCCCTAGAAATTTAAGAGTCCTGTCCTGCAATCCCTTACTCATGAACTTAGTCCTGCAACCAGGCCCTAATGTCCTCTTTGTTTGCTGCTTTTTAAGGGGTGACTGATTCTTGAACGTCAAAGCCCTACAGAACTAGAATCAGAGTTCCATGCTGAACTAAGCATTGGGGCAAGAAAAGAAATATACATACAAGACAATTTATTTCCCATTTCTAGTCTGAAGTATAGGGTGGGCAGTGGAGGAACAACACTGGTCTTGGCAATCTTTTATAAAAGGCTGCCTTCTGATTCTTTCATCCCACAAACAAGTGCTAAAATAGAAGCATCAAAAGCTGACACAGTTGACCTTAAGTTGCTACTGCATGGCAAGGTAATTCTATTTTGGAGAATGCACACTTCAATTATGGAATTCCCTACAAACTGGCTATGTACATTAATAGTCTTTATTGCTTGAAATATGCCTATTTCCAATACCCATCAAGGTGGATATTAGTAAGCTCATTTTGGTAGCTGTGGGTCAGTATTACAACAAAAATAACCTTTGTGAGTTTTAGTTAGCAGTGGGCCTACAAGCTTAGTCAGCCCAACTCATTTTTAGGTCGCATTCTAATTACAAGACCTTAATATACTATGGTCAGTGACTTGATTTAGCACAGAGTTATGATAATTGTGTTCTTCCACTGCCAGAAAAAGAAGACAATCCTCTTACTGTACTGTTACTCTAGGCAGATGTTGTAATTTACAAAGTATTCATTTAAAATAAATCACAAGATTGCCTATCTACAAATGACCATAAATGTGTATAAAATTTCAGTTTTATCAGTTTTAGTTGTTTATTTCAAATGCTTTGCAAAATAAATATTTAGCGAAGAAAATTAGTCTTCCCTGTGGTTTAGAATAATTTAAAAAACTGAAATCATTGGACTATTAGTGCCAATTCTTATCTAACTTTTATAAATAAAAGTATTTATATTTGAAGTGATTTAAACATGGAGGGGGAGAAGAGAGGAAGAAAAAACCCAAGATTCTAGCTTTCCAAATCTGAGGTTTAAAAAGCTAAAAAACAACAACATTAGCATTATGGAAGCATAAATATTTGTTTCCATTTACCTTCAAAAAAAGAAGATTGAAGTAAATTTTGAAGGAATTTATTAGCATTTCTCAGTTGCTTAAATGCATAGGAACAAGCTATAAAAAACTAAAGTGATCTCACTAATGCTTGAGAAAGCACTTGTGCCAACTAGAAGAACATAAACTAAACTTGGATTTCATCTAGGTAAAGGTTATAATATTGTATCATTTTCGGATATCAATACCTCTTTGAAACGGATTGTTGCACGTGCACCACATTTGTACTGAAAGGTATAATCCTTACTAAAAGTATTACAGCATATACGTAACAGCTGAAACCTGCCAATTACTGCTTTTGTTCAGTAGCAACTCATCTAACAAGCTACTTCAAAGAAGAGAACCATTCAATAATATTTCCTACTACAATTGGGAATGCATTCTTTTTGTACATTGGATTTTTAAACGCCAAACCACCTGTTTCCACTTGGAATACAAGTAGTCAGAAGCTTTAGTATAAGGAGGCTTGGCATCTCTAGGAGTTTTCATGACAGAATTCCCTTTGCTTTGTCAAAAGGGATTATTAGATATTATAGATAAAACCTTTTATCTACCAAATTATTAATAAATCCTTGCTTTGAATATTTAGAAGGATACAGGCAGAACTGTGCATTTAAGTACGCTATACAATTATACTAGTGGTAATGAAACAGAAGAGCTTAAAAAAAAACATTGAAAATTAGAAGTTTTTCTTCAAGCCCCTTAAAAGCACCATCTTTTTCATTCTCACCTCTGACTGGTTCTACTTTTAAAATAGAAAACAAAGCATGTTAACTTGTGACAGCTAAAGAGGTACCAACTTCAATGATGCTAAAAGTAGGTGCTCTCAGAGCAGTTACAAAGAGATATGACAGCAATCTGAAGAACTTTCATCCTCTTTGCGTCAAACATCTTCGGTGTTCCCAGCAAAGGAAATCAGCGGTAGCTATCATGGCAGCTCGCTAGATGAGTAATGATGTCGATCTGACCAGACAACGGTAACCGTAGCAACTGTAACCTGCAATTCCTGCATAACATTGTTGGATTTATTGTGGCAGGGGCCAAGGAGGCCAAGAGTAAAATGAAGCAGAGAACTATGGTGTCTGACACATCTAGTACCATACACTTTAATCATAGCTGGCAGAAATTAATTCAGGAGGAGGAATTTTTTGCAAGGGCTCCCCATGCAGTTTTCTGCTTTTATGCTTAGCTACAAGGATTTTAAACCACTAAGCGGACATCACTAAACTAGGTGTTTCTTATAGTCAGATTACACCAAGACTTTTTCCTTTAAATATGTGAAATGTCTTCTTCCACATATACTTCTTTTCAACTATACTAGTGGTAAAAATGAAAGGTGTATAGTGGACCAAAAGTCTTGGTACCTAGATTAAGTTTAAACTTAAACTATCCCCTCCAAAGGTTGTTTAAATTGAGCTATAATGACTCAACAAATATTTCTGAAATGTCAGCTCAAGCATGAGGCACTCCCTCATCCCAACTTCTAAATTGTTGAAATCAAAATGTACAGGTTTTGTGCACAGAAGTCTGTATCACGTTCATGCTACCACCTAAAAAGGTATCTTTTACAGCCAAACTCTCAAAGAGCTTGGGACATGGCTCTTGGTATCCTGCAGCAAATGGCAATGCAATGAACTGTGATCTAACAAGCCAAATTAAGTAGTCAAATACTATTTGCCTCAGATAAACCCACTAGTCCGTAATAGTTCTTTATTTTAAAGATACTATTGCTGACGCTAGACAAGTCAGTGTCAGTAGTCATATGGGTTGTTAAACAATGCAGGCTGTTCTTGCGATGAAAAATGCTTTTTGAACAATGGCTTCATACAAAAAAGTTTAAATATTATCCAACAGGCCCCACACTAATGGTATCTATACACCACTATTTTGTCAAAATCCTTATTCTACAAGAAAAGAATTCAAGCTCTTCTTGAAAAATCAAGTAACTAAGAAATTATACAAAATTATTCTCAATATACCCACAAGGTTTTATAATTATCTTTAAAAAAACCATTAGTAGGGCCCAAATGGAATTTTTATGCCAAACCATCTTTCCAGTTCAATTCTAAATAGGTTAAAATAGTTTAAGCCATACTGTAAAGTAAAATATTTCCTAGCTTTAGGAGTTTTCTTGTAAGATTATTTTCCTGCAGCATTAACTATCTGAAAAATACAAACTAGATTTCCAAAATAGAGAATATTCAGGCAGACAAAATTATGTACTGTCTCTTTTAAATTCTCAACCTATCACTTTCTTTTACTTACACTTCCCGTCTGTCAACAAGTGCTTGTAATTTTATTACACTGTCCTGTAGTTTATGCAGAGTTGGTATTATTTTACAGAGTTCTGTTAATGGACTGGATAAATGGTAATGCTATTTAAACTAGTCTCCTACTCCAACAAACACAGCTGCAACTGTACTATATTTCTGAGCAAACATCTTGACCTGAACATGCAGTGCTCTCTCAACCCGTCCAAAGAGAAATTGGAGCAGACAGCAAAGGGAAAGCATAACCGGCCGCTGGCGGCAACCAACCATGTCTAATCATAATTCATATACAGTGTACCCTCGCTCTTTTATATGGCATTTAGGCTACACAACAAGCATATGTGCTTCTTCACCTGGCATCTCATTTACAGCCAAGGGCCAAATGGTAATTATCATTCAAGAAGCTGAACAGCATACTGAGAAACACAGTACACACACTAGCATGTTAAGGCTTTTTTTAAAAAAAATTGGGAAAATTAAATATGTAACACTTTTTGGTATACGAGTGTCCATAGACAACTTTGATTCTCCTTTTTTCAAAGAGACTATAGCTCTGTATGTATAAATTTATGAAAGAGTTCCTACATATACACACGAAGTTTAAACAAGAACAAAACAAAAAAAATATACACAACTCATTCCTGGCATGGTGGACAAGCTATATAAAATCCAAAGCCTCCTGATCATGAACCACCAACATACATCATTCCCAAACAAATGCCTACTTTTGCTGTTCTGACTTAATTAAGCATACAGCTAAACTATATATTTCAGTACAGTTAGTGTATTTTTAAAACATGCATATGTTATAACCAGACATTCACTTTCATGGTCTGATCAACAATAACCCTGCGGCAGAAGAAATTTAATACTGTTAAGCCAACCATCTCTTACTTTCCACCAGATTTAACTATGTGTATCCTATATCCAATATATATTTTTTAAACTTATTCTATCAAGTTTATTCAAATTTGAGTATACCTTAAAATGTACATCCATTTTAATCTGTAAATTATCTCATTGCTATTTTAAATGGAATAAGATTGAACAAACACTAACCTAAAAGTGGAATAAAATAGAACATCCTTACCTCTTACCCTTCCTGATATGGAAGTACAAAATTTCAGGTTTAATGTTTCCATGTTTGCTCGGGATTTTTTTTTAAAATGGTTGAATTACTAACTTGTAATATATACTGCACACATACTGTAATATTTGAGAGGTGTGTACTTAATTTTGTTAGATAAAGGAAGGAATTTGCCAGAGCAGAACCCCTTAGCATACTGCTGTCTAGTAATCCAAGTGTTTTATTTACAGAAAAAGCTTTTGATTCAAAAACTTACATCAAAAGCAAAGGCAGATAGTAGACAAGTATATGATAATATGCATGTGGTACAATTTAGCCATTTTAAGACTCTTATTTCATATTAGAAAGGAAGCCAAATGAATCATTTAAGGAAATTAGAACAGAAGTCAACTTCCAAAAGTGAAACCTTCATTATGAAAATTTACCTGAACAACTTCAAGAATATTGTGAACTGGAGTGAATTTGATCAGATAGCTATCCTATCTTCCCTCATTTTCCAACCACACAAGGGAATAATCAGGAAAATATATCCTCCTGACTACTGATTGCTTACTGAGGAATTGAATATGTTAGTTTGTCAAACTATTTTGTCCATTTAACCTATAACAATTCCAGCAGAACAGTCTTATGCGAAGCCTACAATGAAATATCAAAAATGTGTCTTTGAAACAAGCTTCAAATTATGTGCTGTGTTTTCAGAGCTTGCTGTTAAAGTGTCATGCTGTGTTCTCTTCTGTCCTACCTACTATGATTAAAGCAATTAAAGTTACCTTGAAATTTTATTAAAATATATCAGTAGAGACTGCTTTGTGTTAGATAAATAACTTAAGTCTACTTGACATTCATATTGTAAAGAAAAACTAGATTCCAGAACATCATTGGCTGAAACATTCCAATTTAAATTAATAACCATACAATAGAATCAAAAGCAACACTAATAGCAGCTTTATAAAGTGCAGTGTAACTAAAAAGGTTACCATTTTGTACTTTTCATTTTAGTAATCTGTCAGAACAGTAGGTTACCAGTGTAGCAACAGGTATGTAAGATGGCAACACAGATATACTGTAGTAAAAGGACTGGTTTTTAGTCCAAGACATGCCTTATATAAATACAGAACAATATTCCAGAAACAAAAATTATGAACAGCCTTTGTGTAATATCACCGGGCCAACAATTCTAAAGCCATTACTTTTGGCTTTTTTGTGCTTTGTTGAAAGACAAAAAAAAGAAAAAATTAGGGAAAAAGCCAGCCTATTCTTCCACCAAAAGCTCATTTAAATTTTTAGAAGGGGGGGTGTGTGAGAGAGAGAGAGAAAGACAGATCAGAGTTTGTGTATCAGAGATAGAAAATGAAAACACACACTGCAGTTGACAACTGAGAGTAATCAAAGAAAATAATAAATTGAAATAACTTACATTGTTCTTGACAAGGTAAAAAAAGCAGCACACTTCAGAAAAGGACAGATAAGATACCACCTATACACACCCACCACTCATAGATAAAAATATAAAAGTAAACTACATTATGTAGGACTTGCAAGGTTTCCAAAATTAATAATGCATTTTGACTACTTACAGCCTGTATAGTTTTGGAGTCCCCAGAAACAGCAACTCAGAAAGCAACTGAAGATTATTTCTGTTTAGACGCCTTTTGAGAGAAAAAATAAAAAGTTAGGTTATAACTAAGGCAACAGCAATCAAATGCAAATGTTTTGTACCAACATGCCTATGCTATAACAAACTGAAAACAAAGCACAGAAGAGGTATGTAAATCTTGGTCCACTAGTGGAGACATGGTCCAGAAGTAACTTTTACTCAACTTTTACCAGAAAATGTAATCAGCCCATGGTACCTTGCCTTTCATTTTATGAAAGACTATTTTCAATTTAAGGAGTCTAGCTTAATCACCAAGTTGGGACTCTATACCATATGAACAAAAATCAGTACAGAAAGGTACTGTTTTTCCGCCATCTCTATAGTGTGGAGCAGTTGATACAAACATGTTGTGGCCAACAAGATTATCCAAATGCACATTATATACATTGCACACGTATGCATCACTGCATACAAGTTATGTAATTAAAGATCCACACAATGCAACTTGGCAAAGGAGCAGAGATAAGGCTGCCATGGAAACCTTACTTTCTTGACGTCCATGTAATTAAAATCAACTTACACTTTGCACTAAATAGTTTTGAATACAATTGTGTTTCTTATAAGACTATGAAAGTAAATGGGAACATTTGGCATGGTGGAGGGACCTGAAGAACCACCATGTACTATATAGGAGGAAAAACAGTAGCTGGAATCTGGAAGAGATCTCTTCATATGAGGTCTCACTCAGCTACTAACATCAACCCAGCTTAGTCTATAAAATGACAAGTTAAAAACCCAGAGTAGTACGGCCGGAGGTAATCCACTGCCAACTACAACTTAACCATGACATTATATATATAAATAAATAAATAAATGAGAGATTTACTATACTATATATATTTAGATTCACAATTAAGATAATTTTTGTGATTACAGAGCAATAGCAGCCCTCAAATCAGGTAGTCAAATAATTCATATATGAAGTCCAAGACAATTTAAGAAAAAAGCCATAGGCAAAGCCAGACACACAAACTGGTAAGCCTATTTGTTCGCAAGCATTAGTCCTTATATTGCAATTTACAAAGACTCACAATTTATTCATCCCAGGTTACACTTGCACACCTGCATGGTGTTAGCTGAGGCTCTGTTTTATGGTATTAGCATTAAGATTATGTAAGTCACTAGACACCAGTAGACTGAAAAAGATGTTGAGTGGTGCTTGCACAAAAGAAGATTCTAAATCTTTAGGAAGTTATGACTGCTGTAAGGTACATCTAAATCTTCTTGAATTAACTAAATTCACCTTCAGTTCTCACTGTAATACAGGTTTTTCCAGACAATCATTCTTGTTGCTCCTTCCTGAACCCTTTCAAATTTGTCAGCATACTTTAATTCACTTACTGTGTATGCTCCAAACACAGTTTAAGGCTCCAATCCTGTAAAGAATGCATGTGGACAACTACTCCCATGAGTAGTCCCATTGAACTTGATGGAACTACTTGCTGAAGTAGCACTCAGCAAATAGTTCCATCAAGTTCAATGGAACTACTCATGCAAGTAAAGTTATGCATATGCAAAAGTGTTTCCAGGACCAAAGTGCCTAAGTGCAAATTTGCTGAATAAAACTGGTTTTGAAACAAACAGTGCCAAAGCAGTAGTTTTGGTTCAGTTCTAGATACTTAATTCTGAAGTTAAAAACAAAGCTATTTCCAGTCAACCAAGCATGAGAAGTCAGTCAAACTTTTACAGGCTAAAAAACATTTCACATTCACGTGGCATCATTCAGAAGACATTGGGGAGAATTTGGAAGGACGACGTTGAGAAAGTGGGAAGGGCAGAATTTAGCACAGCGATAAGTGAAGTGTGGAAATTCAATTTGGGGAAAGAAACGCAAAGAGTTCTGACCCATCACAACTCTTGATCTATGAAATAGGAGCTCTGATCCTACAATTCATGTGATCCAAATTTCCCACTGACTTCTATATATGTTTACAAGGAAAGCAGAGTCAGGTTTTGTATTGAATTACCAAAATAGGTTCATACATGGTATTTCAGCACTTCTGCTTTTAATTCTCACAAAAAACAATAAGCACAGAAGCATAAAAAAAGGATAGCTGACACTTCAACTTCAAATAAATGTGGTTTTAGTTGTGCCTCTCATTTTTTTAAAATGAAGTTCATAACAGAAGGGATACTGTAATTGGAAAGGGTTAACAAAACGTAACTCTTCCTGAAGAGTATAGAAAGAAAACAGGAATGTATTAAAACATAACAGCCAAGTGTTAAAAATAAAACTATTTAAAAAGTGGCAGTTCAGTATTAAGTCAAGCAGCAATAACGGGGGAATAGAAGCACAAACAGAAGTTTGGCCTGTGGTTAAATAAAAACAGAGAAGTTTTTTTTAAAGTTGTAGAATTAATCCTGCAAACCCATATTTATAGATAAAAAAATCAATGGAACAACTTGCATTAGTAAGAACAACACACGCGTTCAAGTGCTTGTAGGATCAAGCTTCTAGGACTGTAAGCTATTCAGGGCAGAGTTTTCTAGTCTTGCATTTCTTTAAAGCACGTCACACATTTTGGGGTCATTATAGAATATATATAATGAATCAGTTTCTCCATTTCTGACTTAGAATGTAGGTATAGCAATACTAGTATAGAAATAAGATCCAGTTTTTACAGTGCCATAATATTGATTAATATTATGACAAGGCTTCTACTGTAAAAAAAGTTTATCAGTCTGATGAAACAGACAAGGTGGGTGAGGCAATATCTTTTACTGGACAATCTTCTGTTGGTGAGAGACAAGCTTTCAAGTGCCACAGAGCTCTGCTTCAGACCAGACCAGAATAGGTCTGTAGAAAGCTCTCTTCCTTGCCTCTCCACTGACACGGCTACGACACTGCAAATAAGACAACATGCCAGTGATGATCTTGAGTATACAAGGCTGACATTTACAACAAATATCATTTTAAAAGTAATGAACACAAAAACCCTTTATACTTTTACAGTGTTTTCCATAAAAGGATCTCCAAGCATTTTACAAACATTCAGCATTTAAGCCTTGCTAATAGCGTTTATAGTTCACACAGCATTCAAAAATATGTGAGGTACTTTATAGACAAAGTAAATGACACAAATGGTGCTACACAGATCTGACAATTCAAATTTTTTGGACATTAAGAAGAGTGGCCACTAATTATTGAGAAAGATAATAAGGCAAAGGGAGGATAAGAGTGATAAATTTGTTAAGTATACCAATATATAACAGAGACACTGGCCATGGATCCATAGTTAAGATTGAGTTGAATGTCACACTTAAAACAAGAATAGTGTCTTCCCAATAATTACAGCATTTCCTATTTGAGCAGCAAATTGAGAATTTATATTAGCTTTACAGATTTTTTTTAAAAGGATCTTGTAAGAAATTTAGTACTCTGTCAATCCTTTGTCCTGAATTCTTAACCCAGGCATTCTCTAGCTATACAAACCAGTACAGAGGTGGATCTTGAGTAGATATAGTGCAATAGATATCCTTTTTCAAAAACAAAGTCCTCTTTTATCCATTATTCTTCAGCCTCTGGTGAAGAATAATGTTCCTGAAAAGCAATGCAAATAATTAACCACTTTCAAAATGGCTGCCACATCCTATTGTGGTCTGTTTTTTACAAGAAGTTGTTCTTAGCAAATATGGTAACCACCTCTTCTCCTCAGCTCCTTACTGTGCTCCTTTCTGCCTCCTGACAGTGAGGGTGCTAGTATCTTCCTTGATGGCCATTTGGCCTCACTCCCACTGGAAACAGGAGGCAGCAGTGTTGATCTTTATATTGAGGCCACAGGTTGCCCTTATCAATAAGCTATGGTGGACATTTTCAGAGAGCAATTCTTTGAGAGTTTTGCTAAAGGAGATAATTGTGAGCTAGCCTCCACTGAAAGAGAATCTTTCAATTATGAAGATCAGCAAAAAGTTACCCTTAATGCTAAATATGTCTGTTAGAGTAGACTACCTGGCCCTCAGAGGTACTCAAAAGGAAAGGCATAAAGTGAAACTGAGGACTCAGGGGAAAGCACAGGAATATGGCAAAGAGGATGGAGAGGGGAATTTGGAATGTACACTTCATCTACTTTGTGCTGCTCTGACACTACAAACAGCAAGAAATATTGCTTAACTAGCTAGTACATTCCAACTGGTTTGTGCTCCTGCAGAGCAAAACAAAACAGCCACAAGTACCCAAGGGAATCTGACTCTGAAAGTTTAAATTTAAAGTGTGGTTCTTCCAGATGTTAGTGTGGATCCCACTGTAGGTGTGCCTGTGCTTCATACATGTAAGATCGGTTTGTTTTGTTTGCTTAATAGCAGTGACCATCAGAGCTGCACACTTATCCTGTACCTCCTTGTGCTCCTGTGCAAGGGTATAAATGGAAGAGTGGCCGCGACCCTTCCTCAGTTTGTTTGCAATTCAAAGCTCATGGTAGCGGAGGACTGAAAAATGGGGATGGAAGGTAGGACACGGGTTGGACACTGATTAAGACATCTCAGAAGAACCACAGTTACTGAAGGGTAATTAACCATTCTCTTTGTCAAGTATGTGTCAAGTGTGGATTCCACTGCAGTATCCCCTGAGGATAGTGGAAATGAGGAGTATCAGGTGTATTAGTTGAACAGTGATTGTAGGACTACTCTTCCAAATTTGGCATCTGACTTCACAGCTAAGTTCAAGACAACATTTAACATACATCAGTGGGTTAACTGAACACTGCTGCCTTACAGATTTATAATATTTGGCACTTTTCAGAAGCAAGTGGAGGAAGCTGCTTGTGCTCTGGTGGATATTTGGTGAGAGATTCACACCAGCAAACTGGTAACAGAGGAGACGTACCATGTAATCCATTTTGATGGCATTTCTCATCTCAAAGATTGACCTTTAGAACACCCAACTATAGCTCAAAATATATGGGCAACAGTCTGAATGTTTTATTCCTGTCAATATAATAAAACAGAATCCTGGGTACATCTAATGTGTGTAATTTCTTTTCTCAGTGCCAAATGTGGTTTTGAGAAGACAGATCAGCTGAATCATCCGCTTTAAGTTTTGTGACCACCTTAGGGTGGAATTTCAGGTTATGTCCTAGCATCACCCTGTCCCTATGGAATACTCTATAGGGAGATTTAGTCAGAGCCGGAAGCTCAGTCACTTTGACTGAAATGATAGCAACTAGGAAGACAGAGATGGGGCAAGAAGCAGTCAGGGGCTCAAATGGAGATTCCACGAGTCTCAGGAGGCCTATATTGAGGTTCAACTAGGAGTGGGTTCTCTGGCAGGCCTGGTGTAGTAGTTCTCTAAGGGACTTCACAACTCAGGTGTGAGAGAAGGCAGAGCACAACTGCACAGGTGAGTGACAAGCTGGGGTATTAGGTGAATATTAGAAAGTGAAAGGCCAACCTGTTTTAGATAAAGTTAGAGGATCTTTCGTAGAGGCCTGGACTAGGTAGGTCCAAGGCTTTTTGGGTTGTCCACATTGTGTTTTTCTGGTAGATCATTTCCTGCGTCGTACCAGGATTTCCTGGACCTGCAGGGAGCAGTCAGTCAGGCTCATTGAACAGCCACACTAAGGTGTGGCGCCGCTGGGTCTGGATGAAGTATGTGGCTATCCAGAGGCTGAAATCACATCTGGATGGTCTAGGAGTTAGATCAGCAGCTGAAGATTGATCTGTCAGGCAGAGGCCAAAATGGAGTCACCAGAATGATCACGGCCTTCTCTTTTGAACTTGGAAAGCATCCTGGGAATCAGGGGAACTAGGAGAATGGTGTACAAGCATGCCTCTATTCCACTGCAGGAGGAAGGCAACTGGTAATTACCTGGGATTCAAACCTCCTCTTGAAAAAAAGTTGTAGCATTTGCTATTGCCCGTCATGGCAAACAACTCTGTTTTACGAAGACCCCAAATGGCAGCATCTTATACTGTTAATGATTCAACTGCACCACAAACTGACCAGCATCCCTGACAAGCATGTGGTGTGCAAATCTCCCTCTGAAAGGACTTCCAAGTCAAGAGATCCATGGCTGAAATTGCTCCTAATCAAACAACCGATGTGTCAGCAGGTTGCATGCTTCCAAACAGGCATTTACCTGGCCCACAGGAAATATCCGAGATTATTCATTGCAGAGAGTCCTGGAAGGATTTCCTTGGATCTGCTCTGTGGTTATCCTCACAATTAGCTGGGTTATGTATCTATTCACAATTTTTTCCTTACATCTAATAGTTTGACCAGTATTCAGTTCTTAAAATCTGAAGGTCAACACTATTCGCCACGAATAAATTTAAAAGCATTTGAAAGTTACAAGCATGATCCTGCAGTTGCTTCCAATTAAGGGTAACGACTTGAAAACACAGGACCTAATCCTCAAGTTAAAATTGGCACACCTCACCTACTAGTGGCGTTGAAGAAAGACGTTTGTTGGATTCATTTTAGCCACTGTTGCAAATGACTACTAACTAGGTTCCAGACTGCTTTAATACTAGTTTAGCAAACCAAAAAATCCATCCGTTTTGTCAAATGTTTATTCTGATTATTCAATCCATATTAAAACAGGATGGAAACAAGTTTACTGTTATATCCTAGACTTTCAAACAGCCACTGTTACAAACCTCACTTGCTTACTAATACAGTAGGTAGTCAAAAATGCTATTCTGGAAAGTTTTCAGATTTGCATTTCAGACTGCTGGGCTGAGGAAGAGTGGTACAGCTTCCCTTTAACGTCATGGGCCGAATTCTCCACTACCTTACACTTTCTATATTTTTTTGGTTGTTTTTTTAAAATGATGCAGAGCATGTGCCAAGTCTGTGTAACGCTGCCACCAGTTTAAATGCAGAATTTCCATTAGAAGTGTTTTATACAGGTGCAAATAGAATCAGATGCAAGTTAATGAAGAATCAGGCCCACATAATCAATTCTACTTTGAATACCAGGGCCTATGCTTTCTTCGTATAAGGTTATCCATGGGTATGGCTCCATTTTACACACACCAAAAAGTCTCAGTCTGGGTCAACTGTTTGCGCTGCAGGGATAAAAATAGCAACACAGATGTTCCAGCTTGGGTTGGAGCCTGGGCTATGAAATCTGGTGATGAGGGTGGGTCTCAAGAGCCTGGGCTTTAGCCCAATCGGGAACTTCTACACAGCTAGTTTTAGCTCCATAGCACAAGACCAAGTCAGTTGGCCTAGGCTCCAAGACTAGCTGCTGCTGGTTTTATTTATTTTGCAGTGGAAATGTACCTTAAGGATATGTCTATGCTGCAATTAAACACCTGTGACTGGCCTGCATCAGTTTACTTGGGCTTGGGTTATGAGGTTATTTAATTGTGGTGTAGACATTCAGGCTCAGGCTAGAGCCCCAACTCAAAAAAATGGTGTACTATGATCAAATATCAGGCAAGGACAGCAGCATTATGGGTGGTGGATGCAGGGGGTGGGGAGGGCGGGAAGAAGTGAGTCAGGGAAGCAGAGGAAAGCAAGCTACAAATACAATACATGCCAGGTGATTGAGATGCACATGGGGTTTATCTAGATCAGGACAGATTTTCAGAGAGAGGAGAGGAGAGGATGACAGCATTTGGAGACAACCTTAAAGTCCTCGGAAGAATAAAGTTGTAAGCCTGAGTCCCCAGGATACTTTTGCATACAACACACACACCTTTACTTTTGCATGCATGCTTGCCCAAGTGCTGCAGATAACCCTTCAACAGTGGCTAGCAGCAGATGTTGCAAAGGATGGTAGAAGAAATCCCCCTAATGGGGGGAGGGGGTAAGGGGGGGGTGGAGAAATCTACCTGTAGGAAAAAGTTTCTTCCCAATGGTGTGAGGGAATGTAATGTTATGAGTCACTGGCCTGAATAAGAGTCATTCAGGCAAGTCCCCATGCACTGGTTTTGGGGGAAAAAAAATCTAAATAGGAATTGCAGATAAAAATATGGAGAAGGATACAGTGGAAATTTTTTAATCTTAAATAGGGAATTGCACTGTAATGTTTCTACATTGTTGTCCTGAAAAGCATGCAAACAGCCTTATTTTTTGCCGAGTAAATATTCTGAGTAGAAACATTAAAGCAGTACATATTGAACAGATTTAAGTGTCAGCTATACAAAGTACAACTAATACTTCTTTGCAGCAAAGTTCTCCAGGAATTTTAAGTTCTGTGCCTAGAACTCACTTAAATAAGCAATATTTTGGAGTAATGTACAAGTTTTAAACAAAACTAAACAATATGTTTTTGAAGAGCCAGAGATGATTTTAAAATGTTGCAACAGTGCAAACTACCCATTTCAGAGGAATTAAAAAAAAGGAGAGCATCCAGCAAACACTGCCACAAAAGATGAGCACAAAACAGATGTGGGAAAAATAAACAGCCTTCCTGACTTGGAATTTGTAAAAAGGTCTGCAAAGAGCAAACAGAACTTCTCACTGCAATTTGACTTCTAGACCTATAAAAAGAGTCCCATGAGAAACGAGACTCTGAGATGAATAAAATGTACAGCTAACAGTAACATTGAAAATTTACATTAACAGTTCATAACATTTCCAAAGAGATGATTTTACTGTAACAGCATTTTGTATTATTCTGAAGTAAAAATTATATTAATCTGAATTTAAAAACCTATTATAATAAAATGTTTAAAAGGTATTTAAATGCTTTGGCCACTATTTAATATTCCATTATTAGGAATACTGTAGATACTGAAAGTATTGCTAAAGCAACTCCAAAAATCTTAACATAGGATAATTCTAGTAGTAATTTTAAAAACCCACAAATACAGGTGCCTCAGTATAATTCCTCAAAAAGAAAAGGAGTACTTGTGGCACCTTAGAGACTAACAAATTTATTTGATGCATCTGATGAAGTGAGCTGAGGGTCACAAAAGCTTATGCTCAAATAAATTTGTTAGTCTAAGGTGCCACAAGTACTCCTTTTCTTTTTGCGGATACAGACTAACAGGGCTGCTACTCTGAAACTTGTCATAGTATAATTCCTACAATTCTTGTAAGATGGAATTTACATTCCTTTGCTAAGTGATTAGCACCCCAGGCTTCCTGGTCTCCTCCCTGCTCCAAGATAAGGAATGTGCTAAGTGTTGCCCTTAAACTATGTAAGATTAGCTAGGAGAAGGATTTGCCACATCCCTGATGAAGAAGGAATAACTTTTTTCCTTCAAGCCTGTTCAGCAACATATTCCATACCTGAGCTCATTACTTTTGTGCTACCTACAACAGATGCATGGAAATACTACCTCTTTGAACACTGACATTTACCAGACTGCTAGCCAAATGAGTGTTTATATAGCCACTTAAACTCTAAAATAGAGAGAGAAAGAGAGAAAGACCCCAGAAGTAAAGTTTCCAAAATACACAGTTCTGGGGTCTGAAACTGTATTGCTTTTTACTTTACAAAAAGAGAGTTGCCAGCACTGAAGTGTCATCTCACCTATGTATAATGCACTAAGGGGGAAAATGCAATCTCACTGTTCAGTGAATGTAAAATCTAGTTCAAAATAAAGTTTTGCTACTACAAAACAAATATCCAGTGCAACTTCCTTTCAGGCAATAGTTTTAGGGTCAGCCCTACCTCTCACACTGAGTAGTGCCTTACTCCACAGGGAGTTGATTTTCTTGGGACTATTTGAGGACTATCTGAAAAAGGTAGCACGATATGCCTCTTACGGCAAAAAAGTGAAACAAAGACATTTAGTTAACATCACAGTAGTCACATGAATTATAAAAGCTGGAGTAGTGACTCAATGATTAAGTCTGCAAAACAGCAATACTGGGGTTAGAATGGAGACTTACACCACCATCACCAAACTACACAATCTCCTTTCCCTCTGGAATTTCATGTTTATGCTTATTTCGAGATTGGTTGTAAGTTTGAGGTTAATCAGAAAAGCTGCTTTTAGTTACACAGCATTGCTGACTCTTGCAATTGTATTGCAAATTTTGCTATATTTGTTTTTTCCCTAAAGCCCCAGATCCTGGAGTCATGGGATTATGTAAGAATTTCACCTTTCATTGGAAAACAAGTCTCTCTGGAATCAAAAGGGCTAAAATTCTTGAAACATTAATTATAAAGGCTCAAAACTCAAAATGCCAATTAAAAACAAAAATGTAATTTTAAAACTCTCTTGGAGTCTGATTAATGAATGCTTGGAGTTGTCAATACTGTTTATGGTACTTAGAATACCACCAGTTTTTCCTCTTTTGGAAATTATATTACTCTTCATCTATCACAACTCAAATACCACGGATAAAAACTTCAAACTTGTATCATAGATCAATACCCAAAGAAAGGCTAGTATATATACACTCTTTAGCCTGTGCCCATTATCATGGTTGCGAATGTAATACTAGTTAGCAGTGCTAGAGTCATGACTGTTACTATGAAAACTCACTACATTAATTCCCCTAATGCAGTGACCTGAATCAGCTTTCTATTCCAGCTCCACATATTGGGGGAGAGGTGTCTGGAGGAGACACATACTCCTGCATATTAAAAAAAACAAAAAATATAATAAAGTATTAGGTACTACATCAAGTATTTCTCCATTAATAATGTGGCCTCAGATATTTTGGGACCCTTGCAAGAGACATACAGCCCAAACCTTATAAACTCTGCAAGCCAAATAAGAATAGTTAGGGGTCTACATAGCTTATCATGGATCTTACACGTTTCACAGTCTATGTTCTGATGACTACCCCTCACTGATTCAGTTCCAACAGCTGATATTGACCAACCGGGGCTTGTTTTCATCTTATACTATTAAGAAACTTTCCTATTTATTTGAATTAATCATGTTTTTACAAAGTCATATTTTCACTTGAATCATGTATTTTTAAAGGTTATATGAAAACTCAATTTTATGCCTGTACAATGCAATACCTCCTAATGCAGTCCACATGCATTATATTTTAGGGGCTCCATTCTAGTCTCAGACAAGATACTCTTGTCCATATTTCATATCTTGAAGATTCTGCTACTGCACTCAAAGACCTTTGTGCAATATCAGAATTTTAAAATTCAGTGATATAAAGCCATACATTTGAAGTTAGAATTACACCCTTGTTATACAAGCTGTAAACTTGTCACAATTTTACAATTTTTCTTCTGATAAAACTATGGAATAGAGCGAAGTAATGTTCTTCAAAGGAAATCCTACTTTTTCCTTACAGCTAAGCGTGTACCTGAAATAATGTATGCGACAATGCCTCATACATCACCATGGTATCTGAACATCTACAAATTTAAAGTTATTTGTCCAGAACATGAACTAAAAACTGTAGTGACTTAGTACTACTGGGTCAAACCCTCAAGTTTTCATGTAAGTGCTGCCTTCATCGCTAGTTCTCAAGTAGCCTGTTCTTAGAAAAAGCTACTCCCCCACCACCTCTCCTTTCCATGGTATTACACTGAGTAGACAACTACAGGCAGATTTACATCAAATACACAATTCCCTAACATAACTGAACGCATGCACACACTTTGATTTAAGTAGTTCTCTACCACTTTTGTTACTCTAGAAATAACTGAATGAAATCTGCCACAAAACAGAATATTTAGCTCTTTAACTTAATCTTTCCCAAGACTGAAATACAGAATATATAAAATGTAAAAAACATATTATTGAAGTTCAGTGAACATAAAAGTTTGAAATTTCTTCATTCAAACTTTTAAACAATCATATTTAAAACTTTACTGTTACAAGACAAATTAGAGTGAACAGACTGCATCCTAGATTATGAAGACAGTTAAGTTTAGTAGCAAAACATCATTCAGTGGTTTCTTTCTACATAAAGTGCTATCGACAACTCCTATGCAAATACAAGTGATTTCTAAAATGTCTGAGCTAGCAGTACTTTGAGTTTGCATCTTATGTTTCAACACTTGGTCTTGCAAACGTTTATGCACTCACGTAACCTGACTCACATGAGTACTCCCTTGAAGTCAATTGACTCATGCAGCTCAAGTTATGAATGTGCATAAGTGTTTGCATTGTCATTTTAAAGGAGTACTTCTGCCCGTCACATTCTGCACTACATCTTCAGAAAGGGGAGAAGTCATAACCACCAATTCTCCTCTCAGCAGCCTGCTGCTTCCCCCAGTGAGCATTTCCTCACCCATGGAAGACATCCTCTGGACATATGGCATGACTTGATCATGATCTTTCCTAGTTTTCCATTTTGGTCAGTAAATCTCAATAAAAACACTAGACAGTTGCCTGTTGGAAGATGAAGTCTTGCTCTACTTATTCGTCTTGCATTCTTTCTACTACCGCGATAAAAAACAAAGCCAAAAAAAAATCTACACAGAACGCTTTTGATTATTCTTTAATACAGGCCTAGAGAAAGTGATTGTTAGCAATTTACACCTCTTCCTCGGCAACGGAAGTGTCCAGAGTTTACTCCTTGGTACATAATTGAGCTCCATAATTCAAGTATTCCATTAAAAAACCCTCTATAGGCCAGATTCTGATCCTCTCACATGCTCCTTTCGCTCCACACTCTGGCCCCCATGCTCTTCAACTGGTCCTACTGACATTTGTGGGGCTACTCACATAATTAAGGGGTTTCTAGGTACCATTCAAACATTTCTAGCCCTTATATTTGTAAACATGAATCGAGTGTTACCAGGTGTGGTAATTTCTTCCTGAATTTGTTCATATCCCTGAAACAATGGCCGAGAGGCATAAACTGCCCTAATCAAAATGGTCTGTGAACACTGATGCCTAAAACAACAGTTTCCATATCAACAGTTAACTATTTCCCTGCTTATCACTTGAGCAGAAACATCCAGTTAAGGTGCTTACCTCACAATCCTTAACTCCCTCCTCTCAGGCTTTCTGGACCAAAAGCTCCATGTCCCCTCCTAACTGCTAAAATGTTCAGTTTCTATTACTCCCTTGCCCCATTAGATTCTATAGTGCAGTTAGGCATTATCAGTACAAATATCTGTAGCCAACTGAGAACCAAGAATGCAGAGATGGCATAAAATAAACTGCATTTAATATAAAAAGATGGGACTACTCTAATGACTAATTCATTTTTATTTAAACAAAAAACAATTTTTAAGTCTGACGCGGTCATGAAATGTCCACTAGAATGCCACAGAATTTATAGTTAACTTTCCAAAACGTAAATGGGGGTCTTGTTAGAGGTTTGTACATAACACCATATGTGCATAATATTATACGACAATGTTATTTCTTATTAAATGAAACTGTATTACGGCTGGAAATAAGTTCTTAACTGTTTAAATCAAGATGTTATTTAATCTACAATTGTATTGACACTTCATTGGTAGTTTATTTTGTTTTTGCTTTAGAAAGGGCTCAAGAAATGGAATGTTTTCCCTTTGCTCTTCTCCACACAAAGTTTGATTCTGCAAAGTGCTGTGTGCCTTCAACTCCCAGTTATGTCAATGGGATACAAGGGTATCAGCACCTTGCAGAAATGAACCTGCAAAATAGTACTCACACCAGTCCTTACTCTCCCAAGCAACTCCATGGAAGACATGGGTTCATTTGCATAAGGAGTATTTATGAAACTATTGGTCTGCAAGTTCGAGTTGAGCAGCTCATATTTCAGAGGATCTGGAGATTTATTTATCTGGGGAAGGGAAGAAGAGAGGGTGATCCTCTTTGTAAATCGTTAGATAATTACTTAATATATCTTATATGTAATATTTGGAATTCTCATTAAAAACTTTAGCACAACCAAAAGACATTACATTTGACACAGATGATATCTATGTTTATGTAACTAGCTTATAAACAAACTAAAAGTAAGCCACAGCCAATGGCTCGGAGGCACTTTGTTCACAATATTAAAACCGGTATATTACATCAAAAATGATCTGACAGTAGCTAAGCTTGCTCACTAAGAAATGTGGCATTCTACATTTAAAGATTATGCATCCTTAAACACAACAGCCTCGCTATTTTATGTATGAAAAGGGAAACGTTTGACGAGAGTATCCATAAGTTTCCTAAGAAATGGTTTGGGATTCCAGAATCCCAAGGAGATTAATTGGCTGTCAGATAACAATGTGCCTCCATCAGATGGACTTGGCAGTTGTAAACAAAAGGAATTTTCTCAGCTTTTCCTCACAAATATGAAATATTTGCTCTTAGCCAACAGCTGGGGTGATTTAAAGAGATCCTGCATATATATTAGTTTCATTCAAAACTACAACCCACCTCAAAACATCTGACTGGACTGCAGCAGAATAGAAAAAACCTAATACCATTAGAGAAGTAAAAGCTTTCAGACAGAGGACAATATAGTATCTAATTGGGAAATGTATCTAACTAAGTTTAGTAAAAGAAATACAAAGGTCCCAGTTTGTTACTTGAAAAGTGTCATCATAAAACAAAACCTCACAGTTAAAAAAAACCAATACCTGGATGTTAGTTGCACCTGTCTTGAAAAATCATTTTCATTGATTAAAAACTTAAATAACCATGTTAACGTTTGTAAGAATTTGCTTAATATTCCAAAGCAAAGAAACTTATATTTTACATTCTATCAAATATTTAGATTCTTATTCCTGGTGCTCACACAGGTAACATCAGTTAATCCATTTAAAAGAAGTCAGACTCACTGATCAAAATTAAACACATCATGATTTTGTATTTAAGAGTCTTATATTGGAGAAGATTTTCAAGGAATGTAGCACAAAAATAAAAATAATATTTCAAAGAGCTAATTAAGTTTACCATAAGAAGGATCCTTACTATAGGATATTCAGGAATGAGTAGAATTATGAACTACTTTGACTGTAGACAATTCATTGAGTTTATTAGTTGAGTAACATCAAATCAATTATTAAGACACTGACCTTCTGAGGTCTTTGACTAAGGATAAGTATGAATATTTCAATCTTACAGTACAACCTATACTGCTGTTCCATTTTCTGAGGTTAAGGTCCAGAAAACAGATTTAGGAATATTTTAAATATATGTTCTGCATATTACCTCTCATATCATAAGAGCAGAAGTTCTAGGGTTTACTAGCCCCTTGACCTTGTATAAAATTCTAACACATTTTTAAAGATACAAGTTCCTTTATAAAATAAGGCATTAAGAAAGGAAATTATAGGTTTTTTTCAATTGCTTTGAAAAAACTTGACTATTCAGTTCTCAAATATACTAGTCAGAACACATTACAAATTTCTGACAGAGCAGCAAAATTGTTACATGATAGCATTTTCACTTTGCAGGTGCTGGCGGGAAACTCATTCCTTACAAAAAGAAAAGGAGTACTTGTGGCACCTTAGAGGCCAACAGATTTGAGCATAAGCTTTCGTGAGCGACAGCTCACTTCCAATGAAGTGCGCTGTCGCTCACGAAAACTTGACTAACCAATTTATTTGAGCATAAGTTTTCGTGAGCGACAGCGCACTTCATTGGAAGTGAGCTGTCGCTCATGAAAGCTTATGCTCAAATTTGTTGGCCTCTAAGGTGCCACAAGTACTCCTTTTCTTTTTGCAGATACAGACTAACATGGATGCTACTCTGAAACAAATCATTCCTTACAAGGAACCAAAAACTACATACTTCATCAAAACCTATGTAATCAATGGATTTCTACAGTTAAACGGATAGCTGCTAAGTCAACTTTTGACTAACAAGTTAGAAGATCATCACTAGCCTTATGTTTGTATTCACATGAAATTACTTTAAATATTACAGACACCAGACAAGGATACAGAGCATGAAACAAATCAGGAAGACATGTGAGCTGAATTTTTCTCACTTATACTGTGTAAATCAGGAATAACTCCACAGAGGTTGGTAGGGTTACACTGGTGAAAGGCTAAATCAAACCCCAAAAGTGTACTTTTAAAAAGAAGCCATAAAATACGGGGCCTGATCCTTCAGAATTGGGCCCCATGTTTTAAAAAGCAAAGTAGTTTGCTGTATTACTAAACTATGCTCACACATCTATTGTAGTGTATTCAGCACGTACAGAGTGTACAATATTTTACCCCATTCTACAGATTATTAGAATTTTAATACACTAAAGGCATCTTACCCTTAGAGATACAATATTGTACACAACATAATCCATACATTTCTACAACTAACTGTTTTCATATACAGCATCCAAAAGTAGTATCCTGGGAAAGTTTGCACTGGAAACTTGTAAAAAGCTAGCAATGCAAAAAGCGAATACATTTTAAAGAAAAACAGAGCTCAGCTTTCTATTTACTATTCTTAATGAGGACATCTGTATTTTGCTTACCATCTCTATACTTCTGCTTCTCCTGAGTGTTTTGTGACTCTCCCCCCCCCCCCCCCATTCATCAGCTTTTAAAGATGGCAAAGCTAAGTATTTTAAGGGAACAGAACCCAATAAATAATATACTGCTCATTTAAAAATATTTTGTCTGGAGAGAGTTTCAACAAATTTTATTATTTTGTACAAAACAGAGGTAGAGGAATGCACATGCTGAGCATTTTTCTCCATATTGTAAGAACAGAAAACACACTTTGCATCAAGTAAATATTATAAAGTTTCTTCCTACACAACGTTGTGAACACTCAAATTTCACCAAGACTAAAATCTCACCTTTTGTCTCAAGGAAAAGAAAGGGTGGGGGGGGAGGTTAGAGGGAAAAAAAAACTTTAAAGTTTCATGCTCCATGTGGGAAAAAAAAGTTATGTACGTAAGTACTTGTGCATTCAAAGCAGACTATTTTTTTTAGTGTTCATGAAGTTATCTTTAGATTCAAAATGTAAATTGCAGTTTTCTTCAGAGTATTTAGCCAGGATTTTCCACCCATTGTAAGTACTCTCTGAAAACTGCCTAGGGCTCTTGTTTCTCAAACATTTCAAGAGTGACTATAAAAATCAAAGATCTAGTGCCCTGAAAGACAAGTGAAATGACAAAATTATAAGAAGTTATGTTGTCATATGTTTGGAATTAAAAATACTTACAGCCTCTCCAGCTCTTTTAAATCCTGGAATGCTCCCCTTTCAATAGTGCTAATCTTGTTTTCCATGAGCTGACTGAAACGTAGAATATATATAGTGAGTTTTAACGGCTTTATGATTATGACTGCATTAAAACCTGCTATTGCTGTACTTCACAAACTGGCAGCTTGCAATCATTTCACCTTTATTAACTCTACAATTCTTATTCCAGAGTGAGATTTCACATCCAATTTAATATATTTAGAACCCCTGTCACTCCATTGGGGGCACATGTGCACAAACGGGGGGGAGGGGGGAGAGACACGGACTCAGTCTCTTCATCATTAAAGGAAACCATAAAAGCAGATCTTAAACCTGCTCAAGAACATTAAGATCATGGGTAAGAAAATATACCATTTACTAAGGAGCAATGATATAAAACTCCAATTAAATATATCGTACAACTGATCTACAGTTTGTAGGGAAAATAAAAAGATAATTATTCAGTGGATATTTCACAATTCTGTTTATACACCTATATATCAACTGAAAATATGTAGAAATATGTCCACAACACCACACATCAGCATTTGTATTTTGATCTAAAAGGTATAATTAAAACAAAAGATGGTTACAATTTTTCTCTAGACTTAAAATTGTTCCACTTATGACAATTCAGTCCCAAGGAATAATTTAGCTTCACTGAATAAAATAGCAGTAATCACAATTACAGTTTACTTAAGTCACATTTAATCAATTTATAACCAGCAAAAGTTAATGTAAAGACCTTTAAACAATATACGTGAAGCTATCCAGACTAAAAAAATCCATCCAGAAAGATACAATACCTATTGTTTTAGTTTCTGAAAAAGCAAACATTTTTAAATTGAAGAGTTGGGATTAGATATAGATATTGCTTGTCTTTGGTTAAGAAATACTTTCCATTTTCTTTCATTTCATGAATTTCCTTTTGCACCAGTTTGAAATTGAACATGTGTATACTCAGCTATATGTTTTAATAATCCTAAACTAGCGGTCTACTCAGCTAGTTTCTTTTCAATTAATTTTAACCAAAATACAAGATTTCCCTTTTCATGCATTTGTAAACTACCAATTTAAAGCCTCAACTTATTTTGCTATATTTGTAATTTTAAGGGAAGTGTACAAATCACTAGAGGCTACATATAAAATTGCTACTGTGGCATTTTCCAAACTTTTTTGTCACCCCATAATTGCTTTTCTCCGCCCCCATTTATTTTAAGTTCAGATGCTGCAGCATAGAAGTTAAATGTGGTAAAATATACAGCTTTACTTTTTAAAAGCTAAAAGAACTTTTTGAAAATTTAAAGTCTAACCTACATCATGTAATTTTAACACACACCATAACAGCATAAAGTAACAACGAGAACTTACAGGACTCGAAGGTGTCTTAGGCCAGTAAAGTCAGTCTTTGTGATTCTTGTGATATTATTTCCATTAAGGTCCCTAAAAAGAATCACGTATTAGCAGAAAAATGAAACAAACATGCAACAGAGGATTTAAATTATTATTTTGTTGGGGTTCATCTTTAGTGCTTTAAAACCAAACAAGAACTTAAATGTGCCTGATACTTAATTCTTAACACTAGCTCTGTGTGAGTTGCTGACAATAAGTTGGTTTATTTTAAAGTTAATAGTTTTAAACTTTGTAAGAAGAGACCCTTATTAAAAAAAAAAATCTATTCACCATTATGTAGTTCACGTTTACACTAAGTTTTGGAATCATCAATTTTGTTTATCACAAAAGTGTATCTTAATGTTTTTGTAATATTGGTATCTAACTACAGTTAGAACCAACCAACATTTAGACAGAAAACTCTTAACTGTACCAACTGAAAAAGTATAAAAACTATGACCAAGTTACAGGTAAGTCAAGAAATCAAGTAATTAGGAATTTATTTGACTAACCACTTTTGCAGTGTATTTAATAAATGTATTACTAAACTTCCTATGGCAAACAGTGCTTAGAAAGAATCAAAAGACTTGATCTTCAAAGATTTACATTTATAAGGATTTACCTTATAATACTATGTTTGAAGAGTTTAGTTTTCATACTTTTACAGCTCAGGAAACCCCACTGTGACTGTAAAGTGCAAACTCAGAGGCAATGATGGAAATAGTATTCAGGCCTTGACATTTTTGTTCAGATTTCAGCACCACTTTCCCTTCTGGAGTTACTACCCCTCTTTCTGGCATCTTAGGTCAAGAACTAAGCTGGCTCTGGTTCCAATCATTACAAGTAAAACCAGGCTTTGCTGTGGCTTGAATATCCTCCTTGATCTAAGTCATAAGGGAAACAGTGTTACACAGAAACTAAACTTAGGATTACCGATCATTTATAATATTCTTTTTGAAAAATCAGCACATTGTTATTTTAAGCAAAAGTGGCAGGAAACAGTTTCCACTGAACCACGCACAGTTTCTTCACAAGAAAGATCACAGTGAATCACTTTGGGATTTGTCTGAGTGCAGACACTGCTAGAGTAAGATGTGTTTATACTTAAACCTTTAAACTGCTTTGAACAGCATGAAACAAACAAGTGACAATTATTTTTTTTAAATCTCTTCTCTCCCTCCTTTCCCCCTTACCCCTTTTGGAGAAGCCAGGATGGTATTAGATCCAACAGCTCTTTCAGGAATATTATGTATGCTTTTCACAAACTGAATGGATCATAATTTGTATGCAGCATTGTTGTAGCTGTGTTGGTCCCAGGACAGTAGAGACAAGATGGGTGAGAGAATATATTTTATTGGACCAATTTCTGTTGATGAAAGAGAGCAGCTCTGGGCTTATACACAGAGAGCTCTTCTTTAGGTCTGGATCCTAATTTGACGGGGGAGGAAGTCAATCAGGGCTAGGGACAGTTTAATCAAGGCTGTGACTTGAGGCAGTAGTATGTGTAACTGGGGTGAAATCATGTTGTATGCCCGCTTAAGGGGAGCAGAGAAAGCAAGGGCAGCTTGTGTCCGGAGGCCAAGACACATGGAAGGATTTGAGCTTTTTCCTAGGAGAAGAGGGAGTGTAAATATAGTCTCTGCCCCCCCATCGCTTTGCATCTGCTCGGGAATTCCCTCCACTCTTCCCTTCGAAAAGCAGTGTAGCAAAAAGGAAAGTAGGGGGGTTAATTGCCGTTTGCCCGCCGCCGGGGCGCTCTGTCCCAACACTCAAGGGCCTCCTTGCCGAGTCCTGGTTTTGCACACCGCCTGGGAGCTGGGCAGAAAGGGACACGCCGCAGGAAGGGGAAAGGGAAGCAGAACTTGGGTAGTAGCTAAGCCGAGCCCCTTGGGGCGAGCGGTCCCAGCCGGCTCCGGTTCCCTGCCCCCATTTTAAAAGCCAGAGCGAAGTTTAATTGGCAATGACAAAACTCCCCCCCTCATTCACGGGGAGGGGGCAGGACGACAAGCGAGGCACCCTGACACACAGCGCAGGGGAAACTGCCGCCCTGTGTGTCGCCTCCTCTTACCCTGCAGCCAGCGGCCGCGCGAGAGGAGAGGCGGACTCGCCTCCCGCCGCCTTTCTAGTGGGAAAGGCGAGGCGGTGGAACGAATGGTTTCCCTCTTTCATGTCTCCTAGCGTTACCCTGGAGCCCACCATGAGGCGAGCGGGAACCGGCCCAGGAGCGTCTGAAACCTAAGCAGAGCCTCCCGGGAGTTTGAGTGTCACCTGCCCCACCCCAGGCGCTCTGCAGCCAGGCGGCTCCACAGCGATGGGAGAGTCCAATCACACGGCCAACTGGGGTGCTGCTGGAGGGACGGCGCCCCCCGCCCCACATACCACAGCCCCCCGGGGAGGGCGAAGCGCGCATGGGGTAGGGAGCGAGGCGCTGTGCTCCAGTGGCTCTGGGGGTTACTTACAGCCTTTCGGTGTTGCGGGGGATGTTCCTCGGGACGCTCCGCAGCGCCAGCCCGTGACAGTCCACGGTGCTGCCGGAACAGGAGCACTGAGCCGGGCAGGGCTGCGCCGCTACCTCGCTCAGGATCACCAGCAGCGCGAGCCCCAGGGAGAGCCTCCCGAAGCCGCCCATCCTCCGCCGCCGAGCCTGCGCCGCCGTCGAGCCCTGCAGCATTGGCCCCCGGGCCAGGGAGGAGCAGGGAGAGAGGCAGACCGCCCCGCAGATAACACAGGACACAACCGCCCTCCTGCTCCTCAGCGGAGCGAGTACTTGGGCAACTTGAAGCGTATGAGAAAGCAACCGGAGTCCTTCGCGATCCGAGGCGGAACCAAAAATCCCTGGCAAGGTAAGAAGGGTGGCACCACTCCGCCCCTGGAACCAACTTCGCTGGGGGGGACGAGCCGGGGTCTCGTAGCCCTTCTGGTGGCAGAGAAGATGCAGGACTTGTTCTTGGCGCACACACTCCCTGCAAATGCGAAGCAAAGCCACCGATTCCGGAAAGGGCAGAGCTGGGTGACTCCGCTTCTTCCTCCTCCTTGTCCCTTTTAACGATCCCCCCACCCCGCTAGAAGCCACGGACCCCACGTTTGCTTAAAGCTGCATGTTTCCCATAGAACTGCATTGCGACCAATCGCCCAGCGGCACCACACGCGAGCGATTCAAAGCACTTGGGCAGAGCGGCTCACACACACGCTTCCCCCACCGACGGGCTGGTTACAGTCTTGCAAGGGGGTGGGGGCTCGCTCTGCAACTGCACACACACACACTTCTGCAAGAGGAGCCTCAGCAAATCATACCTCACTCCCAAAGCATTCATCAAACTGCCTCCGGGGTGGGGAGGGGGGGAGGGAAGAGAAGAGAGTCAACACACAAGATGATGTTGGGTTGTAAGCTCCCAAAGCCAAGTTTCGCAGGAAAGAGCTATTCCCGGAGCAAGACAATCAGGAGCAGTTTGAGAAGTGATCCGTTGCCCTGCTGCAGAGAGCGCTCATCCACCTCCTCCTCCTCCTCGGTGACAGATCACAGCTATCGATGCCCTGACGATCCTGGGAGCACAGCGAGACAGCAACGCTAGCGAACGTGGTGTGTGTTCCCTCTCGTCTCCCGGATACAGCAGCTCTGCCGCAGCAGCAGGCACCTGATGGGAAAGGTAGGAACGGTGGGGGTCGTGTAGGGGAAGACAGTTCAGCAGCTCCTGCGATGGCTATGCAGAGGAGCTGAAGGAAGAAGTTTCCTTTCCCCAGCCTGGGAAGGGAGAATGCCTAGGAAAGGTTTCCGTTCCCCTCCCCAATTCCGGCAGGCGCACCTGAGGGGGGGGATGTCTGTATAAAACAGTCCAGAGCTGGCTTCAGCCCCTGTAGCTCCCAGGCGGCTGGTCTCCTCCTGCACACAGGGAGAGGAGAATAGGGGGAGGGGGTGGGACAAGAGAGACAACACGCAAGCTCCTTCCTTCACCCCCTTAAGTCTCTCAGTTTGAACAATAGGATGAGACACATACGCAGGCCGCTTCGCTTCCCCGTTGCAAGGTGTGTGTCACTGCTAGCGCTGCAGAAAGTGCTTCCCAGGGCGACACAAAAACCTGGGCCAGCGCTTTCCAAGCTGCTGCTGCTTGGCTCTTTAGCAAACAGGAAGCTTCCAGCAGCTTTTGCCACAGATACCAGGACCCTCCGCCTTGCCTCTTCCTCCGCCTTCTCGCCCTGCTGTCGCAAACATCCAAGCACCTCTCCCGTAAACAACACCAAGCCAGAAGTTCCCCAAGCTCTGCCCCTTATATAGGGGCGGCGGAGCCTCGCCTCCTCCGGCCACGCCCAAAACCGCAAGGGAAGCGTTCATTGGCTGGCTGGCTCCAGACCTCCAAGTCGGGGGAGGAGGAGGTGGTGAGTGGAAGAGGAACTGGGGAAACGCAAACAATGAATGAAAGTTCAGCGAGAACGAGAAACCCTAGCCCCTAACAAGCGACCTGCCTTCCCAGTGAGGCTGGCGGCAGCTGCACCGACTGCTGCTGCTGCTTAGTACTAGGGTGGAAACAGGGACAGAGTTCCCCTGAAGCTGGGTGAAGACATCAACTGCGCTCCCTTTCCTGTAGCGATCGCCGCAACCACAGATTCCTAGGGACTGTTTAATATTGGCAAGAGAGCTAGAAAAACAACTGCAAGGTCTATGCAGTTTCAGCATCTTCACTCCATCTCTCCTTCCTCCCGCCAACGCTCTCACACACTAAGTTCTTTTTCAGACCTGAGATTTTTCTCACACACCTTAAACACCTCTGTGCGGAAAAAACTCAAGCGTCTGTGAGGAAGAGACAGATAACGAAAGGGGCTGGGGGCGGGTTGCATGCATTGGTGTAGTTAGCCTGCGAAAAGCAAAACAATCTTGCATACCTACCTTGTAAACCTACCTTGTAAACATCTCAAGCATGCCATTGAGTATTTCACCTTGACTGAAGAGAGGGTTTGAAGAATGATATTCTATTTTTCCATATTTAAAAAACCCACATTTTATGTAAATTATACAATAATCTTGTGAACAAATGTTTTCTGAAAATTCAAGGGCATGAATGTGACTCTATATACCTTTAAATAAGCAAGGGGTCAGCATCATGCTGCTTTATTTATATCTGAGTGACAGATCTAGTTTTCTTTTTAAAGGAAAACTAATTTCCTCTTCTGTTCCATTCCAACAGTGTAAAATGCATGTTCAGTGTTTCTCTGGGATATCCTCCTAAAAATATTGCCTATTGCAAGAAAATTCTAGCATTCATAGAAAAATTTACATACATCAGGTTTAAAGTTGTATCTTTACTGAATTGAATTTATTCTTCCTCCTGAATTCAACACAAGGCAATTTAAAAAAAATCTAACCTCAGTGACATGAGAAGGTGATTCCCCATGCACAGAGGACACCACCAGAGAAGCCCAGGTCATCAGCAAGTAGTTTGTAAATGCTCCAGGGAGTTCACAGCTTCTTCCATATGACTGGGTCCAGCTGAGCCTCTTTATCCCTGGAGTCTCTGCAGCACAACCCAGTAAAATGCTCACTATCCCTATCTGCTTGCTACCAAGAGAACAAATTCTGTTCTCAGTTATACTGTTGTAAATCAGGAGCAACTCTGTAGAAACTGAAATCAGTGGAATTACTCCCAATTTTTCTGCTGTTATTGTAGAATGTTAACCAAAATGAAACTAATTAAAACCAACTACTCTCATAGAGTATTTCACTGAGCCCCCCCCCCACACACACACACACACTCTTCCCCCTCCCCCCCTCCCCCCCCAGCATGCTATGAAAACTCCAGGGGGGGTTGAAAATATTTACCAGAGCTCTGTTCCGGACAGCTCCAGCTGAATTTAAGCCCTGGTCATGGCTATTTTATCTAGGGAAAATCATCTTATTTTTTCAGTCTGTCTCTTCAAAATGTCCCCAGCATACAAAACTGCACTTCAAGGCATGACTTTATCAGTTGCTTTCAACTTCTGGCTCAATATATTAGTTGGAGTACTGTATACAACTAAATGAAGCTACTCCATATTTAAACTGGTGTACGCAGAATTCAACCCGTTGACTATAATGGGAATTGAGATCACTCAGTGACTCACAGGATCAGGTCCTATGTAAAATATTTTAATTTGTTAGCCACATTTTGATCATGTTTTAAGAGAGGATTAGCTTCTTTTTTAAAAAAAGTTTGTTCTCTAATTTGCACTGTAAGTTACCGATAAATAAATCATAGGAAAGAAATAAAAATACAATTACACACACTATGCAGTTTTCTGCCTCTATCAGACACTCCCTTTCTGTCTAGGAGAGAAAAAAAATCAGAAGATATAGTGTTAGCCATCTGGTACTATTCATTATTTGATATTTACATGCCAACAGTGTGCTTGGTGTTGTATAAGACGCTAAGGGGAAACTACTTAATTGTAGGTATGCTTCTCTGAAGATGAAACTCCAACAGGATTCTCGTCCATGGGTCTTAGCTCCTTAGTATAAGACTGGCAGAACTCCCCAAGAGCCAAGGCTCTTACTGAATGTAGTGTAGTACCCTCTGTCGAATATGTATTCTGCTTTCCAGCTACTCCATTCAGATGTTTCAGGGGTATGAAAGGTGGAGTTCCAAGATGCTAAGACACTTCCAAGTGATTATGAATGAAAATATGCCCCACAGAAGGAAAAGAACTAAAAAACAGCAAGACAAATTACAAAGGTAACCCCAAATCCTCACAGGGATATTAGCGAGAGACTGAGAATCTTCTTGGAATGATATCTTTAACCAAGTTCTAGTTACAGCAGTAAAAAGTAAGGCATTTTCCTTTCTCTAAAGAAACCACCTAACACGGTTCTGGTTTGTGCAGAATATAAAGCCAAAGGGAATATACATGTAGGTAAGACTATAGCTAGCAGCAAGAAAAGATCAATGCTAATAATAAGAACTGGAACAATCAGAAGTAGAGCTGGAGTATTGTAACAATAACAATTGAAAACACTACAAGAATGCACTGAAGCACTAAAGGAAGGGCCGCATAACTCAAAACACTCTTACGTTATTGTGAGTCTATATGACATGGAAGCATCTTGTAGAATCCACCACACAATTGTGTCTCAGACATTGTTAGTTAAACAAAACTGAGACTTTATCAGAGACAGATACAGAAGTAACCAGGCACTCACAGCCTCTATTCCAGCACAGACCAACTGCCTCAATCTCAGTATTATGTGTCACCACCATCCCCTAGAATGATGGCCTGAGAAGTTATTACTTTCTATAGTATTTTTAAGATGTTTGTGATGTCAAGAGACAGCTAGGATTTTCTTGCCATTACTAAGAATGGCTACTTTCTCCCATTGTTCCCCAAAAGGCTGAAGCCAAAGGCTCACCTCAGCGAGAATGACTATTTCCATATAGCTTTTCAGGTGGAGGAGAAGCTGATTCTCATAACAACGGCCAAGGTCCTTCATAGTTTTCAATGCATCTAACACCAGACTGTCCTCCGTTAAGATGACCCTCACCATTCATCATATCAGAACCAGGCATAAGCAGTGTTGCCGATTCTCATTATTCTATCATAAATCTTGTGACACTGTTTTTTAAAGGTCCATCTCATGAAACTGAGTATCTCAGCTTTCATTCAAAAGTAAGTTTCTATCTCCTATGGTTGCACAGAAAATCCTGAAACTAGAAACCAAGTAGATTCTAAATGCTAAGAAAAAAGTAAAAAAGAACCCAATATTTTTTAAATTCTCATGGTTCTTGTGGGAGGAGAGGGTCTATCATGATTTTTGAATAGTTGAGATTGGCTAACACACTGTAGGGAAAAAGGAGGATTTAGACGGGAATGAGAAGGAGAATGTTGTGGTAAGAAAATGTTGGTGCTAGTGAAAATGGGAGGACCTGGCTAGCAGCGAGAGTTCCATCAGAACTTTGTAAAAGTCTAACTGTCTCCACAAAAGGTTTCAATTTGGTTAAATTGTCAAATTCCAACAACAACAACAAAATGTTTTGGCAGAATTTTTCCAACCAGCTCTAGACTGGAGGCTAGAACAACAAAGAAGGAGATGGGGCATGATTCCAAGCAAAAGAGAATCAGAGACTAAGGATCAGGACAGTGATAGAAAGGCAGCCTTTGGAGTAAAGAAGCTAAGAAAGACTAAGTGTCCCACTCAAAGTAGTCTGAGGAGGAAGAGGGAAAAAAGAGAAGCCTAATATTTTTTGTAGTCTCCAAGAAGTTGAACGCACAGACCTTTGGTCCTCCCCAAGTTCAATTCTCAGTTTTGCCCTGGTATCAGGGGTATCTGAAGTTTTCTGAGCTCTGGCCTTTGGCCCTATCACCCAAAGCAGCAGCCTGTCAAAGTCTACGCCACCCCTGTACCATTTCTTATTTCTTCATGTCTGTGCCTGTCAGGTCTTGTCCTCAGGCTCTTTCTAAACAGCCCTTTGCTAAGCCCCACTCATCTCATTACCCAGCTCCCTCTTCACAGTAATAACCAAGAATTACTCAAAAGTCATCTCAGTGAACTATTATCTATTCCCAAGTCTGCCCTAGGCTTCCTCTCTGTAGAACACAGCTAGTCTTTCCACAGGCTCTGGTACTAGAGAGCCTTCCCTTTGCCACTCTCCTACCATGAAAAGATTAATTTACCCCAGGTTCTACCTCACCCCACCTCTCCTCTATATATATAGGCTGTCCTTTTTATAGTCATGACTCCTCCTCCCACCAGTGGCCCCTCCCACCAGTGACTCCCTCTATGAACTACAGCTCTGCACCAGTGGCCCCTCCCACCGGCCCCTCCCACCAGTGACTCCCTCTATGAACTACAGCTCTGCAGACCAAGCTGAGTCCTTAAAGGGCCAGCATTCCTATTACAGGGACCAAGTGATATTTAGCATGGTGAACTTCTCTAGTGAAGTTAAGGTTTTAGGGTTGAAAATACTGAAATCATTATTGAACCAACTGGAAGGAAGGGAAGGCTACAGACTTGGTAAGAGCTGAAAGGATAGAGATGTGCAAATCACGGGCCTCTCTGCTGGCCAGTCAAGAGAGAACTGACTGGAATGTTAAGAGTACATTTATACTAGACATGGGGTGGTGAATGAATTCCATTAGTGGGCCTGACTCTCATGCCACACTTCTGCTACTTCTGATAAGGGTCAACATTCTATGAACTAAGCACTGTGGGAATTCCATTGGTCTCATGCTAAGGAGAAAAGAATCAGAAGAAGAATCCTGCTAGATACTATTTTTAAAGAATAAAATCAGAATTAGGCCTTTAGTGTCTGCAAAGTAATTGACACGGTAAAATGTTAGGCTGTATAACAACATTTTTCTCCCCCAGTGAATGTGGTGATTGTGTGTCATGGTGAAGATACATTTGTCTTGCTGGACTGACTTCTAAGGTTGGAAACACTCCCTCTCTGCCAGAGACAACCAGTACCTACTGAAAGTTGGGGGGCAGAGGCTTCAGCAAATGTTACTGAGCATGCTCAGTCCAAGCCAAGCAGCAAATCTGGGGTGGGAGGGGGCGCACATGACACCACATGCCCCCCACACAAGACAGGCACTAACAAACCAAAATAGGATCTATGCACTGGGATATAATTTTAAAAGAAAGCTGGGCTGTTGAAGATGCCATCGTGATATTATTTTAACTGTGTGTGCGGGGCTCACAAAAATCCTCCCCAACAATCCTTAGCCTGTGAAAAGTCATCATGAACACAGTTACATTTTCTTCCAGAGTGGAGAGGTAATTCACTGAGAAATTCATTATTCATTTATTCTCTGGTAAGAACAAAAATGCTTTCTCACTATTATTGTAAAAGTAGCCAACAAGTGGTATCATTGCTTACCAATGAAAGCACCAGGCAATTTTATATACTGCAAACATACATTTCATAGTAATATAATAATATATAAAGTATCACCCAGAGACTCTAGTCAGGATCATGCTAGGTGCTGTACAAACACATGAAGACATGGTTCCTACCCATAAAACTTATAATCTAAGTGGACACATGACATTTGAAGGCTAGGGGAGGGAGGAGGGAGAAATAATCAAATATATATGTATATATAGACATTTGTTTATTTTAAAAATATTGTAAGAAAAGTATATGTCAGCTATATCCCTTTGCGCCGCAATCTTGCTACAGTTAATTGGCTAATTCCATAAAGGCATTGAAGCAAAGGTGGCTCCTGAGGAGGGATCTGACCAGTTTGAAAAGAGTATGCCATGTGTAAGGGTCTGCTTGGAAGAAGGCTCTAAGATGTTTGCATGATAGCCTGACAAATAGGAGGATGAGGCTGACATCAGTGATGGAACGGAGAAGGTGTTGGGACAATGTGATAAGGGCAGAAGTGGAAAAGAAAGGCGAGGAAAAAATGGATAGGGTGAGGACAAGCTGGAACTTGAGGCTGTGAAATGGGGTGCCAATGTGTCACTGTCACTGCTGAATAGGAATGAAAGAGTGTCTCCCCCTTTTCATGCACTATGACACAAGGGAGCATGGAGATATCAGTGACCTTGTGGAAACTTGCTAAGTTACAGAGTATTTTTGAAAAATTAAATGAGTTATGCTTTTAATGGTTTAGTGTCCAATCCTGCAAACAGTTGCTACCAGGCATAGTGCTTACTACCATGAACATTGCCATTGGGCTCAATCCTGGCCCACACTACATCCACTTTGAGCTCTGGCTGCCCAAAGGGGACTTAAAAGTGTTCTAAATAGGCAACTAAGGACTCCTGCATAGTCTGGTTTAGGAGGCATGACAGAAAATGGTATAAGAGCACCTCAGGGGGCATTATAAATTAGCATAATTTGGACCAGGCTTCCTTAAACTATACTAGGGGCTGGACCAGCCTCTGTCTTACCCCAGGATCAGGGACAGAAAGGTGACATAAAGCTACTTTGACCTCCTTTAAAGTGGGCCAAATACTGGTCCAGTGCACCGTAAGCCTGGCCCATTAACTTCTGTGGGACCATTCCTGATAGGAAGCGCTACAATTGGTAATAAATATTTTCATGATTGTGTCCTTAATCCAAATTGAAGGAACCAGGGTGGGCCTAATATGGTCACGGGGGCACTATCAAGTAGGTAAAGCCACAAAATTCATCCAACTAAAAGTAATAGATTTTTGTGGGGACATCTTCTAGATTCTTAGTGTTTTGTCTTAATGAATCAACCACTTAAGACATTTAAACAATTTGATTGACTATATTTTTTTTACAAGCAGAAAATAAATGTCTTGAACTCCTCCTACTGATTTTGCAGCAACAATCTGGCAATTACTATTCAAACAAGGAAGAGTAATGAAAAACTAAAACAGTGTTTTACATGGTTTGGGCTGCACCCTGTGAAGCAGAGAATTAGGTACAAAACATGCAAAATTCTTTTGTTTGTTTGTTTTTAAGACTCAATGCTTGATTGTCACACTGGTTTTACACCAATATAATTCCATTGATTTAAGTGGCATCACTCCTGATTTGCACTGATGTAAATAAATGGAGATACAGGATAGTATATGTACTGAATGTAAATGAATTATAACTGAAATTTTATGAGACATGCGTATAGCATTTATTTTGTGTGTCTTACTCCTTCTTGTCTTAACTAGCCACACATACACTCCCTCTAAGCTCTGGTTTGCGTCTGATGCTAGAAATTAACTCTTTTGCTCTCTGACTAACAGCATGGTGTCCCCACTGGACAAGCAGGCGACAGGATGTCTAATGCAGTTTTCATAGCCACTCTAGCAGCTAATCAGAAACATTTATTGCTAATAGCTTTTTAATTTTTTTAATTATATTTATTTATTTTCTTCCAAACATCATTGTTGACCCAGGAGACTGAACTCCTGAGGTGATGCAGAGGTCAATATTCTAGTGCTGCTCAACAGTAAACTGCTTGAATTATCATGCCCATTAACAAAGGCAGCTAAAAATAAATGTTTGGGAGAATTTCAGAAATAGATGTATGACAAAGAAATAGTACTACAAACACCTTTGATCAATTGTTTTTCTGTAGTATGATTAATAATGACTCATTTACTGACTTGTTATAGTTTTTAATCTGAACATATTGTACAGACTTTTTATATTTAATGATTTTACTCATTTATCTGCTTTACATGCTAAAAGCACAAGCCATTGTTTGTATCCATTAAAAGAACCCTCTTTTCTCCAGTGCTCTGGTCAACCTATTTTTTCTTTATTTTCTTACACTGCAGCCATCCAACATATATGTTCCTAAGTACATATACATAAAGATGAAAAACATACATAAATCACTTAGAGCATGATCCTGCAGCTCTTAAGGTCATTGGGACTACTCCTTGAAGTCTACTCACATAAGTAACGGCTGCAGGTTTGGGGCCCTTATTGACAAGCGTCATCTAAATAAACTGCAATCCACAAAATATGGTTGCATCCCCATGATCACCCCTGCAAAAGCACATGTGAATGAGCCATACAAAATATCCTGAAGGTTAACAAACCTGACTCACTGTTAGTTTACTGATGAGTTTTTCCCTGTGCATAGAATAAAGCACTTCCACAGTTGACCATTAGTTGACTTCTATTTGCCTGATGCAGAGACAAGTGGAGTGACACGAAAGTCCTCCATACTCATTCATATTTTGCTCCACCTTCTTTGAAACAAGATGAGTAATTTCAATTTTTAGCCAAACTTACGCAAGGCAGCAGTAAGCAGCACTTTACTTTGGACTATCATCAAATTTATCCACTCAGTATGGACTCTGGAAAGAAAGCCAAATGAATATATAGAATCTACAGTTAGGCCTTTCTATGGTTCCTTTCTATTGGTTACTACCAGACCAATTCAGACAGCGAAGGAGTGTCCTCTCAATATTATGGAACATGCATGTTTTTTGCTGAGATTGAGAGAGAATTGGTACACCAATCACAAAACAGTTTTAAAAATCAGTTGTGGTTCAAACGTGCATTCTGGAGACAAATGTTCTGGCTCCTTTGCCGATTGACAATGGAGGTAAAGTGAGTGAAGCATTGGAAGAAGAGGTAACAGTCTCATTAGGAAATGCCATTTTATCATCAGATTCAGTTATGATGGAGAAGTCTAGGAGATCAATTAAACTAAAAAGCATCCAAAATTTCAGACACAAAAGGATTTTAAGTATAGACAATCTTGTAATGGGAGGGTCTTTCACAAAATACTGGGCTTTCAAAATTACCCAGAGAAAAACTCTCCATGGAATTAAAATATTAAATGTTTTCAGAAGTCTTTTGCTTGAACTGCATGAAGAACGTTTGTGAGCTCAAACTAGTACTTACATTGGGATGTGGTGGATCCTCCATGACTTACGATCTTTAAATCAAGACTAGATAGCTTTCGAAAAGATAAGCTGTACTCAAACAGAAATTATGGGCTTAATGCAGAAATTACTAGTTGAGAGTCTATGGTCTGTGTTATGCAGGAGGTCAGACCTGATGATCATAATCATCCCTTCTAGCCTTAAAATCTATGAATCTACTGTATACTAAACTTAAAAGTGTTTGATGACCCTAACTTTGACAAATTTCCTAGACTTCCTTATAAGTAAATAAGTTATTCCCTTGTAAGTGATAATGTCCTTAAACTGCAACAGATGGGTAAGGTCAATTGTATGGCCCTGTGGATGATGTCTGATACAATGAATTCATTAATTTATGTCATTGCAATATTGAAAATAGAGCAACTGTCAGACTTCCAACATTCATTGGTACCTGAGCAGTCACTGGTTAGGGTTAAAACTTTTGCTAGGACAAGTTCTGTGGTTTTATTTGCAAATGCAGACACTTCATCATCCTCTAATAAATACTGAGTATAAGATATAGGACATCTTATTCTGGGTAACCAAATGAAACATTCTCTTTTGCATAAAAAAGTCAAGAAAAAATTTAAAATATTATAAAATTTATTAGACCTTCTTATAGCTTGTTGTCTCTTTTCCTAAAGTGTTCCCTGCTCTCTCCTCTAGAGAGTCAGTGCTCCAATCATTTGTTTCTTCAGGCATTCATCATATTTATAAACGTTAGCTCAATTTATTAGGGAACATAAACCATGTCATGGGACTTTCTGATGACTGAACATAAGACTATTCACTCTAACAACAACCCAATACTCAAAATATGTTTGCCAAATCTATGTATTGAACAATTGTGCGTAATAAACAAATTAAAAAAATATCATGAACAGATAAAGGGGCCAGGTCCAACATATACATTTTTTTTCCAGATAGTCACTATATTTGTCTCTTATTTCAGCCAAACATTCCAACTGAGATTGTCCTCAGTGATTCTAACATTTCTTGGAGAGATCTTTTTCTGTCTTGCATAGACATTATTTTATTCAGTATATATATACTGAATATATATATATATAACAGAAATGCAAGTGAGGCCTGCAGTTGTTGCCCCTTGCTCATCAACAGATGCTGGCAGCAGTTGCAGATTAGCCACTGGGCCCATGGGCTCTGGCCAACTGGGGATCTCCCAGCTTCCACCCGGCGGGGTGGGGGAAGCCACCACACCCCCCAACCCCATCTCCTGCAGAAGCCGTGGTACAGGGGAAATCCCCGCAACATCCCCCCTCATCCCCTGCAGAAGCTACAGGAGGGGGGATACCCCCGCAGTGCCCCCTCCCAACCCCATCCCCAGAAGAAGCCATGGGACAGGGGATACCCCCGCAGTGCCTCCCCACCCCACCCTGTCCCTAGCAGAAGCTGGGGAATGGGGGAAGCCTCCGCCCAAGCAGCCCCGACTCCAGCAGAAGCTGCGAGATGGGGGAAGCCTCCTCAACAGAAGCCCCCCCAGTGGCCCCCAACCCCATCCCCAGCAAAGGAAGCCCCCAGTGCCCTGACCTGTCACCAGTAGAAGTTATGGGGCAGGAGGGGAAGCCCCTGTGCCCAATCTGGCTCTCTGGCAAAAGTGCCAGCCAGGGCAGGAGAAGCCACAACGCCCCGACCCTGGTCCCCTGCAGAAGTGCACACCTGGACCTCTGCTGCAGCCCTAGGACTGGAGGAGCTCTCGCTCCTTGCTACGGCCCTGGGGACAGAGCTTCTCCGGTCTTGGGGCCACAGTGTGTGTGTGTGGGGCTGGGGGGGGGGGCAGAAAGAAGCAAACAGGTTGCAGGATGGGTGGAATGGGGGGAACTGCGGGTGGAACAGGGGCCAGGTCCCGGGGAAGGGGGAAAAGGGATGGGGGTATGGGCAGAGCTGAAGATGGAAGGGACAGGATGGGCCCTCCCACCCACTTGCTCCAGTCTAGGGCCGCAGGAAACTTTAATCCACCTCTGGCCAGCAGAGAGCTCCTTTCCCTGTGAAGCTTCTGTCCACCTGGTGTTCTCAAGCAGCACTGGGCCACTCTTCTCCCTGATCACCAACAGGTGTAAATTGTAAGCTACCTACTCTCGAGAGCAGTGTTTTTCAAAGTTTGGGACATGTAAGGCACTGAGTCGCCTTGCTCAGCACCCAGGGACCCTAGCAGCTCTGGTCAGCACTGCTCACCAGGACATTAAAAGTCCCGTCAGTGATGCTGCCCAGCTCAGGCTGGCTAGTGCCTACCTGTTCCGACACTGCACTGTGCCCTGGAAACGGTCAGCAGCAGGTCCAGCTTCTAGGCAGGGGAGGCCATGGGGCACCGACTCTGCACTCCCATTGGCCAGCAGCTGGCCAATGGGAACTGGGGGGGCAGTGCCTGCGGGTGAGAGCCATGCGGAGCCACTTATGGGCCTCTGCCTAGCAGCCGAACCTGCCTCTGCATCCCAGCTGTGCCGCTGACTGGGAGCTTCCGGAGGTAAGCCTGCACCCCAAACCCCTCCCCCATCTCTGAGCCCCCCCAGACCCAGAGCCCCTTCCTGCACCCCAAACCCCTCATCCCTGGCCCCACCCCAGAGCCTGCACCCTGAGCCCAGAGCCCTGATTCCCTCCTGCACCCTAACCCCCTGCCCAGTCCAGAGCCCACTCCCACACCCTGAACCCCTCATTCCCAGCCCCACCCCGCAGCCCTCACCCCAACTCTTTGCCTCAGCCTCTCCCATACCCCAAACCCCTCATCCCCAACTCCGTTGGGTCATGGGCATCAACAATTTTCTTCAACTGGGTCGCCAAAAAAAAAAAAAGTTAGAAAACCACTGCTCTGAAGTTCCAAGCCACAGGACTTACACATCTATATTTTCTTCCTTGTTTGAAAGCTTACATAGCTCTGTTCAAAAGTACAGCCACTATAAGACTACTCAGGCAGCAAGTGGTCCTCTAATCTACTCAGAGGCCAATTAAGATTTACTGGGGCCCTGGGCACAAAGAAGTTTGGGGCCCCCCACACCCTATTCGCCATGGAGCCACACTCCTTGCTCCTCCTCTCCCCCCTGAAGTTCCATCCCCAGGCCAGGCCACAAGCCACAACCTGTCCGTGGTAAGAGCCATGGGGAACCTGGACCACTGTGAGGAGCCCTGGACACTCCATCTGCCCTGGGTGGCATGTTCCAGGGAGTGGGGACACGGCCTGGCAGCTGCTCTTGCCCCCCCTTTCCCCCGGGCAGATGGATGGTCCAGGGAACCCCAGAGTGGCCAAAGGCTCCCTGGGAGGCTCTTACAATGGCCCAGCTCCAGCTTCTGGCTTGGCCAGAAGGAGGGGCCCCAGGGGAAGAGGAGGAGCAGGGGAGGAGAAGAAGAAAGGGACAGGGCCACAGTTCTGGAGCAGGTGCTCCTATGGGGTCCCCAAATTGTCTAGAGCCTCTGGGCACAGGCCCCATGTGTTAATCCACCACTGAATCCACTTGGGGCAAGAGCAATAAATATTCCCCTGCTTGACAGGACTGGACCCAGACTCCTCCAACTGACAGGCTCCTTAATCACCTTGAAGAATCACTCTGCTGCCTCACTCCCCCTTAAGCTCAGGTTTCACACAGCATATGGAGTCAGAAGAAATGAAGAGGAGTGTCTGCTCATCTCACTGGAGAATCAGTTTCCTTACTGCCAGTGAGATCAGAAATGCAAGATTGGACCTGTTGTCTGCTGAAAAAGCTAAGGAAGGAGGAACTTAGGCTGGGTTCTGTCCTGAGTGTTTCTTCCCCACTAGGAAAAAATTACTGCAGAGGATTCCTGTTCTAATCACTGTACACCAGTAGGAGCTGTGGGAGCTCTTTATTGTTGTAGTTAGGTGGGCAGCCAGTAAACATATGATATACATGACAACACGAGTTTTGCTCTGAATAGAGTACTTCCTGATGCTTGTTTTCTGAAATCCAGCCACCAGGGGCAGACTTGCTCAGGATACTTGGATTGCTGAAATCTTCCTGGCCATCTGATACATGGTTCCAGTCTTTGTGTGGAAGTGCACAGTTTGAAAAAAGTGCCTTTTATCTAAACATTCATGAAATGATTGACAAATACACTTTGTCATGTGTTACTGCTTATGTATTTCTATCCTATTCTATATAAGTTCTTACACCACACAAGAAATTATGGCTTTCTTCAGCTTCACACAATAAGGGTATGGATTAATTTGGTCCTAAAGAGGAAAATATTGATGTATCTTCATCTTGTGCTCATAGCTTAAATGAATATGGGGTAATAATGTATTACCCCAAACAAGTGGCTCCTGTCCTCAGAGCTTCCTGACAACTTTTGAAAAGCATTAAAAAAAATCAGATCTCCAGCTACAGATATGTTCTATTTAGTTGTGAAAACTGCCAGGTATTTTAAGGTGGTAAATTCCATCATAAACTAATTTTGATTCATCAGTCATGACCTTTGAGAAATGATTATTACTATCAATATATAAAAGTGTGAACTGTATTTCTCCCAGTCATTACAGAGACTCACTGTTTTCCACAAGGAAATTTTGCTTCTCACTCTTCCATTGTCTTTGTACTTTGGCACTGCACTTGTGCTTTACCTTTTCAGAAAACAAAGCAGTGGGGAGACCTTATCAAAAATATACTGGAAAGGATAAGACTCTTGGAAATGAACTAGAAGTGTCCTGCAAATATTTATGTTAAATAAACTAGTGATAAGATTGTGTGCTCAATGCTTTTTTTACTCTTTCAGGTTGGAGTACTGAGGACTTCATAGTGGGCCAGACTGAAGTGGCTCAAATGCATCCTGCTGGGTATGGCATTCTGGGATGCAATCCCGGCCTGTGAGGGGTTGTGTCACTCCTGCCCTGCAAAACTTGGTGCTTCAGAATGCTTTTCTGCTGTAGTTCCCCCCTGGGCCACTCATAAACAGCCTTCCAGCATGCAGACAATATCCTAAGTGTCTGTGTATGGCTGCAGCCTACCAGCCGCACATCAGTCGCACTCTGACTTCCACCAGCCTTAGTTATCATTTTCAGGATGATCTCAGCACACTCCCAGTCCTAGATTTCCCCCTGAAACATGCATTTCCAGCTCTCTCCTGGACCGTGCAAATATATTAGGTTCATTGCCCTTCTAAGGGAATCAATATACAGCAGCTTGCTGCGATAAATGAAGTTACCCACACAATTCAAAGACAACACTAGATTAGTTTTAATTAAAGAATAAAACAATACTAGGGGAAATATCTCTCTCTGTATTGCTTCAAATCAAAAGCTTAGATAGTTTTCGGGGATTGAATTCTTGCCTTCCTTTTGATCTGTGTGTGAGGGTAAGCCAGCGGGTCCACCCATGTAGATCAGACTTCATGTATCAGGGCTATTAATTGAATAAGCCTCACACAATCTCTGTGAGATGAATAAATACTATACCTGTTTTAAGGATGAGTAAACTGAGGCCCATGGGATGAAATCCTGCTTCCACTGAAGTTAGCAGGAGTGCTGCAATTACCTTGTGTGGACCAGGATTTCATCCAGCATTTCTGCTGATTTTTTTTAAAATACACACAATATCAAGTGTAAAATCATGGCCAAGATTTTCAAAAGAGAATAGAGTTTTGGGGGGCCCAGTTTGCATGTTTTTCAGAGGGTGGTTGCTCAGCGCTTTCTACAACTCAGGTTTCTTAAGGGATTCTACACTGGGCATCCAATCAGTGAAGCACCCAAAATCACTAGTCACTTTTGAAAATCCTATAGGTATATAAAATTATTTGATTTATCAGTAATACCACATCATTGGAATTAAAATAATTTTAAAAATTAAATCTACTTTTCAGATTTAAAGCTACTTATTTAATTTCCATATGTCATCCATTTTTGACAATAGTAATTTTCATTTTCTGAATCTCGTGTACTAGAAGAGAAGATCAGCTTTACTGTTGCAAACAGTGCAAGAGAATATTTAAATACAAATAACAGTTTCACATACTACTTTCAATTTTTTGAATATATTCTATTAATATTAGGGTTTCTAAAAATCTTTTGTTGTTGTTGAAATCAAAACCTGACTTTTGTGCCTACACAACCAGACAATGTTGTCTTGCCTTTCCTGAAGACACATGATGAGTCAGTGTCAGAACTAGGAACAGAGCCCAGGAATTCTGACTCTCTCTCTTGTATTAAGACACATTTGAAATATTTTCCAACTATGTTGCCTATGATTCTCAAGTAAAAATAATTCACTTTTGAAGGATGGAGAATAGAAACCCTAACAATTAAAACTATTTATTATGTTTATTTTTTGCTATAACAAAAAGCAAGCAAATAAAATTTAAGAAACCATTTATTTCTCATTGAAAAGAGGGAGAATTTGACCTTGTGATCTGAATCTATCGGGGTCAAAATTCAGATCAAAGGAAAATCTTATGATTCTTATATATAGAACAATATTAATATAGTATTTTACTTTTATATTATCTTGAAGAATTTTATAGAAGTTTACAACTAGACCTATTCCCTTCACCTACCATTGAAATGTGACAATTTTCTATAGTTGATTGCAGCAGCTATTAGTTTTGGACAGGAAGTAAAGAATACTTTATCCAACTGAGATTGCAACATTTTTTTATTGGTAGAATGGCTCTGAGCCTTCAGACACCTGAGTATATGTTTAACTTTAAACACGTAATTCTATTGAAATCAGTGGGGATTACTTGCATGCTTAAAATTAAGCATCTGCCTAAATCTTTGTAGGAGCAGACCCAAACTGAATAATTTAACTCAGACTTTGGCAAATCCTAGTGTCCTATTAACTCTGGTTTTAGCAGCCAGGACATCAGTTCACAGTACAGTGTATCTCATCTGAAAAAGATCACTTCCAGCAGCACAGCACTCTTGTCACAAATACCAAGTAGCTGTTTTTCTAACAAACACGAACACAACCTTATGTAAGGTGCACAATATTAGTTTAATAATGTATATTCATCAAAGTAATTCAGGTATCTATTGATAGGCGTATAAGGACCATATGTTCAAATAAGAATGAAGAAAACAAATCTTAATTATATAGCCAATCTGAACCAGAATGGATCAGGGCATCCTGCCCCCTTTGCCTTTCCCCACAACAGGGAAAAATATCAGTTCCTGATTCGCACAAAGAATAGGGATATGTAGCAAGGAGAGAGAGCAGGGCTGGGGTGGGAGGGAGTTCTGTATAAACTAAATAAATGGGACTTGGACTCTGTTTTAAATTCAGCCAGCTTGTTTGAAACAGGAGGAGATTTGTATCAAATAGAAGAAGAGGCTGCTATTTTTTTTAACTAGATGGAAATTATAAAAAATAGAAGTAAAATATTGTAACATCTGGGAACTCCCCAAATATTGTTTTAAACAGTTTATGAGAGACAGCACTGACCGCCCAAGAGCCATTCTTTCAAAACTCACTAGACATAACTCCCTTTAACATAGAGCTTGCTTTTTAGAATAGGAATGAGGCATGTGCATTGCAAAAATGATTCACATGCTGTTCTGGCATGTGCTGCCATGGCTTCCTGACATTTCAATCTGTACCCATGTTATAGACTCTCATTGTTATTTTGTAGTCTCATCTGCACTAAATATTCTCCTTAAGCAAACAAATAGTGTAATTATAATAAAATTGTTACTATCTTCATCTTTCCGCAGTACTGTAACTGCTGGCTTTGCACAACCCTGCTGTGGCGTTGTGGTTTCTCAAGCCTGCTGTGGTTTTTATGTATTTAAACATGCTGGTTGCTTGTGTTATTAAAATCTCTTATTGGGGTAATATTATTGTTGAGGAGTGTTGACTTAAAGAGGCCTTTTTAAAAACACAGACCACTGAAGATAGCCAACAGAAAGCATGATGAAATATTGTACATTCCTGGAGTCAAATTTAATCCAGTACATTGGGACTTTATCTAGCACAGTGAACATCAGTGGGAACTTCTAGGTGCCCAGTACTTTTGAAAATCGGTGTCTAATTATGACTATAGCCTACCTTTATCCTTCTGTTTTTGAAAACCTTCACATGAATTTTTAGGCAACCTGTACAATGATTACAATTAAAAAGACTTTTGCCAACACTGGTGTTGTAATTTCCTCATGTATTTCCTGTTCTAAGCACAGAAGAAAATGGCATCCTCTCACGTACCACAATGTGAATTCTGTTGGCCAGAGTTGTCTTTTTAATGGGAGCTATTGTACCTGCTCTTGCTGTGAAACAAGAATAGATTACATGCAAAAAGCTATATTAAAAAGACATTATTAAAGTTTCAAAGTCAAGCACTCAAAAGGTAAGGAATGGCAGAATTAAGATTACTTATGCAACCTTAATTCAGCCCCATTGAGCATATAAATGATGATACAATCTATAATTACGTGATCTCACGCTATTTTTTCCACAGGACCTCCGCTTCATTCAGTGCATGGAATGGTCAGTTCTCATTTAATAAGCCAATATTTAATATTGTGTTTTATCCTCGTTGTTCAATGTGTGGCCCTTGGCCTTATCCACTGCACACTATTAAAACTGCGCTCTGAAAACAGAATTATTAATTTCCTCATTGACTTTAGATGAATGAATGAATTAGGGATGAATTAGTTGTGAACGTGAAGGTGGTTGGGAATTTGGGAGGAAGTGATCATGATCTGATAGAATTCAAGATCCTATGGAAAGGAGGACATGAGAACAACAAAACAAGGACACTGGACTTCAGAAAGATAGATTTCAACCAACTCAGATTTCAGAGTAACAGCCGTGTTAGTCTGTATTCGCAAAAAGAAAAGGAGTACTTGTGGCACCTTAGAAACTAACCAATTTATTTTACTGAGCTGTAGCTCACGAAAGCTTATGCTCAAATAAATTGGTTAGTCTCTAAGGTGCCACAAGTACTCCTTTTCTTTTAACCAACTCATAGAAATGGTAGGCAAGGTCCTATGGAAAGACCAGTTAGGAAGAAAAGGAGTCGAATGGGGCTGGCAGTTCTTAAAAAAATGTAATTACTAGAAACTGTTCTGAGGAAGAGGAAAGATAAGAAGAACCACAGGAGGCCAATGTGGCTGCACAAGGAGCTTTTTAGCTTTCTAAAAATCAAAAGAGATACATACAGGAAATAGAAGGAGGCACATGTCACCAAGGAAGTATACATGGGAATAGTACGAGCGTGTAGAGACAAAATCAGGAAAGCCAAGGCAAAGAATGAGTTACCTCTGGCAAGAAATGTTAAGGACAACAAGAAGGGGGTCTTCAAATATGTCAGAATAAAAAGAAAGAAAGATTAAGGATGGTGTGGGTCTGTTGCTTGATGGAGAAAGCGAACTGGTAACAGAAGATGATAGGAAGGCAGAGCTGCTCAATGCCTACTTTGCTTCAGTCTTCTCACAAAAATAACATGTGACCAAACAACTAGTGAAGTTATCATAGACAATAAAGGGGAAGGGATGCCGATCAGGATAAGTAAAGAACATGTCAGATCTTCTGACCAATTCAAATGAATTCAAATCAACAGAGCCGGATGCTATTAACCTATGGGTACTGAAGAAATTAGCTGAAGAAATCTTGAAGCCACTGGCAATAATATTTACAAACTCATAGATGACAGAAAGGGTCTCAGAAGAAAAGAAAAGGGCTAACGTAGTGCCCATCTTTAAATAGGGGGGAAAGGATGAGCTGGGGGACTATAGAACAGTCAGCCTGACTTTGATAGCTGGGAAGCTAACTAGAGCAATATATAAAACATTCAATTTTCAAATACCTGGAAGAGGTAATCACTAGCAGCCAGCATGGATTTATTAAGAACAAATCATGCCAATCAAACTTGATTGTCTTCTTTAACAGCATAACTGATTTGGTGGATGTGACATTCCCCTGGTGTTATCTGGACTGGCGATCTGCTAGGTCACTCCAATCCTTGACTCTGGGAGCCAGCCTTACCCTGCTCTGCTATTAGAACCCCCACTCCTGAGTTGTTCATGTAAAGCCTCTGACAGATAAGCTGCTCCTTGGATTGTGCAACCGAATGACACTAGCCAATACCTCCAGTCCCAGACTCCGGTCCCTAGGAATCTCCATCTTGCAGTGTCCAGTTATGCCTGCTGGACACTGCAAGCTTATATGAGTTCACCAATTTAACAAAGAAATTGATATGTACCAGGCTTGTTATCCCAAGGGGAGTCTCTGACACGCTTCAAACCAAACACATTGCTTCAGGTAGACTAAACACAGAGATTTATTAACTATAAAGATAGATTTTAAGTGATTAGATGTCAAAGCACAAGAAGTTGGATTCGGTCAAATGAAATAAAAGCAAAATGCATTCTAAGCTGATCTTAACACTTTCAATGCCCTTACAAACTTAGATGCTTCTCACCACAGGCTGGCTGGTTGCCCTTCAGCCAGGTTCTCCCCCTGGATCAGCACCTCAGTTGCTTGGTGGTGATGTCTGTAGATGGAGGTGAAAGAGAGAGGAAGAGCATGGAAAACGTCTCTCCCTTTTATCATGTTCTTTCTTCCCTCTTGGCTTTCCCCCCCTTTCAGGGTCACGTGAGCATTATCTCACTGTAGTCCCAAACTGATCAAAAGATGGGGTGTGACTCACTCGAGAGTCCAACAGATCCTTTGTTGCTACCTAGGCCAGTGTCCTTTGTTCCTGTGAGGCTGGGCTGTGTTTGTCCCATACATGCTCTGATGAGGTGTGAACTGCCCCTCTGCTCTTGGAGAGTTTTGCCTGGGCCTGTTTTAAGCCATGAGGACACATTTTCAGCCTTATAACTATATACAGGAAATTACAACCTATAACATAACGTTACTATAACAACAATGCTCAGTGCATCATGAGCGTTCCGAAGACACCTGACATGACAAACTTTGCATTGGATACCACACATTCATATTATAAGGATGAACATGGGGGTGTCTGATATTCCCCCAAGGTACAGAGTGTCACAGTGGATAGGGGAAATACAGTGGATATAATATACCTGGACTTCAACAAGGCTTTTGACACAGTCCCACATGACATTCTGATAAGTAAGCTGGAGAAATGTAGGCTCGGCAGAACTACCATTAAGTGGATACATAATTGGTTAAAAAAACCACAGACAAAGAATATCTATTAATGGAATGATGTTGGATTGGAGGGAGGTCTCAAGTGGGGTTCCACAGGGATCTGTTCTGGGTCTGGTCTTGTTTAACATTTTTATTAATGACCCGGATGTAAGTATTGTGGCAGAGTTCCAACCTTGTCCCTGTGGGTCCTGCACTTCCAGGCAGTTTATGCTAGCCTCAGAGTCTCGCTGCAATCCTCCATGTAGCCCTTCTCTCTCTAGGGCCAGGGTTACAGTCTACTGAGCCCTTTTCATCATAAGTCAGCAAGGAGGTTTGTGAGAGAACTCCCACAGTCTCTGTTGTCTCTACAGGCTTATTCCTGAGCAGTTTAGCCTGCTGTCCTGACAGGGGCCTGTCTTCTCCTCCTAGGAGGTGTTTCTTTAGTGTCGGGTTGGGGGGAACCCAGGACCACCCTCTACTACGGGTTCTGGCCCAGGGACCCTAATGGCAGCTGTTGGCAGCCAACTTTTCACTGCCAGAGTTGCTACATTTCCCTGGGCCACTTCCCCACAGCTCTCCTACTTCTCTCTCTCTTAATGCCTTCTTCACCCTTACTTTAGGGCTCCCTTTCCAGTGGCTTGAGGGTGTCTTCATTACCCAGCCCTTCAGCCACACTTCCTCTGGCTCTCCTCAGACTGACTGGAGTGAGCTCCTTTATAGTATCAGAGGGGCCTTAATTAGAGTCAGGTGTTTGCATTACCTTAACGGCCTCACCTGACTCTTTGCAGATTAATTGGAGTCATGTGTCCACCCTAGCCTGGAGCAACCCCTGTTCTGTTCAGTCAGGGAACAGAAAACTGCTTATCCAGTGGCCAGTATATCTGAATCATAGAATCATAGAATATCACGGTTGGAAGAGACCTCAGGAGTCATCTAGTCCAACCCCCTGCTCAAAGCAGGACCAATCCCCAACTAAATCATCCCAGCCAGGGCTTTGTCAAGCCTGATCTTAAAAACTTCAAAGGAAGGAGATTCTACCACCTCCCTAGGTAACACATTCCAGTGTTTCACCACCCTCCTAGTGAAAAAGTTTTTCCTAATATCCAACGTAAACCTCCCCCCGCCTTGCAACTTGAGACTATTACTCCTCGTTCTGTCATCTCCTACCACTGAGAACAGTCTAGAGCCATCCTCTTTGGAACCCCCTTTCTGGTCGTTGAAAGCAGTTATCAAATCCCCCCTCATCCTTCTCTTCCGCAGACTAAACAATCCCAGTTCCCTCAGCCTCTCCTCAGAAGTCATGTGTTCCAGTCCCTTAATCATTTTTGTTGCCCTCCGCTGTACGCTTTCCAATTTTTTCACATCCTTCTTGTAGTGTGGGGCCCAAAACTGGACTCAGTACTCCAGATGAGATCTCACCAATGTCGAACAGAGGGGAATGATCACATCCCTTGATCTGCTGGCAATGCCCCTACTTATACAGCCCAAAATGCCATTGGCCTTCTTGGTAACAAGGGCATTCTGTTGACTCCTATCCAGCTGCTCGTCCACTGTAACCCCTAGATCCTTTTGCAGAACTGCCGCCGAGCCATTCGGTCCCTAGTCTGTAGTGGTGCATGGGATTCTTCCGTCCTAAGTGCAGGACTCTGCACTTGTCCTTGTTGAACCTCATCAGATTTCTTTTGGCCCAATCCTATAATTTGTCTAGGTCCCTCTGTATCCTATCCCTACCCTCCAGCATATCTACCTCTCCTCCCAGTTTAGTGTCATCTGCAAACTTGCTGAGGGTGCAATCCACGCCATCCTCCAGATCATTAATGAAGATATTGAACAAAACTGGCCTTCTACTACTGCCTTCTCTGCTGTACCCAACCAGCCTGGGTCTATCACAGTACAGGGAGCATGCTGATCAAGTTTGCAGATGACACAAAGCTGGAGGCGGGGGTTGCCAATTCTTTGGAGGATAGAGCTAAAATTCAGAGGGATCTTGATACATTGGATAACTGGGCTATACAGAACAATATGAAATTCAACAAAGATAAATGTAATGTGCTACACTTAGGGAAGAAAAACCAAATGCATGTATACAGAATGGTGGAAAACTGGCTTCGCAGCAGCTCTGCTGAGAAGGATCTGGGAGTTGTTGTAGATCACAACCTCAACATGAGTCAGCAATGTGATGATGTTGCAAAAAAAGCAATTTTAGGGTGTATTAACAGAGGCATAGCATGCAACTTATGGGAGATGATAGCACTACTCTACTTGGCGCTTGTTAGGCCTCAGCTGAAGTACTGTATCCAATTTTGGTCACCAATGTGTAGAAAGGATGTTGAAAAACTGGAAAGGATCCAGAGGCGAGCGACAAAGATGATCAAAGGGATGGAATACAAGCCATATGAGCAAAGGCTGAATGAACTGGGTATGTTTAGTTTGGAAAAGAGGAAATTATGGGGGGATATGATAGCTGTCTTCAGATACTTGAAAGACTGCCATACAAATAATGGAGAAAGGTTGTTCTCTTTTGCCACAGAAGGCAGGACAAGAGGTAATGGGTTCAAACTACAGTATAGCAGATTTAGCTTAAATCACAGGAAAAACTTCCTAACTGTAAGAACAGTAGGACAATGGAACAGACTGCGGAGGGAGGTTGGGGAAGCTCCTGCACTAGAGGTTTACAAAAGGAGGCTGGCTGGACAGCAATCTGTCTTGGATGGTTTAGACCAGTTAGACCATGGTTTAGGGCAACCTGTGACCTCAGGCCACCAGACCATTTGTTTACATTTGCACGGCCACCTGCAGCTCCCAGCGGCCGCGATTCGCCATTCCCGGCCAGTGGGAGCTGTGGGAAGCGGTGGCCAGGCGGCCACTGGGAGCTGCGGGCAGCCATGCAAATGTAAACAAATGGTCTGGCGGCCCACCAGCAGCTTGCTCTGGTGGTCTGTGTGTGGCCCTTGGGCGGCAGGTTGCCCACCACTGGTTTAGACACAACAAATCCTGCATCTTGGCAGGGAGTTAGACTAGATGACTTTGCAGTCCCTTCTAACCGTATGGTTCTATGATTCTTTACTGTAAAAGGTACACATCTGACACAAAGGCCACCTCTTGCCATATTTCAAGTCTCTGTTCCAAAGCGTGGAGGTGCTAGAACTTTTCTAAAAAAGGTCTACAGAATTTTTTTAAGATGGGCAAAACAACATATTTTCCTTAGCCTTGATCTCGAAATGGCCAAATCTCTTTGCTTGAAGCTTTCAGTACAATTTAGTCTGGGGCAGACACCCAGCATATAAAATTTCAACCCAAACATTTAGTATGTGAAAAAATTATAAACAATGGAAAAAGGGTCTTATAATGGGAAGTTTGGGCAACCTTAAATGGCAGTGCTACCAGCCCCACCTATATTTAAATATAAGAGTATGATTAGTGTTCTAGATTCTTTCTTCTTTTCAGGTTTCAGAGTAGCAGCCGTTTTAGTCTGTATCCGCAAAAAGAAAAGGAATACTTGTGGCACCTTAGAGACTAACCAATTTATTTGAGCATAAGCTTTCGAGAGCTACAGCTCACTTCATCGGATGCATACAGTGGAAAATACAGTGGGGGGATTTTATATACACAGAGAACATGAAACAATGGGTGTTACCATACACACTGTAAAGAGAGTGATCAGGTAAGGTGAGCTATTACCAGCAAGAGAGAAAAAAACCTTTTGTAGTGATAATCAAGATGGGCCATTTCCAGCAGTTAACAAGAATGTGTGAGGAACAGTAGGGGGAAAAAATAAATCTGGGAAAATAGTTTTACTTTGTGTAATGACACATCCACTCCCAGTCTTTATTCAAGCCTAATTTAATGGTGTCCAGTTTGCAAATTAATTCCAATTTGTAATGTGTAAAATAACAGAATGCCACTAGCCATCACCTTTAGCCCCCAACTAAAACCTCTCCAGGGCATCATCAAGTATCTACAACCTATCCTTAACGATGACCCATCATTCTCATAGATCTTGGGAGACAGGTCAGTCCTCACTTACAGACAGCCCCCAACCTGAAGCAAATACTCAAAAGCAACCACACACCACACAACAAAAACACTAACCGAGGATCCTATCCTTGCAACAAAGCCCGTTGCCAACTCTGCCCATATATCTATTCAGGGGACACCGTCATAGGGCCTAATCACATCAGCCACTATCAGAGGCTCCTTCACCTGTACATCTACCAATGTGATATATGCCATCATGTGCCAGCAATGCCCCTCTGCCATGTACATTGGCCAAACCGGACAGTCTCTACGTAAAAGAATAAATGGAAACAAATCAGACGTAAAGAATTATAACATTCAAAAACCAGTCGGAGAACACTTCAATGTCTCTGGTCACTTGATTACAAACCTAAAAGTCACAATATTACAACAAAAAGCCTTCAAAAACAGACTCCAACAAGAGACTGCTGAATTGGAATTAATTTGCAAACTGGACACAATTAAATTAGGCTTGAATAAAGACTGGGAGTGGATGTGTCATTAAACAAAGTAAAACTATTTCCTCAGATTTATTTTTCCCCCCTACTGTTCCTCACACATTCTTATCAACTGCTGGAAATGGCCCACCTTGATTATCACTACAAAAGATTTTTTTTCTCTCCTGCTGGTAACAGGTCACCTTACCTGAAAAGGAGTACTTGTGGCACCTTAGAGACTAACCAATTTATCTGAGCATAAGCTTTCGTGAGCTACAGCTCACTTCATCGGATGCATACTGTATGCATCCGATGAAGTGAGCTGTAGCTCACGAAAGCTTATGCTCAGATAAATTGGTTAGTCTCTAAGGTGCCACAAGTACTCCTTTTCTTTTTGTGAATACAGACTAACACGGCTGTTACTCTGAAACCTGTCACGTTACCGATCACTCTCGTTACAATGTGTATGGTAACACCCATTGTTTCATGTTCTCTGTGTATATAAAATCCCCCTACTGTATTTTCCATGGCATGCATCCAATGAAGTGAGCTGTAGCTCACGAAAGTTTATGCTCAAATAAATTTGTTAGTCTCTAAGGTGCCACAAGTGCTCCTTTTCTTTTTTCTTCTTTTCAGTGTTCTTTTCTCCACTCCCACCCAGATCGGCTACCACTGTCACTACCATCCTCTCCAACACCTTGTACACACCCTTCAACCTCCTAATAACCTGTCTAGCCCACTCTTCCTCCATTCATATTCAAAACGTAACTACGCTATTTTCTGTTCATTCATTTCATCCTCATGCTTTCTTTTGCAATTTTGCTGTGATAGGCACAGAGGATTCTGGACACATCTGAGAGGGCAACAGGACATCAAGTTGATGAACAGCAATAAGCAATTAGGCTTATTAAGATGAACAGGGAATGGTAGTCTAAAGCAGAAAATTGCTTTCTCTGAAATATGAATTTTTACTCTTGGTTCAGAGAGGGTAAGAGTTACACTGTGTCACTTGAATAAATGGTCTAAATATCATAATTACTGAGCAGGGTGGAAGGTTAGAGGGATGTAAGAATAGCTCAAGAACAAAATTCTTGGGTGGGGAGAGATTGCAGAGGTGAGTGGGAGAAAGAAAAAATGAGAAGCATTTCTGTGACAAGGCTTTTCAGAGGGAAGGGACTTGTGGATTGCTCAGGTGAGTGTGACGGAAGGAAGGAGATGAGATATATCAGATTTTAAAAGTTTTATTTAAGAGAACTCTAACTCATTATTGCTCTTTAAGTGCCTGTTTTTAAGGCTATTCCATTGACACCTAATGATGCTCTCTTCAAATAGACCCAACTTCAGGAAAGCAGTTAAGCAAGTGTATAAATCCATCTCTGTTAAGCATAGCACTACAGAACATGCTGAAATACCATGAGCTTAAGGCTAGTACTTAAGTGCTTTGCTGAATAGGGATGGTTTCATGAATTAGGGTCATATCTAGGAAACTGAAAATTATTGACGGGATTGAAATTATAGTCCTATTGAAATGAATGGCAAAACTCCCATTGACCTCAGTGAGGCTAGAATTTCATGCTGTCTCTTTCCCTTAATTGCTGGCTCTTATTTATACTCGTGTACATCTTAGACATAACACTGGTGGAGGAGTCCCCATAACACAAATCTTTAGTGGTAAAGTTTCCATACCCTAAATCTTTGTTTTAACCTTTATTGCAAGCTACATTAAGGCTATAATTTCTAGTGAAAAATGATGGGGGAAGGAACACTCCCAAATGTTGAATAAGACCCTAAAACATTTTAACAATTTCAAAAACTCATAAAGCTCACATAGCACAACCTTACGCCAAAATATTTCTAAAGCTAGCAACCCACAAAGACACTAGAACACCCACACAGAAACCTGTTTTTAATTTTGGAGTAAATATTTTTCCTAGCACACAAAAATGGTTGTTTTAAATAATAAAAATCAGCCAAAAAGAGAGAGGAAGTTGGGCATTTTTTATTGTGCAATTAAAAGTGAATTAGACATAGCTATGATCAAAATGATTTCAGTGCTACATCTGAAAAGTTTAGAAAAATGAGCATTTAAAAATGTCTTTAAAATGGTAATGCTTGTTAAAGAGTCACGAACCATTTAAAGCAAGGTCTTTCAAATTTCTTAATTTACTAGGATCATGATCAAGGCAAATTTTAACTCTCTCTTTTGGAACGTAGGTATGTGTGTAGCATAATTACTGCGAATAATATGTGTGTGTCTATATATTACACGTGTGCTATGCTAATAGGAGAGAGAGGGAATTGTGGCTTAGAGTGTAAAATAGTAGTCCCAAGGGTTCAAAAAGTGACCGACAGAGGAATATAATGACTGAGGCCACTGATGTTTTCAATCCAAGAGGTTTCAGATTCTTTTGGAAAAAAATATTTGGCTAATAATAGTGAGTCTACAAAGTTTCTCAATTTTGGTTCACTTCAGATAAGTGTTCCCAAGTTCTTATGCAAAGTTTCCCAGACTAATTGGGTCTTTTGAGGTAGGAGGACTTCCCCCTTCCAATCAGTGCCAGCAATCTTCAGTGGAAACTTTGTATTCTTCTCCCAGCCTTTTCCATTCCCCAACTCTCCCCGCAGCATCATTCATTTGTTTACAGACTTCCTCCCAGCCTCAGGGAATGGAAGTGAACCCACTACTCATCCTTGTAGTTGTGGACCTCAGGATTTATTTCTTAGTTGGAAAGCTGCAATCCAATGAAATGTTGGGTCTCTGCAGAGCACTGTGCTGTTTGGGAAATCACTACCAGGGAAACCCCAGAGAGTGGCAAAGCTTGCAGAACTGAGGTGAGGGGTTAGGTATTGACTAAATGCGCCCAGATCTCAAAACCAACTGTGGGAGAGGGCCTGTTGTTTTAATTGGACTGTTCAACTCATTCCTAATACTGTAGACCATACTGTTCTTGGGGCTTTAGTAAAAGTGAATTTAGTCTTGTAACCCAGTGTGTAGTCTCACCAGATGGGGAAGGTAAAATAAAAGGCCCAGCTAAAGCTCAGGTCACGTCCCTTTCCTTAGGGCTTGCTTTATCTCTAAAAACAAAACTGAAAGCCAGAAACAAATCACTGTATTACCAGATAATAATTCCCTGGGGCCTATCTAGTTTCAGTCAGCTGGAAGAACACACCCTTCCCTCAGTAGCCCCTTTGCACCAGCTTTCCCTTTCCTTGTATAACCATGCTCAGTTCAGCCATGTGAGAAGTAGGAACTTGTTGACCCCTCACATACCAGAGTACCTTTACATTTGTTACAAGTCCTCATAGACTTATAGACCACCCACTCCTGTAATAGACCCATAACTTCTGGCTGAGTTACTGAGGTGCTGAATTCCCAGCCAAGAAACTTAAGTTTTCTATCCCTGCAGGAGGTATAGTACAGGTAATGTAAGTATAAGCTTCTGTCTCCTCATCTTCATCTCCAGCTAAATATCTCATTGCCATCCCTGTGGGGGAGAGGATACCTTAGTTTCCCTGCTCATTTATCCTTGGGTTCTCTGCCAGCAAGGTGCTATGTTGCTTTTTGTGAGGTGGGTATTTGTTCAATAGGACCTAGACCACCAACAAGGATACCAGAGAGGGCTCAGAGAAGGGCAACAAGAATAATCAAGGGCATGAAAAACTCTCATATGAAGAGAGATTGAAAATATTAGGATTGTTTACCCTTGAAAGGAAACGAGTCGGAGGGTACATGACAAAAGTCTTTAAAGTAATGAATGGTATAGAGAAGGTAGATTGAGAGCTTCTGTTCTCCCTGTCTGAACACAAGAATGAAGAGATAGTTGATTAAATTAAAAGATGGCAAATTCAAAACTAATAATAGGAAGTACTTTTTTATACAAGGCATAATTAGACAGTAGAACTCATTGCCATGGGAAGTCAATGAAAACAAGAATCTCGTAAAATTAAAAATGGATTGGGCATGTTATGTATAGCAAGACTATCCAGAGTCATCATAATTAATGATAACAAATAATTTGGAAGGAATATTAAACCACATGGTTCAGGGTTTAAGACAGTCTCTAATAGTGGCTGACACCTGATGTGGGGGGCAGATTATCCCATATCTATATTCAGCAGAGCTCTGACACCTTCCTCTGAAGCAGCTGGAACTTAGCCACTGTCAGAGACAGAATACTGGCCTAGAGGGACAATAGGTCTGATCCGGTCTGGCAGTTCCTAGGTTGTTACGCCAATTTGTGCCAATAGTCGTGGAGATACTGATGATCTGTACACTAAAAACTGGACTGAGCTCAACAGCTCATTTCACAAAGGCCAAAGAAAAGCCAGCAGAAGAAAATAACTTTGTCTCACTAATAACCTGGATGAGATTAAAACAGTGATCTAGAAGTGAAATAGTCAGTTCATCTTAATGACTCTTCATTTTGTTCTTCTTTTCCTTACCTTCTAGTGCAACCTCATATTCTTTCCTCATTGTCGTCATACCACAGAAGGACCCACTTGTACTTTTACTACTTTTGAAATTTCAGCTCTGTTCTCCTCTCTGTGTCACTTTTCCATTTCTACTTCCGTAAACTAATCTACTCAAGTCTATATATTCTACCTGCATGTGAAAATTATGATAATTCTTTGGAAGGAAATTATGCTGAAATGTTGTGGCATGTTGCTCTCATTCACAGCCATTGTACCTCTCACTTAAATTCTAAATCTCTCCATGGAATAAATTACCAATGTAATTTTAAAAACAAAATGCTACTCTGGAGCTTTTTTTTTTTTTTTTTTTTTACAGTTGCCTGTTAGTTGCTTTCATGCCTAAGGATGTACAACATATGTCCTGAAAAGAGAAACCCATATGGTTATACAGCATATGTCCTGGCACTCTGTTGCCACAGACTAGAAAACAACAGACTTCTGTTTAACATGCATGGCCCATTGCATGATTGAAGGTGTGACATGTAAGGGATTATAACTGACAATGCTGTAGCCCTACACCTGTCACAACACTGTGTCAGGAAGAAGCATAGTATGGTTTTCTGGTGGAGGGGGGATGGAGGGAGGTTTGTATAGATGGAGGAGAAACCTCAGATTCCTTTTATAAATGTGTTCTTCCTTAGTCTAGAGAGGATTTTCTCTCCCAATGTTAAATATTATAGTTGGGTCAGATTGGTGCAGATAACTGCATACTGGGTAAGAGAGGACCCAAAGAGAGAGGTAGAAGAATTAATGTAAAAAAACCAACCATGTACTTTACAAGCCACTTAGGGCCAAACGTAAATGCTAATAGGTGCCTAGTGGAATTTTCAAAATCACCTATCTGCATCTTTAGGCACCTGAATACCTTTAAAAATTGGGTCCTTATGGAAGTAAGTGTTTGGGATGCGTTGAAGCATTTCTCCTCAAATGTGTGTGACAGTTATGACTCATAGACAATAGACTCATAGATATTAAGGTCAGAAGGGACCATTATGATAATCTAGTCTGACCTCCTGCACAATGCAGGCCACAGAATCTCACCGACCCACTCCTGCAATAAACCTCTCACCTATGTCTGAGCTACTGAAGTCCTCAAATCATGGTTTAAAGACTTCAAGGTGCAGAGAATCCTCCAGCAAGTGACCTGTGCCCCATGCTGCAGAGGAAGGTGAAAAACCCCCAGGGCCTCTTCCAATCTGCCCTGGAGGAAAATTCCTTCCCAATCCCAAATATGGCGATCAGCGGAACCCTGAGCATGTGGGCAAGATTCACCAGCCAGATACCCAGGAAAGAATTCTCTGTAGTAACTCAGATCCCACCCCATCTAACATCCCATCACAGGCCATTGGGCCTATTTACCATGAATAGTTAAAGATCAATTAATTGCCAAAATCATGTTATCCCATCATACCATCTCCTCCATAAACTTATCAAGTTTAATCTTGAAGCCAGATAGATCTTTTGCCCCAAACGCATGTGTCTCTTGAGACTATTGTATTTACATTATGAATGTTATATGTATGTTTGAGCAAGCCCTTGACAGCATGAAAATTTTGAAGACTATTATATTGAGATGGACCAGATATTACGGGCACTAGAATCAGCGGTGAAAGTAAGCTGGTATGGGCTGGTATGGCGTACCGGTAAAAAAAAGTGCAGCAGCGTACGGGTAAGAAAGTAGCCGAAGCATTCAGTACCCGCTTACTTGCACCTCTTTTGACTGTATAATAGCTTAAATTCAGCTTATGTTCCTTCCGCAGTTCAACCTGCAGGATTGGCTGCATAACAGCTTAAACTCAGTTTAAACAGGCAGCAGCCCGCAGGGCCCAGTTGCTGGGGTCGCTGCTGGTCGGCGGCACCTGCATTGTGACACATAGCAACCAGCCATAGCAGAGAGCCAGCAGCTGCCACTGCACCCGGCGCTGGGCTGGGTCTGCCAAGGAGTAAGTAACTGAGGCAAAAACCACAGCCAGCCAGCCAGGGGGCAAAGGGCTGCGCTGCGCCATGCCCACCAGTGCCCCACCTAGATCTTCCTTATTTCCTAGCAATTTCACAGATCTCAAGGATTATTTAATTTCCCAGGTGCATAAAAGGGCACAGGGGGCACCAATGGGGTGGCTAGTAGTAGGGTGAAGGAGAAGTGAATGATGGACAACTAGAATAGCCTTCATGAAATATGCAAGATACTTAGAGAAAATGTTGTCAATTTCAGCCTCCGCAGAATACAAAAACAAAACAGAAAGATCTCAGATCATGCCCATATTGCCTACTGACATTTCAGGTGTTTAATTCAATATATAAATAGGGTGGAATGGAAACTATTTTTTTTTCAAAGGCAGCACAATAATTTCCCTAAATATTCAGCTTTCCCCTCTGATCTCTTTGTGGTTTTGTCTATCAGGCTAATTGTTTTCCCTGTGATTCTTTCCTTGCTTTAGCAAACTTTATTTGCCAAAAATAAGCCCCGATCATCATGACACATTTTCCCACCACGTTCTCCATTTTTTTTTAAAGTAACATTTCAACGAGGATCTGCAAGCAGTTTGGGGAGGGATAGATGGGGAGGGAGAGATTTGAACTTGGAAATGGTCCCCGATTCTGATTGTATTTGTGTATTAGATCCAGGGCAGAAAAAAACTGCTCCTTGGTCACACTAGCAACTATGAAATAAATAAAGATGCCAGAAATGGCCCCTAATCCCACAGGTTGAACTGTGGACGCAGCTGAGTTTAAGCTGTTACGCAAGCACCCCCGGGCTTCTCCGTCAGCCAGTCCCCCTCCTCCCCTCCGCAAGCTGGAGAGGAGCCATGGCTGCTACTGAGTGCGAGGTGGGGGTGAAGCGCCAAGCCAGGCCGCCTTCCGCAGCCTAGCCGAAGGAGGAGGAAGGAAAGAAATGTGACAGTGAGTTTTCACTTTTCAGGCTTTTATTCCAATATTACAATTTTATTAGAGACAGTATTGGTAGTAGTAGCTTTAATTTCTATATCAAAGTAATCCAAAAGGTTCCATGAAGTTAAGTGTGTAGGAGAGGTGGGTTGCTTGTGATACGACTGTACCAGTAAGAAATGTAAATTACTTTCACCCCTGCCTAGAATGTTCATGGACCTTTGTATCAATAAGTGCTATATATACACTTGTCTGTGCCTGGCTCATTGAGTGGGTTTTCTGTGGAACCTGGAATCACTAAGGAGTGATTAATGCAAAATCCCAAAGCTGGTTATGCACAGCCCCTGGGGAAAATGGCAGTGACAGGTTTTACCTGTTTCAGGAGGCCTGAGAACAAAGGCTTCTGGGGTATAAAAGCTGAGCTTGAACTGATGGAGGGGGCTTCGTTTTTATTCAACAAGTGGACATGACCTTTTGTCCAAGGAGGAAACAAACCCTTCAGAAGAGTGTGGAGGACTGGAACCTCCCAGTGTCTCCACAGGACTGATGGGGGCCACTGGTAAGCTTAAATATGCATTTAGATTCTTTTATATCTTTTCTCTGTAAGGTTTTTATCCTAAACTAAATGTACTCTCTTTGAAAGAGCTATTTGGTTACTGGTAACCTCTGTCATACACTGGTCATAGCCCTTGGAGGGGCTGGACTTTAGTCAGACTGGCTGAGGGAATCAACAGTGGAATGTAAGGTGGCTACAAGCCTAAACCTGTGCTCAAGAAGGAGGATCCCTGCCCAGAGGAAGATGATGACTGGAGGCCTGTAACCTGGGAGAGCATTTCTTGTGCAGACCGTGAAGGGGTGGGGGTTAAAGGTGCTCCTGTAACAGTGAGCGAATGGAAATTCTAAACACATATCTCAGAGACATGAACCTACCAGACTTCCTGGAAAATGAAACAATCTGCCTGATTCTCAGAAACTCAACACTTACTGCCAAACACCCATCTCCCACCTCCTCAATGTAACGGCACCCAAACACCCACGCCTCATGGAATCTGCCAACATCTTGGCTGCTTTGCAACAAGCTGAGACAGCTCTGCTTCCCTCTGAGCCAATTCCACCATTGATGACAGTGCCTCCTGCACTGGAACCCTCTCCTCTCTCCCATCCTTCCCATAAGGGGAGCGGGGACAGGGCTCGGTCTGCATTTGCAGCCAGGTCCATGCTTTCCTCCTTCAGGCCCTGCAGCGATTCCTTTAAAGTGCAGGTAGTCTGGCATGGAGTGTTCTGGTGCACATCTCCCTCTGTGACCTCAAAGGACTCTGATACAACTGACAATTCTTGTACCTCCACCTGAGAAGTCTCCCCCAAGACCCCTCTGAGGTGCTAGTCTTCTACCAGAACCTCCCCAGGACCTGGAAGCTACTCTTCATGATCAAGTCCATAGCAGCCACCAAGAGGGTGGACCTCCTTGCAAAAACCCCGCTACACAACCCCCATCTATGTATGCAAGTGGTGGGAAGTTGGTCCTGGCTAGTACCACCAGAATTGGAGACCTCCTGGATTATGATCAGAGAGACTGGATTGACCCCATGGCACTTAGCCAGTTCCTGGGGCTGTCCACCTCATGGGTCCCCCATTGTGTGCTCTAGGAGGTAAAGGCAGCCTTACCTCCTGCTTCTCTTGCTTTCCTTGAGCAGGTCCTGCAGGAGGGTGCTCCTCACCTACCTACCACCTTTGCCCACTGGATCTCGTCATCAGACTCCTGCCACATCAGCCTCCCTGGCCACTCCCGACATGCAATCTAAATCGGCTAAATGCCATCCAGTTGGTCCGCCTCCACACCACGCCCAGAAAACATCTGCATGCATCTGTGCTTCACACCATTCACTTCCTTGCCCTTGTGTCCTATTCTAACAACAAGTGGCGCGATCTATTGCCACCTAACTAGGCAAGCAACCCTGGTAGACCAGTCTGTACTCCACTCTGGTCCCATGGCCCACCAGGGATATTAGTTAGCAGCTTCTTCATGTGCTGTGAGCATAAGTGTGTACCTGGCACAGTTCACAAACTCTCCTGCCACCTATCCCTTTTGGGGCGAGAGGAAAACCCTGGTGCACATCTTTGCAGATTGCATTAGTCTCTCTTCTGGCTCCTCCAGAGCCTTTCAAAAAGGTTTTGGCTGGACTTTTCCCTGTACCTCTTGATCCTAGCACACCCGATCTGTGGTAGCACAAAGTCATGGAACCTCCTCATCAACTTGCTCCTGGCACTGGCCCATATGGCCATCCATCACACCAGGAGGAGGAAGTTGGATGGGGCTGCTCTGCCAGTGTGGCCTATTTCTGACCCCTAGTGTGGTCACGTCTCTGAGCAGAGTTTCTCTGGGTTTTTTGACTTGTTGAATGTCTTTGAGGAGCCATGGGCGCTGTTGGGGGTTCTGTGCTTGGTGTCCCTTCTGGGTACCTGATTTTCACCTTATGACCTTCACTCACATCCTTGTTCTTTCATTTGTTGTCCCCAGTATTCAGTTGTGGCCTGGGTTCACTGGCCTCTCCCCACCAGCTAAGGGGAGGGCTTTTAGATATGGGCAGATTTAGGCTGACTGTCTCCCATAATCCACAACTGGGAAAGAGAAATTAGGGGATGGGAGATGACTGTGTTGAGTCATCTTTGAGTTAGCTCTGAGCCAGAGCCCACATAAGCCTTATGAGTCATCCCAGAGTCAGAGGCAATTACCTGTGGGTCTTGTGATAGGCCCCACACCATTCAATCAGGGATCAGCCAATTGAAGGTGAGGACCAACCCAGGTGATCCCAAGGCAGCTATATAGGCTCCTAAGGGAAACAGTCTTTTCAGTCTGCTCAGGGTCATAACCTGGCTTGGAATACTTTCATTGCCTAGTAGTTTTGACAGATTGTTGCTGCCTCAGCCAGCAACCTAGCAAATCTAGGTTGTCAAAGGCAGAATTCTACTATGCTATACCCTATTCTTCACTGGCATAGACGCCCGAGGGACCTTACATTAGTGGCATAAGTTAAAGTTGGCACCCATTGAGGTCAGGTGGCTGGGAATCAGGGAACCATGATCTGCTCCCAACAGCCTCAGGTGCAGTAGGGAATCAAGCTTGCAGTTTTTCATGTGGCATTATGTAGATTTGTTCCAGCAAGTAAGCTCAAGATAATTTTTCTTATCATCCCAGACTTGGAACTTGGTATAAAAAATTTGCTAGTTGAAGCCCTGAGCAGAAAAGAAATTTGAAAGCTTATTTTAAAATTTCATTAAGAAAATTTCATCACCTGAACAATTTTTTTGACTTCAGTTTCCTTCATTTTAAAAGTTATAGAAAGTTCAGACAACTATATTTTAACAATCAAGGCAAATACAGGATACTTAATGGAGTAGTAAGGTCAATCATCAGATATCAATCATCAGATATTATCTGCTTCTTAATGCATTATTCCAATTTGCTACCATGAATTGTTCTTAGAACAAACCAGCTTTTCAGATTCTGTAAGATAAACCCACAACCTAATTCGAGGTACAACAGCTTTGAAAGAATTGCATTTTTTAAACTGTGCCCTTATTTGATAAAAGTAAAAATGACACTTTACATAGAATATTAATGTTTTAGTAGTACTGTAATAATGACATGGCCACTACATTATATTTACACTGAAAAATGAGTCCTCCCTCATTGAACTCTTTATCACTATTACATTTTGCCTCTCTTTTCATTTCCTCTATTCCATATATGAGCATCATTTCCCCCTTTCTGTCTACCTGAGTTCACTGTGTGCATTTCTTAAGTATAATCTCTCCATTGTACAGTACCTATCTGCAAAACATTTTGCATTTTTTTTCACACTGCACATAATTAACATGTGGAACTCATTACCACAGTATATCATTGGGATCAACTGCTTAGTAGGATTCAAAGGAATAGCATTATAGGTAATTATAGGTATCCACAGTTGTGATACTTTTGTATATATGTGATGATAAACCCTCATGCTTTTCTGCATAAGCCAACCAATAACTGGGGCTGGAAGGAAAATCATAATATGGTTACGTTATTCTGTACTTATTAGAAAGAAGAAAAGGAGGACTTGTGGCACCTTAGAGACTAACCAATTTATTAGAGCATAAGCTTTCGTGAGCTACAGCTCACTTCCTCACGAAAGCTTATGCTCTAATAAATTGGTTAGTCTCTAAGGTGCCACAAGTCCTCCTTTTCTTTTTGCGAAGACAGACTAACACGGCTGTTACTCTGAAACCTGTACTTATTAGGTTATTGAGTTCTTGCACCTTTCTCTGCAGAATCACGTAATGCCTACTGTCAGAGATAGGTTACTGAGCTAAACGAGTCACTTGTTTGATTAATTCTTGTGAGGGATGCCATAAATACATAGGGATAGATTCTTTGCAATGCTCAGAAGGGAAAAAGGAAGTGGAAACTATCTACCTGTCCCCTACTGGGGATTCCCTTTACACGGGAGAGTCTTGGATGAGCATCATAGTGGTGTAGCTAGCAACATCCTCCTCTTCATCCCTAGTATAGGAAGTATGTTGGGACACAGGGTGGGAAAGAGGCAGACTCCTGAGTACTGTGTTGTTCTATCAATATACTTAGAATAACTTTTCAGGCAAAAAATATAGATGTTTCCTGCAGAGTGCAGCTTAATAGAAGCTTGTTTGCCAGCTGGTGTTGCTTTGATCCTTGGGACTTCTATCATGCCATCACTTTTAAAAAGCTGCAAATCAGGGATTATGGTTATGATTATTTTTGTTTAAATAGGAAAGCAAAGAGATTTCTCAGTCCCTCTCCCCTCCATTCAGAAAGCATACACCTCACTGCCTTTATTACATACACATTAGCTTTGTCACAGGCCAAAGGGCACATTTTTTTGTGGAAGCCCCTTGTTAGAATATTGGCACCACAGTACTATCCATCTGTCTGAAATGAGATCTGAATTTGTATTTGATGCTCATTTGTAAACTAATTTATATCTAAACATCACTTTCAAACTACTGGTTTTATTAACAGAGCATATTAAAATTATATGTATTATATGTATTTACACCATTAGTCTGTTTTATACATAAGAAATGAAGCAGAATAGTAGTAATAACAGAGAATAAAACTGTCTTCAGCATCTGCATAGCTAATTTTATAGTGCTTTGGTTTATTTTCATTGCCTTATATTTGCAATATGCTCTAAAATAATTAGCTGCAACAACAATTTGTATAAATCAGAGGTCCTTTACAAAAATTACCCTTTTCTCAGCTGGCTTTATCTTAGGTCAGATCTGAATGACTGAAGAATGGCTGTTAGGAATGATTTATTGTTTTTATATAGTACATCTGATATTTAAAATTGCTGCATGGCTATTTTGAAATGAAAGTTGTAGAGATGAAAAGGTACCAAAAACCACCACCATTTTTTTAGGAACAGTAACAAAAGAAACAAATATATAGAGCAGGACACAATAAAAGGAGAATCATATATGTGACTAAAGTCTTGATTCAGCAAGATACTTGCACATGTATGTGACCTTAAGCAAATGAGTAGACCTTTGAAATCAATAGAACTACTCCCACTTTAAAGTTATGCATATGATTAATCTGGGACCTACACTGGCAACATGCTGAAAGTGAGATCTGTTTTGGATTGAAAATAAACTATGTTGTTGCTTTGCTTATATCCTTAGATACAGTGTCAAATCATTGCTTGTAACCCACATAATGTTTTTGGTGAAAATAGTCTAAAACATGATAATACTCACTGTTTATCTGCAAACAACATACACTAAGCTTTCATTTATGCGTTTATTTAGGAACACAGAATTACAAACACACTTTCACACCACGTTTAATAGTGACCTAATGTTTATTTTGAAAATAGTGCTTTTCATCTCAGGGAACCCTCACAGTATTCTATAAACTTAGACTGCATTTACAAACTGTGGTGTATATATAGGGGACAAGGTTTTCAGAAGTGATTAGTGATTTTGTGTGCCTCATATTTTTGCATGTCCATTTTGAGACACCTTAGATGGGCCTGATATTCAGTCAGACTCCTTTAAGGTGTCTCACTGAGTATCCAAAAATGGCTTGTTGTGTTAATCATTTAGTCCAAGGGGGACGTTGTCCCTGTCACGGTGGGCATGCAAAACAAATGGGATTTCAACACATATTTCTTGTTCTTATGTCAGTTTCTTATACCAATGTGCTGTATTTAAGCTCTTTGAGTGAGGGGCATCTGCTGTACAGCTGAGGGCTTATGTGGCATTAATGTCTCTGGGCAGATGGGCAAAGAAATACAGACAATATGTTTTTTTGTGGAAGTATTTTGTGGCGAAAGGATCTGAAAGAAGCTCCCCTTCAAGGAACACCAGGGGTCTAAGGGTATGTATGCACTACAGTCATGTGGCGTGATCGTAGCTCTTGTCACATATTTGAATTAGCTTTAATCTAGATAGTTCGGATACTGGAGCAGTGAAGCTGGGGCAGCGTGGGCTAGACACCTGACTAGTTACCCAGTTTCCGAGAAAGCTTGTACAGTCTGCACCAAAGCCCATGCTGCTATAGCTTCACTTCTCTGGTACCCCAAATGGCTAAATTAAAGTGAGCTTGGCTATGTGTACATGAGCTGTAATCACACACCACAAGACAGTAGTATCAATGTGTCTTAAGTCAGTTCATCAGTCTAAGGCTATGTCTACACCACGGACCTTACAGTGGCACAGCTATACCGCTGCAGCTGTGCCGCTGTAAGGTATCCTGTGTAGCTGGTCTGTGCTGGCAGGAGATGCTCTCCCGCTGACATAGTGCTGTCCACCCCACTGCTTTTGTCGGTGAAACGTATGTCTTTTTTTCACACCCCTGACCGACAAAAGTTTTGCAGGCAGAAGTGCTAACGTGAAAAAAGCCTAACACTTCTTTTAAGTCCAAAAGAGATCTGAGGAGAAAAAGTTCTAAAATACTCAAATCAGAAGTTCAGTTCCATTGCCCAGAAGCTAATGGAAAATTAAGCTACAAAAACCTTTGTTAAGGCACAGTCATGTTGCTAAGTGCAATTGAAAGGACGATATACCATTATAAGCTTTCTTTAAAAAACCCAGCCATTAAAAACTGATGAAATCACAAGCTAAATAATTTATATTTCCTGTCTTCAGAAAAAAAGCCGCTTATCTGCTTTGGAAAATAGAGGCTTAACTAAACCACCAACCCTTTTATTTAATGCAGTGGTCTCATATAACGCCCCATAGGTGTTGGTTAGTCTGACATCGTATAGTACCTTTCTTGCCAGAAACTAACAGCAACCAGCATTGAAAATGAACACAGATCTTATTTACTGAGCATGCACCATTGTTCCATGAAATTCTCTTCCTGGTCATAGCATGTAGAAATACATACAGTCCATACCCATACTGTTGCATGCTTACTCAGTCCGCATACTTCTTCTAAAAACAAAAGATGTGTAAAACTTAGGGGCTAGATTCTACTCTCAGTTGCATGGGTGAAATCCCATTGCCTGTACACCGGATTCTCAGCTCCATTATACCATTTTTGGTGTAATGCCACTGAGTTTATGCGGGTCTGACTTCAGTGGAGTCCCACCCACATAAACTAGTGAAATGAACTGGAGAATCAGGCTAATGAATGGAGTTGCACATGTGAAAGAGAGTGTAAGCTGGCCTCTGTTAATAACAAAACTGACATCTCTTAACTAGACTATGCCCTGATATCGCAGTCATCACCAATCAATATTTCCTCATATCTTATTGTTTTAGAGCACTTTACAGTATTATAGCTATGCCAGTGAAGCAGCTATCCCAATTCACAAATATACTTTTCTGGACAAAAAATAAACTAAACTTACCTATACACACTTTTCCCACCCCTTCCCCACCCCTACCCTGCTCAAGAAATCTGAACAAATTCAAATTCCAGTACTGGTGTAAGTAGAAGCCATTCTTTTCCAAATATAGTCTATGGGAGCTATATTTAAACCACCTTCTGGAACAATTTTCCTCCTTTAGACCCTGATCCTGCATTGTGATCCATGCAGGTGGACTGTTCTGCCTGCATGGAACCCCTTGAAGTTACAATATAGGATCAAGGCACTTAGTGAGCTATTGTATGACCCAGGATCCTCTTTTTTTTAAATTGTTTTATTTAAATGACCAAAACTACATATATTATCGAACACATTCCTTCAAGAGTCAATGCCATATGCTAACAGATGGTATACCATCTGTGGTAAGGTTATTGAAAATACATTGCTTTGCTCTGTAAAACAAATATAAGACAGTCTTCATAGTTTTTCAGGAATTCTTACTTTCAGACCTTAACTCCAAGAAAGGGACCTCAGAATCTATTCCTATCTGCCAGTGGACTCTGAGGCACATTACATATCCATCCAAAAAGCTTCCATTATGGGGATGTCCAAAACAAGAAACAATGTTGGTGCATTGTCACTCCTACTATTTGAACTTTTACTGGGTGATGAATATTATTTATGTTGATATATAGTAATAAAACATCTTTGCGAAACAAAATGTGAGATTTTCTGTTATTGTTACCACTAGACAAAAAGTAGCACTTTTCCTTCTTTTTTCCTTCATACAATTTCAAACCTATGATGGACATCAAAAAGATGGGAATTTACACAACTGGGAATGAGGGCCAAATTCTGTCCTTGCATGCGCTCACATGACTGTCAGTGCTGTAACTAGAATTAGCATGTACTTGAAGGCAGAAATTGGCTCTTAATAGGGAAGGTAGCATGGGTAGCAAGACAAAGGAAAAAGAGGAATTTGGACTAGCTGAGCATTTCTGGATGAAGAACTATCTGAGGCACATCAGAAAATTATCCTATTGAAAAAAGAAAATTGCAAAAGTAATAGAAGGCCAATCTGGTTGCACCAGCAACTTTTAGAAAACCTGAAAAATAGAATAACTCTGAAACATAGGGGAAAATAAAAAATAAAAGGATGGAGACATAGAGCTGTAAGAAAGCTGTGATTTTTTTCCGGAGGGGGGTGGGTTCTGGGGCGTTTCAAAAGTTGCACCCACAGTTTGTTACAGTTGTGGTTTTGGTGCGGTCAGTTCAAGTACCATAAAAAAAACCCCACATATGCAAAGTGGAAACAGGTTGCCCGAGGAATGAAGACCTTCTCTGGATACCACACAGAGTACCAGCCTTGGGTGCACACCCACACATAAGCTCCAGCACCCTCTTCCATGCAGCCTACCCTCCGAAGCAGGCTAGCAGCATAGAAGAGATGTCATGGGTCCTACTTGACTCTCAAAGATTATAATAGATCTTGCATTATAATAAAAAAGCCAAAGCAGCCTTGCGTGTAGTGAAACATAGCTGGATGGCTTTCTCAGTGAAAAATCCAGATCTACTGTGCTTCCAACCTCATATATCAAAAGTTACATTGGACCAGAAGTGTATATCTAAAGATGATACTTAGAGAAGAAATATAGTTCTGAGATGAGACCACACTATTTTAAATTGACGTGGCTATAAATAAGAGATTAGAAAAACAAGCCAGTCTTCTTTGTGTGTGTCACTTTTTATAGTTGCCATTGTATTGTTAATTTATCTTCACAAAAACCTGGTGAGGTGAGGAGGTGGTATCATCCCATTTTGAAGATAGAAAGCTAAGGCACAGAGAGACTAAAGTAAATAATATCCATTAATTGTTGGTGCCCAAATATAGATGCCTAGTACCTGATTTTATCAGAGTATATAGTACATTCACGGTATATAGTTGTGACAGATATGGCAGTTTCTTGCCATTTCCTTAGGACACCTTATTGAATTAAGTTTAAGTATCTTTTGGTTCCATTCTATTAAATGAATGGTTTATGTATTATTCTGGGCTGGGATTGTATATAACTCTCAAGGGGAGAGATGTGACCGATGTGAGACATGGAGGTTCAAAGGACTATACTGAACAATGTGCCAGTCAAGAATGGACTCTTGGAACAAAGAGAGTTAAGTGTGTTTCCTGGGGAATATCTAGGGGCAGGTGAACGCAAATTCCCCACCTTCGGGTATGCAAATACCCAGTCTTTTGAAGTTACATCCTCAGGAGTGGGCCATTGTTTGCTGATCCTTGTTACATGAGGCCAAATCAAAGGCCTAAATTATATAAAGGAAAGACTGAACTATTCAAGGCAGTTCTGGTTCTGAATCTGAGACAATTATGAACCAGGGGGAGAACCCAGTTGTGGGTTTTGAAAGACTGATACCTACCTGAGCCCAAAGTTGGAGTTGAAGTGACCTGTGGTAAGCTTTTTAGCATGCGGGTAGGTTATTTTATTTTTAATATGTTTTCATCTTAAAAATAAATATGCTTGCATATAAAGAGCTGTGTGATAACTTGTAACTGCTGGCAATTACTCTGTTCATAGCCTCTGGCGATAAAGCAAAGTGCCTTTTGGGCAGTCTGGCTCTCTGGGGATATCACAGTGCAGGCAGAGACCGGTGAAGCCTGGAAAAATCCCAGGCTGGAGGGAGAGAGATGTGGGTCTCTGCTCAAGAGAGGTGATGGCTAGGAGCCAGAAACCTTTAAGTAGGTGCCCTGAGTGGGTCACATGAGAGGGATACAGATGTATTTGCCTTGAACTATAACAATACGTATCATATAGCACTCCATATATTCAGGCACAGCTCCCATTGACTTCAGTTGCAGTTGTGCATAGGGATGGTTGAGAAATGGTTTTCATGTCTTGTGGGAATTTCTGAGATTTTGAAAATTTTTCTTGTCTTGTATCAGGACAGAAAGTCAAAATCTCAATGTTTTCATGAACTGACAAACCAAAACATAATTTGAAACATTTTGTTTTGATAATTAGCTCTGATTTTGACCTTTTTTCTTTTCTTAACTTTTATTAGTGTAAATCAGGTTATATTTGAAAATAAAAAGTCCTTTTGAAATGAAAAACTGAAACCTTCTATATAAAAATGACCTATTTTGACAATTTAAATTTTTTTCCAAAATATTTTCAAGTTGGGAAATTCAACAAAACTCACCCATTCCCACAACCAGTTTCAATGAACAGACATTTTATGGGGGGGAAAAATCATTGAAAAATTCCCAACCAGCTCTAGCTGTGACTGGTTAGAACTTCTGCAAATCAGACCCCTGGGTCTCAAGTTGAGCTCCCAGAAAACGAGGAACACACAATTAGTGACCACCAGTTAAAAGTTTGGATTAAGTGACTTGCCCAGCATCACTCTGTGGAAAAGACAGGGATAGAATCCAGTTCTCCTTGGCGGCATTCAACTGCCTTAAACATGAGACCCTCCTTTCTCTTCCTGTAACAATCTGCCTCATTCACTTCCAACTTCTAAAACAAATAAGGCAGGGTCCTATAGTCAACAGCTTCCTTCACTATACAACCCTGATTCATCCCCAGAGCATGTCTAACCTGGGCACTGACTGAGGCTGACAGAGAAAGACTGATTCTTTAACCTGAAGGTTAGGGCACTCACCTAAAATGTGGGGCACCAAGACTAAAAAACTCTATTACAAATCAGGCAGAGAAAAGACTTGAAGTTGGGTCTCCCACATCCCAGGTGGGATTTCTGGGAGCCCTGACCGGTGAGATATCTGTTCTCTGTCTGAATTTGTAAAAAAAAAAAAAAAATCCTGCCAAGCTCTTTATAGGTATATCTATCTATAAACAGATGTTAAAAGTGCACATAACAAACCACTGTAATCATGTGATTATTATTATTGTAACTGTTATTCCCCCTTCCCTACTGTCAGGGCGGGCTCTAGGCACCAGCAAAGCAAGCACATATTTGGGGCGGCACAATTCGAGGGGCGGCATTCCGGCCAGCCTTTTTTGTTTGTTTGTTTTGCTTGGGTGGTTGTGCTCTTGGAGCTTGGGGTGGCAAACTTTTTGCTTGGGGCGGCAAAATACCTAGAGCTAGCCCTGCCTATTGTTTGCTTCTTTCGCTAGTTGCATCATACCTACATTCAGAGGGTAAGTTCTTTGGGGGAAGGGACTGTGTCTATTTTGTCTGTAAAATGCCAAGAACTCTTTAGGTAATATACTAGTAATATTCTCAAATTATCTACCTTGGAAAGACAAAATATTGAAACAACCATACAGGATTAGAATCTATGATTCTACTGAATCTCTGCTTCAACCCTGAAGCTCACAGCACGAAACTGCCTTTATTGTTTAAACAAACAGGACCAATGAGAACACCAGATGGAAAATTATGACTTTTTTCTTTTGTTTTTATGTAAAGGGTTGGTAATACAGTTTTTTTTTAAAAAATCTCTGGCCTATTTCTGTTTCTGACATTTCCCTCATTAAATATTTATTCTTCTGCCATGTGACCTCATGAAAACTAAGTCTATGAAGGAAATCAGAAAGCACCAGGGATTAAGTAGTTTGGTTAAAAAAAGGAAAACATTAGCTGTGATATGATCATGCCAGACTACTCTACACCAATGTTCACTGGAAAGAGAAGCTGATTAGTTGTGTATACACAGTTTTCACTACATCATAATTAATGTTGTCTCACTGTACAAAGAATACTTCACACTCTTTCTATAGAACTAGTTTAGCAGCATTCATCTGATATAGACCCTCAAACGAGGGTCACAGTTCTTGAGTTTTTGCTTAAGAGAGAAAAAAAAAGTCTGTATGTATATGTAATTTGAGTTATGATGGACTATTTTTGTCAATGGCTGATAAAAGTTTCTTTGATCTGCTTTTTGGCAGCTTTACATTATTTGGACCAGATGCATTTTTTAAGATTCTCTTATGGATGCTTCCACCATAGATTATTTTCAGTCAAGAACTTTGTACCATCCATGAACTACAGTCTGCATGAATGAAGCAAATATTTAATGGTGTGAATGGCTCCTGCCTGCATATGGGTATTCCTTTTTAATCACATCTTTCTATTTTGTATTTAAAGAGATCAAGGAAGTGCTGAAAACAATAACTATTTTTAAAGAAAGAATGACTATTCCATATATATATATAGACAACAATGTATTCCATATATATAGTTAGAAATGAGTCAAACTCTTTAATCCTTCTTCCTTAATCATTGTTGTCAATGGAGGTTTTCCACAGTAAGCATTAAATAAGAACTTTTGGATTTTGTTCAAATTTTGTAACATTAAGGCCAACTTATGTAACTGGTACAGAGTCAATTTCTCAGGGAGCTCCAAAGTACACAGGGAAGGGTGCACAAGCTGCACCATTCCCTAATTTATAATCTTGATCTAGGAAATTCAAGTGTAGAAAGTCAAGTGAAAAATATAATAAGTCAGGCCAAGAATGACTTTGACAAGCAACTAGCTAAGGACACAAAAACTAACAGCAATGTTTTTTAAGTACAACAGAAACAGGAAGCCTACCAAACAATGGGGTCCAATGGGACCATTGGACAATTGAGGTCCTGAAGGAGCACTCAGGGAAGGCCGTAGTGGAGAAGCTAAATTAATTCTTTGCATCTGTCTTCACTGCAGAGGATATGGGGGTTATCCCCACACCCAAGTTACTCTTTTTACAAACTGTCTGAGATTGAGGTGTCAGTAGAGGAGGTGTGGGAACAAATAGATAAATTAAACAGTAATAAGTCACTAGGACCAGAGGATGTTTACCCAAGAGTTCTGCAGAAACTCAAATATGAAATTGTTGAACTACTAACCGTGGTAAATAACCTATTGCTTAAATCAGCCTCTGTACTAGATGACTGGAAGATAGCTAATGTAACACCAATTTTTTATACAAGACTCTAGAGGAGGTTCTGGCAATTACAGTCCAGTAAGCCTAACTTCAGTACCAGGCAAATTGGTTCAAATTATATTAAAGAACAGAATTATCAGACACCTAGAAGTATGCAATATATTGGGGAAGAATCAACATGGCTTTTGTAAAGGGAAATCATGCCTCACCCATCCATTACAATTCTTTGAGGATGTCAAGAAACATGTGGACAAGGGTGATCCAGTCCAAATAGTGTAGCTGGATTTTCAGAAAGCTTATGACAAGGTTCCTCACTAAAGGCTCTTAAGCAAAGAAAGGAGTCATGGGATAGAAGGGAAAGTCCTCTTATAGATCAGTAATTGGTTAAAAAGGTAGGAAAGAAAAGGTAGAATAAATGGCCATATTTCACAATGGAGAGAGGTAAATAGTGGAGTCCCCCAAGGATCTGTACTGAGACCTGTGGTGTTCAGCATATTCACCAATGATCTGGAAAAGGTGGTGAAAGTGAGATGGCAAAATTTGCAGATGATACAAAATTACTCAAGATAGTTAAGTCTAAAGCTGACTGCAAAGAATTACTAGGGAACTCACTAAACTGGGGAACTGAACAACAAAATGGCAGACGAAATTGAAAGTTGATAAGTGCAAAGTAACACACATTGGGAAACATCACAACAATACATACAAACTGATGGGGTCTAAGTTAGCTGTTACCCAATGCTTAATTTGTAAGGAAAGAGGTGCTGGGGCTCAAGCAATTAGGTGCCGCGGCTGCAGTAATTTTATTTTACTTTCATAACTGGCTGAATTGCCAAACCTAGAGGTGCCAGGGATCAGCCCTGGCAAGCCCTGGCACACATTAAGCACTGCTGTTACCGCTCAAGAAAGATCTTGGAGTCATCATGGATAGTTCTCTGAAAACATCTGTTCAATGTGCAGCAGCAGTGAAAAAACCTGACAGAATGTTACCATACCAGGATCTATGAGAAGGGAATGGTGTAGTGCTGCTTAACTATCCCTATGTCACTGGGAAGTCCCCTTTATACAGGGAGGCATTTGGCCATTTTATTCAGAGAAGAGGAGAATCAGGGACAATGTGTTTGTTTATTATCCAGCTCCAAGTAAAGTAAATGGAAAGACTCATTTTGATTTTAACAGGAACTGGTTCAGGTCATATGTGAACACTGGAGGCTTTTTGACATCCTTAATTTTTCATTTCCTTGATTTTAAGCACTTGAGGTTTGTAAATGAAATACTGGATAAGTACATTGTTGTCACTTAGCAAATCTAACTTGTGCTTGAAAAAGTCTTTTGCTTTCTGATAGACTAAGGGAAAAGGCAATTAGAGCCAGATCCTCAGCCAGTGTAAACTGGCATAGCTCCATTGACTGCAATTGGTCCTGAAGAGTCCAATCTAACTCCCAAATGAAGTCAATGGAAATGTTTGCATTTACCTGAACAGGAGTTGAATTAATCCTTGCAAGTGATTTACCTCAGGATACAGAATAAGTCAGTGGTGGAGTAGCGACAGAAGGTAGGACTTCTCAGTTCCCTTCCCAAATACTATTCCTCTGTTTCCCAAAATAGTCACATCATTACCGAATGTTTCTAAAAGCACATTAAAAACTCATATTTACTGCAGAGAGCAAAAAAAAGTCTCTGTGCAGCTGCTTGCGAAAGGGCAAATGAAGTGATTCCTATAAATCATTTCATTTTAATGCTATGACATTATTGCAATACTTTCCTTTCCTTTATTGTTTTGTTCATTGCAAAGGGACATCTACTGCTTTTACCATAAAATAAGAAAGTTGTGTAATCATTTCTATTTAAAGATCAATTTTTAGGTGTCTCTTAAGAGGCTTTAGGAATTCACTTTGTGCTGAAACTTAGCTTACAAGAAGTAAGCCTGAGAAGAGAGATTTTTAAACCAAAAAATTTCAACATAATAGCTTCAGCAGTTTTGAGTTATAAGACTGTAAAAAAGACACACACTTTTGGGACAGTTGCAACAACTTTCCAGGTGTTTTATTGCATTTCTGCAACAAAAGTGGTTTTGAGAAAAGAAAATGTTGCATATTATTGGTTTACAATGTGGACTAAGACCTTTTGATATTAGAAATAATTTTAAAGCAGACAAGATATGGAATATGCAATGATTTCCTCCCTCCATTAGTCTTCAAAGGTTTTTTTTCCAGTGGTTAATTTGTAGCGAAAGAGATGCCAGGGCTCAAGCAATTAGGTCCTGCAGCTCAAGCAATTTTTTTATACTCATAACTGATTCAGCAAGCCCTGAGGTGCCAGGGCTATGAACTGCCAAGCCGAGAGGTGCTCAGCCCTGGCAGCCCTGATACAAATTAAGCTCTGTTTTTTTCCAAACACATGCCTCACTTCCAGATCCAGGATAGAAAATAACAAAACTAAAGAAGCTGGTCTGGTTTATCATATAGTGTATACTGTTGCCATGTTGAGTGAGTGAGTGAGTGTTTCCTGGTATAACTCACTCAGCCAGCCCAGTAACTATGTTACAGTATCAGAAAATAAACTGCTTCCTTAGATCAAAGCCATCCCAATATATCAGGTATATAATACTGATTTAATAACAAGGCTCAGATATCGATTCACCCAAACAGTCTGAACATTTCCTATAGACTTAATGAAATTAAGTGTAGTTTACCATAAATATTTAAGCCTCAATCCTAACTTTATTGAGGCTCTACATGAGCATGAGTCCCCACTAGTATATCTAATTAGAGGATCAGGTCAACACTTTCTGTACATGAGAGATTATATCACTCTAGAGACAATAATATTCCATAAAAACTGCTCCCCCCCGCCACCTCTCTTTTAAATGACATTCATCAATACAAAATAAGCAACTACCACCTATGTATAGACAACTGCAAGGCCCTGCTTCGCTTCTCTTGAAATTGATAGTTCTGCCATTGACTTTGGTAGAAGCAGGATTGGATTGTAGGATTACACTGGCTTTTGTTGATTTATGTTGCAATCTTTAATTCAGGCATGTATTTGATTTGAGATGAATGAACAGCTTTTCTCTCCACAATTTGAGACAATGATAGTAAATGTTATGCAAATGCAGCTTTTTTTATCCTCAGTTTTATTACTTATACTAATTGGCTGAGCAAAGTGAGGCCCTATGCGCAACTCTGACATCTTTGTCATGTGATAACGTGTTAATGCCGCATCCAATCAATTCTACAATTTCAGGGATTGAAATCAGAATACTGAAGGGGGGGGGGAGAATCAGGGACACAGAGAGCCCCGACATCTGGCTAGCAGAGCCAGCAGCTCCAATGACCTCTGTAATTGTGTCTATTGATCAAAGAACCGGTTGATGGCAGCCATTAACACGTTCCAGCATAGCAACACCCCCCCATCTCAACCTAGTATAAAATGTTGACACCCTGAATGACTTATCTTCCTGACTGAAAGAAAAGAAATAAGAATGATGTGGGGGTGGGGAGGGAGCATGAAATGATGGGGCACACAGACCGCCTGGCAGGAAAGAGAATGGATGATTATGGTATATGGGGGGTGGGGAGGAAGGGAGGAATGAGGTAAGGGAAAAAGGGAATTGGAAAACACAGAGATTCTCTAGCATGTGGGGAGAATGAGGGAACATGGCATGAGGGAGAGATGGGGAGGCCTGAATGGATTCCCTGAAATAGAGGGGGATGGGAGAGTGGCATGCAGGGAGCTTGTGTGGGGTGGGGGAAGGAAAGAATGCAAGGAGTCCATCCTGTGTGCAATGAGCTTGGCCTAAAGAAGCAATGCAGAATGCAAACTGCTAGCAATATAGTGATTCTTTCAAAATCGTAAATTACAAAACTGGTTCTTCAAAAGCGTCATTTGACAAATTAGCATTTATTCTGATAACAAGGTCAGACATAACAGCAGTACAAACCTAGTGGGACCCATTAATATTTTCTATGTTCTTGATGTTTCCCCTTGTCACAGCAGACTCTTAACACATCTCAAAAGCTGATTATAACCAGTGAATTTTGGTGGCTTTACTGTTTCAGAGGAAAAATAAAATAAAATAAAATAAAATAAAATAAAATAAAAAGTAGGCAAGATCTTTATCTGGTGTGAATCAGTATAGCTCAGTTGGAATCAATGGTATTCCACTGCTATCAAATTCATCCTGATGCTTGGATGTAAAACTCAGTTCTAAGTGTTATAACCCTAAATGCTTTAGAATGATACACTAGTCAGTGTATTTCAAGGGTAGTCATTGTACTTGTGTTATCTACCTCCTCTAGCGCAGTTTCTTAGAATTCTAAACATGAACAAGGCAATGGAAAATAAAAAGGGGAAGGCTCATTGTTAAGTTCATTATAAAGCTACTAGGTGAATATATATATATAAGAAACATGAGGTTAAGAAGGTAAATCTGTTTCACAGTAAAAAATATCCACAGGATAAATGCTTTGAATTTTCCTTTATATACAAACAACTTCTATTAAATAGAAATGAAAATTAGTCCTATGGCTGCCAGAGGTCATATGAAATACATCATCCAGGAGACAACCCATGAATTGCTCTGCTGATTCTTTAGATTTATTATTATTTGTACAGCGAGTGTCTGGAGGGCCAGGCTCCATTGTGCTAAGCACTGTAAAAACATATGACAAACCAGATCCTGGACCTGAAGAGTTTTCAATCTAAGATGAGATACAACAGGTGGGTTGTGGAGGATAAGAAAACAGTGAGATGATACTGATCAGTATGATAAGCAATAGTCCCAGCACAACAACAGCTGCCTAACCATCAATGAGTTTTTTGTAGGCATCAGAGCAGAGATTTCTCCTTCCTTCCTTGCCCATAGTGGCTCATGAAGCAGAAGGTCAAATAAGGACATTGAAATTTGATAATTTGTTCGGGAATCTTTACATCATCCTTACTTCCTCTTATCACCCCTATTGAGTTTGGTCAACTAACATCCCAACCCTGAACTCCCACCTTTGAGTTAGAAGTGGGCTATCACAACCTCCTTGTGTGGATTTAAGCTTTAGACTCTCTATCAGGGAAAGAAGCCTCTCCTCAAGTCAAAGACCTCCTTTCAAGCACCACTGCTCAATTTAGTGTCCTCTCTCTTACCCAAAGACTCTGATTCTGCACTGAATATATACTCCAAGTGCAACGGCTGGGGCATATGCAGTTGGGCCAGTAGTGTTTGGTGAGCTGGAGGTCAAAGACAGAAGTGGAGACTAGATACCAAATCAAGTCAGGAGATAGGTACTAAGGACAGGACAGGGTCAAGACAGGGCAAAAGATGAGATCTGTAGCAGTAGCAAGCCAGAGTCTGAATTGTTGCTCAATCAGCTCCCTGGGGCAACTTTCTGGTTTAAATGGTTGGTGTGGGCCACTCGGCAGCTGCAGGATTCTGTTGCTCTGGGCTGTTTGGGCAGTACTTCCTGTGGTGCCTAACCCTCTAGTAACTGCAGGATGCTGCTTCATCTAGTTCCTCACTGGCAACGTTCTAGTCTTGTGGCTCCTTATACCACCCCTTTCCTCATGCATGCTGCCCTCTAGGATGGTGCCAGGCTTGGCTTGTCAGGATGTTCCCTGTGAAATATTTTTACTAGGCAGCTGGTTCCTTGGAGAGATCTTTGGGGCTGTAGCCTTCCCAGTCTATGAGGTAGTAGAGTCAGCCTCATTGCAATTTGGAATCGAGAATGGCGTGCACTATGTATTCCTCATGTCCGTGAATCTTGACTGGTGGCAGCAGCTCTTGGGGCCGGTTGGGGAATGGGTCCTCTGTGTAAGGCTTCAAAAGTGACGCATGAAGCAGCAGTGTAGTTTGGAGGGACTGAGGGAGTTGCAGTATGAAGACAAAGGGGCTGATCTGCTGACAGATCTAGAAGGGGTCAAGGAACAGGTCCAACTTGTGGGAAGATTTATTTGTATGGAAGTGTCTTGCAATAAGCCAGATCTTTTGGCCTACGAAAAAAAAGTGGGCATTCCTGGAGTCAGTCAGCATATTGCTTATAGACCTTTTTCGCGTCCTCCAGGTGACCCCTGAGTTCCTCCTGGATGTGGTCTTTCTGTTGGACCCAGTCACCATCCACCAGGTTCAGTGAATCTGCTGGCAATGTCTGGTGGAAGAGGGGATGAAACCCATCATTTGTGAAAAAGGGACTCTGTTCTGCTTGGACAGCATTATTGTATGAAAAGTTAGCAAAAGGCAAGAGGGTGGACCTCTTATTCTACCAATAACTGATGAAAAAGTATAAATATTGTTCCAGTACTTGGTTTATTCTTTTTGGCTGTCAATCTGTCTGAGGGTGATATGCAGTGGAAGTGGACACATGGACATCCAGCAACCAGAACGTCTCATGCCTAAAGTGAGAAATGAACTGCGGGTCCCAGTCAGAGATGATTTGGCCTGAACACCTGTGAAGATGGATGATATTTTCTACTAAGATCTGGGCTATCACCTCATAGAGGGCAAGCTATCATGGGAGATAAAGTGTGCCATCTTAGTCGATGTATAGTCATCAAGATTACAGTGTGGCCATTAGAGTTGGGGAGTTCCATGATGAAGTCCAAGGTAATTGATGCCCAGGGTTGGGTTGGAGTCTCTAGGGTTATCCAGGAGCCAAGAGGTTTTGTTCAGGAAATCTTGATATGTACACAGGTTGCAAGAGTCTATATAGGCCCGAATTTCAGCCTGCATCTGGGGCCACCAGAAGAAATGGGAGTTTGTGCAGAAGGTCTTGAGGTGGCCAAAATGGCCTGACCATGGGGAGTCATGGTTGAGGCACAGCACTTCTAAACAGGAATGCACTAAGTCACTCGTTGACATAGGTCATTCCATCTCACATAGTACATCACATTTTGGTTACCTGTGTCTCATGCTACATCTCCCCAGTGAGTGGATCTTCTTGATTTGAAAGAGGATGACCAGATCTTGGTGGGTCATGATACTGAGGTAGGTATCAGGCTTAAGGAGGTAGGACAGTTTTGGCTTGGTTCCTCATCCTCCTGGTAATATTTTCCCTTCTGTGATAATGGAGCCATGCCCTTCTGACTCGTTTCATTTCTTCCCCCGGGCAGTAGGTGACTGTGAAGTCAAACCGAGAGGAGGAAAAGGCCCACCTTAGTTGCCTCTGGTTTAAGACCCAAGCCTCCCAGAAATATTCAAAGTTTTTATGATCAATAAAATTTTGAATGACTTGCTGGGCTCCTTTGGGATAATGCTACCACTACTCAAAGGCAAAGAGGGATGGAAGGGTTATTAATTTGGATATTTGTTTGGACTTTCATTTGGACTTGTTTGTGCTACCACAGAAGGGGTTTAGACTTATACGTGACTTGGCCGGAGGGCCAAGCCACAGAACACCCAGAGGAGAAGTCGGGAGAAGATGCAGGCTGAGAAAGGTTATTGCAGGTCCAAGGTAGAACCATTTAGGGGTTACCAGAGATGAAGATCCCATGAAATACTCCAACCAGAGATGAGAGGGAGCCCATGAGGTGAAGACATGTTACTACAGGGATTCCAGAGCTCTGATCCTTGGGTCAGATCAATTTCTCCTAAGTGTAGAACTGAGGGTTGAAGGGAAAGATTGCTGGTTGTTTATCCGCTTTACAGTCACTGGATTCCAGAGGTACTTGGGGGTTAGTTCCGCTTTCAGTGTAGATTAGAACACCCTGAAGGCTATTCAAAATTATGCTGATTTGTAATAGCCCCTTAGGGCTATTACACCAGCCAAGGATCAACGGAACACACACAGTCCAGCCACAACACTTTCTACCCCAGCACATTCACAATCACGCTGTGCAGAGGGACTGCAGTGCAGCCCACTGGTTCTAGTGCATTAACAATAATTCACAGATGTATTCAACACAAGCAATTGTAATATGAGTGTAAATGTTGTGGTGACTATGTGCCTTTCTGCAGACTAAACTCATTGTAATTTCTCTATAATTAGGCCTTGGATTGTGTTCTTTGGTATGTTGTTTAAAAATAAATAAATCACAGAAATGACTATTTAGGGCCAGATTTTCAGATGTGTTCAGCAGCTTGCAGCTCCCAGTCACAATTGCACTGAGAACGACAGGAATGGTGCTAGGTGCTGAATATTTTTGAAATTCTGATCGCTTTGTTTAGTCGCTGCCTAAGTGGGAGTTGAGCTCTTCTGAATATCCAGCCCCTTTTGTGAGTGCTGAGTGCTTTCAAGAATCTGGCCCCTCGTCTTATGCCCAGTCTTATAGAACCCTACAGTAACGTTGGCTGTTAATGCTCAGTAATATCTTCATTCCCATTAAACTTTCAGTAAAAGTTTGGGAGCTGTCCATGCTTGTTGAAAAGTATTTAGAAAAATTATATCTGATGCCATGGCAATTGTATTATTCATGTAACAAAATATATCTTTCCTCATTACTCGTACTTTTGAACAACCTTCAGAGATACCTATGCCTCTTTACATATTGGTTAATGACAGAAAAAACAACAAGGCAGGCACAAAGGCGACTACCTGGGCTAAAGCTGGACTGTCATTTCATGACAACTGGATGTGAGGTAGCAACCAAGCATTAATATCCGTTTCCCTCTACTTTTGTAGAAGTAATTAAGGGTTTTTAATTTCCTTATTAGGAACACTGAAAAGCACACAACAAGACCAGTGAAATAGATGAGATAAGCATCTATGAATTAAATATTAAAAACGTAATCAGATTAAAAATTAGAAGTCAGAAAACATGCTATTTAAGCAAAATACTTTGCCACCGATTCTGATCTTCATTACACCAATGGAAATCTAATGCAACTATGTGTTCATATTATATAGACAGGACATGGTTTCCAAAACGGGTGAAAGTTAGGTTCCTCTGACCGTATTCAGACACATATTTACACAACTGGTTTTCAAAGGTACTGACCATCTAGCAGTTCCCATTGACTTCTGAGAGCTCCATTTTTTTTTGAAAATCAGGCCACTTATTTACATACTTAATTATGGACTTGAGTGCCTAAAGCTGAAAAACTACAAATATTGAAAAATTGGAGAGGGCTCAGAGAAGAGCTACAAGAATGATGAAAGGATTGGAAGACATGCCTTATGGTGATCAACTAAATTGATAGACTTAGTGGGCTCAATCTAAGAGAAGGCTAAGGGGTGACTTACTGAAATCTGCAAGTACCTACACAGGGAATAGAAATTTGATAATAGAGGGCTCTTTAGGTTTATTAGACAAAGGTATAATAAGATCCAATGACTGGAAGTTGAGCTGGACAGTTTCAGACTTGAAATAAGACACATTTTTAACTGTGTGGGTAATTAACCATTGGAACAACCTACCAAGAATTGTGATGGATTCTCCATCACTGGAAATTTTAAAATCAAGACTGGATGTCTTTCTATAGGATCTGCTCTAGTTCAAATAGGAATCAATTCAGAGAAGTCCTGTTATCAGTGTTATGCAGGAGGTCAGATGATCACAATGGTCCCTTTGGCTTATATATCTATGAAAAAGGTTAGGGTCCTATTTTTGAAAAATGTGGCCACTGTGTGCATAAGGGTGTGTATGCTATTTATTATTTGCACACAAACACACATACGTACACACACAGTGTTATAAGGGTTTTTTGGCTTGAGTTTATGATGGCTCCTTATTCACGAGCAGGTCTCACTGGAAAGTAGGGAATCTCCCCTTTTCAATGGTATAAATTGTTCTTATTTATTAGAGATGATTGGAAAATGGTAACTATTTCGTGTGTGACATTTTGTTTTGCTTTTGGTTTTCTTTTTTCAACTATGAAGTTTTGGTTTCTTTGTGCGTAAGAAAACCAGAACATTTATAAAGAAAGGAAAGCTTTCCACTGACATTTTGATTTATTTTTCATCAAATATTGTTGACGATATATTTTGACCAGCTCTGTTTACTATTATTGTAATGTGCAAAGGCCCCATTTAAGTTCAGTCACTATATAAACATAAGTAGGGCTCGCCAAACTTTGTAAATTTCTGATTCTCAAGAAATTTAAACATTTTGAAATTTGGTTTTGGGTTGATTCTATTAGAAACCCGCCTGAGATTCAATGATAATTAATCAAACCCAAATTGCTTTTGTGACATATTTTGGGTTCCATAAGTCATAATTTTTCAGTTAAATTCAGTTTTGCTGGAAAATTGTCATCCAGCTGAGCTCTACATATAAGCAAATAGTGCTAGCAACAAGGAGCCAAATCTAAAGAATAAAGACAGAAGGGTGGGGGAAAGGGATGAAGAAAACAAAATGGTTGGGCATAAGCAGGCATGTGTCCTATTTTATTTAAAACTGATAAATATTTTGGGGGGAGGCAAGAATATTGGGAGTAAGAGGGATGTGGATAAAGACACATCAAACAGAGCAGGGGATTATAAAGAGGAAGACATGGGAGACAGGGAAGTGAGAGCAAAATGGGGAGGATAGTAAAGTTGAATAACAGAAGCATAGCAGTGATATGAGAGAGGCAGGTTGTAGGCATGCCAACAACCAAAGAAAATACAGCGATAGGAAAAAATATCCAGCATCCAAGTTTCAGAGCTGACTGAGTGACAATGAAAGGCATCTGAAGGCTCTTCTTGGCTACCGCCGTTCCCCATGTGGAGGTGGGACAAGAAGCCACAGGGCTCAATGCCAAGTAAAGGCCCTTTAGGTCCATTGATCTAAGGATTGCACAGTTAGGTAACAGAATCAAACCTGATCCATCAGGCCCTGCCTCTGGTTCAGTTTTTTCATCATGGGGATCTCAAAAACTGCAGCCAGTGATTGTGAGCAAAAGCCCTTCCTGCAGGCTGGTAAGTTAAAACATTACAATTCAAATGTCCTCTTAAATCAAAAGTAGGATTTCCCCAAGTCTAGTTTCTCCAGCCCTTTGCTGGTGCTCAGTGTTTGTTTCCCCAAAGCCAGGTCTTGCTGCCTGGCATTTCCTTAAGCCTTTCCCCTTAAGGCTTCTGTTCCAGCCCCTCTCTCTGCTGGTGACTGCAGCCAGGCCTTTCCCTCTGAGTGGCATGGAGAGCCCCTTCGTCTCCTGTCGAGTTCTTCCCTTAAGTGAGCTGTCTGATTGCCTTTTATTTAAGGAACAGGTGATTTGCAGTCTACCACTTGATCTCTGAGCACATACCCCTAAAATGGGATGTAGTTAGTCAGTCACAGGTTGTGCTAAGCCCACCTCTCTTAAAGAGCCATCCTGGGACACAGGCCCTTAGTGATTGACATTAATGACTGTTTTGTAATTTCACATGCTGTTGTCTGAGAGATGGTGAATTTACTCATGGACAGTTTCATGTTGCACGGGGCATTTTCATGGCAAAACTTCTTAGGAGGAAAGTGACTTTACCAATAACCTGAAGCATTTCCACAACTTTTGAACAAGTAGTGACATATTACCGTGATATGAATATAATCCCTCAACCAGTTTTACTATGCTTTAAGACTATGGTGAAATGACTTCATTCAGTTTTGACCATACTAAAGTCACCCCAGTAATCAGTGCTACTAGGAAGCTGAAAATCTGAATATTTATGAGTAAGGGATCAATGATTAAGATCAAAGCATCCCTGTATTGATCATAGAATACTCTCATCCATTAGCATAATTAAATTAAATAATGTCACAATATTTTAAAGTCAGAGCTCACCAAAGGCGAGAGAGTCAGCCTCAGGTGCTGACTTTGATATCCAAATCTGTCCTAAGGGCACATGGTTATTAACCAGTATGGAATATTTCTTAGTATGTAAATAAGCATATGTGATGTGCTAGCACCTGAAAAGTAATAGAAATGAGGAGAGATACCAAAAAGGTAATGAAAAAGAAAAGTTAAAGCTTTCTTCATTAGCTTCCTAAGGTCTGTGGGACCTGGGTCACCATGAGTTAAAAGGGTGAATATTTCAGGAGATAACAATCCTGTAGTGAGAATGTTCAATCTGTACTTCAGAAAGGGACTTAAAAATTATATACATAATGTTTTTAAAGGAACTGAATCTTATTCAAATGCATAGGAGATCCCCTGCAGTTCAGGTCTGGGAGAAATGGGATGTTAATGCTCCATGGGAGTAAACAGACCAGAACATTTTTTAAAGTCATGAATTCTCTCTTCTCCATGTTCATAAAGTATGTAATTTGCCAGCAGTTTGCAGCTAGACAATATCTGACCTACTGCTGAACTAAAGAACACTCCCATGCTTGAAGTAGTTAAATTCTAAAGTTTGGAGCTGTTACTTAAGGCTTTGCAAGAAACAGAATGTAAAAATGTATATATTTATAGATAGTCCTCTGTGACTGGCAATGCTTCCTTCTTAGTCATGACAACATCCTATGTATTTAGATTAATCAGATTTAACACTGTCTAGCTTGTCCTAACCAATGGAAGCTCAGTTAGTGCTTAATGGTGCACCATTGAAGTAACGGAAATATGCCAATTTACTTTGCTGTGCTTTGGTTCAGGCCATAATTGCCTGATGCTGCACCACTGAAGACAATGAGACTTTCACAATTGATTTTCATGGGAACAGGATTAGGCCCCTGAGTTAGCATTCAGGTTTTTATGAAGAAATAGAACTAAGCAGCAAGTGGAAACAGGATAATTATCAGAAGCTAAATGTAAAGGATGGCTCTTAGGTTTGAATGGAATACAATTTGTTTATACTCCAGGAAGATGAGAATCTGGGGGCAGGGAATGATTTAAACAAGAGATTTTAAAATGACTAAAGAAGGAAGATAAATTTGTCTTGAAACTGAAAACCAAAAAGCAGAAAGGGAAATCAGATTTAGAAGTGTACCGTAACATAAAACCATATTTGTATACTTATACATTTTGTGCACTATGTCTGTGCCAGGAAACTACATTAGACACATCTGCATAAAATATATTTCCAATTTAACCAGTCTAGAATGACCACATTCATTTTCTAGTTCACTGCAAGGGTAAGTAATATAATAAGCACAATTTATTCCCCAAATTTAATATTTTAGCATGCTTTCTGAGTTAACCTATTATTACCAATGATATGTCCTTGGCTTTTGGGGTGTGGGATGTGGGGGGACTATTGAATATGTCAAGCACACTGAAGATGTTTGAACATTTAAGATAGAGAAAGTCCAGTTATCCTGTTTTCCTGCCTGAACTGGTTTTATACCTATAAACAAAAAGGACATGCATTGTAGTTAAAATGAATTTAAAAAAACCCTCAGAAGTATTCAGGGGAGGAAGATTAAAAAACTTCAGAGAAAATATGAATATGCGGGTATGATTCAGATAACAGATTGTTTATTAGTAGCACAAGATAGATGAATAATGAAATTAGTGCTCTACTTATAACAGCATTTTAAGAAATGTTTATACCGAAGAAAAAATATTGAAATAGAAGTCTGATTCTGTTTTCCTCGTTTTAGAAAAAACTCCCATTGACATTGCTGGGATTCTTCTCTGAATAAAAAGTGTAGAATGGAGTGCAGGACATTGTAATAAGCAATATATATGCTTTGTAATTAGTCTATGCTACAGACATCATGGAGTTACTTTTATATTGTAGGTTTTTTAATGCAGGAAATATATTCCATAGAGATGTACTATGTCATTTCCAGAGGGGATCTTGTTGGCTGCAGCTGAAGGACCAATATTTAAAAACATGAAATATGCAATGCAACCTGAAAATAAAATTAGTTAAAACCAGGTGTAACTATTTTTTCAATAGGTATCCTCTTTCTTCTTTGATCATTTCATCATTATTTGAATTTCAGGAGAGAAACAGGAAAGGAAAAAACCGTTACTGAGTATGTTAACAGACCTAACCACAGAGCACAATAAAGAATATGTTTTTAGTATTTTCGGGCTCATCTGAATCAATTAAAATAACTAAGACATTGAAAAAGTACAATATGAGTACCATACATTATTCTTCTCAGAGAAATGGTCTCAGCAATTGTTGAAATATCCTCCATGTCAGAAAGACAAGGGGGTAAAGTAATATTGGTTTTTGGGCGGCCAACTTCTGTTGGTGACAGAGACAAGCTTTTGAGCCACACAGAACTCTTAGTGCCACAGTTAGAAATAAGATGGAACACATTCTTTGGCATATGTAGTTAACATATATTGTAAGAGACCATTCAAGGTGAAAATAGAGTGTTAATACCCCTGCAGTCACTGGACAAAAGTGGGTTAGTGGGGTCCAAAGTGTGGTGGTAGGCAACAAGTAGAGGTGTGCGATTAGAACCCATATGGGGTTTCATTAAACAGTTACAACCCATACCCAATAGGGACCACATCCTGAAAAAAATCTTTCCTGAACCACCTCTCTTCTGGCCAAACAACCCCCAAAACTGACAAGCTCATCATCAGAAGCAAGTTCTGCACAGACCAGGACCCACCAATTAAAAGGAGCACTAGATCCTGCCATAAGAACAGATGCAAAACCTGCAGATATATCTCCACTGTTACGATGGTCAATACCCCCTACAACACACCTATCAAGATCCATGGGTCCTACCATGCCGAACACAACAAGTGGTGTACTTTATCCCATGCACTAAATGCCCCAGTAACAACTTTGTGAGTGAAATGAGACAATCACTCTGCTCTTGAATGAATTCACACAGATAAATGACATAAGACAAAACCACCCTATCATCCATGGGTAAACACTTTTCACAAAATGATCACTTCATATCTGATCATTTGTCTCAGTCCTGATCCTTAAAGAAGACCTCCACAACATCTTCAAAAGACAAACTTGGGAACATAAATTCATAACTTTGCAAGACACTAAAAATCATAAATAACTGGATTTATGATTTATTACAACAATCGGTAACCCACTAAACCCCCTTTTTTTGTCCTGTGACTGTAGAAGTGTTAACTGACCACTTCACTTGAATGGTCTTTTACAATGTGTGTTAATTACTTATGCTAAACAACCTGTTCCACACCACCTTGTGTTTAGCTGTGACACTCTGAATACCTTTCCTAGACCTGAAGGAGAGCTCTGTGTAGCTCGAAAGCTTGTCTCTCTCACCAACAGAAATCAGTTCCAATAAAAAATATTACCTCACTTACCTTGTCTCTAACATACTGGGACCAATCTAGCTACAACACTGTAAACAACTTCTTTACCTTGATAAACACTGAAGAGCGCTCTGCAAACCCTCTGAAATTATTATTATTTTATTGTGTGTAGCTTTGTGCTCTTTGGAAGCCATATGAAGATATTATTTGCATCTGGCCCTAAGGAACTACTCTGTCAGTGTAAATGACAGGCAGCGAACAGCGGAGAAGCTAACAGAGGGAGTTTGCCTGGGATCTGTCTGAGAGGAGGTATGCTAAGGGCTGCATTGGGGGGCTGTGTTGGTGAGTATCTGAGTGTCTGTTGAGGAGACAGTTTGTCAGTTTGACCGTATGCTTGACTGTTTGAAAAGTGTGAATTGGGAGTGCTTTGTTCCAGGTGAGCCTTGAGTGGGCCTGACTGTTATAAAAAGCCAGTCAGCTGCGAACCAGCTGAGTGGCAAACAGCGGAGAGGCTAACAGAGGGAGTTCGCCTGGGGAGAGCCCACTGAGGCTTTCATCTTGCAGGCTTCTCTGAGTAGTTACTACAACACCTGAGGAAGCTCTTAGAAGGAAGGTAATATAGATGGTGAGCGTTCAGCTGTTGTTACCTGCACAGGATGTGCCATGTTTGTCTTTCTTCCACAGGACAGAAGTGACTTTGTCTGTACAAAGTGCAAGCTGGTCTCCATATTGGAAGAGAAGGTTCAAGGTCTGGAGAAATAAGTATCGACCATGTGTTGCAAAAGAGAAACTGAAGATTTCCTGGACAGACGTCAGGATATGCTTCTACGGGCACAGCATTCTGAAGATTCAGAGCAGGCTGCGCAGCGGGGACAGAAGGACAATGAAGAAATTTGGTAGCATGTGACTGCCAGAAGAAGAAAGGGGAGCGTCCATGTACCAGCAATGCAGATACAGGTAAGCAACCGTTTTCATGTTCTCTCCACAGGTACTAATGCAGAGAGTGGACAAGATGATAAATCTGAGGGAAGGGAGCAGAAGGAGACCCCGCCGATTGGAAGGCATGAGATGCACTGTCTTAGGGAAGGGAGTTCCTTGACCACTGATCCCAAGAGAAGGAGGCGGGTGGTGGTGGTCTGGGACTCCCTCCTCGGGGGACTGAGTCATCTATATGCTGCCCCGACCAGGAAAACCGAGAAGTCTGCTGCTTGCCAGGATCTAGGATAGATGATGTGATGGAGAGACTATCGAGACTCATCAAGCCCTCAGATCGCTACCCCTTCCTACTTCTTCACCTGGGCACTAATGATACTGCCAAGAATGACCTTGAGTGGATCACTGCACACTACGTGGCTCTGGGAAGAAGGATAAAGGAGTTTGAGGCCCAAGTGGTGTTCTCGTCCATCCTCCCTGTGGAAGGAAAAGGCCTGGGTAGAGACTGTCAAATTGTGGAAGTCAATGAATGGCTACGAAGGTGGTGTCGGAGAGAAGGCTTTGGATTCTTTGACCATGGGATGGTGTTCCAAGAAGGAGGAGTGCTAGGCAGAGACTGGCTCCACCTAACGAAGAGAGGGAAGAGCATCTTCTCAAGCAGGCTAGCTAACCTCGTGAGGAGGGCTTTAAACTAGGTTCACCGGGGGAAGGAGACCAAAGCCCTGTCTTAAGTGGCGAAGTGGGATACCGGGAGGAAGCACGAGTAGGAGAGCGCAAGAGGGGAGGTCTCCTGCCTCATACTGAGAAAGCGGGATGATCAGCAAGTTATCTTAAGTGCCTGTACACAAATGCAAGGATCCTGGGAAACAAGCAGGGAGAACTGGAAGTCCTAGCACAGTCAAGGAATTATGATGTGATTGGAATAACAGAGACTTGGTGGGATAACTCACATGACTGGAATACTGTCATGGATGGATATAAACTGTTCAGGAAGGACAGGCAGGGCCGAAAAGGTGGGAGAGTTGCATTGTATGTAAGAGGGCAGTATGACTGCTCAGAGCTCTGGGATGAAACTGCAGAAAAACCTGAGTGTCTCTGGATTAAGTTTAGAAGTGTGAGCAACAAGGGTGATGTCGTGGTGGGAGTCTGCTATAGACCACCAGACCAGGAGGATGAGGTGGACGAGGTGGAGGAGGATGAGGAGCACAGACAATCCAGGAAGTTTTTGGAAAGGGTAGGGGACAATTTCCTGGTGCAGGTGCTGTAGGAACCAACTAAGGGCAGAGCTCTTCTTGACCTGCTGCTCAGAAACCGGGAAGAATTAGTAGCAGAAGCAAAAGTGGATGGGAACCTGGGAGGCAGTGACCATGAGATGGTCGAGTTCAGGATCCTGACACAAGGAAGAAAGGAGAGCAGCAGAATACAGACCCTGGACTTCAGAAAAGCAGACTTTGACTCCCTCAGGGAACTGATGGGCAGGATCCCCTGGGAGAATAACATGAGGGGGAAAGGAGTCCAGGAAAGTTGGCTGTATTTTAAAGAATACTTATTGAGGTTACAGGGACAAACCATCCCAATGTGTAGAAAGAATAGTAAATATGGCAGGCGACCAGGTTGGCTTAACAGTGAAATCCTTGCTGATCTTAAACACAAAAAAGAAGCTTACAAGAAGTAGAAGATTGGACAAATGACCAGGGAAGAGTATAAAAATATTGCTCAGGCATGCAGGAGTGAAATCAGGAAGGCCAAATCACACCTGGATTTACAGCTAGCAAGAGATGTTAAGAGTAACAAGAAGGGTTTCTACAGGTATGTTAGCAACAAGAAGAAAGTCAAGGAAAGTGTGGACCCCTTGCTGAATGAGGGAGGTAACCTAGTGACAGAGGATGTGGAAAAAGCTAACGTACTCAATGCTTTTTTGCCTCCGTCTTCACGAACAAGGTCAGCTCCCAGACTACTGCACTGGGCAGCACAGCATGAGGAGGAGGCGACCAGCCATCTGTGGAGAAAGAAGTGGTTCGGGACTATTTAGAAAAGCTGGATGAGCACAAGTCCATGGGGCCAGATGCGCTGCATCCGAGAGTGCTAAAAGAGTTGACGGATGTGATTGCAGAGCCATTGGCCATTATCTTTGAAAACTCATGGCAACTGCGGGAGGTCCCAGATGACTGGAAAAAGGCTAATGTAGTGCCCATCTCTAAAAAAGGGAAGGAGGAGGATCCGGGGAACTACAGGCCAGTCAGCCTCACCTCAATCCCTGGAAAAATCAGGGAGCAGGTCCTCAAGGAATCAATTCTGAAGCACTTAGAGGAGAGGAAAGTGATCAGGAACAGTCAGCATGGATTCACCAAGGGCAAGTCATGCCTGACTAATCTAATTGCCTTCTATGACAAGATAACTGGCTCTGCGGATGAGGGGAAAGCAGTGGATGTGTTATTCCCTGACTTTAGCAAAGTTTTGGATACAGTCTCCCACGGTATTCTTGATAGCAAGTTAAAGAAGTATGGGCTGGATGAATGGACTACAAGGTGGACAGAAAGCTGCTAGATCGTCGGGCTCAATGGGTAGTGATCAATGGCTCCATGTCTAGTTGGCAGCCGGTATCAATCGGAGTGCCCCAAGGGTCGGTCCTGGGGCTGGTTTTGTTCAATATCTTCATTAATGATCTGGAGGATGGCATGGATTGCACCCTCAGCAAGTTTGCAGCTGACACTAAAGTGGGAGGAGAGGTAGATACGCTGGAAGGTAGGGATAGGATACAGAGGGACCGAGACAAATTAGAGCGTTGGGCCAAAAGAAATCTGATGAGGTTCAACAAAGACAAGTGCAGAGTCCTGCACTTAGGACGGAAGAATCCCATGCACTGCTACCGACTAGGGACTGAATGGCTAGGCAGCAGTTCTGTAGGAAAGGACTTCGGGGTTACGGTGGACGAGAAGCTGGATATGAGTCAACAGTGTGCCCTTGTTGCCAAGAAGGCTAACGGCATTTTCGGCTGTATAAGTCGGGGCATTGCAAACAGATCGAGGGACATGATCGTTCCCCTCTATTTGACATTGGTGAGGCCTCATCTGGAGTACTGGTCCAGTTTTGGGCCCCACACTACAAGAAGGATGTGGAAAAATTGGAAAGCATCCAGTGGAGGGCAACAAAAATGATTAGGGGACTGGAACACATGACTTTTGAGGAGAGGCTGAGGGAACTGGGTCTCAAGTTGCAGTAGGGAAGGTTTAGGTTGGATATTAGGAAAAACTTTTTCACTAGGAGGGTGGTGAAACACTGGAATGCGTTATTTAGGAAGGTAGTGAAATCTCCTTCCTTTGACGTGTTTAAGGTCAGACTTGACAAAGCTCTGGCTGGGATGATTTAGTTGGGGACTGGTCCTGCTTTGAGCAGGGGGTTGGACTATGTGACCTCCTGAGGTCCCTTCCAACCCTGATATTCTATGATTCTATGAAATGAGTAAATCTATATTTTTCATTATTCCTTAAAGACACATTATGCGGTGAACATTTCCTACCATTTACATAAATCATTGAAGTGGGAAAACTAAAAGGGGAATGTGTGTGTGTGTGTGTCTGTGTGTGTGTGTGTGTGCGCGTGTGCACAACCCCTCACCTCTGCCTTGTACACTTGATTTTGGGGTAATGTAATTGATGAAGTAGATATTATGATATACTAATTTCCAAATGTCTGTTTCCTTGGGAGTTTTGTCTTTCTGAGCTGATTATTTTTTCTTTGAGTCTGTAGTAGTTTCCTCCCACTTCTGCAGATACAAATGGTGATTACTGTTATTGGTACTGAACATACCCCATCTCCATCCAGTTAATAAAAGAAAAGCTGGAGATACTCAGGGCCAGATTCTTAGCAGGTGTACATCAGCACAGGTCCCTTGAAATCCATGGAACAGTGGTGATTTACACTAGCTGAGCAGCTTGCCAATTTCTATTACGGGTCAAGAACTTAGGGTAACACATTAAGATATACAACTACTTCAGGAATTATGTTGTCCTGTTTAGTTAAGGTTAGTAAATCTACATCCTGCAGAATGAACTTGTTAGGAACTAAAGTCTGGGTTAAAAAAAAATAAAAATCACACTGGTAGAAGTTCTGTGAAAAAGAAATAAAAGATTATTGTTATTATCTGTATTGTGTCAGTGCCTAGAGGCTGCTCATTTTAGATCAAAGCTCCATTGTACTAACATGCATAGCAAGACAATTCCTACCCTGAAGAGCTACAACTTAGTGTGAAGGTTTGACTATGTTCTGCACAGTTGCTTGAGGAATTCTGTACTTTGCTGATTCTGTTAAGCCCTGTTTTCATAAAACTTCCTTTTAAATCAGGTTATCCAGGTTCTTATATCAGGACTCGCAGGAGATCATTCCAGAGAAAGAGCCTGCTCCTATGGGTGCCTCTGAGTGCCTTTAAATCCTAATGAAGCCAGGACCTCCATTTTACACTTTATCTGAAAGACCACATCTACAGCAACATCATGCTCTACAGATCCACGCTAGGACTGAGTCAGTGGAGAATGCCCCACATTGAAATAGCAAAACCACTTCTTGCAGCATTAGGGTTTTCCCTAGAAGTCTTCTTTGCAAGCACTTACTCTGCCCTGCTTAACAAAGGAGCTATCCTTGCTCTGCTTAGCTGATGAAATATCCTGATTTGACTCCTTTGGTACTAGAATCCTGAAGGACTTGTGTGAAGGCAAAGCAGAAGCTAAACTAACTAAATTTGTCATCACCTGTTTTTCATCCTCCAGAACTCCATAGGGAGCATGGTGGTAGAATATTCATATTCATATCTCTGGGGGAAAACTGGCAAATTTGCACATGACAAGAGAACTGAAGCCCAGGAAGGAGGAATCTGAAATATTTTCTCAGTAAGTGGATAGAGACTGAACCTTTCATTTAGCTTTTCGTTGATGGCACAAACTTTCAGACACGTTGTTTTAATTTATGTTTGATTATTCACTTCAGTGAGATTTAGTGCTGTTGTGCTATCATGTTCATTAGTTGGGAGACTGAGGGGAAGGTCAATATTTCTTTAAGCAGTGTGCAAATGTCTACAGAGGCAGAGGAATTAGATGTATACTGCTGGTGCAGGTAACTGGCTTTTCCATGGGTTTGCAGGGAATGATTGTAAAGGTTGAGGCCTATCTACAAAGATGTGAGTGAAGTGTAGAGTTCAAGGGCAATCTATTGGGGATGATTTCCAGAAGGATCTCCAGCCCAATCTTTGTCATTTCCATGAAAATGACGGGTCATATCCAGCAGTATTGTGTTGCCTCTTTGCACCACACTGCTAGTAGATCATCAGTTTAAAGCTAGTGTCCCTGATTCTCCAGCTGCTGTATTGCACTGAATGCCAACAGGCCCCCCAGGAGTTAACTTACACTGTAGCCTAGATGCTCTATGTTAGACTGGAGACTGGACTAGCATAGAGTGGGCTCAGAAGCCTGGGAATACAAAGGCAGTATTTGCTCCTCTAATCCCTTCAGAGCTATGCTGTGCACTATTTGGCTGACCTAAAGCTTATTCAAGAGTCTAATCTTATGATTAGGACCATCTATTTTACAGAAATATACTTGGGAAACAGTCTGTGTTAAAGTCTTTATTTGCTCTTTCATGTATGGTAAGCTTGTGCAGCATGATAAATGATCAGTCAACATGCTGTCACAGCCCACTAAAGCTATTTGTGGTGGTGGGGTTTCCAGATTCCTCCACCTCATTTGTCAGTTCTCTGTAATAAAGTCAAAACCTTAACTAGTCCCAACCAATGCATTTGCCATCTAACTTTCTCACCCTCTTGTGAGTAAGGAGGATGGAAGGGTTGTGTCCTAAAAGGTCGCAGACCTGAACAGTCAAGCATACTGGTACTGCCGCTAAGGATTCTTTGAAACATAATGTTCTGCCTGTGAATCCAGTCACATTACTGACTAAACTTCCAAAAACTGAGTCAAAAGGGGAAAAAAAAAGTAGCTTACATGGTTCTTATTCAAATTATGCAACATGAAGTCAGGAAGTGGGAAGAACATTCTTTAGAATGAGGCCCATATTCAAAATAGCATGTCTAGTACAGAAGTAGACAGATATTTGCTTTCTTCCCCACTCCCCCCTTTAAAAGTTAATATCTAAATAAGAAATGCACTGTCATTCAGGGTGGCTTCAAAAGACATGACTCACCCTTATGCACACTATGGATAGACAAATTCCCTAGTTATTTAATAACACCAAGCATTCCCCATAGACTTCACTCAACAGCCATATCCCATCACATAAATACTAACACTCCCTTTCACATCATTCATCTACATATCTGAACAGTGTAAACAAATACATTTAGCTAGAAGTGAAAACACTGACTACATTTACAAAAAATCGGAGAATATTGTTATTAATGGCTTTCATTTTGGGAATAAGATGAACACTTTTGCAAGCTGTAAAGCTCCAGCAATCCCATGTTGTCTTCTTTCCAAAGAAATACAAGATACACATACTTAAAAACTATTATGGACATTCGATGTCCGTCTTGATTGTAGGTGCCAGATAGTGGAATGTATTGCTCTCTCAGTACCCACGGGGACAGCTGTATTTGAGTGGGAGGGTTCCATCCTAGAGGTGTGCTAGTGGTACACCACTGCTGCCCTTCCCTGGTGGTTCTGTCCAAGAGCTTTTATTTATGGCTGGGGCATTAGTGGGGATTACAGGGAGAATGCTGCCTAGGAGATGCACTGGACCACTGCTGTGCACCATTCTGAGAGGAATTTCTGCCACCTGGCACCAACAGCCTGGTTTCCATCAGTAAAATCAAATCCTGCAGTTTGCATTCATGTTAAGTCACTTGTCTTTCCTAAATTCCTATTGTGCAAATCCATTAGCGTACAGGCTCGTTAATTTACCATTCAGCATTTTGCAAAGCAGTGGTGCTCAAAACCACAATTACTGTACCGGTATTGCATGTTTACTTTTAGAAATGGGATTTTAAAATCCAAGGTTCTATTTGCGCTACACAGACTTTCTATAAGGGGATCTGTCCCATTTTCTTTGGCAAAAGTTTCCAGTTTTCCCATTGGTTTTCTGCATGCTTTGCCCCAGATAAATGTCACTCTCCACTTCAAAGGAGTTTGATGCATAAAAGGCCAGTTCTGAAGTTGATGGGAGTTTGCTTGTGCAGAATCTTAGATGGGTCCTCCAGATTTAGATGCTTTGGGGTCCTTTGGGATGAAAGGCACTCTATATCTGTGCCCATCTAGTATGAGAGTATGGAAGACCATGGGGTGTGACAGAATGCCTTTGGTTGGTTTCACATTGTGCCATTGAAGCATTTGCAAAATGGCTTTCTGGGTTGCAGTCTGATAGCCAAGCAGTCATATCAACATCGAAAGGGTGCTTTCCTGTCTTCTGGCTTGGTGGCAGTGCTGGAACCAGCAGACTTCCAGCATCTTCACAAGCTGACTATATGGATGCCAGTTTTGTCCATCCATTTTTTATAAGATGATTCAACTCAGGTTACATAAGGTTTTTCTTCACAAACTACTTGTAAAGACTCAAAAATACTGACCTCAATACGAATCATGCGTCAGTATCCAGGGGTAGACATGGGCCTACTCAATGGTGCAAGTAGATTTTAACTCTTATCGATACGGTACCGAACCCCCGACTCCACCCTCGCTCACAAAAAATGTTCTGTGACTAGAGCCCTGCGCAGATACAAGTTTATACCCGCAGATGTGGATATCCGCGGACAGAAATCGGTATCCGCTGAACCACAGGGCTCTCCTGGGAACCGCAGCAGCAAAAAGAGCAGAACGTGGGGCCACTGCTCCCAGGATCCAGCACCCCGCACTGGTAAACCCCTCCAGCGTGGCTGTACTGCCCCCAGCCTTTCCACGCAGATGCGTCTCCTGTCTGGGGTCTGTACAGCCCCGCCAGAGGCCAGGGCTGGGGCCAGTACAGTTGTGCCGGAGGAGCTGCCGGTGCGGGGTGCTGGCTCCTGGGAGCAGCGACCTCACTTTCTGCTCCTTTCGCTGCTGCGGTTCCCAGGAGAGACCTGCAGTTCAGCAGATACCAATGTCTATCCAGCGATATCTGCATCCACGGGTATAAATTTGTATCCGCGCAGGGCTCTACAATTAATTTTTGAAAATGTATGGTGTACACTGTATGGTGTACCAGCAATAAATATCTTAATGGTACAGCATACCTGACCATACAGGCTTACTTGCACCACTGGGCTAGAACAAGACTCAATTTTTAACCCTATGGAGCTGTGCTACCTTAAAGCAGTGGCAGCAAATCACAACTGCTTCCCTTCACAGAGCAGCCATACTCCCCAACCCTTGTGTCAGCTCTGCAATGCTGGCTGGTCTGTTAGGATCACTCACCACCCCTCTCTACCCACTCAGTCCTGGAGGGTGGGGTGGGAGTAGCAGCCCTGCAGAGCCAACTTCTCTCTCCAAACCTGGAGCACTGGCTCAGGCAAGCTGTCCAGGGGGTTGGGTGGAGCTCACATGCCCTTATTTCCCTGTGCAACCAACTAAGGGCAAATGACAAGCTTGCCTCTAGGAAATATCACTGTTGCCAACTGTCCTGAATAATGTAATTTTGACCCTTGTTACAGGCAGACTAGTGATGATGTGTAAACTGCAACCTTTCTGTGATTTTTGCAAAGGGAAACTGGGGAGGTATAACAAGCAAGTATCCCACTCACACAATGTCCCAGTAGCCTAGTGGAAGGTACACTGAACTGCAAGCCTAGAGACCAGTTCTAATCCCAGCTCTTTTGGTGACTTCTGTTAATATTCTGTTATATTCTATAACCTTTATTAGGAGCCAAGATTTTTATGGTCGGCGGCGGCGAGGTGCTGGGGGGGAGGAACTATCATTCAATTTAACAGATAAGATAACTGAGAGCTTGGATGACATCACTTCTGGCAGAGCAGAGAGTAAAACCCAGCTCTTTAAAATAATGGAGCAACATCTCATCCATTTTGCCACACAACGTTTCAGGGGGAATATCTCAGGTGCTTGTGTGACCTGTTCTGTGCCAACCTCTAAACTAGGACACATATACTGGCTTATGACTCTAATGCTAGTTCCACACTAGGAGATCTGGTGTTTTAGGTCAAATGGTAGCAGGTCATGCTTTCACATCCAGAGGTCCTGAGTTCAGTCCCTATAATCAGAAACCAAGAATCCTGGTGCCCAATGGTATCTCACAAATATTTGTGTAACGCACTCATAAAATCATAGAATAGAATCATAGAGTATCAGGGTTGGAAGGGACCTCAGGAGGTCACCTAGTCCAACCCCCTGCTCAAAGCAGGACCAGTCCCCAACTAAATCATCCCAGCCAGGGCTTTGTCAAACCTGACCTTAAAAACTTCTCAGGAAGGAGATTCCACCACCTCCTTAGGTAACACATTCCAGTGTTTCACCACCCTCCTAGTGAAAAAGTTTTTCCTAATATTCAACCTAAGCCTGCCCCACTGGAACTTGAGACCATTACTCCTTGTTCTGTCATGCTAGCACTGAGAACAGTCTAGATCCATCCTCTTTGGAACCCTCTTTCAGGTAGTTGAAAGCAGCTATCAAATCCCCCCTCATTCTTCTCTTCCGCAGACTAAACAATCCCAGTTCCCTCAGCCTCTCCTCATAAGTCATGTGCTCCAGTCCCCTAATCATTTTTGTTGCCCTCCGCTGGACGTTTTCCAATTTTTCAACATCTTTCTTGTAGCGTGGGGCCTAAAACTGGACACAGTACTCCAGATGAGGCCTCACCAATGTCGAATAGAGAGGAATGATCAAGTCCCTCGATCTGCTGGCAATGCCCCTACTTATACATCCCAAAATGCCATTGGCCTTCTTGGCAACAAGGGCACACTGTTGACTCATATCCAGCTTCTTGTCCACTGTAACCCCTCGGTCCTTTTCTGCAGAACTACTGCCGAGCCATTCGGTCCCTAGTCTGTAGCGGTGCATAGGATTCTTCCGTCCTAAGTGCAGGACTCTGCACTTGTCCTTGTTAAACCTCATCAGATTTCTTTTGGCCCAATCCTCCAATTTGTCTAGGTCCCTCTGTATCCTATCCCTACCCTCCAGCGTATCTACCTCTCCTCCCAGTTTAGTGTTATCTGCAAACTTGCTGAGGGTGCAATCCACACCATCCTCTAGATCATTTATGAAGATATTGAAGAAAACCGGCCCGAGGACCGACCCTTGGGGCACTCCACTTGATACCGGCTGCCAACTAGACGTGAGCCCGACAATCTAGCCAACTTTCTATCCACCTTATAGTCCATTCATCCAGCCCATACTTCTTTAACTTGCTGGCAAGAATACTGTGGGAGACCGTGTCAAAAGCTTTGCTAAAGTCAAGGACAAAGTCCACCACTTTCCCCTCATCCACAGAGCCAGTTATCTCATCATAGAAGGCAATTAGATTAGTCAGGCATGACTTGCCCTTGGTGAATCCATGCTGACTGTTCCTGATCACTTTCCTCTCCTCTAAGTGCTTCAGAATTGATTCCTTGAGGACCTGCTCCATGAGGCAGTGCGTGTTGTGTTACTCTGTATGGATTGGTCCACAGAGAGAATAACAGCACCCTTTCCCCCCTACTATTTACTCCTGTATTGGTGTGGGGAACAGACCCCACTTCTGGTCCTTTATAATGTCTTTCTTCTTCCATCCCTCAGCAGGCACCCAAGTGTGTGTGTGTGTGTGTGTGTAATTTCTTCAAGAAAACAAAAGAAAAGTCCTCTTCCCTCTTCCTTTCCTTATGAGAAAGGGGAGTCCACAGGAAAACAAAGAGTTTCAAGGGTGACTTGGATATGAGGAAGTCTTTTCTGGGTCAGCCCTTTGGGCTTCGTCTAGAATGGGGTCTACACCTCCACCCTTCCTCTTGGGGTGTACTGTTTTGAGGATAGGTCATGCAGCTTTGGGAGTGGGGAGGGCTTCCACTGTTTCCCTCTCACTGGATCTGTCTCAGCGGTCTGAGGCAGGGCAGCCTTCTTCCTATTCACCATCCCTTCCTGTGGCAGGTTTTCCCTTTTAAGTCTCCCTCCTGACCCCTCATCAGAACAAGCCTTGCAGCTACACCTTGTTAGTGGTGAACAGGCCCAGAAGAGCTCGTTAGTCTCCTCTCTGCCAGTGTGAGGGCATCTCTCTTCCCACTTGAAGTAGACAAGGTCTGTGCTGTGGATCTGTAGGTTATGGGTTTAAAGTCTGCTGATGACCGTTGAGGGAGTGACACCGACTTTTTATGCATATAAAAGTAAGGGTAATGATGCTGCAGTAGTTGTTGGGGTGATTTTATATTGAAAAACTTGTTTAGAAGAGAATTTGGATGCTGTACTAATATTTTACTGTTGTATTTTTATTAGTAACAGTTGGTTAATGAGAACTGTCGCTTTAAGAACAGGATGTGGCAATTTGAATGCGGTTGAGAAAACGTAACAGATTTTGCCTGTATCCGCAAACTAGAAGACCCTACTGTGTGGAAGCTTAAGAAAGAGACAGAACTTGATTTAATAAGTGTATCATATTTCCAGAGAGCAAACCTAATTCTCAAAGGTGACGGAATGCCTCCGAGCCTGCTAACATGCTATAGACCCTTGCACTATGGTCACCAATTAAGAGTTGTTCTAATCTAATGGATGTGTAGTAGCACTAACAAAAGGAGTTTGGTGAGTCCCAGTTCCAGCTGCCACAACAGAAACTCACCACTATGCAAACTCACTAGACACTATGCTCTTTGGGGCATGGCCTGTCTCTTACCAGGTTTGTGAAATGGTGACTACATGGGGGCCCTCATCTTGGTTGGGTCTTCTAGGGAGCAAAATCTCATTGCTCACTATAAATTTGTAAGAGCTAGCATTATTAATGGATATGAGGCACAATAGGGTAGTGGTTCTCAACCTTTTTGGGCTCAGGACCTATTTGTAAATGATTATGGCCTGTGGTGATCCAGTAAACAGTCTGAGGGTTGAAGTCCTGGGGCAGATTTGTAACCAGGCATTTTAGCGCTCTGTGTGAGCAAGCATATTTGTGCCCCTACCAGAAATGATGTGTGGTGGTGGGGGTCACACGGGGTCATGTGCCCCCCCCCAGATTTTTTGGTTGCACCCCCCTTCAAGCCAGAGAAGCTTGGTGGCCTGCAAGGTTGCCAACATTATATTTCAAAAATAAGGGACTGTTCTCTTAGCACCCCACCCCACACATCCTCCCAATATTATCATCATCTTGATTAATATTATTATTAATAATGGTAATAATCATCATTACTCACCTACATTCACTGGGGTATTTCTTGCTGCCTTTTTGCAGCACTCAGCAATTCTGATCTAGTTGTACAGAGATGAAACAATAAGGGACAACCCTTATAATAAGGGACTGTTGACAACCCTATAGTCCACTGAGGTAAGTCAGGAGGTGGAAGTGCTCACCTTCCCCGAGCCACGCCATGCGGGGCCGACCTGAGACACCCCCATGGCTTTGCACCCTCTGGGGCTGCCCCACTTGCTCTGGTTACAGCCCTGCCCTCAGCTTCTATGGGATCCTGCTTTCAGGGGAGGTTAGGTCCTGCCCAGCACTCACCCCACAGTGGTGGCTCCTGCAGCTCCTGTGCAGTGGGGCTTGGCTCTCTGCTCCGGGTGTTGTAACTTCTGTGGTTCAGCGCCACTCAGGTTTACTGCCCCCCCCAACTGGACCAAATTTGTGAGAGTGGAGTTGTGACCTGGCTCATGGGGTTGCAGTGCCACTCACTCAAATTTGGCCTACCTGGATTCCCATCATTATGATGGCTGGGCCAAACCTGAGTGCGCTGGGACCCCAGAGATTGCAGTGCCTGGAGCAGGGAAGCGAACCCAGCCAGCCCTGTGGGACAGGAGCCATGGGAATTGCCACGCGACTTTTGAAACATTCTGGCAACCCAATTTTGGGTCCTGACCCACGGGATGAGAAACCCTGCAATACGGTGTACACAGAAGGAGTTCAAAACCACAAAGCATGATTCAATACTTTTTTATTTAAAAATATGATGATTTTGGGTCCTCCTAACTTTTTGGGGTCTGGCTCATAACTTTTGGGGCTGGCAATATAGAAATACATATCTTATGCTGCCTTTAAGAATTACCCAGATAGTACTCTGATACTACATCCTTCTAACAGACTCATTACCAGTAAGAATGAAAAACACTTTTGACTGCCCCTTTTAGCCAGGTATACAGTTGGGCATTTATAAATGCAGTGGTACATGGAGTTGTTTTTCCTTTTTAAATTGTCCTCAGAATTTTCTGAAGTCCAGTGTCACAAGTAAAACATTACTGACATGTTAGGAAATCAAATATGATCAGTTTGTTAGAGTATGAAGATTATCCAGCGGAGCTCAGTTGACAGGCTAATAAATCCTATTATTAATAATCTTGTTAGGCTGGCTTTCTCACAATGGGAAAATACCTTACTAATATAGAAGGTCTGAAAAGAGAAAATATAAGGTCAACCTATTTGTATAATGGAACTATAAAACATGCATGGGCATTTTGAGAACGATCTACTGTCCTTACACACACACAGACACACAAAAGCAGGTGTTTTCAGGAAGTTTAGTGATGTGTGCATATGTCAGAGAAGCATGTCTTGCCATCTTCACATTTCAGTCCACAAGAGACAAAGCTGATTCTGCACTAAGCAAAGAAAACCACATAAGTATGGAGCACGACTTTCTGTTTTGATAGTGCTGGTGAGTACCTTAGGGCTGCACTCTGCTACACTGACTCACAGTGAATATTAAGTTACTTTGAGCAGGCCCCCTAAAAATCAATAATACTACTCAGATTTCTTATACTACCCATGAAAGTGCAGCAAAACCTGAAGGAGAATGTGGAGGAAATTTGAAACTGGAAATGGGATTTTGAATTTGTTACTCTAGGGTCATGATCCTTAGGGTTGCACTGATCTGTGGTGAAGAATCAAGGGGAGGGTGGTAGAAAGTTGGCTCTAAGCCACATTACCACTCTTCTGATCCTTGACCAGATGAGGACTGATTTGGGCCCAGAGTAATTTAGAACAGCTCAATAGATACTCATTTGTTCAATATTTGCCTAAAATACACAGTAAGAGGTGACTTGACCACAGTCTACAAGAATCTACATGGGGAAAACATTTGACAGGGACATAATCTAGCTGAAAAACGCATAAGAAGATCCAATGTCAGGAAGCTGAAGTAGGTAAATTCAGACTACAAATAAGGTGCATTTTTTGTTCAACAGAGAGTTTAATCAACCATTAGAACAAGTTACCTAGGGATGTGGTAGATTCCCCATCACTGGAAGTCTTCAAATCAAGACAGAATAACATTCTAAAAGATATGCTATAGATCAAATAGAAGTTATGGGCTTGATAGTGAAATTACTGGGTGAAGTTCTATGGCTTGTGCTATGCAGATCAGACCAGATGATCATAATGGATCCTTCTGGCCTTAAAAATCTATGAAAAGTTTTGCATGTTTGCTTAGTTTGTTAGTGTTGTAGTCAATTTGAAATTGACTATGAAAAATATAAGGTTTCATGGAAGTCAAGGGAAACTGCAGATTTCACAGAAATTTAGTTAGTAGCCTATCTACAGTAATACAGGGAAATAAACAACAGAAGGTTAAAGCAGCTGAGCTTTACAGTTCTTGGTTAGATCACCCAAACTGCTGGATGGTAGACTGCATTCCATGCTGGCAGGTGATAGATAACCTGGCCTCAGTGATACACAGTCTAGTTGGGCATGGAATGGTCAGCCCTGAGCAAATGATAACCAATTTAGAACATTGTGGTTCTCCGTAACATTGGCTGCCATGAACACATCAAACCTGTTCTCTGTTCACTACACTGACTCCATATGTAGTACCAAATCAAGTTCATAATCTTGAGCTTTATCTTTAAATTGCTGAATGGTCTGATCAGGATACCAAGAAATAACCTCAAAGTTACTGGGGAGAGGTTGGGAGAAGGGTACTGCCATCAACAGCTCTATTCCCCTGGACCAATGGACTGGTCCACCACAAAGGTAAAGCTTATTTGTTCAGGAGACCGAATCTTTTCAAGGGCTGGTTCAAAACTGTGGAAAGAACTCCTGCAAGATCTAAGAATCAATACAAGCTTCATCACTTTCCACTCTGTGGATGACAGAGTTCAGCATAAAATTATTAATAATAAAAATCCACATATAATTTTATTCCTGGTGAAATAAAGGGGTAAAAGGAAGAAAAGCCCTTATGTGACAGATGCAAGTCATGTTACTTAAAGCACCACTGACAGGTGCTCACATGCCATGGTTATTAGCATGATATAAGAACTAAATAAGCAATGATGTCAGCAAGAGGCCACAAAGAGAAACCACAGGCATTCATACAATAATAGTATCATGCTGGAAAATAGATTCCAAAGGGAGGCATCTTGCAGCTGTCAAGCAAGTGAGAGGAAGACCAAGGACAGAGTAGGTCTATTACTTAATGAGCGGGGAAAGACAATAACAGAAATGTGGAAATGGCAGAAATACTGACTGACTTTTTTTTTTTCAGTTTTCACCAAAAAGGTTAGTAGTGATTGGATGTCTAACATAGTGAATATGAGGTAGGATCAGAGACTAACATAGGGAAAGAACAAGTTAAAAATTACTTAGGCAATTTAGATGTCTTCAAGTTGTCAGGGGCTGATGAAATACATCCTAGAATGCTCAAGGAATTGACTGAGTAGATGTCTAAACCATTAGCGATTATCTTCAAAAAGTCATGGAAGACAGGAGAGATTCCAGAAGACTGGAAGAGGGCAAATATAGTGCCAATCTATAAAAAGGGGAATAAGGACCAGTCAGCTTAACTTCAGTACCCAGAAAGATAATGGAGTGAATAATCAAACAATCAAATAATCAAACAGTTTGCAAATACCTAGAAGATAATAAGATAAGTAACAGTCAGCATGGATTTGTCAAGAACAAATTATGTCAAACCAACCTGATAGAAAAGGAGTACTTGTGGCACCTTAGAGACTAACAAATTTATTTGAGCATAAGCTTCCGTGAGCTACAGCTCACTTCATCGGATGCATTCATCTGATAGCTTTCTTTGACAGTGTAACAAGACTTTTGGATGGGGGAAGCGGTAGATGTGGTCTACCTTGACTTTAGTAAGGTTTTTGATACTATCTCAAACTACCTTCTCATAAACAAACTACAGAAATACAATCTAGGTGGAGCTGCTATAAGGTGGGTGCATAACTGGTTGGAAAACTATTTCCAGAGAGTAGTTATGGGTCAAGCTGGAAGGACATATCTAGTGGAGTCCCGCAAGGATTGGTCCTGGGTCCAGTTCTGTTCAATATCTTCATCAATTATTTAGATAATGGCAGAGAGAGTACACTTATAAAGTTTGTGGATGACACCAAGCTTGGAGGGGTTGCAAGAGCTTTGGAGGCTAGGATTAAAATTCAAAATGATCTGGACAAACTGCAGAAATGGTCTGAAGAAAATAGAATGAAATTCACTAAGGACAAATGCAAAGTACTCCACTGAGGAAGGAAAAATCGTTTGCACATGTAGAAAATGGGAAATGACTGCCTAGGAAGCAGTACTGCGGAAATGGATCTGCGGGTCATAGTGGACCACAAGTCAAATATGAGTCAACAGTGTAAAATTGTTGCCAACCCACCCCTCCCCGCCCCCCTGCAAACATCATTCTGGGATATATTAGCAGGATTGTTGTAAGCAAGACACAAGAAGTAATTCTTCCCTTCTACTCTGCACTGATAAGAACTCAATTGGAGTATTGTGTTCAGTTCTGGGCTCCACATTTCAGAAAAGATGTGGACGAACTGGAGAAAATCCAGAGAAGGGCAACAAAAATGATTAAATGTTGAGAAGACATGACCTATGAGGGAAGATTGAAAAAATTGGGCTCGTTTAGTCTGGAGAAGAGAAGACTGAGGGACGACATGATAACAGTTTTCAAATACATAAAAGGTTGTCACAAGGAGGGGGGAGGAAAATTGTTCTTGTTTACCTCTGAGGATAGGACAAGAAGCAATGGGCTTAAATTGCACCAAGGGTGGTTTAGGTTGGGCATGAGGAAAAACTTCCTAACTGTGTTCCAGTGGTTAACCACTGGAACAAATTGCCTAAGGAGGCTGTGGAATCTTTGTCATTGGAGGATTTTAAGAACAAGTTAGACAAACACCTGCCAGGAATGGTCTAGTTATTATGTAGTCCTGCCTCTGAGGAAAGGACCAAAGCAAACAATATTCTTTACTGCAATAGGGAAGGAGTATTGTAATTATACACATTTGGCCATGATTTTTGGCATCATGGTTCTAATCAGTATGTGGTTGTCCATACTGTTTATATTGATAAATGTCACATATATCTATAAAAATAAAAAATACCCCCACAGGACACATCGGTGGAGGTGAGATCCATATGATTCAATTAATCAGACACCACTGCAGGTTAACTACTATGTACCTTTCTCTGCCTTACCTGCTCTCTCTACCCCCAATTTATCTTCCAGAAACTCTCATTCTAACTTTCCAAATCCCTAAGAAGCTCAAACAGCTGCCTTTTAAAAATGTCAGTTTGCCACAGAGAATGTGGAATCCCCTCATCCCTCCCTAGAAATCAAATCTGCCCAGATAGGCATTGTCTCAGGTCAGTGACACTTTTCCTACCTAGATATTATGGTTGCAATGTTTTAAAGTCTCATATCAAGTGGTCCGGTAGAGCTTGAAAGAGAAACTTTTTACTACATGGAAGGGGAGATTCCCAGTTTCTTAAATGGACCCAGCACTTGCTTTCTAACCTGGGAAGAGCTAGAAATCAGATTTTTAAAGTGGTGACATTTTTAAGTGTAGAAAAAGTCATTTTAAGAAGTTTTATATGCCCTCAGAGCCTTGTACAGTTGGACTCATGAAAACTAAGAATTACAGGCGGAGTTATGAAAGATAGGGCTATTTGATTTTTCAAAACCCTATAAAACATTCTTTCAATATCCTCATTTCTCTGTAACATACATGGTTTATACACAATAAATGATGGGGTGTTTTGGAGTAACATTCTTATTGACATTGGTTTGGGACTACCAGCATAGCTCTCTCATGGTTCCCACACTGGTGCACACATCCCAAACTCCTGCTAATAAAATCTTTAAACCATACACCACCATCTATCACACACACACACTCACTCACTCAGTATTCAATGTTGTATTATTAGTCTTATGGCACCTTAAAGACTAAGATATTTATTTAAGGTGCCACTGGACTCCTTGTTGTTTTTGTGGATACAGACTAACACGGCTACCCCTCTGATTATTAGTCTTGTGTATCTAAATTTATTAGGATGCTCAGAAAATCAACCCCCCCATAAACAACCCGCCACCAATAAAAGCCCTACTCCAAGGGCAGCTTTCTGTAACCCATAAAAGACAGACTCCATTGAGACCACTAGGGACTTCTGTTTCATCCCAGAGCATTTTTGCAGATACAGAGAGAAATACAGCATTGCCATTTATTCCTGTCCATGACTTGTTCCCCCGTTAAGCCCAGCCTGGTCAACTCGCCGCATATGATATCCTGCCTCTAGTCTGTGGTGGGCCTCCAAGTTGGAATGACCTTGGTTGCATTTTCATTATTTTTTTAGCATCCTATCATCTTTTTTTCTTCTGCAGTGTCCCCACCATCAGAATCTTTTTGATTGTATCCAGTCCTGTACCCCGATATCACAACCTACTCATCTTCTAACTTCTTCATTATCTTAAAATCATTCCACTTTACTCCCACCATCTTTTGAAGAACACTCATTTCTACCACCTGCAGCCTTCTGAGGTCTGTTTCATTTAATACAGCTACTTCCAGACCAGAGAGAAATACTGTTAGTTCACTGGTTTGATAAATTCTCACTGTCCTTCACCCACTTAAAACCACCCTCACCAAACAAGGACACTGCATCAGAATGGATCTCATCATGAAATGGGCCACCCAAATACCCAGAGAGAACCTGCTTCAATGCCCCCCTCTGACCACACACCCCTAGTTGTGACTTACCAACCCCCACTGGAACCCATACGGGGTATCATCAAACAACTACAACATATATTTGATGGGGACCTCATCCTGAAAGAAATCTTTCCTGAACCCCCTCTTCTGGCCTTCAAACAACCTGATGCACACTAACACTTCCAGAGGGTTTGTGTACACAGTGCTTTAGTCTGCACATGAGAGGTGTAAACTTTACACACAGTAGTGTGTCACGCACGAATTAGCCGGTGTGGACGCTGCTGGCGTGCATTACAAGTTCCCTAGTGTGTGTGAACACAGTGCTGTTTGAAAAGGGACTCGAGTGCCTAAATCCAACACTGAGGCAACATTGGCATTCATAATACCACTGCTCAGCTGCTGCCTAATGTTATAGGCACTGAAAGTCCCTAGACGCCTAAATTCCTAGCTGTGAAGTCCCCTAAGTGCCTAAATTTCTTAAGGTAGGCACATGTACAGCAACTAAATCCTGACAGTGCCAGGTCTAAGAGGGTATGTTATTGTAAGGGGCAAAACCACCTTACACACTCTGTTCTGAATTTGAGCTGTGCATTTCAAGCTATGTGTACGAGATTCAACATCTGTAGGGTTAAATAGGTCAAAGTACCATTGTGTTTAGAATGTGCTTACAATTTTTTATTTTAGTCATTTATTTTCTTAGCATGGTTAGTTTCTCTTTAAAAAGCGTGTATATTTTTATATTACTGCCATCATAAAGCCATTTGTGTTTGACCTTAAAGATCCCTATCTATTGTCCACTTTTTTTTAGGCTTTATTTTAAAGAAATATTTTATTAAAGTAAAACTGAAAATAGTTCTATAGTAAAATTCTCAAACAGTAAAGATCAAAATCAGGCAAAAGCCTACAGAAGTGTAACTTCAAAAAAAAAAAAAAGAGAATTTAAATAATAAATAAAGGATGTTAAAAGAACTCAGCTTTCAAAACCTGCTCTCTGCCTTTGAAGATGCTAAAATGTACTACTGTTTCACTTCATTAAATGTTCAAAGTTCACTTCTCACATGTGGCTGCAGGGTTTGTAAGAGATGTGCTAAAAGGCTAGGCTGATAGTGACTTTTTGAATTCTGTTTTATGAATGGCCTCCACCCAAATCATAGAATCGTGAAGAGGTAGTTAGGAAAGAGAGAGTCACTTTTTTAGCTTAATTATTAGAACAGATGTTTGGAGTCTAAACTCCCATTAAAGATTCAGTTAGAACTTCAGGATTTGGCTTATAATTTTCAAGACTTGTACATCGTACTATATTCTGTGAATGCTCAGATGGACAGCTATAGAATGTCAGCAAAAACCACGAGGAGTCCTTGTGGCACTTTAGTAACTAACAAATGTATTTGGGCATAAGCTTTCATGGGCTAAAACCCACTTCATCAGATACATGGAGTGAAAAATACAGTAAGCAGAATATATACGATAGCACATGAAAAGACGGGAGTTGCTTTACCAAGTAGGCGGTCAGTGCTAACGAGCCAATTAAATTAAGGTGGAAGTGGCCTATTCTCAACAGTTGACAAGAAGGGGTGAGTATCAGTAGAGGGAAAATTACTTTTTGTAGTGACCCATCCACTCCCAATCTTTATTCAGGCCTAATTTGATGGTGTCCAATTTGCAAATTAATTCCAGTTCTGCAGTTTCTCGTTGAAAGTTTTTGAAGTTTTTCTGTTGAAGAATAGCCACTCTTAAGTCTGTTATTGAGTGTCCAGGGAGACTGAAGTGTTCTCCTACTGGTTTTTGAAAGTTACAATTCTTGATGTCTGATTTGTGTCCATTTATTCTTTTGTGTAGAGACTGTCCGGTTTGGCCAATGTACATGGCAGAGGGGCATTGCTGGCACATGATGGCATATATCACATTGGTAGATGTGCAGGTGAACATGCCCCTGATTGTACTCACACCTTCTTGTCAACTGTTAGAAATGGCCCACCTTGATTGCATTGGCCTCATTACCACTACAAAAGTAATTTTCCCTCCCTTGGTATTCTCCCCTTCTTGTCAACTGTTGCGAATAGGCCACTTCCACCTTAATTGAATTGGCTCGTTAGCATTGACCCCTCCACTTGGTAAGGCAACTCCCATCTTTTTATGTGCTATAATATATATTCTGCTTACTGCATTTTTCACTCCATGCATCTGATGAAATAGGTTTTAGCCCACAAAAGCTTATGCCCTAATACATCTGTTAGTCACTAAAGTGCCACAAGGACTCCTTGTTGGTTTTGCTGATACAGACTAACATGGCTACCACTCTGAAACCTATAGAATGTCAGTTTCTCATGAAATAGTGAGTCCTCCTCCATCCCAGCTTCATCTATTTATGCCTTTGTATTACTGAAGTCAGTTTTCCTTCAATAAAATCTGTTGAAATATGATTTTAAAACATGTTATAATAATCATTCAACCCAGTGAAGGCAGAGATGGGCATTCTGGGGTAGGACGTAGGGTTCATAAGTAAGTATCAGTGCATATACACCTTCTGACCTAGCAATAGTAGCTAGGCATAGTCTCTTTCTCACACACATGGGGACATTGCTGGAATACATTAATGCATACGTACAAGTGTACGTTAACACATCTTTTGATATATTTACATGCACCTCATTCTTGTAGTGAGCCTGAATTTTACTCAACATATAGTATGAATTGTTGCACCCTCAACTGAAATGCAGCAATTGTTTAACAGCATACAACACTACCCAAAAGGCAGGAAATTAAGAGGATTTCTGATATAGCTGCAGAAAGTCTAGGAAATAGTTTATTGCAGTAGACTGAATAAAGTAAAAGCGCCACAATGTAATGTAATCTCAGATGTTTGTGTGCATTACAACATCTCTAGTAACATCTTTTACTGGTCTTACGCATGGAAGCAAAGGTACAGATTTTCAAAAATAAACAGCAAAGCACACCATTCATCTAAGATTAGAATCCATGCATCATAATCTGGAAATTTTTATTAGAAAAGTATTAGGACAAGTCACAAGAGAGAGTGTGATTAAATTTGCATATTAACCTACTTTATGAACTCAGTATCTCGGAGGACTAGGGTGTCAAATCTCTGCACATTTAGAAATCTGGTGCCTCAGTCCTCAGCTGGTATAGATCAGCGTAGCTCCATCAATTACACTGAAGCGTGGAGCTACAACAATTTAAACCAGCCGAGGATGTGGCCCATGGTAATAGCTCTTTCTGTAGATAATGAGATTCAGGTTGAGAACTTAAATAAGCAGAGAACCAGGCAAGGGGGACCGTTTTTTAAATGGAAAGCTCTTCTCAGAAAAGGAATATGGAATTTGTAAGGTGCGTACGTAGATGAGTAATGAGACATTTTTGTTTAAGATATTAGTGTATCCTGAAAAGAGGCTGTGCCTCCTATTTCTATGGAGTGATTACAAGTGCTAGGAGAATTGCAGACAGAGCCAGGATAATTAGCGGTACTAAGACACCACTGAAGATATTGCGTCTTTCCTGAGCCTCTGACTCTCAGAATCTAGCAAGTGATAGAAATCGTTTTTTTGAGATTGCCCTGTTAGCAAATAGATTTGTTTATTTCATTTTTTTTATTCTTGCAGGATTTTTTTTTCTTTGCCTAAAGGAAAAACACAGTCTCTTCCCCCCTCCCAGCCTCTAACAACTTTACTGATGTCATAATTAAAGAGCTGACAGGGAAAGTGCAGTACTTGCTGTGAAATGAAACTGTTATATTAAAGAGAGGCCTAGACAGCTCAGTGATAAGATAATTTAGATGGCAAAAGAATACAGTTAATGTATCTCTGGGTATAAAGGACAAAAGAGTGGAGATCTGTGGTTTTAGACATGAGGTTCAGACATCTCCTCTGGAGACTGTGGGAAAGAAGATACAAAGTAGAGAAGTAGTGCATTCAGCTTTGATGCCACTGCCAGCCATAGGTGGAAGCTGAAAGCCATTGAACAGGAGCTGCATCTGAATGGGAAAAGAAGAGAGAGAAGGAAATTGATGGTGGGTAAATATTGTTAAAGAAGAGATGTTTAATGAGGGGGAAAGTAACAAAGAATACGATGGAAAACATGATGGTTTCTTATAAAAAGGGATCCAAAGTATTTTGAAATGTTGTTTCTTTACAGATAATACAAAAAGCAATAATGGGAATATTGTAAGGGCAACTGCAAGTCTTGAGTGCATATTTTTAAAAAGTGATATGTAATGTGATTCATAGAAATGACATTTAGCTTAAACTGAAAAGGACCTGGGATATAAAATATAAAGCCCATAGAAAGGACTGATTCAAGGGGACTAGGGCATGCATTATAATATGTATAAAGAAGAATATATCAGAAGAAAGAAATGACATTTGCAAATTGGATGCCAACACAAACTGTTTGGACTGAAGTGAAAGATAGAAATGCCAAGACATTAATTATAGGAAACTTTCAGAGACTTTCAAGGTCTGACTGATGAGCTAAAGGAGAAAGTATGAAGACTACAATACCGATACTACAGGGTCTCAGTTACCCTTACATTTTGGAAACTCAGCACTCTGAAGTGGTAAAGAAAGAGAGGCTATTTCAGACTGCAAGATGTACTAAACCAGTTCAAGTAGCCAGTGAGGTCCAAGGCTATTTTATTTGTTTTCTTCAAGGAAACAAGCCTTGTAGATAAATTAGCAGTTGGTGAATATTCAGTCATGATGAAAATAGTTAGATGTAAGATGTTCCCAAAACACGATTAAATATTATTATGCTTCTGAAATGCAGAATCAGAAAGAGCATAAGGTGATCTGAAAGATGCTAACATGAAAGTATGGGTGGGTGAATGATTTGGATAAGAGTGAAAACTGGCCAGAACTTTCACCAAAATTTTAAACCAAACCTAAATAAAATCTTCTCTTAGGTTCAGAATAGTTTAGTTAATATTTTATTTTCACACCTCTTCACTTCCTTGGTTCTAGAATGGAACTAAAAAACCAAAATACAGTCTGAGGGTTTATTTTTACAGCATTTCTAGTCCAGCCAGTACTAGGCCATTTCAAAAATCCTAGAAGAAAGCTTACTCATCAGATTTTTCATCCTTATACTGAAGAGGTTCAAACAAGATTATAAACCAAGCCTGTGAATTTTTTAGATCCTGCTCAAATTACATACACATGTTTTTCTAATTTGTTGTATCATGCTCATCAGACCTCGTTACAACAAAGGTGGTTTGAATTGTAACCTCCCTATCAAATGTAGCCACATTTCCTTTGTGTGTACATCTGCCACACTGTTTAAGCATTTATAAAAGCGCATTCTGGGAAAGTGTGGGGAAGTCAGGGCTGCTATCAGCAGAACATGCACACGCAGCGGCTGAAGAACAAAAAATGTTTTTATGTAGAGGATTTTTATACTAACTTCCACAGGCCAATGGATATTATGGTATTAGGTAGGGGGGGATTGAGGCTTTTCCATAAGCAAGAAAAGGCTTTTGCTTTTATGAGGTGTATGACTATCAGTATGTAAATAATACATTCCATATCTTATCAGCTTCTTGAAGCCAGCCTTATGGTTTCTGTTTCTTGGTACTCCTGTTTATCATTTGGCAATGGCTGCTCCATAAGAGACATTGAAACAAAGCCCAAAGTGTGTTCTATTCTTTATATATATATATGCTTTCCTTGTAATTTTAGCTCCCTATTGTCTCTCTTTTTGTTTGAATGTTGAGCTGCTGCATTATTCTTTTGTTAACATAGTGTAATAATCCTGAAATATTCACTCATTATAATTGATGGCATCAAATCAGAATACTTTACATAGCAACTGTTACCAAGAAAAAAAACAACATCGTTAAAAGCATTTTTTTAACCTCATCTAACCTTTCTTGTTCAACGGGAAGATTTCTGCCTTCTAGGTAGTTATGATCTTCTAGCATTTCAAGGAAACATGATCTTGATAAGTGGAAGTCTAAACAAATTTTTCCCCCTACAAAGAAGGCTGAACAGCAGTGAGAAGGAATAGCATGAATATGTATAATTGAGAGTGCTGTTTTTTATTTACTGTTTCAAAGAATTATAGTAGAAAGTAATTTGTAAAGTATTAACTCTGTTTATAAACCAACTAATATAAATGCCTGGCATGGAAAAATGCTGCTACTCTGAATAGTATGCATAGAATAAGATGGAAGAGAAAGATGAAGAACTTAATTTCCTTTTACATTTGTCTGTTTAATTGTAAATGCCCAGGAAAAAAGTTGGATTAATAGCACTGGAAGCAGATGTCCTTTTTTGCCCAGGGGACTGACTCAGCAAAAACTGTAGCAGTGCAAACTTCTTCACTGTACCCTGTAAATGTGCCTAAACCTTGATCTCTGTGTGGGAAGGTAGTTCAGTATCCCTGTCCATTCATTTCTGGCCTCTCTGCTGAAATGCCTGTCCTGGACCCCTGGGGGGCTCCTTTTCCCCTCTGCTGCTCTTGTGGGGAATCACTTCCTCTCTGACTTCCAACCTAATTGACTTGTATTATTGCACAAAATTTAGAAGAGATTATGCAGACACATTTGCGTCTGTAAACTAGATTGATATACCTCACAACTGATCAGTTTCAGTTAGCTCAGAACAACAGCACAAATTTGATATACTACCCCTTGGTTTGGTTAAAGGTAAGAAGTATTTTCAATCAGTTCAACTTTAGGTAGCATTGAATTATATCTGCCAATTGGTCGTGATCTCTAGGCCCAATCCTATTCCTATTAAAGTGAGTGGCAAAACTCCCATTGACTAAAATGGAAACCGCACTGCACACTTTGTTGTGTTGTCTGTCAAGCCATTCAATTTATTAATACATTTGAAGCCCCCCCACCTATCATGGTATAGGAGAGCTCAAGCATACATCAGACTCCAGATGTTTGAAATTCATTTGGCAGGGATTTTGTTTTACATTCTTAAAAATATATTTTCAATAACTATTCAATGTTTATTCACCACAAGAAGGCTACATTGGTTCCTCTGGGTAGAAAGGAAAGTTTAAAAACACCAGACTATTTGTTCTAACATTTTCTAAACTCTTTTTCCCCCCAGTGTAAACTAATTTCAGATTAGAGTTAGGCTGCCAGGATTATCAATGCCTGTTTTGTCTTGTCAGGAGTACTGAAAATTCGCCTGTGAAGTGACTCAGGAGAAATTACTGTCCTTTACTTAAATTACTTAAATACTTAAATTACTGTCCATTCACTTAAATAACCAGCCACCAAATTAAAGTGATTTTGCTGATTTTTTTAAAAACATTTTCTCCAGGTTTGATGCATCACCAGAATAATTCCCTATAGTCACCTCACTGTGTTTGTATGCCACGTGGCGCTTTTATGACAGTTTACTTACATTGTACATACAAATTTATTATTCAGAGAGGTAAGAAGATTAGCTATACTATAAGGTAGATTCACAAGGAGGATTTAGGCACCTAAATCCAATATTTAGACACTGTTGGTGTCATAAATATAAAGGGAAGGCTAACCACTTTTAAATCCCTCCTGGCCAGAGGAAAAAACCCTTTCACCTGTATAGGGTTAAGAAGCTAAAGATAACCTTGCTGGCACATGACCAGAATGACCAATGAGGAGACAAGATACTTTCAAAGCTGGAGGGGGGGTGGGAACAAAGTGTTCTCTCTGTCTGCGTGTTGCTTTTGCTGGGACCAGAGCAGGAATGCAGGTCAGAACTCTTGTAAAGGGCTAATAAGCAATCCAGTTAGATATGCATTAGATTCTGTTTTGTTTAAATAGCTGATAAAATAAGTTGTGCTGAATGGAATGTAGATTCCTGTTTTTGTGTCTTTTTGTAACTTAAGATTTTGCCTAGAGGGATTCTCTATGCTTTGAATCTGATTACCCTGTAAGGTATTTACGATCCTGATTTTACAGAGGTGATTCTTTTACTTTTTCTTCAATTAAAATTCTTCTTTTAAGAACCTGATTGCTTTTTCATTGCCCTCAAGATCCAAGGGTTTGGGTCTGTGTTCACCTACGCAAAGGTCTGTGTTCACCTTTTTATCAAGCCTTCCCCAGGAAAGGGGGTGTAGGGTTTGGGGGGATTTTGGGGGGGAAAGACATTTCCAAGTGGGCTCTTTCCCTGTTATATATTTGTTAGATGCTTGGTGGTGGCAGCAATAAAGTCCAGGGGCAAAAGGTAAAATAGTTTGTACCTTGGGGAAGTTTTAACCTAAGCTGGTAAAAATAAGCTTAGGGGGTTTTTCATGCAGGTCCCCACATCTGTACCCTAGAGTTCAGAGTGGGGAAAGAACCTTGACATGGTGGCAGAGTGGTGGGATTAACTTGAAATCATTTTGCGATCAATTTGAGATTTTTTGAACCAGAAGCACAGATTTTAAAAAAAAGGACATTTATTTTCCTTTGGGCTGGAAAGCAGGTTTTAAGCTGAAAGCAGTTAGAGTTTTTTGTCTCTGCTTGGGGGCCAGAGCAGAGACAAAAGGGAATTGTCTTTTGTTAGCTGGAGTTTTCTCTACCTAAAGGCAGGGTAGTTAACCTCCTGCAGGGAAATTCACAAGTCTTCACAGACCTGAAGTTGATTTTTTTTTTAACCTAAGAGCAACTAGAGGGGTTTTCTGTCTATTTGCCTGGAGACAAAGGTGTTAGTTTTTTTTAAAGGATTTTTCTGTAGGCTGATAATCACTATCAGAGAACATAGGAATCCAGTTACAGCACAACCTATATATATATATATTTTTGACAAGCCAATTTTTGTTTGTTTGTTTGTTTTATTTCTAAATCTCATGTGTAAAGTTAGTTAAAAACAGAGAGGCTAACATGACAGAAACCAAGGCACAACACAAATTGGAGTTAACCAGACTGGAGGCAGTGAAAGAGGCAGAAAAAGCCCTGGAGGCTGCCCACAGGAGAGCTATGGAGGCAAAGGACAAAGAAATGGAGGAGAAGGAAAAAGAGAGGAAGCATGCACTGGAGATGGAGTAGGTAAGGGCTGAGCAGAATCTACTGGATAACCCTAACAATCCTTCCCCAACAATCCACAAATGGGAGTGACTATGTCCACAGTATAATCCAGTGATATTGCTGAATATTTTCTCACCTTTGAGAGACTGTGCATTCTCCATAAAATTCCTGAAGCTCACAAGATGACCACATTGGTCTAAAATTGACTGGAAGAGCTCTGGACATATTCAATAAGATGCCTATTGATGAGGCTTCTGACTATAATAAGTTCAAGGATTTGGTTTTAAAGCAATTTCAAATTACATCTGAAACGTACAGAGTAAAATTTCGAACCCTTAAGAGAGGGCCTGGACTAAGTAATGTGGCTTATCTAAACCAGATGAAGGATCTGTTAGATAAATGGGCCCAAGGAAGGGGTGTCGCTAGCTTTAACGGAATGTGTGATTTGATAGCTCAGGAGCAATTCCTGAATATGTCCAAGGAGGAAATAAAACAGTGTTTATGGGATAAGGAAATGGACTCAGCAGAAAGTCTTGCTTCTTATGCTGATCGATACGAGCAGTCCCAGAGCTCCAGAGAGGCGGGGCAAGCCGGAACAAAATGGGTGGAGGGAGGAGAGAGGAAGAACCCTGGTCGTAGTTGGAGTGGATACCAGAAGGGACACCCTCAGACCACACCCTATTACTGGGGGCAGCCCAAGGCCCCAACTACACACCAAGGAGTACTCCAGACACCTTATCATCCTGCCACACCGTTCTCCAGCAACCCACATCGCCCCAGTGATCCGTCAGCTGGACGATGTTTTAAATGTAACGAGCCGGGGCATGTGAAGGCCAACTGCCCCAAGAACCCCAAGAGATTACAGTTCATTGCACCGGAATCACACCAGAGGTCTTTAGGCCCAGATACCTCCCAGATACCCTTGGAGCGGAGGGAAACTGTGAGTGTGGGCAGGAAGAAGGTCACCACGTGGAGGGACACCAGAGCACAAGTGTTGACTATCCATGCTTCCTTAGTGGACCCCAATTTAATCGAACCAGAGATCCAAGTGACAATTCAATCCTTCAAGTCCAACTCTTTCAATTTGCCTACAGCCAAGTTGCCTGTCCAGTACAAGGGCTGGTCAGCAACGTGGACTTTTGCAGTCTATGATGATTATCCCATCCCCATGCTGTTGGGGAAAGACTTGAACAATCATGTGAAGCTAGCCAAGAGCATGGGAATGGTCACCCGCAGCCAGGCTAAGCAAGCCGTCATGCCTAGCTCTGTTCTGGAAACTTCTACCAGGACCCGGTCAGAGGTGATGGAACCAGACCCCATGCCAACGTCTGCAACAGTAGTAGTGGATCCAGTCCCAGAGACCCAGACAGAGCCAGCCCCAGAACCGAAACCGGCAGAACAACCAACACCAGACCCATTGCCAGCACTGAATCCAGTACTTGCAACCCCAACACCAGAGGGCCCCACCGAACCTGAACCGGCAGCAGCCAGAGCCTGAAACCCAACATAGTGCACCAGCGGAGAGCGGTTCACAGTCAATGGAAACAGCCCCATCCCCTACATCGCTTCCAGAGGGACCAAGACTAGGTCCACAATCCAATGAGGACCTGATGTCTCCAGCATCAAGGGAACAGATTCAGACTGAACAGGACGCAGATGAAAGCCTCCAGAGAGCTTGGACAGCGGCACGGAGCAACCCACCACCTCTCCGCTCTTCTAATCGATCCAGGTTTGTTGTAGAAAGAGGACTTTTATACAAGGAAACTCTTTCTGGTGGACACCAGGAAGACTGGCATCCTCAGAGACAGTTGGTAGTTCCAGCTAAGTACCGGGTAAAGCTCTTGAGCTTGGCCCACAATCATCCTAGTGGCCATGCTGGGGTGAACAGGACCAAAGACTGTTTGGGGAGGTCATTCCACTGGGAGGGAATTCGCAAGTATGTTTCTACCTATGTCCGATCTTCTGAGGTATGCCAAAGAGTGGGAAAACCCCAAGTCCAGGTCAAAGCCCCTCTCCAGACACTCCCCATGACTGAAGTTCTATTTTAGTGAGTAGTTGTGGATATTCTGGGTCCTTTTCCGAAAAAGACATCCAGAGGAAAGCAGTACAGACTGACTTTCATGGATTTTGCCACCCAATGGCTGGAAGCAGTATCTCTAAGCAACACCAGGGCTAGAAGTCTGTGCCAGGCACTAGCAGACATTTTTGCCAGGGTAGGTTGGCCCTCTGACATCCTCACAGATGCAGAAACTAATTTCCTGGCAGGAACTATGGAAAGCCTTTGGGAAGCTCATGGGATGAATCACTTGGTTGTCACCCCTTACCATCATCAAACAAATGGCCTGGTGGAGAAATTTAATGGGACTTTGGGGGCCATGATACGTAAATTCGTAAATGAGCATTCCAATGATTGGGACCTCGTGTTGCAGCAGTTGCTCTTTGCCTACAGAGCTGTACCACATCCCAGTTTAGGGTTTTCACCATTTGAACTTGTATATGGCCGTGAGGTTAAGGGGCCATTACAGTTGGTGAAGCAGCAATGGGAGGGGTTTATACCTTCTCCAGGAACTAACATTCTGGACTTTGTAACCAACTTACAAAACACCCTCTGAACCTCTTTAGCCCTTGCTAAAAAGAACCTAAAAAATGCTCAAAAAGAACAAAAAGCCTGGTATGATAAACATGCCAGAGAGCGTTCCTTCAAAGTAGGGGACCAGGTCATGGTCTTAAAGGTGCTCCAGACCCATAAAATGGAAGCGTCGTGGGAAAGGCCATTCATGGTCCAGGAGCGCCTGGGAGCTGTTAATTATCTGATAGCCTTCCCCACCTCCAACTGAAAGCCTAAGGTGTACCATATTAATTCTCTAAAGCCCTTTTATTCCAGAGAATTAAAGGTTTGTCAGTTTACAGTCCAGGGAGATGATGCTGAGTGGCCTGAAGGTGTCTACTACGAAGGAAAAAGTGCTGGTGGTGTGGAAGAGGTCAACCTCTCCCTGACCCTTGGGTGTATGTATCGACAGCAGATCAAGGAGCTGTGCACTAGCTACGTGCCGACGTTCTCAGCCACCCCAGGACTGACTGAATGGGCATACCATTCTGTTGACACAGGTAATGCTCACCCAATTCAAGTCCAACCTTACCAGGTGTCTCCTCAAGCTAAAACTGCTATAGAACGGGAGATCCAGGATATGCTACAGATGGGGATAATCCGCCGCTGTGGCAGTGCATGGGCATCTCCAGTGGTTCTAGTTCCCCAACCAGATGGGGAGATACGTTTTTGAGTGGACTACTGTAGGCTAAATGCTGTAACTCGCCCAGACAACTATCCAATGCCACGCACAGATGAACTATTGGAGACACTGGGATGGGCCCAGTTCATCTCTACCTTGGACTTAACCAAGGGGTACTGGCAGGTACCGCTAGATGAATCCGCCAAGGAAAGGTTCGCCTTCACCACACTTGTCGAGCTGTATGAATTTAATGTACTCCCTTTCGGGCTGCGGAATGCACCCACCACCTTCCAAAGACTTGTAGATGGTCTCCTAGCAGGATTAGGAGAATATGCAGTCGCCTACCTTGATGATGTGGCCATATTTTCGGATGCTTGGGCAGAACATCTGGAACACCTACAAAAAGTCTTCAAGCGCAGAAGGGAGGCAGGACTAACTGTTAAGGTTAAGAAGTGTCAAATAGGCCTAAACAGAGAGTGACTTACCTTGGGCACCAGGTCGGTCAAGGAACTATCAACCTTGACAGCTGGCACACAAAACCCCTCTAATTGCTGTCTAATCCTGGAGGCATCTTAAGTCTCTCAGTGCCCACATTTCAACCAGTAAAATCCCCTAAGTGCCTAAATTCTGTTGCTGGGCAAGAGCGCTGCCTCATAATTCCTGAGATTCCCAACTAGCTTAGTGCCTAATTCATGCCTAAATCCTCGTGGGTTTCACAAACTAGGCATTCCCCGCTACCTTGCCTGCAGGGCTCAATCAAGTAGGTTTCCTCAGAGACTACTTACCAGAATACCTACCAGATCAGGCCCCACACAAAACAGAGAAGGAGGTTATGCTCTCCTATACCAAATATCTCACTGGTTAGAGCATTTACCCAGGATGTAGGAGACATGGGTTCAAATTTCTTACGCTCCCTGATGGGGATCAGGAACTTGAACCTCGGTCTCTCACCTCCCAGATGAGTGCCCTACCCATTGGGCTACAGGTTATAGCAGGGTGTGTTTTGCCTGTTGAAGCTGTTCCACTTTATATAAAATACTTGTATATTCATTGGGCCAGAGAGAGAACATGAGAGTGGCTCCATAGCTTAGGGTTTGGGAGACCCAGGTTCCAGTCCCTGCTCCAATGAATATTTTAGTATTTATACAAACTGAAAGAGTGTCAACAGGAGACACTGAGAGAGACCTGCCTCAGAATATCCCACGACTTAATGGTTAGTCCTCCTTGTGAACCTAGCCCATAGTTTTGTCAAGGGTACCAAGTTACCTATACTCTCATTGGTATGTTAGCACATTTTACAACATCTGTAATGTTAAACAAGGTAACAGGACTAAATAATGGAAAATGTTAACCACACTGTAGTACTGTTATGATAGTTGTTATTTAATAGGTATTAGATTAAAGTTCTACGATATGGTTTATTAATTGTCTGGCTGGTATAGCACTTGGACAATATATTTAAAGAGACATTCATTTAATGGTGGTTCAAATTAGTTTTGTCATTTAATATCTGTAGCAGAACATAATTGTTTATATTTGATTTTGACATCTATAAACACACAAACGAGTTCATTTACTGGACTAGGTTTGTGGAAGAGTGGAAAATACAAAGCCAGATTTTCAGCTGGTGTAAACTAGAATAGCTCCATTGGCTTCTGTGGAGTTTTGGGGAAATGGCTTTTTTCTTTTAATAGAGTTCTGTTGTTGGCTTTTTTCTTGGGTGTGCGGAACCCTCCCTTTGTTAAGTCAGTCCACACCCAGAATAAAACTAGGAGCACTAATCCTGGAAGTAGTATTACTTAGCTAGTTGCTCAGATCACAGGCGCCGGCTTCCTCCCAGCCCTGGGGGTGCTCTATCCCCCCACTCTGCCCCTGGCCCCACCCCCACCCACCCCCTTCCCACAAACTCCCACCTCTTCCCGTCCCACCCCTTCCCTAATCCCCACCCCATGCTGTTGTGCCTCTTCTCACCCCCTTCCCCCAAGATCCCCACCCCGCCTCTTCCCGCCCCTGCTCCTCCTTCCCTCAAGTCCCCATCCTATCCCGCTTCTTCCAACCCCCACTCCACCTCCACCCCGCCTCTTCCCACACAGTTCTGCCCCCTCCTCTGAGCACGCCCTATCCCTGCTCCTCCTGCCTCCCCCCAGAGCCTCCTGCATGCCTGAAACAGCTGATCACGGTGGTGGGAGGCGCTGGGAGGAGTTGATTGGTGGGGCCGCCAACAGGCCCTGTGTGGGGGGAAGCTGGCTGCCAGTGGATACTAAGCACCCATTAATTTTTTTCTGTGGGTGCTCTAGCCCTGAAGCACCCACGGAGTCAGCAAATATGACTCAGATGATACTCCGTTTTGAGTAATTTCCCCAACTCTCATTTAGCCTTAGCTCTTCACCCTGACAACATCTCTACTGCAGGCCTTTTTTGCAAGTCTCATGAAAAGTTACACTGCAGTAACTGATCATTAGAGTGTACATGAGAATAGTTCATTCTATGTATGCACCTACGCCCCTGCTTCTAGTGGTGAGAATCTAATCTCACATGTGGTCTCGAGTTAGAATAAAAAAGAGTAGTCTGTCCATTTTACACATTTAAATCCTTGGCAAAATTTTCAGAAATGCAATTAAACCTGAAAGCTCACATTTTACTCCAATTTGGACCCAATATTGCCAACACCAAGCATTAACTCCCTTCCCCCAACACTAAAATAATCATCAGAAATTATGAAGATTTTTAATCTAAATAGTGAACTGGGGAGGGAGGGGGTTATTTGCCTTTTAGTTTTGGAGCCTTTATGGTCCTTCATGATATGCTCAAGTCAATTTTTCAAGCTTTTCTTTGCAGTCATAAGGGCCAGAAGCTTTTTCTTCCCTTCCCCCAATAATGAAAGCTGCGAGTGTCACTTAGTCCCCAGGTTTTAAGAACAACAAATATCACAGAACTCATGACAAATTAAAAAGAAAAGAAAAGAAATCCATAGGCCCTGGGAACCTTGTATGCAAACATGTACCACAGACACAGCTTCCAGGGGCTGCCCAACAGTATTCCAACTGGTCCAATAGTTTCTACTCAACTGGTCCGGTCACAAAATGAATCTGTATGTTCGAAACTTATTAACAGTCCAATGTTTCTGTGGAGAATATGTTGTACTTTGTAACTTTTCATTCCACATTTTTAAGAGACACTTTGATAGGGCTTCAGTTTTTTGGAGTTTCTTAATTTTACTTTTGGGAGGTTATTTTTAGCCATTTTCGAGTTTTATGTAAATAGCCCCAAAAACCCCTGATTTTTGACCTTCTCCTTGTATATATTATATACTCATCTACTGTAATGAGCAATCTTTGCAATGTTCCCCAGTGTGCTTTAACATAGTACTGTTTCAAAGAGCACTATGTTAAAGTGCACTAGTGAACCTTTAGTGTGCACCAGCAGGGTATATAAGGACCAATTAATGCACAACGTTAGTGCACTTTAGAAGTCATGCCCCGCATACTCTGCTTTACTGCTCTGTCTAGATAAGCCCTTAAGTACAGATTACATTTCTGGTGTGTATTGCATAAACATTTTTTCTTTCTTCCTTTGTTTTGGTCAGAGGTGTTATATCAGTGATTATTGGTTAAAACTGAAAACCAGAAGTCTTACGCATTGGTCCAGGTTCTGCACCAACTGAGGTCAAAGGGAATTTTATCACTGACTTCCATAGGAGCAGAAGCAAGGGAAATATGTTTGCTGTGATTCACATCTATCTTTACAGAAGGGTTTCTAGTTCCATTAAAAAAAAATGCAAAAGCTTCTCTTGTTTAGAATCTGTCAGATTTGTGTCATATACTGATTTATAATCTCAAATTTATCAGATTATTTAATCAAAGCATAATTTTAAAGTGGGGGCGTTCAGGGTTTTGCATTTTGTCACCAAAGAGATTATATATTTAATGGTAAGAGAAGATCACTGATATAGAATCAGATCCTGCAGGACTAAATCACATCAGTAGTCCAACTGACATAGCAGAGTGCACCTGTTGTCCATCTTGTCCAGGAACTCTTTGATAGCAGCCAGTACCAGATACTTCAGCAGAAGTGGCAAGTACCCTGGTCTTGGGCTATTTTAGAATAAATTGCCCATATGGAAAGTTTCTTCCAAATCCCTATTAGATAATAGTAGCCTTTTATCAAGAGGATTTATAACACTTAAATTTTTAAAAATCTAACTACTGTGAGTATGGATGTTTTCTAGATATGTAAATATTTAATCTGTTTTTACTCCTAAATTCTTGGCATCAGTGATATCATGCAGCAATAAAATTTCATAGGAACTCTTCACACATGAAAGGCTGCGGATTCATAGTTCTAATACAAAAACATCTGTAATATACAGTTTGTGCAGGTTGAGAGTAACAGGGCCTAATTCAAAGGCTGTCAAAAATCTATGGAGAGACTTCCATTGCCTTCAAAAAAAACCTTGGGTCACACCCACAATGCTTCCAAAGTCATTCTGATAACTTCACTTGGTGAAGAGGAGAAGGTTCTTACACACTGATTTAACTGAAAGTTCTAGGTGGTCATATCATAGCCCCACTTTTCACTGCTACTCATTGAAAAAGAGTTGAGAAAAAAACTGGAGGAACTCCACTACATTTATCCCACTTTCTTTCTCTCCCCCCACAACTGCTGAACTCTAATATTGGACTTATCTGAAATTTTGGAGATAATCATTAAATAGGTACCTCTAGCACAGGCTTACTCAATCCAGCACCAACCCTGCTGCTGCCTTAGTTTCCTCTCACACATCTCTGTCCCAAGACAATTGGCTTATACGGTACTTCTACTCAGAAGTCTTCAGTACATTGTGGCATTAAGGAATTTCAGCCTTTTGGCTAGACCAGAGTTTCCTACCTTCTGGAGTATGAAATCAAGTCTATGTTTAGGTCTTGCTTCTTGCCAGGGCATAATCCTTCCTCTGCAGGTCTGTTCTTTTCAGCCCTTCCACTGGCTTCAGCTTCTAAAAAACCCTTCTTCCTCTGATCAGCAGGGTGGCTAATCCACTTCCCAGGATGGTAGTAGGACAAGGGGATGGATGGGTGGAGGGAATATCTGCAGCCACCCTCTACTATGGGTCTCCAGCCCTGGGAACCCTTTATAATTAGATTATGTGCCCTTAGCCATCCAGGTTCTAGACTTGTCCTTCAATCTTTCCCCAAGGCCTCTTCCTCCAGCTCCTCAAGTAAGCACCCTACCCAGCATCTCTCATCCTACCCGGCCTTATATATTGTGTCTGGTTGCTTGACTGCCATGCCTACAACTCTAATTTCCCTCACCTGGGATTGACTCCTTTAAAGGGCTAGACTTAGAACAGGCATATAGGGGCACATGTGCATGCTGGAACCAGTGCAAAAATCAAGCCGTTAATCACGGTGTGCAGTTACTCTAGCGTCTGTAGATATTTTACTGTTGTTTACTTCTCTAATTATACAAACTATTTAGCTAACACTCGAAGAATTACACTGTTCAGAGAAATGTCCCCCTCTTCTGCTCTCCCTCATCAGGACACCCGCCCGCTTTCTTACAGCTCATTTCCATTACTGAAAGTGTGTTCCTTCACTCTCTCATACCCAATGTTACTTTTAGGTGACAGGAATACTGTAGTGGTTGTCATGTAAATGTTACAATGGCCTGTGATGGGATGTTAGATGGGGTGGGATCTGAGATACTACAGAAAATTCTTTCCTGGGTATCTGGCTGGTGAATCTTACCCGTATGCTCAGGGTTTAGCTGCTCGCCAAATTTGGGGTCGGGTAGGAATTTTCCCCCAGGGCAGATTGGAAGGGGCCCTGGAGGTTTTTCGCCTTCCTCTGTAGCATGGGGCATGGGTCACCTGCTGGAGGATTCTCTGCTCCTTGAAGTCTTTAAACCACAATTTGAGGACTTCAATAGCTCAGACATAGATGAGAGGTTTTTCTCAGGAGTGGGTGGGTGAGATTCTGTGGCCTGCATTGTGCAGGAAGTTGGACTAGATGATCATAATGGTCCCTTCTGACCTTAGTACCTATGAATCTATAAATAAGAGATACTTGAACAGTAGCAATAACAACTAGGACTTCTTTCCTATTTTATGGAGCTCTTGTGCTCAGTCATATCCCTCACACTTGTTGCTGGTCTGGTATGATTTATACGCTCTATTCTTTCTGTCACTGCAGTCAATGGGATTTTTGCCATCAACTTGAATGGAAGCAGGATCAGGGTAGAGAATCAGCTAGAAATGACATTGAAGACTGCCTACAAATGTGTTTTTGTTTTTTGAAAAAAATATAAAGGAATCCGAATTTCTTTTTCAGAGTTGTGAGCAAGACTGAGTGAACTTTTTCTTCCTCTGTTAGGACATGTAAATCTCATCTTTTTTCCTATTTAGCAGCTTGGTCTTGCATTAATGTATAAAGCCCTAAAAGTTTATAAGGACTCAACTTACATTTGAAACAATCATGGTTTTAATATGGATGGATGAGGTCATGATTACTCTAATGAGACAGCTTAGTTGGTCACTAAGATGGTACCTGCTGAAAAGAAAACTTGATACTGCAGACCTATCTTAATTGAAACAATAACAGTAATGAAAAGGGCCCCAAGAATATTGACAGAAGATTCAACAATTGTCATGCTGCTTTGCAAATTTTCTGGCTTTAGCTGAACCCATTTTTCAGATGTTTATTTGGCTGGAAATAATACTATGGGATCATACAATTAAAGACTGGTTTGTAAAACATATGAGCAAGGGATTAAACAAAGGTTTTATGGTGACTTTTGAGTGCTTCACTTTACAACTTTAATATTCTTCTAACATAGCTTCTAATAGAATGTCACCAACTCATTTCCACATGAAAAATACTCACACTATTTTGACTTACAGGTCATTATACATTACCCACATTATGGCAGAGTGCCATTGTAAGCCCTATTTTAATGCCTCATATAAATTTGTACAGGAAAGTAATTTCAGTTTAAACTTTGTTTGTTAATATTTTCAGGGTTTTGGGGGAAGTTTGAAGGCAATTAGTCAAACAATTTTGAAGATAGTTGAGACACTTTAAAGGGGTCAGAACTTCAGGTGATGAATGCTCAGTGTTTTCTGAAACTCAGATTCATTTCAGGTTTCTCATGTTGAACATCCAAAAGACTAAGGCACCCACAATCACTGGTCACTTTTGAAAATCTTGGCCATTGATGTGAGTAAAGTTTCAAAATGTCTAAAATTTTACTCAGTGCCTATCAGCTTGGTGTTCCCTCTAGCTCAAAACTCACTGGATTGTAACACTTCAGACTTTACATATACATACTATTAAAATCTAGTGAACAGGCAAATTAAAAGATTTATTTACAACAAAGAGAAAACCCTGGACCTTATAATATGGAGAATGGTGTTAAAAACCTGCTTCTCCCTGCATGCTCTATATATTCAATGTAGGCCAAGCAGACAGAGAGAAGAGACTGAAACCATGTGGGACTTTTAAGCTCCAAAAGGCAGTGCAGTTTGCTGATCCAATGAGTCAGATACCTCCAGGGTAGATGAAGCAAGGGTGAATCAAGACCCCAGGAAACTTGAGGTGCTGAAAAATTCCATAGGACAGATAAAGTCATAGAGATATGGGAAACTGTCTACTTTGTGGAACTGCACACCTGTGCACAGCAGTATGAAGAATGTAGCCAACGAGCTTGCATATCTCATGAGCTCTGCATCAGCAGGGAGAGGTGCGTAAAAGAGCTGGGGACTCCACAGGGCACCTGAACTTATCTAAACTCCAAAGGGCAGGAGGAATCAGTGGGTGAGAGTTACAAGGAATCTGCTCTGACTTATTTTTAAAAGAACTAGGAAATTAAACATTGTTACCATTAAGTTTAGCAAAAAGAAAAGGAGTACTTTTGGCACCTTAGAGACTAACCAATTTATTTGAGCATAAGCTTTCGTGAGCTACAGCTCACTTCATCGGATGCTTCTTTTGGTTAGTCTCTAAGGTGCCACAAGTACTCCTTTTCTTTTTGCAAATACAGACCAACACAGCTGCTACTCTGAAACTTGTCATTAAGTTTAGGTTGTTCCTTAGCATTAAAGTTGAACCATATCTATATGGTAAGGAACACTGGAATGAAGAAAACCCATAAGCATTTAAAAGTATGGAAATGAAATAAAAGGAAATTAGATAAATACTATACCTATTTAAGAGTTTGTATGAACCAGGAGAATGTTTGTTTCTAAATCTAGCTTTCCTCAGCTACTCATTTCTATGCATTTAAAAACTTAGTTTTTTGAAACAGGAACATTCTTTGGCATCCACACGTTTCAATTTCAATGTTAACTATCAGCCTTATCTTACAGATAATGAAGTTTTGTCAGCTAATTAGTATTATGTGGCTTGTCAATTTTTATTTTAATTTCTGGAATACAACTGCAGCAAGCACCATTAAGTACTGAACACTTACTTCAGTATCATACAAATACCATGATGTAGCATTTATTATGAGCCTAGTCATAGTACTTTTTATGTTTTAATGACATTGACTGTAATAGGAAAAAATCTCATAATTGCCCCATCTATTTGATTATAGACTAGCCTCCCAAGAAAAGTGATGGAAACTACATCAAAATGCTAGACCAAACATTAGAAATATAGTAGATGGAACAATCCTTAATTGATTGGATGACTTTCCTGGTTGCTTCAGCCTTTCATTTGTGGGAGAAATTATCAAAAAAATTTCAAGGATTTAGGAGCAACATCGCATTGACTTTCAATGGGATTTGTGCATCTAAATCCCTTGGGACAATCTCTCCCTATGATTCTAATTAAAAACCATAATATATTAACTTGACTATATTGCAAGGTTATGGGTCAGACCCTCAGCTGGTGTATATAAGCTAATTAATACCTGCTAAGGATCTGAACCTAACCTGCTGTGTGTCCAGATTTTCTCTCCCATGGTATGTCTCTTTCCTATTGGTTGACAAGTTAATTGTAGTAAAATCAAAAGCTTTATACATGAAAATGCAAATAGTACACTTCCATTAGCAGGTTCAGTTTGTGTTTACCAACTGCAGTTTTGCAAATGATTCTCTGTTTTCTTTATGAATATGTATGGTTTGCTTTTACCAGCTAGGAACACTGCAGATTTTTTTTAAAAAAGCTCTACCTCATGTTCAGTTTGCAACAGAATTGGCTAGGATACGCATCCGTCTAATTAGAACTGGATAAAATTACATACAGTGAATTTGGAGTTGAACTGGTTGATTGAAAAAATACAAATTAGATAAAATGTTCCTATGCAATGAGTTTTGATAGCATTCTTTCTACATTTTTAGTACACAAAGGATGTGTTATTTTGGTAGGCAAACCATAAACATATTAACTCATGTACAATAAAATTAATTACTTAAAAAAAAAACCCACCCCGTATTTGACAACAGTTACCAGACAGTATTTCTCTGTACTTATAAGAAATAACCTGCTATCTCAGATAACTTTGTGTGTTATCTTTTGTCTATCTGGTCTTTTAGAGAGAGCACCCACTGTCATCTTTTGATTATTAACTTGGCTTCACAGATATAGTATCAGTAGTAGAAATGTTTATGTAGCATAACTGAACAAAATAACGATTCTGTCTTTCCTTTCTTCTATTCTTTTTGTGTATAGTGCTTTCAGCCCTCTCTTGTGTTCCCTCTAGCAGCTTTGCCAGAGGAATATACCTAAGATATCTTTACATCTACAGTTAATCAATTTTTGGACTAACAGTTTTCATGGTGCTTTTGTTAGAGGTTCTCCCTGCAACCTTCTTGCCTGAGCAGCTGCTGCATTCTCTGAACAATAGCAACCTGTCAAGAGAGCAGAATAAGTAGCTCCCTCAGAAACCAACACCAAATCTATTCTATATGCTATGTGGTGAGGAATTCTTGATAGCAACCAGTCCTATAATCCCTTACTATGATTATAAATATTATCCCTCAGGCACCAGGACTTCTATCAACATGGAGAGTGAGATCAGTAGCCCTGGCAAGTCTCCTCCACTTGGTCTAGGGACAGAAACAGCTAGGATCTTCTTTTAAAGATGCTGTATGTAGCTTGGAACCAAAAGCCTCAGCAGTGAGCCTTCCCTCCCTAGGAAAGGGCAGGCCTAACAGGCCCTGTCTATGGCTAGAGACTAGTAGTCCCAGCAGGACTCCCCTCCCTCAGTAACATCCACTTAGTATGGGAGCAGCTTACCAGAGGCAGGAATTGGCGTATCAGGGAGCATTTACGAATAGCCACCATATGTTGCTTGGCCCCAGCAGGCAATTTTCATGTTTTTTTTTCATAGCCTCCCAGGGTGGGATCATAAAGGGACTTAGGCAAAGCTGAGTTAGGTATCGAGGTTCCCAGTACAATGAATGGGGAGAGATAAGTGCCTAAGAATGTGGTGCACAAAAGCTAGCACACTAGGTGTGGACCTGCTTATTCTAGCCAATGGGAGATGCCAATGACTGAAGTGTGTGCAAGGACCCACTCCTCTCTCAGAGATAGGTGCCTAAGCCTAGGCTGCAGGGAGGTGCCTAACTCTGCTTCGTGATCCATGAATGGGAACCAGATGCCTGGAGGCAGGTGGCTTAGGCACCTAAGGCATTTCTTGCAGGAGCAAGCTGGATGTCTGCTTCGCTCCGTACAAAACAACTGGAGGAGGAGCTGCCCACTTTGGAACTGTTAGCCAGGTAGCAGAGCACTTTCCTGTAATATGGAAAACCCAGCTTCAATTCCCTCCTCTCTGTCAGATGGGGGTGAAAGGATTCTGAACCAGGGGTCTCCCAGCTCTCACAGCAGTACTCTAACCACGGAGCTATGGGATAATCTGACATGGAGTTGCCTCAACCTCTCCTGTTCAAGCTGCTCCACTGTGGATAAATAACAAAAAAACGATGGGAGCAGGGGTTTGGACCTGAGGTCTCCCAGGTGGGTTCCCTTGTGGCCGGACTACAGAGTCACTCTCTGCTCCCATTACTTTTAATGGTATTTATAGACAGCAGAACAACTTCAACAGGAGGAGCTGCTCCACATCAGAATATCCCATAGTTCAATGGTTAGAGCACTTACCTAAGAAGTAGAAGATCCCTGTTCAAATCCTTTCTCCCCATCTAGCAGGGAGGACGGAATTGAGCCTGTTTTTTCCCATATCGCAGCTGAGTGCTCTAACCACTGTGCTGAAAGTTCTGAGGTGAGTGACACCACCTCCTCCTCGATATTGAATGGGATCTGATCAGGTAGATGTGATCAGAGGCCACATACCAGGTCACGCCCAGTATGTGACTTAGGGGGCTGAATGCCCACTGTCCCTTGGTCAGTGAATTGGTCTGGAGCTTAGGTGGGACGCAGGCATCCAGACACCTAGAGGGAGACAGCAGTCACATGCTCATAGGCAGAATCATGGGCACTCTTACTCTGAAAGCTTGATGCCAAGGGAATTTAGATGCCTACAGGGCATTGCAGTGAAGCTAAAACTGGTACTTGGGAACCTAAGCACCTTTGTGTATCTGGGCCCCAGAACTCATGGGAAGAGTATGTCCACCTAGAGAAGACATTACCTTAATCTTCCACACCCCACCAATGGTAGAGTGGGAAGCAGAAGTGGGTTTCCAATTTTCCTAACTTGCCCAGCATGCTAATGTGTGGTGTGCCCCTAGTAGATGTTGGATTGGATCTATTAAGAGAAACAAAATAATTGAAAAGTCTTCTGAATGTTTATTTAAAAGCAATTGGGTGAATATAAATCTACTGCTATGGTATCTTGCTCTCAGCGTACCTTTTCTTTAAGCATGTGATTTCAGTTAAGAGTTCCTTAAAATGCACATGAGTAATAAAATATATTGTGAATTCCGGATCAGAAGTTAAGTAAAACAAGCAAGATTGTTTATAAACATAGTGAAAGAATAAGTAAAAATGTATTTTTGTTAAAAGTGTTAATTTGCTCTTATTCTTCATAAAAAAAATACTGAAAGGATTCTGATACTGGGGAGAAGAAGCAGACACGTAGAGAATTTGGAACTAAATCAGAAAAATATCAAAAGGATCAAGGATTGCTCTGTTTATTTTGTACTTTATAACTAGGATTTAAAATTTATAAGAATGATTATGCAGTTCATTTAATCTGTTGGCTGTACATAGATCAACTTCACCCCACCGTGGCAAGACTTATGCCCTGTAATCTATCTTGCATTTGTAGATCATTGTGAGAATGGCATTAATGCATTTCTGTTTAAAAATATTCACAATTTTGTGATTAACAATTCAGAAAAAATCTTTATTTGAGGAAAACAGTTCTGTTTTGGGATAGTCACTAAAAATGCTCTTACCAGAAAACTTATGATTAATAAGCATCTTTTACATGAAAAACTATTTTATCAAAAGTTTTGAAAAACTGCATAGTTGAATACATTCCACATCTCAGTTTTAGTTTTGTATAGTGTTCTTCTGCACAGCTGCACTAACAGAGTAGTAGTCTATCAAATTTAATAATAAAGGTGAGAATAGTTTTGAAAGACAGAACTACAGTTAGATATTCACTAGAGATTTGAACTTGCATATGCTTCTCTACACTTTCTTGGGAAAGTATACACCTCTCATGCTGTTTTCTTCCTGTAAGCTGAGGATGAAAAGCCTCGGGAAATTGAAGAAAATATATCTGATTTTACTAATTTTTAAGATTGCATTTTATGTGCAGTGAACTATACTACAAGAGGTCAGTGAGGTCCACACTTATCTCCTAGCACAGCACACAGAGAAAGTATTGTCTCTAAACTCTTCCTGGGACTCAACTTTATTTAAGAATAAAGTAACAGAATCTCAAGTCAGGACTGTGCTTTTAAAAATAAGCTGTGGGCCTCAAAACTCTATCTTGACCTATAGCTGAAGGAACTATAAAGTAAAGCTAATAAGACCCACCTGTTCTGGATAGCCAGAGTGGGTCAGAAGAATAGCTCTGTACCTTCACTAGTAGGTTCAAAGCACTGTACCTAATTAATCCCTACAGCACCCCTGTGTAGAAGTTGAAGTCAGCACTCTATGAAAGTATTCCTCCATAGCTGGAGAAAGACAAAACAAGTCATCCTAGAGTACTATGGCTGAGGAAGACAATGATTCACTGAGGAGTATTGCTGTAAGTACAGGTTTCAGAGTAGCAGCCGTGTTAGTCTGTATCCGTAAAAGAAAAAGGAGTACTTGTGGCACCTTACAAATTTATTAGAGCATAAGCTTTCGTGAGCTACAGCTCACTTCATCGGATGCATAGAGTGGAAAATATAGTGGGGAGATTTTATATACACAAAGAATATGAAACAATGGGTGTTACCATACAGACTGTAACATGAGTGATCAGGAAAGGTGAGCTATTACCAGCAGGAGAGCGCCAGGGGAGGGGGAAACCTTCTGTAGTGATAATCAAGGTGGACCATTTCCAGCACTTTACAAGAACAGTAGGAGGTGAAACAAACAAGAAATAGCTTTACTTTTTGTAATGACACATCCACTCCCAGTCTCTATTCAAGCCTAAATTAATTGTATCCAGGTTGCAAATTAATTCTAATTCAGCAGTCTCTCGTCGGAGTCTGTTTTTGAAGTTTTTTTTGTTGAAGAATTGCCACTTTTAGGTCTGTAATTGAGTGGCCAAAGAGATTGAAGTGTTCTCCGACTGGTTTTTGAATGTTATAATTCTTTGTCTGATTTGTGTCCATTTATTCTTTTACGTAGAGACTGTCCAGTTTGGCCAATATACATGGCAGAGAGGCATTGCTGGCACATGATGGCATATATCACATTGGTAGATGTGCAGGTGAATGAGCCTCTGATAGTGTGGCTGATGTGATTAGGCCCTATGATGGTGTCCCCTGAATAGATATGTGGACACAGTTGGCAACGGGCTTTGTTGCAAGGATTGCTATAAGTAGTTTCAACAAAGTACAGAGAGATACTTTCAAAGTAACAATGAAAATAAAACTTTCAATCCATGCATAAAAGGGTTGTGCTATCTCCCAGTCTACTTGGAATGCAAAATAATAAAAACACATATTGAACAATGGAATTTTGTTTGTATACAGAGACTTTTTAAAACTAAAAAAGTTTTTAAAAAAATCACGATTGCTTCATTGGCTTCAAGAAGGGCTTGATTTTTCTTGGAGTTGTCTCCAAAGATTTAATCTTAATGTTTATAAGGTTGGGAGAGTCTGTGGAAGCTTATAAATGCTTGCCTGGAAAGGAAGCTCTTTGTTTTTTCAGACTAGTTCTAGTTTTAATGGAACTGGTGGAGAAAACTGTTGTAATAAGTGAATCAAATTCACAGGGCAAAAGCTACTAAAATATTTACAGAGATAAGTGAGCAGTCAAAATGATCTAGCATTTGAAATGGGTGGAACTTTTAATATGAGGGATGGTGTTAAAAAAACAGAACCTGGCTAACCTTTAGAAAAGCTCCTGATCTCTTTGTACACTGCCCAAAATGCTGTTTTCTTTTACTCATGCTGAATAAACCTGACCACCATTGTGCTTCCACTTCCAGTCCCCTTTTAAATCTATCCCCTTTTATGATCTTTCAAATCGAGAAATCCTCACTTGCTCAAATTTGTTTGGGGTCACTCTGTTGTAGAACCTGGTGAAGGATGAAATTGACACTGATATCTGTTCGGGGGCTAGTACAATGGTGCTGTGACCTGGCTAGACACAAGTATAATACAAATAAAAAAACCCAATCATTGCTGCAGGGCTCAACACCAATAGCTCGTAGACTTTAGTCCATGTTGGACTCTCTGGGCACAGGAGATATCAGGTTTTCTGTAACAGACTAAATATGCTCTGTCAGTAAATTCATATTTAACCACCTGGAGAGATCAGGAGGTGAATTAGAAAAGCACTCCAGCCAGCCAGACAAAACTAGTTGCTTCCAAAACGACGGGTATGGCCCAGCAGAAACCAATCTGCTTGAGGAGTCAAGCAGATACTCCCAGAACAACAAATGAAGTACTATGCTTAAAGTTTGCAAAATAGTGGTATTGAGAAGGCAGGTAACCTAATATGGAAATAAAACTCTAATACCCAAGATTTGAAAAGAGGGTTAAGTGTGGGAAGAGGTACTCTTGATTTCTGGACACAGCAGGGAACTGAAACTCTGATAGATAGGTCAGAGCCAAGGCTTGCTCTTTGTACATACAGGATTTTAGTTACTTTTCTGTAACTAAGCCAGTGCCTTATCTAGTTTAGCTTATCGTATGTAAGTATATTTAAGGAAACCATTTCTCTGTTTTTAATAAAGTTGTCTTAAGGAATTCTAGTATTGTGTGGGTGTTTCAAGCAGTTCATCCTTCAGGAAAAAAAAAATCCTACAATCTCAAAGGAGAGCTTCTAAAGAGTAAAGAGTCTACAGAACCTAAATCACCCACTCAACCTTACTCCTAAGACATAGGCAGAGTAGTCAGTCTCCCAGTGAGGACATTGCAAAATGCTGCAGCTGACAAACACCTGGTGAGATCCTGAGCAGCCCAAGGACACAAGATGAATGGTGGTTTGGTTGTACATACATGTAGATATAGTATCTGAGGTATTAGATCATCATTCATTGTCACCCCAACTGATTTACGTTGCCCAGCTAACCTTAATTTTGCTCCTTAAAGTTTACATATATCAAAATAACCAATGCATAGGAGATTATACAATTCCATTTACTATTGACAGGATCCCAGTCCAGTGGATCCCTAGATGGCACCCCTAGTCTCTGTGCCACAATGGTATGCTGAGCCACTGCCCCTGACCAACAACCTGAGTGCTCAAGGCCTTTGACTCCACAGAAGGCATGGCACAGGTCCCTGATTGGCTGGACAGATAGTATTCTCACTGGATACCTGGATTACAAAAAGACCCCAACAGGAAGAGGAAGCTGTCTGCAAAATAGACCATTGCCTGCTGGTAGCTGCCTAGACTGGATCTGCCTTGCTGCGTCACCTGTCCGTGCCTTACCACCTTGCCTACCCTCACTTTCCTAACCTGTTGACCTGGCCCCTTAGATTGGATCTCCTGGCTCCTGACCCCTGTGAGAACTCTGACCATTGTCCCAGACTACCTCTGATACGGATTGACCTGCTGGCTACCTGTCCATCCGTGCACACTTGACCATGGCTCTGGACTGCTCCTGCCCACTTTGGCCATCAGACTTCACAAATATTCAAGGGATCCATTTCTAAAAATCTTCTAGCAATCTGTTATTTTCATCATTTATATACTTTTTTTTTCAAATTTAGGATTGAGTAGGTGATGTAAATTAATTGGAATGATTGCTAGTTATATAGGATTGTATTACAGTAGGCACTGGCTGGATCCATAACCTGATCTTTTTCAGACTTCTCAACATATGGGATTTTTTGAAGTTGTAGAATTTTTGCAAAGAAAGTATAATTTTGGAGATATTGTGGATTTTCAAATTTAGCTCTTTTTATCAAAGCATTTTGTTTAGGAATGTAGTAGTCCATACTCGAATTATTAAACCACCACGATAACCTTGAAAGGTGAAATTAACTTAACTCTGTTTCTAACTTTAAATGTAACTTGCCTGACATTAGATCTTACCATCCATTACAGCCAACAGATTGGTGTGGCTTTTAGACTAAGTTTTGTCTTTTAAAGCTGATGCTTTTTGTTCCTCTCTTTATGGTGTAGGAAACACTGCTAGGTTGCAATATACATTTCATGCATCCTAATAGGGATATGTTGCTACATACTTTTGTGACTTCAGGGACTGATTAATGCATCTCTTTACTTGCTGACCTTTCTGATAAATTTCTGCAGCAGGTATAGAATTCCACTGTCAGGGTTGTTCTTCTCAGCTGCAGATTACCAGTTCCTCCCTTATACTCATTTATTGGCTTGCTAGTAAGAGATTTAAGAATGACAAAGTTATTATCTTAATGTTTAAGTCACTGTTCAGCTTTCTATCTCCCTACCTAACAGATCTGTTGTTTTCCCTAACAGATGTCAGATATCTTACTATCCCTAAATATCATAGGGAATCAAATATTTATATAGCCTTCAATTGCTTCCATGCCTTTGGAATTCTTTAGCTGAAGAAAGAATATAATATTCTCAATCTTTCCCCCTAATTAATATGGACCTTCTCCCTTTCCCCTCCCAATTAATTCTTCCTTCTTTTCTTTGATCCCTAACCATCCCAACCTTCTCACAGAGCCAGTCAGGCCCCTGTCAGACACCCACCAGACTGCTGCAAAAGAACCCAGTTTCTGGATCCCCTAGTGTTTTAAGCCTTTGGAGTCTGCACGGAGCCCAGCCACTGACCCAATCTTGGGGTCCCTATGCACACTTTGTCTAGCACCTCCTCCTGAGAGATGGAACCTGCCCCGGGCTCAGTGCGGATCCTTCAGATTCTCCTGATGTTTAAACACACCCTCTCCTAGAACTCCATCCAGAGGTGTGAGCCTACTAGGTTGCAGTTTAACTCTTTCAGGAACTCTGATAGTTGTGAAGCATTTAACACACAGACTGAGACACTTTTCCCAGAGTCTAACACAATTGCTCTTTTACTTAGATATAGCACAGGAGAGTACAGATCATCTAGAACCCAAACATGCTAACCACAAGGCCCCTTCTCTTGGGAGTACCATCTGTGTTCAGGGAAGCAGGGTTTCATAAGGCTGCATCAGCTCCTATCAGCCTGAGGTGCTAAAAATGGCTAACGGCCCCAAACAGCTCAGCTCCTCCCTTTTTATAACCAGACTCCTCTATCTGATGACTCCCTACTCAGCTTCCCCACCTGATTACAAACTCCTGCCAGGTGACTGTTGCCATGGCAACCTCTCCCCTGCTTAATCACTTCTTCTGGTTGGAAGCCAGTCTGCTGTCTAGAGCTATTCTATTTAGATGGGTGAGCACTTAATGTCAATGACCCTCTTTTGTTAGTCTTTTCCCATCAGCCTATGGGATTTCAGCCCAATATGGCACCCAACAGAGAAGGCAAAAGGCTGCACTTTCAAACTAGAATTTGTAGCTTGGTAAAGATACTGACAGAGTTCATAATATCATACAGAATTCATAGATTATATAGACAGATTCCTCAGTTTGTCACAGGCCTCAACTGTGGTGATTCTGGAACTGGTCTCAGGTTCACCTAAGCACTGTATTCTTGTACAGTCAAACCTTGTGTAGCCCAGTGTGCCCAGTCCCTAGAGGCTATGAATCTTTTACAGTCCCTGCTAGAGAGCTGTAGCAGCTGATGCTTTTAGCTTTGAAAGTCCCCACTCTAATCCCCCATGTCAGCTAAAATTGTGGTCAGTGTTCAGGAATATATTCTGGCCCTGCTCTGTCTCCCTTGCACAGCTCCAGTATCATAAAGTGGATGGAGAGCTTCCGCAATAGAACTGAGGATTCCGCTGATATAGTGGACACAGACGATAGGCAGTGCAAAATTACTTTATATTCACCACAAAGCACAGATAGCATTCGGGGAGGAAGGGTGAGGGCTGACTTCATGGCTGAAGGCAAGAAGGGGTTGACTTTACTTTGGTGACCCCCCCCAGAACAGTCCTTAGGTGACTGCTCTAGTTGGTGTAACTAGCTTGGACCAAAGATCAAGACAGTGGAAAGGTGGCTTAAAACCACTGCCCCTCTACTTTCTAAATATTTGTTGAGTACAGCTTGGCTGGACCCATGGATGTGACCCTGACATTCTACCTTCATTAGGAATGACCCAGAATTGCTGCCTCTGTTCTGTTTACTGCTAGAGATAGTTGAAGACAATAACAAATCCTCCTCACATGGATTTCTGCAAAGGCCAAAAGGCTTTTGTAGGTGGGATGTCAGAAAAGCTTCTCAGCAAATTGATGAGAGTTTGTAAGAGTGTTGTGGGCCAGTTCTTAAGTTTTCCAAGCACCTAGTTATGCACAATATAACTTTCTCCTAAACTGCATTTCAGCTAGTGACTATCAGAAGACAATTAATTTAATAGTCTTGCTCCTTCTCATCCAAATCCAAAGGGGGTAGCCATCCTCTTCCACAAAGCACTGGTAGTAACAGTCTGAGTCAATATCAGATGATCAGACAGATTTTTAATCCTTAAAGTCACTATATATGGCTCTGAACTAATCACTGCTAATATACATGGGCCTAACCTTTGATGACCCTAAAACCTTTCTTATGTATTTTACTAAATTATATAGAGAACCCCATATGCCTACTGTGATTGCTGGGGATTTCAATGAGACACTTGCTCTGTTTGTGGACAAATCTCAGCTGCAGGGTCATAAACCAAAGAAGATTAAAATGGCTCTGGAGTTGCACATTAAAGATCTGGGATTATGCTTTATCTGGTGTCTTATACATACAGTGGGTGGGAACTATTCATACTTTTCTCCAGTACATGTGTCCTATTCCATATAGATTTCTTTTTCTGATCCCTGGGGACTTGGCTAATTCTGTAATTGACTCCTCCATCAATACAACTGCCATCTGATCATGCCCCTATAACTCTTCAAATAGCATCAGACCCAGGTGATAAACACCTGTAGATGGAGATTTAATTCTTCACTGTTATTAAATCCCCACTTCAGAAATCTAATTGAAAAATAAATTGGCTTGTTTCTGGAGACAAACGAACCCTCAATATCTTCTGGCAGGCTATTGTGGGAGATACTCAAGGTCTATGTAAGAGGTAGGATGAGAAGTCTGACAAGCAGAGGGAATATGGAGAAAATATGATAGCCCCTGAGAAAAAAGTAAGAGCTTGATATGTCTTAAAACACAGCCACATCTGCAGATTTGAGGTAATCCCTGATTAACTGCAGATATAAACTCAATAAGCTGTACAAGGCACAGACTGAATTTACCCTATTTTGGCTCAGGCGGGACTTCTGGGAATCGGCTGAAGAAGTTGGCAAGTTACTGGCATACCCCTAAGACAAAAGACCTCTGCACATAGAATCAGGCCTCAGATGGTAAACTTGGTAGATTAGGTATGTCACCAAAAGATATTAATAAAGCCTTCTTTAATTTCTATAAAGATTTGGACACATTCAACACAACCCCCTTCACAGATGTTTGGATCAATTTTTCAAAAAGTTACATTAGCACAAATAACTGCAGCCCAGTGTAGAAACCTTGGTGTGCCCTTAACGGAGGATGAGTTAATTGAGGTGATTAAGAATAAGACAGTGGGGAAAGCCCCCAGGCCAGATGGCTTTGCAGCTGAATTCTATAGATACTTCCTTTACCTCCTGTCTAACAAGATGATTAAAATGTTTAATGAACCACTATTAGAGGGCACCTTTCCCCCTATGCTGAGGGAGGCCTAAACCAGGAAGTGATGCCACACTATGCTCCAATTACAGGCCAATTTAATTATTAATAGCGATGTCAAAATATGAGCAAAAGTTCTGGCAATGAGACTGGAAAAGGTTTGGGGTTTTATGATATACTGAGATCAAATCAGGTTTGTCAGAGGCTATCATGGCTCTGATAACCACTGGTATACTATCATACATTGCCAAAGAAGCATGGCCCCGAACCACAAGCTGTATTAGCCTTAGATGCAGAAAAGGCTTTCGATAGAGAGGGCTGGAGGTATATGTTTTATACCCTACAAAAACTAGACTTTGGACCCATATTTAGTTCTGGGATCCAAATTTGTGGACAGATTTATGGACTAGCAACTCCCCCCTGCCTCCTTGTGCCTCCCGCCCGCAGCAATCAGCTGTTTCGCTGTGTTCAGGAGGCCCCGAGGGGGGGGAGGGAAGGAGTGAGAACAGCAAGAGGAGCAGCTAGATGATCCACTCTCTTTCACCCTCTGACTCTACCACCTCAACCAAGCTTCACAATCATCATTGCTGAGTACAGTATTAAATTGTTTGTTTAAAACTTATACCTGTATTATGTTGTTTATTTAAAAATTGTTTTAAACTCATACTGTATATGTATATAAATGTCTTTTGTCTGGCAAAAAAAATTTCCCTGGAACATAACCCTCCTATTTACATTAATTCTTATGGGGAAATTGGATTTGCTTAATATTATTTCACTTAAAGTTAAATTTTTCAAGAACATAACTACAATGTTAAGTGGGGAGTTACTGTACTTGGGGTAACCCAGACTTGTAAGTTAGGAAAAAAAACTCTATAATTTGTGAGAACTGGCTGAGGAGGGGTATAATGGATTTTCAAATTGGTCAGTGGTGAGGGTTTTGTCTCTCTCTCTTCATTACTTTTTTTTTAACACTAAAGCAATGATAGGGCCTGCCACCCTCATCGATGTGGAAGTACTTATAGCTAAAATACTTGCTAATGTATCAGTTTGGTCCAAATGCCCCAGAGCTACTAGAAACCTTGAAAATGCTTCATAAACTCCCAAGACCCATGTCCGCTATGCATAGGCACCAACTCCATGGGTGCTCCGGGGCTGGAGCACCCACAGGGAAAGAATGGTGGGTGCTGAGCACCCAGTGGCAGCCCACCTATCAGCCCCACTCCTTCCCCCAGAGCCTCCCACCTGCTGATCAGCACCTCAAACCTCCCTCCTGCCTGCCAAGATCAGCTGTTTCGTGGCATGCAAGAGGCTCTGGAGGAGGTGGGGGGGGGGGAGAAGGAACAAGGATGTAGCGTGTTTGGAAGAGGGACAGGGGTGGGAAATTGGGGGAAGGAGAGTGTGGACAGGGCCTGGGACAGAGCTGGGAGTCAAGCACCCCCCAGCACATGGGAAAGTCAGCGCCTGTGCCCCTATGTATACTTCACTAACAGCCTTTAAAACAGTGGCTCTCAAACTTTTGCACTGGTGACTCCTTTCATATAGCAAGCCTCTGAATGTGACACCCCCTAATAAATTAAAAACAAACACTTTTTTATATATGTAACACCATTATAAATGCTGGCGGCAAAGCCGGGTTTGCGGTGGAGGATGACAGCTCATGACCCCCCACGTAATAAACTTTGCAACCCCCAAGTTGAGGCCCCCTGTTTTAAAAGAACCCCCATGGCAGAGCATATTACAGAATGTTAAAAATGCTTTTGTGGATCTCAGGCTTTGCCAGATACAGCAAAAGGTTCTATTCCAAATGTATTGGATGCCACAGAGGTTGTGCAAGAATGGGGCTTACTCCTCTGATATTTGTTGTTGCTGTAGTAATAATAAGAAGAAAAAAAGGAACCCTGATGCATATGCTATGAGACTGTCTGACAGTCAGGCAGCTGTGGAAAAAAGTGGACACAAAAGAGTGAAAGTAGTGCTTGGCTTCAGCAACTAAATCTCATCTGAAAATTATATTTTAGTTTATGTACCTACTCTGGTGGGTTTAACTCCACCACAAAGACTTTGTTTCTTATGGGCTGCAATGATTGCTAAGCTCATGATTTTACAAAAATCCAGGCATTGACTTATGCCCAGAGCAGTAGTATTTGAACCTGTCTGTTAGCCGCAAAAGAAAGACTAGCTTATCCATATAGAGTGCAATTATATGAATTGGAAGAAATGTGGACCCCATTTCTTGATACATTTGGATAAAGAATACTGAGATAGATCAAATAATGCCAGACTTACACTCCACCTAACTTCTACGTATTGTGACAAAGTTCCTCCTCTGCCTTGGTGGCTCCTGCACTTATTGGCAGATTTCCTTGCCTCAGAGATTCACGGCCACCTTCAGTTTGGCCACTTTTGCTATTGGCTCAAACCTGCCGTTCACTCAGCTAACCTCATCACTGGCCAGCATGGGGAAAGGGAGAAGAACAATCTCCACAGTCTCTGCTGACCCACTTTGTGGGTCAGGGGATAGGCCAGGGACCTTCCCCTCTGGTGGGACCCACAGTCCAGGTCACCTCCTCTTGTCTCAAATAGGGAGTTGAAGGGAAGCCAGGCCCACCCTCTACTCCAGGTTCCAGCCCAGGGCTCTGTGGATTGCAACTATCTGCAGTGTCTCTTGTAACAGCTGTGTGACAGCTACAAATCCCTGGGCTACTTCCCCATGGCCTCCTCCCAACACCTTCTTTACCCTCACCACAGGATCTTCCTCCTGAAGCCTGATCACACTTGTACTGCTCAGTCCTCCAGCAGCACACCTTCTCACTCCTATCACTTGAACTCCCCCCCCCCCCGCCACTGCTGGGAGGTCCTTTTTAAACTAGGTGTCCTCATTAGTCTGCCTGCCATAATTGATTCTAGTATGTTCTTAATTGGCTCTAGGTGTCTTAATTAGCTTGCCTGTCTGAATTGGTTCCAGCAGGTTCTTGATTGCTCTAGTGCAGCCCCTGCTCTGGTCACTCCCGGAAAAGAAAACTGTTCATCCAGTGGCCAGTATATTTGCCTTCGACCAGACTCCTGTACCCCCCTAGTCTGGAGTGAGGAGGGAGACTGCTGCTCCTGCTGCTGCTGCTGCGGGACCTTGGCCCTTGCTGCTGCCGCTGCCACCGCTGCTCCTGCTCCAGCTGCTCCCCTGGCTGGGCTAAACGCCATCTCCCCTACCTGGTTGCTGGCTAGCTACTGGACCCGCCCGCCCTTGGGTGCTGCCGCTACTTTCCAACTGCAGCCCCTTGGGGGGGGCTGCTGGCCCGCTCCCCGGGGGGGGGAATGAGGGACCCCTACCCCAGCCGTCGGCGCTACCGCTGCTGTGGACGATACCACCATCACCACCATCACCACCACCTGTGAGGGGCCTTCTCTGCCTGCCTGGTCACCGGGTTGCTGCCTGGAGCTGCTGCTGCTGCCTGCGAGCTGCCGGACCCCGGAGGAGGCGGGGACGAGGCCATCTGCTGCTGGGGGAGCGCACACGGACTTGGTAGACCACTGTGGAGGGGGCCAGGAAGCTGAGTAACTCTCGGACTGTGCTCTTGTGGTGGGGGTTTTGACTGTGTTTGTGGGAACACAGGGGTGTGGCGTGGAGCCTGCCCCCTAGTCCATCAGTGTGCCCCCCAACCCCCACCACCACCACCACTGTCAGCGCTGTCCCCTCCACCACCCCCAGCGGACACTCACCATCTGCCTCCAGCTCCTGCTTCTGGGATTCCACTGCCTGCTGGGCCTGCTGCCCCTTTCACCACCTTTGGGGCCTGCAGCAGCAGCCAGCCCGCAGTGACTTTCTTTCACAAGCGCACGTGGGCGCACGTGCCCCCCGCCCCATCCTGGACTGACCCCCCCCCTTACCAGCCCCCAGCTTTGTCCCTGGCTCTCTGCCCCATTTTCCCCTTGCAGCCTTCTGCCCTCCCCTTTACCCCAGCACCTCGCTGGCTTCAGTGTGTTTGCCTGCCCCGCCCTTCCCCCTCTGCAGCCTTGCTTGTTTGCCCCGCCCTTGCCTCTGAAGCCAGCCCATAGGTTCCCTGTCCTGCCTCCAGCCTGGTTCTCCCCCCTCCCCATGTGATAGCCCTGCCCCGATTGGCCCTTTTCAGTGCGCCCATGCCCCCTCCCATGCGCTTGTGCCCTTCCCCTGTTTGAGTTTGCCCCGACCTCACCGCACCCCCCGACTGTTGTTCTGACCCCCCCTCCCCCAGTGCAACTCGAGGAGCCGGTTTTTTGTTTCACTCTGAGTCGGTGACTGTCCCCCGCAAGCCCTCCCAAGCCCCCCTGTCCAGCCCGTCCCCTTTGGCGCCCTCCTCCCCTGCCTGCAGCCTAGTGGGGAGGAGTGGTTGACCTGCCTCACCCTTCCCCTTCTCCTTCCGGTGTCCTTCCCTCCCTCCCTGCTCATTATGGCGGGGGATACAACGGGGGGGGCCCCTCCAACAGCCCTCGTTCCCCCTCCCCCGCCTGCCCCTCCGTCACCCCCCCAAGCCTCTACCTCAGCCGCCGCTGCCAAACCACCTGTTACCGCCCCCGCCGGGGCGCCGGCAGCGGCGGGCACCGGGGTGACCTCCATTGCTACCACGTTCCTCCCCCCCTTCAATTCGGGGGGAGCCCCCCCAGCCGGCGGGAAGGGCCGGGGTAGGAAGAAGGGGAAGGACCCAGCGAAGAAGCCCAGGCCCTCCATGGCAGGGACTGCCCTCACTGCTGCGGCCCCGCCACCGGCCGCGGCCTCCCGCCCCGCTGCTCCTTCCACCGGCTCTGCGGGTGCCCCTCCCCCAGCCCCCAGGGCGTACGCCCAGGTGGCGGCAGCCCCCCCGCCTACTGCTACGTCATCTCTCCCGCCCGCCGCCTCCGCTACCAGCTATAGCGGCCGGGGCCCCTTTCCCAACATGACCAGGAAGCACGGTGTCCGTTGCCTCCTGGTGCCCGCCTCGCCCCACGTGGAGACGTACGTGCGGGCGTTGGCGAGGGTGGTGGGGCCCACGGCCATTGCGGCGGCCTCCAAGATGTACGGGAAGGTGGTCTTCTTCCTGGCATCGGAGGCCGCCGCCCAGGAGGCGGTGGAGAAGGGCCTGGCGGTGGGGGGCGTGTTCGTCCCCCTCGAGCCGCTGGACGACCTGGGCGTCCGCCTGGTCCTGACCTCCGTCCCTCCCTTCCTTCCTAATGCCGCCCTCCTACCTGCCCTCTCTACCCTGGGGAAGCCCATCTCCGTCCTGAGCCCTCTCCCCTTGGGCTGCAAGGACCCCGCCCTCCGTCACGTCCTCTCGTTCCGCCGGCAAGTGCAGCTGCAACTGCCGCCGGCGGCGCGTGACGGAGAGGCGCTTGAGGGGTCCTTTCTGATCCCCTACCAGGGGGCCCACTACCGGGTGCATTATTCTACGGGGGAGGCCCGGTGCTACCTCTGCCGGGCGATGGGGCACGTCCGGAGGGATTGCCCCTTGGCCCGGCACGGAGAGGCATCCGGGACCCCCGAGCCCCGGCAGGGCGCTGGCCCCGTCATCGCCGGCGCCCCTGGCTGCCCGGCGCCCGAAGCCGCCCCTCCTCCCACTCAGCCCACCACTGCTCCCGCTCGGGCCCGAGGGGCGCTCCCCCCGGCGCGCCCAGACGAGCGGGAGAGCCCCGCCTCTGCTACCTGCGCTTTGGTGGAGCCCCCAGAGGAGGGTGCAGCAGGGATGCCGCCGAGCGTGGGAGAGGGCCCGCCCCAGGGGGACTCTTCCCTCCCGTCTTCCGCCCCACCGCCGCCTCCCACGGTCCCTGAGCCATCATCCTTGCCCCCTGACCCGACCCCTGGTAGCCGGCCCCCCGATGAGACCATGGAGGGCTGGGCCCTAGTCCGGGGGAAGCAGGGCAAGCGGAAGGCTCGAGCTCCGCCCCCTTCCACCGATGCGGAAGCCCCCCGGAAGACCAGAAAGGGGGGCGCCGATGCCGAGCCCTCTGTCTTGCCCGCGGGTGCACACCATCCCCTGGTGCCGGCTGGGGACAACGTGGTAGCACGGAAGGGCAGTACCATCCCTCCCCTCGGGACCCTTCCTTCGACGGACCCCGACGGAGCCCCACCTGCCCCCTTACCACTCACAACCCCGGTGAGCCTCGGGGCGAGTGTCGCTTCGGGCACTAGCGGGGAGGCCTCCGGGGTGGCGGCCGGAGAGCTCCCCTCCATATACGAGGAGATCGAGGCCCTGGGTCTGACCCCAGTCACCCAGGGGGAGGACGACCCACTGCTAGCGGGCCTCGACCTGAGCGACCTCGCCCCGGCCCCGCCTGTCCCGTGCCCCCTTCCCCTACCCGTCACCTTTGCTACCGCCTCCGAGGGTCCCCAGGGCTCTTCCATCTGCCCGGCCGTGAGTGGCACCCTGCGGTTAGACGCCGAACCGACCGAGGCGACCGCTGGTGCATTATGGCTGGGACCCGAGCCCCATGGGTTGCCCCTCGAGGACGTGGGGCGACTGACCTCCTTCCCGGGCGGGGACCCCACTGCTGGTGCTGTGGCCCCCCTGCCGGTCGTGGTACCAGAGCCCGACATTCTGGAGGGCCCCCTGCCCCACCCCCACCTCCCGGAGCCTGATCGAGAGGGGCCTTTTTCCACCGGCTTGGCTCCCGGGGCCCAGGCCCCTGCCCTTGCCCCTCTCCCTGGCTCTGTACCCAACCCCTGCCTTGCCCTCCCTCGGGATCCCTGCCCTGCCCCCGATGTCAACCCTGCCCCCGCTCCCCCCACTTCCCGTGCTGTCACTGCCGCCCCTGGGGCTGTCATCTCCTCGCCTCACGAGGATAGCCCCCGGGGCGCGGCTCCTGTTTTCCCTAGTCCCGACTCGCTAGGGGCTGCTACCCTCCCTCCGCCGCCCCCACTCCAGCCAGGGGCTGAAAAGGGCTGCGTGGCGCCAGTCCATCAGGCGCCACGTCGGGGGTCTGCCCCTTGTCTGCCCGTTTCGGCGGGCCACGGGGCTGTGTCAGCAGTCCCTCCGGAGGACAGCCGGGGGCTCGTGGCCCCGGCCCCCCATGCGCTGCGGGAGGAGCTGCGGGAGTTCCTTGAGGATGTCCGGGGCTCCCGTAACAAGGTGCAGCTCGCCCTGCAGCGATGGGGGGATTTCCATCTCATCCTCCGGGCCGCAAGGGCCCTCATGGGGGAGGGTAAAAGGACCGGGAAGCAGGCTGCCACGGCTTACCAGCGGGTCCGCCTCTTCCGTGACTCCCTCATGACCTACGGGGTAGGTCACGGATTGTTGCGCGGCCCGTTGGGAACCGCGAGCGTCCCTGCCGGCGAGGATCCCCCCCAGCCCTCCTCATGGCACCTCTTACCATCATCACGTTGAACACCCGGGGCTGTAGGATGGGTCTCCGCAGGTGCCAGGTGCTCTCCTTCCTTCGGGAGGGGGGGTACTCTGTGATTTTCCTGCAGGAGACCCATACGGATCCGGCCGCCGAAGCTAGCTGGCGGCTGGAATGGGGGGACAGGGTCTACTTTAGCCATTTCACAATTCGTGCGGCCGGGGTGGCGACCCTGTTCTCCCCCGACCTACGGCCCGAGGTGCTGGGGGTCGCCGAGGCTGTGGCGGGCCGCCTGCTGCACCTCCGGGTCCGTTTGGAGGGGCTTGTGGTCAATCTTGTCAACATCTATGCCCCGACATCGGGCCCGGAGCGGCTACGCTTCTTTCAGCGGGCGTCCGCCTTCCTCGGCACCTTGGATCCTCACGAGTGCCTGGTCCTGGGCGGGGACTTCAATACGACCCTCGAGGAGCGGGACCGCTCGGGGACCGAGCAGTGCCCGGCCGCCGCGGACGTCCTCCGGGAGATAGTCGACCATCACTCCCTGGTGGACGTATGGCGCGACCACCACCCGGACGACACCTCGACGTTCACCTTTGTCCGGGTGGAGGCCCGTCGGGCGCGCCACTCCCGGTTGGACCGTATCTATTTGTCACGCTTCCATCTCTCCCAGGCCCACTCCTCCAGCATCCGGCCGGCCCCGTTTTCCGATCATCACCTGGCCACCGTGACGGTCTCTCTCTGTGCGGAGAAGCCGGGGCCGGCCTATTGGCATTTTAATAACAGCTTGCTGGAGGACGTGGGCTTCGTGGCGTCCTTCCGGGAGTTCTGGTTGGCCTGGCGAGGGCAGCGGCGTGCCTTTCCCTCGGCGCGGCGGTGGTGGGACCTAGGGAAGGTGCGCGCCCGGCTCTTCTGCCGCGACTACACCCGGGGCGCCAGCCGACGGAGGGATGCGGTGATGGGGCAGCTGGAACGGGAGGTCTTCGAGCTGGAGAGGCGTCTGGCCGCCAGCCCTGAGGATCCATCCCTCTGCGGAGCGTGCCGGGAGAAGCGGGAGGAGCTCCGGGCCCTCGAGGACCATCGGGCCCGGGGTGCTTTTGTTCGATCCCGCATCCGCCTCCTTCGGGAGATGGATCGCGGCTCCCGCTTCTTCTACGCCCTGGAGAAAAAGAGGGGGGCCAAGAAGCACATCACTTGCCTCCTCGCAGAGGACGGCACCCCCCTCACGGACCCGGTGGAGATGTGCGGGAGGGCCAGGGCCTTCTACGCAGACCTTTTCTCCCCGGGTCCGACCGATCCTGCTGCTTGCAGAGTGCTCTGGGACGGACTCCCGACGGTCAGCGCGGGCGACCGAGACCGGCTGGAGCTGCCTCTCACCCTGGCCGAGTTCTCGGAAGCCCTCCGCCGCATGCCCACCAATAAATCTCCGGGCATGGACGGGCTGACCGTGGAGTTCTACCGCGCGTTCTGGGACGTCCTCGGCCCGGACTTAGTTACTGTCTGGGCCGAGTCTTTGCAGGGCAGGGTCCTCCCTCTTTCGTGCAGGCGGGCGGTGCTCGCCTTATTGCCAAAGAAGGGGGACCTCCGCGATTTACGGAATTGGCGTCCCCTCTCGCTCCTCAGCACGGACTACAAGGTCGTAGCGAAAGCCATCTCGCTGCGGCTGGGGTCCGTGCTGGCGGACGTGATCCACCCGGACCAGACCTACACCGTCCCGGGCCGCACCATCTTCGACAACCTCTATCTGGTCCGGGACCTTTTGGAACTCGGGTGTAGGGACGGTCTGTCGTTCGCCCTCCTGTCCCTAGATCAGGAGAAGGCGTTCGACAGGGTGGATCACGGGTATCTCCTGGGCACTCTGCGAGCGTTTGGCTTGGGTCCCCAGTTTGTGGGTTTTCTCCAGGTGCTGTACGCCTCCGCGGAGTGTCTGGTCAGGCTCAACTGGACCCTGACCGAACCGGTCAGCTTCGGGCGGGGAGTACGGCAGGGGTGCCCCCTCTCGGGCCAGCTGTATGCTCTGGCGATCGAGCCCTTCCTCTGTCTCCTCCGCAGGAGGTTGACGGGGTTGGCGCTACGGGAGCCGGAGCTGCGGCTGGTCCTGTCGGCATACGCCGACGATGTCCTCCTCGTGGTCCAGGACCCGGGCGACTTGGCGCGGGTGGAGGCTTGCCAGGCTGTGTACTCGGCAGCCTCCTCCGCCCGGGTCAACTGGGTCAAGAGCTCTGGCTTGGTGGTAGGGGACTGGCGGCAGGCGAGCTCCCTCCCACCCGCGCTTCAAGCCATCCGGTGGAGCGTGGGTCCGCTGCTCTATCTCGGCGTTTACCTTTCTGCCACGCATCCGTCTCCGCCGGAGAACTGGCACGGTTTAGAGGGCAGGGTGGTAGAGCGGCTCCGGAGATGGACAGGACTGCTCCGGTGTCTGTCCTTTCGAGGGCGGGCACTGGTGCTCAACCAACTGGTCCTGTCCATGCTCTGGTACCGGCTCAACACCCTGGTTCCGGCCCCGGATTTCCTGGCCAACCTCCAGAAATCGGTTCTGGAGTTCTTCTGGTCAGGACTGCACTGGGTCTCTGCAGGGGTTCTCCATCTGCCCCTGGAGGAGGGAGGGCAGGGCCTGAAGTGTCTCCGCACTCAGGTCCACGTCTTCCGCCTCCAGGCCCTGCAGAGGCTCCTGTATGGTGCAGGTAGTCCGGCGTGGAGCGCATTGGCACACACCTTCCTGCGCCGCCTCCGAGGGCTCCGATATGACCGGCAGCTCCTTTATCTCCACCCGAGGGGTCTTCCGCGAGACCTCTCCGAGCTACCGGTCTTCTACCAGGACCTCCTCCGGACCTGGAAACTGTTCGCAGCGACCAGGTCCGTGGCGGCCTCCCTGGGGGTAGACCTCCTCGCGGAGCCCCTGCTACACAACCCCCAGCTCCGTGTGCAGGTGGCGGAGTCCCCCTCGGTGCGCCAGAGGTTGGTCCTGGCGGAAGTCACCAGAGTCGGAGACCTCCTGGACTATAACCGGGGAGACTGGCTGGATCCCCTGACGCTCGCTCAGCGCATGGGGCTCTCCAGACCGCATACTGCCCTGCGCGTACTTCAGGAGGTGAGGGCCGCTTTACCGCCCGCTGCTCGGGTTTACCTCGACCGGGTCCTGTGAGAGGGCGCGCCCCGCCCACCCTCCACCCCAGGCCCTCCGGACCTTCTCATCGGGCCCCTGCCCCGTGGACCCGACCGCCCCCCCCGCCCCTTCACCGTGAGCCGGCTCCGCGAGCTGCAGCCGGTCCGGTTCCAGACCGCGCCAAAACGACATCTCTACACGCTCGTGCTCCACACCCTTCATGTCCTCACCCTCGCGTCCCGCCCTGACACAAAGTGGCGGGACCTCCTGCCACCTCTAGAGGGTGAGGAGCCCCGGTGGGCCAGCCTCTATTCCACCTTAGTGCCGAGGCCCGCCGGGGATATCAGTTGGCGGCTCCTTCACGGGGCCGTGAGCACGGGCGTGTATTTGGCGCGGTTCACCTCCATTCCGGACACTTGCCCCTTTTGCGGCGTGAGGGAAACCCTGGCGCACGTTTATCTGGAGTGCGCCAGGTTGCAGCCCCTATTCCGGCTCCTCACCAATCTTTTGTTACGGTTTTGGTTGCACTTTTCTCCTCACCTTCTCATCTACGCACTCCCTGTCCGTGGCCCCACTAAGTCGCGGGACCTCCTGGTCAACCTCCTCCTGGCCCTGGCTAAAGCGGCCATCTATAAAACCAGGGTGAGGAGGTTGGCCGATGGAGTCTCCTGCGACTGCGGGGCCTATTTCCGCTCCTCTGTCCGTTCACGCCTCCGAGCGGAGTTCCTCTGGGCGGCGTCCACCGACTCCCTTGACGCCTTTGAGGAGCGGTGGGCGCTGTCCGGGGTTCTCTGCTCGGTGTCCCCGTCCGGTTCCCTTCGTTTGACCCTTTGACCGCACTCCCGTCCCTGTTTTTCATTAGTTGTCCCCCGTAATTAGTTGGTTCTCCAGGCCCTGTGGATCTCCCCCTTAGGCTGGGGGGGGATCCTTTTGTAGTGGACGAGCTCTGCCCGCCCACGTCCTGGATTCCCAATAGGACCAGACTCCTGTACCCCACTGGTCTGAGTCTGGCACAGTATTTTCCCTCCTTCCTGCCCCCTCCCCAGTGCCCTCCTTTCCTTTTTTGCCTATTTTTTTCTTTTATTAATTGATTAATATTATTTATTATCACCTCCTTAACATGTTATGTCTATATAATATTGTCTGATTTTGTATGGTTTGGTCTTGCAGCTTTGACAAGTTATAAGGATGTTTAATTGTCTCATATTATTGTATATCTTGTGTGGTATTTTGTGACATATACAAGCTATAAGTCAGTTACCTTTTTGTATTTTTGTCTGTTTCTTTATGAAAATTAATAAAAAAATAGATCACAAAACCCAACCCCAAAACAAAACAACCCCCAAACTGAACCTTTGGTGGTGGAGGGATCCAGGATAAACTACACACTAATAGAAACGAACATTTTAATGTTTAGAGCTGATTATTTAGGGCTCAGTTGCACCATGATATAACAGTCCTGAGTAAGTGGTGGCCCACGAAGAGCTCTGGGATGGATTGTTTCCAAAGATACAGTCCTGCCTGGAGCTCCGTTGCAGGCAGGCAGCATGCTCTTTATCTTTTTAATTGGCAAGCTCTGCCTGCCAATGCAGAAAGGGGGGCAGAGGCACATTTCCAAAGTGCAAGGACTGCAGTTGTTCCTGGCCTGCCTGTGCACAGAGTGTGCAATACAGAGAAGGCTCCTTGTATCCTCCCCTCCATTCCATGTGCAAGCATACTGGGGCTAGGCACTTCAACACTCTAGTTTCTTTCTCCAAAGAGACCCTCAGAAGAGCTGTGAAGCCTGAAAGTTGTGGACACATGATTGCCCCTCCCTTTTTCCGTATGAATTGCTACACAAACATGTTGAAGGTGGTTCTGGGGGACCCTGGAATGGCCTTTTAAAAATTCTGCCACCAAACTGAGTCAGGCTCAAGGCCCTGCCTAGGGGTCTAAGGGCTTGTCTTCACGACTGGGGTAAGTCGACCTAAGTTACGCTACTCCAGCTATGTGAATAATGTAGCTGGAGTCGACGTAGTTTAGGTGGACTTACCCTGGTATCTTTACTGTGCTGCATCGATGGGAGACACTCTCCGGTCAACTTACCTTAATCTTCTTGGGGAGCTGGAGTACCAGAGTCAACCGGAGAGCACTCTGGCGTCGATTTAGTGGGTCTTCACTAGACTTGCTAAATCAACCCTTGCTGCATCGATTGCAGCAGCATCGATCTCCCCGTAGTAAAGACAAACCCTCAGAGTTTAACTCTTGCCGGGCTCTGCTAAATCATCCCTCTGAGGCATGGCTTAGCCTTTGAGATCAATTATATTTCTGAATAGTAAAATTTTGTTTTGGGAACTGAGCTTCCCAGATAAATACACAAAAAGAAAAGGAGTACTTGTGGCACCTTAGAGACTAACAAATTTACTTGAGCATAAGCTTTTGTGAGCTACAGCTCACTTCATCGGATGCATACTGTGCATACTTTCCACAGTATGCATCCGATGAAGTGAGCTGTAGCTCACGAAAGCTTATGCTCAAATAAATTGGTTAGTCTCTAAGGTGCCACAAGTACTCCTTTTCTTTTTGCGAATGCAGACTAACACGGCTGTTACTCTGAAACCAAATAAATACAGACACCTCTTTTCCACACACCCCTCCCCTCCTTCCAATTATACAAACTGAACATTGTGTGCTATGATATCCATATATTCAGTAGGTTATTCAGGGGAAATGTGTAAACATTTCAACTGAATGCATAGCTTAATAGTAGCTTGTTTGCCAAGTGGCACTACCTTTCTCCTCAGTTATGGTAATTATTTAAAAAGGAAAACAAATTAATAAATTCCCCAATCCCTGAATGTAATGTGCACTAACAGCATGATCCAAAGTGCACTGAGATCAGCAGAAAGACTCCCCTTACAGTTGGGTGGAGAAAGTTAATTCCATGTTGTAGATTTTGAGAAAGTTAATTCCATGTTGTAGACTTTGAGATTTCAAAATCTGGATGTCTTTCCAATTTGAAACAAAATCCAAAAATTTCTGAATTCTCTATGAAATGGAATTACCATTCTCTGCACAGGTCTTCTGGAAGTCCTGGCTCTGAGGCAGCCCATGTGGCCAGACTGCACTGGAGCTAGGGACTCTGGAAGCCTGATGTGATGATAAGTAGCGAGGAACTTGGAAGCCAGGTAGTCGAGCTGGCAGGAAATCAGGCAGAATGTATTTGAAATTGACGTGGTCCCATGGAACGTTTAAGTTTGATGAAAAAATTGTTGCATCAACATTTTTCCAACTAGCTTTAACTCCTATTGATTTAAATAGGTTTTGGATCGGGGGAAATATTTTTGTGAGAGCTTCTTGTTAAGATTTTAGCAACAAATCAGTGGACTGTTCAGAATACAATTTGCAGTAAAAGGTAAAATGGGAAAGAAGAAACAAAGCAGCATTTATCAGGGAGGACACTGCAAAGTTTTAAAACATTAATTCTAGGTGTAAGTGCTATAAAGTGGATTCAAACAGTATATATTTGCTTCATGGGGCTCTAGTTATAGAAATAAATTAGCACTTTGTCAGTGAGAGGAGAGAGTATAAGGGTATCTTATAAGTGAAGTGGCTAGACATACCAGTTAATATGGCACAGGACAAGAGTAATCCTACCTGCATTTGGAAAATAAATAAAATAACCACATTTTAATGCCTTTTTAATGTCTCTCTCACTTTTTGTCCCACATGCACTCTATTGCTGATGCAGTCTGTTGACCTATACCCACTCAGTGGAAACAACAACACTTCTACAACAATGCTTTATCAGCCCCTTCAATGAAGGATTTTCTGTTTCCTAGAGACAAATTGTTTGTAACACAAATTTCTGCTTAATGCGTCAAAATGTTTCCATATTGTGCTAATTTTCCCTCATCTTCACAGTAAACTCAGGCAGCTAGAATAACCTTTTCTCCAGATAACTTTTTAAAAAAACTAGCCATTCAGTTCATATGAAAATAGAATTTTGGTCAGATAGTGCCCCCTACAAGTATATAGAAGATTCTCCAAGAACAGATCTTCCAATTTTCATGAGGATCAATAACACTGTTGACCACTAGGGGGAGTTTCACAAGTGCAGCAGACAACTTTCACAGGAGCTAAACCAAGACTTTGGAACTCACTTCCACATGATATTGCTATTGCTATCTTTAAATAGGTGAGAATTATTCAGGTACTGTGGTTATGGGGCCCAGATAAGTGACTATATAGATGGATGCACTGTTAATACCTGATGGGGACCACACCCTGAAAGAAATCTTTTCCGACCCCCCTCTTGTGGCCTTTAAACAACCTCCCAACCTTAACATGCTCATCATCAGAAGCAAGCTCTCCAAAGTCCAGGACCCACCAACTCAAAACAGCACCAGACCCTGCCATAATAACAGATGCAAAACCTGCAGACATATCTGTACTGTTATGATGATCAATAGATCCACAACACATGCCTACCATGTGGTGCATCTCATCCGGTGCATCAGCTGCCCCACAGCAACTATGTGGGTGAAAACAGACAATCACTATGCTCTCAAATGAACTCACACAGAAAATGGGGGGTGGGGGGAGAGACAAAAATACCCTATCAGCCATGGGTAAACACTTTTCACAAGCAATCACTCCATATCTGACCTCTCAGTCCTCTTCCTCAAAGGAAACTTGCATAACACCTTCAAAAGGTGAATCTGAGAATTTAAATTCATAACTCTGCTGGATACTAAAAACCACAGACTTAACAGAGACACTTGTTTGATGGCCCATTAAAACAACTTGTAACCCTGCTGCCTACCAACTCTACATTGTCTTACAATTGCATAGGATTTAATTGCCCGCTTCATTTTAAGTGGTCTGCTAAAACTTGTGGACCCCATATGCTTAACAATCTGTCCCACTTTGTATTTGGCTTGAACACTGTAGTTTCTTTCTCCAAAGAGACCATCAGAAGAGCTCTGTGAAGCCTGAAAGTTTGGCCCTTCCACCAACAGAAATTGGCCCAATAAAAGACATTACCTCACCCACCTTGTCTCTCCAGATAGATGGATAGAACTTGTATGCATCCAGAGCACTTTCGCCCGCCTTTTCCTGGACTTACAGAAGACTGGCCATATGATCTAGATGCACATGTGGCATGGGATAATAAAGGACAGAGGGGATTCATTTAATCTCATCCACCCCTCAAATGGAAACTGTATTTACTAGTGTGTACAGCCTGATCCACACTGCAAAGCCTTCTTTAAGGGGGTTTCAGGGACATCTGCCCTTTCCTGGAGCCATGCAGACCGTAAGTCAGGTAGAACAGCAGAAGGGTCATGATAGTGCTAAGACATACAATTTGAGGTCAATTACTCCTGCTTCTTACACAGGTGGGTGTGCTGGGATGAGGGCAGCAGAACTACAATACTCTGACAGAAGAATTTGGAGAAAGTCCTGTGAGGGAAGTTAGTGAAGCTTTTCCTTCCCCAGATCCCTCTCTCAAGGGTTTTCCCATTGTTGGGGCATATATCTTCTCACAACTAAGGCTTGTCTATGCTTGAAATGCTACAGTGACACAGCTGCAGCAGTGCAGCTGTGCAACTGTAGTGTTTCAGTGTAGACACTACCTACACCGACAGGAGAGATTCTTCTTTTGGCCAAGGTAATCCACCTCTGTCTACACTGGAGGTTAGGTTGGTTTAGACACATCACTCAGGGGTGTTTATTTTTTACACTCCTGAGAAATGTCGCTGGGTCAACCTAACTTTTTAGTGTAGACCAGGTCTAAGATTTGAAGCCCAACACCTGATCTGTAGAAATATTCAAGAGACTGGGGGTGGGGGTGGGATCAGAGGTCAGGAAATTCAAAGACAAAACTCTCCCAAAAACTCTCAGAGTTTGATTTCAAGCATTCTTACAGGTAACAGAGGTTTTGAGGAACTGCAGATTTGGGAGCCTGATCCTAGAGATCTAGGATTATTTAGAAAAGGGGGACATGCACAAGTCCATGGGTCCAGATCTAATGCATCCAAGGGTGTTGAGGGAATTGGCTGATGTGATTGCAGAGCTATTGGCCATTTTCTTTGAAAACTCGTGGTGATTGGGAGAGGTCCCGGACAGTTGGAAAAAGGCAAATATAGTGCCCATCTTTAAAAAAGGGAAGAAGGAGAATCCGGGGAACTACAGGCCAGTCAGCCTCACCTCAGTCCCTGGAACAAACATGGAGCAGGTCCTCAAGGAAGCCATTCTGAAGCACTTGGAGGAGAGGAAGGTGATCAGGAACATTCAACATGGATTCACCAATGGCGAGTCATGCTTCACCAACCTGATTGCCTTCTATGATGAGAAGAGGGGAATGCAGTGGAAGTGATATATCTTGACTTTAGCAAAGCTTTTGATATGGTCTCCCACAGTAATCTTGCCAGCAAGTTAAAAAAGTATGGATTGGATGAATGGACTATAAGGTGGATAGAAAGCTGGCTAGATTGTTGGGCTCAATGGGTAGTGATCAACTGCTCAATGTCTACTTGGCAGCTGGTATCAAGCTGAGTACCCCAGGGGTCAGTCCTGGGGTTGGTTTTGTTCAACATCTTTATTAAATGATCTGGATGATGGGATGGATTGCACCCTCAACAAGTTCACAGATGACACTAAGCTGTGGGGAGAGGTAGATATGCTGGAGGTTAGGGACAGGGTCCAGAGTGACCTAGACAAATTGGAGTTCTGGGCCATAAGAAATCTAATGAGGTTCAACAAGGACAAGTGCAGAGTCCTGCACTTAGAATGGAAGAATCCCATGCACCGCTGCAGACTAGGGACCGACTGGCTAAGCAGCATTTCTGCAGAAAAGGACCTGGGGATTACAGTGGATGAGAAACTGGATATGAGTCAGTAGCGTGCCCTTGTTGCCAAGAAGGCTAATGGCATATTGGGCTGTATTAGTAGGACCATTGCCAGCAGATCGAGGGAAGTGATTATTCCCCTCTATTTGGCACTGGTGACGTCACACCTGGAGTATTGCATCCAGTTTTGGGCCCCCCACTACAGAAATGATGTGGACAAATTGGAGAGAGTCCAGCGGAGGGCAACAGAAATGATCAGGGGGTTGGGGCACATGACTTATGAGGAGAGGCTGAGGGAACTGGGCTTGTTTAGTCTGCAGAAGAGAAGAGTGAGGGGGGATTTGATAGCAGCCTTCAACTACCTGAAGGGGGGTTCCAAAGAGGATGGAGCTTGGCTGTTCTCAGTGGTGGCCCACAATAGAACAAGGAGCAATGGTCTCAAGTTGCAGTGGGGAAGGTCTAGATTCGATATTAGGAAACACTATTTCACTAGGAGGTTGGTGAGGCGCTGGAATGGGTTACCTAGAGCGGTGGTGGAATCTCCATCCTTAGAAGGTTTTTAAGGCCCGGTTTGACAAAGCCCTGACTGGGATGATTTAGTTGGGTTGGTCCTGCTTTGAGCAGGGGGTTGGACTACATGACCTCCTGAGGTCTCTTCCAACCCTAATCTTCTATGATTCTATGATCTCTGGGAGATGGAACACTCATTAGTGCTGAGACAGGAGCCATCTCACTTGCCCACCTTCTTACCTGCAAATGGCTTCAAAAGGAGACATACTGTCCTTAGCTGGGTCATTCTGTAGAGGGAGAGCCAGAGAGAGGGAGTCACTCAGCTGCATAACCTGCCACCTGTATTTTCAGTGCAGAAATCAAGTAGGAAAGCAGGGGATGATGTTGCAGTACTTCCCTTGCCCTTGCCCAACCCTCTCCACTCTGCATATCTGCACCCCATCTTCCACACAGAAGGGTGGGATCTACAGATGGCTCCTTTCAGGACACATCACAGTCTGCATTAAACAATACACACAAATAAGCCTGTGGAACTTTATTGCAATGCTTACAAAATCCCTAGAACAATAAATCTTCTTGTTCTTCCTGATGGAGACAGATTCTAAGGTCATCAACTAGAAGGATCAGATGAGTCCCACATGAATGCTTTGGGCCAAAGTGGCATTGGTAATAAACAGGATTTTTTATTACATTTCCAAGTGCTCCATGACATGTGTTAAATTACTGTAAAGCTTCACAAAATTGCTGCTCAAAAGTATTGTACAATTGGATAGTTCCAATTTGTTTCCTTTGTTCTATTTCAGAACAGTACCTCAGCTTCTCTTGCAAGGATCTGGAAGGAAGGATTTAGTTTCCATTATTCAACAAATCGTTGTTTGATCAGATAGGCTCAATCTTAATTTTAAAGCTCTTTTGTACCTACAGCAGTACTACAGTGTCACTGCTGTAAGTTCAATAGATCTCTAAGTTTTGGATCTCTCCCGTAGAATACTGCAGTACTTTATCGTAAGGGGAATTAAAATTACATAGAACTTCACCTTTTACATCAATTTGGGCCTTGTCCTAGTCTCAGTGAACTCAAAGAGTCATTAATTCATAAATTCTCTGGGCTATATGTTCAGTGGGGTAGGAGTAGGCTTACAGAAGAGCCAAAACATGAGATCCTAAACATGAGGTCCTTATTACTCAGCCCTTTTGACATGCAACTTCTGTTGAAATCAATGTGAGTTTGCCCGGAGCAAGGGCTTCATGATCTGGTGCCTGATCCAAACCCCACTGAAATTTATGGAAGTCTTTTACCTGACTTTAATAGATATGTGGTCAGGCACTTGATCCAGTTAGGTCACCTTTGATATTTGATATTTGAATACGATCTTTCAAGACTGAGAATTTGCTGCAGGTTGTTTTGGGCCTGATCATACAATCCATTCTCAGGCTAAACTCCCACTTTTTGCAATGAGAGTTCTGCCTGACTAAGGAATTCAGGATTAGGGTCTATGAAAACAGATAAACCAATTTACGGGTGGGATGTGTGGGGAGTGAGGGGACAGCACCAAGGAAAGACATGGGACTTTTCTGTGGCATTTTTATTTCACTACTACTGGTGAAACTAGACACACTTTAAAATAAATAAATAAAATAAAGAGTCCCTTCTTCTAGCGAAGCAAATGTTTTCAAACTGCCTGAGCTGAGCTTGTCATTAAGTCCACTCATGTTATTCTTACATATTATACAACACTAGGACTGAGTTCAAAATTTGCATTTGCATTTGTGCATCTGTAATTAGGTGGCTAGAGGTGCAAGTGTAAATATCCAGATTTGAAGGTGGATATTTTGCACATGAAAACTCTGCCACAAAAAGGGAAGATGATTTAAACAATTTGACCCAATACCTTGACTAAACAAGGCAACTGTACATTGAGATACTTATAAATCTTCATAAGATAATTCATTTTCTCCATTTATTAATGCCAGACATCTTCCCCCACTCGCATATAGATAGGAAATAAATAGACCTCTTAGTCTGACCCCAGCTCGGTGATATAACTTGATACCCCAAATTGACTGAGCTATTTCCATATGATCCAGACACAAATACACAAGTTCTAGTCTAATTGTTCATGATTTTCTAAGTTAATCACAGAGGAAAATAACCACTGTAATTTGTACACAGAATAATAACTCAATAATTAAAGGTTAACACTTCAGGTCAATTAAAAGAAAGAGGCCTGAGCAAATTCCCACTGAGGGCTGCTGAAAATCTAATCTGACATGTTCACATTTATCTTAATCTCTTCAGCTTCAATGTTCTTCTGCAAGAGTAACTTGCACAACCTGCCAACCTAAAACATATTTGCACCAGCAACTACACACCGCACCATAATAGCTCTAATTCAGGAACCAATCCATGCAACAAACCTTGGTGCCAACTCTGCCCACATATTTACACCAACGACACCATCACAGGACTTAACCAGATCAGCCACACCATCACCGGTTCATTCACTTGCATGTCCACCAATGTAATGTACGCCATCATGTGCCAGCAATGCCTCTCTGCTATGGCCCAACACTGTAGCATTTAATTTCAGAAAGGGGAACTACACAAAAATGAGGAGGTTAGTTAAACAGAAATTAAAGGGTACAGTGCCAAAAGTGAAATCTCTGCAAGCTGCCTGGAAACTTTTTAAAGACACCATAATAGAGGCTCAACTTAAATGTATACCCCAAATTTAAAAACATAGTAAGAGAACCAAAAAAGAGCTACCGGGGCTAAACAACAAAGTAAAAGAAGCAGTGAGAGGCAAAAAGTCATCCTTTAAAGAGTGGAAGTTAAATCCTCATGAGGAAAATAGAAAGGAGAATAAATACTGGAAAATGAAGTTCAAAAATACAATTAGAAAGGCCAAAAAAGAATTTGATGAACAGTTAGTCAAAGACTCAAAAAGTAATAGCATTTTTTTAAGTACATCAGAAGCAGAAAGCCTGCTAAACCACCAGTGGGGCCACTGGACGATCGAGGTGCTGAAGCAGCACTCAAGGATGATAAGGCCATTGTGTAGAAACTAAATTAATTCTTTGCATTGGTCTTCACAGCTGAGGGTTTGAGGGAGATTCCCAAACCTAAGCCATTCTTTTTAGGTGACAGATCTGAGGAACTGTCCCAGATTGAGGGATCCTTAGAGGAGGTTTTCGAACAAATTGATAAATTAAACAGCAATAAGTCACCAGGACCAGATGCTATTCACCCAAGAGTTCAGAAGGCACTCAAATGTGAAATTGCAGAACTACTAACTGTAGTCTGTAACCTATTGTTTAAATCAGCTGCTGTATCAGATGACTGGAGGATAGCTAATGTGACACCAATTTTTAAAAAGGACTCCAGAGGTGATCCCGGCAATTACAGGCCTGTAAACCTGACTTCAGTACTGGGCAAACTGGTTGAAACTATAATAAAAAATAATATTTTCAGACATATAAATGAACATAATTTGTTGAGGAAGAGTGAACATGGTTTTAGTAAAGGGAAATCATGCCTCATCAATCTACTAGAATTCTTTGAGGGGTTCAACAAGCAAGGGGATCCAGTGGATATAATGTGCTTAGATTTTCAGAAAGCCCACACCAAAGGCTCCCACGGAATAAGAGGGAAGGTGCTGTCATGGATTAGTAACTGGTTGAAAGATAGGAAGCAAAGGGTAGGTATAAATGGTCAGTTTTCAGAATGGAGAGAGGTAAATAGTGGTGTCCCCCAGGGGTCTGTTCTAGGACCAGTCCTATTCAACATGTTCATAAATGATCTGGAAAAAGGGGTAAACAGTGAGGTGGCAAAATTTGCAGATGATACAAAATTACTAAAGATAGTTAAGACCCAGGCAGACTGTGAAGAGCTACAAAAGGATCTCTCAAAACTGGGTGACTGGGCAACAAAATGGCAGATGAAATTTAATGTTGTTAAATGCAAAGTAATGCACATTGGAAAGCATAACCCCAACTATACATATAAAACGATGGGGTCTAAATTAGCTGTTACCACTCAAGAAGGAGATCTTGGAGTCATCGTGTATGCTTCTCTGAAAACATCCACTCAGTGTGAAGCGGCAGTCAAAAAAGGAAACAGAGTGCTGGGAATAATTAAGAAAGGGATAGATAATAGGGCAGAAAATATCATGTTGCCTCTATATAAATCCATGGTATGCCCACATTTTGAATACTGTGTGCAGATGTGGTCGCCCCATCTCAAAAAAGCTATATTGGAATTGGAAAAGGTTCAGAAAAGGGCAACAAAAATGATTAGGGGTATGGAACAGCTTCCGTATGAGGAAAGATTAATAAGACTGGGACTTTTCAGCTTGGAAAAGAGATGGCTAAGGGGAGATATGATTGAGGGCTATAAAATCATGACTGGTGTAGAGAAAGTAGATAAAGAAGTGTTGTTTACTACTTCTCATAACACAAGAATGCGGGGTCACTAAATGAAATTAATAGGCTGCAGGTTTAAAACAAATAAAAGGAAGTATTTCTTCACACAATGCACAGTCAACCTGTGGAACTCCTTGCCGGAGGATGTTGTGAAGGCCAACACGATAACAAAGTTCAAAAAAGAACTAGATAAATTCATAAAGGATAGGTCCATCAATGGCTATTAGTCAGGATGTGCAGGAATGGTGTCTCTAGCCTCTGTTTGCCAGAAGCTGGGAATGAGCGACAGGGGATGGCTCACTTGATGATTACCTGTTCTGTTCATTCTCTGTGGGGAACCTGGCACTGGCCACTGTTGGAAGACAGAATACTGGGCTAGATGGACCTTTGGTCTGACCCAGTAGGGCCATTCTTATGTTTGAAATGTTAACTCTAAATGGAATTTTAAATTCCACAAAAGTATTCTCTAGTGTAACTCCACTAAAATCAATGGGAGCTTCACTGGGATGTAGTTTTAGTCTAAGCTATTCTCTTAATAAAAATGTAACTCTTCAAGATAACTTTATACAAAATTGAATCTTTTCCCACTGAAAAGAGAAATGTATGGCACAATAGTAAACCAAATTTTCCCCCTACTGTTACTCACACCTTCTTGTTAATTGTTTGAAATGGGCCATTCTGATTATCACTACAAAAGTTTTTTTTCTCCTGCTGATAATAGCCCACTTTAATTGATTAGTCTCGTTAGAGTTGCTATGGCAACCCCCATTTTTTTCATATTCTCTGTATAAATATATCTTCCAACTGTATTTTCTCCTGAATGCATCTGATGAAATGGGTTTTAGCCCACAAAAGCTTATGCTCAAATACATTTGTTAGTCTCTAAGGTGCCACAAGTACTCCTCATTCTTTTTAATGAATTCAATGTCATTTATATCTGAACAATAATCTGTGTGGCTACTTTTCATTTGATTTTATCAGAGTTGCAGACATGAATTTATGGTCATTTTTAGACACCAGTACGGCGGGGGTGATAATTTTTCCATTATGATTTTATAGCATAGTTATTAAAATACACCCATATCATATTTTTCATTTTCTGCACAAATATTTGCAAATTAATTATTACTTTGTGAGGTATCATCCTTGTTTAATTTTTAATACAATGGCTTTTCATAACCATGAAAATTGTGTTTCCTTGGTTATATCCATCAGAATATAGCTGTACAAATCAGGAGAAAGTTTAGGAACACTCAAAGGTTCAAGGTCATGCAAATGGATTCTACTCTCATAGCTTCTCAACAAAGCACCTAATTGGAGCGCTCAAGGGATAGTGACAGTTGAAGACCTATTGTAGGCTGAAAAGAGATGTTTAATAGAGTGAAAATATTAATTTGGGGAAAACATAAAGAATACAGTTGTGATCTGATGGAAGAATGGGAACAGGAAGGAGAAAGAAGACCTTGAAATGAGGTATGAATTTCTAAACATTTTGGGCCTCCAAGGTTCACCCATCAATATAAGGATAAGGCACCTGTAGTGCATACTATGGCTTTGCCAGTTAACTTTCACTTTTCTTGCAAGCTCAGTTTGAACCCTCTATAGCAAGTGAGGCATATCCTCACTTTCCCCCCAATAAGCACCAAAATCACTGCTTTGTATTATGATTGTTTGAAGTTTGGAGCAGTTTTATATGTTCGAGACATACATAGCTATTAATACGCACGGCCTATTTCATTTAGATAAGGTAATCAATGCCTTCTTTCATACAAGAGATATCAGATTACCAGGACAAGATAGATTTTCTCATAAATTTTCTTGAAGGCAAATATTGCTGACAATTTCTTTCTAAATCAGACTCCAACTTTTGTTTTCTTAAAAATGCAATGAAAGTAAATAAAAATATATTACTAACCTTTCCCAACCGCAAATGCTCACTTCAGGCTAGGTTTTCAAAGGTTGTCTGTGTCTAGGTTTTCCACTAAATAGGGCTCTTATATCCTTTCATATATAATTTGCACCTATGAAGCATTTTAACAGGAGAGCACAACAGGGGGACGACTATGTGAGCGGAACCAGATTAAAATTGCACTTCCTTGGATGGAAGAGCTCAGGAAAAAAGTGCCCTTTGGTGCAATTATTAAGCTTCTTCTTAAGGGGGTTTGGACTTTCCAAAGAGTTTGTCACAGTATTTCTCTACTACCAGTCTGTAGTGGTAAGCAGCTCACAGTTGTTTGCTGTACTATATTGCTCATTAGGCCCTTGTTTCAAGAAGCAGAGAGAGACAAACAGGCACTCCCTCTCACTTTGCAAAAGGGCTTTGGTGGATTTGTTTAGAGTCCGCTCTTTGATAGTACAGAAATGGCTGGAAGGTGCAGTCTGCAGTCCTTATCATAATGGGGTGGTGCTGTCTATGCTGCCATACTCAGACTGGGAAAATAAAAGCAGAGGCACTCTCCCAAACTCTGCCCACAAGGTTCTACTCACAGCAGATTGTGCTAATCTCCCAAATAGATAGTGTGTGTTCACTGCTAGGTTCCAGTCTCGTGTCATCCGGGGTGTGGTTGTGGGGCTCCTGCCTCCTTCCTGGGAGAGGGAGCAGGGAAAAAATAAGTGGTAGTACTCTGCTGAGCTCCATGCATTTGTGATGTCAGACTGAGCTGGCATTCACAGCAGATTGTGCAAATCTTTATTATATGATCATCCCTGCCCCTCTTGCATGCTTTGATCAGCTGTGAAATAGTCAATAATACTGCTGTGTTGGCAACCTCCACTGGGAGTTTGCCAGCTCCCAGAATGCCAGACTGAGCTTCGAGGGCAGTGGTATTTAGTTACATTTTCTGGTGGGTTGAGGCAGTGTTCAAATCTTGGTGGGCCAATGGCACGACTACTTTACCTAACAGTGGGGATTGGCAACCTCTGGCACACATACAAAAGATGGCACCTTGGCAGATTTTGAATGGCATGCAGACTGCTAGTCTAACTGTGGGCACCTTTTGGGATGCATTTCACTTAGTTTCCCTTTGTTTGCCATTGTGCCATGTACAGGTGAAGTCTGAATTTCAACTAACCAAAAATCCTGATGATCTGAATGAGCAGCGTGTCCCCCATGCTCATTTGGGTAATGAGGAGCTTTGGTCCCCAAGGGTTGAAAGAGGGAGGGGAAATAGGTACAGGGGACAGGAGCCTCCTTAGTACTGCTTGAGTGGTGGGAGCAAGGAAGAAGATGGGGTAGTGGGGAAACTGGGAGAGGCCCACAGGAGAAGGGGTGACTCTCCCACACTCTGACCCGCCTCAGAGTGCCTCCCTGCCTGGGACTGGCACCTGTTGGCTTGGATACTGCTCTGCAGCTAGAAAGGGGCTGCCTGGCAGTAGAATGCAGGGGTGGAGCTGCTGGGCACTTGGTGTGGAGCCAGAGCCAGGCTGCCCTTACAGTGGAAACTCCAGCGGGGAGTAGAAGGAACAGCTGATGCCTGGTAGGCCCAATGGAAGGCCATTGTGGGCTGCCAATGGAAGAACACTGCTCTAGGGGACTCTACCCAAGGGGCTACAACGGTCATGGCTGCCAGAGCCTCTGACACCATTTCTCAGCATGCCTGGAGTAGGGGTGCAGACAGAATGGACTAAACTCCTGCTGAGGCCAATAGGGAGGCTTCTGCTTGGGGTAATGTGGTAGGGTTGTCAATTTTGGTTGGATGTATTCCTGGAGGTTTCATCACATGATGATCTTTAATTCAAGATGAGTCTTTAATTCATGGAGACTCCAGGACAATCCTGGAGGGTTGGAAACCCTATGATCTGGACAAGATATTGACTGGACCAATGATGAGCTGGGGGTGGGAGAGGAGAGCCTGACTCAGAGACAAAAGACAAGTTTCAGTTTTGAGCTAGGGAGCTGAGAGAAGTGGAACAGCTGAGGGAGTCCCTGATTAACTCCACTCCCCACAAAGGGCGTCTTTGAACTGCTGTGGGATCTAGTGCGTGGGTCAGGCTATTCCAGCCCTGCAATGACCAGCATCCAGAGTGGCAGAGATCTGACCTAGTGTAGTCTACTGAGAGCCAGCCACGACCTCCACAGGACTTCAGACCAGCAAGCTAGAAGAGGATGCTGCTCCACTCAGAGGCGAAGACACAGGAAGCGAACCATTCTGGTTTAAAGAAAAGGAGGACTTGTGGCACCTTAGAGACTAACAAATTTATTTGAGCATAAGCTTTCATGAGCTACAGCTCACTTCACCTTCTGGTTTAAGGTGACCAGCATTCACAGAACAGTAACACTTGCCTCCAGACTCATTTTCAGTATGCCATCTTCCTGGGAAAATGCCAGGGAGGGATCTTGGGGTTGGAAAAAATGTGGGAGGTGAGGAATAGGTTGGTTTGTTAATGTTTAGTACTTATTAGTTAACCCTAATCCTGTCCTTCCCCAGGTCCTATTTTCCGACTCCCAATATAGTTCCCCTTTGTTACATCATTGTTTTTGAGTGTGTCATTTCTTTGCTGGGGTTTGTATTGATGTACTTTATTGTTTCTTGCGTAGTGGGTTTCATACTGTTGTCTTGTGTGTAGCACAACACACCTTGAGTTTTGGGCGCAGAGAGGAGTCACTTTGTGTGAAGGCATCAGAGAAAGAACCCAGGACCCAACCCAAGCAAGGAGAGGGAAGAAGCTACCCTATGTAGCAAGCACTGGGGAGAAGGCTTGAGCCACAACTCGGGCTGGGGAAGGGAAGGTGCTACATGTCTTTTATGCTTTACACTACATGCTTAAGTTGAAGGAACCACATAAGCATTTGGGTCCAAATAACTATGTTTACTAAACACATACAGCACACAAGGCACAGCTACACATGTACTCTGCAGCTTTGGCAGGGTTCTTGTGGCTTCAGAAAGGCAGAAGACAGTGAGGGCTATTAGAAAGCTTACACATTATTTAAGGAGATACTACCCAACTCCTATACACTACAAACACTGACAGTTTAATCATCATGGGGCATTGGAGTTAACACCACATACAGATAGATGTATGTACTTCATACCTCAAACCTATTGTTTCAGGCTGTTTACAAACTCAGGGAGACTTCACTGTATCTGTTCACACCCAGTTCACATTTTTTAAAAGTTTAATTAAAAAACCTCATAAGTGGTAGAAACATTTATTTCTTTAAATGAAAGCTGAGAAACTAAAGAACAAGATGGGAGTCTCAATTTGCCAATCCATTATGACCCAGTTCAAGCCGTGGTGATACTAAATCTGAGATTTCTTTGATTGGGGTATATCTATGAAACTATCAACATGTGCATTTAAAGGGGTATATTATTCTCACACTTTGGACAATATCTGATTGAAGTCCTTTGTGAAGAAGCATATAACCTTCATGTTACTAAGAAGGATATTTTAAAGGTACTACTGACTGCATTACTCTATTTTAATATGGGTCTCCAGCCTATACGAAAGCTGCATGACTCCTTAAGGCCTGTGAAGGATGTTTGGTACTGGGGAAATTCACAGGAGTGATAATTGCATCTGTATGAATTGGGGGAAATACCACTATTTTCTCAGCAGACTTGGAAACCTGTACTTCTACAGCACTCATGAATTCTTCCAAATACAAACCAGTTCCCTAGACAGTAGGTTACAACTAATATCATTAGCTCTTCTCCTCTACAGTTCAGGGACAAAATTTTGTAAACCTCGTATCTAAAATTTGTCTTCTAAATCCATACACAGGGAATTTAAATAAGAGACTTGATTTTTCAGAGGTGCTAAGCAACTACCCACTTCATAACATGAAATAAGTACCCCTGGAAACCAGGGCAATTTTATTTAGGTCCTTAAATATGGGTCTAATTTAAGGCACCCAGATTTGAACATTTTGGAAGCCTTTACCTCATGGAGCTAATCATGTGTTAAATATATAGTCTCCTTGGCTCTGATCCTACATCAAAGGAATAAATGGGAGCTTTACCAACAACTTCAGTGGGAGCAGGCCCAAAGCCTTTGAGATTAGTAATGGAGGTAACTTGTTGTGTGTGTCTATATGTTTTGACTTCTCCAGTCTTGAACCTTCTGAAGTTTCAAATTTAGGCCTCTCTTTGCAATTGGAGATAATTATTCTCAGATCCATGTCAAATATTCTTCCTGTAGGACAGTTATCATGGAAACATGGAAATTGTGCTATATTTACTATTCTCTTTATACTGTTGCCCAGTGGGAGGGGAGCAAAATAGCTACACATGGAGGCTATTTTTTCGATAGGCATAGTGGCAACAGGTTATTGAAGTCGCAGGTGCCGTTCCTGATATAAAAGTTATCAGCTACCACTTGGAACCGTATGTGTTTGTAGGTGGCTGTGCTCCAAGTGCTTGCTCTGGAGAATTTTTGAAGGAAGCTGGCACACTACCCTTTGGAACTCTGGCAAGGGAGGACTCTGCACAGTGGCACTGGTCAAAACAGGACTTGCCTCAGACTATAGTACTGCAGTTGGAGACCTAGCTTGGAGAAGGCTTTGATTATCTGACTGACACTGACTGGAAGAAGATTAAAACCAAAGTTAACTGTTTTCTGCGTGAAATTTTACAGAGCCATGTCTCTGTTGCGTAAGTTGGCAAAAAAAGGTCTTGTCATTCCCACAAAAAGTGGTCCACAGAGCACCCTGTAAATTAGCTTAGAAGGCTGCTTTGGCCCTCCAGCCAAAGCAAACTTCTCCTTTTCTAGAATCGACAAGAATCCAACACAAAATCCTAAACCAAATAAACAGTCTTTCCTCTTGGGACTTCCCATCTCCCCTTAGTCAAATGTTATCATGGTCATTCACTCACAAGCTTCAAGGTGGCATAGCTCAGGCACTGGGGAGCCCAATCCCACCCTCTACCACAGACTATGCAGAGGAGCAGCCACCCAGTCTGGCCTCTGCTCTGCTTTCTCATCCAGAAGCTACTTCCTACCACAGTATCTTGCAGGTCTCTTCCCTTGGATGCATCAAAGCATCTCACAAGCACAGCCTGCTCTCTCCAATCCACTTTTCTCATTAAACCACCAGGAGCTTTAAATATTCCTGCTTAAATATTCTTCCTTCTGCTCCTCAGTCACGTGACCCTTCTCAGTCAGGTCTCATAAACACTGAAAATACCGAGGAAGAAACAAATGGGCCTGGGCCTGCATTCTTCTTAAAGATACAGCTCACTGTAGGATATTGCCAACGAATTCTGGTACTCTATGTGCTGTTGCCACATCTGATAATTACAAACTCTAATTTCTCTCTCTCTAGAAAATTTAGAATATGTGCGTGTATTTTTCTGAGTTGAAAGCTGAATTAAATCTGATAGGAGAAGAAAGCAAATAGCAGCATTCTTAAATAATTTTTTTAAAAATGCTGTATCACATACATCAGCTGCTTTTTTATCTAGATAGGGAAATGAGACATCATTACATGTCTGTCTTCTCTGTGCTATTGAAAAGCACTTGTGGATAATTTCTGAGACACTTTAATAACCTATACAGGTAATCATGGTAATCTTATGGTTATTGATTTCCCTTGGTCTTTATACAAACCCTTACATCTTCTATTGTTTTGTCAAGATTGCAACTTTGCAGAGAGGTAAAATTTTGCTATGTGAAGTGTGCATACTATTGTACTCCTTAAATTTCTATCAAAGTCCATGCTATAATTATATAAATTACCGCAGGGTTCAAAGCATATTTTGCAAGGATTCTGTCTAGCTGTCAAAACCTTTACTGCTACACATAAAAAATATGGAATTATATCTGCTAGGTTGCGGCACTTAAGGAGCATCAGGAGTGTGTGTTCATTAAATTTGCTACATCAAATATTCATTATTTATAAATTCTTATCTCATTTTCTGCCAATGATATTCCTTTAAGTCCTAACAGTGTCAGACCTCTATTCTTCCCTTTCTTCTCCTTTGGATCTTTGCATATCTTGATGGAAAAGATGGTAGGTTCTACCTGGCTTCTAGATTGTGCTGTTCACCCTCTTTCCTTCTGTAAAAATCCCCCCTTCTTGCATGCAGGGCAATATCTTAAGGGCAGTTTAAAACACTAGGTGGGGCAGTATGGATACGAAAGATGAAGATGATGATGAAGGGTCTACTCATGAGTTATATCAGTGCTTGCTTCATGGGAAAGTTAGGTGTTAGTAGAAAGCCATCCTGGGCTGTATATTACTGTGCATTGAATTAAGGCATTATAACATTTACACAACGAGGAAAACTGTGGTGAATTTAGCATATTATGTACAGTACAATTAATTGCTGGCCAGTGTCCCATTGCAAATCTCCTATTAACGTCTCCGGTATTGAAACCACAGCATTTTAAAAAGAATCTAGGAAACTACCTTGGGGTTCAATTATTACTGATGATTTATATTACAGTATGACCTAGAGGTCCCAGCAAAGATAATTCAAAGAGCCCCTTCACGTTAGGTGCTGTACATACTCATAGAAAGAAAGCGTTCCCACAACAATGATCTTTTGATCTAAATAGACCAGACTGGTAAAGGGTGGGTGACAATATCCTCTACCTCATAAAAACATTTTCTGATATCTTGAAGCTCAGGTGCAGATTAATGGGTTGGTCTCTGGACATCAGTGGAGCTATGCCATCTGATTTACACCAGCTGATGACCTGGAGCATATGTCTACTCTTCTTTGACATGTCTTAAAAAGATCTCTCAGGGCATCTCTTGAAGGCACATTTAAAAGAACATTTATTACTAGCAGATTTGTTTGCTCCTTACTGGCCAGCACACAGGGAGTGTTTGACTTACAGTTTCAGCACCACGGGGATCTCCTTGTTTTAAGATTATGACAAGGCAGGGAATTTGCATTAATATGGTTCAGATTTGAACATTCATTAAAAGTTTCTGACTGTATCATAAGGGTGTTGTGGTCACAGATGTGGAACTGGAGCATTTGTTTGGAAAAGAAGCCTGAGACAATTTGATGGGGACCTGTCTAAGCCAGGCAGTAGGAAGCACTGAAGAGAGTGGTGTGGCACTCACCCAGGATGTGAGAGGACTGGGCTTGATTTTCACTCTGGCTGATGTGAAACTAGGATTTGAATTTGGGTCCCCCCCAGCTGAGTGCCTTAATCACTGGACTATTGCTATTCTGGGGTGGGTGTCTCTAACAGAATCATAGGATTAGAAGGGACTGCAAAGGTCATCTCATCTAATCCCCTGCCAAGATGCAGGATCTGTTGTGTCTAAACCATCGAAGCCAGAGCTACAGGTCACAGAACACAATAATTATAAATCATTTTGATTTAATAAGAAAAAATGACATAATATCTACTGATTACTGCAACAGTGGTATTGATGCAGTAATAGGTAATGTTAAAGACGAGAGTTAAGACTGAGGTAGTTATCTTTGCGAGTCTTTAATCACATACTGTTTTTTCCACAGGACCCTTCCTCATTCAGTGCACAGGAAAGGATGGATGGTGCTCACTTACTGAGCAGCTATTCAATATTTTGTTTTCTCTTTATTGTTCTACGTGTGGCCCTATGCCTTATTTACTACACACTGTTCAATCCCTGCTCTGAAGAGAGAATTATTAATTTCGCTATTGGCTTTTGATCGTGCTCATCACTATAACCCGAGTGCTTCACAAACATTCATTGTTTTATCTCCACAGCAGCCCAGTGATATGAGGGATGGTATTATCCCCATTTTACAGATGGGAAGCTGAGGCACAGAGCGATTAAGGACAAAAGTAGCCACTAATTTTGGAAGCCCAATTTGACACATCTAGGATATGATTTTTCAGAGTACTTAGCATCATGTCTTAATATGTTCAAAGCACAGCTCCCATTGACTTCAGTTGTTGTTATGAATGCTCAGAACTTCTGCAGATTAGACTCCAGGATCTCAGTCAGGAAATGAAGAAGAGAGATAGTGACTTTCTGTGAAAAGTTTGGTTTAAGTGACTTATCCAGTATCACATAGAAACCCTGTAGTAGAAGCAAGGATAGAATCCAGTGCTCCAGGGCAGCATTCACCTACTTTACACATGAGAACATCTCTCTCTTCCTGCAATCCCATAACTCACTTACTACACATCTTCCAAATTCTACAAAAATGAAGCAGGGATCCTACAGATAATCCTCTTTTTCGTTACACGACGCTGATTCATCCCCAGAGCAGGTCCATCTCTGAACGAGGTTGGGGTCTTGTGGAAAAAAATAGCATGGGATCATATAAGTAAAGACTGTATCATAATGCATGCCCACAACGATGTTGAATTAAAGTTGCACACATAACTTTAATTCCATCATTTCCTAATTTTTGCTCAACTTTGCAACCTTAATAATATTCTTTTACAGTTGTCTTTTTGTCAATTTCTCAGTTTAAAAAAAAAAAAGAAGAAAATGAAACAACCAAATTCCATTATGTGGCATGACATTGACATCCAGGGCCATGAGACACTTTGCCAGAGGGTTTCATAGATTTTTGCTGACAGCAAAAGATGAGGCTCAGTCTTGGGTACCATTCCTGGCTCTGAAGGGGAATGTGCTTTAGTCGGCACAGACTCTTCTGGCCTTCATTCTTCAATCTGTCTTTTCCCAGCTCCTGTCTATTCTATTTCTGGCTCCTCATCTTCTAGCCCCATTCCCCTCATGTCTCCATTTCATAATGTTCTTGTCCCAGTCCCACTGTCTCCTCTGGACTCTCTGTCCCAGTCCTTCCCCCCGGCCCATCATCAGTCTCAGTCTCCTTCCCCTGGTCATATTCCCAGTCTTCCTGCTTAGTCAGATCTAGTTTCCTCTTCTAGCTCCTCATCTGAGCTGTCTTTTCCCTCCCCAGCCATGCCCACTGGTTTGTTCTCAGAAATCGGAAAACTGTTTTGGCTGAAATTTTCCTGAAAAGTTCAGCTTGAAGCAGACACCCAGCATGGAAAATTTCGGCCTGAAGAGTTAAAATTTGGCAGTTATAAACAAGTGGAAACAGGATCTTATAATGGGAAATAGGAAATTTCAGGCAAGTGTAATAATAAATAGGCAGTGCTATAGAGTTCTTTCGTAACAGCCCACTTTATTTCAATATGCAAAAGAGTGTATGAGGCCAGTTAGAAGAAACAGAGCACCTCCTTCATAGCCAAGTATGTCTTGGGAAATGAAAGGAAAGAAAAATAAGGGTTTCATGTGGCTTTAAATGGTTTCTGTCTGATATTAGAGCTAATGTGAGGGTACAAATCCCCACTAGAACTCAAGTTCTGAGTAAAAGTTAGTACTGTAGCAGGTAAGAGATATTCTGGGATGAGGTCTAAGAAGATGATGCTGTTACTGCTCATAATATTTTACATTTATATGGCCCCCTTTAAACGTGAAAAGAACCTTTCATAGTGAACTGAAGTATAACAACATTGAAATACAACAGCTGTCCTTGTGTTGAAGGATGCAAAGGCAACCAACCATAGAAGCTTAGTACAACAGTGGTGTGCATAGGTTCCACTATTTGTAAGTGTGTTTATATTTTTCATGGGGTTTTGGTAACTTGGAACTATTTATGCATCCAAGAGAACTGATCTTCTCATATTTCATTTCCTGGAAATATCATGACAAAAACAATTCAGTTTAGGGGTGCCTGAGGAAGAAAAAAATGTCATGAACAAAAACCAGAAATATAAATAAAAATACCGAGACATCTGTGTTTGTTTGGATTTATCTGAATTCTGAGTCATTTGGCTATTGTCCTAAAATCAGATCGTTGATGTTGAAAGCCAATTTATAAAAAGTTCCACAGAGTTTTGCCAACCTTGTGGAGCAGAAAGGGCAGCAGTTTTTAATGGCTTAACAGAAGAATGGTTCAAAGTTAACTGCACAGTCTTCAGTTTATCTGTCACTGATTACAAGGTTGAGTTAACCTTTCTGGGATCTAGAGGACTAAGTAATTCAAACTCAATGCTTAGATAGCTAAACAATCTTCTCTGGCTATGAAAGTTAATATAGACTGGGTTAATCTGTGGAATTAAAGGATTACAAAATGAAGCCTATAGGTTTGTTCTTGTGGGATGTTGTTCTGAGCAGTTAACAGTGTATCACTCCCAAAACTGCTCAGTGTATATTGTTGTTAAGGGTTTTGCTGCATTATTTAGTCACATTGTTGTGTCTATGTTTTCTGTGCCACATTAATAATATGGGGAAATCACATGGACACAGCTCAGTTACAAACAACCATCTTTACTAACTATATACAGGTATACAGGCCTAGCTACACATGTACACTGCTGCTCGAGCAGGGTTCTGGAGGGTAGGCCTGTATATTTGTATATGATTAGTAAACACATTTGGAATCCAACTGTGCCTCTGTGGTTTCCCCATGTTCTCAGTGTTGCGTAGCGAGCAAGGACAAAACACACACCACCATAACTTTTAGGTTGTGTCCTATACATGTCATCATAACACTGATATCTTAGGTACTGCTCCTTGCTGGCTGAGAAAATGTATGATTAGTATCAGATCATGTCCCTGCAGTATACTTGCAGAAAGCTATCACAAAATGCCCAACATTAGGACAGGGGTTTTCAATCTTTTTCTTTCTGAGCCCCTCCCCCTCTCCCCATGCTATAAAAACTCCACAGCCCACCTGTGCCACAACTGTTTTTCTGCATATAAAAGGCAGGGCCAGTGTTAGGGGGTAGCAAGCAGGGCAACTGTCTAGGGCCCGTGCCACAGGAGGCCCTGTGAAGCTAAGTTGCTCAGGCTTTTGCTTCAGTCCTGGGTGGCGATGCTTGGAACCCCAGGCTTCAGCCTCATGCCATAGGGCTTTGGCTTTCTGCCCTGGACCACAAAGTCTAATGCCAGCCCTGCTCAGTGGACACCATGAAACCTGCTTGGGGCTCCCCAGTAGGCCCCGCATCCCTGGTTGAGAACCACTGCATTATACCTCTGGAGAGATTATCCTATTTGAGTTCACTGCTTATTAAAAAGCTCAAGGACTACAAACAAAGAAAAACTACTTGGCTTAATGCCTATCTATATTAACAAGTTTAGTGTACTAGCATGGTGTTTTGTTTACTGTTAAATCACTGTTTCCTGTCTTACTATAGCTATACATAATAACATAGAAATAGAGAGGAATGTTTTTCAGACACAGTTTGGTTTTCAATATATTATAATCTGGACAGAGCAATGGTTTAATACTCTTTAGTTTCTTTTTCCAGCAACTTCTATCCAATAACTAGGATTTACTTTCTCTGCCCCACTGAGCACAGGAGGAACTCTCACTTGGTATAAAGCTGGCTCCAATGTTAAATACCCCCTGGTGTAAGTGGACATGTAGGGGATATGAATTTATGGACAATAATAAACTATCACAAATTAAATCAGCCCTTAAACGACTCTGTACCCAGGATTGCACCCCAAACAGACACATTAGTAGTGCAACATATAAGCATGCCTTAGCATCAGCTAGTTAATTCCTGAAGTTGCTCACATCACCAGTATCCCTATAATACAGGGTGTGTCTGGATCCATTACTGGAGAGATTTAATAGCTCCCTGTCAATGTCTTTTGGTGTGGTCTTTCAAAGGGCCCCAGCTTCTCCTGGCTGACCCTCCTTAGCTTGTCTTTGATCAGGTCAATACCTGGACTTTCACCTCTAATAAGCAGTCCCTTAATTTTAGGGCTTGCAATCAGCTTCGGTCCCTTGGTTACGTTCTTGTAGGCAGCCTGGTGCAGAGCTGTCTCCCCTTGAGCGTCCTAAACCTTTCTGCCTCTTTTCCTTCTCTGTACTCCCTCTGTACTCCCTCCCTTATAGCAGGTCTTGTCTCCCCCATTGGTTGTACCTGTGAGTGCCTATGTCCTTGATTGGCAGCTCTGGCAGCTGCAAGGGGGTGTAACCAGGGTGCTTGGTTGTAAGCAGGAGAGGTTTCCTTCTCCCCACTGTCTAAGCTCAATATGCGGTTTGTAGACCCATTATACTTCCCTAGGAAGGGCTAATGCCAACTACCCATATGAACACTGCAGCCCACGCTTAGCTCAAGATGCCACTGTTGATATTGTCAATGAACATAAGAATGGAAAAGAGACATGACATAGCAGTAGGAAAAAAGCTCATTTTAACAGTCTACACAGTTGAGTTACAAGAAAGCCCCAAACAGAAGCTTACAGGAAACAGAAGCAGCTCTCTAGGCTTCTGTTTAGCTGCTTGTGCTCAGAAAAATATTCTGAACACATGCCTCAAAAAGCGTACCCTACTGTAAATATACAGTCCACATAAAGAAAAGGAGTACTCGTGGCACCTTAGAGACTAACCAATTTATTTGAGCATAAGCTTTCGTGAGCTAGCTGTAGCTCACGAAAGCTTATGCTCAAATAAATTGGTTAGTCTCTAAGGTGCCACGAGTACTCCTTTTCTTTTTGCGAATACAGACTAACACGGCTGTTACTCTGAAACCAGTCCACATAAAAAGGCTCAGATTCATTACATGGTCTAGAGGCGTTAGGTGGTTGGCAAAACTGTCATCCCTTACCTTCCTTTCTTGTGAAAAATTATTGAGACGATGATGTCAGGCAACATCCAACAGCATCTGACTTCTTGCAGTCTGTTTATGCTCTGTCAATCAAGCCATGGATCTAGATATAGGACAGAGACAATGCTGCTTGTACAGATGGATAATTTCTTCACGCTGCTGGATATAGATCAGACATCCATGCTGGTATTGTTGTATCTATTGTCAGTCTTCAATCACATTGATCATGCTGTGCTCATGGATGATGATGTTTGTGGTAGGGTGGATGGAAATACTTTAAGAAAGCTTCGTTCAGTTTCTATGGGAGATGTCCTCTCCCAAATGTACTGATATTTGGAATCCTACAGGACTCATTTTCTCAGTTCCTTTGTCCAATGTGAAACCCTAAGGAAGAATACAAGATGTTACAATCTGCAGGGTTATCAAAATGTGAGGTTACTACACCGCCCCTTGGAGCCCAGACAGTGCTGTTTCCCTGCTGCGCCAGTGACAGTCCAAGGCAGGGTCCTGGATGAAAACTCTTTGGCTTAAGTTCAGTTTGGAGGTGATGAAGGGAATGCTTATTAGCAGTGAGGAGCTTTTTTGAGTACTTGCTAGAAGTCTAAGAGTGTTAGTTTTCCATTTTTGAAGCTGGTTGGTAGTTTGATGGTTACTAGATTTATCTTTGCTTCTGCATTACAAGAAAAGAGCAGTGGCCAGAAACACCTTGTGGCCAGATGCCCTCCCCGCATGCCCCCTAATGGTATGGATCAGGGAAGTAGTGGCTCTGCCTCTGTTTCCCTCTGGGCCTTCAGCTGATCTGCCCAGCCTCCAACATCTTCCAGATTGATGTGATGTAGCCCTTAGCTAGGTCATATAAAAGTTCTACCCCTTCTAAAGTACCCAGAGTCCAAAACAAATAAATATAAAAGTAAATTCTTCACTCAGGGATGCCCTGGCACACAGGGGTCTCTCCCATTCCCTGAAAAACCTTCTCTCCCACCCAGCTAGGCAACAACTGAGTTGGGCTCTCACTTTTAAACTCCTCCAAACCTCCAGGTGTTGCAGTGTGGGGCTGATTGGGACCCCAGCTATTCATTAACCTTTCCTGACCTGTGAGGGGTTTTTACACCCCATTACATGCCTTATATTATTATTTGACTAGCCAAAATGTTGCCTCCTGCCCTCTCAGATGAGGTCTTTGACTTCACCTTTCTCATGCTTAGGTTAGATTACTGTTCATGAGGCTATCCTTGAAGGACACCTGGGAGCTGCAGCCAGTACAGAATATGGCAGCCCATCCTCTAGGGAGCATGGACCAACAATCACACATCATAACAGTACTCCATATAATACACTAACTGCCAGGTCACTTCCAATTCAATGTCTTGGTAACTAATTTTAAAATTGAAAATTATTTAGGATCCCAGTATCTCAGAGACTGGCTCTCCCCCATTACCCACCAGGGACTTGTGATGGATGGGAAATCTTCAGGTTTCAGTCTATGTATCTGTTTGTCAGTCAAATTATATATACTGTTCTCAGCACTATGATTGCTGAGTGCCTCATGGGAGTAAAGGGCAGAACATTCTCATTAGAGGGTCCTTGTCTCTGGACTTCTAACTGAGAATCATTTATGACTGAGTTCTACCAGCTGCAGGACTGGATGCAAGATACATATCCTTACTCAGGTTGTCTTCTGAGTATTCAATTACCTCTGACAATTAGTCCCATACTGGCCACCTCCTGAAATGGCCACTTTTCAGAAATAGATATGAGGTCAGGAATTGGGTGGACAGAGTGTTAATTGCTATTTTGGAAAGTGTTATTTTTTATTAACTAAGTTATGTAAAAGGTGTCCAGATACTAAGGAGTTCCTTAGAAAAACATGTAATAGACAAATACATTTCCTTGATCTCAGAATATGTATCAATGAGTCTACCTATATCTTCATACATGTATACTTATATATGTATAAAGAAAATAGATAATATACAGTTTGATTGTTTTGTTATTATGGTATATATATATGGTATATATAATCTCTGTTGTAATTTGCCTCGTGTTTTGCCATATTAAAACACTGTGAGATGATGGTTAATGACACTTTTTTCTAGGTGCTTTCAGCAAAGCTTTCAGCTTTTTCTTGGTGCTTTAAGCAAAGCACAAAACATGTGGAATGGGATTTAAGCCAGGGCTTAAATTATGATTTTATAAATTTATAGATTTAAGTGATTTGCTGAATAGGAATGGATTTAAGCATATGCTTAAAGTAAAGCACATACTTAAATACTTTGGAAATTGCAGCCCTAATTCCTTCCTTCCATCCAAGACAGATTTTCAGATTTAGGTCTAGTTTTTTGGTGTTTTGTCTTTGAATACAAAGTATGATTTAAGTTACAGTACTCCATAAGAAATGTAATTTTTTCTTTGTTATTCTTTTTGGATGATGAGTTACAGTCAAATTTTCAAACTGTATGAAAACTTATTACAACTTAGACTGACCAAAATGTATATTATAGTTTAATCTCATTTTATCAAATACCCCTGGCTCACATTCTGTGAGTTTTCATTTAATGGGTGTACAGTCACAACAAAATGTATGCATCTAAAAGTCTAGTCAAAGGACATAGTTCACAGAATGCTGCAATTCTCTCTTGTACAGAAATATCTTCTTTTTGGCCTATATAACTCTGACTTTGGGCATCTTATACATAAAGGGTTGTGGATTTTGGGAAAACAAAACCAAGGGCTTTTTTTTTAATGTATGTGAAAAGTGCCTGAAAGTTCAATGGTTTGTAGTGACCACTAATATGTATGATGAGCTTTCTTTTTCTCCTCCCAGAAAAGTCACAAATACTAACTTTTAACAAAATCTTTTATAGCAGCCAAGCTAAATCAGTTCTTAGCAAATATTCCCACAGTATATATGCAGCATTTCGTAAGTCCATGCCAATAAAACAAACCCGATTTTAAAGGAAGAAAGACATTAAATGTTTCTCCTCTCTCAGTGTCTTCCAAATCTGTGGTGTGGGTGGAATATTGTTGGAAAAGCCTTCAGTCTATTTTTTCTCTCCTATCCCAGTTCTTTTAACTTCACCTTCCTTGGATCATGCACAGATACATTCCAAATTGTCTGATAGGCATACACATATTTCTGGAATCATAAACTTCTCTTGTCAAGAGTTTTATTGAAACCATGATGAAACCATGAAACCAGAAGCCAATAATATATTTTATTTCTCAGCTTTATTTATTTTTAAATGTTGAGTGAATTTAACATTTGACTAAGGTGCCAGGTGGACAGCAAATCCCACTGTTTATCCGAAAATGGATACAGCACATATTCGGCAGTGGAAACATCTTCACAGCATCTTAGGGTTCAGCTACACTGCACCCTGGGGGTGGGATTTGCGGCTCATGTTGACATACCCATGCTTGACTAATCAATCTAGCTCTCTAAAAATAGAAGTAAGGGTGTAGAACGTGATGTGTTTTCAGCACAGGTGGCGGGGGTCAGGCAGGCTTGTGCAACCTATGCAAATGCCTGCACCACCACATCCTGACTGCTATTCGTAGCGCTAGTGAGAGTAAAGTTAGCATGGGTACATCTACATGAGCTGTAAATCACACCCCCAGCTGCACGATAGATGTAGTCTTAGGCCCTGATTCAGCAAAACACTTCAAGCCTACAAATAGTCCCATCGACTCCCATGGGACTACTCTAAATTAAACACCTGCTTTAAGTGGTTTCAGGTCCTTAAACTGTGCTGATCGAGAACCAACTCTGGAAGTGAAAGAGGGAATTTAATTTACATGCTTTTCCAATGCCCACAGAAGTCATTGGGAGTTTCTCCATTGATTTCAATGGCTTTAGGATCAGGTCTGATTGGTAGCCTCTAGACCATTATTAGTTTATAACTATGATTTCCCTTCCAGTTACATATGATACAGTGATCCAGTTACAGATGCTCTTCTCCATCTCTTACATATATCGCCATGTCTTCTGCCATGCCCAGAATGCCCTCTTCAAACCTGTTTTCCAAGTCAGTGTACTCAAATCTCTTGCCTATGAGAAGTGAGACTGGGAAGAAAGTTGAAGCAATTAAAAAAGGGGGACAGAACCATCAGGATATGTACACACCTATGAAGTTGAGTAAATACGTGATCGTCTTTCTGGTAGAACTTGTCCTTCCTTTCTCTTTTCCCAAGTTTTTATTGTCAAATTACCTTCACTTGGATTGTGCCATATGTGATTGTCTGTTCTTCTGGGCACCAACCACTTCTTCAGTTGATTTTGGGAGGCACTGAGCCATAGAGTTTTGTGTGCTTGGGAAGTAAATAACAATTACTATTGTGTTGTGGATATCTGGAAATTGGACTGAAACTACCAACTCATTTCATATAATCCATGAATAGCCACCGGATATCATTTTTTTTCAGGCCTGAGTAGATCCTGTAATGTAGAAAGGAAATACATTGTAGCCTATTACTACTGCTCTGAGTCATCCCATTTGCCATTTTATTTTATATCTGATTCAGATCCAAGTACAGCTATCAGTGGGCCATACCTGGTACCCTCTTTCCTGTTTAGTAGCACCTTATTCCACAACTCGCCATATTAGCTTTCATAGGAGTACTCATGAAGTAACGTATTATATATTGAGAGTAAAGATATCAGAATTGGGCCTAATGTCTAATGACCCCTCTTATAATCAATAAACACACACCCTTTCACAGCACTTGTGAGTCACAAGGAGAGCATTGGAAACACACTAAGATTATAATGCTTTCACCCATCCTTCCTTCTTACTCTCCTCAGGAAGAGATTTTTTCATGGATTTATTGAGGATTTTCCACAACTAATCTGAAATGAAGAACTGTCCGTAATAAAACATTAAATCCACCTTAGATATCCCCTTCAGTCTCAAAAATTAAACATGAATATATCGTTCATACCTAATCTGCAGGATTCAGCATCTGAGCCTTATGTGTTTACTGTGTTGGGTTTGGAGGACAATATTCTGAGTGAAAAATAATATCTTGTTATGTGGAAGACAAAATTACAGTCAGTGAATTGTCAGATTCCAGTGTTTATTAAAAGGGCTTCTATCTTCTTCCTTAATATAGCAAATATAAATTGTTCCCCAAAATGCATTAATTACATATTTAAAAAAAATAGCGTCTCTAAAAAGATTGATAAATGTTCAGTTTGGGAAAGAGCTTTTAAGACTGAAAATCAAAGGGATATTAGACAGACTTGAAATGTTTTCCTCTCTCTCTTGCATTCATACACAGAGAGCTAATAGTGTGTGTCTTTTGCAATTATAGGAAAATGCTCATTTACCATGTCCTTTTGATTCAGGATCCGTATGTCTGGCTTATTTTCCTGTTGTCATATAAATAAATATAACACACTTGTTTTTAACACCACTTCTGTATCCGTTCACAGGAGAGCCTAATCCAAATTTACAGAGAAACCTTCATTTTGGTTAGACTAGGCTAACATTAGCATACCAGTAAATACTGGGTGACTTGTCCTTGCATGTTTTTTCTTGGCTTGCAGAATTTACTACTATGGTTTCTATTATTTCCAGATGATGGGACATGGTGCTGAAAACTATGGGAAAATGTGTTTAAACTAATGGGTTTCCTGCCGACTAAATCATTCTGAATCATTGAACGTAGCTTCTATATTATCTCATTGTTGATTAAAAGCAAAAAAGGCAAATTACAGTACTGGAATTTTTTTAAAGAGATTATCTGATGGTCTGGTTCCTGCAGAGGTGGAGAAATGTGATATATTCTTATGCTTGTTGTGCATGGTTTCTCAGCAGCTCTTTGTATCTGTGACATAGTCACAGGCAGAGAATTTATATTCCTACTGGATATGTTACCATTATTGCAACACATGTATACAGAGATCCTATCTAATCTGAATGTTGTTTTTCAGCTTTCCTAATTTCAAAAACTCAGATGTTCTTTGCTAGATTAAAACTCAAAATCAGAATACCTTTGGAAAGGGAGGGGTTGGTTTTCTTCACACAGGAAATTAAGACTGACTGTTATTAATCCAAAGATATCAGTGGGATGCAGCAAAAGGACAAGCCGGGGCTCACTAATTACTGGAGTCAAAAATTCACCCACACTAAATGATAGTACAATACTGATCTAAAGAAAAAAAATTAAAAACTTCATTTTCAATGCAGTCTTTCTACTTTGAATATCATTTGAAGAATATGGGTCTCCTAAATGTGTTAGATGAGCAGGCCTCCTCCCTTGGATTTGGCACACAAAATTGGCTTCTAAAAGATTAAACAAATATGTTCTGACATTCTCTTGTCCTTTAGTATTACTAGAGATGCTAAAAACCACCGATGAGCAGACATCTTGGAAGTGTGCTCATCACAGGACAAGCTTCCTCACCCTGGGGGTCTCTTGCAAGCAGTCCTCACACACTGTAATGTAAGCTCACCATGGTGTAGTTATTTACAATGTCTTACACAGCTTCACATCCCATCACCATAAGGCTTCCCTCAAGCTTTAACAAACCCATGTAGGCACAGGGTGAGAGGCTGAGGAGAGAGGTTTCACCTCTCTAAGATCCTTGGCTTCTTTGCCCTTCTTACAGCCTCCATCTCTCACTTCAAGGCTCCCATTTAACTGTCCCCAGCTTTCGACCTGAATTCCCCTTTTAACGGTTAATCCCCCAGCCCTAATCAATTATCTCCCAAGCTGGGGAAGCATACAAATTACAGAGTGGTGAGCCAGCCCTATGCTACTACCACTCTGTCACAGTGCTTTAAAGGTGTCAAGGACAAATCTATGCATGGTATGTGTGTGTCTCTCTCTCTACTTCCTCCAGCCATCCGGCACTTGTCTCTTCTCTCTCCCTTCACTCAGGCTGGTGCCATGATTGGTGAGTGTCTTCTCCTCTGCAGCCTCTGCCACCTTGAACTACCTTCCTGTGTCTCTGCATTAATGTCTCTTTCTATATTTTCAAATTTCACCTGAAAACTTACGATACTTGACCCCATCCAATGGGGTTGCTGGAAGTGTTGTGCTACTTTCAGATACTTTGTAGCATGCCAGGTATATAACAACCTTAGGAGAAAGTGTTGCAGGCATTTCATCCAGTAGACCCCCATTAGCTCTAGCACCAGTTTGGTAACTGATGAACACTTGCACATACTATTCATACAAAAGGATTTAAGTATAACACTAGGAAAAGAAAGAGGGCAAATACCCCAAGTTCAATGGCTTAGTCAGTTACAAGAGACAGTCAGCACAGCAGTGCCTAATAACCTCAGAAATGTCATTCATCAGGTGGATGTAAAGACAACTATGCCCCAGGGGACTGCCAGGTGTCACAGGTCTTGTGAGACAGCTGTGCATTTGGTAGGGTGACCAGATGCTCCAATTTTATAGGGACAGTCCCAATTTTTGGGTTTTTTTCTTATATAGGCTCCAATTACCCTCCACCCCCGTCCCAATTTTTCACATTTGCTGCCTGGTCACCCTAGCATTTGGCAATCCTGTCATGCATTCCTGCATCTCAGCTTGTCACATGTCCAGCTGGCAGCAGGGAACCAGCAGGCATTTGCCTACAGTTTCACCTTTTAGTCACTAGAGATCAGTGTGGCAACTACAGAGCCAGCAGGCAGGTGCTTTCTCTCCCTTCTCCCCATACTGGATCAGGACCAGGAAGGAACAGCCAGGAGGTGATGGCAGCTGGAGGAGAACATGATGGGAGCATTAGCCTAAGGGGAAAGCCTGAGTCTGGCCTCAGGCGCCATCCCTCCCCTTCTGCAGTCAGCTGCACCAGGCTCCCCCCATCACAAACTCCCAACCCCAAGCTACCCAAATAGCACCACGTCTCTTCCACCCAGGAACCCATAAGCCTCCGACTCACTCCATTATGAAATCCTTGACACCCAGGAGACACCTAGCACTCACCTACCCCCAAGCAATCTCCTGCCCTCACGAAGCCCCAATAATGCCAGTACCCACTAGTCCCCAGCAGCCCCAGTACCCCTAGCCCTTGTACCATAAACCTTCCAGTTATACCAACAACCCGAGCAACTGCCCCCACACCCTAGACCACCTACCCCAGCCACAGCTTCGAATCTCCATGCCCTACACTGCTTTGGGGTGTGGGGGTGGTGACCATTAGCTTAAATGTAGGGTTATATGCACATTAGCTCATTAAATCTGAATAAAAAGTCACATGTGGACCTACACAAATGTGGACAGCTATGTGTATTGGGGGGCGCGTTTTGTAGTTCACTCTTGTCTTAGGGTGTGTCTACATTGCAATTAGATGTCTGTGGCTGGCCTGTGCCAGCCTTGCAGGGACCTAGAGACCAGGCTCCATCCTGAGCCCAAATGTTTGCACTGCAATTAAACAGCCCTACAGCCTGAGCCCTGCAAACCTGACACGGGTTTGCCAGGGGTGTCTAAAAGCAGTGTAGACATACCTTAAGAGGGCAATTATGTACTGGTCTGTGATCCCACTGAAATAGATCCCATGATAGGAGGTCTCATTGGGGGCTCCTCTGCATTGTTTTCAAATAAATACATCCCTATTAGTAGCCTTATGCTACTTGCTTCCATGCTGCATCCCCTACATCTTACTGCTTGCTCTCTGCAAGTAAAAGCCTGCTTCCCTGTTTGGGTCTTTGCTTTTCACCCACCATCCTTCTCTCAGCTCTTATGCTGTCTGCTGCTGCTGCTATAACATCCTCCCAATTTCCACCTTGACCTATGACCTATAACCCCGGGGGATTAGGAGAAAAATAGTTACTCTGCTGCTCAGTAGATCTATTGCAATATATTATATCCCTTTCCGGTACCAATTCATTGCTCTCTTCCTCGTCAATCATTTCATAAAAGCATTTCATTAAGAAAAAAAAATTATAACAAGAACAGTGCAGCAAACCAGGTAAGGAAATAATCAACCACCCTGAGAGAGCACATACAAAGTGTGACATTTCAAGCAGCCTCATATAGGTATATAAAAGCCAAAATAACCTCAGTTATGTCTTCATTATAATTACAGTATCACTGTCAAGATGCACTGGCTGGAGTCAAGAAGATAGGGAGTCATATAATTGTACTTATAATAGTAAAGTTATACAATGTCATTATAATAGCTGTATAGAGTGGATCTCAATTTAGTACTCAAATAAGGAATCTGAATGTACTGGGTTTTACTGCTAGTGCATGTTCATTGTCAGGGTATATCAATAAAGAACACACATATCTGAAGCTCCATCTCTTTCCTGCTGGATCAGTTTTTCCATATTTACCTTACAGATTTCCCTAAACACATGATATTTGCAGCTTCTCTCTTCTTCCAGTGCTACATAATGTGCAACCCTTTCCTCGTTCAAACACACACACACACACTGGCCAGAGCCTTGTTTCACTAGAAAGCTAGCAGGAAATCCACCCCGACTTCTTCTCCTGCTCTCTTTCCATTGGGTTGGATGATGGCAATGGCACTCTATAAGAGACTGGCCTCAAGGATACATGCTGTTTCTGCAGGATGTAGCAGGCCCAGAGCCTCAGCTTTTTGTTTGGCAAACAGGCCCAGGGAACTGCTTGGGTGCATGGTGCCTATGAGACCGTGCTGCACTTCATGCCAGAACAGGACAATGCTCAATGAAAAGAAAGTGACTTAATCTGGAGCTAGGAGACCAAAGCAAGACTGCGTGGACAGTTTGTTATTGATGGTTTAGGGGTATGGAACAGCTTCCGTATGAGGAGAGATTAATAAGATTGGGACTTTTCAGTTTGGAAAAGAGACGAGAAAGGGGTGAAATGATAGAGGTCTATAAAATCATGACTGGTGGGGAGAAAGTAAATAAGTGTTACTCCTTCTCATAACACAAGAGCTAGGAGTCACCAAATGAAATTAATAGGCAGCAGGTTTAAAACAAATAAAAGGAAGTATTTTTTCACACAATGCACAGTCAAGATGTGGAACTCTTTGCCAGAGGATGTTGTGAAGGCCAAGACTATAGCAGGGTTCAAAAAAGACCTAGATAAATTCATGGAAGATAGGTCCATCAATGGCTATTAGCCAGAATGGGCATGGATGGTGTCCCTAGCCTCTGTTTACCAGAAGCTGGGAATGGGCGAAGGGATGGATCAATTGATGATTACCTGTTCTGTTCATTCTCTCTGGGGCACCTGGCATTGGCCACTGTCAGAAAACAGGATACTGGGCTAGATCGACCTTTGGTCTGACTCAGTATGGCCATTCTTATGTTCTTATGTTGGCATGAAAGCTGCTTCATTAAGAATCTTCAATTTAAGTATGCTTTCATTAAATATTCTATTTAATGAGAATGTGGTTCTTCTGGCCATGTTGATAAAGATGTTGGAACTGATTTGTTTTTTGGAGTTATTCCCGGGTGAATTCCTGAATTCTCAAAGATTTTAAGATGGGTTTCCATCTCAAGGCAAGGTTGGGCGTTGGAATAGCCTACCTTTGATATGGGGAGCCCTTACTACAGTAATTATATATTTTATAATTGGACATTATTGATGGGACATAGCTACGTTAGCTCTAATGATCAGCTACCCCTCTGTGGACCCTAGAAAATGATAATTGTTGGAACAGTTTTCTGTTGTAAAACATTGTATTTATCAATGACTTGGATGTTGTTTTAATATTTGTATATTGGTTAATGGCATCTGTCTCTTTAATAACAGAATGGAATACCTTATTTTAGAGTGTGCTTGCAGGCAGCTCGGAGCAGTGTCTGTGACATTTTACTGTGCAAACTCCAAAACATCAAAACTTGATTTAATAGACTTATCTTTCAAGAAAGTAAGCCTGATTTTTGACTGTGTAGCAAATCCAACCCAACTCAGTGGGGATTAAAAATTGTTGCCATATAATGGATGTTTGGTGGCTCCTGTAGGAGACAAGAGTGGTGAGTAATTCCAGCTTTTGCACCACTAACTCATCACCAGGCTTTGCATCAACTGGCAGACTCAGCTGAGCAGCCAAAGACTTTATGTGTCATGGAGACTGAACAACCCCGGTTACCCTTATAATTCCCCTCTAGATCATGGTAGAGGTAGAGGTACCAGTCAATTTTAATTTTCAGGATTTATGCTTTGTTGTTTACTGTTTTCCAGGTGGGGACAACAAAAAGAGTCTAGTGAAGTTTCACTCTTTTTTTAGTCAGTTTCACTTTCTAGTTCCCACAGATTAGCAAAATTAGTTGAGTTGCAAACACTCAGGGAATATTTTTTTATTGGTTTCCACTGAAATGTAACAATAAAAAAAATCATGAAAACATTTCTCTTGGTATTAGTTTTCATGAAAACTTATTTTTGGAAAACCTATTTTTTGGGCCATTTGGCACCAGCTCTTTGACAACTGCAGAGAGTTTTAAGGAAACGGAAAAATGGTTCAAGATTCTACTAGGGGAAGGATGTGGCTTGTAATTGAGACAATTAGTAGAGCCGCAGACCCCAAGAAATACATTTATGTCACTACATGTTGTATGAGGGCTTGGGTAAAAAGTTATACACTTTGTGTCATGATCTTCACATGCCCCCCAGCTTAAGCTTTTCAAGAAGTACCTTCCACGGTAGCTGTGATTTTCTTTCTTCCTCTGAGGTTTCAGATCTGTCCTATCTCTCATCGAGTACTGTGTTACAATCTCCAGCAACTAAAATAGGTAAATCAACATCTGGAAACCATTTAGTTAACATGTTCTCAACAAAAAAGCACCATCTGTCTTATTAGGACCATATACATATATTAAAACAAATGCTTCATCAGCTAGCTTCCCTTCCATTATAACATATCGGACCTATGGGCTTGATTGAGATCTTGTCAGTTGAAATTATGGTTTATGAGGATGGCAACTCCCTTACTTTTAGAATTATTATATGCAAAACTCCTGCTCAACTCAGGCCCTAACCCAATGTTTATGTTTCTTTTTCTACGTTGTCTGTTTTAAAAAGGCTGCACGTGTCTTTAACTTTCAGGAGATTGAAGACCCATTCTGTTTTTACTAGACTACGTAGCCCTGTAGCATTTAAAGTAATAAAGATATACTCATGGTGGCTGAGAAGTAACAAAAACCTGGCCTTCAATCAGTAATCTCCATGTACCAAGTTGTGTAAAGATGCCCCAAAGCATCAGAGACTGAGACTATAATCTCAGTGTGGAATCATCATGTCTCTCATTATTTTTGTTACTTTTCCATGAGCTATTTTTCTATTTCTGAAATGTCTTTTTCAGACAAGGTGACAAAAACTAAATACACTATTGGTTCATATAATGGTATTTTATTAAGCTGCTTTACCAAGCCAAACTGTTCACAAACAATGAGTCAGACCTCCCCAAATCATGTGATTGTCTTCGAAAACATGAGTTAAAATATAAATAAATCATGTTTGTTTTTGTTTTGTTTTTTGGGCTTTCTGATTTTTGAGTCTTTAGTTTTAATGAGCTGATTTTCTTTGGGACACAATTCCAAGCTTTTCTCCACAGCCAGGAGGGCTAAAAACTTGCTTTTTAAAATAACCCCAAAAGCTGAGATTATAATGAAAACAATATAATTCCAGAAGTAGAGACTTTAAAAGGCACCCAATATCATGAAACATGTGAGAAGATCTCGAGAGTTGGAAACTGCCTAAAAGGGTGCCCATGTCTATCTCACAAATATCTGCAATCAGTGCAGAACCCATCAACATAATGACAGTTTTAGGTGTTCTTTACATTGCCCTTAATTTTGCATTTGTCAGTAGTGAAACTCATTTACCAGGTTTTCTAGTTCAAGGCTGATTAGGATGCCCTGGTTACTCCATAAATGTGCATGGGTGAGAATGTAAGTAGCCTTTCTTCCCCACATCCCTCCACCCCAAACCCCCGTGCAGAAGAGAAGCAAGACGGCAAGGCTTGCATTCCCTGGAGAGCCTTTGGTCAGACATAACTGCTAGCAGTAAATGTGTCTGGAATAAACCCAGTTGCAGCAGCTTGCTGTTTGTGACCAGTAAGAAAATGGGAGTTGAATAGAGTGGAACATTCTGGAGCAGTGAATGCTAAGAGGCAATGACAAAAAATATTTGTTAAGATTGCAGTTGCGGGATTTTGCAGAAGACTTGGGGCACTGTGAGAAAAAAACGTGGACAGAGCAGAAACTAACAAAGCAACTATAAATTAATTTCACTAACACTAAAGACACACACAGAAATGATGATGTCACTCATTTTTGACGTTGCATGGGGTCCTCATGATGTGTATTATGAGAGGTTTTGGTTTTTTAACTGGTTGATGCCATCATTTGTAGTATTTACTGAACCTTGCGAACCACAATATCAAGAGTGCTGGTGAGAGGTAGTGGTCACTTCCATTTGAGCTGCCATATTGACTGGCTTACGTAAACTGACAGAGATGAGCTCTAGGGAAGATGCTTGCATAAAACTGACAGAAGTTTCTTTTTTTCCAATAGCCTGATCTTAAACCATCTGACAGAAAGTGTCAAAAGCAGGGCACTGCTGTCTGTTTCATGGAAAGAAAGGTTTACTGCAAATTGTTAATTTATTTTTGCACCAGTGCTCTCTCCAAGAACCTTGACAGCATAGACACTAGAGATAGTCCTATTACAGACATTTTGGGAACACAGCCTTTGGCGTTAATGTGAAGTTCATGAGTTTCAGTATGAGTTTCTCATTTACCAGTGTCATCTTGAAGTCAATTCATGGTGGCAACTATATCTGGTGCTGCTAATTGTTTCTATTTTACCTCCAGCTTCAAAGACAATAACTGCTGTATGCTAATGATGCATACCCATTAAGATATGTGTGATGTAAAGCCTGGGGGGGTTATTCTAGAAACAACTAGATAGCCTCCTAAGGAAACGTAACGTCATAAAGGATCACCTTTAGCAAGCAAAACTAGCCATTGGCAATTTCTAAGTATTTGTAACTAGAAATTGGCAAAACTGTGGTAAATTTAAAATGAAAAAATCTTCAAATTTTGGTTTTATAAAGCCAGACATGGGCTCTGATAGTCTCTTTGGGCAAAATCCTTGTCCCATTGAAGTCAATAGCAATACTTCCATTGATTTTGCTGGGGCCAAGATTATACCCAGAGACTTCAGGGGGACTGTCACATGGAGAAGGGCTTTCAGCTTCAGGGCTATGGTTTGGATTCAAGTCTATTCTTCCAGAATCTTCAGAGGTTTTTTTTGCTAAGTATTATTATATGGCTTTGGTCTGGACCCTCTCTGGGTCTAACAGATAGCTGGAATGGTATAATTTTGCTGATTTGAATCCTGAACTTATTTCATTCAAATCCCAAAAGTTTGGTGGGGATGGGTAGAGTGGTTCAAAAAGATTCAGAAAGAGATAAAATACAATACAAACATTTTTTAGCATTGGGAAAACTTTTTGGTGGCATGAAAAACTACTCTTATTTCCAGTCTACACCAGAGTGAGGCAGCAATAAAAAAGCTAAATCAGGTCGCCGCTCCTCCCATTTACTAGGGTCCATCACAAACACATTTGCTACATTGTTTTGTGCTTGACTACATTTGAAATAATTTCTTCAGGTTAATGGCCAAATGGGAATTCTCTGTGCAAAAAGTTACTTCGATATTTTGGTGTTTGCAAGATCAGGGTGCTATCTTGGTTTAATACATTTATCTATTCCAGTAATCAGGTTCTGTTTAAAGGGACACTTTTTGACTTACATTTGGTTCAGAAGTTATACTTGGTAAAAACATGCTTTAATAAAATACAAGTTTCCTCAATGTGCATTTCCTTAATAATTTGGAACACATATGTAACAGCACTAAGAACTTGAAAATGAAACCAATTAGGTTGCCAACTGTAGTGATTTTACACTGAATCTCACATTATTTTGTGTTTTTACCTAAAACCCCGGTTCCTGGAGTCATGTGATTACATGAAAATCTCAGTTTCATTATAATTTTTTTTCTAGCTCTCAGAGTTGCAGAGAAAAATTAAAAACATGGAGCCTAAAGGATCAAAAACTAGACTGCAAATAAATAGAATTCAAAATTTTTTCTTTTGTAAATCTGCTAATTTTTAAGCAAATCTCATGATTTTGAATGTCTGGCGCTGGCAATACTACTATAAACAAAGGTAAAACTGACTTAATTGATTTGCACTGTCCAAACTCTGAGACATGCGGAAAGCATAGTGACAAATAAATTGGATTTTACATTTCCATTACTTTTAATCATAATAATAGATTTAGAATGTAGTAATGTAGGTCAGCACGTTTTTTTTTATATATATATAACATATGGGGCCTGATTTACCATTTTGTTGCTCCAGTTTTATGCCAATATAATATAATTGATTTTACACCAGCTTAAAACTGTAGTAAAGCTGTAGAGAATCAGGTACATGATTCTTAAATTAATGTCTCTTAGGTCTTTGTTGCCCTGCACCTATCATATAGTCCAGTACAAAGTGGATGTAGAACACTACCATTTTGTTCTGGATGCATTACACAAAAGATAGAACCTCACCTCCTCCCCGCAGAAAGAATCATGAGATTCGGTTAAAACCATGAGATATTGTCTCTTTAAACTCACACTGCTTTTTGGTGTGCTTCCTGACTTTTGTAGTTTTACAGGAACTGCCTATTTTTGTGGGTAAACATTTCAGGAGACTCCTCCTGAAGTGCAAAAAAAAGAAAAAAATACATCCAACAAACAGGGGGAACCTCCTCGTGTTTACTTCTGGTTGATATTGGTGCACACCAAGACTCCCAGCAGCAGCTTTTCATGTACTTCCAGAAACTTCGTGTTAGAACACGAGAGGCCAATTGTAATGCTGTAAAATCACACCACTTACAATGATTTTATGATAGTTGGCATCCCTATATATATTCCCTTTGACTCATTTTGCACTCATGTAAATGATTACCCAAGATACAGGCCAATGAAGAGTTAAGACCATAGTTCCCGGCTAAGGTACAAGCTTTTTCGTCAGTAACAGATTCTCTTCTCTACAGAAAAATTTCATGTACCTGTGGAGGAAGAATATTTTGATGAATTGGGCCTAAAAGGCGTGAGAAATATGTCTTGCCCGGTATAAAAGACAAATGGAGATATTATTGAATCAGGCCTTATGTTGTTGAGATTTGTTGTCCTAATTTAAGTATGATCGTATTGGGATTGGTTTAGAATACTTAATCTTTATAGAATTTATTGTTTCTTTGATGGATTACTGAGATATATTTACTTGGTTTTATTGGAAAACTTTGGATATATCTATATATGTACAAGTGCATTATTTGTTTAATGGATTTATCACAAATACTTTGGATGGTCTCTGAAGTGAAATTAAATACATATTCAACTCCCATCAGTTAATAAATTAAGAGCTGTATCAAACCATTGTCCAGATTAACAGTTTGTGTTTTATATTTTGGGCACTTCTGAGGTGTTTTTTTTAAAATTATTATTTTAAACATTGTGAAATTTTTAGCAATTCTCAGGTTCCAGATTCAGTTCACTATGACTCAAAAGCGTGAGGACCATGTTTGATAGTTGCCATTGTTGTCACAAAAAAGCTTTGCTTTGGTGTAAACTTTTATTAATATTATTTTCAGAAAATACATATCAGTGCATATTTTGCCTTTACGTTTTTTTTTAATTTTAACTCTAATGGTTAGGAGAAGGAATGCCTGAGTTTGAAATAAAACAGACAGTGTGTGCATGTGAATCATGTACTGTTAAAGATAAAGAAATACATAAATATTTGTTATGATAATCTGCAAAATTACTTTTCTTATTTGATCCATATGGTTATGTGAATACCAATGCATATAATCCAATCACTTATTCCTGTATTACAAAATGCAGCCTTAGAACTAAACACATTTTTCTTCTTGTGTCAAAGGTGAATCATTTCCTTATGTCTGAGATATCAGGATATGAAGGAAGATTACTTTCACAGACAAACAAAAGACAGCTGCCCTTGATAACGATAGATTTATTCTTAACATTCATTTCAAAGGATCCATTTCTGGCCAAATTTTTATAACAAAATAGGACTTTTCAAAACTAAATATGAATAAGAATTTTCCCAAAGAGGAGACAATTTACTTTTTAATAGGCTGATACCAAAAGAAGAGAAATATATTGTACTTCTAAAAATTTGCACAGTGGCTTTAGATTCACAAGGAAACTGCAATATGCTATATCTAATATCTCCTATCTGATAGACATATTTAAGATAAGGTGCATATTTTAATATATAGTGGTTTTCAAGTCCTATAAACTTGAGATGTGCTGAATTCTCTTCAGTTTAGATAGAAAGCTCTAGTCTTGCCTAGTTTGCATGAATAGAATGTAAACTATACATTGTGGCCCATATAGTTAATTAATATCAGGTGCACAATATGTCTTTGGAAATTTTACCTGAGTTATTTAGGATATCGCTTTTTCACACTCGTTCTGGGTCATGTTTACGTCATCCACAGGGAGCCAGAGTAATTGAGCCAGGAAGGTGTAGTGCAGACGGGTTGTGGAAGTGAAATCTATTCCCCAGCTCAGGGCCAGGATATGGACTTGTTGTGTAATGCAAGTGTACCATTTTTTGAAATTCATCCAGGTGTTTGCATCTGCACAGGAGAGGCACATGTGTGGGCCAGTGCAGTTTTACCTGAAATCAAGAGGAGGCCAAAGGGCATATGTTGGTCCAGAATGCAATGATATGACAGCCCAGATTGTTGGCACCGAGGATGGCTGCCCTGATTGCCCACTGCTAAGGCTGGTCCTGAATACCAGATACTTCAGAGAAAGGTGCAAAATCCCCATAGTGGACAATTATAGCATAACTTGCCTATGGAGGAATTTCCTTGCTAACCGGAAGTAGTTACTAGTTGGTTTATAAGTGGTGATAAGTTTCTAAATTTGTATCCTAACTGTGGATACTTTTGTTAGCTAATCCTTTTTAAATCCTCTTCTAATCTCTGAATTCTGCTATACTCTTTGAATGGAATACCACCTTGTGGGAGTGACAAATTATTTGTTGTTGCTAGCAGCTCAACCTATGTGTTCCTTCAAAACTCAGATATGAATACAATCTGGACTCAGTGACGTGTTAAAATTTAAATTAACAGTTTGTTTCAACACCTTTCCTTTTGATGCTGTTGGGCGGTCTGTACCTGAGAGTTAATTCGGATTAAAGTAGGGTGTGAATTTAAATTGCAATAGCAAGTCCTGAATAACGCCATATGTGGACAATCATATTCCAGAATAAGAATCGCCTTGTTCCTGTTTAGTTTAAGTGGATTAAATTAAATTGGAACAAGGCTATCTTGTTCCAGAATTAGAGTCCACACACATGGAGTTATTCAGGAATAATTATTCTAGAATAGCTATTCCTGAATATCTAGTCCAGAACAACACCATGTGTAGCGAAGCCCTTCCTTTTTCTTTTTTTTTTTTTTACAGGGCCTGATTTTTGTTCTCTGAAAAAAAAAATTGTGGTATTGTCCCATCAACCTCTTTGGTGAGGACTAGTGCAAAACATTATCCTCTCAGCAATGTCTTTATCAACATTTACTGGCCCTTTCACTATTCGGTAGTTGGGCCCTCTGACTTTCTCATAAGGTTTTTACTTCTCATATACATTATGACTTTCCCATTGTTTGTTATTAAGTCTTTGGCTGTTTGATCTTGAAATTTTCTAATAAATAATAATAATAATTCACATTTATACAGTACTTTACATGTTGAAGCTCTTATACAAATGAACTAATCCTCATAAAACTGCTGAAAATTAGGTACATAAGTAATATCCCCACTTTACAGATGAGGCGGAGAGGTACCCAAGGTCATACTGGAAGTCAGTCTCCCAGGATATGTGCAGTGTGCCCAGTCAGATGATAGTGTTGTCATCAGCCAGGTGAAGAGCCGGTAGCCTTCCGCTGAAGTAAGTCAACAGGCACTTGCAACAGAGTCTGAATTTGACCGCATCTACATTGTGGGTTGTGAGAGAAACCTCAGCAGACCAAATTCAGTGACGAATCTTGGTCATGAGCTATCTGACTGCTCCCCAACTCTTGTATAGCCATTCTTCAACTTTCAAGTCATTGGACATGGTTTGAATTCTTCAGCTTAATGTTGAAGGTCTGTCAGCAGCCAAGTGCAGAGTCATTCATGCCTTAGGAAGTCAGTGGCATTGAGAAATGAGAAATATTAGGCTCCTGACTCCCAATCCAGTGCTAATTTTTCGCCTTGGCTATTTTGACTTGATCAAACTCCTGCATTACTATACTTTTCCTTCCCCTTTTTATGTTTATGCTCCTTTTTTTTTTTTGGTCTCTGATTAGACAGACCTTCTGGGACTCTAACATGGGATGTTTAAGTAGTCTTCATGATATTTCTTCTTCATCTTTGGGTATTTTGACCTACCTTCCTCATTTCTCATATTTTCTTTTAGAAAGTTTAATGATAGAGTTGGTGTGATCCCTCCCAAGAGGATGTTAAACCTATTATGGTCATTTTTCTTTGTGGATCAACTTATGGTTCACTACATGTATATTTTTATATACTCTGTCATATAAAACTTTTTGGCATATAGGGACCAAATTCGCCTCATACACTTATGCCTTTTAAAGATATTTGTTTCAAGGGATTTAATGCTATGTATATAGTCAAAAGACTTTATGCATGCTCCAGAACTGACTGTTGGAAGAATTAGTAGTTTATGTTATTTGAAAAATTGTTCCTCTAAATTATTTTATCATGATGTGATAGTTGACCAGTGAGTATTTGTTTAGTTGAAGTCAGCCTTTCCACATCTGTTTTAGCAGAACTGTGGCCTGTTTGATCTCTCTCTGAAAGTTGTACATTCATTACCCCTTGACTTATCAGCAGGCTGGTAATTTACCTCCATTATTATAATTTTTATTTTATAACTTGACATTTGTGTCTATGCACAGTCTTCTACATGGTCCTCTGCACAAAGATATTTTATTTCAATTTGATGTCCTCTATGTGTCATTCACCAATCTTTGTGACTTTAAGGGTCCTTTTTGTATAAGTTATACCCAGATATCCACTATCTCATTTATTGTCCAGTCATGTTTCAAAACTATCTATTATACTAGATACTGTACTACTACATTATCATTACTTGTGTTGCAGTAGCATTGCTGTCCAAACACGAAGGAAGAGACAGTCCCTGCCTGCTGCATGTACAATCTTAATAGGGAAAACACTCCTGCGGTGGGAGAAAGGAAGTATTACTAGTCTAATTTTACAATGAGGATGCAAGCTACAGAGAGAGCCAATGATTTGCCAAAGCTTTGCAGGAAGCTTATGACAGAACCTAAAGCTGAACCTAGGTCTCCTAATTCATAATCCAATGTCAGAAACACAAGATTCGCCTTCCTCCTAGCCATACCATTTCACCTACTTTTGCCTTTAAGCTCCTGACATTGGTATCCAGAAATTAATTTTTTTTGACAATGTATTCATTTTTATAGACCATTGATATCTGAAACCCAATAGAACTGGATTTCACCTGACTGGGATGCTCCCCACCCCCAGACCTCCACTTACTTTTAGAAGAGAAAAGTTGTATCCCAGAGATTGGAGTTCTGTTGTTGCAAGGATGGCTACACCCATTTTTTTGCTTCTAATGTACCAGCAAACCAACGTGATGGGGTCTGAACCTACTGAATATAAACCTGTGGTTTCACCAAAGATTCAAATTTAGGGAAAATTAGATTAATTTGAAAAAAGCATCTCTCAGAATTTTCCCCTGATGATGAGGAAAGCGTAAGAAGGGGGATGAGGGTTGGGAGGAGGAGGAAAATGACCATACACAGCTATCTTTCCTGCACTACTTGAAAAGACTGACCCACTACAGGGAAGTCAGGTTGGCTCTGTCTCCAGCAGGAGGGATGTGGAGGGCAAAGGATCAGGTAACTATTTTGGCTACAGCTTTCTCTGCACCCTTTGTATATCCTGCCCATCTCTCTTGGCAGTATCATTTGAAAGGGTTTGTGTCAACCCATTATATGTATTCCCTTTAGCCCTGCACTATATTGTTTCTTCTAGACTAAACCTGGAAAATAACAAAGCCACAGTGTACTCCATATATTTCTCCTCTATGTATATTCTTTTATAGACATTCCCTGTGTTGGTTGTCTGGCCTCACAACCTGTAACAACAATTCTGGGACTAAATAGAGGACTCCATTTTACTCCATTGCAGTAAATCTGACACCTCTTACAGAATGAAAGAATGATTCAGCTTCCTAACTGTTTTAGGCTGGGTTGATCTACCCTCTCTTCCTCTGTGAGGACCAATAAAATAACTAATAAACCAGTTCCTCGTGTATTTGTTTCTTATTCCCTAACCCCCTATCAATGGTAAGATGTTCTTAAACAATTAGTTACTTTGACAATGTCATAGGGAAAGTCTAGTTACACAATCTGCATTGCAATATATGTCAGCCAGCTCTGTACTAAGAACTTGCCAGAGACATACAGATGGTGAATTATTCACTGAATCATGTTGTGAAAGGGTATTTCAATATGGTAACTTTTCATGGATACCACATTCCTCCCCCAAATGTCCTTTAATCAAGTAAGTTATAATAGAACCAGAGAGTGTAGAGGTGGAAAAGGCCTAAGATATTATCTAGTCCCACTCCCTGCTAATGCAGAATTGCTCCTTATTGTTGATTAATATTTTGTCCAGTCAAGATGTAGATGTGCCAGATGATGGGAATTCAATTTGGGAGGTTAAAACTACAGTCTAATAGATCTAAATGCCAGGGAGTTTTCCCTGATATACATCCTACATTTTCCCATTCTTAATTTCATCTCATTACTCCTAGTTACACCTTCTTATTATGGTATGTATATATGACACCTTTTATTATGTAAATAATTCCTCTCCCTCCATGGTACTTACGTACTTCAAATATTTATAGCGTGTTATCATATTGTCTGTTAACTCTCTGGTTAGCTATCCTTGGTCCTGTCTCAGTGGTCTTGAGGTCCCCTCCAGCCCTACCTTTCTATGATTCTCTATATATTTAACTCTTTGGGCCACATTCTGATAGCCTTGCCCATGTTGAGTATTTTACTCCATAAGTAGTCTCATTGAAATTAATGGGACTGCTTATGGAGTAAGGAACTCCTCATTGTAAGCAAAGACAAGGATGTCAGAATATGTCCCTTTGAATCCTTTTTGTACATTATTTTTGTTATCAAATTCATATATTTTCAAACTGACTGGGTGCCACTTGAAATGTAAATTAGCATTCTTGTCCTGGGTCAAATAGTGACTGCAGAATCTTGTAATCAGACTTGAGGGAATATTTTGTTCTAATCTGCTGTATGTGTTAATGAGGCTGGCTATCTTTGATTTGGTATGGTTCTGACATTTGTTCTTATGTTTAATAGTTATCTATCCCAATCAATAGGACTTCCGTACTGAGAAGAACATGTTCCCTCAAATTTTGAAAAAGTCACTTAGTTGTCCAATTTTGGAAGCTACATGCGTTTCACAGTACTGTGTCCTTTAGAGCAATGAAATTACATAGCAAAAGTAGATAGCTCACTAGATAATAGCCTGATGGTCGAACTGCTACCAGCTGTCTGCAACGTGAAAACTCTAAAAGCCAAAGAATCATCATTTGCCATCACAATTTCTACCTACAGAATGCTTCTATCAGTAATACTAGGAAATTATCTTCAAGTTGCAGTTGCTGTAAACCTGCATTTTAGCTTCTGCAGATGGCAAAAATCAAGATCCAGTTTGTTTGGGGGAAATACTCTTCATCATTATCAGTGAGATTTCAAATACATACATTTTTATTTTGAATTGGGTTTGGAAATAAATGTCAGAGATAGATAATTTATTTGAAAACAAAAAGAGCAAAGTTTTGATTTTGCAAACATATTGCATGTTACGGGTTCACTGGATGGGACCTTATAGCATTATACTTTCTCCTCTTCTCAATTTTATGGCCAACAATAACTGAAGAGGGCAGGCAGAAAACTATTTCAGGTAGAGAGATACTACAATCCAATAAAACGTTAATAAAATTCCTTTTAATTAAAAATGACTTCAAAATCTATTTTTATTTAAAAATTGTATTTTTTTTTAAACCAGAACAGAAATGAAGCAGCTGTGTGTTGATGAAAATGTCTGGAGCCTTGATATCAGTGAGTGATCTTCAATATTTCATAAGCTTAGTCAGTAATAAAATTACAATTTTTTCCACCTACATTTAAAGCTTCCATTTATTTTTCTGCTTCCATATGTAGATACAAATGTCTGATTTAGGTTTAAACCGGCAGAGTTGTACGCATAGGAATGATATAAAGTGCACTGTCAAATTATAATTATAAATATTCATTCATGTAGTGATGACATACAGTAGGAAACAGATCTTGATACAATGGGTAATGCTTAAAGGCATCTCTTTGGTTTTTTCAGGACATTTTGAATAATGGCTATCTGATTGAAAATACTACTGGTCAAAAGTGGTGGCAGATGTGGTAATTAACTAATGATTACCCTATTTATCTTTGGTTATTTTGGCACATTTCTGTAAGCGCCACTCATTTTTCCTAAAGCACAAGGAAGACTTAGTTTCAATCCTTAAAAAAAAAGCCCTGTCAAACTTTGAACAAAACAAATATGCTGAGAGAGATTCTTTATTAACTAGCACATGGGAGGGCAGGGGAGAAAGAGGGTGACTCTCAATACATGTCCTTTTTTATATTATTCATGTAGTTCACAGAAACAGTGGTCTTTCTGAGTAATGTGATGTCACAGTATCTATCTTCACAAAGTGCTCCATACCATAGTACAGCAGGCTCATCACATAAATACACAGAGAAACATATTATAATGCAAAAGGTAAAACGAGGCAAATTACATTGTTTACATTGTACTGTCACAGCTCAGGTCTTATGAATGGTCATACATTACCCAATGTAACACACATATCATTGAAAGAAGCTGAATCAGTGTTATGTTTGACTGAATCCACTGGTGTAGCGACACAGATATCACAGCTCTCTGGCTAACTATACCACATGGTAACGTTTGAGCAAGTCAAACATTCCATTCAGTAGAGAACAGTGGTATGCGTAGCCAGTGCTACTGTGAACGAACCAATACATCAGTGTCTCACATATCCTCAGAGGAGGAAAGAGACTGATGTTTAATTTTTGGATGTGAGCTAAGAAAACCGTTCCTGAAAAAGGGGGAAAAAAAAAAAAGGAACAAAGAGTGGGCAGAGAAAAAAAATACAAAGACTGTGACATATGAGAGAGAAAATTTCAAATGAAAAAAATATATACTGTATACAGCCACCCACTTGTGTTAGCCTAGCTTTTGTAGGGGTGAATTTCCATCCCTGGTACTTAGCACAGGATTCCTCTTAGTTAAAAATGGAATCAACTTTGGAAAAAACCTTGTTTAGCTAGCTTAGACAACACTGTGAATGCCTGAAACAGTTTGCTAGCTTTGCAAGGCTCCAAGCTCCATGAAGTTCTCTCACGCCCATACAATACTATACCTCTGTCTAAATAAAATACTATTTATCTTAGTGGCAGCAGTTGGGAAGGAGCTAGAACATCCCTTGGCCCAAGCCGCTTCCTGCAGCCCCCGTTGGCCTGGAGCGGCAAACGGCAGCCAGTGGGAGCTGCAATCAGCTGAACCTGCGGACGCTGCAAGTAAACAAACTGTCCCAGTCTGCCAGCAGATTTCCTTGATGGACCGTGTGCCAGAGGTTGCCGATCCCTCGCCTAAGTCTTCAGTAGGCAGTGACATCTGATCCTCGAGTCCACTGGGTTAATTCTCTTAGAATAGAGCAATTGATACCAACCAGGTAGGATATAACTGCTGTCTTAAAGAAATTCTCACCACTTCATCTTCTCTGTGCACAAGCAGAATCAAGGGTAGGGCTGAGGGAGAAGAAGAAGGAGAGGAGAGGAGACATAGCACTGCAGGGGGAGTATGCAGACCTAGGATTGCATGGAGTGTATGCATACCCTGATTTGGGATGGTGCTTTCCTGGCTTAGTGGAAGCCTGAGAGAATCCTACTATAAAGCGACTGTGGCTGTTGCTACCCTAAACTGGGAGTAGAGGCCTTTGTTGTTAGCCTGGTCAGAAGAAACATAAGAACATAAAAACGGCCATACTGGGTCAGACCAATGGTCCATCCAGCCCAGTATACTGTCTTCCGACAGTGACCAATGCCAAGTGCTTCAGAGGGAACGAACAGAACAGGTAATCATCAAATGATCCATCCTCTGTTGCCCATTCCCAGCTTCTGGCAAACAGAGGCTAGGGACATGTCAGAGCATGGTTTTGCATCCCTGCCCATCCTGTCTAATAGCCTTTGATGGACCTAGCCTCCATGAATGTATCTAGTTCATTTGTGAACCCTGTCATACTCTTGGCCTTCACAATATCCTCTGGCAAAGAGTTCCACAGGTTGACTATGGATTGTGTAAAGAAATACTTCCATTAGTTGCTTTAAATCTGCTGCCTATTAATTTAATTTGGTGACCCTAGTCCTTGTGTTATGAGAAAGAGTAAATAACACTTCCTTATTTACTTTCTCCACACCTGTCATAATTTTATAGTCCTCAATCTTCGTCATCTCTTTTCTAAGCTGAAAAGTCCCTGTCCTATTAATCTTTCCTCATATGGAAAGAGGTAAGATCATGCTATGCTACTCTAAGATGTCAGGTGGACAGGGGGAGGGCAGGAATGAAGAAAATCCTATTCATGTAAGTGATTGAAAAGAAGGACCTCATGTTGTTGCCCAAGTCCAGAGAGAGAAGAGGATCCTGCTTCTCCTCCAGCCCAGGGGAAGGATGAAGAGCACACGGCAGTTGTTGCTCCCTTCATCAGGGAGCTGAAGAGGAAACCCCTACTGCTTTCTTGCCTGGGAGCATGAAGCAGGGGCCACTGCTGTTGTTCCTTCCATGCAGGGAGTAAAGAGGAGGCAGGAGGTAGAGTTTTGTGCCAAAATCTTATGTCTTTAATCTGGTTCTACTGTCTGTCAATTCTAGACTGTTAAAAAGGACTAGTAAATGGCAGGACTTGAGGAGAAGAAGAGGGAGAGGAGAGGAGATGTAGGACTGCAGTTTATGCTTAGATAAGGCAACAGTAAAGCACTGCATCTGTCACTTACACTATCTCAGGCCTGCTTTACAGAGATGATGAACAGCTGCAATGGGAGCTGTGAGTTTTTGGAAAATCTGGCCAATAATGTCCAATGTCATAAGTGATTTGACTGCAATCAGCCTGGAGAAAGTATGGATGTACAGGGCTGCTCATGGGTTCTATTGATTTTTTTGTTTTGTTATTAAGGGTGAGGTTTTCAAAAGCTCTGAACTCATTTAAGAGGACAAATCCCATTGTCAATAGGACTAGTACTTGTGCTCCTAAATCAGTTAGGAGGTTCTGAAAATCCCACCCTATATCTCTACAGTTCCTTTTTGTGACAAAATATTTTCCCCATTGACAAAATATGTAGTCTGATTCTCCTCTTGCTTATGTCACTTTTATACTAAAAGAAAAGGAGTACTTGTGGCACCTTAGAGACTAACCAATTTATTTGAGCATAAGCTTTCGTGAGCTTCTGATGAAATGAGCTGTAGCTCTCGAAAGCTTATGCTCAAATAAATTGGTTAGTCTCTAAGGTGCCACAAGTACTCCTTTTCTTTTTGTGAATACAGACTAACACGGCTGTTACTCTGAAACCTGTCACTTTTATACTGTTATACCTCCATTGACTTCAAAGGAGCTACTCCTGATTTACATTAGCATAAGAAAAAGGAGGATCATACCCATTATATTACTTTATTCAAATGGGTTTTCTGATATATCATCACACTGCACAAACTAGAGAACTCCAGTGATCAAGAGAGAACAGGGAAGTGCTTTCCAGCTTCTCCTCAAGTAACCTATGCTTGCAGAGCTGTTTGTGCAAAGTGCACAATTATCTTCAGCTTGAATGAGAAGCAAAAACCACTTCAGAATAATTAGCGAATGAAATTCTGTTTCTTCCCACACAGACACTATCTGATACTGGCACTGTGTTGTGGCATGCATGCGGATTTTCTGGGAGAAATCCTGGACCCACTGAAGTCAATGGCAAAACTCCCATTCATTTCAACAGGGCCAGGATTTCACCACTTTTGTCTTTCTCTTGGTTTTCCTTCTTGGCTTTCCTTGGCCAAGATCCACTGAGTATATGAGAGGTTGGGGGGAGCACACTGGTTGTCTGGGGAAACTATGCTGGCCCTACTCCTGTGATAACATAGGGACTGTTTTAAACTATGCCAGGAGAAGAATGCTGGGGTATACCAGCTTCAGCCAACCCCCCCTTTTCATCTTTTTGCATACCCCAACATGCCCTACTTCAGGGGCTGATGTAGGAGTTGGTTACACTAGCCCTATAACTTTTGGGGACCCCTGCATGCTGGGGAATCACCAACTAGGGAGACGCAATGACTTGCTAATCTCACTAATCCTGCAGCACAAAGGGAATGGACTTTGGCCAGAGACTCTGATGTTTGCTCTCTGAGCTATGACTGCCTGAGTGGAAGGCTTGTTTGTGCACTAAATGAGGATTCAATAGCTCAGTCACACAGTATTTTTAATGGAAAAATTCTTCTCCATGAACCCTCATCTTTCTGTAAGTAAAATGACCTTGTAATTAGGTTTGCAGGTGGCTTCCAAGAAGAGATAGAGCAGAGCCATAATACAGATCCAAATGAAACAAACCTTTGGGAAGTTTGGGTCTTGATCTAAATTTCATAGCTGAGGTCTCTCTCTAGGGCTTGATTTTGCTCTTACACATTTGATCTAACTCCAGTGACTGTAATGGAGTTATTCCTGTTTTAGACTAATGTGAGTTCAGAATCAGGCCCTAGGGATAGATCTAAGCTCAACCAAGGACACTGCTCTGCTTCCTGTACTTGATGTAAATGTTCACTGCATTATCTGTGTATGCAAATTTACATCTAAAATGGACCTTCCTTGATTTTCATGCTTTGGTCTCTTTCTCTAGTAATTTTACTCTCTCACATTTACATAGTGCATACTGTAATATAAATCTAATAAATTATAGTTTTGTGAGGCTGTAACAATGGGGAAGAATTCAGAAAAATATGTTATTTATATTGCTAAAATATGCAATAGTTCTTATTTGATCCTGGTAATGGACATTGTTTTCACTACATGATTCACCTAATGTCCAAGTTAATTTTCCAAATGTGGACAACAAAAATATAATTTGTTAAAGCTGAAAGGATGTTTTGGGTGAGGGATTTGGTATCCATAAGATGTTAGTTTTGAATTATCCACAGGCTGTTTGAGTCACTGAATAATTCACTAGCTGTACAGTACATCTGCATTAAATAATCAGCAGCTCCTTGTACTATTATTCAGGCAAGCTTCCTACAGATAAATTCCAACGATTGTGGAGATCATGTGAGTGTTTGTTCTTTCTCCAACCACAACACTTTATAAATTCATGTTTAACCAAGTGCATTTACTAGAATCTTATTCTAATGTGTGCTCTTATTCATACCTAAACCAGGTCTTTAATGCTAAACAATTGAGACAAAAGTCTCCTCTAAATCCATTGTTTTTATGTGATACTAGTAAGTGCATTACTACCTGCCCAGCATGATTGATTTCTACACACAATATGAATATAATTATTTTGTAATGAATGATCTTTTTTATAACTAACTATAAGCAGATGTGTATATCACTATCAGAGATGTAGTATCCTTTAAAATAATCTGCATATGAATCACCAATATCCATGATCTAATTGTGGAAAGTAAAGGTTGGCGCAAATAAATTTTGTAGTTCATATTGTCAGTGTCTGAACATATATCTGAAAAGTATTATTTTTGTTACAAAGGCCTTTAGCCATGGAAAAAAAGCCCAAACCACAGCATTTATTCTTATGGATATACACAAGGCTTTATTGATTCCTTGAATGATACAGAGTCCAAGTGGGATTCAGAAACAAAATTTCCTTCTGCACCTCTCTTGTGGAGCTGTGGTTCTTAAATTTAACTATGTCTCCTGAAGATAAGAGCTGTGAAAGCACTGAAAAACCCAGACAGGGAAGTAAATAATCTCCCTGGGTTTCTGAAAACTAAATATATGTAAAGAACTTTGAGAAATGAGAAAGCTGTACAAAAGTTGGCCTAAATTCTGTTGCTTCATTTTGGCTTGTGGGCCTGCTATCTGAAGAGTAAAGTCTCAGTAAAGGCTTGGTAAAGCTTGATTTCATATACAAAACATTCATTCGCAAATGGATATGTTTTCGGCATGACCTCTAGAAATGTAGATATATGGCTCTCAATTACGTCATTGGCACACGGCTGAATCTTTGTTCTTCATGCTGACTGCGGGCCAGTTTTTCAAAACAGCTCAAGATCCATCAGGCACCAGAAGAAGTGGCCAGATGTTCCAAAGGGGGTAGCACAACGTATGCTGAAAGTCTCTTTTGAAAGTCTGTCTGTAAGTGTTATGACAGGAGCTGCTGGGGGCTGAGCTCTTTTGAAAATCTTGCCCCTCCTGTGGGTGCTGAGCATTTGTAAATCTGTCCCTTAGTGGATAGTTGGGCTGTGGCACAGTGTTGTATTCAAGAGCCACCAGGACAACCACTAAGTACTTGTTGTTGAGATATTTACTTAAAAGCCCACTGCATTTGAGCTGAAAGTATCCAGGTTCTCTCTGTTCTTTGACTTCTTTAAGAGTTAATCCAAATTCACTCACTTCTCCTGCTTTAGGTCCCAATGCTTCTCTCTGCTTGTGGAAGGAGAGGGTTTCCGAAAACCCTGGATCAGGGCTGGGGAATCATGGAAGGCGTGTTCCTGATGGCATGCTCCATGATGTTGCCTAACTCCAGAAGCTCCTTAGATTCAGCACTTCAAGTGGGGAGAGCAGTAGAGTGAAGCGTAGAGGGCAGGGAAACAGCCATACTTCACCTTATTAGCAGCCCTGAGACTCCCTGTGCATTCTAATGGGGTTTTTCCATTGAGTTTAACAGAATGGGAACCAGATTCAATTCCAATTACTTTTTGATGCTACAGAAGTATTGCTCTGAGGTCAGTTCATATTCCTTTCTCTCTCACTTCATCTGCTTTACCAGTCGAATCCTCTTATCTTAGAGGTAGAAGCCGAAAGTTGTTTTTAACTTTTGCAGGGTGACCTGCATTGCCTTCAGCAGACACATTTAGACCATGGTGCCAATGCATTAAAATGATTGCTCAGGGACTTGATCCATTCTCTGTCATCTCTCTCTCCTCCTTTTACATTCCTTTCAGGATAGTCCATCACTGATCTTATGACACTTTTGGGCAAGAAATGAAGATCAAGTCCCTCCATTGGAACTTGCAGTGGTCAGCTGGGGACCTCTGAAAGATTGTCCATTACTGAGTTTGCTTATCTGGTGAACTGCTCACTACAAGTCTAGTACAAACTCACTGGAGAGTATCATTCAGTGGAGTGTGCTGGGTTATGAACTGTCACGTCATGTTGAGTTATCTCAGCTCTGACACAACATAACCCCAGGTAACGTGACAAATAGTGATGAGCAGAGAAGGACATTTGAAAAACTTATATAAAAGTTTTTGTATTATTATTTTAAAAGCCAACCTTGAAAGGAGAAAAAAAATGGAGGGCAATATCAATCTCTCCAGGGTTATTTTTTAATATCAAATCACAGGCATTAAAGATGAAGAAGTAAGTATTTTCCTGATATAAGGCATCTTGCCAACTACAAGCACTTGAATAAGTACACATCTCCAGCTGTGCTGTCTTCTAGGGAAAACCAACTTCTCCGCAGTTCGATGTGTGACTTTTGTTACAAATCTGGGGAGCTTATGCTAGATATATATCATATACTCCCTCTAGCTGAGATTTTCTTTTTGGTATTTCAAAGTTCCCTTTTTTAAATTGATGGCTCCCTATAGGGCATTTTTAGCACTTATGTAGCATTTATCATCTTTACAAGATCTATTAAATATGTGTGATTATACTTTGCTGCATGAGGTGATAGTGAATTGAATGGACAGCAGATCTGTCAATGGCATTTAAGGTTATTTTTACTGGTCTCAGTTTTGATTATGCAATGAAACTTCCTACATGTTAACATCTGATATAGTTCCCATGATGCATGTTTCAGGGTCCGTCTGTTGGATTATATAAATGCCGAGTATAGAGCCAATAGATCTGGGAGAGGTAATGGCTTTTACTACACAGTTATTGCTTATAATGTGTGAGTGTGAAAAGAAATTTGCAGTGTTGCATTTTAGGTTGTTTTCATCATTATTATTATAATTACCATCCTGAGGTTCCTTTAAGTGATTATTTTCTTGAAATAGGAGTTCGAATTATTACTCTTCAACTCTAGACTCCTTAACCTTGAGTTTATAACAGCCACGTGGCCTGTAGGATGCATGTTGCATTATCATGGTGTTTCATCCAAAGAACCAGAAAACCCGAAGCTGAGCAAAGCAGGCTAAAAATGTTGTTGGGTGCCCCATAAATTTTGTAACACCAACAAGAGTCTATAAGGGACATAACTGGAAATCTGGGGCATGATTAGGATGTAAATATATCAAGTGGCTAGGAAATTGCCTAATCACTCTCTGTTAATCACTTTCTGACCAGCTACAGGAATTTTTAATTTAAAGGTGCGATTTAGTGCATTTACAGGTGCACTAAATTAATTTAAAGGTGCAATTTATGTACAGCTCCCGCTTCAGGATAACATCCCTGTTCAGGAAGGGTGATTAAGAATTAACTTAACTTTAAGCCTGAGCGTTCCTGAATTGGGGCCTTAATTGTTAAATTCTTACTGCAAATGCTGTAGAGAATGGAAATGACTTAGGTGGGAGAGTATCAAAGATCTCAAAGGCTGGGGAAGCTTGAATAGGCTTCTAAAAGTTTGGTAGTTTTAGGAATTTATCTTAAACTTTTTATTGCCTTTGCTAACTATGCTCTACAGAGCATATCTCAAGGACGAGTATGGAGCCTTTCTGAACTGAAAGGTCATGGGAGTGGGAAATGAACACTGGAACTGAAAAGCAAACAAGGCCCCTACCAGAAGGTTGCATGGATGTTGGGAAGGATTATCACCTGTGTACAAATTAAGCTTGTTTTGGAACATCAAAGCTGTTGGTTTGTGCAATGCTACCGGTTGGTTCATTCACAATGATAAATTAAACACAGCACTTTAGCATGGGGAGAAAATTGTCTCTCAGGCCATCACAATGTTCACAGTCTACTCAAAGGGCTTATTCAAGATCCCTTGGAGTCAATGGAAAGACTCCCCCTGACTTTAGCAGGCTTTGGATCAGGCCCATATTATACATGCAAGGAAAATGGTGATCCAAACTGTTAATATGCAAAAAGAAAAGGAGTACTTGTGGCACCTTAGAGACTAACCAATTTATCTGAGCATGAGCTTTCGTGAGCTACAGCTCACTTCATCGGATGCATACTGTGGAAAATACAGATGTTTTTATACACACAAATCATGAAAAAAAAAATCTTCTGTATTTTCCACAGTATGCATCCGATGAAGTGAGCTGTAGCTCACGAAAGCTTATGCTCAAATAAATTGGTTAGTCTCTAAGGTGCCACAAGTACTCCTTTTCTTTTTGCGAATACAGACTAACACGGCTGTTACTCTGAAACCTGTTAATATACAGTTTTTAGGCATTATTGTTTCAAAGTCTGAACTAGACATCTCTTTTCAAAGCACAGAGCTGTCAGATTTCTAAAAGTCAGAATGTCCTCTAATGTTCTATAGTTTGCTGTGGGTATATTTGCCTCCTAGAAGGTAGGTCAAGCCATGCTAGAATCCCTGACTGACTTGATTGGCATTGCCCATGCTTGTTGTGAGGTTAAAAACCTGAGTTTTGGGAAGCAAATGTGTATTTTGTGCTTTGGGTTTAAATATCCTCAAAGGAAATCTCACTGTTTGAATGTGAAATAATCTGTCAAATTAGCACATGAGTGACATTGCGTGAAATACATTCTGACACTCTGCAACATGGAATACAACAGAGACATTGAACTGAATTGCTACTATTAGGTGAGGCATGAAAACTCTTGAACAATATTGCACAAGTGTGAAATTGCTACACCTACAGCTGAGCATAAAGGAATTGTTTCTGGGGTCCATTATGAGAGGAAAAGGGATTTAATTGGCATATTCCTGTTGCTAGAGCCATGTATTTATGAAGTATTACTTTTCACATATAATTTCAACGATTCATGTACACTTGCGGGGGTGGGGGGAAGGGGAGTCCAATACTGATTCAGGATACAGGTCACAATACATTTTTACCCACTGATCCAAGGCACAAATTCACTATACAGTTTGGTATGGCTGGCAGTATTCTGTAGAGTGACCCAAGATTAGAAAAGGAATCTGGAAAACTCAGGATAAATGAAGAAGGAAGAGGTAGCAAAAGAATTGTCAATGTTGTTTCTCTGCTTTATAGTCTCTGAAGATAGATCAACGTACAGAGTTTCTGCTTGTTTTATAGACTTCAGGCTTCGTGTCTGCTACTCACTTAAGCCCGAATCCTACAATGAGACATATTGCAGGATAGAAGCCTTATGCTATTTGATCACCTGAACACAATGTTATATGGCTTTGGAAGATGGTGTCCTTTTCTAAATAGGGCCAATCTCAAAGTGCAAGAGTCTCCAGGACGGAGAGAGGAAAGTGATGGCAGAGTGAGCACAGAAGTGGCTTGGCAATGAGGTGCAAAGTTTGCTTGTTAATTGCTAGACTAAATTAAAGAAAATACATTAAATGAACAAACCAATTAAAAACCTTACATGCTAACTGAAGATAAAACCTAGATCAGCCTAGGACACAATCTCACAGAGGAAACTCCCACTCCCCACCCCCCATAATCAATACAGGTAGACCATTAACAGACTGAGCATAGGCTGCTGGATTTTCAAGATTGCCCAGCACTCACAATCTAGACCAGATTTTCAGAAGGGTTCTGCAATTTGGGTATGGCTCTCTTTTGAAAATTTGTCCCTAAGTATCACAAATGGAAAGTGCTGGTTTCCTGAGCTCTTTTGAAAATCTGTCCCCAAATGAAGGTGCTGAGCACTTGAAAATCTGGCCCCTCGTTCATTTGAAGAACTAGCTCCTCATGTACACTGGGCAGAACCTGTGACTGTTTGCCTTGTGGACAAGTGGCACATAAGTGCTCCTAGTACAAATGAAAATAGCTGCTTGTAAAAAGGTAGACTGGTTATAACATTTTTAGATGAAATGCTCCCATTGTAGAGAACACACAGAGAAAGCTTTAACTTTTTTTTTACAACTGTCATGAACAACATCCTACTGTCCAGATTGAGAAGACTTAACTCACACTGATGACTAGTTGCCAACATGAGTAGTTGCATTAAAAATCCATATAGATATAGTCCTAAATACATAAAAGCCTATAGTAATACCACTGCACATAATACTACAGAGATAATGAATGCCCCTAAATTGCACTATCCCCTTCATTTTCATGGTGTCTGTGACACTAGCTGTCTTCTTTTCCATTTTTAACTCAACTCTTTTTTGTTTTGTTTATTTCTGACATGTACTACATTACATCATTGCTGCATCAATATTTAATGTAGGTGTCCTCCTTAATGTTGCAATCTTTCTGGTCCATTTGGTCCTGAATGTTTCATGTATGTACTTGAGATCCTCACCCACATCCCTTGTGAATGCAAAAACAAAAACCACATTGAAAATGCATGTTCTTTCAGGAACTAAATATGCAACGAACATAGAAAAATCCATATTTGGCTGAATCGCAAAAGGCACCCTGCTGAAACTTTAATGTGCTCATCATGCATCTGCCAAAATATATTGTCCCAGTGTAATACATATTTCTTAAAATATATGGTAGAAGTTATAGCAGTTAGAAATTAAATAGACACAGTCAACTGAAAAATTAAAGCTGTTTCAGGCACTATACCGACCTCTGAGTCCTACAGCCTATTTTTGTGGGGTTAGTTCCATTGTCCTATTTAAATTAAAATGTTTCTCTTAACACTGTTACTTTGTGAAAGACCCAATCAAACTGGTGAACCTGACTGCCTACTAAGCTGTATGGGGAAACAGGGAAACTACCTGTACAGATAGCGCTAGATTGCATTATGTACTGACACAGAGAACCCCTGGATGTGCTATGCTATCCTTCCCTGGAACAGGCAGGTGGGGAGTGGATGGAGGAATGGGCAAAGCTTTAATTTTGTCTGCTGGCCAGAGTAACTGAACCAGAGTGAGGGGAATAAGAATTTACTACCGATATAGGCCATCAGCAAATTACTACCCTCGAAAACCAGGAGGAAGCTGTGTCTCTGAGTCACAGTGCTTCCTGAGGCTACCCTTGGGGTGGTGCTGTTTTCAAAGCACTGTGCCTAAAATCTGAATCAAGCTCAAAATGCTGCCACATGCGCAAGGAGCCAGATCTTGCGGTTATTGTCGCACTGGGCCAGCTCCCCAGGTCATGTAACTCATCATAGCTCCATTAACCCACCTGACAAATTACTCCAGCTGAGGTTCTGGCCCAATAAGCAGTGCCTTACTCCTTGAGTAATCCCATCAAAATCAGTGTAAACAATGCAGCAGAATCTGCCACTGGGGTAAACAAACTGGAAAAAGAAAAAAAGAATTTTTTCTCTAACTTCTTTCAGTTACAATAATCTCAGGCCCCGATCCTGCAAGCTGCCCCATGCAGGCCAGGCTCTGTGCTCCCATGGAGCTGGAGCCCTGTGTGAGTAAACAGCAGTCTGCAGGATCAGGGCCTTGGGTGTTATCTGTAACAACTGTAGGAAATACTGGAGGACATTTGCTATCAATTTCAGACATGAGTGTGATTTCTAAGTTGACTGAGTGCTTTTTAAAAGGTAAAATTAGATAAATCTGCAATACATTAACAAGCAGAATATGTGTTTTGTCCTATCTATAATTTAGACTTTTCATAGTGGCAGGATTTCTGTGAGTTCCATTCAGCAAATTAAATCCTTTATATTTTTAAATATGAATTACATTTGTGGCCTTATCAGCCTTTCATCTGTACTGTTGCTTTCCCTCTCCTCAGAGAGTTTAATTTAAATAAAACTGGTGTACCAGTCATCATTTTTTTGTCAGTCTGTCTCAGAGGGAAAATTAATTGAAATACAAAATAGAAAAGCTAAAGTAAATAAGAGAACTACTTTGGGTCCCACTGGTCCTTCCACTTCAACCAGAACCTTTTCTGATGAATAAGAGGCACTTACTACCAGAGATTGCTACTGGTCTCTCTGCCTAAGTATTTCTTCAAGAACAATACATTCTTCTTGCACACTGAGAATTCCAGAGAAGAAGAGAGGCACATTCTCTTTTCCTCCTCGTAAGTGTAGAGTGGAAAAAGAGTAGGCCCTGGCCTGCTATAAAAGCAGGAAGTTATGGAGAACTTGGGCAGGCTATTTGTAGAATGACTGACATTAACATTGAATGTGCACTCAGGGAGAAGGGTGCAGATAATGAATGAGCTACTCAGTGAGAGTTGGAATAAAGTGAGAGCAGAGAACAGACTGTATTGAATATGCATGGCACTTGAGCGTAAGGAAGAGAGAATGCTGAAATCCAGTGAGAGTAAAGGGAAGTGAGAGAGCGCAGATTAATTTGACCTGAAGAGCAGTTCATACAAGAGGAGACTAGTAAAATTACAGAGAACAGCTTTATACCTTGTCATCTTATTTTTTTTCCTACGTCTCAGCCTTGTAATACTAATCACAGTATTGATTAATATTGAATAATGCTGTCTCTGAGATGTGCTATGCATTTATTTATACAGTATGGAGATCAAGGAATGGTTGGAATGTACAAGAAAAACACCGATTCTCTGGTGGCACCATCACAGTCTGTAGTAAAGCAACCAAAGCTGCCTACTGAATATTTTCAGGCTTGAAAATAAGAGCATTCCTCTCCGTCATCCCAATTTCCCAGTTTCTCATCCCAATGTATAATGGAATTTTCAAAAGTGCCTAGATGAGTCAGTCACCCAGCTCCCATTGACTTCCCTTTGTGCCTTTGAATGTCACCCCCAGGATTTCAAAAGATAGTTTAGTTATTTTGATATGAAGCCACTGCCAACAGTAAAATACTGGCATTATAAGATCAGCAAGAAAATAGAAACACATTAATTATAGTCATGTTGATATCCATGCAGTGCACTGAACAGTACATGGTTTCAGACTGCTGTGTGACAAAAAATTACTAAAGATAGTTAAGGTCCTGGCAGACTGTGAAGAGCTACAAAAGGATCTCTCAAAACTGGGTAACTGGGCAACAAAATGGCAGATGAAATTTAATGTTGATAATTGCAAAGTAATGCACATTGGAAAGCATAATCCCAACTATACATATAAAATGATGGGGTCTAAATTAGTTGTTACCACTCAAGAAAGAGATCTTGGAGTCATTGTGGATAGTTCTCTGAAAACATCCACTCAATGTTCAGCAGCAGTCAAAAAAGCAAACAGAATCCTGGGAATAATTAAGAAAGGGATAGATAATAGGACAGAAAATATCATGTTGCCTCTATATAAATCCATGGTATGCCCACATCTTGAATACTGTGTGCAGATGTGGTCTCCCCATCTCAAAAAAGCTATATTGGAATTGGAAAAGGTTTAGAAAAGGGCAACAAAAATGATTAGGGGTATGGAACCGCTTCTGTATGAGGAGAGATTAATAAGACTGGGACTTTTCAGCTTGGAAAAGAGACAGCTAAGGGGAGATATGATTGAGGTCTATAAAATCATGACTGATGTAGAGAAAGAAGAGTTGTTTACTACTTTTCATAACACAAGAATGCGGGGTCACCAAATGAAATTAATAGGCAGCAGGTTTAAAACAAATAAAATGAAGTATTTCTTCACACAATGCACAGTCAGCCTGTGGAACTCTTTGCCAGAGGATGTTGTGAAGGCCAAGACTATAACAGGGTTCAAAAAAGAACTAGATAAACTCATGGAGGATAGGTCCATCAATGGCTATTAGGATGGGCAAGAATGGTGTCCCTAGCCTGTTTGCCAGAAGCTTGGAATGAGCAACAGGGGATGGATCACTTGATGATTACCTGTTCTATGCATTCCCTCTGAAGCACCTGGCACTGGCCTCTGTCAGAAGACAGGATACTGGGCTAGGTGGACCTTTGGTCTGACCCAGTAGGGCCGTTCTTATATTCTTATGTCTGTGACCCATGTGATTTCTCCCTTCTTTTACGGTGAAGTGCAAAGAGGAGCAGATCAATGGGAAAGAAGCAGCAGACTCATGCAGAGGAGGAAAGTAACTAAAAAAAAGGGAAGGAGGACTTGTGGAACCTTAGAGACTAACAAATTTATTTGAGCATAAGCTTCAGCTTATGAAGTGAGCTGTAGCTCACGAAAGCTTATGCTCAAATAAATTTGTTAGTCTCTAAGGTGCCACAAGTCCTCCTTTTCTTTTTGTGGATACAGACTAACCTGGCTGCTACTCTGAAACCTAAAAAAAAGGGATGGCTTGTGCCCTCCTTTTAGCCACCCTCCACCCTCTGCAAAATCTCTACATAGCAGTTAAAAAGATGAGCTAGGAAGAAGCCAATCATATCTCATGTCTTTCCCTCCTCACCTAACACTGCTGCTCTCTCCGTAGGCATGAGGCATCACAAACTGTCTGGTACATGCTCTGTGATGCCTCTGTGAAGTATGAGGTGCAGTGAGTCAAAAGCACACTCCTCGCAGCTCTGAAGGAAAGAGCTGGACTAAACTTGATTTAAAAAAACCCTGAGACTCCTATCCTCTGAGGGACAAGGTGAATCATCCTTGTGTTTTCAGGGCTAGTCTGATGGTGCTTTTCATAGTATCCATAGACATATTATTGATCAATCCTTTTTATTTCTGTTTTCTCTCTGTTCTGTAAATTGCCAATAAAAGCTTCTTAGCTTCATTCCCTTGGAGAGCACGAGGCAGTGCCTTCACCCAGATAGAGCAGTCAAAACTCAATTCAGTTTAGATTAAGCCTATCTGTCCTCTACCAGGATGATAGGGACAGGTGAACTTAATTGCTGATTTGTAGGGACAAATGCTCAGAGTTATCTTGGATCTTCCCACTGGAGGACTGGCACCAACATGGAAGAAGGGATCATTTTGGTACAGCAGGAGAGTCTTCAGATGCAAGACACTATTGCAATGAGCACAAATACAAATCATACTGAGCTTCTTCCTGCAAGCTGCTGAGTCATCCAATTCACTTGAATGGGACTATTCATGCTTAAATCGTTTGCTGGGATTTAAGTGAGTGATCCAGGGCCAGGACCAATACATGGAAAAGACAACTCATGAACCACTATGAGGTTCACCTTATAAAGTTTTCATAGCATGTTCCCATCAGAAGGGAAGGGATTGGTGCCTTGCAGAGAGGGTAGAAATTACTGCCATCAAACCCTAGAGTCTTATGGTAGATTCTCTATAAGGAAAGCTCCATCTCTGTGGATCCTAAGTCATCTGCACAGAGGGTCTGCTCTCTGGCCCACATCTACTCCTTCAAGGGACACTGATATCCTTTCCCTATGTTTCTTCCCCTACTGCCTATTACCTAGGACTGGACAGTGCAGAGAGAAAGTTAATGCTGCTTCTAGCAACTGATTGTGTAAATTAATCTAAACCTACAAAAATCTTCCCCATAAAAATAAAAAGCATGGAAGATGTTTCCCCCCCCCACACACTTTCAGACCGGCAGGGCCTTATGTCTTTACTCCGTAATGTGTGAAACTAGCCATGTAATCATAAGAGTCTCTGTCAATTATTTCTGAGATTTCATGGTGGTCAGGTGCAGCCAAATGAATGGGAAAAGACAAAGCTCTTGGGGTAACCCTATGACTTAGTTTCAGAAGGGAAAGCAAAAGGACTGAAGCATTTACAGCCTGGTGAATTTAACTGTAGTGCCTGACAAGCTGAATGATTAATAAATCAGTAGGTTTCAGAGTAGGACTGAAGCATTTACAGCCTGGTGAATTTAACTGTAGTGCCTGACAAGCTGAATGATTAATAAAACAGTAGGGTTCAGAGTAGCAGCTGTGTTAGTCTGTATCCGTAAAAAGAAAAGGAGGACTTGTGGCACCTTAGAGACTAACAAATTTATTTGAGCATAAGCTTTCGTGAGCTACCGCTCACTTCATCAGATGCATTCAGTGGATGCATCCGATGAAGTGAGCGGTAGCTCACGAAAGCTTATGCTCAGATAAATTTGTTAGTCTTTAAGGTGCCACAAGTCCTCCTTTTCTTTTTAATAAATCAGTAGCGGTCAGTCTATAAGCAAGTAGAGGAGAATGTATTGTTCTCTAGTAACCACAATGAGTTCATGAAAAAAAAATCCCATACTAACATTTTTTCTTTAATAGTGTAACAAGCCTACATTAGTGAATAAAGAAAATATCCACAAGTGAACGAAATGAGCCTCTTCTTGTGTGCATGCAAGGTTGCATGTTCAAACAGCTGCACACACTTCAAGCACTAAAATCACCCTGTGTGGGTGATGGGTGTATACATGCAAATCGATTTTCCATATACAAAGCCTATCACCTGCACTTGCAGATGTTCTAGAGCTTGAATAGTGCATGTATTTGGGGAGCCTTGTGAGCATACAAATTTTGTATCCGCATCCGAGCCACAAACATGATCTGCAGATGTGGATATAAAGTGGGTATCTTTAGTTTTGCAGGGCTCTCTATATTTGCACAAGCACAGAAGGAGACTCATTTGTTTATAATTAGGCCCAATTGGCTCAAGTCTTTAATCTTTACTCAGACATTCATCAGGCTAATCTCCCATTGTTTGTTGTGATAGTCATAGTGACACTTAATTGTGCTACCACGTATTAACACATCACAGTGATGCAAACACTGAAGACATTATGCTGCAGTTGTTTTGAGGCTCTCTCTGTGAATCTGTTTGACAAAAGACCTCCTCTCTTTTTTATCATATTCTGCCTCTGTGAGAATATGGGTTTTCTTTGTCCTTCCCTCTTCCTGGTTTGTAGGAACAGGAATGTTTCTCTTTGCACCCTCCCCCAAACCAGTCTAAAAGGATTGTGCTTCTAGTCTGTCTTCTCCCTGCTCCTTGTGCTTCATGCATATCACAGAGGAGTAGTTCTCAAACTTTTGTACTGGTGACCCCTTTCACACAGCAAACCTCTGAGTGCAACCCCCCCCTTTATAAATTAAAAACACTTTTTAATATACTTAACACCATTATAAATGCTGGAGGTAAAGTGGGGTTTGGGGTGGAAGCTGACAGCTCACGACCCCTCATGTAATAACCTCGTGACCCCCTGAGGGGTTCTGACCCCCAGTTTGAGAACCCCTGTCACAGAGCATGAGAGCTTTGCTGTGCACCTGTGGCAGGGACTCCATGAGAGCCAGGAATAATACCCCGAAGAGCTATATAAGGCTTTAGAGCCAAATATTGAGACTCAATGGCCTGCAGCTATCTTAAGTCATGCTATAATGTGGTCAAGGAGAGACTGATTATTTTCACTAGTAGATGTGAATAGAGCAAGTAATATACTGAATCAGGAAATGTTTAGATTTAATATTAGGGGAAAAAATATCAGCAACAAATCCTCACACACGTATTCATCTTTCTGCTTCTCTTTGGTTTCACCAGTCTTAGATTTATTCACTATTCAATATCCTTTGTGAATTTCCTCATTACATTTATCTCTCTATATGAATAGCTTATGAATAGTTTATCAGGATATTCAAATTTCAAAAGTTGAGCTGTGTTGGTTAGTGATGCTAGTCCTTGATTGGATTTATTATTGTTACTAATTTGTTTAGCACTGACCATGTACTCTGTTATGTATAATGCATACAAAAAGACTGTAGTGGCCCTGAAGAATTTATGATCTAAAGATAGACGCATAGATCAGACACATTAGAAGAGGCAGAGGTGGGGATGATTTATTTTTCCTATTTATTTATAGTTACATAATCAACCAAAGCAGAGTGAATTTATTAAAACAGATCATTTGAAATTTGCTTTTGGTGAGTATTGGAGCACTGAAGCTTAAAATTTTAACTTTTTGCAGTATCTGTGGCAGGAAAGCTCAGTTGTTCAAATGTTACTGGAGAGTGAAGATGAAAGAGTTATTAATCTTGTCAAATCAAACTGCTTTCAAATTTGAATACGTATTCATAGAATATTTTTACCTCTGTTCAGCTCTCATTAATGTATGACCTCACCAAATCATACAGTGGAAAAAGAAGGCAAGTTTGGTTGTAGACTTAAGACTACATTTGAAACTAATCAGAATTACTTAGAGATTCTGGGCCAGATCCTCAGCTGGTGTAAAACTGTATAGCTCTGTTGGATGACAAGCCATCTGAGCAAAGGTTGAAGGAGCTGGGAGTGTTTAGTTTCAAAAAGAGGAGATTAAGGTAAGGGGAACATGGTAGTGGATTTCATATACTTGAAAGGCTGCCATAAAAAAAGGTGGAGGAAAAATTGTTCTCTTGACACATAGGGCAGGACAAGAGGCAATGGGTTCAAACTATAGCATAGAAGATTTAGATTAAATCTCAGAAAAAAATTCCTATCTGTAAGAACAGTAGAACAATGGAACAAACTGCCCAAGGAAATAATGGAATCTCCTTCACTGGAGGTTTTCAAAATGAGGCTGGAGAGCCATCTGTCCTGGATGCTTTAGACACAACATATCCTGCATCTTGACAGGGGGTTAGACTACATGACCTTTGCGGTACCTTCTAACCCCATGGTTCTATGAGTGACTTTGAAGTACCCCTTCTGTGATGTCTTAGGGAGCCTGTAGTGATTCCTTCCAACTGGTAGATTCTATGACTCTCTCGTGGGATTTACAGAAGTGCTCAATGGCAATAATTCTAATGGCAAAATAGCTCAATAACACTAATGGCAAAACTTCCATTGACTTCAATGGGAGAAGAATAGTATTTCAATTAATATTGCATCTAGTGGTTAAAGAGAAAGGCTAAATTCTGCTCCCGTTTCTTCCTGTGAAATGCCACATTTAGGTCATTGCATCATGCTTCAAATTCAAGTTTAATGTTAAGATTAAGGCTTGTTTAGATGTTGTGGGAAAAGTGGGAAAAGTTACAAGCTTTTACCTTTATTCAAGTGTTAGCCAATAGTTGAAAAGCATATGTGTATTTATAGTTGGCTGTGGCATGCTTGTAATTATTCAATAAAGCACAATAGAGATAAGGTTATATCATGATATATGTGCCTGTAATCCCCTGGGGTGTAATTATCTCATGATAACCTCATCCCTTGAAGTTGCCTGTACTGCTAATATGAAGAATGTTTGTTTTCAGTGGGAACATATATTTTGTGGTGAAACAGCATTAAACTGTCAGATCAAAATGTTAAACAGCAGTTGGAACGAGCAGAAGGATTCAGATGGATTAACTCAGCCCTCAAATATGGTTCACCAGGCAAACTGAAATGATCCAAAGACATTTTACAAATCATTTTTAAGTCTAGAAGCATCTGAAGAGAAATAGCTGTTGTCCAGGAACATATCTGAAGGGTCTTGTATTGGTGAAGTTTAAAGCTGTGAAATGTTTTTCACATGGCAACGATTTTGTCAGGCTGACATCTGTGCTCTTTGCTTGGGAATCACCATTTGACTAGCGATGTTCCCACAAAGTTCTGTGACTAGCCTGTGGTACAGAACATCAGCTGACACCCACTTCGCTACTTTTAATAAAATGCTCAGGACTCTCTGGTGCAAATATGCCCTGCCCCCCGCAAGGGCTCCTGGAGCCATCAGATACAATTGAGTGAAATTTTTAAAAGCTTATAAATGATTTAGGAGTACAAGAAAGAAGGTGGGTGAGGTAATCTTTTATTGGACCAACTACTGTTGGTGAAAGAGACTTGGGACCAACATGGCTATAACAATACTGCAGACAATATTAGAAGTATAAGTCTCACTGAAAGTCATGACCTAGAGGCCAGTTGGGTTGGTACTCATTGTGCAAGGTGCTGTACAAACATAAAACAGTTCCTGCCCAAAAGAGCTTACCATCTAAAAACCAAGACCTAGAAGATGGACGACCCAAACAAGTTGGGTAGGGTGGGGGTAGGTAGGGTAAAAAAGTCTTGGAATGCAAGCTCTTCAGGGCAGGAACTGTATCTTCCTCTGCATTTGAACTACACCTACCTGAAAAGGTGAACTTCTGGGTACCACCAAAACAGTCTGGAAGCCATTGGTCCTGTGTCTTTTGTTTTCACATTACTGCATGTACCTTTGCACACAACTCACATTGAAATCTTGTGGATATTTGCATGTGGATAGCTGCAAGAGGGAGACAACCTCTCACTAAGCAAGAGATATGTGGCTAACAATATTTATGACAGTGAATTATCTTCTCCCTCTACAGCAGGTGCTAGCTACCTCTGTATAGCATTGTACAAATTTTGAGAGAGAGAGAGAGAGAGAGAGAGAGAGAGAGAGAGAGACACTGAGCTAGGCAGGCTGGGATAAGCTTGCTGGAGCATCTGTAAGAGAAAAACACCTATGGCATTGTAAAGACTTGTTATTTCTTCACGCTTCTCCGTTTTCCATGATAGCTTCTGATAGCAGGGCCTTAGTTGTGCATGTGCTGGTTAATTTCAAACAGCTTTGAACCTGCTCCTCAGATCCTTTCTTGTGGTTGTTTGGCTGTTCAGTGACATGTAAGCAGTCTTCCTGGAGCACGAGTTCTGCTTTGGAGCACTCTTCTGGCATATGGGATCGTAGTCAGAAGCATTGCAGGAGCTGCCCTTCTCTTGGATCCTTCATCTGAAAGCAATGCTGTTAAACAGGCAGCTGCCAAAGGTGCACCGTATTGGAATAAAGGAAAACTTAGTTTCTCTATTTTAAATTTTCAGATAGGGGTAGAGGGTCCAATGGCAGAACCATGAATGTCTCTTAGTGCTCACTCTTGATTAGACAGTTCTTGGTCAATACCTGACCCATATTTTTCAGGTTTCCTGCTTTGCCTACAAGAGTTCCAGGAATATCCATTCTTCAAGTGCTGGTAGGGGGTGTTCCACTGTGAGTATGTGCCTGTGCTCCATGGGCTAGGAGCTGGAGAATTCTTGTAAGCAGTGGTTGGCCACACTTGCGCCCTTGCCTTCCTCATGTTTTCAGCCAAAGGCATAAAGGCCAGAGGAGATCAACTGTATCTCTCGTTCCTTCTTATCACCATGTGGCTTGCATCAGAACGTCCAGTGTCTGGAGCTTTCCTTCAAATTGTAAATATTTCAAAGTTTGCCTTAGTGCCTTTTGTGTTTTTAGCAATGTTTTCTAGCTAGATTCCTCACCTGGGGAGATACCCCCCACCTTTGTACCTTGGTACCGGTATCAGACAAAATCCATGTGTCCTGCCCGCACCCCTTCTCAGTCAGTGACAGCCACTAGCGCTCTTTGTACTCTCTCATGGAGGCACACGTCGTAGCTAGGTTATTATCTGCTACTCTTTCCCTTGCCATACCTGTGAGGTGAGGGAACTCCGGCTTAAACAACACCTCAACAATAAGGCCATGAGGCTGTGGTCGACCTAAGCCAAGTGACTCTCCCGTACATTGGCCTGAATAGACATGGAACATGCCTTTTAACTGGAGATCTGACTCCGTTGCAGGGAAAGCCAAATCCACGGATCCACCCCATGGAGGTTTCATCAGGAAGCAGAGAATGCTCACAGAAGCATGAGACCAGGTCTCCCGCTACGTCTGTTTTGAAGATGTCTGACAACTGTGCCTAAATTGATCAAATCCGCTCACATAACCCACAAAGACTTGGGATGTCTTACATCCCAGGGCCATGATTTTAAAGCCCATAAATCCAGGGCTCTAGCGGTAGTAGATTCTGTACTAGTGACACCAGCTCTACCATAGAGTATCAGGGTTGGAAGGGACCTCAGGAGGTCATCTAGTCCAACCCCCTGCTCAAAGCAGGATCAATCCCCAATTTTTGCCCTGGATCCCTAAATGGCCCCCTCAAGGATTGAACTCACAACCCTGGGTTTAGCAGGCCAATGCTCAAACCACTGAGCTATCCCTCCCCCCAACATCAGTACTGTCTAAGTCAAAAAGGGTCGAGATCTGTCAGTTCTGGCACAATCAGAGCTTCTACATTGTCTCACAGTCTGGACATATGGAGTCTCCCTCCTCTGCCCCCAGCAGAACAAACAGATTGGACCCCTTGTACTCCAGGGAGGTCAGAGACATACTACACTAATGGACATCTTTGCTCTTCCAGGTCAGAGACATACTACACTAATGGATATCTTTGCTCTTCCAGAGCCTCAGTGCTTCCCCTCCCCTTCGCCCTTCCCCCACTTATCTGGACCTTCACACTAGGGAGTCTGATCCACCAGGGGATGTTACTTTTGATAAAAGCCTATTCCCTCGTCCATCTACCAGCTGTTGCTTTCATTCATGAGTACCACAGTTGGATCCAGACCCCCTCTTTTCCTCCTCAGGAGAATCTGAATCTCTCTAGGAGCCATAATTTCCTCCTCTGAGAAATGTTAGTCCTGACAGAAGATTGGGAGCCTCCTGGTACTAACCTCTTTGATATTTGCTTTGGGGAATGCCACATCCCCTTCATGAACCAACATACTGGTCATTCTGGGGAATATAGGATCTGTATGCCAGATATACAGCGCCCATGTGTTCTGCCAGGGAATCACTCCACCATTCCTATATAATGGAACAGTCAGAGCCTCCCCATGGAAGAGGAGGAATACAAAGTGGTTCAGTCAGTACTAACAAGATTATTTTCTTCCTCTTCCAATGAACCAGTCCTGCCAGCATCTCTGTCCCCTCTGGATGATCATAAACAGTTTCAGGGTTTATTGCCAAGGGTGGCAGAGGAACTCCCTTGAGGAGTTCCAGGACCCTCAACAAAAACTCTTGGGATGTACTACAACCAACCAGCTACAGTCAAATAGCACTTCCAGTTAATGAAGCTATTCTGGAACACAGCATACACCCCTTCCTTCAAGAGGGCAGAGAAGCACTATTTTATTCCATCTACTGGAGTGGAATTTCTCTTTACCTGCGCTGCACTGAACTCTCTGGTCATTCAGGCTGCCACAGAGATATCTAGACAACATCTTAAATCCACTCCTTCCAACAAGGAGGTTAAATATCTAGACTTGTTGGGAACAAAGGTTTTCACATCTACTAGCTTTCAGTTTTGTATAGCGAACTATTAAGTGTCATTGGCTAAGTACAACTATCTCAACTATTCCAAGTACACAGATTTTGTAGTCAAGCTACCACAGGTCACTTCCAAGCTCTTATTGAAGAGGGTAAGCTGGTGGACAGAAGTGTACTTCCATCAGCAGCTGATGCAGCAGACATATCATCTAGGTCAATGGCAGTGAGGGCATTGCAATGGTGTGAGTCATAGTTGCACAGTTTGGGGCTTTCCAGGGAGTCTAATACATCATGAAGGACTTAGCCTTTGATGTATCTCACCCTTTCAATGAAAAGACAGGAGTCCTTACATACTTTAAAGGATTCCAGGGCCACCCTCCCTGGAATACACATCGGGCCCAAAAAAGAAATACCATAGGCAGTCAGTCTTACAAACCGACACTGGCATCTCAGTTTTATCCTGAGTGGTCTTATGAAACTCCTCATAAAAAACAAAGTACAAGGTACTCATTTCCCTGCACCTGCCACATCTGCACCATCTCAATCTCATCTCCTGGCAAAAAGATACTTTTGAGTTCAAAAGCCCCAAGCCATTTCTGATGCCACCACTACGCAACCCCCACATACTCTTTGGGGGTCATTTTGCACTCTATTTCCACAACTGGAGTGTCATAATAATGGAAAATGGGGAATAGGTACCATCCATTATGGCTATGTGATAGAGTTTATTTACCTACCTACTCCAGAAACCCCCATCCCTGTACCTCCTCAAGGACCATTCTCATGAGTGAATTCTCAAGCATCAAGTGGATTCTCTCCGCCAGGGAGGAGCAATAGAGCACATACCTCTTCAACATGAAGGAAAAGGGTTTTACTCAACATACTTTCTAGTCCCCAACAGGATGGGAGGTTGGACACCTAGCCTCAGTCTCCACAGTTTCAACTGTTTTATTAGCAGATTCTGCATGGTCTCTCTGGCATCAATAATCCCATCCCTGGAAAAAGACATTGGTTTACAGCTCTCAGTATGAACGATGCTCACTTTCATGTGGCTATTCACCCCATCCACAGGTGCTCTCAGTCATGATGAGCCCCGAGCACTTTCAATATAGGGTGCACCTATTTGGCCTCTTTACTGCTCCCAGAGTCTTTACCAAGGTCTTTTTTGGTAGTAGCAGCTCATTTCAGATGGAAAGGCTTCATTATTTCCCCCCATCTCAATGATCAGCTTCTGGTTGCCAAGACTCATCAGGAAATCTATGAGCTGACCTCAAAGCTTCAACTGCTTTCTTCCCTAGGAGTCAGTGTGAACTTGGAAAAGTCAGTCATCATGCCAAAGCAGACTATAGACTTCATAGGGGCCACTCTATATTCAGACAGGTTTTGCTCCATGAGTGACCTAATAGATAGGTAATTTGCAACCCCTGAGCTCCATCCAAATTTGTCTTTCCCCCCTGGGGCACATGGCCTTATGTACTTATGTTATCCTACTTTCTAGGCTCCACCTACAATGCCTTCAGGCATAACTCCACAGTGTATTCACCAACCAAACACAGTATGAATACCATGGTACAATCCTTCCAAAGTAATGTCTTTCCTCATGTGGTGGAAGGATGCTCATCAGGTATGTTTGGCATCCCCTTCCTACATCCTTGCCAGACAAGATGATCACCACAGATGCCTCTCCGAGGCTAGAGAGCCCACATGGATCGCCAGATGGCACAAGGCACTTGGACACACCGAGAGACCAGGGTGCACAGAATTCCAGAAGGTTAATGGACAGCCAGAGAAGCTTGCAAGGGTTATGATTCATCCAGTCCAACCATGTCCTCACTATGTCAGACATGACAACTCTTTTACATCAACAAAAATTGGGAGGGGCAAGATCAATATTCTTGTGTGTAGAATCTGTCACCCTGTGGAACTGGTGTACAAGGAATCGAATCACCCAGATGGCAGCTTATATTCCAGGGACTCAGGATCATAGAATCATATAAGATTAGGGTTGAAAGAGACCTCAGGAGGTCATCTAGTCCCCCTGCTCCAAGCAGGACCAACACCTACTAAATCATCCCAGACAGGGCTTTGTCAAGCCGGGCCTTAAAGACCTCTAAAGGTGGAGATTCCACTACCTGGCTAGGTAACCCATTCCAGTGCTTCATCACCCTCCTAGTGAAATAGTGTTTCCTAATATCCAACCTAGACTTGCCCCACTGCAACTTGAGACCATTGCTCCTTGTTCTGTCACCAGCCACTACTGAGAACAGCTGAGCTCCATCCTCTTTGGAACGCCCCTTCAGAGGCTGCTATCAAATCCCCCCTCACTCTTCTCTTCTGCCCAGTTCCCTCAGCCTCTCCTCATAAGTCATGTGCACCAGCCCCCTGATAATTTTTGTTGCTCCGCTGCACTCTCTCCAATTTGTCCACATCTTTTCTGTAGTGGGGGGCCAAAACTGGATGCAATACTCCAGATGTGGATGTGTTGGCAGTAACCGTCAGGAGGCCTTTAGCCATCGATCATGAACGAGAATGTCACAAAATATACTGCTCCAGAGAAGCTCAAGGGCTACACTCAGGGCAATACTCTCCTCCCTCAGGCCAGACTATCTGAGCCATGCCTTTCCTCCCTTTCTGCTCCTACCTCATGTCTTGTGCCCTGTCCTGATGAATTATCCGTAAGTCATCTTCATGTCCCCCAACTGGCCCAGACATTTTGATTCCCAAATATCCTACAACGATTATCTCATCCTCCAGTCACCAACCAGGCCTTTCCCAAATCTCTTGACCCAGAAAAATGGGCAAGATCAAGCTTCTCAGCCCTGCATCACTTCATCTCATGGTTTGGTTTTTGGATGGGCATCAGGATTAGAACATTCCTGTTCTGAAGCCACACAAGCTATCCTTAACAGCAGGAAAGAGTCTACTAGGAAATGCTATTCAGCCAAGTGAAATGAGTCTGTGGTCAAACTATATCCTCCCACAGGATATCTACATGGATCTTGGGCTATATTCTGCTCTGTTACCAGTTGTTGCATATTTCTTCCCTACAAGAGTACAAGCAAATTCAGTGGCATTGTTTCAGGAAATACCCTTACTTGACATTTGCAGAGCAGCTACATAGAGTTCCATCAATACGTTCATGAGACAATATGCTTTAGTGAAGAACTCCTCAGCCAACATTTACTTTGGGACAGTAGTTCTCCAAATGGCTCTGTCATCTGCATCCTCAAACACTCTTCCTATTTGAGTGTTGCTTGTCAATCATCCACAATGGAATACACACGGGAACTAGCACTTGGAGACCTACTAGCCCTCCTTCCTCTCTGCTTTGGATCTTTACTGGATTCACAGTATACAAGGAACTTGAGAAGTGGTCTTCTCTGCCCTTTATTCCTTTGATTGGAAGCATGAGGAAGGCAAGGGCATGTGCATGGACCAATGGACACTACTTGCAAGAATTCTCCAACTCCAGGCACATGGAGTGCATACATATGGACAGTGGAATGCAGATAGACTACACATTTTGAAGAACTTCCAGTTATTATAAGAAGAACCTCCTCTTGTGGCAGAAACTATAGTTCAGATACATTTAATCTCTAACTTTGATACACTGAATTCTAGTTCAGTTTAAAAAAACCTTAAATTTATTACCTTTCTAAAGTACTTAATTTCAAAGCCATTTTGTGTGTTGTACTTGATTATTTTCTTTTTTGTAACATAAGTAATCCAGTGAGATGTTGCTGTTTTACTCGAGGCTTAAGACTTCATTCTATATACCTTAAGATTTATTATGGGTATCTGGTTTCCTCAAGGTTTAACTATCTATTCCCTGAGATTGCATCTTTTACCACACATTAATACACAAAAGATTTTGAAACACAGCTGTTGTGAAATGGTTTCTCTTTAAAACTTTCTGTTTCAAGATGCTGCCTTCCAGCTATAGCCAGAGAGCTCATGTTTTATCTTTTTCTGTAAAATAAAGCAGCAATAATAGCAGAACTCACTGAACATTTAGCTATCAAACTAATAATCCTCATGGTTGAAAGGATTAGAGGATTCAGTGAACAGAGGATAGAATTAATCCTGTTGTCTTTTTCTGTGCCATTGCCATGCACAGTTTAGACACTGCACTGTCTGTACCTTACAGTTTTAGTGCCTGTTTGTTCTATGTCATTGTATCCTCTTCTTGACTCCTGGGAGCAGAGGAGGTTTAATCATTGTGTCTATCTTCCTAGTTTCTTCAGGGGAAAAAATTATGAACTGATTTGTGCTCCATCTGTGGAACCCCTCTTCCGCCTATAGATTTTTAATTACGTTGTAATCATGATACATTTTGATATCAGAAGTGTAAGATTTAGTAATTCTGTGAAAACAGTATGGTGCAGGAAAAGATAGGGATATCAGCATCACCATATAACAGTCTGAATGAGCCAATAAAGGGTCAGCTCCTAGTTAGGTATCAGTAAATAGGCTGTTTGCTGTGGAGGAGGCAGGAGGGTGGAGACCATGCTCCTAGCGCAACTGAGGTATCATTTCTCAAGTACTTGTGCAGCTACTCTAGCTTGTCATCATTGAATCTCTCAACCATAGGGATATTTGGCTGGTTGATTCACAACCATGCAGATTGCGCACTCTATTACTCCCCAGATTGTCCCTAAGCCCCACCTTACATCTACCTTGCACAGAACAGTAATGGAGTTGTTCTCCTCAGCGAGCAAAGTGGTGTAGACATCCTGCCTTCATGCAGAAAGACTATATTGGTTGCACTGCACTGAAGGGCCATTCACTGCCTTTACTTGAGCAGTAGGATTTGGCCCATACGGTTGTGCTTTGGAAATCTCATCCACATTTTGTAGCAAGCAACATTAACGTTTAATACAAATACAGAGCTTAACATTTTTCCCAAATAACCCATGAAGTGTCCCCAAGGGAAGGGCTGGATGATGATCAGGAGGCAGAAATCCTCTATCCCCAGAACAAATACTGCTTACGTAGTGGCAACAAAAGATTCTCTGCACTGGTCCACCAATGTTTTTCAGCCTGTAGGGTAAGGATGCATGAATTAACCTGGATAACATGAGATAAATCCACCCTACACAGACACCCTTCTTTCACCTCAAGCTAATCCTTTTCTTGCGGGAGGAGGAGAATGTTTGTTTCTTTACTTCTCCTTTGCCAGCACCACAATCCTGCAATTATCTCTCCACTCCCAGTGTACCTGCTGGACTCATGAATTGTCACGCGTGGTTTCCTTCAGCTGCTGATGTTTTATTTTTTATATAGATGTATCTGTGTGAAATACCCTAAAGCCCTCTCTCATTTCCCTCCCAACCCCCCTCTTCTGATCTACCCCTAAACAAAACTATTGGAATCAGTCTGAACTATTTCAGGTATTTAAAAGAATATTAATCAGTACACAATCATATAATGGATATGGAGAAGCCATCAAGGACTTTGCTATAGACAAACAACACTGACTTTTGGATTGTGGATTAAAATCAGGGCCAGTGTAAGGTTATGAGTATTCTTTGACAGAAATATGTGTACTTGTAATAAACAAAGCTAAAGTTTTTATTGATAGAATCTATTATTCTATTTTCTATTTCTAGCTCTATATATAATAGCTAAATTTTCTGAATTTTGAGTGAAGAAATTTTTCATTAACAATTTGATTTTTGAAGAAAAATACAATATTTGCGTTTGTATAATTAGAGCATATTTTAGACACTAGCCTACAAAAATTTCTCCTATATTTAATTGAAAATTAAATAAAGAGTAGCTTTGTTTACACTTTAGGGTTAAAAGACTTAGTTTTAATAATTATTGAGTGCTATATATTTAACCAACAGTAGCTCTTTTACTCATGTTAACACATATGCAGAAAATAAAAATAAAAATCTGTTTTGATTTATGTATAATCTTAAAGAAATTAGCTAGAAAACTCATTTTGGATTTCAGTTAACAACTTTGATAAATACTAGACCCTTTACTCTTGTTTTTCTGTCTAATAGTAGTCTAAAACCCTAAAAATTTCCAGACTTTTCCAGAGGGGTTCTCTTAATTTTAATGGAGCCTATAAAATTTTTGGCATGAAGAATAAAGAATTTGGAAATGGAATAAATACTTGGCACAAAAGCATGGAGTGAATAGCATCTAACTTTAAATGTCAAGAGAAGACTAGAACACTCCATTGCTGTCTCAAAATATTTTGATCATTTTCTAAAACTAGATATTAAGTACTGCAGAACATAGAAGGGTCTGTAGAGTTATTAGCTTTGAATCCCCATGGACCATATTGGCTTCTGGCCAGTTGAAGTCCCAATTAACCAAGCATAGCATTCCATTCATGCCTGAAATTCACAAAACTTACAGTACATATGAAAAACTCAACATAACCAGTGTGGCTTACATTTATTACACCCCTGATATCTTATTTTCTACCTGCTATTAAAGTCATTTTCTGCCTTATGGATGAGCAACTTAATGACATTTCATCTGCAAATAGTTTTCTTGTGTCTTGTTTTATTGTTATTCTACAAAACCATTATATAACTGCGGCTGTTGTGTGTTAGTGAACACAATCCTGCATAATGATATACATTTAAAGAGAATATATAAAAGGATAGGGACCTTGTAATGCCAGAAAGTTTTATGAAGGAAGATCACTTATAATGGCTGCCATAAAGACTCCATTTTAGAGTACAAACACACCAGTTATGCAAATTGCACTATTTCACCACTTGCACCAGTTTACTAACTTGACTCGTAACTATGTCATCATTTACATCCATAGTGAACTTGAGCCAGAGATTTCCATGGGAGTTGCATTCACTTAAACAAGGCTGAATTTGGCCCAGAGTCTGAGGCAACATTAGAAGTCCTGAAGATATAAACAAGTTTAACAGACTAGTCAGAGCAGTGAAAAACAATGTTTGTAGCAGGGGAGTTAGAGGTCATCTATATGGAAAGAGAGACTGAATGATATTGGTGGCAGAACGGGTGGTGAGGTGGGGTTAACCCATTTAGCCAGTTTCTCCAAATCTAATTGTTATCTGTCTACACAAAGCCCCGGACAGTGTTTTTAGTTTGGGTTAATATTCCTCAAAATCAAGTTACCTGACCCAATGCAAGTGTTAGGGACTGGGACATGGGCAGTCTTTCCTAGTGGTCAGAGCAGGCATCCGGAGCAGGGAAACAAAATAAATGGTCAGACTGAGAGCCTAGAGCCAGGAACTGGAGCTGAAGATCAGAAATGGGTTACCTGGAGTTAGGGAAGGCCAGAGCAGGACTGAGTCTAAGGCAGGAGTGAGGCTAGGCCAGGACTGAAGCACAAGCTAACACAGCAGAAGGTGAATGCTTTGAGCAGCCAATGCCCTGCTGGTGGTGGGCTTAAGAGCAGGTTTCCTGATCCCTTCGGCCAATTGGGCAGTTTGGCCAATCAGATGGCTCAGCTGGGGCCCAGTTGTGCTCATGAGACTGCCTGAGAGTCAAGCTGTTAGGTAAGCAAGCTAGTTCTTGGTCAGAGGTGGACAAACTTTTTGGCCTGGCATCTGGGTATGGAAATTGTATGGCTGGCCATGAATGCCCGCTGGGAGAGGAAGACTCTATGGGGTCTAGCATGGGGGGGACTCTATAAGGGATGTTACCTAGGTGGGGGGGAGACTCATGGGGTGTGGCACTGGGTGGGGGGCTCTACAGGGGTGGTACTGGGGACTCCTAGGGGCCCTGCCAGCAGTAACACCAAGGTGGCAGTACCAGGCACCGTCATGGATGGAGGCATCTTGGCTGGGATGGGTGGCTGCCCTGGGCAGTTTCAAGGCTCTTGAGAGTGGGGCCATAGGAGTCTGAGAGGGGATTGGGCCAGCTGCTGGGTGTGGGGAGGGGGCTGCCGCATAGGGGCAGGGTTCCAATCCCGGAAACAGTGCGGTGAAGTTGCACCTGCGCAGGGTGGCTCTGAGTGCCGGAAGATGGTGCTCCTCAAGGGAATTGTGAGTCAGGAGCTGGGGAGCACCGGGTGGGCAGAGCAGAGCAGGGCAAGTCTCCCTGCAGGAACTCGAGGGCCAGATAAAAACATCTGATGAGTGGGAAGTGGCCCGTGGGCTGTAGTTTGCCCACCCCTGCTCTAGGGCCTTACCCCTGACAGTGAGTAAAATGGCAACACAAAGCAAGAGGCCAAAAAAGCAAAAAGAAAGAAATAGCATTCATATTTCAGTACTCAATGGTGGGCTTAGTAGTCAAGAAACAGAAAGGCAAAAGAACTTATAAAAGAATTATACTGAAAAATACAATTAAAATGTGATCTTAGAGTATTGGCCCATATCCGAGTCTATCCAAATAAGAGATTTTTGAATCTATCCTAAAATTCTCTACAGAGCTAACAAGTTTACATCTTTTAGAAGAAAGTTCTACAGCTTGTGTGTTCTGAAAATGAATGTTTTTGCACCTGCTGAATGCAGCTGAAAGAGTAGACTACTTTAAGACTATCCTGAAAAGCAAACACAGGATTTGGAAAGAAGGACCCAAACCATGCAAAACTGAAATATACCAAAACAACCTTAATGTTATGTCTAATAGGAACGAGAGTCATGGAATAAAATATGGGGTAACATAGCTAATGACTCTCACTAGTGATGATATGAACAGTTGCAGTCAAAAACATGACAAGGGTAGGAACTGAGGAGTAATAGTTTGGAGGCAGTAGCCATTTTTCAGCCAATAATACAGTATAAACATTGTATTCAACTCATTAACATGTCTTAGCAAACAGATGAATATTCTTAAATAATTATTAGGAAATAAATTAATGAGTTCACTGTTGCATATCTCTGTATATATTGCCTCACGAAAATTAATTACATTTATTAATTACACTTTCCTCAGGAGAGGCTTATATCAAGTGCTGAGATGACTAAGTCTGTGTTTAGGCAGTGGAATGTTTTTCGGTGTCGAAAATATTATTCCATATTTTAAGATCTTTACAAATAAAGATAATGGAAACTGCAGCAATCTTTTGGAAGTTGGAGAAGACACATTTGTAATTTAGTAATTTAATCGACAACATCATAAATACTCTATATGCAGATGCTCAAGCAGCACCTGAGAAAATGTGTTAGATTCTTGGCAAAGAAGTTGCAGTAACCAGCTGGTGAAAATTCCGAGGTGACGAAGAGCTGACAAAGTGGCTCCTACACCATCTCTTAGCACAAGTTACAGTGAAAGGAGGGTGTCTGGAAGTGTGCACGGCTGGGGCATCTCTACAGCTTGGTGTAAATCAGAGCAATCCCACTGGGGGTTCATTTTCGGTGCTGAGGAAGTGATTCCTTTATGTATGTTTACATGTCTAGAAACACAATACCATGGGTGTTTGTGAGAAACAATTTAGGATGCTAAATAGAAGACATATACATTAGCATGACTGACTGCATTGAAAATAAATTTAAAATTGAAGGTGTCATTAGCTTAAGTAAACACAACGTATGTTGGTTTAAAAGAATACAAACACAACAGATATTCACAGAGACTGCAATCCCAGTACAGTGTAAACGACACCAATTGGGCAAAGCTTGATTCCTCCTGGTTCTGAGTCAGGAGGGTTGATAGATTGTGGGCAAGGTAGCTAGGTGAATCTAACACTTCTGTAGTACCTCACTAGCCAACCTTTAGCGAATTTAGCCTCAACAACACCCTTTGAGGATAGTTGCATATTAGTAACCCCATTAAGGAATAATGGAATAAATAATGAACATTTTATTCAAAAATGTGATATAGTTCATATAAAAATAAATATTAATGAAATATTAACCCTACTGTGTACACAGGATGAATAATGGAAAAATAATTAATTGAACAAGTTATTTGGCCAGTTCTAATCCCATTGCATAGATGGGAAAACTGAAGCCCAGAGAGGGTAAGGGCTTGATGTTCAGATGTGCTAAGCAGCTAGAATTGTAATTGAAGCCATTGGGAGCTTTGGGTGCTCACCTTGTCTGAGAAGGCCCTAAGTGACTCATCAAAGGTCACACAGGAGGTCTGTGGCAGAACCAAGAACAGACCAGTCCTCCTGTCTTCCATGTCTGTGTTCCTTCCTCTTCACATCTGCCAAACAGCTACATTAATGATTTCTGGTCATAATTTCCTAAATTATAGGCCAAGCCATATAGTGAGTCATTTTATTTTGCAAAATGGCTTTCATGTAGATTTCGAGATTGTTTGGACAATTCATATCTTTGTTAAAAGGAACCCACTTTGTTTCCAGAGTTCCTGTGAATACTGTAGTGAAGTGGAAGAATAGACCCCAAAGGGGCTCATTTTTAACAAAAACACATGGAAACTCCATCATTGCTTATCTTACTATTGCACTTGCTGGTACATGAAGAAAATAATGTAGAGCTTGGGCAAAATAATACTTTGGGCTGAATACAGTTGGAATTCAAATAATGATAAATGGGTCTAATACATGTACAGCAGTGGCAGATTTATTACTGATTTAGTGACATCATTCAGAAGTATTGTGGGTTTTTCATATGAACCACAGTATGTCTTTCAACAAATGTACCTTCCCCTGCCTTTGAATAATATTCATGGCATTGCTGCTAGACTTTATAAAGTCACCATCGCTAAAATACACTGGGAAATGATGAAGGCTGACACTCTCACAGCCAGCCATGCATATTATAGTATATCTGACATAGACTTGCAGTTGACACAATCATTTATTCTTTAAGTACAATATAGTATTTAATCCTCTTTTCCCTGATAGGTATTTTACTGGATCTTAGATATTTGGTTCATACTAAGCCCAAGGCAGTGTAAAGGGGCCTGAAAGCAAGTGTAAATGTAATTTTAAGACACCCCTTACACTGCCAGAGTGGTATAAAGAGGCTTTTGTGTAAATAGGATTTAGGCTCATGGCATTTGGTATTACCAGTGGATGGGAAAGCTTGTGTGTCACACATTCCATCTCTACTGATATGTAAATAATGTATTAAACAAATGACATGGATTTTAATATGTTTTCTAATGTCCATATTACTTTTAAATCCTGGAATATTTCACAAAGTCTGTGGTCTTCATCTGACTCTTTGAACATAATAAAGAGACAAGGTGGGTGAGGTAATATCTTTCATTAGACCAACTTCTGTTGGTGAGAGAGACAAGCTTTCGAGCCACACAGAGCTCTCTCTTCTTCAGGTCTGGGAGAGGAACTCCCAGCATCACAGCAAAATGCAAGGTGGAGCAGATTGTTTAGCAAAAGCCATTAGCACATATTGCACAGGACCATTCAAGGCCTGTTAACCCCTCTGTACTTATAGGATAAAAGAAGGGGTTAGTGGGTTACAGGTTGTTGTAATAAGTAATAAATCCAGTGTCTCTGTTCAGCTCTTTGAACATAATGGCATTTGTTACATTTGCATCATGATACCCTTTCCAAAATAAATACACAAGTTGCAAACCACATTTTCTTTCTAATACTTTGGAATATATTCTTATTTTAGTACATGGGGTTCTACATGCATAACCGTCACTAGCATTGCTGTGAATTAAGTGTTTAGATAGCCATGTATTAAGATGTAAATATAGAGCAAGATTTTAAAACAATAACTGTTGGGGTAGGGTGCCTCAAGTTTGGGGAGCTCAACTTGAAAAAGCGGGCAGCGTGGCCGGAGCACCACCAGCCCCAGAGTGCTGGGCGGGCAGCATGGCCGGAGTGCCACTGGGTGGGCAGAGTGGCTGGAGTGTCCCCAACCCTAGCTCTGGGTGGGCAGCACAGTGTGGCCCCAGCCCCAGCGCCCCCAGCCCTGGGTCTTGTAAGCATCGGCCCCAGCCTGCCCCAGCCTCTTTGCCACAGAAGAACGGGAAGGGAACTGAAACCAGGCAGGAAGGGACTTGGGGGCAGAGTGTGGGTGGGGCCATGCTCGGCTGTTTGGGGAGGCACAGCCTTCCCCAGCCTATGCTATCCGCCGACTATGGATGTGTGTGTAAGCATAGTCTGAATGGTTTCAGAGTAACAGCCGTGTTAGTCTGTATTCGCAAAAAAGAAAAGGAGTACTTGTGGCACCTTAGAGACTAACCAATTTATTTGAGCATGAGCTTTTGTGAGCTACAGCTCACTTCATCGGATGCATGCCGTGGAAACTGCAGCAGACTTTATTTATACACAGAGAATATGAAAAAATACCTCCTCCCACCCCACTGTCCTGCTGGTAATAGCTTATCCAAAGTGATCATCAGGTGGGCCATTTCCAGCACAAATCCAGGTTTTCTCACCCTCCACCCCCCCACACAAATTCACTCTCCTGCTGGTGATAGCCCATCCAAAGTGACAACTCTTTACACAATGTGCATGATAATTAAGTTGGGCCATTTCCTGCACAAATCCAGGTTCTCTCACCCCCTCACCCCCCTCCCAAAAACCACACACACAAACTCACTATCCTGCTGGTAATAGCTCATCCAAACTGACCACTCTCCGAGTTTAAATAGTCTGAATGAGCTCTCCTCTGACAGTTAGCTGGGGAGGGGGAAAGGCTACAGGACCATATTGTATTTGCCTAGGTATCCAGCAGACAGAGCTGTGTTGCAAAGTGATCAACTTCAGCTTGGTGTTGGGTTACAAATCACTTTAGTATTGAATGCAAAGATAATGAAACAATTTTATCCTATTGTATGAGTAAAGGGCAGCCGAACTGTGCTTAGCCTTTCCTGATTGAAGGGGTCATCCTCAACTGAACTGAACTCAATAAGTAGGGGGCTCGGATGGTGGAGTGAGCTTCTTCTTCTTCAGCTACCCATCGATGCGAGGATGATGTCTGCCAAGAGGGTTCATTGGTGAGTTTTTAAGTGCTGAGGAGCCCAATTCTTGCCCTGAAGATTTTCCCACAGAAGTGACAGGTGTAATCTTGGAGGAGACATAGTTGTTGGCTGGACTGTTGTGCCCTTTCTTTTCTCCTTTGTTGTTTCTCTGTCTCATGAGCACATGTGTTCTCCTCAAAGTGAGCTGTGGCTTGGTGTATGGTGTGGTGTATTTGTGCTCTATTCCATGCCAAGTCCTCCCAGTTTGTTCGGTTGATGACTCCTTTTTTAAGATGTACGTTCAGTATGTCTTTGAACGGTTCTGCTGCCCTCTGTGAACCCTTCTTCCATGACTTACCTGAGAGAAGAGTACTTTCTTCGGGAGGCGTGTCAGGAATATGTACACAATGGACAGCCCCGTGGAGTTGGTATTTCATGACCTGCGCTTCTATACTGCTGATTTTGGCTGCAGAGAGAATGCTGATGTTAGTGCGTCAGTCTTCCCAGCTGATCCTGAGAATTATCCTGAGGTAGTGCTGCTGGAACCACTCCAGCCACTTGAGATGTCATCTGTAGGTTACTCAGATCTCACACCCATACTGAAGGGTGGGGATAGCATCTGCCTTGTAAACCAAGATCTTGGTACCTGTTCATAGATCCCTATCATTGAAAACTTGTTTGAGCAGTCTTCCAAAGGATGTGCTGGCACAGTGGATCCTGTATTCAATTTCTGTGTCAATGTTGGCTGTTCGGAAGAGGTGGCTGCCAAAGTATGGAAAATGGTTCACATTTTCGAGGGGTTCTCTGCTGATGGTGATTTGTGAAGTACGAAGAGCAGTTTATGCAGGTGAGGGCTGGTAGAGTACCTATTCCTCCTTCTAATTGGAAAAGCACCAGGTTAAAGATGGATTCCAGTTCAGCTGACTTAAGTCTTCCTGTATACCTGTGTGCTGGCAAGTGGGTTATGAAGTCTTACAGTGATGTGTGATCATGTCAGCTGAACTGGAATCCATCTTTAACCTGGTGCTTTTCCAATTAGAAGGAGGGGTGGGAACCCAGAGAGAGACAAAGGATTCCTGCCTTGTGCAAAAGATATATAAGGGGGTGGAACAGAAAAAAAGGGGCTGTAGTCATGAGAAATCCCCTAGCTACGACCTGAGCTGGAACAAGGGCTGTACCAGGGGAAATAATTGTGCCCAGACTAGGAAGGCATCCAGTCTGTGATAGAAGTTTACTGAAACATCTCTGAGGGTGAGATTTTATCTGTATTCCGTTTTCTTACTGTGTTAGGCTTAGACTTGCATGTTTTATTTTATTTTGCTTGGTAATTCACTTTGTTCTGTCTTTTACTACTTGGAACCATTTAAATCCTACTTTCTGTATTTAATAAAATCACTTTTAACTTATTAATTAACCCAGAGTATGTATTAATACCTGTGTGTGTGTGTGGGGGCAAATAGCTGTGCATATCTCTCTATCAGTGTTATAGAGGGCCAACAATTTATGAGTTTACCCTAAATAAGCTTTATACAGGGTAAAATGGATTTATTTGGGGTTTGGACCCCATTGGAAGCTGGGCATCTGAGTGTTGGAGACAAGAACACTTCTTAAGCTGTTTTCAGTTAAGCCTGCAGCTTCTGGGGGATGTTGTTCAGACCTGGGTCTGTGTTTGTAACAGCCTAGCATGTCTGGCTCGAACCAGATGGGCACTGAAGTCCCAAGCTTTCAGGGAAAATGGGCTCAGAGGTAGTCTCAGCACATCCGTTGGCAGTTCCCAAGGGGTTTTCTGTGATCCAACCTGTCACAATCCCATCGTGGAGTAGTCTGATGATGGAAATGAATTTCTGTGGACAGCCAAATCTACACACCACCCTCCATAGGGTATCATGATTGATACTGTCAAAGGCCTTGGTTAGGCCAATGAATGCCAAGAACAGCTCCTGGTGTTGCTCTCTGCACTTCTCCTGAATCTGTTGTGCCACAAAGATCATGTCGGTTGTGCCTTGGGATGGGCTGAAGACACACTGTGATTCGGGGAGGAGTTCCTCGGTGAGGGGAGGAGGCTGTTTAGTATGATCCAGACAAGACTCTTCCCTGCGATGGAGAGGAAAGCAATACCTCTGTAGTTCCTGCACAAAGATTTGTCCCATTTCTTGAATATTGAAACAATGTTGGCATTCTTAAAGTCACATGGAATTTCTTTGCAGGTTGATTTTGTCTAGGAGTTGGCAAAGTTTGTGCTGGAGCATTCTTCCACCAGCTTTAAAAACCTCAACTGGGATGCTGTCTGGGCCTGGTGCATTATGATTTTTTGTCTGAGTGATGGCATGCCGGATTTCCTTAAAAGAAGGGGGATCAGCAAGGTGTTCCATTGCTGAGTGTTGTGGAATAAACTCGATGGGTGTCTTCAGAGACCATGGATTCGTGGTTTAGTAGGCTCTCAAAGTGTTCCTTCCAGCAGTGTTTAATGGCTGCATTGTTCTTGAGGAACCATCCTGAAAATGTAAGCGGGTTGGGCCTTTGGAACTTGGCCCATATATAGCTTTTTGTGCTTGAAAAAAGCTTCTCATGTCATCCTAGTCTGTGAAACCCTGGATCTCAGAGGCCTTCTCTTGCCACCACTTGTTTTTGATGTCATGTAGCCTCCTTTTGACTTTGGCTTTAAGCAGGTGATAGGCCTCATGTTTTCATTTGTTAGAGGAATCATTTTGCCAGTTACAAAATGCATTTATTTTCTGATGCATTACTGCTAGGATTTCTTAATTGTTTTCATCAAACCAGTCTTGGTGCTGATGAGTGGAATATCCTATGGTTTCAGCACATGCATTGTGAATGGTGGTTTTAAGTTGATCCCAGTGCTCTTGAATGTAAATAATGTTGTCAGGCAGGTTAGAGAGTTTCTCAGACAGATGTTGCTGAAACGTCTCATAGCTGGCTTGGTCTTAAAGTGCTTTGATGTTGTACTGCTTTTGCTTAGACTTTGGGTGTTTGCGGTGTGGTTGAGCGAGCTGCGGGTACATGAATGATCTTACTAATCTATGGTCTGTCCAACAGTGGTTGGTACCTCTCATAGCTCATGTTATACAGATGTCAGTAAAGTCTTGGGCTCTGACTATAACATAGTGAAGGAGGTGCCAGTGTTTGGACCGAGGATGTTTCTAGGTGGTCTTAAATTTGTTACTCTGACAAAAGATGGTATTTGTGATGAGCAGGTCATGCTCCACACATTTGCTGAGGAGGAGAATACCATTGGGATTTACATTGCCCACCCCTTTTTTGTCTATTGTGCCTCTCCAGAGTTGGGAATCCTGTCTTACTCTGGTATTGAAATCTTCCAGGAGGATGAGTTTGTCTGCCTTAGGTGAGATTGTGAGGATTGCATCAAGAGTTCTATAAAACTGCTCCTTATTGTCTTCCTCATCATCGAGTGTTGGGCGTATGCGCTGATGACCAGAGCATATTGGTGTTGGTAAGCTTGAGCCGAAGAGACATAGAATCATAGAATATCAGGGTTGGAAGGGACCTCAGGAGGTCATCTAGTCCAACCCCCTGCTCAAAGCAGGACCAATCCCCAATTAAATCATCCCAGCCAGGGCTTTGTCAAGCCTGACCTTAAAAACTTCTAAGGAAGGAGATTCTACCACCTCCCTAGGTAATGCATTCCAGTGTTTCACCACCCTCCTAGTGAAAAAGTTTTTCCTAATATCCAACCTAAACCTCCCCCACTGCAACTTGAGACCATTACTCCTTGTCTTGTCCTCTTCTACCACTGAGAATAGTCTAGAACCATCCTCTCTGGAACCACCTCTCAAATCCCCCCTCATTCTTCTCTTCTGCAGACTAAACAATCCCAGTTCCCTCAGCCTCTCCTCATAAGTCATGTGTTCCAGACCCCTAATCATTTTCGTTGCCCTTCGCTGGACTCTCTCCAATTTATCCACATCCTTCTTGTAGTGTGGGGCCCAAAACTGGACACAGTACTCCAGATGAGGCCTCACCAATGCCGAATAGAGGGGGACGATCACGTCCCTCGATCTGCTCGCTATGCCCCTACTTATACATCCCAAAATGCCATTGGTCTTCTTGGCAACAAGGGCACACTGTTGACTCATATCCAGCTTCTCATCCACTGTCACCCCTAGGTCCTTTTCCGCAGAACTGCTGCCTAGCCATTCGGTCCCTAGTCTGTAGCTGTGCATTGGGTTCTTCTGTCCTAAGTGCAGGACCCTGCACTTATCCTTATTGAACCTCATCAGATTTCTTTTGGCCCAATCCTCCAATTTGTCTAGGTCCCTCTGTATCCTATCCCTGCCCTCCAGCGTATCTACCACTCCTCCTAGTTTAGTATCATCTGCAAATTTGCTGAGAGTGCAATCCACACCATCCTCCAGAACATTTATGAAGATATTGAACAAAACCGGCACCAGGACCGACCCCTGGGGCACTCCACTTGACACCAGCTGCCAACTAGACATGGAGCCATTGATCACTACCCGTTGAGCCCGACAATCTAGCCAACTTTCTACCCACCTTATAGTGGGTTCATCCAGCCCATACGTCTTTAACTTGCTGACAAGAATACTGTGGGAGACCGTATTTAATCTTTTTATTACTGACCTGGGCACAAAAAGTGGGAGTGTGCTAATAAAGTTTGCAGATGATACAAAGCTGGGAGGTATTGCTAATTTAGAGAAGGACAGGGATACCCTACAGGAGGATCTGGATGACCTTGTAAACTGGCGTAATAGGAATAGGATGAAATTTAATAGTGAGAAGTGTAAGGTCATGCATTTAGGGATTAATAACAAGAATTTTAGTTATAAGCTAGGGACGCATCAACTAGAAGTAACGGAGGAGGAAAAGGACCTTGGAGTATTGGTTGATCATAGGATGACTATGAGCTGCCAATGTGATATGGCTGTGAAAAAAGCTAATGTCGTCTTGGGATGCATCAGGAGAGGTATTTCCAGTAGGGATAAGGAGGTTTTAGTACCGTTATATAAGGCACTGGTGAGACCTCACCTGGAATACTGTGTGCAGTTCTGGTCTCCCATGTTTAAGAAGGATGAATTCAAACTGGAACAGGTACAGAGAAGGGCTACTAGGATGATCCGAGGAATGGAAAACTTGTCTTATGAAAGGAGACTCAGGGAGCTTGGCTTGTTTAGCCTAACTAAAAGAAGGTTGAGGGGAGATATGATTGCTCTCTATAAATATATCAGAGGGATAAATACCAGAGAGGGAGAGGAATTATTTAAACTCAGTACCAATGTGGACACAAGAACAAATGGATATAAACTGGCCACTAGGAAATTTAGATTAGAAATTAGACAAAGGTTTCTAACCATCATAGGAGTGAAGTTTTGGAATAGCCTTCCGAGGGAAGTAGTGGGGGCAAAAGATCTATCTTGCTTTAAGATTAAACTCGATAAGTTTATGGAGGAGATGGTATGATGGGATAACATGGTTTTGGTAATTAAATATTCATGGTAAATAGGCCCAATGGCCTGTGATGGGTTTTTAGATGGGGTAAGATCCAAGTTACCCGGGAAAGAATTTTCTGTAGTATCTGGCTGATGAATCTTGCCCATATGCTCAGGGTTTAGCTGATCGCCATATTTGGGGTCGGGAAGGAATTTTCCTCCAGGGCAGATTGGAAGGCCCTGGAGGTTTTTCGCCTTCCTCTGTAGCATGGGGCACGGGTCACTTGCTGGAGGATTCTCTGCTCCTTGAGGTCTTCAAACTACAATTTGAGGACTTCAATAGCACAGATATAGGTGTGAGGTTTTTTTAGGAGTGGTGGGTGAAATTCTGTGGCCTGCATTGTGCAGGAGGTCAGACTAGATGATCATAATGGTCCCTTCTGACCTAAATATCTATGAATCTATGAATCTATAAAAGCTTTGCTAAAGTCAAGAAACAATACATCCACTGCTTTCCCTTCATCCGCAGAACCAGTAATCTCATCATAGAAGGCGATTAGATTAGTCAGGCATGACCTTCCCTTGGTGAATCCATACTGACTGTTCCTGATCACTCTCCTCTCATGTAAGTGCTTCAGGATTGATTCTTTGAGGACTTGCTCCATGATTTTTCCGGGGACTGAGGTGAGGCTGACTGGCCTGTAGTTCCCAGGATCCTCCTTCTTCCCTTTTTTAAAGATTGGCACTACATTAGCCTTTTTCCAGTCATCTGGGACTTCCCCCGTTCGCCATGAGTTTTCAAAGATAATGGCCAATGGCTCTGCAATCACAGCCGCCAATTCCTTTAGCACTCTCGGATGCAACTCGTCCAGCCCCATGGACTTGTGCATGTCCAGCTTTTCTAAATAGTCCCTAACCACCTCTTTCTCCACCGAGGGCAGGCCATCTACTCCCCATGCTGTGATGCCCAGCGCAGCAGTCTGGGAGCTGCCCTTGTTAGTGAAGACAGAGGCAAAAAAAGCATTGAGTACATTAGCTTTTTCCACATCCTCTGTCACTAGGTTGCCTCCCTCATTCATTAAAGGGCCCACACTTTCCTTGGCTTTCTTCTTGTTGCCAACATACCTGAAGAAACCCTTCTTGTTACTCTTAACATCTCTTGCTAGCTGCAGCTCAAGGTGCGATTTTGCCCTCCTGATTTCATTTCTACATGCCCGAGCAATATTTTTATACTCTTTCCTGGTCATATGTCCAACCTTCCACTTCTTGTAAGCTTCTTTTTTATGTTTAAGATCCGCTAGGATTTCACTGTTAAGCCAAGCTGGTCGCCTGCCATATTTACTATTCTTTTGACACATCGGGATGGTTTGTCCCTGTAACCTCAACAGGGATTCCTTGAAATACAGCCAGCTCTCCTGGACTCCTGAGACATGAGGACACTTGTTGATCCCCATAGGAAATTCCAAAAGCTGACTGGCAATCTTATTTTTGATGGCAAAGCCAATCCCGTGAATGCATCTCTCTTCAGGTGGCTTTCCTTTCCAAAAGAAGGTGTAGCCACCTCCGTCCTCTTTTAATTGGCCCTCATTGTCCTGTCAGGTCTCACTAAGAGGTACAATGTCAATGTTGAGGCTTGCCAGTTCTCTGGCAATTATGGCAGTTCTTCTTTTTGGGCATTCACTGCGCTGAGAGTCCATAAGGGTGTGGACATTCCAGGTGGCGAAATTCATTGTCTCATATCTCCTGTTTTGGCCGCGGAGTTGAATGATCCCACTGGATACAGCCATCCAGTCGGAAGAGTGTGAGACAGCCTATGTTTGGAGCACCTTTTCTAGCTGCCTCCCCATCTAGGGTGAACAGAGGGGACCCTGAAAAGGCCTGCTCAGTCACAGCTGCTGCTGCCGAAATGCACTTCTGTCTTAACCAAGCACAAAACGACCATCACATGGCTGCCGCCTGCACGCAGATTTGTGACTTAAGACTCCCAGAGATCACTGCTCCTGTCTTCCCCGCCACTTGTCTGCCGCCGCAGGACTTTGTGTGGGCATGAATCATTTGGCAGAGGCATGTGTGTGAAATCTTTTAACGTGGGAAAACTGGTGTGCAGGCGGTAACCACACAAAACTTGACAGGAGGAAAACCCTGACCCAGTGGCAAGGAGATCCAAGACAATCAGGGGCCTCCCTCCTGCTGCAGCCCTCATCTGCTGTTAGGATATAGATATTCAGGCCTGTCGGTAAAGGCCTATACTCTAAGAATTTAGGTGTATTCTTATCACTTGGCTAGTGATAGAGGTATAAAAGAAAGAATCAAAATCACTGTCTGCCGGTGTAAGGGCCTTCTCTCACTGTGACAGTCTGAGGCCCTGTTCTTAGGCTAAGGCCTTTGGCTAAGCAGCAGAGGAAGCCATAAGCTGGGAAGTGAACGGTCACATCCTCACATTCCAAACTAGTCACATTGAAATAAGGTGCTATTGGGCTGTTAGGAATACAATCCTGTCCTGATAGTGCCTATCACCTCCAGAGAAAGAGAAGTGCCTAGAAAATGTAAAAGGAAACTTAGTTTGATAGCATCCTGTCTGGTAAGAGCTCACTTATCAATAGCTGGGATGTGAAATCCTCACTTCTGTATTGTTTTGTCATTATAGTTCCCACTTTGCTATTGTTATTTGTATAATCTCTGTCTGGTTCTGTGATTGTTTCTGTCTGCTGTATAATTAATTTTGCTGGGTGTAAACTAATTAAGGTGGTGGGATATAATTGGTTACATAATCATGTTACAATATGTTAGGATTGGTTAGTTAAATTTCAGGAAAATGATTGGTTAAGATATAGCTAAGCAGAACTCAAGTTTTACTATATAGTCTGCAGTCAATCAGGAAGTGAGTGGGTGGGTGTGTGGGTCGGGGAGATGGGAACAGGGAATGGGGGTAAGGAAATCGGAATCAAGTTTTGCTAAAGGGGGAAATGGAACAGGGAATGGGGGTAAGGAAATTGGAATCATGTTTTGCTAAGGGCAGGAATGGGAACAGGGACACAGATGTAAGGCTCTGTGGTGTCAGAGCTGGGAAGGAGGATACTAAGGAAGGAAACTGGAATCATGCTTGCTGGAAGTTCACCCCAATAAACATCAAATTGTTTGCACCTTTGGACTTCGGGTATTGTTGCTCTCTGTTCATGCGAGAAGGACCAGGGAAGTAAGTGGGTGAAGGAATAAGCCCCCTAACATCCGCCTTCACAGCTGCAGAGTTCTAGAAGGTCCTCTGTATGCGCCCAATCCACCACTGGGGTCTTTTGAAGTTTGTACCACAGTTAGTCAGGGACCTCGCCTCAGACCTGCTCACCAAGGGGGACCCTACCAGGAGTATAAAAGCTCTGGACGATATAGCTGAGGGTCTTTAGCTCACACAAGCCTCTCCACCATGGTCCATCAGAGAGGGCAAAGTGCCTTCTCTCCCCCCGGGTGGGAGGTGAACTCACACTGATGCACCTCTAAACTCTGGGTCTTCACTGACCAGGATAACCACTGTGAGTGGGGTGTGGTGGAGGGAGAAGAGAGGGGCATGTTAAAGGAACTTTTGGTTGTAGAACTCAAGAACCTGGGGCAAAAGACACTGCCCAACGTACTCTGGGGAGGGTGTTTTGCTCATGATTGAATCCTGCTGGCGGCATTTTCCCAAATTGTGAAAATTCCCAAAGGTGGCTTTCCTCTTTTCATAAGAGTTTCTTTTCTACACTCAGACTCTATGTTTGTGAGAGGGGAAGTGTTGCCTCTTAGAGGAGTTTAGGGGGTGGTGTGTAATTTTCCCAGGCTACTGGGTGGGGGTTTGAGTCGGTTCTGTGTTGTACTGTTGAAAAGGAACAACAATTGCTGTTTTTGTATTGTTGTATTGTTGAAAAGGAACCCCCTAGATATTGAACCCAGCACTGGTTGCTGCCGACTGCACGTGGCAGAAAGGTTACATGTGAAACGTACAACCCGGGCCAAATACTAAGAGCCATTACTAACAATGTCATGGACAAGGTGCTGTGTGATGGAGTAAGTATTCTTAACTCGAAGTCAGTACTGATCCACTGCCATGGCATGATGTTAAGTTGCAGTGTTCTAATGGAGATGCCATCTTACAATGAGATCTATAACTAAGGTTCTCATTCTTTGTGGTCATAAATGGTCCCATTTATCTTTTCAGAAGGATAGGATTATTACTCTAAGAGAGAAATGGAAGGAATAAAAAAAAAAACCCAAACAAAACAAAACACAAAAAAATGAAAACCAAACAACAACAACAAAATTTCCACTTAAACAAAAACCCTCAGCATTTGAAGTAGATGTTTTTGATTGTTGCTTCTTTCTATCTTTCTCCTCTGTCCCCACACCATATTATCTATCTATCTAAATATGCATACAGAGACACAAACACACTACATATAGGTAGGTGATATCTCTGTGATAAATTGTACAGCCATGTGGTAAATGAATTATGCTCCTTTTACTTCCTCACCTGCCCTCTGCCATTAATTGTTCTTCCCCCCCAGGACTTATTCCAAAAACCCTGCTTCCTGAGAGGCTTCAAACAGCCATTAATTTTGAAATCTAGCTTTCGGAGCAGTGTGTATTCCTTCTCCCCCAAATGTGGAGTTCCCCCAGTCTCACACCTCCTGGAATACCAGTATGGGCAACATCCGTGACAACTTTTCTAAACCTACATTATCACAGTTTAAGTCTGGTTTCAGTCTGGACAGTCTCTACGTAAAAGAATAAATGGACACAAATCAGATGTCAAGAATTATAACGTTCATAAACCAGTTTGAGAACACTTCAATCTCTCTGGTCACGCGCTTACAGACATGAAAGTTGCGATATTACAACAGAAAAACTTCAAAACCAGAGTCCAGCGAGAGACTGCTGAATTGGAATTCATTTGCAAATTGGATACAATTAACTTAGGCTTGAATAGAGACTGGGAGTGGTTAAGTCATTATGCAAGGTAACCTATGTCCCCTTGTTTTTTCCTACCCCCCCTCCCCCCCCCCCCCCGTTCCTCAGACGTTCTTGTTAAACCCTGGATTTGTGCTGGAAATGGCCCACCTTGATTATCATACACATTGTAAGGAGAGTGATCACTTTAGATAAGCTATTACCAGCAGGAGAGTGGGGTCGGGGGAGAAAACTTTTTGAAGTGATAAACACCCATTTTTTCATGGTCTGTGTGTATAAAAACATCCTCACTGCATTTTCCACTTTTATGCAGCCGATGAAGTGAGCTGTAGCTCACAAAAGCTAATGCTCAAATAAATTGGTTAGTCTCTAAGGTGCCACAAGTACTCCTCTTTTAGTTTAAGTCTGATATCCCATTGCCTGGTGAACGGAAGCAAAACTTTATAATGTTAGGATGAGGAGACTCGTAGTTTCTTAAATTGAGCCAGCACTTGCTTTCCCCCCTAGAAAGGCCTGAGATGATAGACATGCTCGAAAGTTGAGATATAAAAAGGCTATTTTATAGGTTTTCATTGGCTCTGCCTGACACCAGTAAGGTTGAATTGTTGAGACTCAATCCTGCAGCCAAAGATAGCAACCATGGCCCTTACAACCTTTTCCTACAGGTGGCTAACTGGTTGTAGCCTGGATTCGCTCTAATGTGGATAGCGTAACTTTGTCACCATCAGGTTAGATTCATACCCAACTGTGCTAAACCATGTGGTCTGCTCAGACCTGCCCTTGAAGCCTTTTCTAGAAGCTTCAGCTCATATAAAACACAGCTGTTCACCTTCTAAGTGGGGAAGACATTATGAGTACATGAGATCTGTGCTCAAAACTCTGAATTGGTTTCCAGTTCATTTTTGGTTGCAGTTCAAGATATTGTTAACAACTTTTAAAGCTCTCAATGGTCTGGGATGCCGTTATCTCCCTCAAACTCTGTCACAGTCACCCTTCCACAATTTAAGATTTGCTGGGATGATTTGCCATCAGTTCCTGGAATTTAATTCTCCAGAACTAGCAGCAAGAAGGGCTCTCACCTATGGAAATCATACCGCTTTGTGGGTTTCCAGATCCCAAGTTGATTGTCTTCAGAGCACAATCTAAGGTGCATTTACTAGATTAGGTTTTGGTTAATTTGTGGTTGTTAATGGTCCTTGAAAAAATGGGCCGTATATTCTAACATTTTACCAACAGTGATGATAACATTCTATTATTTGTAGAGTATATTTTTAATATTTTGAATCAATGTACTTTGATGCCAAAGCAATAGAAGCAAAAAAAGTTAATACATAAACAGCAAAACCACTGGAAAGAATGTGAATCCCCCAGGCTCTGGATCTGTGAGAAAAACAGATCTTTTAGAAGAGTCAGAGAAACATAGAAGGAGCAGGAAAAAAGGTAGCTCATACAGAGAAAGTGAAAAGAAAAGGAGGACTTGTGGCACCTTAGAGACTAACAAATTTATTTGAGTATAAGCTTTCGTGAGCTACAGCTCACTTCATCGCTTGAAGCCTAGCGCCTCTGAATCAGAATTCTCATAAAAAGCTATGCCTTGAATACCTTATAAATTACTGACCAAATGACCAAAGGCTGCTGCAGAAAACTTCTGATAATGGCTGAAGATGTCAATCAAGAATATCATTATTCCCTGTAACATCTACTAAAGTACAGTGTAATACACCTTTAATTTGTAAAAAAGTACAGGGACATTAATTCGGTTCATTATGGTTATAAGAAAATGTTTTATCTTTTCTATCTAAAAAAAGGGGGAATTAATTTGAAGTTAAGACTGGAAAATCACCAGCCAGACCTGTCATTAAATCTTATCTTTAAGAAAGAACAATCAGCGAAAGACAAAAGGGCAGATCTTTAGCTGGTGTAAATTGTCATAGTTCCACTGATGTTTAAGGATCTCATCCTGGTACCCTTACTTACATGATCTGGCAATGATATAAATGTCTTCCTAAGAAGGGCAGAAAAAGAGAAGATTATTATACAAACAAACTAAATACAAATTTAGAGCAGCAAAACTTTTGACAGTTTCAGTGAAAAATTGGGTCAAACTTTTCACAAAAATTGGTCATGAACTTTTGGAGCCATTTTATGAGCTGCTCTAATAAAATTATTCTGGGTTTGATTCTGCCTGGACCCTTAGTCAGGGTCTGAGTGAGGGGAAGAAGGGAAGGAAGTCTCCTATTCCCGTGGGTGAGTGGTGTAAAGGGCAGACAGAATGGCAATGTTAGAGGGAGTACACAGACTGCTGTAACTCTAAGCCAGTGGCTCTCAACCTTTCCAGATGACTGTACCCCGTTGGGAGTCTGATTTGTCTTGTGTACCCCCAAGTTTCACCTCATTTAAAAAACTTACAAAATCAAACATAAAAATACACAAGTGTCACAGCACACTGTTACTGAACAATTGCTTACTTTCTCGTTTTTACCATATAATTATAAAATAAATCAATTGGAATATAAATATTGTACTTACATAAATTGTACAGCCATGTGGTAAATGAATTATGCTCCTTTTACTTCCTCACCTGCCCTCTGCCATTAATTGTTCTTCCCCCAGGACTTATTCTAACAACCCTGCTTACATTTCAGAATATAGTATATGGAGCAGTATAGACAAACATTTGTCTGTATGAAATTTTAGTTTGTACTGACTTTGGTAGTGCTTTTTATGTAGACTGTTGTAAAACTAGGCAAATATCGAGATGAGTTGATGTACCCTCCGGAAGACTGCTGCATACCCCCAGGGTACCCCTGGCTGCCCCTGGTTGAGAACAACTGCTCTAATCACTCAGGAGCACACGAGCACTCCAAAGGAAACAGAGGAGACAGGGCCGTGGTTCTAACCAATCTGGCTTGGAAAATGGGATTGGTGCACAAGGGAAGGAGACAGTATCTCATAAAGATGAGAAGCAATGGGCAGACAAGGGAGATCAGGGAGACTTTCCTGAGATAGAATGTTTTCCTGTGCTCTTCAACTAGGCCTCCTCCCCACCCAAATAGTTAGAAGTAGGTAATCCACTGAGAGCAAACCTTGAGCATAAGGTGGACTTTTTTTTTCAAAATCAAATAATGGGACACTTTTATAGTAGTATCTTTAGAGTTGCAAAAGTAGGTTGTAAACTTTAACCATTCATGCTGAAATTTTCCACACTGGGTGTCTGCTTCCAGCTGAATTTTTGTTTGTTTGTTTTGAAAGTTTGAGCAAAACCTGTTCTACCATATCTGAGAGTGTGGTTAGGGAATAACGCATTGTTTTGCCTATGTTAAAACATTCCTACAACTGTTCCATGGAGAAGCTTTAGCACATCTATGCTATGGAGTAGGAACTTGAAAATTTGTCAGGGATGGAGTATGTGCTGATGCCAGGGGTGTCTTTTGATGTCCCTGGGAAAATTTGTCCAAATCTCAGTTTGCACATGCTCAGTAGAGCTTTGTTAGATGCTGGCACCGAAATTCTCTGAAGAGTCAATCTGCCCTGAGCATTCTCTCTGCCAGCCAGCATCTCTTTTCCCACAGAGTGACTGGGCATGTTCCATCCCAGGACTTCAGGGGCTGAGCAGGACTTTACCTGCAATTGCTCCTTCTACCGCAGGCTGCTTTGGTGCCAGCCACTTGAACAAAGAGGGCAGAAAGCAGTGCACCCACTGCTGGTTATTGTGACAAGTTGCTAAATAGTGACTTTTAAATAAATCTGTCAACAGTCTGATGACTTCTTTGCTCTTTGCCTGGGCTTGGGTCAGACAGGGGGTTTCAGTTCTGGCAGTTCAGGCAGCTTGCTTGGAGTTCAGGTGCCTGCATATGTGCACTTCAGGGGCACCAGGTTTAGTGGGGGAGTGGGAGGAGGGGTCAGGGTGGGCGCTCGTATATCTGTACGCAGCGGCACTGGGCAGCCACAGCATAGCCCATCCCCGTTGCTGCACCGGAAGCAGCAGTGCCTCTGGGGGCAGATGATCTCTCTGGGTTCAGCAGGCAAGAAGTGGATGCAGACAGGCAGCGGTGCAATGAGGGGACCTGGGAAACCCAGAACTCCACCCCGGCCACAGACGAAGTGACTCTCAGGCTGTTGGGGGTCTCTCTGCCAGGAGGGAAGTGAAGTGGGGGGAAAGGTCCTGGCTCATCACAGTTTCTCCAGTGGGAGGGTAGTGGAGAGGAGTGGGGAAAGGTCCTAGCCTGTTGGAGTCTCTTTCATGGGAAGGGAGTGAACTGAGGGGAGAGATCCCGGCCAGTTCCAATCTTTCTGGTGCGAGGGAAGAGGGGAGGGAGAGGGGAGAGAGGTCATGACAATGTGAATGGGGGGGATCCCCAAACACATGCATGCTCTCTTGGTCCCCCTCCTTAGGAAACTTCTGGTTGTGCCCCTGTGGCAGGGCACCTGGTATTTGCCCCAACAGGGGTGTACGCAGGGGAGGAGGTGAGAATGAACCGGGGGCATCCCAGCACCCACCCCATGTCTTCCCCAGACACTGCCCCCACCTCCTGCATATCCCCCCTGCCACAGACAGGCACCCACTCCCCCAGTCACCTTGCATTTCCTAGACAGACAGTACCCACCACCGAGCCCCATACCCAGCCCCCACCATTTCCCCAGCTCTCTGCATCCCCCAGGGCACCAGAGATGATGTGTAACTCCCCAGGGGGAGGCACAATTTAGAGTTTCTGATGGTATGTAGTGGTGTTCAGGGCAGGCCATATAAACTCTGGCAGAAATCTGGTGGGGCATGTGCCCCCGCATGCCCCCTGCATGGTCTCCTTTGCTAGGCATTCAGCATCTTCCATTACCTTTCATTCCCTGGGGGGGATCCAGCCTCCTGCATCCCCCACCTCTTGCAGGCACCAACCACCCAGCCCCCTGCATCTCCCAGACACCCAGCACCCCTCTTTCTTTAGTCTTGCCTATAGTGAAAGCTTTGAACAAAACACAGGGTCTTCCTATCCTATGACTATATCCACTGATAGAAAATGGTCACCCAGCTGGCTATACTCTGATAATACAGGCTCTTTGGAGTTTGGAGATTTTTGTGCACCATTTAGAGACTTTCACTGAGTGGCATATGGCTACACTGGTGTCCAGGCAGTGAGGAGGAGGATTCAGCCTGATTCAAATACAAAGGGGTGAGGAGTAAAGAGGGGAAACAGAGATAGGACCCATGTGGGAGGAAGGTTGTTGGAATAGAAGGGAGAAAAAGACAGGAGGCGGGGGGGGGGGGGAAGGGGATGGGAACAAAGAGGTTCAGAGATAGGAGCTGGATTTTGGGCGCGATGGATTAAATGCACAGGGGGACAGGGATAGGAGTGTGTGTGTTGAAAATATGGGACTGTTCTGGGACTAACAGTCATTATTCCTGAGCATTGTATTACTTTGCGGTCACTGGCACATGCCAACTACACTGACCCCCTTCACTCTGTCATTCTGTTCCATTCTGTGATGCGGATCACCTTATGGCCTAAATTCTTTCCTCAGTTCCTTATTTACAGATAGAGAAAAACCCAAACTGGATTAAATTATCTTTACTTTGGTATCTTAAAAGAGTAAAGAAATTGGATTGAATTCTTCTCCAAACCTTCACCCTGAATGACATGGAGCAACCTTTCACTCTGCATTCTGTTTAGTGATCAGGCAGTAAATTGAAATTTACAAGAATCCTGCTGCAAGAAGAGGATTCTTGTAAATTCCAGTATCTTATTTGCTCACAAGAACAGAGTAGACAGGCAGAGCAGAAGGACAATATGTCATCTTGCAAACGAAACCAAAGTTGGTAGGTCTAATTTTAGGCTGACCAGTCTTGAAAGAGTTCCTTTAATATTTATAAGGCTGGTATAGATTCGGACAAGCTAAAGGAAAAGATACTAAGTGGAAATTTGTCCATGAAGCTGAGGGAAAAAAAGGACAAGAAAGTTTTTATGTAACCAGTAGTTTTAGGGAGATGGAACAAAATCTTAGTACAAGAATAGCCTGGAACCTTTATAAAGTGATAATGCTGTGACATGAAGAAACAATTATTAACATGACCTGTGAAAATTGGTGTTTTTGCAGATCTCCATACTTTCGTCTTCTGTCTATTAACTGCTGCATATGAGACATTAGCATATATTACAGCTACATATTAATTTCTCATTTGCTCTTTGATAGCATCCTCAGAGGAAGGTATTACAATATTGTTATTTTACCTGACTATGGCATATGACAAGGTATATCATACTCTCCTGTCACCTAAAAAAAGCTCAGAATGATTAACAAAAGCACATCAATAATTCATTGTTCAAGTCCCCATGATGAGGAAGCAGATTGCCTTGTTACACTGAATTACGTCTGATTTAGTTCAGAACAGAAGGGTTGTTCCTCACGGGTTCAACTTTAGTTCCTTCTCCCTTCTCCTTCATGCATAATGTTTCTTTTGCTGATGGCAAACCATACACCATTACTGGAAGAAATCACATGTTCTACAACCTGATCTTAATGAAGCACAGATTCATGGCCAATCAGTGAAATGTTATGCATCTAAAACAAAAACAATGTGACGTGGATCACCTAATGACCTACATTCTTTCCCCAGTTACATATTTACAGATCAAGATAAAGCCTAAACTGGATTAAATTATCTGTACTTTCGTAATTTAAAATAGTAAAGAGATGGGATTGAATTTTTCTCCATATTTTTGCACTGCATGACATTTCCTCCTTGCTGTCATGTGATATAAGAAATATTTATTCCATCAAGGTTCAAATCACGTTGGTAGAGCATCACTGTTTCAATATGCTGACATTCCAGTGACCTCTTCCCTGCGTTATGCTGTTATTAAAGAAAGGCACCTTCTGGAAGGATACCAGTTTTATTATGCTTATAAACTGGGGGATGAGTAGGAGACATTTATAAAGCCAACCAAAGATAAAGTGCTAGTCATACAGATAAAACTCATAGTTCTTATCTGGAGGTCTACCAAGTATCCTTGTGAAAATTACAGGACATAGATAATGCAATCTAATTATGAAAAAACAAGATGGTCTGACTCAGGCCTGGTTTCATACTGGCATTCAGTGATCAGTCTGGGCAGGGATTGTTCAGGCTTGACAATGAAAAAAAACCCCACAAATCAATATGAGGAAATTAGAGATGATGATTATGATTAGTCTCAGGAACTGTACAAGTTCTGTAATGTATATATTATAATATTTTAATGTTCTATACATAAGTCTTGCATGACAGGGCAATTTTATGATATATAAGATGGGAAATATATCTATTATTAAACCCCATAATTTTGCTTCAAGTCTCCTAAGTGACATAAGTAATATCTTAAGTAATTTATTAATTACTGTCAAAAGAATTCCTGCATCGGTTGTCTTAATACACTGGAGAGAATGAAACATTCCATAACCTGAATTAAAACTCTGGCAAAGATTAAGGTACAATTAATTACTCTGGTGAAGATTTATTCCACTGAAGACTCTTGCTCAAAAAAGGTTGTGTGCTTTGGTTGTAAACTCTCTTGTTTCAAACTGACTATGGTATTTCACAAGAGTAGATTAGGGGCTGGTGGGAAAAACAGAAGAGAAAATGAGTAAGGAATCAGGAGAATTGGAGAACCCATGGCAGATGGGAAGGGAAGAGAATGAAGAGAGTGGCCATAATGTGCACAACCTAGGAACAAAAACAAAGAGAGGGTGCTCCAACATCAGCACCACTTTCATGATGACAACAATCACTACAACTCAAGATAGCTCTTGTTCTGAAAGTTCCCTTTTTAACAACAGCTTCAGGGAGAAATTTACAGAACCGGCACCTTTGGCAATTCTCCCAGTTATAATTCTTTAGCCTTGTGATGATGAGTTTAAACCAAACAACTACTTTGATGTAATGAACATGCTAAACTACTCATCCTAGTACAGAATAATTTATTTTAACATGCTTTATCCCACTTTCATATATTAAATAAGTCCTTGGGGTAGGGGCCATATCCTTACTATCTGTATACAGTTCCCAGCCCAATAGGGACTAATTCTTGATTGGGGCTTTTAGGCATTACTGCAATAAAAATGATTAATAATTACAGAAAAATTTTAAAAGACTGTACACAAAGCTTGGGAGAGAAAAAATAATGGTTTGGAATGTTTATATTGTTTGGAAAGCCATTAAACATCTATAAAACTGAAATGAATAAATAATAAATATCAGCCAAATGGCAGAAACAAACTAATTAAATCCACTAAACTAAAGTCTTACATTTTGCCTTCCTTTGCCTGAGGGAAGACTTGTAGCTAAAAGTCATTTCTAATCTGATTTTCTATTACTTTTGGACATTTTATAACTTGTATTTATGTATGTATACTAATGCGGTACTGTGGCTGTCATTTCCAAGTTATTAATTAAAGACAGAGATGCAGTTTACAGAACAATGTAGAACAATGTAGAACAATCAAGTTTGACTTGATTGATGTATAAGCAGTAGCTTACCTTGAGGTTGGGCTGAGTGGGCAAAGCCAACTGACAAGCTGTAGCCACCCCCCTGTTAGTTATCACTTGGCAATGGTGTTGTGCCTTGGGTGAAAAGCAGCCAGCATGTCATCCCTGTTTTCCATGTTGAAGAACATAACAGCTGTTTACCTCATGATCCTTCACACTGGCACCATCATGCTTTTCAGGCAATGCTGAACAATGAAAAGCGATATTCACCTTCTGTTTAGGTGCAAAAAAAGGAGAACCAGGAATCATGTGCAATATGGAAAGGGGACAAAGCATTTGCAATAGAGTTGAGCCTAAGGTGCGAAGTTCAAAGCCAGATTTGGATCCAAATTGCCCCAAAAGTTCAGGGCTGTCCTAATTCAGGAGATTAAATAATTCAATTAAAAGAAAACAGAGCTTTTATGTGCTGCCCAAAGTACTTCCCCCCCATTCTCTTCCTCTCCCCCATCCTTTCCATTGATCCACCCTTTCTCCCTTCCACTTCTCGTTCTCCCCTGATGGGAAACATTAGGAAGCATTAGCCAACTAAGACTTTTCAATGAGATCCAGGTGAGTGTAGTGAACTGTAACCTTCACCAGAAGTTTTGGGTTTGGTCCAGGATATGGAATTTTTTTGGGTGGCTGAAAAGATTAGGAAGAGAGGGAAAATAAATTCCTTGAAGTGAGGCTGTGTGAAGCTTCTCAGGGCCCAAAAAACTGCCACCAGTTTTCTAAAGGCCAGAAGTTTAAGGAGCCAGCAGGAAAGCAATCACATGAAGAGATTAGAAGCTCTCTGTGGATTTTCAAAGCTCCACTGATCAGAAATAGTTGGGTGCAAGAAAATGAAATATATTGTTCAAGCTGCTGAGCCATAGCTGGGCTTGAGGAGCTCATGCAGATAGTCTTTCTATTTCAGTGTTTTCCTTTTAACATTTTAATGATTTTACCTTGCTAAATATAGGACTCCCCCCTCTCCCAACCACCCATCAATACTGTGCTGTGAAAGAACAAAAGTGGGACTTAGAAATGAAAATTTGAATGCATAGTGGCAAGCAGGCTCATTGAGACTCAAGTTACGATTAGATTAAAAGGAAACTGTGTTTCAGACAAGAGCCATCTCCTGAGCATTTATGTAAAGAGCCTCCCAAATAGTATGTTTTCAATAGGAATAAGTATTTCCATGGGGCAAATTTTGATGACTCAAGTCACAGATTATATGTTGTGGAAAATTACACATTGCTACTCTATTGGCTGAGAGTAACAAAAATCAAGTTTGTCCCCAGTAATCAAAATATAAAGGTAATAATCAAAATTCTCAAAGGTCTCTAGAATGACAGGTGAGTTGCTCACTAACTTTTTTCATTTTTTAATCCTTTTGCCACACAGATTGTGGCAGTGTGGCAAAAGGATTATTTTGGCTTAAAGAGAAGTTAACTTATTTTTCAGATAAAGTGCTATGGACTGGATGAGGGGCCCTTCCTAACTCAGGCCCCAGACATGCAATGACTTACTCATGGGCTTAATGTTACATACTGTGAACAGGTTTCAGAGTAACAGCCGTGTTAGTCTCTATTCGCAAAAAGAAAATGAGTACTTGTGGCACCTTAGAGACTAACCAATTTATTTGAGCATGAGCTTTCGTGAGCTACAGCTCACTTCATCAGATACATACCGTGGAAACTGCAGCAGACATTATATACACACAGAGATCATGAAACAATACCTCCTCCCACCCCACTGTCCTGCTGGTAATAGCTTATCTAAAGTGATCATCAAGTTGGGCCATTTCCAGCACAAATCCAGGTTTTCTCACCCTCCACCCTCCCACACACAAACTCACTCTCCTGCTGGTAATAGCCCATCCAAAGTGACAACTCTCTTCACACTGTGAACAGGCTCATTGACTTCAGTGTTCATTGGGTACTATTCACAATGCGTAAAGTTAAGTATGTGTGTGAATCATTCCATGACTGGAATCTTTGGGGCTGATCCAGCACTCTCTCTCTCTAATTAGGAGTCCTTCCCTTGACTCCATGAGCAATGGATCAGGCCATTGCTAAGCATGTGCTTTGACTACCCAATTTTTGTTGACAGCATCTTAAATTCTTAATATAAGAACAAATATACTTAACATTTGGTTCCTAAAGGCAGATATCAGGCCTTGATAACTATCAGGGCCCTTGATTTGTGGCCAGGAAATTATTGAATTATTAGAAATTAGGCCAGGATTTTCTATAATACCAAAATAGTTTTTCAGCCTCTTTATATGTTAAATATGTGGACTCCGTAATTCAGGAAATATTCTATAATAATCAACATCAGCATGTATAACATAGCACTCTTAAAAGCATACTGAATAATAATAAATAATAGCATGTACCTAATATACCAAACCTCTAGGTTTGCCATGATGTGAAGTGGAACCCATACAGTGATGCTTCGGACTTCTGATTGTTTTGTTACAGCTCAGCTTATTTAGGGACCACCACAGGTTGTGATTTATTCAGCTTTTGGAAGCAATGCAGGGTCAAGACTGGTTACTTGGATGGGAGACCTTCAAGGACCACGAAGAGGCTAAAAACAGTAGGGCTGTTGATTCAATAGGTGGCATACTTCTATGTGTGAAAGAACTGAATCAGTGCCCCAGCATGGTGTTTCCTGTCTTTTTAGACAAGCTGTGAAACCAAAGACCTGAACACTTGGTGTCAGTAATGATCCCATGCCACTTTTAGCAAGAACAGTGGCATTAATATCAGTATTTCAGCTAAATCACAGTATAAGCAATTACATTCTACCTCCCTTTATCTCTTTAGTTCCAAATGGATAGAGTATTATTTATTTCCTGTTTACTTATTATTTATTCACCAGTTGTGTAGCTTTGCTGTGAATACTAAATAATTGCTGCATTTCACTGCAGAAATGGCATTTATAATCAATACATGACTAAATAAATGAATAATGCTACAGATCTTGCCCACTTGGAATTTCAGAAGCTGGAAGAAAACTCTGATTTTTCTTCTCCAAAAGCACAGGCCTCTACCACTGAACTGAAAGAGAACATCAGTAAGCTGCTAATAGCATAGAGCCCATGACACACTGTTGAGCAGTTCTGATGCTATCCAGTAGAGAGCAGTGATATACTTGCACACTATGCAGTTAATTACAATGCAGATGTTCAGATTTAGCTAATGGATAGCAGAGGGCTGTGATAGGCTTCCTCTGAGCACAAAGAATTCTCAAATCCTACCTTTGTGTATAAAGCTATGTGGCAAGCAATGAAAAGTGGTCTTAGCAGGGATTTTGTTTTCCTGAAGTTGGTAAGATTACACAATTTTGCACTTTAAAGGCATAAAGTAGGTATAAAGGTATTTGGTGTTTATGATTTGCTGCAGTGAAATAATGTAGGAACCAAGAAGAAATCCAAAACGATATGTTAAAAGCATGTTAACGATTATGTGCAGTAGGATCCCCCTGCTCCAGCATCTCTGTGGGGCATTTATTTTTGTGAATACATCTCAATAAATAGGATGAAGTATGCTTGATAACTTCTTGTTGGCAAAGATCCTGACTTGCAAGGTTAAGTCCAGGAACTTTAAAGAAGAGCAAAAAGATACCCTGAGAAGTCTGACACCTCAGCAGTCAGCAAGAACTATTCCAAAATTAGCCACAAATATATCTCAAAGTTATTCTCTAATTATGACTGCTAAAATTCTGAGTAATTGTCGAGATTAATTATCAGAGGCACACGGCTATTCAGGAGGATTTCTATTTAGGCCATATGGGTGGAGTCAGCTGTTAGTCCAAATTCAGAATGGAAATATACAAGATTTAAATAGAACAAAGAGATTTCTAAAAATCCACCTAGTATGTGAATCATTAGATGATAGGAACAAACAAAATTAGATAATATCCCACTTCTAGAGTCCACACTACGTTCTGTGTATGTTCTATCTTGTAAAGTGTTAGCTGTCTAGGCACCAGTCCTCTACTTAAATTATAAGCTGTTCACGGCAGGGACCATCTTTTTGTTCTCTGTTTGTACAGCACCTAGCATAGTGAAGTCCCTGTCCATGACTGAGGCTCCTAAGTGCTATTGTAATAGAACTAATAAATAAGAATAATAATGTATCACATTGATCAATGTGTTATAAACACCTGAATTAGACAAATAGATTACACTGGTGCCTATATAGCATAAACTCTTGGTAATGAGGAATTACTAACTGTCCATCTCCAATTATTATTATAGTATTTTATTTATTAAGGGTGGATGATATGCCTGGTGCTGTACAACAGGCAAATAAGAATAATCCCTGCCTCAAAGATCTTACATTTTAAATGATAGACACAGATATGATGCTGTGAAGGCCAAGATTATAACAGTTCAAAAAAGAACTAGATAAGTTCATGGAGGATAGGTCCATCAATGGCTTTTAGCCAGGATGGGCAGGGATGCAAACCATCTGTTTGCCAGAAGCTGGGAATGGACAACGGGATGGATCACTTGATGATCGCCTGTTCTGTTCATTCCCTCTGAAGCACCTGGCACTGGCCACAGGACACTGGGCTGGATGGACCTTTGGTCTGACCCATATGGCTGTTCTTCTGACAAGACATATGGGATCCCCAAAGGAAATGTTGACTGAGAACTGAAGCTGTTCAACTAATTTTCTGTTCACAAATTCCACAATGGGAAAATGTATTTTATACATTTGTTTGTTCATAATTGTTTGACAAATTAGTTATTGCAAACGTATTTGGGACTAAGAGTGTTTGCATCCTAGAGAGAGTTCCTTTGAGTACTTGGAATTTGGCATTCAGTCTGTGTGATCAGTCACCTAAATCATAAGATATATTATTTTTTTTCCTGATTGGATGACCTAATCTCAAAAATCTCTGTAAAGAGGAGCAGCGCTTGAACAAATCATTACGGAGGAAGACATAGCAAGAGATAAGCAAGCATTGGGAATATTAGGACATTTAACACATTGTTCCTCTCCTCTGCTGCATAAAAAGAATACTACATTTGTGTGTTTTACAGATTTCATATTTTAAAATGGCTGGATTCCTTCTTGACCAAGGAAGAGAGAAATGTGTAAATCAGCTGACTTTACATGCAATTTTCTCATGTTACATTTCCATCAGTTAATTGCATGTTTATATCAGAGGACCAGGTAAATACACAGCAATGTGAATATCCAATGTAAATACACGAATCCACATATAAATAAACTCATTCATACAAGAATACCCAGGCATACATGAATGCAATCTACACCCTAAATGGTTGTGCAAAGAAGAATTGTTTACACAAATGTTAGTGGTACAGTGAATAAAAAAGGATACAATCATGGCCATATTGAATCTCTCATCAGGGAAAATTATAAAAAGGGTTGTAGATACCGTCAAAGTGAGTTCATGGTTTTCTTTCAGAAGAATATTTGTGAATACTTTTCTGTCATATTTTCCTGGCTCTTTCCGACCCACATTTCTTCACCAAGTAGAATCCTGAACTGCTTGTGATTGAATGTTCCTACCTCCCATTCTCCTGGGTTTCACTCGTGCTCATGGCCAAGAACAAAGAACTAAAAGTCATCCTCAAATCTCTTGGTTTTATTCTAGGAAAAGATAGAATGGCAGCCTGTTTCGCCTGTCAGAACAGAACCTACGCTAAAAATAACACTTATTAAAATTATGTGCTCCTTTACTTCTATAGTCTCTCAACCTGACAAGACGGGGCTGTGACACTGCAGAGAATTCTAGCTTCTCTGCTGGGTGAAACACTTTCTGCCACAAAAGAATAATCCATGTGGCACAAGATTTGTTTACAGTTGAAGACTCTTGCACATGCATCTCTATCCTTTACATACCCTTCCATGTTTCATGCCTGCTCTCTTGTGAGCAGGGAGGGTCTGGAAATTGCAAAGTTTCTGCTCTTCGAGAGATGACAGGGCACAATCAGTATCTTCCTTCTTTACTCATCTTCATACTTTTTTGCACTTGGATCTGTCTTCCTCTTCTTATGCATCAAATGACCTGCCTCTTCTCTTTCAAATTCCTTCTGACACAAAAATTATTCCACGATAAAACATTTTAACAATGCAATATATCTTCATCCTCTCAAGCTTTGTACCATCAGCTGGTGTATTATGTATCTGAACTGTTTTCTTTATCTCTGAAGTAGACATTAATCTGTTTGTGATAAGAACTGTAATCTTCTTGTATGTCTGTACAGTACCTAGAACACTGATGGAATTCAATATTTATGTGTCACATTCAAACCCGTGAACCCAAATAAACTGTGATCTGTCCATTTTTATACCATACTTTTTATAGTCTGATTTGTACAGTCATGATAACTTTATGGGATGGCTAGATGTACCTGATCCAATAATCTATTTTACAGAATTTCTGTCTTTGCAGTGTAAGGTTGCTGAAGTTCTAGATTTTTTAAACAGCTACAGCAATTGGATCTCACTAAATCATTTGCACTGCTTTTGAGTATTAAACTTCTCTACAGGTGGATTGGTATTGAAAGTGAATATGACAGTAGCAGATCAACAGAAGAAAATTATTTGAGAATAATGTTTCTGAAACAGATTATCATGAATAATACATATTTAATTCATCTTAAATATTCTGAAAAGTTATGCAAATCACATCAGTAAATTGTCTATATAGTAGTGAGGTGTTTTGACAGAGAAAGTAAACTCTCTTGGTACTGTACATAGGTGACATATAAGCTAACGACGGACAAGTCTTTGTTCTTTCTACTGTAATTAAAAAATCTGGTTTTGTCTGAATAGAATCTATCATTTATATAAAACTGGAAACCTCATGCCATTAGCTTATGGTAAAAGAGTGTCAGGATACAAGTGATTAATACAATTCAAAGTTTCAGATTGTGTCAGACTATATATTATGTAGGGTTGGGGAAACTGGGTTTTGATAAAATAAAAAGTGACTCAAACTTCTTGGAAAAATTTTGGTTATTTTTTGTTAATATGAAAAATATTTCTGGCCAGACCTTTGAATGCTATGGCCAAATTCATAGATCTGCCCAACCTGGGTATTGATGGGGGTGGTGTGGTGTGGCTTGTGCTGCAAAGGAGACATTTTGACTTCCTTGTCCTGGGACTGGCTGTGGCCCCAAGGGACCAGTATGCCAACCCGTGAGCACATTGGGCTCCAGACACACTTTATTATTTTCATTCCTCCACCTCCGCACACCCTACTCTGAGGGAGTAATTACATGTATGCACTGTAGTTCTAGCCGTGTCAGTCCCAAGATATTAGAGACACATGGTAGGTGAGGTAATATCTTTTACTGGACTAACTTATGTTGCTGAAAGAGCTTGTAAGCTTGTCTCTCTGACCAACAGAAGTTGGTCCAATAAAATATATTACTTCACCTGCCTTGTCTCTCAGAGTAATGATGTTTATTTGCAATATATCATTCAGCCACTAGATGTCTCTGTATGGTGTTTAAAATTCCAGTTAGGCTGTGGTTTCTAGTAAAAAAGTGAGACAAAGCTAGAACTTAAGCTATGTGGACATCTATCTGTCTGCTTTTGAAGATGTTTTGTTTAATAAATGTTTATAATGGACTACGAATATAATTATCAGAGGGGTAGCCGTGTTAGTCTGTGTCCACAAAAACAACGAGGAGTCCGGTGGCACCTTAAAGACTAGCAGATTTATTTGGGCATAAGCTTTCGTGGGTAAAAAACCCACTTCTTCAGATGCATGGAGTGAAAATTACAGATACAGGCCTAAGTATATATTGGCACATGAAGAGCATGTTTTGTTTTTATGAATATAATTGTGGCATTCCCAGTTAGCTGGATCCAGAGTAGCATAAAGTGGCCATATCATAGGAAAGAACATGGACTCACTTTTCTATCAAGGACTAGAAGAAGTGTCCTAAAAAAATTTAAAGAGGATTTTTCGTAATTATCTGTTCAGGCCTGAGAGAAAGCAGGACGCGTCAGAAATGTCAAAAGAAAACTTATGTCTGTGAGACTTTCATGCAAATTTGTGCACTCAAGAGCTTCAAATAAAGTAAGCAGAACCATTTTGGTTAAAATCCTGGCCCTACTCAAGTCAATGGGAGTTTTGCCTCTGAACTTCTGAGTAGTTATTTTAACTCCACCTGTAATCCAGTGCAGTTTATAGACTGGTTTGGGTTATGTTGATAAGCAAAATGTTCTGAAAAAATGGAAGCAGTAGAACTAAAACCAGTACTTTTTCCCCCTAGAAAAGAACCTCAACAGTTTATTTTGCTACAACTATTCTAACTCTACTTAAGAAATCCATTTCCTTCCAGAGAGGTGAAGAACTGTTTCTCCTGTCAGAACAGAACCTATGCTAAAAATAACACTTATTGAAATTATGTGCTCCTTTACTTCTATAGTCTCTCAACCTGACAAGACAGGGCTGTGGCACTGCAGAGTAATCCATGTGGCACAAGATTTGTTTACAGTTGAAGACACTTGGACATGCATCTCTATCCCTCATGTACCCTTCCATGTAAAATATATGGGTATCTGTCCCTTCATCTGTATTTGTACAATGCCTACCACAAAAGGAACCTCATCCCTGATTGAGGCCTCAGGCTGCCACAGCAATACAATAAATGAATAAATCCCTAAAATGATACTTTCAGGTGGACGGAAGACAACCCATGGACCAGATATCAGCAGGCTTTAGAGAGATTAATTACCACAACAGCCAGACATACAAACATAAGTTTTGAAGAAAGGTTATAAAAGTTGCCAAACCTGAATGTGGAAGTGGCAGGAAAGAAGAAAAAAAAATGGCCATAACAAATTGCAAGGCAGATAAATAACTCCTGTTGCACTCATGTAATGCTGATGCATGTGGAAGAAAGAACCATAGATTGAAATCACCTTTATTCTTGCTTGCATAAAGAACTAGCTATTATTAAGTGGTGCTGAAATAAGCATAACCAATTGCAGTGCCAAGTATTACAGCAGTGAATTTGGCCTACACTGGTATTGCATGTGATGCATAATCTAATAAATTTCCAAACAAACATCCTGGAAACAATTAATAGTAGGTAAGCAATGCTGAGCAAATACTGTTAATATTTTAAATTGCATTTTGGTCACCCACGACTACTTAATAAAACGTTCCTTCACATTTTTTTATGCCTGGAGCAAACAGGAAAGTTTTTGTGCCTGGCCAAGTGAGATCTTAATGTTATGAATCATTAGGAAGCATGCACATTAGGTCTCAAAAATAATTGTTTGGTTTACAGTCACTTAAGGCTACAGCCTCAATCAGGCCTCAGCTGTGGTACATTAGAAAAGCATATAATGCAGTGTATAAATACAGTTTGTTGATATGTCACTGACAGAAGCATATGTTGTATTATTAACTTCCAAAACAAATATGTGAAATTGTTGTCAGTTCCTGAAAGACAAATACCATCACATTTGTGAAACATAATTTAGGTTACTTTTAAAACAAACCTGATATGTAAACAAACATATTTTTTGTATTTTTAGCTCTACAAGCTCCTCTTTTTAAAAAGTACACAGTTTAAAAATATGATCGCCATATTAACAGATTATAAGGCCAGAAGAGTTCATTATGATCATCTAGTCTGATCTTCTGCATTACACAGGTCATAGAACTTCACCCAACAATTTCTGCACCAAGATTGCTGTGTAATATAATATATTGGGTTTGCTACTATACGATCTTGAGCAGTGTCAATTTCTATTTATTATTGTTTAGCATTTACACTTCAAATTTATTAAAGGTCGTCTGCAAAGGGAAAAATAATTCCGGCTCATGACCTTTTTGGCTTGCTAGTTTTTTGTATTTTTTGTTTTAATTGCTGCTTTTTTACCCTAGAATTTCAGGTCATACCTGCCATGGAAGGCTCTACTATGAGAGGCCGTGAAGTGATGACATTACAAGAGCCACAAACATGGAAACTGAACCATTAAGTGGGGAATAAAGTTTTAGTCACACTGTTTTGTTTAGTTTTGTTAATACCTATTTAAGTTCAATGACTACTGGGGGAAACGAGGGTTTGTTAAATGGTAAGCCACACTACCAGTTCAGTTCAGTTGGCCTGAACGACGTTGAGAGAGGGTCCTTGAAAAAAACTTGGGACAATCAGATATTTTTAAAGTTAAAAAACAACAACCACACATTCAGATCTTCTTCATTTATAAAAATTCTGTAGCAGCCACAGGAAGTTGTCAGTAGTGGGCATGTTGGCAGCAGGGCAGAGTCAACTTACATTTCACTGATTCTCAAATGCCATAAGGACCTTTGAAGACCAGACTACTAACTTGTGCTGCAACTGGGGGCAGGGAAGTTTGATAAGCTGGTGGCCAGAACCGGTTGCTTGGCAGCCCTCCTCCCCGCACTTTCTGTGCATCCAGTGGTTCTGGGCACAGAAAAGAATCTGGCGACATCATGATTTCTTTGAGGCAAGGACCATGTCTTCTCTGAATTGCCTAATACACCTCTGATCCCTTTAATAAATAATAATATAAAGCCTTCAACATTACCATTTAAAAACATTTCAAATTATACTAAAACAAGTGTTACGAAGTGGATGACTCATTGTGTCACATTTATCAGATATTATTTATTAGCTGACAGGATCAGAAGATAAGCAGGATTATTAAATCAAAGCCTCATTTACAGGAGAGGAGCGATTCTCAAATTGATATGTCTAGGGCCTGTTCCTGCTTTCAGTGTTTGCATTGGCTTCAGTGAGAGCAGGCTTGGGCAATCAGTTTTGCTGTTATGTTCTCTGATCATATGTTCTCTGATCAGAAGTTCTCTTCTTCATATCTGTCATTAGATCTTAATGAAATGTGAAATAACGTGTGGGTCTCAGCTGATTTCCTACGTAGGGATTTTTTGAACTTGTCTGTCCATTTACAATATAGAGGCAAAAGGGTGATTAACATCCATGGAATTATGCTGCAGATAAAATACATATTTTTTTAAATCTCAACTGGTTTAATTTTCATCCTAAATTAGTTTGAAAAGAAACTGTAATGGTTTCCCCCAGTAAATTGCATCATCTGCTTTTGCTGTCTTTAAAAAGAAATTATGCCAAAGGAATAGTGATGGACTGTGTTCTGCTGACTCCTCACTTCTATGAATTCCTCTGGTTAGGGCTGTTAAAGGGATGGCACTGGAAACACAGAAGGTTAATTTTACCACAGGGTGGTTCAAACGAGTCCATGGCTTTGCCAGCATTCGGTGCTCTGTTTTGACTATAACTTAACTACTAGTAGTGATTAGTCCTTGAGGGACTGTAGCACCACGGTCACATGGTTCAAGTGGGTCTGCCAGTCGCAACTATAGATCACCACATCATCTAGGTACACAGCTGAGTACTGGCTATGGGGCCGAAGGACTTGGTCCATTAGTCGCTGAAATGTGGCTGGGGCCCCATGCAAACTGAAGGGCATGGTCTGGAAATGAAAGAGCCCAAAGCGGGTGGAGGAAGCTGTCTTTTCTCTGGACTCTGGGATGAGGGGGGATCTGCCAATATTCCTTCATTAAATCCTAGCTGGTTGAGCAGCTCATCTAGGTGTGGCATCAGGTGCCCAACAAATTTTGACACTGCATTGACCTTGTGGAAGTTGATGCAAAATTGAGTGGTCCCATCAGATTTAGGGACCACTACTACAGGGCTTTTCCAGTCACTGAAAGACTCTTTGATCACCCTCAAGGCTAACATCAAGTGGAGTTCCCAGTCTGTGGTTTCCCTTAACTTCTGGTGCAGGGACCAAGGGTTTTCCGTGACCATAATTCCTGGTTCCGTCTGAATCTGATGGGTTATCAAGTGAGTCTGCCCTGATTGAGTAGAGAACAAAGAAGAGAAGGCAGTGATCAGTTGTGCTTGATCTCTCTGCTCAGGGGTAAGGTTGTTCCCAATCTTGACCACACCCAGCATTGAGACCTCTGCAACTGAGGGCCTAGTTTGGGCTCTGGTGGGTAAGGAGCTATTAATAAGCTGTCCTGGACTTTAAATGGTTTTAAAAGGTTCACATGGTAGATTTGTCATACCTTACACTTATTGAGTTGCCTGATTTCATAGATCACCTGTCCCACGTTTTGGATCACCTCATAGATCCCCTGCCATAGGGCTAGGAGCTTCGACTCTGAACGAGGCAATAACAACAATATCCAATCACCGTGCTGAAACTCCTGGAGGTGCACTTGCTTATTGTAGGAGTCTTGGGCATGTAAGAGGTTCTCCCTGGCAAATGAACCTAAAGCCTCAAGCTTCTGCCGCAGGTATAAGACATACTGAACTATGTTGTTGGCTCAGGATGGCTGCTCTTCCCACATTTCCTGAACTAGGTCTAAAATCCCTTAGGGTTGCCTCCCATATAAAAGCTCAAATGGTGAGAAGCCAGTGGAAGGCTGGGGAACTACTCAGACCGCCAACAGAACAGGAGGAAGTAGCTGGTCCCAGTGTTTGACATCCAGCAGGATGAACCTTCGGAGCATTGTTTTTAGGGTTCTGTTAAAGTGCTCCACCAGGCCGTCCCTTTGGGGGTGATATATGGATGTTCGTAGCATCTTGATTTTTAGTAGGCGACAGAGTTGTTTCATCGTCTGAGACATCAGATTTGTTCCTTGATCTGTCAAGATCTCCCGAGGCACCCCAACTTGAACGAAGATACTGATAAACTCCGTAGCTACTGTTTTGGCATGAATGAAGCATAATGGCACGGCTTCCGGGTATCTGGTTGCATAGTCTACTACCATGAGAATGAACCGGTGTCCAGCTGCACTCTTCTCCAGTGAACCGACTATATTGACTCCAATTTGCTCAGAAGGTACACTTATAAGGGGGAGGGGGATTAATGGGGCTTTCATAGCTGGCCGAGGTGCGGTCAGCTGGCACTCTGGGCAGGAGGCACAGAAATCCACCACGTTTTGGTAGATCCCTGGCCAAAAGAATCAGACAGAATAGTGTATTTTTTCTTCCCAGGTGTCCAGCAGTGGTTATGACATGGGCGAGTCTCATAACCTCCTTGCAGTAGGGGTGGGGTACCAAGAGCTGATGTTGAAACTCTTTGGTCTGCTGGTCTTTCTCTAAGAAATATAGATGGTCACCCTGAATCTCAAAGTGTGGGAACCGTCCTGCTTGCTGGGATTCAATGGTTTCCCCATTTATCGCTTCCACCTGGGCATATGCTCAGCTCAGTGTGTCGTCAGCCCATTGCTTTTCCACAAAGTCAGAGAGGTGAGTGAGAATCTCTGACTTGGGTAGCAGGGAGAGTTCCTCGCCTGTCTGGGATGGGGGCTGATCTGGTGGGTTGGTGCAGAAGACTGAGATATCCCCTCACCAGGGTCTGCAACCTCCCCCACACCCGCAAGGGTCATGGTTTCCTGCCAGCTTGTGGCTGGAGGAAGAGTGCCCCAGCTATCAGAAGGAGGTCCCACTTTAGCTCAGTTAACAGCCCCCCAGAATAGCTCCAATCTCTGCCTAGAATAACTGGGTAGGCGAGCGTCAGGGCCTGACTGACCATCAGGGACTCCTCCTGTCTCCCCACTGTGAATGTCACTTCTGTACGGGGGTAGGTCATTCTCCCCCCTCCAGGCCTGGCATTGGCTGCAGGTATAGCGGGGCGGGGCTAGCTGAGCCCACAGGTTTTCTTTAACTCCTACTGTGCCAGACAGCAGTTTATCGGCTCCTTCATACATACTAACTTTATAAAAACACAGAAATGGAGTCCACGTAAACAGATCAATTACAAAAATAAAAAAGGATTTGCAAAAGAGAAATTGCCTCCGCTTACCCAAAATAAAATCACCATCCTCAGCCCATCACATGCCCCAATCACTGGATTGAATATCCATTCAGAGAAAGCCTCGGAAGCCAGATAGTCTTGTAATATGCCCTGATGTTCAACAGAGCAGTGTTTTTTTTGCATAAAGGAATGAAAGGAATTCCAGAATGGAGGACCCTGACACTGAAAATGCCCTGCCACCAGCATCCACCACCTGACCCAACTCTTGAGGAGAGGAGGGAGGTACATATGCTGCTTGGAATAATGCTCTTAGTGTTTAGAGAAAAGGGCTAGACAGGTGGATTGGTGCACATGACATTCGAGAAGAAGAATGGTACTTTCCTGAGCCCTGGTTCTGCCAGTTTAATGTGAGTGGAAACAGCACAGCTGCCCCTCCTTTCATTTAATCAGTCTGGTGGCAAGAGCTCTACTTGGAGCTTGAAGAGCCACAAATCAAATATCACTGCCCTATGTGTTCTGGGTTCTTTTTGGCTCTATGGAAATCTCTTTCCGTCTTCTTTTCCTAGCACTTCTACTGCTAACCCCTGGAGCACGTGTGCCTAAGAGTGGTGTTTCTGAGCTATGAAGCTTTAAGTGGCTCAGTGTTCAGCAGCTGTTGGAAGCTGTTGGAAGTCAATGTCTTTCTTTCGCCTCTTGCCATTTCTCTGGCATACATTTGAGCCTTTTATCAGGCAACGCTTTTTACTTCTTAGACTTTTTATGGAGTGGCTAAGTCATTATGCGAGGTAGCCTATTTCCCCTTGTTTTTCCCTACCCCCCCCCAGACGTTCTGGTTAAACTTGGATTTATGCTGGAAATGGCCCACCTTGATTATCATACACATTGTAAGGAGAGTGGTCAGTTTGGATGAGCTATTACCAGCAGGAGAGTGAGTTTGTGTGTGTGGTGGTGGGGGGGTGGGGGGTGAGAAAACCTGGATTTGTGCTGGAAATGGCCCACCTTGATGATTATGCACATTGTAGGGATAGTGGTCACTTTGGATAAGCTATTACTAGCAGGAGAGTGAGTTTGTGTGTGTGGTTTTTGGGGAAAAAAAAGGGGGGGGGTGAGAAAACCTGGATTTGTGCTGGAAATGGCCCACCTTGATTATCATACACATTGTAAAGAGAGTGGTCACTTTGGATGGGCTGTTACCAGCAGGAGAGTGAGTTTGGGGGGGGGGGGGGAGGGTGAGAAAACCTGGAACTGTGCTGGAAATGGCCCAACTTGATTATCATACACATTGTAAGGAGAGTGATCACTTTAGATAAGCTATTACCAGCAGGAGAGTGGGGTGGGAGGAGGTATTGTTTCATGGTCTCTGTGTATATAATGTCTTCTGCAGTTTCCACAGTATGCATCCGATGAAGTGAGCTGTAGCTCACGAAAGCTCATGCTCAAATAAATTGGTTAGTCTCTAAGGTGCCACAAGTACTCCTTTTCTTTTTGCGAATACAGACTAACACGGCTGTTATTCTGAAACCTATGAGGTAACAGTTCATCTTAGTCAGGATATAGTTTAAACTCTTTTAGCAAGATTATATTTAAAGGCCCCTTACAACAACAGCAGCAAAAATGCTTCGGACAAACATTCCATTACTTCAGCAGTCACAGGCCAGTGGCAATTAGCTACCTTCTCATTTTGGTGTTTCACACTGTACAGAGACATATGTGTTTTGGGAGAAGGAGTGAATACATTGTAAATAAAACAGCTTCAGGAGGAGTGAGGTCACATGATGCATCATAAGAAAACTACTCAAAATACCAATTTCTTACCTTAACTTTTGATGAAAGGGCAGGGTTACAAAAATTCCAGAAAAATCACAGTAGAATAAGAAACTCCAGGAGACCTAAGGACTGGCCCAAATTTGATGTGGGACACATGGTCACAGGTGAGAGAGCAGCTGTAGTAGATTCCACCTTTTACTCAACAGTCAGGCAAATTGTAAGTGAGGTGAAAAAGGGAATCTGTCAGCATCCTGGAGGACAGAATGTATTTTCTTCAAACCACCATAGACAGTTTGTCTAGCCAAATAAAGGGTGGTGATGTCCTTCTTATGTGGATTACAGTTAAAATGGTGTCCTCAGAGGAATGTCCTGCAACCCAAATTGAGATGTCACCAGACTTAAAGCACAGGGGCCCAAATTTTCAAACCTTGGTGCTTGAAGGTAGTCTCCTAAATCCATATTTAGGCACCTAAATAAAAATGGCTTTGTTTCAGAGACACTGAGCCCTTGTGTGGCTCCCACTGATTTCAGTGAATATAGGCCAGCAGAGAATTTGGCCGTGTTTTACTGGGACAGTAATGTATGCCCAGCCATTTAATGATGTCATCATCAGCCAGGTGGAGAGGCAGTAGTCTGCCATCGAAATAAGTCAGTGTGCACTCGACTGGCACTTCGAATTCTTCAGCTTAATGTTAAGGGCCTGTCAGCAGCCAAACACAGCCTCATTAGTACAAGTACTAACTCCACCACACACAGGCAGGGCTGAACTTCCTGCTAACCCCCACCAGTCAGATCAGCAATTTAACATACAAGCCAACAACTTCATACTAAGATAAGGATATACACCATTTATTGGTGGAGGTGCTGTCTACACTAATCATTACAAGTCCGTTCTCTCTCCCCCCCTAAGTTCGATGGTAACTACTAGGAATCCAGGTAGTCTGCCATCCATGCAGGTTTCCATGTTTGTCTGTCCCTTCCAGACCTATAGCTGGATCTAGATTATTGGTGAGTACAGAGTTCATGTCCTCTGGGACAGGCCTATCTGTGGTGGACTGACTGTTGAAGATGGCAGTGTGCTGTCCCAAAACTCCTCCACAACAGGTCTCCCATTACGAGCCACAGGAACCTGCTGGGTTAGCTCCAAATCCTCCTCTGTATCCCTATGGGATAGTTATTGAGCATCCCCAGTGTTTGCCTGCCCCTTTATTTCAGTGAATCTGTGAACCAGTTCTTGATACACTACAAAGGGGCAAGCTCTTGCTTTTTATATCAGCAAGGATAAGTTGTTTAATTTTTTAACCCCTGTGTAAGGTCCCCTCCAAAAAGGACTAAGTTTGGGATTTTTTTCAGGCTGCTTTTTCCAGTTGCCTAGCCACAACGTCTCTCTTCCTGAATCAGCATGTAATTTTCCTTTATCCTGGCATCTTGTGCCTGGCATACTCACTTACAGCTTCTCTCTTCCTCCACTGCCTGGAATGCTGCCCTTGGGTGACTAATATAAGACTCTGCCACATCACCCACCAGTGCAGGTGCAGGGAGCCTTACCACTTCTTGCTGCCTGAACACAGAAACATGGGTTTGTGGTGTCCAAAAATAATCTAATAAGAAAAGTAATGGATAGTTGAATGCTGGCTGGCGTTATACGCAAAGATGACAAAAAGTTACTTTGCATTCCAGTCTTGTTGGTCTTCACCGGCTAGAGTCTAAGCAGAGAACCACTGATGCAGTTTTCTCTTTCCACTCCCCTGTTACCTGAAGGGTGGCCAACACTGGTCCTCACCTTGGTTATCTGGGGTTGTTGGTAAACCTCGTGTAACAACTGTGATTCAGATTTCTTCCCTTGATCACTGGAAATGCAGCCTAGTGGGCTGAACTGCAACACTGCATGTTTTATCAGTGCATCCATAACTGTCTCAATCCTTTTATCCTTCAGTGGTTGCACCACCACATACTTTGAGGTGTCATACACTACCAGGAAACAGAGATTTCCAGCTAGTGTTTCTGGTACTGGGTCTTTCATGTCAATCCGTATGAATTCCCAGGGCATACTAAGTTGGGGAATTTCCCTTAAAGGCATTCTGCCTCCTCTTGCTGACACTTTCCGTTCTTGACAGATAAGACAGAAGACCCAGACATTAACATCTGCAACCATGCCAGACAGAAAAATCTGTCAGATACCTGGCTCAGTGTCTTTTCATACGCAAAGTGGCCTGCCGTTTTGTTATCATGAAGACACTTCAGTACTGTTCTCAGTAATCTTGCTGCAAGACAATCCTGTTACCTTCATATATGAGCACATTGGTAGCAGGATCAATGGATAATTGTTCTTGAACTGTGCTGAACCTCCTCAGTCCGGGTCTCCTTCAGTAGATCTTCTGGCACACTCAATGTAACTTTGGGGTCCTGTGACTGTTGTTGCCAGAAGCCCTCACAGGGCCAGGGTGAGTCTATTCTCACTGCTCTCACCTAGCTGAGAGCATCTGAAACCACATTTTCCTTTCCAGGTTTACGGTGAACTGTGAATGTATATTCAGACAGTTTGTGAATCTATCCCCATAAGTGGCCTTCTGGGTTGTGCTTTGTAAAGAGCCATTGTGGTCTGTATATATTATAAGTTCTTTACCTAGTAAATAGGGGTAATAAGTCTTGAGGGCCTCCACAATAGTCTGTCACTCTAGTTCTATAGCTGAATACCTAGTTTCCTTCTCATTAAACTAGTGATGTCCAAAAGGCCTACTGCACTTATGAGCTCATCCATTTGTTCAAATGCAAATCCAACAGCACTCTTTAAAAGATCACCGGTTGCCATGAATAGATGGAATGGAACTGGGAATTTAAGCACAATCTGGGAATTTAAGCACAATAAAGATAAATGCAAAGTTACTTCACTTAGAAAGGAAAAATCAAATGCACAGCTACAAAATAGAGAATAATTGGCAAGGTAATAGCATTTCTGAAAAGGATCTGGTGGTTTTAGTGGATCACAAATTGAATATAAGACAACAATGTGATGCAGTTGTGAAAAAGGCTAATATTCTGGTGAGTATTAATGGGAATGTCATCTGTAAGGCAAGGTGGGGCCTCAGCTGGAGTACTGAGTCCAATTCTGGGCACCACACATTAGGAAAGACAAGGACAAATAGGAAGTAGTCCAGAGGAGAGCAACAAAAATGATGAAAGTTTTAAAAAACCTGACTTATGATGAAAGGTTAAAAAAACTAGGCATGTTTAGTCTTGAGAAAAGAAGACTGAGGGGGGAATCTGATAACAATCTTCAAACATATTAAGGGCTGTGATAAATTGGTCTTCATGTCCACTAAAAGTAAGACAAGAAGTAATGGGCTTAATATGCCGCAAGGGGCATTTAGGACAGATATTAGGAAAAATTTGCTAACTATAAGGTTAGTACTGGGAATATTGGAAGAGGTTTCCGAGGCAGGCTGTAAATCCCCATTACTGAAGCCTTTTAAGGACAGCTAGGACAAACACCTGTCAGGGGTGCTCTAGGTTTACTTGGTTCTGCCTCAGTGCAGAGGGCTGGACTTAATGACTTCTCAAGGTCCCTTTGTCACAATATAAGTGCCCCCCCATGGGGACCCCTGGGTAAGCAGTTTAGCATTGCATGTTGCTAGTCCTTGTATATGTGGTGAAATATATTGTGGGAAGGGTTGCAGGTGTGAGTGTGGAGTGAAAGGTTCCTTTGCAGGTTACGAGAGGCTGTAGAGGGAGGAAAGGAGAAGGGAATGAGTTAACTTGACGTTTCAGTTAGGTCTGAAGACGCTGACTCCAGCCCAAGGCCATGGCACACAACTGACTCTTGGCTGCCTGCCAAAAAAGACGGAGGCCTGGATTTCAACCCCAACCATCCATGAGAACAGAGCAGTAAACTGAACAAGACTGCAGGGGTTTGCAAAAACTAGTGAGGCAGTGAAGGTCAGTGAGGGGGAAAACAACAGTTTCGCATCCCTGAAGCCAGTGTGTTTTGGGAAAGCTGAGGAAGCCATGGAAGGCCGGTTTGGACTTGTACAAAGAGTATGGGGGACAGAGGCCCCTGAACAAAATGCCCCCAAAAGACCCCAGGACTTAAAAAACCCTCCTGAGAACTGAAGCAAGTCGGTGATCAACAGCAGACCCCAGACGGCACAGGACAGAACTCTCATCCAGCCTTCCCCCTCTTCTTCTTATGTTACACCCGGGCTTGGCCACTCTTGGGTTGTACATGAGTGAGTATGAAAGTGGGTTAGGGCGCGGGCACTAACGCTTTCTTCCTTCCTCTGAGTGACGTGGGGAGCACCCAGCACTCTCAACTGTTATTTTATAAATAAAGCTTTAAAACGTAGTCACTTGGTGTGCTCCTTCATCTCCTCCCTTAAAGATCCTGTGGCCTCAGCCTGATCACCTGATGCCCCAGGCAGATTGGTAACATAAATCTGTCACACCTTCCAGCCCTACATTTCTATGATTCTGTGGTTTAGAAGTCCTTCCCTCAGTGACTCAAAACACCTTTTGGTGTTCTTCTGTCCAGACAAAGTTAATAGATTAATAGATTCTGAGACCAGAAGGGGTCATTGTGGTCATCTAGTCTGACCTCCTGCCTGATACAGGTCATAAGTTGCTCTTAGTTAGCTGATGTAATGGCACTGCCTGCTCTTTGAATTTTTTTTTACAAATCTTCTGTCGAATCTGCAGAAGTCTATTAATTACTATACTTCCCCCAGGTTTCTAACGTTGAACCTTGACCGATGACCTGAGCTCATATAATTAGGTAAAGAATCATATATATCTGAGAAACTTTAAATTAGTTGCTTGTTAAATTAGTGCAAATGAAACTAAAGCTACAATGCAAGTAGGAGTAAACAAAGAAACTTAAAGATTACTTTAAATTAAACCTTGCAGTGAACCTGAGGCCAAGTATATAGCTTAAAGACTAGTGGTGGTAATAGTTAGCATCAGACCACATTAGGCCTAATAAAAGTTAGCATAAGTAAATAACCTTGGGTCAGAAGATTTAGTAAAATATATCTTTTGATAAACTGTCTAGACTGCAAAGACTTTATTTAGCCTGCCTTATCCATGTGTATAGATAATCTTCTACCTGTGTGAAAGCTTATGACAATTATTGGAACCCCAAAAATGGATATTGGGAATGACAAATATGGACAAAAGGCCAAAACTAAATAAAATATGGTCTCAGAAATAGGTGGGTGTAAGGAATAGGTGCATAAAAGGGAATCAAACCTGCCTGCCATGGATCTCCAGGGGAGCTTAACGTATTGGTTATGACTTATAAAGCCTGAGACCAGCCATACTTCCCCAGATGCTGTCAGCAGGGATACTCAAGCTGCACTCCCCTCTCTCTGAAGACCCTGGGACTCTGGAACTTGTTCCCACCCCTGTTCCCCCCTTGTCTGAAATAGCTTAGATTTGGTGTACTACAAAAGGCATCTATAGGATGGGACTGTTGTAGAGGGTGGAGGGTATGCTTCCCAGAATGCTGAAGGAGTGGAAAGGAATTTTTTATAAGTGGCAGGCTGGCTGAGTTTCCGTTTGCATAATTATTTAAATGCAGCTGGGGTTTTCTTGTAACACTAATTATGTGGGATCTACTAGAGTCTCATCTTTGACATCTTTTGATTATTATTTAAATCAAAACAAAGAAATAATGAATAATAAGAGTTACTGGACTGAACTTATTATCTCCATTGAGAATATGTCACATCTATGCAAGATATCTGTGTGTAAAGTTGGGCAATAATGTGCTTTCCCAGGATGTGGTCAGTCATTGTTTGCTGAAGTTTCCCAAGGGTGCTGCCTTCCTTAGGTTCTGTCAATATTAACTTGTAATCTCCACTGTCTTCCCTTTCAGGCTTGGGATGTAGGACAATTTTCCTCTGGCCATGATCACAACTTTGGCTTTATTTGTGTAGAAATAAATTACACTTATCTGCTGGACTAGATGTGTGACTGCAAGAGGTAAAAAAGGGACACAAAAATGAAGTCATAAGAGAATTTGCAATGGGAGGAGAAGGGAAGCCACGTCAGAGCAGAGTTTGGCCCTTAATTTTTTCTAGCTAAATAGTAAAACGATGTGTTTTTAGGAAATAGTGGCCATGTTATTGCTAAGCCTCCAAAGTCTCATTCCAGCTATTTCCTGGATGTCATGAAATAATATCTTGGAGAGTTTTTGAATTTTCAGAAATTCTCTTGTGTTTAAATTTTAGGCACTAAACATAGCCTTGCTATGAAAATTAAGAAACACAAATTCAATTAGTCAGCTCAATTACCTTATACAGATGCAACGTAGTGCCAGATGTCAAATGTATTAGTCATTATTATTATGGCTTTTCTAATATTATTTTACTTTTCTGCTTTTATTATTTTCTTCTATATTGTAATTATGGCATCTTGACTCAGTGTCTAGAGGGATAAAGGGTTAGTATGTCTCTGTCATTCTCTCTCCTCCTTTTCTCTCTGGAAGCAATATTAGCTGCTCTGTGAATTGCCTTGAAGAAAGAAATGCAGAGTGATATGAGTAATGAGTGTCAATCATTCTTCTCTATGGCCCCCTCCCTTCTCTCACCACGTGACTGAATCAACATGAAGCAAGGCTGACATAACCATGTTTTAGCTTCCAGTTGCCTGGAGCCCACACCCATTTCTTCTCCAGAGTCAATCTTTTCAGTGCAAACACCATTTGTTTATGTTAAATTGTATATGAGAGCTCTTCAGATGCTAGCCAACCAAAGGTGATTTTTTGGGATTGATTGATTAATTGATTGATAAATAAGTAACATGGGGAACTCTTCTCACTCTCGATAGATAGATAGATAATGTTCCTGCAGAGGTAGGGCCCCAATTCTGCAATCTGATTCAAACACAGGGTTTGTTATGCTTGTGCAGAGCCTGATTCATTTCAGTGGGGCTCCAGGAAGGCCTAGTGGATCAGATTGCTGAATGGGCTGTAATTTGATATTCAGTATCTGAGAATCCCACCCCAAAATTAGGGCAAGATTCTGCTGCCCTTATTCAAATTGTGTAATAGTAAGTGGGTCCGCTCCCTTAACCCTGTTTAACATGAATAAATATTACAGAAACTTCCTGGAAAATAATGTACCTAACCTCACTCTTTAGAAATGCTTTATGAAACAGCCTTACCTGTGTCTTAATCTTCTCCCTGTACCTACCTACTATGCCGCACTCCCATTTCTGTGTATATATCTATTCATTGTTGCTTTAATACTGTTAATGATATTTTAACATAACAGAACACTCAATACACTGAAATATATTCTTGTCTGTAAAGTCTCCTCCCATTTTTCCCAACAGTCTCTTCTTCTAGGCAAAAAGAAAAGGAGTACTTGTGGCACCTTAGAGACTAACCAATTTATTTGAGCATGAGCTTTCGTGAGCTACAGCTCACTTCAGAAGCTTTGCCAGCAGCAAAACCTGATATTCACATAATTCCCACTCTTTGGATGTGGGGAGGTGAGGGGGCAACTTGTTGAAGGATTACTTTCCTGTCTTTCATAGACCCGACCAGGTGTTTGTTGCTAATTACTGGTTACTGCAGAATTTTCCTGACTTTGTAATTAGAGTCATCCACACTTTGTAAAGGTAACAGCTGTCATCAAACAAATGACATGACATAAAGCAATTGCAAGCTTTGATTGAGTAATCTTAAAAATGTGCAAAATGATTTAATAACTTATATCAAGGGCCTGACTTTGTGATAAGTGAGGCATGAGATATATCAACAGGAAGAAAAGAGATTAACTCATGAGTGGGAAAATTATTGAACGTTATTTAATATTCTGTTCATCAACTCTGGCTTCTCAATAAAAGCATACAACATTTTACCCAGAGTAGATTAGTTTGCTCAAGGCTTTATTTGATGTGGTTTAAACAAAATTTAACACGGATGTTATTGTGGAGATGATTGAAAGTATGATTCACATTTAATGCCAGACTGATTTGCTACACATGGATGATGCTGGTTTGGGAATCATCATACTGAGAAAACTGGGGTGACAAGACCCATTTATCTGTCTCCAGGTCTATGTTTTGCATTTTGGGGGACTGCTCAGATCATGGTCCTTTCTCCCATTTTTCTCTTGTACAGTAAATTGCATAAGCCAATTTTCTGCTCTTGGTCCTATGTTTTCTCGGTTTCTTTGGCTCTAATCTCCCATTTCTTTTACATTGGCCATCCTTGCCTGTTCTATATTATGCACAAATATTCACAGTTTCCTGCATTTTGGACCTGATCCAAAACCCAGTGAAGTTAATCGAAAGACTCCAGTTGACTTCAGTGAGTTTTGGAGCCAGGCCCATTCTAGCCTCCAATTCAATGATGTACAGTGTGAATAAATTTGGACTCAGCATTGATTCCTGTGACACTCCATTGTCACTTCCATCCTACCAGCTCTCTAAACATTGACCACTATTCTCTAGGATTGCTTATTAAGTTTTTCTTCCAGATGAGTATTTCACTGTCAACATCATTTTGCTAACCTTATACACTAACCATTTATGCTACTTGAGTAAAATCCTATCTGAAGTTCAAAGAAGTGATGTCTGTTATCCTGCTTCTCTATCACTCTCATTTCTGGTGCCTCAGAAATTGCTTATCTTGTTAAGCAGCACCTTCTTTTTATAAATCCTTGCTGACTATCACTTCCTTTCTTGCCTCGTCTTCCTTTCTTCTTTTGTTTTTTATATTCACCTGTGATTTAAAAATTACTTTCATAGGCCTTATTTTGATGTCTTTACTCAGGCAAACTCTCTTTTAGCATTTAATCAAATCAAATTCTTAAATATTTCCCATATTCGTTACCAGCGGTATACAAACCCCACACTGGACAGCAAGGAGTTAAAGAGCTGCTCTGGGTTCAGAGAGCTCCACCCTGCCACATCTGCAAGGCATTCACAGTCTGGAGGGAGTTTAAAAGGGAGCAGAGCAGCCCACTTGTTTTCACTATGCCATTTTTACCCTAAACAACAACAACATGTCTGGCTGTTTCTTCATTTTTTAATCAATATAATTTCATATGTATATTTCTACTGACTAAATTATCTTCACTCCACAGTATATTATTCTTCTTTAATTTGGAATAATCTCTTCAATTTTCTAACCCACTTTGTATTTCTTGCCTGCTTTGTTTCCATCTTTTGCACTCACCTGTCTTCCTTTTATCTCTAGTAAATTCCTCTCCCTCTTGTATTTGATAATGGCTGTTAATTACCAGATTGAAGATAACGAGCAGCAACATTTTGGAAATATGTCATCTGTAATCATGGCTTTTTAAAAAAATAATTATTTAATTTTAATCAGTGTTAAATTGGCATTTCATTTCAGAGTATGATATTAGTTTGGTAATTTCCAAAGCAACTAAATAATTAAGTGGGAGTAGAGCTGTGTGAATAATTGACATTTTTGTTTGCTGGCAATTCTGAAAAAGAGAATTTTTTCCAGTAAATCGTAAGTTAAAAAAATTTGTATTGAACAAAATATTTTGTTTAGATTTCAAGTGCATTTTATATTCATTTAGAAACAATAATAGACTGTGATTTGAAAAATCAAAACTTTTCTTTTAGAAAATGTAGAAACAAAACATTTTAAAGTTTTCTCATTTTTTTAGATCAACAACTCACATAACCAACATGAATTCATGAAACATTCTGATGTTGCCTAATATGCATTTTTTGCTGAAAAATGTTTTGGCCAAAAAATTTCATCCAGTTCTAATTAGGAGCTCAATAATCCCACTGCCTTTTTCAACTGGACTTGTGTCCTTATGTCATTCAAGTGCTTTTGAAAATCCCATCATTAGTCTCCTTTCCTACTTTTTTCTTTGTATTTTTAAAACATTTTTTTTTAGGGCCATATTGGTATAGTAGTTTACACCCTAAGTAATCCCACTGAAAATAGTGTCTCTTCTCTGGAGCAAGCTACTACTCATTGTGAGTAAGAGTATTGCATTCTAGGACTTGGTTATTCCAAATTTGTCAAATGAACTTGGACACTAATATTTCTTGAAGGCCACTCTAATCACTGTTGGCACTGGAGGGGGAAAAACATATAATTCATGTATCACTAAAACTGCATGCTGTCACTTACTCCTATCTTTCTTAGTGCTGTTATTTTTGTGTCAGACATTGGTGCCTGACTACATTCATGTATCATACCACACACATAAATTCCATAATCCTGCTTCCCAATGACTTCATTATCATAACGAAAACAGTGGAACTTTATTAGGAATGCATAATCCATAAAGTCTGTGTCCACTTTAACCACTCAGTTTGAAATAAAACAAGTTTTAAATGAGTTGCAGAAGTCTGATGACTTAACAAAACACATAGTGAAGCAGGAGTCACTTACATGCTTGAGAGACTCTTCAACCAACAGAATAAAAAAAAGTGCAGTCATGTGCAAATAAGCAGAAGATAAGAAAGACAGATGTTGCATTGACCTCCCACTCATTGGAATTAGATTGCCAGTTTAGTTACTGTTCTGCAGCTGTTTGTAATGGTCAGGTGGGAAGTCAGTGCCTAACATGCATCACAGTAGGTACTGCATTAATCAGATAACATCTTTATGGAAGGAATCCAAACTCAATTTGAAAATGTAGGGAACATCACCCCAGTAGCCGAGGGAGATGATATCAGTTTCAATAATCCTATGAACAGCAGAATATGTTAGATATTTGGCAGAAAAAAATATAGGCTGGCAACATTTCATGGTTCATGTTATAAAAGAAAAATCAAAGACATATTTCTATCAGGTTCAGATAGTGGCTACTGGGAAACAGGTGCTCCGGTAAACAATTCATGAGATACTATTCTGTCCTCCTTTGTCACTGTCACTGTCTCCTCCTCTCTAATCCCAAAGTAGAACAACAAAAAGTGCATATCAGGACAAAGAATCTTATTCCAATGCAGAATGTAAGTGACATTTTAAACAGAAATATATCAAACTGAAGAACAAACGGGTAGTGGGCTCAGACACAGAACTCCACTGTGCAGTACTGATTTGCCACTAATTATATGTAAGGAAATATGGCATTCCTGAGTCCTGGGGGGTCTACAAACAAACTCTAGTGTGTTAACTTTGCCAGTGTCATACAATAGAGTAGGAGTGGTTAGTTTTGGGGGGAGGATGGAAGGCAGCCATTCCTCATTCCTATTGGTAAATTGAGAGGGTGTCTTAAAAAAGCAACTTCAAAGTAGGCTACTAAAGCAGCAAAGTGACAAAAATAAAGAAGCCAGAGGACCAAGATATCTAGAGAAGAATTTCTGTGGAAATTGTTGCCTTCTGTGCCTGCAATGCATAGGCTGGATTAGCTTTATTGACTGTTGGCCTGAATCATATGAGGTTCCATACCAACTTCTGTTGATGTAAACTATTACGCAGGGTCCCTGACCTCAGCAAGCAAAGTGGTTGCATTCTGTCCTCAAACACGGGTCTGTTGGCACAACCTGAAACATTGGTCAGTGCTGGCCAGGGAGGGTGCATGGGTAGAGCAGCCATGGGATATGCTGATTATACACATTGCTGCAGCAATTTTCTCTGCGAGGGATCCTCTAGAGTCAACAGCAAGATGTCCTTAAACAGCAAGTTTAGAGTCAACTTAAAGATGTCCTTACCCCACAGAGTCCTCAAGGGAGGCCAGTGCTGGTAATAGTCCACTGAATGATAGCAGCCTTCACTGGTTCAAAGAGGTGCACTTTGCCAAAGTGGGCACTGAACCCCTCTTTAAGTTTGGACTGAACTCAGTATTGCACCAAATCACGACTGTTAAAGCAGAGTGGGCAGAGACGAATTCCAGTTGCTGCAGTAGCTCCAGAAAGTCCACAGGATAGGCTTTGAAAAGCTAAGATAAAGGATTTTTTTTGAAAGTTTTGTAACATCCAGGGTTAAACAATGTTAGCCACAACTGACCAACACTGGGCACTATTTGCCACTGCTAACATTTTTTTCTCTGCTATATTTCCTTGACATCCAAATAATTTATCTTTTACTCAATAAATAAAAAAGAAAGAAAGGGAAAGAGAAACATTTTTTGGTTTTAATATTCTGTAGTGACTTTCACCTGGCACAATGAACACTGTATGCCTTTGATTTCATTTTCTTTATAATACCCTTGAAGCCAAATATATTATGAATAAACTCTTATTTTATTTATAGTCATCTCCATAGCACTCATCACCCTGTTACATGAGATTACAGAAAGAGGGAAAAAAGAAAATATTTTTATTTTAAAATGTTTTTTTAGCGATTTAATGTACTGATGAAAAGAATTGGATTGACAGCTCTGGAGAATGAAGTTCTCTGTTTAATCATACTACTGGTTAGCCATAGAATATATATACAGAACTGTTATTATTGGTAGTGACCAAAGACAGTAGGGGCTGGGGCCCCATTGTGCTGGATAATGCACTCCACATAGATGAGAGATGATCCCAGTCCTGGAGGATGCAAAGTCTAAAAGACACCAAAGAGCTGAAGGGAAGGGGATGACAATATAAAATACAAGCAAATGGAAATGATGACAAATTGGTGCAGCTTTGTGAGTTATATGGTTTGTTGTTTTTCTTTTTAAGTTTTGGAAATTGGAATTAGAGGTAGGGTCAGAAATGGGGAGATAGTAAGAGTGAGGAAGGGAGAATGGAAGGAATGGGAAGAGGGACAGTTTTAGCTCACCATCTGCCCACTGATGATATGTCAGCAGGGTTTGCTAGGCATTCTAGTGGAGGTGAGTCTTAAGGAGGGATTTGTAAGAAGATAAAGGATGGGTTGTATGGATTGTGTCAGGATGTTTTTCTCGTATATAGTAGATTGTTTGAGAGAAAACATGAAGGTGTCTGAGCGAAAGCGTTTTCTGAAGACAGTCAGGAGTTGGCACTGCAGTGAGTTACTAAATCAACAGGGTAGTGTGGAATTAAGTTGTGATGGACATTAAAGGTTAAAACAAGGAGATTGCATTTGATGCAAGGGTGCAGGGAGAATCAGTCGAGTCAGTGGACTCAAAGCGGGAGCTGAATGTGATCAGAGAGGCAAGCCAAGCAGAGAACCCAAGTAGCAACACTTTGAATGGATTAGAGGGAGCTGTGACATTTTAAACTGACTGTAGCCTATAAGTGTTACTTTACCCTATTCTTGAAGGGTCACCACTAGGCATGATAGCTCATTAGATGATTGATGATGATTATGATGATTATCTGTATCGCAGTAGTGTCTAGAGGTCCCAATCATGGATCATGGTCCCATTGTGCTAGGTGCTGCACAAATGCAGAACAGAGAGTCAGTCACTGCCCCAAAGAATTTATAATTTAAGTATAAGACAGAAGACCATCAGAGTCAGCAACAAACAGACCAGGGGAACACAAGTTAATAATGAGACATTCCTATTATCACAACTCTTTCCCCACCTTCATTCAGTCCTTGTTCTTCCTACTGAGACTGTAAACAAGGATATCAATGAATGCCAATTGTGATGATAGTTCTGTGAGGTGCACTCTAGTCCACAAGGAACTGGTTTGGACAAGGCCTCAGAACTGTTTGTATATTATGGAAGCTCCAGGGACTAGGATGATGATTATTATATCACAACAACTCTTCTTCCCATCCTCTGACTGCCACAGAGCGCTTGGGAGCAGCTCTTGGTAACAGAGGTGGAAAGCCTGGTCCCATCGTAGTCAATGGCCAAACTCCCATTGGACTTTGGTGGGACAAGGATTTTACCTAGGGTGATTTGGCCATATTAGCTCTTTTAGCAATTTCCACAGAATTTTTCTAATAGAGTGGCTTCCCTTAAAATTCAGTGTTTGTCCACCAGTGATTTTTTTCCCCACTCGGAAAAAGCATGTTCTCTCTTCACATGCCTCCTTTCTTCCCCAACAGCCTGGCTGGAGGCTCAGAGGAGGAAGCACACATTCTGCCATAATACTTGTTCTGATCGCTGGAATGAGCAATGGGCATAGTGTTCTACAAGATTTGGAGTCAAACATAGAAAGAACTGATGGTTGGTGTAAGAGGCTCCTTCCCTAAATGACAGGTTTCAGAGTAGCAGCCATACTAGTCTGCATCCGCAAAAAGAAAAGGAGGACTTGTGGCACCTTAGAGACTAACCAATTTATTTGAGCGTAAGCTTTTGTGAGCTACAGCTACATCGAAGCTACACTGCATCAAGTGAGCTGTAGCTCACGAAAGCTTATGCTCAAATAGATTTGTTAGTCTCTAAAGTGCCACAAGTCCTCCTTTTCTTCCCTAAATAGTTTCCCTTTCTCCTCTGCACTTCACTAATAGAAAGATAGAACATTTCATTTGATCACATCAGCTGTTATTTCTGCTTGAGTACGTTCGACTACATCTCTCACAACCCCCACAACCCACATACAATTTGTGAGGACAGATTAAGCTTCTTGTTTTTACCTTTACAGTCCTTCACAATTTAGCCCCATTTTACCTTGTTGATAATAGCAACTTATTACAGTGTTTATCCCCAGCCTTAAATCTAGCCCTAGAGAGGATTTTTTGTACATCTGTGGAGAAGGTATATGATTGGTCAGGTGAATTAAGGATGACACTCTGCGTGTTTATAATTGTTCTGTCCTTATTCCTTCAATTAAGTCTGAGATATGTGAGGCTAAATTATTCCTCTGTTTTCTACATCATAGTTCACAGGAAGGAAAGAGCCAGTAGTCTATCTTGAAGTTACTAGTTTAATTGAAGTGTTGTCACCTGAAGACAAATCTGTCACAATGCTAGATGCCTCTAGGACAGATCGTGTTGGTCCTTTAGCAAAGGGTAAGAAGGCAAAGGAGAGACATTAGCCATATGGCAGACATCTAGTTATTAACAGGGAACAATTTTTTTTTAAATGTCAAAATTTCCAGTGGAAAAAAAAATTCCAAGTTTCAAACAGTTCCACTTTGAATTCTTTTCAGATTACCTTCTTTTCTCCACTACAGGACAAAATAAGATGGGGAAAACTTTGTCAAATTTATAAAATTCTGGTAAGTAAAGGAAAATATTATTTCTTTTTCCATTGGCACATCTTTCTAGGAAGCAGAAAATAGTTGAAATGAAAAATAGTTTAAATAAATAGGATATTTTTAGGGTTACATAACTCTAGTGCCCCATAAACTGTACTCACTGGCATTCAGATGCTGGCCACATTGGTCTGAGTCTTTCTTTCCCCAAAAAGCAATCTTATTTTCTGGACATAGCCTTGGAGACAGATGGCCCAAAGAGACAGGACATTTTCCTTTGAAGGATTCTAGAACTCTTCCTCACTGTTGTTTTTCACCATCTTCTTCTTGGGAGGGCTAGAGAGATCTCATCAAAGTCAGAATCAAAGAAAACTCCTGGAGGTCCTTTTAGTTGGAAACAAATTCTTGAACATGGAGCCAGACCTCTCAATAACAATGATGAACAAAAATCTGGCATTCCTCTCTATGGTCCCCTTGTTAATATCTTCAGGCTGCATGGACAACTGCCAAACAGAACTTTCACCTATTGTCATTATCTTCAGTGTGTGCCTTAGCATTCCTTCTGCTAGAGAAAATCCTAGATGCTTGAATGCAGTACATACTGAGTATGAATATAAAGATCCACATGTATAAATAAACATTTTAGTTCTCTCTATGCATGGATAAAGACAAGATCCAATTGAAAGGCAACTTCAGGAACATCCTCTCCTTTGTTATATAAAATAATGTGTTTGATACACATAAGGAACAGACAAATGGGAAGAGGAGTTAACCCTTGTTAAAAGTTTATTTTTGTGGTCTGTGCGTATATATATTTGTTATATTTGTGATGTATTTTGTTAAGCAAGTATGCAGGGACTCTTTGAGAACAATGCTGTCTCACAACATTTCAACTTCTCTCAGTGCAGCCAATACCTGCAATGAATATCCTGTACTGAACAAATAAAAATCCACAAAAACATATTAAGCCTCTGTTACAAAAACATGCAGTGGAAGAAAAATAAGTAGGGGCTCCTTCCTTAAACTTAAATGAAACTAGGCAGAAAATCCAATAAACTAGGGGGAAAATACTTGTGATAAGGAGATATAATGTCCAGCAGTAAAAGGAGCAACATAGCTCTGGAGATAAAAAAAATAATCTCTCAACAATATTGAAATTATTCGGTTCCCAAAGAAACATAATTACTCCTTTTATGTACACTTGTATATCATTGTTAGGGTGGATAGTTAAAAAAAAGAATTCGTAAACATGTTTATGATTTTTTTTAAACAACATTCACTACTACTTTTATTAGCTTTCCATGATCATACTTGTGGGAAGAGCAGTTGTCACAAATAGGTATTTTCATGAGTAGTTACACCGGAAATATTTTACAGAGCCACCTTGAAAGTCATTCTGGTTTGGGGAGTCATCCAATAGGGAAGCATAAACACTCCCATGTGACCTAGATGACCACACACCTACCATGAAATCTTAAAAGCAAATGTTGAAAGCAACAGATTTAGGGGGTCTATAATGTAAATTGAAGGTGACTCCAGGTGGGTCTACTCACATGCTTGAAGTTAAACACAGGCTTAAGTGCTTTGCTGCTTCAGAGCCAGAGTGTTCAACACAGTGAAAATGCAAGAAATCCATAGTCTGAAATATGTATGCTTTAACCATTCACTGACTAATTGTGAGTAAGAAACATCTGTAAAATAATGAAGACAATTCATGAATAATTTGCAAACAGAAAAAGGCAATAAACTGTTTGCTGTAAATAGTTCACGTAGCTCTAATCGTTATCAGGAAAAGAACCCAACTTATAGAGGAAGAAGTTTCAAGCTAGTAGGTAAGAATACAAAAATACTAAAGAAATCACACTGGATCGTCAATATTCCTAGAACTTCTTTTGCACATAAGATGAAAGAGGGAGACTCTGAGAGGGAGAAGTATATTTCTGAAGTAAAATGCTTTTGACCTGGTCCAGCTCCTGAGTCACGACTTCATGTTTCTTAATTTTGGCAGTAGAATAAAGTCTTCAGTAGAACATCTTTAAGTCCAAATATATGACACTTGAGAGTTCTTACCATAACTTCTCTTTTTATGTCTATGTGATTTACGTTTGCAGATGGAAGTAATTTAATAGCTTGGTGATCTTTCATCTAGCCTGTTTCCCTTCGGTGACCTTATGTTTACTATAAGAAAACACCAACAAGGTGTCTGATTTCTTCATGGAAAAATGGCAACTATTTAAAACAAAAGGATTTTGTCCAATGGCATCATAATTCTTTCAGCGTTCCTGTCATTTAACAAAAAGGCTTGCTTGTTCTGGGGGAGTGTTTGACTATGAAACAAGGCCAGCTTGTCTTTCTCACAAAAGATGCATTTAAAATAAAATTAAAAATAAAACAACAGTAAGAACCACAAGTTTTATGCTTCAAATGGTCAGCTGTCTTGTTGGGGACAGGAGTTCTCAGCATATTTCATATCTTGACCTCACATTCAACCAATCCTTCCTCAGATGCACCCTAAAATTATCCCACTGTGGTTTATGAAGTATTTCTGGCATCTGTGCAAGGCTGGTTGAACGTTACTATGTAAACCTATCTCAGCAAAAGGCTGGAAACGAAGGAATGGGAAAAAGGATTCCACAATACCTGTTACTGACTCATGAAGGGGCCACAGCCCACAGGCTGAGAAACACTGACCTGGAAATTCAGACTTGTGGCCTTCTTAGCATTTTATACACAAGTACCATCCTGAGGGACATCACAATGGTTTTTCTGAGTTAAGGAAATCAGAAAAGGGCATATCCCTTAGAAAATATTTTTTAAACTCAAAGTAATCAAATGCTTGAATTTAAGGACCCGAGTTTCACAAATTGAGAGGTGGGAGCACACAAGTGCACACACTATTTAGTGCACACAAGTATCATAGTTGTATTTGCAAATCAAGACTGTAGCGATCAGTAATGCATTTGCAGGTGCAAGTGGCTGATTTGAAGGCAGAGAAGTTCACAGAGCTTACTTTATGACAATCAGTTCATTAGAGTCTCAAATATATAGTATTCTTTATTTGGATTTTAGAAGTTAGTTATTTTGGGTCATATCCCCAGAGGGTATAAACTGACTTTAATAGAGTTATGCTGCATTACACCAGATGAGAGTCTGACTCCTAGTTTTGTTTCTTAATAAATTGCATCAATATACTATTATTTTAAAAACAAACTGTAATTATTCTAATAGCTTGAAGGGTCAAATCCTGATCCTATTTATATCCTCTGTAGTAACAACAATAAAAATCAGATGCAAATCAAGGGATGTTGTACTTTTTAAACTGCACTTTTTTCCCTAACGTTCAGCTCCACCCTTCAGAAAGCATCTTCAGCTATAACTTTTGGCTTCTATAGTTCCAGAGTCCAGAAGCTCTTTCCTAGTTCAAATGGATTCACCCACTTTCTTACTGGCTATTTAATGCCAGTTTAAACCCTACTTTCCCACTCACCAAATGGGAATGACGGGGTATGCACTGCTTTTCAGCAGGTCTTCCAACATTCTCACTAGAGCTGGTTGGAAAATGCAGGTCCTTAGAAATTAAAACACTTTGAAAAACTGACATTTTTGCAGAAATTTTGTTTTGGGGAAGAAACCCCAGAAAATTTCCAGCCGTGTTGAAATATGTCATTTTGACATTTTTTTGAATGAAACCTTTTGATTTTTTGTTTTAAAATGACTTTTCATTTAAAATGTATTATGTAATATCTTATAAATTATAATATACTATACAATTAAAAAGTCAAATTTGAACCAAAACATATTAATTGATTCAACACATTTATTTTTTTTAATTTTCCTTCATGGAGAATTTAAAAATGTGAGGGTTTTGTTCCAATCTGAAACAAAGCCAAACATAGAAATGTCAAAACCCTTTGCAAAAACGAATTTCTATCCTCCACTCAACTTTAATTCTGACATACAGCATATAGGGAAGAAGAGTCTGGGTTCTTCTCTAGCTGAATAACATTCTTGTTATTTAAAAGGGTTTATTTTAACCCCAAATTAACTCTTCACTGCTGACAGAACTGGTCTTAACCAGACAGAAGAAAGGGGCTGAAGATTTCCATCCCCTTTCCCCTTCCCACCAACCTGAACAGTAATTAGGCACTGAAGGAACCTCTGCTTAGAAGATTGTGGGAATGGTCTCATTCCAGTTGCAGCAGCGGCAAGTAGACAAGCTACCTTTGTCTCAAGCACACTTTTTAGGCAAGCCATAGCTTCTCTTCTAGATGAACATGGGGGCAGAGGGGTGTTGTGATGATTTTGGTTAACTTTGTTGAGATTTGAGTATCGCTAGGATTCCCCCAGATGTAAAGCTATCGGAACTCCTGTGGTGTGTATGTCCCCTTGCTTCAGTAGCTAGTAAAGGAGGAGAAAGACAAATCCAGGATAGAGATTCCTTTCCCCCCACAGCTATTCCACAACCCCACATGCTAGGGTTGGGGTTTTGTTACCTATAGTTCAGCATCTCCCCTGAACAGGTTGGCATTCTCTATGTCTACATCATATCTACAGCATTTTGCTGTCTGAACATCTTGAACACTATAAATATTTTCCACTGCATCAGATTCATTGTTGTTTTCCCAGCTGATAAAATGGTGTTCATTTCTGTTTGTTTGAGGGGGTGTTTTTGTATGTTTCTGAGAAGGGAAAACAGAAAGTTTAGAACTATTATTTTCTTGTATTTTTTTTATAAAAACTCTCCACCACATTTTCTCCCTCTCTCTATCTTTCTCTCCACACTTTTAAATCAACACCATTATTCTTAGAAAAAGAAAAATACACTGTATAAATAAGAGGGTAAGGCCCTCATAATTCACTTGTAGCCTTTTCTCTGAGATTTATAGGTTTTTCTGTTGCAAGTTGAGATAAGAACCACATTCCACTTTTTGCTGTTTGCATGATACACTGCAAGATCTGTGCTGATAAGAGCAGGAATCCTATATTTTTATAGAGGACCCTGAACGTAATGAAAAATATCTTCATATGATTGTTATAAACTGCTTAAGCATTCTTTTCTACCAATTCTCTTATTTTATACTATCTTGCTTTCAATGGTCACTCCAAAGCTTATTTTTGTTTATTTTGTAATTTGTCATATTCTTGGTATAACTGATTTTGTTGAACTCCTCTACCCCTAAAATTCTACTTTTTGACAAACACTCCTCACCTATTTAGCCTTTTCAAAGTTTCTCTGTGTGGGAACAGGGGAGCTGCTCATTTTCATAGGATCTAATTTCAGTCAGCTAGTTTATAGTCATTTTGAATCCGTGGACTTTAGCAGACTTAAAATGCAAAGAGGTCACAGAAATGCTGAAGCATTCTGGTTTTAGATAGATACCGGCCTGAATCAAAAGCTCCAGACCCAAACACTGTGAGGAAAATAGGACCTGGATCTGAACTCTGTAATGCGGTGAATCAAAACCTCAGATCCGGCTTTGGCTAAGTTCAGAGCAAAATCACAGCTTAGAGGTTTGGTCCCATCTATAATTTTAGACAGAGACTAAATGTACATTAAAAATCATAGTATGTATTTCTCAGAATCACTACCTTTAAATACAGAGACAGATCCTGAATTCCTTAATCAGGGAAAACTCCTATTACTTTGGGAATTTTGCCTTCCAATCATTTGCTAAGGATCTGCACATTGGGAGCCCTTCCATGTATAGATGTCTCATTGTTAGCATGGAAGGTGGGAATCTTCCTGTCCAGCATCTTTAAAATCTGCACTTCATGGGGTTTTTGTTTAGGGAGTGGAAGGGCAGGGACTGGTTGCGCTAGGGTACTATAGCTTTAAAATTCAATATAAGGCTATAGGACTATATGTGCATCAACCCCTTGGACATCAGAGGCAAAGAGTTTAAACACCCGCAGGCACATGGCAAAGTACTACTTCTTGCTAAAAAGTATTTTAGGAAATACAGTTTATGCTATTTGCTAGCTTTAAATTATTCTTGCTCACCAGAATACTGTATGTTCATATCATCAGATTCCTTCTCTGCATTCCTATGCATAAAGAGAGATCTGCATTGACTATAAAATGGTGCCTGCATTTCACCTTAATCATGGCACAATATATTTACAGTACTGTTCAACAAACCACTATTGTTTCTGTTATTTATATATATCTATAGATAGATATTTTGTATATAGAGATACATACACATTATAGATAGATGATTCATAGATATATGTTTTATGTGTTTGTATAGATAGATAGATTAGATAGATAGATAGACTTTCGCTCGCTCCTTCTCTGCCTTAATCAGAAACAAACAACATATGTTCAGGTCCACATATTGTAATGTTTTGTTACTGCTTTTGTCAGATCTTATCTCCCCATGGAATGGGACTATCAGAGGCAAAATATTTCTTTCTCTTTCCCCCCCGATTGGATGGAACTGCCTACCAGTTAGAAAGCTAACATGTTTTAAATGACCTCTAGGATTCTTCACAATGCTTTTCTGACCTGTGAAATTCTTATATGGCAGGAGTCCCATAGAGCACTTGGATAAATTAGCTTGGGGAACAAGTGAAGTTGATTTACAATACACAGGATCTGCATCAAAAGAGTGGATATTTGAAATCTCAATCAGTTGCGCTTGTAACAAACTTAAAAACCTTATGGTTCATCATGTACAATACCATATTTTTTTTTACAAGAGATGTAATTATTGTTGGTTCAATATGTGTTTTGTGTATACTGCATCTTGGTGATTCATATTAAATATACGATTGATTTATGAATCTCTGCATGTTGAATGTGATTCTGGGGTATCCTACAGTTTCCAGGTCCTTTAATTTCACCTTTCATCAAATTTAAGCACAAATTAAGATTGACTTCTCTTCTAATGAGAAGTTTCTATACAGTTGTTCTAACTATAGAAGCACTCTGGTTTTTCCTGTCTCCAATGTCTTCATAGATAAATGACTTGAATACAGGAAAGACATCAGATATCCAATGTATGTTATAGTTGATGAATTCTTTGTAGCAATAATATTCTCATTCATAAATTTATTCAAATAACATATGTGGAAAAGAAACACTTACAAGCTTTTGTTATATTTTATGGGCCAGATTTTCAAAAGAACTCAGCACCCACAATTAAGGGTAAATTTTCATTGCTTTTTGTGGGAACTGCTGGGTGCTGAGCACTTATGAAAAATCTGACTACATCATTTAGGACCCTATATAAAACCTAATCTCCTTTGAAAGTCTGACTGTTTATTTAGGTCCTAGATAGGAACGACTAGGCCACACAGTCACAGAGTTTAAGGCCAGAAAGGATCACCAGATCATAGTCTAAGCCACCAATACCACCCAGCAACTATACACTAAACATAACAACTGAAATTGGATTAAAGTATTACAGACCACAGGAGAGTAGATTATTATCTGCCACAGGCAGAGAATAGGAAGGACCAAGGTGCATCAGTGCTTGAGTCTCTGCAGTTGCAGGGAAATGGTTAAGTGAGATATGCCCAGATAATCCTGGCAAGTGACCCGCACCCATACACTGCAAAGGAAGGGGAAAACTCCCCAAAGTCACTGCCAAGCTGACCTCGGGGAAAATTACTTCCTGACCCTGCGTATAGTGATCAGTTAGACCCTGAGCATGTGAGCAAGAACCAGCTAGTCAAGCACCTGAGAAAGAGAATGCTCGGTGCCACATCAGATCCCGGGTCCACCCCTCCCAAAGTTCAATCTCCAGCCATGGCCATACCTGATTTTTCAGAGGAAGGAGATAAAAAACCCTTCCAGAATACACTGGGGGGGTGGGAGGGAATACTTTCCTAATCTCTGCCATTGGATGGCTGAAACCTTGAAGCATGAGATTTAGGAACATCAGACATAAAGTAGAAGTGAGCCTCAGGGCTGCTGGGCCCTGCCCCCCATAATCACAAGCAACCGTGTCATACAATTACAATCAGAAATGTGTCCAGCTCTCTCATAAAACTTAATTATTTACCCGCACAACAAAAATTCAGTGACTGTTCCAGAACCTCATTCCTCTGATGGTTAGAAACCTTCTAATTTCCAGTCTGAATTTATTCATGGCCAGTTTATACCCATTTGCTCTTAACCAACATTGTCTTTGAGTTTAAATAGCTCTTCTCATTTCCTGGTATTTACCGTCCTCCCTTCCCCATTGTATTTATAGAGAGCAATCATATCCCCTCTCAGCCTTCTTTTTGCTTGGCTAAACAAGCCAAGCTTTTCCAGTCTTCTCTCATAAGATAGACCCTCCACTCCCTTGATCATCCTCATGGTTCTTCTCTGCACCTGTTCTAGTTTAAATTCATCTTTCTTGAACATGGATGACCTGATTTGTCTATAGTATTCCAAATGAGGTCTTACCAGTGTCTTGTACAATCTTTACTGAAAAGGCCTCTTCTAATATATCCTAGAATAGCATTTGCCTTTTTCACACCTGTTTCACATTGGTGACTCATAGTCATAGGATCAGAGGACTGGAAGGAACCTTGAGAGGTCATCTAGTCCAGTACCCTGAACTCATGGCAGGACTAAGTATTATCTAGACCATTCCTGACAGGTGTTTGTCTAACCTTCTCTTAAAAAACTCAAATTCCACAACTTCCCTTGGCAATTTATTTCAGTGCTTAACCCCCCTGACAGTTAGGAAATTTTTCCTAATGTCCAACTTGCTGCAATTTAAGCCCATTGCTTATCCTATCCTCAGAGGTTAAGAAAAACAATTTTTCTCCCTCCTCCTTGTAAGAAGCTTTTACTTTATGTACTTGAAAACTTATCATGTCCCCCCTCAGTCTTCTCTTTTCCAGACTAAACAAACCCAATTTCTTCAATCTTCCCTCATAGGTTATGTTTTCTCGACCTTTAATCATTTTTGTCATTCTTCTCTGGACTTTCTCCAATTTGTCCACATCCTTCCTGAAATATGGCGCCCAGAACTGGACACAATACTCCAGTTGAGGCCTAATCAGCACAGAGAAGAGCAGAAGAATTACTTCTTGTGTCTTGCTTACAACACTCCTGCTAATACATCCCAGAATGATGTTCGCTTTTTTTTTGCAACAGCATTACACGGTTGGCTCATATTTAGCTTGTGGTCCACTCTGATCCCCTCATCCCTTTCCACAATACTCCTTCCTAGGCAATCATTTCCCATTTTGTACATGTGCAACCGATTGTTCCTTCCTCAGTGGAGTACTTTGCATTTGTCCTTATTGAATTTCATCCTATTTACTTCAGACCATTTCTCCAGTTTGTCCAGATCATTTTGAATTTTAATCCTATCCTCCAAAGCATTTGCAACCCTTCCCAGCTTGGTATCATCCACAAACTTTATAAGTGTACTCTCTATGCCATTATCTAAACCATTGATGAAGATATTGAGCAGAACTGGACCCAGAACTGATCCTGGTGGGACCCCATTCATTATGTCCTTCCAGCATGACTGTGAACCACTGATAACTACTAAATCTAAGTTTCATTTCCCTAGTTTGTTTATAAGAAGGTCATGTGAGACAGTATCAAAAGCTTTACTTAAGTCAAGATATACCATGTCTACCACTTCCCCCCTATTGACAAGGCTTATTACACTGTCAAAGAAAGCTATCAGGTTGGTCTGACATGATTTGTTTTTGACAAATCCATGCTGACTGATACTTATCTTGTTATTATCTTCTAGATGTTTGCAACTTGATTGCATAATAATTTGCTCCATATTTTTCTGGGTACAGAAGTTAAGCTGACTGGTCTGTAATTCCCTAGGTTGTCCTTATTTCCCTTTTTATAGATTGGAACTATATTTGTCCTTTTCCAGTCTTCTGGAATCTCTCCCGTCTTCCATGACTTTTCAAAGATTTTGTTAGTTGTTTAAAAAAAGCTTCACCCACCTCTTCTTCCTGGTTAGGTGGTCTGTAGTAGACCCCTACCATGACATCACCCTTGTTTTTTACACCGTTTATCAGTACCCAGAGACTTTCAGCAAGTCTGTCTCCTATTTTCATCTCAAACTCCATCCAAGTGTATACATTTTTAATATATAAGGCAACACCTCCTTCCTTTTCCCCCTGCTTGTCCTTTCTGAGCAAGCTGTACCCTTCTATACCAATATTCCAGTCAGACGTTTTATCCCACCAGGTCTCTGTGATGCCAACTGTGTGATAGTTGTGTTTATTTACTAGCATTTCAAGTTCTTCCTGCTTATTCCCCACACTTCTCATATTAGTATACAGACACCAAAGACACTGATTTGATTTCCCCCCGCCCTGCAGTTCTGTCTTGTCTCTCCTTTATCCCTGCTATAACAGCCCATGCTCCCCCCAAATTCCAAACCTTATCCCAGGTCTCTTGACTTACCTGTGGGCTTTGGTCACCTGCCCCTTTCAAACCTAGTTTAAAGTCCTCCTCACTAGGTTAGCCAGTCAGTATCCAACTATGCTCTTCCCCTTCCTCGATAGGTGGACCCCATCTATACCTATCAGTCCTTCTTCCTGGAACAGCATCTTGTGGTCAAGGAAACCGAAGACCTCCTGGCAACACCATCTTCGCAGCCAGGCATTTACCTCCAGGATGCACCTGTCTTTGCCTGGGCTCCTACCCTTGACTGGAAGGATCAAAGAGAACACCACCTGCACTCCCAACTCCTTCACTCTTACTCCCAGAGCCCTGTAGTCACTTCTGATCCTCTGAGGATCATACCTTGCAGATTCATTACTGCCCACATGGATGTGTAGCATGGGGTAGTAGTCAGAGGACTGGATGATCCTTGACAATCCCTCCATAACATCTCGGATATGGGCCCCTGGCAGGCAGCACACCTCCCAGGATGCCATGTCAGGGTGACAGATGGGTGCCTCCGTCCTCCTCAGAAGAAAGTCACCAACCACCACTACCTTCCTGTGATTGACCCCACACACAAGTCTTTCTCTTTCTCTCTTATTCCCAACTGATGAGCCTCCAGCTTGTAGAGGAAATTCTTCTTATTAGAACCTAAATGTATAACCTTGCACTCTGCACTATTAAATTTCATCCCACTTCCATCACTCCAGTCTTCAAGGTTATCCAGATCTTTCTGAATAATATTCCAGTGCTCCTCTGTATTGACAATGCCTCCCAGCTTTGTGTCTTCAGCAACTTAATTAGCACACTCCTACTTTCTGTGCCAAGGTCATTAAAAAATATTGAATAAGACTTATCCCAAGTCCCCGATCCTTGGGGAACTCCACTAGTAACCTTCCTCCAGTCCGATAATTCATCTTTCAGCATGATCCTTTGCCTTCTCCCCTTTAGCCAATTCCTCATCTACCTTACAACACCTGTACTGATCCCCAGCTTCCCTAATTTAACTTTACTAATTACCTCTATGAACTTAATTGTTCTTTCCAGAATAATTTGTTCTAAAGCCTTGCATACTGCTGAGGTCAGACAGCCAGGTCTGTAATTACCCAGATTAATGTTTTCACCTTTCTTAAATATAGGCACAATGTTAGCTGTTCTCCAATCATATGGCAGTACCCCTGAATAGATAGCTTTATTAAAAATCTTTGCTATCAGGCTAGCCATATCAGGCACCAGTTCTTTCAGTATACAGGGATAGAAGTTATCTGACACCCTCCCTCTGCCACATTTGAGCACATTCTAATATTATAGTTAGTCATTTTTAATTTTAAAAACTAACTTGATATCATTCAGTTAATAAACAAACACTGTCATAGTCATGCCTCTACCATTATGCATTCTGGAGCACACCAGACCATATAAATTAAATTAAATTAATCTAAACATTCAATATACAAGTTGAAACCTTTTAAACACTTATTCTATGAAGGCGTCAATACAGCAACATCTAGCCAGATGCAAAATGGACACCACACCACGGGCCCATCCAGCTCCCATCCCACTAAAGCCAATGGGGTCTTTCCATTGGTTTTAATGATAGTTGGATCAGTCCCCATAGGAATTTGAAAAGAACAAGAAATAGACTACAGTGTGTGTCATCTGCATTCTGATGACCTCATAACCCAAATCATTTCACTACTTCCCTTAGCATTCTCACATCCAGTTTGCTGTATTACTCCCACAACTATGAGTTGCCAAACCATCTGGAATATGGAAATATGAATAAAAATGAAATGATGATGCTTGTATTATGAAAGTCTCTCTCTAGCTTCCGGCACAATACACCTTGCAAAGATTCCAGAACAAAAAATTGGACACCAGTGTTATTTTGAGGTGTGAATATAAATTAGATTAGATTCTTAACTGTCATGAATCTTGCTTACATGCTCAGGGTTAAAGTGATAAGCAAATCTGTGGCTGAGAAGGAATTTTCCCCAGGGGCATCCTGGCAGGGACTTTAGGGTTTTTACCTTCAGAGGTAATTTGTTAGGATCAGGTGAGCATTTCCCACATGACTGGTTACCTATAACCGCAGGGGTTGGCACTGGTGGATCTTAGCTCTTCCTATCAATTTCGGTGTTAGAGCAGACAAATAGATTTTTCCAATACAGGCTAGTAAAAGAACTTTAAAATGGATGCTGCCATGATCAAAGCTGAGTATGCCTTCATGAGGCAGAACAATCTAACACCAAAACATTTTAAATGAGGTGCCAGTAAAATAAAGTAAGTGTTTTTTTTCAGATAAGCATTCTTAATTATTTTTAAGATGATGGTTTACATCAACATGTGATCCATTAATTCCGAACCTTAATAAAAACTGCATGTGCCAAAGAATTCCCACCAGAAAGTTGAGAGCTATAGTATCTGGAACACACACACAAGACAGGTTTGGCTCACAACAGAAAGCTTTGCATGCCCAGAGGCAATATTTTCACTTTGAAAATGATTAAGCTGTTCAAATTTTGTTAATAGATGTGTTTGAAGTAAAAATGTGAGTTAAGTAGGCAATGCTGTTAGGAGTTAAATGTTCTGTGATTTTTAGCAGAGTTTTGGGGAACTTAGGTTACTTATTTTTCCATGCTTTGGATATTTATCATGGTCTAGCTCTTCCCTATGAAGTTAGGCGGCAGATCCTAAGCTGCTGTAAATTGTCAAAGTTCCATTGAAGCCCCTATCATTCAGTGTAGCTGAACCCTTTCCAGAAAGTGAAATATATCTAATTTTTCCAAGAAATGCAGTGTTTTATTTACCACAAAAGGAATTTTTGTTTCCTTTCTTTTCTCCTCTTCTCCTTCTTCTTGCGTGTGTGTGTGTGTGAGAGAGAGAGAGAGAGGAAGGTTGGAGGGAAGAAGGTGAGAATTGAAAGCTTTAATAAAAAGTGATTTCCAACCTTAATTGTGCAGTCACAACTTTTGCTCACTACTTGCAAGCCATATAAAAGTATGTATGTATTTTTAAAAGGTTTGATTTAGACAGAGAAACACTGTGTACATAATTTGAACCTGTTGTGCCCTAGTCAGTATTAATTGTTGGGAACTATGTCTCTTTCAATTCTCAATAGTAGAGATGGGCCTAAACCAAACCCCCAGATGTAAACACTCCAAGACACTGAAACCTGAATATAGATCTGAATTCTGCAGCCACCTCCTATTGACTAACTCTGCCTAGGGCCGGCTCCAGGCACCAGCGTTCCAAGCAGGTGCTTGGGGAGGCAGTCAGAAAGGGGCGGCAGTGTCTCCATGGCGGTGGTAAATCGGCAGCAGCTTCTCCCTTTTTGCCGTCTGTGGTGGCAGTTTTTTTCATTGCTTGGAGCAGCAAAAACTGTAGAGCCAGCCCTGCCTCTGCTGAGTATGTTATATGTAGACAAAGAATTACATTTACCTCCCTTTATAGTCACTTAAAATCATATTTTAAAGCCTTCATTAGAAAAATAGCTCCACCATCCTCATCTAATCTGTGAGTGGGATTTTAGTACTCATTACAGAAGAATGATATGTTTTTTATTAGCTTCCAGTGCATTGCGCAACTTCGTATGTGTCAATGAATGTGAATTTTTGGACTTAACACAGCCCAGTGCATACTAGTCAGCCTCTAAAGTTCCAGTTTGTTTAATGGAAGGAGCTGCAAGCCAGGAACAAGGGCAAGTTAAATCTCCTATTCCCAACAAAACCTTTCAAACAGCTCATTCTCCCCTTGCTCATCACTGCCCTCTGACTTGTTGAAATGTTAATATCTCTGGGAATTTCAGGCTTCTGTCAAAACAGGCTCTTCTTCCTTCATTGTGCATGAACTGTTAATGTTACATTGGACTGTGCATGTCTGGCTCATTAATCAAAACTGCCCACTAAAAGAACAAGCCTCTGCAATTGTCCAATACTTCAATGTTAGGGTTGTTTTTTTTTCTGTCATCTCACATTTTTGTTTAAATCAGATACTGATTTTCTAATAAACCCATAAGCTAGTTTGAAACAGGGTATTTGCTCACTTCTCATTTATACTGCTGATGCATCAAAATTGCTTCTCAAATTATCTGTGAATCTGTTTTCACTACTTGGTAACAGCAATGTCAACAGACTCTGCTCCCTGGAAGGGAGGGTACACACTTCCAGTTTTAATACAAACACTTAAATATATCATGTATGTTTAAAAACAGAACATTATAGTAAAAAGTCCTTCCCCACTTTGGATGTGTTATACTACAGATGGGACCAAGCATCCCAGCAGATATAGAAGAACTTGCACTAGAGGGCCTCAAGTTAGCATGCTAAAAATAGCAGTGTGGACACTAATGATCTTCCAGAAAACACCATCCTGGCTACTATGGAGGTAGAAGCCTTCTACACCAACATTCCACACAAAGATGGATTACAAGCCATCAGGAACAGTATCCCCGATAACGTCACGGCAAACCTGGTGGCTGAACTTTGTGACTTTGTTCTCACCCACAACTATTTCACATTTGGGGACAATGTATACCTTCAGATCAGAGGTACTGCTATGAGTACATGCATGGCCCCACAGTATTCCAACATTTTTATGGCTGATTTAGAACAACACTTCCTCAGCTCTCGTACCCTAACACTCTAACCAGCAACTACTAGTGAGCAAACTTTGTGTAGGAGAGGCAGTGTCCAGTGGTGAAATTGGGACCAGGCTTCTGACAGTGCTACATTGATGACATCTTCATCATCTGGACCCATGGAAAAGAAGCCCTTGAGGAATTCCACCATGATTTCAACAATTTCCATCCCACTATCAAGCTCAGCCTGGACCAGTCCACACAAGAGATACACTTCCTGGACACCACAGTGCTAATAAGCGATGGTCACATAAACACCACCCTATACCGGAAACCTACTGACCTCTATACTTACCTACATGCCTCCAGCTTTCATCCAAACCATATCACACGATCCATTGTCTACAGCCAAGCTCTACGATACAACTGCATTTGCTCTAATCCCTCAGACAGAAACAAACACCTACAGGATCTCTATCAAGCATTCTTAAAACTACAATACCCACCTACTGAAGTGAAGAAACAGAGTGACAGAGCCAGAAGAGTACCCAGAAGTCACCTACTACAGGACAGACCCAACAAAGAATCATAGAATATCAGGGTTGGAAAGGACCTCAGGAGGTCATCTAGTCCAACCCCCTGCTCAAATCAGGACCAATCCCCAACGAAATCATCCCAGCCAGGGCTTTGGCAAGCCTGACCTTAAAAACTTCTAAGGAAGGAGATTCCACCATCTCCCTAGGTAACACATTCCAGTGTTTCACTACCCTCCTAATGAAAAAGTTTTTCCTAATATCCAACCTAAACCTCCCCTACTGCAACTTGAGACCATTACTCCTCGTTCTGTCATCTGCTACCACTGAGAACAGTCTAGATCCATCCTCTTTGGAACCCCCTTTCAGGTAGTTGAAAGCAGCTATCAAATCCCCCCTCATTCTTCTCTTCTGCAGACTAAACAATCCCAGTTCCCTCAGCCTCTCCTCATAAGTCATGTGTTCTAGTCCCCTAATCATTTTTGTTGCCCTCCGCTGGACTCTCTCTAATTTTTCCACATCTTTCTTGTAGTGTGGGGCCCAAAACTGGACACAGTACTCCAGATGAGGCCTCACCAATGTCGAATAGAGGGGGAACGATCACGTCCCTTGATCTGCTCGCTATGCCCCTGCTTATACATCCCAAAATGCCATTGGCCTTCTTGGCAACAATGGCACACTGTTGACTCATATCCAGCTTCTCGTCCACTGTAACCTCTATGTCCTTTTCTGCAGAACTGCTGCCAAGCCATTCGGTCCCTGGTCTGTAGCAGTGCATGGGATTCTTCCATCCTAAGTGCAGGACTCTGCACTTGTCCTTGTTGAACCTCATCAGATTTCTTTTGGCCCAATCCTCTAATTTGTCTAGGGCCCTCTGTATCCTATCCCTACCCTCCAGCGTATCTACCTCTCCTCCCACTTTAGTGTCATCTGCAAACTTGCTGAGGGTGCAATCCACAAAACTGGCCCGAGGACCGACCCTGGGGCACTCCACTTGATACCAGCTGCCAACTAGACATGGAGCCATTGATCACTACCTGTTGAGCCCGACAATCTAGCCAGCTTTCTATCTACCTTATAGTCCATTCATCCAGCCCATGACTTAACTTTCTGGCAAGAATACTGTGGGACCCATGTCAAAAGCTTTGCTAAAGTCAAGGAACAACACGTCCATTGCTTTCCCCTCATCCACAGAGCCAGTTATCTCATCATAGAAGGCAATTAGATTAGTCAGGCATGACTTGCCCTTGGTGAATCCATACTGACTGTTCTGGATCACTTTACTCTCCTCTAAGTGCTTCAGAATTGATTTCTTGAGGACCTGCTCCATAATTTTTCCAGGGACTGAGGTGACTGGCCTGTAGTTCCCAGGATCCTTCTTCTTCTTTTTTTTAAAGATGGTGTCAAGGTTCCTTCCCCACTCTGAACTCTAGGGTACAGATGTGGGGACCTGCATGAAAACCTCCTAAGCTTACTTTTACCAGCTTAGGTTAAAACTTCCCCAAGGTACACATTAATTTTACCCTTTGCCCTTGGAATTTCCACTGCCACCACCAAACTTTAACTGGGTTTACTGGGAAAACGTAGTTTGGACATGTCTTTCCTCCCAACCCTTGCAGCCCACTTCCTGGGGAAGGTTTGGTAAAAATCCTCACCAATTTGCATAGGTGACCACAGACCCAAACCCTTGGATCTTAGAACAATGAAAAAGCATTCAGTTTTCTTACAAGAAGAATTTTAATAGAAGTAAAGGAATCATCTCTGTAAAATCAGGTGGTGGATACCTTACAGGGTAATTAGATTCAAAACATAGAGAAGCCCTCTAGGCAAAACCTTAAGTTACAAAAAAGACACACAGACAGGAATAGTCATTCTATTCAGCACAGTTCTTTTCTCAGCCATTTAAAGAAATCATAATCTAACACATACCTAGCTAGATTACTTACTAAAAGTTCTAAGACTCCATTCCTGTTCTATCCCCTGCAAAAGCAGCATACAGACAGACACAGACCCTTTGTTTCTCTCCCTCCTCCCAGCTTTTGAAAGTATCTTGTCTCCTCATTGGTCATTTTGGTCAGGTGCCAGCGAGGTTACCTTTAGCTTCTTAACCCTTTACAGGTGAGAGGATTTTTCCTCTGGCCAGGAGGGATTTTAAAGGGGTTTACCCCTCCCTTTATATTTATGACAGATGGGCACTAAATTAGCCTTTTCCCAGAAATAAAGTAACAGAAAGCCACTAGCTGTCACCTTCAGCCCCCATCTAAAACCTGTCCAGTGCATCATCAAGGATCTACAACCTATCCTGAAGGACGACCCATCACTCTCACAGATCTTGGGAGGCAGGCCAGTCCTTGCTTACAGACAGCCCCCCAAACTGAAGCAAATACTCACCAGCAACCACACACCACACAACAAAAACACTAACCCAGGAACCTATCTTTGCAGCAAAGCCTGTTGCCAACTCTGTCCACATATCTATTCAAGGGACACCATCATAGGAACTGATCACATCAGCCACATCATCAGGGGCTCATTCATCTGCACATCTACCAATGTGATATATGTTATCATGTGCTAGGAATGCCCCTCTGCCATGTACATTGGCCAAGCCCGACAGTCTCTACGCAAAAGAATAAATGGACACAAATCAGATGTCAAGAATTATAATGTTCAAAAACCAGTCGGAGAACACTTCAAACTCCCTGGACACTCAATTACAGACCTAAAAGTTGCAATCCTTCAACAAAAAAACTTCAAAAACAGACTTCAACAAGAAACTGCAGAACTGGAATTAATTTGCAAACTGGACACCATTAAATTAGGTTTGAATACAGACTGGGAGTGGATGAGTCATTACACAAACTAAAAACTATTTCCCCATGTTAATTTTTCTCCTACTGCTACTCACACCTTCTTGTCAGTTGTTTATAATGGGCCATCCTGATTATCACTACAAAAGTTTTTTTTTCTTCTGCTGATAATAGCCCACCTTAATTGATGAGTCTCATTAGAGTTGGTATGGCAACTCCCATATTTTCATGTTCTCTGTACATAAATATATATATATCTTCCTACTGTATTTTCCACTGCATGCATCCAATAAAATGGGTTTTAGCACACAAAAGCTTATGCCCAAATACATTTGTTAGTCGCTAAGGTGCCACAAGTCCTCCTCATTCTTTTTGCTGATACAGACTAACACGGCTACCACTTTGAAAAGTGTGGACATTGCAGCTCACACGCAGAGGATTGGGTGGGCTTGAGAGCCAGAGCTGGAACATCCACACTGCTATTTTTAGCATGCTATCCTGAGCCCCAGTACTGTGGTGAGTCTGTCTAGCTGGGCTGGGAGGCTCACTCCTAGCTGCAGTGTAGCCATGCCATTGAAGGCCTAAAAAAAAGGAAACCAAGCTACTTTCAGTCAGAGGAAAAGAGAAATGTTTCCCTAAGACCTTGGCAGCTGAAAATTAAACACGTGAGGCAGGGCTTCCCTTAGGCAAATTGCCAATAGTAGCATTTTTTTTTTACAGCAAATCTTCTTTATAACACCTTCCCTGCAGGTTCATGTATCATAGAATCATAGAATCATAGAATATCAGGGTTGGAAGGGACCCCAGAAGGTCATCTAGTCCAACCCCCTGCTCAAAGCAGGACCAATTCCCAGTTAAATCATCCCAGCCAGGGCTTTGTCAAGCCTGACCTTAAAAACCTCTAAGGAAGGAGATTCTACCACCTCCCTAGGTAACGCATTCCAGTGTTTCACCACCCTCTTAGTGAAAAAGTTTTTCCTAATATCCAATCTAAACCTCCCCCACTGCAACTTGAGACCATTACTCCTCGTTCTGTCATCTGCTACCATTGAGAACAGTCTAGAGCCATCCTCTTTGGAACCCCCTTTCAGGTAGTTGAAAGCAGCTATCAAATCCCCCCTCATTCTTCTCTTCTGCAGGCTAAACAATCCCAGCTCCCTCAGCCTCTCCTCATAACTCATGTGTTCCAGTCCCCTAATCATTTTTGTTGCCCTTCGCTGGACTCTCTCCAATTTATCCACATCCTTCTTGAAGTGTGGGGCCCAAAACTGGACACAGTACTCCAGATGAGGCCTCACCAATGTCGAATAGAGGGGAACGATCACGTCCCTCGATCTGCTCGCTATGCCCCTACTTATACATCCCAAAATGCCATTGGCCTTCTTGGCAAGAAGGGCACACTGCTGACTCATATCCAGCTTCTCGTCCACTGTCACCCCTAGGTCCTTTTCTGCAGAACTGCTGCCTAGCCATTCGGTCCCTAGTCTGTAGCTGTGCATTGGGTTCTTCCGTCCTAAGTGCAGGACCCTGCACTTATCCTTATTGAACCTCATCAGATTCCTTTTGGCCCAATCTTCCAATTGGTCTAGGTCCTTCTGTATCCTATCCCTCCCCTCCAGCGTATCTACCACTCCTCCCAGTTTAGTATCATCCGCAAATTTGCTGAGAGTGCAATCCACACCATCCTCCAGATCATTTATGAAGATATTGAATAAAACCGGCCCCAGGACCGACCCTTGGGGCACTCCACTTGATACCGGCTGCCAACTAGACATGGAGCCATTGATCACTACCCGTTGAGCCCGACAATTTAGCCAGCTTTCTACCCACCTTATAGTGCATTCATCCAGCCCATACTTCCTTAACTTGCTGACAAGTCATGCCCCTCATGACAGTTAAAGTCATTGACATTTGTGTGCTAATCCCCCAAGCTCTGTGAGCAAAATGAAGAGGTGATAGCCTGTTTGGGAAGGGGTTTTAACCCCTTTCCTGCCAGACCCCATTTAGAGTCCTTCATGTGCCTCTGACACTTTAGAAACCTCAGTACCAAGTATGTCAGCTAGTTCTAGTGGCACATTTTCAATGACCTTTGTGGGCTGTTATCACATGAATGTCAAGGGCAGATACACAATTAAATCCATGTGCACCTCTTTGGATATTTACTTTAAGGGGTAAATTGTGCCTTGTGCAGTTGTGATGGGGAATAGAGTGGTGGCAGGGAGACACTGTCCTCTTCCTCAGTTCAGCCATGCAGGAACCAGATGGGCAGGCTCCTGGATAACACTTTGAGTGTTGCTTTACAACCTCAAAGGGGAATGATCAGCGAAGTAGATGGTATGGCTGGCCTTGTCCAGGCCTGTGTAACCCAGTAGTGGATAATGTTATAGGCACCCTCTGCCCAAACTGCAGAGGATATGAGTTATTACAGCTCCAAATACAAAGCTTTAGCTCAAGCTGTATCAGCTTGTATTTTTAGCACTGGATATCCCTGGTTCAACACCAAGTGTGTCAACCAAAATAGTGAACGCCACACCTGCATACAGCAGCAAATTCCAGTAGAGTAAATGCTGCTCAGTTCTGAAGAAATGCAAGGGGTTCACTGAGCCTTCCCTGAAGCATTCTTCTAGAGAGCGCCCTGTGCAGAAGGAATGGCTCGGAGAAGCTCCATTTGGATGCAGCTTTTACAGGACATTTGTGGGTTGGGGAAAAGGCGGAATTTGCGCCTCACTGTTTACAATTCAGAAGAATTGTCATACTCATTTTTTAATTTGCTCTTTGGGTGCCTGATTCAACTTCCATTAAAGGAAATGGAAAGACTCACACTGACTTCAATGGCCTTTACATCAGTTCCTTAGGGCTACTCTGTTATTTCCCTTTGCTAAGCAATCCCTGGATATGACTGCACATTTTTCTTTCTCTGTGCACCACTGAATTCTACCCATATAGTTTGGCATTGTTTTCTTTTGATTGTTACTGTGGCTCCAGCTTTTTGTTTGTTTGTTTGTTTAAAAAATTATTCATTTATTTTTACTTTAAAAAAAAAAAGAAAGAAATAGGCTGTCTGCACATCTGGGACCTCATGACTCCAGCCACTGGATCCATTCTGTCATTGATTGACCTTGGCTGAAGATGGCACTCGGAGAGCCTGCAGCATATTCAGCTTTCTCATCTAAGATTGACAGGGATGATAGGGATTTCCCCAAGCCCTTAGCCTTCCCACTTCTCTACTACTGTCTTCCCCTATTCCTAGCTCACAGATTCAGAAGAGGCAGCTAAGACCTCTTCTGTGTGGGAAGGTGGAAATATGTGAGCTGATGGGCACCTCTGTGCTTTGATCTAGGGAATATTATCTAGGTCATAAGCAAGGGTAGGGAGGAGTTATTATTTACCAATGTACTGTTTAGCTTGACAAGGACTAGTTGTCTGAGGCCCAGTCCGAAAGATCAGTGGGAACAGAGGGACTTCTACAGCTCATAGGGAAATCCTTAGTACTTTGCAGGAACAGGGTTTTGGGAAAGACTAAGGAAGAAAGCTTTCTAGCATGTTGAGTTGGAGTGACAGTGCATAAAGTCCTCACTGCTGTTCTTACAGCTGTTTGATAAACCAAACAGGGATAGACTGTTAGGTAATTCTGCTATTAGCTGTAACTTTCAATATGATGAGGAAATTTGTAAAAAAGTGATGTGAGGAAAGGTATGAACACAGAAAAGAAGCTCAGCCTTCTTAACTACTCCAATAGTTTGCTGCTCCTGCTCAGGTAACTTGGCTTCCAGTCAGTAAATATTAGTGTTGTCTGGTGCCAGTTATTGCTATTAATTATTAAATATTTATATTGTGGTAGGGCCCAGAAGTCAACTAAATTAAGGTCCTATTCTTCCAGGCTCTGTAAAAACATATAGAAAATGCCCGTTCCTGCCCCCAAAAGCTTACAGTCTAACAGACAAGACCTAATCAGTGAATGGGAGAAACAGATGGGTTACAATATGGGAAGAGAGACAGGAAAACAAAAAGTATAGGCTGTGTATAATTGAGTCTTAGCTGATCAATGCCTGAATAGGCATATTCAACCTGCTCCTTTGAAGTGACTTTCATAACTTCCCTCCCCTTTCTTTTCCACCCTTTTGCTGCTCTGAACTTTCCAGTTGGAAACAGAAACAAAACTAATGAAAACCACAAAAAGCCTGATGTCATGGGATTTGTGACTTGACTGGAAGCAGGAAGGACAGTCGTAACCCATTAAAAAAAACCCCACCACCATTTCCCAACAGGAACCACACAGTGGTATCTGAAAGATCACCATTATTACAAGCCTAGGGAAAGAATGTGATATATTGGATACCACGGTGTAGTAAGTGTTGGCAAAAGTGATTTTTTAATGGAAACCACTATACTCAAACTCTTAGAAGAAAACCTTTTCAAATGAGATTTCTAGTTCAAATTTGCAGATTCAGTATGTTTGGCTAACTTTAGAGTGTTTATCCACCATAGTTGCCTCTCTAAACTTTTGAGATTCTTCATTTGCGGATAGGAATGACAGTTACTTATTGTATTTAATTTTCCTTCTCAAACGTGTTTTTTTCATGAAAAGAATCAAAGAGCAGTAACTCAAATATTTGCTCTGTCTAATTCTACTAAAGTGAGTAAATTATTTTGAAATGTTGAACTAAGGGTTACCAAGAAAGAAAAAAATCATTTTTATATTCTGACAGTAGCTGAATAATTGCAATGGTAGTAAAGCAGTAGATACACTATAAATTAGAACTGAAAAATTAAGGGTAGTTTCTGTTTTGTTTTTCTGCTGAAGAGAAGACAAACTGGCATTAATTACCAATTTGGTGCCATGGTTACTCCTAGTTATTCAGATTATTTTAATGAACAAACACATTGATTTTGCTTTAACCTCTTCCTACTCCACAACCGTTGCAACTGTCATTTTTTATTTTTTGCCACTTCACTTTTTTATGTTTTGATCAGTTTCATGGCTCATTGAACATATCGGCATTCAAGAGTTTATAACAAGCACGGTCTATGAACCACATCACTGGTTCATAAGATATTGGTTATATGGAATAAAGCCTTTGGCTTCAGCATTACCAGGGTATAAAACTGCTATAGCAGCATGAAGAAGCAGATGCATACAATAAGAATAAATGTTTAATTTTCAACGTGGAAAAAGATTAATTGTGGGAAGCCCCAAATTTCTGAAGCAGTAACACCATTCTAATGTATTTATGAATGATCTTGGAAAAAGGGTGAATAGTGAGGTTGCAAAAGATGACTCAGAATTATTTAGGGCTTGGTCTTGCATAGATTCTACACATTCTGGCTCTGATCCAACAAAGCTCTTAGCGCTTGCTTAATTTTAAGCCACTGAGTGGTCCCACTGAAGTCCATATGAGAACTATATCTTCCCAGAAACCTGAGCAGTGACAATGAGCTGTGTGTTAATTAGATCTAGTCAAAACATAGTGATATATTTTGTGAAAAATTCTCTGCAAACTCCTTGTGAAATTCTGACTAGCTCTACTTGTTAGGATATAGATATTCAGGCCTGTCTGCAAAGGCCTGTACTTTAAGAATTTAGGTGTATTCTTATCACTTGGCTAGTTAGAGGTATAAAAGAAAGAATCAAAATCACTGTCTGCCAGTGTAAGGGCCTTCTCTTACTGTGACAGTCTGAGGCCCTGTTCTTAGGCTAAGGCCTTTGGCTAAGCGACAGAGGCAGCCATAAGCTGGGAAGCGACCGGTCACATCCTCACATTCCAAAGTAGTCACATTGAAAGAAAGTGCTATTGGGCTGTTAGGAATACAATCCTGTCCTGATAGTGCCTATCACCTCCAGAGAAAGGGAAGTGCCTAGAAGATGTAAAAGGAAATTGAGGTTGATAGTTTTCTGTCTGGTAAGAACTCACTTATCAATAGACACAGCTGGGAAACTCTTATGTCTTATAGATGTAGTTGTGAAATCCTCACTTCTATATTGTTTTGTCATTATGTAGTTCCCACTTTGCTATTGTTTATTGGCATGGTCTCTGTCTGGTTCTGTGATTGTTTCTGTCTGCTGTATAATTAATTTTGCTGGGTGTAAACTAATTAAGGTGGTGGGATATAATTGGTTAGCTAATCATGTTACAATATGTTAGGATTGGTTAGTTAAATTTCAGTAGAATGATTGGTTAAGGTATAGCTAAGAATATTACTATATAAATTAGGGGCAAACATGAAGTAAGTTGGGATTCGAAAATAAGGAAAAAGAAACTTGTATTTAAGCTTGCTGGAAGTTCACCCCTATAAACATCGAATTGTTTGCACCTTCGGACTTCGGGTATTGTTGCTCTCTGTTCATCCGAGAAGGACCAGGGAAGTGGGAGAGTGAAGGAATAAGCCCCCTAACACTACTGTTTGTGCAGCTAATGTCATTTTTTAAAATGTCCTTTTGTTCATAAATAAAGCCAATATGTTGTAGTTCAATGACGAATGCATGCAATGGTATTTTCACATGATATTTGCCAAAAATGCAGGAAGCGACATTCTTCACATGGGAGGCTCTGCAGCACGGCAGGTACATAATGGACCTGATTCTGATCTCATTTACAGCGGCACAACTCCATTGACTTTAATGGAAGTCATTCCATTGGAATTTCCAGTGAGATTGCCCTTAAATGAGAGTAGTAAGAAGGCAAAGAGGATAAGAAACAGATGAAGAATAAATGGGGCAGGTACTATCACCTAATGAAAAATGTTACTCATGAAGCACATTTCTTTTTAATTCATTATCAAGACTACATAACCAGAATTCAGTTTAGGGGGAAGTACGCAGAGCTTTTATTAACTTCACAGGCACTCTAGTGAATCTGAGCGATAGTACACACAGAGCATTCTCAGGGGATTTACACAGTCATTGCTATAGTTGCTCCACTCCTAAATTTCCATAATTAAGTCAAAGAAGTTGCACCTTCCTACACCAAGTCTGAATTTCCCCCGTCATGTTCAGGTCATATTTACTTGGAATTTGCTTAAGTAACTAAGGCTTCATATTACTTACCTTCAGTGACAATGTATTTACATTCAGAGTATATATTTTAATTTCATAACAAAGCACACAAGGGAAAATATATGCTGCTTAATACCTTCAAAGTTGCATAAAAATGCTTTGAACTATCTTTTGTTACTGCAGTCTTGTTTGTGACAACCATGACAAGATTAGAATAACTCTCAGAAATTTCTACCCTCTGAATTACTTGATTTGGTGTGTTTCATTGGTTGCGTTTGTTGCCATTCAACTACTGGTTTGGGTGGAATTCTTTGTGAAGCTTAAACAAGACACCATACTTAAAATATATAGTTGCACTTAAATATTAATAAATATTGAGTCACGATATATCATCTAAATCTAGTGCATGTCCTTTTGGCTTCTTAACAGGGAGCGATATTTAGGTATTTATATGGATGTTTTTACCACCATATGTATCTATTAGTATATTTCAGGTTTCAGAGTAGCAGGCGTGTTAGTCTGTATTCACAAAAAGAAAAGGAGTACAAATAAATTTGTTAGTCTCGAAGGTGCCACAAGTACTCCTTTTCTTTTTAGTATATTTCAGGTTCTGAAATAGCTCTGACTTTGTAGTCTACTGAACAAATGGATGCAGTCCTTAGGGAAAATTCAGTGGGTGGGATCTACATATGTGGGGGTGGGGAATGTAAAAAGAGGTTTGCACTCAGGGAGATCCAGTTTAGCTGCTTTGAAGTTTCATTTATGACTAGCCCGAAGGTCCTATTTTATATTTATTCTATTTTGGAGGAAGCCTGTCTGAATTACCATTCAGCATTAAGAGATCACACAAAAAGCCTGGTGAATGTTATACATGCTTATTTGCCAATAAAATTGTTTTCAAAATTCACACAGCTCTGTGTTAAGTGCAATAACACTTTACACATTTCACTACTGTGGAATGAGAACTGAGATAGCTGCCATTTTCTGTTGCTACAGATTCATTTTTTGTACAATACCCCTGGGGTGCTGTGCCACTTTGTAACACTAAAAACTTTACTTTTTACTAGAGTCCCATTATTTTCACCAGGGGAACAGGGTGCATGAGCCATGTAATGTGTCCTGGGTGTCTAGGGATAATTATTTATGAATGATAATGCTTTCGGTCTCTCAATCTTGTGAATACTGTAATTCAGTTTTAGTGCTCACTGTTTGTAGTGGTCATTCAACTATCATTCAACTACATAGGCCAATTTACTTTCCAAACCCCAGCTCCTATTATGCTTGTGTATTTGTCTATTGCTTATATGACTTAGTAGGTTTTTGGTCAATTGGAAGGATCAGATTAGCAATAATTTTGTTGATGTTTTAAAAGGTGGGAAATTAATCTCACCTTCTTCAGTGCCACTTGACTGCAGATAGGGAAAGTGACACCTTGTAAACATAGCAACTAAAGCATTAATCTGACTACTTTGCCTTCTTCCTTTCCTCTTCTGTATGTACTTAGCAGTAGCCCTGAGATGCCCCAATTAGGATTAGGGCCTCTCTGTGCTAGGAACTGCACAACATACATGCCTTAAAATGCAAGACGGGGATATTGTTTCTGTGCACATGCCTGCTTTTTGTCACTCACTTTCAGGGCTGAGAAAATACTGTAAAATGATCTGATAAAAATGCATGGATTCCAAATGACTGTTTAGAATTCATGCCTAGGAAGAAGTACTGAGGATAGGGATCTGGGGGTCATAGTGGATCACTAGCTAAATATGAGTCAACGGTGTAACACTGTTGCAAAAAAGCAAACATCATTCTGGGATGTATTAGCAGGAGTATTGTAAGCAAGACACGAAAAGTAATTCTTCCGCTCTACTCCACACTGATTAGGCCTCCTCTGTAGTATTATGTCCAGTTCTGGGCACCACATTTCAGGAAAGATGTGGACAAATTGGAGAAAGTCCAGAGAAGAGCAACAAAAATGATTAAACGTCTAGAAAACATGACCTATGACAGAAGATTGAAAAAATTGGGTTTATTTAGTCTGGAGAAGAGAAGAATGAGAGGGACATGATAACAGTTTTCAAGCACATAAAAGGAGTTTGTTACAAGGAGAAGGGAGAAAGTTTTTTAACCTCTGATGTTAGGACAAGAAGCAATGGGCTTAAATTGCAGCAAGGGTGGTTTAGCGTGGACATTAGGAAAAACTTCCTAACTCTCAGTGTGGTTAAGCACTGGAATAAATTGCCTAGGGAGGTTGTGGAATCTTCATCATTGGGGATTTTTCAGAGCAGCTTGGACAAACACCTGTCAGGGATGGTATAGATAATACTTAGTCCTGCCTTGAGTGCAGGGGACTGGACTAGATGACCTCTCAAGGTCCTTCCAGTTCTATGATTCTATACCCCTTATAGTTTGCTGTTTGTGTACAGCTATGCAAATGAACATAAGAACAGCCCTACTCAGTCAGACAAATGGTTCATCTAGCTCAGTATCCTGTCTTCTGACAGTGGCCAATGCCAGGTGCCCCAGGGAAAATGAACAGAACAGGTAATCATCAAGTGATTCATCCCCTATTGCCAATTCCCAGGTTCTGGCAAACAGAGCTAGGGACACTTCATAGCATGGTTTTGCATCCCTGTCCATTCTAGCTAATAGCCATTGATGGACCGATCATCTGTGAACTTATCTAGTTCTTTTTTGACCCCTTTTATAGTCTTGGCCTTCACAACATCCTTTGGCAAAGAGTTCCACAGGTTGACTGTGCATTGTGTGAAGAAATACTTCATTTTGTTTCCTTATCAAACTGGTTATATATTATCAACAAGTTAGGACAATTAAGGTATTCCCAACATTTCAATTTCTATGCATGGTTGTTAAATTCCAAGTTTGCATGATAACAGTTTATCTATTTCGTACCATTTACATTTTCTCTCTTTATTGTTAAAATGCTTTCAAATACACATGGAAAAAATGATTAGCTTGCCCTTTCTTTTCTGCTGAGAGAGTTGCATCCAACCATTAAACCCTGGTGTTTTTTCACGAGGCAAGAGATGTCAAACTCTAGGATATTTAATCATTTCCCATGACTTTGAAGTGTGATGAGCCTTAAAATACAGAAAAAAGTGCTACATTGTAACAAACAAAGTTTTAAGATTCTATGTTTCAGCAGATGACTGAATATTGGGTATTCAGACAGTGATGTTCCATCATTACCTTGGTATTTGAGGTAACATATAATCTTGCAGATGCAGACACCTTCCTTTTTAAAAAACTTTTTCCTGATGTAATACATTTAAATTGTTGGTTATTGGAGCTGTGGAAAGAGTTTTACCACAGATTCTAGCAATACTTACATCTCCTTTCTTTGCAGAGGTATGACATCCGGAAGGACCATATGATAGTAATCAGAACAGTATGAGAATTGTTCTGGTAATGCATTTGGTGTCTACCATTTACTTGTCTCTTTACAATTATTGTCAATGGCTTGGACGAGCTATTGTTCCTTCAGTTTTCAAGGTTCACTCAGATCAGTCAGGAATAAAGCCCTGCAGCTGCACCTGCTCAGTCTCCTGATGGCCTAATGAGCACAGCATCAGCTAGGCTGGCTGACTGACTACCCTCCCGGTTTGGCTGAGGAAGTTAGCAGGCCTGTTCTTAAGGCCAGCAGCAGCTCAGTGCAAATGCTTATATATTCTCTGTCTCCCTGTGCTTGCCTTGTTTCTGCCTTACTCTAACCTCGACCCTGCCTGCACCTGGCATTGTTCCACTCCTGTCCCAGCCTTGCTTCTGCCTTAAACCTGTCCTGCTCCTGCCTTCCTTAATTCCAGGTAATCTGATCTTGGATTCCAATTCCTGGCTCTGCCTCAAACCTTGGCCCTGGCATTCAGACTGACTCCTGGGCCGACCATTAGGCCAGATTGCCCAGGACCCAGTCTCCTGACACCATCTGAGGACAGAAAGGTGTGGATAACAACCAGATTAGATTAATCATTGATTTGATTATCAGAATTATAAACATAGGATAAGAAAGACAATATTTGTAATGTTAAAGTCTCAACACATTAGACATTTTTTTCGTCCACACATGACACGAAGAGAATATAGATTTATAAAAGAACTTAGGCAGGTTAGGTGCCTAACTCCCATTGAGTTCTTTCCAGAGTAAATCCTCCCATCAGTGTGAGTTGGTATTTGTCTTGTGAAGATGCTTTTGAAAATCCCACTACGCATATTTAGATACCTCAATTGCATATTTAAGCACCTAAATACTGTTGAAAATTTGACATCTAACCTAACAGAGTGATCAGTGGGCATGCTTCAGTAGAGTGGATCTTGTGGAGAGCAGAGGGCAGAGAGCTTTTTTGTGAAAGGTTTTGGGACCCACTGCCACGTGCAGAGGTTAGACTGAGTCAAAATCTTGCCAGCTTTATGACATGATGAAAGACTTATTTTTTCATTCAGATGTTTTCCTCAGGTGTGAAGCTGACCTTGCAGTGCCTGGAACATCCCCATTTAAGAAAGCAGTTCTGAAAAAGGAGCTTAGAGGAAGAGTATTCCCATCTGGGGTGAAAAAAAAATCCTTGAAGCGATTTAAAGCTGTAGATAAAATGGTGATGAATAGATAAGAAATACATGTACTACTCATCATACTCATAGCTGCTAGTTATCATCAGTGAAAGAAGCTTGTCATGTATTGCCGTGAATAGTTTTCTTTCTCTCTGTTTGGGAACCTCAGCCCTTAAAGACACAGCCTCTGTTACCACACTTCCAATGATCTGCCACAGTATCTAATCAAGGGAGCTGCTCAAACAGCAAAAAATAAAATATAATAAAAAACCCTGTGTGTAAGTAGCTTGTCATATTAGAAAATGTGTTTTGATTCTGTCTAGTCACACCCCTATACTGTTAGTTGCTCACAAGTCACATGAGTGATGTTTGAGTCATACAAATGGTCTCTGGATGAGAATTTTAGGCCATAGCCAAGATTCATTTAATCAAGAAAAGGAATTATTTTGTGATAAAACAAAATTTGTTTCAGGTGGAATAGAAGTAGTTGAGGATCTGAGTTTGGCAAAGCACTTAACCTCATGCTGAACTATAAGCATATACTTAGATCCCATTGACCTAAATGGGATTGAAGCATGTGTCTTTTCTGAATAGGGATGGATTTACACATTTAAAGTTAAGCATGTGCTTCCCTACTTTGCTGAATCTAGGTCTAGGTCATCCAATTAGGGAACAGATACAACACCATGTAACTCAGGAGTCCAGTTACAAAGTATTAGCAGATTATGACCTCAAATTAATTGACTGTTCACTGCTAACAATTTGTGAATATTCGATATCTCAAATACGTTTATAACAATGGTTTGACAGTTTTGAATAATCAACAAATTTTGTAAAAATAACTAGCGAAATAAAAGGGATTAAATTCCCCAACAAACTGTTCACAGTTCTGATAGTCAGCATTGATTTATGGAGTGCATCATATTCACGAACACCACTTTCTTCATTATTTCTTCTGGGAAAGTCAGAGAATAAATCAGTGCAGATTTCTTCCTGGATCACTACAGTGTGGCTTTTTTAATAGAAAATGTAAAATAAAATTTACTGTTAAACACAGAAAACACACTTGTCAATAGTGCATATGATTAGTAACTTTTTTTTCACATTTGCTTTATTGTTACCTTAAAGGGAATCAATAATTCTCAATATATTTTTAAACAAATTTACCCAATTTATTGTCTACTACAAGGTTACCACAAATTGTACCTTATGAAATAAATATTTTCCTGTTAAAGTTCTATCCTTATCTGCTAAACAACTTGTTTTTTAGTGTCATGGGTTTCACTATGAACCGACAACACAAGTAAATGGAGCAAAAATATAATTATAGCAAAAATAGCACATTAAGAAAATGAAAATAAAATGGGGGCTGCATCAGTACTATAAATTAGGGAATATCAAACAGAATCATTGAGTCACAGTATTGTTCCTACCATACAGCCCATAGCACCAAAGACCAAAACTCTGGAGGTCTTAGTGTTTTACTCAGGTTTTACTCAAGCCAAATCTCACTGAAAATATGGCAGATTGCATGAGTAAGGACTGAGAGTAATAAATGATGGACAGTTCACCCCCTCACATAGATGAACCAATTAAAAAGAAGGTAGGGAGGAAAAATTTAGGTGATTCCCTTGGAGTCTTTTATTGGCTGGCTCCCTCCAGTAAAAATTCCACTGGATTGCAGCCCTTTTTGCATTTCAAACATTCTGAAATAGTTTGGTTTTACAGTTGAAAAGAGTTTCAGGTTCTCAGGGAGGCAAAATATGAGTTGGGATGATTAATTAAAACAAAAAGAAAAGGAGTTTCCACAGTATGTATCCGATGAAGTGAGCTGTAGCTCACAAAAGCTTATGCTCAAATAAATTGGTTAGTCTCTAAGGTGTCACAAGTACTCCTTTTCTTTTTGCGAATACAGACTAACATGGCTGTTACTCTGAAACCCTTAACTAAAACAGGCAGCCAAGCTGAGATGATTGTCTGTGTTTAACACCCTCTATTCAAGTCATAAGTTGATGTGAAATAAAAAGAGAGGATGTGTCCATATGTATCAACTTCCTTTCATGAATGCAGCTGAATATTTCATTTTGAGTTAAGCAAGAAAATTCATAGATTCTAAGGCCAGAAGAAACAACTGTGATCATTGAGTCAGGCCATAGAACTTCCCCAAAGTAATTCCTAAAGCATATGTTTTAGAAAAACATCCAATGTTGATTTAAAAATGGTCAGTGACAGAGAATCTAGCACAACCCTTGGTAAATTGTTCCTATGGCTTATTTCTCTCACTGTTAAAAATGTATGCTTTATTTTGAGTTTGTTTAGCTTCAACTTCCAGTCATTGGATCATGTTATACCTGTCTCTATTAGACTGAACACCTCAGTATTAAATCTGTTCCCTATCCAGGTACTTATATATTGTAATTAAGTCATCCCGTAACCTTCTCTTTGTTAAACCAACTATATTGAGCACCTTGAGTCTATTGCTCCAAGGCAGATTTTCTAATCCTTTAATCACTCTCATGGCTTTTCTCTGAACTCTCTTCCATTTGTCGACATCCTTTTCGAATTGTGGGCACCAGAACTGGACATTCTGTAGTATTCCAGCAGTGGTCACACCAGTGCCAAATAAAGAGGTAAAATAACTTCTCTACTCCTACTTGATATTAGGGTTGCCAAGTTTCTAATTGCACAAAACCAAAAACCCATTCCCTCCGCTCCCGCTCACTCAACCCCCCCCCCCCATCCCTCGCTCTCCCCCACCCTCACTCATTTTAACTGGGCTGGGACAGGGGCTGAGGGTTAGGGAGTGGGAGGGGATGAGGGCTCCGGCTGGGGTTGTGGGCTCCAGACTGGGGCCAGAAATGAGGGGTTCAGGGAGCAGGAGGGGGCTCTGGGCTGGGGTAGGGGTTTGGGGTGTGGGCTCTGGGGTGGGCCAGGGATGAGGGGTTTGGAGTACAGGAGGAGGCTCTGGGCTGGGGGGTTGAGCCGAGGGGTTCAGACTGTGGGAGGCAGCTCCGGGCTGAGGCAGGGGGTTGGGGTATGTGGGCGATATGGTCTCTGGGTGCAGTCTCCAGGGTGGGACCAGAAATGAGGGGTTCAGGGTGTCAGAGGGGGCTCCAGGCTGGGGCAGAGAGTTGTGGTGTGGGAGCAGCTGCAGGTTCAGGATTTAAAATTTTTAAATAGAATAGGGCCAAGAATCATTCCTTGCAGGATCCCTCTGAAATCACACACGTTTGATGATTCTCTCTTTATAACAACATTTTGAGACCTATTAGTTATCCAGCTTTTAATCCATTTAATATGAGCTATATTAATTTTATATTGGTTTAGGTTTTTAATCAAGATGTCATGCTGTACCAAGTCAAATGCCTTGCAGAGGTCTAAGTATATTACATCAACACTATTCCCTTATCTACCACATTTGTAATCTCATCAAAAATATTGTTAGTTTGACAGGACCTGTTTTCCATAAACCCAGGTCGACTGGCATTAATTATATTACCCTCTATTTTTTTATTAATGGAGTCCCATATCAGTCACCCTATTATCTTGCCCAAGACTAATGTCAGACTGACAGTCTTACAATTGCTAGTGTTGTCATTTACCCTTTTAAAATATTGGCACACCATTAGCTTTCTTCTAGTCTTCTGGCACTTTCCTGGTATTCCAAGACTTATTGAAAAATCAGCATTAATGGTCCACTGAGTTCCTCCGCAAGCTCTTTTAAAACTCTTGGATGCAAGTTATCTTGACTGGCTGATTTTAAAAGGTTTAACTTTAGTAGTTGCTGTTCAACATCCTCCTGAGATACTAGAGTTATGATCTGATATGACTGCATCATTTGTTTTTCCCAAATACAGAACAGAAATATTTATTGAACACTTCTGCCTTTTCTGCATTATTCTTGATAATTATACCATACTGATCTACTAATGGACCAATACCATTGTTAGGATTCTTTTTGTTCCTAATAAACTTTAAAAACCTGCTCTAATTATACTTAACTGTGCTCCCATATATTTCTCCTTGTGTCCCTTTGCTTACCAATTTTCTACAAAACTGAGCTTGAAGTATATGATATGGTACTTGTACAACAATTAGTGAAATGAGATTGGAAAAAATAAGTTCACTTAGGCTCTGATCTGGTATACATTTATACATATGTATGAGTTTATGCACACAAACAGTCTCAGTTAACCCTAATATATGAGTAGTCTACAGAAATACTAATATGAAAATTATGCCTAAGTGTTTGCAAGAAGGAGTCCTTGGTTTGTAGAAAGGTAGCTCACACTTCATGTCTGCTGTCAGAGTAGTCATGTGAATTTTTTTACAAAGAATAAACCTTGTGTAATTCACTAAAGTTGGCAGGGTCTAGAAGGTTGCTGTGACAATATTAACATTCATATGTAATTTTCTTTTCCTGTATTATAACTTACCTTTATATTAAACCCTCTATAATTCTCCTAAATGGCTGGGGCCCTGATGCTGCACCATTAAAATAAATGGGAGTTTTGCCATTAAAACATTAAACCTATTTTCTCTTCATCTTTCCTTCACTTCGGAGCATCTGCCTACAAACTTCCCCAGCTCCTCCTGTGTGGCTTTCTGCTAAAGATAAGACGAAACAGAACATTTTTTTGTATTGACAATAGTGTAATGTCTCACTAGGGACAGCCACAATTTAAGGGTGTTGAGTTGGAATCTTAATCTAAATTAAATACACATAGATAAGCATATATTTGCCACAGTATAGAAATGATTTACTGAGGTATAGTAATAACAACTTCATCCAGATACGGGGTCAGGCTCATTGGCCCTGCTGTGGTTCCTGTGCATCACCAGCATAAAAAGAGGTTGTAATAACACAAAAAGCCAGCTGATGTTTCCCCATAGCAGAGTCTACCTCACCCCCCTACATGCATAGGAGGCATGCTGATGGTATTAACAAGGTAAATGCCTGAGTTCTGCTGTCTTCTCAAATTTTGCAATGGTTCCCCCTAGGAGACAGTTGCAGTTAGCTGTAACTTAGAGCAGTCTTAAGGCTTCTCTGAGTTGTGCAGGGGGCCAAGCTGGCCACTGACTGACTCTAGAATCGAGGGAGCACCAAGGTGACATAAATTCATATTTGCTGCCCCTTCAGATCCTGCAGACTGGCTGGACATAGTGATGTGACTAATTGTTTTGATACTTCTGAGGGAAAAAACCCTGCACGTATTTAATGTAAAACATTTAACCGCTCCAGGATTGTATACATATTGTCCTGATCTTTGCTTTCATTCAGATATATCTGTACCCGAGTCTTTGTAATCAATTTGAAATGCTTATTCATCATGATATGATGCCACACAGCCTCCTATGTGTGGGATTTGGAGTAAAAGATATCTATATGCTCACAAAAAAGCCAGTTCTTATGAAGTGAGCTGTAGCTCACTAAAGCTTAGCTCAAATAAATTGGTTAGTCTCTAAGGTGCCACAAGTACTCCTTTTCTTTTTGCGAATACAGACGAACACGGCTGCTACTCTGAAACCTGTTCTTATATGATATCTTGTCCCATTTTAAGTAACTAAAGAGTGCAGATCATTTAGAAAAGTCTCAGAAGCATTGACATTTTTGGTACTTATCCAAACCTCTGAAGCTTTTATAGTTTGACCATCACTAATTACAAGAGTTTATACAGTAGCACAAACACTTACAAGGGAATGACCCTGAAAGATGGACAGTGCTATCAATAGGGGTAATGTTAATTAGAAATTGGTTGTGATTCAATCTTGACAAGTTTTTTTTGCCAATGCTTTTTGGGGTAGGTGGGAAAGATGGACAGTGCTATCAATAGGGGTAATGTTAATTAGAAATTGGATGTGATTCAATCTTGACAAGTTTTTTTTGCTCAATGCTTTTTTTGCCTCTGTTTTCACTAACAAGGTCAGCTCTCAGACTGCTGTGCTGGGCATCACAACATGGGGAAGAGATGGCCAGCCCTCTGTGGAGATAGAGGTGGTTAGGGACTATTTAGAAAAGCTGGACGTGCACAAGTCCATGGGGCCGGACGAGTTGCATCCGAGAGTGCTGAAGGAATTGGCGGCTGTGATTGCAGAGCCATTGGCCATTATCTTTGAAAACTCGTGGCGAACCGGGGAAGTCCCGGATGACTGGAAAAAGGCTAATGTAGTGCCAATCTTTAAGAAAGGGAAGAAGGAGGATCCTGGGAACTACAGGCCAGTCAGCCTCACCTCAGTCCCTGGAAAAATCATGGAGCAGGTCCTCAAAGAATCAATCCTGAAGTACTTGCATGAGAGGAAAGTGATCAGGAACAGCCAGCATGGATTCACCAAGGGAAGGTCATGCCTGACTAATCTAATTGCCTTTTATGATGAGATTACTGGTTCTGTGGATGAAGGGAAAGCAGTGGATGTATTGTTTCTTGACTTTAGCAAAGCTTTTGACACGGTCTCCCACAGTATTCTTGTCAGCAAGTTAAGGAAGTATGGGCTGGATGAATGCACTATAAGGTGGATAGAAAGCTGGCTAGATTGTCGGGCTCAACGGGTAGTGATCAATGGCTCCATGTCTAGTTGGCAGCTGGTATCAAGTGGAGTGCCCCAAGGGTCAGTCCTGGGGCCGGTTTTGTTCAATATCTTCATAAATGATCTGGAGGATGGTGTGGATTGCACTCTCAGCAAATTTGCGGATGATACTAAACTGGGAGGAGTGGTAGATACGCTGGAGGGGAGGGATAGGATACAGAAGGACCTAGACAAATTGGAGGATTGGGCCAAAAGAAATCTGATGAGGTTCAATAAGGATAAGTGCAGGGTCCTGCACTTAGGACGGAAGAACCCAATGCACAACTACAGACTAGGGGCCGAATGGCTAGGCAGCAGTTCTGCGGAAAAGGACCTAGGGGTGACAGTGGACGAGAAGCTGGATATGAGTCAGCAGTGTGCCCTTGTTGCCAAGAAGGCCAATGGCATTTTGGGATGTATAAGTAGGGGCATAGCGAGCAGATTGAGGGACGTGATCGTTCCCCTCTATTTGACATTGGTGAGGCCTCATCTGGAGTACTGTGTCCAGTTTTGGGCCCCACACTTCAAGAAGGATGTGGATAAATTGGAGAGAGTCCAGTGAAGGGCAACAAAAATGATTAGGGGACTGGAACACATGAGTTATGAGGAGAGGCTGAGGGAGCTGGGATTGTTTAGCCTGCAGAAGAGAAGAATGAGGGGGCATTTGATAGCTGCTTTCAACTACCTGAAAGGGGGTTTCAAAGAGGATGGCTCTAGACTGTTCTCAATGGTAGCAGATGACAGAACGAGGAGTAATGGTCTCAAGTTGCAGTGGGGGAGGTTTAGATTGGATATTAGGAAAAACTTTTTCACTAAGAGGGTGGTGAAACACTGGAATGTGTTACCTAGGGAGGTGGTAGAATCTCCTTCCTTAGAGGTTTTTAAGGTCAGGCTTGACAAAGCCCTGGCTGGGATGATTTAACTGGGAATTGGTCCTGCTTTGAGCGGGGGGTTGGACTGGATGGCCTTCTGGGGTCCCTTCCAACCCTGATGTTCTATGGTTCTATGATTCTAAGTACTCAGTTATATAGTCTATTATAACTGTTTTAAAATGTCAAATCTCACCTTTGTCACCTTTGTCGAGCTTGTCCTCGTCCATCCCTCCACGAATGCAAGTCGATGTCACACCATTCTATTTTGTTGTGAGCATGTTCTTTCCATTTCTGGCCAAAGAGTTTTATCATGGGATTGGCCCAGAGCGTTTTTGGTCTGCCCAGCAGTCGCTTGTGGTTCCTGGGAATCCAGCGCGATGCAAGTTGTCCACCTATTGTCTTGCTTACGGACTGCATTACCTGCCCATCTTCGCTTTGCATCATACATTGCCTGCACTACATCGGTCACCTCTGTACGCCTTCTGATCTCCTCATTCAGTATATGATCATGGAGTGATATACTTCACATTCGCCTTTCCATTGCTCTCTGAGTGACAGTGAATTTTTCTTCCTCCGCTTTTGTCATTGACCAGCTTTCTGCTCTGTATATCATTGCTGGCAGAACAGTGGAATTAAACAGTTCTTTCCTTTTCTTCATGGGCAGTTCATCATCTGTTAGAGATATCTTTATTTTCTTGAAACTTGCCCCTCCCTTTCTCCTCCTACTGCATTCCCCTTTGAATGAGTTGTCTCTGCTCAGCTGCTGACCCAGGTAAATGTATTTGTTGACTGCCTCAATTTCTTTCCCGTTTACAGTGATGATTCCTGCTGCACAATGCTCATTCTGCATCCACTTCATCTTCGATGTGTTCACTTCCAATCCGATATCATGCAAAAGTGTGTGCAGTTGCTGCAATTTGTTCTCCAGTTCTGCAATGTCCTTTGCCAATATTACATAGTTGTCAGCAAAGAGAAGTTGTGTTAACTGTTCTCTGTCAATTCTGATTCTTTCTTCCCCGTTCAACTTCTTGTACAGCGACTCCAGGACTTCTGCCAGCAGCTTCAGTGAGACTGTGTCACCTTGTCTGACTCCTCTGTGTATAGTAATAATGCAGGGGACATTTAATCATGTTATCTCTGTGAAGCAATTGTGGCTAATTTCTTCCAGCAGCTTGATGTACCTCAGGTCGATTCCGATTTCATTGAACACGTTGAGTACAGCATTAATCTCTACCAAGTCGAATGCCTTTTTATAGTTGACAATTGCAATACACAATGGTACTTTATATTCCTTGCATTTTTCGACGAGCTGCCGAACTGAGTGGATGTGATCAGTTGTCGAATACCCTGAGCAGAAACCAGCTTGTTCTCTGCTTCCGTGCATTTCAAGATCCTTCTTAATCTGATTGAGTATGATGCAGGTGAAGACTTTAATCACTCATGAGAGGAGTGTGGTCGGATGGTAGTTGCTCAGTTCTTCTGGATCGACTTTCTTCATCAATAGTATTGTTTTTGATTTCTTCCTTGCATCTGGAACATACTTGCTATTGATGTTGATGGTGAACCGTGGAGCCAACGCTTTGAAGAGAGTATCTTTCTCTATTTTGAGATATTCCAGCCAAACATCATCCACTCCTGGACTTCTTATTCAATTTCTTCCCACATACTCTCGGGAACTTCTTCTATAACCTATTGCCTTGAGAGTGCATGCTGGACATTGCCATGTGAGGAGTAGAGATCATTGTAGAATTTTGTACATATTTCATTCATCTTGCTCCTTTCCGATATCCTTTCACCATTTTCATCTTTCAGCGCTGCCGGGATAATCTGTTTCAGCCTAACATCTCTTTCTACCTTTTTCAGACTCTCATTCTTTTTAGCCGCCTCTCTCAGTTTTTTCTTTCTAAAGTCTTTGTAGTCTTCTCTGATCTTCACATGAATTTCTTTGCACAGTGTTCTGTATTCTTTGCCCATTTTTCCTTCTAATTTAATACGTGCCCTCCTCCCCATCAGATTCACAGTTTCCTTGTTGATTCTTTGCTTGCATCCAAGCGTTTTCAATGCCTTTGCCTTCTTAGCTGCTGAGATTATCTGCGAGACAAACTCATATCAAATATAGCTAAAGAAGAACCAAGTAGAACTGTTATCACTCTTGAAAACTGCCTCAATTTTTTAAGGTGACCTATGCCTTTTTAGACTTCAAAAACATTAAAATACAGACCAGCTGCTCCAATTCCAAGCAAGTTGGTTTGTGAATGTTTTTGACTACTCGGAGCTGAAAAGGTGTTTGTCTACTCAGTGAGGGCTAAGCAGAAAATGATTCTTCTAGTTTTTGCTTTAAATAGCATTTTTGGGAGTTAGAGTGAACACACTACAAGTAACAACCACCTGTATTTTCATTTTATTTTAACAGAAATACCTTTTCCAAGACCTAATTAAAATTACATCTTGGTCTTCATGTGGTAAATGTAACCATATCACAATTGTTCTTTAATGTCTTCCCGTGTGAGTTGTTATGCTCATCTTAACGAGACTATAATGAAAAGCAAATCAATTCATTTATTTACATGCAATTGTTTATAAAAGTGATATGAATTTAACCTGCTTCCCATTTGCAAGCACTGTGACATTAAACAGGCAAGCATTACATTTAGCCAAAAATCTACTTGTGTAGACTGAGGTGACAATATTCTGTTACTAATGTTACTCTATGTCTTACAATACTACTTAATTGCTTAGCAAGCTCCTGTACTGGGGGCGAGGGAATGAAGATCATTATCTGTATTTTATAATTAATGAAATCAATACAGGTCTTGTTGTTGCAAAATGGCAGGTGAAAGTGGCAATGAATGTGAGGTGAAACTGATAAAAAAAAAAGTCCTCCTCTGCTAATGTAAATGGACTGCTTCTAAGGAGAATTTAATCATCAAAACACATCAGTACACAAGAGAAGTTGAACAAACACTTGTCAGGGGTTATTTGGTCCTGCCTCAGCATAGGAGGCTGGACTTGATGACTTCTCTTCCAGCCCTACATTTCTATGATTCTATTATTTGTGTTGTGGCATTATCAAGGACAACTAAGTTTATGTACTATAGTTTTTTCCTTTTACAAAGAGAGTCAGAGGTTCCTAAGAGGCAGTGCACAGTGTGCCAGACTCAGACCAGTGGGGTACAGGAGTCTGGTAGAAGGCAAATATACTGGCCACTGGATGAACAGTTTTCTGTTCCCTGAGTGACCAGAGCAGGGGCTGCATTAGAGCAATCAAGAACCTGATAGAACCAATTAAGACAGGCAAACTAATTAAGACACCTGGAGCCAATTAAGAACATACTAGAATCAATTATGTCAGGCAGACTAATCAGGACACCTGGTTTAAAAAGAACCTCCCATCGGTTAGGGGTGTGTGTGTGTGCAAGGAGTGAGAAGGTGTGCTGCTGGAGAAGTACAAGTGTGATCAGGCTTCAGGAGGAAGATCCTGTGGTGAGGGTAAAGAAGGTGCTGGGAGGAGGCCATGAGGAAGTAGCCCAGGGAGTTGCAGCTGTCACACAGCTGTTACAAGAGACACCGCGACAGCTGCAATCCACAGAGCCCTGGGCTGGAACCCGGAGTAGAGGGCGGGCCTGGGTTCCCCTCTTCCCCCTCAACTCCCTATTTAAGACAAGAGGAGGTGACCTGGACTGTGGGTCCCACCAGAGGTGAAGATCCCTGGCCTATCCTCTGACCCACTTAGGTGGGTCAGCAGAGACTGCGGGGATTGTTCTCCTCCCTTTCCCCATGCTGGCCAGTGATGAGGTTAGCTGAGTGAATGGCAGGTTTGAGCCACTAGCAAAAGTGGCCAAACTGAGGGCGGCCGTGGATCTTTGAGACGAGCAAATCTGCCAATAAGCGCAGGACCCACCAAGGCAGAGGAGGAACTTTGTCACAACAGATACACTTGGCAGACAACAACAAAAAGATGTTAAAGAATGTAGATGTCGTTGCTGTCAGTGGTCTATGCTTGTTGAGCTCAGAATAGGAAGTTTCTAAACTTGATTATTGCTTACCATTTTGGAATAAGTAAAAAAAAACAAAAAACCTCTCTTTAAAACACAAGAATTGGTTTGCTACTGATCATGGTAAACACAGCAATAAAATCTGAGAGTTCTGAGTGTAAAGGCAAATTCAGTCAGCAAAATAACCTATCATGAGCAAGAAAAGACAAAGAAGATGGGAACAACTAAGGGACAGATCATTTCTTTGCATGGTAATACACACATAATGGGCAGGAAACTGCATCAGGGAGACAAACCCCTTTTCCCAAGATTCCCCTTAGCCCTCATAGCAGGGGAGGGCGGTGGGATCCCAGCAATGGGCTGGGATCAAACTGGGAGTGGGGAGGACTAACAACAATACTACTCCAATAAGTGGAAATGCTTAAGGAAAAAATGGACCTGCATTGTACAATTATTGTTGGGTATTTCCCAGACAAGTTAAAAAGCTGCAGCCTCATGAAACCACATCCTTTGCACCTTATCTTTCTTCCTGGATGGTAGTGACAGTGGACAGGAAACACCACCAGGTCCCTTTTAGTTTCTGTACTTTTCTCCAATGAGGCTCCGTGGCCTCCCTTGGAAAGAAAGCAAAGGTGTGACCTCAAAACCATGAGGGTCTCCCAAGGTCTTTTTAGACATTGTTTTTTTTTGAATCCTTACACACTCAACACTGTAATGGATTGCTTTCCTTTTCTGCCAACTATTCAGCTGAAATTGATATACATTTCCATTTTCCAGTCAGAATGTTAGATCTGATTAACATTTCCACTGCAAATTATTCTAATTGCAGCTATCACAGTGTAGCATTGTTTCTGCACAGCTGCTATTGTTTTTAATGTTTGAATGCCTTTGGGTATCTTCCTGTGAGTCTGAAAATGTATTATAATAGGCAAAACACTTTTAAAAATGTTATATTTATAAAGATGTTTGCAACTCTTATTGTGTACAACCCTCATGTATTAGACATTTTATGGCCCACTTGATCCCCAGATGCTACCATGTGAGTCTTGCACAGCATATACAAAGGTGTACAAATTTACCCCGCTTCCTTCTTAGCAGTAGATGAATTCAATATGTAATAACAATAAATAAATAAAAATACTAATAAATAATAAATTAATAATAATAATAGCTTGGTTCTTAACAGGAGATCCCAAGGAGCTAAGTGGTTCATCAGTTTCAAAGATTCCTAAATATTAAGGTCTGAATGGACCATATAACTACTTAATTTGACCTCCTGCATATATATACAAGTCATATAGTTCACCTAGGGATTCCTGTGTCTGGCCCAAGAACTTGTGGTTGAGTTTAGTTCAGAACACTTTCACTTCTGAATGCTGGTCTTCAGATCGTGTTTTAGGTCCCATGTGTCACTAAATTCGTTGATGTTATCCTAGTCCCAAGTGGACATTTATCCAAACTGCAAAACCACCAAATAGTATGGCATCATACCATATGATTGGCAGGCTGACCAGGAGAATCCCAGGGCTGGAACAGCAGAAGTATCGGAAGGTCAGGATTTGTGCTGGGCTGAGCTGTGTTGGGAAGTTGAACAGCACATTTGCATAATTTGCTGTGGACATTACTAAGTTCTCACAAATATCTTGCAAGGAAGCAGGATCTCTGGATATTAATGGATTTACAAGAAATATGCACTAATCCCATTCTTTGAGTTTTAGGTCCTCTGCAAAATTCTGGCTGAGTATGGGGATTAGATGCATTACTAAACACAAGAAACAGAATCTGAATAAAAAAGATGGACTTTTCTTCCTACTGTGCATCACTGGATGGGACATGTTCTCTTAACCTACCAAAATCTCATGGCATGCGAAGTCATATTATAAAACGGGGAACCAAATGAAACTGGGAAGCTGTGCACAAGATCCCATAATTATTTTATTCTTTTCAAGAGAAATAAGAAGACAGAGGATAAAGCTAATGGAAAACAGGTAGCAAAAGGTAGCAGGGAACTGGACTAGATGATATCTTGAGGTCCCTTCCAGTTCTATGATTCTATGAAATAGAACCCCTATCACAAGCCCTCTTTGAATACAGAATTAGGGCCTCATTCTGCTGCGAGCAAATTCCATTTGACCTGGATTTCAATAGAAAAAAATCTAGGTGGGACAAAACTTAAGGGCAGAGATGGAGAGAAACTGGGAAGAAGTGCTCTCTGTTCAAGCCTTCTCTCAAGTCTAGAGAGGAGCTCCAGCCTAGTAGGAAGAGACTCTGGGGGACTGTAATTTGGGGATGGACTGATGGATCTGAACACTTCAACGCCCCTGCAGAACACCAGGATGGGACCCAGTGGAGGGGGAGGCTCAGGTCTCCCCATTCCTCTGTCATGAAAAAGCCCCAAGGGGAGAATAGGGGAACCACAAAAGGGGCGGACACCCGCCAAATATGACATGGCAGGGTCTCTCTCCGGAACAGAGAGTGAAAAGGACAGTGGAGTCATGACCTGTCCTAGGCCAGCTGGCCTTGGACTGATCTGCTACACCATCCCTAAGCTTTGATGGTAGCAAATATTCTACATATGCACATTCACTGGGAATTGCACGCTCTGCTCCGTGTTGTTTCTGTGTAGAAAATTGCTTTGCAAAACATTTAGGACAATAAGAGCAGCCAAAGAAAGTGGCTTTCATGTCTAGGCTCAGATACAGTGTACAAACAATGAAGTTGTTTTATTGGTGACAAGTGAGGGAGGAATATAGCTATGAGGCCATCAGCCAATCTCTTTATGTTTATTGTACAGATGGATGGGTAGTAAAGAATGCAACTTTTTGGGGCTTCTTGAGCTTTGGATTCTGAATCTGAGAGTTTAACCAACAGTCAACGTAGGCACAGAAGTTGCCTCCAAGAGTACATGGTGAAAGGCAATGGCAAGACAGGCCAAACATATTTATTTAATCATCACGTCTTACAGTAGAGATCACGGCTGGCAACTGCAACTGGAAGACAAGCCAAAGGAAAGGCAATATATTTATTTAAAATATTTATGTACGTCAGGGATAAAAACAGAGTTCACTGAAGGCCTGGGATTCTTATCTGGGAGGAGAAGGGCAAGTGGTGAATTGTATATTCTAAGCCTGTCACTTTGAAATACTGTAGCGTCCTCTAACTATGCAGCGTCAGAATAGCGGGTTTCTAAAATACCAACAAAGCAGGACAAGACGTACTTGAGGATAACAGCATATGACATTATTTAATCTTGCTGGAGGTTACTTATCAGGCAGGTTTTTATAAACTCTGACTACCAGAGATGTACAAATGAATCTGAATGAAATGTAAAATTCAGAATTCAAGGTATTTGTTTTTCATTTAATTACAAATTGAAAAATGGACCCATTTTCCTGACACTTTTTTGCAATTTTTTGGAAGTAAAAATGGGTCTAATATCCTGTGCATATGGACTAACTTTTAAGTAAAAATGGGCCAAATTTTGAGCAAAAATGGGCCCAGTTCTCAAGGAAAGAGGACTTTGAAGCTATGCATGTGAATGTTCACCATTTTGCATGTTACTATCAAACCTAAACTGCAAATAAAGAAAATTTAGAGGATTTACAAAATCACACAAGATTAAATGGCCAATTTTGTGGAGGCAAAATTTGACAAATCAAATATTGTTAGTTTTGCGCATCTCTACTCATTATGCTATGGATAATGGAAATGAAAACCAGACATATTTAGATATAGCATACATAAAACCTAATGATGCAACTAGCCCTTAAATTATTCCTTTAGAAAGACTCCCACTCCAAATTCTGGACATCTGAACTTTCTATGCATAATTATAACGAAACAGAGAGATTTCTATTTGTAACTTATCTCCTAAATTAACTGAAAATGAATCCATTCAACATAAAAACAACAACAGAACATAGTTTAAAGTCTGATAGTTGTTGCACCAGTTATTATATACCAAATTCTGGTTCTTCAATATATTTGATGTCGGTATGTTATTTATTTCATACGTAGTAGAATGCTAAATATTGTAAAACAGAATCACATGAATCACACAATACATTAACGCATTAAAGTGCCTTATCTGTGAGTGCTCATGTGCAAATCTCATGAGTTTAATTGTATGCATGACAGAAATGTTCTTTTCCTCAATGGCGACTACATGATGAAGTAAGAGATTTTATATTACTTGTGGAATGCTTTTTGCTCCTTGAAACAATGGTGATATGCATTACTGGAAGAGTTGTCATTTCCAGTTGTAATTGATTTGCATGGCTGCCATGGCATAACGTGTAAAATCACGACAGCAGGGAAGTATGGGAACAGGCAAATCACCACTGTGCTTAATCTGGGATTGTTCATTCATCGTATTTTAAACTTTAAATTGCACTTGTCAGTTGGGATCATGGAAAGTCTGACCCACTAACTTTCCTTACTGTTCACTTCCTAATGTTTGGTTTCAGAGTAGCGGCCGTGTTAGTCTGTATTTGCAAAAAGAAAAGGAGTACTTGTGGCACCTTAGAGACTAACCAATTTATTTGAGCATAAGCTTTCGTGAGCTACAGCTCACTGCGTCGGAGGCATCTGATGAAGTGAGCTGTAGCTCACGAAAGCTTATGCTCAAATAAATTGGTTAGTCTCTAAGGTGCCACAAGTACTCTTTTTCTTTTTTCCTAATGTTTGATGACATTGCTTCAGTGCAGTGAATTTGGGCTCACCAAGGCTATGAGGACTGCATGAAGCCTCATCCTGATGTGGGGAAATTGTTGTAAGTGTTGGGGTTAGGGAGAGGAGGATTCTCAGTGAGTGTTCAGCATGTTAAGTACCTTCAAAGAGCGAGGTGTGGAGCCCACACTCACTACCAGAGTTCCCACTGGCATCCCACCCACATTGGTCCAAAAATTGTCCTCCTTGTTTCCCAGGATAGATTAAGTGTGACCTAGTTTTATTCTTAGATAAGCCAATCTGCTCTGACTGCCTACAACAGTAGGGAGTCTTCTGGCATGTTGACAAGGGACAGTAACATACATTCACCTGATGTCAAAAGCTCATTAGTTGCTGCCATTTGTTGGACTCTTTCAAAGCTGTGACTAATAATAATAGTTTGGGTGTGTGATGGGGCACAATGACCTCTCCTGAGCACTTCTGTCAGCTGGGTGCAAACCTGCACTCTCTCTGCTCGTCATGCCCCCTGTCAGCTGTTGCCCTCATCAGACAGGTCTTCACTGACTGAGCCCTCCAGCCGAGTCACACACAGTCTAAACAGACGAAGGAACCCCTTCCAGGGTAAAAGGTCCAACGGAACCTGTTCCTGTGCCCTTGTTACCATTTTTAGCCCATGTCTTTGGGCTAGTTTTAAGTCTGTGTCTGCCCTGGGATAGAAGAGTGCCGCCAGGGCTTTCTCCCTAGAGACTCTAAGTCCTTTAGCAGTTCTCTGGTGTCCCTTTAAGTCCTGCCCTTCACTTGGCCTCTGATCAAGCCCTTTCCCTTTTCAGGGCTTGGGTCACCACCCCAGTGGCCAGTGTGGGGATCCAGATCTTGCCCTAGGGACCCTATACATAGCAGCCACATGCTGCTTCCTGTAATAGTTGCTGCTGCTATTCCCTAGGCAACTTCCCACATAGCCCCTTCCACTTCACCCTTACCTCAGGGCCAAAGATCTCAACTCCTTTCCTTCCTCACCCTGCTGTTCTCAGCCAGCAACTAATCTGCTGAGGCTCTGCAGCTCCTTTTAACTGGGGCTGGTGCACTCTGATTGGCTTCTTCCCTGCAGCTTCTCTAGGCAGGCCTGAAGGACCCACCTTCAACGCTCCTTTTCTGAGGAAAGGTGTGGTAGGACCATGAGGCCTCCAGCAGGGGGCCTCTAAGGAACCAGTACATCCCTTCACAGGGTGACAACAAATTCTTCCCATGTAGGGTAGATTGAAGAAAATGTAATCTTTTGCAAACATTTTCTATACCTGAGTAATTTACTACAAGATATCTGAATGTGCCCCAACCTTAGGTCACTTTGGACACAACATAAGATCTCTCTTCTCTCAATAATGTGGAAGAAAAGGGAACAGAATGGATGAAAAATGTTGTTTCACAATAATCATCTATTCACATGGAAAGCCTTCCTAGTGAACAATAGAAGTGACTGCAACATGAACCATATCATGGTGCATGGCTCTCAGGTACTGTGGTGAAGGACATATCAGAAATGCATGGATAGATTAGGCAGACAATTACAAATGCACATGTATCAGCCTTCAAGCAGAATTCCTTTCATGCCTGCCAGATCTCCCTTATGTGCCGGTTTGTTCGGGTTTCTAGAACCCAATGGAAGTCCCCAACCCTTCTTTGTTGGGGGTTTGGTGAAAATTCTACTACTGCCTCACTAGCTACATGAAACACCGTACTCCTAGGACCTCCCCCAGGACAAGTTCTGCCATGAGTGGGGTAGCTAGAGAATGAAACAGCAGCTGGGGAAGCTGCAACAGGGCAGTGGGTTTGTATGGGCCTGAGAGAACTTCTTTTTTTTCCTTCCTTGGAACATAGGACTGATCCAATATGGGGTGCCATCCACTAACCACCCACCCACCAGGTGTGGCGGAGAAGTTCCAACATCTCCTAGTGTGTAAGCCTTACCCCTAGAAGAAGGGTCTCACTGGGGGTGTGGGGGGTAAGGCAGTGCAGAAGCAACCAGAGGGCAAGGAACTTTCTAATATGAGCACTGCCAATTCTCTGAACTTTCACTCCAGCTGAAATTAGAGGGAGACAGTTTTGTGGGAGGAGTATAGAGCAGGCTGGGAGCAAAGTGAGGTGAGGGGTGACTGTGTGGAGCTAATGCAGGAAGAAGTAGTCATGGGTAGTGGCTGATTTTATAGTTAAGGGTTGTGAGCTGTCCCTCCAAAACATAAAGCAAAATAAATAAATAGAAACAAAAAACCCAAGAGCTGTGCAGTCCCATTGAACTAACTCCTAATTTTGTATTCTCCATTTTCCTTACCCATTTCCTCTGTTTTGTCTCCCCTGGTCTTTTCCTGTCTCTCCTTATAATGTAAAGACTTTAAGGGAGAAACTGTGTCTTCATGTAGGTTGTGAACACACCTGCCACATTTTGGGTTCTTCAATAATAATAAAAATGATGATGTTGATGGTGACACCAATATTGGAAGGGAAGCAAAAACACATGAGCATAGGGCCAAAACATGAAATTACCTGAAGAGATTACAGTAGATGGAGACTGGGGGAAAGTGTAAATAAATGTGAATTTGTACACTGGGAGAGAGGAAATTAACAGCAGAGATAAGTATTTTTATTTATTTATTTTATTACGTTAGATTTCTATCAAAGTGAAAATCCGTTGGTTGCTTTTTTTTATCAAAGTTTCAAATACACAATGTTAAAAATAATCACCTATCAGCTTCCATGATGATAAGTGATCTTATAAAAACACAGATGAAGAGATAGAGAGACAACAGTTCTATTGCATACTTTGAGAACAGTAATAATTATAAAAACCATGCATCTAACAAATCCACAAACTCACATCCTTCAACTCACTCCACTCTTCAAACATCTGAGAAAAAAGATGAGCTATGCAGCATGTCTGGAAGGTTAACAAATCCAGGAACAAGCAGGGAAACCAGTTACAGAATAGCAGACTTCATGGAAACTGCATTGTCAGAAGCCTCCTTCTGACCTTCTCTGATTGCAACTGTAGTATCATATGGGGAGAGATACAGATTTCAAATTATTTATGACTTTATACTTTAAAATCAACACTCTAAACTTCACCTGAAAACTAACTGGCATCCAGTGCAGATCAGTCTAAATTGTTGTGAAGTACTCTCAGTAGGAAGCTCCATTTAATAAGCTTGCAGCACTAGCTGTAAGCTCCAGATAATGTTAAAGTATAGCCCCATGTAGAGTGCTTTACAGTAGTCTATGTTCATGATGACAAAGACATGGACAAACTGTACCTGAAAGAAAGGGCCCCACTTATATGACTTGACACATCTGAGAAAACAAGTTCTTGGCTCCTGGGGCTACTGTACCTAAGCACCTAGGAACAGGCAAGTTTTAACAAGACTCCTAAATTGTGAAGTTGTGTACCAAACAGGGCACACCATCTGCAGTCAGAAATGTTGATGTAATCCTTGACAATTTTTTTCTGGTTCTTATCCCCAACCTATTAATGCTGTCCTAGTGAAGTCTGGATTGAACTTTAGCCATACCCTCATCCATACTCCAGTCTCATGCTAACACTATGCCATTCATTTCACTGAACCAACAGGGTTGAAAGTGATAGACACACAGATCTGGGACTCACCAGCATACAGAAGATACTGCAATCTATATCTTCTTCTTAACCGACTCATGTTTCATATTGAACAGGAGGTATGTGACACTTTGCAAGAAGGACTCTGTAGGCCAGGTGCACAATTATTTTAGTACTTAACATAATTATGACAATTCATCAAATTAGATACCGCAATTTGCTGATTTGGATTATTTCTAGATTTCCCTCCAATGTTCTTTGAGAATCACTTACCATACAGATGGCAATAAAAATACAGCTGCACATGTTAAGTGAACTACATTTTATTGTTTTCAAGATGGCTGGCAAACCTTCAACTTCCATAAGCACATATGCTTGTCTCAAGCATTTAAGAAACATTACTGTGATTTTGCATTTCCTACCATACTTTGGCCCTGAGAATTTGACTACATCAGTTATTCACATAACACTCTGAACCAATATCAGAGTTTATATGAAAATTTAAAGGCAATTCATTTTAAAAAAATATTTGCACAATGCATACGTTGATGCAATTTCCCCTCCCCTCCAGTTTAAAATGATATTTTGATGTCTGTCTGCAGTGTTGTTGTAGCTGTGTTGGTCTCAGGCTATAAGAGAGATAAGATAGTATCTTTTATTGCACCAACTTCTGATGGTGGAAGGGACAAGCTTTCAAACTTCACAGAGCTCTTCTAACTTCTGTTCAAGCTCTTCTAAAAGAGCTCCGTGAAGCCTGAAAGCTGGTCCCTTCCACCGACAGAAGTTGGTCCAATGAAGGATATTACCTCACCTGCCTCATTTTTGATGTCTGCCATTTAAAATCACACAGTATTTACTTAGCTGGAAAAAAGCCATATGAAATTCCACCGATCAGGCTTCTACTCCAGTAGCTTGATTTTCAGAGGTGCTGAACATCAATAATGCCTATCAAACTCAATAGGCGCTACAGACACCCAGTCAATATGTGATTGAATCCTTCAGGTCATGAGACTAAGGTTGCAAGATCAGTTTCCCTGCCTGCTAACCAAAGGTCTGATCCTACAAGATGCAGTGTGCCTTCTCTATGTTGCTGAGCCCCCTCACCAATCAGGCTCTTCTGGCCTGGTTCTGTGCTTATGCCAGTGATCTCAGTTTCCACTGATTCCTGCAATTTACAGCATTTCAGAAGAGGGTTTTGTTATTGAGCTCTTAGTCAAAAATTTGTAAATGAATTTGCTTCTGTCATGATTGTGCCCTTTGTATGTTCACTTTCCTCCAGTATCCATGTGATGTGATCCAAGTTTACTAGCACAAATACTTCAAGTATTTTTAAACCTGAATACTCACAGGAAGCTAATTTTACATTCGCTGTCTCTGACCATTGACACTAGAAACCTGAGTATAAAAGAACATTGCTCTTCCAGTCAGAGAACATAAACGATACTAAATGATTTATGTGACTGATTGTAACTAAGAACTCAGTTTAACGAGCAAGCCTCCAAGGAATTTTATGAAAATTTCTGTGAATTATCTTGAATAACTAATAAATTCAAGACTTATCATTATCTACTCAAAGATATTTCCTGAGTAGAGAAAAAGAGAAGTTAATTAAAGAAATTATTTTATATGAATTATTTGCTCAGACTTAATGTCAATAAAGAATGTGTATATTTTCAATCTTACATACTGTAACTGGACAATTTTCATGCCATTTAAAATATATTACCATATATATACCATATGCTGAAACTAAATAGCTTGGATTTGATATAATATGAGTTTTATTTTTTTGGCACAGGGTAGTATACATTATTTAATGATCTCATATTCTTCCAGTAATAATTTTATCATATGCCTTAACATACCCTTAATCATATCTGACTTTTTGTTGTGGTACAGTTATGAATAAAGATAAACATGTGGAGCTAATATTTTAAACATTATGTATGAAAATAGACAACAGACGCAACAGAGTCATCCCAATGCCCTCCCCCCAATTCTGTATATTTGTATAGTGATCACTCGTCTAAGACTATGCGTGTTTATAAATAAAGACACATTAGTGCAGAATAACTAGAAAATTCATACCCCACAATCTAATTAAATGTTATGGACAGGCAGATTTTACCAAATTATGACTCTAAACAAATTAAAAGGAAATCAATATTAAATTCTAATTAAAAGCAAAATATATTCTGCTTTCTGCGTTGATGTCACTCTCCACCTCTGTCAGAGACCAGATAGCAACTAAGCAGGCATACATTACAAAATCAAAAAATGAACAACGTGCAATGATGTGCTGGTTAAACTTCAAAAGGTACAGAGCTTAGTTTGATTCAGGGAAGCAGCAAAAACCTTGGATGTTTATCCAAAGGTTATCTGTACTAACTACACTTAAGTTGCTGGATTTAATTATTGTTGTGGAGCTTAAGAGCCAAGGCAACAGGGTCCAAGTGAAAATACATACATAAATAATGTGTCTGAAACATGGATTCTTTCTCATCTGACCACTTTCTGCGTTGCTACACCTGTGCCTAGAAAGCTCCAGTTCCTCCTAACTTTTTGTAGGATTTTCAAAGGAGATGCTAAACACTGTAGGCCTCACTGATTTTAAGGGGCATACTTAGACTGTAAGATTTATCCACCGTTGATCATGGAATGCTGCTGTCTCATCTGACAGATGTAGAAGGAGTTAGTGGGAACATACCAAAATAAATTCATAGCTTTCCTCTTTGAACATACTCAAGTGGTTGTGATGGGCAATAGTTCTTCCACTTCCCAAGCACTATCCTATGGTATTCACAAGGGTCTTTCCCTTACCATTTTTACATGTATATATGAAGCTTTAAAGGAAGGTCATAAAATAATTTGGACTCAAATAACAGCAGATGGTGCAGGTACAGAAAGGGCCAGGAGGGAGACTACATTCTCATTGGAAAAGCATAATTTTTCAGAATGCACTTTTAAAAAAAGTTCTTAAATGTTCTCACACGGAAGTGTTTCACAGTACAGTACTTTAATATCACAGCTCTCTACAACTGTAACTTAATGTCCATTAATTAATTAGATGCAGACAATGTTATTAGCTGTATTTGTTTGTCTTGTTCAACATTTTTTATGGTGTGGATATCTTGGATTAGTTAGCCATCTCTTTGATAGATTTTTCTAACTGACATGCATTGATCTCTAACTCAGCTATAGTAAATGTTACAGAACTTACAGGGATAGTAGGGTTAGGGCTAATGGCAGTTTCTGTGCCCAACTCCCCCATTGCTAATTGCGAGTCATTGAATTTTGGTGTGAAATTCAAAATTAAAGGATATGCTCTTCTGGATTTGTCTCATAGAGGAGATTAGACTAAATTCAGATCCTAGCACATTCAGGTCTACATGCGAGACCTATCTTTTTAAATAAAGCCTTTCCTCAGTCGTAGCAATTCCCCATGACTATTTCATGATAGGAAGAGTTGGTGAAAATGGAGAAGACGAGTAAAAAAAAAGAAGCACCATGGAGGGGAGGAAGATAAGGAAGTGCAAGAGAAACAGATGAGAAAAATGAAGGCAGTAGAGCATTTTGGGGGATTACTCCAAGCAACTGTCAGTTGTTGAGTGCTTCCATACCATGGAGACAGGCTGTTGTGGAGAAAAAGCATGCATTCTTTTCCTCCATGACAACATCCCTTACGTCTTATCCAACTAAATTATTCTGGGTGGCTGATGGTTTGGTGGATATATTTGGAGAACAAGCTGAATATTTCTCACTGTGAAGTGTACTCTATCTGCTTCATGGATACGTCTGATCAGATTCAGATTAGATTGGTTTATGTCAAACTTTTTCTGGATGAATTTCAATTAGACTTGCTCACTAGGCTTCTAGAGGGAACAAAGGAGCTTTGGAGTGCTACAGGGAAGTTGGACATAAGTTATTGATGGTCAGTAAACTCAACCTGAATGGCATTGGGTATATTGCTTTTTGAGATTACTGATACTTCCTTAAAGGGAGCCAGCCTACCAGTTTGCATCAGATCGGGTGTTGTCAGCCTCTTACTCAAGAAACCATCTGTTGACATGACCAATCTCACTGTCATCCTACCAGTTACTTGCCATTTTTTGGAACAGTTATCGAAAAGGCAATGATTAAGCACGTTTGATAACACCTGGAGACCTCTGAAAATCAGGGCTTAAGCCTGGAGATGGCACAGAAACTATACTGCTCTCATCGGCTGACGATTTCTTTCTACTGTGGGCAAAGGTCTATGCTGTTTCTTGTTGATCTGTCTGGAGTCTTTAATACTCTAGTCCACAAGTTTTTGGTAATTCAACTGCAGACCTTAGTTGGGATGGTTGGAATTGCACATCAATGATTCCGTCCTTCTTTTCTGAGACATCTCATAGTATGTTCTTGGGTGACTGTTCATGTAAAGCAATAGATATTTGTGTGGGGTCCTGGAGAGTTCTATTCCATCACTCCTGTTCAGCGAGTTTGGGAGGCCTCTGTGGGAAATATCTGTCTGGTTTGGGCTCCGGTGCAGTCATTATGTGACTGATCTCTCTCTCTCTCTGATCTGTAATCAGTTTCTGTATTTTGTTACATCTACCGTAACTCAATTCTTCTAATTCCTATGTCCCCAGTCCTGCACTGAGAATTGCACTGGCAGAGGAGTGCTCCTGTGTAGTCCTCAGTACAGGATCAGGGACTATATCAGAAAAACAATAATATTTATGCTTATGGCAGCAGGAAACAAGAGATGAAACAGAAAGGAAGCAAAACCCACACAGCAAAGGGAGCTAATACAGCTTATTGAAATGGTCAGTGGGAGGGGAGGGGATTTTTGGGTAGCAGGAGGGAAAGAAAGTAACTTCTACTGTATCTTTTGGGTGTCTTTTTCTGGTCTGTCTTCTAAATAAATTCTCATTGTTCACAGAACATTTACACTCCAGGAAAGAGGGGAGGAGACAAGGAAGAACAGTCAGAGTTTATTTAGTATTTGTTAGCTTTGATAGCCATGCTGCGTGCTAATACATTCCAGAAAATATCAAATTCCAAATGTTTTTTAAAGATATATCTGTTTAGTATTCTGATGTAAGAACACATTAATAGTGCTTTCCCTGTGCCTCGTCAATACAGAGGGGGCTGGGTGAGGTTCAGTGCAGGTAAGAGATGGTTGATCTCTTATCATACTCTAATACATATGGCAGAAATGATGTCTGATCCCAAGGTTTAGAGCGTCCACCATAGCTTTGTCAATGAATATCACAATTTTAGGATGTTTTGGATTCCCCACCCCTTGCTGCTGAATTCCCTAATGGTGCTACTGAAATAGACATTTGCATTTTGTGTGACAATTACAACTGTTTTGCTCTCTTTCTCAAACTTATCTTTGCCTTTGTGACCTCCAGTTTCAGTTATTGTAATTCACTCAGTATGGGATTACACTTGAAGGCCGTTCAGAAGCTACAGCTGGTGCAGTATGCAGAGGCCAGGTTGCTTGGTGATGATAGCTACAGAGAGCATAATACATTAATGTTCCAAAGACTGTCTTGGCTCCAGATTTCCTTTCAATATGTTCCTGTTGACCTATAAATCCCTACATGCTTTCATTCCTAGCTGTCTGAGAACCTCCTGTCTCCCTCTGCACCAGCATCACAATAGAGAACAGCTGCACTCATGCCTACATTCGGGGCCACCTAAGCACTGTTCTTCCAGGGCCCACACGTACCTTTGCTCAGCCACCCAGAATGCTATCCCCGATTTCCCCATCTGTGGACATGCCTGCCTCCAGTGTCAGTGAGCAGTGGGCTAGACACTGTGTTAACCAACAACCTTCCACCATTTCTATTTGGAAAAACTGTACTTTAGCTAGATTAGGTTTTGTGGATAGAAATTGTAACATGTGCCTGGGCTCACAGCTGTTAATCCTCAGAAATTATAAACTCAGGTGTCAATATTTTTTTAGTATTTGCACTCGTGTTGGTACCTGCTCAGCTTAGTTGTTATGCATGTGCACAGGTATAGACCTGGTAGAGGCTTCTAAGAATAGAACTCCATAATCTTATTTCTAAAGCCACTTTTCAGAGTATAACTGCAATTTGCATTCTACAGTGTCTTTAAATGACTATCCCTAGCAGAGATCCATAAATAGTTGATACAGATGAAATGCAGTACAGGTATGATGTAGTGCTTATGGTTGGAATGCACTGATAATTTACAAGAGAATTCATCAAAATCCCATATATAGTCAAGCAAGCCATCAGATTTCAAACCATATATGTGAATACTGATTTCAAATTTCAACAAGTCCATGTTTGGGAGACCAATTTAGGAACAATTACACATTAAAAAACAACAAATTGGGTAGAATACCCCTAAGTCCCAGTTTGCTTATTTAACTAGGCGCTCATGCATTCCTGCCAAATCTGGTTTTCATGAGAACAATTTATTTGTTCATTATGTGACATTTGAAACCATTTAAGCAGTTGTGAGATGGAATTAAAGTCTCCACTAAAATGTTTCACTGACTGGAATGTATTGGCCATCTTTGGAGGCCACTTAAAGTATGGTGAAAAGGTGTGAAAGTGTACTGAAATATTAAGGCCACTTTATTGACAGTTTGTAATTTTCCCATGTTGATACTTTCCCCCCACTTTTAGCATTTTAAGTGGGAATGTTTCTGACTTATTTAGAACGTATGGATCCAAAAGACTGAAATTTAAGCTGATTTCAAAAGAAAATTATCTGATAACAGTTCTATTCCCCTGCCAAACGAAATTCCATTAACCAGCTGAAATGGGACTTAATAACAATCACGTAAACCAATTAGTTTCAATTTATAACTCCATTAGGCGTGTTATTTATCACCACATTGCTTTATAGAACTATGATTCCTTCTGACTTTGGGCACATTAAATAAATACAACCTGGGGTGCTAAATATAAAATGCTAATGAAAATACTCTGAGCAAGACTTACTTCTCTGACACTGGATCAGTGAGAAATCTCATTCCTCTTCCACATTCAACATCAGAGATAGTCTGGACTTGATCATAAAAATATGATTACCTCTAATAACATAGGTATCGTTGGAAACTGTTACTGGATGAAATATTTTGCCTACTCAGTCTCCTTTATATTTACTGATAGTAATACAATGCCAAAGTAACTTGGAATAGTATGATCACTGTATTGTAAATGTATTTCATTCCTTCTTTAAATGCCTCTTTCACTATTTAAAAATGTTATTGTTCCCAAAACTATGAATTCCATAGTGCCTGGAATCTATCATTTAACCATTGTAATCTGCCCCACCCTAAGCATTTTGCTGACAGTTATAACGAAAATCAAATGTTTCTAAAGTCCGAGGATTGAAATGGAAAATCACATTTAAAATGTTCAGAACTGAGTTGTTTTCATGTGTGGGATAATAAAGTGCAGTGGATCTATTTTAATATTGTTTTTCACTGGGAGTGCTGAGGGATTTTTATGACCACATAATTAATCCTAATACCAAGACAAAAGGTTTCCCTCCCAAACAAACAGACTATGGGTTTCAGATCAATGAGAGTGACTATGTCACGTACTTCTGTACCAGATGTGGACTAACCACAGAACTTGCTTATACACACCAGATGTGATCATCATAAGATCCTTTAATGCTCTGCCAGGTATAGCCGAGGTTTTTTTACATAAGGTATTTTACTCACAGTGCCACCTAGTGGCTGAACAGTACAGTAGAGTTTAGCATTCCATTACATCTCCCCCTTTAAATTCTACATTCCTACTATTTACAGTATTTACATCATGCTGTCTTTGAAGTTCAGTATGCATCAGTCTGTTAAGTGTCTCTGAAACATACTGGTTTTCTAATTAATTACCCAAACTCATAACAACGTGGTCATTAGGCTGTCCATTAGTTGCAAATGGCTGTGGTCAGTTTGAAATCCTTGAGTTGTCTCTTGGTCTGCATCTGCCATCTATAGAGTTTGCGCTTTTGATTGTTCTTTCTGAGGAACAAACTGTAGATGACAATGGTTTGTTGAACTCTCCACTGTCACTCTTGATTACATGTGATCTGGGCACTGAATTCTTTTTCATTATGACAGCTAGAACTGTCCATTCTTTTTCTCCATCCAATTTGACATGAACATGGTCACCAGGTTCTAGACCTGGCATTTCTCTAACTGAGTAACATCCACTGTGTGACAGGTTGTCCCCCTGTAAGGTGCCACATAATGTACCTGGATACAACTGAGCCCACCTGTTCTGTCAGCCTGGGCCCCCTTTACCCTGTCACACACAGGCAGGGTCACACCCAGCTGCAGAAAGAAACAGACACTGACATCAGCTCTGGGAAGACTCAGCTTAAGAGACTTGCCCCAGCACTTTGGTGCCCACTCCCTTGGGGTGCAGACCCAAAGGTATATTGTCTTGAGCTGTATAGAAAAATCTGCACAGTGCAAGCTCATAAAAATTTGGCCTCTCCCTCAATGTGAAGAGAGATATGCACAGCTTCTTGCCACCCCTCTCCCCCCGATATGGATTGTACACACTGGGTTATGTTATAAACAAGAAATATGTTTATTAACTACAAAAGACAGATTTTAAGTGATCATAAGCAATAGCAAACAGAACAAAGCAGATTACTAAGCAAATACAACAAAACATGCAAACTAAGCTTGATTCACTAAAGAAACAGGTTACAAAATGTAATTTCTTACCCTAAATGTTGAATTAGGCAGGGTGCAGAGTTTCTGTAGCTTAGAGTTCTAATTATCTCTTCTTACAGACTGGACCCCTGTCTCAGTCTTGACTCACCCCTGCTTTTCCCCTCAGATACTTTCAGAAGTCTTTCTTCTTGGGTAGGCAATGGAGGAGAGTCAAGATTAACCCCCTCCCCAGCCTTAAAAAGGATTTTCCTAAGGCAGGAAATCTTTGTTTGATCCCTATCCTCCTATAGAGGAAAAGTACCAGCAGTGTCCAAAGTTGTATTTGGTATCTGGTGATTTTATCACCTGACCTGGTTATGTCACAGCTACGTCCCAGGATGCCTCTCAGGAAGGAGAAAGATTAGTATCTTCACAGTTTTATCATTTCTTCCTAATGGCCCTTCAAGGTTGTGATGGCCAGTTGTCTAGGGAGTATCTCCCAAATACACACACAGTTGTAATTGTTACATAGTCAATATTTCTACCTTTAGATACATAAATGATACATGCATTCAAATTAGATAATCACATTCAGTAAATCATAACCTTTCCAATGATACTTACAAGACCAATCTTGTATAAAATATATCTTAGGCGATACTCATATCATAACCATATTTCTATGAAGAATATGGGGTGTAATGTCACAAGTCATAAAAGTGTTCACAGGTTCTTTTAGACTTTTTATCCAGTTTGTCTCTTCTGACATGTCTGGCCATTTTTGAGATAGATTCTTTTCCAAAGTTCGAACAATAGTTCTGAGTTGTCTTCCCTTCAGCAGTTGTATTAGAATTCTTTTAGAATTATTTGAGGGGGTCAACAAACATGTGGACTAGGGTGATCCAGTGGATATAGCATAGTTGGACTTTGACAAGGTCCTTCACCAAATACTCTTAAACAAAGTATGCAGTCATGGGATAAGAGGGAAGGTCCTCACATGAATTAGTAACTGGTTAAAAGGTAGAAAACAAAAGGTAGGAATAAATGGTCAGTTTTCAGAATGGAGAGAGGTAAATAGTGGTGTCCCCCAGGGATCTGTACTGGGACTAGTACTGTTCAACATATTCATGAATGATCTGGAAAAAGGGGTAAACAGCGAGGTGGCAAAATTTGCAGATAATTCAAAATCACTCAAGATAGTTAAGTCCAAAGCAGACTGTGAAGAATTACAAAGGGATATCACAAAACTGGGTGACTAGGCAATAAAATGGTAGATGAAATTCAACATTGATAAATGCAAAGTAGTGCACATTGGAAAACATAATCCCAATGTGATGGCGTATACCAGACACGCTGAGGCCTCATACCCTAATCCAGGAAAGAAACAGTGAAGGTGAGTCTCCCAGGCCTGCCTATGAAGACTGCAGAGAAGCAGCCAATCAGAATGCAGCAGGCTTAGTTAAAAGAAGTTGCAGGGCTTGAGCAGGGCAGTTGCTGGCTGGGACCAGAAGGTTGAGGAAGGGTTGGAAGACTCTGAAACTCTTCAGGCAAGAAGGCTGGGGAAGATCCTGCACAAACAGGGAAGAGACACAGAGAACCCACAGTATTCTTGCCAGCAAGTTAAAGAAGTATGGGCTGGATGAATGGACTATAAGGTGGATAGAAAGCTGGCTAGATTGTCAGGCTCAACAGATAGTGATCAATGGCTCCATGTCTAGCTGGCAGCCGGTATCAAGTGGAGTGCCCAAAGGGTTGGTCCTCGGGCCAGTTTTGTTCAATATCTTCATAAATGATCTGGAAGATGGTATGGATTGCACCCTCAGCAAGTTTGTAGATGACACTAAACTGGGAGGAGAGGTAGATACGCTGGAGGGTAGGGATAGGATACAGAGGGACCTAGACAAATTAGAGGACTGGGCCAAAAGAAATCTGATGATGTTCAACAAGGACAAGTGTAGAATCCTGCACCTAGGACGGAAGAATCCCATGCACTGCTACAGACTAGGGACTGAATGGCTAGGCTGCAGTTCCGCAGAAAAGGACCTAGGGGTTACAGTGGACGAGAAGCTGGATATGATTCAACAGTGTGCCATTGTTGCCAAGAAGGCCAATGGCATTTTGGGATGTATAAGTAGGGGCATTGCCAGCAAATTGAGGGACGTGATCGTTCCCCTCTATTCGACATTGGTGAGGCCTCATCTGGAGTACTGTGTCCAGTTTTGGGCCCCACACTACAAGAAGGATGTGGAAAAATTGGAGAGAGTCCAGCGGAGGGCAACAAAAATTATTAGGGGGCTGGAGCACATGACTTATGAGGGGAGGCTGAGGGAACTGGGATTGTTTAGTCTGCAGAAGAGAAGAATGAGGGGGGATTTGATAGCTGCTTTCAACTACCTGAAAGGGGGTTCCAAAGAGGATGGATCTAGACTGTTCTCAGTGGTAGCAGATGACAAAAAGAGGAGTAATGGTCTCAAGTTGCAGTGGGCGAGGTTTAGGTTGTATATTAGGAAAAACTTTTTCACTAGGAGGGTGGTGAAACACTGGAATGCGTTACCTAGGGAGGTGGTGGAATCTCCTTCCTTAGAAGTTTTTAAGGTCAGGCTTGCCAAAGCCCTGGCTGGGATGATTTCGTTGGGGATTGGTCCTGCTTTGAGCAGGGGGTTGGACTAGATGACCTCCTGAGGTCCCTTCCAACCCTGATATTCTATGATTCTATGAACCCGAGGACTGTACCCTAAGGTAATGGGTGAAGGTGATGTAACTGAGTGGGAAGCAGCCCATGGAAAGCAGCAGCAACTATTAAGGGAAGCAGTATGTGGCTGCTGTTTATAAGGTCCCTAGGTTGGGATAAGGATGGGATAAGGCTTTGTGCTAAAAGGCTGAGAAAGGGGCAAAATTTAAACAGGCCCAGAGATGGGGCTGAAGACCTGGAGAGGGCTAACTATTTGTTGGGCTTTGTTAAGAGATGACCTGGCTGGAGAGCTTGGGCATGGAGAACCAATAAAGACAGAGTCTTCAGGGAGAAAGTTCTGGGGGCATTGCTCTGTAACAAGGTTCAGAAGGGCTGGAGAACTGGCCCAGAGACAGTGTTGTGGATACCAACAAGGGCACAGTGATAGTCCTTGTTGGAACTTTGTTAACCCAGAAGGGGTTTATCCATTTTAGATTATGTGTCACTTAGCCAGAGGGCTGAGCCACTGAAGACCCACCTGAAGGGGGCATCAGCCAATGCGGGGTGCTGAGAGCAGAGAAAAAGAGTGCAGGATCGCATCCAGGTGACAAGAGATGCTCATGAGGGGTGAGTGTGCCCTGTCACATCCAACTATACCTTTAAAATGTTGGGGTCTTAATTAGCTGTTACCACCCAAGAAAGAGATCTTGGAGGCATTGTGGATAGTTCTTTGAAAACATCCGCTCAATTAATCAAAAAAAGTTAAGAGAATGTTAGGAACCATTGGGAAAGGGAAAGATAATAAGACAGAAAATATCATAATGCCTCTATATAAATCCAGGTACGCCTACACCTTGAATACTATTTGCAATTGTGATTACCCCATCTCAAAAAAAGATATTGTAGATTTGGAAAAGGTACAGAGAAGGGCAACAAATTCTCTGGTGAAAACATGCTTTTTCATAAACCACATTTCCCTGAGATATAAAGTATCCATCAAACATAGCCAGAACCCTTTTACAGTCACCTTTGTGACTGTTTTCAGTAAAGTCACAGGATTTAAAAATATGCTCTGCCTGCTTCCCCAACGCATAAATTAAAAAGAAACCTGTATATCTCCAGTTTCTTTGTAGAGGTTGCTTGCAATTTGAAATCTTCCAAAATACTGCTCCCAGTCTGTCCATTGGGAAGGTTTGTGGAAGCTGAAGTTCTTTGGGACACTAAAGTAGCATGTTGATGAGATCTTGCAACCTTTGTTGCTTTGTACTTTCTGTCTGTAAACTTGTTGCTGTTTCCCTTCTGTTCTTTGTCCCATGTACTTCTGTATCAGATATGGTCAGAGAGCTTGTTTACACACACACCAGATTTGTTCATCATAAGACTCTTTAATGCTCTGTCAGGTATGGCTGAGATACCTTGGTTTAAATAAGATTTTTACACACAGTGCTAGCTAGTGGCTGAACAGGTTAGCGTTCCTTTACAGAGTATAAAAATCAAACAGTGAATAACATCCCTTTGTGCACCAAATGCTGAAAGCTAAGAGAGGAGCGGCATTTTCTTCCAAATTATCTGGCTTTTACTGTATGTGCTGGAGCCAGACATAGTAAACCAGATACAGTTTGAGACTTGTGGAATTTATCTCTCAACCAAGCAAGGAGGTGAATTAATACATTTTTTATTTTTACTTTTGTAGATATTAAATAGCTGAAGATTCTCCAGCATATTCCTACCAGATGGCAAGAAACACTTCCTATAATTGTGTTCCAACTGTGGATCTCTTCCTCAGGGAGCTGGCATTCTAAAGGTAGAAAAAGAAAGCCATAATGTAAAATGACAGAGATAAGAAAAAGGGTGAGAGCAGCCTCATTGGATTCAGATAATGGTTGACCAAGGAAATGGATTGAGAATTGAATGAGACGCTGTTTTTCACCAAGTTATATAAAAGATGTAGTGAAGGAGAATAGAGAACTTGACGGCCACCATGGCTAAAATGTGCTGATGCATGTAATGACAGGCTAGAGGGCTGCACAGGATGCGGGCACAGGCAGATTTATTTGTTGATCAAAGTTGACCAGAAAAGGATTTTTAACATGAAAGAAAACACACGTTATGGATGTGCTGTTGAATGGCCACTCTGCTGTGGGAGCCACCATGAACAATTTTGACTGATTTGGCTTGATACCTTCAGGAGGCTCCAAAGAACTCTGCTGCAGTGAGGGCTCTGCTGCCCTTTCAAGCACACATTTGCCTCCCACTAGGGCCCAGTCCTCTTCCTTTTTCAGACAGCTAGTTCCTCAGGAGCATTGTCAGGGAGTGGTGCCTGACCTCCAAAATCCAACACAGGGACTGGGGCACTCTGTGTGCCCTTCCCACATTGCAAACCAGACAGCTGACACTTGAGTTCTTAATTTGGAAGCACCTATCCTTTCCAGAAACTAAACGGACTGTGTGTGACTGAGAGACCATGGAAAGAGGCTAGGCAGTGCTGGTCACCAGATAGCTGAAGAAGTGCCCTCTGACATACCAGTACTTGCATCACAGAATGAATACGAGGATCGGTATGACATAAATTTCCATAGACACCTCACACAACCTTGTCTGAGTTGAAACCAGAAGGTGTTGTGTGAGGTGTCTATGGAACCAATATGTAAGGCATAGTGAGTTTTTGTCAGGCCTGTTACAGAACAGTTCACCCTTTGCCCCTTGGCAGTGAGGGATTCTTAGGATCAGTTAGATGTATGTAATCTGCCAAGCAAGTTGTTAGGAAAATAAAACATTCATATTTGAATGAAGCAAATTTATATTTCTTTTTAGGTCTATGCTGGGGTTTTAAAAATGATGGGCAAATTGCAAGGGTTCAGAGACTGAGGTTCCTAGATACAGATCAATCCAGCTGGTGCTTGATCTTCAAGGAGGCTATGTCACTTAGGGATTTGCCATGAAGATGATGAGAGACTGAGGTTAAGTATCCAAAAGGTCATATACATACATGCAGTTTATCCAAAAGTTTGAGACATGCTTCACCAGGTCCTACCAAGTCGGTGCTCCTCCCCAGTCCCCATCAGCAAACAATGCATCCTTCCTCAAACAGGTTGGATTCCCCTACCTACTGCATTGTTTTCTTTTGGAAGGTGTGGAGACCTACGCTATCGAACCTTGAAAAGAACATTAATATTAAAGTGCTAACTTCAGTAAACTGTTTCTTGGAGTTGCAGATTATACAATCAGAACTCTTAGCAGCACTGCTAAGATAGTAAACTCTTCCGGGCAGTACCCAGAACAATGATGATGTTTAGGAAATAATAAACAATAATAGAACATACTGATAGGCCTGCTGAGGTTTATGATGTGACAATAGCACATTGTAGAGGGAGCTCAAAGTTACCATTCTCAGTGATTTCCCAATCCACTGGGGAACAAACATTTCAACCCATGCCTCCAACTTCCTTCTCCTGACAGTTTCCACACAATTCTCATGTTAAAAACTAACCAAAATTATGCCAGAACTACATACCTGGGTGTTACAATGACATCATACTTGCAATGCAGTTCCTACTTCTGTCCAAATACAACCTATTGACTCTATTTCAGTCACATACATTTTCCTCAGAGTTTTAATAAGTATAGATTTCTTCATAAAGCAATATTTGGTGGTAGATTATAATAGACCGTTATTCCTGGATTCTGCCTTGATTAAGGCTAACATTGTTCTGGTAAATCCCCAGTTATTGTAATCAGTAATGGCGTCAGTGGAATAAGATAGAACCACAATGGAATTGTTCTGATATTACAATAATATAGCTATGAATAATGGAATAGCTGAGGTGAAAATGTGAAATAATTATAGTTTGCCTTTCAAGTTGATCCCATGTCCAGTGAAGTCAACAGAAAGACGTTTATTGACTTCAGTATGCTTTGGATCAGGGCTTTATTGAGTCATAGTAAATGTAATTACTACAGATTTGCACTAGTGAAAGTGAAATCAGAATTTGGCTGCTAATGCATATTGTACTTTCCATCTGAGGATCTCAAAGAAAATCACAAACATTAATTCAGCTTCACAACACCCCCATGAGACAGATAAGTATTATACTCATCTATATTATTTTTGTAGAGGACACTACACAAAATGTAAAGCACTGTACACATATTTAAAATGATTGAACACTGTGTTATCAATGGATAAAATAAGGCATACAGACTATACTTTGCCCCTCTGGGCACTCTTTAAAATTTCAGTGAATTTTAACAGGATGCCTGTCAAGGCAGAATTTAGCTCAGAGAGGTTAATGAATTGATAATGACACCAATATCTGTCAAGGTGAGAACTCCAAGTAGCCCATTCTGAGTGGAGCTTCGTTGTGTAGCAATAATGAATTGTCTGGTATGGCACTTAAAGAAATTTGCAAACTATATGCTGACAATGCAGCAAGAACACCCAGCCTTAACGAGGGATAGATTCTACCACCCTTGTTCCGATTAAAATCAATGAGACTACTTATGGAACAAGTTGCCACTCAGCGTGAATGAGTGTGATAGAATCTGGTTCAGAGACTGTCAAAAATAACATAGCTTTTGAATTCTGGAACAAAAACAAACACCTGTTATTGTGCACAAATGTTTTTAAATAACAAAGCAGGAGTGGAAGGAGTAGAATGAAAATATTGCCTTATTTCTGCAGTAAATATTGTCTGGTTTGTGTAAATCAGTGTACTCTTTCAGGGCCCAACCCAACACACACTGAAGGTTATAGAAAGACTCCCAATGGAAGTTTTACTGGGAACTTAGAATGTTCCCCAGGTAATTCCTATGGACATACATGTAATAATTGTAATGCAACAATATCTGACCGAGACTTTAACCCAGGCTTCAAGTAGTACATTGATGGCAGCAGCAGTCAAGACTCATATTACACATCCCAGTTTATTTTGACAAATGCTTGTAGGAATAGTAGTGAGCACCTTTGTAAACAATAACTGTAGCTAGTATTGTAGCTAGGTACTTATGTTGATAAGACTCAGAAGAACTAAATTTTTGAATCCCAGAGGTTGCAAATGACATATATTTATCTATGGCTACACACTGAATTTCAGCAACGAATACAGGCTAAACCCAACTCTTGTCTTCAATACTTCCTGAAATATTTTAAAAAATTGCTAAAAACATACTTTGTCAAAAGAGGGATACTCTAACTATGATAATTACAGTGCTCTCTATCTGCAATATCACTGTGTCATAGTGTTGGCAGTTCAAATGTCAGATCAGTCCAAGCTGTTTCTGTGCAGTGTTTCTGATGATAGTTTCCTGAGCCATGTTCACGAAACACTCTCAGTGGCCTGCTAACGGATATCCCCCCACACACTCAGAAAACAGGGCAACATTTATAAAGTGGTCACAGATCTACAACTGTTAGTTTCTGTCTCAGAGTCATCCTCGTAGAAAAGAATGATCTGTGATTCTTGCCTGGGTAGTGTTGGCTACTGGTACTGATGTTGTGCAGGAGGTCAGACTAGATGATCATAATGGTCCCTTCTGACCTAAATATCTATGAATCTATGATGTCAACAGACAATAAAATTTACTGTCTACTCTAGCAGGTTAAAAGTGCAGAAAATTCAGGCCTGCAAATTTCCATGTCTTCGTTTCTATATCTTAATCAGTTTCTAATCCAGAACTGAATCTTACCTCTCACCCTGTGAGAAATTTTATCAAAGGGTTTTGAAAGTCCAAAAACATTATATCTAGATCTCATTTGTCTACTGACTTATTGATTCCCTCAAACCCTCTCCAAATTAGTAGAATTCTTTATGTGTGTGTCCTATAACTCTTCCTTTAATGATTTTTTTCAATAAAAAATACCTGGGACTGAAGAAAGGTTTACTGATTCATAATCCACAGGAAGAAAAGGAGGACTTGTGGCACCTTAGAGACTAACCAATTTATTAGGATCCACAATCCACAGGATAATCGCTAGCACATTTTTCAAAGCTAGGTACATGCTTACTCTCCAATTCTCTAGCACAGTAGCTAATTTTAATGATGGTTGCATATTTTTCTTAGAATTACACCAACAATATTCATAACTTCCCTCCAAAATATTAGATTAATATCATTGGATCCTGCTGACTTAACTATAATTTAAAAGATTATGATGTTCTAGCAATGTCATCTCTCTGTGCATTAATACTGTGAGATTGGGCTCATCAAATGGCAAAAACCACTAATCATAAGCTCCATAGATTTTAGGAAAGCATTTGGCAGACTCTATCATGATTCACTCTGAAACATCTTGAAGTGTTACGGTAGGCAAAAAAATGTACATAATCAAGACTCTATATCACGGTGCAGCTTACACAGTTCAAGTTAATGCAGACTTGAGCTAATGGTTTAATATAGACACTGGTGTCATACAAAGAGGTATTCTCTTCATTATGAGAAGAAGTGTAGATCGATACTATGCAGGTGGCAGATGGTTTAACAACAGTACAATAGAAGATTTAGATTTTGCCGAAAATACAACTGAAAAAACAACTCTAAAGTGAATCCTAGCAACTCCCAACTCAGTCATTATGTTAAAAGGCAAACAAACTCTAGAGATGAGTCAATTCACATACCTTGCCTGTAATTTGCAAGCCCCTGGGGATATCCAGAGGGAAATAATGTCACAAAATGTCCAGGTGAGCAGCTGCATTCACCATCTTAAACAAGATTTGGTCATTGAAAATGTACAATTTATAACCAAACTACAATACTTCAACTAAAATGTTATTTCCACCTTAATGTATGGTTGTGAAGGCTGGAAATCCGCCAAAGGTACAGATATCTAAATGCCTTTTAAAGAAAATGCCTCAGGAAAATTCTAAATATTAAATGGAATGAATTTATAACAATTGCCGAGTTTCATCAGAGAGAGAGCAACAATTTCCACATATCTATTCAGGGGACACCGTCATAGGTGTCACATCAGCCACACTATCAGAGGCTCGTTCACCTGCACATCTACCAATGTGATATATGCCATCATGTGCCAGCAATGCCCCTCTGCCAAGTACATTGGTCAAACTGGGCAGTCTCTACGTAAAAGAATAAATGGACACAAATCAGATGTCAAGAATTATAACATTCAAAAACCAGTTGGAGAACACTTCAGTCTCCCTGGTCACTCGATTACAGACCTAAAAGTCACAATATTACAACAAAAAACTTCAAAACCAGACTCCAACAAGAGACTGCTGAATTGGAATTAATTTGCAAACTGGACATGATTAAATTAGGCTTGAATAAAGACTGGGAGTCGATGTGTCATTACACAAAGTAAAACTATTTCCCCATGTTTATTTTCCCCCCTACTGTTCCTCACACGTTCTTGTCAACTGCTGGAAATGGCCCATCTTGATTATCACTACAAAAGGTATTTTTTCTCTCCTGCTGGTAATAGCTCAGCTTAACTGACCACTCTCATTATAGTGTGTATGATAACACTCATTGTTTCATGTTCTCTGTGTATATATATATATATCTTCCTACTGTATTTTCCACTGCATGCATCTGATGAAGTGGGTTTTAGCTCACGAAAGCTTATACTCAAATAAATTTGTTAGGCTCTAAGGTGCCACAAGTACTCCTGTTCTTTTTGCGGATACAGACTAACACAGCTGCTACTCTGAAACCAACGATTTCTTATCTCTGAAGTTATCCAGAAAAGAAGGTGGAAATATCTGGGGCATGAGTTAAGAATGGAGCCAGAATATCTGTCATGGCAGAAGTGCCATTAGACAGTTGGAGGAACATAGAAAAAGGGGTCAACAAAAAAAAATCCCTCTGATTAACAGTTCTTAGAGAGGGAAACCTTATGTGAATTAATGAGGAGGGCAAAGAGTAGACAGAATAGCAGAGCCCTGTTTGTGCTCTAGGTGATGTTTGGCAGTGTTGGGAAGGATTCAGATTCAACTGTGCACATCACTAGAATACCTGAGCACATAATAAAACTGTCATCACCACAGTGTTCCAACACCACTTCCCTCATCTTTGAGAATGCCTCATCTTTATTACATGTGAGAAGTAGCTCAGGGGTTAAGTATCATCCGATCATCCTTTTCATTGAGGGCTGCTGGGAAGAAGTAATTTAGGTTCTCTGTAATATCCTTATCCTCCTTGGTTGTGCTATTCTCCAGATCCACTAATTTTCTCCCAGCTTTTTTACTTTTGATATATCTCTCTTTAATATGTCCTTAGCTATTTGGCTCTGCAGGTATCTTCCTAGCCTTCAGTTTCATATTTTACCTGCCATAATTTAGGTTCCTTTTTACTGGAACCATTTTCTGTTTCCATTCCACTCTTTGAAGGCCAACTTTTTTTTGGATTGAATAAGACCTTTCCTCAAGACATTTAACTATATTTATATTTAGTCCCCTTTCCTCTTTTCAGAGTGCATTTTATATTTTAAATTATTTTACTATTCCAGGTTTTAAATGCAAGGGAAGTTAACATATAATGAAGGGAAAATTAAAGTTTTGAATAGAGCCATTCATTATTAATAATATTCATTATAAATGGAGCCCATTTTTTGGCTAGTGAACATAGGTGCTGGAACAATTTTTATAGTGGGGGTGCGAAAACTATTACCAATGTATTTGGTTTTTTCTATTTCAAGCTGGGGGTGCTGCCACAACCCCAGAACCATTAGTTCCAGCACATATGTTAGTGAATCATTCATGATCCAGTCTTGCTTTTCTGAATGCATCAATTTACTCATAACTATTCAACAAATACTTTTGATGAAAATTATTTCCAAGTTATTGGATACTCACAAACTGTTTGGTTACCTAAATCATGTGAAATTGTTTCTTCCATTTAACTGAATGACTAAATCTTTCAGAATAGAATAACAAAATGGGGTCTCTTGGAGTCATTGTGTTGTGTGAGGACTTGCGAAAAAGGGACTCACAGCTGGAGAGGCTGGCAGGGAAAGACCTGAAAAGTTCTAGATAAGGCTCCAGGGCAGATATTAAGATGGTGTAAATCAGTGTAATTCTATTGACTTCAACTGATCTTCCAGAACAGGAGCTTTCAACCTTTCCAGATTATTGTACCTCTTTAAGGAGTCTGATTTGTCTTGTGTACCCCCATGTTTCACCTTGCTTAAAGACTACTTGAGTACAAAATCAAACATAAAAATACAAGTGTGTTACAGCACACTATTACTGACAAATTACTTACTTTCTCATTTTTACCATATAATTCTAAAATAAATCAATTGGAATATAAATATTGTACTTACATTTCAGTGTATAGCATGTAGAGCAAGATAAACAAGTCATTGTCTGTATGAAATTTCAGTTAGTACTGACTTTGCTAGTGCTTTTTAGGAAGCCTATTGTAAAACTAAGCAAATATCTAGATGAATTGATGTACCACCTGAAACACCTCTGTGTACCCCAGGGATACATGTACCCCCGGTTGAGAACCACTGCTCCAGATGACAATCTGGTCTCCAAGCTGTTGGTTTCTTAGCTATCCTGTTCCTGGATCCCAAGCCCTTTTTAGTTTACCTACAGAGTAGAATAGTCAACCAGTCTGGTTACAAGAAGAACTGACCTGAACCTATTCTAAGGTTCAAATGTTTTGTTATTTTTCTCAGTTTTCATGAACCATTTAGTTTTGGCAGGGCCTGGAGGCAGAAATACCACAAAATATACTGTTCTCACAGTATTTCCAGCCTAGTTTCCAAACCAAAGAGGTTTGGTCAAGTTCAAATAAGCTTTGCATAAACATTCTAACTTGCAGAGGCTTTTGCTGAAAATTACAACCTCTGAATCTTTTCATGTCCATCCATCCCAAGTAGTGAATTTTACAAATCCTCTCTCTCAGTGTAATATATGCAGAAAGGAGAATGAGAGAGACCCAGTGAGCAGGAGTGGGAGATGCATATTATAACTTAACATTTAGAACCTGACTTTCCAAAAACGTTTAGGGAGTGGGTGGAGCCTTGGCTCTGCTCTCACAATGTATTGGCATTGTAATTTGCTGCTCATATAGGTGAGTAATAAATGATCCTCCTTCTTCCCATATAGAGCTAGATGGTAAAAGTGAAGTAACTGTGCTCTTATATATAGAATTCCTTTCCTGCACTGCTCCTCAGGAGGAACAGCTATTTGTTTCCCCTTACACAGGGATTGCTGCAAGTTCTTGGACAGAAATAGCATAAGGCCTCTCATCATAAGGCCTAACTAGCATTTCTGACTCCATACACTGGGATCTACATTTTAGCTAATCCACAGAGACTTGGCAAGATATTCCCACCACTAGCTGCCATGGTTTGTGTTCCCATCTTCCCAAACAACTGCTTTTTCAAACTCAGACACAAGTATATATGTAATATTTATATTAATAATGTATGATCATGAGTCAGGTTTAAATGACTCTGTGACACTCATGAATACCTTCTACACGGGGAATTCCCAAGTAGACAAGTAAACTGGCTTTCTGGCTGCTTTGGACCACCAGACTGGGTACAGCAGACGAAGTATGAGCCAGGATTTGGCCCATCATCTCAGACAGAGAGGAGGAGCAGGCAGACCCTTCTCAACCACAAGGGCTGGTGAAGGCCATTGTGGGCGTGGATTAAGAAAAATGATGCAGGGTACCGCACACTCTTAAACCAACTAACAGGGAACCTTTTAATTCTACCCTTGCATCCGCCTCATAGTAAGCCAAGAACCCCCTCCCACCTGAGCACTAAACCACACTGCACTTTCCTGTAACAATGTCCTCAGTCATTACCATTCCCAGAATTATATGAACTATACTACCTTCTGGTCTAAATGGACTTTGAGCTGGTCCAATTTCCATAATATTTTAGGTTTCAGAGTAACAGCCGTGTTAGTCTGTATTCGCAAAAAGAAAAGAAGTACTTGTGGCACCTTAGAGAGGTAACCTATTTCCCCTTGTTTTTTTCCTACCCCCCTCCTCAGACATTCCTGTTAAACCCTGGATTTGTGCTGGAAATGGCCCAACTTGATTATCATACACATTGTAAGGAGAGTGATCACTTTAGATAAGCTATTACCAGCAGGAGAGTGGGGTGGGGGGAGGTATTTTTTCATGCTTTGTGTGTATAAAAAGATCTTCTACACTTTCCACAGTATGCATCCGATGAAGTGAGCTGTAGCTCACGAAAGCTCATGCTCAAATAAATTGGTTAGTCTCTAAGGTGCCACAAGTACTCCTTTTCTTTTTGCATAATATTTTAGGCTCACTCACTCTGTCGCTCTTTATCACTAGCATGTTTTCAGACTTTAACTTCTAATGGATGACTGTTAGCTCTAACATCGGAGTGCTTGTTTGCAGGAGTTTGCTTTACTTCAAAAAGCTGGCTGTGGCTCTAGTGTTATGTTCTAATGTGTTCACATCACTCACAAAACTAAAGTGAGAAAATGAATTTACAGTCAAATAATAGATCTGTTTAATTATTAACAAAAGAGAAAAATGCTCAAGTCAAAAACAAAAGCAAGCAAGCAAGCAAATAAAACTTTTAATGTGGTCTTGTGGTTCAGACAGGAGACTGAATGTTATTCTTGGCACAGTCATGCCTTTTTCTGAGAACTTGGTTAAGACACTTAGGTCTCAGCTATGCATTTTTGTCACAGCCCGTGATAGAGGGTGCTGAGGAGGAATGCAAGGACACAGCCATCTATCCTGGTTTTACCGAGATTATGCCAGTTTTTCATATGATATCTGTGTCCCAGGAATACCTAGAACATCCCAGTTTTTCATTTAATCAGTGAAAACATTTGGATTTTTTTAAAACTACAAATTGTTAGTTCAAGACTGACTGTTACACAGAGAATTTGCTCTGGCCAAGATTTTCAAAAGTGGTTAGTGATACTGAGTTCCAGCCTTTAAAAGGGCCTATTTTTTTAACAAAGTGCTGAATATCTGCACTCTGAAAATTAGGCCTCTCTGTGGGATCTCAGACTGGATACCAAAAATCACTAGTTGCTTGTGAAAATCTTGGTGCCTGTGTTTACCAGCTACAAACAGTGTGGTGGAAGGAGCGTTCACTGTTACCACCAGTGTTTGGAGTGAAGAGAAAAGCTGAATGGGATAGGAAAGGGATGGATAATAGAATAGAAAATATCATAAATCCACTCTATAAATCCATCATATGTCCATACCTTGAACACTGTGTGTAGTCTGGTCACCTCATCTCCAAAAAGATGTATTAGAACTGGAAAAGGTACAGAGAAGGGTAGTGAAAATGATTAGCAGTATGGAACAGCTTCCGTAAGAGATTACAGATTAAGATGACTGGAACTGTTCAATTTAGAAAAGAGATGACTAAGGGGGTTTGATAGAGGTTTATAAAATCATGAATGATATCGGAAAGTAAATAGGGAAGTATGTTTAACCCTTCACATAACACAAGAACTAGGGGTCGCCTGATAAAATTAACAAGCAGCTGGTTTTTAACTAACAAAAGGAAATACTTCACACAATGCAGAGTCAGCCTGTGAAACATCATACCATGGGATGTTGTGAAGGCCAACAGTGTAACTAGGTTAAAAAAATGTGATAAGTTCATGGAGGATAGGTCCATCAATGACTATTAGCCAAGATGGTCAGGGGCACATCCCATGCTCTGGGTGTCCCTTAACCTCCACCTGCCAGAAACTGGGACTTGACAACAGGAAATGGATCACTCAAAATTGCCCTGTTTTGTTCATTCCCTCTGAAACATCTGGCACTGGTCACTGTCGGAAGACAGGATACTGGGCTAAATGGACCATTGGTCTGACCCAGTATGGCCGTTCTTATGTTCTTAATAAGTGTAGACACTATCAAAGCTGTTCTTCTTCTGAAAGTGAATGCTGTCAACACATGCTCAGTGTTCCACGATAAACTCATCAGTATTCATTATTAGTACTGCTGCTGTTATTATTTATTTCTATTGCAGTAGCACCTAGAGCAGTAATCAGGACTGTGTAAGAGATAACAGGTGGATACAATAAACAGATGCAGGGAGCACAAAGCACAAGTAGTGAGACGATTATGATTAGTGTAGTAAGAAGCAGTCACAGCACAACTGATCAAACATTGTTACACTGGTATCAGGACTAAATTAGTGTAGTCCTTATTCTCCCTGAGCTCATGAACTGGATTGTACAAAGCGTCTGCAGAGGAGCCCTGATTCAAGTAAGCAGGTGCTTACTTTAAGCAGAACAGAAGTCAATAGGATTAAAGTTAAGAAATTGCTTAAGTGCTTTCCTGAATCAGGGCCAGATTGGGGAAAGGCCCTTGCTCCCTTTGCCCACCTCTTGTTTGCTTGTATAGGGCCATGCATGATCTTAGCTTCTCTGTGCTTCAGCATCCTCATTTGTGTTAATAATCATCACAGTGCCTAGCCCAAACAAGTGCTCCAAAGTCTAATAAATCATAGAATCATAGGACTGGAAGAGACCTCGAGAGGTCATCCAGTCCTGTCCCCTGCACTCATGACATGACTATATTATCTAGACTATTCCTCACAGGTGTTTGTCTAACCTGCTCTTAAAAAAATCCAAAACCTCCAGAGGCAATTTATTCCAGTGCTTAACCACTCTGACAGTTAAGAAGTTTTTCCTCATGTCCAACCTAAACCTCCCTTGCTGCAATTTAAGCCCATTGCTTCTTGTCCTAACCTCAGAGGTGAAAAGAACAATTTTCTCCCTCCTCCTTGTAACGACCTTTTATGTACTTAAAAACTGTTATCCTGTCCCCTCTCTGTCTTCTCTTTTCCAGAGAGTGGCTTGAAATCCTGATATGAAAGGTGCCACAGACGCTTAAGCATTGATTTTATTATTATTGAGCCAAATCTTGAGTTTCATAGGAGTTTGTCTAAGTAATGAGTGACTAGAAGCTGAGTAACCCCTTCAGGATACTAATAGTGTTTAATTAGTAAGACTGAATTTGGTTTACAGACACTACTTTTCCTGGACATTTCCATCCCCACTCCCAAACCATCGTCGCTACTCTTAAATCACGTTATACTGTGTTTCGCTCAATAATGTAAAAGACTCTGGTACAGTGGCAGTGTATTCCATCATATTTACAACTGCATTTTGGATGTTGGTCACAGAACCAAATGTCAAACTATGGAAGATATTTTTGCAGTAACATCTGGTTTTTCACTTAGCTCCAGATGCCATTAAATTGGTGGCTTTGGAGTTGCCTTTGGGTCAGCTATTTTGGGCCAAGGTTTTTGTGGCTGTTTTCCTCTTAGAAACTGTTTGTGTGTGTGTGTGTGTGTGTGTGTGTGTGTGTGTGTGTGTGGTTAACCCTTAATATTCAGGATTTATTCATACAACTCTGTATGGAATTATTTTCTACAGTAAATATACCTTACTCTGGTGCAAAACATACGCTTACTTGCTTGGGTGCAGGGGACTGGACTAGAAGACCTATTATGGTCCCATCCAGTCCTACACTTCTGTGATTCTATGTAATCATGTCCAGTACTTTGAATATAAATTATTTAAATAGGTGTTCAGTTTTTCTACCCTGGGATATTCCAGAAGAGGAGGAGGAGGAGAAGAAGAAGAAGATGAAGAAACATTTCCTACAACTCGGACATAGAAGTAAATGCAAAACCATTCTGGCATGGTGCTGGCAAAAGTTATAATATTCCCAGTAATGGAAAAATAGATAAGTGATTTAAAATTAAGTCAGACCAACAAAAAGAATGCAAAAGCTACCAAATCAGGTCTACAGAGAGAAAGTTTGGTATCCTTTAAGAGTGGAGTTACTACTAGCCCTGAGTAAGAGGCAGTTAGTGGTAGTGGTGTGCCCTCAGATGCAGAGCAGTGCTGGGGTCCTCAGCGGGGGAAAAAGCACACTGAAATAATGAAAGTGTGTGTGGTTGATAAGTTGGTGCAAGAACTTTTTTGCTGTTATGGTGGTAGCACAGTAATATCATGCTTAAGGTATAACATTGCTCTATTAAATATATATCACAACACTTCATATTCTTTTCAGGCTAAAATCAGAGGAACTGTTCCAAATTGAAGTGACATTAGAGGAGGTATTGAAACAAATTGATAAATTAGACAGTAATAAGTCACCAGGACCAGACGGTATTCACCCAAATTCTCTAAAGGAACTCAAATGTGAAATTGCAGAACTACTAACTGTGATATGTTATATGTGATAACCTTAAACCAGGTTCTGTACCAGATGACTGGAGGATAGCTAATGTGACACCAATTTTTTAAAAAGGCTCCAGCGGTGATCCCAGCAATTATAGGCCAGTAAGCCTAACTTCAATACCAGGCAAATTGGTTGAAACTATAGTAAAGAACAGAATTATCAGACATATAGATGAACACAATTTGTTGGGAAAGAGTCAACATGTTTTTTGTAAAGGGAATTCATGCCTCACCAATCTACTAAAATTTTTTCAGGGGGTCAACAAGCTTGTGGACAAGGGTGATCCAGTGGATATAGTGTACTTAGATTTTCAGAAAGCCTTTGACAAGGTCCCTCACCAAAGGCTCTTAAGCGAAATAAGCTGTCACGGGATAAGAGGGAAGGTCCTCTCATAGATCAGTAACTGGTTAAAAGATAGGAAACAAAGGGTCGGAATAAATGGTCAGTTTTCAGAATGGAGAGAAGCAAATAGGGGTGTCCCCCAGGGATCTGTACTGGGACCAGTACTGTTCAACATATTCATAAATAATCATGAAAAAGGGGTAAATAGTGAGGTCGGAAAATTTGCAGATGATAAAAAACTATTCAAGATAGTTAAGTCCAAGGCAGACTGCAAAGAATTACAAAGGAATCTCACAAAACTGGGTGACTGGGCAACAAAATGGCAGATGAAATTCAGTGTTGATAGATGTAAAGTAATGCACATTGGAAAACATAATCCCAACTATACATATAAAGTGATGGGTTCTAAATTAGCTGTTATACCCAAGAAAGAGATCTTGGAGTCATTGTGGATAGTTCTCTGAATTCATCCACTCAATGTGCAGCAGCTGTCAAAAAGGCAAACAGAATGTTGGGAATCATTAGGAAAGAGGTAGATAATAAGACAGAAACTATCATATTGCCTTTATGTAAATCCATGATATGCCCACATTTTATATACTGCGTGCAGATCTGGTCACCCCATCTCAAAAAAGATATATTGGAATTTGAAAAGGAACAGAATGGGCAACAAAAATGATTAGGGGTATGGAACAACTTCCACATGAGGAGAGATTAATAAGACTGGGACTTTTCAGCTTGGAAAAGAGACAGCTAAGGGGGGACATGATTAAGATCATGGCTGGTGTGGACAAAGTAAATAAGGAAGTGCTATTTACTTCTTCTCATAACACAAGAATGAGGGGTCATGAAATGAAATTAATAGGCAGCAGGTTTAAAACAAACAAAAAGAAGTATTTCTTCACACAACACACAGTCAACCTGTGGAACTCCTTGCGAGAGGAGGTTGTGAAAACCAAGACTATAACAGGGTACAAAGAACTAGATAAATTAATGGAGGATAGGTCCATCAATGGCTATTAGCCAGGAATGGCCGGGATGGTGTCCTTAGCCTCTGTTTGCCAGAATCTGGGACTGGGCGACAAGGGATGGATCACTTGATGATTACCTATTCTGTTCATTCCCTCTGGGACACCTGGCATTGGCCACTGTCAGAAGACAGGATAGTGAGCTAAATGGACCTTTGGTCTGACCCAATATGATCGTTCTTATGTCTTCAACATACATTTAACCAAGACCAGATTCTGCTCATGGTATTCATTTCACACACATACAACCTGTTATTTTATACAAAATACGCCAGCTAGGAGGCAAACTGTTAGCAATGTTTTAAATCATCTTCAAAAATGTATTGGGACAGTTTCTTGTCTCCCTCTGAAACCATATTCTTTAGTTACTGTTCTTTTTATGTGTAGAAAAGCATTCACTAATGTATGACTACATCTTGTCATCCTGTGTCACCAGCAAGTGTAATTTTTTTGGGAAAATGGTACATTTGGAAAGAAGGAAATACTTTCACATATAGACACAACAACACTACACTTTTAATAGATATCACATGACAATGGTTTTAGGCCATATAGTTAGACTGAATAAAAAGAACAAATGGTCCCAGGTAGCAAGATAATATGGATGTAGCCAATGTTTAGGGCAGTAACTTTCTCCCTTTTAAGGATGTTCCCAACTACTTCTTATCTCTTTGGTAAACTAATATTGATAGGTTTGTGAGAGTATAAAAAGAGTCTCTCTGGAGCATCTCCCTGGCTGGGTGCCTTGCCCAGTTACCACCACAGAGTTGGCCCAGTCAACGGCCTTAGTCCCTGAAGTGGGCCACACCTTTGTACATCTGCTTATGTAACATCAACAGATCCAGGCTGTCGGCAGGTGGGATTAAACCTGGGACCCCTGGAGCTAAATGCTACATGGAACTTAGCCAAGGCTGTAGCAAACTCATTAAGCTAGAGCTGGGCTAGGTGCTACTAGAGGGGGGCAGAGTACCACACCAAGCAGGCATAGGTTACACTTACTTTATTCACAAGTGAGAGAAAAGCAAAAGTTCAGATTCAACAGAGAACAAGCCCCTCTTAGGGTCAACAATAACCAAAAAGATCAGTGGCACCATCTTATTTCAGGGGTATCAGGGGAGCAGTTTTGCTGGAGTCCTTATGGCCAGATAGCTGGGCTTGGCCCTGGGGGTTGCTGGATCCTCACAGAGCTGGGGGATCTGGTGTGGGGTGTCCCCCCACATTGCTTCAGAGCATCCCCCTTGTTGACTGCAGCTTCCTCCTTTTAAAGCCCTCCTCCCTGTGATGCATGATGGGCAGGACCAGAGGGGCGGGGCTACCTTAGCACACAGAGCTTCCCAACCCCTTTCCTGGCAGTGTGGGGTTTATTCACCCTGTCACAGGGAGAGATATGTTTGAAGGAAGATTTTGAGTGAAGAACGGGTGTTCATTTGGCACACCAGAAGGAGGGCATTCTGCATATAGGGCCCAAAGGTAATGATCCTGATCTCCTTTGTAAAGTGTTGGAGATCTACTGATGAAAAATGCTAGATAACAACTAGATATTTATCATTATAATTATTATTATGAGCTATGCACTGTGGAGAACGTGGTAACATGCCTAGTTTAATACAAACTTCAAGTTGTGATGATAAACGCAAAATGTTGACTAGCCAAACAAGAGAAGGATTATATACAATAATGCTGACAATGTGTAGGCACTGTTCACATACACACGAAGATGCAGTGTGTTCCCTGACAAGCATGTGTCTAGGAAGAGGGGGAGGGGCAGTGTGTAATGACACATCAGTAATTTACAATATAAAGGACAATATTTAAGCATGACATATTCCAGGATGCTACAGAACTTTCAAAAACCTTTCATTTTACTATGATCAACTATAGAGCTGTATATCTTAAAGGTATCATGTTTCAATAGAAATCTTTAAACATTATTATTAATTTATGTTTTATTATTATTACAATGGTTCCTAGAATCCCTGACAAGGTTGGTTCCCATTGTACTAGGCGCTATATAGTTGTTAAAAAAAAGACAGTCCCTGCCCCCAATAATTTACAATCTAGTTTAAGACAAGATATAACAGATGGATGAAACCAATGGTAAGGAAAGGGAGAATGGGGTAATAATAAGATACACTTGTTTTTTCATAGACTATGTTCATAATTTGCAGGTAGAGAGTTTTTAAGTGAGCCAAAACCACAGATCAGTAGCATAGCCTAGCAATTATCAGCTGACATACAGTGTTTTGTAGGCATTGCAGTACCAGTAAATCTGAAGAAGGGATATAAAGGAGTACCACGAAAGTATGTGCATTTTCTGTTGTTCATAGTTATTCTACCCTTAAACCAAGGTCATGTTCTGCCTAAGGGGAAAGTATTCTTGAGGTATAGGTCTTCAAGTCAGATGACATCTATCCTATTACTAATTACAGATTGGGTTCCTTCCAAAGAACATTGGGTACAGTGTAACTTTCCTGAATGAGAGGGTTGGGTTTTTGTTTTTTTTGTTTTTTGGGGGGGGCGGGAGGGTGAAGAGATTGTTATTGTTGTTTATGAAACATATTAATGGGATCTGAAAGAGAAGGGCAAAATGTTGTCTTTAACTTGATGAAGCAATCAGAACTAGGCAGCAGTCCCAGTTTCCCAATATATATTTCAAAATTGTTAGAATGGATGGATGCATGTGGCATAGACGATGAGTTGGGGATTGTTAATGCTGGAAATAGCCAAGGAGAAAAAGAGACATGTTCAAAGAAAGTCAAAGAAAACTTTCTCCAGAGATTACTTTTTAAAGAATAGGTTTCAAAAAGGGAAATTAAGTCACAAAATAGTCATTAAAGACCATTTGCAAAATATATTTTTCTTCTCCTTTCTTTTCATAGCTGTGTCATATTTTCCCCTATGCAGTACTGAACCTTAAGGGAAAAATTACAGTAGAACTACAGATAACGCAGTGGCTTTGCAGATCTCTTCCCTCAGACTCACCTGTAACGTAATGCCTACTGTAAATGGCTGAGGGCAATGGCTAAGCATCTCATCTTCCCCCTGCCTCTATTCTTTTTGTATCTTTTGTCTTTAGCTGGGGCATAGTGAGGTCATTATATGCAGAGTTAATTAAAACTGTTCAGTCATTTTTTTCCAACCAAAACTTAGGTTTTTCAGCTAAACAAAAAATGTTGTGTGAAGTGTCTGCTCTTCCTCAAAAAATGATTTTTTGGTTGGAAAACTGAAAATCCAAATTCTGGCCTTTCCCCCCATTTTCATTTGATATTTTCTAAGAGGGTATCATCCTCCCTCCCTCACCCCCTCACCTCCCAATTTTCCGACCAGCTGTAACTGGAAATCTTTGCAATGACTTCATTGGGAATTGGATCAAGCCCCCGAGGTGAGCCAGGATTTTACTCTTAGCCTTTAAGCATAACCCGCTATTTCGCATGTTATGTATCTCCCTCTGGGCCCACTTTGTGAGGGTGTAAGTTTGTTACAGCTCCCGGCTGTGGGAATTGGTACTTTAACTCAAGCTATAGACACTTCTGCCTTTAGCTTTGGAGATGTCCAGGTCAAACACTGTGTGACAGAATGCTATCAGCAGCACCCTGCTCACTGACATTGCTGCAGCCTAAGGGAGGCTGCAGGCCCGGCTGAGGGCAGTTATACACTTTCTGTTGGGGGGATGGTGAGCACCTGTTTGGTGACAGTCATGGGGATAACAAGATAAGTGGGGAGAATATAAGAGGAGGAAAGAGGAAGTAAGGAGTAGCTCAAGAGGAGCTCAGAAGGAAGCCCAGGGAGCGAGGACTGCAGGGAAGTGTACCTTGCTGTCAGTGTGTATTGCAAAAGTATTACTATGGAGGAGGGAAATAAATACACACCTTGATGTAAGATAAAGTCTGGTGTGTGACTGTGATTGTGAAACCATCTGAATGGCCCAGGCAGTGAGGTTCACTGGGTAGTGATGGAGGCACTATGTGATACCCTGGTCATGACCAAGATGGCAATCCTCACATAAGCTCGTGGGGCCAGGCACTATCCTAGACTTTATGTTTGTAATAAGGGCACAGTAGGACCTTGATTCTGATTGATGCATCTGGGCACTACCATAGTGAAAGTGTTAAAAAGGTACATTATATAGAGATTCATTCTTGTAACTGTGTGTTGAACTGGGAGAGAAAAATCATATGATATACCAGATATTTGATCACAGGCTAAAGCCTCTATTGAAAGTAATACCAAAACTTTACAAGTTCAGATAATTCTCCTCTTGTCCTAACTGTGTATTTTATCGGTCTTCATTGCAGGCTTGCTCCAAAGTCCATTGAATGGGAGTCTTTCCATTGACTTCCATGGTCTTTGGATAAAGCTGTAGCTGGCCCAACTAGTCTAGTAGTGTTATGTTTAGTTTTCACATGTCATCTTTTTCAACTGACTGGAAAAATGTACCCATCCATAATGGAGTAGAATGTACAAAAACATGTTTCAGCCACTTCCAACCTATGTAAAGGGCTGATGTTGCTGTGAATACAAAAATTTTTGAAATCATAAAGAACATTGCAAAGAGAACTGGTTGGAAAATCCAAACTTTTCAAAAGGTTGATGAAAAATACCAGAATATTACATTCCAGTACTGGCCAGACATTGTTTCACTGTGTGACCTTGGGCAAGACACTTAACCTCTTGATGCCTACATTTCCTCATCAGCATAGTGAGTAAATTACTTACCTTATTTACTGCAAAATCCTTTCCTAGCTCATGGTGATTAGGGGAAGTTTAGTTCGTTAACCTCTGTAAAGCATTTTGAGGTTTTTGGAGAAAAGGTCCCATATATAGGCAAATTATTTATTAATACGAGTTACAGATACTGTAAGAAAAGTTGGAACACTTACTTCCTGATCTTGTGTGGCTGGAAACAAATACTGGTATATATAAAATAAAATTAGCACCTAACACTTCTGGAAGTACCAGCTACAGCCTCCCCTGTTACCTTTGTCAAACCACTACTGTAAACGAATCATGAAAAGGGATCCAGTTCAGTGAATCAAAATGAATGTTAACCTCCCCCCCCACCCGAACTAAAATTAGAGAAAGAACACCTGAGGCAGTAGGTGACTTTACTGTTTCCTCTGAGTGTCTGATATGAATGATTAGGGAAAACTGTTAATTGTATTAGTAGAGCCACAATGACAGCATCTCCCATTACTTGCATTTTAAGTATTGCTCTGTGCGACTGTGTGACTCACAGATGAGGGAAGGATATTCACATCCTAACTCTCCCTTTGCCTGGAGAACAGAGATAATGCTGTTGCTTCTGCAAACTTCTGTCACATGCAGCAAGAAATTTGAGGACTTTGGGGCCTTTGAATTCACTTACCTATTTCATACACACCCCGTTACTTCTCTACCTTCCTTTCCTGTGTTAGATTGTGTTTTCTCCTTATTCCCTTACAAAGGTATAATGAGTTTTTATCCTTGTACTGTACCTATTCTGTTCTACTGAGACAATCATCCATCAAAAACTTTTCTGAGTAGAAGATCCTGATTTGGGACTAAAACAATAACCTGCCAACATTTTGACAACTCCTATTCTGCTTCTTCCACACATGTCTGAGACCTGATTTCTGTCCAGGAACATCAGGGTGTTTGCCATCTACTTTTTATGTAAAACTTAGGGGAGGCTTGTCTAGTGGCTGGAACATTGGCCCAGGAGTCAGGTCTCCCATCTTTGCCACTGGTTCACAGTGTGGCCACAATCTCTCAGACCTATATGTGTGTATCATGTAACACCATAAACTTCAATGGAATTACACCATGGATGATTTTTTGCCCCCTCTGTCTCATATGTAAAATGATGATTACAACACTTACTTGTCTAGTGGGGCTGCTATAGGGATTAATCAATATTGCAAACCACAATGGGATCCTCAGGTGAAAAATGTAACAAAAGCACAAAATACTATACATATTAGTATCAGTATTTTGTAGTTTCAGTTGCCTGCCCAAGTACTGAACTGTGACAATTAAATTAAACTCCATTTTCCTCCAACTGCTTTATCTGTGTGTTTTCATCATCTAAGCTGGGACTGATACAGTATATGAATATAATAAGAGGCTCTTGCAAAGAAGCCTTTAAAAAGGCTTTTATTTTTTGCCTTACAAATGTTTTTCATGTTGACAAAATATATTGATTTCTCATCTGCAAATAAACAATAAGAAAGAAAACAATAAATATGTGATCATGAAACAAGACATGGCAAAATAATTATAAAAGTACAAGGTGGTTATGTTACTTTCATTTCCAGGCCAGTTGCTTGCAATAGGAGTCCAGGATGTGCTGATAAAGAAACCCCTTGATAATAATGATGATGATGATCAAGGAATTCAGTAACAAAACTACATCTATTAAACTATTTTCTGTATCTAACACAACTATAGAAGGACTTTAAAGCCCAGGGTTTAGATTCTCAACTGGTGTAAATTGTCATCACTGCACTGACAATTTATGTAAGTTGAGGATCTGGCTCAAAATACAAGATTTTAGACACTTTTTCAGTATATTTATTTATTATGACTTTTTTTCTGTAGAGTTTTGGTGTTTCCATGATGCTCATGATTGCTACTTGTCATATGGAGAAAGTATGATTAAGAAAATCTCATGCTCCCATGGAAAAAGTTGCAGGAGAAAGAGCTCTTTTGGGTTCAAGGAAGGAGAGGTGGTGCCATGGAGATGTTTGAGGACCCCATTTATGTGGATCTGTATGTGAAAGGTCTTCATCAAGCTTCCAGTACAAGACTCACTGAAGTCAATGGAAAAAATCCCACTGACTTCAATGGAACTTGGTTGGATCAGTCCACAAGTGGGGGTCCAAGGCAGATGATCTAGCTAAAAGGGATGCAGCATACTAAATTTGAACCTTGATCTTTAGCTCCCTTTGTATTGTGCTTTTGCTTAGTGAAAACAGCTTTTTACCCAAAGCATCATTTAATAAAAAAGCACTGGGCTAAACCTGTTTTTACTTATTTTTGAAAAATCTGTTACAAAATTGGCTGTAAAGCAAATATTGTTTGACGTAAAACTGTGTTGCAAGGCTTCCTGCATAATGCCAGAAACAGTTGTAAGGCGGTCCCACAAGATGAAGAGCCATTAGAGAAAATAAAGCTGTTCAAGAAGAATAGCTTATGTTTGCATTGGTGTGTGCCTTGCACTGTGATAACTCCTATAAGAATTAAACAAACAGTTATTTTAAAGACTGTAGGAATAACGCTCCTTTACTAACTGTAATCTTTTTGGAGAATACTTTAAATGACATTGTGGTTTAAAAAAATATACAAAAACACAAAACTTAGAAATAAACACTGGAAGGCCTGAAAATTCAGTTAAGGTTCTGCTTAAATAAACAAACATTGGAAGGCATGGAAATATACAATTAATGGCACCCAAACAACCTTAAATCTTCCCCTTTACTTTCCCCTCAGATGAAACTGAAACTTTCAGAAAACCTAACCTATTCTTTCCAATGCTATATATATTTGATTTCTAGTCCTGAGTAGTTGCATGTCATTGGACTTTCAGCCTGTTGATCCAGATTGATTATTGTCTGTCACTAGTTTTCACTACAGCTGGTGTAGTTTAGAGAAAGAAACTCTGAATTTATCAAAGACAAAAGGGAATATATTTGTCGTAAATTGTTCCCCTTGGCGCACCCCTCCCCCCCAAACGTGGCAGCTCTTTGAAGTTGTTTGAAATGTTCCAGAGAACCAGAGAAGATGGATCATTGGACAAAATATAGGTGATATATTTAAAAAAAAACCCCACAATAAATGAAAATCATGGCCTGGCCCCATTATTAGTCGCATTGATATCATCACCACACAGCATCCCTGATGAAACACTTTGGAATAACCCAACAACTTATTTAACAATGGAAACTAGAGCACATTAGATACTAGTAATGCATTATAAAACATGTTTCAGAGTAGCAGCCCTGTTAGTCTGTATTCGCAAAAAGAAAAGGAGTACTTGTGACACCTCAGAGACTAACAAATTTATTTGAGCATAAGCTCAAAGAAATTTCTTAGTCTCTGAGGTGTCACAAGTACTCCTTTTCTTATTATAAAACATGTATCACCTATTTTTTATATAAGTTCAGAAATAAATTTGGCAAAAAAGGGGGAAATGAGTAGATATAATGTCTTCCTTATATAGGAAAATTGTACTGCTTGCTAGAATTGGCTTATGATGGAAGTTATACTTGAAAGCTTTTGTAATGAAGAACACTTGTTTATGTCATGTGTGTTTGATTTATTATTCAGCTTTATTCCCAAGTGGAATTTTTTGATTTGAGATGAGTTTATAATTATGGTTTTAGATACTGACTGCACAAATTAAATGTCTTTCACTCTAAGAGAATTATACATATAATTAAGAATTAAAGAAGAAAAAATATCGTTTGCCTTGATTCTAGCACTATCTCTTTTTAACTTGCATACAATTTTACTGTGTAGATTCAGAACACCCATTGCAGCATCTTCCTTGATTGTGTTGCAATAGTCAAATCTGATGTCATACACATTGGATTTATAGGGCCTATTTTACTGTAGAAAACTGGTGAGTCTACATGTTTCAGTAACAATTTTCCACTAAGGAGTGGTACAGATTTTCAAATGTGCCAGACCATAAATATATATGATAATAATTTAAGATATACAAGGTCACACTTTTAACTGCTTCTGATTATGCACACTGATGTACAGTTAGGGCTTATCTAAACAAACATTTAGTTCATGGCAAGCTGGAGTGTTACTCTACCCCACACAAGCCTGCCATTGAATAACTATGTGTGTGGACCGTGTTGACGAGCGTTAGCAATTTGTTAATGTGCTTTGGTCTACTCCTGTTTCAAAGAGGACTAGATCAAAGCACAGTAATTAATTGTTAATACGCAGCAGCAGTGTCCACATGGACAGTTAGTATGCGGCAGGCTGGGAGGAAGGTAGATTCACACTACAACTTGCCATGAACTAAACATTTGTGTAGAAAAGCCTGAAACTGCAGATGTGAATGATAACATTTAAACCACCCAACTGCACCTGAACTTGGATCCAAAAGGGCCTCATTTTGATCTCATTATTCTGGTTTCACAGCAGTGTGAATTCATTGATTTCAGTGGAATTACTCCTAATTTATGCAGATGTGAGAGGAGAATCAGACCCAAAATGTGGCCAAAGGTAATAACAGTGTTGGGGGCTCAGTTTAGTAGGATACAACAAAAAATCCTACCCATAAATTTATTATGGGATTGCAAATACTAAAAGGAGAAGCAGCATGGTCCAGCTGATATTGTGAATAGGGTGTTAGCCTGGAACTTGGGAGATCCATGTTCAGTTCCCTGGCCTTCCTGCGGGGCCTTATATAAGTCACTTTGGTCTTGTCTTCACTACAAAAGTAAAGATGAGCTTGTTTGTAAATTTTTGTTTGAGTTAAACACTATGGAGAAGCTTACAGTTTAACTCATCCTGCTAACTTATATGAAAACAACAAACTACTTTGTTTTCATTAGAATTTTACCTCATAGAATATCAGGGTTGGAAGCAACCTCAGGAGATCATCTAATCCAACCCCCTGCTCAAAGCGGGACCAATCCCCACTTTTTGCCCCAGATCCCTAAATAACCCTCTCAAGGATTGAACTCACATTCCTGGGTTTAGTAGGCCAATGCTCAAACCACTAAGCTATCCCTCCTCCTTCCTCAAGCTAACTAATTTGAGTTAAGAAAACACCTTTTTTTACATAGTGAAGAAAAGGCCTTATTCACTCTTTGACTCAGTTCACCATCTGTAAAACAGGAGTATTAGCACTTCCCTACCTTACAGGGGTATCTGAACGATAAACACATTAAAGAGTATGACAACCTCAGATAAGTACACAAGCGAGACAGCCTAAAATGAAATTAAAGTGTCAGTTCTGATTAATAAACCATAAAAACAAACAAACAAAACCCTTCCTAAAACTCATTCATGTGTGCTGAATAGATGATAGTAGGAGGAATTGTATTTTAAAGTATTAAAATCATAGTACAATATGAAAGAAGGATAACCATATTTTTTAATACAAGCTTCATACTTACAAACTGTTTTGCTATTATGCTGTTTACAAAAAAATATGAAAGTTCTCCACACCAGGCAAAACCTGAAGCTGGCCTTAGTCTTGATATGTTTCCAACAGGTCCAGATGTTATATTTATTCTCTTTATTTTGGTTGGGCCCAATCCAGTCTTTTGACTGAGGACACATTTTACCATAGCTGTTTATTGCCATAGGTTAGTGTTCAAGAAAGCATGTGGTCCCTTCACTTCAGCTGCTCTTGAGTGTGTGTTTTTTATTTCCATATTAACAGCGAAAAGGTAAGACGGTGGAGGTCATGCATGATCATTGGTAACTGTGTATCTTAGCCCTTACCAAAGCGAGGGTAAAATGAACATAAATAGCTGCTACCCTTTTAGGTAATTAGGGAAGAGTTTTCTCTGTCCACTTAGGGTACATTTACACAGCAATAAAACACCCATGGCTGGCTCCCACCCCAACAAGTGGGGAGGGTCTCAGATCCCAGGTTCAAGCCCAAGTCTGAATGTCTACATAGCAATATTTAGCCCTGCAGCCTGAGGCCTGTGAGCCTGAGTCAATTGACCGGGACAGCTGTGGCCTTCTTCTGGCAGAAGATTAAACTAACTAGCAGAACTAGTTATCTACTCACATGTTCAAATTCAAGCAAATGTGCGTTTTGCAGGAACAGGGCCTTACTTTGCAAGCAGTCCTCTTGAAATCAACCGGCTAGAGCCACCAAGGTCTTCTCTCCACTGTTATCCTCATCTTTACTCCTGCCTTCCATCCTATTGTTCATTGCACTATTAGTTCCACCTTGTTTTAAATTAGATTGTAAGCTTTTGGGACCCTGTCTTCCTATGTGTTTATGCAGTGCCTGACATGACAGAATGCAGACCACCACACAAATAAATAAATTACAACAACAATAATAATAATAATGTGACAATTTATCATGTTATAATAGAGTCCTGACATAAAACATTAAAATTCAGATAGCTTTGTGAGTCATGAATGAATTGTGTGGGAATTCCTCCACTTACACAGACTAAAATTCCAGTACTGTAAATAAACAGAATTACAGTGGCAAGTATGGATTCCAGAAAGATAGTCCCTTGGATAAATGTGTTACAATATAGAACACAACACAGTGGCATTTAATGCTGGTCAGCTACAGTTCATTTTCATTCAATGCTTAAACCATTAGCTCCTTGTGAGGACACTTTTGATTGTCCTCTTTTCAGAAACTCATTACCTTCATTCACAATATTATGCAGGTAACAGATGTAACATGAAACTCAGGTTACTTTGAAAATATGAACACTTGGAAGACTGCATTTTTCTCTCTCTTTCCCAGTTGCATGCAATTTGTATATGCATTGTATTGCCCCATAATCAGCAATGCCCTTGGGACGATTCCATCCGGCCCCCAAATTCACACAGAAGGCACCATATTGTTCCACAAAATGGTTGTCCTCCACACAGTGTGACCTTGCACACACTATACATATAAGGTCATGCCGCATGGAGGATGCCGTTTTGTATGCAAGTGTAGAATTGCTTGCTTGACTAAAAATGTCATGCCATGCCACTACTCTTACCAAGGCACCCTTAATTGCATTCTCTACAAAATCTTTTTTTTTATTACACAAAAGATAAAATATTAAAATACAGGGAGATTCAACAAACAAGTCATCTGAAGTAATAAAAAGAAGAAAATTATAAAACTTCTGTGGGAAACTGAAAAACTATTTACTGTAGAGCACTGCTCAAACCTGCATTATTTTTACAGGCCAGAAGGTAACAGTAATTTTTTTAAAAGCTTTTGTTTCAGTAGCAAAAGATGCTATTTCTTTCCTGACCTCCTTCCTTAAGTGTTTGCCATATGTTTGGCTTCCGTGGAAAGGTATATTATTTTATGACTTACCTCTCTGGCATACAGTTCATTTTAAAATGGGAAGATTTCTTTTAGAATTTGAATGTGAAGTGGCTTTGGAGAATAAATATAAACCAGTACCCACTAAACCAAGGGTTGTTGAAAACAGAGGCATTAAAGGAGATGATGGGAGAACCGGTTCAGATAAAGATTCTGCCTCCCATCCCCCAAGCTGCTGCGTGCCATTCTGGCAGTACAAAGCAGATGCAAAGATGAATTAACAGACTATCCAGAAATTTCTTTCATATGGGGAATCTCTGGGTGATATAAGACCTACGTAGCAGCTCCGATAGGACTCCATCTTGTGGGGGCCCAATTTTTATAGGGATTTAGGCATTGTTTAGCTGAGTGCAGGGGGATAGTTAAGTGCCTAAGAAAAGGATTTTCAGAAGACATACAGCTGAGAAGGAAGCCATGTAAGTAGCCAGGAGTGATGTGCCTGGGAGAGGAGAAGGGAGAGGAGAGGCGTTTAGGTGGCAGACCTGGTGTATCTAGCTGACTGGCCAGGGATAGGTACCTCCCTCTTCTCAGGATCCTCAACCACGAACCCTCTCCTGGAGTTAGAAACCTAAGACAGGTCAGCTGCTCAGATAACCAATGCCCTAGCAACTGAAACCATCTCTCTGTCTCCTGCTCACACTCAATACCACTTTCAAGCTCACCCTGAATGTCCTTGTGCTCTTGGGTGTCTTGGCTGTCTTTTTGTGTGGCTGTTGTATTGCTCCACCACTTATTGGTGCCCTGCTGCAGGGTCTGACAATGTATCAGGTCTTAGATGTATGTTTAGGCTGCTTTTGGTGAAATTCTGGGTGAAATTCTGGCCCTGCTGAAGTCAGTTAGAATTTTGCCAGTGTAGACTGGATTTCACCTCAGAAGTGAATGTGTAAGAAAACATGAGTCTCTGAGAAAGTTAATCTGTTTCCAGCTGTAAATGTAATACTTTTGGTGGGGAATACATAATTTATCCTTAATTTAAATTAATCTGAAATCTCTTTTAATATTATCAGGATTAATTGCCAGCTCTTAAGATTTAGGGGCATTCCTTATTAAAGCTGATTTTTTTTCTCATTAGTTCACACTGTCTTCTTCCATAGAATACATCTGGGGATTAACAGTCCATGTTTACTGAATTAGTTGTAATTTTTAAACCTAGCAGTATGGTCTTTTTCTATATTCAGCCTTTAACTCCGCATACAGATTTAGGCCCTGATCTTTCAAACACATACAACCATGAGTAGCTTCCATTGATTTTCATAAGGCTATTCATGTGCGTAAAGATAAGCACATGGTTAACTGTTTGCAGGAGCAGGGCCAATGGTGCCATTCTAAATATATTGGGAAAAAAATCCTCAGCATCAAAATATACTCTTCCCTGGAGTTTGCTGAAGCCAAGGAGATAAACTGCCATTTCTCAGAACCTTTTTCAAAACCACAGAACTCTGCATTGTGACAAAATAAGGCCCCCATTCAGCAGAGCACTTCAAGTGCATTGGATTCAGTGGAGTTACTCATTTGCTTAAATACTTGCTGATTTGGGGGCATAAGAGAATAATCCATTATTTACAGGAAGCAAAAGGGTAGGTCTTACTGGTCAGCTTGCTTTCCAGATGCTGGAATTTCATATGACTGATGTAAAGAGTTTATTACAGAGCTTAATGGAGTGTGTTAAGTATTCAGAAAAAAAGAAAAGGAGTACTTGTGGCACCTTAGAGACTAACAAATTTATTTGAGCATAACCTTTCGTGAGCTACAGCTATTCAGAAGACTCCTTTATACAGCAAATAATAAATTCACTTTTCTATTTAGTGTATTCACTGGAGATTCATATTCTCCTCATAAACCTTGCAATAAATTTTTTACCTCTGATTTCAAATGCTGTGATACTTTTAATAATAACAAATGTTGTCCCTGCAGGACTGTGAATATGCTGATCAAAAAAAGAGCTTCCCATGGGAGCTCCATAATAATGAAATAGAGACCTCTAGTTTCACACACCAAAATCGAGGAGAATATCTTTTGAATTTCTGTGGATGCTCTTCACGTTTTACATGACACACTGTTTATTTCGTTTTATAAATATGCATTTCTCCATTATGTACAGCAGGCTTTACCCTACAATTGGTATGGTTTTAGAATATTTTGTAGACTTTTTCCAGAGTATTCTATGTTCCATTATATCATCTCACTGTGCTGTGCAGGGAGATAGTGTCATAATATATTCATGTAGAATAAATTAGGCAATTTAAGAGAACATTATTTCGAAATACAGAGCAATGCTTCTTCTGAATATTCTTTCCACATCTCCTCCTTCAAGAGAAGATCTTTAAAAAAAAATTCTAATGCAATAGTATTGATGAATGAAAGTTCTTCTCTGCATAGAATAGCAGCAGTGTGCCCATATTCCAGCTTCTGAGTTTAATCTATTTAAAGTATTGTATTGGGTGATTGGACGCTGTTGCATTGTTGGATCTGGTTTGGAAGTATAAAGTGGATCAACTGGTGGATCAACAATCTATCTAAGGTTATATAATATCACCCCTATTACCATGGTAACTGGGAGCCTCACAATCATTAATGTATTTATCCTCACAATATCCCTGAGAGGATGTTCCCATTTTACAGATGGGGAACTGAGGCACAGAAAGACAAGCCAATCATCCAAGGTTATATGGGAGCAGGGAATTGAACCCACAATCCTAAGAGAGGCTGTAGCCTGGTGCCCCACTGAACCTGGGTTGTTCTTTGGCCCCTTGTGGAAGACAGGCAGGATATGACTTCACCTCCTCACATTCTCATCATCATAGGAGTGATATGCACCACCTAGTTGTATGTGCTCCCTTGAGTGCAGAAACTGCTACTGGGGCTTTTGTAAAAGTGTGCAACTTCTAGGAGGAGCTCCTGTGACCCTCCCCCACACCATGCTTCTGTATGAGGGCCAGTCCCAGTGTTACCCTGTGTATCTACCTGACCTTCTGCATAAATAATGGTGCTAACTACAATTGTGGTAATTGTGGAGATTAGGTATATGCTAATTAGGCCCTTAGAGTGCTGGCACCCAATTTTTGGTTGTTTTCTGCACTCAAAATTGTACGTGTATGGACAGGACAACAATTTTAGAATCATAGAATCATAGAATCATAGAATATCAGGGTTGGAAGGGACCCCAGAAGGTCATCTAGTCCAACCCCCTGCTCAAAGCAGGACCAATTCCCAGTTAAATCATCCCAGCCAGGGCTTTGTCAAGCCTGACCTTAAAAACCTCTAAGGAAGGAGATTCTACCACCTCCCTAGGTAACGCATTCCAGTGTTTCACCACCCTCTTAGTGAAAAAGTTTTTCCTAATATCCAATCTAAACCTCCCCCACTGCAACTTGAGACCATTACTCCTCGTTCTGTCATCTGCTACCATTGAGAACAGTCTAGAGCCATCCTCTTTGGAACCCCCTTTCAGGTAGTTGAAAGCAGCTATCAAATCCCCCCTCATTCTTCTCTTCTGCAGGCTAAACAATCCCAGCTCCCTCAGCCTCTCCTCATAACTCATGTGTTCCAGTCCCCTAATCATTTTTGTTGCCCTTCACTGGACTCTCTCCAATTTATCCACATCCTTCTTGAAGTGTGGGGCCCAAAACTGGACACAGTACTCCAGATGAGGCCTCACCAATGTCGAATAGAGGGGAACGATCACGTCCCTCGATCTGCTGGCTATGCCCCTACTTATACATCCCAAAATGCCATTGGCCTTCTTGGCAACAAGGGCACACTGCTGACTCATATCCAGCTTCTCGTCCACTGTCACCCCTTGGTCCTTTTCCGCAGAACTGCTGCCTAGCCATTCGGTCCCTAGTCTGTAGCTGTGCATTGGGTTCTTCCGTCCTAAGTGCAGGACCCTGCACTTATCCTTATTGAACCTCATCAGATTTCTTTTGGCCCAATCCTCCAATTTGTCTAGGTCCTTCTGTATCCTATCCCTCCCCTCCAGCGTATCTACCACTCCTCCCAGTTTAGTATCATCCGCAAATTTGCTGAGAGTGCAATCCACACCATCCTCCAGATCATTTATGAAGATATTGAACAAAACCGGCCCCAGGACCGACCCTTGGGGCACTCCACTTGATACCGGATGTTTAGTTTCTTTAACATTTTGATTTGTAAATGAAACAACTTTTTTTAAGAGAGGGAAAGAAAGTAGGAACGCACAGTCTTCTGACTGCTTGCTGGTGTAGAAGAACGGGCTATCCTTCAGTTGCTGGTTTCTCTTTTCTTTGTAATAAATACAGTAATGTCAAGATGGTGGATAGTGTAACAGGTTTGTTCCATGGATCCCATGGCTCCATGAGCTAAACATTTTCCCTTTTGTGATATGTGATTCTGGCCTCCCGTATTACTGGCAACTCAAAACATTGTGATGAGATTGTTTTGGGAGTAAGTAATTCTCCCTTTGCTTTACCAAGTCCAAATCTTATCTTACCTCCTTAATTTTTAACACTATCCTTCTTTCCTCTTTCCCAGTTACATACACCACCTGGCTCACTAACTGGCAACCTGAACCCCTGAAACCATAACGCCTTCTCCACCTCAATAGTGTCACTGGGCTTATTCCCTCTTTCCTGTGACAAACTACAGCTGCTGATCCTTTCCCTTTCAAGGTCCAGATGCCTCTCATCTCAGACTCAGAGGCTTGTTGCATTGCAGAATTTTACAGCAGCCTATTTGCTAAAAATAAAACGCAATATGGTTGTTTCATCTGAATGTTTGGATTATTCTGAGCCTTTCCATATATGATGAAAAGAAGAAAATATTGCAACTGATCCCACTGTGGGCTGCTGTTGCTAGTGTCATGGGGTGCCAGTCCCCTAAATATTTAGTAGTGCACTGGGTGTACTACACAATCAGAGGGAAGTCCTGTAAGGTGCTACAAGCATTAGGTTCTTCAAGCTCTAGCCCTCAGCAGGTTCCCAAGAATCATAGAAGATTAAGGTTCGAAGAGATCTCAGGAGGTCATCTAATCCAATCTCCTGCTCAAAGCAGGACCAACACCAACTAAATCATCCCAGCCAGGGCTTTGTGCAGATTCCACCACCTCTCTAGGTAACCAATTCCAGTGCTTCACCACCCTCCTAGCAAAATAGTGTTTCCTAATATCACTCAGACACTTCAGATAAGAAAGAGGATTTCTTTACAGGGGCTACCAGAAATGAAAGGGGCAAACACACTCAGCACACCTGCTTTAGTTGTAAACTTGTCAGAGTTCGATTTGTATTCTTTTATAATTCTGACTGATAATATTATTATTTTTGAGCATTGTTTTAGAGGTTTTTATCAATTTAAATTTTCCCAATTGTGCAAAATTATGAGTTTTAAGTAATTTTTTCCTCATTTTTCTCAATTTAAATTTTCATAGTTGAGGGAAAGCAAGAGGCTGGGGTTCAGCCATTATTTAATGAAAGTAGACATTGGGATTCAACAAGTTGAAGCTTTATACATCGTTAAAACACAAACTGTCAATATCACATGTCAAAATATACAAAGTCAGTATCCTTCCTTCAGCTAATCATACCTTTTGTTTCTATTCACTCCCTCGTCTATTTGTAATGAGTCTTATTCAAAAGTCTAAATCACTGGATTTTGACACTAGTAAGCTCTCAAGCAACATTTTTTCTTCCTTTGCCTATCTGTAAATTTTGGTTCTTATTAATGGGGAAAAAATTTCATTGGTTTGGGTGTGTAAGGTGAACTTGACATTTACTGATAAAAGTCTAATCATTCCAAGCCTATTTAATGGTTAAAAAACAAATGCAACATTGCACAACGCAGCCCCAAGGGGCAGTCCTGTACAGTCCGTGTGTATAAAGGTAGCATGTTCTGGTATAATCCCTGTGCATCATCCTCTTGCCTGCAGGCCGCAACCTTGTGTTCTCTTGCTATGGCTATTGCTGGCCTCCTGCCAACAAGGGTGTGTATTTCTGTCCAACTCTAAGGCCCGCCAGTCCCACTTCATTGCTATCAGTACTCCCCTCTGCATTCAGTGCCCAGGCAGCTGCCTTTGGCCTATTCTCCTGCTCCTATAGTCTTTGGATTCTTCTTGAGCCTGTTCTCCTCTGACTTCTGGTAGTACTTCCCTATCCTGTGCTGGAGGGATTATGGAGCCAACTGGATGGTAACAGAACATAGTAATGGCTCAGTAGGTTCATTACAATATATTTATGATTGTTCAAGTGTATTTTAATTTGAATGCACAGAGAATTATACTATGTGTTCCCAAACACAGAGTTGGAAATAGGCCCCCAGTATCTTGAACTTTCCAGTGTTAATGTTGTCCTTCAGCTTTAGACACACTGTTTCAACTGTATCCTGCATAACATTTTGCAAATCCCTGAAGATCACAGCTTCCTTCCCCTGGCCATACTGCCTGTACGAGCAGCTATGGAGGGGTGTGGCACAGGGGCTGCTACCATGGCTCTGAGACAGCTGTGGATTCCCTAACTTGAAAGGATCCTTTCATGGCCTGTTCAGCCAGCTTTATGGCAACTTTGTGCTTGTGCAGTGGGGCAAAGCAGCCTTAAGACAGGAATGAATGGGATCTCACAACCAGATTTTACTCCATCCTTACTCAGGCAAAATTTCAGTTGACTTCAGTGCGCATTTAGCCTGAGAAAAAGGCAGGACCATGGGAAAATTTAACAAGGACTGGAACTCTGGGGCCAAATGAGAGTTTGAGGGCAATATTAGCCTCCAGGTTACATCTACACAACAATAAAAGACCCATGGCACAGCTGTGGCTGGCCCAGATCAGCTGACTCAGGCTCATGGGGATCGGGCTGCGGGGCCATACAATTGCAGTGCAGATATTCAGGCGTGAGCTGGAGCCTGGGCTCTGGGACTCTCCCCTCTTGTGGGATCTCAGATCCCAGGCTCCAGGTTGAGCCTCAGTGTCTACACTGAGATTTTATAGTTCCACAGCCCAAGGCCCATGAGCTGATTCTGCTGACCTGGGCCAGCCGTGGGTCTTTTATTTCAATATAGACATGCTCTAAGTCATTATTCTACATGGAAAATTTAGCTTAGTTAAACAATTTTATAGGATTAAACTCTCATGTGCTGAATGGACATGGACATTGTTTATTTATTTTTTTTACCCTAATAACAATCATGGATTATTACTATAGCAAACTCACTGCTTAATTATATGGTTTTAGGCTTTAAAAATATCCTAGAGTGATCTTCAGCTAATTAGTCCTCTGATATTATTGATTAAATTTACTTATATTGTATAAGCCTTTTGAGATGCAAACATCTGATCTGTTTGGCTGAAAAGAGGGATTTGAGAGAGGACAAAAATAAATATTCATTTCAGGCTAGTGAAAATGTAGTTTGGTGAACAAATTATAACCCATTTTGCTAATCAGTAAGATTGCACTGAAAATTGGCTTTGAATGGGAAGAGTGGGTCAACATTAAATACTGAGCATTTACAATCCCTAGGATTTGATTTTCCGCTGATATTTGTGTCCTTTCTTTTACTTAGAATAGAAAATGTGGGAAAATCAAAATCCATGGCATGAAAAATGTTGAACATTTAATGGCAACCACTTTAATCTGGGAATTCCAGCTAAAATATCAATATTTAGCTTTAGGGAAAAAATTCAACATTCCTACAGTACCTGGCTGCAGCAGCAGCAGGGCTGGTTCTGATGCTTCTTTCCTCCCCACTCTTCATGACAGCAGAGGAAGAGTGTGGTAGCTCATCTCTGGCTTCCTCACATGGTCAGGAGGAGCCATTCCCTTGTTCTTATTCTGCAACAAGTTGGCTTTGTGGCTTCTTCAAAGGGTTATAAGTGAGGAGGAGAAAGTGACACTCTTTTCCTCTTCATACATCCTTTGTTTTTGCAGGGCAGAAGCAAAGAGAGATGGGGAAGCTCAGGGCACAGGTGGAAGGGAGTTAGAGAAAGAGTGTGGTGGTGGTGGTGGTAGGAGACTTCAGGAGTCCAGCCAAAGTTGCATTAGAAACCTGAGAATGGGAAAGAAGGTCAGTGAACACAATTTTTTCTAACATTTAGGTCCATGTCTTCATTTCTTTCCTCCAACCATTTTCTTTCCACATCCTTCTTGCTGTCTATTCTTTTCCAATTTATTGTTTATTCCCTTTCTCTAGGGGTCCTTTGGTTCTCCCACCTACTTCTCTTCCTTGAATCCCCTGACATTCCCATCTCTTTCACATCATGTTGCAAGGACAGTCTATGTAGGTAGAATGGCTTCTCCTTCATCCCTCCCCTTCTTCCTGTGATCAGGAGAGGAGATACACAGTCTTGAGAAGTATGAAAGTACTGTGAGAGTGTAACCAACTTGCCTTAAACAGCCCAGTTCAGCAAGAACCCTCCATTGTCAAAGTGAATGCGCTCTGAGGGATGAAGAAATATCAAGAAACTCTTTGACATCTGATAGATCTGATCTAAATCTGTGCCATTATCTTATATGAATTATAATAGGATCTAAGTTCCCTGTACTGATCTGTCCTTATTAAAGAAGTGTGTGTATCCAAAGAGTTTGATAGCAGTTTCATCACTGGTAATGAAAGCATGTATCATTCATAATCTTTCATGCAACAGGCATAGTTAATCAAACATAAAGTTCAAAATATTATTACAAAGAGAACCTATCAAAATATCTGTTGTCTTTCTGATGTTCCATAGAGCTGCTACCAGAAGGTTTGTATGCATTTCATATTATTCAGACATATATTCTATCAATTTGTGTAGCTCTGAATTCAACCCATACAGTTTCCTAGGATCACTTTCCAAAGATAAGCAAATCAAGCTAGGGGAATCATTTTATCCTTTAACAATAAAATAAAGATGTAATTTAATATGGAATGTAATATTTGTATTCTCCATTCCATTACACCAGTTTTACAATGGTGTCATTCCACTGATTTCACAATATAAATATGTATGTGTGTATATATGTATATAAAAACTTATGAAGTAACTGAACAAAAATATTATAAAAGCACATTGGAAGGGACTCTCTCAGATATATCAATGACTTTCAAATAAGCACTGTGTAATTAACTATAGAGAGGATGTGTGACTAAAACTTCAAATAGAAATCATTAAGAATTTCTTCCCCCAAACCCAGGCTTGCAGAACATGACTGTTTAACCATGTAATTGATTGCTTGAATATGTAGACAAATTTCCAGCCCTCTTAGTGACAGAGTTGGAGGGATAGCTAGCTGGGCACTAGCTTCCACAAATCTAATATGGCTAGATTGTACATAGCAATTGTGCAATTGTCCATGGAACTGTGACCATTCTTAAGAGCTGCATGTTAGCAGCTGCACTCAGGAAGTCATTTGCACTGCATAACAAAAATTACAATTATTGAACCTGCTAACTTATAGATAATGCTTCATATTCTTATGTGCCAATAGATCAATTAATCTTAACTGTCATTGCACTGCAGAGAAGACCCAAACTCTGTGGGACTCTAAAGATAAATATCAAACTGCTTAGTTATAGCCAGAAGTAAATAGAAAGCCAGTGTAGTTAGAGCTCAGTGAATACTATAAAAAGTATTTCACATACATAGGTTCAAATACAAAACATAAATTAACTTTGATGGTACTCACAACCTTTTCACCTGTTTTGTACGAACATTCATGCTAATTATTTTCATTTGACAAAATTCTCCTTGAAAGCAGATCTCTATCTCCTCTGGGGACTATGGGCTAGATCCACAAAGGAGGATCTAGCCCAATGTTAGACTCCGTGGTACAACACCTAACTTTAAATGCCCAAACAACTAGTGGAATCCACAGCCCTGAGTGAGGTGGCCAGGCTCCCTAATAGCTCCCTAATAGCTCACCTTACCTGATCACTCTCGTTACAGTGTGTATGGTAACACCCATTGTTTCATGTTCTCTGTGTATATAAAATCTCCCCACTGTATTTTCCACTGAATGCATCCGATGAAGTGAGCTGTAGCTCACGAAAGCTTATGCTCAAATAAATTTGTTAGTCTCTAAGGTGCCACAAGTACTCCTTTTCTTTTTGCGGATACAGACTAACATGGCTGCTGCTCTGAAACCTGTGTTTGTGTATGTTTACACTGTAATAAAAAACCTATGACTGGCCCATGCCAGCTGACTCAGGCAAAGGGGCTGTTTAATTGAGGCGTAGGCCGTCGGGTTTGGGCTGCAGCCTGAACTCTCAGACCCTGGGAACTGGTCAGAAAAAAGTGATGAAAATGAAATTTTGTTGAACAACAGAAACTAAATGTCATGAACTAAATGTCTACCTTCCTACCAGCTCTAACATTTACATGACCTGTTGTTGCACAAATTCAAACATCCAATTCGTAAAAATCCAACTCTGTACAGAAATAATCTGTGAGGAGATAAAAGGGTCAACTGGAGTTTTGGGTGCTCAGTACATCTGAAAAATGTGCTGCCTTTGTGTAGGTGCCTAAATAAGGATTTAGGATATTAATTTGAGGCTCCCACATTTGAAAATTTTGGCCAATATTTTTAAGTTACCAATTATATATATTATGTTTTTTTTTTTACAATATGTGAATTTATAGTTTTTAGGAATCATTCAATATGTATCTGATTCTTTATCATTCCTAGGGTTATTTTCAGCTATCCAAGTCTTATAGGCCAGGTTCATGGTGTGACATAGCAAAGTGCAATCTAGACCAGTGAGGTGCTGTGTCACCCCTGCACTGCAGCCTTGTGTGTCTTACAATATCTTGCTGCAGTAGTTCCCACTTGGGCCACTCACAAACAGCCTTCCAGTATGCAAGTCACACACTGAGCGTCTGTGTGTGACAGCAACCTGCCAGCCTACAGTAGGCTACATTCTGGCTTTTACCAGCCCTGGTTATACTGCAGGAGGGCCCACACAGTCCCAGTCCCAGATTTCCCCCCAGAAATGTAGGTCGTGTTCTGCCCAGCCCTCTTCTAGATAGGCCAAATATATTAAGTTTGTTACTCCTTTAAGCAGGGGCATGCACAGGAATTTAAATTTGAAAACTTTTGGAGGGGCATGTTAAACACACACAAACGAAAGGTTTGTGTGACCCCCCTCCCCATTTCTTGGGACACCCCTGGCGGGGACACCCAGCAGTGAGGAGGCAGCAGCTCTTCCTGCACCGGCACTCTCCGTGTCTCTGCAGCCTGGGCAGGGAGGAAGCAGCAGGGCAGCTGGCAGCAGGGTCCTCCCCCAACCCCTACAGCTGCATCCTGCTGCTTCTCCTTCCCTGCTGCTGGAGTTTCAGTGCTGCTGTCTGCTTTACAGAGTCAGGGGCTGGAGGCAGAGGCAACACATGGGACTCCAACTGCAGGGAAGGAGAAGCGGCAGGCTGCAGCTGTAGGGGCGGAAAGAGGAGGAGCTCACCCGGGCGGCCAGACACCCTGCTGCTTCCTCCCTCTCCGGGCTCGAGGAACACATGGAGATTTGGGGGGGCCCAATGTCCCAGGTTGCCCCCCCTTGTGCATGCCCCTGCCTTAAGCGAATAATATACATGAGTTTACCACCTCAAATGGAGTTACCCAGACACTTCAGCTTAAACAAACTGGATTAGATAAAACAATCAAACAAGTTTATTAACTACAAAAAGACAGATTTTAAGTGAGTACAAGCAATGAGGCATAAGATTCAGAAATGGTTACAGGAAAAATAAAGATAAAATGAATTCTAGTGCCTAATTTAACAATCTACATTAGATTTAAAGCACAGTTTTTCACCACATGCTTCCAACAACATTATTGACCAAATTCTTCAGGTCAGGATTCTTACCACATAACCAACAGCAGCTTCTTTTTGTCTTCTCAGGTGCAAAGAGTGAGATGGACAGGGAGAGAGAGGAGGAGTTTCTTGGGGGTTTGCCCCTCCTTTTTATGGTTTCAGTCCCAATCTTGAAAACACATTTTCAGATGAGAATCAGGAGACAAAGAGTCTGTGTGGAAGGATGTTCTGTGTGGAAGGATGTTCCTTGTTCAGTTTTTTCCACCTGTGTACACTTACGTGCAGGTTTCCTTTTCTTTCCTCCCTTTCCCCTTTCTGCTTGTTGACTCTGTTTATCGCTTAAATCCAAATGAAGGTGTAAGCAGTGTCAGGATGAGCTCCACCCTGACATCTGGTGGTGAGGTGTGGCAAGTTGTGGAAAAGAACTTCAGGGGCTGATCTCATTTGCATAGGCACACCCACCCCACCTAGAATGAGGCCATAGCTGCCCAAATGGTCACTTTGGCTGCTGTGGGATCCCCAGTGTCTCTGTTATTGGGGCAGGAAGAATAAATTGTTATTACCCTGATTATGGGAACTGTGCTTGGAACTGTACTTGGCCTTTTGTTATGATGGAGGGAATCACCATCAACTAAGTAGCACTCGCTAGGCAAGGGTCATGGGTTTTAAAACTCTGTGAATTGAGAGAGGTTGGGGATAAGTATTAATACTTGGTGGCATGGGCCCCTTGGTGAGGGCTTTATATGCTAATTGCACTTCATCCTCTCTCTCTCCACTGTGGAATATCAGAGCTAATTTTGATTCTATTAGGAGTCTAGTTACAGGCTGCTGAGCTCACTTTGGGCTAATGGTGCACCAGCACTGAGGCTCCCCTACTACAAGCTGAATTCACCAAAGAACTGAACTGACTAAGAGCTGAAATCACTGAGTGTTGTGTTAAGTAGTGGGGGAGCCTGAAGATATATTGTGGAGCAGTTTGCGGGACGGCTGGAGTGCGTTGTGGACAGGTTGGTGGAGCAGTTCGTAGGACGGCGGGAGCTGCTGGTGGGACGCGGAGCAGTTTGTTGACTGGCTGGTGGAGCAGTTCGTGGGATGGCGGGAGCTGCTTGTGGGCCGCGGAGCTGAGTGAAGGAGTTTGTGGGGCGGCTGGCGGAGCGGAGCAAAGCGAAGGCCTATGGAGCTGTGGGGCGGTCAGCTTCAGATCATGTAAGGTGCCTCTTACCCCTGTCCCATCTCCACCCAGGTTGGGAGGTAAAGCTCCGCAGATAAACTTTCGAACTCTGGGGCTGCCCTGACCAGGGACAGAGATTTTTGGGTCATTGGACTTTTGGGACTTTGGGTGATTTGGGGTTGCTGGACTCAAGAACCAAAGGGAAAGGACACGCCCCAATTTGCTTGGGGTGGGTTTTTTTTGCTCATGGGTTGTGTTATGAATCCTGTTGGTGGTGTTTCCCCAACATAATGCCACATTGTTTCTTTCTGTTATTAAAAGGCTTTTTGCTACACTCAGACTATGTGCTTGCGAGAGGGGAAGTATTGCCTCTTGTAGGCGCCCAGCGGGTGGTATATATTTGTCCCAGGTCACTGGGTGGGGGCTTGAGCCGGTTTGCATTGTGTTATTGGAATGGATCCCCTAGATATTGAACCCGGCCCTTGTTGCTGCCAACTCTGATGGGCAGAAGGGTTACAAAGGCAAAAACACATCCTTTGTTTGCCAGCTTCTGCCTGGGCAGAGCTGTGGGGCTTGGAACATGTGTTAATTGCCTCATACAGGGGAATCTTATAACTTCACATATAATGTTCCTAAGTATATTTCACCATGACAATACTGACCATCAAGGTATGCGTTTTCAAATGATACCTCACAAGGCACGCTTTGTACAAAGATTGGGACAACAGGGTGCATTCTGTCACACAGGGATTTTGGCATGATGCTGTTTTGAAAGCCTCACGTAATGTTTGCTTTTAATGAGCATTCACACAGAGCTAAGGGATTAATCTTTCAGCAGAAAATCTCAGCCTGATCACAGTGCATGTAGTAAACTTACATGAAATGCCCCTTCAGGCAGTAATTAGGTGCAGATAGATTATTCTGGTAAACCTAAAAAAACCTCTTGTCTTCATTTTGCCTAAATGAAGTAGCTCAGTGTATACCAATATAAGCAGGGGCATGTGAGAGATAAATTCAGAGATCATAGAGCTCTTCTTTCCACTTTTTCTGCGTGCCTCTCTCACAGTAGATAGTACTCACATGATATGCTAATATTGTCATCATCATCACAACACCAGACTGTGCCCTCAGGGAAGAAAAACCAAAAGTGAAAGGTTACAGAGTAGCAGCTGTGTTAGTCTGTATTCGCAAAAAGAAAAGGAGTACTTGTGGCACCTTAGAGACTAACAAATTTATTTGAGCATAAGCTTTCGTGAGCTACAGCTCACTTCATCGGATGCATTCAGTGGCCACTGAATGCAACCGATGAAGTGAGCCACTGAATCCATCTGATGAAGTAAGCAGTAGCTCATGAAAGCTTATGCTCAAATAAATTTGTTAGTCTCTAAGGTGCCACAAGTCCTCCTTTTCTTTTTGCAAAAGTGAAAGGTTTCTCTATTAATGCCTATAGGAGAGCTCACCTGAGAATAAAAAACAAAACTCCACTGTGTTTTGTGGTTTAGAGTATTTGAAAGTCTATGAAAGAGCCAAGGAGATGTACAGTGGGGTGTGCCTGGGCCATGAAGTTTTCATTGGATCTGGGGAGCTAAACTCTAGAACTGAATAGAAGCTGGTCAGAGCCATGTGAGACTGGGGCCCAGAAAACACAAGGCAGCTGGATCTAGACTGGCTTCCAAATGCAAAATAGTGGTGACTGCTGATTAAAACCATGTCCATATAGGATCCTTTGATTTCAGGGTTTTGTTATAGAATATTAATTAACTCTTTTTATTGGGCATGTTATTGCTATGAAAACAAAACAAAAACAAAACTGATGCTGAGGAATAGCCAAGCTGTATTGCATTGCTAATTAAGCAGAGTTACAGACTCTTAATTAGGGTGATGACTCCTCAGTATCCATTTATATGCCAGATGCATTCCTAAAATGAAGAATGTCAGTAACATTGACCAAAAAATGCTGGAAAGGAGTCAGCGTTGTCAACAGTTTATCTTCAGGGGGAAGAAACATGCTGTTAGTCAAGTTATGACTTCCCAGAAGAGATGCATTGGCAGGGAAGAGATGAGAATTCTCCGTTGCCCAGCAGACAGTTAACTGCCCTCTCTGGGCACAAGGACACCACTAGCATGGCCAGCAATGCTGAACACACCAGAGGTTTGTCTGGTGAGATGGGGGCATTGCCACAGTGCCCTTCCCTACTAAACTGCATGCAACTGGAGCACTGGGCTTTCGAAAGAGTGAAGAAAGGGCCACCACTGAGCACAGCTTGCCTGGAGGCATTATGCCTGCTCCAGGCATGATGCTTCCAGTAACTGCCACTCAAGCTTTGCATCTTCTGCCTCCTACCTGTGCAGCTTCGGCTCTAGGAGCATTAATTGAGCCCTACATTAGTGATGATTCATGTCTAGGTGTCTTAACACTAATTCAACTCATTTGATTCATTTTCCTACTGCATCGTCCCTTAGAAGTTTCATGTAACATTAGCAGCAGCACGTTCGTGATAAGGATTATATTTAAACTGAAAACACCCTTTTAAGTCGAGTGACAGTCTGGAGACCAATGAACAATGTTAGTAAGATAATGCCTGTGCAATGGGGTTTGCAGGCACTCTTCAAGCAGAAAATGTGGCCATTGTAATGGGTCTTTGGGATACTATAGTGCAGGGAGCCAAAGAAAAATCCTAAAAAATACAGATAGATTGCAAATTTGTAAATGGTTCATATTTTTTAATGGTTTGGAACGTTTGGCTTGAATTCCCCTCTGCACGGGACTGGCCTTACCATGAGGTGAACTGAGGCAGCTGCCTCAAGTGCCAGACTGTGTGTGTGTGTGTGCGGGGGCACCACTAGGACCCAGAGTGTAGAAAATTGTGTCTGCTGCTGGTGCATATGTATCCTCTCTGCTCTAGATGCACAGAGATGGTGGAGTGCTGTGCTGGAGGAAGGAGAGCACAAGAGACATAACTGGCAGGCAGGAGAAAAGGTAAGAGGGAATAACAGAAAGCAGCAGGAGCTGCAGGGAGAGACAGGAGGAGGAGCCTCTTATGTACCTCTCTAGAACCCTCAGGAGCCTGGACTGATTAACACCAGCTTCTCAGGGAGCTTCCTGTTTCCTGCTTCTTCCCTGAACCCACTTGAGGAGAACAGACAGTCAACTGAAGTAGTAGGAGCCAGTTAGGCCCTTAAGACACTGGTATCTTCCCTCATTCAGGCCCTGCTATCAGCCTGCTTATTTGTCCCCTTCAATTAAGTGTTGAGAGCCACTGTAGCTGGCTCAGAACAGCAGTAATGAGTGAAAGAAGAAAACGCCCCTCTGGGACAGCATTCAGAAAAAGAAAGCAAACAAAGGAAGCTTTTCTATCTAAGCAGGAAGGAGCTCTGCTGAGATACATAGACACAAATGTTCACAGTGAGCCTTCCGGCCCCAGTGAGGATAGGAATGGTGAGGAGATGCCTGATCTTCCAGTTAGTCAGAGTGCAGGTGAGCTGGCAGCTACAGCAGCATCCATATCTCCATCTCAAATGGATGTAACCAGGCACATTCCTGAAGAAAAGTGTAGATCAGAGAACAGTGTGGTGTTCTACAGGAAAATCTGGCTAGAAATCTGGCATGCCATGAGAAGGCAGCAAATCACCAGAGAGCATTCCATAGGTGGAAAGAGCTTGAGATGAGACTAAGGTTAAAGGCCACCACAGATGATCAGCATCAAGAGAAGATTGCATCAGAGTCTCTTTACTGGCAAAATGTTCTGAAAAGGCTCATTGCCATTGTGAGAATGCTTGCTACCCAAAACCGAGCACTGCATGGCACTTCAGATCAGCTGTATGTGCCAAACAATGGAAACCTCCTTAAAATTGTGGAGCTGATGGCTGAGTTTGATGCTGTACTCCAGGAGCATCGAAGAAGAGTCACCACCCAAGAAATGTACACGCACCACTACCTTGGAAAAACAATTCAAAATGAGATCATACAGTTACTGGCAACAAAAGTCAAACAGAAGATTGTGGCAGATCTGAAGTCAGCAAGATATTACTCTGTTATTCTGCACTGCACACCTGACATCAGGCATATGGAACAAATGACTTTAATGGTGCGTTTTGTAACAACAACAGAACCTAGTGGAAATGTCCCGGCAATGGTGACTGTCAAAGAGCATTTTCTAGAATGTATTGACATTGATGATACTACAGGAGCTGGTATGACAAAAGGGCTTCTTAAAAAGCTGAAAGATATGGGAATTGCGATAGCTGACATGAGAGGTCAGGGCTACGATAATGGTGCCAACATGAGAGGAAAGAACAGAGGAGTGCAGACACAGATCCGAGAGTTAAACCCGTGAGCTTTTTTTGTCCCATGCAGTTCTCATTCATTGAACTTGGTAGTCAGTGATGCAACATCAGCTTCTGTATTTTTCTCTGCATCAATGCATCGATGGCAAATTTTGAAGCAACATCTGGGAACATCCTCTCTGACACTGAAACCACTGAGTGTCACATGATGGGAAAGTCGAGTGGAGGTGATAAAGCCTATCAAACACCAAATTGGAAAGATAGATGATGCCATAGTTGCCATTATGGAGGATAATGCTATGAGAGGAACTGTTCATGGGAGAACAGTGGCAGCGGGAAATGGAATCACCAGAAACATACATAACTTCAAATTTCTGTGTAGCTTAGTGTTGTGGCAATATGACATGCTGTTTGAAATAAATGGTGTAAGCAAGAGACTTCAAGGTGTTGACTTTAATATATCTGGAGCAATGGAACAACTAGACAAAGCAAAGTCATACCTACAGTTTTACCGGTCAGATGAGGGATTTCAAAACATTCTGAGGAGTGCACAGAAGTGGGCAGAGGAACTTCCCACTGAAGCTATTTTCCCACCCATTCAAGAATACCAGAGTCACCGAAGAAGACGACATTTTGATTATGTGGCATGGGATAATCCCATAAGAGACCCCAACCAACAATTCAAAGTTGAATTATTTAACCACGTGCTAAATTGTGCAATACAGTCAGTTGAACATTTCATGCAGCTCAAGGAATACAGCAGTATATTTGGGATGTTGTATGATATTCCAACACTCCTCACTATACCTGAAGAAGACCTACACCAGCAATGCAGGGCACTAGAGACAGTGTTGACACACGATGATGTGCGCGATATTGATGCGAGTGATTTAGGTGATGAACTGAAAGCCCTTTCAAGATACATTTCAGCAGGATCAACTCAAAAGGCTGTTCTGGAATATATGTGCACAAATAAGATGACCACCCTCTTTCCAAATGCTTTTGTTGCTCTGCGCATACTTCTAACACTTCCTGTAACAGTTGCCAGTGGAGAATGCAGCTTCTCCAAGCTGAAGTTAATAAAAACACATCTACTCTCCACAATGACACAGGAGAGGCTGGTCGGCCTTGCAACCTTCTCAATAGAACATGAGCTGGCCCAGACTGTGGACCTTCAGGAAGCAGTTCAAATCTTTGCAACCAAGAAGGCATGGAAAGCACCACTTTGATTATTCAAACAGATAAAAATGCCAGTGTTTACTATGCAGACAAGAAAAGTTACATTTGCTGTTCAGGCATTTGAAAGTAAAGTTTTACTTAAAAATTTTAAACAAGGCATTTAAAATTGTTAGTTTTCCTTTATTGGGGTAGGTAGCAGAGCAGTACCATGAGAAGAGTAGAACAGGAAGAAGGCAGAATTGAGACCTTTCAAAGTTTTGGCCCAAGCAAGGGGGCATGGGGGTGTCATTTGAGCTCCCCGCCTCAGGTGCCAAAATGTTGTGGGCTGGCCCTGCCTCTGCATTATTTAGAATTTCCTATTTAAGGCCTCAATTCAGCAAAGGACTTCAGTAAATGCTTGAGTTCAATGAGGCTACTGACATTCTTAAAGTAAAGCACATACTAAAGGCATTTGCTGAACTGAGGCCTATGCCTTGTGGAAAATTAGCGGTTTTGTCAGAGGTGGTTGTCTATCTCATTCTGAGTGGCAACATGCTGGGAGATGAGAAGGACCAGGATTATAGGGGGAAAAAATTCCTGAGTTGTAATCTTGGCTGTGCCACTAACTTAATATGTGGCAGGAGGCAAGTTACTTTACACAGAAATCAATGGGGGTGTTTTCCAAGTCAGGAGAGAGGGATGGCTACACTTATTTGCTGTTTTGGATCCTCCCCCAAAGGACATTTTCAAACTCTGAAACAAATTGCTCCTATTTACAAGATGAACTTTATACTCAATAATCCTGGGTTTGAAATGTATTTGCAAAAATATTATTCAAAACCTCAAAGAATGATTAAATGTCTTTAGTTGGAATGATTGTGTTACCACAGTAACTCTACTCTTAACACATTTAACTAAACCCTAAAGATTTTCACATCAGAGCTGAGTTGGTTGATCTGGTTGAGGTCATTCTTGGTCTTTTCTTTTCGTTTTGTTTCATCAGATGGAAGAAATGCTACAGAAAACATTATAGGCTTATTATTTGAAGGAAATTGTTAGCATGCTGAACACTTTCCAAACTCCACAAATTTCTTCAGAATGTCTTTCTTTTGATGGTATTGCATTCAAAATGGAGAAGAACCATAAACAGCCCTTGCTGGTATGGAATCCCATTCCATGATGTAATGGAATACTGATTAGGAAAGCAACGGTAGAGCAAATATTCTATACTGTATCTTGTTGTTCATGCTTACTTTTAGGCCCCAACCACACAACATCTTATGGCATAGCAAAAGGGGCATGGTGAGGCTATCCTTACCCTAGCTGGAACAGAGCAGTTAGCTCATGATATAGAGATCTCCATCTGGAATGCTTACTCACACATAATGTGGAGGCTCTCCCATCTTGCACTTTCAGATGAGAGGCTGGAAGAAGAGTGGGGAGGACGGACTTATACCTGAATTCTGACTCCCTAAACAGGTGCACAATGATCATGGGACAGGAGTAGAGTTTTTTCTGCTCTATAGCAGAAGAAACAGCAGTTACTCAACTGAGACAGCTGGCAGCATACATGATGAGCAACAGTTCTGCCAGCTGCTCTGTTGAGTGACTGCTCCTTCTGAAAGTATTCAGGAAGTCCCAGTTTGGGACACAGTTGGGGACACAGGACATTATTCTGGTTTCACTTACACCAGTGTAAATCAGATGCAAATCTACTAAAGTCAATGGAATTACATCAGGGTAAAATTGATCAGAATTAGCACTGTAATTTGTTATTTTTATTTCAGGAGTCCCTATGGACCCCAACCACAATCAGGGCCCCCATTGTGCTAGCTGCTGTACAAACATATAATAAGAGGAAGACCCTGGTCTCAAGAATTTATAATCTGAACAGAAAAGACAGACAAATAGTGGGAGAAAGGAATTATTATCATCCCCATTTTACAGACGGGCAGCTGAGATATGTACAAATTAAATGAGTTGTCCTAGATAACTCAGGAAGCCTGAGGCGGAGCCGAAAATGGAACCCAGATCTCCTGAGTTCCAGACCTGTGCCTTAATCACAAGACTCCCCTTTCTAATTTTTATGCTTATTTGTTAAACAAATATTTATGCACCGAATGCCATTTTTATTTGATAGGACAAAGCCTTAAATATGATTATCTGAATAATCATTGGTGTCCAGTTGAAACTGTGGTACCTCAACTCTCAGTCCTAAAACACATTATTGGACTGAGAAGCCTGTGCATCGTTTCAGTGGTAGTTGCTCTAGTTTTGATAATGCACTATTTATTTATAATTATTCCCAGGATGCTGTCATGAATATTCTAATCTTGCTGTTCCTAGTTAGTGAGATGGTTATTTCAGATGAGGGAATGTAATTACCCTGCATTGTATTATTTATGATGATTCTTAGATTTGTAGATTTTAAGGCCAGAAGGGACCACTGTGGTCTTCTAGTCTGATTTTCTGTATAACACGGGATATAGAACTTCCCCAAAATAATTCCCACAGCACATCTTTTAGACAAACATCCAAGCTTGACTTTAAAATTATCGGTGATGGAGAATCCATCACGACCCTTGGTAAATAGTTGTAATCATTAATGCCCCTCATGGTTTAAAATGTACACCTTGTTTCCAGTCTGAATTTGTCTAGCTTCAACTTCCAGCCACTGTTATACCTTTCTCTGCTAGTGTGAAGATACCAAGATGATGATGATGTAGTATTATTATTAATTGTTTGGCTTTCTAAGGCACTCATCATTTAAGCATTTGGGAACCTAGTTCTGTATTGGAATTGAGCAGAAAAATGTGTAGTAACAAATCATGCAAGGACCAAAGTAAAGGTTTTAATTTATCATATTTGTCCTGGCTAAAATGAAGTCCAGGGATACAAATCTTGCCCTAAACTAATATCTTTCAATGCAGATTTTATGAAAAGTAAAGGCAGAATATAGGTCAGAATTCACATGACCTCATTCACGCCATGAAAAATTTCTGTTGCTATTTGTGGAACTTTGTCTTCAAAGAGCTAGAAAAGGGAAAATATCAATATTGTTTATGTCATCAGTGATTTTTATCCATAGATTTTCTCAAAAACTTTTTGAAACTGGATAAGCATTATTAACCCACTTTTACAAGTATGTGTAACTGGGACATAGAAAAGTGTCTTGCTGAAGGTTATACAGTGAGACAGTAGTAGAGGTAGAAATAGAACCCAGGCCAGAACAGGATGTCCAGTGGAGCCACAGCTGCACCCTATCTACCAGAATTCCTCTTTTTGGGGAACAGAAATTAGTCTTAACAGATATCTTAACTATACAGGTGTAATGGTTTGTTTGTCATGTCTACAGTGTGAAAAATAGATAGAGAAATACTTCTTTGTAAGTTCAGGAAGATCATTTTCCTTGTGGATTCCAAGCCACCACTCCTCATTTTAGCTACAATTAAGGCCAGACTCTGGATTGCTGCTATATGGCTCTGCAACTGGGAAAAGATAAAAGTTCCCTCCTACAGAAGATGTCCAGAATCCCTTTGGGGAATGCAGTCCCTGCATGGGCTCAGCTGTCAGTAAGAGGGTAGGGGAGGTTGGATTGAAGACAGGGCAAGAGACTGTCCCTTATGCATTATGGTGCAGGAGGTATGCAACACCCTCTCAAATGGTGGTGGAGTTACCACTGTCTGATGTAAGCGTCCTGCCTACTCCACATCTCCTGTGAGCAGAGTAGAATCTTACCCTTAGTTGTCTTAGTTGGATGGGGATGTCATTAGGTCAACTATAAAGCTGGAAGTATAATAACAATGTTCTGCTAATTTTTTCTTTTGATGATCTTTCATTAGCTAGTTTTCAACTGGTCCTGCCTTTGGTTACCTGAAAGAACTGCTGTGTTTTTTTCTCTTTTTCTAATGTCATGACAGAACACACAAAGATTTGGGTGTATCATGCATGTGTTATCAGCACACTTTTGTATGCGAGTGAGACATGGACCTTGTACTCTCATCAGGAAAAGGGGCTCAACAGCTTTCATATGTGTTGCCTTTGTCAAATCTTTGGAATCTCCTGGAGGGACAGAGTCACCAACACTGAAGTGCTCAAATGGCCCAGCATGCCCAGTTTGCAAACGCTCCTCAAACAGAGACGTCTCCGCTGGCTTGGGCATTTGTGCCGAAAGAATGATGGGAATACCAAAGGACATCCTCTACAATGAATTGGCATCTCGAAAAATACCCAAAGGATGCCCAAAACTCTGTTTCAAGGAGCGAGACCTCAAAGAAATGGACATGGATGTGGACAAATGGGAAGATCACATTCAAGACCACAGCCTTTGGAAACAAGAGCTTAACAAAGGTCTCCGGAGTTATGAGAGGAAGCAGTCCAGATTAGCTGAGGAGAAAAGAGCTTGCAAAAGGCAGAGCCCAAAGGATTGAAAACATCACCTTTAAATGTGACAGATGTGGCAAAGATTCTCTCTTGAATGGGTCTTTTCAGCCATAAAACCAACTGAGTACATTCTTTACCTCAGGGGCACATACCCATGGTCTCTTGAGACTGAAGGATGCCTGCTACTACTACTACTAATGTCATGACATTGCTATGGGGTGTATCACAGGGGACACATTGCTTGTGGAGCCTCCTCCTGACCATCCTGGGAATTAGCTCTGACTAGGTGTTGTGCCCTCCTCTGGTAGTGAGCCCTGGCAGTGTCTTCTGATGATGCCTCTTGCTCTAGGGACTGCAGCCTCCTCTTTGTGACTTGCCCCTCTGTAGGATTCATACAAGGTTCATGCACTTGGCAACATTCAGGGCACACCCAGAATGTTGTGTAGGAGCAGTGCACACACGGCTCCTCTCAAGGGCATGAACCTTGGAATCTCGCCCAGATGACATGAACCGTGGGAAGCCTCCCAGGACTGGGCTCAAGGCCCGAGAGCAAGGAATGCGGTAGATAGAAATTGGTAAATAAGAATGTTAAACAAAGCCAGTGTATTCCTTTTATCTGTTGGAAAATGTAATGCGCGGGGGGGGGGGGAGGGGAGAGGAAAGAATAAAGGAGAGGGTGGAAAGCTGACAGGACCAGTCCGTTGGCAGACCAGCCTGTTTGCTTGCTTAAAGCTTTGTGCTGTCTTGTATTTGAACCGCAACACTCCTCCAGCCAGGTCACTATGTGAATCCCCCTTCTCGGGTATGTTACAAAGTCTTTCCAGAACAAATCAGGCAATCCACTGTCCTCTGCTTGATTAGTGCCAGATCCCCAGTGGCTGGTAGGGGAACCCAGGCCCTCCCTCTTCTCCAGGTTCCAGCTCAGGGGCCTTCTAATCACAGCCAAGGCCTGCACTGCTTTTCCTTGCTGCTTTTTCATGGAGCCTTCTCCTACCTTCCTGACTTCTGCTCTCTCTGGGTTTGCCAGCCTCCCAACTCCCTCCTCTCAGGAAGTAAGCGTAGACTACCTTCTATAGTTCTGAACACACCTCCCTCCTCCCAGGAGTGACTGCAGCCTGCCTTCCAGCAGCCCCCTTCTGCTCTCAGGTCCTTAGCTTTACACAGACCCTAGCTGGGCCTCATTTAATCAACCCTCGACTCCTCCTCCTGGTGCAGCCCGGGGAGTTAATTGAGCTACCTGACTACCTTAACTCTTTCAAACCTTGTATGGAGTGGACACCCCATCACAGGATGGTACATGGACTCAGTATTTGGCATATGAAAGAACACTACCTTATATTTCTGTTTTTCCCCCTGCAGCCTGCTAAACTATCTGGATTAGTTGTTTTTTTTTTTTTCTTTTAAGTATGGTGTTTTGGAGGTTAACTTTGGATTCTGAACCCTCCATTCTTTCATTAAATTATTCAATTATTCTGGAAAAAAAATATTTCTTCTTAACTCTTGCAATACTAAAATGTTTGAACAGCCTGCTCTGAAACATCTTAGAACCACCAAAGTATCCAAATCTTACCCACTGCTACTGCTTTCTAGCTCTAGCCCCTATTGCAGACTTGAGCTTTTCAATGTTTTCTGACCTCATTGAATAAATCAGTAATTAAATGTCCAATTTAATTCTCACAGGAACTAGTAATTCCTATACACTGTAACGTCCAGATGCTGGATCTACATAAGAGAAGGTCACAGTAAAGGACTATTGTACAATACTGGCAAAAATTTTAAAAAACCGAAAGGTGAGATTTTTGAAAGCACCTAAGTTAATTAGGAGCACAAGTCCCATTGGTTTTTCAGTTGCACTTGTGCTTCTAAGTCACTTAGGCGTTCTGAAAAATCCTGCCCAAAATGGTTCAGTAGACAGCATAATGAGGAAAATATTAGACTATGGAGCTGTTGCCTGATAGCATTTGTGATGATTGCTCATGGCAATTGTTATCATCACAAGCCAGGCTACCCTTTCTTCAGCATGAAGCCATTATTCCCTTCCTATGTAAGAAAATTGAGTGGCAGAAATCATTATGTGTAATTCTGGATGTCTGTACTTCATATATGACAACAACCAGCTTCTGCTAAAAAACCCCCCAGAAGAAACAACATACAATAGATGGTACTTCTGTGAGATCATTCCAGAATTATATGATGCTTTTCACAAAAAGACATAGAATGTGATTTTCAGAGCATTCTGTGTTAGTTTAACTCTCTCTCACTGAAATCAGTGGTAAAACTCCCATTGACTTCCACTGAAGGAGTTAGGCCAATGCTGAGCTTTTCTGAAAATTCCAACCGCAGAGCCGTCTCTCTCTCTCTCTCTCTCTAGGATTGTACATAAAGGTTTCTGGACCATAGTTTCCTAAAATAGAAAAGGAATAATGTCAAACTGAAGAAGTGTTATCAAGGCTCTGCTAATAACCATTTCCATAAGAAGCCATCACAGATAAGTACCATGTCATATTTCAGGGAGGGGATATTTAGAAAGAGACACACATGTCTTAGGCTTTGAGTATCACTTATTGGTCCCAGAAAACTGAGGACTGTTTTTGTGGGATGTACCTATACCTTCACTAACTCTGAGACCATGCTCCTTGGAGAATGTATTGAGTCAGGAACTGTTGGGAAATGTTTGTATTCTGACACTGTGGATCAAGGTAGAGAATGGAATGTGTGACAGGAACTATAATCAGATAATTACTCCATGGAGTTTTGTTATTTGTTGTGGGGGTTTTTTAAAGGAAGATTAATTACTGCTTAATTATTGGATTTCATTGAATGTCCTGTCTTTCCAATGTTGTTCAATAGATTTTAAGCTTAGTGGCAGAAACTCCCTGAGCACATTGTCATATTTCTGAATAGTATTATCATCATATTTCTTATTTTGACTTCTGTTATGCTGGCTTTAAGTATACAAAAAAATCAATAAAGAGAATGTTACACACTGAACAAAAGCTGACATAATCCTCTGTGATTACAGAAGAAATGCAAATTCAAACCTAATTACTTAGGCTGTGACCTCTTTGGGGCACAGACCATCTTTTTTGTTCTGTGTTTCTACAACACCTAGCATAATAGTGGCCTGGTCCATGACTGGGACTCTTAGGTGCTACCACAATACAATTAATAAATAGTGATGACCGCGTAATCAATATGCACAGAAATCTTCTTGCAGCTCTTTATTTTTTAACCTGTTAGTTACTGCAAAAAATATCTGCCATAGCACATGGAATTGCCTGGGCACAGAAAAAGTGTTTTGTTCAAAGGGGTAGGCTTTTAAAGATCAGTTAATCTTTGAAAGGTCACTTGGTAAAAATGGCATCATGGGGTTTCCTCTTTACTATCTCTCAATTACTTCCAGATTTTGTGTTGCTCGGTTTACAAGAAAAAGGAAAAAAGAAAAGGAGTACTTGTGGCACCTTAGAGACTAACCAATTTATTTGAGCATGAGCTTTCATGAGCTACAAGCTCACGCTGTAGCTCACGAAAGCTCATGCTCAAATAAATTGGTTAGTCTCTAAGGTGCCACAAGTACTCCTTTTCTTTTTGCGAATACAGACTAACACGGCTGTTACTCTGAAACCTGTCAAGAAAAAGGAAGTTTTTTTTGTAACTGCCAGCCCTGCAAACACATCCTGGGCTTTGAAATCAAGAGGGATTCTTTCTAGCTTTGACATCCCCAGTTTTAGGTATTCTTCTGTTGCGATTTAGTTAATTCTGCTAATAATGTATTAACTGGTGGCTGTGCAGTGCTATCAGGAATAAACAGCAGTAAACACTTTCATTTTGTTACTGATGGCAGCAGCTATGACTGACACACACAGAGGATGCTGATCTGTCAGGTAATAGATTCCAGTTTTGCATAATCACTTTTTAGGATTATGATTGCTTTGTCCTAGTGCCATGCTTCTTCTGTTTGCATGAAAAATAACTTTATTTGCATTTTTTGTCCCAGTTGAAACAATGGAACGATTAAGGGCTAGATTTCAGAGTGGTAGCCATGTTAGTCTATATCAGCAAAAATAATGAGGAATCCTTGTGGCACCTTACAGACTAACCAATTTATTTGGGCATAAGCTTTCGTGGGTTAGAACCCACTTCATCAGGTGCATGGAGTGAAAATACAGGAGCAGGTATAAATACATGAAAGGATGGGGATTGCTTTATCAAGTGTGAGGTCAGTCTAATGAGATAAATCAATTAACAGCAGGATACCAAGGGAAGGAAAATAACTTTTGAAGTGGTAAGAGAGTGGCCCATTACAGACAGTTGACAAGAAGGTGTGAGTAACAGTAGGGAGAAATTAGTATTGGGGAAATTAAGTTTAGATTTTATAATGACCCAACCACTTCCAGTCTCTATTCAAACCTAATCTGATGGTATCCAGTTTTCAAATTAATTCCAGTTCTACAGCTTCACATTGGAGTCTGTCTTTTGAAGTTTTTTTGTTGAAGAATTGCCACTTTCAGGTCTCCTATTGAGTGACCAGAGAGATTGAAGTGTTCTCCTACTGGTTTTTGAATGCTAGATTGTGACTGGTCCTTATGGAGGTGCATAGTGGGTAGGTGGGAGCCACTAGGAACTTTCCTTCCCACTTGCACTGCTTGCGTAAAATCCAGGCACAAATGCAGTAGCAGAGATCAAGAGCACGCAATGATGGGTCTCTCCATACTCTGCTATCTGTTTAGGGCACACAGTAAACCAAATGTGGGAAGGAAATGGGGCTTTGACCCTATAGACACCCATACTGCCAGGCTGGAATGGAATCTTGTCTTCGGCTATCCCTCAATGAGAGGGTGGTGTCTGCCAAAGGGGTTCATTGGTGGGTTTTTAAGTGGCTGAGGAGCCCAGTTCATGCCCTGCAGATTTTCCCAAAGAAGTGACAGGTGTAATCTTGGAGGAGACATAGCTGTTGGCTGGACTGTGTCCTTTCTTTCCTCCTTTGTCGCTTCTCTATCATGAGCACGTCTGTTCTCCTCAAAGTGAGCTGTGGCTTGGTGTATGGTGTGGTGCCACTGTGTTTTGTTACGTGCCATGTCCTCCCAGTTTGCTGGGTTGATGCCTCCCTTTTTAAGATGTCCTTTCAGTATGTCTTTGAAGCACTTCCACTGTCCTCCGCAAGCCCTTTTTTCCTGACTTACCTGAGAGAAGAGTACTTGCTTTGGGAGGCAAGTGTCAGGCATACATACACAGTGGCCAGCCCAGCGGAGTTGGTGTCATGACCTGCGCTTCTACACTGCTGATGCTGGCCGCAGAGAGAACGCTGATGTTAGCGTATCTGTCTTCCCAGTTGATCCTGAGAATCCTCCTGAGGCGGTGCTGTTGGAATCACTCCAGCTGCTTGAGATGTTGACTGTAGGTTACCCAGGTCTCACACCCATAGAGAAGGGTGGGGCTGACAACTGCCTTGTAAACCAAGATTTTGGTGCCTGTTTGCAGATCCCTATCATTGAAGACTCATTTGAGTTGTCTTCCAAAAGATGTGCTGACACAGCAGATCCTGTATTCAATTTCTGTGGCAATGCTGGCTGTTTGGGAAAGGTGGCTGCCAAGGTATGGAAAATGGTACATGTTTTCCAGAGGGTTTCCGCTGATGGTGATTTGTGGAGTACAAAGAGTATGGACATGCTTGCTTTGAATGCCAGGGAGCTCTGAAAGAATGTCTCTCAGAACTCCCCTGTAGTGGTGCAGCTCTCTGGCCCTGATCTAGCGAATCACATAGTGCATGCATAACTTTGAGCACAAGAGCAGTCAAACTGACTTCACTACTCATGTGTTTATATATTACACGTGCTTAAATGCTTTGCTGGAGCAGTGCTGGTATGAGATAATCCCAAAGATTAGCAGTCAGTTCAAATCAAACTCAGAGGGGAAGGACGATCTAGTGGTTACGGCAGTGGCCTAAGACTTGGTTCAAATTCCTTCTCTGCCACAGACTTCCTATGTGACCCTGGGCAAGTTTATTTAGCCTCTTTGTGACTCACTTCCCCACTTGTAAAATGGGAACAATCGTATTTCCCTACCTCATAAGGGAGTTGTGAAGATGTAAGGTTGTGAGGTGCACAGATGTACAGTAAAGGTGGCATACAAGTACATAGTATATAAATAGAATTATTTATACTAAGTGATGCACTGTTAAAGAATGCTTGCTTTCATTTAATGTACCTATTTTATATCCTTTTCAGTGAAGAAAGAACTGTGTATTATTACAAATATCAACTTCTGTTAAGTTCCATGTGGCCAAAGGTTAAATTGTGAAATTACTGTAACCGCGTCTGAAGTAAACTATTTAAACTAAAAAGTCACTGAATTTCTGCTGTCCTAAAAATAGTGTTTTAAGAATTTACTTAGATGTAACAGGATTTACAAAATGGTATTGTTTTTAATACCTGCTTTTCATTTTTCAAACATTCAGATATTGTTACTTTTGGTTTATTTGGAATAAATTAGAATAGATTGAAATCTTTTGTGCTTTTGGAAAACACTAGAATGCGCATACTGAAGATGTGGATTGTGTAGGAGTCATTTGTATCTCTCCTTCACTTTTCTTTCTCCTTTTTATTTTTAATGAGCGTAACATTTGGTGAAACCACAGAGATATGACGCTAGCTTTGGATCTGCCTCCCTTCAACTTCTATCCAGTTGCCTATCTTTTTTCAGGAAGTCTGATACAGCTTCTGACACAGAGATCCAAGGGCACATCTGAGACCACAAGGTCCCAGCTGCACATGGCTCACTAAAAGTATGTCTACACTGCAGCTGGAAGAAAGCTTCCTAGGCCAGGTAGACAGACTTGTGCTAGTGGGGAACTCATGTTAGTGCACTAAAAATAGCAGTTTGGACATTGCAACACTGGTTGGAGGCACAAGCTGAACACCCAAGCTTGTAACCAAGAAGTAGGATGGGTTCAAGCTAGGGTGCTTGGCCGAGCCCCTATTGGTGATGCAATGACCACACATCTATTTTTAGTATACTGGCATGAGCCTTATCACACAAGTCTGTCTACCTAGGCTGGGGAGGCTCACTCCCAGAAGCATTGTAGACATATCTGAAGAGAAATGGCAAGTTAACTAGAGGAAGTTATTCACAAATAGAGAGCCAAGTAGGAAGTTAGAAGGACCTAAAGAAATCCAAATGAACAAGCAGAATCAAGTGATCTAAAGCTTGGCCATATAGAGTCATTAATTTTTAAGGCCAGAAGGGACCATTAGATCATCTAGTCTGACCTCCAGTATAATACAGGCCATAGAAATTCACATGCCCATTGATCTTTTAGTGAGAAAAATTTAGAAGCTTCCTGAAAATCTGAATTACTCTTCTGTATTTTGATTAAAAAGCTATTTGTCTGCCGCAGATATTTCCCAGATTTCATTCAAGGAAACACTTCACCATTGCATAAAAAAGTGGTCTATGGTAGTGCATGTCCTGCAGATGGGCACTAGTATGGCTATTTAGTGGTCCACTAATACGTATCTTGCATGCGTTGTGATAACCCTGAGGATGCAGGCCAAATTCTTTCAGTCACCCTAGGCATATATTGTTGGTCAACAAACTAGTCACATTACCATACTAATATTACATCAAAATATTGCATTAATTAAAAATCCCTCTAAAGTCCAATGTTTGTCAATATGTTTCCCTATGGAACATAATTAATAATGCTTTAAAAAGGGAGTGCTGTAAGACTTAGTAATTAACCTATTCAATAGGTTTAAATAGTCTAGATTTAGTTGTACAGGTATTTCACTAATTCTTCTGGACCAAATACTACAGTCTGTAGAAGGGCTGGTCAACATTTTTTTTCCAGCAGGTTTTTCATTTAAAAAAAAAAGGGAGGGGGCATTGAAAACTAAACTTACCCAGAAGGGGTTTGTTTTTTTGACTTTTCATTTCTCAACAATTTTTGAAATGAACTTACACATTTTTTTAATTGGGAAAATTACCACTTTCTCTCAAGTGTTTTTACACCCCCCCCCCCATTTTTTCTCCCTCCACTGGTAAAGCAGAGCAAAGGAACAAATTAACAGGGAGAAAAACCCACTTTTCCCCTTAGATATTTGAAAACACTTTCTCACACTCCTTAAGTTTATTCTACTGGAAACCCTCCTATACTCTCTCACCAGCCTAGGAAAAAGCCCATCTCTCAGAAGGCCCTTCCATCAGACCATACCTTTATTCTTTAAAGATAAAACTTAAACCATCAAAACAAAGCAATTCCTTTACCCACCAAGGGCTATAGCCCCTAGGGTTTTTTCTCTTGCCTCCCTCAGTACTGAAAGGACAACACACCCTTTCCTAAATCTTCCTGCCTCAGGGCCTTCTACAGGAGCCCCTCTCCCTCCAAGAGCTCCTCCAAACTGAGCTATCTCTGCCCTTTTATAGGGATCATCTGACCCCTCCCAGCTGGGTCTGATAGTCAGGCAGGGCTGGCTGGCCCCAGGCACACTGGCCCTTAAAGGGATAGACCACCCTGTTACACCTTTTGTTTATTGATTTTTTTAAAAAAATATCCTTTCCAGTGGATAGGATAAGTAAGGAGGGATAAGTAAAATAGTGAAAGGAGAAAAAGATGTGAAAGTCTGAAATGAAATATTTTGAAATTAAATGAAAAAAAATCAATTCATTTCCAAAAGTTTTGTTCTGAAAATTTTCATTGAAATAGTTAAAAAAAAAAAAATCTAAAGCTTTTGCAGAAAATAAACCCCAACAATTCCAATGAGGTTCAGTCTTTAGTTAGTGCATACAGATCTGAAAATCTACCTTCTCCCCCCTTCCAAAAAAATCCTAAGTACTGTAAATGTATCTCTTGAATAAGAGCCCCTAATGGCAGTTGGTAGGGTAACAAAAGTCTACAAATATTTGAAAAGTAGAGATACCTGGGGTGGAATGAAACACACGATTAAGGGTGTAACACATGGATACAACCAGGAGTAATGAGATTAAGTTAAAGGAAAAAGAAAAGGAGTACTTGTGGCACTGTAGAGACTAACAAATTTGCCACAAGTACTCCTTTTCTCCTAAAGTGCCACAAGTACTCCTTTTCTTTTTACGGATACAGGCTAACACGGCTGCTACTCTGAAACCTGAGATTAAATTAAGAAATGCAGAATGTCAGAGGCAAAAGTTTCCTGACAGTCAAGGTATTAGATAATGGAACAGGCTCTCAAGGGAAGCCCCATTGCTTGGGAAGTTATTTCAGATAAAAACACAGAAAAGGTACCAAAGAGAGCAATTCCCCATTTACAAGGAGATGACATAAGATATCTTTCCCAATTCTATCTTCAATGATTCTGTGATCCAAAGTGACTCACGGAGAGGGATGACTGCTGTCCTCACAGCCCTTTTACTGTCTGAAGTTTGTATGATTAATTCTGGAGAGGGTTTGAAAATTCCTTGAACAGAGACCTCATCACCGTAAATCCCTGGGACTTTGCTGGACAAGGGCCAGATTTGATTTTTGGTCATTTTTCAGGAACTCTGGGCTCTCTAGGATTGTTTTCACCAAATCCGCTTGCACCGCTAACAGTTCTCTGTTCTGTGCCACAATCAGCATGTTGTCTAAATGTACCTACCTGCATGCCTCCAGCTTTCACCCTGACCACACCACACGATCCATCGTCTACAGCCAAGCTCTGCGATACAACCGCATTTGCTCCAACCCCTCAGACAGAGACAAACACCTACAAGATCTCTGTCAAGCTTTCTTACAACTACAATACCCACCTGCAGAAGTAAAGAAACAGATTGATAGAGCCAGAAGAGTTCCCAGAAGTTACCTACTACAGGACAGGCCTAACAAAGAAAATAACAGAACGCCACTAGCCGTCACCTTCAGCCCCCAACTAAAACCCCTCCAACGCATTATTAAGGATCTACAACCTATCCTAAAGGATGACCCAACACTCTCACAAATCTTGGGAGACAGGCCAGTCCTTGCCTACAGACAGCCCCGCAACCTGAAGCAAATACTCACCAACAACCACATACCACACAACAGAACCACTAACCCAGGAACTTATCCTTGCAACAAAGCCCGTTGCCAACTGTGCCCACATATCTATTCAGGGGACACCATCACAGGGCCTAATAACATCAGCCACACTATCAGAGGCTCATTCACCTGCACATCCACCAATGTGATATATGCCATCATGTGCCAGCAATGCCCCTCTGCCATGTACATTGGTCAAACTGGACAGTCTCTACGTAAAAGAATAAATGGACACAAATCAGATGTCAAGAATTGTAACATTCATAAACCAGTCGGAGAACACTTCAATCTCTCTGGTCACGCGATCACAGACATGAAGGTCGCTATCTTAAAACAAAAAAACTTCAAATCCAGACTCCAGCGAGAAACTGCTGAATTGGAATTCATTTGCAAATTGGATACTATTAATTTAGGCTTAAATAGAGACTTGGAGTGGCTAAGTCATTATGCAAGGTAGCCTGTTTCCTCTTGTTTTTTCCTACCCCCCCCCCCAGATGTTCTGGTTTAACTTGGATTTTAACTTGAAGAGTGGTCAGTTTGGATGAGCTATTACCAGCAGGAGAGTGAGTTTGTGTGTGTATGGGGGTGGGGGGGATGTGAGAATTTATGCAGGAAATAGCCCAGCTTGATTGTCATGCACATTGTGTAAAGAGTTGTCACTTTGGATGGGCTATCACCAGCAGGAGAGTGAATTTGTGGGGGGGGGTGGAGGGTGAGAAAACCTGGATTTGTGCTGGAAATCACTTTAGATAAGCTATTACCAGCAGGACAGTGGGGTGGGAATAGGTATTGTTTCATATTCTCTGTGTATATATAAAGCCTGCTGCAGTTTCCACGATATGCATCTGAGGAAGTGAGCTGTAGCTCACGAAAGCTTATGCTCTAATAAATTGGTTAGTCTCTAAGGTGCCACAAGTCCTCCTTTTCTTTTTGTGAATACAGACTAACACGGCTGCTACTCTGAAATCTAAACAGACTGTTATCCTGAGCCCTGTCTCACAGAAGGCTGCTACCATGGAGCTGACAAGAGGCCAAATGGTAGGTTGGAGGACTGCCAAAGTTCTCCTTCCCAGCAAAACTTGGAGGAACCTTTGACATTCTTTCACCAGCAGGATAGTGAGACATCCTTCAGGTCTAATCTCACTATCCAATCATCCCGCATTGAGGTGTCTCTTAGGAGATGGATCCCTTCATCTTGCAATGTGTGTATTCATATAGTACCCAAGCATTCAGTTCTATCAGATTTATCACAGATTTATGCTCCTTCCTCTGTTCTTTTGGATATCAGGAACAAATTGCTTGCAAACGTTGCTTGGCCTGGGGAAATTTTTACCATTGCCTTCTTTGTCACAAGAGACATCACTTTCTCTTGCATAAGACTTTTGTCTGTGTTTGAGAATATCATTGGATTTAACATAAAGGGAAGAGCTGGGGGTGAAAGGTGTTGTCTTTAAAATCTATGTGGAAACTCCAGATCATTTGAATTCTCCTGAGATCCTGGTTTTCTGGGCTCAGTTGTCCATGCAGAATCTGAATTTTCCTCCTGTCTTTTGAGACCCAGACGCATTTCATAGCTACAGATAAATTTTGTGTACCCACCAGAAGGCTTAGACTGACATTGGTTCTTGACATACCAGGAGGAACGTCTGGCTTTTATATAGGAATGAAGGACTGTAGAATTGTCTAAACTGATTCTTCTATTCTTATCCCAGAGACTGAAAGAACCATCCCATCCTCTCCTGGCTTAAGTGAAAGCCTTAGAATTAGATTGTTTGATGCAAAGGCATTCATCTGTTTGCAGGATGTTTGAGAAACTTGCCTGAGGCTCAGATGCTTTACTCACTGAGAGGTATCTTAGCAGGACCATTTGTTGGCATTTATTTGCTAAATCTGTGTGAACTGATGGCTCATTTGCACAACTTGCCTCACTTACATGGGCTCTGAGACATCCTTTGCCATTTTGAATATAGGGACCATGATAGAACTTGAGCATCAGTAGCGTGTAGGACTTCAGGATGGAGTACAACACCATTCTCAATTCTGCCTTATTCAAGAAGTCTGAATTTGCTACCGTATCCTCATTCATCACTTACACCTCCTGCCAGAGGTGGATAAGAGCATCTCATACCATCACATCTTGGCAGGGGCCAATCTGGATATCTGAGGAGGCAGCGATATTGGGGCTGAACACTTTTCTCCTTATCATCAGTTAGACTCTGTTGGTTCCTGGAATGCAAATGGGGAATGATTTTTCCATCTCTCTCTTTCCCTGCCCCTCCAATTCCCCTTAGCAAGACACAGCTGTCAGCTTTTTTTCCATCTTGTTCATTGTAAAAGGGGGGGTGGGACTTGAATCTTCCACTGCCCACGGTTCAACTCTAATGTACCCTTTGCACCCCTAGAGACTCAGTTAGGGATTCCATTGACAGCAACAAATAAAAATTAAAAAATTATATGTGATTAAGCACCTAATTTGCATGTACAATAACCATAATTGCACACCTAAATCTATTTGTATTCACTGGTGACCAGTGATATGTCTGAAATTACCTAGCTAACTTTTTCAAAATCAGATCCCTGATGACTGAAGCCAGGTTAATCATTTATGATTTGCACATTAATTTGATAAGACATGAGGTTTTTTGTATATTAGTAAAGGTTCTTTTTGCTTTTGCTACTTTCAATTCCTGGTGACATTCTTGCTCATCCTGATATTCTTTATGACCCCTTTGGTGAGAAATAAATAAGATGCTCTTCGCTGTGATTTATGGAATTCCTGGTTTTCTGTTTTGTATCTGTCTGGTTTATAAGTACATCTGGGTTTTCAGATTTTTGCACAGATCTGAAGAAAATCTGATGATGTTGGAACTGCTCCATGACTCACTTCTCTGATCCATTGTTTGAACTTTCATTTTTATCAGACAGTTTCTATTCAATAAATCTACTGCATCAGCCATCTTCAACTCTGATTTTCTTGGACATGACCTTCATTCTTCGGTATTTTGCAACAAAAGGCTCAGAATAAGCTGGTTAAATGTGAGAAGTTTACCTAACAGAACTGATTATCTCAGAGGTCTGCTGGTTTGACAACAGCAGCAATGCAGACAGTGAACTTTCAATACCTAGTTTCCACATGTATGAAGATTCTGATCTGCACAGAGGCAGCATGATTGTTAACGTGGAGGCAATTTGAATTACTTTTGTTTAGTTTTTAATTTTGTTGAACGGATCCACCTTTCTTTGGTGACATACATGTAATTTAAAAATAATAATTTTATAATCATAAGTGGATGCTATTTAAAGTTTTCATACCTATATCATCTATCACTTCCTCTGGCTATTCCTGCTATTAGTTATTGCCCTTTCCAAACTAGAGTGACTACAGCTAGCTTGCAGTGATTAGAAATACTTTTATTTCTACTGAAAAAAAATGTACTAGCACCAGCCCTGGAATTACTGACCATTGCCTGAAATACAATTCAATTGACTTTCTGCTACACAGACTCAATCTGAAAAACAGTTTGTATAAAGTGATTCAACTGAAGGATAAGTTTAATTGAAGATGGCCCAAGGAGATGTAAATCGCACCTCCCTATGCCAGTGTGGTCTCTTGCACCACAAGAGGAATCACCCCAAGGGCAGGGAGACAGGGTTGTTGCTGTTGTCATCCCTCTGGATGTTGTGCTGTGTGTGAATGTTGAGGAGGAGGGACTGCTTTATTTTATGGCTATATGAGTCCTGTTGGCAAAAGCTGCAGAAAGGATGTACTGAATCAGCATCTTCTTTGGTCACTTCCTGTTGCTTCCCCAGCTAATGCTACCCACAATTTGAGGAGTGTTTGTCCACCATGGATGGCCCTTCTACTGGGGCTGCTTGCCACTGCCATACCTCATCTCCTTGCTGGGCTCGCCACCTCAAAGCCTTGTGTGAGGGCATGTGACCCTCAGTGTGCAAATTATTCCTGCCATAAGAATTTCCAGCATCATGATTTTAAGATAGTTTAAACCCTTCACATTCAATTAATGAATCTGTCACACACGTTGACTGGCCTTTTAATTTAACATATTTTTCTGATGAAAATTTTACCTCACTTGAGTTCCACATACCACAATTTGTCTCTGTGAAAGTTATGAAGTTCCAACTGTAATTAAAATCTCATAGGTCACAAATGGTAGTTAAAATATCAAATCACAAATTCTGGCCTTACTCTAAGGCAATTTTCTACCACTAACAAAAGCGGTTTTTCATTTGTGAAACACTAGATCTATGAAATCTTGCTTTCTGGTCAGAGTATAGTATTGGAAAATTGACATCCAGTCTTGCCTTTTACTTTTAAAGTAAAAGCTTATTATGCTATATAAAAATTCAATGAAAAATACAAACCTCTCTTTGGAAATTATCAGAATCTCTGTTTACAAAAAAAATAAATAAATAAAAATCCATGGCCAATAAAATCAAAGCCCTCTGTCTGCTGAGATTCTGCTTGGACAGAAATGTGCTCCCTTTCTTTTTGTTTTTTTTTGTGGTAAATAACACGTACAGCCTGCAATCTGACCAAAGAGAGCTGGTATTCCTGCTCTTTCAAGTGAATTTAAAAAAAACCCCAACACACTGTACATCCAAGTCACTTGATATGCACCTCATTTATATATTTAATAATTTATAGTGCATCCATTGCTGTGACATCTGACCACATTACATACAAAAACAATCATGAATAAATAAACAAAGTGGAGAGAAAAAAAGGGAGAAAGAGATGCCTTAGATAAAAGACTCACTTGGCCAAAGAGATGAGCCTCGCATGATGCACTAAAGCTGAGCAAAATCACTCTCTGCCAGACTACTTGAGGGAAGCTGGTTTTATAGACAGGATCCCTACCCTGAGAGTGACCTTCCTTTAAATTGCTGAGAGTACTTTTAAGGGCTATCAGCAGAAGCACCTCTGTTGCTCTCGTAGGGAGAGAGGCGATCCATAAGGCTGCAAGGTCCCAAACTATGTAAGGCTTTATATAGTAAAACCAACGTTTTTAATTGCATCACCACATACTATGGGAAACAGAGCTTTAAAGAGGGATGTCAAGGAGAACTTTGGGATCTGGACAAAGAAGTGTGTTCCCAAATGGGGAGGTGCCAGAGAGAACTGGGGGCAGAAGGAGGGCAGAGAATTGAGGATGGAGTCCAGCAAAAAGAAGGACAGAATAGGGGGAAAAAATTTAGGAATAGGGAGCCTCGAAGAGGAATAGAATCAGGGAAAATAATGAGGGCAGCGAGAAGTTGTGGAGAGAAATATATGTGGAGTCAGGTTCTAGTGATTTTTATTATTATTATTTTCTATGACAATGAAGCAAAAAGCCCTGGTTAGGACCAAGTGCTGTACAAACAAAAAGGTAAATAAGGAACCTGCTCTGGATAGCTTGCTGTGTAAGCAGATAGATAGCACATGTGAGTGTGTGTGAGAGAAGATAGGAGAGCAGCCAGAGACAGTGGGATTAAAATGTATGAGTGTGTGTGTCTGGGGTGGAGGAAGGCAGTCCAGAGACAGTGTATGGATGTGTTTGTGACTGTATCACTGTACTCTCCAAGCATGGAGGTGCCAGTCTCTCCTTGCCTCAGGGTAATGAAAAGGAATACGAGATAGCAGTGGTGAGGCATCACGAGGGAACAGCGCTCACATAATCCCTGGTAATGTGGGAAGGATAAATGACTGAAGGTCCCTGAGAGAGAAAGAAGGATGTCTGTTTGCCCACTGGGCCCTTATTTTTGGAATCTGCAACTGGTCTTCTCATGCAAACAGGTAAATTGATAGAGTGACCAGAGCTGAAGAGAGTATTCCAGAGAAGGGCATATCATTTCTTTATACAATTAAATGATAATGCTTTCAAGTATTATTTTCTATATCATTCTTTACTCCTCCTAACATTTGGTTTGCTTGTCTGAACACCACTGAACATTGAGGAGACATCTCCATTGGGCTGTCTACAATGATTCTCTGATCTTTTTCTAAAGGGGTTATACTAGCAATATGTTCATAAGTAGTTCAAATTATTCCTCCCAGTGCCCATTATCTTACCTTTGTCAACACTGAATATCATCTGTCATGTTGCCAATTTGCCTAGCTTTGTTAGCTCTCCCTGAAGTTCCTCACAGTCCGCCTGAGCACTGCAAAGCAGCCAAAGCTCAAGTTTGAACCCCAAGTGACTATGTAATGCTTTGTTTGGGTATAACCAATTTTGCTGTGGTATATACTGCATAGACAGAAACACGTATATTTAACCTTGTAGTATTGTGCTGTAGTGGCAACTGAATATTTCTACAATCTACGTAGTAAGATTCCAGGAGTGTAGTTCAATGTGTCACTCTGAAGCCTAGGACATCTGTTGAGTCAGTGTGAAGTGATGAAAACAACTACAAGCATGGTTGAGATGGTTTTATTCAGAGTATCACCAGTTTCAGTCATCACTGAGAATCACTGGGAATCACTGTCCCCAGTTTTTAAGTTCTCAGCCATTTTGACTTTATGAATTATACCCATGCAACAGCTCAAGCGTTCAGCTACAGTAAGGCAAAAAGAGTCCTAGACTGTTGGATATCAGAGATAATTCAACCCATCACCACCCTTACACTAAAGCTAACTTGCATGCAACACTTTCATTGGTTGTATGAAGGAGACTGCACAGATAGTGGATAACTTGCCCCCAACTGCCCTGCCACACCCATGTAACAGCATGGTTATTTAGTTATTAGTATCAGGTAAGCAAATACACCTATTTTATATGCTCAATACCAGACCATGCCCTATGGCACAGCAAAGGAATCATTCCCACAAGAAAATAGCCAAACCATTGTATCTAGCATAACGAGGGTGAAATGCTGGCCCCACTGAAATGAATGGGAGTTTTGTCCATAATACTGAATATCTCCTTTTCCAAATTATCCACTAGTTATTTTATAACCGGCATTCAGAAAACTGTTGTGATGGTGTTCATGTCTGCTAAGTTACATGTACTTCTTGGGAGTCTCTAATGCTTGCCCTTCCTGATTTTCAAGCTAAAATAATTAAGCATGTCTAAACTAAAGATCTGAATCTGCTCTCATTGAAGTCCATGAAAATTTTGTCTGAGAGAGCAAAATTGATCTCTGTATTTAGATACACAGAAATAAAGAATTTGGGGTATGAATCTGCCATATCTTATTCTTGTGTGACATCAGTGAGACTACGCACATGAGTAAGAACAACTCATGAGAGTAAGAGTCTTCAGGATAAGACCCTTAGTACAGAAAAAGAGATTAAAGAAGCTGTAAAATATGATGGTATAATAATGGCAATGGGAGATTGCAACTAACTCAGCATTAACATGCAGAATTTGAATGATCCAGGGACCAGTTTGAAGAAGCAATTTCTTAACACTATGGTTGAATGCTTTTTAGAGAGCTTAAATGTTGCATACACCTTGTGCATAGGCCTCTTTACACAGGAATAAATTTTGATTTCAGTGGGTGCAAGATTGGGCCCTAAAATGGGAAAGTTGCTAATGTGGAGCCAAGTGAAATTGCTTAATTATACTGGTGAGTCTTGTCTCCGTTCCAAGACAACAGATTGAGGATAGACCAGGGAAGCACATGTATAAAATGATATGGTTGAATCGGCATGGCTGGTGTATATTGAAATCGGGCTTCTTTAACCTGCCAGAGTTCTTTGAGAAAGTTAATAAAGGAGCAGATAAAGGTCACACAGTTACCATATTTTACCTGAATTTTCAACAGCTTTTCATAAGGTACCATCACTAAAAGACTACTAAGTTAAAGAAATAACCATGGAGTAAAGGCCAAAAGGGGATAAAAAGTGACTGGAAGCAAAGTTTGAATGAATGGCTGTTCCTTAGAGTGGATAGAAGTTAATATTGATGTATTCCCTAATAGGACAGTACTGGACTATGTTACTGAAAATTGTTAGCAATGATCTGGGGGACAAAGCAGACTGACGGTGACAATTTCTGATGGCACCAAGGACCAAGTTCTGTGTTGATTTAACTCCATGAACCTTACAGTAACCCATCTATCTATTGAAAATAAGTGGTTTGTAAGAAAATCCAGAAGGATATAAATGCAGCATAATGGAGGTAAGAATTTAGAAATAGGATAAATATTAGGCAAGACACACTGGCAAAATGGTATAAGCCTTCTCATATACATTCATGTGCTTTCAACTTAGAGGATCTTCTAATATGAGGGAGATCAAAGTCAATGTGGCTAGAAGAGTGTACATTATGTTCAGCAGATAATTAACTAAAAATAATAAGAATAAGAATAAATAGTGAAAATCCCTGCTTAATTAAAAAGCAAGTAAGCTTAGGCTAGAAAGTGATAGAAAGTCATATCAACAGTGTAATGACATTTTATCAATAATGACTCACCATCACTTGGAACACTCTCAGAAAATACAACAGTATTCTATACTAATGGCCTAAAGCATTGTAGTATTACTATTTTACAGATAGTGACTTTTTTTTACAATTCTAAATACTTCATCTAAAAATGTTAAGCTCCAGAAAGGGATAACAATAATTTTTTTTAGTATAACAGTCTCTAAATATGACATAAGATGGCCAACAAGAATGATTTAGTTTGAAACAGGGAAGAGTTAGAGGGGGCTTCACTGAAATATGAAACATTTTGAAAATTGATTAGTCCTTCCTTTTCTCTATGTCTATTATATGATTGTGAAATTGAATGGGAAGATCCTATGGAATCTGATGCTGGACACAATGCTGTTACCATGACAATGAAGGATGTAGATAATCAGAGAGAATGGAAAATTGGTTAAAGCAGGCTGCGGCAAATAGGGTGACCAGACAGCAAATGTAAAATGTGAAAAATTGGGACAGGGGTAGGGGGTAATAGGAGCCTATATAAGAAAAAGACCCCAAAATCGGCACTGTCCCTATAAAATCGGGACATCTGGTCACCTTAGCAGCAAACATGGCTGAGAGCAGAAGTAAAGCCTCAGGCTTCTCTGGTGAATGGACTAAATGAATTGTTTTTGCCATGTAAGGGGACAGTTGTACCCGCAATATACAGAACAACAGATGAATATGCATGTTTATTTGCATAGGCTATGAAGGGGTGGCTTATTCATATTTCTAGCTCAAGGTTGGAGGTAAGATAAGCCAAAAGTTAAGACTTTTACTAAAGGCACAGTTAATTGTTATAAAGTCACATTACAAAATACACAAATAAAAATTACTGCTGAAGGTTTACATAATAGCTAAACTGTATGAGAGAGAATTATATTGTAGGAAATGATTTAATTATTTTAAAGAAATCCGGCTCCGTCTAGTCAATCTGGAATGGTGTAATGACAGCCTTCAGAGGGATAGAGCTTTAGAACCTCTGGCTGGACGGATGGAGCAATATGATGTACCTGATCTAGCAGAATTTTTTTTTTAATTCAGATTTTGCATGATTCATGAGTCACACAGAGTGGTCCAGAACCAATGTACAATAGAAGCACAAGATTTTATTTCTCTCTTTTTCAAAGTTGTGAGTGAATCCTTAGGAAAGGTACTAGTGTGAGAGTTTTGGGGAGTTAAGTCCTCTACTAATCAGTGTCCTGACCCAGATCCAGTGAACTTAATGGAAAAATTATCATTGACTCGAATGGACACTGGATCAGAATGAATATTGCACAGGAAGTAGCGAAAGACATGTTTACATGAAAATAGGAAAACCACTTAGGTCCAAAATCTCCCTTCAATTACACTTATTCACCATTACATTCCAGCCATACCTCCTGATGTTTTGATCTTACAGTGTCTCATAAGATGAATAGTGTTGGAGCTGATCAATATGGGAGAACTTCAAGAAAAAGTTACCTACCATAGGAAGTGATGTTAAGGAATTCAGTAGATGGTACACTCCCATATACAATACTTCTCTACAATCTGTCCTTAGTGACTCAGGGCTCCAGCATGTAGTAAGGCGAACTTTCATCAACTGACTAATAATGCTATTTTTCAGAAAAGTAAAACTATGTCTTTGTAATAAACACTCTATAGCACTTTTCTCCAAAGATAGGCTTTTAGCCCCCACATTCTGACTAATTCTAATATGAATAATGAATAATTAATCTGGGACCAACCAAATATTCCTGTCTAGCTTCTTCATTATTTTTTTTAATTGCTATTATGTTTTTACATAAAATAGAAGTAAGGCTAAATCAAGTTTCAACAGTGAACAGACAACTTGCTCTGAAATACGTTTACCTCTCCATTATATTTCTAATGGACCATTCCCTGTTGTATGTAGTGGCTAACTAAGGCAAACAATATACTTTCAATTGGATGTAGTATTTGTCTTCACTTCCGACCCTTCATAGATCTGCAGTGTGCTGTTAAACACTGTTGCACTTTTCCCTGGAAGGGGCTGCTTGTCAGTGTTGAGTGAAATGATACTAATAACAGAGTTTCAGCCTGAGAGGTTCTGGAGCAACTGTTGAGCACTAGTGTCAAGCTCTTTGAGATCTACTGATGAAAAGAATGTAAGAACTAGATATTATTATTATTATTATTTTATTATAGGTGTGAAACTGAAAACATTGACATATTTGGTTAACCTCTAGCAGGTGAATTGTCCCATTGAAATCATTGGGACTACTCATCTGCTTAAAGTTAAGCACATATGTAAGTGTTTGCAGGATCAAAGCCATAGGTTGCATTTCATTTGGTATTTTTAATGTGCTTTGGGGTCCTTCATAATGAAAGTTTTCACACAAATGCATTGTAAGACGACATAAAAATTGTGAAAATATTTTGGCATAACTAAATATATTAATTGATATTATCAGGTGTTGTTTTAATGACCACAACTCCAGATCTCCAGGAGGCCACTAATGTAATTGCCTAGTCAGTTTATAACTTGTTTTTGGATAGATGTGTACGATAGACTTAGGCCTGTGGTCACATCCAAGCGTATTGGGTAACCTCTCAGGTGGAACAGATGTTGTGGACTCATGGGCAATGAGGTGTTTAGCGTCAAAAGTGTTATCTGATTTCTAAAATTATCTCTACATTCTACAGTAGTTCAGCAAATCTCTTTTCACCATAAATAGCTCCCCTGTGCCAGTTAAAAAGGCCATGGCATTCATTTCATTTCATGGAGCATGAGCAGCTTGTTATTTGGATGGCATAGAAGTTATCCCCATGTATCAATTTCTTTTTTCCAATTATAAAATAGTTTGATATTTCTGAGAAATGATCTTTTTTATGCTTTTTTCAAATGACTTTGGAAATGGACTGGATAAACTTTTTCCTGGAAAAAGATTTAGAAATATTTACCATTAATCTCATAACTACTGCAATTCATTCTCATCATTAAAATATTCTTGCTTAATTTATTACATTTCTGCATGAACATGCTGCTCTGAGCGCCTGGTCTTGTAGATCTAGCACACTCATTTTGCTGGATTCTGCAAGCATTTGTACTGATTGTCCACTGCCTCAGCCCTTGAGCATTCACGTAGGTTCTGCTCCTAATCACATCAAAGTCATGCATTCCCATTGGCTTCTATAGGCTTGGATCAGGCCCTTACCATGTGTACAGAGTGAGCACGAAGTGGACAAAATGCTACTGAATCAGAGTGGTAATGTTTTTACATGCACTTTGTTCAAGTTAAAATGACCACACAAGGTGTGATGCAATGGAGAATCAGGCCCATTTAATTTAATAGGAGGATTGCTTCGGTAGGATGGGGCCCTAAATGTCTTGTCTTTATGACTGACAGCATATCCTTCAGTCACAGGCAATCAGTGTACACAAAGTGGTAAAATGTTTGATTTTATGCAATTTCACGTCTTTCCATTTTTTAACTGCCAACAATTTGTGTCTTTATCCCCGTTTTGAACAGAAATTTAACAGGCATCTCCGAGTCTGACACTTACAAATGAAAAAACTAGACAAATGGTTACAGAGCTGAGGAAACCGAACCCAGACATCTCACAGCAGAGACCTGCTTTCAGATCTATGAAAGAAGTAGCAGTCATGACAGATTAAAGCAGTCATGCCAACGTGTAAAAAAAATACACAGGCACAACAATAGCTACTTGACAAAGTACATTCCTCTGGTGACCTTCTGCTTTTGTTGTTGCTGCTGCTAATAGTGAAAAACAAAAGACTTAGCAAACTTTTTTATAGAACCGTGAACATAAATCTAACATCTAAGAGCTCTTAGCTTGAAAAATTGCTGGATAAGGTATTGAAACAAGCCTTTCTAAATCTAGTCAGCTGCTATTTACTAGTAGCCATATTTGCAGAAAACAGTTATGCTGCTAAGAGGAAAAAAAGGGTTTTAAGGGGGTTACTGACCTGTAGCTGGCGGGGGCCAGCAAACCTCACATAGTAACAGTATGTCATGCCTTATTTATATAACAGACCTGCTCCCTCACCCACCATTTTATACTTGATGTCCCTTGTCCCAGAGAATATCAGTAAAATAGATATTGTCACAAACATATTACCTACCAGGTTAGCATAACTGCTGCTATGCTGCTCACTGTGGCCACTTAGAATTTCACAGTGTCTGCAATAATTGAATTTATATCCTCCTACTCTGAAAGCACATGCCATATTAGAGCTAATGAAAAATTATTCCATTTATTATTATTTGTATTACAATGCTTAAGGACCCAGCCAAGTTTCTGCTAAACTGTGGACAATAATATTAAATAATAATAATAATTAATAATTTTAACAAACACTTATACTGATGAAAAGCTCTATATATCCTGAAGTGCTTTACAAAGGAGGTCAGTATCTTAATCCCATTTTACAGATGGGGAAATTGAGGCACAGATAGGGGAAAGTGACTTGCCCAAGGTCACCCAGCCAGCCAAAGTCAGAGCTAGGATCCAGGTCTCCTGAGTCCTAGTCCAGTGCTCTGTCCACCAGGCCATGCTGCCTTTCCTCACATAGTGCACAAAAATGTTGAGAAGCAAAAAAAGGTTGAGAAGCAGCCCCATAGAATCATAGGACTGGGAGGGACCTCACGAGGTCTTCGAGTCCAGCCCCCTGCACTCATGGCAGGGCTAAGTATTACCCAGACCATACCTGACTGGTGTTTGTCTTACCTGTTCTTAAAAACCTCCAATGATGAAGATTCCACAACCTCCCTGAGCAATTTATTCCTTAACCACGCTGACAGTTAGGAAGTTTTTTCTAATGTCCCGACCTAAACCGCCCTTGCTGCAATTTAAGCCCATTGGTTCTTGTCCTATCCTCAGAGGTTTAAGAAGAACAATTTTTCTCCCTCCTCCTTGTAACAACCTTTTATGTACTTTATGTACCATACCACAGAACTTACACTCTAAATAAATCTATGCTAGCAAGCTCAATAAAATCTTACAATCTAAATAAAATCTACATTAACTGTTATCAATAAAGGACCCATGACACATCATTGAACAGTTCTGATTCTAAGCAGAGTACTTCCTGGTAGATTCTGAGATAAATACCGTGAGTTTTGTTAACTTACTGGCTAATTAAAAGGTTCTGATTCCCTCTCGTTTTTCCTAGCCCTCCACCCCTTTGGAGAGGTGCCCAGCTGCTGAAAGAAAGAGTTCTGCTTGTTTAGTTTCTTATAATCTGTATAATAAAACTCGAAGACCATTCCTGGCCTTGCCCAGGTCCAAGAACTCACCTGAAACTACCTGTAGCTTTGTGTAACCTAAGCCTGTTTGGAGAGTCACTGAGGTCCAGACAGTTGCACAAAGGAGAGTTGGAAGACAGGGTGATCCAGTAAACCAGGACACAGATGGTCCTGGGCCTGTTCAAGTCACTGAAGTGGAGCGCCTAAGAGGTGGAGCCAGCCATGCTGGTGGTCTGGAGCAGTGGAGCCTACCAGGTAAAAGGCTAGCTCTGTGTCAGCAGACTGGAGAAGAGTAGCATTTCACAGATGAGAGGAGGCCACGGATTCTAACCCTGTCAATGTTGACTAGCTGCCAGCTGTTGCAGGACTGTGGTGGAGCTATCTGTATGCATAGGTTTAGGGTGCACTCAGCCACTCTCCTACATTCTTTTCTATAGGAAGACAGGAGAGGTGAAGCACACTAAGCCAAAAGGAGCAGCAGTCAGGGAGTCTGCTTGGGGTGGGAGGACTTCGGTTTGCTGCACAACAGTGTGATTGGAGGTGAAGAGAGCATGTGGAAAGGTGTGTCAATGAGTCTCTTTCCCAATGTGAGTAGCAAACAGGGATGGGGGAGGTTAAACTGACTTTTAAATGTAATCATGTTCCTTGTACATAAAGTTTTATTGCAAGGGTTGTGTTTATGGGCTTAGTGAGAAAGGTTGGTTAAAGGGGAGGTTAATAAAGGGACAGCATGTGGTTTTTGGTCTAGGTGGAGAGAAGTTATAAGATGCAATGGGCAAAAAGTTTGAATGTAGGCCAAATGTGGAGGGAAGAAACCTTACAGGGATACAGGTCCATATTTCAGCATCATATTCCTTTTTTAATATGGGGAAGTTGTTTGTGGTTGGGATAATTTATGGTAGCCCTGATCTTTCTTCTCTTTGGGTCAAAATGTCCCATGGAGCATGCAAGATGCATGAAAGGAAGCAGAGTGTATAATCATATTGCTCAGGGCTATACCGAAAGCTTGCTGCATCATCAGGGCTAGTAAATTCCTTTCCACGCATTGCAGTTTTAGGCCTGAATATCCCATTGGATGCAACTCCCCATTCGAGTCAGTGTGACATCAGTGTACACCAAGATTTGAAGGTGTCACAGTTTGCCGTAGTCTAGAAAAGGGAAAGTAGGTTATGATACTATGGAAGGCCAATGTAATAGCTCAGGTGTGCTTAAAGTTCTGTACTCAGCCTCAGATATTCCAAGAGAGGAATCTCTTCCCCAGCCAGGAGACAAAAGACTCTGACACTCCAAAGTGCCTGTGACACGGGACTTGACTATGATCTCACTTACACTGGTGTAACTCAGCAGTACTATCATTACAATCAATGGGGAATTCACCTGGTGTAAAACCACTGGGATATCAGACTCAGGATCAATGTGACTTGGCTGTTGCACCAAAACCAGGACTCAGTCTGAACAGAGGAGATCAAGCATCTAGGAGTTTAAGAGCCAGCATCATTAAGAGGCCTGGCATGTGTACTTCTGTGAGTACTGAGGATCAGATCTAAATAAAGTGATTCCTGACAATTTATTAACTCATTCAGGATTCTTATTCAGGGGTTAAGACCCCTGCCCTGGCCTTATTAGGAATCTTACAGTATCCAAAACCTAGTTTACTGGAACTAGCAATAGGGAGGGAATGAGTGGTGTCCATTCACACACCGCCCTAATCAGGCTGACCAGCCTGGACTTGACTAATTACAACAGTCTCTGCACATCTCCAAAATGCACATTGGTCTCTGCCAGAAAAACTTCATCTACTTGTATCTGTGCCACTTTTCCCCCTCTGTTGACTTAACATTTCCTGAAATACCGTCCTTTCTGACCTGGTACTCCAGGAAAAGCCTATTTAGCACGGCAAATTATCATTTCCAGTGCTGCATCAGCATTTCTGGCAAATATCACTTTTCGGCAGAGATCCATTATTTTTATGGGAATTTAGAAGTGCAGCTTTATTACAAAACATAATGACAGGATGCCCTCAAGTGGCAAAATACAAACTCCACCCAGCAAAATTTAAGTGGTTTATTACATAACCATTTTCTACTAGAAGAGACATTTCCCAGATGAACTAGTCCAGATATGGAAGAGGTAATATAATGTAAGGTTTGCAGGACAGCAGTTCTAAGAATGAGGCATCCCCAACCATCGGATGCTGCCCAGCCCTTTGCCTAGAGGAATAGCTTGGTCTCACTGTTACACTATCCATGTGCAGTGGACATAACCTCTTTTTTTCACAAGACTGATAAAAACATCACATACCTGCCAACTCTCTCTGACAAAATACCAGTAGATTGCAAATTTGTAATTAATTGTCATATATTTGCATAAATCCAGGCATTAGCCATCAACAGCTTGTACGTTCCCATTTCAAAGTTATTCTGTAACAAACTCCTGTGAGGAAAAATAAAAGCATGCATTCATGGAGGGCCTAGAATATTTCATAGGTGCCTTAGATGGTATATAAAGCCAACAAGTAAATAAATAATAATTTAAAAGAATCCATACCAATAATAATTAGCACAAAAACTACTTTCTGAAATCTACCTACACTGTCCTGCAACAGAAAAGAGTTATTTGCTCTAGTTCCCTATAGAAAGGTCCCCAAACCTTTAGTTAATACAGAAAAACAGAAGGTTTGACAATCCTAGTTTCCTCTTCCCACTTCCCCAAAAGGAATTATTGTGATAATAATATTACCAATTTGGATATACAGTTGTCTGCTTATGTGCCAGATGGAAATTACATGTACTGAAGCAATGCTAAAGCATATGAGGTTGGAATATTCACTGGTACCTCAAATACTATAGTGAAGAGCATCATATAAGAACCTACATAGAATAGAGTACAATAGACTAGATTGGAATATTGGGATTTTGGGGGTTACTATCCTTTTTAAAACACTACTCTCTAATCACATGGATATACTTAATCTGAAACAAGTGACTATAGATTGGCAAATAAGTGACAGGTGGCAAGACTAATACTAGGCTGTTCCTCCTTAAAGTCAGTGTTTTATATTATGTCTGAGGTCTGACTGCACCAGGTCAGCAGGAAGTCAGTAACATTCTTAAAAGTTTTTGTTCCTATTAAACTCATAAATATTTCCATATATATATTGTAAGCATGTAATTCTACATAGATTAATGTGGCTAGTTTGACATCAGCCGTGCTGCTTGAGGAGAAAAAGCTCATCCTGCACTAAAATACAGTATTTTTTGCTCTTCTTCTGGGACACTGAAGGCTACAATATTTCCCAAAATATTCATGCATCCAACTAAGTGGGTATTCACCCATGAAAGCTTATGCTCCAACACATCTGTTAGTCTATAAAGTGCCACAGGACTCTTTGCCACTTTTACAGATCCACACTAACACGGCTACCCCTCTGATATTTCCCAAAGTACCACACTCAAAATTTTGCAGGAGAGTGAGGAGGTAACAAGGGGTGTAAGTCTTATTTGCATCTGTGAGAGTATATGGAAGCTGTGCAAATGCATTCATGGTAGAGCTGGAAATGATGCTGGAATAACCCCTGTACTGCACAACATTTATTTCCCTGACTCCCTTGTTCAGGCAACTATGTGCCCACATGATGTAGGCCTTGCCCTCTTACTCTCCCTTTCTGACTGCCTGGGTCAGCCTTTATATAAAAGAGCTCAAGTTCCACCCACAAAGCCGTCGCTATGTCTTTATTTTCAAGGCAGACACTTTTATATCAGAGTACTTTCATCACAGTGGCACCCATACCAAAGCCTCAATACTGTAGTTAAGGGTCTGTTCTTTGGCATTTCTGTTCTAAAGCACTATTGTATGAGGTTGCTCAGCAGCTAAAATTCCCTCCATGCTGAGACTTGGCATAGAAGTGCTCAGCTCAAAAGCAATTTAATTTTTTTAAATTTTGTTTTTAACTCCCCATTGCTCCTTTAGAAGGTAGGAAGGTGCAAAACAATAACCCTTGTCTGGCTGACTGATTACAGATTCTGTTATATGAAGAGGAGCGAGTGATTTTCTTTATAATGAAATGTTACATGCTGTTCATCAGTAATGCAGATTAGGTATGTTTTCTTGCATGATTTGAAATCCTGAATTATTCAATGAGAAAGAAATAAAATCACCTTATTTTGACTCTTTTGAATGCATACACCATATACTGTTGCAGGGGACAGACTTCTATGATTAATAAGTCTTAGACACTATGGTGATGGATGCTTTGGAACTAGTCAGACACACAGAAAGGGATAGGTAAGTATCAAAATTTTAGGGACCAGGTGTTTCAGGAGATAAAATGATCACTGCTTGGATTAGAAAGGAACCCTCCTCTTCTCCCACCCCCATGATCTAACATAACACATCTGGCAAGGTTCGTTCAGAGGGCTTTTTGCCTTACTCTGAAGCCTTTGGTATGGGCCACTCACAAAAACAGGGTGCCAGACTAGGCAGATCATTGCTCTGTTCTTATGAGTTTAAGAATGGAAAGGGTGCCTGGCAGGCCTAAATAGATTAGAGTCACTACTTTAAATTATATCACTCCTAATTTAGAGAAGGCAAGAAAAACTCTTCAACATATTACACAGGCACATTTATTCACCATACATATGTATTAGCAACAAGAACAACACCCACTGACATTACTAGAAATTTTTAAAAAATAATTGAATTATGCAGTGGATAGTTTAGCTCCTATAATCAAGGCCTGGAATTTTTTGCCTTTTGAGTTGCTGGAAGATTACATTATAGAAGGATTCAAGACAAAGGCATGGTCTCTGACTGCCAATGGTAAGTCTGTGTTTATATAGGATTAGATGATTTAACTTTAGTGAATAGTCCGATGCTGTGGATAGTGTGGAGTTGCAGTGTCTCAGCAAGAACTGGGAATGCATTGCCTCTGATACCTCCCACGAGCACAGGAAGATCTCTCCTGCTTATAAGGGGAACGGCATGGGAAACCATTTCTGCCAAACTGTTTGGAATGGGAAATGACCCCAACTCTTCCTTGCCTCTTTTGGCCACTGCAATTTGGCCTGAAATATGGGGTTGAAAAGGAGCTTACTGAGGAAATATTGGTCAAGACTTTCAGGTGTTTTTTTCCTTGCTCTGGAGCATCAAGTGACAAATACATATGCCATGCATGCTGCACTGCGCTAAACATAAATGTTAAATCGTCAATAATGTTTGAGCTGGGGGATCCTTTCAGATCAGCTTGGCCTAACCAGCATAGTTAATTGGCTGTGGGTTATTATTTATGCGAATTAGAGAAGTATAGGTGGGCCTTAGTCCTTGTCATCTTCTTCTTCTTTTCAATAATTGATTATTATCAATATAAGGCTGAGGGTACAGGGTCTAGTAGACTGAGCTACAAACGGGTGCAGAAAACCCTAATCAGGGCTCTAAAGTAGACTCCTTACATTTCCCCATCTGTAAAAGGTGGATAATACTAATCTTACCTATCTTCCATGATGGGTTGTGATTTTTGGTGGTTTTTTTACCCTACTTTAAAGATATGAAGTGCTCAGTATAATTTATTGTCAAAGGTATTTGTACGTGATTTTTTTCTCCTCTTTAATATTCTGCCTTTTCCTTCGTCTTATAGTTCGAAGGAGTCTATTGCTGTTGTAAAAAACATTGCTTTTAGGGTGGCCTTGGGGGAGTGGGGGCGGAGCACATCCTCTGTAGATGTCTTTCGTGAAGGACACAGTCTTTTGGCACTAGGGGACCCTTTCAGAGGGTACAGCATGGGATCCTCCAGTACCAGCCTCTTACCACTAGAGACATGGTTCTGCCTCTTTAGAATATCTAGCACTAGTGGAAGTACTAATGCCCCCACAAAATGCTAGTGGTATTCTGGCTTTCTCATGTGCAATTCTGCACAGGCTAGGAAGGGCTCCCGGCAGCTGCTACTGGCCATTCCTTGAGCAACCCAGAATCTGGTCCTATATATATTTGCATGATCACAGTCAATTCCATGGTTACCCATTTTACTGCAGGATCAAGCAGAGAACTAGGTTTGGGGAGAGGAGGGAAACTCCAGTTCAAAATTAACCGTCTGCAAAAACAACAAAGGAAACCTTGCTGAATACTTTGTGCACAAATATTGTCGTCCTCCCAGATTATTCTAATGTGATAATTCCCTCCCACTTTTTAACAAAATATTGAAAATATATAAGGTAATTAGACTACATTATAGACTAATTACCCCAAATGGTAATTTTCCAGTCACAGCTACTGTATTTTCCATAGCTATACCATCACAAAAAGCCTCTTAAATCAGTAAGCTTCTGTTGGAAACATTGACACAATCTTAACCTTATCTATTTAATTAAAGATCTTTCTCTTTGTGTGTGTTTGTGTGTATAAGGGAAACATGAAGTACTTATTTTACAGAGAATTATTTCTGAATTATGGAGCTCAAAAGTTCTTCCTCACACAGTGTTTTTTTATGAGGTCCTTAATTATGTGGCTAATTCAGATGATGGATGTATACTGATTAAAACCATATGGCTTGGTCTCTTGATCTTCAAAAATTTAAATTGTCCCACTGACTCTCTCTTTTTCAACTGTGAAATCAGTGTAATCACTTCTTCTTTCAAAAGAATGCTCCATACTTTGCTTTAATGGTTGGACACTATTTCCTGCCTTGCAAGTCTTAGAGTGTGATGAGAGACATTATCAGATTTTAAAAGGGCCAAAGGGCACTTTGATTTAAATATCCAAGGTCCCAAGAGAAGAAGTGATCAATAAATGCATCCCTGTACAGCAGCACAGGACTAGCTTAGTGCATACAGCTGAAAAACAAAAATGAAAATTTGAAAAAGATAAATTATATTGGATCAGTCACTTGGCTAGAAATATCAAAATTCAGCTGCTGTAACGTAGAAAGCAGAGGGGGAAAATAATTGTGTGGGTGATGTGGTTAGGTTGGTCTTTTAAAACGTTGACATTGGTGTTGTGTCAATAAAATCTCACTCTTACCTTATAAAAATGCCATAGATGGAATTCACAGGGCTAGGGAATAAATCTGGAGTGTCTCCACTGATGTCAGTTTACACCCATATGAGATTTTTCTCTTTCTACTAAAGCAGAGGTTGCTTACAGTTGATCTGATAGGGATACTTTGCATTTTAGAGACAGAAACAGAAGGTTATACATATGCCTGTATATCTAGTATCTGACACTATGCAAGCTAATATTCTAATTTTTGGACCAACTTTTTATTACTTACTCACCCTTTACTCATGAGATACATATCATTTAGTATATAATGAGAGCAGAATCAGGACCTTTATAATCAGGCCCTTTATTTACAACCTAACCAACCACTCTGGTTTTGGTTACCACCCATAATTTCAAAAAAAGTGTACTTCACAAATTCTCCTAATTTCCTCTCTGGTCTGTCTCAGCCTTGGCAGTATATATCTGAAGTCAGATATATAAAATCAGATATTTTCTACTTTTGACAGTAAAGCACCCAACAAGTATAACTGGCAAACCTCAAAAGATTCAAAAGTGTCATTAAGATAAGTACTAAAAATACAGGTATTTTCTGAAACTTTCACACCTATTTGGCCTGCAAAATTGGGCTAGGAATAGAATATCTTCTTGCGAGATTTCTATTACTTTCTGCTCTTAATCAGGCCAGAACCATCATGAATACAACCAGTCTGAGCATTACAGTATCTGTAGTCTGATTCTACTGACACATATACCTGTGTAAATCATTGAAGCCAATGCAATGCATTCCTTGAAGTTAAGGGAGTTACACCATTATAAAGCCAGTGTACAGTAAGTAAGAGAACTTCAACCCAGTTTTAGTTTATATGTTCAATTTCCATTTTGTTTGAAGGTTATGTTCTGTTTTGATTTTATCAGAGCCAAATCATCATCCATCCCTAGTGCCCATCATCTACATTAATCATGGCTTTTCACAGACTTGCTGTTTCAGTGTCATCAGGCATACTGTGGAGGAATGTATTGCTAATATAAATAGTATTATTTATCTGTATTGTAGTTATGCCTAGAGGCCCTAGCTAGGGACCAGGACCCATTGTGCTATGTGCTATACAAATATACAACAGAAAGATGGTCTCTAACCCAAAGAGCTTACCCAAAGGTGTCTATGATATCACTAGGTAGAGAATATTAGCTTTTTCTGCAGTTGGCCACATCTACATTCCTGGGTTACAAGTGAACAAAAGGACTATGAACATGTCCTACTCAGAAGGTGGTAAAGGAATGGCTGGGTATCACTTTCGAAACACAGTTTTGGAAAGTGAGCTACAGTGGATAGTGATCTGGGTAGCCGTAGACAAGAGACTCCATCTAGTTGAGAGGGCTCAAGCAGAGACTGTAACCTGCCTTGTGTTTGCCCCTTTAGTGATAGAGCTGTGACAATAATGGATGTGGACCTGAGCTCTAGGAGTGTTGGAGTCTTGGAGTTTAGTTTAGACCCATTTCTATTTTTAATACCTATACTTAGACTACTGGGCATGGGGAATCTACTTTTTACACTTTAAGCCCTATTGTATGGGGTCCAGTGGATAGGACACTGGACTATGAGCCCCCAGACGTTGGTTCTAGTCCAAGTTTGGCCACTGATTTACCTTGTAACCTTAGACAAGTCATTTCACCTGCCTATGCCTTTGTTTCCCTTCCCACCCTTTGACCGTCTCATTTAGATTATAACCTCTTCAGGGCAAGGGCAATGTTGACAATGTATATGTATAGTATCTACTACAATGTGGTCCTGATCTCAGTAGGGGCCTATAGGCACAATACTAATATAAATAATAATAATATGTTTTCTCATGGGTAAGCATAGTTCTTATTTAGTAAGTATATGAAGACTGGGCATTTGAGAGTGGTGGGAGGACAGGAGATGGCAAGCTGGAAGTTTAGCCAAAAGTGATAGTTTTAACTTTTGAGGGGTAAGGTGTGCAATCAGAGCAAAAAAAAAAAAAAAAAATAGAAGGAACAGAGGAATTGCAGACACAGGTCTTAAATGAATGCTGTATGATGTCACTGGCATCTACAGTAGTTAGAAAACTCAAATCATATGCAGAATCATAAGGTCATTATTTATTTCATATTAAAATTGTCTATTTCATGGTCTGTTACACTTTGGAAATAAAAGTGGCCTGATTTGGCATTAGTGGGTGCTGAGCAACTCTGAAAAATCAGGTGACTTATTCAGAGACCTAAACATTGATTTAAAAGCCTTACTTTAGCCACCTATTTTTGGATATTTGGCTTCAGGTTCCAGTGCTGACCAGCTATGCCATGAAGCACCACAAATGAAAGGTGCCTTCCTGCACCGAGCTTCCCTGTACCTGCTCATCCGCAGACGGCGTCACAAGAATATGAAATGTTTAGTACTTGGCAATTCAAATCAGGGACTGGAGCTGCACTGTCACTCTCAGTGCTGTTTGCTGTCAGACAGATGGACTCACAAACTACTGAGCTGTTCAGACCCCGTGCTCTTCAAAGATCTTCTCTTTAAAGAAAACAATTGATTTTTTTTCCCATCAGACAGCACAGTGAATGATGCTTAGACATACCAATTACAGATAACCTATTCATTTCCCCATATTCTATTCTTCAGGGTGCTTTTCATAAAAGTGCAGGGCCTTGATTTTCAAATTTTTAGCTTAGAGAAATCTTTTAAATTTACATTTTATTAAAGCCCACTAACATATATAACATCAAAATTCACTACTTTTAAATACGAGACAATAAGAAAATTAAAACTATTCACAGTTTGTATATCCTATATTGATGTCAGTGCGAGAATTTTGATCAGGCAACTTGTTTGAATAAGGTAGTATAATTCTAGCATTAGCTGGTGCAAAGAGCAATTTCACTAAATTAAAGATGTAAAATGACCTTGCTGCATGTTAAGCAGTGGGGGGCTGTTGTCTGGCTTGTTGGAAAAGGTGTGTGCCCCCATAAGAGTTAGAGAGCCAGGGAGTGACTTTCCACTTGTGCTGCAAACCAGGTCACTATTGAGGCGCTGATCCATCCCCTTGCCAGATGATTGGAAGAGAGCTGAGACTATATAGGCCCATGCTGGTGCAGGAAAAGCCCTCTTTTACTTGGACCGGACGGAGCAGCAAGGACTCCACTTAGCAGTCTTGCTCTCTCATGGCGCCATGTGGTGTCAGACCAGTGAGAACAGGGAAATGGGCATGGGGAATGCCCCTCTCCAGTCTGCAGAGAGGAAAAAACAGGAGTTTGGTTTGGTATCAGAAAGGGAGGATGAACTAGTTTCAGATGTAGCTCGGAACCATAGCAGACCAACCAGAACTGTGGGGTAGCTCCCTCCAGCCCGTGGCTGCAGAAAGCAGGCAGTTTGTAGCGGAAGGGGAGGAGAATCAAATCTTAAGCTCATCTCCAAGCTGTAGCAGTTGGGCAAGAACAGGTGGGGGTGTCTTCCCCCTTCCAGCTGGCCATAGCAGGCATGTGCTAGAGCAGATCAGGGAGGGATTTTCAAACCCAGCAGCCCTTAGACCTTAAAAATATTGTTAAGGATGTGAGTATAATTATATTTGTAATTCATGCATAGGTCTTTATAAAATTTCTACATGCATGAGTAATTGTAACTTTAATAATACTTGTAAAACAGACTAGACCTTGTGCTTGTGAATGTATTTGCGGTCACTATCCTTGGTTCTCCTGTGTTCCTAGAGACTCTAAATCTGAAGCAAGTAGCAGTGACTTTCATTCTGTTGAGCTTGAAACTGTAGGCACCGGAGGACTGCATGGTGGGGTAATACAATATTATTAAATTCACGTTAAATAAATAAAAGGCTACAAGTGGTATAGCCTAAACTGACATATACCATAATCCTATTCACTTATACTGTTTCCAGTAACACCTTGCATTTGCTGAAGTAAGCATTTGGCATAAGCAGATAGGAAACTTGTCTAAAACAAGAAACATTCGTTCTATATCTTAGTATAAGCTAGGGAAGTGCCTTCACAGACCAGTACCTGGAATGCTAGTATCCAAAACACAGATAAGGAAAGAACAGAACAACAAGTAAGGAACCACAAAAAACTGATAGGTAGGATTTTAGTGACATGTAAAGAGATGTGAAACTTGTAAAATCATCGTATATATAATAACAGGTTAAATGTGCAACTTTGAAAGCCCATCTTCAGCGTAAGGTGAACAGAACATTGCTGGATGAGACAGTTTCCTGGAGACTGGTATTTGCACCTTTTTCCTGTAATATATTATGATTGGCTTCGAGCAATAAACCTGATTGACATTGGTTATTTGGCCTATTGAATACATTTCATAAGGAACCAAAGTGTGCTCAAGCAATAGACGATACAATTCATCAACATAGCTAAAAGTGTTTTCTGAAAAATTCAGAAGGTGTCTTTTTACAGGAACACTGTCTATCTGAAATCTAGTCAAATTAAAATGAGTTAAAAATCTTTTCAGATACCAAACCAGTCCTTGAGATCCCCTGCTAATTTTTGTGGGTTTTGCAACTATATATTATTTTTTAATTTTTCTCTCTCCTGTGTGGAAATACCACACAAATAAAAGGGGAAATTGACTATAATGAAATGGACTGTACAGGAGGTACTGGCAAATGCACCAAAATAAACAGATTTAGAAATAGAGAAAAATGTATATTTTCTTTACTAATTTCTTTCAGACAGAGTAATCTTAGGTGTTACCAGTAACAATAGAAAATGAAACTTTTTCAGGCAGAAAAATAATTTGAAGTTGATGGTACCTCTTCAAGAGAAACCACATTTACAATCAGTTGGAATATGATATTCATCACTGTCTGCTCAAATGTTTTCATTGGCAGTTATCAGATCAGTGACACAGAAGAGCCAAAACTTTGCCTGAACTATCTGTCTGTACTATCCCTGGTATTGTTTTTAAGTCATAGTACTGCATAAGATTATTCGTAAGGAAGCAGGATCAACAAGGTGAAGAGGTGTGCTCTGCAGTAGTGTAGGATCACGTTACAGAATCTTACCTGTTTATGCTCCTTGGGTTAGTATGAATATGTCAAGTATGATCAAGAGTTTTATTTCACTTTTGCTGTGACTACCACTGTAAAAATATCTCTGAAATATCCTGGGTTTCATTAAAATTTGCTTCTGATGTGCATACAATCAGTAAGTTAACCCTGTCTAGGCCTTTTGAAGATCAGTTATTTAGCCACTTTGTTCTCATTGTCCTTCAAACTTTATTATAAAGCTGCCCATATTCTGAGAGCATTCTGAGGAACATTCTAAAGGGACAGATTCATCTGTGGGAGCCAGAGGCACGTGGACACAGCTTTGATGGAACAGCTGCTTAGCATTCTAAACTGTCACCTTCATTTTTTTCCACGTATTCTTTCAAATACAAAGAAAAGAAAAACTCCATAGAGTGTGGTTATGAGGAACTTGTACCTGAGGATAGGAGAAATGAAAGGGAAAGGTTATAACCATTCATCCAAGCCCTATGATTTCTCAGCACCTAAGGGTATGATTATTTAATTTATCCCCTTCACCATGTTACTTTGAATTGCTTAAGTGCTATGATGTTGGTAAAGAGTATCTTGACAGCCTCAGTTAAAGCACCTTGTCTTGGGGAACTGAAAATAGTGGTAATCCTAAATATTTTTTTCATAATGTATTTTTGCTCCATATAGTAGACCAGACATAAGTCAAAGAATCTTCAAACTAAATCTAAGTGGTTTGACTTAAACAATTGCGATAGTATGGTAGCTCTGGCAGGACTGCTCAGGGTGCCATGGTCAGAGGGGACGCTGTGGTCAAACACCCCCCCCACCACCACCACCACATACACAGTCAGTCTAAGGCCCCTTTCAACTCCTGAATTCTGGGCCCGGAGCCTAGCAGCAACTGGGCTGGAGGTGCTCCAGCCAGGAGCTCCTACCATGCCCCAGGCTCCAGCTGCTAGTCCTGGCCAGGCTGTGGAGGGATTGGACTTCTTCTTCCCCTGCATGGGTGGCTCCTAGGGCCAGGTCAGACTCAATCCCAACTGCAGAAAGCGCCACACCCCACTCCTGCTTCCTGCCCCGATCGCTCCCCAGCTGTGGGGGGAGGGGGTCACTGTATGGATGGGGGAACTGACTCCCCCAGCCATCCAAATTCCATGCATCTAGACTCAAAGAAAAGGCACCAAAAGTTCACCCATGGCGCCATTTTCCCTAAGGCCGGCCTTGAGCTCCTGGACAGAGCACTAGACATAAGACTTTTGGGGATGTGCAGCTGTGTGCAGGTTGAAGGAGAAGTTTCTGGTTGGCCTGGGATCTACTTGGAAGGCAACTGTCTTGTTGGAAAGGTGGCTACTGATAAGTATGGTATGGTCAGCAGAGTGAAACTGGGATCCAACTAGGGGTGATATCATTAGATGACTGAGGACTGAAGGGAAGAGTTTGGAAAAAATCAAGATGTTCAGATAGAGTAGGTGAGGAGTGATTAAAGTTTTGTATGTTGGAACAACTTATCTGAACCTTTCAAAGCCTGTCCATCTCTGGAAGGGATAGTATTATGATTATTATTACAATTATTCCTTTTTTAATGAATACCGCTCTATAAGTGCATGACCATTAAATTTGACACGTCTCTGCCCTCACATTATAATTAAAGGACCCAGTTCTGCAAAGGAATGACTGCCACTTGCAATGTGCTGAGCAGCACCAATACCCATCAAAGTCAGTGGCTCAAATCCCAAGAGGTGCTGAGCACTTACAACTTCAGATGACATCAAAGGGTCAGTTTACAAGTAATTTAGGCCCTGACACAGCAAATTATTTAGCATATCTCTCACAATTACTTATGTGCCACACAAAATTGGCATCCCTTCACTTTTATTATTGAAAATTGTTTACATCAGATATCAAGAATCTCAGGCCATAAACTTATTTACACTAAAGGAACAAAGCCCTCAGCGTTTTAAGCTTCCTGCATGATATTTTTTATGTTCCTCAATCATTTTGGATTTCTGTTATGCATGATGTCCTGCATTTGGACCTTGGTAGACTGAGAGCTGTGATGATACCAAGAAGCAGAAATACCAGGAGTCTTTAAAGAAAGTCTCTCTTTTACCAGTTCTGGCTCCTCTTAGAGAAAATACATATAAAGCCCCAAATTATCTTTACTAGGTAGTTGTTTATGTTATTTCTTATTGTTAGAAATTATAGAAATTTTCAATTAGCCCTGAAAAGACTGCAGTTAGAGGAAAAATAATACATTGTATAAATCTTTGAGTTTAAAAAAATTAATTCATTTCAATAATATAAGGCACAGCTAGTTAACCTTTAAAAATAGCAAACAAGATAAACAACAACCCTGCCATTAGACATTGCAATGCAGACAACATTTCAGATAGTGTTCTTCCTGCCAAATATAGTCAGGCAGAAGCTGCTCTGATATTTGATCTGCATTGTATAAAAGCACTGTAATTTTTATATGAAATTCTAAAAACTATACATGTCAAATTGTACAAGAGAATGGATTCAGGAACAGAGACAGAATTGTGAATTAAGAAAACAAAATAAAATTAATCAGCCTGGTAGAGAGATTGAAAATTTTCCTGATTTAAGTGCTGCAGTTCATGCAAGAAAGTACAGGTTTTTTTATCCTGAAGAATGTTTTACAAAGAATTGTGATAAAGTGGCTGTCCATCAATGTTTAGCATCTCCCATCTCCACCTCATTATAGGTATGGATACAGATAGATGCAGTATATAAATTATCAAAGTACTTTCAGTTCAGTTTAGAAAATGTCAGGATTTCAATTTTTTTTTTTAACTCCTACGAGGAAACTATTTGGAAACCAATGAGAAGGAAGCAATAGAAGCGAAGCTAATAAAATAAAAAAAAATTTCCTTGCACATTTCTGACGGTCTCTCTATAAGTTACACCCTGCTAAGATCTTGGGTCCTAGAAGAATGCCCTCACTCTGGTTGCGCCATTGCGTGGGTAATTAGACCCATTCAGCCCTAATGCCTTGTAAAAACTGGTCTTGTGATTACATATTTGTGAAGGAAGGTGTTGAAACTGTCTGCTCCCTTCTGATAGTCTAAAATACCATGTTAGAGTTCAAAGTATAAATTAAATTTTGGGGTACATTACTGAGCACCCCACAGTCGTCACAACAGCAAATGTAGCATATTCACTAATTTGCATTTAGGATGTGGATTTCAAATATGTTAAAAAGTAGGAGATAAAATAATTATATTGAGGAAAATACATTAGTTTATGCCTAAGCCTGACACACAGAGAGGAATCTTTAGAGCAAAGAGAAGAACAGGGGCAGAAAAATGTGTCTGGAAGCCTTTAAAGAACTAACATCAAGAGGCAAGGAAGGAAGGCCTTGAGCAAAGTGAGTGAACCCTGGGAACTAATAGGGGTCACAAATAGAAGAGCCAAAGGAAGATCGCTGAGGCTCCCTTAGAAGACCCTTCCAAACAAGAAGGCTCTGAGGCCTGGATTCTTCTCACACCAGTTTTTAAATGACATAACTCTGTTGACATCCTTGGAATTAATCCTTATATCAATGTAAATAGGAGGAGAATCAAGCTCTGTGTCTCTTTCATTATTCTGCTTTTCATTTCTCAGTTTGCTGTGTGTGATTAGTTTCATTATAAAAGCATGGTTTTGTTGGACCAAATTATGCCATATGCCATGGCAACAAAAATGATTAGGGGGCTGGAGCACATGACTTATGAGGGGAGGCTGAGGGAACTGGGATTGTTTAGTCTGCAGAAGAGAAGAATGAGGGGGGATTTGATAGCTGCTTTCAACTACCTGAAAGAGGGTTCCAAAGAGGATGGATCTAGACTGTTCTTAGTGGTACCAGATGACAGAACAAGGAGTAATGGTCTCAACTTGCAGTGCGGGAGGTTTAGGTTGGATATTAGGAAAACCTTTTTCATTAGGAAGGCGGTGAAGTCCTGGAATGGGTTACCTAGGGAGGTGGTGGAATCTCCTTCCTTAGAAGTTTTTAAGGTCAGGCTTGACAAAGCCTTGGCTGGGATGATTTAGTTGGGGATTGGTCCTGCTTTGAGCAGGGGGTTGGACTAGATGACCTCCTGAGGTCCCTTCCAACCCTGATAGTCTATGATTCATATATGGGAATTATTTGCATAGCAGTATGGAAATTCTTCATGTTTCAGTTCACATTAGATGATTCTAATGGGGGTGGGAAGAAAAGGGCTTGGCTTATCCCCTGTAGAATGTGCAGGGGCATTCAGTGCCCTGAACTTACATACAGATTCCAGGACAAATAAAGAGGCCAGGGCTATCTGTGCAGATACCCAGTGGCCCTGTATATCTTTCTGATTAATCACTTTGTACATGTGCCACGTTCCCATGCTGTTTAGCCAGTACCCCCAAAATCCTCATTCAAGGAAGAGTTCAATAAATGGAGGGGGTAGCCAGTTTTTAAAGGGTGGTTGGGGTTGAGGGGGAACAACAGCACAGAGAGTGGCCCATTCTCAGCCCAAGCTCTTCAGAGTCACAGAGCCATGACTCCACAGTACACATAGGGGCCTGATTCAAAGCCCACTGACTTCAATATCCTTTGGAGCAAGCTTTTCATGCAATAGGAGGAAGAGAGGAACCAAGCTGAGAACATAGCAGAGAAGATGATTGGGACACTATTACGATAGTGATAATTTCCCATATAAAATTCCAATATTCTTTCCAATTTTAGTATATTTCACAAAAGATGTGAAGTACAATAAAACTTAGAACCTTTTGAAATGGACTCATTCTTCCAAAATCATGTGGAGTTAAACATCCTTTGAGGACTGTAAATCCATCATTCTTGTCAGCCTCAGTAATCAGTTCTCATAGAAAATGTAACTGGATAAAGTAAAAAAGAGCTATAGTACCATGCCAGGCAACATAAGAGAAAACCGATGTTGCAAAGTGTTCTCTGTACTTTTTTGAACCCTTATAAGAAGAGATCTTGAAAGTAGATCTTCACTAAACTATGGTTAAAGAATCCCTTTAGGAGCAAATTTTTTCAACTTTTTTATATTTGAATCAACAGTTTTATCTGGAAAACTTGTAAGAGCTTTTTTGCTACATGAATGCAGGACAAAAATAATACATTTCATTTAGTGCATTTACATTTTGGAGGGAGATTTCTGCACAGACTTTATTTAAGCTGTCTCTACACCTGCAAATCTTAGGGGCCTTAAAAATATTTCAAATTCATGCAGTTTTAATTGAGCTATATATGCAGTTTTGTGCAAAATCTGGAAACTTTGAAACCTGTACAAGTCTCCTACAAAGCAAAAGTATACTGACAAAATGATATTTACAGGCAACAAGGCATAACACACATAGGCTACGTCTACACTACCCGCCGGATCGGCGGATAATGATCGATCTATCGGGGATCGATTTATTGCATCTAGTGTAGATGTGATAAATCAATCCCTGATCGGTCTGCTGTCGACTCTGGAACTCCACCATGGCGAGAGGTGGAACTGGAGTTGACGGGGGAGCAGCAGCCGTCGATCCTGCACTGTGAGGATGCAAAGTAAGTGATTCTAAGTCGATCTAAGATGCGTCAACTTCAGCTACGCTATTCTCGTAGCTGAAGTTGCGTATCTTAGACCGATCCCCCCCCCAGTGTAGACCAGGCCATAGGAATAAACTGCAGAGCAGAAGCAGTTGTTAACATTTTGCAATTCAGAGTGCTGTACTGCTTTCCTCCCACAAAGAATGTTATGCTGTACTTTTTTGAAATCTGTAGATGCATACATTTATTGCTTTCTCTATATTCTGTTGCAGAAAAAAAAGATATCCTATCCAGTCAGTTTATATGATTCATGTCCAGCAATCTGTGACACACAGGCCAAATTTTCATAAATTTATAAATTATAAAGCCAAAAGAGACTATTGTGATCATCTAGTCTGTCAAACATGGGCCATAGGACTTCCCTAAATTAACTGCTATTTGAACCACAGCATATCTTTTAGAATAACATTCAATCTTGATTTTAAAATTTTCCATGATGTCTAATCCGCCACAACCCTTGGTAAATTGTTCCAGTGGTTAATTAGCCTCACTATCTCAATTCCGCTTGCAGCCATTGAATTTTATTGTACCTTTATCTGCTATATTTAAGAGTTCTCTGTCATAGTTCACGGCAACTGCACCTGTATTTCCCAAGTGGTCTCTCAAGGGCAGCTATGCTCAGGCTTCCAGCTCCCCAGCTGTTGCCTTCTGGGTGAAAACCTGCAGGCCTCTCCTGTTTCTGGCTGGGATATTTCCAGACTGCACAGTTTCCTGTCTTCACCATGTTATTCCCACCACAAACAAGTTGCCCAAGCACACCTGCTTGCTTTCTCTTCAGAGACTGATGATAGAGTGATTGTCAAAAGTTACAAGTTACCACACAGTTCTATCTATGCAGTCCTATTTTATTCTTAAGGTAAAAAGCATTATAGAGAAAACATATTAAAAACAATAAAAGAACCTACATACGTGCTAATAAGCTCACCACAGTAAAAACCCAACCCTAAAGTGGATTCTGGTTGGAGTCCCTCAAACCCCCCCACCCAAAGGAGTTTCCTTGTCATTTCAGGTTCATCACAGCTTCAACTCAGAACAAGTACCCAGTCTTATGAGGCCTCAGTAGGCCCAGTCCTCCCAACCATACTGTAGGGATTGGGTCCCACCATGGACCAAAGGTCCTGTCCATTTGCTGCAACCAGAAGAAGACCCTGAGCCAGTTTAAAACCAGTCTATTTATCCAAAAATCCCTGTTCTGTCTGCTGGTCCTTGGAGAATCCAGTTTGAACTAGTATACACATACTTCTCTGGGAAGAGGGGTGGCTTCAAAAGGATGATCATGGTGGAAGTACATTAGCATCCCCCTCCTATTAGAGAAGGTACATACAATGCCACAATAACACATACACAATTGCATTTTTACTAAAGGACTCCCCAGCAAAGGTATTAACCCTAATTCAATAAGATTTAACTTAATTCAATAAAGTTTTTCTTAATACCATAAGGTTTGCCCAGGATGTTACAGGATATTGTCAGTCTGTAAAATCCTTTATTATCCAATTTCTGTTCCCTCTGCAGGTACTTATAAACTGTGATCAAATCACCCCTTAACCTTCTCTTTGATGAGCAAAATATGCTGAGCTTCTTGAGTCTTTCACTATAAGGCATGTTTTCCAATTCTTTAATCATTCTCATGGAATTATCCTTTAATTGTTTTCTTTTAGTATATTCTTGTTTACTGTAGAGAATTTGGCTTACTTCAGAACAGGTGTGTCCGATGCTTCACATATACCAAAATTGTTGCTTTTGATGTTACAAAATCAGCACCAGCAAAGCTTACACGGGTGATTGCTGGTCCCCCCATTCTGATGACACCATTATACCATAGACTTTAGAGTTGAGAAAGGCCTATTAGATCAGCATTCCATTTTTCTATCAAAGCAGGACTGTTTTGTCTATTTTCTTGAGGTTTCTTATGAAATTGCTAGCAATTGGGGTTCCATCACTTCCCTTGCCTAACTATTCTAGGCTCTAATACCATCAGGAAGTTTGTGGGCAATTCAGACTTTTCTCGTTTCTTAATTTCATCTCATTACTTCTATTTATACCTTTTTTTTATGAAGGTGATCAGAAACAGCAGCAAATACCTTCCTCAGTTCCCATACAATGGTTACATATAGCAGATGACAGGGACTTAAATGGTTTTGGATCAGAAACTACTGTAGGAATGTGTGGAATGAACAATCCCATGACAGCAGTACTCATGCAGAAACAGTAAGAGGAACCCCTACACCTGGGAGAACTCACTGGTAAATTATTCATCTCTGTTTTTCTGTGTTGTTGGACAAACTTTTCCAGATGATAATTTAACAAGGCTTGGATTTTTATCAGGTGCGCAGGTAAGGGTGATTCATCTCTCAGGGAGAAATTCTAGAAGGCCTAAGGACTATGCATATTACGACCAGTAAGCCAATGGCCAAACTCACTGGACAGAAAAGGTAGAATAAAACTCCCAACAACCATTCAGTCTGTAACCTTTTATTCATAGCTGGTTTCATTAAAAAATGCAAATATATATACACACAGAGGGTAACAGAGTACTGTCTTGTTTTTTTTACCAGCCACGAAGACAGAGGGCACATCTTTCCTCTTTAGAGAACTCTTCCTGTTTATCCACTAGGCTTCTTACTACTTTCCCCAAGGAAAGACTTCCCTCCCCCTTGCCTCAGCCCAACCCCAATTTTCCCAAACTGGGCCAGGAGCACTCCTTTATAGTCTCCAGTTGGCAGTCATATAATGCTTAGTCAGCTGATCCTTACCCATCATGCGTCTTGTCTGGTGACTACCACTCCCAGCAACACCTGGTTTTAAAGGGCCAGTCTTCGGAACAGAGTTCTGGAATGCATGTATGCACCAAAGACCAGCAACCAGATGCTTGGAGAATATAGTACCAATGCTATTTGGCATTCCAAATAGTCACATATTATTGAAGTGTTGTGAATTAATTGAAATGCAGTTTAGAGACAGAGTAGATGTTCTATCCCCTTTTGAGTCAGTTAATGACAGATTTTCAAACCAATCTCATGAGTTTTTTGTGTTTGACTCATGATCTTTTAAGGAACTAGAAGACGGGAATGCACCAGGAACCATTGGCCTATCAGCAGTGCATATCTTCCTCTTAAACATGAAGGACACTAAAAATTGTTAATGCTATTATGAAATGACAGCACCACAATTTGAGCAGCATTTGTACAGTACTGCAGACCAGAAAGAATAAGGAGTACTGTAAAAACGTAGGCACACAGAGGAGGTTGAGCTCTGGAATAGAATTTCAGCTGTGTGTGGTATCTCCCCAGCCTTTATCTAAGATGTAAAATTAAAATTGAGTTTCTGGGAAGAAATATAGGACTCTCAGAAAAACAGCAGTGGCAGCATGTGGAAAAATAGTCCATGCTTTACTTCTGTGATGTATCTGACTTCTAAACATAAATCAGTCATTACACTTTAACAGAATATAGTTAATATATCACTTTCCCATTTGTAATTCTGCCCGTATCCAGTAAAACAATCTTCTTGCCTGTCAAATACACCTATCCTCAAACTGCAGATCCACCCCCGTTAGACAAAATTCTCTGTCTTTCACCAACTGGCATCTTCTCATTCATCACACAGATTCAGGTCAAAGACAGTAGTGTTGTTGGGCATGGTCAACTGGCTCCCCTCTTGCCTTATATAGAATGTTGACCATGATGAATTGTGTTGCATTTACTGTACTATAGTGATTATGTTGCTTTTACCACACTGGATCATAGCGAGAGGACCTTTAAAGAGTGTTGGATCACTAACAATTCACAAGATGCTGATTTTTTTTTTTTTTTTTTTTTTTGTATTCAAGCAATTGAAAGGTGTCAAACAATGAGTAATACTCGATAAATCAGATCTGATTTATTCTAAGCCCTTGATTAAGGATGAACATTTTGAGTTGAATACGAGTTTTACATGTTGAGTAGTGAAATACCAGGAGAATATTATATCTAATTATGACCCAGTAGCAGTATTATTGAGGAGACCCAGGATCCACAACAAGGTAGAATCTGAATCCCAAAATACTGACAGCATTAGCAAGAGGAAGAGGAAAAAAGTCTTAGAAAATGTCAGGATCTTATCTTTATATTTGTCAAAACAAGGCTATGGTTTCCACCATCCTACGGGCTCAGTCCTGCAAGGTGCTGAGCACTCTGGGTCCTGAACCAGGAGAACACTTACACACATGCTTAATCTTAAGTGCACGAGTAGTCTATTGACTTCACTAAGACCACTTATAATCACAGATGGAGTGTTTTGCTGGATCAGGGTCAGAATGCTGAGCAGCCTCTTGCAGGTTCAAGTTCTTACTCTCTTAGGCTTCTTTGAATATTCCAGACTAAAGCTATAGTGGCTGATCCACAGCCTAGTGAATAAATGGAAAAACTTTGATTGATTTCAATGAATTTTGGATCCAGCCCTTATTGAGCATTGAATTCTTTGTGACCCCAGTATTGTTCACTCATCATCTACCTGACCAGTTGTTCAACAATAATGGCAGAGTCTACTGCCTCATACAACCTTATGATGCAGTGCTGTCCATGCAAAATATTGATGAACCAGATTCTCCTCTCAGTTGTACCAAGGTAAATCAAAACAAACTCCAGTAAACTCACTGAAATTAAGATGATCTTAAAACTAGAATGAGAAGAGAATCAGAACCAAGGTTTACTCTTTCGAAGGGTACAAGTGGGCTGAACACTGACATGAGATGTATTTCAGTTTTAAGAGCTGAATCATGTGTGTTTATGAATATTTCCACAGTGTAAAAACAGGAACAAGTAAGAATTTATACTGCAGCAATCACAGTCTAAGTCACTATCATTTATAACAAACAGTTCAGAGTCTTTGTACAGTATTAGTCACAAGAGTTGCAACATTATAATATATTCCTTCTAAAACTAAGATAAATAAAAATGAAGGGTAGTGGATATGCTGAATTGCGAGAATGAAGATGTAGAAGGCCAGGTCCCACAATACACCAATTTTGTGCTGGACCATCCTTGTAATCTGACCTTGAAAACAGCTAATTCAGACCAGGGAAGATCATTCAAATATAACAGACAGAAATTCTGATGGTATAGAGGGACTTAATATATTCACCATCTCTGCTGCTGACTCGGAAAAGGGAGTGAGGACAAAGAAACGGGTATTTGGCTAAAGTACTGCTGCATTACTGTAATCCTTGTCTGGCCTTTTAAACACCTCTGCAGCCATTGGAGAATGACATAAATTAGAGCAGCCCTCATGCTTCTCCAAGAGTGCACAGGGAACAGTTTGCAATGAGTAGAACCCATCAGGGTAGTGCAAAGGTGAGTTTTAAACCAGCTCTCTATGGCAACCCCAATTTATACAATGTGCAACTTGGCAATTAGCAAGAACCTGCCCCAGTATCTCTTATTATTCTGTTAATGAATCTCAGCTTCAACCAGTCATTTTCCATGAAGCTAAGACTGAAGCTCCGAGACAGCAGTGTTTAATCTATTGATTATTCTCATACTGATGTTGCTGATGGCAATTTAATTGTAGCTATTTTTATTTTTGCAGGGAATGTCCTTAAAAGTACTGAAGATTTTGGCAAACCAATGCCTTTAATAGTCAGTTATGTGCAACAGGCCCAGTATATTAATTTTACAAGTTCTTTTACAGCTTCCCTAGAGTTCGTGTGGGAGATTCTCTGCTTTCCCTACATTATGCTGGGCAAAGCAGAGGCAGGATAGGGGTGGCTGTTCACTGATTCACTGTCCAACTTCAACACAGCTAACAACAGCCAGGGGATGCGCTAACCCAAGGGACCGTACACCAGCTGAGCTTAGTCAGATCTCAGCATGTTCTGGCCATGCCTCCTTCCTGCACTTCCCCATCTCATATGCCACGGGGCTGCAAGAATGGTGGCACAGGCGCCATTTGAACTGCCACTACCCCTGCCGAGAATCTCACGTCAGAGGAATCCCCAGATTGGATGATCTAGCCAGTCTCTTCCCTTTGTGCCTCCTGCCCCAATATATGTCATATACTGTCCAAAATCTTTTTCAGTGATATTATACTATGAAGAATCAATGCTAAAATTCCTCCTTGTCGTACCGACAGCACTTCACTATACAATGTATTTTTCCAGCTCTACCCTGAATTTCTTGTCTCTGATCATCATATATATTTCACACATAGAGTTCAACAATACCATTGCCTGTCAGGAAGGCCTGCAGTTTATATGAAACTTCTGCTTTAGATACTTTTGTGTATCTCCCTTAGCACAGTTAAGCTGGAATCTTCAAAGGAGCTTAATGGTATGTCTACACTGCAATGTCAACCAGGGTCAAACTCAGGCTCAAGCCTACCCCCCCTTCTATCTAAACATAAATCATGCTAACCCGGGGCTCAGAACCAGGGTCCCAGGATCCTACAGGGAGGATAGTCTGAGCCTGAGTCAAAATGGGACCAGGGTTCAACCCTTATTGCTTTGCAGTATAGACATAGCCGCACTGGAGCCATGTTCTAGAAGTCCACCAAAAGTATTTTTTGTCCTTTGGACATAGATGTTGGTGGACAGTCAAGTTTTCCCATACTGCACCATCAACAAAGTGCTAGAGCGGCCACAGTTTGGGAAGGCAGTAGGAAGTTTGGGATATGAGTTGTTGGACCCAGGCTTGCATAATGCTGTATATACACAGGACCCCCACGTTGGGACCCAGAGTTCAACAATTCCCCACCTGGGTTTACACATGAGTGTAGATACTCAAGTCCTAGGTTAACAAACCCAGGACCTGTTAACGTGAGTTCTTCTAAACTCTAGGCTTACATTGCAGTGTAGACATCGCCTGAGGACCTAACTCACTCAATTTCAAAATCCAATTCTTAGTGCTTTAGCTGCACAGAATACAGGTACTCTTTTGGATTGTGTTTTATCTGCAGAAGACCAATTTCAAGACAGCCCATTCTTTAACCCGTTCTAACTTCTACCTGTTTACTTGAATAGCAGATAGGGTAAGAGTTTGAGATAACTAGAGTCTCATTCTTTAATGTGTTTATTGTCATCTAAGCTGCACTAAACTTGGCACTGAATTACCCAACAACAATGTATGGTAGGGTTTCCTCTGGTGATATGAGGATAATCTAATTGTCTGCAAACTCAGTACATGCATGTTAATATTTCCTGTTTGAATTCCCTAGCTCTGAAAATCCTGTTCATAAGTGAATGGGAAAGGCTTAATGGAAAATGTGCTAGAAACCTGATTAGAATTGAAATATGAAAAAAAACACTTACCATTGTATCAGACACAAGCTTGAACACTTTTAGGAAAGTGGCTGTAAAATAAGTCCCTGAATCCTACTATATATTTCTTCGGCCTATAAACAAATGGTCCCTCTTGAAACCATTTCATGCTCAACAAAATATTTTTCATCTCACAGGCATACTTCTTATATTTAATGTTCTTGGTACAGCAATAAGATCCAGTGGTATAGCTTTCAAAAACAACTCATTGCTCTCCCAGTGGAATGATTTCTCCAGCTGACTCATTCTTTTGCCTTTGTTAAGTGTGTTACCAAGGGTAGTGAAAATGGAGGCATAGGTTATTTTTATAATAATTCTTGGTCTAGAGAACTGACAGTGACATTCCCTGATCTTACTGATATCCAAAACATTTGTATTAATTGACAAACTCACTCCCACTGAAATCTTCAAGTCCTATTTGCACCATTGTCCTGAAGCATTTTTGCACTGACTGCTCTGATTTCAGGATGTTACTGTTGTCTTGGCTGCGGAAGACAGTTTTTATTTGGAAATTTTAAAAAATATGAACTGTCTTCAAAATCAGCTCTGCAATCAATCCAAAGGTGAGGGGACAGTACAAGGTAGCTGGGTGTTCATAAATATGAATGGCTCAAATATGCCATTTGGAATCAGAATATTGAAGCTATTACCATCAATCTACTTCCTATCCTAAGCCTCCTTTGACTTGCCCAGAAGATGGCCTCCCTTCCTACTATATTGTTACTTATGCACACCATGAGAGTAAAATCCACCAGGAAGTGACAGACAGGGGTTTAAGAGTCTAATGTGTACAGAGAGCTGTGGATACAACATTTAGAAATGTGTGTCTATTCAAATCCCTCCATGAAATACATTTTGTCTGTGTGTTTGCATTGAGTCCTATTGGTGTCAATCCACTAACCAAAGGAGCATAATGAAAATCTGTTAAGTCTTAGCCGTGGAAAGAAATAACTAGATTTAAGATTTATCCAAAATGTATTTGAATGAAGAGCTACTTTTCATTGCTAATGTTGACATTATTTGCTGGATTAAAAAAACAACAACTTTTATTCAAAAAACAGCTTTTCTCCCTACTTGTTTCTTATGTCATTTACACTGTAGTCTCCAGGACAGACCCTCAGCTGATGCGAATTAGTGTTGCTCCACTGACCTCACTGGCAAGAAGTCAATTTACACCAGAGGAAGAACTGGCCCTTTCTCTGGCTGTGACCCACATCATTTGTTTTTCTACAAGAAATGTTGCTTACCTCTATGTGTGTCCATTTTTTAAATTGCCTTCCTATTTTCCCAGTTGTATTATTAGTTTGTAACCAGAATAAAAGAAAAGAAATAAAAAGAAAACTGTTCATTGTGTGATAAATCCATTTTCTGCTGATTTTTGACTTCTAGATTGTAAATTTGTTCAGTGAGGACCACGTCTTCTCCCAGCTCTGCACAGCATGGAGCACGCTGTTGGTGCACAATAAACTAATAATTCATGTATACTTTTGATATCATAACACACTGCTAACTAAATTCTGCAACAAGTAGCAGGGATTATCAGCAATGATCAGGAAATCATGCGGAGGATTATAACAGCATGAACATAGCTATAATTCAAAAGGATTTCAAATCAACAGAATTTACTTGGCAGAACAATGGCAAATCCAATAGAGTATAAATGTGTACATAGAGAACAACATCTCAGAAAATGAACACTGCCTGTAGATATTTGCTTTTTAATATCATGAAAGTACAGCTGTTTGTACTTGGCTGGGTGTGGTCAGATGCCATTTTGTTGAATGCAGATGTGACACTAGAGGGCAGCTTTGGCTTTAAGGGATTGATAATGGTAGTCAGCCTACAACAAAATGTTTTTCTGTTTGATCACATCTTATCTAGTAACAATTATGTCTGAGTATCTAACATATTACAAATAGAATTTAACAATTAGCATCACATCATTAGGAAACAAAAATATTACATTAATAAATTGCCGTGACAGTAGGGATGTAAAGGAAAGTTCTTTAGAAATATTAAGGCAACATCCTCAGCTGGTATAAATTAGCTGACTTCCAAATACTGAACATTCTTCCTCCCCCCACCACCTTCTCCAAAATGCCATTGGCGATGTTACTCACTAGGAATAGCATTATCTACAGAAAATCAATGTTCAGCTGAAGCTCCAGAGTCCCAACAGCTAATCTGAAGGAGCATTATTCAACAGGAATCCAGGGCTATAGAATAAATACCACATTTGGAAAGGGGGAAGATATATTGTAAATCTTGTCCAGAATTCTCTGACAGGTAATGTTGCCTAGACTGAACTGTTGTGACCTTGGAGTTCCATCCAAACATTGATTATTCCTTGCATAATGTTCTTCAGAGTTAGTAAGATGGCTAATGCTACACTCAGTTAATAAGATGGTCAGTGCTATTGCAGATAAATATTTGTCCAGTCAGATAGCATTCAAGGGGTAACATTTCAATGTTATAAAAGGAAGAAACTTTCCATGTGGCAAACCACAATAAAACAGCGAAAAATATAATCCAGTTTTGGTTTGTTTGTTTTTAATGCAAAGGTGTAAAAATAAATTTGTAAATGGTTCAGAAATTCATTTCCCATAAATGTGTGATTAAGTATGTTACCCTGTCTATGCTACACAGCATTAGAACATCTCTTTGATAAGTAAATAGTATATACTTGAAAGACACTACCATTGAAATTAAAAGAAAAAAAACAGTCTCAATTACCACTCTCACTCCAGCTTTACACGTCATCCAGCCTGATCAGCATGACTTGCCAATATAAAAGTTGGTGTAACACAGTGGTGAATCAAGCCATAAAAAACAAATAACAAGAAGAAATAAGGAGGAAGTTGACACGCTGTCTGGAGTGGCTCACGACCATAAGTGCCTACCTTAGAGTGTTAAAAACAGGCCAGCCACCCAAAACTGGTGGTGTGTTCTATAATTAGATTTCGCCACACCAGCAACAAATGTGAACTAGATCACTATAACAGTCTTACCATGGAATCACATACAGTCCCCTAGACTCTCCAATTTATCTTGCCACCTAGACAAACTGGACTTAGTGATAATGGTCACTTACACCAAAAATCACACTACATTTAGGTTGCTTCCAGTCTCAAGAGACCAGTCACTTACCCCGATGAACTGGTACTCTAGATCCTACACCAAAGACAATGCCTGTAATCAATCCCATAATAAACTAGCTAAAGGTTTATTAACTAAGAAAAAAAGAATAAGAGTTATTTACAGGTTAAAACAAGCAAGCATAAACACACAAATGCATTATCATAAAAATCCTAAGAATGACAGAGTTGTAGTGATCTGTCTATTCAAAGTGTCTTTCGGGGCAGAGCCGGAGGCAGGGAAGCCCCTAGGGATCTCAGGCTTCAGTTTAGAGTCTCTGGCCTGTCAGAGTTCAGATAGCCAAAAAGATGGAAAATTTTCCTGTGGCTTTGTTTTATTTCCTTCATTCAGCTTCCATGCCCACAGAACAAGCTTCCTTGCACGTCACATTTCCCAGCTGCGATAGCGCTATTAACCAGTCCTCTGTATTGCAATGATTCTTGATGGCCAATCTGATTTTGATAGTCCCTTTGGATGGTGTGGGTGGTGGTAGTGAAGTGATTGATTCCTGTGCCCAAGTTCACAAAATCAGTGCAAATATTTTCAAAGTTATAAAGCAAAACTTACATATTTTCTTATAGCATGGAATACCGACTTTACAAGTGAGATTAATGCATGCAGCAATTTACAACAAACACTAAATACATTCTTATAAGACTAATACCTATTTTGAGCAATACTAACATAAAGGTGACCTGGTCTAGTCTTCATCCATGAGGCCGTCACGTCTTAGCTAATGCCAGCAGCCTGGGCGAGAGCTAGCATCTGGCCCGGCAGTATCACAAAAATAATACTTGAAAAAGCTTTTTAGGCTCAGTTGTGTTCAACTCATTCACATCCAAGCTGACAATATTTCAACAATTGTTAGCTGAAGAATAGTTGGTATTTCCAATATTAAATGTAAATTATTTGATTGTTTAAAGTGTGTGGAGCTGTAGTTGTATTTTTCATCTAAGATCTGTGTTCTAAATCTTGCAAAGGTGTTTCTCGTTTTATTTCTTTTCAAATTTGCCTACTTGCAAAAGGAATTTGACCCACTGATCAATGCAGAGTGCTGTCTTGACCTTTCATTTTGACAGCGTAGTTATTTTTTAGCTGCCTGAGTAGCTATCCTCTATACAATAGGCGATGTGTGTATAGATTAAGGACAGGAACATAACTGGACAATAAAATTTTTGAAAAAAAATCTTCCTTAGTTTTGAAAGATTGGAGAATTTAGGAAGATAAGATTTAAACATGGAAGCTAATTCCAGCTTCTCATTTGAGTAATTTAAAATAAAGGTACATGGTTTAAATCTGAAGGTAGTATTTGCTGTTAGTTATACTCTTTTCAGTCAGTAGTGAGACTTCAGGATCATACAAAACATTGAATGCAAATCTGGATTTGTAATTGGACCAGAAAATGAATCAAATCCTAATAAAAAAATGAACAAGGAGTGGAGAAGTAAGGTTTTGCTAGTTGTTGATGAATTTGAAAAAGGCTGGGAGAGTTCCATGTCAGTTTGGATAAGCATGAAATTTCTAGTTACCAAATTAGGGCCAGGTTGACAAACTAAAAGAACAAAATTGACTTGTTTCCTCAAGTAAGAATCATATCAAGTGGTATGAAGTACAAAATAAATGAGAATGTTACATCATATATATACAACACTGTAACTAAAATCTTATTCCAAAAAGGAAACTTCACAAAACTGTATAAAACACAATTGTCACATTAGTATCAGCAATGTGGATCATAACAATAAATTGGTAAACATAAGAAGGTTTTAAAATATTAAATATTGCTTTACTTAGAGTCACAAGAACCATCATGACTCAATAAAAGTCAAGCACAGCCCTGCCTGGAAAGGCCTTTGTGAAATCCTGACCCCACAGAAGCAGTGGCAAAACTCCCAGTTACTTCAATGAGGCTAAGAATTTAACCCTGTACTGTATATTTATATTACAGAAAAGTGATGGAAAACCCCTGACTTCAATCTCATTTGTTAGCCAAAAATGTACTGAAATGTAATTTACTGTAAACCTAAAACTTATCTTAACACAAAAAACTTATACCACAGGATAGGCAAGCTGTAAGACCTTGCAAACTGAATCGCAATGATCCTTGATTAGATTTTTGCCGGCCAGGGAGAAGCTTTGGGTAGTCTTCAAGCAACATAAATTCAAACTAGGCGTGTCTAAACACATTGTGCATGAATATTAGCCTCTTCTGAGCATCATCCCAGTTCACAGTGATTGTGAGGGGGCATGGATCGGCGTTCACGTTGCACTTCCCTTCAGTACCTGGCATGAGCCAGGGAAACTAATGATCCAACCACGGGACCAAATTCAGTGATGAATCCTGTTTATGTGCCACGTGATGCATATGCTAATAAGAAGACAGTGATTGTCTATCTATTTTTTCCACACACTGCACTGTCAACCTCTGGAACTCCTTGCCAGAGGATGCTGTGAAGGCCAATACTATAACAGGGTTAAAAAGGGAGCTAGATAGATTCATGGAAGATAGGCAGGAATGGTGTCCCTAGCCTCTGTTTGCCAGAAGCTGGGATTGGGTGACAGGGCATGGATCCCTTGATGATTACTTGTCTGTTCATTCCCTTTGGGGCACCTGCCATTGGCCAATGTCAGAGGACAGAATACTGGGCTTGATGGACCTTTGGTCTGACCCAGTATGGCCATTCTTATGTTACCTTCTGTCTTACAGCTAGTATTTTATCCCCAGCATTCAAAATGTACTGAAATTAAGTGGGAATAAAGAAAAGTCCAAAAATATATATTTGGATAAGAAATCAAAAGTTTGAATGCTTTTCTGAACATGATCTGAACCTATTTGGGCTGCAAACTGTGAGAATAGGCAAACTCAAAATCCAAACTATTTTCAACCTCTGAAAAGGTATGGATTTATTTCAAATTGGTGGTGAAGGTCTGAAGTAGTGCTAAAGTTATTTGGTTCCCCACCCCTACATTTTCTTATACAATACCTATAAATATTTAGCTGAAGTATTCAGCACCCCAGTCAGGCTTTGGTGTGTGGGTTTAAAGATCAATCTCGATGTTGCATGAATGGAAAATAGCGTTCAAAAACTGGAAAAAAAAATCCATCTCCACATGAAACACATTTTCCAGCAGCAATAGACATACCATAAGTAATGGATTTATGTCCAGTGCATTATGCAATGAAGCAATTTTTGACAGAGATAAATCAGCTTGAGAAAACCAAAACCGCATGCATCAAAAGAGAGGCGGGGGAAAGAGAGAAAGCAGTAAGACCAGATAAGTACAAAAATAACTAAGTTAACTGAATAAACATTATGAAAACAAAATATAGCCAAGGGAATAGTAAGGAAGGAGAATAAATACTTCAAAGCAAGACTTATTTTCATGAAAAACAATACTATGATTAGTCTCAGTTTTCTAGCCCAAAGATATTTTTCAAAAATTCTTTTGTACATTATTCATATTCTTAGCAAAAAGAGTGATGTTGGCTCTGATACGATTGGTAGCAGGATAGCAACAGAAAGAGCTGTTTTGCTTTCTGCTTTGCACTCTTTCATTACAGTGGATTCAAATAGTGAAATGCAATGGAACTTGGCACTCTAAGTGTCTACCTTCGGTCTCACAGCTAGAATTTGATTCCCAGCATTCGCAGTATCTTTGGAAAATGATGAGTCAGACAGCTGCTGGCAGACTTCCAAATCTTGGTTACATGAGTGAAAAGACCCTGCTTTTCTTTTAAAGGAGAAAAAGAAAAAGAAATCCCAGAGAAACAGTCATAGTTTTGAGCCTAGGGAGAAGAAGGTATGAACTGAATGTGCATTAGAACCCCCTGCACCCAATTAGACAGTAGAGATATGTATAATAGCCATGAAAAGACATTTCTTGCATTTCCAGTTCTCAACAGCAGGAATGGGAACAGAGTGCAAAGAGGAGAAAATATTTTCTAAAAGAAAAACTTCTTGAGAGGATGAAAAATTGCTTGTTTTTTAGCAGAACATCAAATAATAAAATGAGTGATTTTTTTGAAAGTTGCAGGCCTGATTCTCATCTTGTACCTGCTTTATGATGATACAACTCCATTAACTTCAGTGAAGTTATTCCTGATTCACACTGTTGTGAGTTAGGGGAGGTTCAGTGCTAATCAGTACATAGTTTTGTGTATAAAATGGTTATTAGAAAAATAAACTAAAGCATCAGATATTTGAAAACTAAAATATCAGCCACTTTCTCTAGTGAATGCTACATTGATTAAAACGAGGACTGAGACATGGAATTCGGATCCAGCTAGAAATCCAAGCTTTCCAAAAGGTCTGCATGTTTGGATTTGGTGTTTTGTATTATAGGAGAATACCAAAGCCATTAAGTTCAGATCAAGATTTGTACTTCCCTAATGTTTGATTTGGTTGGTAGTTTTGGACCTAGTGTTATATTTTGAATTAAAAGTAATACGTTTCCAGTGCTTCTTGAAGTTCCCATCAGTTTGCTTAAAATGGACACCTCCTTTTTGAGGAATTGTAGAAATAATGAGAGATATCTTTTCCCTACTTAAGCTACTGCAAATTCCAACATGCACAGTTAAGGGTGAGGGGGAGAAAAAAACCCAGACACACTGTATGCCACACACAAAGGTGACTGCTATTGGCTGAGGACAACTCTTTTCAGAAGTGTTCAGTAATTTTGGGTGCTTATGTTTTAGTTGCTCAGTTTGATCCACCAAGTTGTCCCCGAGTAGGCACCCCAAGTTGGTGGACACGTCTGAACATTTTAGATTAAATCAATATTAGAATCAACAAATCACATTGGAACCTAGAATTGACTTTAAATAAAAACAGGCAATACAAATATAAATTTCTGATCCCTCAAATGTTTATGAATAGTGTATAAATCTAAAGCACCCTATATGATTTAATGGTGTTTGTAATCGTATCTTATTGAAAGCTGACCCCTATAATATCTTGACTCCACCTGATGCCATGACTCTTATCAAGACAAACTATAAATGACATAATGAATAATCCTTTAAGCTAACTTTTCTATTTTTAAATAAGGTTGAAGTTTGGAGGCAAAAATGAATTGCAATTGCACAACTGCATTTGTGGATACAATTACTGCAACTCTGCACACAAATATGAATCTGACATTTCCACTTCTAAAGGGGTAGTTATGTCTCTAAATATAACAAAATGTCACTGTAGGGAGTGCACTAATAGGCTATTTGAGCATCCACAAGGTTGGATGAGGGGTAAGGATGCTGAAGATCAAGGGTGAAATCCTGACCCCATTGAAGTCATTGGGAGGTTTACCATTGGCTTCACTGGGGCCCGAATTTCACTTCAAATATTTACACAGTTCATAGTTCAAATGATTTTGTTGCTGCTGCAGTTTAAGTATCATGTATCACACAGCCAGGGAAACCATTTCCTGATGGGGAATATATTAGTGAGGTAATAAATACTCTTTCATATTACTATTTTATTCAAAGATTTTCTGTACAAACAGAAAATCAGAGAATGCTTTAAAGAGCTGCTGTGAAGCAGAAATTTGACTAAAGACTGATTCAACCTATGAATGAAGACATGCACGAGCAGCTTAGAATGGACTTGAAAACTGACACTCTTGAGTCATTTGGATGACTATACAGATGTAAATTCTTGGACTTGTGCTTATCATGAAACACATAGCAAAATACCAAATACAAAAAGAACTGCGTAAATATTTTCAGTGCAGTGGCTGAGGCATCTCCAACATTGCATGAGTAACAACAGTTGAAGTTCCCTCTGTGGTTGGCTGTAATGCAGATTTCAGTCAATATCTTGTTCAGAAAGTCAGTCACTGGGTGGTAGAATTTAATTATATCAAGCATCAAAAGGTGCCCTGTGCTAAAGAAAGTCTAGCTGTGTTTGAAGGCATATAAAGGTGGTGATAAAGCTATGAATTTCATTGCTGCAAGAGCTTTAATAACTGAGAGTTTAAAACACGTTTAGAAGTAAGCTCTCAATATTTGGAATTCCTGAGGTACAATAGTGCCAGAGGACTAGGCTGAAGCTATTTTCTTGGTTGATTTTTGGAATGTTTGGAAGAAATCAGGATGTTCTTAGTTCATAAAGGACAAGATTACCCAGAACTAACAAGCTTCGAATGGATGAATGCTCTGATTTTTCCTGACTCCATTCAACACTTCAATGAACTAAATATAAAACTTCAAGATTAAGGCATCATGGTAGACACTGAATTTTCCCACTGATTCAATTAGGCCAAGATCTTATTCTATATTTGAAAAGAAGTGCAGAATACTCAAGAAATATTGGGACACTGGAAGATGAAATGCTTTACTTACTTTATTGAGGAAACATCTAAAAAATTCAGATCCTTTCAAATACAATGCTGGCAACATCAAAAAAGTGCACCAATCATATGGAAAGAGCATCTTTCCATAAGGGCTTCTAAAGGTCCAACTGCTTGGAAATATGTCACCACACAGCAGGCAGCCACACACAATCAAGTTTGAAGATCTCTGCATCGCAGATCTCCAGTGGTTAGAAATCAATAGACTTGTGATGGAAATGGTTGAGTTTCAAAAGAGCACTGTATGGAAAATAAATGGTTCATATTTAATCTCAGTTCCTCCATATAAAATATTGAGCATGGCAGCATTGTGGAAAATAATCAATCCCAAATATGCAATTTTGCAAATTTGAAATACATTGCCTGATTCTTTTGTTTCTACAGGGGGAAAAGAGAGAGAGAGAGAGAGAGAGAGAGAGAGAGAGAGAGAGAATTCATGGTAGCATTGTTGACAACCTTCAATATAATGTACTTGTTTGAACAGCTTCATCCAATATAACAATATGAATCAGCAGTGAGTGAGATAAGTGTGGCATATGTTGCATTGAAAACCACAAAGTATCAGACTAGAATTAAAATGATGTCTTTCAAAATGTAACAGCAGAAGTCCTGCTGATTGCTGGACAAATGCCTCTGTATTGCCAACTGGCCAAATGATGATGAGTCAGTCTTCTGTAATTTCTTGGCATGCAGTACCAAAAATGTTCACTATCTCTGCCATAGAGATTTTTAGTCCTCTTTGAAATATGCTAGTTAGAAGTTAACTTTTCATAAGTGCTACCATTTAGGTTTGATATTTCAACTAAATTATTACTAGCAGTGGATAACCAATATTTAATTTTTATGGAAGGATTATTATGAATCATGCTTATTTCATTATGGTAGCATTTCAGGAATTGGTTGATGGTTTTATTATTATTTTCAAAATCTTTTCCAATAATTGTTCAGAATTATATTGTTTAATTCTGTAACATGAGCAGAAATAGCAATTAAATATAAAATATGAATTTTCATAGATCTAGTATACATGTCTAAAATGTATCAGTATTTAAGAGTTTTCAAAAGACCATTGTTTCTGTTATATGTATATTCTGACAATCTTAGTGAGACAACCCATCCATAATTTAGAAGAACATTGAACAAAAGTATGGGGAAACTTTCTTGTTAGAAAAAAAACCCAATAAAATCAGGAAATTCATATTTCATCCTGTGATGGTTAACAAAGAATAGAGTGTAGCAGTATGAATTAAAGACAGTGTCAGACTGAATTTCCTGGCTTATTTTATTATATTTCATTATAACCTATAGGGCTATTTGAATATGCTCTTTTGTTGGTAAATTTCCTTACTTTTTTTAAAAATCAACTGAAGGTAAACTGACCCCCATGGACTGATGAGACTCAGGAAGGGGACAGAAATAGAGTGGAGGCAAGGAAAAAGAAGAGTGAGATCTGGTGTAAAGGGTAACAGATAGAGAACAAACAGAAGGAGGAGGATGTGTGGAGAAGATGAGGAGCAACATAGAGGAAGAAGAAAAATGAGGGTAGCTGGAGATGGATAGAGAGAAGGTGGTGAGAAGATGGAAGGCAGGAAATAGTAAGAAAAAATAAAAGCAATATTTAGAATGAAAAAAATAAGAGAAATTGGAATGAAATGCAAAGATGAGCACAATAGATGTAATGGGAGAAAAAAAGGAATAAAGAAAGGGTTAAAAAGGGACCAAATGTTCAGCTTAGTACATTATATTTACTTCTTACATATCCCCAACTGAATGACTTTGATGGAACAGGCGAACTATATTTGGGCACTATTTAAAAAGGGGATTTTTGATGCACTAGAACAGAACAGCTGTTAAGGAGCTGTTTGTGTCCACTGTGTAAATCTTTCTTAGGTCAATAGACTGCTCAGCAGGAGTCCTTATGGTCACCTCTACTAATCCTGTTGCCAGCCATCCAAAAATTCCACACATTAAACAGAGTAAGGACTCAAGTCTCAGAAGAGTACACAGTGTTAGACTGCATCTCCCGTTAAAGACAAGGGGAATTGTATAGCTAAAATGCTGTGTACTCCTTCAGAAATGCAGGGAGGATTTGTGTGCATGGCTTCCCCCCGTTCGCAAAAAATAGCTCAGTCATCTTATTTTTAACTATGTGGGTCAGATTCTATACTGCACCTCAAGAAGGTCATGGTTCAGGCAGGCCACAGCTCTTTGTATCTCCCTAGTTCTGAGCTGATGCAGCCCTCAAAGCAAATTAAATCAGCCCAATTACCTGGAACATTAAGTTCTCTGGGCACATCCCCTTCTCTCCTGATCTGCCCCTTTCCACCCATAGTCACAATAATATGCCTGGGGCTGTGCAGGAAGGAGAAGTCCTTATAATCCCCTTTTTTGTACTGCTGGAGCAACAGGGTCTGGACTGGGGGACAGAATTTACCTCTATCCACCCAAATAGCCAAGGCATTATGGTCAAAAATCCTGCATGATTCCCTTTAAAAAAATCCTTTATTATCTACAAGGATATAAAACAGCTCCTGAGATCTCATTAATTTTCTTTGCTCTGCATTCCTACGGGTGATAAATTGTCAAAGAGGTTTTTTTCCAAATTTGGTGAACTTTGATTTATCTTTGAACTGAGCTTCAGTCTGTGGCAATTTTTTCCTAATTGAACTATAGCCCCTGGAAAAACTGTAGAAGTGTTGACATAACCCTAACCATGGTGATTCTAATAGTTTATTTAGTGGAGATGTTTGTGTTGGAGCAGCATGTTTAGCAAAGAATCCATATATACGACGCTGTGTACAGCTGTAGATGAAAATGTGAATTCTTAAAGTAATTAATGTAGAAAATTCAAGAACTCACTGTCACTTGAAGTTCAGCCCTGCTTGTAATCATAGACATAACATAGGTCCCACTCCAACAAGCTGCTCTGTGCATGCACAACCTTTGGTCCTGTGTGGAATGTCTTACAGGATCAGAGTTATAGGGTTAATACTCATTTACACGAAGGTTTCTGTACACCGCTCTGGCAGTGCAAAGTGGCCCTAAAGTCGGCATGAATTACACTTACTGTTCCATCCACTTTAAGGCCTCTTTATATTGCCAGTGCCCTTACTGTAAATGAGAATCACATCCATAGTGCTCTAAATCACCTATGAACATAATAAAGAAAGCAACTGGATAGTTAGTGATGTTTAAAGTATTCCCAGGCTGTATGGCATTTGGCTATGTCTTGCACTAATAGTTCTGGTTTTAATTGAAATTGCCATAACTTGCAGCATTTTTTTCCAAAGGTTCAAGGAGCCAAATTTGGAGACAACAGTCCTTTCCTATGCTTCCTAGCTTCTGTCACAATGTATCAGCCTATCACGCACTGCACCATCCATATTACTCTTTTAACAGTAGTGTTAGTTTTCTTAGGGGCAATGTCATAACAAATAAATATGAAGCATAAATGTGATGCCTTTGTATCCTTTGAGATGTGAGATCGCCTACATTTGCAAATGCCCTTGAGCTAAACAAGCTAGTCTGAAAATTCAGATTCTTAAGACGATTTTAGTGTTTTTCTTATGTTTAAGAATTTATAGATAAGCTGATGCCAACTTTTATTATGGATATAGCCTTCTTTCTCTTGGATTTGGTTCAACTTTTAAAAGCCTGTTTTGATAGCACAGATTTGTCTATGGTTAAATGTCTTATGGACCAGCAGAATGTAACTTACCACACATTTAAGAAAAAGTGGTGACTTAGAGTTTCACAGGAAAATACAATTAAAAAAAACATTAAGGGACAGACTCTCAGTTTATCTGGAGTAAATTAGTGTAGTTCCATCAAAGTCAATGAGGCTATACTGATTTTAAGCAGATGAGAATTTGCTCCTAAGAAAATCAGTTTTAATTTAAAATATTGTTACAAATTAGGTATTATGGGCAGTTTATAGGTAAAAAATGTTGTCAGTTAAAAGCCCCATGAGTTTTCGCAGTTTCCAGTATGTTTGCACCCTACCAGATTTTTAACCAAATTATCATTTCTTGAGGTGTGGAATGTCATTGAGTATCTATGTGCAATTTTAATAAGCTATCATACCTCATTAATAAAACTGGATTGTTGGTATTTCTTTTTGTAAGAAAGTATATAATCAAAAGTAAGATAATACTCCCAGAGTTAGAAATAGAAAGCGTCACAACAAGAAAAGTAAAGATTGTAAATATCTGTCTTTTGGGGAGGGGCAGAGGGTGGACTCTCAACAGAATATTGGTTCTTTCTTAATAAATAAAATAATAATAATAATAATAAAATAATAAAATAAAAATAATACATTTTATTTAGCACCTAGGTACCTCACCCCCTGACTCAAGAACCTCCTCCCACCTCTCCTTTACCCCACACACTTTAACTAGTATTAGATGTTAACACAGTAATGGTCAACCAAAGAATCTTAAGACTAATCCTGTCACTCTCTGAATTTCCACTCAAGGCACCCATCACAACTTGGTCCCAACCCCATAACTTGTTCCATACAAGCATATCCCTGCATTTATGGGTAGCCCCACTGGTGTCAATGGGGTCATTTGCAGGTTTGAGAGCTTTGTGCATTAATTGAAGACATTTTACCTGAGGGCTTTAGATAAAGGGGTTTTGGTAAGGACTTCAGGAGCAGTGAGGGAGATTTAGGTTGTATATTAGGAAAAACTTTTTCACTAGGAGGGTGGTGAAACACTGGAATGCGTTACCTAGGGAGGTGGTGGAATCTCCTTCCCTAGAAGTTTTTAAGGTCAGGCTTCACAAAGCCCTGGCTGGGATGATTTAGTCGGGGATCGGTCCTGCTTTGAGCAGGGGGTTGGACTAGATGACCTCCTGAGGTCCCTTCCAACCCTGATATTCTATTATTCTATTCTATGATTCTATGAGCACATGATTCCGGATCTGGGTCCATATACATTTCAAGGAACATGCGATACAATGGAGATGATGTTGGCCTTAGGCTGTCCTTTGTGCTCATCCATAGCTCAGCTGCTCCACTGGCTATGTCTTGGAAGTCAAGACTCTCTTAGGGAACATTCTCTTTAAAACACAAAATAATTAGTCCACTCATCCACCTGGAATAATGAAAAGAACAACTCCTCCTCGACAAGGTTAGCTCAGCAAAATAAAACCACCTGTTCACAGATAACAAGGAAACAGAATTATATCATTTGGGCCTGATTTTCAATGATGACCTCTGATTTTGCAGGTACAAGTGGAATCACTTCGGTATCTCACTACCTGTTTGCACAGGTGCTGGAACTAGGGGTGCTGGGCATGCTGCAGCACCTCCTGGCTTGAAGTGGTTTCCAGCATATACAGGATTTACAGTTTGGTTCAATTGTTCCAGCACCCCTGCCTGTTTGTACAAACAAATCAGCTAGAAAGCAGTCTATTTGCTGCCAGCCACACCTGCAGTTCATTGTAGGCATAATTATTTGAAGGCTAAAATTACTCATGAAAAGTTACAAATTGGGCTAAGGCCTCATCTGAAATCCAGCCCCTTATTCTTTGTTGTTGTTTATGACAGAGAAATAGACTGGCACTTTTATATTGTGCACAAAGCTGCAGGTTCATATTTTCAGACGTGCACGTGCACTTCTGCATGTTCCCAACTTATCCACGAGCAATGCCTACAGCGCATTTGCAAGTTGAAGTTGCATATTCTGATTTGCAAACAGTGGGCCTGGGGAGCACAGGTGTGCACTCTTCTGAATGCACATTTGGGTCAGATGGTCTAAGCTATCATAGCAGTAATGCTATAGCTCCATCCTCCATTCTCCAGCTGAAATTCTGTTTGTAATTCAGACTATGAACAGTATTGTTGTGATTTTCCAGATGTTTTATTTGGCATTAATTTCATTTCCTGAATTTTTTTCAGTGCAAATATGGCTAATTTGAAACATCCAGACCCATTAATTTCAGATGCTTCTCTAGTCAGACTCACTTCCTCAGCATAACAGAAACATTGGGCTGTTTTTTACACTTCCAATATATTGCTTTTGGTGGAAGACAAAATGTTGAATTACAGAGAAGCATTACAAAATGGACCCTAAAAAATAACAGTTAAAATACGCCCATAACAAACAGCAACATGCTAGTTGTGGCTCCTTCAGATAGCAGCCTCAATGCTTCAAAGGGAAAAGGGGCTGTATTGTACCTTCTGAAGAAAATCATTAGTAGGGGATCAATAGCTGTACATGCAACCTTTTATATTATAAGCTTATATGTTGTCACACAAACTCACAATTGAAAGTGAATACAAAATAGCCAGGATAGAAACGCTGTTACATGAATACTGAAAACTTGCTAAAATATTGTAAACAGCAATGCACTTAATTTTGGGGAGATGCATAGTGGTATATCACGAGGAGAGGTAGTAGTACTTATCTTATTTAACAACTTAGTTATCTATCTAATCTATCTATCTTAGCTTCACGGGATGATCTACTCTCCACTGGAGCACCTGCTCCTGGCTTTCTTGGGAAATAGCTCTGCCAGTCTGACGCCTCTTCTTGCCAGTGCTCACTCCAATTCACTCTCTCTCTCTCTCTCTCAGGATGCAACTGCTCCCTCTTCATGGCTTGGCCCTCTGACCTGGTCACCATAAGAGTTTTTTGGACCAAAGTCTCTCTGTACCAACTGTCCAGGCAGTCTTCCAATTCTTTGCCCCACATGGTGCCATTTCCCTAGTGGTCGGTATAGGAACCTGGGCCTGCCGTCTTCTCCTGGTTCCAGGGACCCTACAACCAACAATTAAGGACTGCACTGTGTCACACCTTGCTGCTGTTTCCTTGGAGTGCTTCTTACACTGCCTCTATCAGGCTCCTTCTCCACCCTCATCTGGGTATGCTCTTTCCTCGGCCAAGCTCCCTTCTCTTCCTAGCCTTAGAGGGTATGTCTACACTGCAATAAAAACCTCACGGCTGGTCTGTGCCAGCTGACTCAGGGGCTCATGCTAAGTGGCTGTTTAATTGTAGTGTAAATGTCGGGGATTGGGATGAAACCAGACTCTAGGACCCTGTGAGGTGGGAAGGTTGCAGAGCTTGAGCTGCAGCCTGAGCTGGAATGTCTTACACCACACTTAAAGAGCTCTGTGAGCTCGAGCCCCACAAGTCTGAGTCAGCTGGCATGGGCCAGCCGTGGGTGTCACGATGTAGACATATCCAGAGAGAGTGACTGCAGATCTCTTCACTCCAGCCTCATTGTGCCCTCAGCTACTTGGCTTTACACAAACCCTGCCTCTTCCTGTCCAGGTAAGTTTTATCCTTTAATTTGTCCTCATTGCTCCCTGGTTCCTCCCCCATGTGCAGCCTCAGTGGTTAATTGGCCCATCTAGCCAGATTAATCCCTTCAGGGGCTGATGTGGGGTGAATGCCCCATCACACTTAGATACTTAAATAGCCTCCATCATAGTAGTGACTGCCCCTCACAAACTTTAATGTATTCATTCTCAAAACATCCCTGGCCAGTTAGGGAAGTACTATTAATATATTAATTGAGTACTATTAAATTAACTATAGTTAATGATTTTGAAGAGGGAGTAAACAACATATTAATGGAATTCACAGATTATTCTCAGCTGGGAGATAATTTCTAGGTATAGCCACAATAACTTGGTTTATTTTATTTTGTTTTTTTTACACTCTATTTTCATTTTATTTCTGTATGCATGCCCACTGGTGTACTATACACAAAGGTGTACATAGTCAAATATTATTTATTTTATTAGCCTATTTACATTATTGTTGTAAAAAGGGATATTCTCTTCTTATTGACATGTGAAACTGGGGTTTACCAAATGTGCTGCAATAAGAGAAATAATAACTTTTTAGAAAACATTTGAATGGATCCTCTCCCAGTGCCCAATCGCTTCTTGGCAACATAAGAAAAAACAACTAAAAATAATATATTACAAAATCTAGCTGTGCCTCACCCCAACTATGGGGCAGCACCTAGGAAGACAATAGCTGTCTATAAATAAGACAATACACAATTAGACAAAGAACAAAAATCAGAAAGGAAACAGAGTCTTGAGATTTGTCCTGAAAGTTGCTGAAGCTGAACATTGACATACATGGAAGGGGAAAGTATTTCATTAATGCTAGCCCTCAGTGGAAAAGGTCTTGCCAACCAGCCCTCTCTGGATTATATCTCAGGATAGTCAGCCATTCCATGTTAACTGATTTCAGCTGTCATGATGGGAGATAAGGCAACAGGTGGTCCCTTATATAAAAGGGTCAGGAATACAGACAGAGTAAGACAAGGGTGGTTTTGCAAGCTGATACAGGGAAACCAGGTAGCATTGAACAAAAAAGACATTTCAGATAGGAGAGACTGGCTGGCAACTGAAAAAAAGGGGTCTGACCAGTAGTGTGACCCCAGATGTGCCAATTTTATAGGGACAGTCCCGATATTCAGTGATTTGTCTTCTATAGGCACCTATTACCCCATCCCCCATCCCAATTTTTCACACTTGCTATCTGGTCACTCTGCTCAGCATGGAGTGAGCCCATCAACTGGATGACGTTAAATCTAACATATTATGGCTAGATTCTGATAACCTTACTGAGAGTGGGGAGCACTGTTGACTTCAGCAGGACTATCTGTAGACTGTTAAATGTGCGTAAGGGTATCAGAACCTGGCCCTTAATAATTAGAGATGAGACTGAGGCAGAACATTCACACATCAACTTCAAATCCCCCAAATCCCTTAGGTGTTCAAGTCAGGGGTTTTGGTCAGGGCCATTTTTACAGATGGGTAAGGGTGTGTGTGAAATCCAGGCCCTTTTTAAAGTCAGTGGCAAAACTCCTATTGACTCCAAGTAGGTCAGGATTCCTCTCAAGATCTGCCATTAAATATGGATCCAGATTCAGATAACACATCCAGTCTCCCAAACTACAGAGGTGTTTAGATCTCTAATTCTTATGTCCATTCAGTGACATGCACACAAGTTAATATACATTCAACCATACATTACTGGGTTAGTTGTAGGAACTATTAAATGAAATTCTATGGCTTGGGCAATGCAGGAAGTCAGAATAGATGAGTCCCTTCTGGCCTTAAAAATGTATGAATCTATAACTGAAGCTATATGAATAATTTGAAAATAAAACATATTTTATGTGATATGCGGCAGGAAAAACTTGTGAAGCTAGAAAACTGAATAAAAGTCTCTTTGAAGTAACAGAATTAGCACTTTTGAATGATAGCCCAGGGAATCAAATAGAAGAGAGACTTAAAAAGGAGATAAATCTGTTTATAAGGTGTGATGAGATTGTAATTCATGTTTTAAGACTTTTGAAAAACTACTATAGCATTTACTATGCTAAAGTAATATAATGTTGTCCTCTTCAGCTAACAAATGAAAGAAAATTGCAAGTTAGGCTCCGTGCTCCCGCTAAAGGTCATTCTGTTGCATCTGCCTGTTAGAGGGTACTAAGAACCTAACAAGATGTGCATGTTGCCTTTCTGGGACACATAGCCTTTCCAGTCCAGGGAATAAAAGATCCTGACAGAGAATGAAACTTGGGTCTCTCACATGGCACATCAATGTTATGTAACAAAGCTTCTTTCTTTTAAACACCCTAATTGTATAGGCCTAAGAATTATAGGATGGGACCCAGCCCAAACTTGTCTGAATTTTAGTTGAAAATGAATTAAAACATCTGAGGTTTGGAAACTCTGAATGAAGCATTAACTCTTGTGGCAGTAATGAATCTGCTAGATTCAAATGTTGTTGCTTCTATTCATGACTTGAAGTCCCCTTTTTTGTCATCTAGACCAGTGCTACTCAAAGTGGTGGTCCGCGGACCGGTGCCAGTCTGCGAGCCATCGGCTCCTGGTCTGCGTGCACACTGGAAAAAAAAATTGCCGGTCCCCCACTGATCTAGAGAACTTGTCAACATTTATGGCCTTAAAATATATGATATCTTGGGGCAGAATTAATTCAGTCATGGTGTTTTAATGTTGGAGAAAATCACCAGTAAAATTAACATCCATTAAAACCAAAAATGTTTAAAACCTAATATCTCATTGCAAAACTGTCCATTTAATGAAATGCAATTAAAATACAATTAGCTTTATAAGTGATGTATGTTATATCCAAGTGGGTCAATTGCTCTGTGGCTCATAGCTCTAATTTGTTTTGAGATTAGCCAGTGTAGTGGCACTTAGGCAGCATTTGGGGCCTTTTGATTTGGGGACCATCCTTTGATATATTATTTTGTTATCACTCATTTGTACATTACTATTAAAAAGGGAAGATAGATAATTGTCTTTGAATAGTTTGATGTGAATCCGCTCACTTTTGATGACACCACTGTATATTAGAGTTCCTAGTAATCAACATCCGTGTTAACAACTGCCAAAAATTTCAACGTCAGCTGCTTAAAGTTAGACATCTAAATCCACAGTTAGGCACCTAAATCGAGGTGGTCTGATTTCCAAAGTTGCTGAGCACTCAAAACTACCATGGATTTAAATGGGAGCTGCAGATGCTCACCACTTCTGAAAATCAGGCCACTTAGTGCATCAGGGTGCCTAATTATGGATACAAACGCCTAACTTTAAGTATCCGTGTTTGAAAATTTTGGGCAGCAATTCTGCTAACTAAACAATTGAATGTAGAAACTACAGTTCAGAGAAATTGTGTTCTTGATAGCATAAATTACTATAAGTCCGATACTTGGGAGTAAATAATTAAGGTTTTCCCTTGGTTGCAACAGGATCCATTTTCAAACATTAACTATAATGGTGGGTGATTGCAGAAAATGATATTGGAAATCAATGGGATTACTTGTATAGTAGAATATTATGCAATATAAATAAGAGTGGCAGAACCCAGTCCTATATATTTATGGAAATGTCAGAGACACAACTTACTGAAAAACACATATTCCTAGGTGAATACCGAGCAAAGCTTAAATATTCTCCCCAGTAAGTTTACAAGTGATTATTGTGTCATAGGACTGTAATTAATATTCCTTTTTCATAAATTTATAGAGTTTAAGGCCAGAAGGGACCATTATCATCTACACTGACCTCCTGTATAACACATGCCATTAAATGTCACCCAGGTACCTCTGTATGGACCCTGATAACTTGTGTCTGACTACAGCAGAATTTGTTTTGGCTAAAGCATATTTTCCAGGGAGGTATCCAGTTTTCATCTGAAGACATCAAAAGATGGAGAGTCTATCACTTCCCTTAGTAGTTTGTTCTAGTGATTAATAATCCTCACTGATAAAAACGTGTGCCTGATTTCAAATTTCAATTTGTTTGGCTTCAGCTTTCAGTCATTGGTTATTATTTATTTATTTGTATTACTGTAGTTATGGACCAGGACTCAATTGTGCCTTACTCTGCTAGATTAAAATGTCGTTTAGGAGATATTTTCTCCTCATTAAGGTATTTACGCAATACAATCAAGTCAGATTTCAATCTTTTTGATAAGCAAAACAGATAGTGCTGTTTAAGTGTCTCATTGTAAAACATTTAATCCAGCCCTTAATCATTTTTGTGGCACTTTTCTGCATTCTCTCTAATTTTTTAAAAATGTGGACAGCAGAACTGTACACAATATTCCTGTATTGGTTAAATCACCTCCTTACTTATACTCACTACTCCCTGTTTATACTTCCAAAGGGTCACATTAGTTTTTTTGGCACAGCATTGCACTGGGAGTTCATGTTAATTTCTTGTCCACTATGACCCCTAAATTTTTTTACAGTCAATTATTTCCAGGAGGCAGTTCTCCGTTTTGTAGGCATGGCCAGGATTCCTTGTTCCTAGAGGTATGTCTTTGCCTTTAGCTCTACTCAAATGCAATCTGTTTGAACAGGCCCAAGTTACCAAGCAATGCAGGTTGCTCTGTATGATTTCCCTGTCCTCATTATTATTTACCACTCCACAAATCTTTGTGTCATCTGCAAATTTTATCAGCTGTGATTTTATATAATCCTACAACACTGATGAAAATACTGAATATCATTGGGCTTAGTACACCCCCATTTGATGATGATTCCCCATTGACAATGACTTTTTGAGGTCTGTCAGTTAGCCAGTACTTAATCCATTTTACATGTACTTTATTGATATAGTGTAGTGCTAATTTTTTAAGCAGAGTCCCGTAGTAGTAAATCAAACACCATATGAAAGTCTTGGTATGTATTACATCTATGCAATTACCTTTATCAACCAAAATTGCAATCTCATCAAAAAATGAAATAAGTTTTGTTTGGTAAGACCTATTTTCTATAAAACCAGGTAGACTGGCATTAATTATATTCCTACCTTTAAATTCTTTATCAACTGAATTTTGTGTCTGCTTTTTCATTATTTTGCCCGGGATTGATATCAGGCTGACCAACCTAGAGCTAGGCAGGTCATTCCACTTGCCCTTTCTGAATAATGTCACAACGTTAGCACTCTTCAAGTCCCCTGGAATTTCCCTGGTATTCCAAGATGTACTAAAAATTAACATAAGTGGGCCAGAGATCTCCTCTGCCAGCTCTTTTAGGACTCTTGGGTACAAGTTATCCATGCCTGCTGATTTATTCATGTTTTTGTCCCTAATAGACATTTTTAACACCCTCCTCAGTTACTATTATGGACCAAAAAGTACTTCATTATCCTCATGTGTTACAAGTACATCATTCTGCTTCATTCCAAATACAGAACAGAAATATGTATTGATTACTTTTGCCTTTTCTGCATCATTATTAACAATTTTACCATCCCCATCTAATAATGGTCCTATAGCATTGACAGAATTTTCTTTTGTTCCTAATATACTTTAAAAACTCTTTCTTATTGTCCTTAGCCCTGCCAGCCATAGATTTTCCCCCCTGATTTCTTTAGTTTCCCTTATCAATTTTCTGCACCACAGAACTTCTAATTTATATCAATTTATATATATATATTTCCCCTCTTTTCAATTTCTTAAATATTTATTATTTCTAATTGTTGCCTTCAGTTTGCCACTCAACCAGGATGAGCTTTTAGCCAAAGTTGTCCTCTTGATTGATTGTCAAATCATGACTTTTTAAAAGTTCATACTTGTTGTTTACAATACACATACAGTTTTTAAAAATATCTAACTTACAAATATTTGGAGTTGGTTATAGCATCCTTATTTCTTTTATTATGATCCTGTTTACCCTGTTTTTCTTAGATCCATAAATTGCAATAAAGTTTTGGTGCCTATGTGATTTTTATTTTCTTAATAAATAAAATATTGGCATATTTTCTGCCTTCAATGATCATTTACATCAAAGAAACATCTGAGATAAATTACCCTCTGGCCTTGTGTGCCATGTCTGGCATATTATATTTATATATCAAGCCAAACTTTGTCAAACTTGGAGGAGTTAAAATACCCTGTTTTTTTGAAACAACATTTTTAAAATATTTCCTCTGGCAGACTAGCTGGTAATTGTAAGGATATCTAGCAATTTACTAATATGCAAGTGCCTATGTAAATGAGATTGTGCATTTTAATATGGAATGACTATGTTAATGCCTGTGTCATGCCTTTTCAGATGTTCAATGTGAGCTAGGTGCTCAAATACCATGATGATGAGCATGTCTGAGTATGCCTAGATAGGTTGGACTATATGTTTCCTGAAGTCAGAGGAGACTCAGGGACAAATTGTGGTCTGTCAAATTCATGGTTATGGCCTCACCCCTCACCCTTCTACACAAGTCTACAGAGGAAGACCCACACAATGTGGGGAGCACTCTGCGCAATCCCAAAGCAAAGTGCAGGAGAGATGGCACAATCTAGTCTCCAGATTGAACTGAATGATCATACAGTTAATAAAAGGTGTTGTACCGTCTCTCGAACAACCCATGCAACACTACAGCATATTATCTAGAATCTTCACATAGGGGGTTTTCAGAGTTGTTAGAGGCATATGAAATTGTTTTTCACTTTGTATTGCATGTAGCAATGTAAAAGTCAATAATGGGATGTCTGAGCAGTGAAAGTTGGGAGTTGGATATTGTTGCGAGGTTCTTTGAGTTATGTGGCCTCTTCTCACTTTACTTGAGCTGGTGATTCGTTTGTAGCTTATGTAAATCGGAGACCTGCATATTGCATGAAATGAGATGCATAACAGACAAGTATAACTTGATCTTATAATGTGTTTTTCATTTTAAAGTTCTTAATGGACCAGAGCACTGTAGAATGGCAGATTTTTTTTCCCTGGAATCCTATGTCTTGAATCAAAAGCGTCATTGCAGAGTAAAACTATATTGAAGCTAATCAAGACTCTGATGATTATTTTTTAAGAGCAAGTTTAATGCTTGTGAAAGTTGCCAGTTTTACGGTACTAGAAAATGAAAACTTCTCTATTTATTCACAGACGAGGTGCCGCACAAATCTTGTTATATTATCTCCCAACTATATGTTAACTTTCCATATTTGGTGGCATTTTAGATGCAGTTTCACCTGTATATATAATTGTAAACGTCCTGGTAACAGTGCACTTCTCAATAAACATATCCTGGATGCAAAAACAGAGCACCCCTCACATCCATATTTTTCCTATGTGATGCCTTAAATTTTCATAGTAGATTAGCAGATTAGCAAAAAAAAAAAAAAAGTCTCTGTTTCAAAATTTTAAATAGCACTTCAATTTTCACTGCCAGTTGGATCCTAAACAGCTCCCCGGTCTCTGAAATGGAGAACTCCAAGATGATGTCTGGAGTCTGTTTGCCACACCAGGATTTAGCCATATGTGAAATCGTCTTTGTAGATCCATTAACAGCCAGCAAGAGCAACTGAGGTAGTTTTCTATATCAAATCCATATTTCTGTGAACTTCAATTACAGAACAAATAAGCCCAGAGACTGATTGTTGTGGCTGTTGAAGGGGTGTAGTCCCTTAAGATCAAGTTTTGTTTTGCTTTTGGCTTTGTGACTATAGCAGGATTTGACAGCATGTGGGCAGCAGTGGTACATAATGTTTGGAACTATAACTCAAGGGGGGTTTATGTTGGCTTAAACTGGGGCAGGGATTAGATTTTATTTTATCTGACTGGAACCATTTGTAAATAGCCATATGCTTCATGGTAATTTATCAGATCACTTTTTAAAAAAAAATATGTTTGACAGTAGGAAAGTAGTAGACTTGACAGCTAAGGGCAGATAAAATTGGATTAAAGTTGGATAAAATTCATTTAGAGGAGAGGGCCCACACAGACTCTCTGCAGCACTCAACCCACACATCCAATGACTTACACGTACATGAGGCCTCATTGGTGAGAAGAGCTTTACACAGGCCCTCCGCATTGAGGTGAATTTCATTCATAATCAATTATCATTACTGTTATCTTGTTTATATGAACCCTTTTAAAAAGCAGGACAGACAGAAATGGGCATACCAGTAGGTAGTTCTGGCAAAAAGATGGAAACATTTAGGGCCATATGCTACCACCCCTCTCATTGGGTGGGATCCTGGCCTTACAGAAGTCAACGGGAGTTTTACCATTGACTTTGGGGGGCAGGATTTCACTCACGGTGAACCTGGACTCCTTGAATAGTCCAATTCAAAGAATAAGCTACTGCTTACTATGGATAAGGTTGAAAGAATCTGGCACTTATTTACTTTTTTATTGTAAATGTATGCTCAAATGGGGATTGGGATGATATTACACAAGTGCAGAAAGAAGGGCAGCGGTTTATTCATGAATGTTTGAAATTGAGATGAGAGATGGGAATTTACAACTGGAACTAGATGGGATACTTGTTGGTTATTTTATTTTTCTGATTGTGTGTTTGGTGGAGAGACCATATGGTATTAAAAATAGAAAGGCCATTGGCTAAGACGGTGGAATCAATTTTGCTAATCAATATTTACGATGTCTGTTTAAAACAGGTATTAGGGTCTGACTGGACAGATCAGAAGGGACGTGTGTATGAGGATTTAAGGCACATAATTCTAGATGATTTGTTTTTTTATACATTTTGAAATAGGGTTCACAACTTTGATTAGACAACTCGGAGGCTGCAAGGGCGAAGGGGCATATGACTGATGTCATATTCATGAGTACTATGATTAAAAAATGCAGGTTGGATGCAAATGGGTAGAAATGATGGGATTTTTTTTAAAGTATGACAAAGGCTGAAGCAATTTAATAGTGCCAGAAACTGTATAAGGCTGAGAGGAATGCAGACAAACACATACAGTTGCACACAGTGTACTGGCTGGCAGCACAGAGTGACTGCCAACCCTCTCAAAACTGGCCATATTCTAGAGGTATCAAGGGGAAAGGGGAACAAGCCTTCCTGAACATTTTTCTTCTGTATTTTGTCATGCTATAAGAGGATGTTGAGAAATGGGGGCGTGTTCTTGCCATGATGAGGGATGTCAGTGGTGAGCAGAGGGCAGGAATTTTGGAGCGTTCCAAGGTGAACCTATACATTTGGTTCAGATAACATTGCTTAATACAAGATATTGTTGCCTTTTTGGATAAAAATTTGAGTTGTCCTTTCAGGTGTCATTATGCATGATTTTTTAAAAAGTCTCCAGGATATCTGAAAGACAGACTAGGGCGCTGATCCAGCAAACAGCTTCCCTTGGAGCTGGCCACATGGAACTCATAGCAGGATCAGAGTCTTATGAGAGGAGACTATAAAAGAGTTTGGCTTGTTTAGCCTCTCAAATTGAAGGTGAGAAGGAAATACGATTGCTCTTTGTAAATATGTCAGGGGTAAACACTAGGAAAGGAGAAGATCTATTTAAACTAAGGGACAATGTTGACACAAGAACAAATGGATATAAACTGGCTATGAATAAATTTAGGCTGGAAATTAGAAGAAGGTTCCTAATCATCAGAGAAATAGAAGTAGTGGGGCCAAGAAACCTAACTATTTTTAAGACAGAGTTTCATAAGTTTCTAATGGGATTATATGACTGGATGACCTGCAATATCTGGGCATATGGGAAAGGATATTCAGCAGCAGAGTATACAGCAATTTATTCAATAATTTATTTTTAATGTGTGATCCCATTGTGGGTTGAAACAGCTGAGATTGGATATCAGTGAAATTCTGCCTGAAAATAAATGCAACAATTTGGTAAAGATTATGTTTTAATTTACCCTGTATCCATTTTGGGTCAGCAAAGATCTTTACTCTCACCACAAGGATGACCACAGGGCACATAGTGCTCTTCGAAAGCCCAAAGCCTGTTCCTTTGTGGCAAGTTTCTTTAAACCCCAGAACCTTCTGAACCACTTCCTTCCTGCTAGTGTCTAGTTTCATCCATCCACTCACAGCTGCTTCATTACAGCTTTGAGGCTTTTCCATTCTCTGGCTGACACTGACCCTTTCCTCACCCTCCAAGGATGTCCTGTTATGCTGAGTCTATGAAAGGGTTAATGTGCCTTTGCCATTCACCTGTTAGACTTCTCTTGAATTCCTCTGTACAATGTCACAAAGGACAAGAGAGATCTAATAAAAAGGTTACACAGATGCGCCCCTGGAATATTTTATCAAGTTCTACCTGCAAAGGAATGCGAAAAAGCCTATTGAATGTACAATGAGAAGGACAATAAAAGGAAAGTCGAATTACAGCCAACATGTTTGTACTAAAAGAGTAAACAGGATTTACTGTATCCAAAGAGCCTGAAAAAATACACTCATTAACCATGTATCAAGTAAATCGATAATACCATTATGTGTTACAATACGAATTGGCTTTAACAGCTATTCCACACAACTCAGCAGGGACCCACAGCTAATTCAATTTCCACTGCATTGTATTCATACCGAAGTTGTTTCAGGTTGGTATTATTTACCCTTTCCCCAGTTATTCTGTATGGATGGCAACATTTCTAATAAGATACATTTCAACAATTAAAGGCAGTTCAGTGCTGCTGCCTGGACTTATTTCTGCTTATCACTCCTTGTGCTCCAGCACTTAGAAACGGGGTTATGTTCTGCATGTCTCCCTGCCTGAAGAAACAGATGCCTTCATCAGTTGTCAGGATTTCTGTACAGGGGTTGATCAGTGCCAGTTTCCAATGATTCCTTAACACAGGTCATCCATGAAGACTACTGCAATGGGAGGAGGGAAGGAGAGGTGTCCTTCTTTCTCTCCCTCTCCTTGCAACTTCTTTGTCACACACTGACCATTATTTTATAAAAAGAAAAGGAGTACTTGTGGCACCTTAGAGGCTACAGCTCACCTCACGAAAGCTTATGCTCAAATAAATTTGTTAGCCTCTAAGGTGCCACAAGTCCTCCTTTTCTTTTTGCAAATACAGACTAACACGGCTGCTACTCTGAAACCTGTCATTATTTTATAGTATTACAGCTGCATATGCTTAACTGAGAGCCATTGGGTGAAAAAGTTTTGATGTTAACACCTTTACTACTGTGCTGCAAGTTTTGGTTTAGTAAGGTGGGAACCGGGGAAAGGTTTAAAATATATAGGATAACGTGAGTACAGTCATTGGAACAGGTTTGCTGTAGGAAACAAATTCAAAGATTCATAGATATTTAGGTCAGAAGGGACCATTATGATCATCTAGTCTGACCTCCTGCACAACACAAGCCAGAGCATTTCACCCACCACTCCAGCAAAAAACCTCACACCTATATCTGTGCTATTGAAGTCCTCAAATCGTAGTTTAAAGACTTCAAGGAGTAGAGAATCCTCCAGCAAGTGACCCGTGCCCCATCCTACAGAGGAAGGCGAAAAACCTCCAGGGCCTATTCCAATCTGCCCTGGAGGAAAAATCCTTCCCGACCCCAAATATGGCGATCAGCTAAACCCTGAGCATATGGGCAAGATTCATCAGCCAGATACTACAGAAAATTCTTTCCTGGGTAACTCGGATCCCACCCCATCTAATATCCCATCACAGGCCATTGGGCCTATTTACCATGAATATTTAATTACCAAAACCATGTTATCCCATCATACCATCTCCTCCATAAACTTATCGAGTTTAATCTTAAAGCCGGATAGATCTTTTGCCCCCACTGCTTCCCTTGGAAGGCTATTCCAAAACTTCACTCCTCTGATGGTTAGAAACCTTCGTCTAATTTCTAGTCTAAATTTCCTGGTGGCCAGTTTATATCCATTTGTTCTTGTGTCCACATTGGTACAGAGCTTAAATAATTCCTCTCCCTCTCCGGTATTTATCCCTCTGATATATTTATAGAGAGCAATCATATCTCCCCTCAACCTTCTTTTAGTTAGGCTAAACAAGCCAAGCTCCTTGAGTCTCCTTTCATAAGACAAGTTTTCCATTCCTTGGATCATCCTAGTAGCCCTTCTCTGTACTTGTTCCAGTTTTAATTCATCCTTCTTAAACATGGGAGACCAGAACTGCACACAGTATTCCAGGTGAGGTCTCACCAGTGCCTTGTATAACAGTACTAAAACCTCCTTATCCCTACTGGAAATACCTCTCCTGATGCATCCCAAGACCGCATTGGCTTTTTTCACGGCCATATCACATTGGCAGCTCATAGTCATCCTGTGATCAACCAATACTCCAAGGTCCTTTTCCTCCTCTGTTACTTCTAATTGATGCGTCCCTAGCTTATAACTAAAATTCTTGTTATTAATCCCTAAATGCATGACCTTACACTTCTCACTATTAAATTTCATCCTATTACTATTACTCCAGTTTACAAAGTCATCCAGACCCTCCTGTAGGATATCCCTGTCCTTCTCTAAATTGGCAATACCTCCCAGCTTTGTATCATCCGCAAACTTTATTAGCACACTCCCACTTTTTGTGCCAAGGTCAGTAATAAAAAGATTAAATAAGATTGGTCCCAAAACCAATCCTTGAGGAACTCCACTGGTAACCTCCCTCCAGCCTGAGAGTTCACCTTTCAGTAGGAGCCGTTGTAGTCTCCTCTTTAACCAATTCCTTATCCACCTTTCAATTTTCCTATTGATCCCCATCTTATCCAATTTAACTAATAATTCCCCATGTGGCACGGTATCAAATGCCTTACTAAAATCTAGATAAATTAGATCCACTGCGTTTCCTTTCTCTAAAAAATCGGTTACTTTCACACAACAGGGTGAGCTGGAACAAAATGTGAGGTCTGCCTAGGAAGTATTACTAGGAAGTATTAGATAGTGTCATGATGGCACAAGAAGAAAGGAAGTTAGAGCATTGTGGGACCCTCTTTATGGTTGTGCCCTATGAAAGGACAGGTCCCTACATTTTAACTGGGAGTTACAGAAACCAGGCCAAATATTCAGGGAACCAAAAACAAAGAATCTGCCACAATGATAAACATGACAGCCCTCATCCTGAAATAAATCTTTTCTGAATCCCCTCTTCTGGCCTCTACTTGTAACTGTGGATAGTATTTTCCATTGAAAGTGACATTACTGACGGTAAAAATGGGTCATTGCTAAGCTCGTGAGCACTTCTATATTTGGTTGTTTAATTGGTCTTTTATTAATAACTTTAATAAATGCTTACCAATTATCTACATGAGGGATATTGGAGTAAAGAAACAGAACATCAAACATGATAAGACTGTGTCCTCATCAAAGCTGCAATGCTTATTTTGTTCTTCAATTTTTCCAAAGGAAATTATAAATCTACAGGAGCCCAAACAGCTCAGCAAGCATAAATACATTTTCTGTTGTAGTGCCATTCTCAGAAATAGGGTACATATAGTATGTATATAATATACATAACATCTAAAATTCAAAGAATTACTTGAAAAGAATTGAACAGCAGAAAAGGAAGTGGAAGAAAAAAGAAAAGGGAAAACCAGTTTGAAGGAAGACAAAAAGGAAGGAAAGGAGACCAGAGGAGAAGGTGAAACACATACTAGCATGGAGGAGGATATGGACTGTGAGAAGGACTGCAGGGAAGGAAGAAAAAGCAAGGACTGGGATTTCAGTATGGGTATGTCTTGTCAAGACAAGAGACAAAACTTTTACGGTATGAATAAGCCCTTTGTGCCCCCATATCTTTTTTGTGGAAACTCATCCCCATTAGCTGTTGGTTTGAGCCTGATTCTGAGGGCAACAGTCTTATTTGACAAAACCAGAACAAAGGAAATCCAGAAGAAGGTACAATGCAGACAGAGCCTTTCTAGTTTCATTTATTCACCTGAAGCTGCCTTCACCCATCTTCAAGGGCTTTCTGCTGCCAGGCTGTGGTGAGACATCTTGATTCAACCCATCCTAGAAGCAAAACAAGGGCATCCATGGATGACTGAAGGAAACAGACAGACAAAGTGCTCAGTAAATGGTAAATGTGCCTATGAAAATTCTAGGGCCCCAGGCCAACTGCTCATTTGGACCAACCCCAGCAGCTAGCCGTTACTCAAAAATATTTGTATGCCATTATAGTTAAATTTTTCATATATTTACTGTAAAGTAGTGCTACTAGTCATTCCAGGTTTAGAACTAGACTGATCTACCTTGTTAAAGTCAGAGTGGCTCACCAAGTTGGAATCTCCTGTGAAAGCCATTCAGCTGGGGCTCTCTATGTACTCAATATGTCAATGTAATTTATTTTGTGTTCCATGGAGCATGTTGCCTGAAAGACTGAAGGGTCTCTGAGAGGAATATGTACACAGTCAACAGCACCCACCACATCTGGAGGATGTACTTTGTCATAAAATTCTCTTTTTGTGCTGCATTGCTGCTGGTATAGCTTGGGAAAATTAACATAATACAGATATAACATGGGATTTTCAAAAATACTAAGTACTAGCCTAATTCTCCTTTTTTACCATTGATTTCAGGGCAAGCAGAGTTAGGCCAAAGGTGAGTACTTTAAAAATTCCCTCTCCTAGTTTTCTTGAGAATAACATCAATACAGTAAACACAGTGGGAGCTGGTTTACTGCTTAATAAAAATTATAATATGGAAAGATATCAGTTTCAGTCTAAGGTTGTTGGAGCCTTGAAAACTAAAAGTAACACAGAGTTTCAGTTTGTGTGAGTTGCCAAATCTTGTTTTAGCTCTTCATGGTGTTTGTTTGCCAAACCTGCATCTCTGAAACCATCCTTGCGTCCGCCAGGTTTAGGAATAAGACTTTTGCACATGGAAACCCTGTGTTCAGTGCAGAACCATCTTTTTCATGTCTCATTTGTCTTATCCCATTTATACTCAGCATTAGGCCATGTTTATTCTCTTATATGGGTTCTTAAACTGTGCTTATCACAGTAGTATCTCAGCTCCTTCTGGTAGTGTAAAAAGCAACATGACTAACATCTGTCACTTGTGTTCTCTCTCATTCTTTCTTCAGGGGGAAAATTATGTATGTAGTGGAATAGGGTTTCTTTTTGTTTTGTTTTAGTTTTTTCTTTGCTTTTTGAGGGGGGTTGTTTTTGTTTGTTTTGGAGGTTCTTTTATGTACATGTGAGTTTGTGCTTATTTTAGAGAAGGCAAGGCTGAAGAAGGGTGTCTTGCCCTTGGCGTGGAAGGTAGTGAGGGCTGTGATGGTTCCTAGTTCCTGTGGGAGTTCATTCCTCAATCTTGCTCTGGCCCAAAGAAAGATACGACAAGCTTCATTCTTAATTAAGAGCGTTCCATTGTCCCACAGGAACAGAGTTGTCAACCACGGTCTTCATCCTGGAGCTGTAGGTGATCTTTTATATATCCCGGGCCCCGAAATTTGGGTGCTTCAAAGATAAGGGCAAATACCTAGAACTTAATTTGATATTCTATGGGAAGCCAGTGTTGGGTGCAGAGGACAGTGTGCTTGTCGTATTCTGTATTGCTGAGGAGATGCGCTGCACTGTTCTGTACCAGTAGGAATTTCTTATGGTCTGATGGCTTCATGCCCAGGTATATTGTAACAGTCGAGAGGTGATGATGGCATGAATCACTGAAGCCAGGTCATCATCTGCCAGGATGGGATGAAGACTTCTAACCACCAGAAATGATACCAAGTGTTACTTATGAATGCTGAACTACAACAATTAGAGTGAAACTCAAAAAATTAAAAGGAGTACTTGTGGCACCTTAGAGACTAACAAATTTATTTGAGCATAAGCTTTCATGAGCTACAGCTCACTTCATCGGATGCATGCACTGGAAAATACAGTGAGGAGATTTTATATACACAGAGAACATGAAACAATGGGTGTTACTGTACACAATGTAACCAGAGTGATCAGGTAAGGTGAGCTATTACCAGCAGGAGAGAAAAAAAACTTTTGTAGTAATAATCAAGGTGGGCTATTTCCAGCAGTTCACAAGAACATGTGAGGAACAGTAGGGGGTGGGGGAGAAATAAACATGGGGAAATAGTTTTACTTTGTGTAATGACACATGCACTCCCAGTCTTTATTCAAGCCTAATGTAATGGTGTCCAGTTTGCAAATTAATTCCAATTCAGCAGTCTCTCATTGGAGTCTGTTTTTGAAGTTTTTTTGTTGAAGAATTGCCACTTTTACGTCTGTAATAGAGTGATCAGAGAGGTTGAAGTGTTCTCTGAATGTTTTTGAATGTTATAATTCTTGATATCTGATTTGTGTCCATTTATTCTTTTATGTAGAGACTGTCCAGTTTGGCCAATGTACATGGTAGAGGGGCATTGCTGGCACAGGATGGTATATATCACATTGGTAGATGTGTAGCTGAATGAGCCTCTGATAGTGTGGCTGATGTGATTAGGCCCTTTGATGGTGTCCCCTGAATAGATATGTGGACACAGTTAGCAATGGGCTTTGTTGCAAGGATAGGTTCCTGGGTTAGTGTTTTGTTGTGTGTTGTGTGGTTGCTGGTGAGTATTTGCTCAGTTTGGGGGGCTGTCTGTAAGCAAGGACTGGCCTGTCTCCCAAGATCTGTGAGAGTGATGGGTCATCCTTCAGGATAGGTTGTAGATCCTTGATGATGTACTGGAGAGGTTTTAGTTGGGGAATGAAAGTGATGGCTAGTAGTGTTCTCTTATTTTCTTTGTTGTGCCAGTCCTGTAGTAGGTAACTTCTGGGTACTCTTCTGGCTCCGTCAATCTGTTTCTTCACTTCAGCAGGTAGGTACTGTAGTTGTAAGAATGCTTGATAGAGATCTTGTAGGTGTTTGTCTCTGTCTGAGGGGTTGGAGCAAATGCGGTTGTATCGTAGAGCTTGGCTATAGACAATGGATCATGTGGTGTGGTCTGGATGAAAGCTGAAGGCATGTAGGTAAGTATAGCAATCAGTAGGTTTCCGGTATAGGGTAGTGTTTATGTGACCATTGCTTATTAGCACTGTAGTGTCCAGGAAGTAGAGCGGTTGTGTGGAGTGGTCCAGGCTGAGGTTGATGGTGGGATGGAAATTGTTGAAATCATGGTGGAATTCCTCAAGGGCTTCTTTTCCATGGGTCCAGATGATAAAGATGTCATCAATTTAGTGCAAGTAGAGTAGGGGCATTAGGGGATGAGAGCTGAGGAAGCATTGTTCTAAGTCAGCCATAAAAGTGTTGGCATACTGTGGGACCATGTGGGTACCCATAGCAGTGCCGCTGATTTGAAGGTATACATTGTCCCCAAATGTGAAATAGTTATGGGTGAGGACAAAGTCACAAAGTTCAGCCACCAGGTTTGCTGTGACATTATTGGGAATACTGTTCCTGATCGCTTGTAGTCCATCTTTGTGTGCAATGTTGGTGTAGAGGGCTTCCTCATCCATAGTGGCTAGGGCGGTGTTTTCAGGAAGATCACTGATGGATTGTAGTTTCCTCAGGAAGTCAGTGGTGTCTCGAAGATACTTAGGAGTGCTGGTAGCATAGGGCCTGAGGAGGGAGTCTACATAGCCAAACAATCCTGCTGTCAGGGTGCCAATGCCTGAGATGATGAGGCATCCTGGATTCCCAGGTTTATGGATCTTGGGTAGCAGATAGAAAACCCCTGCTCGAGGTTCTAGGGGTGTGTCTGTGCAGATTTGTTCTTGTGCTTTTCAGGGAGTTTCTTGAGCAGATGGTGTAGTTTCTTTTGGTAACTCTCAGTGGGATATGGCTTGTAGAATGTGGTGTTGGAGAGCTGCCTAGCAGCCTCTTGTTCATATTCCGACCTATTCATGATGACGACAGCACCTCCTTTGTTAGCCTTTTTGATTATGATGTGAGAGTTGTTTCTGAGGCTGTGGATGACATTGTGTTCTACACGGGCTGAGGTTACGGGGCAAGTGATGCTGCTTTTCCACAATGTCAGCCCGTGCACATCGGCGGAAGCACTCTATGTATGTAGAAGTCCAGTCTGTTGTTTCGACCTTCAGGAGGAGTCCACCATTTGTTGGCTGTTTTATGTTGCAAGAAAACTTGCGGGGGCAGGGAGGGAGAGAAACAAGCATAGGAAACAAGAAAGAATAATACTCAGATTATAGCAAATCAGACAGAAGAAATACAATACAGAGCCAGGAAACATTCATTATACAGCTGTGACATCAGCCTTGAATTGCCACTAATACTGTTTCACCAGAACCAACAGAGCTCACCATGCCCAGAAAGTACTTAGTGCCTATATTTATAATCTCTGTAACATTCCCTGTCCTCCTTAGTGTTCACAACTCCACCTTATTTAAGTTTCAGTATGTTTTTACTCTCCTTTTCAGTTCATTAATGAAAATATTAAATAATACAAGTGGTACAATGACTGTACCTTAGGAGACCTTTCCACTCAACTCAAACTGCCATTTGTCATTTCTCTTTGTTTATAGTCTTTTTGACTAGTTTTCAATCCACATTACAAAGTTCCTGTGCAAGACAATTTGAATTAATTCAAGATTTTACAATGTTTTATTAACATCTAATCAGGAATTCCCTAATTTTGTAATTCTATAAAGAAAAAATCAAAGTGTTTGTCCACCACCTATCACAATGACATCTGGATCACTGGTTTGGTACTACTGTGACACCAATAACAAATAAATGATAAAAGACTATGTTGCAAGATTTGTTCCTTATAAACCCACACTGCCTATTGCTTAGGACCTGTTATCCTTGAGCTCACATATAGTGATTTTTCCCTCATCATTTGGTCTTCTATTAGTCCCCTTTTTTTCCTGTTTATGTTTGTATTTCCTTCAACACCATTTTGTTTAAAGACACAAGATCATCACTCGACAACTATTTCAATTGTAACCGAGTGTGAGGTTGTTTTTTTTTTAAAAAAAGACTGTTCTCAAATATTTTGTTTTATTTTATTTTGATTAGAAAAATAAAAAGCACCGTCCCAGTTATTTAAAATTAAAAAAACAAATACAGAATTCAACCAGCTCACTCCTTTCTCCCAAGCAGCAGCCCAAGAGACAAACAATAGTATTCCAACACAATAGCCAGTACTTCAGTATCTCTTTACCCTCATCAAAAGTCAAACCAAAAAAAAAAAAAATAAATAAAAGTAGCCCTGCAGCCTAACCTGACAGTTGGTAAATCTGGGCTATTTCAGACCAGGAGCTTGTGGACATTCCAGAGCTCCAAGCCGCTTACAGTATATCCTGCCAGCCTTCCCATGTCTGTCAAGGGAAATCTAGAACCGGTGTTTACACTGACTGCAGCTGTGGCTGTGTATTCTGGGGAGAGAGGTGGTCTTTCAAGTTACATAGAGCTTTGTAGGTCACAGTCGACACCTTTACATCTATCTGAAGCTCAGAGGTAACTAAAGCAAAATAGAAATGGTTCTTGTCATATGAATTGTCAGGATTTGCAAATGGATGAAGAGTGAAAAGGTCCTTTACACACACACACACACATCATCTCTCTGAAGTAAAAATGTAGGTAATTATTTTTAAAGTAAATGGATTTTTTTGTAGATATGTTGCTCTCCTTACCTGTAGTGAATTGTTAGTTGCTATGGGAATGCAGCACACTTAGTATGGTATTTTAACTCAAACCTTTTCTCCCAAAGCACTGCTATCATAGGCTTGTGACATCTTTAAGTAACTTCAAAAGAAATTGCAGTAAATAATCAGAAACCTGTGTGTATTTAATGATACATTACTTTTATTTAATACACACTTCATAAATACTTCTCGGTGGGATATCAAGAGTGTCTTGTGGTATTGGGAATTGAGTTGACTGATAGACGTTGATATTACTTTTCAAGTGATCAGTATGGTTTCCTTTCATCTTTTAGATTCCATGAAGCTATCCCTAATTTAAAGTCTAATATCTTTCTTCTGTTCCCTTATGCAGCAGATGGCACATGGAACTACCTCCTACTTTCTAATTCCTATGTGACATTTATTATTCATCAGAAAGGAAGTTAAAAAACATTATCTTTCCAGCTCCTGGTTTGGTTAATCATATAAATTAAAGAAAGTGTCCTGTCATTCCAAAGACATTATATTTTAGGACATAAAAACATTAAAGTATAGCAGAGGGGCTGCCCAGTGGGGAAATAATGTATTGTTCTGCCAAATAACACTGCAATTATAAAAAAAAATTGCTACTAAAACACAACTGTTGAAAATTAGCCTCTTTGCCAACTGCATTCCAGTCAGTTCTGGGTACAAGAGACCAGCATATTTCCGCACCAAAATATTGTTTTTTCTGTAGCAAGGATCAAAACTGGATGGATTTAACTTTCCTAACCAAAGATCAAATTTGTTTAAGCATTCATTCTGGTTTGATATTAAAGAATCATAAGGAGGCCTTATGGTTTAATGTTTTATTTTTCAAAGCTAGGGGCAACATTATACTTTCCCTTGCAAGGGGAGTAAGGTTCACTCCTTTCCCCACCTACTTGGCCTGTCTGGATTGAAACTCAAGTTGTGTGGCATGACGGGAGAGCAGGCTTTGTGGTGTAGCTGTGAATCCTCACCACTTCTGGGGGGTGGTGCTTTGGCAGGCAGAGGTGAGCTGGCATGAGGGGCAGGAGAAATAAGCTGCCTTCTTGAAAAGGGCTACAGCTTTTCCCCTTGGACCAAGAGGATACTAAGGAAGAAACCGTGAGTAAAAGAGTTACAGTTCGACACCAGGGCTCCTCCTGGGTCGCTGCAGCTACATGCTGCCTCTTACACAGGGCTAGGAGTTAGGTGGGCAACTAAGATTTTTTGTTACATTTCAGTTAACATATTTTTAGTACAGCACTGGTCAGGAAACCATAAAAGAATAGGTGGTCCAGTGGACTTTACTCTAGCCTGTCATTTCACAAGATCTAGACGCAAATATTCAGAAAGCTGGACCATGTCTTAGCTGTATGTTTGCACCGAAGTCACACACTGGCATTCACTGTGACTAGTGACTTCTGAAAATCCTACTCTACAAGAGCCATTGGAGAGTCCAGCTCACTTTCTAGCCATCTGAGTACCTGCCCCCAGGGAACAAACTTGAGTGGCTAGCTTGAGTTGACACCAATGCTGCCAGGGCCACACTGCTATTTTTAGTATGCTAGCTGAAGTAAAGCTAGCGTGTATCTATCTACTCACACTGGGAAGCACACTCCCAACTGCTGAGCAGACATACCCTAGGAGACAGCTAGTAATATGTCTTATTATGGTTTCTCTTGTCCTATTTACATGACACAACAATTGTAACAGAACAAAATAGCACTATATTTATCCACCTTTACAGATTGTATAATATGGATATCATCTAGGATATTGTAACATCACTACTATCAGAAAAATACTGGAGTAGTGTGATAGCCGGAAACTAAAAACGTAGGCAGAAGTGATTATCCACAGCAACAGAAGGCACCACAGATACTAGGATGTAATCTTCCCTACGATGCAGAATTGCTACCAAAAAAATTGCTAGGTTTTCAGAGTATCTTTCCACAAACCACAGACAATGCAAGTCTTTGATGTACAGCATAAATGGTAATCAACATCCAAAAAGATACAAAAGCCTATAAAGTGAAAAATGACTGCTCACTCATTCTGAAAAATATCTGAAATCCTTAAAAAATAAAAAAAAAAAAAATAGGTTGGGGTCAAACTGAAAGCCAATGTTTTTGACAAATCAGAAAGTCAGAAAAAATGTCAAGTCAGGTCAAGCGAAACATTTTGTTCAACCCAACTAAAAAAAAAAGTTTCAATTTCAGGCATTTTAACAAAAGCAAAGGAGGATTAGACTCACCAAATGGGGTGGGGGGGTGGGTAGAAGAAAATTGTAGTCTCCTTATAACTTTTAGTTCATTCATTGTCACTACGAATGACTGTGAATCTGTGAACTGCCACTACGAATTATTATGAATAGTCATTGGACCAGAGAAAAAGAAGAATGACTCCATAGCCTGGTAGTTAAGGCACTCACCAAAGATATACAAAACTCAAGTTCTAGTCCCTGTGCTAAAGAGTATTAGGTATTTATAGCAGCAGAGATTGAGAGATGCCTAACACAGAATATCCTATAGCCCAGTGATTAGGCCATGCTACTGTAATGTAGGAGACCCAAGTTCAAAGTCATCCGGCGTATTCAGCAGAGCAGGAATTAAACCTGGGTTTCCCATATCCCAAGTGAGTGCCCTTACTACTGATCTAGAAGTTATAGGGAGAGAGAGGTACTATCATCTCTAACTAACTTGATGAGATTACAAGCTTTGTTGATAAAGCTAATAGTGTTGATGTGGTGTAATTAGACTTCTGTAAGGTGTTTTACTTGGTAATGCACATTTTGATTAAATTAACAGAACAATATAAAAGTAACATGGCACACAGTAAATACAATAAAAGCTGGCTACTGATAGGTCTTAAAAAAAAGGAAATCATCATTGAATGGGTGTGTTTCTAGTGGGTCCCACGGGGGTCAGTTCATGGCCCTATGCTGTTTAACATTTTTGCTAATAACATGGAAGAAAACACAATGTTTGCAAATGACACAAAAACTGGGGGAGTGGTAAATAATGAAGCAGACAGGTCACTGATACAGAGTAATATGGATCACTTGGTGTGCTGGGCACATACAAACAATATGCATTTTAAAACAGCTAAATGTAAATGTATACATCTGGGAACAAAAAGATGTTGACCATACTTACAGGATGGGGGACTCCATCCTGGGAAGTGGTGACTAAAAACATTGGGGATCATGCTGGATAATCAGTTGAAAATGACCTCCCAGTGCAATGCAGTGGCCAAAAGGGCTAATGCTGTCCTTAGATGCATAAACAGGGGAATCATGAGTAGCAGTAAAAAGGTTATTTTACCTCTGTTTTTGGCACTGGTGCACCACTGCTGGAATACTGTGTCCATTTTTGGTGACTACAATTCAAGAAGGATGTTGATAAAATGATCAGGGTCCAGAGAAGAGATACAAGAATGGTTAAAGAGTTAGACCAAAGGAGCTCAATCTATTTAGCTTAACAAGGAGAAGATTAAGGTATGACTTGATGTCAGTATATAAGTAACTATTACTGTCGTCTGGCAGATTAGCTAGAGCCGAGAATCTGTTGCTGATGTTAGTACAAAACTTGTTGGCTAAACCTGGCACATGGAGTGCATCGATGTCAAACTTCTTCATCATCGCAGATGGCTTACCTGCTGGTTGGAGCGTCAACACTGTATGGATAGTGATCTGTGTTCGCTGCGCATTCCTTACCATGATATACTCTACAGGAGGCAGAGAAACATCTATCGCATGTAATGATGTAATCCATCTCCTTCTGAGTGACACCATCATGAGAGATACATGACATCTGGTGTATGCATCGCTGCTTGAACCATGACCCAAGAATGGAAAGATTCCAGGAGGCACAGAATGTAAGCAAGTGGCGAGAGTTATCATTGGGTGTGCCTGAACCAATGATCTGTTCAAACCCAGTTCGCAGGGAGCCAGTAACTGCATTTAGGTCATCCCATGTATACTAGATTTTCCAACTGATCGTAGAAATGATCTTTAACTGAATCAACAGATTCCTCTGTTGGCACATAGACTACTATGACAGTGAGGTAACTGTGCCAATGTTTAAGACATGCAATAAGTAAATGAGGAGACATGGACATCCAGGTTGTCAGGGAGGACTTGGCCTCGCCTCGCAGTATTAGTGCTACCAGTGGAAATGGTTGGGGCTGCCAGAATACAGAAGTAAAGAATCTTCCACCTTGTGATGTTTGTGATCTATCAGCCTTACTTCTGTTAGTCCTGCGATTGCTATACCAGGACGGTCCATTTCACATGAGACAGCGCCCTAATGACCATGCCTGTGAAGAGTTGCAACATTCCAAGTTGCAATTTTGATGGACTGTTGGAGATCCCAGTTGGATGCATTGTCACAATGTACTGCAGACTGGCCTGCCAACATCAGAAGACACATGTCCCCATGGGGGCTTTGGCACAAACCCATCATGTTTGCACCAAGGGGAGACGGCATCGACAAGGCATCTACAGCTGAAAGTGAGGCAGGGGCTTTAACCCTCATGCTGAATACTAGGTCATTCATAGTCAGAAAAATAAGAGCGAACAATTATCCCAGGAAATACCTCATCCCACTGGGATGAGACAGAGGCGCAGTAACGTGACCCTTTTCCTGGTCTACCAGTACTGGCTTCACGCTGCGCGACCTGAGCTGTTGAGTCTTTCCTCAGTGACTTCCTTTGCCGTGGGTAGCTAGGTGCAGCTGCTGCCCTGCATCTTCAGCACCAGTGTTAGCCATCATTTTCAGGGTTCACATTGGATCTGTCCACCTCGCATAATGCCCAAGGCGATATTTCGGACAAGCCTTCATTGCTGATGGCATAGCTCCAACAAGCAATCCCCTACTTCAGATGTTACACCCCCTCCACCACGATGAGGTACAGGTCAGGTTTGGGTCATCACTGGCAATTTTTAAATCAAGATTGCATATTTTCTTTAAAGATATGCTCTATGAATTATTTTTGGGTAGTTCTATGACCTATGTTGCACAGGAAGTCAGACAAGATGATCACAATGGTCCCTTCAAGTCTTGGAATCTACAAACCAGCTTGTCCAGTCATTTTATGACTCCAACCCAAAAACTCAAAATGGTTCAGTAATGTTGAAACAAAATGGTTTTGATATTGCCACACATTTTCATTTTTGGGGGGCGGGGGTCAAAACTAGTTAGGAAACAACACAAATTCATGAATAGGTTCAGGTTGACTGCAACGGCATTTTTTGTTGAATCAGCTATTCACCCACACATTTTTCCCAACTCTATGTCAATTTATACATGTTATGACCATACTGTACCATTCTGACCATATTATACAGTCCATTTAAAAGTATGGCAGACTTTATGCAGGAGCTTCCACTGTGAAAATTATTCGTTTTGACATGTACCAGGCAAGGCTAGCATTTTGGATTCATTTATCTCAGATGACGATTCTCCAATCGAGGGACGTGATCGTTCCCCTCTATTCGACATTGGTGAGGCCTCATCTGGAGTACTGTGTCCAGTTTTGGGCCCCACACTACAAGAAGGATGTGGATAAATTGGAGAGAGTCCAGCGAAGAGCAACAAAAATGATTAGGGGTCTAGAACACATGACTTATGAGGAGAGGCTGAGGGAGCTGGGATTGTTTAGCCTGCAGAAGAGAAGAATGAGGGGGGATTTGATAGCTGCTTTCAACTACCTGAAAGGGGGTTCCAAAGAGGATGGCTCTAGACTGTTCTCAATGGTAGCAGATGACAGAACGAGGAGTAATGGTCTCAAGTTGCAGTGGGGGAGGTTTAGATTGGATATTAGGAAAAACTTTTTCACTAAGAGGGTGGTGAAACACTGGAATGCGTTACCTAGGGAGGTGGTAGAATCTCCTTCCTTAGAGGTTTTTAAGGTCAGGCTTGACAAAGCCCTGGCTGGGATGATTTAACTGGGGAATTGGTCCTGCTTCAAGCAGGGGGTTGGACTAGATGACCTCCAGGGGTCCCTTCCAACCCTGATATTCTATGATTCTATGATTAATTGGTTTTTAAATTCTCCAGATCACTTTGTAAGGAAAATACCTGCTCATGGACCACTTTTTCCTTCCAACATCACAGTTCCCTACTGCTTTATGTGTCATCAAATTTAAATCTGCTGACAAACAGAAAGGGCTCCAAAACCCCCTTGGTGGCCCATGGATACTAAACTGAGGACCACTGCTCCGAGAAGCAAATTTCTACAGCCACTTTTGAAGCCTTAAAAGCTTAATTTAAACTAGGATGAACAAAGCTTTGGACAAAAATATCTGCATTGGCAGGGGGACAGACTAGATGAGCTAATAGATCTTTTCCATCTTTTACTTCTATGCTTCCCTTGTGTGTTTGTTTTTGTTTCTTGGGCGGGGGGGATAAAGCCTATTTTGACTATTGCCAACGTTAAATGGCCTTTTCAAGCAATAAATGAAGCTTTTGATGTTTGAAAGGCAGCCACAATCCAAACAGCTGGGATTTCATAGCTCTTGCAGGAACTTTCACAACTTTGTCAAAGCCTACATTCTGTTCAGTGGATCCAATACTTTCCCAGTGAGAGCACTAAATACAGCAGGATGGCTTTCTACAAATATAGAAATTCACTCATTGATAGTAGATACTCATTGTATGTAATATACTTTCCCCCTATCCTTTGCCTGTCTTGTTTATTTAGATTGTAAGCTCTTCAGGCGGGGACTATCTCTTATCCTATATTTGTACAGTGCCTAGTAATTGACCCCTATGCACTACTATGATAAACATGGTAAATAGTTTATTGTTCAAATACTCACAAACATCAATGTTTGGTAATTAAATTTATTTGTCAAAGTTCCTCTCCCAATAAATATTCATCCTATGAATTGGGTGCAGAGTCATCCCATTCAGGTCAATCAATCCCAGCTCAATTCTTCTCACTTGATGTCTAAACTCTTACTAGAAAAGTGAATTTGACATAAAAACCAACACTACCACAGTAACACTGATGAAAAACATACCTTCACCGCCATAGTTAGATTCTACACTAGATTGAATGTTTAAAAGTAAATACTTTATGAATTGGCAGAATTCACGCCATTCTGCACATTATCTACATGGAGATGAATCTATAGATGGAAGTTCTGAAAAAATTGCTGAAGTCCATGACCATTGATTTGTAATTATTCTCTTTTTTGGTCTTAAAGGCCAGGAAACTCTCATGAAATGAAAATATTATCCGATAAGATATTCATCTTATCAGTTGCATAGTTATTCAGTCTTTGGCCTCTCTGCTGAGCCCAAGTTTATTGTTCTCAAACATGGAGTTCTACATGATTCCCATGCAGATGACACACTAATGCAGATGATAATTTGTAACTCTCTTTATTAATTCCTCATGAGATCTTCAATAAATCCTTACAGTATTATAGTTCTTTGGGATTGTTTTGACAAAGCTACAACCTGCATGCTATGTTTGAATTTATGGAAAGCCAAGATATTTTATGTGTTCTGAAAATGTCATGAAATTTTCACAGCACTGTATCTTGCTAGTGTTAATTTACCACCAGAACCATATGTTCCTAATCTTAGATTGCAGCTGTATCGAAACTATGTTAATTAAAAATACTTCGGTGGTCAGGAATGTCTAGCTATATTTATTTTAGGTCTGAGTTAAGGTTCATGTTTTATTTGTAGTAATTTTGTGGAGTCTATATTGGCATGCAGGTATGGCACGGAGGAACACACAAAAAGCAAATGTGGGCACAAGGAGCCATCTTTCGCCCATAAAAGGAAAATTCTCATTCTTATCCAATGGAATGCGCACAAATTTAGCATGTGCTACTTGCCCTCAATATCACTAAGCACAGAAATGAAATGCCAAATGTAATATTTCAAAACTGGATTTTTTTCTAATCATACATATTCAGGATTTTTAACAAGTTGTGGAAAAACATGGCCAATTACATAGAACCAAAAAACATATGTAAAAGAAAAACATCTGGCAAAAACAAGTATGTATATTGAACATGGCAGCTTACTATAGTCTGCCTCCCTTTGAAAACAGCACATGGGGTATTAAAATTCACATGTGTGTACTTGCTATATGTAAGAAGTCAGCTAGAAGGAAAAGAAATATCTTATGTATCATCTCATGTAAGAATTGCCCTGGAAAGTATGCTTTTTCTAATAGGGAAGTTAAATAGACACATAAAACTTACATGAGTTGTTGGCATGCAAGTTATTGCTTCCCAGGGACTGCAGCAAGTTACTAAAACCTTTTTGAAATTATGTCAGGATTTTTATAATTGACTATGCATATTTTACATGTTGGAGGCTGAAACATACTTTTTTTTGGCAGTCTCTTTCAACAGATGCACATACTGGGGCCCTATTCTGGGCGGTCTTATGGCATGCTCAAATCAATATTTGTACATAATTAAGACAGCAGAACACGGCTTTCCCGGCTAATTTACATTACATCAGATTTGCTTCACTTTGTTTTTCTTTAAGAAAACAGTATGTAGAAGCCCAAAAGACATCAAAAGTGTAAAGAAAAGAAAGGACAGAGTGGAACCATCCTTAATGAGTGAATTGTAATACTTTACAAATGCAAATTTTAAAAATAAAGTGAGTGTATCCAGGAAAAAAATTCAAAGATGTGTGCTTGAAGATTATTTTTTTCTCTTTCAGACTTTTTCCTTCTTAAATTATATGGGCTTTTATTTCCTGAAGATTTAACTGAAGGACAGGTGCCTGGGCAACATGGTCTTACACAATAAACCATTTCCAAAATATGTCTAAAATCCTTTTAATGCTATTTAAGCAGTTGCCTACACATCTACTACTAGGACCACAGCATACAGTGAAATTATAAGCAGGGAAAACACACTGTGTATTCTCATGTCCAGATGAAGAAAATCTGTCAGGGTCTACAATATGAAGCTAAAGCTATAGAGGATCACTGTTTTTTTGGTACTGCAGTCTGGAAGGGGAACCCTGCATAAAAAATATAGGTTTAATACAACATAATGTACTGAATTATTACAACACCCCAGTATTTTAAGGTGGAACATGGACAGCAGACATCAAGACCAAAATTGGCCTTTCATTGTCCATATTTGGGGATGTGCTGCCAAAACATTAACAATCTATATATACCTCATGCAAACCAAAAATGAGTTTATGGAATCTTAATAAAGTTCTCTAAGGGTATTGATGCTTTCAGCTGTCTCCTATTTTCAGCAACAGTGAAGAAAATTAGACGTGTTGTTGGACATAGAATCTAGTGTCATACATTACAGTGAAATGTGCCTTGATGTTTTATAGAGATGTTTAGGGACATAATTGTGTCCATGGAAGACCATTACTGTGGACGGAAAACAAATACAGAAGTCCAGTATTCTTACTTGTAAGGAAGCGAATAATCTGCTTTGGTTTCATAGGTTATTGGTATATTTTTAGATCAGTAGTGCTCACATTTGGCATGTTGTAAAATTTGTGTCTAATGGGAAGTATGTTAGTGTTTTGAGCTCCTGGTGGTTTTTGGTGGATTTTTTAAAGAGACTATAACTTGCCTTTGGCAAATTAGCATTCGATAGTAGGTAAACTTACTTGTTGGCATGTGCAAAAAATCTTCTAAAAAGTAGGAAATAGTACTAAGTATTTTAAACATTTCTGGAGAAGAACCTTCTGATCCCTCTTTTGAATTTCTTTTAACAATAATACAGCTTCTTCATCCTGCTTGAACCTAAATCACTGCACTTACATGCATAGATTCCCAGTCTTCCTTCAACCACATCATATCTAGCAATGCTTATCCGATTTTCTTACAATGATACTAACTTACAGCAGGTGACACAACACAACTTGCAGCAGACACAGCACCCAGGAGATTAATTAACTGGTAAGAAATATTAACACAAGGGTAGCTGATTTCAAGAAAGGAAAATGTGGATACTAAAAAGCATTGAAAAGCAAAATGTCAAGTTCAGATGTTCTGTAGGTGCTTTTAAAATGGGCAAAATCACCAGGGTCATGCAATATACTAGATAGAAAAGTTCTGAAAAAGAAACAACAATAGAATCTAAGGATCTGATTCTGTGAGAAGTTTAAGCTTGTCCTGTGAGGTGTTGGGACCATCTTTGTTTTCAATGTGAGTTGTTGGTGTTCAGCACCTTGCAGGGTCCTAATGAATATTCAACTGCTGATTCACATTATCTTCCTGGCCAGAGGACTATGGCATGCTGTTGGCCAAACCTCAGAAGTTTCCATTTCAAGAGAAGCATCCAACAATCTGAATATTATCGGAAGCTTGTAGGCATAAAAATCCACGAGATAGACTTTCTTCTAAGTTTTGGATTACATCCTGCTTACAGCCAGACTTGAAACACTGCAACAAGTCTCTTTTGTAATATTTTAATTTTCTACTTCCAGCCAAAACCAGAATGCATATAGGGCCAAGAAATAAAAAAATCCCTCCTCCCCCTCTCCCCCTGCCTCCAAAAAAACCCTTAGTCCTTCTTTTACAAACCTCAGGTTTGGTTCTGTTTATGTTCTGGTTCTTGTGGGTAAGAAGTTTTACTTTTCATTGAAAATATTTTCCCACCTCTGCTTTTTATCAGAAATGTATAAAACTTTTATTATAAAACTTAAAACCTCCTGAAAATTACTTTTAAGTGAACCCAAGCCCAGCTTCATGCAAATTTGGGCCCATGTACAGATTATACCAAACACATGCTAAATTAATTATTTTGATGAAAACCAAGGTAAAACTCAGCAGTTTCAACTGAGTTTTTCTTTTACTTTAGGGCTCTTGTTTGCAGAGCTCTAGTATTTGTTTTATACAAGCCATCAGTTTATGCACTGTATAAGAATCAATTGTGCAATTATATTCCACAGGTATCAGCCACTGAAACAAATACCAACTTTTGCCCACATCACAAGAAAGTGATGTGGGCAAAAGAAAGTGTTCCATTATATCATCACAAAAATAGCTACATTTGTAACAAACATGAATTAGCAATATTTTGAAAGAGACTTGAGCCAAAATGATTAGATCTGGATCTGAATTTGCAGAAATTAGGAGATGATCAGATCTGAGCTTTTTAATTTGGGCCCATTTCTTGTCATAACATCTTGAGATGTTTTACAAGCATGCATTAAGTAGGTACTGCATTATTATGCTCATTTCACCAAAGAGTAAATCAGGCACAGAATGAAATACACTGGATCACGCAACAAATCAGTGAGTGTCAGGAATATAAACTAATAGTCATCCCTTATCTGTCCTACCCACCAAACTACACTCGCTGCTATTTGGCAAAAGATGTCTCATTTCATTTCAGGAGTGATCTCTGGAGACTTGAGCTATTTTACAAAGATCCTGTAACTTAGAATAGGAATAGAACTAGGAAGATTGATTCCTGTCTAACTAAGGTGTTACAATTCATTAAGACTTTACTGGCCTTCAACTGAAGGAGATTGCTTTGGACATCTTACTGTCAGAAATTTCAGATTAAATGCTAAAAAGAAAAGGAGTACTTGTGGCACCTTAGAGACTAACAAATTTATTAGAGCATAAGCTTTCGTGAGCTACAGCTCCTTCATCAGATGCATACAGTGGAAAATATAATGGGGAGATTTTATATACACAGAGAACATGAAACAATGGGTGTTAAATGCTAACGTTCAAGATATGGTTTTGGACTTTGAAGTCAAGAACATAGTTTACATACATAGTGGTAAACTTCTTTATGTAATAAAAAGACTTGCTAAGAATTCATCTTTGTCAAGCATATTACAATACAAACAACTGGGATAATTAGTGTAAGGCCAATTTCCCAGTATACAGATGTAATTATGTTAGATGGAGCATCAGGTAATGAGGAATAATAAAGGACTTGAATCACGAAGAACTATTCCTGAGCTATTTTATAGTAAATGGAGCTTGACAAAGATAGATGTATGATTAGGGGCTAGAAAGGAAGAAAAATCATCTGTGGAAATGAAGAGGTACCCAAATACTCTTGCTCCATGTAGAAAATCCATAACTTGGTAAATACTGTTCAGATAATACAATCTATCTCATGAATATAATAATATAATCATTTTTCCATAGTGAATTTAGAAAATGTACTGAAAGAAGAAAAGAAAAGAATTGAAACTCTACAAAGTATCAAAAGAAAGAAGACACACAGGAAAACAGAGAAATAAAGTTTTCTGTGGAGCAACCAGGAGCATAAGTACATTTTAATTAAGTCCTTTCAAACTTTCAAAACTAGATTCAAATACAGGCAGTGAATAAGAAACCTGCATTAGTAGGAAGATTCACTGAATGATCTAAGTGGTTCTTTCCCAGATCTAATTTCTATGAGTCTTTACAGTGTTGCAGACTTCAGAATGATTTGTCTTCAAGTAGAAAGTTTTATTAAATTATAGCAATAGAAATGTAGTCAGTCACTTCTCTCTTTCTTCTCTTCTTTTCCTTCACCTTCACTTTCTCCATGCTATTAAGACAACCAGAACTCAAGTAGAGTTGGAATTTGGAGATATGGAACAGATAAAACATTTCAAATTTATCTATTTACCTGAAACATCTGAATCAAAGTAGTCTGGAGAACTCATGAAAACAAGATTTCTATGATATTTCCATTACTGCCCTTGTGTCAGATACACCATAGGAATAGCCTCTCTCATGGTATGTAGGAACTTTTTCCCCTTGCCATGAAGAACTATGAATATTTAAAGGTAATCAGTAAAAATAATAATTAAAGAGAAATAATTTTACAAATTTTAAAAGCAATTATGTAATAATATCAGTGACGACAAGGACTCTTTGCTGAACTGTAACATGCTGAAATAAGACTGCAACTTGTTATTTCATTTCTAATGTGTTGAGGCTTGAGGTATGACTCTTGTCACAGCCATAAGTATATCCATGTGTAAGCAAATATAAAACAGTTCTGGAAATGACCTCTATTCATAACATGTGTCTGAGGTTGGATTACTTTTCTCTGCCTGTTCCAGGTGGTAACTTGGGAAGTACTTTGTAAACTTTAAGCCAGATACAGCCATGTAGCCTGGAACACATATCTATATCTATCACTGGAACAATTGTGACACAATATTGAAATGAACATACTACAATAACACATGGAGATGTGGCTCTCACATTGTCTGCAGGTTGTGAAATAAGTGAAATGTTTGACAGAGTACAATACATGTTATACAATTGCTTGTGCCTCATTTCAGAGCAGAAATTAAAACCACACTTCTACATGATTAAGACTTTGGTGGCTGTTGTACATAAAATAATCAAAGTATGTTATCCTTATTGACTTCATGTGATTCCTACTAACCCTCTTCCAAAAAGTCATTTGCAAGAGAGAGGTTTTTTCACCCAGAATCCTAAATGTTTCTTGGTGGCAGCAGATGGTTTTTGAGAACAATGACAGCAACAGCTAAAATATCTTGCATGCATGATTATGATTATATAAAATAATATATCATACAAATTTGTATGATATATTATTTTATATAATCATAATACATATACATAATACATATATAATTTGTATGATGTTTGTTTCAATTCTGAATTGTGAGTGAATTATGCAAAAGCACAGTTAACTTAATTCGGACAATGAACTAAAGTTTCTAGATCACAGGCCCTGGTTCTAATGGGGGACTTTAATCACCCTGACATCTGCTGGGAGAGCAATACAGCAATGCACAGACAATCCAGGAAGTTTTTGGAGAGTGTTGGCGACAACTTCCTGGTACAAGTGCTGGAGGAACCAACTAGGGGCTGTGCTCCTCTTGATCTGCTGCTTACAAACAGGGAAGAATTGGTAGGGGAAGTAGAAGTGGGTTGCAACCTAGGCAGCAGTGACCATGAGATTGTTGAGTTCAGGATCCTGACAAAAGGAAGAAAGGAGAGTAGCAAAATATGGAGCCGGGACTTCAGAAAAGCAGACTTTGACTCCCTTAGGGAACTGATGGGCGGGATCCCCTGGGAGGCTAATATGAGGAGGAAAGGAGTCCAGGAGAGCTAGTTTAATTTAAAGAAGCCTTTTTGAGGGTGCAGGAACAAACCATCCTGATGTGCAGAAAGAATAGCAAATATGGCAGGCAACCAGCTTGGTTTAGTGAAATCTTCGGTGAGCTTAAACTCAAAAAAGAAGCTTACAAGAAGTGAAAATTTGGACAGATGACTAGGGAGGACTATAAAAATATTACTAGAGCATGCAGGAGTATGATCAGGCAAGCCAAGGCACAATTGGAGTTGCAGCTAGCAAGGGATGAGAAGGGTAACAAGAAGGGTTTCTACAGGTATGTTAGCAACAAGAAGAAAGTCAGGGAAAGTATGGGACCCTTACTGAATGGGGGAGGCAACACAGTGACAGATGATGTGGAAAAAGCTGAATTACTCAATGCTTTTTTTTGCCTCGATCTTCACAGACAAGGTCAGGTCCAAGACTGCTGCACTGGGCAACACAATATGGGAAGGAGGTGAGCAGCCCTCAGTGGTGGAAGAACAGGTTAAGGACTATTTAGAAAAGCCTGACATGTACAAGTCCATGGGTGCAGATCTAATGCATCCAATGGTGCTGAGAGAGTTGGCTGATGTGATTGCAGAGCCATTGGCCATTATCTTTGAAAATTCATGGCAATTGGGGGAGGTCCAGGATGATTGGAAAAAGGCAAATATAGTGCCTATCTTTAAAAAGGGAATAAAGAGAACCTGGGGAACTACAGACCGGTCAGCCTCACTTCAGTCCCCGGCAAAATCATGGAATCCATTTTGAAGCACTTGGAGGAGAGGAAGGTGATCAGAAACAACCAACATGGATTCACCAAGGGCAAGTCATGCCTGACCAACCTGATTGAGATAACTGGCTCTGTGGAAAGCAGTGGATGTGATATATCTTGACTTTACCAAAGCTTTTGATACGGTCTCCCACAGTATTCTTGCCAGCAAGTTAAAGAAGTATGGGGATTGGATGAATGGATGATGAGGTGGATAGAAAGCTGGCTAGATTGTTGGGCTCAACGGGTAGTGATCAATGGCTCAATGTCTAGTTGACATCTGGTATCAAGTGAAGTGCCCCAGGGGTTGGTCCTGGGGCCAGTTTTGTTCAACATCTTTATTAATAATCTGGATGATGGGATGAATTGCACACTCAGCAAGGTCACAGATGACACTAAGCTGGGGGGAGAGGTAGATATGCTGGAGGGTAGGATAGAGTCCATAGTGACCTAGACAAATTGGAGGATTGGGCCACAAGAAATCTGATGAGGTTCAACAAGGACAAGTGCAGAGTCCTGCACTTAGGAAGGAAGAATCCCATGCACTGCTACAGGCTGGGGACCAACTGGCTAAGCAGCAGTTCTGCAGAAAAGGACCTGGGGATTACAGTGGATGAGAAGCTGGATATGAGTCAACAGTGTGCCCTTGTTGCCAAAAAAGCCAATGGCATGTTGGGCTGTATTAGTAGGAGCATTGCCAGCAGATCGAAGAAAGTGATTATTCCCCTCTATTCGGCACTAGTGAGGCCACATCTGGAGTATTGTGTCCAGTTTTCATCCCCCCACTACAGAAGGGAAGTGGACAAATTGGAGAGAGTCCAGCGGAGGGCAATAAAAATTATTAGGGGGCTGGGGTACATGACTTACGAGGAGAGGCTGAGGGAACTAGGATTATTTAGTCTGCAGAAGAGAAGAGTGAAGGGGGATTTGATAGCAGCCTTCAACTACCTGAAGGGGGGTTCCAAAGAGGATGGAGCTCCACTGTTTTCAGTGGTGTCAGATGACAGAACAAGAAGCAATGGTCTCAAGTTGCAGTGGGGGAGGTCTAGCTGGATATAAGAAAACACTATTTCACTAGGAGGGTGGTGAAGCACTGGAATGGGTTACCTAGGGAGGTGGTGGAATCTCCATCCATAGAGGTTTTTAATGCCCGGCTTGACAAAGCCCTGGCTGGGATGATTTAGTTGGTGTCGGTCCTGCTTCATGGATTCCATGACCTCCTGAGGTCCCTTCCAACCCTGATACTCTATGATTCTATGAATTCCATAATAATGAAAGAATGCACAAAATTATCTAATAGTTCTATTGTAACCTATGAAACCAACATCATACACCTATTGCCAGCAATGAGAAATATGCACATGAACTGAGGACACAAAATGGCTATAAAGATTTCACAACCCCCATGATATGCATGTGACTATATATCCAGAAACACTGTTATGGTGAGGTTAGAAATATAGGTATTCAGGTTAAATTGGTTCTCTGCTTGTGAGATTCTGTGGCAGTTTCAAGCATTTTAAACACTTGAATTAACTAATTTCCACAAGAGAGGGTTGCTGGCAGGGCATCATTGGAGAGAGATCCTTGACTCTAGAACTAACCCAAACACGCATCACCAGAGTCAGGATGTCATGATCCTCACAGTATATTGACCCTTCTACCTGTTTCCCCTGGTTTTTCTGAAGGGTGTAGTGTCAGGATCAGAAGGGGCAGTAGAGGCTAAGAGAGCTAATGGCTTGAGAGAGATATTGTGCCAGTTTTGTAAAATGCTGTTTTAATTATTATTCTTTTGGTACATGCACTGATTAATGTATTCTACAAACCAAAATAAAATAATAATAAAATAACAATACAAAGAAAGATCCTTTAAAAACTTTGGCTCAAATTTCACTGGGAGTTCTTGGTGCTTATTCCAAGAATAAACTAAATAAACTTTCAGCGTACTTAATGGAATCAAAGAAATTAGAGGTGGAAAAGACCTTTTAAGAAATCTAGCCCATTCCCCAAGAGGCAGTAAATGATTGTCTCCTACAGATTATTCTCCAGTGCTTTGTCCAATACAGTTTGTACTGATCTGTTTAGCACTAAGAGGTAGCTCCTGCTCTTCCTAGTGCCAGCAGCTTCTCAGTCAATTATAAAGATGGTTGTAGCCATTTCTGAAAGGATATGCCCCTTCATATACAATGCAGCGTGTGCATATGTGTGTGTGCAGTGCTGCAGATGGCATTACTGTTAAGTAGTTCTCACTGAAATTTCACGTTTCCTCCCTTCTATAAAATGTTACTTGAAAGAAATGTACATTACAGTCCTCCTCCCCTTACAAGATGAGAATAATGTGGCTGTTCCTCAGCTGATGTAAACTACCATAGCTCCATTGAAGTCAATGGTATTACGCCAATTTACACCAGCTGAGGATATGTTGGCATGACCATGTGCACAAAGGCGAGACAGGTGGCACAGCTGGCTATATACTAAAACAATAACGTGCCCTTATCTGTACCCATTTTCAATCTCCATCATATCCAGTATCACCGGCGATAAATAATGCAGAGAAGACCATTACAGTGCCCATAATTATGTTCAGGTTAAATCAAGTCAAGCAGTCAGGCCTGCAAGTAAAATGTTATCTTTCTCATTGTTCCTTTTCTTTTGTCTTTTCCTTGATTATTGGTTTTAAACCATCCCGTAGAAGTTTATGTTCATTTGAATACTAGAACACTGACAACAGGATGCCCTGTGATCCTGCTGTGAATGCCATAGGTAAGCATCTACTTTCCTTCTTAACTAAATGAATAGATTATTGTGCCGCAGTCATAGTGCTTTCCAGTTTAACTAACTGGGGAATTATCAAGAAAACTGCAGCAGATAACACAGGCTTGCAATCAGTTCCTGCAGCTGGTGATGAAAGTACAGTATGGTGAATGTTGTAAGAACTGTCGTTCCCAAGTATGATTTTCTAGCGCCTTATCTAGTTCTGTGCTAACTCTAATAAAACAAGGTATTTTCCAAATAGTATCTCAAGGATCTAATTCTGTCTTTTTGTATCCCTGGGCAAAATGTGGTTGCAAGGAAAAAAATTATTTACAAATCTGGCTTCTAGTGCATACAGAAGAAAGTTTGATGCACTCTAAAACACACTCAAGCCTTTCTGTCATCTGATTCCAGCTCACAGCTATTTCATAACGTTGCCAAGGATGTCTGAGCCCTGGGGGAAAAGTGAACGGTTTAGGCCCTTATTGAGACTGCATCAAATTAGTTTCTGTCCTGAGACATTTTGGCACCATAACAAGTCATTTAAATGTTTGCATAATAAATATGTGTTTGTTTCAATAATAGCTTGAGGGTATGTGTTAGTTATGTGACATCTGTAGGATGCTGGGTTTTTCAGAGTCTGAAAATGTGCACTGTCTTGTAAAGCAGAAAATAAAATATTGTTCAAACTGTGATGCTCCCCAAGGTTTTTGTGGCTGAATATTCAAACACATCCAGAAAGCACTGCAGGCAGAGTACAACAAGAATGCTTTAAAGAGGCACAGAGTATATATCGAAATTTTGATACTGCTGGCAATGGCAAAAATGCTTCTCAAAGTGTTCCGTTAAGATTCAGTAAAATAAAATAAAGGAGGCCCCCTGATTTTATTGTCTCATTGTAACTTCAGTTATTTGACTATATCAAGAAACTTAATTGGCATGTTATACACTAAAAGACCGTAATATGTTACCGTAACAATGTGTATTACTGAGATTCTTAATAAGAATTTAAAGGTTTGTGATTTTGATTGACTATGAAAACACTATAGTACTTACTCCTTGTTGCCACCTTCATTTTATTAAATTTTATTTTATTCAGTGATTTGCAGGAACAAAGTAGAAGCATTTATTTTTATACTCGCAGCACTAGGAAATTTGACACTAGTGCAGGTTTATAAGATTTGTTTCCTGATACTATTTTAAATTGCCTTCTTGACTATGAACTACATCCACTGAAATCTCTTGCAGAAGATTTATAATATTAATAACTTCAGGCTATTTTGGGTCATAGTCAGTTTCATGGAGACAGCATTGTATAATCTCTATCTTTTCTCCCCATCCTCTGATAGTCACCCAGTGTTTTAAAGATAAGGCAATTAAAGAACAAAATATTAATTCATACTTTGAGAATGCTTCAGAGGTTACAGCTTTATTTCTGTCTTCTGATTTTCCTGAATTAGAAACAGTATTATCCTTTGTTCACCTGGATTGTGCGAATTATACGATTAAATGGTGGTTTGCATAGTCTGGTCTCAAGTCCACTTCATGCATGGTCAATTGAGGGTCTGTTTCAAGTAGCGACGTCAAACCTGAAAAGTCACCCCTAAATTTTGCAGAAGACTATCAGTAGGTCTTTATGGAACACAGCCCTTACAACTGAAATGTCAATTATTAAATGGAAAATATTTGATATTATAGAAAAGCTTTGCCTATGCTGGAGTACAGTGAAAAACAAGGTAAGACATCTAAACCTTCACTGAAACCATAAATCTTTTATATCAGCTGCATCTTAATATTTCCACACACCAAAAGCTGCAGCCTCTTTAACTGGTATTCTCTCGTCCTTCATCTCGATAAAGTTAATAGTCAGAAATCGTACATGTATAAACGTTGATAAAATCTGATCACTAGGACTGGGCTCTCCAAAAATGACTGAAAGAATTAGTGATGGGTATAATGTGTCTTAACATGATCCTCTTCTACCTCTCATTACCAACATACAGTTTTGCTTCGCAGAAGATATTTTGTCCCATAATTTCCATAGTTTTTACCATTGTTCTTTTTTCCTTTGTACCGGAAATTCAGAAGAAAGGTGTGGTATTGCCTGTGCTGTGTTCCTCTTCTTAGCTTCCAGATAATCCGGGAATATGTGGTAGTCATTTTTATTTACAGTCTCTGCATTGCAATAGAACGTGAAAGCTGATTTATCTCACACACACATTCGAAAGGAGAGCTCTCAGCAGGCACTTGGGAGAGAAAGTTTACATTTCACAAATTAACTGTTCATTTCTTTCCCATTTCAACACCCATGTGCATGGTGGCATTGCAGTGGCTATGATGGATGTCCCCAAATTGGTTGCCATTGAAATTTTAACAGGTCACACGGTGATGAAAATAAAAAGCCTTTTTTTTGGCAATGAAGTAAGCTGTCCTGGTGTGGCAATCATACCAGCAAATGGCTTTGTGCTCATGTCTAGCACAAATCCTAGAAATACTTCTTCAGGACTTTTTTTTTTTTGTCATCTTCACTGTAGAAGTACTGATGTATAGCCTTTAAATCATTGCATCCATGCATCTTTCCTTTTAAAGGCTTTAGAGTTTGGTTGTTTCTTTGCTATAACAGTTGCATTTATACTCATTGATCAGCATTTGACTGTGCTCCCATGACCCTCCCTGCTGGGTCCAGGCAGGAGGATAAAGTTCCTGATTCACATGCAGAAGGGACAAAAGCCTGTCCTGTGAGAGTGGAGGAATAGATTGGGACAAGGCTCCTGGGAAGAGACCGGGACTGACTGGAAAAGAAGACTGGTAGCTGGGGGTATGGAGGGAATGCAAGAGGCTGGCACTGGGAGCTGTGAGGACTGTGATTGGCTGGGCATAGAGACTGGGAGACGAAGCCAGGGAGGGAAGCTAATAGATTGAGGGGAGTCTTATGTTAGATGAGGAGCCAGAGGAGATTGGGAGTGGCTGGGCAAGGAGAATGGAACTGAGAACTCCTGGGATCGGGGAAGGAGATAATGGAGGAAGAGAGACAGATCTGATGAGGAGCTAGGGAGTGGCAGAGAACTGGGATGGCCTGGACAAACAGACCTGGACAAGGTATTTGGGGGGTGCTGGAGAACACTGAGATTGGATAAAGAGCCTTGGGAAGGAATCTGGGACTTGGGGCTAGTGGTGAGACCAGAAGCCAGGGTGAGGGAGAGAGACAGAATGGATGAGGAGCTGGAGGCAAAGGGTGACTGGCACTGGCTAGTGGGAGGGAGACTGAGAGGGGAAGTTGGAAGAGGTGAGACTGGAACTTGCTTTACAAGGAGACTGGGAATGGGAAGAGAAGGCTGAGGAGTGGAGACTGGAATGAGGAGCCCTAGGTGGGGAAGAGACAGGACTGGGACAAGTTGGAGGGGATGAACCAGAAGCGGTCACACACTTTTAGCATAAGGTTTTTTGGTTTTTGGGTTGTTTTTTTTTGTGGGTGTAATATTAACTAGGATAAGAATTGACAACTCTTTATCAACCATCCTCTTGAGGACATACAACAACCACTAACTACATGTGGTAAGAATGATGCTTCCCCAGTAGGTATGATGCTGCATACCTATGCCTTGTGGGAGTTTTTAGCCTAATACTGAAGCATGAGGTATTAGCTGCTGTTGAAGGCCAGAGACTGAACACTAGATAACCCATTGGTCTGAGCCAGAAGAGCAATTCTGATACAGCAGTTCTGTTTTCATTTACAGAAAATGTGATGATGGTAACAATTTAGGTTTATATTTGTGTGACAGTTTAATCTGATTACATTTTGATTCTCAGTCACACAAAGGCCACTTTATGCCAGAGTGGTGTAAAATGGCCTTAGTACACATGAAAATCAAGACCAAATATTCTGGGTTTGAATTACTTGTGTCGCTATCCATTTGTATATTTTTACTCCTGAGTTGGAGGGACCTTTATGACACGTCTGATGAAACAGTTGAGGCAACTGGAAACAGATCTCGAAGGGACTGTTTAATATTTAACCAGAAACAACAACAACTAAGTATCACTTCATTTATGTTCAGTGGGTATAAAACATCCAGGGTGAGAGCCTTACCCCCACTCTGGCACCTTTACATCAGATTATAGGGCCAGAGCAGTGTAAAGAGCTCCTAAAAGGCTCAGCTGCAGCCAAGGGAAGATTTCTGTGGCACAGACACTGAAAAATACAGCATGAAGGGCCTTCCCTGGATCCCACTGCAAGCCCCAGCGTGGGGAACATGCCAGGTGAGGGGCTGGGACACGTGTGTCAGGAGTAGGGCTTCAGCTCAGAACTCTGCAGAGGATCTAGGCAGAGCCGTGGCCTGTGTGTTATATGAAAAAAATATTTCCTTTTGTTTGTTTTAAACCTGCTACCTATTAAATTTCAGTGGGTGACCCTTGGTTCATATGGTGTGCGAATGGGTAAATAACACTTCCTTATTCACTTTCTCCATACCATTCATGATTTTATAGACTTATATCATATCCACCCTTAGTGGTCTCTTTTCCAAGCTAAAAAGTCCCAGTCTTATTAATCTCTCCTCATATGGAAGCTGTTCCATACCCCTAATCATATTTGTTGCCCTTTTCTGAACCTTTTCAAATTCCAATATATCTTTTTTGAGATGGGGCAACCACATCTGCAGTATTCAAGATGTGGAAGTACCATGGATTTATATAGAAGCAATATGATATTTTCTGTCTTATTATCTTTCTTAATGATTCCCAACATAGATTTGGACATAGACAGACTGAGACTTTGAGATCTGCAAAGGGAATTGTGGAAACTCCTAATAGGTAGAAAATTGAAACAACACATGTATTTTGATTTGGACTGGAAATAAAGATCTGGATGAAATTCCCACTGGCTTCAACAGAGCCAAGAAACTACCCCTGATCTTTTTCTAAAGCTCAGACACTAGCATTTTTAGGACTGTTTGTGTATGTCAGAAGTGAGGTTTGCATTTATTTATTCTGTTCTTGCAAAGAAGTCAAAAAATAAACATAACATAACAGGGAATTTCAGTTAACATTTTGCCCTCTTGATGCCAAAGTGATTATTTTAAATGAGAATTGATTAAATTGTATGGAGAATAAGCATATACTGTATGAACAAAATAGAATATGACGTGCACCAAATAGAACACAGAACAATCTGAATAACATTTTATAATGCATACCGTATCTAAGTAAAAAATGAATACAAGTAAAATTTCTTAAATATGTGGCATACATTACCATATGAATGTATAACTATATGACAAATCTGATCACATATTGGAATAAATTAGTACCAGTTGTGTCAATAAAATCCCACTTAGCAATTAAATGAAATACAAACACTATTTCATCTGTAACATTACCAAATACCATGAGCAATTCTCCGAATTCTTTATAACTTTAAAATGAAGAACTGTTATGATAAAATTTTGAAGAGAACAACTCAAGGACAAAGTCAGAATCTAGTTATAAGGCAAATATAACCTTTTATAAAGACAAATACAAGTCCTCCCTAAACCTGATTAAAAGCTAAATAATATTCAATGCATTCCCTGATTACTTTCCTCCTGTAACTGAACAGTTGGCACATCTTTCCATATCTTCATTTTAAGAACATCCAGCCTTAAACAAATGGGAAGGGATAACTGTGTTTTAGATTGTGGTGACCTATTATTTTACAATAATGACATGAATAGCATACCTAAGAATTTGACTGTTTAAAGAATAAGTAAGCAGTTTCAGACAATATGAACTATGTGGTCATGTTTCAGAGTAACAGCCGTGTTAGTCTGTATTCGCAAAAAGAAAAGGAGTACTTGTGGCACCTTAGAGACTAACCAATTTATTTGAGCATGAGCTTTATTTGAGCATGAGCATCCGATGAAGTGAGCTGTAGCTCACGAAAGCTCATGCTCAAATAAATTGGTTAGTCTCTAAGGTGCCACAAGTACTCCTTTTCTTTATGTGGTCATGGTGTCACATTATCATAGATATTAGATGTGGAGAAAGATCAATTTGGTTATTTATTCACCTTCATACCAGAGCAGAATTAAACCATATATTCTCTAGGGTCCTGAGCTTGGAGGTCTGCAATTGTATAGCCCCGCAGACCACAGCCCATGAGTCCGAGTCAGCAGTTGGTGTTTTATGGCAGTGTAGACATGCCCTACATGTTTCAAGCCATGAGGCTTCCTGCATTTTCTGAAAGATTTTTTCTAAGTCTAATACATCTCAATGGAGCTGTGTGAAACTGATGATGACATATTCAGAAAAATTACTGCAAAATTTATCAGTAATTTATTTCACATGAATTCACACCCATAAACTGGACATTTTTCACACGGAAGCATGTTCCCACATTATGCAGGATGTCAGATCAGATGATCAGAATTGTCCTGTCTGGCCTTAAAATCTATGGGATCTATGAAAAATTGTAAATGTGAATTTTCAACCTGCAGTGACAGGAGGAACAAGAAGGGGACATGATTATGGTGGCTCCCTCAGTGGCACTGAGCATACATTTAAGAATCTGGAACTTCTGTGTTCTACTCCCATCTCTGCCACTTAACTTACTAATACTTTGCTTTAATATATCACTTTGGAACAACTATTAGTTATGCCTCCCAACCCTTCTATGAGCTACATTATTATTATTGCTGCTTCCCCACACCTTTTCCAGATGAAGCTCAGAGAGGTGAAGGGTTTGTCCAATATCACACAGGAGGAACATGTAAGAGCCAGGACTAGAAACCTATTAACTTTTAGTCTCAAGCCTAATCTCTCTGACCATAGCAAAACACTTGGCTTTTTTTTGTTTCAGCAGTAGTACCCGTCCCAACTCACCAATTGCAAATGGGTACCCACCTTATTGCTCACTGGCTTAATACATTTAATTGATTAGTATTCTCACACCTTGATTTATTAAGGTAAAAACAGAGGTATGAACCATTTGTCAGAATTGTGATATAAGTGTAAGGACACCAAATGAGGAAGGAAACTCGGGTAGCAAGAATGCAGCAGCTTTCAGCAGAATACTACAATATGCATGTGTTGTAACCAGAAACACATGATGTGTGTGGAATCTGTTGCACCAGCTGGTGCATTAACTCAGATGATTAACAAGCTTCTGATAAGCTCTTTTCTCTTCCCTGATTTTATGGCCTCAGACTAGAGTGGATCCAAATTTTTTCATGAAATTTTTTTCCCCATCAGAAAATACAGAAAATGACATTTTTCAATTTTCTGATCCGGAGTAGCAAAACAAAATGTGCTCGTAAGTTAACATTTCAAAATGAAAAATGTCATTTCATTTTCAAATATTGATTCATAATAACATTTTTCAATGTCATTTTGAAATAAAAAATGCTGTTCCATTTCACTTTATTATTATTATTGAAAATGTCACAAGTTTTCATCTCAACTTTACCAATTAGAAACTTTTTAGAATTTTTCATATCACAAAAAAATTGCTATGTTGACTTTTCCACAATTTGGAATGGAAGTAATTTTGCAATGTCAAAATTTCTTGTAAATGGAAAATTCATTTTTGAACGTATTTCCATTAGACATTAGGAGAAATGCTACGTGACACACATTTTGGTCAATTGACCACAAAAGTAAGCTGCCCCTAATGTCACTAGGCCTCCTCCTATTAGCCACAGCCACATGTGATGAGTTTGCAAATACAGCTGTGAGGCTGGAGAAGTAATGAAAAGGAGCCTTAAAAGAGATCAGAAATTTTGGAATAAACAAAATTAATTTCATACTGGAAAAATGCACACGAGTGAAAAAATCTGAAAATTTGATATCTAAAGAAAGAGTGAAATGGACACAATGTAATGTTGAAAAAGACCTAGAGGTTAGAGTGGATAGCAAATCAGACCTGGGTTTACAATTGTATGGCAATAACATGGCCATTATATCAAAGAGAAGGGAGATAATAGTTTGAATGCAACCACACCTGCCTTCAGGGCACCTCATTACAAGTAAAATATTATTGACAAGCTTTCCATGCAAGAAAACTAGTTTCTACATTTATCTTAAAAGACCTTTACTTCCTAAACTCAGGCATTATACATCTTTTCAGTAATATTCCAAAAAAATTGATAACTATTGAGAAGTGATCCTGGTAACTAATTAAGGCTGACAGCCTGGATCTTAAACCTTTCTAGAACTCCAGATAATTTGAATGTTTGACAAAAAAGAACATATTGGCAATGGCATTTCTTCAGTCAAACACATCTTTGTAATTTCTTTGCAATGGCACATCACATCTCATTATATACTATTACTGTACGTGTTGATGTAACCATAGTAATGATTAATTTAATTCTTGTAATCTCTACCACACATAGTTCCAAAAAATGTTCAAACATTTCGTAGTTACAGCAATTTCTTCACAAAATGGGTTCCGCTTTGGAATTTCATGATGCTAAGATTCTGCAGTATAGTTGCTTTGCACATTGAGCAAAGAGAATTGTGTGCATGTTTCACTACTAATTTACTGCTTTACTAATTTACTAATTTACTGCTAATCAATTTGAGTCAGGTACTTTTCATAGTGCACACTCCACATGATTTCCTGGCATTCATCAATTTAATATATACTCACTACTTTTTAAAGCTATACCATGGCAACTCTCGTGGGGACCCAAGAGCAAAGACCCCAAGAAGTACAATGGTAAGTGATAAATTAGATTAATTTTAAGCAAGAGTATAATGTAGTTGTAATCTCTATAAATCATCCAGTGCTAAAAGCACAAAGGAGAATTTTAACACATCCTTCAAAGTGGTATACTTGTAGTGTTGCCCAAACCTGTAATTTTCCTTTATTATGCAGGTAGCTGAAGTATCAGATGTTTCAGCTCAACTGGGCTCTGCTCAGATATTAAACAGAATAAAATATTTTTACATTACATGCAAAATTTGAAATGCCAACATATTTAGCATGTCCTAGAGGAAATTTCAGTTCAGTAGCATTTGTGTTAAAGAGGGTAGTAACTCTGTAATAGGATGCTAACAGTGAGCCTCTAAAGGGTAGAATACTGGACAACCTCCGTACTTTTGAAATTGCATGTGGACTCGCAGAGTTTGTAAAACTAGTGTAAGTTTACAAACCTCTGTTTATTTTTATTTAAGCCCAAAGGCCAAAATTCTTAAACTTGGTTCCTAAAGATAAGCACTTGAATTCTTCTTCTTCCCCATATCCCCAAAACTGGGGTCTGGTCATCGTGCAAGCATCCACAGTCTTTGTCTGTCTAACATGGTACTAAGGTCCAGCTGCTTCCAGCTGCTTGCATATTCTTTGATGCAATCCATCCATCACTTCCTCGGGGTCTCTTTCCTACCACCCACTCCTGCCATGTTACCACCAGGTCCCCTTCATTCATTCTCTGTATGTGTCTGAATCAGAAAAGTAATGCTTCCCAGATTTTATTAGCCACATCACAGACTTTACCTTTCATCCTACTACTTTCACTTAGAAATCTGTCTCTTTGTGTAACTCCTCTTACTGTGCAAAGAGATCTCATCTCGAACACCTGTAAGCATTGAACCTGCCATGCTCTCATTGTCCATGCTTCTGCACCATACGGCCCGGCAGGGTGTACCATTGTTCTATACAGTTGGCTATCTCAGTGGCACATGCTTGTCATACACAATCCCTGAGATGTTATTTGACGCTTAAAACACTTAAATTAGTGGCCTGATTTTAACAGATGCTGAGCATTCACTGCTCTGGCTATTCCCACCTGAACTTTTGCTTGTCCTCATTTGTTGGCAATTAATTAGAAGACAAAACAAATCCATAAACTATGAATTTTCTATAGTATATGATATAGTATTTGATACAAGCATAGAACAACGTGTCATTCTCCACCAAAGTCTGTTGATAATTCATTACAGTGGCATTCTTATGCTCAGCTTCAGAGAAATGGCCTTCAAGATATAAATTCTCAGAGTGGCTCAAAAAGTGGCTTGTGGATAGAGCTGAAAAAACATAATAAACCAGTGTTATTTTAGCCTTTGTCCAGCTCACTAGGCAAGAAGGAGTGGTCTGAATCCATCACAAAATGACATTATAAATCTGTATGCCTTGCAAGGTAATGACATGAAAAATAAGCCCGAACAAGGTGCAGATGCACTATTTGTAAGCCTCAGAGGAAAGGTTAATGCAAGTTAAATATTGACATGTCAGCAATAAGGATCACAGCAATTATATATTGGCATGAATGCCATCTGCAGTTTAATTACTATGTGACACTGACAGGTCAACATGGTAGACTGACAGCTGAAGACATTTGCCTTTTAGGGATTATCCAAACACTTTGGAGCCAATTCGAATTTCAATTACACCAGTACAATCCCACAGTTAACTCCACTGACTTCAGTGGATTTATTTCACATTTTCAGGGGCACTCTCACCACTGGCCTTTTGTCTTTCTCTGGTTTTATATTGTAATATATGTCCACTGATACCAGTGAGATGAATAACTAGATTTCATTATATGTACATTTACATTTGCTTTATTTATTTATACAAATCTCTGCTCCAATTAAAAACTGCAATGGACATATTTAGATGCTATTGGTAGCAGTTTGAAAGACAAATGAAAAGAAATTTGACTCTCAGATCCTACCACACTCAATGTGTTTTTGTTAATCTCTGTAATAAGTGTAACCTTTTAAGCTTTCAATTTTGGCCATTTTTCTGTTTCTAAATTATTCATTAAGCTATGCTGTTTTCTACAATTATACTAATTATAGGTGAAACTCACCCCTATGCAGAGGGCCAGCACAAAGCCCATGCACCACTTAGGCTCCACTCTAGTTCTCAATTTAAGGATTGCGTAGGTTTTAACTGTGGGCCTTGTGCTGGCCTTCTGCACACAGGCAAATTTCACTCACCCCCACGAACATGATACAGTTCTGTGGTGACCTAGAATCCTATTTTCGACATCTCCAACGCAAAGAATATTTCCAACAGACCTCTGAACAACATACTAACCCACAGAGACCTTCCTACCAAGACTGCAAAAAGAAGGATTCTGGGTGGACTCCTCCTGAAGGTAGAAACAACAGACTGGACTTCTACATAGAGTGCTTCGGCAGACATGCACGGGCTGAAATTATGGAAAAGGAGCATCACTTGCCCCATAACCTCAGCCATGCAGAACACAATGCCATCCACAGCCTCAGAAACAACTCTCATATCATAATCAAAAAGGCTGACCAAGGAGGTGCTGTTGTCATCATGAATAGGTCAGAATATGAACAGAATATGCACAAGTCCATGGGGCCGGACAAGTTGCATCCGAGAGTGCTGAAGAAATTGGTGGCTGTGATTGCAGAGCCATTGGCCATTATCTTTGAAAACTCGTGGCGAACGGGGGAAGTCCCGGATGACTGGAAAAAGGCTAATGTAGTGCCAATCTTTAAAAAAGGGAAGAAGGAAGATCCTGGGAACTACAGGCCAGTCAGCCTCACCTCAGTCCCTGGAAAAATCATGGAGCAGGTCCTCAAAGAATCAATCCTGAAGCACTTGCATGAGAGGAAAGTGATCAGGAACAGCCAGCATGGATTCACCAAGGGAAGGTCATGCCTGACGAATCTAATCGCCTTTTATGATGAGATTACTGGTACTGTGGATGAAGGGAAAGCAGTGGATGTATTGTTTCTTGACTTTAGCGAAGCTTTTGACACGGTCTCCCACAGTATTCTTGTCAGCAAGTTAAGGAAGTATGGGCTGGATGAATGCACTATAAGGTGGGTAGAAAGCTGGCTAGATTGTTGGGCTCAACGGGTAGTGACCAATGGCTCCATGTCTAGTTGGCAGCCGGTGTCAAGAGGAGTGCCCCAGGGGTCGGTCCTGGGCCCAGTTTTGTTCAATATCTTCATAAATGATGGTGTAGATTGCACTCTCAGCAAATTTGCAGATGATACTAAACTGGGAGGAGTGGTAGATACGCTGGAGGGGAGGGATAGGATACAGAAGGACCTAGACAAATTGGAGGATTGTGCCAAAAGAAATCTGATGAGGTTCAATAAGGATAAGTGCAGGGTCCTGCACTTAGGACGGAAGAATCCAATGCACAGCTACAGACTAGGGGCCGAATGGCTAGGCAGCAGTTCTGCGGAAAAGGACCTAGAGGTGACAGTGGATGAGAAGCTGGATATGAGTCAGCAGTGTGCCCTTGTTGCCAAGAAGGCCAATGGCATTTTGGGATGTATAAGTAGGGGCATAGCGAGCAGATCGAGGGACGTGATCGTTCCCCTCTATTCGACATTGGTGAGGCCTTATCTGGAGTACTGTGTCCAGTTTTGGGCCCCACACTACAAGAAGGATGTGGATAAATTGGAGAGAGTCCAGCGAAGGGCAACAAAAATGATTAGGGGTCTAGAACACATGACTTATGAGGAGAGACTGAGGGAGCTGGGATTGTTTAGTCTGCAGAAGAGAAGAATGAGGGGGGATTTGATAGCTGCTTTCAACTACCTGAAAGGGGGTTCCAAAGAGGATAGCTCTAGCCTGTTCTCAATGGTAGCAGATGACAGAACGAGGAGTAATGGTCTCAAGTTGCAGTGGGGGAGGTTTAGATTGGATATTAGGAAAAACTTTTTCACTAGGAGGGTAGTGAAACACTGGAATGCGTTACCTAGGGAGGTGGTAGAATCTCCTTCCTTAGAGGTTTTTAAGGTCAGGCTTGACAAAGCCCTGTCTGGGATGATTTAACTGGGAATTGGTCCTGCTTCGAGCAGGGGGTTGGACTAGATGACCTTCTGGGGTCCCTTCCGACCCTGATATTCTATGATTCTATGATTCTATAAGAGGTTGCTAGGCAGCTCTCCAACACCACCTTCTACAAGCCATTACTCTCTGATCCCACTGAAGGTTACCAAAAGAAACTACACCATCTGCTCAAGAAACTCTCTGAAAAAGCACAAGAACAAATCCACACAGACACACCCCTGGAACCCTGACCAGGGGTATTCTATCTGCTACACAAGATCCATAAACCTGGGAATCCTGGACGCCCCATCACCTCAGGCATTGGCACCCTGACAGCAGGATTGTCTGGCTATGTAGACTCCCTCCTCAGGCCCTATGCTACCAGCACTCCCAGCTTCGAGACACCACTGACTTCTTGAGGAAACTACAGTCCATCGGCGATCTTCCTGAAAACACCATCCTAGCCATTATGGATGTAGAAGTCCTCTACACCAACATTCCACGCAAAGATAGACTTCAAGCCATCAGAAACAGGATCCCTGATAATGTCACGGCAAACCTGGTGGCTGAACTTTGTGACTTTGTCCTCACCCATAATTATTTCACATTTGGGGACAATGTATACTTTCAAATCAGCGGCATTGCTATGGGTACCCGCATGGCCCCACAGTATGCCAACATTTTTATGGCTGACTTAGAACAACGCTTCCTCAGCTCTCATCCCTTAATGCCCCTACTCTATTTGCGCTATATTGATGACATCTTCATCATCTGGACCCATGGAAAAGAAGCCCTTCAGGAATTCCACCATGATTTCAACAATTTCCATCCCACCATCAACCTCAGCCTGGACCACTCCAAACAACAGATCCACTTCCTGGACACTACAGTGCTAATAAGTGATGGTCACATAAACACCACCCTATACCGGAAACCTACTGACCACTATGCCTACCTACCTGCCTTTCATCCAGACCACACCACACGATTCATTGTCTACAACCAAGCTCTACGATACAACCGCATTTGCTCCAACCCCTCAGACAGAGACAAACACCTACAAGATCTCTATCAAGCATTCTTACAACTACAGTACCTACCTGCTGAAGTGAAGAAACAGATTGATGGAGCCAGAAGAGTACCCAGAAGTTACCTACTACAGGACAGGCCCAACAAAGAAAATCAGAGAACACCACTAGCCATCACCTTCAGCCCGCAACTAAAACCTCTCCAACGCATCATCAAGGATCTACAACCTATCCTGAACGATGACCCATCACTCTCACAGATCTTGGGAGGCAGGCCAGTCCTTGTTTACAGACAGCTCCCCAACCTGGAGCAGATACTCACCAGCAACCACACACCACACAACAGAACCACTAACCCTGGAACCTATCCTTGCAACAAAGCCCGTTGCCAACTGTGTCCACATATCTATTCAGGGGACACCATCATAGGGCCTAATCACATCAGCCACACTATCAGAGGCTCATTCAGCTGCACATCTACCAATGTGATATATACCATCATGTGCCAGCAATGCCCTTCTGCCATGTACATTGGCCAAACTGGACAGTCTCTACATAAAAGAATAAATGGACACAAATCAGATGTCAAGAATTATAACATTCAAAAACCAGTCGGAGAACACTTCAGTCTCTTTGGTCACTCGATTACAGACCTAAAAATGGCAATTCTTCAACAAAAAAAAACTTCAAAACAGACTCCAACAAGAGACTGCTGAATTGGAATTAATTTGCAAACTGGATACAATTAACTTAGGCTTGAATAAAGACTGGGAGTGGATGGGTCATTACACAAAGTAAAACTATTTCCCCATGTTTATTCCCCCCCTCCCAACTGTTCCTCAGACGTTCTTATCAACTGCTGGAAATGGCCCACCTTGATTATCACTACAAAAGGCTTTCCCCCGTTCTCCCCCCACTCTCCTGCTGGTAATAGCTCACCTTACCTGATCACTCTTGTTACAGTGTGTATGGTAACACCCATTGTTTCATGTTCTCTGTGTATATAAATCTCCCCACGGTATTTTTCACTGAATGCATCCGATGAAGTGAGCTGTAGCTCATGAAAGCTTGTGCTCAGATAAATTTGTTAATCTCTAAGGTGTCACAAGTACTCGTTTTCTTTTTGTGGATACAGACCTAACATGGCTGCTACTCTGAAAGCTATAAATATTCAGGCAGTAGGAGTTTCAAATTAGCAATTGGCCTAATTCAGCTTCCATCGAAATCAATGGAAAAGTTCCAGTTTAATTCAATGGGAGCAAATTTAGGCCAATAGTGAGTGCTTTTGAAATACCCACTCTATATCTTCTCCTTTTCCTCTTTCAGTTTCTAACAAGAACTATGGACCTAATCCAAAGCCCTTTGGAATCAATGGAAAGACTCCAGTTGACTTTGATGGGATTCCATTGGGGAGCGGGGGAGGAGCAATAATGTTGTATGATGGGTAGCAGCTAATCCTTCTGGTTAATTCTAATGGACCTGGGGTTTTTTTGATTTAGTGAAATAAGATGAAGTTCACCTCACGATTTACTTTTAACTTTCTACTTAAAAATGACCTTCAAGACTATAGCTAAGAGATTAAACTATTTCAGTTGTCAGATACAGTTAAGATTCCTTACCACCAATTCTTCAGTTGGGTTTTATAGGCCAGTAGGATCATCAATTGTTAAGACACAGTTGACACACTCTGGGACTCAGAAAAGGTAATGTTTTATTTAATTTACACATAAATAGACATTTTCTTTTTTTAAAAAAAAATTGAAATCCATTTCAGTCTCAAGGTATACAGTTTGCCTGTAAAATATTTTAACCTGAAGCTTTGAGTTGTTGAGTAAGAATCACATACATCATACTCTATTTTTATCCCATTCCAACAAATTGAAACAGATCTTATACTTTCTCAAGACTTTTAAAATAAGAATCTTGCAACAATTCATACAATCCTATAAATGACTTACAAGACTGTTTTCACAATAATATTTTAAAATAAATGTAATATTTCATCCCAAAATATAAATAAGCCTGAACAAAATCCCTAGATACAAACACCTCTAAACTTTGGAGAAATTTGTAACTGGGTCTAAACTGTGCTGCTGATGACTATCCCTACCCAAAATGAATCATGATCAATTAATCAGCAGAAGAAAGTAAATGTACACGAAGTTACACAGTCTTTCCACTGGCATTCAGTTCCAAAACCAGAGCACAATCATGACAATACAATCTGATCTGAGCAACAGGCAACAAGATATTGTACTGCTTCTGAAGCATCTGAATAGGGAGACTGAATTACAACCTCCCTCCCAAGAGTGCTGCTCTGGGAAGGCAGAAAACTGCACAGGAATCTTACACAGTAGTGTTTTAACTAGTGCTGTATACAAAGGTAATATAATAACCCATCTCTTTCTTGATGCTCCTGTTCATGTATTCATGGATCTCATTAGCCCATTTTGTCACAGAATCACAACAGGAGTTCAGAGTCTTTTGGTTATCCACCAGACAACCAGAGTCCTTCTCAGTCTTTGCATTCCATGATACGATTACATATCCGGTAAGTATAGTCTACATCTTTTATTGTTTAAAGTATGACCTTGCATTTGGACGCAATAAAATATCCAAATAAATTTGGACGCAATAAAATACCCTGTAATTCAGATTGTTCTATATCAGTGGCCCGTTCTTGCATATATTGTTGTTACACATACACAGACAGTTGAACAGTGAAGACTGTAAAGTAAAAGGGTCTTGTGAGGTGCAAGAACAAGGTCTCCAGAAATTGGGCTAGTTTCCTATTCATTTTGATGGGAGCTCCTGCATGCATTGTCGGTCTTGTATTGTGTGGTATTCTGAGTGTCACACAAATTTCAGCTGTAGTAAAAAGTCCTATGTTTGCAAGAATGTTGATGGGATGAACTCTAAGAGTCCTCTAATCAGATAACAATGAATTAATCAGTCTTAGTATTAGGTGATATTTCTACTGAACCCAACACAACAAAAATATCATTTGATTTAAAATAAAGGGATCTGTAAACTTATTGGAATTAAATGGGATGGGTTGCATTTTAATTCTAATGTTTTCTCAATCCGAGTGCACAAATCCAATTTGTGTAGAGAAAAAAATGTAAACAAATTATGGCGCATATTTCAAGGACAAGAACTTTGAAAGGCTTGACCAATCTCAATTATGTTGTTAATTCCTGAGTGTCTACATATGAAAAAATAACAACAGCATCCACAGAGTTTGGCAACTGTGACAGTGATTCTGCACCTGGCATTGCACATGCCCTGAATAACAAAGAAGCAGAAAAGTAGAACTCTTCTCTTTTTCTGAAGCATTGTACTCTGGTGTACCAGTGATGATATATGCCACCCCCAACCTTCTCAGGAAAAAAGGATGAAAGGATAATACATCAGTAATTAAAGTATCTTTCACAAGACAATAGTGCAAATAGGTTTTGCATCCAAAAAAGGTTTGGGCAAAGATCACTAACCTCAAATGGCTGTGCACAATTTAAATAGCCCTCTCTCAATCTTCTTTAGTTTAACCAGGGGTTAAACCCTGTTTGACCTGTGCAATATTGTTTAAAGAGTGGGTAGATATTTGCCACTTTACAGTTATAGGATTAATAACATTTTCCAAACCCACTTAATTGCATTGACACACAGACAAAGTGTGACTTTCTGCAGCCTTTACATTTTTAATGCCAAGAGCATTCAACATATTTCTTTAGGTCAGTATGAAATTCTACCTTTCCCAAACTTCCAAAATTGATAGATTGCACTTATACATCTATAGAAACAACTATATTCTATAAATGTAAATCCTCAGCTGAGCTAACAGGCTGGTGTGCATATTGTCTCTTTGGAGAGAGTGGACTTGCTAATTTCAGTGAGTGTCCAGTGACGAGGGCTGGATACTGCAGAGGATACTCTTCCAGAGTGTTCAGGAACTGGGCTGCACCAAACGTTACCTGCAAGGCAAAGTAAGGGGTGGCAGAGTTCTAAGGAGTTTATTTGACTGCCTAACAAACTGGGGTGGTAAGGAGTTGTCACTCAGTTTAGCACCAGCAAATTTCTCTTTTGCTAAGGCAGAGGGGTAACAAGGTGACCTACAGTTTTGGATGCCCCAAGATAGTGTCACAGTGGCATAGTTGGCAGGACACTCACAGATTGCTAATTAGCTAAGGTTTGCACTTCCAGCAATGGTAAAATAGATTTTTAAGTGATTCACAAGCGAGAAGGTAGGAAACAGCCAATGAAAGTTTACAGTTTTGTTATTTTCTGTTCGTTTATTTCGGATAAAGGAAATAGGAAAAAAAAGAAGCCTATAAAGTTGAGTAATCAACAAAAAAGGCAGGCTGAGCAAAGAAACAGATGTTGAGCTCACCAAGAAGCAGTTAGAAGAGCTGTGTGCACAGTGAGGTCTGTCATCAGCTGATCAGAAGAATTTAGAGCTAGTGGCCATGAGGCAGTGTGCAACACCTGCTCCAAACTGGGGATCAGAAATTGTCCTACATGTCATGCAGGAAACCAAGCAGATGATTCCCCAGATGATCCCGCAGAGGCAGTGGCAAAGGTAAGAGGTCCAGAGCTGTGGAAACTGGAGTGGAAAAGGCTGGCGGGGAGGAGAGAGGATCGGAGCTGGAAGCCATGTGTCAGACCAAGAGGCAGAGCTTGAGCAACAGAAGCTTGTTGACCAGGACAAAAGCAGGCAGCTCAAAACAGAAGAAGAGGATCAAGTCATTCCCACAGGACCCAGGTGGAAGGACATAAGGGTGTGCTTGATCAGGGGCCAGATGGTGAACAGATGTGGGTCTGATGAACCCCAGGGCTCAGCCTGTAGCCTGAGTCATTGACTCATTATGGACACTAACGGTTGTTCTGACCTTCTGACCGTGGAATGGGAAATTTTTGCTTGATGTGCAAGTTGTTTCAGCAATGATGTAACAAGGTTGAGTCCAAGGGCTCAGGTACAAGCCCACCATAACCAGACTGAGTGGTCGAAGGTGAAAACGCTCCCCAGGGAAACTGAGTCAGTGCTGTGTGTGTCTGTGGCACAGCTAGAAAGTGCTGTCACCCAGGATCTGCAAGGAGCTGGTACAGCTAGGTAAATAGCTGTGGGCCAGTACTTCACTGAGAGCAGGGAAGACTCAGAGGGATAAGAGATCTGGTTTCACATCTTCAGGGGTGACAGAATCCTGTGCTTGTCTGAGTAAGGGAAATTAGGTGATATGTGTCATAAGGTGATATGTGTCAGCAGTCCCCTGGAATGAGGGGAACTCTGGGTGGTAAACGGTTGGGTTTCACACCTTTGGGGATGATAGATCATAGGGAAATGGTTTGAGTGTCTGATAATTAAGAATTCAGATAGGATGGATTTGGGGAGAAGCCCAGAGGGGTGTGAAGCAACTTCTGGGGGAAGTTTGGATATTATTGGCTCCATATCAGCAGTGGACTATGCCCCTAGAGACCCAGAAGCTGTTGCTCTAATACAGAGGCTGATGGACTGGGAAAAGACCTATTCACTATTTTTATCTGAGTAGGTTTTCCAGTGCACATTTGAGGTGGGAGAGTTAGTGCTGTGTTACAGTAAAAAGGCACAAAATGCAAAACTCATGGAAGGGACCTTATGAGGTTGTGGAAAGAGGAAATGAGGCTATGTACAGCATACTGAGACCCCACAGCATGGTTGCCCCACAGACTGTGCATATAAATAGACTCAAAGCCTATCACAATAGCGAAGTCATTGTGAATATGATTTGTGCTGAGGGAGAGTCTGAAACAACACCTCATTGATCTGATGGCTGAATGCCAGGATGGCTCATCACTTGAGAACACTGAGATATGTAAAAAGTTAACACAGACTGACAGGGCAGAAACTTTAACTGTGCTGCAAAGTCATGAGCAGGTATTCTCTAGCATGCCAGGGATGATTCATTAGATGCTCCATAGGATCGACACTGAGGGATGCCAGCTGGCCCCAGCAGGCCACACCAAACCACTGGCAAAGTGCAGAAGCAAATTTGTAAAGAAATACAGAGTATGTTGGATATGGATATAATTAAAGAGTCTGACAGCTCCTGGACCTCACTTGTTAAGCTGGTTCCTAAAAAAGATAAGACTGTAAGGTTTCATGTTGACTACAGAAAACTTAATGCTGTCACAGTTCCTTATGCACATCCTATACCCAGACCTGATGACATGTTATATACTTCAGGCAAAGTGAAATACCTGACCAGGAAAGACCTAGTTAAAAGTTATTGGGAGATTCTTTGGACAGCCATGCACAGAAGAAATCTGCTTTTATTCCTGATATGCCTCCTGTCTTCCTTCTGGTATGACCAGACAATAGAATAAGAGCTTTATGCTTTTTCACAGTTGTGAGTGAGCAGAAGAAAAGTCTATATAGTACAACTGTATAAAATTAAATAGGGAGACTTTTTAGGACTATTGCTATCCACTGAATTAATAAAAACTTGAAACTGTTTTATTTTAGGAGATATCAGTTTTCCCTTGGATGTTCCTAGTAAACCTGACAATTCAAACAATTTATGGTTCTTCTGAACTGTACCAGCATGTACAGAGATGATACTTCACAAAGGCATGCATCACTACATATCTTTTAAATCTTCTGGAGCACATCTTCAAGGAATCAATTTTATAAACTACGACCTCGATCTTGCAGACACTTATGCATGTGTTTAGCTTTACACACTGTGAGAAGTCCCACTGAAGGCAACAGAACTACTCACAGGGTGTAAAGTTAAGCATGTGCGTGTTGCAGGATTGGGACATATGCAGTTATATGGGTTTGCATAGTGAAGGTAGAATTACTATTGGATTCCTTGCTGATGTTAAGCTCCTACAAACAAGTGTTGAAGAATAAAGCTTTCTACAATCTCTGGTTGGCTAGGAGACTCCATCCCATCCTGGCAGATCTGGCCTCAGAAATACATTGCTTTATCACCCTAGGCTGGGCAACATAAATGAAATATTCTAGGAGCATTAAGTCTTTAGCTCTTAAGAAATTTCAACTCAGTACAGAACACTGCAGCATATCTCCTAAGCAGCACTGGGCTACCATGAGCACATCAAATCTGTCCTCTGCTCTCTTCACTGGTGTCACACAGAATATCAAATCAAATTCTGGTTCTCTGTTTTTATCTCCAAGGAATTCAGTGGTCTGGGCTCAGGTAGCTAAAATATCACCTGAAACTCTGGGATGAGCATTGTGATTGACAATTTTACTCCTCAAGTACAAAGGAGTGGTCAGCCATGAGGGTAAAGCTTGTCTATAAAGCAGACAGAGCTTTCTCAAGTTTGCTCTAAGGCAGTGGAATAAATCCGACAGGATATAAGCACCATCTCAAATCTCACCACTTTCTGTTCCAAGTGCCAGGTGCACTTTTTTGCACCTTCAATAATAAACATATAGAACATAGGAGACATTGAATATAGAAATAAAAATAATTTATAAAATACTTCACATAATTTTTGCTTTGGAGAGAAAAAAGTGTTCTTCACGTTGATTAATGCACTTTTGGGAGGTGCTCAGATATTATGGTCATGAGTTTAGTCTAAGAACCCTGAATAGGTTAGGATATACTGGGATAAGTGCCTAAGTCACTTTTTGGAATAGGACCTACGCTCCTAAATCACTCATGAAAATGTTACTCCCTTGAATATATCTCTATCTTTCAAAAATACTTTCAAAATAGTTTCCTAAATATGGATTTTGGAGCCTGACTGTAGACGCACATATGGAAATCTTGGCTTTAATTTATCTACATTAATTTCTTAGGCTAAGATTTTAAAAAGTAGGAATCAAACATATTGATCTTGAGACGAACGTGAATATTTGGATACTCAGAACTTTAGAAAATTGGGCAGGTGCCTAAATATAGAGTTAGGCGCCTAACTTTAGGTTCCTATTTTTCAGGAGAGATCAGTAAACGTAAATAGATCTATATTCAATTCGATCCTACCAGCACCAGCAGGGCCTCCAATGTTTTATTTATTTATTTCAATTTTCTTTTTAGTGCACATCCTAGTTCTGGATGTTTGACCCTAATTAACAAAATGTCGGACCTAAAACATACTTAATGGATTACCTAGCTACTGCATAAATAAATAAATAAAGCTGGCCTGACCATTAAAAATAACCTATCAACTACCCTAACTCACCACAAAACCACCAGTCTTCGAGTGACTTCAGTGAGTCATGGACTGGGTCTCATAGCGTCATCCATTAACCTGCCATTTCCCCAAATGTCTGGGCAGGGGGAGGGAGCGGAATGGAATTTGCATACCTGAAGGTTAGCAAATGCTGTCTCTGGAGGATCAACAGGAAAGTTCCAATCCTGAGGACCCTTTAAGGAACATATCTTGCCAGTAGCCTCCTATGTTCAATACTATGGAGTATCTAGGTCAGTGTTTCTCAAATGCAGCCACCAGGGCCACATGCGGCCATCAGAGGCTTTTCTTGTGGACACAGCCTCCTGGGCAGTGATTAGGGGTGGGGGTTGGAGCAAAACAGCGGTTCTTCCCCTTGGGCTCCAAGGAAGGGTTGGGCCCTGACCCCCTTCAGAGCCACAAGCGCCAGAGGAGCAGATAGCTGGTGTGAGTTCCCCACCTTCCCGGGGGTGGTGTGGCTCAGGCTTCCAGCTTTAGGCCTGGGGTGGCAGGTGGTAGGCTCCAGCCATGGGCTCTGACCGTGGAGCTTTGGGCTGTGGGTTTTGGCTGTGCAGTGGCAGGCTCCGTTTTCCTGACCTCTGGGCTCATCAGCCCCCTTATCACCCCTGGCCCCCACTACTGCCCTCAACTCCTCATCCATCCACACGATCACCCTTAGCGCCCACTGTCTCCCTACCCACCGCCCCATCCAGGGATTAATTTGTCCCCTGGCTTGCCAGGGCTGAGTAAGTCTGCTGTGAAAAGTGGTATGTATATGTTTGTAAATATTACTCTTCACTGCCTCAGAGCTAGAGAACAAGTCTGCTGCTGTGAAAAGTGATATTAACAAATATACAAATATCACTTTTCACAGGAGCAGATTTACTAGCTAGCAAGTCTTAAAAAAACCAAAGACAACAACAAAAAAGACAAGAACATACAAAACACCTTATTGTGTATCTATTCTGTTTAGGACCAGTAAAGAATAGAGACAACTGTATATTATTATTACTGAGTGTGCAAATTAAAACCCTACATAAATAAATTACTATGATTTGGATATGTATATGTGCATATTTATTTGTTTTTCCTAAATTAATTATTTTAGGGGAAATTGTCATAGTGGTCACCAGCAAGATTTTGTGGCCACACTCTGAGGCCACCAAAAAATTTATGGTGAGAACCCCTGGCTAGGTCAAAGGCCAGATCCTCAGATGGTGTAAATCAACATAGTTCTGCGGAAGTCTATGGATTAATAACAAATAATACCAGCTCAGGATCTGGCCCCAAATGCCAGTGTTTCAACTCCATCAGCGAGCCACAGTAAGAGAAGGTGCCTTAGTAATCCAGACCATTTAGACCTTTATAGAAGAGCTGATTAGAAAAAAGGACAAATTTTTCCTCAAAATTTCTCCTTTTTTTTTCCCAATTGAAAAATTTCAGGTTATTTTGAACATCTCTATTTATTTTATAGGTGTGATGCGGTTCCCTCTGTCACCTGCTAGAGAAGGGGGAAAAAAACAATTAAAGACAAGTTCCACACTTATGGGGTGATTGACTGATTGCCTCCTGGTCAGAGCGGGAGAAGAGAGATGATGATCCATTAAATACTTGGACCTTATAGCTGGGCTGAGGTAGCTCAGTCAGGGAAAGACTGCAGAAAAGGCAGGATTTTCCTGCATGGAGAGAGGCAAGGGAAGCAAAGGAGTCTCCTGTGGAGGAAGTCCTCAGAGAGGACTGAAAGGGGGCAGAAGGATTTTTTTTTGTTTATGGGTGATTGGAATCTTCAGACTTTTGATACGCCAGAAGAGAACAAGATTATAGAAGGGGCCTGGCTGGACGGCTAGGTTGTAGAACACAAAGATAAAGGACAAGCTGGTGCAGTAAAATGGGAACAGCCAAAAGGGGTGGTAGAGGCACAGATCAGTGCAACACCATCTCCTGACTCAAGGAGACACTATGATCATGAGGAGGAACAGTCACAGTAGGCTAAAATTAATGTACAAAAGCCCAGTTAGTGACTTTCTTTTTTATACTGAGGAATCTCCACTTTGAGTTCCTCTTCCTAATCTTAATTACGGCAATATGGCACAGTGAAAGAGCCATTCTCTCAGGTAAATAGGTCCTAAATTATTTAGGACTTTAACACCACATCTTGAATTCTACCTGTTGGCAGCCAATGCAGTTCTGGCATATTGGTGTGATAACATGGTCCTGACATGAAATTCTATGTAGTTTCTGGACCACTGCATTTTTCAACATGAAAAAAAGGAAGTCTACAGAGTACTGCCCTAATTAAAAATTGTGAACTAAAAGGAATGCAGGCACCCCACAGTATGTGAAAACATATAAACATCCAGTAACAACCACATATACCATTTCATCTGGCAAATGCAATTTTCCTTGTTGTTAACATACATTTTCATATGGAAAACTGTATATATAAAATATGTCTGGAGGATATCCATTTCTTTTCCTTTTGAAAACATTACTGTATATTGAATATTGAATTCTAACCTTGCCATCTCATTTAAGTTTGAAACGTCAGTGAAATTCTTTTAAAAAATTAACTAATTCCATATTATTTTTTAAAAACCCAAGGGATTACATATATCTATGGGTATTTATAACATAGATTTGTAAAAAACCTTTTGGGTAGGTGTACTGTGCATGGAATCTTCTGTATCCTCCAATGAAGACATTTTTCTTTTAATGAGAATGCAGCGATCCTTGCATTTCTCTGATGGGCTTTGAATTATTTGAGAAAAACATAGTTTACCCACAACAGCTGCAACTTGCACCTGTGCAGTATTTCAAAAAGTCATTGAGAATTTTGTATTCTTTTTTCATTGCTACATTCTGGAGGGAAATACATGCGCAGAAATTGATCATTAATGACTAAGAAGATGTGCAATATTTAGTAACAGCAATCTTTTGTGGGATGTAAGTAAACTTAAAGGAATCAAGTTTAAGGAATACAAAATAAAATACTTCCATAGAATCTTCTAAACTGGAATGGTTGTGGGTAGGAACTAAGTAAGTTCTGTGATGTCTGTTGCTCCTAATTTCTTTCAAGGCAAATTTCTTGATTATCAAGATTGATTCCCAGCCTGTATGGGGTTTTCAAAGTATTTCTGGCAGTTTAAACACAATTTTACAATTATTTTTATGTGCAGAAATAAATAAGCAAACGTTTTCCCATTATAAATAATAAATAAGCACGTTTGCCAGCATGAAACAGTAAAGTGAGTCAATTGTTAGTGCTTTCTGGTTTCCCAGCTTCTTCACCTTTTTGTGTCCTAATACATGGAGAGTTCCATCCCAGCTGAGATAATAGGTGAATTAACTTCCTGTGGAATCAATGCTATTAGCATTCTATGAACCTGGGGGACAATGCGGGAAGAACAATTGCTTTGTCTTAATGGAAACTCAGGGCCTGTTCCTGACAAATGCTGAGCTCCCTTGCCCCCATTCAAGTCTTTAGGAGTTTCAGGCGCTCAGTGCATCACAGCAGGTGTTTTGCACCTCAGAGTATCTGCCCTTCAACACACATTGTTGGTGACACTGTCAGGTGCCACGATTCAGGCCTTGGAAACCCGATTCTTTATTTGAATTCTGTCTCCCATTTGGCAACAGAAATATAGGCCAGCTAACAAATTTCTAACTGGATCCTTGTAAATACATACTGTGCATTTGCTACAGACAGTAAAATAAAGATAAATTAAATATAGGTACTTCTGTCAACTTTTTATAAAACGGCTCTATGGCAAGTTGCCCAGAAAATAAATATAAGTGCATCCCAGTAAAAAAAGAAAATGTCCCCATTAAATGCAGATAGAGTAATAAGATTATTTTAGATTATTCAAATAGCTAGAAAGAAATCACTTAAAATGAAACACAAAAGAATTAATGCTATTGAAGACTGTCACTAGGTTTGACTAGTTAATGAGGGCTAAACTATGAGAGTAGAGTATTATATTCCAGACAGATTGCCCTCATGACTTCATAGATAAAACTTGCTCAGAAAGCTGTGGTAATTATTACATTAGGTTAATGGGACACTGACGTACAAAATAAGGCAACAAAATCCTGTTGACCTACAAGTGAAATTGCACATGGGGAAGGGACACAGGATTAGTTTTCTAAACCACAAATTCACATGTGTTCCAACACAGCAGGATTATTTAAAAAAAAAGAAAAAGAAAAGGTTTTAAAAAATATGAGGTAAGGTGATTGCAAATATCACTAATGCTTTATAAATGAACAGCATTTAATTAAATACTGCCGCACGAATGCTGATTCCAGTGGCTGGAAGAAGCCAGCATCCTTCCTGCGATTTGCTACCCTACAACATTTGCCAGCAGAGCCAGCAACCGAACATGGTTCCTAGAGAGACACTTGGCCTTTACTTGTACTTCCTGAAACCACTACCTTCTCCCAGCTTTCTGGAAGCTGGGGCAATGTTCCTGAGCACAGCCAGGAACACAGCACCAAACACCTTCACAACTTTCTAATATGCTGTTGGTGATATCACTAAGTCCTGCTCTATGCAAGAACACCTAGAACATTCTTCTTCCTTAGTTGATTCCCATTGCTTCCAACCCCCTCTGTATAACGGACTTGCTCTGTAATTTACCCTCCTCCGTTTTGGTTCGCTCCATAACTGAGTCACTCCACAACCAATGCTTTGGTCCCTCTGTTCTGTCACTGAGGTTTCTTACCTTCTCTCTGACTCTTCCATCTGCCCCAGAAACACCATTTCCTCCTCCTCTTCATACCTTACTTGATCCTGGTGATACCCTTTCTCCCCAGGTTCCTCCTTGTCAGGTTCCTTCCCCTCACAATATAAGTATGTTTTTGTCTCCCAATAAGTTACATCAATTATTATTATTATTATTTATATCATCATTGTATATAATAATAACCCCATCATACACCAGGACCCCATTGTGCTAAGTGTTGTACAAACACAAAGCAAGAAGATTTGGGCCAATTTCTGCAGTCCTTAATCATTGACTTCTAGGACTGATGTGCAGAACTTGAATCTATGATATTTAACAATGCACATGAAGCTTGTCTATATGCAGAAAATGTGTCTGCATTATACTTTCATCTAATGACTGTTTTGTGAATTTTTTTTTATTATGTATGTCTTTTCATCCCTTTCACATCTTGATGTATTTTCAATACTTAGTGACAGACAATAGTAGGTAGCATCATTTTTCTAATTAGTTTGCATTTACCAAACCCACTCATATCCCCCCAAATGTATCCTACTTCATTTTCCATTTTAATGATTTTGTACTGTCCTGATATCTTCTGGTCACACAAAGAGAAGAATTCACCCTTGGAAAAAAGGGATTCTTTGTAAGAATATGAATGTAGATTAGAGAGAGAGAGAGAGAGAGAGAGAGGATGAGCTAGCATAGGAGAAAAATCTTCGGTAAATATAGATCAAATAACTTTTTTGAGCTACAGATAATCATTAATGGAATAAATTGCACTGAACTACACTGAGCAAAGATTTATGAATGGAACTGTATGTGTGGCAAAACTAATTTCACCTGCCTTTGTAGGATAGCTTAGATTTTCAAGCTGTGTCTGGGCAAAATGCCATTCTGAGAAGCTTTTAAATCATGTCAACAGAATGCAAATCAAGCAAAAATGTGAAATACTGGCATATTAGGTCCAGCAAATATTATATTTTTGTGCAATATTCCTTTTAATCATGGCACTGTAAAATTTTTCACCTATGTAAAGTATTTCAGAACTGTTGTGCAAGTGCATATGAACAATTATTGTATACTGTAGGCTGATCAACTTCCCCTTGGCAGAATGGTTATTTAATCAGCCTGCACTGACATTTTTTGAAAGACACTCATGCCATAGTGTCCTGAGAGTATGCCCTCTCTGGGTTTTGCTCTTGTTTGATCATTGTTCAAATGTGCATCCCCCTTCCCCCTGACCCGCAAGCTCCCCATTACTCCTTAAGCTATGTTCTGTGGTTTTTTTCACTGATGGTATTTAAGCTGACATAGCAGCCCAACTGACAAGCAAACAAAGGCTCAGAAGCACCTCTTCTTACAGCCACCTTCATCTTTGACAGTTTGACCTTGTCCTGCTAATTTTAACTGTCATGTCAATTGGCTTTGAGAGCCAAAGCAGGGATGAAATCAGTAATACAGAAATATTGTTCACATTTTGTGTTTGTGACTCTGTCAACAAGGAGAAACTGTGGAAACTACCCAGTCAAGTTGGAGGATATGGAGGTCATTTTGCCAATAGATGTATTTACATGGAAAGAATACAATTAGGCTTCAGTCAGTGAAATAAGTTTATCAGACTGCAAAGAATGGATCAAGACCTTCTGTAGCAGAAAAATGATAACTTAACTACAGTACTGACAGCGATAGAAGCTTCTATGGACCTCTGATGGCTGAAACAATACACTTTAACTTATCTTTGATAAACAGTGGAGCAACTATTACAAGGAACTAATATCTCCTTTATATATTTTCCTTATAATTTCATGATCTTTTTTAAATGTGGTACTATAGGTACCTCTCTGTGGTCAGTTGTTTCTAGCCTTACTCAAATTTTCAGCAGTAGTCATGGTTCTCAAAGATATATTTTTCTTTACCAAAAAAGGTTGGATTTTATTTATTTTTTTAAACCTTCCAATTTTTTCCTTCATTATAACTTTCTCTTGCAGAAAACTGAGATGTTATGTCAGTTTCCTTTTTTAACATTCGTATTTCTCATCAGAGTTATATGAATAATTCCCCCCCACCCCAGAAAAGGGTTCTCAACCCTTCTCTCTCAGAGGCCCCCCTTGACATGCTATACAAACTCCAGGGCCCAGTGGGGGTGGGGCAGGGGACTCGGGGCTCCGGGCCAGCACGGAGGGTCCTTGGGCATAAGCGTAGTTTGACTTTTATTTAGGGGGCAGGAGGGAAAGGGGCCAGTGGGGCTCAGGCCAGCTCTGCACAACACAGTCCATGGAGGAAGTGCCACTTCCACTCCCTGACTCACTTCAGCAGGCCACCCAGGGGAGATGCAACCAAAAAATATAACTCAAAGGGGTGCTCAGTTCAAAAGGTTTGAAAACCACACTGGGTGCATGGAGGGGGTAACTAAGGGCTGTCTGTGGAGGTGGGGAGTAGCTCAGGGTGCAGCGAGTGGGGTAGCTAGGGGCCGTGTGGGGGCAGGGGGATAGCTCAGGGTGCAGGGAGAGGGTTGCTAGAGGCTGTTTGTGGGCAGGGGATAGCTCAGGGTGCAGGGAAAGGGATAACTAGGGGCTGTGCATGGGCAAGGCAGTAGCTCAGGGTGCAGGGAGGGGGTAGCTAGGGGCTGTGTGGTATGAGGGTTCCCCCTGCAGTGGCTGCATGCCTGGGTAACTCTTGCCGACTACATGAGCAGTCAAAGCGGGCTGGGAGCAGAGGAGCAGCTGCAACCCTGGGCACCAGCAGCAGATGGGGGGATGCTATAGCTGCCTGCTCCATGGCACCACCAGCCAGAGGAGCAGCTGCCCTGTACTGCATGGCTCTGGCTTCCCACCTACACCTTGACCAGAGTACAGGGCCTGAGGGGAACTGGGGGAGATGAGGAGGGGGAGGGAGGGGCTGGATTGCCCCCGGGACTGCCCCACTCTGGGTGAGGCACTGCAGTTTGGGGAAGCAACTTCCTGGTGCCTGCCCCCACTCTGCCCATGGGCTCCTGCCCCCGGGAAGAACTGGGGCTCCTGGCTTCTGCCCCACACTGCTGCTGGATTCAGATGGGGAGGGAGGTGCTGGGGCTCCACCACCACTCCTAGCTTCAGCACGTGGGGGGGAGAGGGGTGGCATCTGGGTTCCCACCTTCAGCCATGCACAGCTCCCAGCTTCAGATCGGGGGTGGGGGGCACTGGAGCTCCTGGCTTCTGCCCCACACCGCTGCTGGCTTCAGACCCAGGGTGGAGAGGGGACGCACCTGGTCTCCCATGCTGCTCCTGGCTTCAGCTTGGGGGGATGGAGGGGGGCATTGGGGCTCCTGGATTCAGCCCCCTGCTGCTACCAGCTTCAGCTACACACCACACCGCTGACAGTTTTGAGGGGGGTGCCAGGGCTCGGAGCATGGGTTTCAGCCAGGGGGCCCTGAGGCCCCTGAAAGGTCTCACAGACCCATAGGGGGCCACGGACCCTGGTTGAGAACCGTTACCCTAGAAAATGTATATATTTGCCTCAGCGAGGATGAGAATCATAGCACTCAAATTACAGATGGAAGTATCTTCTTAGTCCATTCTCCTATCACTGCAGAACTATTCCCTACGTTATACTTCCTAGTGCTTTGTGATATCAACAGTAACCTTTAACAGATAGTAGTGCATGGCTTTGGATGCTCATTTGGGGGGATGTCATGGCCTGCTCATTGAGGTTAATAGCACCCTGGTGGCGAGGGTTGGAGCTGAGGTAAGCAGGGAAAAAAGGTATAAAAAGTCATTTGCTAGGTGAACTCAAGAGCCACTAACAGGAGGCAGCTAACAGGAGAGTTTTGAAGGGACTCAGAGGATTTCCTTCCAGGTCCAGCTCTATGAGCGATTTCAAGATGGAACAGTACTGGAACAGTGGTAGTGACCTGCAACGGATGTGCCATGTTTTCTTTCCTGCCTGTAAATGAAGTGCAAGTTGGTGGCTGTGCCAGATGAGAAGGGGGCAAGTAGATACATCATTGAAAAATCAGAGAAGCTGAGGAGTTCCTAGACAGCCGGGTTCAGGAAACATCAGGGAACTCCGGGTTCACGGAAGAAAGGACCTGGCCAAGAAGGAGTTGGAGAGAGAGGAAGTCATACAGGAGACCTAGCAGAAGATTCTGGCAGTAACCACTGGTGAGGTACATTGTGTTGGGTTTGGTGGAACACTGATCTACCTTCTGTGGGAAAGGAAGCAGTATAATTTGGATGACCTCCAGCTCAGTAAAAGGGGGACCAATCTCTTTGGAGACAGACTGGCTACAGTAGTCAGGAGCACAATAAACTAACAACAAAAGGGGAGAATAAAAAGAGGGAAGATAGGAGCACTCAATCAGCACAAAATCAAGATGTTGAGAAAATGAATCAAGGAACATGAAGAAAAGAAATCCTTTAATTTCCTATACATCAGTGCTAGGAGCCTGGATAACAAGAGAAATTGGAATTTCTCATTTATGAGCATAAATTTAATCTAGTTAGCATTACTGGAAACTGGTGGGATGTGCCATGATTGGAACGTGAAAATCAATGGTTATAACCTCTTTAGAAAGGACTAGGTGGGCAAAAAGAAGCAGAAGTGGCACTCTATGTCAAAAATGGCATTACTTTTTTCCAAGTCACTGATAACTCAGAAGAAAATGATCTTGAATGCTTATGGAACAATGTTCTAACAGATAGACAAGCTTGGCAACGTTGAATTTTTACTTGTTTTCTCTACATTTGACAATTCATATGGATTTTTATATGTGAATTTGTTTTATTTGTATTTATTTTTATTTATTTGTACAGTTGCTGGGGATAAGTTGGTGTTAGGGTTAGGGCAGTGTTGATAGCAGGACTGCGGAGGTTCCCTGCGTGGCTGTGGGGCACAAGGTGCAGGGGAAGCTGTGGACAGCCCCCAACAGGGACAGCTCTCACACTCCTCACTGATGAAGTGAGTGAGTGGGTCAATGACAGCAGGGCTGATGACACTGGATCCCTGCAAGCAGAAGGTGTGGTTAAGGTTGAAGCCCTGGCAGGGCAAAGAAGAGACCTAGAGCCAGGGCCAAAGGAAGAGGAGCTTCCAGGCATGAGGGAACATAGCCATTTAGCAACCGGGTGGCTTGTCCTCCTTCTTTTACTTGCCGTCCTGGCCAGGGATCTCTGCTCTGCCCCTCCAGAACCGCAGCCTCCCCCAAGCTGTGTGCCTGCAGGGGCAGTGGTCTGCAGAGGATTCTCTGTGCGGTCGCAGGGCCAGTGACACCTGATCCCTGCAGGCAAAGGAAGGGAGGCTGCACTCCTGCTGTTATCGATCTATTTTTTTGTAATTGATTTCAGCATGTCAGCTGAAATTGATGTTTAGTGACATATATTGATTAAAATCGAATGCTGCCAAGCCTACAGATGAAGCACAAGATGGGACATTAGTTGGTGTCTGCTACAGACCACCAAATCACACTGGGGAACCAGCTCCTTGTGCACCCATCTATAATTGCATATGAAAAAACTCTGTTTGATCATGTGAAACTCGCAACAAACTATGCCCTTCAGTTTGAGTGACATATACTGATGGTCTCATGCTGCATAAACTAAAACATCCAGCATGGGGGAATTCTATATTAGACTTCATCCTGACAGATAAAGAGGAACTGATCACAGAACTAAAATAATGCAAAAATAATAATGTCCAGACCAGTGAAATATATATTGTGACAGGGTCAGGCCAGATGGCTACAGGAGAGTAATAGAAGGCAGATATATTAGCCCCAGGTTAAGTAGGTCCCTTTTCCCTGGGTAAGGTAATAGGGAAGGTTCCAGAACAATCAGGAACCTTCTGGAGACAATTAAGACAGACAGGCTGATTAGAACACCTGCAGCCAATCAAGAAGCTGCTAGAATCAATTAAGGCACGCTAATCAGGGCACCTGGGTTTAAAGAGGAGCTCACTTCAGTTTGTGGTGCACGTGTAAGGAGCTGGGAGCAAGAGATGCTAGGAGCTGAGAGTGAGAACGCATACTGTTGGAGGACTGAGGAGTACAAGCATTATCAGACACCAGGAGGAAGGTCCTATGGTGAGGATAAAGAAGGTGTTGGGAGGAGGCTATGAGGAACTAGCCCAGGGCGTTGTAGCTGTCACACAGCTGTTCCAGGAGGCACTCTAGATAGCTGCATTCCACAGGGCCCTGGGCTGGAACCTGGAGTAGAGGGCCCGGGTTCCCCCCCAAACCTCCCAACTCCTGGTCAGACACAGGAGGAGTTGACCTGGACTGTGAGTTTACGAAAACAGCCAAACTGAGGGCTGCCGTGAAGCTCCAAGGCGAGCAAATCCGCCAATAAGGCAAGAACCACCAAGGTAGAGGAGGAACTTTGTCACTATATATATATGATTGGTGCTTAAACAGTGTCCAATTTCACAAAGCTGAAAACAATTATGAGCCAAATCAGCTGGGAGGAAGAATTTAATCAGAAAAATATGAATGATAATTAGGAATTATTTAAGAACATTTTACTAGATCCCCAAAAATCAGAATCCCACAATCGAGGAAGAATGCAATATTGGTTAAAAAAACATCTGGTTTAGAGGGGAAGTGAAGACAGCTACACAAAATTAAAAAAATAATATGTAGCAAATGGAAGAAAGAGGAAGTTGATAGCAATGAATATATATATCAGAAGCTAGGAATTGTAGAAAAGCAATAAGGGAAGCAAAGGGGCACAAGGAGAAGTCTATGGCCAGTACAGTTAAGGACGATAAAAAAGTTTTAAAAAGTACATTAGGAACAAAAAGAATACTAACAATGGTATTGGTCCATTACTAGATGGAAATGATAGAATTACCTATAATAATGCAAAAAAAGACATTCTTTTTAAGTAACTAACTTTTCACCTCTGGAGCAGAGAGGTCGACTCATTCACTTGCATTGGAGAGAGCACAGGGGTCTCAGTCTCTGTAATGTTGTCATCATGTACCTAAGGAGTGGGAATATATTAAGTGCTACAAAGTGGTTTGATGTGAGAATCATTTCATGTGACTTTATGGAATCCTCTCTGAGCAATGACCATCATGCCTTTGACCACTGTGATTTTGTAAGCCTCAGGATAAAAGGATGTAGAGAGTTTGTTGTGAGGCTGAAAGTTTCTGACAAGAACTACAAAAAGAAAAGGAGTACTTGTGGCACCTTAGAGACTTACAAATTTATTTGAGCATAAGCTTTCATGAGCTACAGCTCACTTCATCAGATGCATGCAGTGGAAAATACAGTAGGGAGATTTTATATACACAGATAACATGAAACAATGCTGTAGCTCATGAAAGCTTATGCTCAAATAAATTTGTTAGTCTCTAAGGTGCCACAAGTACTCCTTTTCTTTTTGCGGATACAGACTAACACGGCTGCTACTCTGACACCTGACAAGAACTACATCTCCCACATTGAAAGATGTGGTCTTGGCCCATCTGCACTAGTTAGCATATTCTTTTCATAATGAGCTTCACTTCATTGTCATATTGGCATAGAGGTTCATCATCTGCTCTTATCTCAATTTGTGGCAATTTTGTTCTTAGCTGGCTGCCAACCACAACAGTTGTTGGCACCATGCCAGGTGAATAGTGGGGAGTGGTTTGAAAACTACAGAGGAAACTAAATATCTCCTGTTTTATGTCCAGACCATCAGCTGAAGCAAATTGTGCTGCCTTCTTCAGTATTCAGATAAAACTCTCAACTTCTCCATTATCATATGGCCAGTGCAGAGTAAGTTTACGAAGTTTGAAACCAAGATACTCTGCAAATTGAGAGCCTTGAAAGGGAGGACCATTGTCAGTATTCATAACAGCAGTTATGCCGCAGACTGACAAAATCAGATCTAGTTTGGGTATAACAGCATTGGCAGAAGTAGGGCTGATCATTTCAACTTCTGGATAATGAAAATAGTCAGGTATTACAACCAGTAAATGTTTTCCATTAGGGACATCCCCAAAATACACACTAACTTCCATGCATGAGGATGTTGGCAGAGGAGATTCATGTAGTGGAGGAGTGTGATTTTGCAGATCTGCTGCCTGGCAAAATGCAAATTTCAATTAGTCCATCAATTCCAGGGAACAAGACTTTTTCTCTGAGCAGGGAATTTGTTTTTACCAGTCCCTCATGACCTTTGTGAGCCAAATCAATCATGTGAACCCAGAACAAACATGGAATAACAAGTCTTGAATTTCGGAGCAGGGGGTCATCGTCCATGATGGGTAGTTCACCTATAACATGGGTAAACAATCATAGAACAACTTGTGTTTCAGGAGTCAGATGTTGTAGGCTACACAGAAGTTCTTTCCATTTACCACTGCAAATGGTTTTGATGGCCTTTTGGAGAAATGTGTCGGACTTTTCATCTGTTTGTATTTGTTGTAATGAGAGAGCTATAGAAATGATTTGTGAGAGGACTAAGTTTACATGTGCTTCTGCTTTCATGGTAGTGTTGTGACAGTTAGCTGTTTCTGGAATAGGGTGTCTGGAGAAGCAGTCAGAAGGGTTATCCTTTCCAGGCCAATACATAATTTGTAGTCAAAATCATGTAATTTGAGCATCCACTGCTCAATGAGAGCTAGTGGGCAAAAGAGGGATTGTTGAACATGGGTTCAAGAGGTTTGTGATCAGTCAGAATTGGGAAATGACATCCATAAATGTATAAATGAAAATGGGAACATCCCCATGCTACAGTAAGAGGTTCTGTCTGAAAGTATCATTGTTCAGTAGGTGAAAGAAACTTGCTGGGACAGGCAATGAAGTATCTTTGATCACACTGGTCAACCTGTGTGAGGATTGCTTCTGATCCAACAGGGCTGGCAGCTACTCAGAATGGATCATGGAATGAATTCTTCATAAACACTACAATTAACATGGCACATATTAAATGGATTCAAAGCTGGCTAACTGAGAGATTTCAAAATGTAATTGTAAATGGGGAGTCATCATTCAACAGATGTGTTTCTAGTGGGGTCTTGCAGAGTCCGGTTTTTAGCCCTATGCTACATAACATTTTTATTAATGGCATTGAAGAAAATATAAAATCACCACTGATAAAGTTTGCAGATGACCCAAAACTTGGGGAAGTGATAAATAATGAAGAGGACAGGTCACTGATACAAAGCAATCTGAATTCCTTGGTAAACCGGGCATAAGCAAATCAGTATTTTAATATGGCTAAATGTAAACGTATGCATCTAGGAATAAAGAACATAGGACATACTTGCAGGATGGGGAACTCTGTCCTGGGAAGCAGTGACTTGAAAAAAAATTTCTGTATCGTGGTGAATAATTGGCTAAACACAAGCCCCCAGTGTGACTCTGGAGTCAAAATGGTTAATCCAATCCTTGGATGCATACACAGGAGAATCTCAAGTAGGAGCACAGATGTTATTTTGCCTCTGTATTTGGCACTGGTGTGACTGCTGGAATGTTGTGTCCAGGTCTGGTGTTTAGAGTTCAAGAAGGTTGTTGATAAATTGGAAAAGATTCAGAAAAGAGTCATGAGAAAGATCAAAGGGTTAGAATCATAGAACTGGAAGGGACCTCAAGAGGTCATCTAGTCCAGTCCCCTGCATTCATTGCAGGACTAAGTATTAGACCATTCCTGACAGGTGTTTGTCTAACCTGCTCTTAAAAATCTCCAGTGATGGAGATTCCGCAACCTCCCTAAGCAATTTATTCCAGTACTTAACCACCCTGACAGTTAGGAAGTTTTTTCTAATGTCCAACCTAAACTGCCCTAGCTGCAATTTAAGCCCCTTGCTTCTTGTCCTATCCTCAGAGGTTAAGAAAAACAATTTTTCTTCCTCCTCCTTGTAATAACCTTTTACATGCTTGAAAACTTATGTCCCGTCTCAGTCTTCTCTTTTCCAGACTAAACAAACCCAATTTTTTCAATCTTCCCTCATAGGTCAGGTTTTCTAGACCTTTAATAATTTTTGTTGCTCTTCTTTGGACTCTCTCCAATTTGTCCACATCCTTCCTGAAATGTGGTGCCCAGAACTTGACACAATACTCCAGTTGAGGCCTAATCAGCACAGAGTAGAGCAGAGGAATTACTTCTTGTGTCTTGCTTACAACACTCCTGCTAATACATCCCAGAAAGATGTTTACTTTTTTGCAACAGCATTACACTGTTGATTCATATTTCGTTTGTGGTCCACTATGACCCCCTCATCCCTTTCTGCAGTACTCCTTCCTAGGCAGTCATTTCCCATTTTGTATGTGTGCAACTGATTGTTCCTTCCTAAATGGAGTACTTTACATTTGTCCTTATTGAATTTCATCCTATTTACTTCAGACCATTTCTCCAGTTTGTCCAGATCATTTTGAATTTTAATCCTATCCTCCAAAGCACTTGCAACCCCTCCCAGCTTGCTATCGTCCGCAAACTTTATAAGTGTACTCTCTATGCCGTTATCTAAATTGTTGGTGAAGATATTGAACAGAACCAGACCCAGAACTGATCCCTGCAGGACCCCACTCATCATGCCCTTCCAGTATGACTGTGAACCACTGATAACTACTCTCTGGGAACTGTTTTCCAACCTTACACCTACCTTATAGTAGCTCCATCTAGGTTGCATTTCCCTAGTGTGTTTATGAGAAGGTCATGCAAGACAGTATCAAAAGCTTTACTAAAGTCAAGATATACCACGTCTACCACTTTCCCACATCCATGAGGTTTGTTACGTTGTCAAAGAAAGCTATCAGGTTGGTTTGATGCAATTTGTTTTTGACAAATCCATGCTGACTGTTACCTATCACCTTATCTTCTAGATGTTTGCAACTTGATTGTTTAATTATTTGCTCGATTATCTTTCCAGGTACAGAAGTTAAGCTGACTGGTCTGTAATTCCCTGGGTTGTCCTTATTTCCCTATTTATAGATTGGCACTATATTTTCCCTTTTCCAGTCTTCTGGAATCTCTCCCATCTTCCATGACTTTTCAAAGATAATCACTGATGGCTCAGATGTCTCCTCAGTCAGCTCCTTGATTATTCTAGGATGCATTTCATCAGGCCTTGGTGACATGAAGACATCTAATTTGTCCAAGTAATTGTAACTTGTTCTTTCCCTATTTTAGCCTCTTCAGATCCAACCTCATTTTATCTGGCATTTGCTATATTAGATGTCCAATCACCACCAAACTTCTTGGTGAAAACCAAAACCAAGAAGTCATTAAGCACCTCTACCATTTCCACATTTGCTGTTATTATTTTTCCCCCTCATTGAGTAATGGGCCTACCGTCCTTGGTCTTCCTCATGCTTTGAATGTATTTGTAGAATGTTTTCTTGTTACCCTTTATGTCTCTAGCTAGTTTGATCTCATTTTGTGCCTTGGCCTTTCTAATTTTGTCCCTACATACTTGTGTTATTTGTTTATATTCATTCTTTGTAATTTGACCTAGTTTCCACTTTTTTTAGGGCTTTTTTATTTTGAGATCATTGAAGATCTCCTGGTTAAGCCAGGCTGGTCTCTTCCCACACTTCCTTTCTTTCCTATGCAGTGGGACAGCTTGCTCTTATGCCCTTAATAATGTCTCTTTGAAAAACTGTCAACTGTCTTCTATTGCTTTTTCCCCTTAAACTTGCTTTTCATTGGATCTTACTTACCAACTCCCTGAGTTTGCTAAAGTCTGCCTTCTTGAAATCCATTGTCTTAATTTTGCTGTTCTTTCTCCTACCATTCCTTAAAATCATGAACTCTATCATTTCATGATCACTTTCACCCAGGCTGCCTTCCACTTTCAAATTCTCAACCAGTTCCTCCCTATTTGTCAAAATCAAATCTAGAACAGCCCCTTCCTTCGTAGCTATCTCCACCTTCTGAAATAAAAAATTGTCTCCAATACATTCCAAGAACTTATTGGATAATCTGTGCCTTGCTGTGTTATTTTCCCAACAGATAAGTGGGTTGTTGAAGTCCCCCATCACAACCAAGTCCCTGTGCTATGGATGATTTTATTAGTTGTTTAAAAAAAAGCCTCGTTCACCACTTCTTCCTGGTTAGGTGGTCTGTAGTAGACCCCTACCATAACCTCACCCGTGGTTTTTTACCCCTTTTATCCTTACCCAGAGATTTTCAACAAGTCTGTCTCCTATTTTCAACTCAACCTCAGTCCAAGTTGTCAAGGTTCCTCCCCCACTCTGAACTCTAGGGTACAGATGTGGGGACCTGCATGAAAACCTCCTAAGCTTACTTTCACCAGCTTAGGTTAAAACTTCCTCAAGGTACAAATTAATTTTCCTTTGTCCCTGGATCTCCACTGCCACCACCAAACTCTAACTGGGTTTACTGGGAAACGTAGTTTGGACACGTCTTTCTCCCCCAAAATCCTCCCAACCCTTGCACCCCACTTCCTGGGAAAGGTTTGGTAAAAATTCTCACCAATTTGCATTGGTGACCACAGACCCAAACCCTTGGATCTGAGAACAATGAAAAAGCATTCAGTTTTCTTACAAGAAGACTTTTAATAGAAGTAAAGAAATCACCTCTGTAAAATCAGGATGGTAGGTACCTTACAGGGTAATTAGATTCAAAACATAGAGAAGCCCTCTAGGCAAAACCTTAAGTTACAAAAAAGACACACAGACAGGAATAGTCATTCTATTCAGCACAGTTCCTTTCTCAACCATTTAAAGAAATCATAATCTAACACATACCTAGCTAGATTACTTACTAAAAGTTCTAAGACTCCATTTCTGGTCTATCCCCGGCAAAAGCAGCATACGGACAGACACAGACCCTTTGTTTCTCTCACTCCTCCCAGCTTTTGAAAGTATCTTGTCTCCTCATTGGTCATTTTGGTCAGGTGCCAGCGAGGTTACCTTTAGCTTCTTAACCCTTTACAGGTGAGAGGAGCTTTCCCCTGGCCAGGAGGGATTTTAAAGGGGTTTACCCTTCCCTTTATTTTTATGACACAAGTGTATAAATTTTTAATATATAAGGCAACACCTCCTCCCTATTTCCTTGCCTTTCCTTTCTGAGCAAGGTATACCAATATTCTAGTCATGCGTATTATCCCACCAGGTCTCTGTGATGCCAACTATGTCATAGTTGTTTTTATTTACTAGCATTTTGAGTTCTTCCTGCTTATTCCACATACTTCTCGCATTAGTATACAGACATGTAGATATTGATTTGATTTTCCTCTGCCCCAGTTCTGTCTTGTCTCTAATTTAATCCTGCTATGACAGCCCTTGCTCCCCCAAAATTCCAAACCTTCTCCCAGGTCTCCATGTTCTTGACTTACCTGTGGGCTTTGGGCACCTGCCCCCTTCAAACCTAGTTTAAAGCCCTCCTCACTAGGTATCCAGTCTGTATCTAAATATATACTTTTTTTGCCTCTGTCTTCACGAACAAGGTCAGCTCCCAGACTACTGCGCTGGGCAGCACAGCACTGGGAGGAGGTGACCAGCCCTCTGTGGAGAAAGAAGTGGTTCGGGACTATTTAGAAAAGCTGGACGAGCACAAGTCCATGGGGCCGGATGCGCTGCATCCGAGAGTGCTAAAGGTATTGGCAGATGTGATTGCAGAGCCATTGGCCATTATCTTTGAAAACTCATGGCGATCGGGGGAGGTTCCAGACGACTGGAAAAAGGCTAATGTACTGCCCATCTTTAAAAAAAGGGAAGAAGGAGAATCCAGGGAACTACAGGCCAGTCAGCCTTACCTCAGTCCCTGGAAAAATCATGGAGCAGTTCCTCAAGGAATCAATTCTGAAGCACTTAGAGGAGAGGAAAGTGATCAGGAACAGTCAGCATGGATTCACCAAGGGCAAGTCATGCCTGACTAATCTAATTGCCTTCTATGATGAGATAACTGGCTCTGTGGATGAGGGGCAAGCAGTGGACGTATTGTTCCTTGACTTTAGCAAAGATTTTGACACAGTCTCCCACAGTATTCTTGCCAGTAAGTTAAAGAAGTATGGGCTGGATGAATGCACTATAAGGTGGGTAGAAAGCTGGCTAGATTGTCGGGCTCAACGGTTAGTGATGAATGGCTCCATATCTAGTTGGCAGCCAGTATCAAGTGGAGTGCCCCAAGGGTTGGTCCTCGGGCCGGTTTTGTTCAATATTTTCATTAATGATCTGGAGGATGGTGTGGATTGCACCCTCAGCAAGTTTGCAGGTCACACTAAACTGGGAGGAGAGGTAGATATGCTGGAGGGTAGAGATAGGATACAGAGGGACCTAGACAAATTGGAGGATTGGGCCAAAAAAAGTCTGATGAGGTTCAGTAAGGACAAGTGCAGAGTCCTGCACTTAGGATGGAAGAATCCCATGCACCGCTACAAACTAGGGACTAAATGGCTAGGCAGCAGTTCTGCGGAAAAGGACCTAGGGGTTACAGTGGACAAGAAGCTGGATATGAGTCAACAGTGTGCCGTTGTTGCCAAGAAGGCCAATGGCATTTTGGGATGTATAAGTAGGGGTATTGCCAGTAGATGGAGGGATGTGATCGTTCCCCTCTATTCGACATCGGTAAGGCCTCATCTGGAGTACTGTGTCCAGTTTTGGGCCCCACACTACAAGAAGGATGTGGAAAAATTGGAAAGCTTCCAGAGGAGGGCAACAAAAATGATTAGGGGACTGGAACACATGACTTATGAGGAGACGATGAGGGAACTGGGATTGTTTAGTCTGCGGAAGAGAAGAATGAGGGAGGATTTGATAGCTGCTTTCAAACTACCTGAAAGGGGGTTCCAAAGAGGATGGATCTAGACTGTTCTCAGTGGTAGCAGATGACAGAACAAGGAGGAATGGTCTCAAGTAGCAGTAGGGGAGGTTTAGGTTGTATATTAGGAAAAACCTTTTCACTAGGAGGGTGGTGAAACACTGGAATGCGTTGCCTAGGGAGGTGGTGGAATCTCCTTCCTTAGAAGTTTTTAAGGTCAGGCTTGACAAAGCCCTGGCTGGGGTGATTTAGTTGGGGATTGGTCCTGATTTGAGCAGGGGATTGGACTAGATGACCTCCTGAGGTCCCTTCCAACCCTGATATTCTATGATTCTATGCTCTTCCCCTTCCTTAATAGGTGGACTCAAGGAGATCAATCTTATATACGTGCTTATATACGAATGCACAAAGCCTTGGAAACAAGCAGGGAGAACTGGAGGTCCTGGTGATGTCAAGGAATTATGATGTGATTGGAATAACAGAGACTTGGTGGGATAACTCACATGACTGGAGTACTGTCATGGATGGTTATAAACTGTTCAGGAAGGACAGGCAGGGCAGAAAAGGTGGGGGAGTAGCACTGTATGTAAGGGAGTAGTATGACTGCTCAGAGCTCCGGTACGAAACTGCAGAAAAACCTGAGTGTCTCTGGATTAAGTTTAGAAATGTGAGCAACAAGAGTGATGTAGTGGTGGGAGTCTGCTATAGACCACCGGACCAGGGGGATGAGGTGGATGAGGCTTTCTTCCAGCAGCTCGCGGAAGCTACTAGATTGCACGCCCTGGTTCTCATGGGTGACTTTATTTTTCCTGATATCTCCTGGGAGAGCAATACAGTGGCGCATAGACAATCCAGGAAGTTTTTGGAAATCGTACGGGACAATTTCCTGGTGCAAGTGCTAGAGGAGCCAACTGGGGGGGAGCTTTTCTTGACCTGCTGCTCCCGAACCGGGAAGAATTAGTAGGGGAAGCAAAAGTGGATGGGAATCTGGGAGGCAGTGACCATGAGTTGGTTGAGTTCAGGATCCTGACGCAGGGAAGAAAGGTAAGCAGCAGGATACGGACCCTGGACTTCAGGAAAGCAGACTTCAACTCCCTCAGGGAATGGATGGGTAGGATCCCCTGGGGACTAACATGAAGGGGAAAGGAGTCCAAGAGAGCTGGCTGTATTTCAAGGAATCCCTGTTGAGGTTACAGGGACAAACCATCCCGATGTGTCGAAAGAATAGTAAATATGGCAGGCGACCAGCTTGGCTTAACGGTGAAATCCTAGCGGATCTTAAACATAAAAAAGAAGCTTACAAGAAGTGGAAGGTTGGACATATGACCAGGGAAGAGTATAAAAATATTCCTCAGGCATGTAGGAGTGAAATCAGGAGGGCCAAATCGCACCTGGAGCTGCAGCTAGCGAGAGATGTTAAGAGTAACAAGAAAGGTTTCTTCAGGTATGTTGGCAACAAGAAGAAAGCCAAGGAAAGTGTGGGCCCCTTACTGAATGAGGGAGGCAACCTAGTGACAGAGAATGTGGAAAAAGCTAATGTACTCAATGCTTTTTTTGCCTCGTTCTTCACTAACAAGGTCAGCTCCCAGACTGCTGTGCTGGGCATCACAACATGGGGAATAGATGGCCAGCCCTCTGTGGAGAAAGAGGTGGTTAGGGACTATTTAGAAAAGCTGGATGTGCACAAGTCCATGGGGCCGGATGAGTTGCATCCGAGAGTGCTAAAGTAACTGGCGGCTGTGATTGCAGAGCCATTGGCCATTATCTTTGAAAACTCGTGGAGAACGGGGGAAGTCCCGGATGACTGGAAAAAGGCTAATGTAGTGCCAATCTTTAAAAAAGGGAAGAAGGAAGATCCTGGGAACTACAGGCCAGTCAGCCTCACTTCAGTCCCCGGAGCAGGTCCTCAAAGAATCAATCCTGAAGCACTTACATGAGAGGAAAGTGATCAGGAACAGTCAGCATGGATTCACCAAGGGAAGGTCATGCCTGACTAATCTAATCGCCTTCTATGATGAGATTACTGGTTCTGTGGATGAAGGGAAAGCAGTGGATGTATTGTTTCTTGACTTTAGCAAAGCTTTTGACACTGTCTCCCACAGTATTCTTGTCAGCAAGTTAAAGAAGTACAGGCTGGATGAATGCACTATAAGGTGGGTAGAAAGTTGTCTAGATTGTCGGGATCAACGGGTAGTGATCAATGGCTCCATGTCTAGTTGGCAGCCGGTGTCAAGTGGAGTGCCCCAGGGGTCGATCCTGGGCCCGGTTTTGTTCAATATCTTCATAAATGATCTGGAGAATGGTGTGGATTGCACTCTCAGCAAATTTGCGGATGATACTAAACTGGGAGGAGTGGTAGATACGCTGGAGGGTAGGGATAGGATACAGAGGGACCTGGACAAATTGGAGGATTGGGCCAAAAGAAATCTGATGAGGTTCAATAAGGATAAGTGCAGGGTCCTGCACTTAGGACGGAAGAACCCAATGCACAGCTACAGACTAGGGATCGAATGGCTAGGCAGCAGTTCTGCGGAAAAGGACCTAGGGGTGACAGTGGACAAGAAGCTGGATATGAGTCAGCAGTGTGCCCTTGTTGCCAAGTAGGCCAATGGCATTTTGGGATGTATAAGTAGCATACGAGCATAGCGAGCAGATCGAGGGATGTGATCGTCCCCCTCTATTCGACATTGGTGAGGCCTCATCTGGAGTACTGTGTCCAGTTTTGGGCCCCATACTACAAGAAGGATGTGGATAAATTGGAAAGAGTCCAGCAAAGGGCAACAAAAATGATTAGGGGTCTGGAACACATGACTTATGAGGAGAGGCTGAGGGAACTGGGATTGTTTAGTCTGCAGAAGAGAAGAATGAGGGGGGATTTGATAGCTGCTTTCAACTACCTGAGAGGTGGTTCCAGAGAGGATGGTTCTAGACTATTCCCAGTGGTAGAAGAGGACAGTACAAGGAGTAATGGTCTCAAGTTGCAGTGGGGGAGGTTTAGGTTGGATATTAGGAAAAAAACTTTTTCACTAGGAGGGTGGTGAAACACTGGAATGCGTTGCCTAGGGAGGTGGTGGAATCTCCTTCCTTAGAAGTTTTTAAGGTCAGGCTTGAGAAAGCCCTGGCTGTGATGATTTAATTGAGGATTGGTCCTGCTTTTGAGCAGGGGGTTGGACTAGATGACCTCCTGAGGTTCCTTCCAACCCTGATATTCTATGATTCTATGAATCTTCTTAGCTAAAAGAAAAGTTAAGGGGAGGAATTGATTACAGTCTAAAAGTACCTATATGGGGAACAAATACTTAATAATGGGCTCTTCAATCTAGCAGAGAAAGGTATAACATGATCCAATGCCAGACATTGAAACTAGACCAATACAGAATGGAAATAAGGCACAAATTTTTAACAGTGAGAGTAATTAACCATTGGAACAATTTACATTGGAACAATTTACTGGGTTTGTGGTAGATTCTCCATCACCAACAATTTTTCAATCAAGATTGGATGTTTTTTCTAAATGATGTGGTCTGGGCATTATTTTTGGGAAGTTCTGTGCCCTGTGTTATATAGGAAGTCAGACTAGATGATCACAATGGTCTCTTCTGGCCTTGGAATCTATGAATTTATCTACTAGCTCCTAATGGCGCACCGCTGCATCTCATCACCAAAAGAAACAGGAAAATCATTACACCCATAATGGTAATTGGGCAGGACAGAAGAGAAAATGAAAATGAAAACAGAGTAATTTTTTTTCCATACTTCCCCCCCCCCTCCATTTCTGCTAACAGACCTGAAAGATTTTTTGTTTACAAGAGTGGCAGTTATACACAAGTTCTCTCTGATCCGTGTCATTTTGGAACTTCTGAGCACAACAAAACAGGAACTTTCATATCTTTCATTACACTTAGACATTTTAGGAGAGAAGGACAAAAGGATGATCCCTGTAACATGTTTTTCCGTCATCTGTTGTCCAATTCCTGATAGGCTGAATGGTGACCAAAATACAAAAAAAAAAAAAAAAAGATGTTCCTGTGTGTTAAAATCCTCTTGTGTTTGTGTTTACCTGTAGCCATTTATTTCTCAATAACATTTGTGAAAAAAATAATCTTCAAACCACTCTTAGCTCATGTGTCCACAGACCCTTCGCCTTACTCTGAACCGCTCTTTTCACTTCTGAAGACACAAAAAAACAGTGACAAGAGATAGCATTCACAGTGTATATACAAGGTACTCAACATCTATCCGCATGAAAGTAACAACAGTCAACTCTTAGAATATGAGGTTCTTAGCCTTTTTGGTGCAGGGACAGTGTTTGTGTTATGTGTTTGTACAGTACCTGATCAGGGTTCTGAAGGGCTACTGCAAAATAATAAATAATTCAACGAAATGATAGACTCTTTGTTATCATTCAGAAGTGCCTTTCAAAGGTACCATTGGTGGATGGATTTAGTCACATATATCAGATATCTACAGAGAAGGCCATTGTATAGTAATGGATATTGAAAAAGTGGCAAAGTTACCAAAGAAGGTAGAAAAATATGATAAATGATCCATTACAAAAGAGGTGATTACAAAAGAGCTTGCCTGAGATGAATAAAATTCTAAGAATAAAGTGCTTCAGACTGATTTTCCTCTCACAGTGGTGTAAATTAAGAGCCAGTTACTCTTCTGTAACTCCACTGACTTCAAAACTATTTCAGTGGATTTACAGAGGTTTAATGCTTGTATTAATGAAAAGAATCAGACACTCATGTATCTGTCTATACAGATGGGTATTGTAACAGATTCAAAAACAAGTGCAATCTCTTTCTACTGACACCTGGACCCTCGGATCAAAAAGAAGTAATCCTACCACTTTAACCGAAGGAGATTTTAATTTAGCTGGCAGTATTAACAACTCTGATATTTTCTTTCAGCCTTCCTGCCACTAACAGACCCCTAAGACATAAAGAAAAAAATAAATTTAGTGATCTAGATTTTTCTCTTTATTAACTTTTAAGACTCTTTCCATAAAAATACCATGTTCTCACAAGGAGATATGCATTGTAAACATTAATCAATGTATCCCTGTGAGGTGGCTCCGTGACTTCATTTTACAGATAAAAAAAAATGAAGACAGAGAGGCTAAATGATTTGCTCAAGGCCAGAAAGTGTCAGTGTTAGAGAAAGGAGTAGAACACAGGAGCTTCTGATGCCCTGTCCTATGTTCAGTTTATAAGGCCACATTTTTCTTTTCAAATGGCATTTTTAGAGGGCAAAAGGATAAAATGGGAGATGAGGTTAGCTGCCCTTTTGTGAAAAGTTGTCCAAGTCTTGGAAGCATCATAACTTTCCTTCCAGACTCATCACAAAATGAATGGAGCTCATGCTTACATAAACAGCTATGTTTAATTACAGTTTTCTAGAGTACCAAAACAAATACATAACCTCCATACTCTTAAAAATACAGGATGGATTCTATTAAAAACTTTAACACCCCAGGTAACTCCAATACTACAGTAGTTTCTTATACATATAAGGAGATGGCAGGGTACCTTGGTATTCAGGTGTTTTTTGTTTGTTTTTGTTTTTTATGATAACCACATGTGCATGTGCATTTCCATTTATAATAGAATATATACTATTTATGCAATATTGCACTAAAATCTCATTTGTTTTTAAATTGTTCATTTGCATAGATACCAGATTCCGCTTAATATACCTGCCTTTTCACTAGCACAATTACAGAACATATGATGAATTATCTGCTGACAAGATTTGTTACAGCATTTTTTCTATGTACAATGTAGCTATCATTCATTTTGCACCACCAGATTTCATCAGCTAAGTAATAAATAAAGGACACTGGAATGTTGCCTTAAGAAGAAAACTAAAAATAAATCTGTACTACAGAGATGATAATAAATGTGTTGTTGCCCATTCTTTTTCTAATTAGAAATAATGATCCAATTCTTCAGCTGTGTAATTAGGCAGACTTTCACTGAAATCAATGTCACCAGTTTGATTTACACCAATTGAGGATCTGGCCTGAACAGGTCCAAAATGGAACATTTGGATACAACTCCACTCAAATGTTGACAGTGTTTAGAAATGGATCCCAACTTCCCTGCTGAAGCCTATCTATGTAAAATGAATCTGATCCAAGACTCTTCAAACATTTGGGAATTTGGGGATCATAGCTGAACAATATGGTCCAGACCTGTCTCTAAATTTTAATGCTAGCGTTGCCAGACTGGGGCTATATATGTGCAAAACTAGACCAAAACCAATTAGTTTTCAAGAAACGTGATATAAATTGGGTATTTTTATATCTATCAACACATGCTTTAGGGCTCAATCCTGCAAAGAAATTTTATGCACATACACAATTCCACTGACCTGAAGTTATGGGATTGCATAAGTGTTTGCAGGTTTGGGATTCTTCAGGGGAAATACAGAATTAAATGACACGAGTATGATTGATTGTAGTGGGTAATGTGGACCTGATTCGTATTCACACTATCCCAGTTGCCTTGGACTAACTTACTCCCACATTAAGGCCACTTTACACTATATTAAGCTCAGGGTCGTATAAAGTGGATATAATGTAAATAAGAATCAGGCTGTGCATGCTTTGGCTGTGCGTGAAGCACAGTTCCAATGATCTGTTTATTTCAATGGATAATGTAATGACAGAGGGTAAATAACATCAAAAGATCTGATTTGGCCCCCAGAAAAAAGCAATTTTGATTTAAGAATGAACTTTTGTCTCGATCCATCGCCGGTTCCATTGTTTCCATTGTAGAAGACTCACAGCAGTCTCCACATCACCTGTACTATAATATTTCAGACTTATTTTAAAAGTTCTTGCTTTTGTTGATCTACAGTAAATCAGATCCTTGCTGTTACTTTAATGTAGTTATAATGGTTAATTCCCTTTGAGGGATTTTAGTTGGGAGAAGTCTTTATAATAGAATTTAGGCAATTTAGAACCACACATTAAATACATGATAGACCCTAATGATCTATCATATCATGTCAATCCACAGTATGGACCCATTAAAGTGTTAAGACATAAAAGCATTAGGATCAAGTTATTTCTTTTGTGCAGTAGTTGAATTGCAAATGTTAAAAAATCATCCTTTAAAGGAAAAATATTAACAAAACAGTCTGCAAGTTTCCATTTTAGAGAACATGCTTTTTGTGCTGTAGGGAATGGAAAAAGAAGGGAAAATAATGTCTTTTTTTTCCATTTATTTAACCTAAAATAGCATTTCCAATGATAAAAAATTGCATTAAAAAATCCAAGTCCCACTTTTTTTCTGTGTTTCAAATAAAATAAATTTAAATAAAGCCAGGTTATACATTCCCTGAAAATGGAAAATAGTTTTGTTGGCTCTGCATATTTATATAATAGGAGGCAGTATGTCCAGAGAGTAGAACAAGGAACCTAGATTATGCCAGAAACCTATTTGTGGTCCATTTTTGTGACAGGGTTGCTATGTGACCTTGGACAAGAAACTTAGACTCTGATCCTGCAAACACTTATGCATGTGCTTGTCTTCACTCATGTGAATAGTCTAAGTGATTTAAATAGAACTACTCAAGTAAAATCAAGCATGTGCATGTGTGTATTTGCAGGATCAGTGCCTTAACCTCTCTATGACTGTCTCCTCATCTGTTAAATAAGGATTGTTATATTTACCTATCTCTTGTAAAGTTCATTAAAATTCTCAGATGAAAGATGCTAAAAATCCTGAGAATTATTACATGGAGTTTTATAAAACACTTAGTTGCCTAACTGGAGTGCCATTGACCTCTTTGAGCTGTGCCGATGTACGAGTTGAGAATTTGACCCATTGTGTATTCATACCTGCATTCAATAAAATATAAAACAGAATTAGGATGAAAAACCAAGTTTTTAACTGCTCTGCTTTGCAGTGCGTATAGCTACACAACTAACCAGTATAATTCTCTATCATTCCAAAACACAAAATCCAAAAAAACCTTGCTAGTTGTTAATTCAGGACCACATACAGTCTTTGTTCTATCTACAGAAACTCTATTGACACCAACAGTACAGTTTGTACCCCCAAGAAGACAGGTGAAAAGAGAGTGTGAACGATACAGAATTCTTAGGATTCCTGTAGAGAAGTCCCATTATTATTTGAGTTTTATGAATGAAATGAGGTCTATAGATGTTCAGGATATAGGCTTTTGGGTATGTGTTTATTTTTGCTAACCAGAGTTGACCAACATAGGTAAACAGTAGGAATCTACGGGGGATGATTTTTTGGGGACTGAAAAAGCTTTTGACCTCTTGATTAAAAAAATTACTCACCATTCATTTATATTTGAAAGGTTGTCTCCACAATGAAAAGGGATAGGAAGTAGTTTTTTAATATGAGAGCTGGGGTTAGCCATGATATTTAAAAGTTCCCAGGGCACACAACTTTAACCCACACAGTGGGATGGGTTAATCACTCAAATTCACTTTTCAGTCAGGAGTAGGTGATATAGTGGAGTTTTCCTTTTTCTCCACCCAGACCAAGGAAAGCTCTGACATCCAGCACAAGCAACAAGAACCTCCGCCTTTTACACAAAGATGATTTTAACAGTTCAGTAAGTATTACTGACACACACTCAGGCTAACAGTGGGGTTTGAAGATGGGAGCTTCAGATTTTAAAACACATATCTCTACCACTTGCATTAAAGCACTAGATACACTTGTCTGCAGCCGTAGCAGACTCAAATCTTTTATGTAGACCTACCATTAGAGAAGGACAGATCCTGACCATCACTCATCTCATCTAGGTTACAGCTTTCCTCCATTTAGAGAAGTCTGCACGAAGCATATGAGGACGAAACCAGTGCAAGACCCCCGTTGAATGCCATTTTTGTGACAAAGCCCATTTGGGCTGACAGTGGGGTTTGAATCCGAGATTATGAGAGGCAAAAGCATGAGCCTCTACTGCTTGAATTAAAGGACAAGCCACTAACAGGGATCAAAGATCCATTCTCTCCTATTGTGGATTACATAAGCATTTCACACAAAGACTTGTTAATTATTGGGCTACTTATGGACAATCCTGTCTCAGCTATAAAACATCAGGTTCATTTTCTTATTACCTTTTGCCATAACTAGATTTTCAGACGATAAGATAAATTTACTTAAGTTTGCTTCCCATAAAAGCTATCTGTTATCAGTGGTATTCCTATGAAATAGGTGGGGAAACAGCCTCTTTTATGCAGTTACTGGCTTCGAGTATAGGACTTAGAGTATTTCTATAGACTGAGGTAAGACACTCAAAAATTGGTACACCAAAAAATGAACTCTTCCCATTATGGTTTTAGCAGGGTAAAATGCTTGGGTGTTTTTCAAATGGTCTCTTAGTAGTTTGGATGTGGTTATCACCATTTAAAAGGGATTAATGTCTCTTGCTGGTTTCAGCACAGACCACCCTGAGAAAAGATTATTGTAGTGCAAAATAGTTTAAAGTATTTACGAAGAGTCCACCTCAGTAACAATAGATACCAGTGTTTATGCATTGGGAAAGAATGCCATGTACCCCAGAAATCTACATGTGAATACTTAAGAGCCTAGTAATGAGAACCAAATTGTCTTAAAATGGAAACTTTCATGGTGAGACTTCTAGTGAAACAAATGCCTTGATAATGTGACCAGGATAAGCCCCTTTGATTGGCATATTATGAGCTTTTTACCCATTCTTTTTTCTTTTCTGATTAAGTGATCAGTGATGGCATTTCAAGACACACACAAACTGCAATCGTCACTGAATATTGATTGTAAACCCTAATTTTATGCTCCTCAGATACTAATATTAGTTCTTGAGCCTTGAGATCCTTGGATAAAAAGGTGCCATAGAAATCATAGAAACACAGGTCTGACAGGGACCTCAAGAAATCACATAGTTCCTCCTCCTGCATTGAGGCAGGACCAAGTAAAGCTAGACCATCCCTGATAGATGTTTGTGTAACCTGTTCCTAAAAACCTCATATGAACGGGATTTCACAACCTCCCTAATTAACTTGTTCCAGCTGTATCTTTACAGTTAGAAAGTTTTTTTTTCTAATATATAACCTGAATCTGCCTTGCTGCAAACTAAGCCAATTACTTCCTGGCCTTCCCTTGGTGGATATGGACCACATTGGTCACCACCATCTTTATAATGTCCTTCTACATATTTTAAGATTGTTATGTCCTCCCTCAGTCTTCTCTTCTCTAGAATAAACATGCCAAATTCTTTCAGTCTCAGTTAAAAGGTCAGGTTTTTTAAACATTTTATCATTTTTCTTGCTCTCCTCTGGACTCTCTCCAATTTGTCTACATCTTTCTTCAAGTGTGGCACCCAAAATGAACACAGCAGTTAGCTAAGTTACCTCACCAGTGCCAGGTAGAGTGGAACAATTGTCTCCTATGTCTTACATACAATTGCTGTTAATACATCCCAGAATAACACTTGCCTTATTTGCAAGAACTGGCTAATACTCAATTTCTGATCCACTGTAACTGCCAAATCCTTTCTTACAGCATTTGTGTATTTGACTTGTTCTTCCTAAGTGTATTATTTTGCACTTGCCTTCATTGAATTTCATCTTATTGATTTCAGACCAATTCTCCATTTTATCAAGATCACTGAGTTCTAATCATTGGGCCAGAGTACTTGCAACCCCTGCCAGCTTGGTGTTGTCAGCAAATGCTATAAGCAGACTCTCTACTCCATCATCCAAGTTGTTAATAAAAATATGAAATAGTATCAGATCCAGTACAGACTCCTATGGGACCTCACGTGATATGTCACCCCAATCTGACAGCAAACCACTGCTCATAATAATGCCTTTTTCTTACTGTGATGGACTATGCCCCTATAGTCAGACCTTACACACTAATGTAGTAATTTTTGTACAAAGTATGCCTTGTAAGGTATCATTTGAAAACTCATCGTTTGCTGGTCAGTATTGTCCTGGTAAAATATGTGTGGCAACATTGCATGTGAGGTTATAAGATTCCCAATTATGGTGTTATTAATACATGTTCTATGTACATGAGTTGAGAATTTGACCCATTGTGTATTCATACCTGCATTCAATAAAATATAAAACAAAATTAAGATGAAATTTTGTTTAGGACATACCCTGCCCAAATAGTTATGTCCTAAACAAAGGAATGTGTGCTCTGCTTAATTTGCATTTAAGCAGTAAACAGAGTCATCAAGCAGGAAGGGAAAACAAAGGAACTTCAAACAGATGAAACAACCAGCAGTAAGTATCCTTCCACATAGACTCTTTGGCTCCTGTGTCTCAGTTGAAAATGTTTTTCAAGAGGGGGACTGAAACGATAAAAAGGAAGGACCTCCTGCCCACCTCCATGCAGGCCTCTCTTGCTCCCTGCCCATTGCATTCACTGCACATGAAGAGACAAAGGAAGCAGTTGTTTGACTCTGAGGGAGGGGTCCTAACCTAAGGAGTTTGGTCAGTAAGACTGCTGAAAGCATATGTTAAGAACCTCTGCTTTGATTCTAATATAGTTTATTAAGTTAAAAGAAAAGGAGTCCCTGTGGCACCTTAGAGACTAACCAATTTATTTGAGCATAAGCTTTCATGAGCTACAGTTCACTTAATTGGATGCATACTGTAGCTAACTAAAGCTTATGCTCAAATAAATTGGTTAGTCTCTAAGGTGCCACAGGTACTCCTTTTCTTTTTGCGAATACAGACTGACATGGCTGTTACTCTGAAACCTTTATTAAGTTAGGCATCAGTAAGCATTTTATCTTTATTTTTCTTGTAACCATTTCTGACTTTTATGCCTCATTGCTTGTACTCACTTAAAATCTAACTCTTTGTAGTTAATAAATTTGTTTTATTGTTTTTATCTAATCCAGTGTGTTCAAATTGAAGCATCTGGGTAACTCCATTTGAGGTAACAAGTTGCATGCATATTCTTCACTTACAGGAATACTGTATTTATTATATTTGTACTGTCTAGGAGAGGGTTGGACAGCATGGGACACACATTTCTGTGGTGACAGGTTTCAGAGTGGTAGCCATGTTAGTCTGTATCAGCAGAAAGAATGAGGAGTATTTGTGGCACCTTAGAGACTAACAAATTTATTTGAGCATAAGCTTTCGTGGGCTAAAACCCAATTCATCGGATGCATGCAGTGGGAAATACAGTAGGAAGATATATATATACAGAGAACATGAAAAAGTGGGGATTGCCATACCAGCTCTAACAAGACCAATCAATTAAGATGGGCTATTATCAGCAGGAGAAAAAAAACTTTTGTAGTGATAATTAGGATGGCCCATTTCAAACAGTTGACAAGAAAGTGTGAGTAACAGTAGGGGGAAAATTAGCATGGGGAAATAGTTTGTAGTTAGTGTAATGACTCATTCACTCCCAGTCTTTATTCAAGCCTAATTTAATGGTGTCCAGTTTGCAGATTAATTCCAGTTCTGCTGTTTCTAGTTGGAGTCTGTTTTTGAAGTTTTTTTGTTGAATAATTACGACTTTTAGGTCTGTAACTGAGTGTCCAGGGAGATTGAAGTGTACTTGTGGCACCTTAGAGACTAACAAATTTATTTGAGCATAAGCTTTCATGGGCTAACCTCCCTGGACACTCAATTACAGATTTTAAGGCTGGTAAGAGCCAAGCTTTGGCTTGCTGGCTGCAGCACACACAGAGACGTAGCTGGGAGTGACTTACATGCTGGAGCTATTTGTGAGCAGTCCAGGCTGGAGAATACAGCAGCAAAGCATTGTAAAGGGCATCCCAGGTTACAGGACAGGGGTGACAGAGTTACTCATTAGTCTGGACTGTACACTGGTGTGTCACACTTATATAGTGCTTTTCGCCAATAGAACTCAAAGTGCTTCATAATCTTTTGTAGATATTTATGCTCATGTCATAAATATAAAGGGAAGGGTAAACCCCTTTGAAATCCCTCCTGGCCAGGGGAAAGCTCCTCTCACCTGTAAAGGGTTAAGAAGCTAAAGGTAACCTCGCTGGCACCTGACCAAAATGACCAATGAGGAGACAAGATACTTTCAAAAGCTGGGAGGAGGGAGAGAAACAAAGGGTCTGTGTCTGTCTGTAGTCGTCTTGGCCAGGGACAGAACAGGAATGGAGTCTTAGAACTTTTAGTAAGTAATCTAGCTAGGTATGTGTTAGATTATGATTTCTTTAAATGGCTGAGAAAAGAATTGTGCTGAATAGAATAACTATTTCTGTCTGTGTATCTTTTTTGTAACTTAAGGTTTTGCCTAGAGGGGTTCTCTATGTTTTTGAATCTAATTACCCTGTAAGATATCTACCATCCTGATTTTACAGGGGGGATTTCTTTATTTCTATTTACTTCTATTTTTTATTAAAAGTCTTCTTGTAAAACACTGAATGCTTTTTCATTGTTCTCAGATCCAAGGGTTTGGGTCTGTGGTCACCTATGCAAATGGGTGAGGCTTTTTATCCAACATTTCCCAGGAAAGGGGGGGTGCAAGTGTTGGGAGGATTGTTCATTGTTCTTAAGATCCAAGGGTCTGGGTCTGTAGTCACCTAGGCAAATTGGTGAGGCTTTTTACCAAACCTTGTCCAGGAAGTGGGGTGCAAGGTTTTGGGAAGTATTTTGGGGGGAAGGACGCGTCCAAACAGCTCTTCCCCAGTAACCAGTATTAGTTTGGTGGTGGTAGCGGCCAGTCCAAGGATAACGGATGTAATATTTTGTACCTTGGGGAAGTTTTGACCTAAGCTGGTAAAGATAAGCTTCGGAGGTTTTTCATGCAGGTCCCCACATCTGTACCCTAGAGTTCAGAGTGGGGGAGGAACCTTGACAGCTCACAACCCCTGTGAGGTAGGGGACCATTATTGTTCTTGTTTTGCAGATGGGGAACTAAAGCACAGAGAGGCTAAGTTCCCAAAGTCAAAGAGGAAATCCATGAAAGAGCAGAAGACTGAACTCAAGTCTCCCACATTCTAGATCAGTGCCCTAGCTGTTGGCCCATCCTTCCTGCTTTAGCTTGCTATGAGTACCATTTTCAACTAGTTATGCACCCAATTTATAATAATTTCATCTATTGACTACATTAGACAAATCTTGATCATTATTAATTTTGTGAGGCATTTATTCATTAACACGATACGTATAAGCCATTGATGATAAACAGGTAGCACTTATCAAACAACATGTTAGCTTATATAAAGTTTGACCATGATATGCCATGTTGGCTTCCTGTGTAGAATAATGTAATCAAATATAATGTGTGACTTAGAATTAACTATGAATCAGAGCAGCCCATGCATCAAGACCGGGGGCGGGGGAGGAAAACTCAGAAAGGTCCCTGTCACAGTCATTCTAATCCAGGGGTTTACTGCCCACGTAATATGCACGCATGTTTGGATCACAGATTTGTAGACCCTGATGGATCTACCAGATGACAGGGCTCCTCACAGAGATCTTGTGGCTCTGCACTAACTCTTGGCCCTCCTGCAACTTTCCCTCTCCTCCATCAGCACAGTCTCCAATTCCCCAGCTGGTTACTGTCCTGGAGCCTCTTAAAGTGGTTCCAGAGTGTGGAGGCATTCCATACGCCTGTATTACCTTTTGAGCAGATTTTCCCTTTGACTGACAATGGGATGTGGTTTGGGCTTTCTTCTATGTACTGCCATGCCCCCTCCCAAAGCGCAGTTCAAGAATAGGAAGTTAGGAAAACAGAGACAGTGATCCTTTGCCACCCTGGCAAGGGGAGATCTGCACAGAGAGATCATTGGATCCCTCTCCTTCCCCATTATATATGTTCTGTACCTCAAAATGATCACGTAAGTGAGTAACACTGAAATCTATCACTATGTTCTATAGCCTGGGAATGGAGTCAACTTGGTAATCAGTTTGTGAAAATGAACTGGAAAGAGATTCCAAACTGCTGAAAGATGCATCACTTCAGTCTGTCAGGGATTTTCTAGTTGTAAGCGTTTTATAAGCAGCAAAAAACAGATAACAATGCTGGCCATACTTTATAATACGTAGAAACACAGTAACTTACCAATGCCAAAGACTGAAGGGCAACTTTACACTGAAGTGAAACCACATAAGCAACTGATTTTGCAGCTGCAAACCAGAAGTACAGAACTCTTCCAATTATTCACAGCCATCTTTCCAGGGAGCCACATTGTTTTCATCAGCATGTTCTATAAATTGTCCATTAAGATACAGATACCAATTCAAATGTCGCTCAATGTCCAAATGCTGGAAGCTGACACTTTAGGGCAAGAAACAGTACACACTATCACTAGGCTGAATGAAGATTTTTAGTGTTTTTTTTTATGAAGATTTGTAGTGTTTACAGATCACAGAATGGATACCAAAACGCAAAGGATAAAAATTGTGCCCCAAGGGAGATAGAGTGTAGGTGTTCAGTTCTTTTTTTTTTTCTGGGGTGGTCAAATTAGTGTCATACACAATCACAGTTAAAAGTTTTAAAAGAAGGTAAAGCAGATTTGAGCTTCTAGTTTTTGTTTTGTTTTTTACCTTCCACTGAACTTTATACTTTCTAGCTTCAGGCAATAGAGTGCAACCCAGACTACACAACCTGGTTCCATCTAATTAGAAAGTAGCCAAAGGCTCTTCATCATAATAAAACAGAGGAAAGTTCACTGATAAAACAAGATGGCACATTCAGGTGGAGAACAAGTGCAATGCCTTCAAGGGATTATGCTAATGATTACAATTTGTAACAAGGAACTGGAGAACCCAGAGAGGTTTGGAGTGTGGTGGGCGGTTACAATGACTTTATAACTTTTCCAAAACATTCCACAGAAGAAACAAACCAATCTGCATTTTTTTAAATGCAAAATTTTATCTACCTAAAAATTATTAAAAAAAAAAAAACACAAAAGAACAGCCCCTATTGTGCGAGGTACAAGCCTCTACATCTTATAGCATGAAAAGTAAGATACACAACCCTCTTTGGCACTATAGAAAATAATAGGTTGAGCTCCTTAACTATGCTTTTCGACCTTGAGTTTCGTGATGTAAAGCTCTTTTTAGCTAATCTCAGAGCCTAGTCTCATTCTCTGTATCTCCAGAAACCCAGCCTGTGTGTTTCCTGTCTCTTGAAAGCTCTTGTCTCAACCCCTCTGCCGGCACAACTCTTTGCAGCTTAGCCCTCTTTCTCTCAAATGCAAGGCCCCTCTTTTTCTTTTATTTATTCTCTACATCTCACCATTGCTGTCCACAAGGCTTTACCGACAACTAAACCCAATAAATCCTTGCCTGAGGAGTGTGCTGTCTACAGCAGACAGTTATATAGGATCTGATACAATGCCCATTGAACTCAGTGGTAGTGTTTACATTGACTTATTTGGACTTTGGATCAGGCTCAAAGAGCGGGACATGGGGCAATGAAAAATCACCTTACATACAGACTTTAAAAGTTTCTCACTCTTTTCTGTTACTATGTTCTAATATATGTTTAATATAAATAATGAATCATTTTATAATGCATGCCTGTCTGTTCAGACTCTGATCTTGCATAACATTACTCATATGACTTCTACAGCTTCAAGAGCTGTCACTGCTTAATAAATATATAATATCCTGGGCACCATATCAATTAACAGGCTTCTTAGCGCCACAATAAAATCTCTTTTGTTTACAGTTCACAACCAACCACAGTGCACCATCTAATCTATATGCCAAGGGAATCCCTCACAAGCCAGTTAAAACATGGCCAAGCAGTCAGAACAGGGGACCAAGATCTAGCCCATGTTGCTTAGATTTAGATATGTAATGGAATACATTTCTGAGACTGTGAAAAAAACATCCTTGGATATCGCATCTTAACAATACACAATGGCTCTGCTGATAGCATAATGAAGGCTCTGATGTGCTATTACATAGCAGAGCCAAAAAAGAAAATTTGTGACATTTTAAATACAAAAGAAAGTAATTAGAGTTGTAGCAGTGAGAAAGCACCTAAGCAGAAGAAACCATAATCTAATTGAGATTCATAATTAGAACTAAATTGAGATTAAAAAGGGAAAAATAAGAATGTTGAATTTCAGAAAACCACAGTTTAAAAAGGCTGATAGAAGGGTTAGGTGAAAATAAATGGAATAAATCAGGAGAGGGAAGAGAGAGAGAAAGAAGATGGGTTAGATGCGTTAATGTATTCTCAGGGGTTGTGCATTCCATCAAGCAATAAAGACAGTAAAATAAGGACAATGTAGATGAATGTGGAAGTCTAAAATGTAAGCACAAGCGAAGAAGAGAGGGCTGCACTGCAATTACAAACTATCAATTGTGAATACTAAAGAATTAAAAAGCGTGTACAATAATAAGAAAGGCAAAAGCTGAGAGTGAAAGGAAAATTACACAGACCGCCGATGGCTCGGAATGAAAATCAGAAATTGTATAATAATGTAAAACGATATGCAGAATAATAAGGAGCAGAAGGCCAGAGAAGAGTGGCAGCAGCACTTGTGCAAGAGAGTAATAGAGTTATTTATTGGCAGAAGTGGTAGAAATTTATTTAAAATGTAAATGAATACTTTCCTCAAGGAAACTTCACAAGAAAGAAAGAAAAACAGCAAAGAAATAAATTTCTCACCAGCACTGATGATCAAGAAATGACGTTATGTTGGGCTTACCATTGATACAGGTGACATTAGACAGGGCCCCTAGACACTCAGACTTAGTCCCTTTTCTATGTAGATTTGAAAAATACCCTTCCAACTACTGGATGACATAAGGGTTATCAGTAGTTCCCTTCTGTACAATTCTTTATCATCTTCTTTATGATTATAGTATGAGCCGAGTTTTCTTTTCATTTGCTTTTGAGCAGCAGCACAGACCTCCCTAGAGTTCTATCACATAGGACAATACAGGAATCCCTCGCTGAATCAGGCTGCTCACCTCTTTGTTTTCTTGTTGCTGCCTTCAGTGATAAGCATTTATGTTAAATTAATGTTTCCATATCCTATATTATTAATGTATTAAAATGTTCATTTGGATTAATACAAAACTGGTGAGATGACAGCCAGGCTAACCTCTAACTCCACGGCTGTTTGAGCACGGGGAGTTCTCTGTCGGACTACACTCTGTTTGTCTCTGAAATCAACTTATTCACCAGTTAAAAGAGTTGATCTGGGGGAAAAAGGAAGAAAATACTTAGATGTGGCCATATAGCTATGCTTATTTGTTTGTTATGCTGGTAGCGCCTACAGGTTGCTGTGTGGATGGGGCTGCAATGTGCTGTAGGCATACATAACAGAAAAAGAAAAGGAGTACCTGTGGCACCTTAGGGTATGTCTACACTACGAAATTAGGTCGAATTTATAGAAGTCGGTTTTTTAGAAATCGGTTTTATATATTCGAGTGTGTGTGTCCCCACAGAAAATGCTCTAAGTGCATTAAGTGCATTAACTCGGCGGAGCGCTTCCACACTACCGAGGCAAGCATCGACTTCCGGAGCGTTGCACTGTGGGTAGCTATCCCACAGTTCCCGCAGTCTCCGCTGCCCATTGGAATTCTGGGTTGAGATCCCAATGCCTGATGGGGCTAAAACATTGTCGCGGGTGGTTCTGGGTACGTCAGGCCCCCGTTCCCTCCCTCCCTCCGTGAAAGCAAGGGCAGACAATCATTTTGCGCCTTTTTTCATGAGTTACTTGTGCAGACGCCATACCACGGCAAGCATGGAGCCAGCTCAGATAACCGTCACCCTATGTCTCCTCGGTGCTGGCAGACGCGGTATGGCTTTGCTGCACAGTAGCAGCAACCCATTGCCTTCTGGCAGCAGACGGTGCAATACAATTGGTAGTCGTCCTCGTCGTGTCCGAGGTGCTCCTGGCCACGTCGGCTGGGAGCGCCTGGGCAGACATGGGCGCAGGGACTAAATTTGGAGTGACTTGACCAGGTCATTCTCTTTAGTCCTGCAGTCCTATTGAACCGTCTTATGGTGAGCGGGCAGGCGATACGGACTGCTAGCAGTCGTACTGTACCATCTTCTGCCAGGCAGGCAAGAGATGAGGATTGCTAGCAGTCGTATTGTACCATCTTATGCCAGGCAGGCAAGAGATGAAGATGGCTAGCAGTCGTACTGTACCATCTTCTGCCGAGCAGCCATGAGATGTGGATGGCATGCAGTCCTTCTGCACCGTCTGCTGCCAGCCAAAGATGTAAAAGATAGATGGAGTGGGTCAGAACAAGAAATAGACCAGATTTGTTTTGTACTCATTTGCCTCCTCCCCTGTCTAGATCACACTGCAGTCACTCACAGAGAAGGTGCAGAGAGGTAAATCTAGCCATGTATCCATCAGAGGCCAGGCTAACCTCCTTGTTCCAATAACAACGATAACTTAGGTGCACCATTTCTTATTGGAACCCTCCGTGCAGTCCTGCCTGAAATACTCCTTGATGTACAGGCACACCCTTTGTTGATTTTAGCTCCCTGAAGCCAACCCTGTAAGCCGTGTCGTCAGTCGCCCCTCCCTCCGTCAGAGCAACGGCAGACAATCGTTCCGCACCTTTTTTCTGTGCGGACGCCATACCAAGGCAAGCATGGAGGCCGCTCAGCTCACTTTGGCAATTAGGAGCACATTAACCACCACACGCATTATCCAGCAGTATATGCAGCACCAGAACATGGCAACGCGATACCGGGCGAGGAGGCGACGTCAGCGCGGTCCCGTGAGTGATCAGGACATGGACACAGATTTCTCTGAAAGCATGGGCCCTGCCAATGCATGCATCATGGTGCTAATGGGGCAGGTTCATGCTGTGGAACGCCGATTCTGGGCTCGGGAAACAAGCACAGACTGGTGGGACCGCATAGTGTTGCAGGTCTGGGACGATTCCCAGTGGCTGCGAAACTTTCGCATGCGTAGGGGCACTTTCATGGAACTTTGTGACTTGCTTTCCCCTGCCCTGAAGCGCATGAATACCAAGATGAGAGCAGCCCTCACAGTTGAGAAGCGAGTGGTGATAGCCCTGTGGAAGCTTGCAACGCCAGACAGCTACCGGTCAGTTGGGAATCAATTTGGAGTGGGCAAATCTACTGTGGGGGCTGCTGTGATGCAAGTAGCTCACGCAATCAAAGATCTGCTGATATCAAGGGTAGTGACCCTGGGAAATGTGCAGGTCATAGTGGATGGCTTTGCTGCAATGGGATTCCCTAACTGTGGTGGGGCTATAGACAGAACCCATATCCCTATCTTGGCACCGGAGCACCAAGCCGCCGAGTACATAAACCGCAAGGGGTACTTTTCGATAGTGCTGCAAGCTCTGGTGGATCACAAGGGACGTTTCACCAACATCAACGTGGGATGGCCGGGAAAGGTGCATGATGCTCGCATCTTCAGGAACTCTGGTCTGTTTCAAAAGCTGCAGGAAGGGACTTTATTCCCAGACCAGAAAATAACTGTTGGGGATGTTGAAATGCCTATATGTATCCTTGGGGACCCAGCCTACCCCTTAATGCCATGGCTCATGAAGCCGTACACAGGCAGCCTGGACAGTAGTCAGGAGCTGTTCAACTACAGGCTGAGCAAGTGCAGAATGGTGGTAGAATGTGCATTTGGACGTTTAAAGGCGCGCTGGCGCAGTTTACTGACTCGCTTAGACCTCAGCGAAACCAATATTCCCACTGTTATTACTGCTTGCTGTGTGCTCCACAATATCTGTGAGAGTAAGGGGGAGACGTTTATGGCGGGGTGGGAGGTTGAGGCAAATCGCCTAGCTGCTGGTTACACGCAGCCAGACACCAGGGCGGTCAGAAGAGCACAGGAGGGCGCGGTACGCATCAGAGAAGCTTTGAAAACCAGTTTCATGACTGGCCAGGCTACGGTGTGAAAGTTCTGTTTGTTTCTCCTTGATGAAACCCCCCGCCCCTTGGTTCACTCTACTTCCCTGTAAGCTAACCACCCTCCCCTCCTCCCTTTAATCATTGCTTGCAGAGGCAATAAAGTCATTGCTGCTTCACAGTCATGCATTCGTTATTCATTCATCACACAAATAGAGAGATGACTACCAAGGTATCCCAGGAGGGGTGGTGGAGGAGGGAAGGAAAATGCCACACAGCACTTTAAGCACAGCACTTTAAAAGTTTACAACTTTAAAATTTATTGAATGACAGCCTTCTTTTTTTTGGGCAATCCTCTGTGGTGGAGTGGCTGGTTGGCCGGAGGCCCCCCCACCGCATTCTTGGGCGTCTGGGTGTGGAGGCTATGGAACTTGGGGAGGAGGGCGGTTGGTTACAGAGAGGCAGCAGTGGCAGTCTGTGCTCCAGCTGCCTTTGCTGCAGCTCAACCATACACTGGAGCATACTGGTTTGGTCCTGCAGCAGCCTCAGCATTGAATCCTGCCTCCTCTCATCACGCTGCTGCCACATTTGAGCTTCAGCCCTGTCTTCAGCCCGCCACTTACTCTCTTCAACCCGCCACTTACTCTCTTCAGCCCTCCACCTCTCCTCCCGGTCATTTTGTGCTTTCCTGCACTTTGACATTATTTGCCTCCATGCATTCGTCTGTGCTCTGTCAGTGTTGGAGGACAGCATTAGCTCGGAGAACATTTCATCGCGAGTGCGTTTTTTTTTCTTTCTAAGCTTCACTAGCCTCTGGGAAGGAGAAGATCCTGTGATCATTGAAACACATGCAGCTGGTGGAGAAAAAAAAAGGGACAGCGGTATTTAAAAAGACACATTTTATAAAACAGTCGCTACACTCTTTCAGGGTAAACCTTGCTGTTAACATTACATACATAGCACATGTGCTTTCGTTACAAGGTCGCATTTTGCCTTCTCCCACCGCGTGACTACCCCCTCAACCTTCCCCCCTCCCTGTGGCTAACAGCGGGGAACATTTCTGTTTAGCCACAGGCAAACAGCCCAGCAGGAATGGGCTCCTCTGAGTGTCCCCTGAAGAAAAGCACTCTATTTCAACCAGGTGACCATGAATTATATCTCACTCTCCTGAGGATAACACAGAGAGATAAAGAACGGATTTTGGTTGAATGCCAGCAAAACATACACTGCAATGCTTTGTTTTACAGTGATTCCCGAGTACGTGTTACTGGCCTGGAGTGGTAAAGTGTCCTACCATGAAGGACGCAATAAGGCTGCCCTCCCCAGAAACCTTTTGCAAAGGCTTTAGGACTACATCTAGGAGAACCGCAAATGCCAGGGCAAAGTAATCCTTTCACATGCTTGCTTTTAAACCATATATAGCATTTTAAAAGGTACACTCACCAGAGGTCCCTTCTCCGCCTGCTGGGTCCAGGAGGCAGCCTTGGGTGGGTTCGGGGGGTACTGGCTCCAGGTCTAGGGTGAGAAACAGTTCCTGGCTGTCGGGAAAACCGGTTTCTCCGCTTGCTTGCTGTGAGCTATCTACAGCCTCCTCCTCATCATCATCTTCTTCGTCCCCAAAACCTACTTCCGTATTGCCTCCATCTCCATTGAAGGAGTCAAACAACACGGCTGGGGTAGTGGTGGCTGAACCTCCTAAAATGGCATGCAGCTCATCATAGAAGCGGCATGTTTGGGGCTCTGACCCAGAGCGGCTGTTCGCCTCTCTGGTTTTCTGGTAGGCTTGCCTCAGCTCCTTCAGTTTCACGCGGCACTGCTTCGGGTCCCTGTTGTGGCCTCTGTCCTTCATGCCCTGGGAGATTTTGACAAAGGTTTTGGCATTTCGAAAACTGGAACGGAGTTCTGATAGCACGGATTCCTCTCCCCAAACAGCGATCAGATCCCGTACCTCCCGTTCGGTCCATGCTGGAGCTCTTTTGCGATTCTGGGACTCCATCATGGTCACCTGTGCTGATGAGCTCTGCATGGTCACCTGCAGCTTGCCATGCTGGCCAAACAGGAAATGAGATTCAAAAGTTCGCGGTTCTTTTCCTGTCTACCTGGCCAGTGCATCTGAGTTGAGAGTGCTGTCCAGAGCGGTCAGAATGGAGCACTCTGGGATAGCTCCTGGAGGCCAATACCATCGAATTGTGTCCACAGTACCCCAAATTTGAGCTGGCAACGTCGATTTAAGCGCTAATCCACTTGTCAGGGGTGGAGTAAGGAAATCAATTTTAAGAGCCCTTTAAGTCGAAATAAAGGGCTTCATTGTGTGGACGGGTGCAGGTTTAAATCGATTTAACGCTGCTAAATTCGACCTAAAGTCCTAGTGTAGACCAGGGCTTAGAGACTAACCAATTTATCTGAGCATGAGCTTTCGTGAGCTACAGCTCACTTCATCAGATGCATACTGTGGAAAATACAGTGGGGAGATTTATATACACAGAGAACATGAAACAATGGGTGTTACCATACACACTGTAACGAGAGTGATCAGTTACATGCATCCGATGAAGTGAGCTGTAGCTCATGAAAGCTTATGCTCAAATAAATTGGTTAGTCTCTAAGGTGCCACAAGTACTCCTTTTCTTTTTGTGGATACAGACTAACACGGCTGCTGCTCTGAAACCTGACATAATGGAAAGACAGCACCTGCCCCCAAAGAGTTAACAATTGAAGTACATGACAACGGACAACAGGCGGAGACAACAACAAGTAGACAAAAGTTATGCAAGGGAATAGTAAGATAATAGTGATTAGTGAAATAAGCCGTGGCCACCACATACCAGCTCCCAGGCTATTTGCAAACCTTTATGATTAGGGGAGCCATGATGACACCCGGAAGTGCTGTTATTTAGCAGCTCTTCCTCTGAAATTAGGAAATGTGTCTGTCCTCTGATCTTCTCATTTTACATATGCCTTCACATTTGACTATAGAAAACTGTGGTTGCAGTTCTCAGGATACTCTGCCCCTAAAATGGAGAAATATATGAAATGCACCCTCTCCTAAAAGCAAACCAACTGAACTTACTCTTGCAATGTGATTATGATGTGGTAAGCGATGGTGCTACCAGTAAGGAGTTCTTCTGCAAGAGTTGTTGACTCTCCCTCGCTCAGTATATAATTAGCCTTGGAAGGGTTAGGTTTTTAATCAGTAAATGTTGGTAAATGTCAATTTCACCATACACACACAGATGAAAAATTTGTCCATCAATAACAGAAATATACAGATACACAAACTAAGAAAAATGCTGCTTCAGAACTTATTAGAGTCAAAATCCAGTGATTTAGACTTCTGAATTAGACAAATTCAATTACAAATTGCCTAATGAATAAATAGTGAAAACCGGTATGATTTGTTGATTTAATGGATATTTACATTGTGTATTTTGATATGTGATGTTGATCATTTCTGTTAATGGTTTATAAAGCTTTAAATTTTTGAATCTCAATGTCTACTGCAATTAGATAATTGTCTGACCCCCCCCCCACATAATTTTCCACAGCTGTGAAAATTTACATTAATAAAAATCTTAAAAATGCTTTAAATAAACAGTACTAGTGATACCAAAATTATAAAAAATAAAATTCTAATTCTGTCAAGCCTTTATATACTGTTGCCCAGTGGTGGGGGGCTTTGTGACTGTAGTTTGGGGGATTAGCAGAATGATGCAAACACTGAAAAAAATAGTTGCAAATACTAATACAAATAACCCCGTGAATGTGAATCAATACCATTTGCAAATACTGCCCACAAAAAATTGTAATAATGTAATAAAAATATTTTAATCCTTACCTAAGGTTAATCATCTTTAATAAAATAAAAACCAGTAGAGCTACTTTGTAAGGTTAGAAAAGGTTAACCCTCAGTTTCATATATTCCACAATCACTTAATGGCCACAAACCAGAGAATTGTTTACTTGACAGTATATGTGAAAGTAAAGCATATTGTTTTTCATAATATGTTGCACACCTCCTACACAACCATCCAGATTCTTTTTTTCATGTACTCTGGTTTAGATAAGGAGTAAGTCTACTGAATGCAATGGAATTAAATTACTGTAAATCCAGTATAAATAAGATAAAAAATAGGCTCCTTCACTCCCTTAGGAGAAACCATGAAGCTAGATTTATGATATATAATATGCAAGCTCTGTGTTTTTGTGGTTCAAAGGAACTTTAGAATGTTTCATTGGAAAAGTTGTTTATTAAATAGCTGATAAGAAATGCAATCATCCCCTCCTCCCCGCCCCCATCTTCATTCTACAATAATTATTATTTCCGTAAATGGGGTCTTAAGATGCAATAGTTCAAATTCAGGGTAACTCTAGAAGTCTGGCAATATATCCTAAAAGGGAAGTCAGTTGACGAGCAGTAGTGTCTTACAGAAATTTGCTAGAAAACTGTTTGCTAGAAATCTCTTTGGAAAGAGATGCTAGAATCTGCTCAATGTCAAATGAAACCACAATGTGTATCAGAGAAGGCTCTTTCCCATTTACAGCCCTTTTTCAGTTGCTTTATAAATCACACATCCTGTTGAAAAGTTTGGTACACAGTTTGCCAACATCTGTTTTCTTCATTGATAAACAGCCAGCACTACATATTTTAAATATCCCAAAGACCTAACTTCTTCTCAGAGTCTGTGAATTTGCAAGTCAACATACAACTGAAACCTTGTACAAAATATTTGTCTTTAGTGATCCTGGCGTCAAGATAAATCTTATGTCAGTGTGAATCTGAACCAGGATTCATACATTAAAACATTGATCAGGACCTAAAGACGACTCAGTCAGCTCCTCTAGGATCAGACAGTGGAAACTGCATTGGATTCGGATAACAATTCTCTTGTTTGCTTTGAAAATGAAGATGGTGATGCTCAGTAATAGCACTGAAGATGGAAGTCATCTGTTTATCCACAAAATAATCAGGGTAGCAGCTAACCTGTGGGGACTTCATTTAAGTTCCAAGTCCTTTGCCTGATGACTGGGAGTGCTAATAATAGTGTCAACTGTTTCAAGGTATAGACCAATTCTTGTTCACTTTACTCACTTAAGCAATCCAGTGGAAATACAGATTTTTCCCACTACAGTAGTTTGTGCTGGTCATGATCAGCAGCTCAGGATTTTATTGCCACCAAGACAACTACTAGACTATCCTAGTTAATTGTAAAGTCAACTAATATAGCCAGACACTCTCTTGATCACGATAAATCCAGTGCAATTGGGTTAGGATTGGAGATTTGTCATGTAACAGTTCTGGTCACACTCTCCCTGCTGGGCACTCAGACTGCTGTGAGGGGATCTAAATGCTGAATCCCACATGCCTTTAGCTTCCTGGGGCTGGGCAGAGTTTAGGCACTGTCCCTGGCTTTGCACCTCTAGTCACTCATTCCAGGTGCAGACCTTGTGTCTGACACCACTCTTGGTAGTGGGGACCCAGCAATGCACTTCCTAGTCCCTGCCACTAGTGCTGGCTCTTCCAAGACTCACCAGCAGTTCTGCAACAATCTGCAGAATCCCACCAAAAGGGCAATCCTTCTGGTTTACACAGTTACTCGCTTCAAATTATAGCAAAAGCAAATAGGTACAGGCTTAGCAAAAGTTTTCTAACTCAATTTGGTAAACCACAAGAGGGTACAAACACCCTGAATGCAACACCCTTCATTCTAGCTCACCCGTCCCTTGGGAATCCTGGAGAGCGTGAGTCTACTTGTGCTCTGGCATGTTCCTGCAACAGCTCCCCTCAGCTTGAGCTAGTGAAAATGGCTGAAGACCCAGAGCAGATCACCACAACATAAAGTACTGACACAAAGAGGACTATCACGGAGTAGGAACAGCTAATCCAAAAGACAGTTAATAAATTGATAGCCACTTGGTTCATCTACTGTACCACCAGATAATATCTTCTTTTCTAAATACAGATAAACAGCACAGGAAGAAAACTTCTGCCGTTCATCACATGTGGAAATAACCAAGAGGATAAGAGCGACTCCTTCATCTCCAACAGCATAGCACTATTTAGTCAGCATCCAATATATTAGCTACAATGGGCCAAATTCATTCTGGTATAAAGTCGATGGAAAGTCAGAAGGTGGAGATGTTCTAAGAACTGTACAGAGTCATGTAGTTTAGCAAGTAGGATTTGGAGGATGCCCAAGAATCTGAGTCTGTGGCTACATTTTGTTCTTAAAAGTATTCACACTAAGGTTAACCTCTTACCTCTCCTGTGTCTTAAGAAAGTGGAAGCCAATGTAACAATTTTCCATTAAAGCAGAATTGTTCCCAGACTTAAGTCATGACGACAGACAAATCTCTTGACAGTCTATCCACATAAATTTGTAGATTTATAGATATAAAGGCCAGAATCAACCCTTATGACCATCTAGTCTAATCTAATCTCATGCATAAAGATGAGCCATAGAATGTCACTCAGTGATTCCTACAGCAAGCCCATAACATCTGGTTGAACTACAGCATATCTTTTAGACAGACATCCAAACCTGATTCAAGAGATGAAAATTCATCACTTCCCTGGGTAAGCTGTGCCAATTTTTGAAATAACCCTTCTCCCCCTTTGGAAAAAAAAGTCTGAATATCTCTAGCTTCAAGTTCCAGCTCTTGGGTCTGATTATGCCTTTGCCTGTTAGTTTTTCCTTATGTAAGTACTTATAGACCATGATCAGATCACCTTTTCATCTTTTTTGGGCATGGCTGGTAGCACCATCAATTGTTAAGATGCCCAGCACATCCTAGTATAAGACCTTGTTTTCAGTTGCTTATAACTTTGCCTCACTTTAAAGATTTGGAGCTTAAATTCCCCAGGCTGCCTCAAAATGAAATATTTTGGAAAATTTCAGCTAAAATTGTTCAGCTGAGAGAATGCAAATGAAACTAGAGGAAGATACATAGTTTTGCAATGTTTTAAAAAATCTGGCAACCTTTTCTTTGAGGAGCTGTAGTGCTTTACAGCAGGGACTTAAAATTTAGTGTGTGAATTTGTGTCAGGGAAGTGTCTTTTGCTGTCTCTGTGAAAATCTGCCCAAATTTGGACAAATTATTATAAGCCTTCAAAAAGTCTCAATTTGCACATACTCAGTAGATTTTAGTAGCTAAAATTTCCAGAGGATTCCATCTCTCTGAGCATGCTCAAGCATCTCACAGCTCGTAGTACTGACCATCCCATGGAGCAGCTGAGCATGGCCCATCCCCTCATAGTGCCTATGTGTGACTGGACTGCACATAAACTATTCCCCCAGAGCAACTGAGCACAGTCCCTCCACCCCATATAGTTCCCTGGAATGGCTGCTCCTGGCTGCTCCAGGCCACTGTGGGGCCAGGTACTGGAACTGAAACTAGGCTGCCTTTTTCTCTTGTGCTCTCAACTACCCCACTGCAAGCACCTCGGCAGCATGGAGGAGGAAGTCACCTGATTCATATGCAAAGGGGACAAGATCCAGACCAGGGGGAGGAAGAGGAGAGGAAAGAGAGAGAGACTGTAATTGGAAATGGAAGGACACTGGGACTGGTTGGGCAAGGAGATTGGGAGGTGGGAGAGACTAGGACTGAGAACCAGTGAGGGAAATGGGGGGAGTTGGGAGACAGTAGGCTGGGGTTGGAGGGTACACTGAGATCAGCTGAGGATCTGTGGGGAGAGTGGGAGGGGCTGGGAGGAGCTGGGTATGTGGGAAAATGAGATTGAATGAGGAACCCAGGAAAGGGACTGGGATTAAACACCAGAGTGGGACTGGGAGCCATTGGGAAGAGACACAAATTGGACAAGGGGCTGGGAGAGGGGAACTGAGATTAGTGGACCAGGAGACTGGGGACAAAAAGTGGGGCTGGAGGGAATTGGAACTGATTGGGCAAAGAGACTGGGATTGGGTGTGGGGGGGGACTAGGAAAGGGGGCTGGACTTAGACAGGGAGCCCCAACAAACAGACTAGCACTGGCTGGGCCAAGAGACCTGGAATGAGATTAAACACCTGAGCAGTGGAGACTTTGACTGGTTAGGCAAGGATAATTGGAAAAAATAGTCACATGCTATTTAATTAAAGACTGTCATAATGCATACTCACAATGGGGTTGAGTTAGGGTTGCAGAGGGAACCATAATTCTGGCATTGGCTAATTTATGAAGGCTTGACTTTGCAATGTGAATAATGTTTCTTTAACATACTTTTGGGGTGTAATAAAATAAATAGATTGATCTTTAGTCTTTCCAAGGAAGGTTTTATAGACCTTGAATCCTTCTTGTAGTTATTTTCTGAATTCTTCCAACTTTTCAACATCCCTTTTGAAGTTTGGACACTAGAACTGGACACAGTATTCCAAAAATGCTCTCACTAATTCTGTATATAGATATAATACTATCTTCCTACTCTATTACCCTTTTCTATGTCAGAAAGGAGAAAATACCTAGAAACCAAGTCTAACTTCTTTAATCTGTGGTTCATCATTTAAACATATATGTGCTGTGATACCTGGTTCCTTTTTAACCTTCCCTTTTCACTCAGTGATGATGGCTGGTGCTAGAAATATAAAACCAATCAACAAAACAAAATTCACCAGAATTAAACATCTCTGTTAAAAAGAGGCACTTAATTGATAGAATCCCTCAAAGAAAGAAGCCTTTTGTTAATCACGTACATTGATTTTTTACTTAAAATCAAAAAAAGCATTAGAAGAATTCTAAGAATGCAAGAGCTTCAGGGCATCAAAAATAAAGAATAAAATATTGTTCAAGCTAGACAATAGAAACTGATCATTCCTGGCTATGGGCAGTGTTCCTTGGAGGGAGCTCACAATGCAATTAGGGAGCTTCAGTATTTTGGATACCAATAAAGGGTTTATTACTAGAATTGGTCTGATAACTACTGAGCTGGGTGTGTGTAGGCATAGGTTCATTAACATCTGGATCAGAGATTCCCCATCATGCAGTGCTTCCCTGCTTTTCTGGTCCCAGAGTTTCATGTGGTTCTTACCTTGGAATCTCCGTTCTCCATTCTGTATGCTAATGGAGATGTGTCCCTGTCTCATCTCCAATGCAAATAAGGCTAGGAGAGTTTCCTTAATCTGTCACCCTTGTCCGGAGAGGTTGAGATGTGTCTTCCACTGCCTTTTCATTTCTTTTTGTAAGTCTTTCTTCTGATCAGCTTTGGTTCAACCAGGGGCTGGGGAAGATGGGGAAGGTCTTTCATGAATCAGAGGGGCTAGGTACTGCACCCTGGTTCCCCAAGAACTCAGAGCTGACAGGTAACACCTCTTTAGCCTCCTCCCACTTCTCTTCCTAGGATGCTGTCTTTGACTGGCTCCCATCCTATGCTGCAACTATCTTCAGAGGGTGTCCTGATGAGTTTCCACCCTCACACTAAACTTCATCTCTCCTCTTTCCCTAGGCTTCCCTCAAAGTGACATCTTTCCAGACTCCCCTAGTTCCCACAAATTCCTCCAGTGGTCTACTTCTCCCAAAATTCTCCACCCAAATCCCAGGTTCTCCTCTACCAGAACTCCAGTCACTCTCCTCTTCCTTCCCCAAATTTGCTGCATTCTCTCCCTCACCCCAAAACTTCTTCTTGGCTCTTCTCCATGTTGTCTCTTTCTCCTCCTCCTCCAAATCCTGCAATCTTCTCTCCTATTCCCCAAATTTCCCACATAGCTGTCTCTCCTTTGTGTCCACACATGTGTCTTCCTTATAGTTGAGCCTTCCCATAATTGTGCTCCACTTCTGCCAGGATAAGGAAAGAAAAAGCTGCTGCCCCAGGCGGGGTTGCTCCTCCATATCCCATACAGACCCTTCTTCCTCTAAAGACCCTCAAAGCCTGCAGAGAACATGCCAAAACAAAGGGTATGTCTACAATGCACACTCCTGATGGTGTTATGTTATAAATAGCAGTGTAGAGAGTGAGGCACTATTTAGGTGAGGGAGAGTAAACAGGCCAGATTCTTAGGGTATATACCCTACATGCCTCTCTGCTGCTGGAGCCTTTGCCAACCACAGTGAAAGACTCTGGCAACAGGGAAAGGCTCCGGCAGGGGGAAGGTAGTGGGGGAAAGCTCTGGTAGCTCTGTTCCAGTGGTGTGCAGTATAAACATAGCCAAAGAAGGAGCTGAGCCTGCGGCAGACAGGAGCCATACCTACAGGTTGCAATTGCATCTTCCTCCTGTCTAATAAGCCTGCCAGCTACTTAACACTTGATGGGTGACTAGCTGGGGAGAGACAACTTAGCCCTGCTGCACAAAACCACCTCAAACTCTCCTCACTGCTCCCAGCTGTCCCTTCCCTTCACAACCAGACAAAAGTTGAGGGGAGCACTGTTAGTTCATCCCAAGATGACAGTTGGTCAGAAGGTGTCTCCTCTCTTACTTACCCTGTAATCCTGGCCAAGGTTGTTTGGTGCAGAAGTCTTTATTACATATAGATTATCCTGATCCTTTTATAAACCTCTTTATTTTCTCTAAGTGACTTTTTTATTTATTGAGGCAAGGAATATGGAGGACCTGGGGAGTTAGCAATACCAGAACATAGAGTAGTTAATGAAAATATATTTTATCCATTTTCAGCAGGAAATAAGCTATTTTTAAAGGCAGAGCAATGGAAGAGCATGGTTTTCCTGTGCACTGTACCAGATACATTTTGTTACAATATTGGGTCCTTAGATTTAAAATTTCACAAATCCTGTATGATTTGACACTGTTCCAACTTCTCATCCCTCCCCCCCCCATATTTATAAAAAATACAAATAGAAAATTAATTTAATTAGCTTGATCATTTACTGCTGTGGGTGAAACATAGCTAGCCAAACCACAACTCTCCCAAATCATTCCACACAGGGGTGGTGAAGGGATTATAGCTTCTCTTCAGTAAAGTTACATTGCAATACCAGTATTGGTTTCAAAGATTGCATGGGGTCTGATCCAAAGTCTATTAAGGTTAAAGGGAGTCTTTCCATTGACTTCAATGGGCTTTAGACCAGGCCCCTAGTGAACAAAGATATGCCAGAATAAATTAAATATTTATGATCTTCCATATTTGACAGTGCAGCAAGGCAGTGAATGAAATAAATAATTAAAATACTAGAAACAGCAAAGCCTGTAGGAAAAGATACATTGTTGTACTTTTGACGAGAGCTGACTGAAATATTTCATTTAAAACCTCTCTTGACAAAGAAATGTCTTTTTCCAAAATGAAAAAAAAAATTAGTTTTGGTATCTCTCTCTCTCACCCCGCCCTTCTCTTCACCCCATCACAACCACCGCCCTCCTTTCCAGTGGCAAAATTTAAAAAAAAAGTGGGAGACGTGGAGAAAAGGGAAAAAACCGAGTAAGGTGAAAGAAACCTAAACTGTAAAAACAAATCAAAAAATAATTTTTTCAACTTTATTTTTTATCAGAAAATCAGAAAAATGACCAATGAGGGAAGATTGATAAAACTGGGTTTGTTTAGTCTGGAAAAGAGAAGACTGAGAGGGGACATGATAACAGTTTTCAAGTACATAAAAGGTTGTCACAAGGAAGAGGGAGAAGAATTGTTCTTCTTAACCTCTAAAGATGGGACAAGAAGCAATGGGCTTAAATTGCAGCAAGGGAGGTTTATGTTGGACATCAGGAAAAATTTCCTGTAAGGGTAGTTAAGCACTGGAATAAATGGCTTAGGGAGTTGTGGAATCTCCATCATTGGAGATTTTTAAGAGCAGGTTAGACAAACAGCTGTCAGGGATGATCTAGATAATACTTAGTCCTCCTATGAGTGCAAGGGACTGGACTAGATGACCTCTCAAAGTCCCTTCCAGTCCTATGATTCTATGTACTGCCCTAATAAATCCTCTACATCTTTGATGTTTACACCCTTCAAATATGTCTAAATGATCATATTGCCCTTTTAAATTGCTTAGTTAGCAAAAATAACACACAGTGAGGTGCATTTGAAGGATTGACTCCCACCATGAAAAGGTCTGTAGTGTAATAAGTCATTAATAATGTAGCTAAGGACACTTTTTCAATGATTTTTAACCCGATGGTGTTTTTTAAATCAAGGGCTGGACAAATACAAACAAAGCAATGTCAAATTCAGGTTTTCTAATATTTCAATATTTACCTCTAACTGGGGTGAATTAGCAGGATCAGTGGGATTGAGTCTGCTTTGCACCATTCCTGTAACATGGCCTCTGGTATGAACAATCATGTGCTTATATCTGAAGAGGGCTCTCCATTAGGTCAAAAGTTGTCAGTCATATTTATAACTTTTGTGGGCATTAGAAGGACCCCAAAACTAGTACTCTATAATAGTTTACTCTACAAATGAGTGCAAATATAACCTCATACAGTTCCATGCTTCTTGTTGCACAAAAATTTCCAAATCAAATCTGCTTAGTTTACAACTACAATATGTTTTTTCTAACTCTCAGAAGCACAAGCATTGTGCAGAAGGTCAGACTAGATGATCATAACGGTCCCTTCTGACCTTAGTATCTATGAATCTAAGCTCAATATGGATTATACAAATCAAGTTGTGTTTTCACTGACTCAATCTGCCTTCAGTTATACCTTTGCAATCACTTTGTCTTTGGACTCTGCAGAATATGGCTATGCAATTGGAATTGATATATTATGCAGATACCACTATGAAAACCCACAGAGAGCAGACCTCTTGAGTCAGAATTTTTACACAGAGAAAGGACATTCATTCTCCAAGTGTATGGAAGCGTACGGGGTTCAACAGTACCTTGCCAAGGAACTTGTGGTGGTGTTGGTTGGTTTCCAGAAGGTCTTGTATGTCAAACACATTAACTGAACTTACAGAAAAAAATATACAGACTAGTACATCTTTCATTACATTGCACCAATATTTTACTTCCTCAGCTCACTAATAAACAGGGAATCAGACTAAGAAATACTCAGCACTGACCTATGGCTCACTTTAAAGCACTGAGCTGTTAATCAGCCCATCACGGTACCAAAAGAATAAATACCAGGAACGTGCAAGAATCCTTACAAGTTCCATGCTCAGCCTAACACTATAAATATATTTATTTAGGTATTGATCCTGCAAGGTGCTGAGCTCTCCTGTCAGGTGCGGAGTTCCTGGAACTCCAAGTGTCTCTAATGGGAGTTGAAGGTGCTTAGCATTTTGCAGGGGTGAGACCCTAATCAAATCCTGTTCAAGAGAATACAGCTTATGATATAATGAGTGCATTGGATTGATTGTTTCTGATTCTTTTATGGATTTAAAGATAAATGCTTTAAACTTGGAACTGCCACCATCTGGTTACCCTTGAGAAAACTACTAGTTACTGTGTTTATTTAATATTGATCACAACATGTATTCATGCAGGGAAAATGTTGATGTTGTTCTTTAATCCTAAACTAATAATGTATTATTAAAGAGGAATATAAAATAAGCACTTGTTTTATAGGGAAGTTTTCACATTTCGAACTCCCATGTAAAGATTTATATACCTAGATGGTGTGGTTATCCATTATGGAGGAATTGTGCAGAGACTATGGGTTTTGTTTCACTTAGGATTTCACTTTGGACTTGAAACATACATGTTAATGATCAATGCTCTCTCCATTAAGTCACCCAGTCCTTTTGTCAGTGTCATAAACTTATACAATGGGTCTCATTTATTAAACAAATTATGATTTGCTGCCATACATACTGTTGGGTACAGTGCAAAAATGTTTGATTGCTGGATTGCAATTTAATAACCAAGTTATAAAAGCTATTATAGAACATGACCTACCGGGCCAGAGCCACATAAATATTTAATCAGGAGTTAAGAGCAACTGCAGGGAAGCCTCAACAGAATATGAGGCATTTGTCTCTTAAAGAGACAGTACCAGAATATAGAGGCTTTAAAATACATTCAAATTTCAGTTCTTCTAGGGAACATTATATTCTGTGTTTAAGGTTTTTTCAGGCATACATACACCAAATTTCTGTAAATAATAACCAGTAGGATCTGAGCTTGATCATCTCTCTTTTTTTTTTTTTAAATTTATGGTGGGGCAAATGCAACTGTGTCAATTGTCAACCTAAATTTCTGTTATAGGTCTGTATAGAAAATGTGACATGATCCAAAGATACTGTACTGTCTCATGTTATTTAGACCCTGCTGCTTAGCAATACAAATACCAAGGCTCCTTTGGGACGTGGAGCTATAAAACAGCAACTATTTTTACATTGGGCATAGATTACAGAAAAAGAATATTCTAATGTTACTTGCACTAAATGAGAATTGAAAATTTATAAGAAAAGGAAAAAGGAAATGAAACCTCAATAAAACATGTAGAATGGACTTGCACAATCTTTGAAGTTGAAACAACCTCTGGGGTTTTTTTGGTCACATTTGTTTTCTGTTCTCTACAGAAGTCTTACCCCAACTTGAGACACTCTAGGCAGTAAGAAATAGCTTTGGTCTTTCAACACCCCTTCTTTTTATTATGAAATTTGAGTTAGAGTCATTAGGTAGTATAAACAAGTTCTAAATCTCATTAATCTCTCAACCCCTTCTGCTCCCAGCGGTGCAAGCTCAAATATAGAAATAGCACTTTGCACTTAGCCACCATTCACCCAGAAAGAAGAATGCTATCTAATGTTAAGAACAACATAAATTGGAACAATAACAAGCATAACATTGCCTTTGCCCCACAGATTCTCAAAATTAGCATCAATAGAGCTGTGCTCCTATTCATTTTCTTTCTGATTTTGTGCGAAAAAAAATGCTCTTCTTTATTACTGAATACAGTATGGTAAGTTTCCAATGTCCAGAGATCAAGTTTTCGTGACCTCAGGATATTTCACAGTAATGTTGGTTTGGCTAAATATTGCAAATAGAGAAGGGCCAAAATAAAACTCAGTTCCAAGTCCCTTCACATTTCAGGGGAAGAGCTGCTGGAGGACAAGACCAGATACAAATCCATCATTAAGATTGCATTCAAATTGGGACCTCTATTTCCATGCCAGTTTGATTATGGCTGCAATCTTGTGAAAAGTATCAATCTAACAAGAGTTCAGCCCACATTGGCAAAAATCACACAACAACCTGTAATTTCAGGAGATTCCCACTCTATAGGAGGCATCAGGAACAAAATATAGAGGAAAAAGCATGAGCTGAAGTGAAAGTAAAATTAATTCTTTTTATCTGTTTCCTGGACACCAGGACATAAACTTTTAAAATGCCTATCTATATCTCAGTATTTACTGGAGTAAGAAAAAGAATCTTTTTAAAAATATACACTACATAACATGAAACATATACAGACCACAGCATACTAGGGATGAAATAGTTTTATACATGGGGTCTTTGTTTAGTTTGTGTTTATTTTTAAATAAAGCTACATTACAATAGCTCTACTTAAAAATCAAAGAGGTTCTCAGGTAGGAATTACAATTTGTGCTGTAACAAGAATTACAACTTGTGCTTTAATTTGACACCCATCTATTGAGTGTAGCAACACCTACATTAATCCTCACAGCAGCTACCTCTCAAAGTAATGACTCACTTACAGAGTTATTGTAATAAACACCCTATCATGAAGGATTTGATAGAGATGTGCATAAAGATTAAGCAATAGCTTATTATTTTGTAGTCTCAGTGTGACTTAAATTAACAAATATGAAAAAAAAATCAAACCCCAAAGTTTTAACTTTATCCTCAAAAATGGACTTTGAATCTGGGGATGATTTTTACCCATATATCTATCACAGAATTTTCAGACTCTTTCTTGCCATATATGTCAATCACTGCACTATCAGTGTTTAAATAAGGTCTTGCTCCCTTGTAGCCCATCTCCTCATTCTATTTGACCTAGTGATATGTAAACAGAGAAAGGGTGAAAGGTTTGTTTTGCTTAGAAAAAACACCCAGGAGGAGTCAGGAATATTATGAGATCTAATTTGAACCTCTTTAGTCTGCAAAGTTAGGGTGGAAATCTGGCTAAAACAAGCTGTCTCAAGGGATTTCTGAGCCCAATTTGTTCCAAGAACAGCCAGGAATTACTGAGCCATGCAGGCATTTTGAAGAGCTAGCCTAGCTTTAAAGTTACATTTCTGGAGACCTGGGTAAGTTCAGAGGAATGGTGTTAGAACATAGCCTTTTGTTTTGAGATCACTCATTGGTTGGTAATACTGGTCACAGGGAACCTTTGGTGGCTGCTGAGAGGCCTAAAGTGAAATGAATGTGTATTCTGTGTCTACTTTCTGGTGGGCAGATGTCAGCATTGCCAAAACTACCAGCAAGTACTAACTGCAGTCTCTGTAGAAAGGCTAAGCATCTGAACAAGTCTGAAGACTGAATTACATCACCACACCTGAGTTTTATTCCCCTTTTTGACAAGCTATTTGAAGAACTGACACATCCACCATTGTACCTATCTTAGGACTAGATAGAGCCCTCAGGCGTCAGTTCAGTTCCTTTCATATGCACTGAGTTATATTTATAATGTAAAGCACAGGTAGTGGTTGGGGCTGTTTATAATCAGTCTGAACTGGTCCATCCCTTACTACTTGGATCCTCCTCTGAGTCAGTCAGCGTGCTACATTGTGACATCACAGTCACAAACAAACAGGCTATAGTATCACTTGCTCACGATTAAAATTTCATTATAGTAACAAGCAAAAGAAAAAAAGATGAGCCAGGAGGAGATTGGGCTCATTCAAACTGTTATATCTTCAGTAATATCAAAGGAAAGTACTAGTTAAGTCTATTTGCTTGCTTCTACATCTTCTCTTCTTTTCAACTTTGGACTGGTGTGTGTCTGCCTTAATTCACCCCATCGTATCACAATTTGAAGGGCCTGAAACCTGCAAGCTGACCTTTTGTCAGGAAATGTACACATTTTGGAACAGCCTGAGCAAGCCATGCTTCCAGAGTAACCGAGCTTATCTCACTGAAGCTAGAAATTGCATATACAAATCCTAGGCTTACTGTATTCATTAAGCATAAATGTTCTAACTAGCCAAATGGTAAGTATAAGCAACCCTATCACTTTAGCTCAATTGATTGTCAGAGAAACACATTTTCAGGAAACCATTCCAATTCTGCTTCCTAAAAAATAATGAAAAGAAAAAAGCAGCAGTATGTATGTATATATAAGAGCCATAATCCTCTTCCAGGTGCATTTGACTTAAGGCCCAAGAGTGCTGCATACCATCCATGCCCAATTTAAGAAGCATCAGCTGTACCTTATTATCAGCCAAGCAGCACAATTAAAGGGAGGGATTTTCCCTCCTAGCCCTAGCCTTGAATATTTAACCCTTTACCAGTGTTCCCCAAGAAATATGTCACATGGATCACTGTCTGCTGTATATTTAGCTTCTGTCAGGGGAGCTATTAGTGGGTTAATGTGTAGGATATTTTGTAGGGCAAATCTTGTGAAAGATCTTTAGTTCTGAAGTAAGTTCTGACCTTTTCCTGTGTAAGTAAAACCATCTCATTCTTTAACATGGGCTTCTATACATATAGTATGTGAATATTCTGCTGCACAAAATTAAAATGTCAGCAAAAGGATAATAAAAAAATAAGACTTCCAGGCGTTTCTATCATGCTCTTCTGTTCCCACCTGATTTGTCTTATTGTTGAAACTTATGGCTTTCAATAACACTTCCCACAAGAAACAGCAGCAGAATTTAACTCTCACTTCTTATTGAACAATCTAAATCAGGGGCTGATTAATGTCTGTTAATTATCTGTCCATTTTAAAATAAAAAGTGAAAATTAAAAGCTGACAGGGTCCTGGGTAAGTGTTATTGAAAGTCACAGCTAGGAGTTTGCAGCTGGGGGAAAAAACATTTTTCTTTCTATTCCTTTTCTGCCGTTTGAATCAGGGCATTGCTATTCTTCAATGTCTCTTCCCCCCCCCCTCCCCCCAAGTTCTCTACGCAGCACTGAAGAGCTCTATTGCAGAGAGGTTCACCCATGTGACTTTATTAAAAAAAACAGTACGTAGTATAGTGGACTGTGCTAGACAAGTGTGTTAAGCAAACAGGGTTCTAATCCCACTTCTGCTACTTATTTGTTGTGTCACTTCACTACTTCATGCCTCAGTTTCCCTCTCTGTAGAATGAGGATAACAATTCTGTTGTAAAGTGCTTTGAGATCTATGGAGGAAAAAGCACTACATATTATTATATTATTATATTATTATCTCTTCATGTTATCTTTATCTTACATTCTCTTGTACAGTGTCTTTTATTTGAATATCTCAAAGCACTTCACAATCCTTAATTAATTCTCTAAATACCCACGTGAAGTAAGTAAATATTATGGCACCAGTTTCACAAATAGGTCAAAGGAGTCACAGTGTGACTGAGTGATGTATCTATGCTAATACAGTCCTGGTCTACACTGGGGAGGGATTGATCTAAGATACGTAACTTCAGCTACGAGAATAGCGTAGCTGAAGTCGACATATCTTAGATTGACTTAGAATCACTTACTTCGCGTCCTTGTGGCGCGGGATTGACGGCCACCGCTCCCCTGTCAGCTCCGCTTCTGATTCTCGCCCTGGTGGAGTTCCTGAGTCGACAGCAGAGCGATCGGGGATCAATTTATCGCGTCTACACTAGACATGATAAATCAATCCCTGATAGATTGATCACTGCCCACCGATCCGGCGGGTAGTATAGACATGGCCACAGTGAGCCAATGTCTGTGTCTGGAGTAGGGGGACATGACATTTGTTCGCTAATCTCCTAACTACCAGGCTACATAGTCAGCCTCTCTTCAGCTCTCTCTCTGACCCAATGACAACCTAAATTGGTATCCAAAGTGGAACACCTTCAACAGGAGAGACTGAGGAACTCTCACATTGGACTAACTCATAGCTCGGTGGTTAGGACATCTCATGGGCGGCCCTTGTTCAAATCCTTTCTCCCCATCAGGGAGAACTGAAAGTGGGTCTTACACCTTCCAGGTGGATTCTCTAACCACTGGTCTAAAAGTTATAAAGTGGACACCACCTCCAGTGGCCACATTTTGAATGGGACCACCATTCCCTCCTCCTCTGGCAGCCTCTGAGTGTACCTACTGAATTGGGCCCCACAGATGAGACAGGTGCTCTTCTCCCATTCTTCCCCAACTCATGGATCACTCTGGGGCTTAGGCAGGAGATAAGCGTCCAGATGCCCAGAGGCAGGCAGCAGTGCGCATACCCAGAGCCAGAAACTTAGGCACATAGGGAACTTTTACAGTGAAAATGTATGCATTCAGTGAGTTTATATGTCTACAGCGTTAGGCGGCAGCTGAATAAAGGTTTTGTGGATCACAGTGGTGCCTGAATCTGGGATTTAGGGACCTAATTCCGGGGTTTAGCTATCAAAGTACCTTTGCGGATCTTGGCCCAGGAGTCTTGACTCTTCATCTCTTGCTTTACCTAGTAGAACAGCCAAATACCCAACCCATAGACTGGCTCCTGCCCTTCATGTATTTGTGTGATTTGCCTGGCATATTCAGCTTCTGCAGAATCTCAGCTATCCTTTGAAAAGGATGTTTCTATTCCTCTTGGCTGTGAAAGAAATCTGCCAAACGTAAACCAAGTGTAATCAATGCAATGGTGTCTGTCTGAGTCTGCAGACAGACTGAAACAATGACTCTGAAAGGTGTGAATTTTTCCACTATTATTAATGTTATTGTGTTACTAAACCTAACACCTAATGATGACACATGAGCATAAGAACTATTTAAGCACTGGTTATTTTTAGTGGATGGAATTGGGAAAGGGTTCTGGAATTGCTGCAGGAAGAAAAATGCAGAATTAAGGAAGGAGGAGAGATACAAGGACAGGGAAAGGGTGGGAAACAGAAAAAGGTGAAAGGGGAAAGAAGAGAAGCAAATCACAGCAATAGTGATATTCCTAAAGGTGAGCACACTTTCCCACTGAGCAATTCTGAATGTTTCAGTAAAGCATTAAGCAAATAAGCATTAGAGCTACTAACTAAATGTTTAGCAACTATATAAAGGTTATATTCTGACCTCAATCTTTGTGCAAATTTCTTACTGGAATCAGTGAGAGATCCCCTTTTGACTGAGGGTAGTATAGAATCCTAAATTTATACCCCACTGTGTGGACCATAATTTAAAATGGAATTTGTCCCTCTTCACAGATTGAGTTTGACACCCCTGATATAGCCATACGCCCTCCTGCTGATACCGTGTCAAAATGTAGCATTGATTTTTGTTAACAATTGCTTACAGATCTTCAGTTACATGTTTTCAGTATCCTTCAATTTGATTGTAAAGTACAGACCTTTTAAAAGAAACCCTGCTGACTCCTTAATAACCTTCTTCTTACAAGCTTGCAAGCATAATGTTACATTTGGTTCCTATCCCTCTGGATAGTACTGCCAAAATGATAATTTCTCTTTCTTAAGAGTTAGTGGCATGTCAATCTTTTCCCTTAGCTATTTTACTGTTTCATTTACATCACAGAATGAAGCAATATTTACACACAAGATATTACCCAAATTACAATTTACTTAATGGTCAAATTAACAAGTAATTTTAATAGCAACCCTTGTATCAACATATTTGTTGTGCCCTAGTGGAAATCCTCTAGAACTGATTAAAGTGTTTTGCTAAGGTTTAAGATGGTGATTTATTGACAAGAAGAATGTCACCTTTATTCCAACCCCCTTCAAACCAAACAAAATATTTGGGGTCTGATTAGGGCAACCGTATTACGGAGGCCCAATGTTGATTGCAAACACATATACTTTTCATGAGATGATGAAAATGGCATGAAGCAAACTATCAAAAAAAGCTTGTATGTGTGTGCTGTTTTTAACTTCTCTTTCTTCACGCTTAGCTGCATCCCTGCACAAAAAGGCAGAGGTGCCACTTGCAAATTTATCCATCCAGAAAACTGACACAGAATGCGGTTGGTGCCATCTGGGTTTATCCAGCTAATGTGCATTACATTGTTTTATTTAGCCCTGGCGCTCCATTGTTCCTAAAGGGCTCACGTTAATAATGTGTGTTGGTACATCACTTAATACACAGCATCAGTAATACAATAAAATGCAAATAAATTAGGAATGAATCATGTAATGATGTGCTGAGGAATATGGTCATAAACTCCTCTGGATCACAACACAGCATATCTTGCATGTGATTTTTTTTTTATAATAATCCATGTGAGTGCACTTTCCAGTGGCCAAGCTGATTTCCCACCGGTTATGTTTCTAGGTAATATCCAATATAACCCTGCCCAAAAGAAAACAGAAATGAAGATAGTTTTAAGCAAAGTAGAGACAGGTTACAAAAATTGTCAGTCAAGCAATCTGACTTTTCCCTAAAAAGTCATGTATTAATCTTACCCATCTGACAAGGTTCTTTACTTATACTGTAAAATATACCTGTATTCAGGTAGGAGTAAACATCACTGCAAATGACAGATTTCCTTTTGTGATCCTTCTCTTCCCCTACAAAAAAATCCCACTCTGCTCAAAACATTGATTTATTTAAAATGCAAAATATAGTGACCTTCCTTTGCCCTCTGTTTCTTAGCTATAATCTCACCCTTCTTCAGTTTTCACTGCTAATCTCAGAGGAAAGCATAATATCTAAATAGCCAATGAGTCAGAGTTCTTTGTCTGGACTAAATACTGTCCTTTCACACCAATTTCAAATGACTACTGTAGTACTGGACCATACTAAAGCAATCAGAGATTATGGTGCTCCTATTTAAGTCAATGGGAGTTGTTCCAGCCACTTTAATGGGAAAATGATCAGACCCATTATGTCAATACTAGTCCCGCTGAAACCATCAGATCCATTCAGCTGAAACTAGCAGATACATTTTGTCATCACAAAAGGAGTTAATGAGAGCCAGTCTAAAACCTCTAGAAGCACAATTCTGATCTCACTTATAACAACATAAATCTGACAATGTAACCCACTGACTTTGATGAAATTGCTCCAGAGTAACGCTGGTGGACCTGTGCAACTTGGCCCAGTGTTGAGCTCACTTCTTTGAAGGGGCTTGTTGTTCACTGGATTTGAAATCTCTGACAAGAAGCTTCCTCTGTATCTAATTTTAAAACTTAGGGAACACTCAGGGTGGCACTAGATGCAACAAGAAGCAATATTATCTCTTGTACCTCCAGTGCAAAGAAGTACTGATAAAAGATGACAACAAGGAAGAAGGATTCCAAACAGTTTCACATTTCGCCTCTTTAGTCTGGTGCTTTGAAAACAAGACTACAACTGTTTTTCCTCAGAGAATATTTAAAGCTCTCACTCAGCAAAATCATATGGACAAGCACAGACTGTCACTCCAGGGAGCAGTAACACTGAGTTACTTCTGAAATCTTTTGACAGATAAAGAATTGTAGTCTAGTGTTCTGAGTTTTAGACCACAGGACCCTCTGTGTGTCTGGTGTCTGCAGTTGACGGGTGTGAAGCATTTGACCCTTGCAGCTTGTAAATCTGGACCATGAAAAAATGGCAGGAGTTACCACCAACTGATAGTCTGAGTTAATTGTTCCTCTCCCACAATGACACCACTCGCAATAACTTAGTCTTCAAAGAATTTAACGGGGGCCTTAACTAATGCAGTACCCTCAGGCAGACTGTTCTCAGTAATGAGTCTAGCCAATACAAGAATAGGATTTCATGATTTTTATTAGGCCCATTTATTATGCAGTGCACTAGAAAGGTGAGAAGAATCAAAGTGAAACATTTCTCCTCATGGGTATATCATAACTCACACAATAAAATGGCTGGCTGCACTAAATAGTTTTGATGTATGGCTATGGCAACCCACAAAAAGTGAGCCGGCATATTTGTTAATAATAATTAACTGAAAATCCTAAACATTCACTTTTCTGGGCCTCTGTCACAAATATAAAGGGAAGGCTAACCACCTTTAAATCCCTCCTGGCCAGAGGAAAAAACCCTTTCACCTGTAAAGGGTTAAGAAGCTAAAGATAACCTCACTGGCACCTGACCCAAAATGACCAATGAGGAGACAAGATACTTTCAAAGCTGGAGGTGGGGTTGCAGGGGGGAACAAAGTGTTCTCTCTGTCTGCGTGTGTCTTTTGCCGGGACCAGAGCAGGAATGCAGGACAGAACTCCTGTAAAGGGTTAATAAGCAATCTAGTTAGATATGCGTTAGATTCTGTGTTGTTTAAATGGATGATAAAATAAGTTGTGCTGAATGGAATGTATATTCCTGTTTTTGTGTCTTTTTGTAACTTAAGGTTTTGCCTAGAGGGATTCTCTGTGTTTTGAATCTGATTACCCTGTAAGGTATTTACCATCCTGATTGTACAGAGGTGATTCTTTTACTTTTCCTTAAATTAAAATTCTTCTTTTAAGAACCTGATTGCTTTTTCATTGTTCTTAAGATCCAAGGGTTTGGGTCTGTGTTCACCTGTGCAAATTGGTGAGGATTTTTATCAAGCCTTCCCCAGGAAAGGGGGTGTAGGGTTTGGGGGGATTTGGGGAGGAAAGACGTTTCCAAGTGGGCTCTTTCCCAGTTATATTTTGGTAGACGCTTGGTGGTGGCAGCAATAAAGTCCAGGGACAAAAGGTAAAATAGTTTGTACGTTGGGGAAGTTTTAACCTAAGCTGGTAAAAATAAGCTTAGGGGGGTTTTCATGCAGGTCCCCACCTCTGTACCCTAGAGTTCAGAGTGGGGAAGGAACCTTGACAGCCTCCCAGTGTGCCCTGTTTTTTTGGGTGCTGATCTCCCACTGCTCCTATTGACTTCAACAGGAGATTTGAGTGCCAAGCCCCTGTGGAAATTAGGCCCTAGCTGTACCTTGCTTAGACTATCTGGGAGAAGGACTTCTTGTGTTCTGTGCTTGGTACAGTGCTGAGCAAGTTGTTGTCTCTTAATAATAATTAATAGTATGACAAGTAGATTGCTTCTTTATTTTTGCAACCCACCTAAAGAAAATAAGTTTATAATATTTCACTTGAACACATTTGTATAAATCTGAGGCTGACTGATATCTTACAAAGGAATTAATAACACATTAATATGCCATCTTGCTTATTACACTGCATTCTAGGACACATTTATTTATTTATACTGACTACATCAGAGCTTTTTGTCTGCATTGCAACAAAATCATGTGCTCTGTGTCAGGGAGACTTTACTCCATAATGCAGTTAACAAGAGTGGGCAGCTCTGGGACCAAGGTGACCTTTGCACAGCACATTGGGACCCTGCACATATACAATCCACAGCATCACTTGTAGGACACAGCTGGACTAACTGCGGTGGCAGAGAAGTAGGGGAGAGGTTACAGGTGGACAAAGAACTGGACAGGGCCAGACATACTTACATGCACACAAAAAGTACCCCACATTTTAAAGTTTTATTGGATCTATCTCAGTAATTTTTTCCTGGAACAATCTTCGTCCTTTCTAAGAAGAAGTGTAAGTTGTTTACTTTACTATCATCTTTTTAAACAGTTGATAATCATAAGGCTTGGCATGAAAGGGACAGGCAATGGAACAGAAGAAGGCAATATAATCCTTATGAAAGCCACTCATCAAAAATTGTTCCTTATTGTAGTCAAACTACCAGAACTTTTTCAGAGCAGTCACAATGCCAGTTGAACACATGGAAATGAGTATAGGTAGCCAAAATAATGTGAGTCTTATGTTTGGTTGATGAGTGCAGAAGTGCTAGCCAGGACTGTGCAAACCATTTCACGGGTATTAGGGCAACTGTCTGTTATTACAGGGTTGTGCCATTTGGCAGAAGTAACTTGGAAAACTCAGAAAATACTTGCCATAACTGCAAAAGATGGTGCTCTGGCTTATTACTATAAGATTTAGTGCAGTGTGAAAGGTGAAGAAGGCATTATAATGATTTTTCACTGTCTTTTGGCTATCTTCAAGTGATTATGTTAAACTTCTCTCTCTCTCTCTCTCTCTCTCTCTCTGAAAATACATGTGTTTGTATAGGAAGCATACACTGTATATATTTTCCAGGGAAAAGACTACAGAATAAACACCTCAATTCTTTAAATATTGTAGCTTTCACCATACCCATGCAAAATAGTCTTGTGGGTCCCAGTTTGTGGTAAAACAAAAGTCGTTTGGTTGCTTGTGTCAGAGACATTGTTTATTTCAAAGCACTTCCTCTTCAAGTAGCTATTTTCTCCAGTTAAATCGCGAGACGAGGAACCCTGCTGCTTCCCATTCCTGAAGGTCAAAAGGTTGTGTGGAGGAGAATTCACCATGGAAAAAACAATCTAGCTTTACCTGGGTGACAGCAATTATGCAGAACGACAAAAGGAGAAGTTAAGTTACAAGTTGAGGACTCTAATGCATTCTCCCTAGTGTCTGCCAGTCATTCAGCCATGGCGGGGGAAGGGGAGCTTAACTGCATTTTAACAAAAAGAATGAGGAGTACTTGTGGCACCTTAGAGACTAACAAATTTATTTGAGCATAAGCTGTCGTGAGCTACAGCTCACTTCATCAGATGCATTCAGAGGAAAATACAATGGGGAGTATATATATATATATATATATATATATATATATATATATATATACACACAGAGAGAACATGAAAAAATGGGTGTTGCCATACTCACTATAACAAGAGTAATCAGTTAAGGTGAGCTATTATCAGCAGGAGAAAAAAAAACATGAAAAAATGGGTGTTGCCATACTCACTATAACAAGAGTAATCAGTTAAGGTGAGCTATTATCAGCAGGAGAAAAAAAAACCTTTTGTAGTGATAATCAGGATGGCCCATTTCCAACAGTTGACAAGAAGGTGTGAGTAACAGTCCTAATTTAATGGTGTCGAGTTTGCAAATTAATTCCAATTCAGCAGTTTCTCATTGGAGTCTGTTTTTAAAGTTTTTTTGCTGTAGTATTGTGACTTTTAGGTCTGCAATTGAGTGACCAGGGAGATTGAAGTGTTCTCCGACTGGTTTTTGAATGTTATAATTCTTGACGTCTGATTTGTGTCCATTTATTCTTTTGCGTAGAGACTCTCCAGTTTGGCCAATGTGACATGGCAGAGGGGCATTGCTGGCACATGATGGCATATATTACATTGGTACATTTGCAGATGAACGAGCCTCTGATAGGGTATATGCCATCATGTGCAGGAATTGCCCCTCTGCCATGTACATTGGCCAAACCCAACAGTCTCTACGTAAAAGAATAAATGGACACAAATCAGATGTCAAGAATTATAACATTCAAAAACCAGTCAGAGAACACTTCAATCTCCCTGGTCACTCAATTACAGACCTAAAAGTCGCAATACTTCAACAAAAAAACTTCAAAAACAGACTTCAACGAGAAACTGTTGAATTGGAATTAATATGCAAACTAGACACCGTTAAATTAGGCTTGAATAAAGACTGGGAGTGGATGGGTCATTACACAAAGTAAAACTATTTCCCCATGCTTATTTTTCCCCCTACTGTTACTCACACTTTCTTGTCAACTGTTGGAAATGGGCCATTCTGATTATCACTACAAAAGGTTGTTTTGGTTTTTTTTTTCTCCTGCTGATAATAGCTCACCTTAGCTGATTACTCTCATTATAGTCAGTATGGCAACACCTATTTTTAATGTTCTCTGTGTGTGTGTTCTCTGTGTATATATATATATATATATATATATATCTTTCTACTGTATTTCCCACTGCATGCATCTGATGAATTGGGTTTTAGCCCACGAAAGCTTATGCTCCAAATAAATTTGTTAGTCTCTAAGGTGCCACAAGTCCTCCTCGTTCTTTTTGCTGATACAACTAACACAGCTAACACTCTGAAACCTGCACTTTAACAGTTATCTCTCTATAATGCTGAGATATTTTAAAGCTATCAAACAAACAACATAGATTGTTGTTTCACTGAAATACTCATAGGCAGGATATGCTCTGTTCAGACACCTGTCCTTAAGCTGTCACTCTTGGTCGGATTTTTTTTTTTTCATACTCACTTGTACTTTGTACTTTTTCTACATGAGAAATTTGGCTCTTTTCTGCCCTGATTTTCCTGTGTCTTCTATCTGGGGATCTTAAAAAAGTTTACAAACATTAGTTAATTTAACCTCTCAACATCCCTGTAAGATATTTGTGATGATTTGGGAGATCTGTCCACGTACAGCTTCTGAATTCTGTTTGGCACTGGGGCCTCTTTCTGTGTATCTGTGTCAGACTGCAAATCCTATTTTGATTGTGGGGCTTGTTTACCTTCTCTGCTATCATTTACCTCAATATTTAGCTAAACAACAGAGAAGGCATCTGGAGAAATTCTTGTACCTGGCCGAGATCTATCAGTAGAGGGTTGTTAAACTTTGATAATCAGCCATTCTAATGGAACATCCTTGGACAAACAGATGGCTACTGCCCCGGGCAAACCAATTTTTCAAGTGTGAGTTTTGGGGTAGGGGTTGTCAACTAAGGTACAGATGATTTGGTGGGGGGCTTAGATTACCTGCTGAGACTGCTCAGGGAATCACCTGACAAAAGAGACTGCAAGTTATAAAAAAAGGGTCTCTCAGCAGTCATTGTTGAGGAAGCTTGAACAGGAGAGTTAAAGGTTTAGTGAGAAATCCCCTAATCTGCAGAGTTTAGTGAGAAATACCCTAATCTGGAGCAGCAACCATGTGCAGGAGAGGAAGGATTATGGATTCTTTAGAGGCCTCTGACCTAACCCTAAAGAGTGCTAAAAAATGGTGAACCACCTGGGAAATGTGGGTAGGTGTTTATTATTTTGTTTGAATCTCTTAAGTTCTGTATATCTTTTGTGCTGCCTAAAGTAAAAAGTAATTGTTTTAGAATCCCTTTCTGGAACATCCAGGAGTTATGTGCTTCAGCTATTGCATGTCCCTGAAGAGTTCAACTGTAAATTAGAGGGCCCACAAGGTTGGAGATCTGGGAAAGGTTGTGCTTAGGCTACTGAGGATTCTGGGGGGTCAGCATCAGTCCTGGGAGCTAGGGTTGTAAGGTCCATTTCCATAAAGTGCTAACACACAGAGAGCCCCAGAAGTGTTCTGGAGAGGCCAAGGAAAGAGACAGTGCTGTAACCTACTCAGACCAAGGGAAGCTTAAGGTTACAAAGGTCTAGCATGGCTGGACCCAAACAGAGCAGGCTGGTAAGTGTCCAGCTAAGGGACTTTTACTAAGGCTTTGACAATATTTAATTATCACCATCTGCCTTTTCCAGATGGGTAAACTGAGGCACAGCAAGATTAAATGACTTGACCAAAGTAGCCCAGGAAATCAGCAGTTGAAGAGAGCTTGGAAATCAAATCTTCTGATGCATGGTCTTGTCCATAACCAACAAAAAACAATCTTCCTCTGAAATGACAAAGGGATCTTTATTTGCATGGTGTTTGTGCAGTCACATTATTCCCTCACCACATAGCCCTTCAGACAATTACTTAACCCTCCAACAAAAAATTATTGACCAAAATACTGACCAAAGACCACCGTGAGTACAGAATTTTCCGATCTTTGTGGCACACAAACATCAGTGTCTTTTTTTAATGCACTGATTTGATTAATTGTTTATATGGTCTTATAAAAGGCAATAATGTAAATGGAACTGAAACTCCCTGTTTGCAGCATTTGTTTTTGATGGTTAATCATCCACAAAACCCTTGTATGCAGTTCTGCCATGAACATACCAGATTGTGTTGGTAGGTGTAAAAAATATCAATTCCTTTATGGACAAGTAAAAGGCTTTTCTTATATCAAAAAGTTCAGTGAACTGTGTATTGGATGTGTTAGTGAAAACTTTTAGAGCCAGGAGAATTCCAGTGTGCTAATACTTCTGGAATTGGGCAATTTTATTATTGTTTCTATGGTTATTTTTATTAAATTAATTATCTGGAAATTTATGATGATAGAAAAAATAAACCTGTGTGCACTAACGATCCTATATTTTGTTTTCAAATTGACACAATCTGGGAGATTAGATTTTATTTCAGATTCCGACTATTAAGCCATGTGTTTGATTTATCAAGACGGGTTGTGATGCTGGAGCGTGTGCGTGTGTTTGTTTTTCTTTTTTTCTTTTTTAAACTGAGGCTAACTTTGTTTTGTTGGAGATGCTGATCCAAATTCATCCCACATGCGTAACCACAGGATTGGGGCCTTATAGCCCAGTTTGCATCCTTTCATATTTTGTGGCCTCACTTGGGTACAGATCCAAAGCCCATGGAAATCACTGACGGAAAGATGCTTCTTCACTTCCTATGAGATTTGTATCAAGCCCTGGAAAAGCAAAAGCTCTGTGATAGCATAACTATGTTATATAAAAATACATTGTAACATTTTACTTCTTAGTTAACAAAAGGATTATCTGTCAGTTTTAGTATTTCTCATTATCTTTTTATCTTCACTTATTTTTTGTAATAGTTACATTAGGGTTTTTTGAAGGTTAAAACCTTTTTTACTTTTCTATTATTTTTATTTTTCCTGGCAACCAGTAATTATATTAAGTAATTGAACAGTGTAGCATGTAGCTTTACTTCTTGTCTCTAAAGTTCTGTGCTCTCTTAAGTGGTTACAGTTGGGGACTGAACATTCCTTGGATTCTCATTCCCAAGTAGGAGCTCTCCAAGTGATATTTGCACCTGTGACATTAATCATTCGGGAGAGCCTGATCACTAACATCAATAATCTGAAAGACAAGAAGAAAACACCTGAAATAAAGCCACATGCTAAGCTTTCATTTAAAATTTATGTTCACCCTTTCCAGTGAAAGCCTCAGTGGAAAGGAAATTCTGTCTAAAAGAGCGGCTATTTCACCGTTGGACTATTTTGCACTTAGCAATCCTGAAAAATGTTTATAAACAAATATAAAAGGTAGGTTTCCTTAGCCCAGATCCTCAAAGGTATTTAGGTTCCTAATCGGCAGTGATATCAAGCCTGAATACTTTTGTGGATCTGGGTCGTTGAGCCTAATTGTGCAGGCTTAACACCACACAAACTCATGTGACGGTGATATCCATGTGACGAACTGCATTTAGCATGCACCTTTAACTATCTCATCTGTGCTCTGATCACTAATCTACCCCCACATTTCACCATGTGATCAGCAATCACCATGGAACAGGTCCTTATCTAGTGTAAACTGATTTAGTAAAGACTTAATAAAGTCAATAGAGTGACACCAATTTACACCAACTGAGGATCTGGACCAACTTTTAAAAATCAACGTGCCACCAAAAAAAATTTGTTTCTCCTTTTTCTGCAATTTTCCTCCCAAATTATTCCAGTGCAACATGTAGGGTGGTTGACATTCACTCCTGCACCAACCATATGTTTAAGATCTGATATCTCATGACTTCCCAGAGCTAGAAACAAGACCTTTATACTTTTGGAAAAGGGATTTTCCCGTTTGCAGCTTTCTCACAAGACCCAGCCTTGTTTCTAGCACTGGGAGTTTCCTAGATATTGTGAGATTTGAGATTTGTTTGTTTGTTTATTTGTAAAAGCAATTTTAGGTAATTTCAGATAAATTGGTTAGTTTCTAAGGTGCCACAAGTACTCCTTTTCTTTTTTCAGAAATGTGTGTTAGTTATATTTGTTCTCTCTCTCCACTACACTCTATACACTGAGAATTATTAAAAAGAAAAGGAGTACTTGTGGCACCTTAGGGACTAACAAATTTATCTGAGCATAAGCATACATTTGTTAGTCTCTAAGGTGCCACAAGTACTCCTTTTCTTTTTGCAGATACAGACTAACACGGCTGCTACTCTGAAAACTGAGACTCATTGTAACTGCATGAAAAAGAGATCAGAAGTCCAAATTCACCACTCAGAATTAGAGCAGGGGAATGTTTTACAGCAAATATAATTACATAAATAGTTGTGTTTTTAACAAGCCAAGAATTCTAACTTCACTCTTGCTTCAGTGCATATTTATGCAATTATTATAGTTGTAATAAAGATATTATCTAGTCTGCAGAAGAGAAGAATGAGGGGGGATTTGATAGCTGCTTTCAATACCTGAAAGGGGGTTCCAAAGAGGATGGCTCTAGACTGTTCTCAATGGTAGCAGATGACAGAACGAGGAGTAATGGTCTCAAGTTGCAGTGGGGGAGGTTTAGATTGGATATTAGGAAAAACTTTTCCACTATGAGGGTGGTGAAACACTGGAATGCGTTACCTAGGGAGGTGGTAGAATCTCCTTCCTTAGAGGTTTTTAAGGTCAGGCTTGACAAAGCCCTGGCTGGGATGATTTAACTGGGAATTGGTCCTGCTTCGAGCAGGGGGTTGGACTAGATGACCTTCTGGGGTCCCTTCCAACGCTGATATTCTATGATATTCAAAACAATTTTAGTTATTTATTTGATGGGAGAAAAATATCTTTGCAGGGATATTTGCTCTCTATGAAATAGCTAAAACTCTGTAAATATTTAACTATAATTATGGTAAAGCACTATTCTTTCATGCCACAATATATAACAAAATACAATCCTCCAAATGCCTTTCTTGAGATTTGTCACATGCTGGCTTTTGGTCTTATGGGAACAAATCTCTTCCACTTCTATTGATCTGTGCTTTAAATTATTCTCCCATGAGGCTTTCAGCTAAGAGCATCTTTTCCTTGGATCTCTTTGTATTTTTAATTGGCTTATGTTTGTTTAAACAAAATCACACCAGTGCCTTAGGCAGCAGCAGTCGACTCATTACATTCAAAACCAGACACACACTATACTCTAGGAACTATGCTCTGTCCTCTACTGGACTCATCTCTTTGGGGATGAACTGCTGTCACCAGAAAAAAAATTGCCTATGCACATGGTTGCTAGGGACATAGGTAGGATTTGCATAATGCTATTGCAGCCCCAAAGATGAAAGAAAGCCTGATTATGCATTTAGCTGCAAGCCTGAGTAGTGGTGGTGAGGAGCCATGCTGCCCCAGGAGCAAGTGCTGAAGAGACTGTGAGTCAGGCAAGCATAGTGTCTTCCAGTGCTGTTCCTTGTGCATTCAGGGGGTACATGTTTTGCAGCAGCCACTACAATAGCACAGAATACTCCCCACAGCATGCTAGTCCTGTTCCACCAGCTGAGGCAGGGGAAGCGTAGGGCCATGGATACCTTTGAGCTCTCTTTTATGCACCTACCTCCCCAGCAGGTGCAGAACCAGGCACTCCCTGAGCTCCCCAGAGTGCTGAGACTGTTATTGTAAGCTGCTCTTGAGCTGCTGTGCAAGGTAGGAGCAAGTTCCTTCCTTGCCCTCTGTCCCAGCATGGCTGAGGAAGGACGGCATAGAATCTGTCCCCAAAGTAAAATACAGGGCGGGTGGAGGGTGGCTGCGAAAGGAGCATCCTACAATTCCATTTTATCTCTGGATGTTTTGATCCCAGGTTATTTATCCCCTCTTATTTCAATGGTGTAAGATGAGGCCCTGATAAACTGGAAGTGAGCAAGTATTTCCATTGTTATCCAGCTCCCTTAACTATTTGTTAACTGTGACATCCACTGCAGCACTCATTCCCCTCTGTTAGGGGGCTTATTCCTTCACCCGCTCACTTCCCTGGTCCTTCTCATATGAACAGAGAGTAACAATACCCGAAGTCCAAAGGTGCAAACAATTCAATGTTTATTGGGATGAACTTCCAGCAAGCAATGATTCCAATTTTCTTCCTCAGTGTCCCCCTTCCCAGCTCTGACACCACACAGCCTTGCCTGTGTCTCTGTTCCCACGCCCTGTTCCCATTCCCCCCCTTAGCGAAACATGATTAAATTCCCCCACTCCCATTCCCTGTTCCCATTCCCCCCTCTTCACTCCCAACACCCTCAGTCTGGGTCCCCACCACTCGTCGTTTCCCTTCCCCCACCCTATACTTCCTGATTGACTGCAGACTATATAGTAAAACTTGAGTTCTGCTTAGCTATACCTTAACCAATCATTTTCCTGAAATTTAACTAACCAATCCTAACATATTGGAACATGATTATCTAACCAATTATATCCCACCACCTTAATTGGTTTACATGCAACAAAATTAATTATACAGCAGACAGAAACCATTAGAGAACAGACAGAGATTATACAGACAAACAACAGGGAAGTGGGGACTACAGTGATAGAACAACAAAGAAATGAGGATTTTATACCCCAGCTATTGATAAGTGAGTTCTTGCCAGGAATGCTATCAAACTAAGTTTTCTTTAAATCTTTTAGGCTCTTCCCTTTCTCTGGAGGTGATAGATTGGATCACCTTTTTAACAGCCCAAAACTGCCTTATTTCAGTGTGACTGATGAGAACGTGAGCGTTCGCTTCCCAGTTTATGGGTGCCTCTGATGCTTAGCCAAAGGCCTTAGCCTAAGAACAAGGCCTTAGACTATCACAGGAGAGAAGGCCTATAAACAGGCAGACTGATTTTGATTTTTGTTTTGTACCTCTATAACTAGCTAAGTGATAAGAATACACCTAAATTCTTAAAGTATAGGCCTTTGCAGACAAGCCTGAATATCTATATCCTAACACCATCCCCCTGGGAATAACCACAAGAGCAAAGAGATATAGTCAGAGGCCCTGGCCACAAGTCTATTACCCTTCAATTTAAATTCATCTTGAAACCAGGCATTCAAACTGTTTACTTGCCATATGGCCACTCTGTCCCTACACTCACTCTCAGGCGATACACGTCTCCTCAGTGCAATGAGGGTTGGTTGCCTCAGATGGTTCTTGCTCTTAGGCACTATCCTTGTGAAAGGAACCAGGCACTATAAATAAGGAGACCCCCATATCTGTGCTTAGAATTAATGGTTATCTCCGAACACTGATGCTTTTAATATCAACACCTAATGCTGACTCTTGAATCTATCCACTCCATGCCTGGCTTGGATATGTAATACCTACTCAACGGCAGGAACCCCACCAATTCAGCTGTAACAAATAACCCTACGATCATCATAGAATCATAGATTATCAGGGTTGGAAGGGACCTCAGGAGGTCATCTAGTCCAACCCCCTCCTCAAAGCAGGACCAATCCCCAACTAAATCATCGCACCCAGGGATTTGTCAAGCTTGACCTTAAAAACTTCTAAGGAAGGAGATTCCACCACCTCCGTAGGTAACGCATTCCAGTGTTTCACCACCCTCCTAGTGAAAAAGTTTTTCCTAATATCCAACCTAAACCTCCCCCACTGCAACTTGAGACCATTACTCCTCGTTCTGTCATCAGCTACCACTGAGAACAGTCTAGATCCATCCTCTTTGGAACCCCCTTTAAGGTAGTTGAAAGCAGCTATCAAATCCCCCCTCATTCTTCTCTTCCACAGACTAAACAATCCCAGTTCCCTCAGCCTCTCCTCATAAGTCATGTGTTCCAGTCCCCTAATCATTTTTGTTGCCCCCCGCTGGACTCTTCCCAATTTTTCCACATCCTTCTTGTAATGTGGGGCCCAAAACTGGACACAATACTCCAGATGAGGCCTCACCAATGTCAAATAGAGGGGAACGATCATGTCCCTCGATCTGCTGGCAATGCCCCTACATATACATCCCAAATGCCATTGGCCTTATTGGCAACAAGGGCACACTGTTGACTCATATCCAACTTCTCGTCCACTGTAACCCCTAGGTCCTTTTCTGCCGAACTGCTGCCGAGCCATTCGGTCCCTATTCTGTAGTGGTGTATTCTCTGCACTTGTCCTTGTTAACCTTATCAGATTTCTTTTGGCCCAATCCTCTAATTTGTCTAGAGTCCTCTGTATCCTATCCCTACCCTCCAGTGTATCTACCTCTCCTCCCAGTTTAGTGTCATCTGCAAACTTGCTGAGGGTGCAATCCACACCATCCTCCAGATCACTTATGAAGATATTGAACAAAACCAGCCCAAGGACCGACCCTTGGGGCACTCCACTTGATACCGGCTGCCAACTAGACATGGAGCCATTGATCACTACCCATTGAGCCCGACAATCTAGCCAGCTTTCTATCCACTTTATAGTCCTTTCATCCAGCCCATACTTCTTTAACTTACTGGCAAGTATACTGTGGGAGACCATGTCAAAAGCTTTGCTAAAGTCAAGGAACAACACGTCCACCGCTTTCCTCTCGTCCACAGAACCAGTTATCTTATCACAGAAGGCAATTAGATTAGTCAGGCATGACTTGCCCTTGCTGAATCCATACTGACCGTTCCTGATCACTTTCCTCTCCTCTAAGTGCTTCAGAATTGATTCCTTGAGGACCTGCTCCATGATTTTTCCAGGGACTGAGATGAGACTGACTGGCCTGTAGTTCCCTGGATCCTCCTTCTCCCCTTTTTTAAAGATGGGCACTATATTAGCCTTTTTCCAGTCGTCCGGGACTTCCCCCAATCACCATGAGTTTTCAAAAATAATGGCCAATGGCTCTGCAATTACATCTGCCAACTCCTTTAGTACTCTCGGATGCAGCGCATCCAGCCCCATGGACTTGTGCTCGTCCAGCTTTTCTAAATAGTTCCGAACCACTTCTTTCTCCACAGAGGGCTGGTCACCTCCTCCCCATGCTGTGCTGCCCAGTGCAGTAGTCTGGGAGCTGACCTTGTTCGTGAAGACACAGGCAAAAAAAGCATTGTGTACATTAGCTTTTTCCACATCCTCTGTCACTAGGTTGCCTCCCTCATTCAGTAAAGGGCCCACACTTTCCTTGACTTTCTTCTTGTTGCTAACATACCTGAAGAAACCCTTCTTGTTACTCTTAACATCTCTTGCTAACTGCAACTCCAGGTGTGATTTGGCCTTCCTGATTTCACTCCTGCATGCCCGAGCAATATTTTTATACTTTTCCCTGGTCATTTGTCTAATCGTCCACTTCTTGTAAGCTTCTTTTTTTGTGTTCAAGATCAGCAAGGATTTCACTGTGAAGCCAAGCTGGTCGCCTGCCATATTTACTATTCTTTCTACACATCGGGATGGTTTGTCCCTGTAACCTCAATAAGGATTCTTTAAAATACAGCCAGCTCTCCTGGACTCCATTCCCCCTCATGTTAGTCTCCCAGAGGATCCTGAGGGAGTCAAAGTCTGCTTTTCTGAAGTCCAGGGTCCATATTCTGCTGCTCTCCTTTCTTCCCTGTGTCAGGATCCTGAACTCGACCATCTCATGGTCATTGCCTCCCAGGTTCCCATCCACTTTTGCTTCCCCTAATAATTCTTCCCAGTTGGTGAGCAGCAGGTCAAGAAGAGCTCTGCCCCTAGTTGGTTTCTCCAGCACTTGCACCAGGAAATTGTCCCCTACACTTTCCGAAAACTTCCTGGATTGTCTGTGCACCGCTGTATTGCTCTCCCAGCAGATATCAGGGTGATTGAAGTCTCCCATAAGAACCAGGGCCTGCGATCTAGTAACTTCTGTGAGTTGACGGAAGAAAGCCTCATCCACCTCATCCCCCTGATCGGTGGTCTATAGCAGACTCCCACCACAACATCACCCTTGTTGCTCACACTTCTAAGCTTAATCCAGAGACACTCCGGTTTTTCTGCAGTTTCATACTTGAGCTCTGAGCAGTCACACTGCTCCCTTATATACAGTGCACCTCCCCCACCTTTTCTGCCCTGCCTGTCCTTCCTGAACAGTTTATATCCATCCATGACAGTACTCCAGTCATGTGAGTTATCCCATCAAGTCTCTGTTATTCCAATCACATCATAATTCCTTGACTGTGCAAGGACATCCAGTTCTCCCTGCTTGTTTCCCAGGCTTCTTGCATTTGTGTATAGGCACTTGAGATAACTCGCATCCTCACATCCAGTCTCCTGAAAGCAAAATACAACTTGACATAATTGTACCTGCCCATGAGGTGTCACTTACCAAAGAAAATAGAGTGGGGATATAGTGTATGCACCCAGGAATGTGAAAACCCACCTCATCTTGATCAAGGAAAGAGTATTCCCTCCCAAACACAAATATGGTGATTAGTGTCACCTAAACCATAAAGCTGAGTCCACAGCACAGGGCCAGATCCTCATCAGGTCTAAATCAGTATGGCTCATTCCATCCCAGAATGTGAAGTGCCAATGCTACCTGCCCACATGAACTGATAGTATCATTTGGTGTAGAATGATTCATTCTCAAGAATTATACCTGTTGAAAGTGATGTCAAACTTGTACCAATTTCTTGGGGCCCTTAAATCTCTGATCACTGTATTTAATCACAGATTAGTTGTGCAACAGATACACTTTAACATTCTCAGTGGCCAGAGACAAACCACTAAAACAATGGCAGCAAGATGTGAAGACAAGTTCTACTGCTGACTGCCAAAGAGCTGGAATGTTCTCCACAAAGTGACCAGCCCTTGTAAAACTCCAGTGGCATGTAGCCAATCAGGTATTGCCTAGGTGGATTCCACACCTCTTTGTGACATCCATACCTGTCATAAATATAAAGGGAAGGGTAAACCCCTTTAAAATCCCTCCTGGCCAGAGGAAAAATCCTCTCACCTGTAAAGGGTTAAGAAGCTAAAGGTAACCTCGCTGGCACCTGACCAAAATGACCAATGAGGAGACAAGATACTTTCAAAAGCTGGGAGGAGGGAGAGAAACAAAGGGTCTGTCCGTATGCTGCTTTTGCCAGGGATAGAACAGGAATGGAGTCTTAGAACTTTTAGTAAGTAATCTAGCTAGGTATGCGTTAGATTATGATTTCTTTAAATGGCTGAGAAAAGAACTGTGCTGAATAGAATGACTATTTCTAGCTGTGTGTCTTTTTTGTAACTTAAGGTTTTGCCTAGAGGGATTCTCTATGTTTTGAATCTAATTACCCTGTAAGGTACCTACCATCCTGATTTTACAGGGGTGATTCCTTTACTCCTATTTACTTCTATTTCTATTAAAAGTCTTCTTGTAAGAAAACTGAATGCTTTTTCATTGTTCTCAGATCCAGGGGTTTGGGTCTGTGGTCACCTATGCAAATTGGTGAGGATTGTTACCAAACCTTTCCCAGGAAGTGGGGTGCAAGGGTTGGGAGGATTTTGGGGGGAAAGACGTGTCCAAACTAAGTTTCCCAGTAAACCCAGTTAGAGTTTGGTGGTGGCAGTGGTTATTCCAAGGACAAAGGATAAAATTAATTTGTACCTTGGGGAAGTTTTCACCTAAGCTGGTAAAAGTAAGCTTAGGAGGTTTTCATGCAGGTCCCCACATCTGTACCCTAGAGTTCAGAGTGGGGGAGGAACCTTGACAATACCCACCTAAACCCCATCTCTGCATGAGTCAGTGGAGAGGAGAGCAAACATATTCATAGTGTATATGTCCAGTGGGGGGACAGCTGGCCAATAGGGATGGAGCCACCATTTCTGATGTCAACAGAATGATGCCGGGGATGATTTGGGGCTATTGTGCACAATGGATTCAATTGATATGATTTAAAAACTATAGATCAGACTTATTTAATAAATCAAACTTTATAACTAGGCCTCCTAGGTGCTATGATCAATCAAATAATTACAGTTACCTTGTAATTATCATTATTTTCACACTACAGTGATTAGAGTCTCTGTTTATTCTTCTGGTTATAGACAGGTATTCAGTTCTGCACTTGGATATGATAATCAAACTCCCAGTAACATTTAAGCCCAAGAGCTGAATGTCTCAAGCCCTATCAGCAGCTTGCATACATTCTGTGAATTTTAGGTTATTTTCTTCACTCTGTCCCCCACCATGTTTCTCCTGTTCTTTTTGTCTCCCATTGTTCATTCATATCCATCTTCCCTTCATCTTCACTTCGCTAGAGGGAGGAGGATTCTACCTGTCTAGTGGTAGACCTATTGATGATCCTTCAGAGTAGGATCTTCCCAGAATCATCAAGATGTGCCTCACTTACCCACTTGCATAAACATGGGGTTCAGTCCATTTCCCAGCTAGCCCATTGCACCAGCATCCTACCACTCAGCCTCAGCCGAAGTGGCCATTTCTCTAAGCTGCAGGTTGATGGGACTGGAAGCTGCATCTTAGGGGGCAGCGGGTATGGGAAAACCACGACTGCGGTGCATGAACAAAAAGCACAGCAGTGCTTTAGTTCCCTCCTTTTGACACATGTTTACTATTTGCCTTTCAGTAGCATCAAGTTTGGGGGCCAATTGTTCTAGGCACTGTTCAAAGAATAACAAAAAGATAGTCCCTACCCCCAAGGAAAGTACAATCTAAACAGTTCTGGGACATTGACCATAACCAAAATTCCCAGAAGTGATTTCCAAAACTTAGAATAGCTGTGGGTAAATTGGAACTTGAGGTGGTTGGGAATTTTCTGGTGAAACATTTTCATCTGCAAATGGAAATTCATCAAAGCCAAAATATTTAGGCTCCACTTCAGTTTCAGCAAACTTTCTGCCAGCTCACATGGCAGGCTGGTGAGGAGCCAGAACTTCCTGGATCCGTGACTCTAGAGCAGCCCCATCAGGCTGACTGCCTTGGGGCTTCCAGGCTTTCCACTCCACAGCAGGGAGCCTGCAAGCCCTAGCTCTGGGCTTCCAGGCTCCCTGATCTATAGTGTGGGATTCCCAAGACTACCCCCAACTCTTGGGGTTTCCGTTGACACTGGGAACTCCCTAGGCTGCCCCCCACTTCCAGAGCTCCAGTATGAGTCATCCCTAGGAGCTGAGGCAGCCAGCTGCTCCGTTTCATTTCAGAAAAATCAAATGGAAATATTTTGAATTTTCTGAAAGAACAATTTTTTAGAATTTCCTTTCTGTGGAAAATTTCAAAATTTCTAGTTTTCATTCCAAATCAGACATTTTTTTTAAAATGTCACAATTTCCCATGGGAATGGAAATCCCAAGTTTCAAGTAGTTCTAACTGGGACTGTTGATAGCCCTGCCAGGTAGAAAAACTGGAGGTGACAAAATACTTGTGATATAAATTCACCACCAAGAAATGAAGCTAAATGGAAAATGCAGCCTGAGTTTTAATGAGAGAAAAAAATTAAATTGGTTTGATAAGCTGTTATGCAAAATACTAAATTTTGAAATTAATCATTCAAATAAGCAATATCCTTGGAGACTTACATGTAGATATTTGTTCTTGTTCTATACAAACCTAGTTGACATGAAAACATAAACCACCTTATATTTTCCTATCTGCTTACTCGAGATGCAAAGGTTAATTATGATTTTCCATTAAAAATATAGTGTAATATGAGACCAATTTTAGCTCCGCTGTTTAAACAATAAAGAAAAAGTCAAAACCCTACCCTTGTTTAGAATGTTTTTTTTCATAAAGCTCAGCCCTTCTGTCCTTCTTTGTTAACAATCCTCAAATTTCATCTCCTAGAAAAAAATCATTCCAAGCTTTTGTTCAGAGAAAGAGGTTGATAAAAATGTTAAGTTAGTGTCAGATGTCAAGACTCTGAAGTTCAAATTGAATTGAACTTTACCTTTTTAAATTAAGGACTGGGAAACTATATTCCCCCTGCTGTTGGCAAAATTCCCAGGATACAGAAACCACACGTGATATTTGAAAGGAATCAGTCTAGAGGGGATCATTGCTAGGTTCAATTTAGAGAAGGAAGTGACAAAAATGTATAATTCAGTGTTTGGTGTCAAGACTTTAAAGTTCAGATTGAATTCAACTGCACCTTTTAAACTGAGTAATGTCAACTCATGATATTTCCTTCTGCTGTTTGCAGGATTTTCTGGGTGCAAAAGCACACACTTTACCATTACAGCTACTGTACATCAGACCATCTGCTCCACTTTCACCCTACCGCATGCACTCCGTTACCAGATTATTCACCCTGAACACAATAAAGGGGGGCTTTAGATTGATGCTACTACAAATTCATGGTCCCCGTGTCTCCAGTGGAGGAGAGGTCCTGGCCAGCCCCATTCTCTCTGGTGGGAGGGGAGTGAAATGTGGGAGAGGCCCTGGACCCAGTTCTCCAGTTTCCAGAACCTGGGGGAGTCATCTCCTCATGCTGCCTCTTCCACCTCTTTCATTTCCAGGCCCACCCTCGAAGGACAGATGGTGGCTCAGCAAGTACATGCGACCATGCAAAGTGGGCAAGGGGAACTGCATACATACACATGCACCTCTCAGAACATCTTTTGTAGTTACCTCTGCTATTTGGCAGGTAACCTGGGCCCCCTTCTTAGGAATATTCAGGTTGTGCTGCTGTTATTCACACACCCCTCCCTAGTACTGGTAGTTGTGAATCTTTGGTGTCATAGTTTGTGTTGGGGGAAAAGTAGTTTGGTAAAGACTTGGGTGCAGAAGGGTGGTTAAAATGGGTGATGAAATGCTGACAACCCTAAATGCTTCACAATTGTGCATATCAATTTCCTTGGTTTTTTTAATGCTTAACTGAGGGTGGGGAAGCACAAGGTGCATGTAGGGGAGGGTAGATTCATTAGAAGCACAGCTGCTGACAGAGAATATCTTACCTGTCAGTAGGTCTTCATGAACGCTTATTCTCTGTTGTAGGATAAAATCTGTCAGAAAAGCGTTCCTGACAGTGAAGGTTTTTGTGCAATTCTATCGCTCATCACGCAGTCAAGCTTGTGTGCACCTGGCCCCAACCAGTTGAAGCTTCTTTGTGCCCAGCCCCAATCAGTCAGGTTTCTGTGCACTTGGATTCTATCAGTTGGGTTTGTATTAACAGCATATAAACACTGGTTATAACATGAAAATGATCCTAAATCCAACTTTAAAAAAAGTACCAGTGGCCCTAGATCACTTCAGAATTCACCTCTCCACCCCATTTTGTGCAGATAAATATTTTTAAGAGATGTCAGTCAGCAGTGAAAACTAGAACTGACTGCAAGGACAAATTTCAACTACAGCCATATTTCAAAGGCTTACTGTTAAAAATTTATGAACGGAAACTAAACAAAAATGCAGAAAAAATCATAGGACATAAAGATTAATACTGTGTGAAATTTCACACTGATTGGCCACCTACCTTTAGAGAAAAAAAAATTTGTGGCCCATTTTAAAGCCATTGTAGTGTGCAACCCTAGCTATGGAGTCAGCATCTTCATAATAATGTACATAGGGGAAATAAACATTATTTTTGTACTAAACTTTCTTTGGACCAGTGTTTTTATTCTCCTTGGGATATGTAATTGATTTAAACAGCTAGAACCCACTGTGCTAATAATGTGTGTTCAATCTGTAAGTTCCTGACAGCAACATACTTTGTGTTAAGTAAATTTACCATTCTGGAAAAAGCATAGAATTAAGTTAGAAACCAAGGTAGCTGAGAAAAAACTGATAAAAAATGATATTCAAAAAAATCTGCTGTCAGGGGGTTAGAACCATCAGCTCAACATGTGTAACAACAATTTAGGCTTTCAGTTTGAATGAAATTATAGTTGATGTTCATCATCTAACTTAACTTTTCCTAACACTTTGCTTTGAAGTGGTTTCAATTACCTTCTCCTAGTAAAAGCAGGTTTTAAGAGCCCTGTTGTTATGTCTGCTGTGAAAGAAAAGCAGATGAAATCTGAACACTTAAAGATAATTTAACTGGAATATTTTGTGGTTTAGAATTATTCATTCTTAATAGAGAATTAAACCTGTAGAAAGTGGTAAAGGGTGTCACATGTGAATTCATGGATTCATATTCAGATCTTCCTTTTCTTAGAGACTCTAAAGCTCTGATCGTTGGATTTTATTTGCTAAAATCACCAGTGGTACAAAGGGCTGATGCAAACTCAAACCTAGCACAGGGGCTGCATAGGGGGTTTAATGACTATGCAGCTTCATAGATGTGCCTGTACCCTACTGTGCATCATGGGAAGTGTCTCCCCACTGATCTCACATAAACTGATGCAGAATTATATATTGGGAATGGACATAGGTACATCAAAAGAAGAGGCTGCAGAGCTGTGTTTAGGTGAAGCCAATGGCCCCGGTACTTCATGCAACTGAAACAGAGGGATAGAAGGTCTGTTGGCATTATTCCAGCCCAAAGGCTGGAATAGCAGCAGTGAACAGGAGCATAGCAACCTGGCACCTTGGCTCTGGGTTATGAGCTCTTGCTGGATGTTGTCAATTTTGTTTTGTAAGAAGTTGACAGGATCCTGGATGAAGATGGGGTGGGGGGGGGGAGTATGGGCTATGAAGAAGGGTTAAAGATGGAATTTAAGGTAGAGAACAGTGAGGGGTAATTGTCTTCCTATGTGTTCATTCGAGAAGTAAAAGTCTTTAGACAAGAAGAGAGCTGAGAGAGAGAAATATCTTCAAGTGGAAAGAAGTGAGCTTACTCCAGATGTGTTTGACAGCATGAGAAGAGGAATGGAAGCAGAAAATCTGTTGAGAAGCCACGGTTGGGGATTATTCTGGTGGAGAGTACTGAGAGGGGAGTGAAGGATTCAGAGCACAGAGGTGGGGAGACTGAAAGTACAGACGCTGGCATCAAGTGAAGATGGGAAAGACTGAAAGTACAGATTATGGCATCAAATATAGGGGATAAAAATAAATGTAAGCATGGTCTGAATGAACTCTCCTCTGACAGCTGGTTGGTGAGGGGGGAGAGACTTCAGGAGCAAATTGTATTCACAAGAACACACCTACTCTGCCAAGACATCCAGTAGACAGAGCTGTGATATTCAAAGTGATCAACTTTGGCTGGTGTTGCGTTACAAATCACTTTAGTACTGAATGCAGGTATAGTGAAATGTTGTTATCAATATTGTCTTTATTGATGGAATAAAGGGGAGCAGAACTGGGCTTAATATGTCCAAATGAGGGGGGTCACCCTCAGTTGAAAGGACCTTGTTAAGCCAGGGGCTCGAATGCCAGACCTATGTGAAAGTAAGAGGGGGTAGGGAGAGGTGTCCCCATCAGGAGGTGTGGATTCTCCCTAAGGGTTCCTGGTCTGCTTTAACCTGTTCTTCCTTGCTTTTCAAAGATAGAGCTAAATAGGCTTCATTAGGAGCTTTTTGTTATTTTAAAGTGCTCAAATGAGAGCTGAAATCACTTGTGGGACAGCACTTCTGCCCAGTCTGCAAAGATCTGAAAATCACTAAGAGACTGACCTGCAGAGGTCACAGCAGAGAGGCAGGCGGCAGGAAAAGGTGACTGACAGTCAGCTGAGTGGTTGGTGAGGTAGCCAGCAGAGAGGGGTGAGTGGCAGGCGGGGTGGCCAGCCAGCACAAGTGCTCAGATTGTGGAGCAAGCAAGGTGCCTTCTTCCCTGGGTGGGAGGTGAACTTACACAGATGCACCTCTGAACCCTGGTCCCTAACTGACCACTATGGACAACCACTGTGAGTGGGGTATGGAGAGGAAGCAGAGGGGGGCACAGAAAAGGAACTTTTAGTTGTAGGACTCAAGAACATGAGGCAGAAGACATTGCCCCATGCACTCTGCACACCATTTTACGATTATGAATCCTGCTTGTGGCATTTCCCCTAATTAGTTTTGGGTGACTTCCTTTCATTAAAAGTTTCTTTTCTACAGTATTGCCTCTCACACGCGGTCGGGGTGGTGTGTAATTTCCCCAAGGTTACTGGGTGGGGCTCGAGCCAGTTCTGTGTTGTATTGTTGAAAAGGAACCCCTAGATATTGAATCCAGCCCTGGTTGCTGCTGGCTTCACCTGGCAGAAGGGTTACACAAAGAGGGAAGGAAAGGAATTAGAGAAATCAAAGGAAGGTTTAATAGCAAAGCCAGCTTCTGTAGTGATCACAAGGAAAGAGTTATATGACTGGGGGGAAGGGAGAATGAGAAATGTTGGGGGAGAGCGAGCGATGATCATAGAGAGGATATCAAGCCTGAGACAGTTTGGCTTAGATTTCCATCAGTAGAGATGAGTCATCAGCTTCACAAACTGTCCGTTGAATGTCCTACATTAAGTGGGTTTATTTTCATTATTGATTCATATCTTTCTAATCTACCTTCTAAGATACTTATTGTTAACGCAGGTGTTACCAGGTGACACTGTTATACACAGTCATCCACATTCCTTTTCCTTAGCACGCAAGCAAATGTTCAGTCTTGGGAAGACATGCTGCATTGTTACTAGTTTTTGCAATGCCAGGTTCTGTATTGAGGTCATTAGAGAGCAGCAAGAGAGTTTGTTCTCTGCCTTGGTGTCTGATAAAAGTCAATTCTTGAGGCAGAGTTGTTCTCTGGGAACCAGGAACTGGAGTATGTGCTGTGATTCCTTAAAGAAGGGATTGTCTGTATGCTGTTTGACCTCATATCTTCCAAACCTGTTGTATATCCGTTACATGCCTACATTACACTAAGGCTATATCTAGACATTATGTCACTGATTTCTCCTCCACTGGGAAACCAGCTTTCAAGGCTCCAGCCATCTGCTACTGCTCAGGAGCGGGACAATGCTGGTGTCAGAAAGGGATTCTGGTGTTGGAAGAAGGGTCAACATTCTATGTACCTATCACCATGATATCTGGACACTGAATGCAGAAAGTAAGAATTCACTATAGTGGATCACCATCACCACCACTCATTGGTTTAGAGACTTGAAATGTATAGGAGCTGGGTAGCATTTGTAAAAATAGTTTATGATCCCACTGTTGGCCCTTTGCTATGGCTATGTTAGCTAGAGGTGTGATCCCTGCTCATGTATACATACCCACATGAGTTCTCAACAAGCTAATGCAAGTATAAAACCCAATGTGAATGGTCAAGGGCAGTGGCAGAATTCAGCTGGGGGACACACTGGGCACAACAAAGCAAGGAAAGAGCAACCTCCTAGCATGTTTTCTGTGTCCCACTGTGCATGTGTGCACACACAGATGCACACAGCAGTGGCCGCATTATATATCTGAAAGGCAGAGTGAGATCAGGAATGCTGCTCAGGCTATGAACCTCTCCAGTCTTGAAAGAGGCACAACTGGGCTAGTACACCTGAATGTACTTAATGAATTACTCTGTAAAACCATGTAGCTATGTATTTGTTTGAAGCTATTAGAAGGCATTCAGTCACCCTATACCATGGAGAAGTTATTAAATAGATCTTTGCCATTATACCTAAAACATACAGTAAACAATAGGTGCTGAGTTATAAATGCTTAAGGATAACATAAATGCTAAGAGACCATTATTTTATCTTTGCTAGCAGGTGTGTATATAACCTAAAAAGAATAACGATTCTCCAGTATTTGAAATTCCTTCTATAGTCCCAAAACAAACACACCAAGAATCATTTATAATACTAAAGATTTCCATATGATGATGCTACAGAAACCTATAGTTTTACACCCTTATGAATAAGAAAGCAGAAATGTGTATAGTTTGTGAAGCAAAGAAAAATCCATGGGAATGTTATACCATACCTAAACTGATCTTCAGTGAATAAAATCTTAGATAATAAAACTCAACATTTACCAAGTCATTCATTATTAGGATACTGTTATCATTTCTCTATCTCACTTGTTGTGTAAAATGTATGTCTCTGGGTGTTACTCCTTGACAATGATATTCATCACATTTCATTTTCAGAGTGTTCATTATTATTATATGTGTTTGGGGATTTCTATGTTAAACTTAAATTTTTGAAATGTAATAGTTCATTAGTTATTATGAATAGTTTATGTAGAAACTCCAGCAAAAGGACTTTTTCATAATCCCTCCATTTCTATGATGTGTCAGTAATATTTTACCTGGGAACACTTTTTAACTTGTAAAAGTTTTCAAATGATTTTTATATTCCACCTCATCTGAAAAATCTGCAAATATTCAGCAAAAATCAGCAGGCTTGAAAATAACCATAATCCCTATTTAAATGGGTATGTGGACAAATTTTAAGAGTGATCTGTTTATCTCAGTTCTTATGAGGCTCTCACCACCACAATATCTAATCTACTAACACAGAGGTTAAATTAACTTAATTCTCAGGTTTTTCTTTAAGAAAACTTCATGCTTAAAATACTGTTATTGCTAACTTTTTGTATTAATCTAACTTTCTATTTTCTACTTGTCTGTTGAAGCTGTTTCATTATCAGTCATGAAGAAGTCATTGAAATATCATTGCTGCTCATTTTATTTTGGGGTACATCGAGTTTCCTCTCAGCCCTGAGTAAGGGGCTGAACATAGCTGCATGTCCCCAAGCGGAGGTCCGGAGAAGAGTTGTTTTTCAGAGGGGTGTCTGATTTTTCTGTAGCTCCTCTTGTGGTGGTCTAGCTGTGCACTACCTCTTACTCAGGACTGAGAGGAAACGCTTAATAGATCCTTCTGGGTCACAATTCCTCCAGAGCTCCTGTTTTGCTCCAGAGGAAAGTATGCTGCATCAGCCCATCATAGTGACATCATACTCTCTCCCTCATGCCCCACCTACTCCTCTCCATTCCCTCTCCTCCCTTCTGTGTGCCATTACTTATGGATGGAGAGGAGTAGCAACTATACCAAGATTTGGAATGGGGAAACAAACCTGAGTGAAATCTGAATGAAATTTGAGTGGCCACATACAATTTGGATCCTTCACACTATTTGAGCAGCACAAAGGGGTCATTGTGAATCTGATCCAGGGTGTCTAGTGTTAAAACATGAGATTTGGAAGTCAGCAGTCCTAGGGTCTGGTTTGTGCTGCGCCTCTATCTTGGTGTGTGACCTCGTAAAGCTCACTTAAGGCACCCAAAGCCCTATGAAGTCAATGGGAGCCTTTCCATTGACTTTAATGAGCATTGGATCAAGGTCATAACGTCTCTGCATCTTTATCAATTTATAAAATAAGTATAACAAACATTTATGTTATCTCACTGAAAGTGCTGTGGTGCTTAATGCCTGTTTGAAAACACCGAGAACTTTGTTTGACAGGTGCCAAGTAGAAATTAATACAACAATTAGCACAGGCTACCTCTGTGTTTTTGTGAAGCAGTACAGTTAGGAAAACCCTAGAATTTGTAAAGATATGACCTTTAAGCCTGAACTTCTGACAGATGATTTCACTGAGCTCATGTGTCTTCTACCCCATAGATAATCCTGTCTGCATCAATAAAAATACAAAAATCCCTATCTTCCTAGCCCTAACTCAGACTATTTAAGTATTCATCATTGAATACACATTAAAACTAAGGAACTATACTGAAACAAGTGAGCAATTTTTCATTGAAATATCCAAACAATCCATCTAGTGTATTAGCCTTGCTAACAAATGATTTAGCATTATCTCCGAAGATGAGCTGTGGAATTAAAGACATGGGCTTAATTGAGTAACAGTCATTTGTCTTCCACAGTTGAAAACAGGCAACACAAATAAAATGAACTCTTATAAAAATCAGATGGATTTTTTGAATGAAAGCAGGGCCTATGTTAATGGCAGCATTGGAGGGGCAATGGAAATTTAAAAAACAAAAACTCACACTGAAACTGTTTTGTCTACTATTATTACAAGTAATAATTTAGATTATTTTAATTTAAAGAAATTAGAGGGAAGAATGTTTCTCTTTTTTCAGTGTCTGCTTTGTACATTTCTCAGATGTATAGTCATCTTCCCTGTTTCCTCAGTTTCTCAGTTTCCTCTAGTCTAATATAGAATTTGTGCACATGTGTAAATGTTTGCAGGACCAAGGTCTCAAAAGAATGTTTTTATTATCCTGATTTCCATTTTTAGGGATTTCTTATAGCAGCTGGTGGGTCAAATTCTCTGCTGGCTACCTACACTGACTTTTGCGGAGTTACATCAGCGCAAAATTTGGCCCCACATATTTGAAGAGATGTAGAGACATTAACTATTTATTCCTCACAAAATTCCTGTCAGCTGGGTGTGGCAAGTAGTTATAGTTGTCCCTTCTGGCTTTAGAATCGCTAAAATATTACTATATCCATTTTACAGATGGGAAAATGAAGGTGCTTTACTCAAGGCTACATTTACGATTTACAGGCATCATTACATCTGCTTCAAAAATTGATAGTGGCCATTTTATTTGTTGAGTCAAAATGGACCTCAGAGCTTTTATTAATTTGATTCATTTATTTGTTAAACAAAAATTCATTTTTCTCTTCAGTCAAATCCTTTTTAATCTGAAATAGCTTCAGTGCAGCTACAGTAGTGATATTTGAGTTTACAGTAAACAACATATTGATTCAATAAAATGTTTTATCCACCATTATGAGTTGCTCATCTAAGTTTACCGTGAAGCATGCTATATGAGGTTTTTAATACATGTACTTTTAGAAGGAAAGAGTAGCAGTATACTATATATCCAATATGAAATTTCTTTAAAGGACTGGAAAAGATGGACTTTGTCACAAAGATTTAAATGTTAATGTAACACTTAATACTTTCAAACATTATACTTAGTATAAGGTCAGAAAGAATTCAAACCAGGTGGAAGAAAAAAAACAATCAAGATTAAAATTATGACAATGGCATGATCGTGATGAAAGACTCTTGTTCACTGACAAATAGCTGTTACAGGAAAGGGTGAGCTTATTTTCATCAATGTACACATTCACATTTATGCACAATCCACTCCAGCAAGCTGCCAAGAGGTGCTCACCACCTTTTATGTTCAGAATAACAGAACTTTCCCCCCAAAATATCCAAACTGTTAATAATATTTAAGCAAAGGGTTCCTGCAGTGGGGTGATTGCCCCACACCAGGAAAAGGAAAGGTTAAAGCAGGCCAGTGGAAGCTTGTGCAGAACCCTCCAATTAGAAGAGGGCTCACTAAGTGAGCCATTCTGGAGGTCGCTTGTTGCAGCAGCCAATCAGGGCCAGCAGGGGCCATATATAAAGGGCTGCTCAACAGCACAGAGAACAGTCTCTCCCTGGTCTGCTAGGTAGAAGGACTGGCTGCCTAGGACTACCAGGGCTAGAGCAGTCCTGGGCAGGGTAGCAGAGCAGAAGGAGCTTCTGGCTGAGGCCCTGGAGGAAGGGCAGATAAGATGCCAGGGCTGCCTCTGCTTGCTCTGAGGGAAGTGGATAACACAGATTGCAGTTAGCCCCTGGAGCAAGGGACTAGACTGGGGACTGCAGCAGGCCACTGAAGCTAGTGGCTGGACTATAGACTACCAGTTCCCCTAAAAGGGTGGGAGACAGTGGAGTGGCGCACAGTCGGAGGGCTGTACCCAGAAGAGAATGCTGCGGTCTGGGGAGCAACATGGGTCCCAGAGTGGTGGAGACAGCAAAGCAGGAGTAATGGCGAGTAAGACACCACTGGAGGAGGTTGCCCTGCAGAAGGACTTGAGCTAATTCCAGAACAGCCAGCAGGAACCACTACGGTGGTGAGTCTCGCACCATTACAGCTCCCACAAAAGAAATCCCACCCACCCCCTTAATTTATGAAAATAGAAATATATGGTAGGTAGACAACATATAGTTGCTTACAGAGTGGAATGGTGATGCACTGGACACTCCATTTTAATTTTTACCTTTTAAACAAAAACATTTCCTAATAATCAAAACTTCTCCACTGCTTGACGTGTTAATACTTATATTAAGTTGTACTGTGTTGTAAAGGTTTATATTTTGTATATGTAACCAGTATAATACCATGCTGATCATGTGTAATATGAAGTTAAACAGTGGGGAGTATCATCCCCCTATGAAAAGATCTTGAACATACATGATGCTTGACTTAATCCGGTCCATTCTAACTGCAAACATTTGGGTTTGGAATGGACCAGTAAAGCATTTTTGAGACCTAGACATAAGTCATCTATGGGTGATGATTTTATCACTAACCAGATAGGGGGTGAGCTACATCACAGAACTTTCCCTTCAAAGTGGAGGTGGAATTTTAGCAAGAGGCTCCTGGATTCCTCTCCATTACAGCACTGGAAGGATGCTGTTTTAAAACTATCCTGATACATACAGGAATCACAAATGGATAACAAGAGAAGTCAGTTACATCACATCTGTCCTTGATGATAACTTGGTCCTAGAGCACTGGGCTAAAGAAACCCAGTGGCAGTATGCCAGGAAGTGACACACCCGATCACCAAATGGACTCTCAGAAGCCAGTAGTGGGACACACAGAGATAAGGAGATCAGGCAGATTGAACTTTCCATTTGTCACTCGCCAGAATTACTTCTCACTGAACAAGGATTCATACTGAAAGCAGCACAGGAACAGATTAATTACTAAGAGCCGCTATTTTTGATTCCTACCTTGTCTGGCTCTCGAAGTGTTTCAGCCCCTGGTGGTACACCACATCCTTTCTATTATGCTAGTGCAATGACTAAAGAGCACATCTGGATTCAAAATTTCATTTTCACCCTTAACATTTTTGTATTAACACACTGTCATATTTAATATACATTGGAAAAACACTTAAGGCTGTAGTAGTTGATTTTTCTGGAAGAAGACAAAGCATGACATTATTGAGTCCATAAACAGCAGGGGGTATAATTCTTTGTAAAGCTGTATAATATGTTCAACATACATCGCAGATGTTGATAGATTTTATTATATTTGCAGTTAAGAGCCTTATTACATTTTCAGGCAAGATTTATTATATTTGGTTGTATTACTGCTACAGTGCAGAATATTTTCACATTTGTAGCTGGCTTATTTCATCTATGATCATTGAGTTTACATCATAAACTTGTTACAAGTGTAGGTTATGAATAATGTCACCTGTTATGACACTTGCAGTCAATTTTCATTACAACTGTTCCTAACACTTCACAACATTTTGCATGTGCTGCGTATTACATTTGTGGTTTGCTTAAGCCATAATAGTATTCTAAAGTCAACTAAACCAGACAGTGCAAACAGAAGAGAAGGTTCATAGAACTCAGAATTCAAAGATAGTTGAACAAATAAAACTAGAGGGATGGATTCCAGCAATACACCTCATACAGATTTTTTTTTACCACACTGGAAGGCTCTCAATTGTGGAGAATTAATATTTAATTTATATGTACAGTGGTATTGTACCACTCTCATTCTCCAAATCTCTGCCTATATGTGCCTTGGCATACCTGGCCTTGGCAGTTCTCTATTGCACCCCACCCTGGAATGGAGAAGTGAAGGTGGGTTTTCCAGTCCTGCCTAGAGAGGCCTCATGGAAGCAGCCAATCTGAGCCCAGCAGGCTCAGATAAAAGGAGCTGTCTGGGCTCAGCAGGTCAGTTTCTGTCTGGAACCAGTGGTACAAGGAAGCGTGCTCTCGCCAAAGGAGCATGAGGGATAGCCAGAGTACGTTTCTAGTTTCATTTGCTTTAGCTAGCTTTGGAAGGAGAGAGAGGACCTAAGAACCTGGACCTTGAGATAAGAGGGAAGCTAAAAGCCAGGTAGGAAGAGGCCTGGGGAAGAAGCAGTAATGAACTGAAAGAAGCTACATCCTGCTTGATGTTTGTAGGGTCCCTGGGTTGGGACCTGGAGTAGTTGGCTGGCCTGGGTTCCTCTGCTGGCCATAGTGGCACAAACCCCAAGAAGTGGACAGAGCTTATTTGAGATCCTGAAAAAGGGCTAAATTTAAAGGGCCCAGAGCTGCTGTTGAAGACTCTTTACTACCTCAAAAAGTGTTCATTTGGATTTTGTGACTTGGCCAGAGCGCCAAGCAGTGGACAACCCACCAAGGTGGGTGCCCGAGGATGTAAATGAACTGTAGTACCATACCCAGCCACTAAGAGGTGCTCGAGAGGTGTGCCCCCATTACACCACCCCTAAAAGAAAGAACACTCAACTTAGTTGTGGTTCTGAAATGTTTAGTGAAGGCTTCTCTCCTTCAGAGATAGAAGGAAGGTCAATCTAATAATTTAAGTCTTCTTGTGTGGGATGATAATAGTCTACTACCTACCAAAGGGGATACCATAGAGGCCTGTTTTAGTGGGGGGTTGTTTTTAAGGGGACGCTGGGTGGCTTGTGCCTTTTCTCGATAGTCTTCCAAGGGAGGCTTCTCAAATCCCCACTGCTAGCATCTTCTGGAGGCTGGCTGAACTGTCTGTCTCCCACAGTGGAGCAACAGGATCCAGACATGCTCTGTTAGGTTCTACCTATTTAAAGGTGCTGTACAGCTAAAACTGCACGGGCAATTCTGAAATCCTTGACTTCACCCTACATCACAACTTGCTCCCTATCCACAGAACACAATTTTGAATGGAGAACATCTTTCACCTGAGTCATGAACTGTGCTTTATCATGTTCAGCACAGACAGTGAGTAGTTGGCCCCAAACTGAACTTTTCCCTTTAACTCTATTATTTATTTGTATTGTAAGCCCCCTTTTGTATCAGGGCTCCCACTGTTCTAACTACATATATGTACAGCTAGAGACAGTCCCCACCTTGAAAGTCTTGCAGCCTAATTTGAGACAAGCTGAACCAAGAGTGTGAGAAACAAAAGGAAGGAAGGAAAAAGGCAGGCCAACGTTAATGAATATAAGATAACATTGTTTCTTAGAGTAGTAGCTGCATAGTGTACATGTCCTGATGTCAAAGCATCTTAATTAAAATGAATACAATAATCTCGTCCCAGTTGTGGGAAAACCCAGCTACTCTTGGTTGGCTAATTGTTTGGGTTTTTTCTAGGTGTCACAGTAAAGTAGGTCTTGAGGAGTGATTTGATAGTGGATTCATGTCGGTTTCTAAATATGTATGTGAACCGCTCTCCAAGTCAATTCAGCCCTCACATAAGTCCAATAGGTAAAACCTATGCATTCCTAAAAATGGTGGTTATTACAAGCAACTTTCATGGGGACCATATGAGAGTCCCTTTACACCAATATAGGTTCCACCCTGCATAATATGTAAGGGTAGGGGGGACATTCTGATTCCGTTTTCAGTGTATTGCCCCTTTAAATGAATGACCTCTCTGCCTGTCTCCTGAAAAGGAGGTCTGGGAGACAATTCAATGTGACTGTTCTAAAGTGGGTAACACTCTCTGCTCTTGATCTCAATCTCTCTACTGAAGACTTACATTTGTTCTTTCTGTTTTCCTTTGTCTGAAAGAAAAAATCAACCAGACAAACATAGCTCTCTGTGTATGGAAAACATAATGTGAAGTGAAGGTAATGACTGGAGGCTGCACAGTGTTTTGCAAGCAGGTGCTCAGCAACTTGCCAGATCAGGCCCTTCATTAATTTCACTTATCTAATTAGTGAGGTTTGCTGAAACAGCTCTTGTTTCTCAGCCCTCTTACATGGATGGTTTAAGCTGGCTTGGGTTCATGTTTTCCAGTTATGTGTTCTTCAACAAGTGTAACAGAATTTACATCTCAAAAGTTCAGAGTGTTGTGTTGCAGAATGAATTAATCAATGACCTTTCGCTGCCAGGAGTGTGCATGTCCTGATAATGTGTCTGAAAACCCTTCTTGTGGCAGAAAAAGATAATAAATTAAAGAAGTTTGGGACTGGGAGTCTGGCTTTCTCTGTCCTTGGTTCAGAGATGACTATTTCTCACCTCAAAAAAAGAAAAACAAAACACCATTCTAGTAGGCGATTACTCACTTTCCCCATCTTTAAATTACATAATTGACAGCATTTGTTCAAAGGACTGAAGAAGCTGGGATGAAGAGACTTTTTTGCATGACTAGAGTTAGGTCTTTCCAGGTCAGGGCTAAGGTGGCATGAAGGAAAGTCTGGCACCAGATTGTGAATAAATAGTGTCTAGGTTTTGAATAAATAGATTTCATCTGCTACCTCCCAGTGTCTCATCTATAAAAAGCTGTCTCAAACTGAAATATGGCCACGTATTACCAGACAATAGGAAAAAGAAAAACAGGTGGGCTTATATGTGAATTCAAGATGAATTCGTCGTATAAAATCAAGATCTAAACATCTTAAACTGCATCAACATACCTACTCCAATAGGTTTTGAACCAAGATATATTAATTCTAGAGCCCCTATTGCCCAGGACACAAATTTAGTGGTTTTTATATATATAAAATCTATTTCTCAGAAACCCACAGCTGGCTTTACCTATTATTGATGTGAAATGCTGGGGCACTTTGCACAAGGAGGCAGGCCTATGAATTTTAATTTGTGCACATGCATAGGTCTTTGCTTAATGAAGAAATTGTTTGTTCTTTCTTTCCCCCACACGATTCAGCCACCTCCTTTCATTTTTAACTTCATTTAAAAGACACAATGACTGAAAAGACTCAGGAGGATTTCTTAACTCTGTTTCTAAGCCACTATGAAGACAATCGCTCTCCAACTCAGATTGCATAATTTACAGAATGACAAAGTGCCAAACAAATTCTATTTGCTGGGTCTCCCCAGCTTTCTTCACAAACAGCCTGAACAAAAACACCAAGCTTCTTTCTTCTCTATCATATATGGAAGTTAGAGAGGTAGGTGCCTTTTCAAGTTACTTAGGTCTAAGATTAAGTTGCTACTGATTCTTTCTAGATAGCAATCTACAAGTAGAATTAGAATTTGTAGCTATATACAACTTTCTCCTACTTGAAACTCTCACCTTCCAGTAATTTAAGAAACAAGATTGCGTTATTGTAAGGAAGTTCTCATCTTTTTTCTTTGCTGGCAATTCAAATACTATCTTTTCTTTCCCTGGCCAGGGACTGAATGTTTACCACCTTTTCTTAGTCCCATATCAAGGGATCCTGTGCTGTCTAAATTCTAGAGGCATTTTTTTCAATGTGAAGTCCAACCACTCAATCTAGTTAAATTTCTCTTACCTTAGCTCCAGACTTCTCACCTCACAGATCATTAGATTTAAAGAAGGAATAATTTAGCTAATCATTATCTCTATCCAGTCTTAATGATCCATGGAAAGTCACTGAGCTCAGCTCCAGGGCAGGCTGACCTACTCAGCAGAAAGGTCAGCCATACTGCAGAAGTGATTTTCATTCTTTAAGTGGATCAGAGGTGTGCTGATCCTCAAGGGAAGGAGAATTTTGGTACTCTTCTGGCTCCTGAAGTTCACTTTATAATGAATTATTAAAGAAGATCACAAAATGGTTACCATTATAAACCCCTGTTTTTGGTAACTCATGGTTGTCCAAAAAGAATCCTTTAGGACAGAGCCCAGTGTAACAAAATATTGCTTGGTGGGCCCAGGCAAACTGAGTTTTTAATCCAGCAAAATGTAAATGTGCACATCGAGGATCAGACTGTAGTCCATGCTTACAAGATAGGGAACTCTCTCTGGGAAGCAGTGACTCTGAAAAAGATTTGGGGTGGGGGATCATAATGGATAATCAGTTGAACATGAGCTCCCAATGCAGTGCTGAGACAAAGATGTTAAGGTGATCTGTAGATGAATAAACAGGGAAATCTCAGCTAAGAGTGGAGAGGTTATTTTTCCTCTGTATTTGGCATTTCGACAATCACTCCTGGAATGCTGTGTCCAAGTCTGGTGCCCACAGTTCAAGAAGGATGTTGATAAATTGGACAGGGTTCAGAAAAGAGCAATGGGAATGATTAAAGGGTTAGAAAATGATGAGCTCAACCTAATTAGCTTAACAAAGAGATGGTTAAGGGGTGACTTGATCATAATCTATAAGTATCTAGATGGGGGGAAATATTTGGCAATAGGCTGTTTAATGAGCCAATGACTGGAAGCTGAAGCTAGACAAATTCAGATTGGAAATAAGGTATGAATTTTTAACAGTGAGGGCAAATTAGCCATTGCAACACTGTATCAAGGATTATGGTGGATTCTCCATTGCTGTCAATTTTTAAATCAAATTCGCTATTTTGTTAAAAGATGTGCTCTACTTCAAAAGGAATTATTCTGGGGAAGTTCTATGGCTGTGCTAGACAGGAAGTCAGACTAGATGATCACAATACTCCCCTGTGGCCTTCTAATCTATGATTAACACTGTCATAAATATAAAGGGAAGGGTAAACCCCTTTGAAATCCTTCCTGGCCAGGGGAAAGCTCCTCTCACCTGTAAAGGGTTAAGAAGCTAAAGGTAACCTTGCTGGCACTTGACCAAAATGACCAATGAGGAGATAAGATACTTTCAAAAGCTGCGAGGAGGGAGAGAAACAAAGGGTCTATGTCTGTCTATATGCTGTTTCTGCTGGGGATAGACCAGGAATGGAGTCTTAGAACTTTTAATAAGTAATCTAGCTAGGTATATGTTAGATTATGATTTCTTTAAATGGCTGATAAAAGAATTGTGCTGAATAGAATAACTATTTCTGTCTGTATCTTTTTTGTAACTTAAGTTTTTGCCTACAGGGATTCTCTGTTTTGAATCTAATTACCCTGTAAGGTATCTACCATCCTGATTTTTACAGAGGTGATTTTTTTTACTTCTATTTACTTCTATTTCTATTAAAAGTCTTCTTGTAAGAAAACTGAATGCTTTTTCATTGTTCTCAGATCCAAGGGTTTGGGTCTGTGGTCACCTATGCAAATTGGTGAGGCTTTTTATCCAACATTTCCCAGGGAAGGGGGGGTGCAAGTGTTAGGAGGATTGTTCATTGTTCTTAAGATCCAAGGGTCTGAGTCTGTAGTCACCTAGGCAAATTGGTGAGGCTTTTTACCAAACCTTGCCCAGGAAGTGGGGTGCAAGGTTTTGGGAAGTATTTTGGGGGGAAAGACGTTTCCAAACAGCTTTTCCCCAGTAACCAGTATTTGTTTGGTGGTGGTAGCGGCCAATCCAAGGACAAAGGGTGGAATATTTTGTACCTTGGGGAAGTTTTGACCTAAGCTGTAAAGATAAGCTTAGGAGGTTTTTCATGCAGGTCCCCACATCTGTACCCTAGCGTTCAGAGTGGGGAAGGAACCTTGACAGACCCTCATATACTTACAACCTAAAAATATCACTGCACACTTTTCTGCTCCTAAAATGTCTACCTGCTTTGCCACATGGTGTAGCCAGAGTTGGCTATATTACTAAATGGAGAGTCTGCAGCAGGGTTCCATGTGAGACAAATTTTATCTAGGCTGAGCATCACATTTTTAGATACTTTTTTTTTTCTGCAATCACTCCCTGATGGTTTTACCTGTAGTCTTTCTACTGTAGGTAGAAGTACTTGATTCTTGTTTCACTTTCTCCCAGTGATAGACTTTTTCATTTGTAGAGCAAGCAGGATGAATGGTAACCAGGGTCAATCAGAGGGGGAGGATAACCTGTCTGACTGTTTCATTTTGTGTTCTTAATTAGAATTCCTTCATTTTAAGTCTTTTCAGCATTTGTGTACATGTTTACAGTAGAAGATTTCAAGTGTAGATAAGCTACTTATTTACAGCAGAATATTTCAAGTCTGGATAGGCTACATATTGACCAGAAAGATCACTATAAAGAGGAGATTTGAAAGTGGTGCAATCAAGAGATGGCAAAAACAACTGAGTGAAGCAGCAGCTAAGAGCTTAAAGCCAATAACTTAATTTCTCAAACCACTGGAAAACACACCTTACCCAGCAAACAATGCTACAGATAATAAAAAATCCACAACTGCAACATGTTATATTTCAATGCCAATACTTGAACATAAGGACACTAATCAAGAAGATGTGCCAATAGTAACTGATGCAGCAGAAGATCCTGTGTACAATCAAGCTCAACAGCAACAGGGAGATGTAGATCTTACACAGCAAGAGCAATGCATGAGTACTACAGGTTTGACTGTGACTGACATTGGAATTATTGATGAGCAATGCTGCTCAAATGCAATCTTTTCTTCAAATTAGTTTTGAAATTTCAAGTAACATTCCACAAGATGCTGATAATCATGCTTTCCCTACTCATCTGCTGACACAAACTCTTCCAAATGCTGAAACCTGCACAAGAGTGTTTTTCCCATACTCCAGCATAATCAATCTCTCCACTGTGCACCCTGCTTCATTTTGAACAAAAGTGCTGTAAATGCATCAGTTCTCTCTGATCAATCAGGATGGAGCATCAACAGAGGTTGGAGGAAGTTGAAAGATCAAATGCCATCACATGAGAGTTCAATGTCACACAAAGAAACTGTTGCATGGAAATCAGCCAGTAGGGCAGCATCCGCTGAAAGTTCAGTTGAGAATTTACTCTTGACTGAACTCTTTACAGAAACTAAAGTGTATCCTGAATGTCATCCTTTTTCTTTCTGAACAGGGATTCGCTTTTTTTGGTTCCAGTCAACATATTGGTGATTGTGCAAATGGAAACTTTCTAGGCATAAAGAAAAGGAGTACTTGTGGCACCTTAGAGACTAACCAATTTATTTGAGCATGAGCTTTCGTGAGCTACAGCTCGCTGTAGCTCACGAAAGCTCATGCTCAAATAAATTGGTTAGTCTCTAAGGTGCCACAAGTACTCCTTTTCTTTTTGCGAATACAGACTAACACGGCTGTTACTCTGAAACCTTTCTAGGCATAGTTGAGCTCCTCAGCAAATATGACCCACTTCTATAACATATGTTAAATGTGTTCAAGAATTGCAAGAGTCAAAAGCTCATGAAGTCCATTATCTCTTCAGATGCATACAAAATGAGTTTATTGCGCTAATGGGTCATTCGTACAAACGACCATTCTTGATGGGATTTGAAATACTAAGTATTAAACATTATTGGTGCCACTCCAGATTGCTCTCACAAGGAATAGACTACTATGGTTATTCAATATGTTAAGATTGTAGACAGCTCAATTTTCAACTGAAGAAACATAAGAATGGCCCTACTAGGTCAGACCAAGCGTCCATCTAGCCCAGTATGCAGTCTTCCAACAGTGGCAAGTGCCGGGTGCCCCGAGGGAATGAACAGAGCAGGTAATCATCAAGTGATCCATCCCCTGTCACTCATTCCCAGCTTCTGGCAAACAGAGGCTTGGGGCACCATTCCTGCCCATCCTGGCTAATAGGTCCATTAATGGACCTATCCTCCATGAATTGATCTAGTTCTTTTTTGAACCCTGTTATGGTCTTGGCCTTCACAACATCCTCTGGCAAGAAGTTCCATAGGTTGACTATGCATTGTGTGAAGAAATACTTCCTTTTGTTTGTTTTTTTTTTAAACCTGCTGCCTATTTAATTTGGTGACCCCTAGTTCTTGTGTTAAGGAAATATTGTTTACTACTTTTTTTCTATACCAGTCATGATTTTATAGACCTCAATCGTATCTCCCCTTAGCCGTCTCTTTTCCAAGCTGAAAAGTCCTAGTCTTATTAATCTCTCCTCCATATGGAAGCCATTCCATACCCCAATGTTTACCCTTTTCTGAACATTTTCCAATTCCAATATCTTTTTTGAGATGGGGTGACCACATCTGCACACAGTCTTTAAGATGTGGGCGTATCATGGATTGATATAGAGACAATATTATATATTCTGTCTTATCTTATCACTTTCTTATTTATTCCCAGCATTCTGGTCACTTTTTTGACTGCTGCACATTGAGGTGGATGTTTTCAGAGAACTATCCACAGTGACTCCAAGATCTATCTTGAGTGGTAACAGCTAATTTAGACCCCCCCCCCTCTCATTTTATATGTATAGTTGAGATTATGCTTTACTTTACATTTATCAACATTAAATTTAATCTGCCATTTTGTTGTCCAATCACCCAGTTTTGAGTCTTTGTAGTCTACCTGGGACTTAACTATCTTGAGTAGTTTTGTATCATCTGCAAATTTTGCCACCTCACTGTTTACCCCTTTTTCCAAATCATTTATGAATATGTTGAATAGGACTGGTCCCAGAACAGACTCCTTGGGGACACCACTATTTATCTCTCTCCACTCTGAAAACTGACCATTTATATCTATCCTTTGTTTCCTATCTTTTAACTAGTTACCAATCCATGAGAGCGCCTTACCTCTTATCCCATGACAGCTTACTTTGCATAAGAGCCTTTGGTGAGGGACCTTGTCAAAGGATTTCTGAAAATCTAAGTATGGTATGTCTACTGGATTCCCTTGGTCTACATGCTTGTTGACTCCCTCAAAGAATTCTAGTAGATTAGTGAGGCATGATTTCCCTTTACTAAAATGATGTTGACTCATCCTCAACAAATTATGTTCATCTATGTCTGATAATATTGTTTGATAGGTTCAAGCAGTTTGCCTAGTACTGAAGTCAGGCCTGTCACTGCCAGGATCACCTCTGGAGCCCTTTTTAAAAATTGGCATCACATTAGCTACCTGACCATCTTCTAGTACAGAAGCTGATTTAAATGATAGGTTACAAACTACAGTTCTGCAAAAAGAAAAGGAGTACTTGTGGCACCTTAGAGACTAACCAATTTATTTGAGCATGAGCTTTCGTGAGCTACAGCTCACTTCATCGGATGCATACCGTGGAAAGTGCAGCAGACTTTATATACACACAGAGAATATGAAACAATACCTCCTCCCACCAGCAGGACAGTGGGGTGGGAGGAGGTATTGTTTCATATTCTCTGTGTGTATATAAAGTCTGCTGCACTTTCCATGGTATGCATCCGATGAAGTGAGCTGTAGCTCACGAAAGCTCATGCTCAAATAAATTGGTTAGTCTCTAAGGTGCCACAAGTACTCCTTTTCTTTTTGCGAATACAGACTAACACGGCTGTTACTCTGAAACCTACAGTTCTGCAATTTCACATCTGAGTTCCTTCTGAACTCTTGAGTGAATACCATCTGGTCCTGGTGACTTATTGCTGTTGAATTTATCAATTTTGTTCCAAAACTTCCTCTAATGATACCTCAATCTGGGACAGTTCCTCAGATCTGCCACGTAAAAAGAATGGCTTGGGTTTGGGAATCTCCCTCACATCCTCAGCTGTGAAGACTGATGCACAGAATTCATTTAGTTTCTCCCCAATGGCCTTATTGTCCTTGAGTGCTCCTTTAGCACCTTGATCATCCAGTGGCCCCACGGGTTGTTTAGCAGGCTTCCTGCTTCTGTTGTACCTTTTTTTTTTTTTTACAGAGGTTTATTTTGTTTGATTAGAAACTGGAAAAGAAATTGCTGCTCGAGTACTAGTAATTCTGGAAGGTTAAGTTAGATTTTCAATTCTGCACTAGTCAAGCCTATGACAATGGATCTAACATGGCTGGAAAGCACAAACATGTACAAGCAGTTCTGCTTGAGCATAATTCAAACTGTATTTTCTCTAGCTGTGGAAACTACACACTAAACCTTGCAGGTGTTGACTGTGCTGAATCATGCAAGGATGCAGTTACTTTGGAACTGTTCAGCAAATGTACAAGCTCTTCACTAGCAGTCCACAAAGGTGGGAAATTCTGAAGCAATATCTTCCTGTTTCCATAGTAGTCCCTGCATGGGATGTCCAAAACTAGATGGTCTGCACGGATTGATGGTGTTCTACCAGTTGTGAAGTATTTGAATTAAGTGAGGCTTTAAATGAGCTTGAATCTCTCAATCTCACTGCACAGGTTCAAACTGAACTTCAATCTATTGAGAAGCACATGTGCAAATTTGAATGCATTCTGATGTCATCTTTGTGGATGAAGCTCCTTACAATGATCCACCAAACTAATCTCTGGTAATTGAAGCACACAATGCTACACTTGATATTGAGAGGGATAACATTGAAAGTCTTTTCAATGATATTCAACAGATTTGTGAACAATGGGATGCAATCCTGACTGAGTCCAAATTAGTAGCACAGAATATTGGCATTTCATCTGAGTTCTCCACCAATCACAACTGACCTACTGAATCCAATGCCAAGCACCATTATAGGGGCAATGTCTTTCTTGTCGTCATTGACTGTATTCAATCAGGTCTTACACATCGATTTGAGTCACTGTGACTAATTTGTACCCTTTTGGGGTTTCTTTGGCAGCTCAACAGACTAGTAGTGAAGATTTACTTTCTGCAGCTGAACAATTTCAGCAAAAATACAACAAAGAAATCTCTCGATCTCAGTGACGAGGTTATCTTCCTCAAACAAATATATTCCATGAACTTTAAATTGGATTGCAAGCCAAAGGAATTGCTTCAAGAAATACTTAAACTTGGACTCTCTGGGGTGTTTCCTAATATCACAGTTGCACTGCATATCTTTGTCACTTTGCCTGCATCAGTGGCTTCAGGTGAACGTACCTTCAATGTTTTGAAGCAGGTAGAGAACTATCACCACTGAACTATGGGACGAGCATTTGAATGAGCTTGCCATGCTTAATATCAGCTGTGACTTTGCACAAAAGCTAGATTCCCCCCCCCCAATCAGTGCATTTGCACAGAGACTAGAAAATGATTTGTTACATAAAAAATTTTCAAATTATGTCTTTTTTTTTGGTGCCTTATTTTGTTTTTATGTGTCATTTTTATTATGGCTAAGGGCCTCAAAAGCTGCTAGTGGCCCAGGCCTCTTGGGACCTCTGAGAGGGCCTGATGTTTAACTTACATAATTTAGAATAGAACCATCATACTTAGCAATTTTTGTCCACTGGCCAGAACAGATCTCTTTGGAAAAGATAATTGAGAAAGCTGTGGCAAGGCAATTTTGGTGTCAGCCAGAGCCCTCAGGTTTCCTTGGTGCATTTCAGTTGTGCATCACGCAGATACTACATGTTTCTTAATTGCTGCTAACAAGCAATAATCAAGTGTATTTTGATACCATTAAACAAGGTTTTTAACTTGCCTGCATTTCCTGCCTCTGCAAATGGTAATGCTCGAAGTGGACTGTCTTTTTTTTTTTCCCCCTCTCCAGCAGATTACAAAAGATAGTTCCATGCAATTGCTTGTTGGCTTCCATTTATTTTGTTACTCCACATATATGCAAGTCTGTTGGGGGAGACAGTGAGATGATGTGGGCTGCAATCCAGAAGAGCGATAATTCATTAGTATTAAAATAATTAAGAATGATATAAATTCCACCCACCATTACCTTTGCTATTAATACTCTGTACTTACTATCAGCACTAATATTTTGCTTCTCAATAGTCGCCATTGCTTTAAGGAATATTGCAGAAGATTGTTATCAGGCTGCTCTTTTATTGTTCAAATTGTTTTATGCAGGCAGTTAGTCTGTCCTGAGATGTGCTATATAGGAGGGAAATTTCAGGCTGAAAGCAAGGTCATTTAAGATTCTTCTGTGTCTTAATAGTCTTTGATAAGCATGATTTACTAGCAGCACAACTTATATTCAAGCAGTTTCTGGAAAATTAGATTTTTTCAATCTTCACATATGTCATCCCTATATTCTGTATTACTTCACACCTTTTAGAAATTTCAGGATGTTTCAACACTTTAATGCATATGAAAAACGAAAATTTTATGGCTTCTGAAGGCAATATGAGGCTGAGGTCACTCACTCGGTTGAGTGTTGCTGGAGTGCTACAGCATTTGTACCACAAATAACATGAGGGTTCCCTTCCGTCTAATCTTCAGGCTTTCAATTTTTTGAACAGCAACAGTATGAATATTTTGTTTTTACTTTTCACTGCCCTCCACTTTGCTGGATCACATAAGGTTTTACAAACCCCATGCTAATACTGTACTGTTAGGATTCCAGTCTAGCCACAAAGTCTGCGTTTGTTTAAAATGTATTAAATAATAACTCTAGCCTCCATGGAGCAAAGAACTCTGCAACTGACACCAATTATGGAAAGGATACAGATATTTAGAAAATGCCAATAATGAAAAACAAGATGGGATTCCATATCTACTGTGCGGAAAATTATAGCATTGTATAAAAAAAAATATTGCTACAGGTATATAGAGTATCTACTTCTCTCTAGATAGCGTTAAGAAATTAAATTGGCAGATTTGCACAGATTATTAGGAGAAAGGAGGAAATGTTAATACATTTTTAAGAATTAAGCCAACTTTCTTACTCTAGGCATAGTTATTGACTGGGTCAATATTGGAATGAAATAGTTCTCAGATTTCACCAAGAACTAAATCTGTCCTCATTTCCTATGTGCAGAGTTCTAGATCACAACCAACAGGGAAGTTGAAAGACCAAGTTTAAATGGGTGTTCCAGTCTGTCAGATTAAAAAGTCTTAGGGTATGTCTACACTACGGAATTAGGTCGAATTTATAGAAGTCGGTATTTTAGAAATCTGTTTTATATATTCGAGTGTGTGTGTCCCCACAGAAAATGCTCTAAGCGCATTAACTCAGCGGAGTGCTTCCACAGTACTGAGGCAAGCGTCAACTTCCGGAATGTTGCACTGTGGGTAGCTATCCCACAGTCTCCGCTGCCCATTGGAATTCTGGGTTGAGATCCCAATGCCTGATGGGGCTAAAACAGTCGCGGTTGGTTCTCGGTACATATCGTCAGGCCCCCGTTCCCTCCCTCTCTCTGTGAAAGCAAGGGCAGACAATCGTTTTGCGCCTTTTTTCCTGAGTTACCTGTGCAGATGCCATACCACGGCAAGCATGGAGCCCGCTCAGATAACCGTCACCGTATGTCTCCTGGGTGCTGGCAGACGTGGTACGGCATTGCTACACCGTAGCAGCAACCCATTGCCTTCTGGCAGCAGATGGTGCAATATGACTGGTAGCCATCATAGTCATGTCCGAGGTGCTCCTGGCCACATCGGCCATGAGTGCCTGGGCAGACATGGGCGCAGGGACTAAATTTGGAGTGACTTGACCAGGTCATTCTCTTTAGTCCTGCAGTCAGTCCTATTGAACTGTCTTATGGTGAGCAGGCAGGCGATACGGATTGCTAGCAGTCGTACTGTATCATCTTCTGCTGGGCAGGCAAGAGATGAGGATGGCTAGCAGTCATATTGGACCATCTTCTGCCGAGCAGCCATGAGATATGGATGGCATGCAGTCCTTCTGCACCGTCTGCTGCCAGCCAAAGATGTAAAAGATAGATGGAGTGGATCAAAACAAGAAATAAACCAGATTTGTTTTGTACTCATTTGCTTCTCTCCCCGCCCCCATCTAGGAGACTCATTCCTCTAGGTCACAGTGCAGTCACTCAGAGAAGGTGCAGCGAGGTAAATCTAGCCATGTATCAATCAGAGGCCAGACTAACCAACTTGTTCCAATAAGAACAATAACTTAGGTGCACCATTTCTTATTGGAACCCTCTGTGAAGTCCTGCCTGAAATACTCCTTGATGTAAAGCCACCCCCTTTGTTGATTTTAGCTCCCTGAAGCCAACCCTGTAAGCCATGTCGTCAGTCGCCCCTTCCTCCGTCAGAGCAATGGCAGACAATCGTTCCGTGCCTTTTTTCTGTGCGGATGCCATACCAAGGCAAGCATGGAGGCCGCTCAGCTCACTTTGGCAATTAGGAGCACATTCAACACCACATGCATTATCCATCAGTATATGCAGCACCAGAACCTGGCAGAGTGATACTGGGCGAGGAGACATCAGCGCAGTCACGTGGGTGATCAGGACATGGACACAGATTTCTCTGAAAGCATGGGCCCTGACAATGCATGCATCATGGTGCTAATGGGGCAGGTTCATGCTGTGGAACGCCGATTCTGGGCTCGGGAAACAAGCACAGACTGGTGGGACCGCATAGTGTTGCAGGTCTGGGATGATTCCCCGTGGCTGCGAAACTTTCGCATGCGTAAGGGCACTTTCATGCAACTTTGTGATTTGCTTTCCCCTGCCCTGAGGCGCATGAATACCAAGATGAGAGCAGCCCTCACAGTTGAGAAGCGAGTGGCGATAGCACAGTGGAAGCTTGCAACGCCAGACAACTACCGGTCAGTTGGGAATCAATTTGGAGTGGGCAAATCTACTGTGGGGGCTGCTGTGATGCAAGTAGCCCACACAATCAAAGATCTGCTGATATCAAGGGTAGTGACCCTGGGAAATGTGCAGGTCATAGTGGATGGCTTTGCTGCAATGGGATTCCCTAACTGTGGTGGGGCCATAGACGGAACCCATATCCCTATCTTGGCACCGGAGCACCAAGCCGCCGAGTACATAAACTGCAAGGGGTACTTTTCAATAGTGCTGCAAGCTCTGGTGGATCACAAGGGACGTTTCACCAACATCAACGTGGGATGGCCGGGAAAGGTACATGACGCTCGCATCTTCAGGAACTCTGGTCTGTTTCAAAAGCTGCAGGAAGGGACTTTATTCCCAGACCAGAAAATAACTGTTGGGGATGTTGAAATGCCTATCTGTATCCTTGGGGACCCAGCCTACCCCTTAATGCCATGGCTCATGAAGCCGTACACAGGCAGCCTGGACAGTAGTCAGGAGCTGTTCAACTACAGGCTGAGCAAGTGCAGAATGGTGGTAGAATGTGCATTCGGACGTTTAAATGCGCACTGTAGTTTAAAGGCGCAGTTTACTGACTCGCTTAGACCTCAGCGAAACCAATATTCCCGCTGTTATTACTGCTTGCTGTGTGCTCCACAATATCTGTGAGAGTAAGGGGGAGACGTTTATGGCGGGGTGGGAGGTTGAGGCAAATCGCCTGGCTGCTGGTTACGCGCAGCCAGACACCAGGGCGGTTAGAAGAGCACAGGAGGGCGCAGTATGCATCAGAGAAGCTTTGAAAACCAGTTTCATGACTGGCCAGGCTACGGTGTGAAAGTTCTGTTTGTTTCTCCTTGATGAACCGCCCCCCCCGCCCCTTGGTTCACTCTACTTCCCTGTAAGTTAACCACCCTCCCCTCCTCCCTTCAATCATTGCTTGCAGAGGCAATAAAGTCATTGTTGCTTCACATTCATGCATTCTTTATTCATTCAACACACAAATAGGGGGATGACTACCAAGGTAGCCCAGGAGGGGTGGTGGAGGAGGGAAGGAAAATGCCACACAGCACTTTAAAAGTTTACAACTTTAAAATTTATTGAATGCCAGGCTTCTTTTTTTGGGGCAATCCTCTGTGGCGGAGTGGCTGATTGGCCGGTGGCCCCCCAACCGCGTTCTTGGGTGTCTGGCTGTGGAGGCTATGGAACTTGGGGAGGAGGGCGGTTGGTTACACAGGGGCTTTAGTGGCAGTCTGTGCTCCAGCTGCCTTTGCTGCAGCTCAACCATACACTGGAGCATACTGGTTTGGTCCTCCACCAGCCTCAGCATTGAATCCTGCCTCATCTCATCACGCTGCCGCCACATTTGAGGTTCAGCCCTGTCTTCAGCCCGCCACTTACTCTCTTCAGCCCGCCACCTCTCCTCCTGGTCATTTTGTGCTTTCCTGCACTCTGACATTATTTGCCTCCATGCATTCGTCTGTGCTCTGTCAGTGTGGGAGGACTGCATGAGCTCAGAGAACATTTCATCTCAAGTGCATTTCACTAGCCTCTGGGAAGGAGAAGATCCTGTGATCATTAAAACACATGCAGCTGGTGGAGGAAAAAAAAGGGACAGCGGTATTTAAAAAGATACATTTTATAAAACAGTGGCTACATTCTTTCAGGGAAACCTTGCTGTTAACATTACATACATAGCACATGTGCTTTTGTTACAAGGTCGCATTTTGCCTCCCCCCCACCATGTGGCTCCCCCCCAACCCTCCCCCCCTCCCCATGGCTAACAGTGGGGAACATTTCTGTTTAGCCACAGGCAAACAGCTCAGCAGGAATGGGCTCCTCTGAATGTCCCCTGAAGAAAAGCACCCTGTTTCAACCAGATGACCAGGAATGATATCTCACTCTCTTGAGGATAACACAGAGATAAAGAACAGATGTTGTTTGAACGCCAGCAAACATACACTGCAATGCTTTGTTCTACAATGATTCCCGAGTACGTGTTACTGGCCTGGAGTGGGAAAGTGTCCTACCATGAAGGACGCAATAAGGCTGCCCTCCCCAGAAACCTTTTGCAAAGGCTTTGGGAGTACATCCAGGAGAGCCGCGAATGCCACGGCAAATTAATCCTTTCACATGATTGCTTTTAAACCATGTATAGTATTTTAAAAGGTACACTCACCGGAGGTCCCTTCTCCACCTGCCAGGTCCAGAAGGCAGCCTTGGGTGGGTTCGGGGGGTACTGGCTCCAGGTCCCGGGTGAGAAACAGTTCCTGGCTGTCGGGAAAAACGGTTTCTCCGCTTGCTTGCTGTGAGCTATCTACAACCTCATCGTCATCTTCTTCTTTGTCCCCAAAACCTGCTTCCGTGTTGTCTCCATCTCCATTGAAGGAGTCAAATAACACGGCTGGGGTAGTGGTGGCTGAACCTCCTAAAATGGCATGCAGCTCATCATAGAAGCGGCATGTTTGGGGCTCTGACCCGGAGCAGCCATTCGCCCCTTTGGTTCTCTGGTAGGCTTGCCTCAGCTCCTTAAGTTTCACGTGGCACTGCTTCAGATCCCTGTTATGGCCTCTATCCTTCATGCCCTGGGAGATTTTGACAAAGGTTTTGGCATTTCGAAAACTGGAACGGAGTTCTGATAGCACGGATTCCTCTCCCCATACAGCAATCAGATCCCGTACCTCCTGTTCAGTCCATGCTGGAGCTCTTTTGCGATTCTGGGACTCCATCATGGTCACCTCTGCTGATGAGCTCTGCATGGTCACCTGCAGCTTGCCACGCTGGCCAAACAGGAAATGAGATTCAAAAGTTCACGGTTCTTTTCCTGTCTACCTGGCCAGTGCATCTGAGTTGAGAGTGCTGTCCAGAGCGGTCACAATGGAGCACTCTGGGATAGCTCCCGGAGGCCAATACCATTGAATTGTGTCCACAGTACCCCAAATTCAACCCGGCAAGGCCGATTTAATTGCTAAACCACTTGTTAGGGGTGGAGTAAGGAAATCGATTTTAAGAGCCCTTTAAGTCGAAATAAAGGGCTTCATCATGTGGACGGGTACAGGTTTACATCGATTTAACGCTGCTAAATTCGACCTAAAGTCCTAGTGTAGACCAGGGCTTAGTCTTTTGAAGAATAAAAATCACCTATTGAGCTCAGAATCAGATATCGTATTTGACCCAGTAGCCCTACGAAGAGAGGGAGTTATTCCCCCTACAACAACTTGTTCTTGTTCTTATCTGCGCTGAATAGGCAGTTTAGAGAATGTGCTTTACAATGTTTTTTAGAAACACAAATTCAGAAGTTGTAACACTTCTGCGTATTTTACTACAAAAGTTTAGCACTCAGACAGCTTAGTCTTCTCAGAATTTTCAGAAAATGGATCATCAATTGCTGTAGTATGTTGAAAGTTGTACTTCACTCACTAGAACCCACAGTTGGAATGAAGAGCATAAAGCTCTCATCCCTAAGGCAGTACTGTCATGTGATTTGATCAATAATAATATCCTATCCCCACATCCTCCCTGTTATCTACCACCTTCATTGACTCCCTATCAGTTCAAAGACTTATTGAACTTTCTGTCATGGTGTCCAAAACTTCATTTACTTTCTCTGTTCTGTGGTCTTGGCTCTGGTCTGGCTCAGGTAAGCTGAGCTGCTTGTAGCGCCAGATGAGAGAGGCAACAAGGGCTTTGTGCCTCCTGGACTATGGAGATGTAAGCTAGAGCAGTCTTGGCCAGAGCTGCTTGGAAAACCATTTTCATTACACAAGAAATTCTGACATTTTGAAATTTTGTTTTAATTCTGAATCTGACAACGGTCAATGTTTAATTTTTCAAAAATTTCTGGCAAAGTTAATTCTCAAATTTCAATTTGGAAACATTGCACCATTTCATTTTGATAATGTTAGTGATTCATTTAAAACATGTATATCATACAAAAGTCAAAATTTAAATAAAATAAAGCTGAAACACTGTTTTTTACCTTTTTCAAAATGAAATGTTTCAACACTACTGATATGAGAAAGTTGAAATGTCCTGACTTTCCCCTCCCAAAAATGTTGCGTTTGCACATTTCTGGAACATTTTTGGATCTGCTCTGCTCTTGGCTCCACCCACAGCAGCAGAGCTGGCTGGGTGTTCTGGAGACAAAAGCTGTACTTAGAGCAGTGCAGCTGCATTCTGCCTCTTTCTCTGGGCTGAGCCTACTGGCTCAGTCTAGCCCTAATAAACAGTGATTAAAGCTGTAATTTGGTATGTTGTTGCTCTAAACGTCCTATAATCAATCAGACCTATATATATATATAACCATTGGAGGTATAGGACTGGTTCCCTCAACTAGTATAAAATAATGCATCCCCATTGACTTCAATACAGCTACTTTGAGTAACCCTGAGAGCCTAGCCTATATCATATACAACCACTGTACATTCCAATAAACCACTAAGCATAATAGAGATGATTAGTTTCTCCAAAGCATATATCTTCCTGGAACCCAATTACATTCTCCTAGTATAAATTCAGGACACTGTACCTTGCCTATTTCAAACCAGTGTATATTCAACCCAACCAAAGCTATGCATCACTGGTTGATTTCTTTAGTCATATATTGCCTCTCAGAGCCATGCATTATTGTGATTCCATCTATAAAGTGTTGGTCTATAGCACAAAAGGTGAAGGAATGGAATGGAGAAGGAATACAGTATTAGAGCTGACAAATGCAAGTACACTCACAGAATTTTATTTTTCATTTTTAAGACATGCCTATGACTCATTGTAGAATCATGTGCTATAGAAAAACATTCACAAATCTTACTGAATGAGCCATTAACTCCTTCCCAACCACTTGCCCATTCTGAAGTCAATGATCACCACCACCAAAAACAAGATGTGTGCAGAGGTGAACTTCTATATGTGATAAAAGGAGTCTCAGTACCATGCAGGCAGCTATCTTCTCTATCCTCAGAACCCTATAAAGCACAGTAGAGTAAAGATATGTCAACCTTAGGGTATATACCCTACACAATTCTCTATATGCCCAAGCTATGCCTCCCTCATCTATGCTGCTCCCACCAGAGCAGGGGAACTACACATACCATATACACCACCACACATGTAGACAAGGTTTTAGGTACTTAAGTTCCTGGTTTAAAACTGATAGTTTACCCCTATTTCCTACCTGAAAAGCTAAAAATCTGATTCTAGACCTGATGCAATTTCTGAGAGCAAAATTTCGGAAGATGATAAAAGGACCAATGCGAATAACAGTAAATAGGTTTGCAGAGTTACTTAGGTTTGCTATATGCTTGTTCTGGTGCTTCCCATAAGTAAAAATATATATGTGCAAAATACAATTTAGACCCATTATTAATGAAAGCAAGCAAATTTTGAAAACTCATGCTTACAATAGGATTATTACAGTGAATTTGTTCTGTCAATGTTATTTCAGCTCCAATGCTTGGTACAATTGCAATTCCTGACCAATGGCAATCTGAACCCTTTAATTACACTCTCTGTCCATTGAGAGTGCATTCCATTTGAAGATGAGTAAGATTGCACAGGGGCTGGCATGCTACATTTTGCAACACTAGCAAACACAGTGGCTCTATTATCTAAATAAAAATATTTAAGATTAACTCAGGATAGCATGGAATAACCTGTCATGTGACATGAGCAATGTCATCATTAACCTCTAAGGTCATGTTAGCCTATTATTGAAGTGTCAGAAAACACTGCGATTAGATTAGACAAACTATTACCTCATTATTGAATGAACAAACCTCAGCAATATTTGAGTTACTTTTACATGCATTATGTCCTTATCTATTTTTTCTGATACCTACTGCAGAAATAGATGTATGAAATGTTTTAAAAAAATATGAGATTGGCTTTTGCTGTTTGAACTAACAAAAAACCTTCTATTTTGTGCAGGACATACTATCAAAATTAAATGTTTGCACTGCACTAAAATGGAATGCAAGAAAGAGAGTGCAGTATGTTTATTGGCTTTAACCTGGAATTAAATTACACTCTCAAAAAAATCATGCCATAAATTATAAACATTTTATTCCTTTCTTTTACTGCAGAGGTTGAAAGCTTAAATTAAGTCCTCTAACGTATAAATTCCTATCTTGTTTCAGGGTAAATGTTCAGTGCAGCATGCTAGAAATTAGATGCCCAAATCCTAGTTTAAGAAGTTGCCCTCCTAATTCCCAATAAGTCATTTATATTAGAGTATAAATGTTTAATACTAATAGAATTGCATCTAGCAGGGCAACCAGTTTTGATACATTTTCTGATTTATATATGGCTGCTATACTTAAGTTAGCATAATACATACTCTTTGAGCATTCTTGTCTTGACAAGCTTCCATTCCTCAGAGTTATTAGCCACCTAAATAAAACCACCTGCTGATAACAAAGATAAGAGAATAGGAAATTCTTGTCAGGGCAACCAGAAAGGAAATATATAGGTTCAGGTTACCATAATCCATAAATTTCTGTCTCTGTATAGAGTAAAAGCCTCTAAGTCTATTGAATTCAATGGGAATCTTTACACCAAGATCAAGGGGCTTTGGATCAGGCCCTAACTAATCAGAAGATGCCATTAGCAAAAGCTTTTCTTCCAGGTTTGCCAACATCAAGTGCTTCCTGGTAAATTTAACATAATTCATGTGCTAAGCAAACAAATGGATTTTTCGAAGAATTGCAGGCTTTGCTACTGAAGCATTAGCAGTCACCAAAATCAGATGTGGGGATAGCCTCAGGGTAAGACTGGGATTTTTCCCCCCTTTTTTGCCTTCTGAAATATATAGGATTTATAGTACTCACTCACACCAATGTCCTATATCATCCAGTGTCCTCACACTGTCCTATGTAGTCCAGTACCACGGGTTTCAGGGGGAAGTAAAATAAACCCCATAATAGGCAATTATAGAACAACATGCCCACAGGGAAAGGTGTTTTTTTCCCTAACCCCTATCAGTTCAAAGTTAACATATTCCCTGAAGCACAAATACACAACTGCCCCTTCCTGTTTTATCCATGGGGTTTTATCGGTTGCTTATTAAATTGAGGAAACAAATATTTTATAACCTTTTTATTCTCTCTCTCTCTTTTGCGGGGGGGCTCCATTACTTCCAAGAAAGCCCAAGTTCAGAAATCTGGTCTTTCCACCTCCCCTGTTGAGACTGCAGTGAAGTATTGCACTCTGCTAGTTCCTGTAAGGCAGTCACTGCTCTCTTCTCCCTCTGTGGAGACCACGCCCCCTCACTACAATGTTTTTGGAGTAACTCAGTTCAGGGGGAAATTAGCCAACCGTTAATCACTCTGTCCTGCAGCCAGGGAGAGCAATACAGCAGTCTAGGGGGATCTGCTCCCTGGCAGGACACTCAGCCAAACCGTCGGGCATCTAGTTCAGGCAAACGACACACCAATGCAGTCTCCTTGGTCTGCAGGTGGGGAGGCTGCCACCCCAAAGGTGGGGTGGCAGAGGGTAGGGGGATGCAGGCCCACTCCCTCCACTTCGTCCCAGCTCAGGGTTCTAACAGTGGCGGAGTGGCCCGCCACTGGGTCAGTAGGGAAATCCATTCGAAATACGCTAGCTGGCTTGCAGTCAGTAACACAGCTGCACCTTATTTGGCTTTCCTGGGCTCCTTCCTACACTCCCAGTCAGGGGGTTCTGGGGTTGTTGCTTGTCTTGCTGGGGTAAACAGCTAGTTGCAGCCCTAACAGCTCCTTAGTGTTCCCAGTGTCTGGGAGCTCTGGCAGTCCTTCTGGGTCTCTGGCATTGTAGTGGCATCCATTGGGTCTGGGCTCCGGCAGCATGGGGAGCAGAGGGGAGGAAGACATCCTGCTCCTCTGGTAGCTCTCCTTCAAGTGAGCTGGAGGGTCTGCCTTTTATATTTCCGGTTCCTGTCCCGCCTCTGCTTCTGGTGTGGCAGCTGCAGGTGTCCTGGCTCTGCCCACCAGGGGGCAGTTGCAGCTCTCTCCCTTCCATCACGTTGGGAGGACACACCCCCTTGCTACAGTTCCCCTACAAGTTTTGAAATGGAACATGAGGTGCACAGCAAGATGGAGACCCAGCACTGAAGCAATAACAGAATACATCTCTGTTTTCCATTTTAATTAACACTGATCTTCAAAAAATTCAAAACAAAGTATATAGATCTTATTTCGCAGTTATTCCATTCTTATGTTTGGCATGGGGATGGAAGAGGGAAGCAAAGGAGTCTTCAGTCACCTTTGCCATCGCTATATTCAAGGCACAGGCCAGCCTGGCCTACAGTGTAAGTTAGAGCAGCCTCCAGGCTGCTCGAATGTATGTTCTGCTTCTTATGGGTCCTGAGCAGCAGAGAATAGCTATAGTGCACTACATTCTGGCCACATCCCTCACACACTCTTGACACACTCCTGATCTTCCTCCTTTCAGAACTAGACAAATATAGAGCCTTTACTCCAGTTCCACGCCAGTCACAGAGCCCCTGTGCATAGTGGACGTTCTCAGGGGCTGTTTTCTCACACTTAAAGTCCCTTGATGCTGCCAGAGCAGCATAAAATGGGCTTTACATAACTGAGTATCAGACCCTTACATTTTTAAATGTTCTTCTTGGAGGCTAGTGCAATGTGTGTCTTACTTTCTGTATCATTTTGTTAGCACTCTGCAAATCACTCCTCCAGCCCATGGGTCAAGAATACGCAGCTACAGTTCTGTAACAGCTAGTGATCTTATTTTACTTAATTTCTATTTACTGTAATGTTTTCCTATGTATTTTATTCTTTCCCCATGTGGTATCAATATTTTATTACTAAATAATTGGCAGCCCTAAATGTAAGTTGTTGGTTTTTTAAAAATTCTTAATTTGGAATTTTGTTTCTTAAACTTCCCCAGGGCTCTGATATTTCAAATGTTTCCTCTAAAATAAAGGCACTCTGCTCTTTGGTCAGTGTGAAGTGTATCTTACCACTTCCTGTGCTGAATATTAGGGAAACTTACTCTTTGAAACTCAGAGTCAGGCTCTGGTCATATTTCTAACTTTTGACCTACCCATCTATCAGTGCTAAGGAAATTAAAACTCACACAGAGGTATCAGTTGTTGCAAAATCAGAGCAGGTACACATAATTACATGATACAGGATATAACATACCATGTATTCTTTGCTTAGCTCAATTCCGAAATACTGCATAGAATCTGCAGCCTAGAAGGATTGGCCTTATTCCACTCAGTCTTTCAGTCCCAAAAGCAGGCAGCAGACAAAGAAATCAGACCCATTAGCTGCCCTAATAGTTCCATTGGAGCAGAGATAAGATGCCTGAAACCAAATCATGTTTACTGATTTTTGGAAAGAATTTTACATAATCAAAAGTTCTATTAGGCTGGATTTCTGAAAATACATCCTCGGCTACTAATCACAGATTATGATTTCCCAAACACAAAACTTCATTAAAGTATAATTAATGCTATAAATGCATGACAACTACTTCAGAAAATGTCATTAAAATTAGAGATTGGTCAAAATGGAACACTCAAATACAGTGGTGCATGGAATGGTATAGTTAGGTGGAATCATTCACTTATTCATTAAATCTGGCCTGGGTTAGAGCCTCAGCTGCTGTAAAGCACAGATGTCTGGGTAACGCAAAGGAAACTGAATCTGGTCAGAACTGGCCAAGTGAGGTTTTGACCAATGGGAGAAATCTCATAGATTGTCATAAAGCTGGCAGAGCCAACTCCTGCTCCAGCTGTCCCCATACCTTATTGTAGGGGTCTAAAGTGAGGAGAGAAAAGAAGGGGGCAGCCCCTCGGCTGCTATAACATGCTGGGACCAATGTTGGAGCAGCTGCAGTTTTAGAATCAAAAAGCCACTGAGCACAGGACAGAATCTGGTCCACTGTTGTTAGCTGGGAAAAGATTGGTTTGTTTTATTATCCTTGCCTGTCTTTACTGTGAAACGTACAGATTTGTTTGCTATACGTGTATAACTGTAGTTACTTTCCTTGTTTTGGTCACTAACTGACAAAAACAATTGGAATGAAAAAGAAAAGTTCTGGGAAGAAAATGTGAGCCTGTGACACACAGCTAGTCTTCTAGGTTTGTTAGCAAGAAGAGGGAGAAAAGGCTCTGCTTATTTTTATTTTGTAGTCACAACAGCTATTCAGTATTCTTGGGAGCCACACTGCTCAAAGCCCAATAGTACTCATCAAAGGCAGTGGGTGAAAAGTTCAGAGTTTAAAAATTAATCACAAAATTGTAAATTTTTCAGGATTCTGAATTAAAAATGTCTAGCAAAATGAAAATTATACTCAGGATCAGTCATGTTAATGGCACAAATTGACTCAAATAGGGTCATATTGTCAAGTTCTTTATAAAAGCTGTATTTTGACACTGAGAAAATATAACCATACTACACTGCAATATAAATAATATACAGAATTAAATTCATGTACTATAGAGGATTTTGTCTTTAAAACATAAGCCATAATTAGTTCAAGTATTAACTTCTCACTAGTAAAAACTATGGGGGGGAATATTGTCAAAACTCACATTGATTTGAATGGGGCCATCAATTCATCTCAAAAGCCCCAATTCTGCACTTGTGCTTTATTTGAAGCATGTGAGTTGTTCTATTACTTTGCAGGACTGGGGCATAAACTTCTCTACCCGTTTATCTTTAAACTGACAGAAATGATTAACAATATCTATATCTGACTTCTCTGTCCCTGTCCTCAAATGAAACCTGCACAACACCTTCAAAAGATGAGCCTGGGAACTTAACTCATAACTCTGGTCTTAACAACGACAGGGGTTTTATGGCTCATTGCAACAATTTGCAACACACTCTACTGCCTGCTATCCCTCAATTGCCCACTTCATTTAAAGTGATCTCCTACAGCATTTGTGAACCCCTTAAGCTTAAAAATCTGCCCCAACTTGTATTTAGCTTACACACTCTAGTTACCTTCCCCAGACATGAGGAAAACCTCTGTGAAGCTCAAAAGTTTGTCCCTTCCACCAACAGAAGTTGGTCCAATAAATGATATTACTTCACCTACCTTGTCTCTCTCAGATCCTGATACCAACATAGCTACAACAACACTGCAGATAAATTATTAAGTCAACTTCATTATAGCTGTTTGTATATGTAGCCAAGACTTAGTAGTGTTTACTATTACACTCAGATAAAACCACTTCATATTACTAACTTCATTTTTTGGATGGGGAAACTGAAGCACAGAGAGAAGAAATGATTTGCAGAATATTACACAGCAAGTCTATGGCAGAGATAAAAAGAGAGTCCAGCTTTCTTGTTTTTTCAGGTGTCTGCCTTAACCATAAGCCTAATCCATACTGACTGGAAGGTCTGGTCCCTTCAGTGTACAATAGGCATTTTTCGGTTGACATTTTATTCTAGTAAATATAAGAATATAAATAAACGAAGGTTCGACCTGTCAAAATACACCATGACTTACAAAAGTGGTCAAGAAACAACAAAAAGCACAATATGATTAGAAAGTGGCTTGAGTCATAAAGCCACTGCGGTTCTGTCTGAATCTGAGCTTCAGGTGTGTTTGGATTCAGGGTTTCTGTTCACCTTTGAAAGATAGGCTGATTCTACAGTGAGAAGCAAGAAAGAGTGGCAATGTAGTAACAATAAGCCACTATTGATGTGACCCTGTACGGGCTCCTAACCTTTCATCTGCATTTGTACGTAGTTATTCTTTGAAATCTTGTCCAGGCATTTCCTATTTACTCAGTGCTCTTAAGGGCCTGAGTCAAAGCCCAATGGCCTTGAAGCCCATTGAAGCATACATGCTTAAAGTTAGGCACATGCAAAAGAGACAGGACAGTGAGAAGTTAGGGGGATGGAGAGTAACACAGTATGGTAAATGAAGGCATTAGGGGCCTGAGTAGCCAACAGGGAAGCCCATGGTTTTGCATTTACATATCTGGTTGCATTTTACCCTCAAATGCTCACACACACCTTGGGGGCAGGCAGTTTCCACCTGAAGGTCAAAAAATGGGAGCTAAATTTGAAAAAAATATAATTTTATACTTTTAATATTTTATATATAAAATCTCATTATTTTCAAGCCTTTCTCATGATTTGGGGGGCTGATGATAGACTGAAGATAGACAATATATAATTATGCTATTTGTTAAATGATGCTCCTGGCTTTTTTCCCCCTGTCCAAATATGTAAAATTGGTTAAATAATCAATATCTAATCAAATAATATTTTTCAGAAATCATTTTTAATTTTGATCTAGTGGAACGAGCATAGGTCTAAGAACCAGGACATTCTGAGTTCTTATCCAAGCTCTATTTTTGTACTTTGTGGCGTGTTGAAAGGATCAGTTAATTAACAGTTGTAGATTTGTAAATACAGTGTTACTGTTTCATTAGAGTTGTTTCCAGAATTGTTTAATATCGTTGCCATATCTTATAGATTTCAGGTTTCCGTTTATTATTTGTATTACAGTAATACCTGAGAGGCTCCAGCTGGGGCCTGATTTTGTCAGGCACTGAACATACACATAGTAAAGGACAATCCCTCCCAAGAAGAATTTGCCATTGAAAATGAAGAGACAGAAAAAGGAAGGAAGGGGCAACAGAGATACAGAGAAGTGAAGTGACTTGTCCACAATCACACAGTACATATGAGGTAGACCCAGGTCTCCTGACTCCCAGTCCAGTGACTTATCAATTGGATCCATTATGATAGTTCTTTTTTTTTCCCCACATAAAGAAAATGGCATGGAGGAGTTCTGTACCCCCACCAATTATTGGGGGGGGGGTGCCTCTGCTTGACCTTGTGCATGCCCCTAATGCTCCCTGTCTGCCTCTGCTCCCCTTCTCCACCCCAGGCTTAGCTCTAGCCCCAGTGCTCCAGGGAGCTCCTTCCTGCTTTCCGTGGCTCTGCCACATTCCTGGCTCCAGGTTTTCTCCCCCTGCCCCACCCCAGTTCCTCTCTGAACTCCCCCACCTCCTGTCCGGCCCGGCCTGGCCCCGTGTCTCTGGTTTCAGCCGCTGCTCCAGAGACCCTGAGATGGAAACGCAGAGGCTGCCCATGGTGGAGATGGCCTGGGCCTGGCCCAACATCCAACATGGTGGCACCACTGCAGTACGGGCCACCACACCTGCTAGCCAACTGCCCTAGCAGGAGCCAGAGCTGGGGGCCCCCAAATTGGCCAGGGCACCTGGGCACAGGCCCTATGGGCCCATGCATTAATCCACCACTGAATGTAATTTGTATACATGAGTTATAAAACTCTCCCCATTACAATCTACATGCTATCTCTCAGTCTTAGACTTCAATTCTGTATTTCCGAATCATCTTCAAGATGTTATTAAAATGTTTAGCCAAACAGCTCCTTATTAACTATACATATTAGGATGAATAAATTCATAAGTAAATTCATCAAATATCACTGGTAATTTATGAGTTCTCAGCTGGGTCCCTATCCAATGGCAATGATGACGTCAAACCAGGAACGTCGTTTAAGTCATTTTGTCCATTTTTTTACTCCTTTTGGGAAATCTACTTCCACATACAGAGCGAACAGACATATTCGAAGAGTTGCATGTTTGGGACAGCGCTATTTTTATAGTCCATAAAATAAATGATAGATCTATTTTCATAAATGCTTTAACTGAAGATGCAACAAAATTTAGAGAAACTGAGACTAATTCTCATCTCAACCTAGCATTGGTGTAGCTCTGTTGATGTCATTAGAATTGTTCCTGATGTACATCCATACAACTAAAAGCAGAATCAGGTCCAGAGAATGTGATTATAGTTGATGACAGAATCTTGCCCTTAGAATTTGCATATGCAATTTTTATTGCCCATCCTAACGTTATGTACCAGCACTGTTATTTATTTGATTTGTATATTTGTATACAACAACAACTTTTCTTAACACTTTTAATCATCTCCTGTTTCTTTGCTCTAGCCATCTGATCCAACAAGAGTTGGTGCCATAGTCAAGTGCAAGCATTTGTTGCACGATCTGCATCCTGGCATTTCAGTGACAACTTAATAGCAGTTTTTAAGGATAACTAATACTACTTTCAACCATTTCACCAGTCCCTCCCCAATATCTGTTTGCGATCCTATGCTAAAGGAGATTAACAGCATGATGGATTCTAGTGAAGATGTAGTGATCTTCCAACAATCTATATTTCAGGTCACTGCAAAGGCCATGGAGAAGAAGCATTACTGACATTTGCTGAATGATCTGAGGCTGAGTGTGTCTCAGTCTAGATTATAATTTATTGCACTCCATCTGTCAATAGAAGTGACAAATTACTACAGCTGGGGAGGCTCACTTCTTTCTCAACAAGCAGTATATAAAAGAGGCCATTGTATATTCATCCATCTTTATTTCAACATCTCAAACTTACTATAATTGTAATTAATTTTGTAGCTTTGAAAATAAAATTTAAAAAATTGATTTCAGTCTAAAGAAAAATGGATTTCATTTTATGGCCTTCACTGGGTCTCTTTTGGACTGACCTCAATATAAAAAGAGGCAATGCCATTTCAGCCCTTTAACATGCTATCTGCTCCTTCTTATTTTGGTAGAGACATCAAAATATTGACTTTACACAAGCCCATAGCAGATTTGAGTTTGCATACAAGCAGTTCCTGAGATGTGTCTATAATGATGAATCAGGATCATAATTTGCTCTCTAATGAGAGGGGTTTTTTAATACTTCTATAAAAATTAATTGTGATGGATCTGCATGGAGCATTCATGTCAGCTATGGGTGATCTGGATTTTGATGTAGGACTAATACTATACAGACTTCAGTGGCAGCTCATTCCCCTCACCAAGACAAGAGGATAAATGGATTACAAAATTCTCAAAGTGCATATCATGAAAAGATTTTTGGATCTGATACTAAGAGGTGCTGTGAGGTTCCAGTAAAGTGCTGGTCACCTCTAATTTCTATTGACTGCCATAGGAGTTAAGGGCACTCGGCACTTCCCTGGAGGCACCTTAAAAGTTGTAGAATTTGGATCTTTGGTCTACAAATAATGAATATAATTCCATATAGGACTATACTTTCATAAAATATCAACAGATTCCCAGACAGAAAGCTGACCTTGAGTTTAAACAACATTTATCACTTGCTTCACACTTGAATTAAATAACTTACCTAACGACCACACACAAAATACTTGCTTCCCAGCAGTCTACGAAGTTCCTTAATCTTAAATAATGTGTATCTCCTCTTTAGACATCCGTAAAAATTATTGCTGCATGTTTGTTAATTATTTTATGAGTTATATTGCCCTGTCTAGTGCCAATGCCAAAATACCTAAGAGGGTAATGTAATTGTGAATTCTCTGTCCCAATGTATCATTTAGGAAGATGGCTTAAGCCACTCCTTTTCTTAACACCTCCTCTCTAAGCATTTACTTAAGGGAATATACATAATTTCATTTTGGTTCATTTTCATTTCATTCATCAAACCCAAAGGCTGGCAGGTTAGGATTGAAAAAGGGAACCAACATTTGGGGGGGGTCTACATTTTCAAAGTTACTTATGAACAATTGTGATCATTTGTTTCTATAGCTGACCAGATAAGTGCCTGCCTGAAAATGTGTGCACTTCATTATGATTACACATAACATTGTGGTAACTGGGCATCGATTTATGCACATTCAATTATAACAATTTGACAAAGGATGTTTACCCAACCATCTCCAAACCAATTGTCTGCACAGCTGCACTGAAATCTCACTCGCTTAGCCTTTCTTGTCAGTTTTCTCTAATTCCTACTTGCTCTCATTGCTGAAATATGATGTCAATAGCCTTTCTCATGGGCATTTCCACTTCCATTTTGGCATGAACTAGGAAGTGTAGCATTGCACTACAATTAACTGTATATTAAATCAATTTATCCAGAATATTTTTAACCTCAAAATCAGCTACATTGAATTTTGGTTCAAGTTTCGAGCAAAAGTTTTGAGCTAGTTTTCACTTCATCCAAACTAGTTCGTAAATTCTTATTTTTCATGTCAATAAAAGGACTTTGGCACCTCCTGAAGCCAAAGGTAAACTCCAGAGCCATTACCTAGACAACCTTTCCAAATGTATTATCAGAGTCTACTTTTATTGTAATATGTAACAACTGGACAACTGCTATAAAAATAACTATCAAACATACCAAGGGCCCAACTTATTATTGTCCTGCAACCTGTGAAGTCATCTCACCAGTGTTAATTGGGTGTAACACACTGTCATTCTGATTTGTCAGCATTTTACACCCACATTGCATGGGTATAAATGTGCAGGACAACAGCCAATCAATCCCAAATTGATTCCATGCAATTCTGAACATCCACAAGTCTCATTGGAATTAATGGGAGCTGAGAGCATTCTGCATCTTGCAGGATCTTAATGCAAAAACATTCTACTTGATGAAGCAAAGCCAGACCTCTACACCAGGATGTCAAGGCTGGTTTGTCTGAGCCCAAGTCTGCTTTTTTTCTCTTTGTGTAAACACTTTCTTCAAGCAGAAAATGAAATAACCATTGATCCAAAGCATCTGAAAATGACATTTAGTGAGGAAAGCTGTGAGAGACACTTACTGTGTTTTGGGGTTTTTTTTTTAATAAATTATAAGGCCAGAAGGGACCATTCTAATCATCTAGTCTCACCTCCTGTATAAAACAGTCCCTGAATTAATTCCTGGTTGAACTAAAGCATATCTTTTAGAAAAACTTTCCAATTGTGATTTTAAAATATCCAGTGATGGAGAATCCACTGTGTCCCTTGGTAAATCTTAATTTCCCCTCACTACTAAAAATGTGCACCTTATTTCTAGTCTGAATTTGTCTAGCTTCAACTTCCTGCCACTGGATCTTGTTATATCTTTGTTAGATTGAAGAGCCCTCTTCTCTTAAATTTCTCTTCCTCATTTGGGTACTTATAGACTATGATTAAATCACCTCTTACCCTTCTCTTTGTCAAACTAAACAGATTGTGTTCCTTAAGTATTTTGCTATCAGGCATGTTTTCCAATCCTTTAATCATTCTCATGGCTCTTCTCTGAACCCTCTCTGATTTATCAACATCATTCTTGAATCATAGACACCAGAACCGGCCACAATATTCCAACAGCAGTCACACTATTGCCAAATACACACGTAATATAACCACCCTCCTCCTACTCAATATTCCCCTGTTTCTAGAGTGAAGGATCACATTTGACCTTTTGGCTACAATGTTGCATGGAGCGCTCTCATTCATCTGATTAGTTGACCCCTAAGTTCTTTTCAGAGTCATTGCATCCCAAGATAGAGACTCCCATCCTATAATTATGGCCTATAGTCTTTGTTCCTAGATATATGACTTTACAGTTGACCATATTAAAATTAATAGTTTGCTTGTATATATTTTATAATGCAATCCAGCTCACTCTGTATCAATGATCCTATCCTGTTCATTATTTACCACTTTGCTGTTCTTTGTGGCGTCTGAAAACATTATGAGTAATGATTTTTTGCTTTCTTTCAGGTCATTGATGAAAAATATTAAATAGCATAGGGCCAAGAACTGATCCCTGATGGACCAACTAGAAACAAACCTGTTTAATAATGATTCCCCATTTACAATTACCCTGTCAGTTAGCCAGTTTTTAATCCATGCCATGTTAATTTTATAACGTTCTAACTGAACTATGTTGAGCAACTTGGCCTCTTAAAAAAAAATAGGGGCAAAGTTGTGCCTTCAGTTACTCCCATGCAATCATATTATTAATGAGGGCAGAATTTCTCTTTGTCCTTAGTTATTCTTTTCTTACTATTCATTATTGCTGATGTGTTCATTCCCTCAATAATAATGTCTTGCAACCTACAAAATAGTTTGTAAACAACTTTTTAAATTTTATGAGTCACAAAAGAGCAACCAGATAAAGTCATTTAAAAGTAGGGGCTAAGCAATCCTCTTCAAATCTTGTGAGGTGCTGATCAAATAAAAATTTCCCAGCCGTTTAAAAAATTTGGCTCCTTTAAACTCTAATGGCTCTCTTCAGGGGAAAAAATGTTCTACAGCTGCAAAGAGTCAACTTTTGGTTCTCCTGTATCAGGATTTAAGTTTCCTGGGGGATTGCATGAGCTTCATCCCATTCAGCCTGCTGTGGGAGACACCCGTGGATCTGAAGGGGGGGAAAATACACTTCTGAGGTCAGGGCAAGCTTGGTGCTAAACAGCATGGCCAGGTGCTGAAGCCAAATCCATGACCTTCCATGGCACAAGGGCTTTAAAACTCAAAACGGGGGTGGATTCCAAAGAAATTATGTCCAACTATTCCTCCTTTTCCACCCCTTCTGCTCTCTCTTTGGCAAGCATCCATGTTAGGTACACATGTGAAACTTGCTTTTCATTTGGAATATGAGGATTTATAACCTTGCAAACTGATGCCAATTTCAAACCTGTTAGGATTTGATTTTCATTCTGCTGAGCATACATTTAAGGGTAAAATTCACACCATCCACATGGGCCTTGACACAAAGCCCAGTGAAAACAATGGCAACATTCCAAGGACATCACTGGGCTTTGGATCACACCCATAAAGCCTGAGTAATGAGGCTTTATGTGGGGCAAGTTCATGGGCTTGAATAGCAGCCACAGACCCTCTGTGTCATTGGACTTCTGGGTTTCATTGTCTTTCCACTATCTTACCCCTTCTGTAGGAGAGAGGATATAGAAGGTCACCTGCAAAGCTATTCTACACATATCTCTCCTTTGCAAAGCTCCTCTGCAGTGCATAAGTAATACTGAGGATCTTGCACTACGTTTGATTTGAAAATGAGTTTAAAAAAGAATAGGCCAGGGTTGTGTTTTGATCATACAAAGTTCAGTTTCTCTTTCAGAAAGCATTTTATTTATTTGCGGTCAGTCCTTGCAATTATCTGAATACAATCAGACCCTGGCATTGACATGGAGCCACTACTGACTTCAATGACCCACCTTCATGGAGTTAACTTCAGGATCAGGGTCTTGGAGGGTAAGATATTTGGGGTTGAGAACTTAGCTTCTTAACTGACTGTAAAGAGTCATGTATATCAATGACACTGTATTAAGAATAATAAAAAATAGTTTGCTCCTCCCTCTGCTGTGTCCTTATTCAAGTGTTTGCATGCACTGTACTTGTGAGGACACTGTGATGGCCAGGACTGCATGTATGTATTTATTTTAAATAGGTAGGTAGGTAGGTTGAAAGAAAGCAATGGTAGTAATTTAGAAAAGCAAAGTAGGTACCTAAAATATTTGCCCCAGCACAGAATGAATTCCCTGCACACCTATCTTGTGAAAAAGTCTCACCTGATAACCCAAGAGAAGGAGAAGTGCTGTTAATACATCAGAAACTAGTACCACATTGGTTTTCTATATATTGGTTAGTCACCTGCCCCTTTGAGAGGCATAATGTCACAGCCGAAGCTTTTCATGCCCTTCTCTTTAAATACGGAGGTCCCTTCACCCCCGTTAACAGATGTGTTTAAACCAGATGGATGTGCAAAACAAAGATTAAGGTGCCTGTGTTTATTGTATCTATGAAGGGAGGGAAACGTCAGAGGGATAAGTAGGTACTAAAATCTAGGTTTAGGCACCCAAATAGAAGAGCCCAAATTTTTAAATATGCTGAGCACTTGTAGTTCTTCCTGCTGACTTCAATGGGATTCTGCCTTTCACAACATTTGACACCAGTGGGAGCTGTGGGGTGCCCAGCACATTTGAAAATCAGCCCACATTTATTTAGGTGCCTAGCTCCAGGTTTAAGTGCTTAGCACTAAGCACCCAGATTAGGAACTATCAAGATCAACTTTACTGTCCCTGTGTATTTTATTTTACCCATCTAGATAAGGTGGATAATGCTTAAACTATCCAATATGGGTGTTATGAGACTTAATTCGGGATTCCGGTAGCATAATGACATACACCATAAAAGCCGAAGTTTTATATATGTACATATATTACACACAAACACACACACACACAAAGCCTGGGAGACTTTTGGCTAGGAAGTGTGATAGAAATGCAAATTATCAATTCATGCAAATGACAAAGTCCTGAGCCTACATATTAAGGACTGGTTTCAGAGTAACAGCCGTGTTAGTCTGTATTTGCAAAAAGAAAAGGAGTACTTGTGGCACCTTAGAGACTAACCAATTTATTTGAGCATAAGCTTTCGTGACCTACAGCTCACTTCATCGGATGCATACTGTGGAAAGTGTAGAAGATCTTTTTATATACACACAAAGCATGAAAAAATACCTCCTACCACCCCACTCTCCTGCTGGTAATAGCTTATCTAAAGTGACCACTCTCCTTACAATGTGTATGATAATCAAGGTGGGCCATTTCCAGCACAAATCCAGGGTTTAACAAGAATGTCTGGGGGGGGGTAGGAAAAAACAAGGGGAAATAGGTTACCTTGCATAGATACTGGGAGTGGCTAAGTCATTATGCAAGGCAACCTATTTCCCCTTGTTTTTTCCTACCTCCCAACCCCCCCCCCCCCGACGTTCTTGTTAAACCCTGGATTTGTGCTGGAAATGGCCCACCTTGATTATCATACACATTGTAAGGAGAGTGGTCACTTTAGATAAGCTATTACCAGCAGGAGAGTGGGGGGAGGTATTTTTTCATGCTTTGTGTGTATAAAAAGATCTTCTACACTTTCCACAGTATGCATCCGATGAAGTGAGCTGTAGCTCACGAAAGCTTATGCTCAAATATATTAAGGACTGTTTCTAAAGCCATTTTTGTTTCTCATGAAGTTTGTGTCCTCTTTTCAACCCAGTCAGGAGAAGGTAATGGAGTAAGGAAACAATGATTACATGAAACTAATGTGAAGATGAATTTAACAGAGCTGCTTCAACTATTCAAGCTGCTCATCTGTTTTGAAGGACATAAAATGTAGTTAAAGTGTCATCATTTTGTGGTCACTCAATTATGACAAATCCCGCACTGGCTTATGTGATGTTAAAGCTTTGAAGTAGTCAGGATGTGACATGATGTGAGCAACCTAAGACATAGCTGAGATATAAAGAGATAATATATTTGGGTGGCACATTTTTATTCACTGTCACTTATTTACTTAATGTATTTCCCACCTCTCCCGCTTCCCAACCAAAAATTCCTCTCTGGCATGAGATTGGGCATCTAAAGATTTACTCATACAAGAAAATTTTAGAGAAAGACATGAGGAATATGTAATAGCATGTCCATCTCCACCAGAACTGTAGTGTTTGTTACTGGAAATGCTGTAATCTATATACTACAGTTCCAGGATTGTCACTGCTTGTGTTTCACCCTAAAGCCTAAAATGTCTGAGTCAGTGTGGAGCAATGGCAAACAGCTACAGGCATTGCTGAGCGCTCTTTCGGTTTAAAATATCCTCAGTTTCAGTCATCAGTGGGATCTGTAGAATTTTTAAGTTTTCAACCATTTTCAGCTTTTTACACTTTACAGATTACACCAGTACAACAGCTCAGGCTCTCACCTAGTAGTAATATGATACATGTGAGACATTAACCTGTATGTAGGAGCCAATGCTATCTATTGCTGAAATAGCATCTACAAATGCTAAATCATACTTCTTTATAACGAATGTTAGAAGGATCCCAGCAATAAGATCTCTTTACATAAAATTATAAAAATGAAGCTGTAGAATTTTAACACATATAGTATTACATCAAAATAATTTATCACCACTGATGTTATCTTTTACTCATTGTTGTGTTGAACCTGCAAAGAAAACCATAAGTTGTGGTGCTGTTGCTCTTTTGCCTCCTTTCCATGCCATGTGCTACCAAAACTTGTTTTACCATAAATGATTATGTAGTAAGCATAAGTCCCTTCCAGCCATACATTTCTATGATTCTATGATTTATGAGAGGTAGTAAGCAAATATGGCATCAGCAGGAAAGTGAGTATTTAAAACAGAGAAGATTCCAACTCACAAATTTCCAATTCATATCAAGATCTAGATCAGTACTTTCCCCCACATAAGAGGTGTTTAGAATGGAATTCTATTTTGGGTTCATTACACTGATAAGTGCAAATAACAAAGGTTGGCTCCTGACCGAACTTGCTCAATTCTGCTTTCGGCCCAAATCATTTTAATGTGTTTATTCAGCTCTATGGTCATTGGTCAACGTTCCCCACTCTGCAGAATTTTCCAGTAAATGACCTTCTTTAATTACCTTTTACAAGATATATCCATTCCCACAGTGTTCAAAATAAAAACAGCTGCTGTATCTGCCCACGGTTATTGAAATTCCTGTTTTGAAAATACATAATTGATTTTTTATTTAAATATGAAACTTACATTCTCCAAGAAAAACAGAATTAAACTGCTTCTTTTTTTAAACAGTATAAGCTTTGATGTGATGGATGCACTGAACATGTCAGGAAGAGTATTATCAAAAGAAGGAGTTTAAAGCCATTCCCTGGGGTATATATGTTTTGATGTCCTACTGTCCTTGTCATACATGAAAGTATTTGGTCTATCTAGAAATTCATTTGACCCAGAAATAACAAATGTTCAGAGTTAATGTAAAAAGAACAGAACTAGGACTGGGACTATGATGCATTGGATTCTGTGATTGAAGTAGATTAAAAAGAAACTGTAATGAGTAATTAAAATATGTCCCTTTGGTCCTATATGACTATCCACACACAGGCTTCTGTGCTATAAACCCAGAGGTTTCCAGCTCCCAACTGCCTTGAATGGGTTTGCATTGCTTGTAACTATGGGCAGATTTTGGCCCAGGTTTCATATATTTGACACAAACTTTCCAAATGAAGATACAGCTGGATTTATCTGGAGAAACTCCACTGATTTGCAGTGGGGTTCACCAGTGTAAAACAAGTATGAGAGCAGGCCCAGATCCATAATTTCTTCCCATATTAAAGCAGAATCAAAAGCATTTAACTGGCACTGAAAAAAAAGAGAGAATAAACAGATTGTATCCAAGCAAATAACTTAAATGGTCTAAGATTACTTTACTGTATCTGATCTTAATTCTAAAAGAGAACAACAATGATTATTTGTTTTATAAAGTTATCTGATGTACCCTGATGTACGCCCTGGCTTGACAAAGTAATTAGACATGGGTGAGGTCTCATTTCTTGGGGAAAAGGCTTAGAGAGAAAAAGAGATCAGTAGGCTGGAAACAATGTTTGTGCTAAATGGGTCAGTAAGCTAAGAGCCAGAATGTCTATACCAGCTAAGATAAGGGGGAACACCCAGAGAACCATTTGCACTGGACAAAATAAGGCTGGATCGTAAGAGGAGGTAAAGATTAAGTCGTACGTGGACAGTCCATGGACAGAGCATACTGTACAGGGATTGGTTCTTACAAAGTAACCAAGCCAATCCCCAATCATGTAATGTGATGTATAGTAAATGCAATGTAACGTGTAAATGTATATAAAGTAAGAGGTTTTCTGTGTAACTTTGGATGTGTGGTACACTCAACAACCACCCTATATGCTTGAGTCTAATCAACTCAGTGTAGTTTTGCAATATGCAAATAAAGATACCTGAGTGTATGGAGTCAAAAACTGGAGTCAAACTGAGTTCTTGGGAAGCCGAATGGAAACAGGCCTTGAAGGGAATCCCAACACCTGACACTTCTGAGGTTAGCCTTCAGCTATTTGCCAAAAATACAGTCTTGGCCAATGCACCCTTATAAAATCTGGGTCCTGAACGTCTCTACTCACCTTTCTGGCATTTGTTTAAAAAGTTAAGAAAAATCAGAGGAAAATATAATCATTGTATGGTTAAGAGACTCTGTGCTAGATCCAGTGTCTTCATGAAAAAAAAAAGAAAGGTATTCATCACATGTCTATTGAAGGTCTGATCCAATGCTGACTGAAGTCCATGGAAAGCCTTACATTGATTTCAATGGTCATCAGATCAGTCCCTTGTTAGGGAAAATTATTTGCCATATGCCCATTCAACCATAAGGCCATGGGAATGAGTGAACAATAGAGATAGAGCAAATTCTGAGGAGAATCAATGACTAAAGGATAAAAAAAATGAGTAGCCAAAGTAATAGTAGGGATCTAGGCATATTATTCAAATAGCCGTCAGCCCATCTGATGTGGAACAGTCTGCATGCCAATCCAGAAGTTAGTTGAGTATGTAGAGAGAGGGGTCAAGAAAGACTACAAGCTGAGAGATCTCTGCGTTTTCTTTAAATAGCAGAAAAACAGAGAAGGGAGAGTCTGCTCAGATGGGTTTCTACAAGCTCTGCCAGCTCGTGCTTTGGCACACTGATGGCACAAAAGAAGCAGAATACCAGTAAACTTCTGAGCGAAGTAAATCATAGAGATGCCCTGAATATGATGCATCATATGTCTAAGGAATGATGAATCGCAGCCCTTCAAAAAGGTCCAGGGTAATGAAAAAAGTGACCTTGAACACTGGTGATGACAGTCCACCGGGAGTGACTACTTCATTCCAACAGTGAGAGCCATTCTGATGTAATCTTATCATCCTGAAATTTATGGGTCACTGCTGGGAAGAATTTTAAAGAGAGACAGTTGAAAACTTTCAAGCAGTTCCAAAGCTCTCCCCTGACTGCTGAGTTCCCTAAGCACTTACATATACTCACATGCTAAAAGTCCAATTCCAGGAAAATGTAACCTGAATATTTTAAACAGCTTTTGTCTGCAGATTTTACTTGACGGGGGAAAAAAGTATTAAAAAAGACAACTCACAAACTTGTTAGTTTGTACAAAAATATACATTGACAACTTAGATAGTTGTATTACTCTTTCACACACTCTAGTTTAACATAATAGGAAAGTCCTGTGCTACAACCAGCTTTAATAAATGAATATAAAACTGACATTCACAAAAATAATATTTAATTCACTTACAGAGGAATATAGCTTGTTAAATCCATTCATTTCTTTGTGTCCCACTTTTCTTTGTGTACAAATCACAGTTCAGGAACTGATTTCAATATGTGGTGCATGATTTAAAAGTTTAGCGTGTTAGTAATATGGGAGTATATAGCAGCTTTCTGTAATGATAAAATGATCTGACACAGTACAAAATGCAAATTGTGGGTTAGTGCCTTAAATTGTTCCAGTTCATTTAGCTTGCTATAAGCATTCATTACAGTTAATTATTGTAACAGATTTTTATTATTCATAATTACTTTTTCGCATTGTAATGATCATAAATTTTGAAAATTCTGGTCATCATCAGTCACTATTCATGCTTGTCAGATTTTTTTAAATAGAACATTTTGCATACTCATTATCATTAATATGTTTGTAGGCTGTTATTATTCAAATCTAACCATTTTCATACCCAGTAACAAACTACTGCTGTACTTAGTTTTAGAAAATCAAAACCACTACTGCCGATTAAATATACAGCACTCTCCTGTGTCAACTGTATCATGCTCATGAGTGCGTGCCCAGAGAGAATGATTATGATAATCCTAAAGTTATCGCCAGAGAGCATGGCATTTTTAAAGATCAATCTGCAAAGTGAAAAGGCTGAAAATGGAAAGAAAGAAAGAAAGAAAGAAAGAAAGAAAGAAAGAAAGAAAGAAAGAAAGAAAGAGCCTACAGTGCTGCAAGCTCTGAAATGCCCAGAGAATCAAATATCTGACAATAACTTCAGTTCATCAATCTGGCTTTATTTCACAAGGTCAAGGTGTACAACAGAGGTGGCCAACTTGAGCCTTAGAAGGAGCCAGAATTTACCAATGTACATTACCAAAGAGCCATAGTAATACGTGGCTCCCCATCAGCTCCCTCCCCCACCCCACCCCCCGCTTCCAGCACCTCCCACCCACCGGCAGCCCTGCCGATCAGCACCTCCCCGTCCCTCCCCGCACCTCCCGATGCATGTTTCATGGCATGCAGGAGGCTTGGGGGGAGAGGGGGAGCAAGGGCACAGCAAACTCAGGGGAGGGGATGGGAAGGGGTGTAGTGGGGGCAGGGCCTGTGGCAGAGCCAGGGGTTGAGCAGTGAGCACCTCCAGGCACATTGGAAAGTTGACTCTGGCTCCAGCCCCAGAGTCACTGCCTATACAAGGAGACACATATTAACTTCTGAAGAGCTGCATGTGGCTCCGGAGCCACAGGTTGGCCACCCCTGGTGTAGAAGATGTCAGATAGCATTTTCATTGAACCAGACAAATTCAGAAGTTTCATTGTTGGAACTACACCTCTTTTGTGATTGTGTTGGGTTTGTTGCTTCTTAATAACCAAACATGCCAAATTAGTACAGAACTCGTACAGAAAAAAACTTCTAGATTTATATTTTCCAGCATTTTAGGTGTAATGGTAATTGAATACTCTTCTGATCCAGCCCCAAATGGTTTACTTAGTCTTGCAATCTGATTCAGAGAAGGAAGCACGCAATTCAAATAAGAGCAAAGCAATAAGCCCACCTCAGAGGAATAACTGCACCAATATTGCTCTCTTTAACTCATTGTTCTGCTAAATTTATAGTTAATATATAGCTCTGGAACACTGCAACTTAAATGATAACTAACATGTTAATATACAAACATACAGTGAGGTCATTAGAGAAAGAATACAATATGCCACTGAACCTGTCTGTCCTTTTATTCATTGTTTCATCTCTCTGAGGAAGCTTCTATAGAGTGAAAGACACTAAATGTGATTATTATTTCTCAGAGCAGATTAGATGGCAGAGAGAAAACAGGAACTGCACATTTCACTATTTCATTCATACAGTGGATAAAATATAAAACAGACACAGTTATGGTAAATCTTTCAAGAAAAACAACAATTTGGCAGCTTTAGAAAAAATTAGTCACATATATGTTGATAAAACTGCTGTACCTCTGACATAAAATGCAGAAGATAAGGCGGTTACCAGTCATGGTTGACTAAATAAAGCCTTCAACATAACTTGACATTCTATGATCCAACTTGAAAGGTTATGGAACACATTCCAGGCTGATTAAATGGGTCAGAGCTTTTCCTATGGACCATAGCCAGCAGGTTAAAGTCAATTGTGTTCCCTACAACTGGCAAGCGATTAATGGAGATGTCTCCCTAGGGCACTAAATTGGGACCTTTACTCTTTCTAGTGATGATTAATGACCTGGTATTACACAATTCAGCACTAAAGAATAAGCACATGCTAGTAGACATTTTTCTAAATCCATGTGTCAAGAAGATACAGATAACTTTAATCAGGTGCATGTCTTAATTTCACAATTGTGAGCATTACAATTCACAGAGGTCATGTGCCTGAAAAATAAAAAAAAATAAAAACTATATAGTTTTGTGGGGTTATTGGTCATTTCTGATCTTAGCTGCACAATGTAAACGTGGAGTGACTCCCCTTAAAAAACAGAGTAAATCTGCTTTATACTGTGAAAGTGAGATCGGAACCTGGCCCCATGATCTTTTTCCAAGACAAATGTATATGTGAAAAAAGTTCAAACTGTATGCAAATATAATTAGGAAGAGGTGATCTTTTAATAAAATATAAATACCGACAGTATAAAAATCTCAATCCAAATCTCAAACAAAAATATTTTTTACTTCAGGTAAAAAACCAACTAAACTTCCTTCCTTTGCTAATATAATTATACACAAGATCAAGAAATCACTGCTGGACTACCTGCCATCTTCAAAATCCAAGTATCAGAGGTTCCCCTGGATGGTAACGCCAAAATTTTCAAACTGAATCCCAGTAAATGGCCACAGAAGACAGTGTGTCAGATATTGGAAACTGTCCAAGAAGGTCAAGAAAAGCTAACTGGAGGATCAGATGGCATATTTTAGTCCAGAAAGAGTAACTTGGGAGATCAAGGGAAAGACTGAATCACGGAAGAGAGAAAAATCTGTTTGGATATATATCTGAACATTACAAACTATTAAAATTCATTAATCACTAGAATATACTTTTATTTATGTTATGATACAACTAAAATAGAAGTCCTTAATTAATCAAAAACCCCACACCAACAGATCATTTATAAAGCATGTCCCATTCCTATTATTATCTGAATACATAGATTGAGTAAAGTAATTCAGCTAAAACAAGACAACCCTCAACAACAAAAACCTTTATACAAAAATCAAGATGAGATTTTCTTGAGTTTCAGAAAACTTCAGCTTTCTCTAATTTTCATTAGCTTTTGGCTTTTTTTGAGTCTCTGCACTTGGGAATTTTGGATAGGAATAGAAAGAAGAAGTATAGCTAAAACTTGTGGGAAGGGCCAACAGAAATCTCATGGAAAAATCTGGTTCTTGAGGGATTTCTAGCCCAATTCTGCAGATGCATGAATTTTGGATAGTTCAAATGAGAAGCATCTAGACTTCTGAGTGCATACTTGCCCCAAATCTCTTCCCATTCTTCCTGAGAACACCCACTGAACATCCAGGATAGGACTGCAGTGGCAACCGGTGAAAAGTTTCATTTTTATCCTGTGAGATTACTATGTGTTGAAAATAAGCTTTACAGATTTTAAAAAATAGGATTAAAGTATTCTATACTCAAGTAAGTCCTTTCCATCATCAAATACAGCAACCCATTTTATTTCTTCTTCTAAAGCAGGTGGTGCCTGTCTCTTCAAATCCCTTAACTTAAACGTTTTTTTTTCTGTCTGTGTCAGGATGAAGCAAACTAGAGGCCATGCCAGTGAAGTCCTCTTCAAAAGATAAATAAAACATTTCTTCCCAAAGTCCAGCTCCCAGAAAATATCTCACTGATCTGAAAGAAAGGAGCTGGAAGGACCTGCCCCTTTCCAATAATGCCTTGCCAGACTCTGAGCCAAATTCTTAGCTGCCAGGAGAAGCCATGTTCTTCTAGTAGTCCCAAGAGTACCGAGAGGAGAAAAATCAATCCACCTTGCATGCTAGAACTCCAAAACCAAGCCTTGAATAGAGACAGCAGCTTGTGGTTTCCTCCCAAACGCCCTCCTGAGAAACATTCCTCTCCCTTGTATTTTATGTCCCACAGGCAGTCCTTCCAGAAACTATTGAACAGTTTAATGTTGGACACAGAAGCTATCCTTAGACTTAAAAGGTGAATACACCCAGTTACTCTTCCCCTTGCAGATTTACACAGAGACAGGAAGATGTATGGCATCATGTGCCTGCAATAATATTAATACTTAGCACTTACCTAGTACTCTTCATTAAGAAACATTAAGTAATTAAATTTAAAACATGTTTTAAAACAAGAATATAACCAGACCTGGAAGGAAGAATGAATGCTTAAAATATGCCATTACAAATCTTTGAATAGTCCCTGAAACTCTAAAGATGCAGGGAATTCCAGGTTGCTATTATAATTAATGGCTAAAAAAAATTGTCCAGGGAGTTGCTCAGATTTTTTATCACCATTTCTGACTGATATGCCCCTTGAAAATATGGCAACTTGTTTGAATGGGCACAATTTTGCACCTGATATACATATTCAACTATGATGAATTGCATGATATTCTTTCAATATCTAGCCCTAAATGTCTAGCCTGAGTGCTGCTCTAAATTTCTGTCAACTCAGGCATCCCAGATAATGTCAGCTGCTGGGCTGGAGGAAGGAGACATGATCTAGAAAATAAGCAGAGCCCAAACAAGAAAAGTAATATTAAATCCAGCCCCTTGAATTTTCCCAGTAATGAATTAGAAGGTAGTGAAGTTCTATGGGACATAGATATAATTGTGACAGATGTGTAACTGCCTGTGTAATAACGTTATGAATATGCTATATGATCTGGTCAGGGAGGTAAAGTTACTGTATATTTATATTCAGTCATTAAACTTTCCTATTTAGTGGGGGGCTGTTAGAAAAACAAGCAGGAAGAAACACAATGGCTCCTAGATAAAAACACACTGGCACACACTTGAAAAACAACAGAGAATGCGATTACCTTTGTGGATCCTTTCTCCTGAAGCTACAAGCTTTGTTTTGCCACTTTGGAAGTTAACAGATCAAACGTCTATCTATATAATAAAATTCCAGGATTGTCACTCTGTCTCACTCTGAAACCTAGAAAGTCTATTGAGTCAGTGTGAAATGATAGAAACAGCTACAAGCATGGTTGAGAGCCCTTTTTGTTTAGAATATCACCAAATTCAACCACCAATGAGATTCAGTCTGTTACCATCCAGTTTTTAAATTCTCAGCCATTTTGACTTTACAAATTATATCTGTGCAGTGTACAGCCACAGGAAGGCCTCTAGCTATGTTATGCCAAGAGTCCTAGACCATTGTGTAATCAGAGGTAACTCAACTAATCATCACCCTTAACCAATACTTAGTTTGCATACAACAGTTTCTTTGTTGTTTAAGGGAGACTGCACAGGTGGTGACTTACTTGGTCCAACTGCCACATCTATGTGACGGGCAGGGCTTTCAACTACTAGTCAACATTTTAAAAAATGACTTGTTTTCTGACAAAGGGGGTGATCAAAAATACTGAGTAGTTTTTAAAGACATTCTCTCTGAAGGAAACCAGGAAAGAAATGGCTTGTGATTAGAACTGGGTGAAAAACTGATTTTTTGGTTCAATAACAGTTTCAAAAACAACAACAGTAAGTCAGGATGAACCAAATCTATTTTTTTCCAGAACTTCTGGTGAATTTAAAAAACCTATTTCAGAGCAAGGATTCAAATCTGGTTTTTTTGTATCCCAGGTGAGCACCTAACCACTGGACTAAAGGTTATTTATACTGTGCTAAGCACAATGGGGTACTGGTCCATGACTCTGATTCCTAGGTGCTAATGATAATATAATTAATAATAAAGGGCCAGGGATGGGAGCAGCAGAGCTTCTTCCTCCTCCTCCTCCTTCTCTTCTGGCTATTTTATGAATGGCTGAAACTGTTCGCGCCAAATTCACAAATAGTTTTGGCTCAACGACAACTGCATTTTTCATTGAATAAACTATTCATCTGAAAAATTTCAGCCAACTCCATTTGTGAGTTAAGAGAACAGATTATGCCACCCAGAGGAAAGCGGTTTTGGGGTGGGGGGGGTGTCTATGGGAAGCTTAAACCTACCAGGATTCCCATGTGGATGACGGATAGACACTTAGTAAGTTAGACATGCATGTAGTCTCTTTATTGTTTTAGGACTTGGTTTCTTTTAAATGATTTGTTCTAAATAAATGTTACTTAGCTTTACTTCCCAATAACCAAATAGTTGTCTTAAAGCAAAGTGAATAATTGATTTTTCACTTTGGTGGCCAAACTGAAAAAATTAAAAAAAAAAAAATATTTGGAGTCATCCTGAAATGGATTTTTTGTTTGTTTTTTTTTCCAGGGGAAAAAAACAAATTTTGATAAAAACACATTTTTTAATTTTTTTTAATATCATTTGATATAATGATATAAAATTATCACAAAATGTCGAAGTGAAATGTTTTGATTTTAAAAAATCAATTTTTTGGCTAAAACCAGTCGCTAAATTTGACCCAAATTAGCAAACAGTTTCAGATGTTGTGAAACTGCATTTTTTAATGAATAAGCTATTTGTCCAAAATAATTCACTGAGCTTTGCTGAGTACCACTTTTTTTTCCTCACAGAAGGGACAGAACAGTAGGTACTAAACCCAAGACAGACCTGCTAAGGTAATCATAGAATCATAGAATCATAGAATATCAGGGTTGGAAGGGACCCCAGAAGGTCATCTAGTCCAACCCCCTGCTCAAAGCAGGACCAATTCCCAGTTAAATCATCCCAGCCAGGGCTTTGTCAAGCCTGACCTTAAAAACCTCTAAGGAAGGAGATTCTACCACCTCCCTAGGTAACGCATTCCAGTGTTTCACCACCCTCTTAGTGAAAAAGTTTTTCCTAATATCCAATCTAAACCTCCCCCACTGCAACTTGAGACCATTACTCCTCGTTCTGTCATCTGCTACCATTGAGAACAGTCTAGAGCCATCCTCTTTGGAACCCCCTTTCAGGTAGTTGAAAGCAGCTATCAAATCCCCCCTCATTCTTCTCTTCTGCAGGCTAAACAATCCCAGCTCCCTCAGCCTCTCCTCATAACTCATGTGTTCCAGTCCCCTAATCATTTTTGTTGCCCTTCGCTGGACTCTCTCCAATTTATCCACATCCTTCTTGAAGTGTGGGGCCCAAAACTGGACACAGTACTCCAGATGAGGCCTCACCAATGTCGAATAGAGGGGAACGATCACGTCCCTCGATCTGCTCGCTATGCCCCTACTTATACATCCCAAAATGCCATTGGCCTTCTTGGCAACAAGGGCACACTGCTGACTCATATCCAGCTTCTCGTCCACTGTCACCCCTAGGTCCTTTTCCGCAGAACTGCTGCCTAGCCATTCGGTCCCTAGTCTGTAGCTGTGCATTGGGTTCTTCCGTCCTAAGTGCAGGACCCTGCACTTATCCTTATTGAACCTCATCAGATTCCTTTTGGCCCAATCTTCCAATTGGTCTAGGTCCTTCTGTATCCTATCCCTCCCCTCCAGCGTATCTACCACTCCTCCCAGTTTAGTATCATCCGCAAATTTGCTGAGAGTGCAATCCACACCATCCTCCAGATCATTTATGAAGATATTGAATAAAACCGGCCCCAGGACCGACCCTTGGGGCACTCCACTTGATACCGGCTGCCAACTAGACATGGAGCCATTGATCACTACCCGTTGAGCCCGACAATTTAGCCAGCTTTCTACCCACCTTATAGTGCATTCATCCAGCCCATACTTCCTTAACTTGCTGACAAGAATACTATGGGAGACCGTGTCAAAAGCTTTGCTAAAGTCAAGAAACAATACATCCACTGCTTTCCCTTCATCCACAGAACCAGTAATCTCATCATAAAAGGCGATTAGATTAGTCAGGCATGACCTTCCCTTGGTGAATCCATGCTGGCTGTTCCTGATCACTTTCCTCTCATGCAAGTGCTTCAGGATTGATTCTTTGAGGACCTGCTCCATGATTTTTCCAGGGACTGAGGTGAGGCTGACTGGCCTGTAGTTCCCAGGATCTTCCTTCTTCCCTTTTTTAAAGATTGGCACTACATTAGCCTTTTTCCAGTCATCCGGGACTTCCCCGGTTCGCCACGAGTTTTCAAAGATAATGGCCAGTGGCTCTGCAATCACAGCCACCAATTCCTTCCTAGCACATGGGGACTGCAGCTCAAGGACCAGTTTGAGAGAGGGAAAATCATGTAATTCCATATTCCATTTCCAGACACATCTCCCACCTCATAAGTCAGTGCCCTAACTACTGGGTTATTGGCTGTTGGGAAGTCTCTCTCTCTCTCTCTCTCTCTCTCTCAAGTTCTAGTTTTCATTCCAATGTGGAACAAAACCAAATATCAAAACCTCAAATTTTTGTTTGAAATGGAATTCTTGTTTTCTAGTCATTTCTAGTCAACTCCACCCGTTGATTACCAGTATCAAAGGCAAGTTGATAGATCTAAAAGAATCAGCATGGATACCAACAATATCACCAAAAGGAGTTATTGACCAATGAGATTAGTATTCCTAGATCCAAAACCAGATTGAAAGGATTCAAAGAGATGCTTCACCACATACATATAAATTTTCTCTATGAAAGGAAAGCAAGAGACAACGTTTGAGGTTAGGTTCAATATAATCTGGGGGTTGAAACCCTACTTGTTTTTAAGGAAACAGAAAATCTACTCCCAGTTGAGAAGTCTTGTGGCTTCTCAGGGGAGACTAATTAGACAAGGCTGAGGATTGAAGGCCCAGTCAAGCTCTCAGAAGGAATGCAGGAAACTCTGTCAGAGTTGTTCCTTAGCAATTTAAAAAAGGGGAATGACTGTGAGGAGGCCCAATGGTCGGGAGGATTGGGTTGTACCCCATGCTGAGGAGATTTTTGCTTACTTTCTGGTTACGATAACCCACTTTTGTTTACCTATGGTTGCAAACCCCACACTCTAATCCTCAAAGGAGGAGACCTTACTAACTGTCACTTCACTGGCCACTGAATCAACTGATCCACTTCCAGCTCACATGGCCATTATTATAAAATCTACCTACTGGTTTAAACTGTTTGAAACAAAAGTGCTTCCAAACATACTGCAAGGAAAGATGCTGTAAAAATATAACTGCTACCTAGATCAAGGATAATCTATGTAAAGAATCAGATATTTGCTTCCAGAGTTTTGTATGTGTCATGAACACTTTAACATGTTGAGGGTATTTTCCCATTATTGTAGCACATTGTGTCAATTTACATCAAATTTATGCCTTGTCACAATCTATTCCATCCATTAGGCCTAGTGTAAAAAATGCCATATGACACAATGTGACTGGATAAAATATACGGCAATGTGACAAATACACTGAGGATCAGTTTAAACTAGTGAGGGGTGAACATCAAAAGGTTCAATTCAAAGTTCAGGTAAACTCAAGTTTGAGATGCTTATCCAAAGCTTACCTGAAGTTATTAAAACATTATTTTGGTTACATTTCCTTCCCTCATCTCCAAATCCCAAATTGCAGTCATCTTTCTTCCAAATTGTAAAAGTCTGACCCTATTGAAGCCAGTGGAAGATTTGCCACTGGGATAGCTATCTTCTTCTGAGCCCTTTTATTCCTTTCCCTGACCCCGTAACTTTTTATCTCCCTGACTTCTGTATTCCTACAATGTCCCCTACTGTATCCCCAGTTCACCTCACTGATATCTACCCCTCCTCACCTCACTGGACTGTATCAAGTTTAATACTCGGGTTGCTGGCCAGCTGCTATAATCAGATCTTGCTTTCTTTGTGGTTTTCCCAGGTCATATATCCCACAATGCATTACTCTATCCTCCAATCCACTGGAAGGGCCACAAATCAGAAGACTAAACATCAGCAATTAGTCTATCAGAAATTGCTCAGACTTCCTGCTGTGCCCCTGAGACATTTCCATAGGACACATTCTCTCTCTCTCTCTCTCAGCTCTTTTGTTCAGCTGAACAAAATTTTTCTTATGAAACTTTTTCGGGAAAAAATACATATTTGGTGACACAAATATTTGCGAATTCAAGTTGGGGGGTTTTGAATAGTTTTCACTGAAAAAATAATACCTGAAAAAAATCAGTTTCTCATTTTGATATTTTCTAAATTAAATGTTTTGAATGTTCAATTCTAAACAACTTTTCGTTTAAAATCTCCTTCAATTTTAATAAACAAATCAAAACATTGAAAAATGTTCAAAATAAAACTGAAACATTTTGTTCCACCCATATTTAAAAAAAAATCAACTTTTAGATTCACCAAAATTTTCTAAAAATTTCATTTTCAGTTTGACTTGAAACATTTTTTTACTTGCCAGTGAATCTAAAAATCCATTATTGGCACAGCTGTACTCTGCTGCCTCCTCCATATTTTCAGTACATGCTAGTGTAGCCAGCTAAAGACCAAGATAAGGAGCCAAACTCAGCTGTACACTGTGGCTGCACAGAACACAGAAGTGTACTGAAATTAGACTGGACAAATGAACTTTTTATGGATAGGATCAAGCCGGATAGCCACGAACAACAAACACAATATAAGTCTGGTTCTGCATAGACTAAAATGTCAGATGTTCTAATTGTGGCACACCCCAGCAAATATTTAACACAAGATGATAAATATAGATATCAGCTGTCATAAGGAAAAAAATGAAACTACAGTGATGGGACAGCTAGAGAACACTAATATAACAGTTGAAGATAAAGTGGAAGGATATAAGAGAGGAAGATCTTGCCTATGTATATTAATAAACAATTAGAAGGAAGCTCCAGCCAGAAAGCAGCACATACAGTACATTATATGATAATATAGTTTCTTAAAGAGCTATTCCACATGACAAGCAATTGTATTCTTATGACTTTGGAGGCTGCACGCAGCCCTGCTTCAAAGAAGTCCTTGAAGACTTGTAAACGCTTCACTTGACTGGGGCCAGATCCTGCTCCCATTGAAAACAAAACTCTAGTTGATTTCAATGGAGAAGAGGCCTGAGCCTCAAACTCTTGATATACCTTAGATGGTGGCACAGCGAATACTATACTATACTGTAGCAATGAGAGATCTAGGTTTTCTTCTAATACAAAACTATGATAGAGTCTGCTCTAAGTTGCTCCTAAGAACTGGACCAGCACTGGCTCAAAGAACCACCCTACAGCATAGCCTCCTCTTGCGCACACCAGGAGCTGCAAACAGCATAGAATAAACCAGTCTCCAGAATATTTACTCTTTAATAGGTCTTTTTAATATTGTATTTTACCTTTTAGTGAATTTACACTTTTAACAGGTTTATCTAAAAGTATAAGGGAAATAACTTGGCTGTGTTTGTTTGATAATGCTTGACTACAAGATCATGTAGTCTCCTAACAGTGGGAGTTTTGCCACTTAATTCCAGTAGGACAGAGAACTAAAGCAGGGCTGTCAACCTGTTGTATGTGGACCACTGCTGATTTTCAGGATTCTTCATGTGACCTGCAGAGCTGTTTCAACCACCATGGTGAAGCATTTGCTAATCTCCAAACATTGGCTCTTCCAGCAGGCTGTAGCTCCGTGAAAAGCTCTTTTATGTTTCCAAAGAGTTTTTTGACCAACCACGTTTTTAAAAAAATAAATACATAAATAAATAAATAATCCACCTTGTGCTCTTCAAGAATTTCTTCATCAGGTCTTTCTTCATCAGGTTGTTCTTTGGTGTCACTCATGATCAAATGTGCAGATAAGAACAGAAATGAGGGAAGCGTAGCAGACATACAGGACAGAATCAGACTGAAAAGTTACCTGCATTAATGAGAGCCACATAGTCTACAACCAACATGAGGAGAGTTGACACTAGTGAATGCATTTACATTTTTGGGTTTGTTCACTACTTTTTGTAATGCACACAATTATGCCAGACTCTGACATAGCAGTTGTGGTAACTGAAAGCATGATAAAGGGGGCAGCTTCAGAAGTAAAAAGAATCTTCAAAACAAAAGATACTGGGTTAGTTCCCCACTGTGATTTAGAATGGGTACTTATCACTACAGAACCTATTGGAAGTGGCCAGTTCAGATACACAGTACCCTACATTTTCCCAATCCTTTGAGCCCATCTCTAGCCTGTGTTTTCCTGCAGCTATTATATACTGCCATAGTCATAAAACAGACACAAAGCAGGTACACTGCAGTACTTGAAATATGCCTATTTTCAGTCTGTAGTTTTCATTTTTTTATACAATAAATGCGTACAGTTTCCTACTGCGACACTCTCAGTTATAAATGCCTTCATTGTAGAAGGTGCTCTGGAGAGAATCGGCACTTATAATGCAGGGGTGAAAGGCAGGAGAACCTTTTTCCTAATTAGGCTCTCAAGTTTGGAAAATCTCTCTTTACTGTTAGAGGAAATACTTCAGACTGAATGTCAAGACAAGAGACGAAATACAAGAAAAGGAGACTGAAGGAATCCAAGGTAGTGCCTAATTTATAACATTTTTGAATAAACCTTTTTTTTGATTGACTCTATTCAGTCTGTGTACTGAGTTGCAACTCCCTCTAATGGCACTCCCGTCTTCATTTGCAGACATTTTAGAAAGCTGCCTCTATCCCCTGTCTTTAGAATTTGAATGACCTTAAGCTTTCTTCAATCTTTTCTAAGAACTTTGCACCAAATTCATCCCTGATGTAATTCCATTTATGTCAGTAGTTTTGCACTAGGGATAAATTTTGGCCCATTGTCTATAACTTAACAAAGAGATAATTGTGAAAGGAAAGGGAAGAAAAGATTTGAAAAGGTAGGTGGGGGGAGTTGGCAACATTAGTAAAGAATAAAAGTAGATGGGTAGAAAAAGAAAAGAAGAAAAAAAGAAATGATAGAGAAATGTGCAGAGAAACTTGCAGAGCTGTTACCACTGTGCTTTGGGGTATTAAAACAATCCCCTTTCCTTGCTTCTCTAGTACTCTTTGGCACAAGAGCTGACTTATATGAAGTGACAGATGGTGTTCCCCACTCTTCCATGGAATTACATGTACATAATAGCAGAGCTAATGCATTTGCCATAAAGTATCTGCTCCTGCTAATTGCTCCTTTGTTTTTACACATGAGAGCTTTGGAGTCCTATTGTCCTCAAATACATCCCATTCTTAACATTTTGGGCATTTCTTGATTCTCCTAAAGATTCCTAGAATCATAGGCTTTTGAGATGGAATCAATACACTCTATTAGATCATCCAGTCCAATCTCCCTGCCATTGCAGGATCATTCTATACAGGACATTTTCTACAGTTTTGTCCAGTTTAGAGTTAAAAGTGCTGGAGACTGGGGACTTCCACAAGAACCTAATAAATTTTAAGGTCAGGAAGATTTCCTGCTACAGAACCTAAGAAATTCCATCTTAACTTTACTCCATTACTCCTAGTTGCATCTTATAATTAAATATTTCTTCTCCAACCACAGTGTTACTCCCTTTGTAGACTGTATGTCCCACTGTGTCATCATTTAGCCAAGTTTCAAATATGTATGTATTTTGAGCTTTCCTTAGAGCTGCTTCTTCAGTCTTCATAGTTTTTGTTGCTCTTCTCTGACTTTCTAACTTGTCAATATTATGTGGTGTCTAGAATTCAGTGCAATTTTCTCCGTACAGTCATGTACATACTCCATATATACATACTCGGCCCAAAACTACATTAATCAGTTTTACACCCATAACAAATTGCAAGCTCATATCTAATTGGTTGACTGCTATCAGTTCTAGATCTCTTTCAAATGATTCTTTAACATAAGAACATAAGAATGGGAATAGTGGGTCAGACCAAAGGTCCATCTAGCCCAGTATCCTGACTTCCGACAGTGGCTAGTTCTAGATGCTTCAGAAGGAATGAACAGAACAAGGCAATGTATCGAGTGATCCATCCCCTGTCATCCAGTCCCAGATTCTGGCAGTGAGAGGTTTAGGGACCCCCAGAGCATGGGGTTGCACCCATGATCATCTTTGCCAATAGCCATTGATGGACCTATCCTCCATGAACTTATCTAATTATTTTTTGAACCTATACTTTGGGTTTTCAAAACATTTCCTGGCAATGAGTTCTGCAGGTTCACAGTGTGTTATGTGAAGAACTACTTCTTTAAACATGCTGCCTATTAATTTCATTGAGTGACCCCTGGCTCTTGTGCTATGTGAAGGGGTAAAGAGCACTTCCTTATTCACTTTCTCCAGAGCACTCATGATTTTATAGACTTCTGCCATATCCTCTCTTTGTCCTCTCTTTTCTAAACTGAACATTCCTAGTTTTCTTAATCTGTCCTCAAAGGGAAACTGTTCCATACTCCTAATCATTTTTTATGCCCTTCGCTACACTGTTTATAATTCTAATAGATCTTTTTGAGATGGCGTGACCAGAACTGCATACAGTATTCAAGGTGTGGGCATACTATGGATTTAGTGGAATTATGCTATTTATGGTCTTATTATCTATCTCTTTCCTAATGGTTCCTAACATTCTATTAGGTTTTTTGACTGTCACTGCAGATGTTACAGAGAACTATCCACAATGACTCCAAGATCTCTTTCTTTAGTGGTAACAGCTAATTTGGACCCCATACTTTTGTATGCATAGTTGGGATTATTTTTTCCAATGTGTATTATTTAGCACTCTCAACTTTGAATTTCATCTGTCATTTTGTTGCCTAGTCTTCCAATCTTGTGAGATCCCTTTGTAGCTCTTCACAGTCAGCTTTGGACTTAACTATCTTGAGTAATTTTGAATCATCTGCAAACTTTGCCACCTCACTGTTTACTCCTTTTTCCAGATCATTTATGGATATGTTGAACAGCACTGATCCCAGTATAGATCTTTGGGAGACCCCACCATTTACCTCTTTCCATTGTGAAACCTAAACATTTATTCCGACCCTTTGTTTCCTACCTTTTAACCAGTTACTGATCCATGAGAGGACCTTCCCTCTTATCCCATCACGAAGGCTAAGATTTTGTCAATGATATTTTCAGTAAAAGTCATGGACAGGTCACGGGCAATAAAGAAAAATTCACGGAAGCCCATGACCTGTCCCTGACTTTTACTAAAAATATCCATGATAAAATGGGAAGGGGCTGGGCAGCTGTTGGCTGGCTGGGAGCTCCGGGGGCCCCCACCACCAGTAGCGGCTTGGAGCTCCAGGGTCCCGCTCCCCAAACAGCTCAGAGCTGCAGGGTCCCCCTAACCCTCTGCAGTGTCAGAGAGATGCAGGGTCTCACTCCTCCTGCCATGGAAGGGAGCTGCTGGAGTCCCCCTGCTGCCCATGGTGGTGGAGAGCTGCTGGGGTCCCCCTGCCGCCCATGGTGGTGGGGAGCTGTGGGGATCCCCCTATCTTCTTACACACACGGTGACCAAGGGCTGCAGGGATCCCCCTGTCCAGCCACAGGGGTGGGGAGCTGTGGGAGTCCTCCTGTTCCCCCGCCCAGGGGCCCAGGAGCTGTAGGTATCCCCCTGCCCCTGGGAGCTGCAGGGATCCCCCTGTGGCACCCAGTGGTTGCAAACGTCCCCGATGGCTGGGGAGCTGTGGGGATCCCCCTGCTGCCCATGGCAGCTGGCAGCTTGGGGGCTCAGCTGCCTCAGATGGCGGGGATACCTCACAGCTCCCTGCCGTTTTGGGAGGCAGTGGGACCCTGCAGCCCCTAGCCACCAGGACTGATGTCATAGAGATCTTTGGAAGTCACAGATTCCGTGACTTCCACGACCTCCATGACAAAATTGTAGCCTTACCCATGACTGCCTACTTTGCTTAAGAGCTTTTGGTGAGGGACCTTGTCAAAGGCTTTCTGAAAGTCCAAATATGCTATATCCACTTGATCACCTTTGTCCACTTGTTTATTGACCCCATCAAAGAATTGTAAGATTGATGAGGTATGATTTCCCTTTACTGCCTTTTTTCTTCTCACTAACTGTATGTATTTCCACCAGATGTATTAACTGTAATTTTTCCAAGCTAAATCTCATATTATTAGGTCTGTCCATTTTTCCAGTCTCTTCAGACCCTTTTGTTTTATTCCTCTGTTTACATCACCACTGCTTTACATCCTATTCCAGAGCAAAGATGATAATATGATCAGTCCTAAAGCCAGTACCCTATTTGTTTATAGTTTTCAGTCTACATGATAGCCTTCCAAGCCAAGCCAATTTGGAATAATTATTCAAGCAGTAATTTATATGACATGAAAAATATTACATTTACTGCCTCCTTTCCATCCACTAATTTCATAATTCTATCAAAATTAAACAATCAAGTTTGCCTGACAAGACTTATTCTTTATAAACACATGCTGATTGTTGCTCATGGTCTATTACTTAGCTCATCCCTCGTCTAATTTCACTGAAATCAGTGTCTTTATTTTTCAGTAAATGGTGCATACACAAATCATGGACTCTGAATGTGTGTAAGCCAGGTCTGAATGAGCTTTCCCCTGACATCTATAGATGAACTGGGGGGACAAGACTTCAGGAGCAGACCGTATTTGCATATATACACCTACTCTGCCTAGGTGTACAGCAAACAGTGATCAATTTTGTCTGGGTTTTGTGTTACAATTCACTGTAGTATTGAATGCCAGGGTAATGAAATGTTGTTGTATGAATGAAGGGCCGCAAAACTGTACCAAGCATGCCCTGATTGAGGAGGTCCCCCTAAACTGAACCTCACTTGCTAAGCAAGGGGTAGGAATGTCAAATCCCAGTGAACACTGGAGAAGGGCGGGAGAGCGGTTTCTAGTAGGTGGTGTGGACTCTGCTTAAAAAGTCCTAGACACCATTTGACTCTCCCCCTCCAGTGTTTAAGAACAGAACTGATCAGACTCAACTGAAAGGTCTTGCTTCTGTCCAGTGGTTACTAGGGATGAAATCACTGATGAACAGGTCTAGGCGCTAAGCCTTAGACCTGAAGGGCGGACAGTGTTGCAGTGAAAGATAATGCAGAGGCTGCACAAACAGTGAGGTCCCCACGACCTACTGAAATCACTAAGAGCTGAAATGACTAAGAGCGGGGCTCTGTGGTGAAACCTCAGAAAGGAGAACAATGGCTTTCTAATTCCATCCCCTGTAAAGTGTAAAAGAGACCTGGTTGCTAATTGGACATCCAGACACCATAACGAAGGGATACATTTGGACCTGAACTAGAGAAGAGAGATTGGAATTTCTTACTCACATCTAGTAATGTGAAAAAAAAGACTCATCATGCACTTAGCAACTCATATAGTCAGACTCAGAAAAGTAGGATGTTATACAGATACTGGACAGACTGAAGTAACACACTCTCAGCAATCCTAGAATACTGTATCTGCGCACTATCAGCCAAATTACCCCTATGGTAACTCCTCTGAAGTCACTGGAGTTATCCCAGGGATGTTTTTTTCCCTATGCCTTTAATACAGCAGATCAAGGACACACAGATCCTACAGATCAATATTTCACAAAGCTAGCAGAGCCTACAGCCCCAGGCATAGTTTGGAATTTGAGCAATGAGCAGCATGCAGATACGTCAGCATGCATTGCTGGGCATCAAAGATGCAAGTGCAAGAACTAAGATGTTGAGAGGGCCTAAACTAAATGTATCATGTGCCGCAGACATACAGAAGCAGTGACCTAGCAAAAATGCAAATAAAAAATACACATGGGCCACTCAGTGGCAGATAAAGAACTATGTGGGAAACAACAAGAGAAAGCATAGAAAAAATAAAACACTTCAGATGCAATCTAGCTTAGGGACTTTGGTGTGCTATAACTTCAGTAGCAAGCCTGTTAGGTATAGTAAGAGGTGTTCAGGATAGCCATATAAACTGTAAGGGAGGAGGGAAGAATTTTTGAAAAAGGCTGCAGACATCTATAGCAGAAAAATAAATATATGTCTGAATGAAGAAGATGTGATTACATTTGATTAATCCTTATTCTCTATACAAGGACAGTAATAATAATTAAGAAAACCATAGTCCATAATGATGAATATTTGCAGTGACAACCCAGATGGACAGATGTGAAAGATGAGCTCCCCAAAGACAATCCATTGCCAAATGGAGTGCAGTCTAACTTCAAAACAATCAGCTACAGAGTTTATTGTAGGCAATAGCAATTGTCCCAGTGCAGAAGAAATTGAGGAGTGAAGTGTAAATGATGGAAATCCTATTATTAAGGTATTAGCATATTTCCCTGAAGGTAAGGAATGAAAATGTGAGGAAAGTGATGGAGAATTGTCCAGTTTTCCTGCCGGCATAAAGGAGAGTGATGATAAGGAAGAATGTGGCTCACATGAAAAACAAAACAATGACAACGAAAAAATTGGTTTACATGAAATGGAGAGGAAAAATGAAAGAAGAATTAGCCTCTCATGATGACACACACAGTAGTGAGAAAAACTGCACACCACAAATCAATACTTCAGATCCTGCTTTATGGCCAGAGATCCTAAACTCTGCCGGTATTCATCATACAATTTTGAATGGGCCAGGAAAAACTGAGGATATGATGTTTCCGGTAATGAGCACAAGTGACATTTCTCAAAGTCACACTGTGGAAGAGTGCTCGAGAATGGTGAGAAACTGAATTGGCATTGCTAGTTTACTCGAAACCAACTGACAAAGCGTTCTGGTTTCATTGCAAAATATTTGACAAGAACGCCCAACTGTTGCCTGTGCTTTCTGAGTTCAATTACCAGCATAACTTAGCTGATTCTCTGAAGCAACATGAAAAGTCACCTGGCCATTTTACAGCCTACTCCAAATGGATGGAGGTCAAGTCCAGGTTCAAGTTGAATAAATGCATAGATGTAGAAAACCAGCGCATTATTAATGTAGAAACCCACCATTGGATGAACAAGCTCAACTGTCTGATCTCAATTACCCTCTCCCTTGCAAATAATAATTTGGCTTTCCATGGCTCATCAGATAAGATGTTCACTGAACATAATGGTCATTTCCTCTGTTTGGTAGAGCTCCTGGGGAAATACAACAATGTCATGCATGAGCACCTACATCGAGTAATTCATAAAGAAGCTACAGACCATTACTGTAGAAAAACAATTCAAAACAAATTGACTGAACTCATGGCAAGGAAGGTGCTTGATAACATATTGATGTGGCTCAGCAAAGTGAAGTACTATGCTGTAATAATGAACTTCACTCCCAACATTAGTCACAGTGAAAAAATGTCATTTACAGTAAGATTTGTTGACGATGAGGATGTCTGTATCCAAGTAAAGGAACACTTTATCTGTTTCCGGTCTGTGGACGACTCTACTCGAAAAGGCCTCACAAAACTGGTTACGAACATTTTGAATGAGAATAAAATAATGCTTCAGAATGGCCACAGTCAAGGCTATGACAACAGCACAAACATGAAATGAAGAAACGGTGACGTCCCGGCAAGGATCCTTGTGCAGAATCCAAGAGCTTTCTTTGTGCCTCGTGACTGCCATTCCCTCAACCTGGTTGTGTCAAATGCACTGACATATTCTTTAGATTCAGTATCTCTCCTTGGAGTACTGAAAAAGATATGCACCCTATTTTCAGCATCAACTACCAGGGGTAAGATCCTCACAGACAATGTTTCAGATCTGACCATGAAGCTGCTAAGTGACACTTGCTGAGAGAGCCATATTGACAGCGTACAGCCAGTGAGGTACCAAGTGACTGAGGTTTATGATGCCCTGATGGAACTGGTGCAGTTGAGTAAAGCCGAGTCCAGAATTCAACACAAGGTGCGAAGCCTGACAAACCAGATCACCCACTTCAAATTTCTGGTCTCAATTGTGGTTTGGCACAATATCCTGTTCCAAGTAAATGTTGTAAGCAAGGCATTACAAACTCAGTTGATGGACATCGTGACTGTTACTACTTTGATGAGAAGCTGCCTTGATTTTGTTGTGGCCTACAGAAACAACGGATTTGAAGATGCCATAGCTGCTGCCTAAGAAATGGCGGGAAACTTAGGAGTTGAGCCTGTCTTCAAGGAAACTCGTATTCATCAGAAGAAGAGACAGTTTGGTTATGACAGAAGAGATGAGGTGATGGGAAGCTTGGAAGAAAAATTCAAGAGGGATTTTTTTTTACTACCTCATTGACACTGCTTGAGTGTCCATTGAAGAAGGGTTTGGACAAATGAAGCAGCATGAAAAGACCTGGGAAAGGTTGTATGACCTTAATAAGATGCTGGTGGACAGGAAAATACTCTTGAACAATTGTACAGACTTCTACTGAATGCTGATACATGTGGAATGTTCAGAAGTCAATGATAAAGACCTCTACATCAAATTGGACAACATCCATCACATTTTGCAACATGGGAAGCATTCTCCACTCTAAGTTCTCCAATTCATTCATGATGCAGAGCTGAAGGACACTTTTCTTAATGTGTGGATAGCTTTGAGGATTCTGTTCACATTCTCGGTCATAGTCACAAGAAAACATGTCTTCAACCAATGATGGTCAACAAGAGACTGACATCGCTTGCTATTTTATTGCTTGAAAATGCCATTGGCCAGTCTTTGGCTCTCTCTGATGTTATGCTTCAGTTTGCGAGAGCAAAAGCGAGTAAAGTGACTTTTTGAACTAAAGGACTAGGGTTAACATTCTAAGGCTGTCACCTGCTATAACACTGTTTAATACTGGCTCAACCAATGTTGGTGCATGAGTCAATTTCTTAATTTTAGTACATTTCAGTTATTCTTAAAATTAAAAAGTTTCTATAAGCTTAAAGGAAACTTTTTTTATTTGCTTATACAAGGCATGAATAAATACAGATTTACAGATCCTACTGTGCAAATCTATCATCTTATATGACAGGGATAAATCATGCATTCAATTCATACAAAGTCATGAAATGGGCTACAAATACAGTAAGAATAAGGTATTCAAAAGTTTAACAAATGGAAGGGAGGGTGCCAAAGATGTTCCTCACCTGGGGCACCATTTGGTCTAGGGCTGGCCTTGGAGATGAATGGTATCAGAATAGGAGGGCGGGGTGGAATTGGAATTGGTTGGACAAGGAGACTGGGCTGGGTGTGGTGTGGGGTAAAGACTGGAAGTCATTGGGAAATAGGGACTTGGATAAAGACCCCCTGAGGGGAAGACTGGGACTGTCTAGGCAAGAAAAAAAGAAACTGGGTCTGGGATGAGAAGCCTGAGAAGTAGAGACTAGGACTGGGTAGGTGAGGATAATGGGACTGAGCCAAGGAGCCAGGGGTAGGGAAGAAACAGGCCTGGAACAGGCTGAAAGGGACAAACTTTGGGGAAATCGGCAGAAAAGTCTCTGCGATTAGAGCACATCCCCCTTCAGAGTCTGGAGTATAACCCAAGTTTTCTGAGTCTCATTATTCCTCTGCTGTCAGCAAACATCTCTGAAACCCACTAGCAAAGTGTGGGTCTCCAAATACAAACTGACAATTTATTATTGCTCTGTTGCTTTGTTAGCTCAAGGGGCAGAGGTCTGTGTGGTGGATCTAAAGGTTCCAACCCAGTTTAGGTGTCACTATGATGCCATATTTTGGGATATCTGTTTTCTTCAGTTTACTTTTTTTAAAAAAAAACCCAAGCAATTACACACACACAATGCTAAAACAATATTAAGGTTGAAAAGTTAAGCACTTAAAAGCTAGGAAATGTCAGAATTAAGGGTCCCTATGCAACCTTAATTTGGCCGATTTGCACATATATATTTTATCATTCAGTCTTTAATTCCATCATCAAATACTATTTTTTTCACATTTAGTTTACATTTCACATTTCATTTAGTGCACAGCATGGACCTTTGGGAATGAATCAGACTTGTTTACTGAAAATGACTGTTAATTGTAGGACCCCTGACTCATTTGTGGCAGATGTTGGAAGATGTATGGTGAATGAGGCAGGGGATTTCAGGAAGAGAAAAAAGGGTCTCATGGTTAAGACAGGTGAATGCTGCCCTGGAGAAATGCATTCTCTCCCTGCCTTTACCACAGAGGTCCTACATGATGCTGGGCAATTCACTTAAACCAAACTTTTCATGTGAGTTCCTCATTTTCTGAGTGCCTTACTTGAGACACAAGGCCTTATTTGCAGAAGTGCTGAGCACTCACAGCTGCAAATGAAATAAATGGAAGCTGTGCTTGAATATTAAAAGTGCTATATTATGACAAATACTGTGAAAAATCATATCCTAGGTGTCTCAAGTTGGGCACCCAAAATTTGTCAATACTTTTGACCAAAATCTCTCTATGCCTCAGCTCCCCATCTGTGAAATGGGGATAATACCACCACCCTCACCTCACAGTGGTGTTGTGAAAAAAAATGTTTGCAAAGCTTTCAGATACTGTAGCCACAGAAAAGCCAATAAGGAAATGAAAAATTCTGTCTTCAGAGCAATATTTGAATAGTTTACAGTAAAAGTCATGGGGCCACACATTGAGCAATAAGAAGAAAATAAAATAAAGAACTCTTCATTAAATGAGCCCCATCCATGCTGTGCACGGACTGAGGCTAGAGTCCTATGGAAAAATAGAACATGTTCACGTAATTAAAGACGGTATCATAATACATACACACAAAGGGACAAGTTAAGCTTGCACAGGCAACCTTCATTCTGGCATTTTCTAACTTTTGTGTACTTGACTTTGCAACCTTAATAGTGTCCTTTTAAAGTACTTTTATATATAGCTATTTGTGTGTGTGTGTGTGTGTGTGTGTTATATATATCAGGTGATGATTATATAGTAGTATTAATCTCCTGGTGATAAATAGATGGATTTATAAATATGAATATTCGGAATTGACAAGACAACCCTTAAAACATTTTTTTGGTTTTAGGGCCACATCCCATTTTAGTAGGTTTCAGATTTTAGAGCAGGTCAGCTTGGAGGTCTTCAATTGCTGAAAGTTTTCTGAAAAGAGATTTATGTTTTCAAGCAACCGCCATACCTTTGCTCTCATAAAACCGTATACTTCAGTTGAAGTAAATGGGTCTGTGCTGATTTTTAGCTGAGAAACTAGCCAGTTATTTGTAAGTATTCTTCATCATGACATAGCTTACGATAAATTTATAAAGTATATCAAAGTTTTCTTGCACTGTGACAGATTTTGTTTTGTTTTGTAGGGATGTTTTTTTGTTTTTGTTTGTTTTTTATTGGGCTGAGTTTTTCTAAGAAGTTAAATATTAATACAGTAAATTACAATAAATTCAAAAGATATTAACTACTTTGGCATTAACTGCAACAACAAATTAACATGAGCTTTTTCAATATTAATTTGTCTTAGGAATTCCATTGTAATGAAATAAATATTGGCAACTTTCCAGCTATTATATCCTTTTGAAAGAACACACAAATACAAATTTATAATAATTATCCCAGCAAAGGAGATGATCTGTTTTCAATAATTAGTTCCATAAAAACAATCAAAAAACCAATTACTGGAAGTTAATAGATAGAGAGAAATCTAGTCAATTTCAAACTATGAGTTTAAAGTAGTTTCGGGTTCTAAACCAGCTCCCAATTCCTCCTGTCAGTTTTTCTGCTTTTACAATCATAATTTCCTTTTTGTTTAAAAATGTGTTGCTCTACTTTGTTCCTGTGTGAAACAGTCTTACAAACAATAGGGGAAATGTGCTATCTTAGTTTATGTCTACACTACGGAATAAGGTCGAATTTATAGAAGTCGTTTTTTTAGAAATCGGTTTTATATATTCGAGTGTGTGTCCCCACAGAAAATGCTCTAAGTGCATTAAGTGCATTAACTCGGCGGAGTGCTTCCACAGTACCGAGGCTAGAGTCGACTTCCGGAGTGTTGCACTGTGGGTAGCTATCCCACAGTTCCCACAGTCTCCGCTGCCCATTGGAATTCTGGGTTGAGATCCCAATGCCTGATGGGGCTAAAACATTGTCATGGGTGGTTCTGGGTACATATTGTCAGGCCCCCGTTCCCTCCCTCCCTCCATGAAAACAAGGGCAGACAATCGTTTCGCGCCTTTTTTCCTGAGTTACCTGTGCAGACACCATATCACGGCAAGCATGGAGCCCGCTCAGATAACCGTCACCATATGTCTCCTGGGTGCTGGCAGACGTGGTATGGCATTGCTACACAGTAGCAGCAACCCCTTGCCTTGTGGCAGCAGACGGTGCAATACGACTGGTAGCCATCATCATCGTATCTGAGGTGCTCCTGGCCACATCGGCCATGAGTGCCTGGGCAGACATGGGCACAGGGACTAAATTTGGAGTGACTTGACCAGGTCATTCTCTTTAGTCCTGCAGTCAGTCCTATTGAACCGTCTTATGGTGAGCAGGCAGGCGATACGGATTGCTAGCAGTCCTATTGCACCATCTTCTGCCGATCAGCCATGAGATGTGGATGGCATGCAGTCCTTCTGCACCGTCTGCTGCCAGCCAAAGATGTAAAAGATAGATGGAGTGGATCAAAACAAGAAATAGACCAGATTTGTTTTGTACTCATTTGCCTCCTCCCCCATCTAGGGGACTCATTCCTCTAGGTCACACTGCAGTCACTCACAGGGAAGGTGCAGAGAGGTAAATCTAGCCATGTATCAATCAGAGGCCAGACTAACCTCCTTGTTCCAATAAGAACAATAACTTAGGTGCACCATTTCTTATTGGAACCCTCCGTGAAGTCCTGCCTGAAATACTCCTTGATGTAAAGACACCCCCTTTGTTGATTTTAGCTCCCTGAAGCGAACCCTGTAAGCCGTGTCGTCAGTCGCCCCTCCCTCCGTCAGAGCAACGGCAGACAATCGTTCCGCACCTTTTTTTCTGTGCGGACGCCATACCAAGGCAAGCATGGAGGCCACTCAGCTCACTTTGGCAATTAGGAGCACATTCAACACCACACGCATTATCCAGCAGTATATGCAGCACCAGAACCTGGCAAAGCGATACCGGGCGAGGAGGCGAAGTCAGCGTGGTCACGTGAGCAATCAGGACATGGACACAGATTTCTCTGAAAGCATGGGCCCTGCCAATGCATGCATCATGGTGCTAATGGGGCAGGTTCATGCTGTGGAATGCCGATTCTGGGCTCGGGAAACAAGCACAGACTGGTGGGACCGCATAGTGTTGCAGGTCTGGGACGATTCCCAGTGGCTGGGAAACTTTCGCATGCGTAAGGGCACTTTCATGCAACTTTGTGATTTGCTTTCCCCTGCCCTGAGGCGCATGAATACCAAGATGAGAGCAGCCCTCAGAGTTGAGAAGCGAGTGGCGATAGCCCTGTGGAAGCTTGCAACGCCAGACAACTACCGGTCAGTTGGGAATCAATTTGGAGTGGGCAAATCTACTGTTGGGGCTGCTGTGATGCAAGTAGCCCACGCAATCAAAGATCTGCTGATATCAAGGGTAGTGACCCTGGGAAATGTGCAGGTCATAGTGGATGGCTTTGCTGCAATGGGATTCCCTAACTGTGGTGGGGCCATAGACGGAACCCTTATCCCTATCTTGGCACCGGAGCACCAAGCTGGCGAGTACATAAACCGCAAGGGGTACTTTTCAATAGTGCTGCAAGCTCTGGTGGATCACAAGGGACGTTTCACCAACATCAACGTGGGATGGCCGGGAAAGGTACATGACGCTCGCATCTTCAGGAACTCTGGTCTGTTTCAAAAGCTGCAGGAAGGGACTTTATTCCCAGACCAGAAAATAACTGTTGGGGATGTTGAAATGCCTATATGTATCCTTGGGGACCCAGCCTACCCCTTAATGCCCGGGCTCATGAAGCCGTACACAGGCAGCCTGGACAGTAGTCAGGAGCTGTTCAACTACAGGCTGAGCAAGTGCAGAATGGTGGTAGAATGTGCATTTGGACGTTTAAAGGTGCGCTGGTGCAGTTTACTGACTCGCTTAGACCTCAGCGAAACCAATATTCCCACTGTTATTACTGGTTGCTGTGTGCTCCACAATATCTGTGAGAGTAAGGGGGAGACATTTATGGCGGGGTGGGAGGTTGAGGCAAATCGCCTGGCTGCTGGTTACGCGCAGCCAGACACCAGGGCGGTTAGAAGAGCACAGGAGGGCGCGGTACGCATCAGAGAAACTTTGAAAACCAGTTTCATGACTGGCCAGGCTACAGTGTGAAAGTTCTGTTTGTTTCTCCTTGATGAAACCCCCCGCCCCTTGGTTCACTCTACTTCCCTGTAAGCTAACCACCCTCCCTTCCTCCTTTCAATCACCGCTTGCAGAGGCAATAAAGTCATTGTTGCTTACATTCATGCATTCTTTATTCATTCATCACACAAATAGGGGGATGACTACCAAGGTAGCCCAGGAGGGGTGGTGGAAGAGGAAAGGAAAATGCCACACAGCACTTTAAAAGTTTACAACTTTAAAATTTATTGAATGCCAGGCTTCTTTTTTGGGGGGCAATCCTCTGTGGCGGAGTGGCTGATTGGCCGGTGCCCCCCCCCCCGCGTTCTTGGGTGTCTGGGTGTGGAGGCTATGGAACTCAGGGAGGAGGGCGGTTGGTTACACAGGGGCTTTAGTGGCAGTCTGTGCTCCAGCTGCCTTTGCTGCAGCTCAACCATACACTGGAGCATACTGGTTTGGTTCTCCAGCAGCCTCAGCACTGAATCCTGCCTCCTCTCATCACGCTGCCGCCACATTTGAGCTTCAGCCCTGTCTTCAGCCTGCCACTTACTCTCTTCAGCCCGCCACCTCTCCTCCTGGTCATTTTGTGCTTTCCTGCACTCTGACATTATTTGCCTCCACGCATTCGTCTGTGCTCTGTCAGTGCGGGAGGACAACATGAGCTCGGAGAACATTTCATCTCGAGTGCGTTTTTTTTTCTTTCTAATCTTCACTAGCCTCTGGGAAGGAGAAGATCCTGTGATCATTGAAACACATGCAGCTGGTAGAGAAAAAAAAAGGGACAGCGGTATTTAAAAAGACACATTTTATAAAACAATGGCTACACTCATTCAGGGTAAACCTTGCTGTTAACATTACATACATAGCACATGTGCGTTCGTTACAAGGTCGCATTTTGCCTCCCCCCACCGTGTGGCTACCCCCTCAACCCTCCCCCCTCCCCCATGGCTAACAGTGGGGAACATTTATGTTTAGCCACAGGCAAACAGCCCAGCAGGAACGGGCTCCTCTGAGTGTGCCTTGAAGAAAAGCACTCTATTTCAACCAGGTGACCATGAATTATATCTCACTCTCTTGAGGATAACACAGAGAGATAAAGAACGGATGTTGTTTGAACGCCAGCAAACATACACTGCAATGCTTTGTTGTACAATGATTCCCGAGTACGTGTTACTGGCCTGGAGTGGGAAAGTGTCCTACCATGAAGGACGCAATAAGGCTGCCCTCCCTAGAAACCTTTTGCAAAGGCTTTGGGAGTACATCCAGGAGAGCCGCGAATGCCAGGGCAAAGTAATCCTTTCACATGCTTGCTTTTAAACCATGTATAGTATTTTAAAAGGTACACTCACCGGAGGTCCCTTCTCTGCCTGCCGGGTCCAGGAAGCAGCCTTGGGTGGGTTCAGGGGGTACTGGCTCCAGGTCCCGGGTGAGAAACAGTTCCAGGCTGTCGGGAAAACCGGTTTCTCCGCTTACTTGCTGTGAGCTATCTACAACCTCATCATCATCATCATCATCTTCTTTGTCCCCAAAACCTGCTTCCGTGTTGCCTCCATCTCCATTGAAGGAGTCTAATAACATGGCTGGGGTAGTGGTGGCTGAACCCCCTAAAATGGCATGCAGCTCATCATAGAAGCGGCATGTTTGGGGCTCTGACCCGGAGCGGCTGTTCGCCTCTCTGGTTTTCTGGTAGGCTTGCCTCAGCTCCTTAAGTTTCACGCGGCACTGCTTCGGGTCCCTGTTATGGCCTCTATCCTTCATGCCCTGGGAGATTTTGACAAAGGTTTTGGCATTTCAAAAACTGGAACGGAGTTCTGATAGCACGGATTCCTCTCCCCAAACAGCGATCAGATCCCGTACCTCCCGTTCGGTCCATGCTGGAGCTCTTTTGCTATTCTGGGACTCCATCATGGTCACCTCTGCTGATGAGCTCTGCATGGTCACCTGCAGCTTGCCACGCTGGCCAAACAGGAAATGAGATTCAAAAGTTCACGGTTCTTTTCCTGTCTACCTGGCCAGTGCATCTGAGTTGAGAGTGCTGTCCAGAGCAGTCACAATGGAGCACTCTGGGATAGCTCCCGGAGGCCAATACCGTCGAATTGTGTCCACAGTACCCCAAATTCGAGCCGGCAAGGCCGATTTAAGCGCTAATCCACTTTTCAGGGGTGGAGTAAAGAAATTGATTTTAAGAGCCCTTTAAGTCTAAATAAAGGGCTTCATCGTGTGGACGGGTGCAGGTTTACATCGATTTAACGCTGCTAAATTCGACCTAACATCCTAGTGTAGACCAGGGCTTAGACCCTGATCCAACAAAGCACTTAAGCATGTTTAATTTTAAGTGTGTGAGTAATCCTATGCCTATAGTTAAGCATGTGCTCAAGTGTGTCATTGCATCAGGGCCTTAGTCCCCAGTCTTGTATATAACTCCATGCAGGCAGTGTATACGGAGACCCATTTAAGCTAATGGGGCTCTGCATGGGTGTAAGGGTCCTTCCACATTGATCCAATTGCAGGATCCAAGGCTCCCACCCTGCAAGCTGTTCCACACAGGCAGATCACTGCGCCAAAGAAGAGCCCTAGTGCTTTCACAGCGTCTGCATTTGTCACTTCCCCTCAACACACTGCAGCCTCTGGAATACTCTTCTCAGTATTTCCCCTCAGAAATCAATCGTCCATATATGTATACACACACACACACACACACACAAACATAACAAATACTCTTAGAAGACATCCTTTTCATTCATTAGGCTTAATACTAGTTCTCTAATTCATGTATCCATCACCATTACACTGGGGATAGAATAAAGGTATTTTTAATGTTACGTATGTTATATTGAGATATACTGGGCTTGATCCTGCTCCTGTGGATTTCAGTAGCAAAAATCCCCAATATTTTCATGAGAGTAGGGTCAGGCCCACGAGTCATACATTCAAGCATTATCGTGCTAAATGCCAGTGTGATGTAAGCACTGCAGCTTTATTTCATTCATTTATTTTCATTTATTGCAGTGATAGTTTAGCAACACTAAATTGCAGATGCGTATTTTATTAATATTACTCTAAATTATTGTTTGAGGTGACAGTGCACTGTGATGGTAAGCCAATGCTCAAGAAGGCAAAGGTTGTCATTGCCTACTAGTTCTTGTTACCAGTTAGTTAATCCATTTATTTTCCATGTGGCTAGTTCAAATAAGTAGTGATTATACGAGCATGAGCCTTGTGTTGCTGTGTAAATACCACATAAACATCCACGGAAAAAATTAAATAGAGTTTGAAATACAAGGACACATTACTGTTATCACACAGATGGAAACCTCACCATCTCTGCTATCCTCAGACTCAGCAGCCTGCTAGAACAGGAAGACTGTGTCAGCTATTTCACTTGATCCATGACTTACGAGAAGGCTAGGTATCACTCCTTACTTATATATCTTCAAAGATCTACAGAAATGGCTCAAGAAATATTGCTGTTACATGCTGTAGTATTCTGTCCTAAAGCATGGACGAAGTGAAGTTGTCAGCTCACATTCTACTTTCTCTAGGATTTCTCTGTGTCTAAGGGCAGAATTGGAGGTTTGCAGGGGAAAGAAGAGGGTGATAGGCTTTCAATCTGTGTTATTATAAAAGTGTCAGCTTTAGTTTCAAATGCATGGGTTCCCATTTTAGCTTTGCAGTTCACCTTTAATGATGGTTTGCCAATCTGTCCCCAAGAAAACAGTTTAAAAAATTCACATCTTATTGGAGGGAACACCGGAGCTGCCTGGAGCATTCTGTGGCAGGAATTAACTCACGGTTGGGTACCCCACACGTGTCTATTCCTTTGTCAGTGATGTGAACAAAAGACAGGCATGTTATGTTGACAAGTACACCAGTACATAAAATATTTGTCAGCAGGACAAACTGATAGGAAACCAAATATTATTTTTGCTCTTCTATGGCATGAGGTAAATGAATAGATAACAATTAAAAATCACAACAAATTGGCACTTATCTTTTAATTTAGAGACAATGTGCTTTAAAAAAATAAATTAAAAATGGGGGGCAAGAGTCTCATTTATATTAAGACACTTTTTCCCTACTCTGGCCATGTAAAAAGGACCTTACATTGGCCAACATTACATTTACATTCACTAGAGCAGTGTAAAGAGTCCTTATTGTAAATGAGAATAAGGCCCAATAAGTCCTTCCTTTCTGGATGATACCTGGACGTAGTTGTGCTGGATGCAAAACAGTGGGTCCTAAGGATCTGTCCTTTGGTCTGGAGAGTAAATTGGTAGATAACACTATAGTAATGTTGGGACAATTTCTAAGTTATAGCAAAAGAAAAGGATGAATGTAACAGTGAAATAGACTGGCACATATTTGAGGTAGATGTACACTGAGTTAAGAAGCTAAAGGAAAATGACTGTACTTTTTTTCCTTTTCTGTGTTTTGTTAAGATTAAACAAATAGAGTTTGGTATATGTTGTTTGTTAAAAGTGTCACCAAACATGTAAACATAAAATAATAATAGAAGGACAAGAGCAGCAAACCCAGTGGCCATCAGGCAATCCATTTCATTACGAAATATGTCAGTTCCCCAATCTTACCAAGAAAAGAAAGAAATGGAATATGACGAAGAAGAAAAATCAAGGGCCCCACAAATGATAAATAAACCAATGAAGCTAATTACTTGTGTCAGGTCCTAAAGTTAGCTAAAAAGGAACTCTAGTCGACTTTCCCAACTGAGGACATTTGAATTGCGAAGTCATGTTCCCAACCCTGTACTGACTTCACTTAAAGACTGAAAGCAGATTGGTCCCACCTCATTGGAACTGCCTGACAAGGACATAAAGCAAATGCATAGAGAACCTAAATTCTAAAGAGCTTTACGTAACACCATCCAAGTAGCATACAAGCTACAATTGCTTGAAACACCAGCACTGATATGCATGTCAGGGATTGAGAACCAGTGCTCAAGAACAGTCGTTAAAACAAAAAGTAAAATCAAGAAAAAAACCTTGATGAAGGTTTCAGAAAACCTTGTTTTCAGAAAGGAGACTATTAATTACTTTCAGGGTTTTTTTTAAATGTATGTTTGACTTGAATACTTGTCTGGCATTATTTTCATCTCTTTATCATCCATCCAGTCCTAATTTGGTTGCTAGTACCTTTAATCAAATATTGTAAATCATAAGCACACAAATTCAGGGACACATGTAACAGCAGCAGCATCACTGAGTTAGAGATTAAAAGCCTGTTTCAAAAGATGCTGTCTTCCGTGCAGCTGCTGCAAAAGACCTAAAATATTAGCAATTAGTCCACTAAGACTTTTCCTTGTATAGATTGTTTGGGATAATATTTCACTACTAGTTCTAACAAGAAATAAGATTTTTTTTTGACACATCACATGAAATGGTACTCTTCATAAGTGCTTTTCCAGTCATGTACTCTAATTGGAATCACCGTGTGACTGGCATGTGTGGGTTGTTATGCTCACACAACCAAGGTATAAGAAACAACAACCAGCCGTGTTATAAGGAATAATTTTGAAGAATGGCTGGCCTAGTTCTTTAGCTCTGAGTTATTTCCCTCTAAATGCATAATCGAGACTCATGTTATGCCAAATGCTTTTATGTGATGAGTGTTAGTACTGAGTATGGCAAATGAATGAGTAATGACAAGGAACCGGGAAAAAACATGTTGCCAATTCCATATCAAGGTTTTATGCATGTCTTATCAGTGTTTCATGTGTTCTGTTTGTTTAGGGTCCAGGAGAAGGCATGTTACACAAAATAGAAAAAGAAAAAGATTTTCTTCAACAGCTATACTTAGCAGCACTTTTAAGTATTAACTAGCTTCAGCCAAAACAACAAAAAAACCACTGAGGGAAGCAACTATGATGTTCACATATGCATTGTAGTAAATGAATAAATTATTCTATAATCAAAGTAATACAAATGAGTTCCTAATGATAGACATTTTAAAATGGTGTTACCCAAATTATTATTACTACTTATTATTTGTATTGTGGTAAAAGATGCCTAAAGTGCCTAAAGATCAGGATCACACATAGAATGAATGATGGTTCCTGCCATAAATAGATTATAAGACAAGACAAGATGCATTAGCACATATGGGAATTGCCTTTCCTAAAGTTGATTGCCTTCAGTTGCTGACCAATATGCACTTTTATACCAAACAAATAACCATACTCTGTTAAATCAAGAAGGCATCGTTTAATTTTTCTAAAAAGAATTACGTGTGCAAAACTGCGTTTGCATATTCAATTGGGGAATTACACATCTAACTGCCCGATTTAAACACTCGAAAATTTGACATGCACAAAAATTTGAAAGCAAAAATGGGAAAAGATAGTTTCCTAATTGTCCAATCCAAAGTTGCTAGGCAGCTTGAAGAAGCCCTCAGTGAATGTGCTAATGATTGTGATGTACTGTCTTTAGCCAGCTTAGTAGAATTCATAGCTGAAGTGAGAAAGGGATTTTTTTCCCCACCTATGACACATTCTGGAGGATCAATCACTTTTGTGCTGCCAAAAGACTATGTGAACGGATGGAAATAATTGCACTTACCTAGATGCCTCATGAGGTGCTATTCAATATTTTCATTAAGGATTAAGATAATGGAGAGAAGCATACGCTTATAAAACGTGCAGATGACAATCAGCTGGGCAGGGTTGCAAGCACTTTGGAGGACTGGATTAGAATTCAAAAGGACCTTGATAAATTGGAAAACTGATCTGAAATGAACAAGATGAAATTCAATAAAGACAAGTGCAAAGTACTGCAAGTTGGAAGGAAAATGAAATGAACAACTACAAATGGGGAATAACTGGCTAGGCAGCAGTATTGTAGAAAATAATCTGGCGGGTACAGTGGATCATAAATTGGAAATCACTGAACAATGTAATGCAGTTGCAAAAAAGGAAAATATAATTCTGGGTGTAATATCAGGAATGTCATATGTAAAATATTGAAAGTATTTGTTCTGCTCTACTTGGCACTGATGAAGCTTCTAGTGGAGTAGAAACTTGTACTGGAGAAGCCCAGTTTTGGGCACCACACTTTAAGAAAGATGTGGGTGAACTGGAGAGAGTTCAGAGAAGAGCAACAAAAGTGATAGAAACATTTTAAAAACCTGACCTATGAGGACAGGTTTAAAAAACTGGGCATGTTTAGTCTTGAGAAAAGAAGATTGAGTGGAGACCTTCTTATATGTTAAAGGCTGTTACAAAGGGAATAGTGATAAATTGTTTTCCATGTCCACTGAAGATAGGACAAAAAGTAATTGTCTTAATCTGCAGCAAGGAAGATTTAGATTAGATATTAGGAAAACTTTCTGAGTATAAGGATGGGTGAAGCACTGGAATATGCTTCCAAAGGAGGTTGTGGAAACCCCATTATTGGAGATTTTTAAGAACAAATTAGACTAACACCTGTCAGGGGTGGTCTAGGTATACTTGGTCCTACCTCAGCATGAGGGGATGGCCTAGAGGACCTCTCTAGGTCTGTTTCAGCTCTACATTTCTATGATTCCATCAAGATCATTCTGGAGTTGCAGCTGCCTGTGCTTCCTGAAGAAATTTGTGAAGGAAGAAAGGTTACCAGCCTCCTCTGACACCAATGAGATAGGGTTGGTATTGGAGTCCAGGTACTGAGGCAAGAAAGGTGGCCATAGGCATTCCCTAAAGCCAACTCTCCAAGCACACCTGCAGGAGTTGATCGGTTTCAAACCCAAAGAAATGGACTCTGAATTGTCTGCTTTGTGACGTCCATTGAGACTGAACTCGGTAAAGTTAGTCTAGCTCTGCTGTGACTTGGCCAGGGCACAAGACTTTTTCAAATAATTTATTTGTAAATTTTTATCTCTAAATAAAGAAATTTAATTCATCATATTAAAACATGAACATTACCCTTCATTCCCCCCACCCCCCAAAAAGAGAAAAGGGTAATAGAAAAGGGCAAAAGGAAAAAATCCCATAAGAAAGGCCCAATACGAATAAAACAAATAAATATGCAACACAACCCTAACCATCATAGAATCATAGAATCATAAAATCATAGAATATCAGGGTTGGAAGGGACCCCAGAAGGTCATCTAGTCCAACCCCCTGCTCAAAGCAGGACCAATTCCCAGCTACCATCACTAGCATTGTCTTTGTAGAAAATATGACTAACAAGCAGCCTGGAAGAGGCAATGCCCCTACTCTTACAGAAAGCCATTAGGTTCTGTGTATCACCATTATGAAGAAACAGACTTGCATCTCATTTGAAAAAATGCATGCACACTAATGCAAACAAACCTGTCCATTGCATGCACAGTACAATCAGTTATATATAAAACCCCATTTTTGGAAGAAGTAGCTGATTTGTGAACACACGTGTATGTTTTTGACTATTTGGACCTAAGTTCCTTTTTTTCCCAAATTTTTAAAAATGCATATCCTTAATGGCTAGGAATAGTCAGCATTTTTATTTATATCGCATCTGAAAGGCAGCACCTCCAACAGTGCCCCCTAGTGCCTGGCTGTGTCATTGAACTGGATTCAGTACCAACTCAGAGGGAAGTGTGCCAGTTATGGAGTCATCAACACCCATTCCTGCAGCATCTGGTTTTGCTCGGAGGTCTCCCATCCAAGGCCTGATGTTGCTTTGTTTATGAAATCTGACAAGATTACAGCCCAAGATGGTGTGGCTTCAGGACGGCTTCCCATTATTCAAACCCTGCCATCGACAGGGTTTAGGGCCTGCTAACTCCTCTTGAAAGTCAAAGAGAGCTAGGTGCCATTTGTACCTTTGAAAATCTGCCCCACAGGAGATTAGCCACTTAAAATTGAAATGGGTTGAGCTTGGATATCAGGGAAAATGTTTTGATGGTAAAACAGATGTACGAGCTGCTACTTGGGGGAAAAAACCATGATCAGAGTTAATATTGTTACCCATCCATTGACCATAGCAGATTTGGGGCTCTTTAGGTTAGTTTTGATGGAGATATTTGTGACAGAATTGGGGTATTTTCATAGTGTACTCTGTTTATTTAAAGAACATAACCAGTTGTGTTTCCTTGAACAGAGGTAGTTACAAACTCTAACAGCCAAGCAGCTTCCTCTTGCAGAAATCTTAACTAAAGAGTCACTGCTCTATCACCAAGAAGCCACGTATTGGGCCTTTGCCTCTTTTGGATTCTCCCTGCTTACCACAAACTGTTCTTTGCTTCTGACTCAGCCCCAGAACTTAACTGGGGATCACCCTAAGCCCAAAACGGCTCACCATGAACCACATAGCTTCCAAAGGTTAGCCACATCCACCCTCCTTTTGCGTGGCTGCTTTGCAATACAAAGGAACCTCAGAAATGTTTCACTTTCCATCAGAAGTTCTTTAATTTACAAAATCCCTTTAACAACAGGCTGGATGAGGTGAGAGTTTTGTTCTGAGTGTTTATATGTTGTTAAAATATAGATATTCAGGCCTGCCTGTAAAGGCCTATACTTTAGAACTTAGGTGTATTTTTATCACTTAGCTAGTTATAGAGGTATAAAACAAAGAATCAAAATCACAAGTCCGACTCTGTATGGGCCTTCTCTCGCTGGGACAGTCTGAGGCTTTGTTTTCAGGCTAAGGCTGTTGGCTAAGCAGCAGGGGCAGCCATAAGCTGGGAAGCGTATGGTCACATCCTCACATCCCAAACCTGTCACACTGAAATAAGGTGGTATTGGTCTGTTGGGCACTATCAGGACAGGATCATCTTCCTACCACTACCAGATAAAGGAACAGATCTTAAGATGGTTACAACCTGTCTGGCAAGAAATCACTTATCAATGGTTGTGGTTGTGAACCCCCCATTTGTGTATTGTTTTACCTTTATGGCCCCCACTTTTCTATTGTTAATCTGTCTGGTTCACTAGTTGTTTCTGTCTGCTGTATATAGTAATTAATTTTGCTAGGTGTATGTTAATTAGGGTAGTGGGATATAATTGGTTAGAGAATTATGTTACAATATGTTAGGATTGGTTAGTTAAGTTTCAGTTAAATGATTGGTTTAGGTATAGCTGAGAATATTACTATATAAACTGGGGTCAAAAGGAAGTGGAAGGGAAATTGGAATCATGCTTGCTAAGGTGCGGGTCAGGAACGGGAATAGGGAACAGGAACACAGGCAAGACTCTGTGGCATCAAAGGTGGGAAGGGAGACATGGGCAAACATTCTGTGGCATCAGAGCTGGGAAGGGGGACATGGGTAAACACTCTGTAGCATCAAAACTTGGAAGGGGGACAGTGGGTAAATGCTCTGCGGCATCAGAGCTGGGAATGGAACATTGGGGAACAGACTCTATCGGCGTACAGAGATAAGCCTGACTGGTGTGAAGGGTTTCAGAATACGCTTGCTTGGAAATTAACCCCAATAAACATTGCATTGTCTGCACTTCGGACTTCTGGTCTTTTGCTGCTTGCTGTGTGCATGACAAGAACCAGAGAAGTGGGAGGATGAAGGGAAAGCCCTCTCATATATGTCAACAACCCATAACATGCATGATGACATTAACACATTTTGTTTATACAGAATGTCACCTATAAACATCTTATCTTTATTTTTCTTGTAACCATGTATGACTTCTATGCCTCGTTACTTGTACTCACTTAAAATCTCTCTCTTTATAATTATTAAACTTGTTTCATTGTTTTATCTAATCCAGTGTCTTTAAATTGACGTGTTTAGATAACTCCATTTGGGGTGACAAGTTGTGTGCATATTATTCTCTTTAAGGAATAACAGACTTAATACAGATTTCAGAGTAGCAGCCGTGTTAGTCTATATCCGCAAAAAGAAAAGGAGGACTTGTGGCACCTTAGAGACTAACACATTTATTTGAGCATAAGCTTTCATGAGCTACAGCTCACTTCATTGGATGCATTCAGTGGAAAATACAGTGGGGAGATTTATATACACAGAGAACATGAAACTATGGGTGTTACCATACACACTGTAACGAGAGTGATCAGGTAAGGTGAGCTATTACCGGCAGGAGAGCGGGGCTGGGGGAGGAAACTTTTGTAGTGATAATCAAGGTAGGCCATTTCCAGCAGTTGACAAGAGCGTCTGAGGAACAGTGGGGTGGAGGGCAGCGGAATAAACATGGGGAAATAGTTTTACTTTGTGTAATGACCCATCCACTCCCAGTCTTTAGAATGCATCTGATGAAGTGAGCTGTAGCTCACGAAAGCTTATGCTGAAATAAATCTGTTAGTCTCTAAGGTGCCACAAGTCTTCGTTAGATTTAATACAGTTTGTACTGTCCAGGAGAGGGCTGGACAGTACAGGACATATGTTTCTAAGAGAAAATCTGAGACAGGGGTTGTGTTGGGCTTAATTGCAATATAACCAAGGCTAGTGAGAGCCAGAGTGTAACCCAAGTGTGGCGGGCAAGCTCTAGTTACACACATTCAGGGTGTGGCTTATATGCTGGAAGGCTGTTTGAGAGCGGCCCAGGTGGGAGCTACTTCAGCCAGGCATTGTAAGGCACCTAAAGTTGCAAGGCAGGGGTGACACAGCTTCTCATTAGTCTGGATTGTATCATGGTATGTCACACCAGGTCAGCCCAGTGGTCCACGTAGCCCAGTATCCTGTCTCCAACAGTAGCCATTCCCTCTGAAACATCTGGCACTGAACAGAACAGGGCAATTATCAAGTGATCTACACTAGGTTAGACAAGAATAGTAGCCATGGAGAGGCAGGAGCTCTGCTCACTGGCCCGGGATTCAGGGGTTGATTTCACCTCTCCGGTGCCTCTGCACTACATTCATCGAGAGCTCCATTACTTGGTACTACCAGTGGCATTCATGTGTCAAAATTGTGTGGACCAGATTTGCACACCATTTTAAAATGTGAATATAAATGGGATACTGAGTTCAACATATTGTGTGCATCACTAAATGGCATGCATGTGCAGTGAATTTAGATTCATAGGTTCATAGATATTAAGGTCAGAAGGGACCATTATGATCATCTAGTCTGACCTCCTGCACAATGCAGGCCACCGAATCTCACCCACCCACTCCTGCAATAAACCTCTCACCTATGTCTGAGCTACTGAAGTCCTCAAATCATGGTTTAAAGTTAAAAGTTAAAGTCTCCCATGATCACGCAGTTTCCATTAGTATTTACTCCATTAAAAACATTAAAGAGGGCTCTATCCATATCCAAATTAGATCCCGGCGGTCTATAGCACACCCCAAGCACTATCACGGGGGGGCTCTAGTAGTTTTCTTCCCCAATGTGATTTGCCCAGACAGACTCTGTCTTATGCATTCCATTGCTTCTTATTTCTTTACATTCTACCTCATCATTGATATACAATGCTACTCCACCACCTTTACCTTTATTTCTGTCTTTCCTGAACAGCACATACCCTTCAGTACCCGTAGTCCAGTCATGACTACTATTCCACCATGTTTCTGTTATCCCTATAATATCTGGTTTCACTTCCTGCACCAGTGGCTCTAGTTCCTCCGTTTTGTTACCTAGGCTCCTCGCATTGGTGTACAAACATCTTAATTTTTGCTGTTGGCCTCGCTCACATTCTTTACCTGATTAGGCACAGACATTCTACAGCCAGTATGACCTATTAGACTGGTATCCACACTGCCCTTCCTCCTTATGTCCATTCTCCTACCCACGGCTGTATCCTTTCTTACTTTGTTTTCTTCCCTCTCAATGTTAAAATCCGGAGTGGAGATTACCTGGACATCTCCCAACCATCTCCCCCAAATTCCTAGTTTAAAGCTCTCAGTCAGCTGTGTCAGCCTCTATCCTAGAAGTCTATTTCCTTCCCTACTCAAATGAAGTCCATCACGAGAGAACTGTCCTCTGTCCATGAATGCCTCCCAGTGGCCGTACATCCCAAAGCCCTTCTTATAGCATCACTCCCTGAGCCATCTGTTGATAGTCATAATCTTGTCACACCTTTGTTGCCCTTCTCTAGGAACAGGCAGAATCCCACTGAAGATCACCTGAGCCTTGATTTCCTTAAGCGTCTTCCCCAGCCTGGCACAGTCTCCCTTGATATGTTCCAGCGAGAATCTACCGGTATCATTTGTTCCCACATGAAAGACAATCAGTGGATTCTCAACCTCAGGTCCACATCCTGTATCTTAGCACCTGGAAGACAGCAAACCCTTCTATTCTCTGAATCAGCTCTGGTTACAGGCCTGCCCATTCTTCTCAGTAAGGAGTCCCTGATCACGTAGACCTGCCTTTTCCAAGTGACAGTGCGATTCTCCGGTCTATCCCCTGTTCTCTCTGACTGCAAGTTCTTTCCATTCCTATTCTCCCTTGTAATCCTCTTCAACCCACCCTGTATCCTTCTGGGGCTCATATTTGGTGTAGTCTCCATTGAGTCTTCCCCTTTTCCTATTGGACTAGCTGCTCTTCTCTTCTTCCTTGCCCTTCCACCTTCAGTGACCACCTGCTGAGCTCCTTCTTCATTTTCCAACTCTGCAAACCTGTTCTTGAGCTCTATTTCTCCTTCACTAGCCCGTCTTTTCCTCTGCCTGGTTCTCTTAGTCACATGCTTCCACTGTCCATTTTCTTCACCCAGCAGTCTCCCCTCAGAGTTCTTCGGTCCTCTTCCATCCGCAAGTCTGAGCTTTTCCCTTCAGCCGCCTCATGTCTTTGCTCTATGATCCGCTCGAACCCCTTCTAAACTCAATCAGACTTTGCACCTGCATCTCCAATCCTCGGATCTTTTCCTCCATCAGCTCTATCAGATGGCATTTCATGCAGACAAAACTCTTTTCAGGTACCCCCTCCAGGATCATGTACATACCACAGCTTCCACATCCAGTCATCCTCATTGTGTCTTCCACTACATGGGTCACTCCCACTGCTGCCTCTGTATATGTCATAACCTTCCCACCTAAACCCTGTTAATCTGGGAAACACAAACCACACCAATACACCACCACCCACAGCAAAAACAAACCCCAAACAAGCACCACAAGACAAACTCCCCTTTCAAACTCCCCTGTTTACAGCTCTGTTTGCTGGCTCCTGTGCCGCTGCAGCTGTCTGTGCCACTGCCTGACTGACTGGCTACTTTTATAGGACCCCTACTCAAAGAATATGATATATGGAATGGTTATTTTTCTCTATGAGATACATACTATAATGACATAGATGTTACTTTGTTATCCATCACAAGATTTCTCATAAGCACTAATGGGCTTGCAAGGTAACCAATGTTAATATGTATTCCTGTCACAAGATTTCATGAGGGAAAGGCAATTAAATGATCTTATCAACCCTGTACTTAGGCAAAATAGGGTGAGTGTGAAGGTTGTAACTTATTACAGTCTAATCTTTTGATTTCATTGCCCAAGTGCATGCGAGACATCAGAGCCTGAGGAGATAGCAAGATATGGTTTGTGTCTGATAACTGCCTGGATAAATTAATAGAAATGCATGTGACAAGAAATGGACATCACTGCCAGTGTAGGCCGGGGGTATATTTGAATTAGTTGGGGTGAATGGATATAGTTTGTTCTTCTTGCTGGCCAGAAGCTTTGAAATTTTCTCTTTTAATTTGGGTAGAGGGAATGTTTTGGTGTGTGCTTTTTGTTTTGTTCTGAGAGGAGGGGAAAGGGTGTAACTTGCTTTTGTTTTCGGTGTGTCCTACAGAAACCCTGAGCTCTTCAAGTACTAGCCTGCATCCAGGAGGAGTATACGCAGTGGCCAAGTGAGTAGTGATTTTAGGTTCCCCACCAGAGATACCTGATTTGCATGGGATGGCTGCCAAGCACTTCTGAAAATCTGACCACATTAAAGTATCTCAAGTCAGCACCCAAAATCATTAGTCACTTTAGAAAATCTTGATCTATACATTTAAGATGGCTTTTGATCTTAGAAAGAGTGGTTTGTTCTATCTGGTGAAGAGTAAATAAATAAGAGGCTTACTATAAAAATGATGATATGGCATGCAACTCAGAAATGCTAGGTGCACATTATCTATATTTATATAAGATATCTGATGTTGCTGGTTGGTGTTTGAAAATTATGGAAGCTGTTATGACTCCTGGTGACTGAAACCTTTTTATTGTTTGTTTGTTTTTGCATTGCTAGGAGCCATCACACATTTTCTTTCATTTTAGACTGTGTACACTTTCTTTAATTTTTTCAATGTTAGGACCTAGTTGATGGGAGGAGAATCATTTGCGATAGAAGCTTGTGATCCATTAAGTTTTTACATTTTATACGCTTAAACTCGCTTTCTACATGTCCAACAAAATTTAAGATTGTGTAACATTTCTCTCCACGGGGAGGCCTGCAGAAGAACAGAAGTAGTGAGGGCTGTTGGTGGAAGGAGGCAGGAAACAAGGTAGCTGTGAGAAAGAGAAAGTGGGGTGACTGAGAGGTAAGAAGAAGCGTGGTACTAAGGGTGCCACCCAAGTAGAATAAACCTTAACATATGGTGTTTTTTTCAATTGCCAAATGGAGCTGGCTCTTGCAGACATATCAGTGGCCTTTGTATGGTGGTGAGGATGCTGAGAAATAAAGCCAACAAAATTGAAAACCTCACACCCCTATGATGCCTGAGTCTTTTAGGAGATCTCATGCCCAGCCAGTCCCCTGAGTAAAAATTTGAATGACATATGTTTTAAGAACTGAGAGGAAAGTAAGAGAAAGTCACATATAGGGGTCTAATAGCTATCAACATCCTAAGGCTATGTCTACACTATAGACCTTACAGCCTGAGTAGCCGCTCTATGCTGGTGGGAGAGAGCTCTCCCGCTGGCATAATTAAATGACTCCCAATGAGCAGCATACCACTGTCTACACGGGCACATTTGTCGGTGAAAAACAAAAGTACTAGTGTAGCCAAAGCCTAAATAAGAAACTGGAGTCTATAAAATTTTGCATGGACTCTGTATCGGGTGGGTAGAGAGCCTTATTAGGTATGGGCTCCAGGTGATACACCTTTAAAGAAACATAAAGGAAATTGTATGAATACTGTTGAAACTCTCCTAAAAGACAGGACTGCTTAGTTTAGGTACAGAACAAACTAAGAAGCCATGGCAAATCTTATCCCTAGTGTGACTCATGTGGCTTCAAAAAAGTTACACTGGGGATGAATTTGGTCTGAGGTGCATGCTCATAATATTCAAATTCTTGGATTATAAAAAAAAGGAGACTACCACAAATATTTCAGCTAAAGACTCCAAGGGACTCTGTAATGACTGAAACAGCAACAGACACCAGAATTGCCCAGACCTGAGTATGTTAAGAAATTATGCAAGTATCAGGGGGGTAGCTGTGTTAGTCTGTATCCACAAAAACAACAAGGAGTCTGGTGGCACCTTAAAGACTAACAGATTTATTAGGGCATAAGCTTTCGTGGGTAAAACACCACTTCTTCAGATGTATCTGAAGAAGTGGTGTTTTACCCACGAAAGCTTATGCCCTAATAAATCTGTTAGTCTTTAAGGTGCCACCAGACTCCTTGTTGTTTTTGAAGAAATTGTGCAGTCGCTTTGACTTTTCTTTTTTGTTGGTGGTGTTCATAATGTTGATATTGAGCTTTCTTTTTTTAAAGTAACCACCAGCAAAATGCTGACAAAAATAGGAAATTGTATGGAATTTTGTCCTGCGTAATTTACTGGAAACTTAACTACAAATCCCAGATATTTTCCCCACCCTAACATATCAAGTGAAGAGCAGATTTTCTATAGTTATTACAAAGAGAGGTATTTCAAAATTAGTTTGAAAAAAGTTGTAATAGTAAAACAAAGGCAAGGATTCTGCTTGTCTCTGAAATATTATACTGGTATTTTGTAAACAATGTAGTTCTCATGTGAGTGATGGGCAGGTGAGAATTTATACTCTGTGTGGAACAAGTATGAGTATTATCAATGTGTGCAGTTCAGTAATTGCTGTCAATTGACTTTGTCACTCTGATTCTGCAGCAAAACTGGGAACTATATTCACATCTTTTATTCACTCACAGACTGAAATTAGTTCTATAGCCTCTGGGCTCCCTGCAGCTATTTCTGCGACTCACTGAATTGCTTCTGCTGGGCTACTTTACATTAGAAATTAAATAACTGCTGTAAGTCTGACAGAAGTTCAGGTACCTAGTTTCAGTAGTACAGGATAATGATAATGACAAACTTACAAGCGGAACAGGAAAAGCATGGACTAAATAGTGAGAAGTAAGTGGAGTGATCTGGGATAGGAGAATGCCTATCAAATTGAAAAGTAAGATATTTTAGACCATAATTAGGCTTGCATTTTTGTATAGTTCCACATGCTGGACACTGACAAAGCAATAGGAGCAGATCTTGAATACAGAGGAAATTAAAATGTTAACATGGATGCTTGGAGTTACTAGGATGGACCATGTTCAGAACAAATGAATTAGGGAAAGTGTGAAGGTGGTATCAATTACAGTAAATTGAGGGAGTCCAGGCTTAAATGGTTTGGTCATGTGCAAAGAAAATCAGAAAACTATATAGGAAAAGTGTTCAGCTTAGAAGTAGAGGGTAAGAGAAGGCTTGAAAGACCCAAAACTAGATGGACGGATGCTGTGCAAAAGGATTTGATTAGCTGTGGAGTTTCTGAGGAACTGCTTCAGGACAGGCTGGAATGGAAAGGAGAACTTGAAGAGCTGACCCCATGTAGAGGAGACTAAGGCTAGAAGAAGAAGAAATTAAATAACTGCTAAAAGTAGTTGGTTTCTGACCTGATATTGTAGGTCACATCTACACTTATATTAAAACCATGTTACTAGAGGTGGCTTGAGAATAAAATGGCTTTAACTCAGTTTGGCCATCCCTTATGGATGGGGGGCAAACTGTGCTAACACTGTCTTAAATTCCATGTTCAAGCACAGGTCACTACTTACACTTAAAAACAGCTTTTATTAACTGTGTTAACACTGTTTGACCCTATCTATATTGACAGGTTAAACTATTTTTGCCCTGAAATGAATTTAAACCATGTTTGAACAAGTAACTTGGTTTTAAAAAAACTCTACTTTTTTTTATAATACACTTTTAGTGCAGCATAACAAAGGGATGAGAATGGTAACACTTTAGAAGAGTATTCTAAATAAAACCTCCCTCTCATCCCACTTCAGAACAGTGCTGAAGCATGTTCTTAGAGTTAAGCACATGCTTAAGCACTCTCCTAAATAGGAAATGCTAAACATGGACTTGTGTTATATGTACACTACTTTCTCCATTACACTTACCCTGTTGGGAAGTGTGTGATGATGTTCCAATATGCATCCCTAGGGAAGTGTTTATTACTTTATGTGGTTTATGCTACAAAGCCTTAAGATTCTGTCAGTCAGGGCGCACTATTTTTAATAATTAAAATTATTTGTAATCTCTTAATTTATTTTTTGAGTTCTGGAGATCAAAACTCCCTGGCTAATCCAACAGCACCTCAAAACACAAAATAATAAGTAGTTACTATTACTAAGGGGTGCTCACATAGACCTTCAGAGGTTCAAAGTACTGTACAAACATTAATTAATCTTCACAGCACCTTTGTAAAGTAAAGGATTCATATTTTCATTCTACAGAATTTCACTCTCAGTATATAGCCCTGCACTACTTACTTAGGTAGAACTCTTTGAACTCAGGTAATCAATGCACGACTGAGCCTCTAAATAGCAGTACTGCCAACTCTTGTGAGTTTTTCCAGGAGTGACGGAATTTCAGAGGATTCTGGCGCTTGTCTTGTGATGACATGAAGAAGCTCCAGCCTCCTCACAAAGTTCAGCACTTCTGGAAGTCTCTCCCCACCACTCGCCATTTGCAAAGAGTCCAGTAGTTTGGCACAGCTCTGCTTCCTCCTCCTCTACCCCTCCTGTGAGAAACATGGACAGGATGGTGCCATTGCTCCTCCCCGCCTTCCTCCTGCAGCACAAAGCCTGAGGAGCAGCAGAGGGGAGAGAAGAGTCCCTAGAACTGCCCCACATCCTGGAAAAGGGAGCGGGGGCTGAACTAATGGTGGGGGCTGGTGGGGACAGATTTGATGGGGGTGGGGCTAATAGGGGCTGGGTTGGGACAAGATTAATTGCAGGGCAGGGGATGGGCAGATATGGGGATAAGATCTCCTGCAGCAGGGGCCAAAATCAACTTAGCCAATATATTTGAGAGAGTGAGCAACACTGGGGATGGGCAGAGGAAGCACAAAAATCAAAAGATAAACCCCAAACCCCACAACAGAGTCTTTTAAAAAAAATATCTGATGATGCTTGGGCCAATCTCATGATTTTTGTTCTCTTCTGGGTGGCAATACTGAAATAGTATGCACAGTACTAAATATGCCATGTTTAAAAGAGGAATGCTCATTTTAATTATCATTTCTTGATGCAAAATAACTCATTCATAGTTCTGTTTTCCTTTCCATTCCACAAATGAGATACTTGAAACCTATGAAAATACAAAAACAAATCTAGTTTTCACAATGATGCATTCTATCACTAGAATTCCTACTATATGGTATAATTTTCTAGACAATTTGTCACACAAGTCCAACATTATTAAAATAATAAGTCAAAGAGGACAGAGCAAATGAACTGACGTCACCAACAAGCCTGAAGCCTTTGGAGCCAGATCACAACCTTATTTGTTTGTCCCCTCTCAAGTACTGATGGCATGCCACTCTGAAACTGTACATTCTCAATTCTTTTGAAGTGAAATACCAGCAAAATATTCCAATTTGAAATAACATGGAAAAGACAGTGTAGCTTTTCTTGAATTGATATGGCTATTTTCCAGTATTAATAAAAATCCCATTTCTGCAACACCTAACCCTGAACTACACAGTCTTTTAAGTTCCATACTGCTAGATGACAAATTTGACATATTGAGTTTTATAGATCTAATACAACTTCAAACACAAAAGAAATACTAATTCCATATAGTAATGCAACAGTGTCATTCTGGATTTAAACCACTTAACACAAGCACAGCTGTTCAGGTCTTGTCCCACGTCCAGAGATCTTCTTCATAATCCAAATGGAATCCAACAGTCATGGAAAGCATTCACAGAAAGTAAGTAATATGTTTATGTCACACTTGCTTTTCAATGCTAGTAAATCCACCAACACTAGCAAAATGAAACAAATATTAAATTGTAAGAGTATATAGCCATGAAAAAGTCAACGCAAGAAAAGATTCATTCTTAAGGATTTCACTTATCTTCTTGGCAATCAAAGATTAATTAACTGCATATAGTACTGATAGACTTGATAATCATGCTCTTGTTTTAGCATAAGAGATTCTATGTTGTAATTAGAAATGAAGAAATACAAAGAAATTTGAAGAAATTCCAAATATTTACATATGGAAGCTATTTTTTCAACACTTGAAAAGACCGTCTCCTCTGTACTGGCTAATTATTATAACTATGTTGAAGAGATGGGAGGAAACAATCTATTCTTCCAACTCACACTCACACCAAATATCCAGTTTGCTAAAGAAAATGAGCTCTTATGGTTTTTGGCAGAAGTCTGAGCACAATCTATAATATTCAGTCAAAGTTTTTCTGACTCAATTCACTGAAAAGATGTATGAATTAGGACACACTGTGTTTCAATGTCATTAGCAGCTAAACTGGAAGATACCCTAATCTGAGAGAGTATAGAAACTAGGAGGACCTTATGTAGGAAAATATGTTCTTGTGAACAAAAATACCACATGTTGGCAATACATGACAGAGACTCTTGAGATTCCATTCCTAATTCACTAGCAAAATATGTCTATTATTAATTAGTTCTTTTAGATTTGCGTGTACTTTTACCAGGACTTTGCAAAATGTATGGACATACTGAGCCAGATCCCCAGGTGCCACAGATCTGCCCAGCATGCAAGTCAGGTTGTGTGGACACTTGCTTAAAGCTGAACTTGCACTTTCCTGAACCTGCTTCAGTGTGTGTGCAGGGACAAGGCTACTCAAACGTATACTGACTACAGATGTCTTCAAGGGGCTGAAACTGTAAAGAAGATCAATATGGTGCTGGGTTATCCCAGCCACATACCCCTTCAAATAGCCATGCCCCTTTTCCCTGCTTTGCCAGCAGCAGGGAAGTGATATAAGACCCCTTAAACCAGATTGGCCCACCATCTTCGCAGTACAGTAAATGTGCTTTGTGGCCAAATCCCATTGGTGATGCAATACACCAGAGAATCAAGCCCATTGTATTCACCACCAAATAGCTTGATGTGAAACTTTGAAACAAGTTTTTGAAAGACTTTTTTCAAAAAAAGGATAAAACAATGCACGTATCTGACCTACAATAACTTATCCACATGCAAACACCAAGACAGTTTTAAACCTTCCCATGAAATTGCTAAATAGTGCTGGAAGAAAATGTGCTCACATGTTATCTTAGCAGAATAACATATCAATCAGTATCGTATTCTCAGAGTAGAATCCCAGAGCAATTAAATATCATATCCAAACTGATAACAAAAGAAGTCATTATTAAAATAAGTGGCAAAGAATTAACACTACTTTATATCTCTCCTAATGTGTTCCCACAACTATTTCCACTGTTTGATCTTCTTCTTCTTTGTTTTAACTATGAGAACAACTTGATAGGTATCTTAGAAATCTTTATGCTATGCTTTTTAAACTTACCACTAGCATTAGCCATGCCTGTACTGCTCTCCCACTGATTATTAGTAAGCAATCTAAGGATGACACAACCCAGTGGAGAGAGCTATTAAATGATTAACACAGTAGAGTATTCCAATTTTATTAAAACACTGCATCAAAACTTTATTTGAAGCACCATGGAATAAAGAAGGAACAGACACTAAATTCTTCCTTTTCCTTACCTTAGCCTGCAATAGACACCAGATGCTCTTATCTCAAGAGCATACCATTTTACTATTCTGGGTTTCCTGAAGATTCAGGAGATTCCACCGGCAAACACCATCTTAGATCAAGCAAATGGGCTTTGGATGCAGCTGGCATATGACAACAAGAACATAGCATGAAAACTTCCCATTGAGGTGATTGGGTAAACACGTTTTTCTTGTGGGTTTTTGTTCTTTTATTGCTAACTTATCTTTCACTGGTGGCACTGATTGGGGCCCCTTACTTCCTCCTGTCCAGGAGAGCCCAGTGTGGCTGCATGAAAGTTAAAGGGCTGATTGACTGACCAAAAAGAGGCAGAGCCAAAGAACTGAAAGCTGGTCTCTAAGGCATGGATCGATGGGTTCAGCTCAGACCCTCAGCACAGTCAGGAGCTTGAGTCAAGTGACAGGTCTGGAAAAAAGCTGTGACTTTGGAAGGGCTAATAATAGTCTAACAGGCTGCTACCTGAGCTTTTGTAAACCCAAATTATCAACTTCTCTGAATTGTAAATACAAAACCACTCTATTTTTGGATACATTGTAGACTTCTAACATTTTCTCTCTTCTAATTGAAAGAAATGAGTCTCTGCCCCATAATAACTGTGATACAGATGTAGTGTGACAGCGATAAATATAGCATCCTTTCACATATTGTTGGGAATTTATGATGTGCATTTAATATCAGTGCTCCGGCACCTGCTGTTAGATTTAAGGAATGAAAATTGTTACTATCACCACCACATGTGCTCCTTTCCAGGAATGAAAGTGCTCAGGCATTTCAGATGGATTGGAAATACACAGTTTCCATATATTTCCCTAATGGCTCATCTCAGGGGGAAGTCTTTGCTTTTCTGTGTTGTCTTCATTTAGACTTGAAAACTGCATGGTTTTTAAATATTTCAACAAACTACTTTTATTTATGTAATTGAGGTGAAAAAGCTGGCCTCACCTCTCCTTGGAGGGGGCACAGTCAAGGTTACATTCTGAGAATGCAAAATCAAAAAATTTAAATGCTGACCTGAGTAATACATAAAAATTGTCACTTTTTAAAAGCTACATTATAGTTTTCGTTGATAGAGCTTTGGGGCATTATTATAGCTCAGTGTACTCTCCACATTACTGATTTTTATGTGGTTTTGATAGAAATGTGGTAAAGCATTTGTGAAAAACTGCTACTCCCTTACCTGAATGTTTTTTGTTATGAGATTGTGTGCTCTTTAATGTGTGGGCCACTGGGAGAGGAATTCAGCTGACATTCAGATGGCAAAGGAAGAGAAAGAGAGAAACACCCCTAACAAGTAAGTTATGCCACTTCATACATCCAAAGGATACAACATTTCACTCAGGGGATTTTAAATGACTGGCATTCTTGCTGCTGACAAGCTCTCATTCACAGCTGGTGATATTAGGGCAGTCAGGACTGGTTCTAGGTAAATTACTACCCTCAGAGAAGATGGGATTTAGCATTCCTTTGCTCTTAGCTCTCTTTCTGCCATTCAGCTCAGCAGATCACCTGATCTCTGTCCTCCCAATGCACCCCTTTTTCTAATTCATCATATGCAGTGACACAGAGTCAGTAAAGACAGAAGAAATTCCCTGGTCACTAAAGAGTGCTTTAGAAGTTTAAGTGCCAGTCATTGTTCAGCCTGATTTGGACATATTTCAAAACTAGGCCAAGAGTTTGCAGGTGGTGGATATTTGTCCTTGAAAAATTCTAGGGAGCCAGGTTTTTGTTTAAGAAAGTACTGCAGTTTCTTTAGGTATGGTCATTCGCTTTTAAGTGCAGCATGGATAATTACCTTTATTGTAGTCAATTCTTCATCGCAAAATGTGCAATTTGTTCTCCTGGATACATCTGAATGTAGTGCATTTTCCTTGACCAGCCTTAGATTCTCCATACCATCAGCACAAAGAGAGAGGCATTGAGAAATCAATTCAGTAACTGCAAAGTTCAGTTTTGCCTTTGAGAAGAGAACAAGGCTAAAAGACCTGCCAGACTTCCTGTGTTTGTGACAGTTAAGTCCTTGGGAATGGACAATAAGGACATTGGAAATGAAGCTGCAGTTAATAATCATTGTTGAAATGTGTCATTTACTGGTGTGTACGGTGGTTTTGGCCATGTTGGGAGAAGGTTTGAATGATAGAGGAATAACACCTCTATTCATGCAAATATGATTTCATTTACATAATGAATAGAAAATGAAGCAGAATATTTTGAAGATATTTATCACGATGGCAGAGCAAAGGTGTCTCTGTTTCCAGTTACCAGAGATCATGTGTGAGACATGATAGATTAGCAATTAGCACTTTATATCAATATCTTGTATTGTTTCAAATGTTTCTCTGCATAAAAGAAATGAAATCAGCATAAGAAATAGAAATCCAGTCACATACATCATGTGGATGAATGCTGTAAAGATAAGCAAATCATTCTGAAAAACATTGATTAATTCTGTCTTAAAAGCTTTGTCAAAACCAGGAAATCTACATTTGTCTCATATGTAATTACTAGACATAAAACACATGTTTTGCTCCTGGAGGACTTGGATAGACAGGGACAGAGTAATGTTTGTAATATTGTACTTGAACACTTACTCGGTATAAGTGTTTGTGAGTTGTGGAGTTAATCTTTAGTTTGCATATATCCATAATAATCTTTCTTATAGACAGTCTAGAGGACCAGGGAACAGACTACAGAACAACAAAAGCTCCCCAAGCCAAAGTAAATCACATGAATTATGAGAATAAAAACAGCTTTTCTTTGCAAAAGTAAGAAACTCATGTGCTTGTTTTTGCTTTATTGGATTAAAACAGTACCTGAATGTTAAGAACCTTCATTTGACATCTGGCTAACTACAATTAAATGAATTACATTTCTTATAAAATTAGATCCAGCTTTTGCTATGATTACAATAGTTATTATAAAAATGTCTCTGGTCTTGTATCCTCCAATCAGCAGACACTGCACCTCTATTCTAACTTTTGTGCCTTCAAAGATTTTAGAAAAATAGGGAATTAGCTCACTGAGCAATGCATTTCTAGCAGTCAAAAGCTACAATTCTCACTATTTATAGGTACCTAGGCTTCCCAATACATGGTATATACCATGAATATGTTTGTAGTCCAGTCATCTATCACGCCAAACAATGTGTTCTAAGTGTTCTTCTAGTCACAAAGAAGTCTTTCTTTGATTGAAATGAGGTTGGTCATACAAACAAGAGAGACATCTTCTTAAAATGAGGATCTTAATTTATTTACTTACCTATTGCGATGCTCATCACTTTGATTCATCAGGAGTATGTATTGCAATCTCTGAGGTAATAATAGCAATTATTATTATGCAGAAAAACTTATTCAATGGGAATGGCCTGGTGGACCAGCCTTTTGTCCTGATTAAATGTCCTTCCCAATTCACAGGAGACACCGTTACAATTTATGATAGTACAGGAAGCTGTAGGGAGCTTATCAAGTTATTGGACTGGCTCATGTGGGAGCCTGCTTATTTATCAACGTGCCCGGCAAAGAGCATATTGTACCTATGCTCTATAATCTGCACTGGTCTGCAATATGTTTCTGGGGGCAATTCAAGACGCTGACTCCTTGTGTTACACCGCAGTAGTTCAGATCAATCCAGGGAAGTACTTAATTTGTAATGAAAGAGGTGCCAGGGCTCAAGCAATTAGGTGCTGGGGCTCAAGCAAGTTTGTTACTTTTATAACTGATGCAGTTGGCCCAGAGGTACCAAGGCTATGAACCACCAAGCCTAGATGTGCCAGGGCTTTGAACTGCCAAGTCTAGAGATACCGAGGCTCAGCCCCAGCAAGCCCTGACAAAAATTAAGCACTGATCCAGGTGCTTGAGCTGAAAACCCTACGTTTAAACCAAGACAGGTGTTTTCAGGGAATGGTCCTTGACTGCCCATGTAGGTTCAATGCAGCCTGTATCTATTGACCTACAGGCAATGCTACACAGCCCATATGTATTCTCCAGCTTTCCCTTGGGAATGGGGAGGAAGGATGAGAGCATCGGGTGGGAAGGAGACAGAGTGTATTAGTTTGGGGTTTACTGAAAAGGAATTCATAAGGATAAGGGTAGTACTGAATTTTTGTGTATGTTTTTATACATTGTTTTTCTGCCTTGAGCTCTGGACAGTCCCTTTTCTGTATAAATCAAAATAAATTAATCTGAATCTACAAAGTCACCTGGAGGCATCTTAATTAAGCAGCTGCTATTGCCATTTAGTATCATTAAACTTATATGGGTTCCCTGGGAGATGTCCCAATTAAGTGGAATTCCCAATTAAGTTGAGTGCACTGTGCAAAAAATATGTGCCTTTCATCTAGAGATTTAAAAATGCTTTACCAATATTAATTTAACAACTTCACCCCATTGTATTGGAACGTGACTTTTAAAGCATTTGCTGATTTAAGACCAGAAGCAATCCCATATCAAATAGTACCTAAAGTGGGCCAGATCACTAGCTGGTGTAAATCAGCACAGTTACACTGAAGTGAACTGTTACTTACACTAACAGACGATATAGCTAAGTGTTTGGGACCCCACGTGTCTGCTTAAAATGAATCATCTTAATTTGATGTATGCTAGTAAAGGCATTGTTACTTATGAATACTTTGGGGGCATTACTTTCCGGAGGGAAGTAATAAAAAGTCTCAATCTAGTCCTACAGCAAGATTTCTAATTTAACTTGGAGTCAATAATATTTGTAGCCCCCTTGCCAGTTTGGGGCTTGGCAGAGGTAGCTCCCAACATCTGCGTCCAGACGGAACCCATGTTTGGGAGGTGCAGGAGGTAACCAGCCAGAGCCTAACTGGATGCCTGGGCTACCATGTTTTGAGGAAACCTGTCAAGCCTTTACTCAGATAGCTGCAAACTATATTGTTGGGACAGCAGAAGGCAGAGTCCAACGAGGAGAGATTCCAGTTTATGTAAGTAGTAAAGGCCACAACTTTACCATTTAAGATAGCAACTAAAGGTAACACAGTGTGGTATAAAGTGGGAGAAGAAACAGCAACTAGCACCGTCAGCTGCTTTGAATTTAACTTCCCCACCTATATTCACAGTATGGGCATAGACAATGGGGAGCTTAGAGGTGGAGAGGCTTCACCCCACCGCACCCCACCCCCAAAATAGGGATTGCATTAATAAGTAAAGGAAGCAGAGAGTCTGGAACAGAAACTTGTTTATTTCACTTTATTAAATGTGGGCAAATTTAGTCAAGGTAAAAAACTACTCATTAAAGTGATATTAAACAGCTGTTATTCTAGTATTTTTAACTCTAGCCCCACCCAGATAAAAACAGTTGTCTACACTCCTTCATGGGGCCAGATAGTGCATTGTTGTGCACCTTGTGTGGTCATTTACACCAATGCAACATGGATTGGAAAATGCTACCATTCAATAGAGTTTGCACCCATTTTGCACACACTTTGTAGTGATGTACAAGAAACGAAAATGGAGAATCAGGTCCTTAATGTTATATGTACCTTCAATCAAAAATCCAATCCAAGCCTATGAAGTAGGCTGTATTCTCAGTTGGGTGTGGCCCTGCATTGGTGCACAAGGGGAGAAGAGCATAACAAGGTTTCCTCCCCTACCTTTCAGATTTGTTCAGAGGTCAGGTACAGTGGAAGTCTTTGTGGTCCCATGAGTTCAAAGACCAATCCAGGATAGCTCCTACAGTGGGAGAGGGCTGGGTCATGGCCAACATTAGTTAGCAGAGCTAGACCCAGCCTCTTCTCCAGAATGCCTAGACTGAAGACTGGAAATATCCCATTGAAAACTGTAAAAATTCCACCTAGAGATGAAATTCCAACCCCTTGAATATGAAAGCAAATGGCTTTTCTGAATAGTAAAGTGCGGTGTGCTGTAGGGAGCACCCTGCTAGAGCCTAGCCAGCCATGAACTTCTCTACAATCAGTGTTTCTTAACAAGGTACTTTAGCTAAACTCTTGAGGCAGTTGCTGTAAATATGCTGGTCAAACCACAGTTGGTACAGTCTGTGGAACAAAGGCAACTATCTCATTTCATTTTAGCTAGTTACATGCTATTACAGTGTCTAGAGCTAGGGCCCAAATCCTGAACTAGTATAAACTGGCCCTATGCTGATTTATGCCAGCTGAGGAGCTGGCCGTAACTCAGACTTTTTATCTGTAAAACATGGAGCTACTCCCCGTTTTGCAACTAGCAACTTTTAAGATACTACGTATTAGAATAATGTCATTTCAATTGTATATCCCTGTGAGAAGATATGCTGACTCAGATGCTCAGATTTATTTTAATGTTTGTTTTTATTTCTTCCGCGTATGAGTTTTGCTTGACTGATGTAGTACTGCTGGAAGTGTGTCAGTTAAAATGTGCATTTTTCTGTCTCTGCATATATGCCTTATTTTCATGTGACTGTGCTTGGTGCTATATGTGCATTTATTATGTGCATCAAAACATTAAAGGTCTGATGATTTACGAAGTACCATTGGTATGTGAAATTATAGTCCCTGCCCCAAGGAGCTCACAATCCTGCTGGAAATCAGTGGAGATTTACACAGGCTCTGTAAAGCTTTGATGCTGCAAATCCTTGCTCATGTCAGCCATCCTACTGCCAGGCCTTAAATCAGGGCAACATACCAGGAAATGACAGCAAAGTGCTGAGGTGAGAGAGAGGTGACAGGGAAGGAGGGGAGAACATGCGAGAGGAGGAGGACAGAAAACAAGGCGAAACAGAAAATTTCTTAAGAAACGTCCCATATGTTACAACAGCCCAGGATATCATAACGTACTCACAAAATGCTGCTACCTAGTGATGGGGGCACTCCAAGAGCTTTAGATTCCGTTTGGATAAACACCCAAACGTTTGGCTGCTCATCAGAACTTTATCCAAACTACGTGAGCCTCTTGAGTCTGCAAACTAGGATTGGTAATCCCTTGGGAACAGCAACCAATTCATGCTGGATACAATGAACATGAGGATCAGAGTCTCACAACTGCAGCAGACTCTTAATTCCCCTAAGATGTGCACTAAGCATAACCAGCGGGCAGTTCAGCTGCTTGTTGTTGCCACTGACCTGTTCCTTATTTAACATCCTCTCCCCGCCTGTCACTTCCATCCCTACTGATATGGGAATGGATATAACCCTGTTTTACACAAACACACTGGCTTACATATGCCAACCTTTCAAGAAATAAGTGCTGTTGGTTACTTGGGCAATTGATCTTCCTGCAAATCTGAATTGTCCCCAGACAATTTACAGTATTAGAGCTGTATATTTACCAGATGAACTAGACCTCCAGAAACTCTGACTGAATGCTGGGTATATTCATGAAAACAATTTGTTTTTTACAACTGATGCATGATTGTTAATTCACTTCCTTGTACCTCAAAACCTTAAAATTCCAGCATAATTGGATATTATAGAAATCATAGAAATATAGGGCTGGAATATACCTCACAAGGTCATCTAGGCCAGTCCCCCACCTACACTGAGGCAAGATTAAGCATACCTAGAGCATCCCTGGCAAGTGTTTGTCCAACATGTTTTTCAGAGAAGTGGATTCCACAACCTCCCTTGATAACCTATTCTACTACTTAACTATACTTAGAAAGTATCAGAAGGGTAGCCGTGTGAGTCTGGATCTGTAAAAGCGGCAAAGAATCCTGTGGCACCTTATAGACTAACAGACGTATTGCAGAATAAGCTTTCATGGGTGAATACCCACTTCATCGGATGCATGTCTACGAAGTGGGTATTCACCCACGAAAGCTTATGCTCCAATATGTCTGTTAGTCTATAAGGTGCCACAGGACTCTTTGCCACTTATACTTAGAAAAAAATTCCTAATGTCTAACCTAATCTCTCTTGCTGCAAATGTAGATGATTATTTCGTGTCCTACACTTGGTAGCTCTGGAGAAGACTTGATCACTATCCTTTTTATAAATAGCCTTTAATATATTTGAAGATTGTTATCATGACCCTCCTCATTCGTCTCTTCTCTAGATTCATGTCCAGTTCTTTCAACCTTTCCTCATGGGTCATGTTTTCTAAACCACTTATAATTTCTTGTTGCTCTCCTCTGGAGTGATGAGGCATTATGAAGCAGACAACAAAAATTCTCCAACTTGACAGAGCTGACCAAAACCTCTGGGGCTGATTCTGCCCCCCTGCTGCAGCCCTGACACATTGTTCTGGCCCATAGGAGCAGGGCAAAAGATGCTTAAAGCCCTTTGTTCCTCTCTTCCTCCCCCTGGACTGTCAGGCACAGCACAGAATCTGTCCCATTATTTTCAGAATTGTTTCCCATTATCAGGTAAGACATTTAGTCAAGAGGCTGACCTGAATCTCCAGTGAATGCAGTGAGCTGTGTGTGTGTGCCCTTATATGTTGTTGCATGGTCTGGTGCTAAATTTGGCTCCTATCATTTACTTCCAGGGTACACAGACAAGGGGATCCTACTCCATGACTGGGGTCCTATGCACTATGATGATACAAATAATAATAATATTAGGATGCATGGGAGCATGAGTAACTTTAAAATTAAAATACCTATTGAGACTCAGGTAAGCAACCTACCAAGCTTCTACATGAAATGTGAAGGTTGGGTCTTTAAAACCAAGACATAATATAGCAGAATCCTCTTAATCAGGATGCTCACATGGAGTGCCTATCAGTCTTGGTACAAGAGCTAATCTCAATTATCCAAAGGCTTCTCTTTTGTTTTAAACATTAAATCACAACAAATCTCTTGTGTTCAAAAAAGAGTATAGCTACTTCCTGCAGTTGGACTTATGCCACTTATTTATTTATTTAGCCAGCCAGCCAGCCTCCGGATGGTGGCTAAAGAAAGCTTAAAACTTATTTTGAAGGGTTTTTTTTCCTGAGGTTTTTTTCCCACATTAGAATATTCTAGTGCTGGTTGCATTGGAATATTCTAAGGTGACTGGAGATCTATTGATGCAATGGCATCGCAAGAGTCAAGAGAGTGAAAGTTGAGCAACTGAGAGAGGTACAGAGTTTTAGTCCGACTAAGAATCTTTTAAAAAATGTAATACCTATTAACTTCAAAAATTAATTACCAATTTGGATAAAGTATGTATTCATTACAGATTAAACACGCCCACCCAACCAACCTCCCTGAGATCTCCAGGAGGTTCTCCAGAAAAATTGAGGATGACTTGACATCCTGAGGTCTTGTCTATAAGCACTTAGATCATGGCAAACTGGGGTGTAAATCTACTTGATAAACCAACCACTTACTGCTAGTATTAGGAAGAAAGTAAACTTCCCTTAGGGGCAGATATTTCATAACTGTTCACTAAAAAGTTTCTTGCACCTTCCAAAAAAGCATTTGTTACTGGCCACTGTCAGAGACAGGATACCGGACTAGGTAAACCATTGGTCTGTTCTAGAATGGCAATTTCTGTCTCTGTATTGCACTGTAGAGTTTTTGCCCCACCCCCTCCTGCTAGTACACATTCTCCCAAACCTACTGGCACCTCTGTTTCCTTAGTTAATCTTTGTCTAGCTCTTCTGCAACATTACTTTGTTGTAGAAATGCAGCAGCTGCAAATGTTTCCACTGGGACTTAAGAGCCTTGGCTGGCTCATTTTCAGTCACAGATATTCTTCCAGAAACCCCAGTTTAACACCCACGAAGGTAAGAGTAGTAAGTTAGATCTTCAAAGGCTTCATAAAATTTTACTCTTTCAGCAAGGACGAAATAATTTCCTTTTCCTCCATTGAGAGAAGAGGAACAAATAAACATGCCAGAGCATGACAGAGAGAGGATCATAAACACTTGATTTCAATGTGTCATATCAATTTAACCACAACTTAATCTACTGCTGGCATCTGAATGAAGAAGAATTAGCATCCTAATAAAGCAGCAGTCCTTGCCTTTTATTATCATTGAGAATGAATTGGTTTCTTGGGAAATAACCCAAGTAAGCTGATTTTCTGATTAACCACATCCTGATTAAGTGGTGCAGAATGTACAGGAAGGAAGGAAGAGACTGATTTAAAGTCACACCATACCATGTTAGAAATATTGAGGATGAATGTTTTGGACTCAGACATAGGAGTGCACCTCTGACAATCCCATTCTTTTTATGGTCTCTCTTGTGCTGTCCCCTTGTGGTTTAGCTGGAAATGCTGCAGGCTACAATGAGAAAAAATTGAGATTCAAAAAGTTACCCAGCCTCACAGGAAATCTCTTTTGCCTCTTTCTATATATATGTGGATATAGCCATAGAGCTATTTCTCCATATGTATGTAATTGAAAAAATTAACTCTGCATAAGCAGAGGGACACATATGGTACTAAAATATTAAGCAAGCCCATTTCCCTATGTGTTGTAGATTATTTCCTATTGTACTTACACTAAAGCTTTTACCAAATAGGCAGAATTGCAGGTAAAAAATCCTAATGTATCTCAATTACTGAAATCCCTGTGCTAAAAAAACTTTTAGCAATACACTTTAAAAAACATAGTACAATGAAAACTGATTAAGATGGACTTATCAGGCAAAGCCCATTCACATTGTATATGTTTATTTTAAGCAGATATTTGATTTTCTTCGGGGATACCTATCGGGGATATTATATTTAGTATGTATCTTAAAAAGAAAAGGAATACTTGTGGCACCCTAGAGACTAGCAAATTTATCTGAGCATAAATCAATTTGTTAGTCTCTAAGGTGCCACAAGTACTCCTTTTCTTTTTGCGAATACACACTAACACGGCTGCTACTCTGAAACCTGTCATTATGTATCTTAAGTATCTCAGATTCCACTGTGAGGTAAATGTTGGCAAATGATGACTTTTGTAGAGGGACTCATATTGCCACTGACAAATGAGTGAAATTAAATGATGATATTAGGATTTGCAGACAAAAGGATTAGTCAGCAGTGAATGCAAGAGAACTCGTCTCTGTTTTGGGTTTTTCAGCCAGAGGTGCTCTTCAGTAAACAAATTCAGAATCAATTCTCTGACTAGCAGCTAATGGTTACCCATTCTTCGCAGGAAGAAATAATATGCCAAAACGATAAAACACTTGTTTAGTGAGAATATGAGTCTGCCATCATCTATTGGGATTACAGTCTCAGCTAAGGTTTCAGTGCAGAAAAGATTCCTTTTGAACTATGTATGCACAGGTTCAAGTTACTGGTCAGAGACTGTGATAGTGTTGATGCATATATTATATATCAATTGTTTGTATGTTTCTTAAAAGCATTGAGTTTTATATATACACAAGAACATAAATAAAATAATCTGAAAGGGACAGGAAAAAAACAGATTGTTCCCACTTTTCCTAGTAGCTCACCTACTTTGTTAAAAAAAAATTAACCGTGTACAATCACTCTACCATACATCAAAGGATATTGTATTCACTTTGAATGGTTTCCTGTGGGGAATTCATCTTTATAAATGTGTTGGTTTGTCATTTATGGTAATTAACTATGCACACAGCTCTCTTGTACTGTAATACATGATAATACAATGAGATTACGCAACTAGTCATGAACCTCAAGATAAATAAAAATGCTACGTGTCAAGAGATCAGCCAGAGGGATATTCTTGGTTTAGAAGACAAGACACAACACAGTTGATACCAGACACAAGTGGCATGTTGCTCCATTCCCTTAGAACTTTGTTTCCTTCCTTATAATTTTATAATCAGGACCATGTGAATGATACAGCTGTTTATAATATAAAAATCTCAGAGGGGGAGGGATAGTTTATCATTTCAGACCTTCAGTATTTCGTGTAAATTTAGAGACTGTTCATTTTTTTGTTACTCTCCACACAGTCAAATAAATGTTCATATTCACAGGAAGATTTAATAATTCATGTTAACTATGAGGTACTTTGAAACCTTCATGTTATCTTGAGAGTGGTCATTCCCCCTTTCTAAGGGCAAAATGCTGTGAAATGCAATCACCCTCAACTCCCACTGAAGTCCCCAGAGAGAGAATTTTTTCCAGCACAAAATTGCTAACGTGGTTATTCTTAAAGATAAACAAGCAGCAGGAAGATTTCTCATTGTTCTAAACTTGTGGTACTATAACTTTCTCTTCCATAGGTTTTCACTTACTATCAAAATATTTACCAAAAACCACTAGAGATGGTATTTTCAAAAGCACTCAGTACTGGCATAAGTTTCCTCCATCAGAAGTGAGTGGTAAACCTCCCATAGACTTCAACAGGACTGCCAATCCAAAGCTCCCAAAAATCGTAAGTCAGACCACAAAAATCATGAGATTGTGTTAAAAGACATGAGATTTTTTAAAAATAATAAAATGTTTTGTTTGTTTTCTAGTTTTTATTCTTTAGGGTTCATGGTTCCAAGCTTTTTCCCCAAACCAGGAGGGCTAGAAACTTACTTTTCATTTAAAATGAAAGCTGAGATTCTCCTGTAATGACATGTATCTAGGAGCAGGAACTTTAAGACAGACATCAGATATAGTGAGAGTTGCGATAAAAATCACAAGAGTTGCCAACACTGCTTCACTGGAAGCAGAGTTAAGCCAACTCAGAGGCCCAGATCCTCAAAGACATTTAAGAGCCTACCTCCCACTGAAATCAATTGGAGTTAGATTCATACTTTTGGAGATCTGAGCCTGAGTGCTTTTGAAAATCTGACCTTAGTAGAGTAGGTCCAAAAAATCTAAATATTTTCAGTGGAGTCAATTAAAACAAAAATATTGATTCTCTACACTACAGAGTGCAAGTTTCTCCACGGTGTGAAGAGGGTTTTTCTTTTCCTTAGCATTTTGCAAGGTACTTACAGAGCAACACACACAGTTGACACTTCACTGAAATTTTTGTTTATCCCGTGGTACAAATATTAAGAAATTTATGTGACCTCCATATTTTTCAGTCCATTCAAATAACTGATTATTTTGAAGAAATAACGTTATGTTTCAAACAACTTTCCTATCAGGTAAATTTGCATTTGGAAAAACAAAATGTTAACAAAGTGCTAGTGTATAGAATGGCCCAGAGAGCAAAAGCAAAAGAGAGTTGAAATACAAAAATATCCTTCTCAAATTACCATATTTTGTGGAATTCGATGGAAATTTGGATCAGAAGTGTCACATTTGTAACTATCAAGTAGACAAAGTTCACTGTAAGCCTTCTGTTATTTTGTATGCAGGAGTGTAAAAACATGGCTCATGTTGGAATGGGAACTTTGCCATCTAGTGGCCATAGTTGTTTCTGCGTTGTTGTCCTTTACATAGCAAGTAAATACAAAAAGAACTTTTAGGTACACAGGTTTGTTTAATCAAATGTTATCCTTTTTATAAATCTGTTCTTTTAAAAGACATATTTGCTTTGGTTTAAAAAATATGGTCTGGCCTGGTTCATCTATTCACCCTTAAGCCCTTTGATCAGCTCAATTTTACTCTGTAATTTACTGGTTAATTCACTAGAACTTAATCCTTCTAGTAAATTTATTCTGGAGACTTTACATAGAGTTTATATCCTGATTCAATCCAGACTTGAACATCCCCAAAATGGGGAGATTCTGATCTGATTTGGTGGATTGGGTCCACCCATACTATTTCCCTTTATCAAGCATTCATTTATAACAGGATTTTATTGGACATGTATATATCTGCATAGATTTTATTTTGGTGCATGGACAATGTATCTTTTCAATTTTTCCCGTAATATGTGTTTATTTAAGTGAACTCAATGTGTATTCAGATCTCTAGGTATAATCTGTTTGCATGCAACCAAGCAAACTTCCAATAGAAAACCAACCTCCATGCTATTTCTCAAAGTAACTGTGCTGGTGACTATACCAGAATACATAATTATGTGCTGTTTACTAAGAATTGTTATTGTTTTAACCAAAATAAAATGGTATGGATCATTTAGTTTCACTCTGGGCCAGAAGACCACCACCAGTTCAAGTCCTTACCAGAATTTGGGAGCATACAGTACTGACACAACACAGCAGTACTAGAGTGGGGAAACGCATGGTTAGAAGTACTTTCTGGATGGGATGGTGAACAGAGATACCTGGCAAATGTCACAGTAGAACTCACTGATCTCATGACAGTTTTCAAAAATCCCAACTCCTGGTTCTACAGTCCACAGAATGGGTGAGCCAAATTGACAGCCTAACAATGCACAGAAGGCATTCAACTCATTCTTGTAAAGCACCAAAGTCCTGGGGATACTCTCATAAAAGGTGATACACAAACCAAATATGCTAGACAACTGGGAGAAAACTAATCTTACTTGGAACAGCAGTTCGCCAGTGCAGTGAACCATCCATTCCACCTCTAGTGTCACAATCGGTTCCCTCCAACCCAACCCGGTAGCAACATTTTCTTGTCTCCTCCAGCCTCCCCTTCCCCGCAACAACCTCCCTCGCCCTCTCAAAAAACCACTCATCCTGACAGCAACTCTTTTCCTGCCCCAGAACTCACACCAGTGTTTCTCTTTTTCTATACCCTGTAGACCCCACTTCCTTCAATTTGCTTGCTATTAGTATCTCCCCCAACCCTCCTCACAAAAGCTACCCCCAATGCCTCTCCTTCCCATTGGCTCTTCTCTTTCTATCTCCCCTAGATCCTGAGGAAGGAATGAATGAGTGACTGGGTTTACATATAAGAAAGAGAATTGAATGAGTGGGTGGATGAAGAGTGAGTGTGACAGGAAGGAATCAGAGTGGATTTGTGAGCGTGTGAGTGAATGAAAGGAAACCATGAAAGTAGGCTAACATTAGTGCGAGGAAAGAGTTAAAGCAAATAATTGAGTGGATGAGGAATGAATGAGCATGGCTAAGCAGAGTGGAGAGGTGGAGTAGAGAAACAAACAACAATCAGAGGATAAAGTGAAAAAAAGGACAAAAGGGAAACAAAAGCACATGGACTATGACTAGAAAATCCAGAAAGAGGAAAGAGGAGAATAGCACAAGAAAAGAGAGTACTTTGAGTATCTGGTATAAAAACATTCAAAAGAGTAGGACCTCCAGAAACAGGATAGAAAACATAGTTAAGGATATGGGAATGGGAGATGCTACCGTGAATATTGGGGGGGGGCATATGAGAACCTGGATAAACAGAAAATAGTAAATGGAAACAGACAAGGGAATATCATTTTCAGCCACCCCACACCTTACTACAAGATGGCCCCATTTCCATTCTGAAAGATCAGAAATTAGAAAGAGGAATGAGGAGGAAGAGGATTCTCCCCCACTTCACACCACAGCTTCTTAAGCCACTCTGAGTGACACCTATGGGTTCTCACTGGCCTGGTCTACACTAAGGGGGTAAGTCGGCCTAAGTTATGCAACTCCAGCTACATTAATAATGTAACTGGAGTCGACTTATAGCTTAGGTCGACTTATTGCTGTGTCTATACCGCACTGGGTCAACAGGAGAAATTCTCCCATTGACTTACCTTACGCTTCTCATTCCAGTGGAGTACCAGAGTCAACGTGAGAGCGATCTGCAGTCGATTTAGCGGGTCTTCACTAGACCCGCTAAATTGACCCCCCCCGTGGATTGATCCTCCCAGCATCGATCCCTGGTAAGTGTAGACATACCCACTGTCTAATGTGACCTGAAGGCAGAATCTGGCTCTGCAGTTGGAACTCATGGAAGTTCTACTGATGATGTTAGGTCAGAACAGACTCCATCTCACTTTCCTATATTTGTGTTAGCCAGCATAAGTAACATATAGATAAGTAAATAGATACTATTTGCTACATAAACACACTGGGAGCAGATCTGTGACTATGTAGGGGCCCATTTTACAGCCGATCCTCTGGTATTTGCAGAGACACAAGAAGAGCCACAGAACATGACAATTTCCTGGAAGGCAGATTGCGATGGGATAGAGCGAGAACCAATTCAAGATTGTTGATGGCATTCATGGAGCAGTCACAAATGGTAGCACACTGCTTCTGGGCCCAAGAAACAAGCACTGATTGGTAGGATTACATCGTAATGCAGGCTTGGGATTGTGAGCAATGGCTGCAGAACTTTCAGATGCTCAAGACCACATTCCTGGATCTGTGTGCAGAGCTCATCCCAGCACTCCAGCACAGAGACACCAAAATGAGAGCTGTAATGACCGTGGAGAAGCGAGTGGTGATTGTACTGTGGAAACTTGCAATGCCAGATTCCTACCAGTCAGTTGGGAATCAATTTGGAGTCGGGAGATTCACCTTGGCAGCCTTTGTCATGCAAGCATGGAGAGCCATTAATCGTCTCCTGTTATGCAGGACAGTGACTCTCTTCAATGTGCAGGATATAGTGAATGGCTTTGCAGCTCTGGGGTCCCCAAACTGCAGTAGAAAGATAGATGGAACACATATTCCCTATTTTGGCACCAGACCAAAAGAAAGGACTACTTTTCTATGATTTTGCAAGCACTGGTGGTTCACTGGGGACCCTTCACTGATATCAGTGCAGGCTGGTCAGGGAAGGTGCATGATGCTCACATCTTTAATAACAGGATTGTCCAGAAAGCTACAAGGAGGGACTTTCTTTCCTGACCAGCAGATTACCATTGGCAATGTTGAAATGCTAACAGTGATCATGGGGGACCCAGCCTACCCTTCGCTCCCCTGACTCATTAAGACATTCACCAGCCACCAAGGAACAATTCAACTAAATGTGCAGTAGGTACAGAATAATAGTTGATGTGCTTTTGGTCATTTGAGTGGTCACTGACGTTTACTAACAAGCTTGGACCTCAGAGAGAAAAATAGCCCAATGGTTATAGCTGTCTGCTGTCTCCTACATAACATCTGTGAAGCAAAGGTGGGAAATTTTCTGCCAGGGAGGAGAGCAGAGGTGGAGCAGTTGTCTGCTGGATTTGAACAGCCAGACACAAGGGCCATTAGAAGAGCTCAGCACGGAGCTACATGACTCAAGGAGGCTTTGAAAGACCACTTTAACAGGGAACTAGAGTAGTGTGTGTTGTTGTAGTATGCTCAACCTGGCCCTGCTCTTCTATGGCCTGGTAGGGATTATGTGGTGATTGCTCTACATGTAGGAATATAATTTTGTGAATGCATCTATTAACTTTGCATGATCCTAGGAGTTGTGTGACATTATGCTGTAACAGGTAATTGTTTCCTTTCAGCTCTGCTGAGCACTCGGCAGCATATGTTGTGAACTAATAATAAATTATGTTCCAAATAATAGAATTTTATTCTGTAAAAAAATCAGTGCAAAAAACCTGTAGAATTTTAAAACAAATACATTAAAAACTTAATAAAACCTAAATAAAATAAAAAGAACAGAACTTATGGAAGGGAAAGAACATTCATGTCCATTTCAGCTTCACATGCCCCAACCATGGCTTTCACAGGTCAGTGTGTGTGAAGCTATGATTGTCTTTAATGTCCCCTAGGGTGGAATGGTAGGGGTAGTGCAGTGACCCTGAGTCAACATATTGAAGGTGAGGTATAGACAGCTCCAAATATTGAGTCATCAATGGGCTGCAGAGGGAGGCGAACCTTGGATTGTTTAATCTGCAGGTCCACCAGAGTCTGCTGCATCTGTTTGGTGCCTGACAAATCCCGTTATGTCCTGATGCATCTGCTTCTCCTTTTCCTGGTGGGACTCCTGGGCCTTTCTCCTCTCCACTCTTTCTTTCTTTAGGCTGTCCACAATGTTCATCCTCCAGGCTTCTGTGCTCACAGTCCGATGCAGCACTGGCTTGCAGGATTGCATTGAATATGTCATCGCAAGTCCTCTTCTTTCTCCTCAACTGGCTCAGGTGTTCTGTGGGTGTGGAGGGATAGACCCTAATGGCCACAATGGCAGCAGCTGAAGATAAAACCCACAGAGGTACCATTTCAGCGTATTCACTACAGAAAACAAAACTTAAGATGCTGAACTCACTCCCCTTGCTGCCCTAAAGTTTTAAGCACTACAATCTCACTTCTGCTTGGGATTGATTATGCATGGCACCAATCCCAGCACCAGCCATGGTGAGTATGGCCCTCCGGGGGCTGCGGAAATGAGGAGGAAATTGTTCGCTTGCTTAGTTCTATTGTATAGGGCAGTGGCACTGAATACTGGCACCGTTTTCCACAAGCAGTGGTGATTTTAGCTGAAATCTCACTCCTGAGTGTCACAAAGGCAGATAGACCACAGTTGCTGTTAGTGTCCTGAAGCCGCCCGGGTCCGTATGCTGCTAGCTTGTTCACTGCAATGGTGCCTGCTCAAGTTATCACTGAGTGGGGTGGGAAAGTGTCCTACCACAGAGGAATAAACAAGGCAGCCCTCCCTAGAAGCTTTCAGCAGAGGATTGCAGAGTAATCTCCGTGAAAGTTTCATCAAGGTCTCTCAGGAGGACTCAAGGGACATCCCTGTGTACATAAGCAAACTGCTCTGCCTAGCTTCCCCTGCCTAACTCTAGAGGGGAATGAAAAGCAGACAGCAACTCTACCTCTCTTGGTTTTACCACTACCTTTTCTAGCAGGAGTAAATTAATGAAAAGTTGATAGCTGTGTCCTGCTAAGTTGGGGACATCACTGTAATTGGAAATAAATTTACACACTCGCCCGTGCTTGTTTTCCAAGACTAACTGGATTATGGTGGAGTCTCAAACAGGTCTAGGCTTGTGGCTTAGCTGGACTACCGGGCTGAATATCTTCCATTCTCCTCCTCTTCCTCCTCCTTGTCCTCACTGTTCACACCAGGGGCCTGTGATTCAGGCTCCTTGGAGGTATTCATGGAGGTCTGCAGGGTGGCAGTGGGGTCTCCGCTAAGTATGACATGCAGCTCTTTGTAAAAGCGGCTGGTCTGCAGCTCAGCACCAAATTGACTGTGGGATTCCCGGGCCTTCTGATATACCTGCAACAGTTCCTTCATTTTCACGTGGCACTCCTGCTAATCCCTGTTGTACCCCTTCGCCTGTATCCCCCACACAATCAGCTTGCAGAGGTACACGTTTCTGTGGCTGGTCTGTAGCTCTGCCTGCACAGCCTCTTCTCCCCACAGGCCCAGGAGATCCAATATCTCCTGCCTACTCCAGGCCAGAGTGTGTCTGGAGCGTGTAGCCAGCATAGTCAGCTCAGAACTGATCTGAACATCCCTGACTTGTGGGGATATTCGATTTGAGAGCTGAAATTTGTGGCTAGTCCTACCTCTTCCAGGAGCTGGGTCTGACGACTCCCAAACTTTAGGGTGGTTTGGATCTAGATTTTGCAGCTCAGGTCTACTTTAGTGCTGTGTGTGTGTTTACTTCACCTACACAAATTAGGATTTGTATTGGGGTCAAAAAAATTTTGTTCCTCTGAACATTTTAAGGGAAGGAATATTAGGTCTGATTTGTATTCAGACAGGGGAAAATTAATCAAATCTGAACAGGAAGCAGAAAAATCATTTTTTCCCTTTTTTTTTTTTTGCCTTCCCTAGAGCCTATAAATAAAAGAGTAGTCCCTGTGCTTTGGCAACTGAAAGATCAGGCTTAGGGAGTGTATTTGAGATCATTAGACTGCAGCTTTGTAGAGAAAGCCTAGAATATTAGTCCCAGAAGGACAATATATGTCTGAAGACAGAACTCCCAAGTTTTCTTTATATGTATAACAAACATACATATGGTACTGCCAGGTTCAAAAGTATTAAGTATAATACGTGTGGATTAGGGCTGTTTGGTGAAATTTGCAAGTGGAATATCAATATTTTGCACTCATGTAGTGCTTCTCATTCAAGTACCTCCAAGTTCCATGCAAACATTCGTTAATTAAGCCTCACAGCCCTTCAAGTACAGCCATTGTTATAGTATCCATTATACAAATGGCACATTGAGGTGCAAGGATGACTTATCCAATATCAAAATCCAGGAGCGGAACAGAAGCTGAGCCAGGATTAGAATCTGAGAGCTTTGAGTCCCACACTCCTGCTTCAACAATTAGACAACACTTCATCCCAAGGGGACTCATGTCTGAGGTTTAGGACAGCAAAGATTGGCAAAGTCGATTTTTGACTAAAGAGACAAGGAATCAGGGCTCTTCATAAAGATGTTTAAATTTCATAGGGCATGGCCTTGAGTTTTAAAATCAGTGCAGAAATCTCACACTGTAAGTTTCTTCTTTGTGTGGCTCTACATATTCCAATTTATGGGTACTGCCCCAGCAGGTGGTGCCTAACAACAGAACCTTCTCCAAGCTGTGCCTGTTAGAGTGCATGTATGTCCCCTCCAACTTCTCCTCTCAGTGTTTTTCCAACCACTGCACCAGGCCGAAATGAGCCACTCCAGTCTTTTGGATCCTGGGTTTTCCTCCATTTATAGCACCTATAACCAATGACCACAAATTATATATATTTTGAATATATCGTTGTTGTTCTTAGTATTGTTTTTAGTATAAGGTACTTTTAAATACAGTAATAGGTATAGATAGTTTAGTATAGTTTGTAAGGTCAATTTCATGAGATGGCAGAGGCGGTGGTGGCGAAGAAGAAGAAGAACTTTAAGAGGTGTGCTTGGTGCCCAGTCGTGTTCCTGGCATCAGACAAACACGTTAGGTGCCTTAAGTGCCTTGGAGAAGGCCACTTTCTTTCTGGAGGTTCTGTTTGCTGGACTTTCACGCCTAGAGCATTCAAGGACAGGCAGAACAGGCTACAGGTGCTTCTGCTTATAGAAGATCTTGCTGCTCTGTAGGGTCATTGGATCGAAAGACCAAGATGCCTGTTTCGGCTTTAGTGGCTTCCTCCAGTAAGGCTAAATTGTCTAAGGGTACCAAGTCATCAGGATCTTTGTCAGTGTCGGCTTCTAAATCTTCAACTGAATTTGTCTAGGCTTCAAAACACCACTGGTAGAAAAGGGCCTACTTCCTGCTACGAAGGCTAGAGCCATTTCGCCTCCAACGGTATCAGTTCCAAAGAAGAAGCTGAGGGTGAAGATGGCCACTGTTAGCAGTGCCAGACTCTGTATGTCAGACTTATCAGATTCATTCAACTCTGCCATAGCCTCTATGGCTCTGATTTTGAAACCCAAATTGATTCCAGTTTCCACTTCAAAGTACAGAGCTGAGGTGCTGGGTATTTTTCCATATCTGGTACTCTCCAGGCCTATGGCACCAGTTCCTTCCTCTGCTCCTGTTCCAGGACCATCCTTGGATCTGAAGAGGATGTAAACAGTGGTGGCTGATGTGCACCTTCCTGCATCTGAGGATTTTTCAGATCTGAATGACAGGAAGTTGGCAATAAGGAAGAGATGGAGGGACAGTCAACCCATCTTGGACTTTTTCCCTCTACAATGAGGAAGGAGCCTTCTGCATGCTTCCCCCCTCCCCCTTCCATTAATTCAGAAAGTGCTCAAGGTTCATGAGGACAAAGTAACAATCATACTGATTTCCCCAGGTTGGCTGAGACAGCAGTGGTATACGGACCTTCACTTCCTGGTTTTCAGCACTATTTATCAAACTACCCAGAAGTGGGAATATGAAGAGCCACTCAGAGAAGAAACAAAGGTTACTTACTTATAAATGGAGTTCTTAGAGATGACCTTGCATATTTTCACTTCTTAACACCTTCCCCTCTTTCTCAGAGTCATAGTATAGCCTCACTTTGGAACATTCAGAAACACGGAGGGGAGGAATAGGAAGGGCCACATGTGCGCTCTAATGGGCATTGCTTGGAGAAGGTTTTCCACTAGGTGCCACCAGGTGGCACAATATCCATAAGTGTGAATATGCAGCATCATCTTGAAAAACTCCTGTAACAAGTAAGCTAGCTTTGTATTTCAGTCTGACATTTAGCAGTAAGGAGAAGCTATGTAATTTTTTTTTAAATGTGTTAGCTGATTTCACCTGCAATTTCTTATCTTTGATATAACAGTGTAATTCAGGAATTGGTTCATGACCCTCACATTCACAAGCAAGAGATAGGAGAGCCTCAGTCTTCATTGAGGCCCCTGAATTATACCATATTACAAATAAATAAAATAAAATAAAATAAGGATGTCTGTAAGTGAGGTAGAGCAAAGAGTGTTCTAAAACTTTTTCAGCCTCTCCAGTAACCTGACGTTGCTAGCTGATGTCTAGCAGTTAGATCATTCTAGACCTCTAGATAATTCTTGTACAGATCCTGCCTACATTTTAGGCCCAGCTCATGCAAAGTATTTAGGTGCCTAACTCCCATTGGAAACATCTGGGGATTGGTCACCAAATGTTGGCAGTTACTGTATGTGATCTATGCACAGTAAGCATAGAGTTCAGTCCATTTCCTAAAAACAACATAAATCATCATAAATGTTAGCACCAGCTGGCACTCTCAACAGAGAGAATCCCAGTTCAGTCATTGCATTCAGATTGGACCTTGTTGGTATAATTAGTTTTAATGCTGCTGCTGTTTCATTTTATTTAGTTTATTAGGAATGATGTTAGACAGCCTAGACCTTTGGATGGATGTCTTTTTATTGGTTTAAATCTAAATAAAACAGATAGTGGATAGCTCTAGCATACTGGTGGGTCAGTGAGTAGTTCTGTGTTTGCATTGCCACAGCCTGTACTGCAGTTTGTTTTGTGGCTGCACGGAGGACGTCAACATACAGACATGTGTGGACACTTTATTTTTTAAGCTCAATATTTAGGATCAGATCAGAGTGACTGGAATTAATACTCTGAATGGAAAATATACTCTTTGAGGCTTATAATCAATCTATGGAGTTCTCAGATCACTGAGTCATATTCTGGCTGGATAATTAAAAAGATCCAGATAATATTGTATGCAAGCTAAGATAATGAGAAGATAACTGAACGGTATGGTTCATAGTGATCACAGGATGGGAATCAGAAATTAAAGTTTCCCCTCATACCCAGCAAGCATTGCCCAATTGGCTAGATGTACTGTGAGGGGTTATGCCTTCCATTGATGCATGAGGTGTTGGCTCCTGCTCAAGACAGAATCTTGGGCTACATCGATGGACCAATGGTCTGATCCACTATGGCATATTCTAAGTTCTTATATTCCTACATACTAAAATATACCAAGTATAGGCCTTGTTTCTTGTGTTCAGATACTGATCCAGCCTTGTACCATGTATTCTATGAGCATTATTTATTATAATTAATTGTTACACTTCATTGACCATTGAGAAACTTGATCCAAGGACACACATAACCTCTGAAATTCATATATCTTGATATTACATGCACCATAAACCTTAAATTAGGAAAGAATGGGCAAATGCACATAAATTGCTTTAATATATTTCAGGAAAGGCATTAATTGTCTGTACTGGTGTGTATGGTGTATCTGTGATATGTGCCTTACTGCCATTGATGCCCTTGTGTATAGCACAAATTAATTAGAGCTGTTTATTCCCACAGTTGTTATAATTACGAAGCAGCCTGAGCAAGACAGTATTTCAACATATTTATTACTAGGAAATTAAGACAGAACTGGCCCACCGAGTGTAGGTACAGCAGTGCATCTAATTATGTTCCTAATGTTCGTATATTAAAGTTTTCTTTACCAGAGGCATCTGAAGAATATGAAACAATCAGTTCTGTGCTGCAGGGTTTTTTACCTTCTTAATTTAACTTCAGATAAATAAATTTACTGTATTTATGTATGCCACATTTTCATTATAGTATTAGCGGGCTTATCCCAGCAATGTTGCTTAATATTGATCTAATGTATGATAAACACAGCAAGAGAGAATTTGTTGATATAATAATTTAAAGCTGTATTTATTTATGGTTGGACTTCCCGTGAGTCTCCAGTGGCCTGAGAGTTTGCCTGAGGATTTGCAGCCCAGTAGCCATCTACACCTGCAGAAAATGCACACATCTTGGAGCTGTGATAGTGAAGGAGAAGGGTTTTAAAGCCTGCTAATTTTGCCATTAAAACCCCCCTCCTCAGCCCATTCCCACTAAGAGATTTGCCTGCTTGACATGCTTTATGAAGATATTGAACAAAACCGACCCCTGGGGCACCCCACTTGATACCGGCTGCCAACTAGACATGGAGCCATTGATCACTACCCGTTGAGCCCGACAATCTAGCCAGCTTTCTATCCACCTTATAGTCCATTCATCCAGCCCATACTTCTTTAACTTGCTGGCAAGAATACTGTGGGAGACCGTGTCAAAAGCTTTGCTAAAGTCAAGGAACAACACATCCGCTGCTTTCCCTTCATCCACAGAGCCAGTTATCTCGTCATAGAAGGCAATTAGGTTAGTCAGGCATGACTTGCCCTTGGTGAATCCATGCTGACTGTTCCTGATCACTTTCCTCTCCTCTAAGTGCTTCAAAATTGATTCCTTGAGGAACTGCTCCAAGATTTTTCCAGGGACTGAGGTGAGGCTGACAGGCCTGTAGTTCCCCGGATCTTCCTCCTTCCCTTTTTTAGATGGGCACTACATTAGCCTTTTTCCAGTCATCCGGGACCTCACCCAATCGCCATGAGTTTTCAAAGATAATGGCCAATGGCTCTGCAATCACATCCGCCAACTCCTTTAGCACTCTCAGATGCAGTGTATCCAGCCCCATGGACTTGTGCTCGTCCAGCTTTTCTAAATAGTCCTGAACCACTTCTTTCTACACAGAGGGCACCTGCTCCCCATACTGTGCTGCCTAGTGCAATAGTCTGGGAGCTGACCTTGTTCATGAAGACAAAGGCAAAAAAAGCATTTGAGTGCATTAGCTTTTTCCACATGCTCTGTCACTAGTTTGCCTCCCCAATTCAGTAAGGGGCCCACACTTTCCCTGACCTTCTTCTTGTTGCTAACATACCTGTAGAAACTCTTCTTGTTACTCTTAACATCCCTTGCTAGCTGCAACTTAAAGAGTGATTTGGCCGTCCTGATTTCACTCCTGAATGCCTGTGCAATATTTTTATACTCCTCCCTGGTCATTTGTTCAATCTTCCACTTCTTGTAAGCTTCTTTTTTGTGTTAAAGGAATACTGTTAACATTTGAGAGAAGAGTATGAAAGAAAAATATTGAAGCTTTGTGATTAATCTTGAAAAATAAGCAGACTCACCTGGCAAGCCCTATTTTAAAGTGTCAGAGATGTATTGACCTATGAAACACTTAAAGAGTGTCCTCCTAAATCATGTATATAACACCTAGGATACCCCATAATATTATCATGGTAGGCACCCTTATCATGCCATACCATTTCAAAGCCCCTTGTTAACTTTTCCTCTGTATGGTGTTTTAGCTACTCACATGCTTCATCACCTCTAAAGACAACAAGCATAAGGGATAGTTAAATATATAACAAATGATGAACAAGTGCACCCTGGAATGAATGGATTAAGTGTTAAACACAACTGTCATCACAGACAGCACAATCACATTTTCCATGAGACGCAGGGAGGGTTTAAATGGGATTAGAACCCTTTCAAAGTTCCCTCTCTGGGTAGATGGGGAAAGGACATTTGCAAAACTGGAGTTTGTTCATCTGGCAAAAATCTTGTCGCCAACCTCATTTATGATTTCAAGCGAAAGGGTGCTGACATCACATTGAGGGAATGCTGATTGTCTCACTTGCCACAGTCTCAGTAGTGTGTCCTGATATGCCCATATTGTTGTACTCATTCCTCCTCTGGTGCTAGGGCCACAGAGATTAGAATGTCTCATGCTCATTGTATCCCCTTGTCAAGGGACAAGAAAAGCCATTCCTAAAATTTGAGCTTCCTTTGTTTATTACAAGTGAGTCTTTCAAGTCAGTGTGCAGATTTGTTTCCAAGTTGTATTTTTTAAATTACATTAGAGCAAACAATGGTCTAAAGGTGAAGTCCCGAAACTGAGACTATTTCTGCATTCCAGAGTGTGTTATCTCTATCCTTCCCCTTTTGTATTATCTCTTCCCCTTCAACATTCAAAAGCACGTTGATAAATGTACTTTTCCATTATCCCCCTCCTCCTCCTCCTCCTAACTATTCTTTTCTTCCACCGACTGCTCAGTGTAACTATGAGAAACTGATTCTTTGGTGAGTGTATGGGTGAAAAAAGAATAATTTTCTATCTATGGAAACTCTTTCTCTATATTTTGTTTTTCATAAACTCTTTGAAATCACATGTTTGGGCATAAGCTAGAACATTTCTGCACAGTTCCACCACTTCCCCTTCCTGTGCTGATCCCGTTCCAGTCACTGTTCTCTCTCTACCACACACAACACCTACTATTCCAGGACATTCTCCTCCAAATGTGAGCAGATTCTTCAGGTCTTAAGAACCATCAGGTAGCACTTCCAAGATCAGGGGCCTGAGACTGTTCTCAGTTATACTGGTGTCAATCAGAAATAACTTCACTGAAGTCATTGGAGTTACACCATGATAAGTGAGATCAGAATCAGGCCTCCTATCTAATAGGCTTCCTCTGTGAGCAGTAGGGGAGAAAAACTCTCCAAAAAAGTTAATGTATCTTCTCATATCTACAGGGTAATTTCAAAATCTATTTGACTAGGAATTCTGTTATGTGAATAGTATGTAAACCTTTGTATATTTTCTTACTGGAAAGAAATATTTCCTCGTGCAGAGTCAAAGAAAAAATTGTAGCTTAAACAGCTACCAGAGAGATCCAATAACAACCTATATGTACACTGGAAATATGTGTTAATTTATTCCAGCCTTTTGCTTGTGACAAAAATATCAACATCTCCTTGACTATATTTTCACTGTCTCCTTCTTCTTTTACCTATTTTTCCACTAAGGTCAAAGAAGATAGTGTATTTGTCAAGGTTCCTCCCCCACTCTGAACTCTAGGGTACAGATGTGGGGACCTGCATGAAAACCTCCTAAGCTTACTTTTACCAGCTTAGGTGAAAACTTCCCCAAGGTACAAATTAATTTTATCCTTTGTCCTTGGAATATCCAGTGCCACCACCAAACTCTAACTCGGTTTACTGGGAAACGTAGTTTGGACACATCTTTCCCCCCAAAATCCTCCCAACCCTTGCACCCCACTTCCTGGGAAAGGTTTGGTAAAAATCCTCACCGATTTGCATAGGTGACCACAGACCCAAACCCTTGGATCTGAGAACAATGAAAAAGCATTCAGTTTTCTTACAAGAAGACTTTTAATAGAAATAGAAGTAAATAGAAGTAAAGGAATCACCTCTGTAAAATCAGGATGGTAGATACCTTATATAGGGTAATTAGATTCAGACATAGAGAATCCCTCTAGGCAAAACCTTAAGTTACAAAAAAGACACACAGACAGAAATAGTCATTCTATTCAGCACAGTTCTTTTGCCAGTCATTTAAAGAAACCATAATCTAACACATACCTAGCTAGCTAACATTACTTACTAAAAGTTCTAAGACTCCATTCCTGTTCTATCCCCGGCAAAAGCAGCATAGGGACAGACACAGACCCTTTGTTTCTCTCCCTCCTCCCAGCTTTTGAAAGTATCTTGTCTCCTCATTGGTCATTTTGGTCAGGTGCCAGCGAGGTTACCTTTAGCTTCTTAACCCTTTACAGGTGAGAGGATTTTTCCTCTGGCCAGGAGGGATCTTAAAGGGGTTTACCCTTCCCTTTATATTTATGACAGTATTTGTGCACAATTTTTCACCAACTTCCTCTGCATGATTTCACAGTTCCAACATTTCTATTTTTCGTAAAGTTTCCTTGAGAGTAAAACTAATTTGCACTGAGGCATGCACAAAATTTGAAAGCTTCTTTGCACACCAGCTTTTCCTTCATTATTTACAAGTGATCATTTTTATACAAAAGTAGTTTTTCAATGTTTCACAAATATCTAGAGTGGAGAATATTTTGCTGTACATTTTGTCCCAAAGAGCTGAAAGTTTTAAGATTACTTCAATTCCAAGGACATTTTCTCAATCTCAAAAACAGACAAATTTCTCTGATGACAAAAACCACCCACCTTTTGTGATAAATATTGCAGACGTCTCTAAAACAAGACTGTGAGAAATAAGTAAATGTAATTTACTGTCCATTTCTTCCATAAATAATTCTCTAAAAGGGGCTTGTTGGGTGACATCCAATCACGTAATATTAAAACAAGAAAGCTGTTAAGTGGTGATTTTTTTGTTTTAGCCATTCAAAAAGAAAGACAAGGTCATGAGTCAGAAGCTAGGAGACATGCTGTCTGGTGATCTAAATATCGAAGATGTGAGAGACAGAAACTAAGGCTTTTTGTTATCTGTCAGAGAGCTCCCTTAGCCCCTTGAGTGTTCTTTTTAGTACCAAGCACTGTCATCATTCTTACTTGTAACTTATTATCTGTAGTGATGCAGGGCAGGACAGGAAGTATAAAGGGAGGGTGGTTGGTTGGTGCTGGCACAGGGAAGGAGGTGGATGTCTCTTCTCAGGAGCTGAGCCCTCTGTGGGATCCTGGACCAGCAGCTAAGCAAATCAGTGCCCTACTGACTGAAGAGACAGAGGGCTCCAAGAAGTTGCCAGAGAGGATGTCACCCAACTGCAAAGCAATGAGATGGAGCCTGGTGCCTACAGAGCAACACAGGCAGAGTTGGGTAGGAAGTACATTGGAAGCAAGAGGAAGACCAAGGACAGAGAAGGCCCCTTACTCAATGAGGGGGCCAAGATAATAACAGAAAATTTGGAAATGGCAGAGGTGCTTAATGACTTATTTGTTTTGGTTTTCACCAAGAAGGCTGGTGGTGATTGGACATCTAACACAGTGAATAAAAGTGAAAATGAGGTAGGATCATAGTCTAAAATAGGGAAAGAACAAGTCAAAAATTACTTAGACAAATTAGATGTCTTCAAATCACTAGGGCCTGATGAATTGCATCCTAGAATATTTAAGGAGCTGACTGAGGAGATATCTGAGCCATTAGCAATTATCTTTGAAAAGTCATGAAAGACGGGAGACATTCCAGAAGACTGGAAAAGGGCAAATATAGTGCCCATCTATAAAAAGGGAAATAAGGACAACCCGGGGAATTACAGACCAGCCAGCTTAACTCCTGTACCGGGAAAGATAATGGAGAAAATAATTAAGGAATCAATTTACAAACACCTAGAAGATAATGAGGAGATAAGTAACAGTCAGCATGGATTTGTCAAGAACAAACCATGTCAAACCAATCTGATAGCTTTCTTTGATAGGGTAACAAACCTTGTGGATGGAGGGAAGCCGTAGATGTGGTATATCTTTACTTTAGTACAGCTTTTCATACTGTCTCGCATGACCTTCTCATAAACAAACTAGGGAAATACAACCTAGATGGAGCAACTATAAGGTGGGTGCATAACTGGTTGTAAAATCATTCCCAGAGAGTAGTTATCAGTGGTTCACAGTCATGTTGGAAGGGCATAACGAGTGGGGTCCTGTAGGGATCGGTTCTGGGTCCGGTTCTGTTCAATATCTTCCTCAACTTAGATAATGGCATAGAGAGTACACTTATAAAGTTTGCGGATGATACCAAGCTGAGAGAAGTTGCAAGTGCTTTGAAGGATAGGATTAAAATGCAAAATGATCTGGACAAACTGGAGAAATGGTCTGAAGTAAACAGGATGAAATTTAATAAGGATAAAAGGAAAGTACTCCACTTAGGAAGGAACATTCAGTTGCACACATACAAAATGGGAAATGACTGCCTAGGAAGGAGTACTGCGGAAAGAGATCTGGGGGTCATAGTGGATCACAAGCTAAATATGAGTCAACAGTGTGACTCTGTTGCAAAAAAAGCAGACATTCTGGGATGTATTTAGCAGGAGTATTGTAAGCAAGACACGAGAAGTAATTCTTCCACTCTACTCCACGCTGATTAGGTCTCAACTGGAGTAGTGTGTCCAGTTCTGTGTGGCACATTTCAGGAAAAATGTGGACAAATTGGAGAGAGTCCAGAAAAGAGCAACAAAAATGATTCAGGGTCTAGAAAACGTGTTCTATGAGGGAAGATTGAAAAAAATGGGTTTGTTTAGTCTGGAGAAGAGAAGACTGAAAGGGGACATGATAACAGTTTTCAAATACATAAAAGGTTGTTACAAGGAGGAGGGAGAAAAATGTTTTTTCTTAACCTCTGAGGATAGGACAAGAAGCAATGGGTTTAAATTGCAGTAAGGGAGGTTTAGGTTGGGACATTAGTTTGAGGAGTTTGAGGCACAAGTGGTGTTTTTGTCCATCCTCCCCATAGAAGGAAAAGACCTGGGTAGAGACCGTCGAATCGTGGAAATCAACAAATGGCTACGCAGGTGGTGTCGGAGAGAAGGCTTTGGATTCTTTGACCATGGGATGGTGTTCCAAGGAGTGCTAGGCAGAGAAGGGCTCCAGCTAACGAAGAGAGGGAAGAGCATCTTCAGAAGCAGGCTGGCTAACCTAGTGAGGAGGGCTTTAAACTAGGTTCACCGGGGGAAGGAGACCAAAGCCCTGAGGTAAGTGGGGACGTGGGATACCGGGAGAAAGAACGAGCAGGAGAACGCCAAAGGGGAGGGCTCCTGCTCATACTAAGAAAACAGGACAAACAGCAAGTTATCTCAAGTGCCTATACACAAATGCAAGAAGCCTGGGAAATAAGCAGGGAGAACTGGAAGTCCTGGCACAGTCAAGGAATTATAATGTGACTGGAATAACAGAGACTTGGTGGGATAACTCACATGACTGGAGTACTGTCATGGATGGCTATAAACTGTTCAGGAAGGACAGGCAGGACAGAAAAGGTGGGGGAGTTGCACTGTATGTAAGAGAGCAGTATGACTGCTCAGAGCTCCAGTATGAAACTGCAGAAAAACCTGAGTGTTTCCGGATTAAGTTTAGAAGTGTGAGCAACAAGGGTGATGTCGTGGTGAGAGTCTGCTATAGACCACCGGATCAGGGGGATGAGGTGGACGAGGCTTTCTTCTGGCAACTAATGGAAGTTACTAGATCGCAGGCTCTGGTTCTTATGGGAGACTTCAATCACCCTGATATCTGCGGGAGAGCAATACAGCAATGCACAGACAATCCAGGAAGTTTTTGGAAAGTGTAGGGGACAATTTCCTGGTGCAAGTGCTGGAGGAACCAACTAGGAGCAGAGCTCTTCTTGACCTGCTGCTCACAAACCAGCAAGAATTAGTAGGGGAAGCAAAAGTGGATGGGAACCTGGGAGGCAGTGACCATGAGATGGTCGAGTTCAGGGTCCTGACACAAGGAAGAAAGGAGAGCAGCAGAATATGGACCCTGGACTTCAGAAAAGCAGACTTTTACAACCTCAGGGAACTGATGGGCAGGATCCCCTGGGAGAATAACATGACAGGGAAAGGAGTCCAGGAGAGCTGGCTGTATTTTAAAGAATCCTTATTGAGGTTACAAGGACAAACCATCCCGATGAGTAGAAAGAATAGTAAATATGGCAGTCGACCAGCTTGGCTTAACAGTGAAATCCTTGCTGATCTTAAACACAAAAAAGAAGCTTACAAGAAGTGGAAGATTGGACAAATGACCAGGGAAGAGTATAAAAATATTGCTCGGGGATGCAGGAGTGAAATCAGGAAGGCCAAAACACCTGGAGGTGTAACTAGCAAGAGATGTTAAGAGTAACAAGAAGGGTTTCTTCAGGTATGTTAGCAACAAGAAGAAAGTCAGGGAAAGTGTGGGCCCCTTACTGAATGAGAGAGGCAACCTAGTGACAGAGGATGTGGAAAAAGCTAATGTACTCAATGCTTTTTTTGCCTCTGTCTTCACGAACAAGGTCAGCTCCCAGGCTTCTGCACAGACCACATTGCGGTTACTGCTCCAGCCAAAAGGGTGAGAGCCATAGACTGCATTTGTTTGCTCTGCCTGGCCCGAGGGGCCAGAGCACAGATTACTGGTGTCAGCTGTAGTGAGACGGAGTGGCCTCCCTCTGGACCCGAAAGGGAGGGACCACTACATTATCACTCTAACTCTTCACATCCACTAACCATATAAAAACATTTTGGCAAACCTGTGGAATTCCACCATATTACCTACAATTTACTAGTGCCTATCTTTCAACCTCATCTATAGGTATTCGCTTTGCCTTTCTGTGAAAGGTTGCTACTTGGACACTGGACTGTGGAACTGTAACAACTCAAGGGAGAAAAAGATAGCAGTTTGTGCACTGCAGGTACACAGGCAGTGTGAGTCAAGTCTCAGATCTCAGCTTCTAGAACCCCAACTTTCAACTCAGTTCTCCTTTCATATGGCTAGAGAGGTGATTAGCATCATTCAAATAACTAAGTCCAGGTTAGTGAGCCAGTGCGTAGCTTCAGGAGTGGTTTGTCGTAAGTTTGAGATGTCCCCAGCAAACGATCAAAGCGGGCATTGATTTACAATATGGTTCATAGTTTGTGACTGATATCCACAGTCACACATTGTGCATTGTCTCTCGCCTGCCATCCAGTGTTCTAAAATAGTTCAATGAGGACCATTGTTTTCAGGGTAGGTTGAAGTCTGGAATTTTTTTTGTGGGGTCAGCAATCAGGTGTTTGTCTGGGACATTAGCATTATCCCAGAATTCTTTCCAGTGTGCCTCAGGATTGAATGAGGATGCTTTAAGAGCTTGCAAGAGTTTAGATGTGTCTTTGAAAGGTTCTGGAGAGCCTCATGAATAGGTAAGTTCAGCTGGCCATGGTTTGATTGTACTCACAATCTTTGTATATCTCTCCAAATTTTGAGGTGGGGGGAGGGCACCAGAGTGGGCAACCACTGAACAGGTGTTAATTTTAATGTTTTAGTTATGAGATTCTCAACATGGCATTAAGCTCCACTTCCAGAGATTTGGTATATGAGCTGCCCACCCAAGCAGATGCACAATATTCACTCGTCAAGTATATCAATACTAGAGTTGCTGTTTGAAGTGTGTGTGTGTGTGTGTGTATTTGTACCCCATGTTGTTCCCAGAAGTTTTTGGACAAGGCTACTCCTTCCTTTTACCTTTTTGTATATCATTTCCAGATGGACTTTAAAAGTCAAGCTTCTGTCCAAGGTTATAACTCAGTACTTTAGATAGGACTCATTGCAGACCTATTGACTGCAAAACGTGACATTAAATGGTTCCTTGCCAGTTTTGTTGTTTAGGTGAAAAGCTATTACCAAGCCTTGCAGGCACTGGGGTGGAGCTTTTAGTACTGAAAGTATTCTGCCATTATCTTGTGGTCAGTGGAGAGGGTGGCCCTGATGGTTGTGAGGTCTTTGCCTTGTATTGCAACAGCAATGTCATCAGCATAAATGCACTCAAGTGAAACTGTATCAAGTAAGTCCTTATTGTAGACATTGAACAGTAAAGGAGCCAGTACAGATCCTTGAGGAAGACCATCATTGAGGGTGCATGTTCTGCTGATCTGCCCATTCTAAAGGATGCAATATCTTCAGTTGCTCAACACTGTGGCCAAGAATAGCATAGTGCTGTGGCATTAGATGACCCTGGATTTCTTGACCAATAGCCCATATCACCATTCAGTATCACAGAGGGTGGATAATTCTATCAGCATTCTTCTGGTTTTAGACTCCACTGGAAGCCAGCCTCCATATGAGTAATAAGGGCAAGAACCTAGTTGCAGCAACTATGACCCAGTCTGAAACTGCCCTGTTCCTTGGGCAGCTTGGCCTCAAAGATAGGGGTGAGATGGACCAGTAAAATCCTCTCCATTAATTTCTGAATTGTGGAGAGGAGTGATATTTGGTGATTGATAGCTGGCAGTGTCATTTGGCGGTTTCCCATGTCTGAGGAGGGCAATAACTATCAGATCATACCAGCTTTTTGGGATCTTAGCCATCGAATGTATGGCAATAAATAGGGAATGTGTCCCTTTGGCCCCAAATTCTTAAGGAATTCAGGATAAATGCATCCTTGCCAGCAACTTTTCTACTTTTAGTGGCCATAAATGCCTTATTTATTTCTTCTATAGTATATGGGGACGATTAGCTGAAATAGAGGGGCTTTGCTGCACATTTAGAAAGAGCTCTTTCTGAACTTCTCTCTACTTCACTAGTCAATTTTGATCTTCAAGTTACAGAGAAGGTGTGAAATGACAGCATAGGCTATCACTTTCAGTTGACAGTGTTTTATGGGTCAGCAACTCCAAGTTTATGCAGGAGAATCCAGACTTTGTGATGGAATGAATGAAGTCAAGACCCTTCACTGTTTCATTCCATCTCTTCAGGCAGGCAGAGTTCAGTGACTATTAGTGCTTTTGCTATGCCCAGTTCACCACCCTTCTCATATTCTTTGAAAAGTGCTTCTGTTTCCATCTACCAGCAAGGAGTAAAGACCTCACAATAGCCATGGGAAGTATGTTTCACAGCAGCTTTGACAAGAAGGTGAACAAAGTAGTCATAGTTTTCTGGGATCAGCATGATACAGTATATCCCATCTTCAACTGCTGCAATATATGCAACCCTGCTCATTTTGCAGAAATTCCAGCATTCTTTCAGCATTGACTCAATCAGTGAATCTCCAAAGTTGACATTCAGAATAGTTGGGCATCGCTGGCTGCAAGGTAACACTGTGAAGCTTGCAAAGGGGCACAACAATTGTCTTTCATCAGACAGCAGACATCCAGATTGTGTTTAGCGTTCCATCTGGCCAAGCAAAAAGCCCCTGTTTTTCTGGAGTTCACCTTCTTTTTTACATGTGGAAACACAGCCCAAGCTGTGATTTGCTCACCAGCTGCATAATTTCTACTATAGTGCCATTGTAAGCTGTGGCTATTAAATTCACCAGGGCAACAGTTGGGTGGGGAAAAGATAGTTATGCAGGCTTTGGCCATTCAAGATTTGGAGCTTTGTAGATGTTCATTATGATCAGTTGTCCAATTCTTATCACAGCAATAGAGAATCCCAAAGTCTTGGATTGTTCAGTTTACAATGTAAGATGCAGTGAGGACAGGACACCTGTGTGTTTTTTCACCTACTCAATTTCAGTACAGGCTCAGCTTCCTACCCACAGCTGTCCAAAAGTCAATGAGTAGAAAGTGTGAGATTTAAGGATGTTTCCATGAGGCAGCCATCTGTTTTATGTTTTACTCTTTTCAGAATGCAATATTATATTTCAGCTTTATGTGCATTAGTTCAGATTTATAACATTTTATGTAACTGTGACCCATCATAATGAGTATCACAGATGATAGGCTCGTTAAGCACATCTCATCTGAGTCAAACTGCAAGTGGCATTTTGTTTATATGGTTCATTTCGCCAACAAATTAGATTTCAAATTGATTGCTTTCCAAAATGACTTTGTTCATCAATTTCTAGACTAGGCAATTACAAAGACTATCCTGGTAATTAATGAGCTTCTATATCAACAATGTTTTTAAACTGCAGGGCATTAGTTGTGAAGTTTAAAAGAATTCAAAGTTTATTCGCAATGTCTCTCAGTCATGTCCCAGTATCTGCTAAGAGAATGTATCAGGATTACTTCCCTATCATATGTAATTAAAAGTCTGATGTTTTTCACTGGAATAAGACCTAAAATTTTCCTCAGCCTTCTGAAAAAAAATTAACATTAAATAATGCTTGTGAGGGTTTTGTTTTTTCAATCAGGAAACTAATATATTGCCTATTTAAGTTCTAGAAGAGAAGAAGGATGATCCAAGGATTAGGGTGCTAGCCTGGGATTCAGGAGACCTGGGTTTAAGTCCCTGCTCTGCCACAGGCTTCCTACATGACCTCAGGCAAGCCATTTAGTCTCACCATGTCTGTGTTCTCCATATGTAAAATGGGATAACAACACTTCCTTACCTCACTGGGGTGTAATGAAGAGAAATATATTAAAGATTGTGAGGCATTTGGATACTATAGTTAACAGAGGCCATAAAAGTACCTAAAATAGGGAGATTAAATTAATCCCCACAAAAGATGGGTGAAATCCTAACTCTATTAGAGACAGTGGGAGTTTTGCCATTGACTTAATAGGGCCAGGATTTCATCTGATGCACTTCTAGATCTCAAGCCTGTCTCTTTAAGAGCCTTTCTGTATTAGACCATCTTTCCATTACTCCTCTATTCTATCTAACATCACTTCCACAGTTCTGGTACTGGCAACCCCAAGCCCTGAGGTTTACAGATATGTTTCCAGGCCATGTTTTTGCACTGCAAGAGGCATGTCAGTTCAGAATGAATCACTGTAAGTTTCTTATCTTGCAGACCCCAAATATCCAACTGATTTCTAAAATAAAATTTTGCAGAGCTATGAGTTCAGGGCATAGACTAGTTCTCATGAGTACTGAATTGTCAATAAAGATTACAGAATGTGATGTAGGCATCTTCCTACTGTTTGACAAAATACCAAATATCAATGTTTGCTGAATATTACAAACAGTGAATGTCCCCTGTCCCGTCTCTGGGGTGTGGCTTTATTATGCTGGCTTCTGGTTGCCAGTCCTTCTCCAAACAGTGGTTAATTGGGTTGTATGCCCCTTTAGGAGGACAGCAGCTTCCACCCAAGAGAAGCTTTTTGTCCCTGCTACCACTAACCCTGCTGCAGCTTGTTTCTCAACCCTCCTTCCTCCTTCTCCCCAGAAGAGGGGTTTTTAACAGTTACCAGAAGCCCTTACTTAGATTCAGATGTTTCTAGTTAACATGAGGTAACTTCTTTTCAGTTTGTAGGGAAAAGGGCCTTCACCATTTTAGGGCTGATGTACATGCCTTCCACCACTTTCTTATAGCTGTCAGGTCTGACAGGTCACACTGCTGTTGAGCGCGAACTACAGAAGTACCTGGGAGCAACCTAGATTCAAGCTCATACTGCATTTGTGACCAGCACTGGATCATGAGAACTTTTGAGTGTCTGTCTCTCAAAACTGACTTGCTTCATCTGGATACTGCCAACTTGTTCAGGCTGTTGCTTGCAATGCAGTTTCAGTTCAAGCCTTATTCTTGATTGAAAGAACTGCACTGAGACAGTAAACTTGCCTGTTTATCTCAATGTGGCATTGACTGAGAAATTTTATTGTCACCGCTTAAATGCCAGCACAATCAACCTTGCACTGCTGATACCATGTTAGGCATGCTGAACTTAGCCAGAGAAGTGGAACATATCACATACTAATGTTCCATGGATTAAGGAGGGCCTGCTGGAATGAGGCTCCAAATAAATACCATAAATACTCTCTTTACACATTCAGGTCATGCTGCTGCCTGATCTGCAACCCAAAGGGGTCAATGCAGCAGATCTAGAGAAATACAAGTGGCATAGCTCTTTGTGAAAGGTGGATTCTCACTTTCCATGCATTTTAATTTGGAAAGGAGAAAAGATGGCCCTATGAAGACCCTGTGAGTTTCTATTGTTCTTGTCTCTAATACATAGATTGGGACCACTTTTAACTGGTAAAATCATTCATCCTTTCATTGATTTATTCAAATGGCTTAAGGATCTGAGTTATCTATCTAGTTGTCACTAATCATTCCAGTGTTAATCATCCCCTTCTCTCTCTTATTAGAAAGGCCAGCATGGACTTTCTGACCTAGATCTTCCCCCAACATGTTTCAGGCCAGAGTTGCAGCTGGTGCAACCAGAACAGCTTCATCGATTTCAGTGGAGCTGCACCAACTTACACCAACTGCAGATTTGACCCTGGATGGTTTTAGGTATGAAACCTGCACTAAAACCAACTCCAATAAGAAACCTGCTGTCTAAAGGTAAGTGTTATTAATTATCATGCGACCACTTAAAATACAGTATCTTCAGGCAGCATCTAGTATAATTTGTTACAGGGACGGTGTTTGCTTAAAAACTATATATTCTTTAAAAAACAAAGTCCCTTTCCCTAGTTAGTAATGATACTTAAGATTTATACAAACTAGAAGAATGACTATTACAGCGAGTATTACAAAAATCTCTTCTTGGCCTTAATTGTTTGGGTCATGTGCAAAACAAACTAGATTAAGAATAAAATCAGTTTGTTCTTCACTGAGATGAAAATATATTTCCTACATCAGAAAAATGTATGTTGTATGTACTGCATTAACTGCCTTAATATACACAGTATATACACGAATGGATTTTCGTATCATACACCTAGGAATTCAAGACTCAGGAGTACTGCCATTAAAGTTTCTGTTAGTATTCAGAACTTTTATTGTCGGTCGCTGTATTAAAAGAGGGAAGACAAATGCTCTTGCTCTATGTCCCAATTCTGCAGACCCTTATGAACACAATTACCCTTATTTATGTGAGTAGCCTCATTAACTTCAATGAGACTACTCAATAAAATTAAACATGTATTTGTAGCATCAGAGCGCTTGTCTTGATCTGCTCTGCCCCTTGATTGTAACTTTTCCCTGAAGCTACTGAATAGTTTATCTCCCGAAAGTTTACTACATCAGGCTGGTTTTGGACTAGGGCCTAGAGATAAATACCATGTATCCTATTACTAACCCAATCCCCTGTGCCATCTAGCCCTCTTCTTTCTTTCATCTGGTATTTCTAGCCTTGATAAGTTTTCTAGCTATGTCTGAGAAGAATGTTACTACAAATAACATAGAGCAGCCCTGTGTATATTCTCCCAGTACATTATGGGCAATTCATATATCATTTATTCTTGCTGCAAAGATTCCAGAGGTCAGTAATATATTTTAAAAGTTAAGAAACCTTTTTTTCCCCTCTGGTTGATGGTTCTGTAGTGTCTAGAGAGAAGTTCATTTGGCAGTTGGGAACTGTCACAGATTTAATTTTTATTGCACTGTATTAACATCAAAGGTACATACTTTTCATTTAGTAAATGAATAAGAAAGAGGAGAATTTGTTTTAACCTTGAGAAGTTCAATAGTCTCTCTCACTAGTTAAATTAGCCACTGTCTGCCATCTATTGATGTGATAGTAAACTGAAGTCCAGGATACGTAAGGACATTTAATGTCCCAAATAGCACTTTTTACAAAGGCATGATGTTAGTCCCTATGGGCTGGCTACATTCCAACTGTCACAACTGCATTCTACCTACCTAAAGTTCCTTATGTCATTTAAGTTAGAGAAGTTGTGTGTTGTTTTTCTATTTTTAACTGTTGGGTGGTATTGCTGTCCTCTGCTATACCTGGAATATTCTGCCTTAGAGGTGAGTACATTTCATTTACAAATGAAGTGATCCCTATACATTTTGTTATCTGTAAATGTTATACTTAAGGTTCAGATGCAGTTTCCATTCTTTCCCTCTGTAATGGGGGTCTACAGTCCAATTTAAGGCTTATGAGGGGAAGTCTCCTAGTGCTAGAACTACCCAGTTCCAGAGTTGCCTCAAAAATATCAGAAGAACAGGGAATGTGGTCATCAGTGGGGAGGAAGTGGTCTTGGTGAAGGGGTTGATAAAGATGCCCATGCTGCTGACCCTGACTTTAGGACACAAGACCAGAGCCCTATAAGCAGGTGGGCATGAGCTCCTTTTGCCCCACAGTGGTGAAGGCTCAGTCTGACTTCTGTGGTGCCAGACAGTCTCTCACCAGGACAGCAAGACAGGTTGGGAAATGTAGTTCCCAAAGCAACCATGTTATACCCCCTAGGTTAGGGCAAGTCATGTTAGGAAACAAGGAGAAATATCTAAACCTTGCCGTTCCTTGGATGGAGGGAAGCCTCAAAAGAATCAGATTATGCTGAGGATATCTCCTAAAATGCTGTGGGCAAGTAAACCCATAGATAAGGCTTCAGTCCTAGCCAACTACCACCCAGCATCATACCTTCCATTCCTGAGCAAGCTCTAGACAAGCTAGAAAAGGCCAACCACAAGCTCATCTAACTGAAGCTAACATTCTTGACCTGGTACAATCTGTATTCAGGCCAAGACAAAGAATCAAAACTGCTTTAGTGGCACTGATGGATGATCTCTTCCTATCAATGAATAGAAGACAGTCACCCCATATTATCCTGCTGGACCTCGCTGCAGCATTCAATGTTGTAGACCATGAGATTCTGCTATCTCATCAGAGAGAGGTGACAGGGCTCAAGGATAACACATTAAAATGACTTGAGTCCTTCCTGGAAGTATGATCTCAATAAGTAATGATGGGAAAATGCACCTCCAGCACTAGAACCCTCACCTGTGGAGTTCCACAAGAATCAATTCTCTCTCTGGTCCTTTTCTACACATACATGCAGCCACTAGGTCAACTGGTCAGATGACATAGGCTCAAGGACCAGCAATATGGAGATGATACATAATTCTGCCCATCCTTCACCACATGCAACCATGCCATTACACCCAACATGCCCCATGCTTGGATGAGATCAGTTCTTGTATGAAGAACAGCTGGCTAAAACTGAACCCAAGCAAGATAGAGGTGATGATGGTGGGCAGAAAAAGGTATCTTGAAGAGTTCGCAGCCCCAATTAAGTTTCCAGTTGTTGAAGATACACACTCCCAATTGACCAATTCAGTCCATAGTCTATGAGTACTCTTGGTTCCTCGCTGATGCTGAGCTCTCACATAGCAGCATCTAAAACTTTCTACCATCTTTGCTTGCCTAGAAACTCCATCCCATCCTGCTGGATGAAGACCTTGCCCCAATTATTCATGCCTTTGTCACCTCTCAGCTGGATTACAGTAATGCAATATCCCTGGGCATGAAGTCTTCAACACCTATCTGGCTTTAAGATTAAACTTGATAAGTTTATGGCAGAGATGGTAGGATGGATAACATGATTTTGGCAATTAATTGATATTTAAATATTCATGGTAAATAGGCCCAATGGCCTGTGATGGGATGTTAGATGGGGTGGGATCTGAGTTACTACAGAGAATTCTTTCCTGGGTATCTGGCTGGTGAATCTTGCCCATATGCTCAGAGTTCAGCTGATCACCATATTTGGGGTCGGGAAGGAATTTTCCTCCACGGCAGATTGGAAGAGGCCCTGGGGGTTTTTCGCCTTCCTCCACAGCATGGGGCACGGGTCACTAGCTGGAGGATTCTCTGCTCCTTGAAGTCTTTAAACCATGATTTGAAGACTTCAGTAAGCTCAGACATAGGTGAGAGGTTTATCGCAGGAGTGGGTGGGTGAGATTCTGTGGCCTGCATTGTGCAGGAGGTCAGACTAGACGATTATAAAGATGCCTTCTGACCTTAATATCTATGTATCTGTGTACCTCAGAAACCTGGGAGGTATTGCCAATACAGAGAAGGACCGGGATATCATACAGGAAGATCCGGATGACCTTGTAAACTGGACTAATAACAATAGGATGAAATTTAATAATGAAAAGTGCAAGGTCATGCATTTAGAGATTAACAACAAGATTTTTTGTTGTAAACTGGGGACGCATCACTTGGAAGTAACAGAGGAGGAGAAGGACCTCAGAGTATTGGTTGATCACAGGATGACTATGAGCTGCCAATGTGATATGGCCGTGAAAAAAGCTAATGCGGTCTTGGGACGTATCAGGCAAGGTATTTCCAGTAGAGATAAGGAGGTGTTAGCACCATTATACAAGGCACTGATGAGACCTCATCTGGAATATTGTGTGCAGTTATGGTCTTCCATGTTTAAGAAAGATTAATTCAAACTGGAACAGGTACGGAGAAGGGCTACTAGGATTATCCGAGGAATGAAAAACCTGTCTTACGAAAGGAGACTCAAAGAGCTTGGCTTCTTTAGCCTAACCAAAAGAAGGCTGAGGGGAGATATGATTGCTCTCTATAAATATATCAGATAGATAAATACCACAGAGGGAGAAGAATTATTTAAGTTCAGTACCAATGTGGACACAAGAACAAATGGATATAAACTGGCCGTCAGGAAGTTTAGACTTGAAATTAGACGAAGATTTCTAACCATCAGAGGAGTGAAGTTCTGGAACAGCCTTCCAAGGGAAGCAATGGGGGCAAAAGACAGATCTGGCTTCAAGACTAAACTTGATAAGTTTATGTAAGGGATGATATGATGGAATAGCCTAATTTTGGCAATTAAGTGATCTTCAGCAATTAGCGGTAGATATGCCCAATGGCCTGTGATGGGATGTTAGATGGGGTGGGATCTGAGTTACTACAGAGAATTCTTTCCTGGGTGTCTGGCTGGTGAGTCTTGCCCACATGCTCAGGGTTTAGCTGATCACCATATTTGGGGTTGGGAAGGAATTTTCCTCCAGGGCAGATTGGCAGAGGCCCTGAGGGGTTTTCGCCTTCCTCTGCAGCATGGGGCATGGATCACTTGCTGGAGGATTCTCTGCACCTTGAAGTCTTTAAACCACAATTTGAGGATTTGAATAGCTCAGACATAGGTTAGAGGTTTGTTACAGGAGTGGGTGGGTGAGATTCTGTGGCCTGCGTTGTGCGGGGGGGGGGGGGGTCAGACTAGATGATCATAATGGTCCCTTCTGACCTTAAAGTCTATGATTCTATGATCCTATGAACTCCAGCTAGTACTGAGCGCTGCAGCACATCTCCTCAGGAACAGAGGCTACCAGGAACACGTACAACCTGTCCCCCACTCCCTACATTGACTTCCCATAGAATCTCAAATCAAGTTCAAGGTCTCATTCCTTATCTTCAGAGCACTCCACAACCTCAGCCCAGGATACCTAAAAAATTGTTTAAAGCTCCAGGATGAAGACTGTGGTCAACAACTCTGCTATTCTGCAACAGTGGAACTCAATTATAAGAGTAAAGCTTGTCCATTCAGAAGACAGAACTTTCTCCACACGTGGACCAAGACTATGAAATGAACTCCCACAGGAACTAAGAACCAGCACAAACCTCATGACTTTCCATTTCAGGTCCAACACGCATTTCTTTGATCTTGCCTTCTCTAATATAAACATATAGCAACAGGTATATACCAAACATATTACCAAAACAAGATTCTCCATTGCACACACTTCTTCCTCTGGGGAGAGGACAAGAGAACAAACAACAGATGACGGATCAAGTCACCTGGCTTAATGCATGACTGGAAGGTACTCAGATGCTATTGTGACAAGCATGATATAAAAACCTATATAGACTAGAACCCAGTTTCTTTGCTTCATTAATTTTATTTTTTGTATAGATTTCATGGCGAACACCTATCACAGGTGTCCAAACCAGTTTCTGAGACACTATAGGTAAATTTTTCCTCCTGTTTTTTGGCATGTTGAAATAAAAGCCTGAGCAGAAGTTTCTGTTCACAAATTCCAAGGATATGCCTTTTCTTTGTTACCCTAACATGTCCCCTTTATCTCAGTTGCTCATATCTTTCTGATATAAATGTCCTTCTGGCTGAAGTTTTAATTGACTATGTGGATAAACAGGTGAATGGTTTGGGCTGTATTTTACCCATAACCTTTGCTCAGAATTCCTACTGATTTCCATTAGAGTTATTCTGTGAATCACCTATAGTATATAATTTGTGTTCCCAGCTTACAGATCCTAAGCTTCAAATGTAATTCGGCTCTTTCCCATGTCATGAGTTTGCTATGCCTGGCTTAGAATATTAAGAATGCCTCAGAACAAAAAAAAAAACAAAACAGTCCAACATGTTTCAAAATCAGTGCATAAAGTTAAGCTATTAAGTGCCTAAATAAGTAGCCTGATTTTCAAAGTGCTGAGTACCCAACAGCTCTTAGAGACTTCTAAAAGCTCAGCAAATTTTAAAAGCACACCACTTACACAGGCACCTAAATAAGGATTTAGGAGCCTAACTTGAGACACCCCTATTTAAAACTTTGGCCCTTGTATTTTCCTTTTCTTTTCTGTTAGTCTTTGGTTCAAAGTTTTTATTAAATTTGGTGGCAGTGTTTTTCATCTGGGGATAAATTTCATATTAACATATCAAAGTTTAACTACCACTTGTTAATTGTGTAACTGTATTGTTGTAGGGTGTTTTTTTTAATGCATCCGCAGATCATTTTATCATCATAGAATGGGCATCGGTGGACAATTCTCAACAGTTTTAAACAGTTGGAACTGGCCTTATCGTAAACTAATGAGCTGTATTCTCTGTGATAAATCATTTAGCCTATTTCTTTTCTGCCAGGAAGTCTTCCTCTCATGATTTATCATGATTAGACAATTCTTAGAGGTCTATCCAACAGTTAACTCAGCAAACTAAGCACAGTTTAGAATTAAGATTGCTGCCAAACTCCTGAGATTCTAAAGTCAAAAAGGACATGACAATCAGGAATGAAACATTCCAGAACTTCTTGGATAATGTGATTCAGATTTTTCCACGAAAGACCCAAATTAGTTAAGCTTGCTAATTATCTCCCAATCACTCTCCCTCCACTGAGATATTGTCATGACCAGGACATGGGCGATCTGACCTAGTGGTCAGAGCAGGAGTCAGACCAGGTCCAATACCAGATCAGAGTCTGAGACAGGACAGATAGCAAACTGAGAGTCAGTGGTCAGAAGGGAGGCAGGATCAGGTTACCAGGAAACAAGCTGCAGGAACAGGTATCACATGGGAAGCAGTCCAAAGCAGGGAGAACCCAGTTGCATGGACAACTTCCAGTGCCTGTGCTTGGGTTAAATAGAGGCTGGGGACCAATCAAGATCCCCAGGGTTCCACCAATCAGAGCCCAGGGCTGACATTCTCTGCTAGAGTTCAGCGCCTATGCTAGGCACTATTAGCAGGGTACTAAGTGGCAGGTTGGGACTACCTAGCTCTTAAGAACCCTACAGGTCAGGGTTCAAGATATATAGTCCCTGACAGTGATAAACCTAAGAGTTAGAACCTGTCATTGCTACTTTCAGAGAATGTCCGTTATAAGTCAGCAATGTTCTGATTTTTGACCCAGTATAGAAGACTGTAGTCATGCGAGTAGTCCCACTGATTTGGGCCTAGATTCTTCCACCTTTACTCATGGTAAGTACTAATTTACATACTTCACAAGTAAACAGATATGACTAGTCAAAGTAAGGTACTATTCACCAGGAGTAAGTGCCCTTTACCAGGAGAAATGGCAGGATTTTGCCCTTAATAAGTTCAGTGGGACTGCTCATGTGAGTAAAGGATGCTGTATCAGGCCCAACAGCTAGAAACATTTAGGCAGTCTTTTAATTTCACTGCATCAGAGCAATCTACCTCAGCAACAAGCCACCAAACCTCATCAGCCCATTGCTGTAAGATAATAGTCTCATCTTTAAAAAGTCAAACAATGAACAAGGGAAAATCACATATGAGGAAATTAGACACAGTCGCTCCTCATTTTTGTGTCCATCAAGAAGACACCCTCACTAGGATATCACTGTGGAAATGCTGGCTGCCAGCTGAGAGTCAGAACTCGGCATACTATTGAAAGACCCCTTTTATAGACCCCACGTATCTGATTTTGTGAGGTGCTGAGTTACAGACTAGTCTGGATTGCTTGATAAGATGGGCTTGTTTGAACATCATGAGATTTAATAAAGTCATACAAATGCAAAGTCATACATCTAGGAACAAAGAATGTAGGTTACATTTACAAGATAGAGGATTGCATCTTGGAATGCAGTGATACTGAAAATGACTTAGCGATAATGAAAGAACCAACTGAACCAACCAATGAACTAAGCGAAGAGGACAAATGTGATCTTGAACGCAAAAGCAATTATATAACAAGTAAAGTAGGGGGGTAGTACTACTCAGTATTAGTGAGACCATTATTGGAATATTGTATCCAGGCATGGTACCCAGACATTCAAAAAGATGTTGACAAATTGGAAAGGGTTCAGAAAAGGACTGCAAGAATGAGTTAAAGTCTGGAAAATATACCTTATACTGAGACTTAAGAAGCTCAAACCACTTAGCATATCCAAGAGATGGTTAAGAGGATGATTTGATCACGGCCTATAAGTCCCTACATGGGGAAGAAATTTCCAATAGCGTACAGCTTGTTAATAAAGCAGAAAAAGGCATAACAAGATTCAGTGATTGGAAGCTGAAGCTAGACAAATTCATACTAGAAATAAGGTGCTTAAAAAAAAAACAAGGATGGTAATTAACCATTAGAACAACTTACCTAGGAAAGTGGTGGATTCGCCATCACTTGCAGTCTTTAAATCAATACCACATGTATTTCTAAGGTTTAGCTTACACTTAAAAGTTAGGTTAACATAGTTGCATGCATCAAGAGTGTGAAAAAACCTCACCCCGATTGACATAGCTGCATCTTCATTACGGGTTAGGTTGGCATAGCTATGTCAACAGACGAATGGTTTTGTCAACGTAGCTACATCATTTGAGTAGGTGATGTTCCTAGACTGATGGAATAACCCCTTCCATTGGTGTAGGCTGCATCTACACTACAGGGTTATGTCAACATAGCTACATCAACATAACTATGCTGGCATAGTTTCCATGGTGTTGATAAAATCTGCTGCGATCTCAACGACTACAAAGGTCCCTTCTGACCTTAATTCTATGAATCTATGAAATGATGAGTGATATCAATGGGAATTGAGGATACTCAGTATCCTCCAGGATCAAGATCTAGATGCCACTCCTTACTTCCTCCCCCACTAAGGCCCTGATTCAGCAAAGCACTTAAATATGTGCTTAACTTTAAGCAGCATGTGTGCATGTGGTTAAGTGCTTTACTGAATCAGGACCTAAAAGTACTATTAAAAAGACTGAGACAAAAGTTGTTCTGCTGCAGTCTAGAACTAAATGTAGCCAAGAACTTATAGACATTTATGAAGTATGTGGCATAGCCAGAGGTCTGTTAGAATCATAGAATATCAGGATTAGAAGGGACCTCAGGAGGTCATCTAGTCCAACCCCCTGATCAAAGCAGGACCAATCCCCAATTAAATCATCCCAGCCAGGGCTTTGTCAAGTCTGACCTTAAAAACTTCTAAGGAAGGAGATTCTAACACCTCCCTAGGTAACGCATTCCAGTGTTTCACCACCCTCTTAGTGAAAAAGGTTTTCCTAATATCCAACCTAAACCTCCCCCACTGCATCTTGAGACCATTACTCCTTGTCCTGTCCTCTTCTACCCCTGAGAATAGTCTAGAACCATCCTCTCTGGAACCACCTCTCAGGTAGTTGAAAGCAGCTATCAAATCCCCCCTCATTCTTCTCTTCTGCAGACTAAACAATCCCAGTTCCCTCAGCCTCTCCTCATAAGTCCTGTGCTCCAGTCCCTTAATCATTTTTGTTGCCCTTCGCTGGACTCTCTCCAATTTATCCCCATCCTTCTTGTAGTGTGGGGCCCAAAACTGGACACAGTACTCCAGATGAGGCCTCACCAATGTCGAATAGAGGGGAATGATCACGTCCCTCTATCTGCTCGCTATGCCCCTACGTATACATCCCAAAATGTCATTGGCCTTCTTGGCAACAAGGGCACACTGCTGACTCATATCCAGCTTCTCGTCCACTGTCACCCCTAGGTCCTTTTCCGCAGAACTGCTGCCTAGCCATTCGGTCCCTGGTCTGTAGCTGTGTATTAGGTTCTTCCGTCCTAAGTGCAGGACCCTGCACTTATCCTTATTGAACCTCATCATTTTTCTTTTGGCCCAATCCTCCAATTTGTCTAGGTCCCTCTGTATCCTATCCCTGCCCTCCAGCGTATCTACCACTCCTCCCAGTTTAGTATCATCCGCAAATTTGCTGAGAGTGCAATCCACTCCATCCTCCAGATCATTTATGAAGATATTAAACAAAACCGGCCCCAGGACCGACCCCTGGGGCACTCCACTTGACACCGGCTGCCAACTAGACATGGAGCCATTGATCACTACCCGTTGAGCCCGACAATCTAGCCAACTTTCTACCCACCTTATAGTGCATTCATCCAGCCCATACTTCTTTAACTTGCTGACAAGAATACTGTGGGAGACCGTTTCAAAAGCTTTGCTAAAGTCAAGAAACAATACATCCACTGCTTTACCTTCATCCACAGAACCAGTTATCTCATCATAGAAGGCGATTAGATTAGTCAGGCATGACATTCCCTTGGTGAATCCATACTGACTGTTCCTGATCACTTTCCTCTCATGTAAGTGCTTCAGGATTGATTCTTTGAGGACCTGCTCCATGATTTTTCCAGGGACTGAGGTGAGGCTGACTGGCCTGTAGTTCCCAGGATCCTCCTTCTTCCCTTTTTTAAAGATTGGCACTACATTAGCCTTTTTCCAGTCATCTGGGACTTCCCCCGTTCGCCACGAGTTTTCAAAGATAATGGCCAATGGCTCTGCAATCACAGCCGCCAATTCCTTTAGCACTCTCGGATGCAACTCGTCCAGCCCCATGGACTTGTGCACATCCAGCTTTTCTAAATAGTCCCTAACCACCTCTTTCTCCACAGAGGGCTGACCATCTATTCCCCATGTTGTGATGCCCAGCGCAGCAGTCTGGGAGCTGACCTTGTTAGTGAAGACAGAGGCAAAAAAAGCATTGAGTACATTAGCTTTTTCCACATCCTGTGTCACTAGGTTGCCTCCCTCATTCAGTAAGGGGCCCACACTTTCGTTGGCTTTCTTCTTGTTGCCAACAAACCTGAAGAAACCCTTCTTGTTACTCTTGACATCTCTCGCTAGCTGCAGCTCCAGGTGCGATTTGGCCCTCCTGATTTCATTCCTACATGCCCAAGCAATATTTTTATACTCTTCCCTGATCATATGTCCAACCTTCCACTTCTTGTAAGCTTCTTTTTTATGTTTAAGATCCGCTAGGATTCACCGTTAAGCCAAGCTGGTCGCCTGCCATATTTACTATTCTTTCAACACATCGGGATGGTTTGTCCCTGTAACCTCAACAGGGATTCCTTGAAATACAGCCAGCTCTCCTGGACTCCTTTCCCCTTCATGTTAGTCCCCCAGGGGATCCTACCCATCCATTCCCTGAGGGAGTCGAAGTCTGCTTTCCTGAAGTCCAGGGTCCGTATCCTGCTGCTTACCTTTCTTCCCTGTGTCAGGATCCTGAACTCAACCAACTCATGGTCACTGCCTCCCAGAGTCCCATCCACTTTTGCTTCCCCTACTAATTCTTGCTGGTTTGTGAGCAGCAGGTCAAGAAAAGCTCCCCCCCTAGTTGGCTCCTCTAGCACTTGCACCAGGAGTTCCATCCATTGTTCCATCACCAGTTAATTCTTTGATTTGCACATAAAAGGGAGCAGATAAATTGGATTTTAAAAAGTCCACATCATGAGTGAATAGTATTTTCTTCCCTCTCACTACTGTCCCTCTATTCCCTTTTTGTACCTTACTTTATTAAGCATGCTAGCTAGCATCTCAGTTTCAAAGACATCTTGGAGGACACAGACAGGTTAATGCAATACAGTTATTTCAAATAAATTGATTGTGTCACAATACATAGTATAATCTACTTTGTACTAAATAGATTGTAATAATTGTTATATTCTTTTTGAGAACAATGTACGTTTTAATTATGCATCTGTTATTCTCTCCTCCTATTATTTTATGGTACTGATGATAAACCTAGCTAAAATCAAACTTAATTTACCCCCTGACAATACTCTTGAGGAGGATGAAAGTCTTGGGGAAGGAGAACACCAAGCTGGAGCAGAGGGAAATGATCCCATAGTTGGAACCTTCCTTGCAGATGTCAGGGTATCGTCTCCCACTGAGGATACCCCTCCGCGGAAGTACGCCCCAGTTTTTAGGAAGAGACAGGTAAAAGTAATGGGAGGTTCCATTTTTAGAAATATAGATAGTTTTGTTTGTGATGGCTCAGAGAACCGCATGGTAAATTGCCTGCTGGGTGCTAATGTTGTGGACCTCTTGAGACATTCAGACAGATGTATGTGCAATACTGGAGAGTAGCTGGTGGTTGTGGTATCTGTAGGTACCAATGACATAGGGAAAGGTAGAAGAGAGGTCCTGGAGGCCAAATTTGGGCTGCTAGGTAAGAAATTAAAGTCCAGGACCTCCATGGTAGCATTCTCTAAAATGCTTCCCGTTCCAAGCACAGGTCCCACTAGACTCCGCTGTTCTGCTACCTCAGGGTCTCAATGTGTGGATGAGGATGGTGTTAGGAGGAGGAATTGAGGTTGATTAGGAACTGGGGAACCTTTTGGGAAAGATGGGCTCCACCAAAACAAAAATAGAACCAGATTGCTGGATTGTAAAATTTAAAAAGTTCTAGAGGAGTTTTTAAACTAAGGGCTGGGGAAAAGCCATCAGGGACAGACGAGCACGTAGTTCAGACAGAGACATCCGCTAGGGAAGGATCTCTGTAATGGGGATTCTCTATATCCTAGTAAAGTGGAGAGGATAGAAGCTGATAAAGTACAAGCAGGAACTGAAGAGATAGAGTCAAACGAAAAAGAGTCCCATGCAATTACATCACATGAAAGCAGACAACTAAATATTGACAAATTTCATAAGTGCTTGTATACAAATGCTAGAAGTCTAAACATGGAGATGGGTGAACTTGAGTATCTGGTATTAAATGAGGATATTGATATAATGAGCATCATAGCAACTTTGTGGAACAATGATGATCTATGGGACACAGGGTATGAAATATATAGGAATGACAGAGTAGGTTGTGTTGGTGGGGGAGTGGCACTATATGTGAATGGAAGTATAGAAGCAAATATAATAGATATTTTAAATGAATCAAACCATGGAATTTCTATGGATATAAGTTCCATATTTGATTAATAAGAGTATAGCAGTAGGACTATACTACCAACCACTTGACCAGGATAGTGACGGTGATTGTGAAATACTCAGGGAGATTAGAGAGGCTACAAAAATAGAAAAAAAAGTCAATAATGGGGGATTTCAACTATCCCCATATTGACTAGGTACCTATCAACTCAGGACAGGATGCAGAGATAAAATTACTAGACACCATTAATGACTGCTTCTTGAGCAGCCTGTCCTGGAACCCACAAGGGGAGAGGCAAGTCTTTATTTAGTCCAAAGTGGAGAACAACATGTGGTCCAAAAGGTGAATATAGCTGAACTGCTCAATAATAGCAACTTCTTTGTAAGGGGGAAAAACCAAAGAAACCCACCTCAGCAGCATTTAACTTCAAAAAGGGGAACTACACAAAAATGAGGAAGCTAGTTAAACAGCAATTAAAAGGAACAGTCACAAGAGTAAGATGCCTGCAAGCTGCATGGAAACCTTTCAAAAGCAAAATAATAGAGGCTCAGATTAAATGTATACCCCCAAATTAAAAACAAAAACAGCAAGAGAAGAAAAAAAATGCCACCATGGCTACACAGAGTAAAAGAGGCTGACAGAGGCAAAAAGGCAACCTTTAAAAATTGGAAGTCAAATCCTAGTGAGGAAAATAGAAAGGACCATAAACTCCGGCAAGTCAAATGTAAAAGTATAATGTGGCAGGCCAAAAAAGAACTTGACAAGCAACTAGCAAAATCCACAAAACTAACATAAAAATAAAGTCCATCAGAAGCAGGAAGCCTGCAAACAATCAGTGGGACAACTGGATAACCAAGGTGCTAATGGAGCACTCCAGGAAGCAAAACCGTAATGGAAAAGATAAATGAATTATTTGCATTGGTCTTCACTGCATAGGATGTGAGAGAGATTCCCACACCTAAGCCATTCTTTTCAGGTGACAAATCTGAGGAACTGTCCCAGCTTGCAGATTTGTCACCTAAAAAGAATGGCTCAGGTTTGGGAATCTCCCTTACATCCTCAGCTGTGAAGACCGATGCAAAGAATTCATTTAGTTTCTCCGCAATGGCCTTACCGTCCTTGAGTGCTCCTTTAGCACCTCGATTGTCCAGTGGCCCCACTGATTGTTTAGCAGGCTTCCTGCTTCTGATGTACTTAAAAAAGAAAATTTGCTATTACTTTTTGAGTCTTTGGCTTACTGTTCCTCAAATTCTTTTTTGGCCTTCCTAATTCATTTGCCAGTGTTTATGCTCCTTTTTATTTTCCTCACTAGGATCTAACTTCCACTTTTTAAAGGATGCCTTTTTGCCTCTCACTGCTTCTTTACTTTGTTGTTTAGCCATGGTGGCTCTTTTTTTGGTTCTCTTACTATATTTTCTACAAAATTACAAAATTACTCAAGATAGGTAAATCCAAAACTGACTGCAAAGAGTTACAAGGGGATCTCATTAAATTGGGTGACTGAGCAATAAAATGGCAGATTAAATTCAATGCTGATAAATGCAAAAGTAATACACATTGGAAAACATAATCCCAACTATACATAGAAAATGATGGGGTCTATATTAGCTGTTATCATTCACAAAAGAAATCTTGGAGTCATTGTGGATTGTTCTCTGAAAACATCTGCTCAGTTGCAATGGCAGTCAAAAAAAACTAACAGAATATTAGGAACCATCAGAAAAGGGATAGACAATAAGACAGAAAATGTCATAATTCCACTATATAAATCCATGGTATGTTCACACCCTGAATACTGCATGCAGTTCTGGTTGCCACATCTCAAAAAGATCTATTAGCATTGGAAAAAGAACAGAGATGGGCAACAAAAATGATTAGGTGTAGGGAACAGTTTCTATATAAGGGGAGATTAAAAAGACTGGGACTATTCAGTTTAGAAAAGAGACAATTAAGGGGGATAAGACAGATGTCTATAAAATTATGAATGGTGTGGAGAAACTGAATAGGGAAGTGTTATTTGCCTCTTCACATAACACAAAAACCTAAGGGTTACCCAATGAAATTAATAGGCAGCAGGTTTAACAAAAGGAATTGCTTCTTCACACAACGCACAGTGAACCTGTAGAACTCTTTGTCAGGGGATGTTGTGAAGACCAAAACTATAACAGGGTTCAAAAAAGAATTAGATAAGTTCATGAAGGACAGGTCCATCAGTGGTTATTAGCCAAGATGATCAGGGATACAACCCCATGCTCTGACTACTAGGTCCTGGAGCTGAACAACAGGATATGCATCACTTGATAAACTCCCCTGTTCTGTTCATTCCCTCTGAAGCACTTCATTCCAGCCACTGTCAGAAGACAGGATCCTGGGCTAGAGAGATCATTGGTCTGACTCAGTATGACCATTCTTATGTTCTTATGGAAGTCATTTTCAGATAAAATGTACATTCAGCCCATTTTTCTTATTTTTTCTCTAATGTTTCTTACCTTAAAACTAAGGCTACGAGTTTATCACAAAGGTCACGGAAGTCACAGATTCTGTGACTTTCGGGACCTCTGTGACTTCTGCCATGGCCTGTGCGGCTGGCCCTGGGGCCACCTCAGCAGCTCAGGCAGCCCTTGGGCCAGCCGCACCAGCTGCTGCTGGGGCAGTCTCGGGCTACTGCCTCCCCACTCCCAGCAACAGCAGGAGTTTGGATGTGGGAGGGGGCTCAGGACTGGGGGTTGGGGTGCAAGAAGGTGTGAGGGCTCTGGGTGACGCTTATCATGGGGGCTCCTGGAAACAGCAGCATGACCCTCCCTCAGCTCCTAGCTCCACACGCTGCCTCCGCCCACAGGCACTGCCCCCAACTCCCATTCGCTGCGGTTCCCAGCCAATGGTAGGGAGCCTGCCAGCCCTACCAACACCCACCCTCAGCACTAGCTATTGTCCTGGCCCATGCATTGCCATTCCCCCTCCCCCCACAACACCCATGGTGCCCCCTGGGCTCCCCCACCCTCCCCGAGCACCCACAGCGCCCCCCAGGTTGTCCCCCGACAAGCACCTGCGGCACCCCTGGGCTACCCCCTCCCCGCCCAGATTTAGTCAGGGGTATATAGTACAAGTCATGGACAGGTCACAGGCTGTGAATTTATTTAAAATATTATGATTTAAGCCAACCTCTTGATTGTCATGGGCTTGTGATTTCTGAACACTTGTGATTGGCACTACTGAGAGTTACAAAATGAACATGGGTTTTATACATATTGTTACAGCAGAAGTTTCGAACTTGTGTTCTCTAGGATATTAAAACCAAGGTCTTCAGGAGAGGGAAACAGAGGTCAAGGTATCTTCCTTTCAGCCTTGATCATGGTTACATCTTCACTGTATTTTATAGTGAATGAGGCAGATTGAAGAACTTTAAAGGTTCTATAGAAATAGCCAAAGTTTGCTCAAATAGCTGCTGAGGAATGCTTTGCATGCACCATTTGAGCTAATCTCAACTCTGCCCTCATGATGGATGAAGAAATATAGCTTTCTGGCTAAACAACAAATGTTGTAGGAAATGTTCCCCAACACAAATCATAATGGCAGAGGGAGTAGCATGTCAATTTATGAAACCTCAAAGTTTCCAAAGAATTCTCCTGGGTGTGAGGGGTGAAAATCAGGGTTGCAATGGAAACTGTCTTATACGTTTAACAGAAGAGTCACTACTGGAAATCCAGTATGCTTGAAATACCTGTATACAGTGAGATATTTTTTCACTTACTTGTACTTTGTGAGATAGGGTGTCATGTCATTTTTTTTGCCAAGATTGTCTAGGAGCTGTTCCAATCTCACTGGAAAATCTTTCCCCTGTCATCATCACTTCATACAGTACCTAGTGATAATTATGCTTGGACCCATTATACCAATATGTTAATAAAAATAATTTGGGGGGAAGGAGTTGGAATTTGTTCGCTTTAATGTTAAGTTACCACTAAAAACAGTCAGTTATGCAAAGGACCAAATTGCCAGTGACACAGCCTCATTTTTTTCAGGTACAAATCTGAGTAGTCATAAATCTAACCATTTGATCTGTGGTGCAATTGAGTAGTTAAACCTACAACACTAAAAATTTGCTGGTATAAGAAAATGTTTGACATCTTTTCAAGGCCTCCACTTTGCTGAAAATACACCCCTCAGGGTCTGATTTAAACCAATGTAACACAGGAAATTCCTAGTTAAGGCTGGTTTCAGAGTAACAGCCGTGTTAGTCTGTATTCGCAAAAAGAAAAGGAGGACGCTGTGATCTGGTGGTAGGGGTCCTGTGTAATCAATCTGTATCCTTTCCCCTGGTCCCCTTGGGGCTTGTCTCATTAATTCTCCCCTTAGCACCTTGTGAGGTGGGCTGTGCCTGGCACAGTCCAAACAACGTTCCAGATGTGATTTTAAATCAGCTGCCATTCCTGGCCACCAGCACAACCTTTTTAAAGTTCCCAGTGCCTCCTCAAACCCGGGGTGTCCCCCTGCCAAGCTCCCATGCACCCAGCTTAAGAAAGCCGTCCGACTTCCCTGAGGGCACAACATGACTGGTCCCTCAGTTGTTAAGACACACCAAATCCCTTCCATTAGTTCCACCTTTGGCACATGCCTGTCCCCAAGTTCCATGATGCCTTCCAGTCCTGGGTCAGATTCCTGCAACTCTCGAATTCGCCCTCCCCGATCTGTATCCACCCCGCTTCTTGTTAACACTGCTACAGGCACACTCTCTTCTGGCTCCCAGGGCCATGGGGGTGCCTCTGTTGCAGCCCGCTTGGCCTCTACATCGGCCAGATTATTCCCTTTGCTTAGGGGTCCTGTTTTCTTGTGTGCCTTTACCTTCACCACATTGATCCGTGTAAAACAGTGACTCAGCTCCTCCACTCGCTTCCACCAGGTAGCATGCTTGATTGTGGAGCCGTCTGTCGCCCTGAAATGATTATCTGCCCACCATCTCAGCATTAATGTGGCACCATGAAATACATAATCTGAATCTACCACCACCCAACATTCTGCCTCAAATTTGGGATCCACTTCATTTAAAGCTGTTAGCAAGGCTGCCAGTTCTGCCTCCTGAGCTGACTTTGCTTCTAGTGAGAAACCAATGGTGCTGACTGTCTCATTGCTTCTGATTCCCACAACAGCTAAGCCTGCAGTTTTCCGTCCGCCTTGATAGCTACAACTTCCATCCAAAAACCATACCAGTGTCCCCTCCTTTACCTGATTGGGATTAGCTGCCCGAAACACCTGATGTTGGGTTTTACCTGGGCTGGCTTCACAGTGGTGCGGGGTGCCAGCCAGATGTAATCCAGCTACCCAGACTATGGGTTCCTTTAACACCTCTGCTTTAATGTTTTCTGCCTGTAGAGCCAGCAACCATTTAGCAATACGCTGCCCACTCACTTGTCCCTGTAAAATAGTGTGCATGTTTAACAGCCGCAGGGGGTCATGATGAGATCGGATTATTACTTTCTGCATTCCCGTAAGGTATTTAAATTTCCCTACCCCCCAGTAGGAGCACAACAGCACCTTTTCACACCATCCATACTTCAATTCCACAGCACTCAAAAGTCGAGAGGCAAAGGCCACAGGTCGGTCCTTTGCTCCATACTCCTGTGTTAATGCACAACCAATGGTAGTGTCCGATACCAAAGGGTACAGATAAAAGAATTTCTCCCCATCTGGGGAGGCCAGCACTGGAGCACTGGCCAGGTTTTCCTTTAGCACTCTCACTGCCTCAGTACACTCTTCTGACCATTCCCAAGTTGAGGCTCGGGTTAGGTCAAATAGAGGCTGGGCTATTTCTGCATAATTGGCCACAAAATCCCTGCAAAATCCAGTTAGACCCAGAAAACTTTGCAAGCTTTTAACATCCGTAGGCAGCGGCAGGGACTGGATCAGTTGCACCCGTCCCTTATCGATTTCCCTTCCCATCTGAGACACTTCCACTCCTAAGTAGGTCACTCTTGTCTGTCCCATCTGAGCCTTTTTCCCATTGACCTTCAATCCTGCTCTTTCCAAAGCTTGCAAGACCTGCTCAGTTAGTTCCCTGTCTTCTTCCTCTGTCCCTGACATTAGCAACAGGTCGTCTACATATTGTATGCACCTTGCTGAATCCACCCCCTCCAGAGCCTGTCTCATGTATCTGTGAAAAATTGCAGGGGAGTCCCTATATCCCTGGGGTAGGACTGTCCAGCAGAACTGTCTGCCCTCCCATGTGAATGCAGTTTTATACTGACACGAGGTAGCTAGTGGCAGAGACCAAAATCCATTAGCTATGTCCAAAACAGTGAAAATTCGGAATTGGGGTCCAATACGGGCCAACATTTCAGGATACGCTGCCACGACTGAGGCTGTTGGTTAGTCTCTAAGGTGCCACAAGTCCTCCTTTTCTTTTTGCTAGTTAAGGCTATTACTGTCTCTGTAGCTCTCTCCAGTGTTCCTAGATATTACCACACACAGGGCATTTAGGATCACACACATTCTTGAAATCCTAGTAATACTTCCACCTTATGGCGTGATGTGAGGCTAGAACTACAGCCTTAAATAGGAAAGTCTTGCTTTTCTCCAGATTAACATTATTGCCTTTTACGTTTTTACACAATGCCTGTTCTGGACAGACCTGAACATCTATAATATACATACAGAGTCTAGATAGGAGTATGACAAGCACTTCAGAAATGCAGGGATAGATTGGATAAGAGTCTCTTTCCCCAAGAAGTGGTTCTTTCTGGTCAAGCTTGAGACATTTATTGGTTAAGGTAGGGTAGATGTCACTGCTTGGACTATACCTGATCAGTAAATATATTAAAGACTCAACTTCAGTGCTATCAATTTGGCACCTTTCATGTGCAATGTATTATACACACGTATATAATATACTACTACATGCATTCAGTAGGGGAGGTGTCTAGTGTCTCTCAATTAAAGTTTCATTTGTTTTTTCTTCTTTCAACCTGTGGAAGTTAAAGCTGAAGTGACAGCAAAAACTTCAGCTTGATTACACATATAAACTATATCATTAGTGTAACTCCTTTCCATTGCCAGGAATTATGGTGCACTTCTCACCAACAGAATCAGACTGCTGGAATGAAAAGATTTACATAGCATGCTGTTTTGCCATTTTTGAAACTCGACAGGACAAATTCAACCATATGGAGTTTCCCAATTCAGTTCAATAGGATTGATGCCTGTTTATTCCAGGAGTGAATATGGTCCTGTGGTTGGTTTGACTTTCTGTTCTGTTATTTATACCCTCAGTAACATCAGAGACACAAGAAGATTGTCCTTTCTGTCTGTTTGGCAGCCCTGTTATCTACTTCATAGTGATTTGTATTCAGACAGCGGCTGCATCAAGATAGAATTTTAGTTGATTTATTTTCCATTTTTGGAGGGATTTCAGAACACCTGGCAGTAAAATGAGACCAGAAAATAAGTCAACATGAGAACAAGCTCTTTTAACAAAGATGATGATGATAAAGAGGAATTTAGTAACTGGAACTATTAAACGTTACCCTTAAGCCTGGTATCTTATCTCACTATGACAGAGCAGTCTGTTGGCTTAGTGATCCTTGGGAGCAGAGCCTCCTGAAGAGAACGAAAGGGATAATTCTGCTCCTTCCCTCCTTCAACACTGCAAGGAAGTTCCCTTTTATATTAATAGACTATATGGCCAGAAGGGACCATTGTGACCAGCTAGTCTGACCTCCTGTATAACCCAGGACATAGAACTTCCCTGAATTATTTTTTGTTTGAACTAGAGAAATGTCTTTTAGAAAAACATCTAATCTTCTTTTTTCTGTGTGAATTTCCTGTGATGGAGAATGTACCATAATCATTGGTAAGTTGTTGCAATGCTTCATTGCTGTCATAAATATAAAGGGAAGGGTAAACCCCTTTGAAATCCCTCCTGACCAGGGGAAAGCTCCTCTCACCTGTAAAGGGTTAAGAAGCTAAAGGTAACCTCGCTGGCACCTGACCAAAATGACCAATGAGGAGACAAGATACTTTCAAAAGCTGGGAGGAGGGAGAGAAACAAAGGGTCTGTGTCTGTCTGTAGTCGTCTTGGCCAGGGACAGAACAGGAATAGAGTCTTAGAACTTTTAGTAAGTAATCTAGCTAGGTATGTGTTAGATTATGATTTCTTTAAATGGCTGAGAAAAGAATTGTGCTGAATAGAATAACTATTTCTGTCTGTGTATCTTTTTTGTAACTTAAGGTTTTGCCTAGAGGGGTTCTCTATGTTTTTGAATCTAATTACCCTGTAAGATATCTACCATCCTGATTTTACAGGGGGGATTTCTTTATTTCTATTTACTTCTATTTTTTATTAAAAGTCTTCTTGTAAAACACTGAATGCTTGTTCATTATTTTCAGATCCAAGGGTTTGGGTCTGTGGTCACCTATGCAAATTGGTGAGGCTTTTTATCCAACATTTCCCAGGAAAGGGGGAGTGCAAGTGTTGGGAGGATTGTTCATTGTTCTTAAGATCCAAGGGTCTGGGTCTGTAGTCACCTAGGCAAATTGGTGAGGCTTTTTACCAAACCTTGTCCAGGAAGTGGGGTGCAAGGTTTTGGGAAGTATTTTGGGGGGAAGGACGCGTCCAAACAGCTCTTCCCCAGTAACCAGTATTAGTTTGGTGGTGGTAGCGGCCAGTCCAAGGATAATGGGTGTAATATTTTGTACCTTGGGGAAGTTTTGACCTAAGCTGGTAAAGATAAGCTTAGGAGGTTTTTCATGCAGGTCCCCACATCTGTACCCTAGAGTTCAGAGTGGGGGAGGAACCTTGACAATTGCCCTCACTGTTAAAAATGTGTGCCTTATTTCAAATCTGAATTTGTCTAGCTTCAGCTTCCAGCCATTGGATTATACCTTATCAACTATGATGAAGAGCCCTTTGTGAAGGGCTTGGTAACAGAGATCCCGTTGGGACTGTCACCTTATGTGCTGAAATTACGTTTGAGCCCGTTTCCCCTGCCAGCTTGGGACTTTCAGAACCCTGCCTTGTTGAGCCAGACATGCTAGCCTGCTGTAACACAGACCCAGGGTCCGGGGCACACCCCCAAAGCTGCAGGCTTTAACTGAAAACAGCTCTGCAGGTTATCTGATTCCAGCACCCAGACACTGAGCTCCCAGTGGGATCCAAATCCCAAATAAAGCCATTTTACTCTGTATAAAGCTTATTCAGGGTAACCTCATAAATTGTCTGCCCTCTATAACACTGGTAGAGAGATATGCACAGCTGTTTGCTCCTCCAAGTATTACTCACTTAATAAACAAAAGTGATTTTATTAAGTATAAAAAGTAGGATTTAAGTGGCTTCAAGTAATAACAGACAAAACAAAGTAAGTTACTAAGCAAAGTAAAACAAAACAGGCAAGTCTAAGCCTAATACATTTAAGAAACTGAATACAGGTAAATCTCACCCTCAAAGATATTCCAATAAGCTTCTTTCACAGACTAGTCTCCTTCTTAGTCTGGGCCCAATCCTTTCCTCTGGTACAGCCCTTGTTAGTTCCAGCAGGCATCCTAGGTGAAAAGCAGAGGCTTTCTTATGACTGGCACCCCCTTTGTCCTGCTCCACCACCTTTTATAGCTTTGTCACAGGCAGGAATCCTTTGTCTCTCTGGGTCCCCACTCCTCCTTCTAAATGGAAAAGCACCAGGTTTAAGATGGATTCCAGTATCATGTGACATGGTCACATGTCACTGTAAGACCTCCTTTTTCATTACCTAGTAGGTGGAAGACACATACATAGGAAGGCTTGCAGGTAAACAAACCCATTTACAGGTCATTGATTCTGAAGCACCCTTAATGGCTTCCACGTAATATGTTTACATCAGTAATACGAGTTTATATCTAATTCTCCTAACTCCAGACATAGAAATAATACATGCAAACAAATAGGATGAACACACTCAGTAGATTATAACCTTTGTAATGATACCTTACAAGCGACCTTTTGCATAAAGCATATTCCAGTTACATATTCGCATTCATAAGCATATTTTCATAAAGCATATGGAGTGGAATGTCATACCCATTATCAAAGTTCTGTCCCCCATGTAGGTATTTATAGAATGATCAAGTTACCCCATAACCTTTTTCTTTCTTAAAATAAACAGACTGAGCATCTGGTGTGTCGCACTATAAAGCATGTTTTCCAATCCTTTAATCATTCTTCGGGGTCTTCTCTGAACCCTCTCCAGTTTATCAACATCCTTCTTGAAATTGTGGACATAACTGAAAACAATATTCCAGTAGCAGTTGTACCAGTGCCAAATACAGAGGTAATATCACCTTGCTATTCCTACTCAAGATGCATCCAAGGATTGTGTTAACCCTCTTGGCCATAGCATCACACTGGGAGCTCATGTTCCGCTGATTATCCTTCATGACCCCAAGTTTTCAGCGGTTCTGCTTCCCAAGATAGGGTCCCCCATCTCTGTAAATATGGCCTATATTCTTTGTCCCTAGATGTATAATTTTACATTTGGCTGTATTAAAATGCATAGCTTGTTTGTGCCCATCTTACCAACCAATCCAGATCGCTGTAAACCAGTGAACTGTCCTCTTCATCATTAATCTCTCAACCTGTGGGTCACCTGCAAACTTTATCAGTGCTGATTTTATGTTTTCTTCCATGATCAGAAAGTTGAAGGTCCAGCTCCATTTGCATTTGTGCGTGTGCACTTGCACACCTACTTTGTGTGTAAAATCAGTGCAATTGTGGAACATATCAGGCCTCCACTTGTCCAAAGGGATCTAAATATCCATTTGTGAGCAAAAATGCATAATTCACATGTGATATCATAATAAAATGTAAGCATACAAAAGGCACAGAAATTCAAACAGACCTCAGCCCTCCACTTACTGAAAATCAGTTTCTTCCTGGCAAAGACACAAACAGGGAGTCAGTCCGATTCATACCTGTTCTATGGCACCATTACACCAGCTAGCCCACAAAGAGGCCAGATAGATCCATATGCCAGGCTGTGCCTACTTTGCACTGATTGGCAATTCTGCACCCCTGCAATGCCCCACACAGGTTGATGCAACAAGCGTCCAAGTTAGGACAGCCCTCAGTGCTGTCTTAGCCTGATACTAGCGAGACCTTCAGTCTAACAAAGGCAAAAGTAGTTTCACTGGCTTGAAGTCAGCAAAGTTTAAAGTGGAAATAAGATGCAAATTTTAACAGAAAAGACAACTAACCATTGGAACAGATTACTAAGGAGTGTGGTAAATTCTTCATCATTTGGAGTCTTGAAATCAAGGTTAGATGTCATTCTAGAAGATGTGCTTTAGTTCAACAACAAGTTGTTGTGCTAGATGCAGGAATCAATGGGTAAAATTCTATTGGAACTGGAAATCATTGGAACTGGAAATATTGCTAACACTGGAATGAACTTTTTAAGTGCACCCACTGTAATTTTTCCTTGCCAAGAACTACAATGCTGGTTTTTCAAAGCACAGTACATTTAACCTTTCCCACTAAGTGCTAATGCACCCCTCAAATGCCACATTTTCTTTAGTGAGCTACTCCTGATTTGCCTCAACTAAAGACAGCTGAGTAATCAATCATTGAGCATTGCAAGGGAAGAGTCAGAAACTGTGATGTATATTTTAAAATTACCTGATTTTCTCTTCTTTAAACTCTGAGATATGAGAGTGGCTGAAACATTGCATAAATATTACATTTATCTTCAGAGGGTCAGAAACTAAAGAAACATTTTCAGGTCTATTTGTCAGGACAGTCTGACCATTTTCTTTTGTTTAAATGTGTGCTTTCCTACTTTCTTTGTTTATAAAATGAGGCTCTAGTCCTGAGCAAAGCATAATGAGCCCTTTTAAAACTAAATGAGTTTATACTTTCTTCTCAGCAGCCCATTAGGAAAATCTTTGCAAAGTAGAGCTGTAGATAGATCATTTCAATTTGTTCCTCAAGTTCTTTTGTTTGTGCATTAGTCTCTTTCTTTTCAGCAGAGCTACCTGTAATTGTTTGCCCTCTTAAGCAAAAACTTTCCGGAATCCCATGCCATCTTCAAGAGATACTGTACTATCATTAATCATCATAAAGAACTCAATTTACTTTCTTGTTTTGGAACAAACATCCTGCAACAAAGAAACGTTACACCTGCATTGCTTGGATACCAGAGTCCAAGCCACAAAGAAAAGATGCTCACAAAAGGAATCATACTCAATATCTGTCTCCTTCAGACCTTGCAACAGTTACTCTGAAATTTAAAAAATTAGTCTAATCTGGAATAATTCTAATTTTCAAAACATCCATTCATTAGATTTACATGCTTCAGATCAAATTTCTCTCTCAGGAGCTGTATTGAAGCTATCTATCTAAGGTACTTATACGACCCCTGTCACTGCAGACTGTGAGCACCTCACAGTCTTTAATTCATTTATCCTGCTTGGAAATACCATTATCCCTATTTTACAGGTGATGAATTCGGGCACAGAGAGGCTGAGGGTCAGATTTTCAAAGGTATTTAGGCACTAAAGATGAAGAAGTCATCTAGTAGTATTTTCAAAAACACCTAAACTGGTTAGACACCAAAATCCCATTGGCAATCCCATCCCACCATTGGCAGCAAGGTACCTGACATGTTTAGGTACTTCTGAAAACACCATGAGGGGCCTATCTGCATCCAGGGTTGCCAACTTTCTTACCGAACAAAACCGAACACCCTTGCCCCGCCCCTTCTCTAAGGCCCTGCCCCACTCACTCCATTCCCCCTCCCTCCGTCACTCGCTCTCCCCCACCCTCACTCACTCATTCATTCATTTTCACCAGGCTGGGGAGGGTCCCTTTTTGACTGGGTGTTCCAGTTCACAATGTATCTGTAGGTGTCTAATCATCTTTGAAAATCTGGCTCTAAGTGACTTTCCCAAGGTTACACAGGGAGACTATGGCAGAGCAAAGAATTTAACTCCAATCAGCCAAGTTAGCACTTGACCACTGGACTATCCTTACCTTCGGGATGTTTTGTCCTTAAGCAATTACATATGTTTATTTAAATACCTGACTAATATCTCTAACACTTCTGCTTCTGTAATGGGAAGAGTCTCACATGCTGAGAAAAACAGAGTAGACATATTCAAATAAGTATCACTTAACTAGAATGGTTATTTTCTTTCATTTCTCTAGTACTTTCTTTCTGAGAAATTCAAAGCAGTTAAATGAACAGACGCACAGTATTCTGGAGATGTAGAAATTATTGTCACCATTTTACTACCCCCTGAGAAAAGAGGCCCAGTGAGACTGATCTAAACTGATCAAGGCCACATAGCAAATCAGTGGTGGAGAGGGGAATAGAGCCTTGATCTCCTGATTCCCAGTCCCATGCTTTAACCAAAAGACAGTGGGAGTACTAAAAATATTCCTTTTAACTTTTTATTAAACTGTAAGATGTGACTGTTCTAGCAATATTCCCTGCTCAGACCAGTACTCTCTTATCTACTGGCTATATAACTCCTTAACTGTACCCACTGGAGTTAGTTTTTCCTTTATAAACACTGCAATATTGAGGTTTATACAAAAAATTGGGCATAAAAATTCTTGGACTGAAGCTCAGCAGGCACCGTCTCAGTCTTGGGATCTGTTTCGCCATTTTTTATTTGTATTTTACAGCTACATTTTTATCAGTATGAGAACTTTTTAACTGTTGCACCACAGCTGGGGAACGATGTAAGAATAGTGTTGCCGCCTACTCATGAAAATATATGGAGTCATCTATTTGCTCACTACATGGAATCTATCAGAAGGTATGTCATCCAAACATTCAAAAACTATAATAAGTCAATGTAACTAGAAATAGTTATATGCAGAAGTCATACGGAGTCTGAGAGCCAGTCAGGTGTGAGATCACTTCTCCCCCAATATCCCATAATGGGAGTTAGATCTATTTTATTACTCTTGCTGTTGGTTCCAGAGTTAGAACTTTCCATGACTAATGGTAGGGCATTCTTGGTGGCAGGCTCAGGCATCTGGAACTTACACTTAGCACTGGTCCAACAAAGCTTCACATCATAGGGTAAAACCTGTTTGTTTGGCAAGACTTTTGATTTATGTTTGTATTAATAAGAAATGGGGGAAAGGGCTGTTAAACTGCAGGACGCTCTATAACATTCAGAGATATTTCATCAATTGATTGTTTTTCAGACATATAGTACTCAAATGACTGAACTAAGAGCACCAATTTACATTTCTAAATATATTTCAGTGCTTTAGTCTGCATACCAATTGAAAAGGAAACTGGATCCCAAAAGACATTTCAACTGCACGGTATCTGACAGCAAGTGAAACAGATTACATGAAAATCCAGAAGTGTGCTGCTCTGGATTTAATCCTCTTTAATGCAGCTGGGGTTTTCTCCATGTGATAGGCAATGATGATGAAGCAAATGGGCCACGCAAGGTTTGGTAACAATAAAATGTATGAAAAATGTTTGAGTTACTCAAATGTTCCTGCTCTATAAAATATTTAAAATGTTAACATTTTTCAAATGCTAAATACTTGTGAGCATTTCATACATTAAATCACTCAGAGCTAGTGAATGAGATCATCTGAATGATATTAATTATGGCCCACCAGGGATGTGTTTAGAGAAGTGAATCTTCAGATGATTATATTCCTGTTACAATCCTAAGAAGGACTGAGTACTTTCAACTCTCACACACTTTAGGACCTGTGGGAGTTCAGCAAGTGCTCAGCAACGCGAAGAACCAAGCTTACTTGAAAGAGAGGTGTCTTCTACCTTTAGAGAATATTTTCAAGGGACATGCCTATGCAAAGATCCTCTCTATATTACTCATGGAGATTTCAAAAGAACTGAAGCAAAGGGAGTTCCCAACAGTTTCCACAAAATAATATCTGAGATGTTGTAAGTATTTACTTTACCAAGGATAGGTTAATATTGCAGTATCTCTGAAACTACGTTGTATTACATGTGGACATTTTAATGGTGACCACTATAGCTAGCCATTTTTTACTAAGCATCTGTGAGAATTCCAATAATACAGCAAAGTCACTGATAAAATTTGCCTCTCTTAGGAAGGTAATATAGTCTTTACAAAACTTAGCATCACTGGCAATTGAGTCTGTAAAATAAGCTCAGAGTAGACACTAAAGTGTCATTCTTGTCCTGTGTTTGGTGAAATCAGTCTCTCACTTTGAGGAGTTCCAACATACAGTAAGCAATTTATGGAAGAATGAAAGTGGATTTTTTTAAGTGTCAAATAACGGGGAATGTCTGATTAAAACTATGGAATGTCATTTAACGGAAAGGAAGCCAAAGATGCAAGTAAAATTTCCTGAGCCATGTCCCACAAAAGAGGCTCAGGCATGCAAATGGAGAAACCAAATGTGAAATTCAACCCAGAGATGAAGGAAGGGAAAGGGGGATAGAACAATGTTAGAGAGACCTTTGTGGCAGAAAAATACGCTTCTTGTTAGTTTCACTTAAAACTGATTTTCAGTCACAAGGCAAGAGAGATTTGATCTCATGGAATTACGACATGCAGCATGAATATAATGATGTGTTTCATAATATTAATTGTGCAGAGAATGAAATACAGTAATATTGGAATGATTAATCAAGCCTTCTATGCCAAGAAACATACAACACAATGGGACACACCTAAAGGAGTAATTCTTATGAAACAGGAAGAAATAATACCATGTAAATCTGGCCTCCCTCCAATATATATATATATATATATATATATAGGAAGAACTCACTTATATTTAATCGCATACCAGCTTTTAAGAGTTTTTTAACTTGTTGTCACTTCTACTCACCATTATGCAGAGAAAATTAAACGGCTGCTAACTTGGCATCTCTTGTACTTCAAAGGAGCAGCTCCAGGTGTAAATTCTAAACTTTTCATCTTGCTTTTCCAAGCAGGTGGCAGAGACTGATCTCTGGAAACTGAAACAGCTTCCAAATTCCTTCTTGCTGGTAGCTTCCATTTTCCTGTCTGCAGAATCCTTTGAGAGAAATCCACTTATTTGTGGATGACAGTGGTGATTTTCCAGTGCAGCCTCTTTAAGATGTAGATGAAGTGAAGGATTCAGATTTTTCTTTCTGTTCTGTATGTAGTCTAGTTGCTGAGACTGTGTGCCCAAACACCGGCACTAATGAGGGTGTCCACCCTTCAATATTTATACATATCCTTCACTGAGGAAGAACTAACATCATTATATTTTTCCCATATTTTATTTCTTGGTCAGGATGAAAACTCAGCATTTTTACTAAACATTTGAACTTGAATTTTAATAGGTTTTCTCCCCTTATACATATCTTGATGGCTAGGTCAGAGCTAGCTTCAGCACAACCAAGAGTTCCACATCCTCACTGGATCACACGGAAGATGTCAGAGTATATTTGGGTTACTTTGGCACCTTTATCTATAAGATAATAAACTTGGGACATTCCCAGAAAAACTAAGCAAAAAGAATTATTTTGGCATATGTATTCAACTATGGTAAGATATTTTCATTTCATACATTAGGTCCTTTGAAAATCAGCTGCCTGAATTGCCATGTATCTGGGCAAACCGAGTGCCAACTGTGTGTAAAAAAATGTAGCCTACCGATTCCCCGGACAACTGTGTTTCTATAAAACAAATAACCATCAGCCAGATTCTGCACTAGTATTTCCAGCTATTTTGCATGTGTATACAAAAACTACAGAAGGTGCAAGGCAATTACCGGAGAAAAACTACCCAAGTCCTGTAGTGATGCCATGGAATAATCAGTACCTAATAATATTCATGTCCCAGAGTAGATTAAACTAATTTTTTTAACACATTAAAGTTTTCATCTGTTTTTCCGCCCTCAGGGAATCACTGCAGGGCAGAGTTAAGGTTGTTCTGTTGAACTAACTGTACATTTCCATGCTTTTAAGTTGTTCGAATTTCTAAAAGTTAATCTGCACTCTGAATGTTCTGGTTTCCATTGAGAGGATGGGGTGGAGGCAGGGCCAGCCTACAACATTTTGGCAACTGAGGTGGGGAGCTCAAATGGTACCCCCATACCCTCTCGCTTGGACCAAAACTTTGAAAAGTCTCAATTCTGCCTTCTTCCTGTTCTACTCCTCTCATGGTACTGCTCTGCTACCTACCCCAATAAAGAAGAACTAACAACTTAAAATGCCTTGTCCAAAAATTTTAAGTAACACTTAACTTTCAAACGCCTGAACAGCAAATGTAACTTTTCTTGTCTACATAGTAAACACTGGCATTTTTATCTGTTTGAATAATCAAACTGGTGCTTTCTGTGCCTTCTTGGTTGCAAAGATTTGAACTGCTTTCTGAAGGTCCACAGTCTGGGCCAGCTCATGTTCTATTGAGATGGTTACAAGGCCAACCAGCCTCTCCTGTGTCATTGTGTAGCGTAGATGTGTTTTTATTAACTTCAGCTTGGAGAAGCTGCGTTCTCCACTGGCAACTGTTACAGGAAGTGTTAGAAGTATGCACAGAGCAACAAAAGCATTTGGAAAGAGGGTGGTCATCTTATTTGTGCACATATATTCCAGAACAGCCTTTGGAGTTGATGCTGCTGAAATGTATCTTGAAAGGGCTTTCAGTTCATCACCTAAATCACTCGCATCAATATCGCGCACGTCTTCATGTGTCAACACTGACTCTACTGCCCTGCATTGCTGATGTGGGTCTTCTTCAGGTATAGTGAGGAGTTTTGGAATATCATACAACATCCCAAATATACTGCTATGTTCCTTGAGCTACATGAAACATTCTTCAACTGACTGTATTGCACAATCTAGCACCTGGTTAACAAATTCAACTTTGAATTGTTGTTCGGGGTCTCTTATGGGATTATCCCATGCCTCGTAATCAAAATGTCTTCTTCTTCGGTGATTCTTGTATTCCTGAATGGGTGGGAAAATAGCTTCAGTGTGAAGTTCCTCTGCCCACTTCTGTGCACTCTTCAGAATGTTTTGAAATCCCTCATCTGACTGGTAAAACTGTAGGTATGACTTTGCTTTGTCCAGTTGTTCCATTGCTCCAGATATATCAAAGTCAACACCTTGGAGTCTCTTGCTTACATTTATTTCAAACAGTATGTCATGCCACAACACTAAGCCACACAGAAATTTCAAGTTATCTATGTTTCTGGTGATTCCATTTCCCTCAGCCACTGTTCTCCCACGAACAGTTCTTGTCATAGCATTATCCTCCATAATGACAACTATGGCATCATCTATCTTCCCAATTTGGTGTTTGATAGGCTTTATCTCCTCCACTCAACTTTCCCATCGTGTGGCACTCAGTGGTTTCAGTGTCAGAGAGGATGTTCCCAGATGTTGCTTCAAAATTTGCCATCAATGAGTTGATGCAGAGAAAAATACATAGATGCTTTGAATTACATTTAAAAATTCAGCAGCCTCACTAGAAGCTGATGCTGCATCACTGACCACCAAGTTAAATGAATGAGAACTGCATGGGACAAAAAAAGCTCACGGGTTTAACTCTCGGATCTGTGTCTGCACTCCTCTGTTCTTTCCTCTCATGTTGGCACCATTATTGTAGCCCTGACCTCTCATGTCAGCTATCCCAATTCCCTTATCTTCCAGCTTTTTAAGAAGCACATTTGTCATACCAGCTCCTGTAGTATCATCAATGTCAATAAATTCTAGAAAATCCTCTTTGACAGTCACCATTGCAGGGACATTTTCACTAGGTTCTGTTGTTACAAAACACACCATTAAAGTCATTTGTTCCATATGGCTGATGTCAGGTGTGCAATCCAGAATAACAGAGTAATATCTTGCTGACTTCAGATCTGCCACACTCTTCTGTTTGACTTTTGTTGCCAGTAGCTGTATGATCTCATTTTGAATTGTTTTTCCAATGTAGTGGTGTGTGTACAATTCTTGGGTGGTGACTCTTCTTCGATGCTCCTGGAGTACAGCATCAAACTCAGCCATCAGCTCCACAATTTTAAGAAAGTTTCCATTGTTTGGCACTGTAGCAGGGTGGTTACCCGCTCCTGCCCTGTGAGGCTTAAAAGCCAGCCCTGGGCGAGAGCCAGGGCTGAGGGCAAGAAAAGCTAGGCTGATGGGGGAAATGGCCGCAGCTGGACCACTCCCCAATCAGACCGCAGCTGGTCCTATAAGGGGGCTGCTAGGCTGAAGCTTAGCTGGAGTCTCTCTCTGTGTTCAGAGAGGGAAGGGCCTGGCTGCAGGGACCCTGAGGGAGTACGTAGATTGGAGCAGGGCTGAGGGGGAAAGGCCAGGGGAGCTCTGGCCTGGAAAACCCCCAGGCTGCAAGGCCTAGAATAGGGCCTATTAGGTACTGGGGCTGCAAGGGGGCAGCCCATGGGTAGACGGAGGCAGCAGGTCCAAACCTCCTCGCCTGTGATGAGTGGCTGATACGCTGCAGTCTGCCCCAGGGAGTGGGGTGAAGTGATGACTGGCAGTAGCCAAGACTAAGGTGAGGTGGGGGTAGTGGGTGGGGATTCCCCAGGGAGGGGAGACCCTCAGGGATTGTTGGAGTTCACTGCCAGGGGGCAGCACCCTAGTGGGAGAAGGCCCTGGGTCCTGGGAGGGACTGGGGCCGGTGGTAAGGTGGATCACCAGATGGCAGAGGGCGCTGCAGAGGCTGACAAGCTAATTCCCAAGGACAACCAGCAGGAGGTGCCACCAGGTGAGTCCAGCTCTATTACAGGCACATACAGCTGATCTGAAGTGCCACGCAGTGCTAGGTTTTGGGTAGCAAGCATTCTCACAATGGCAATGAGCCTTTTCAGAATATTTTGCTAGTAAAGAGACTCTGATGCAATTTTCTCTTGATGATGATCATCTATGGTGGCCTTTAACTTTAGTCTCATCTCAAGCTCTTTCCACCTATGGAATGCTCTCTGGCGATTTACTGCCTTCTCATGGCATTCCAGATTTCTAGCCAGATTTTTCCAGTCCTTTGTTCCTGTAGAATCCAATGTGGCTGGAACATTACACTGGAAGAGTTTGCAACAAAAACAGTATGCAGCATTCTGGGTTTTTAAGTATATAAGCCATGGCCTCTCCACTTTGTCACCATTGGGGATTTCACGCCAGTAATGTGTTGGATGGAAAATTCTATTTTCATTGTCTTTGGGGAACATGAAGTTTTTCACTTGCTGTGGCCCATGCAGTACAAGGAAGTCCCTCAAGCTACTGCTCAAGTGGGTCCACAGTCCTGGATCATCTAGACTTAAGGAACTAAATGCAGCAGCAGCTGTTTCTTGCGCCTCCACCACACTGTTCTCTGATCTACACTTTTCTTCAGGAATGTGCATGGCTACATCCATTTGAGATGGAGATATGGATGCTGCAGTAGCTGCCAGGTCACCTGCACTCTGACTAACTGGAAGATCAGGCATCTCCTCACCACTCACATCCTCACTGGGGCCGGAAGGCTCACCATGAACATTTGTGTCTATGTATCTCGGGAGAGCTCCTTCCTGCTTAGATAGAAAAGTTTCCTTTGCTTGCTTTCTTTTTCTGAATGCTGTCCCAGAGGGTCGTTTTCTTCTTTCACTCATGAATGCTGTTCTGTGCCAGCTACAGTGGCTCTCAACACTCAACTGAAGGGGACAAATAAGCGGGCTGGTAGCAGGGCCTGAATGAGGGAAGATATCAGCGTCTTAAGGGCCTAACTGGCTCCTACTACTTCAGTTGACTGCCTGTTCTCCTCAAGTGGGTTCAGGGAAGGAGCAGGAAACAGGAAGCTCCCTGAGAAGTTGGTGTTAATCAGTCCAGGCTCCTGAGGGTTCTAGAGAGGTACATAAGAGGCTCCTCCCTCCTCCTGTCTCTCCCTGCAGCTCCTGCTGCTTTGTTATTTCCTCTCACCTTTTCTCCTGCCTGCCAGTTATGTCTCTTGTGCCCTCCTTCCTCCAGCACAGCACTCCACTATCTCTGTGCATCTAGAGCAGAGAGAATACATCTGCATCAGCAGCAGACACAATTTTCTACACTCTGGGTCCTAGTGGCACCCCTCCACAGTCTGGCACCTGAGGCAGCTGTCTCCGTTCGCCTCATGGTAAGGCCAGCCCTGGGTGGGGCTGGGAAGGGCTACCATTTTCCGTGACAGCAGGCTGTGTCTCCAATCCCACTGAAAAGAATGGAGGTAGCAGCCATTTTGAAAAAGGGGAAATCTTTCTCTTTCTCTTCAAGAGACAATTATTCTTTGGTCACAGCTAAAGAAGAAACTTCAGCAATGAAAAATAGTGACAAAGAAAAATCTGTTATTTTGCCATTAAGATTATTCTGGATAACAGGGAATTAAATTTCATAAGGAACCCATTCTTGTAAATTCTCAAGAAATTCATTCTGTACTCAGTGCTGTAATTTTTGGGATCTTCTATATTCTCCATATGTAATAAAATGCTTGAATCTCTGCCTTAAATGCAAAACTCATCTCAACCATAAGTTAATGCAACCAGCGCGTCTATAATTATTATAAAAACAACGAGGAGTCCGGTGGTACCTTAAAGACTAACAGATTTATTTGGGCATAAGCTTTCATGGGTAAAAAACCCACTTCTCCAGATGCATGGAGTGAAAATTACAGATGCAGGCATAAATATACTGACACCTAATATAATTATGTGTACTCACAGTTGTATGTGCAATAAATATACTATAATGGCTGGGCAAAATGATTTGTCTGCAATTCTTTTTTAAAAATCTAGTATAGCGAAGGAATCATTCTTGTCTCTCAGGAAAACAGGGTCAAAAGGTATATATTGTATATAATTTTTAATCTGCAGTATCATTTATATGATAAAGTGAGTCATTCTGGTCTGCTCTCTCCCGTTTATAGTTATGAAAAATTTCAACATCTGTAATTAATCTCTCCTGAAGAGACAAAAGAAATTCATTGTTCACTCAATGCCATTTTTAAATGTTTTCGTAGTGTAAGGAGGGCTTTTTGCCAGAGTTTTCTGCTTTTGACTAAGAAAAAAACAAATTTTTATACACTGGGTCACATTTCCAATTTGGCTCTCTGCATCATGCTGTCTTAACCACAATGCTTATCCTTATGATCAGCAGGAGGGATAGGAAGGTAGTATAACTACTCGGGCTACTCCCTAGGGTGCCAGTAGCGTGCCAGGTGTACTGCGACTTGTAGATGCTTCAGCAACAAGTCTTGTAGGCACTAGTCTTGGTAGGTCCCAATAATGACTCAGACATATGGCTAAGGAAAAGTCGTTTTACTATGGATGGCAGGAAGGGGAAAGGTTGCAAATACCTTAGCTATGGAGGCTTAAACTATTTCAGTTCAAAGTGAACAATAGCAGTTTTTGTTTGGACTACCCCAGGGGCCCAAACAAGAGTCAAGACTCTTCAGGCCTAGTGCCTCCAGTCCAGTCTCTATTTCAAGCAAATAGGCATAAATATGTTTCCAGACCAGGCTCATTGGGGCCCATCTGCACTGGTTCCCCTGTCCAACCACTGCTGCTCCATCCTAAGTCCCACACAGATCTGCACACAACTGTAATGTCCAGCAGTCACATCCTGTTCCACATGCAGCTCTCTCTGCAATTCCTGGGACTTCCCTGCAGCTCCTGCGCTGCCATGTGGCCTCTGCTCCTCAAACAGGGCCCAGCCATGTCCTGGTTCATGACCTTTCCCCTTTCCTGACCAAAGGAAGGGGATGTGCTGCGGGGAGGAGGAGGCTAACGGGAATTGTAGTCCCCTGCCTAGCAGATCCATCCTATCACACAGACAGATACATACACACAAACTTCATTGAAATTTGCAGCTGTGCAGACTATTGTACTTGATCATCCATAGTTCCTCAAACTGGCTTCAATTCAAGTTCCTCCAACCTCCAAGAACAAGCAGTGGTTTCCCATGTTACTTTCATACCCTCAAACCATTCATAAAAACTTGTAGTGAATTTTCATTTTGCTGTGATTGAACATTCACTAGTCTTTTTTCAAGCTGCTATTCATGGTGTATTTTGAGTTTGAACATGGTTTGCGCTGAGAGGTTAAATGGTGTAAGTCATATGATAGAGGTCACATAGTGACTGTCCTTGTATTCTCAACTGGTAGAGCCTATTTGATGCGACTAGGAAGGTAATCTGAGTTCAGTAGATGCTATTTTCACTTTTTCTATTAGAAAAAAAATTGTCTTTTAGTGGACTTCCCTTATCTACTGTACAGTAGTTGGAAAAATTGGGGTGAAGATGTTTCCTCCCAGCCCCTGCATCTAACTGATTCTGGCAGCCCGTGCCTAGAACTATAGTATCTTCAGAAATTTCCCTAGTTACCTGGAACTGTATCATTATTTTATATTTTGGCACACATAATTATAGACAGGAACATATCCTTGAGATTATTCTCTTATTGCATCAGATTTGAGGTCTAGTCTGAGTGTTGCTGGCAGAGGTCTAAACACTTTTTTTATAATTCCCTCAGCTATTGAAACACTCTCATTATTACTTTATATTTTGGCTCACATAATAATTATAACTCAGTTTTACATGAGGAAATTTGTTACCCTGAAATCAGAGATTTGTTCTTGCATTACCACTGATGTCTCATCCACTTTCAGGTCCAGTGAACCAATGCAACCATCCATTAACTAATCAAAACTGAATCTTGCTTATTGGCTCACAACAAGGAGATATCTGAGCCATTAGCAATTATCTTCGAAAAGTCATGGAAGACAGGTGAGATTCCAGAGGATTGGAAAATGGCACTATATTTGCCCATCTATAAAAGGGGGAATAAGGACAACCCAGGGAATTACAGACCAATCATTTTAACTTTAGTACCCAGTAAGATAATAGAGCAAATACTTAAGCAATCAATTTGCAGACACCTAGAAATAATAAGGTGATAAGTAATAGTCGACGTGGATTTGTCATGAACAAATTGTGCCGAACGAACCTAATAGCTTTCTTTCACAGGATAACAAGCTTTGTGGATAGGGGCAAGCAGTAGATATGGTATATCTTGACTTTAGTAAGACTTTTGATACTGTCTCACATGACCGTCTCATAAACAAACTAGGGAAATACAACCTATGGAGCTACTATAAGGTGGGTGCATAACTGGTCAGAAAACTGGTCCCAAAGGGTAATCACCAGTGGTTCACAGTCAAGCTGGAAGGGCATATCGAGTGGGATCTCACAGGGCTCAGATCTGGGTCTGGTTCTGTTCAATATCTTCGACAATGATTTAGATAATGGCATAGAGAATACACTTATAAAGTTTGCAGACAATACCAAGCTGGGAGGGATTGGAAGTGCTTTGGAGGATAGGATTAAAATTCAAAATGATCTGGACAAAGTGGAGAAATGATCTGAAGTAAATAGGATGTAATTCAAAAAGAAAAAATGCAAAGTACTCCACTTAGGAAGGAACAATCAGTTGCACCCATGCAAAATGGGAAATGACTGCCTAAGAAGTAGTACTGCAGAAAAGTATTTGGCATCATAGTGGATCACAAGCTAAATATGAGTCAAGAGTGTAACACTGATGCATAAAAAGCAATCATCATTCTGTAATGTATTAGCAGGTGTGTTGTAAGCAAGACCCAAGAAGTAATTCTTCCGCTCTACTCCATGCTTGTTAGGCCTCAACTGGAACATTGTGTCCAGTTCTGGGTGCCACATTTCAGGAAAGATGTCGACAGATTGGAGAAAGTCCAGAGAAGAGCAACAAAAATAATTTAATATCTAGAAAATGTGACCTATGAGGGAAGATTGAACAAACCCAGTTTTTTCAGTCTGGAGAAGGGAAGACTGAGGGGAGACATGACAACAGTTTTCAACATAAAAGATTGTTACAAGAAGGAGGGAGAAAAATTGTTTTCTTTAACCTCTGAGGATAGGACAAGAAGCAATGGGCTTAAATTGCAGCAAGCGCAGTTTAGAATGGACATTAGGAAAAATTTCCTGTCAGGGTGGTTAAGTGCCGGAATAAATTACCAAGAGAAGTTGTGAAATCTCCGTCATTGGAGATTTTTAAGAGCAGATTAGACAAACACCTGTCAGAATGGTCTAGATCAGTGGTGGGCAACCTGCAGCCCATCAGGGTAATGCGCTGGCAGGCCGCAAGACAGCTTGTTTACATCGACTGTCTGCAGGCACAGCCACCCACAGCTCCCAGTGGCCGCAGTTCGCCATTCCCAGCCAATGAGAGCTGTGGGAAGTGGTGTGTGTCTGACGGCCACGTGCATCCCGCGGGCCGCAGGTTGCCCACCATTGATCTAGATAATATTTAGTCCTGCCATGAGTGCAGGGGACTGGACTAGATGACCTCTCAAGGTCCCTTCCAGGCCTATGATTCTATAAGATTTTGCTATAGGGAGAAAAATGGCTTTATTGAAATGAAAACATTTTTTAACTTAGTGACTGACTAATCCATGTGCTCAGATACCATATTACTAAGTCATACTCTTGCAAGATTTTGGATTTTTCTTCATTTCTCTTTTAGAGGCAAAATCTCAAATAATGCAAGGGTCGGGTCCTGTCAAATTTAAGGCCGTGCTTCACTCTTTGCCTGATCCCCAGATTCTAATCTGTATCTGATCTGGATCCAAAGACCGTCTCATTAGCCCACCTCTAGTTTGCAAAATTCTACTTAAACAATATTCTAGGCAGGGTAAGCTGTCATGTATTACAGTTTTTTATTTGTATTTTATTTTTTTTTAAATTAAATTAAAAACAGGTAAAAACTATTCTGTTTCCTGAAGTCTTTTATGCTCTTTACACATAATATAGAGCTTATGGAGCACCATTGTTACTGTGATGGAAATGTAGCAAAGGTAAGTTAATGATACTTGCATTAATCATTCTTAGGCATTGGGTTTTAGTAAAGAAACAAGAATTCTGTTCCATAAAGAATTTTGAGATTGCAACTTGTGTTTTCATTCTGCATTAGAAGAAAACAGACTTACTTATTTATTTTGGTGGAAACCAGAGAGAGAGTGCCCAGAGTAGCCAATAGCCCAGGACTGTACTCAGTGCACTCACTTAGACCTCCTACATTCCAGGAGTGTGCACTCACAACTATGTTATTCTGTCACTCTTGCTATCTGGCCCAGTGAATAACTATGGATACATAGTGCAACAGTTCCAATGGGGGGGAAGAAGACGGGGAGAGAGACTCTGACTGTATGGCCTGGTGGTTACTGCTCCTGCCTGAGATATGTGAGGCCCAGGTGAATTCCCTAACCACTGGGCTATCAGCTATTCTGGGGTCTATCTTTCTCTTGAAACGGATACATTTCCACAATGTTTTGGTTTTGATGGATCAGCGTTTTCAGATGAAAAAGCTGTTTTGTCCAAAAATTCCCAACCCACTCTAATTTTTAGTAGTGATCCCATAAGCAAGTAAAAATAAGAACCAGCAGCAAATCTAAAAACAAGGTTATGAAGATCAAGGTACTACAGTTTACAATTATGTTTGAAGAATGTTTTGTTCTGGCATATAGATTCTGATTCTTCAGTCTCATGACATTAATTATGACAACAGAGCTAGTATGTACTAAAACCAAATCAAATGGTCATGACTTTTTAAAAACTGTATACGGATTGCTATCATGTGGTCCTTGGGTAACAAACCCAGGGTATCCTTTATATTCTAGACCATTTTTCCATTGTGATGAGATCTCTTCAGCTGCTGTTTTAATGAAGGTTAGGGTTAAGCTTGCTTTCATCACTGCTGCTATAATTAGTATGTCTGTTTTTCTATGGTTTCAGCTGAACCATATGGTTATCTAATGCTAACAAGACCCAAGGTATTTTAGATTCTGTATATTACTTCCTGGCTGGCTTCTGGATTCCTAATTTGCTACAGCACTTCTTTTCCTGCTTGTACAAGGAAGGAAAGGGAAATCAAAGCCTGTGTTTATTATGCTTCCTGAGGATTAATGTTCCCTTATGGAAAGGTTTGCAAATCTCTGTTTTTGACTATGCTTCCATCTTGTTTTTTCTGCAAAAGAATATGCCCTAAGTGTCACAGACTGTTCAAGATCTCTTCTGTTTTTGCTAGAATATTCTGATTGGATGTTTTGACTGGATGAGATGTCCAGAGATATTAACAGTTCATAATACTCAACTGATAGTGAAATGACAATAACAGACACTTTTTGTTATATGTCCACAATGTGCTACATACTGTACAAATATAAAAGGTATCGTCTCTGCCCCAATTTAAAAACACAGACAATGCAGGGTGGCAGGGAGAAGAGTTACAAAAGAAAGTGACCAAGGAGATGATTGGCCAGATCCTCTTAATGCAATATTTAACACAATGGTTGGGAGATCTATATTTTTTCCCCAGTTATGTCCTTGATGTAAAGGCATAGCAGCCAGCTAGTTTCTTGTAGGCATCATTGTAGAAGTAGCTATAGGAGGACAGATTTGTGAAACAGAACAGGTAAGGCATTCCATACATAGATGAATGGAAGACAGCATGGAGACAACTGTGGGAGAACAGACAAATGGTTTGTCAAATTAGTGGTGCATGGGACAATGAGGAAAGATCGCAAATAAGCAGGGAAGGAAAGAATTAGCTAGGGGTTTGAAGCCTGAACTTGATGCAGTGGAGAACAGGAAGCCACTGGAACAATTCAAAGCAGGGAGTTATATGGTCAGAGTGAGTGGCAAGGAAGATTATATTAGCAGTTGCATGTAGCCTGGTGGGCTGGGTGGCCAGTTTGTATGTCAGGAAGCCCAGAGAACATGAGATTACAGAAGTCAAGAGGCAACATCATGAGTTGAAACAAGAGTGTTGCTGTAGAGGTAAAAAGATGAATAGGTCTTACATATGTTATTGACAAAGCCGCAGCAGGATTTGCATATTGTTTAGATGGGTGGGAAAAGGGGAAGGGTGGAGTCAAAGATGGCCCATAACCTGGGGGTCTGGCTCTGAGTCAGAGGGAGGATAGTGGTGAGATGCAGTTTTGGAAGAATGTAGACAACTTATCAGGAGTGGATAAGAACATTTCTGAGTCATCAGCATAGAGCTTGGAGTTGAAGCCAGAGGAGGTATAAAGTAAAAATAGGAAGGAACCAGTCAGTCAGTGATATTCAAACAGGCACTGGGCAAGAGGAAAAGGAGGCAGAAGACCTACCAAAAGACTTGCTGAAGGAATGGCCAGACAGGTTAGAGAATCAAGAGAGGATAGCATAATAAAAATCCCGAGGACAACCTGTTTAGATGGAGGGGATGATCAACAGTGTCAAAAGGTAGACAGAAGGATAAGGATGGAGCAAAGACTCTGAAATTTGGCAAGAAAAATGTTAAAAGTTTTAGCGAGAGCATCTTCAATCAAATGAAGCAGTGGGGAAGCCAGACTGGATGGAATCCAAGATGGAATTAGGGAAGAAGAAGTCAATGCAACATGAAGTACAGCTTTTTCGTTTTGCTGGCCACTCTGGAAAACTGAACAAAGCTAGTTACAGATCGAATAGAAATCTTGCCAAATGAAAAGTGGAAAGATTTCAGCTGAAGAAAATGAAATATTGTCTTGATTTTGAGCATTTTAAAACATTTTTAAATTTAAAAATATAAAAAAATTTTAAAACAGTCATTTGGAATAAAAAACTTAATGTTTCAGTCTGAACATTTTAAAATGAAACACTCTGATTTTTGGATTTTTTAAAGGTTTTTTTTGTTTGAAACAATTTTGGTAAAATCAATATGAATTGTGCCACTGAAACTACATTTTTGTTTCCCTCTGGAAAAAGGTTTGGATTAAAACTTTTTGTCCAGCTCTAGGGGCAAAACCTGTCAATCTCCCCTCCCCCAATAAAAAAAAAGAGAGACCCTCTCTCCTCCTCTCCTGTGACTATTATTGAGGTTTGTTGCCTACTCTCCACCCTTGCCAGCAAAACGAAAAAGCTGTACCTCACACAGCTGTACTTGCCAGTCTTCTCTCTGAAGAAGTCAGTGAGATTTTGCAGAGGAGCAAGGGAGATCACATCGATAGTCCTCCTAATTATTCTTCAAAGGACTGTAAACTTAAGAGTTAATGCTTTATTTCTTAGAAATAGTTTTCTCAGAATGTTGCTGTAATATTTGGTTTTGCTTTACTGTCTCCTTTGGGTCTAATTTTTTACTGTTTTTAATATTGTGGTTTCAGTGCCAATGTCAATATGAAGACAGGAGCATTTCCAGTTTATGACGGGTCAGAAAGTCATATAAATCCAGGGCTTCTTGTTGGAAGCTGAACCAGTGGGCCAGCCCAGATGTTTTTGCAATGACTATATTGATGGAAGACAATAAACAGACATATCAGACACTAATTGGAGTATGGAAAGAAATACCTACTCCAGCTTGCACTGTTCTAAATTTCATTTTGGAACTTGACTTCAGAGCTAGAAACCAGCTTTGTAGTCACTTAACCTTAGCCTTAACGTACTTGACAATGTCAGGGCAGAGATGAAGTCCTGAGATATGGAGGCAGATGGGGAGCTTCTGTGGTGGCATTGAAATGTAGGGATTTTAATTGTAATGGTTCTATCATGTCCTATACGCGCTCATTAATTCAATGTGTTCAATTAAATATTTTAATGTAAATTGTGTAGAACTCATTTTCACATATTAGTGCCTCATGTGATGTTTAGAACAATCCTTTTACTAGTTATTTCTGTCAACAGATCCCTGCAAATACTAGGGTTAATATCTAAAAATAAAAATGGGCTCTTGAATCTTTTAAAATTCTAACATCTTCTATTTTTAATTCCTCAGGTTGACCATTGTTTTTCAGAACTTTGTCAAGGAGCAAGCAATTTACAGATGACAGAGACAACAGTCACAGATTCTACACTGGAAGATTTCAACAATGAAAATCAACAGGGACTGAGACTGCAGAGCAAAGCATAGTGATACTCAGCTAAGAATCATATTCATGTCTTGACATTGGGTATGACACAAGTCAGATTCCACCATAAATTGGTGAATTAAAATAGGACTTCTTTATTAAGGAAAGGACTCTACATGCTTTTTGTGATTTCAAAAATGACAAGCTTTTTTGCCATTCTTGACTTGTCTCAGATTCACCTTGGCTTCCCCACTCTTCTACTTTGAAAGGAGCCCTTTGCCAGCACTGTGTTTTCCAACTAAAAGTAACCCAAGGTGCTTTCATTTGCAGAAGTTTCATCAAATACAATGAGTGCAATGAAGAAAGAGATCCTATAAAACCCGAGGTCAGTGAAGATTCCCATGAGCGTGCAACCAACCTCCTAGATCTCCTGACCAAGAACAAAGCATCCAGTTGTCTACCATCATTCATTGTGATGCACAAGACATGCACTCCATGGTCCGTGTTGCTCCAGAGACTGCACAGGAACTATTCAGTTTCCACATGGATGAAGGAAGGTGACAAAGTATTATGGAAGAATTTGGAAACTGCTCCAGTGCAGCATGAAACATTCCCATATCCAGAATGAAGTAACTGATGTGTCTTACTGTTTTAGAGGCAGCATTTTTAGTTTAAGCTGGTGTAACTGCAGCTGCTGCTCTGACAGAAAAGAACACTGGGAGTAAGGGGATTTGGTGTACTCCAGCACTGAGCAGCCATAATAATTATACAGTAGAGTTTCACTGCTTCTCCCTCTGCAGCTATGTATCTGCTTACAGAGCGTACAGAGTATATATACTGCACGCACGCCCACCTAGCACAGGTCTAAATAGTAGTGTAGTGCTTAAGCAAGTACGGACCTGCCAAAATCTTTCAGTATGTACCCCTACACAGCTCTTTAAAACTGAGTCAGTGTAACACTGTTGCAAAAAAAGCGAACATGTATTAGCAGGAGTGTTATAAGCCTTAAGTGCAGGGGACTGGACTAGAATACCTCTCAAAGCCCCTTCCAGTCCCCTGATTCTACACACCCAAGCAGTGTCTACATGTCTACACTGCTATTTTTAGCAGCTTGTGTTTCACTGTGGCATGTAACTACACATACTCTACATGCCGCTGCAAGTGTGGACAAAGCCTGTAAGTGCTTTATTTGGACACTCTGATTGTAGCTTTGAACTACTAGTTCCCTGAACAAAAACCAGGATTCAGCTTGCTGAAGCAGTCTCTCTCCCATGGAACTAAATGGCTTTCAAGAAACTTTGAAAAATATTCAGACTATATATTCATTCAAACATATTTTCAAAGCATCCACTTAAAGAATGGACCAATTGGACTGGCAAAGGAATAGACATAGATAACGTAGGCTAGACAGACATTTTGGAGCACACCATTCTTGATCTTCCAGTCACAAACATGCATGAATCTAACATTCCTTCAGCCCTCTGCACAGAGTCAAGATGTGGCTTTGATATCAGATGTCAAGTGGCCAAATGAACTGTATTTGAGTATTCATCAGAAGAAGATTGAGCCAAAGGACAAGTTATAAATCTATCTGGATTTAGAACAAGCCAACTTCAATTACTCTTTTAGGAATCAACTTGTATAGAAGTTAAAAACTGTGCTACATTTACAAACCTCATTAGGCTAATGTTCTGTTAAACAATGGATATCCAATTGTTTCTTGATTAGAATCTTTGTGCCTGGCAACAAATGTAGGGGAGGCAGAAGTATTAGCACATAGCTTTTTATTTTTTAACCTTTCCTGAACAATATGAATTACTAACCAATATCAGATTCTGCAAACCCTTATGCACAGGCTTAACTTTACACACAATAAGCATATACCTAGCTATTTGCAGGATCTTGCTCTCAAGTTTCTCATTTACTGAGAATTCTAAAATGATCTCACTAGATAATAGCAAACTATCTCTGTGCAGTATTTATTCATTAAGTAATTTTAGTTTCACAAATTCCTTCTTTGCCTGTATTTTTATTTCCAGCTGATATCCTTTATTTCTATAAGACTCAAGAGTTAGAGTGAAATCCTGGCCCCATTAAAGTCAACAGGAATTTTGCCACTGACATAAGGAGGACTAGGATTACACTCTTAGATATGAAATAAAATGGCTAAATACTTCTTAGAATTTTATTGGACTGAATCCAGCATAGCTAAAGTAAGGATCAAAGCAAATGACAAGTGCTGGAGTAGTGATGCATTCAATATGATTTTAATGCCTATGGTATGGTTTTGGAATGTCCATTTGTACATAAATTCCAGGACAAAGGAGTTCAAAGAGCTAATGCACTTTTGAACAGCAGAGTGAGTTCTCTTTGGATCCTAACATTTTCCTGCAAAGGCTTCTAAGTGATGTGGCTACATTAGTAAAGCAGTGGAACAATTTGAGTGAAGAGTTAATTTAACAGATAAAAAATTGATCCTTCAAAAACAAAAAAGCATCTAAAGGCTTAACATTACCAACTGGTACATGTGTGAATTAGAAAATTTTAAAGAGTATCATGCCACATAAATGAATAGGATAAACTGAAGGAAATTGTCACATTCCTGGCTATTTATCAATATGTAATATATTATTTGTTACTATTTCATCTGTGTATGCAGATTATTTTCTGTGTTCAGTCCAAAAGATACAAACACAATGAACAGGATGCCGAGTGTATAGGGAACTAAGGAATATTTCATTTTTTATCTAGCAAATGTTACAAAACTGAGCAGACACTTTATTAGACAACAATACATAAAATACTTACATGGACTGACACACAAATTGGCCTGATAGGGTTTAAGCAGATTTTGCTTCATATTCCCAGCACTCTTCTTTTCTGAAAGCTGTATATATGACTGACTGTACAGCTGCAGCCTGCGGTCACACTGGTAGATGCCCTTGAGCGAGAGGATTAATTCTGCCTGTCTGTACATGGCTAAAATTATTACTGCAGTGTGTGTGCATGTGTGTGTGACATGATTTCATTAGGTGGGCTGTCAAGTGTGGGAAGTGAACCTATTTTAGCAGAGAGTGCAAGAGCAGAGGAAGAGCAAAAAAGCTGGTTAGGCCACAGCTGGAGTACTGTGTCCAATTTTGGTATAGAAAGAATGTGGAGAAACTGGAAAGGATTTAGAGGTGAGCAACAAAGATGATGAAAGGGATGGAATGCAAGCCATACGAGCACATCATTACTCTCTCCTTGTGTCTGAGAGCATATCTGTTCGGGCTGTTGGACAATACCAACCTCCATGCATTCAATAATGGTAATAGGGAAATACCATGTGCAATTTCGGCTGGATAGCGGGGCCTTCTGCAGTGTGATTCCTTGGAGTGAATAGGACTCAAACACACCCATTCCAAAGAGCATATGCAATCTGATAACATACAATAAGAGCATAACGCAGCCCACAGGAAAATGTGATCTCTTAGTAACTAACCTGAAAAATGACAGACAGGACCAACTGACGTTTGTGGTGGTAGATGGTAAGCATCACAGACCACTCTTAAGGAATACAGCTATATAAGCCACTGATCTGATTGGAGCAGCATCAGAGTTTTATAGCTGCAATGAAAAAAGCAAAAGGGGGAGTCCTGTGGACAATGGAGACCATGTTAAAATCATATAGGGTTGTTTTCAAAGGTGACAGGTTCCTTGAAGGAAAGCTGCAACCAGAAGTAGACCCCACAGTGGAACACGTGCTTATCACAAAGCAAAATTCCAGTGGAAATATGTAATCCAGTACATAAGGAGCTCGAAAGTCTGCAGGCAGAGGTATCATTACACCTTTAGAGACCAGTTTAGCCTGGGTAAGCAGCTTGGTGGTGGTAAAGAAGCCATCTAAATAGACACAAAGCCATTAAATTGGGCATTTAAAAAAGTCCTATCCACTGCCCACAACTGATGACATTTTGTCAGAACTCTCCAAAGCCAGAATGTTTATGGTCTGTGATGTGAGGAACAGGTTTTGGTACATACATCTGGATAAAGAGTCCAGCATGCTGAGGGCCTTTGCCACATCATTTGGTTGCTACAGATGACTGTTCATGCCGATGAGCGTAAGCCCAGCACCAGAGAAGACTCAAGCCAAGCACTGGAAGGACTGCCTGTGGAGAAAATAATTCCAGATGATATCCTTATTGTATGTGAAGGGAGCAATGATACAGAAGCTGACAGAGACCATGACAGAAAACTACAAGCTTTTCTAAAGCAATGCAGGGCCAAGAACATAAAACTCAGCCCAGACAAAATGCAATTCAAATAGCTTGAGGTGAAATATATTAGGCATCTACTCACAGCAGAAGGACTGAAAGCAGATTCCTACAAGATCAAGTCAGCCAGAGACCTGCCAGTTCTGACAGGGATGAAAGGGCTACAGCACTTCACAGGAATGATACATTTGCTGAGTAAATTTTGTCCACACCTGGCTGCAGCAGCAGAACCCATATGTCAGCTCACAAGGCAGGATGTTGAGTGGGACTAGGCAGGTTGCCAACAGCAAGCATTTGACACACTGATACAAAGGATAACAGATGTCCCTGTCCTGATGTAATACCAGGCAGGAGAGTCAGTGACACTCCACTGTGATGCATCAAGAAAGGACTGGGTGTAGCTCTCTTGCAGTTTATGCCAGGAGAGCCAAGTCAGAGACTGAACAGAGATATGTCCAAACCAGGACCATGTACGAGGGGGGACAAGCAGGGGCACAGCCTTCCCCCAGTTGCAGGGGCACAGAACTCCTCTGGCCCCCGGACCAGAGCAGGGAGAGTGACCTCCTCCAGCCCCAGGGCCACATCAGGGAAAACAAGCTCCTCTGACCCTGGGGCTATGGAGGGAGCTAACAGTTCCTCCAGCCCTGGGGCCACGGCAGGGACACAGAACATGCTTGTCCAAAAGTGGTGAAATTTAAATTCCTTCATATGACACCGGTCCAAACAGAGAAGGAGCTTCTGGCTATGGTATTTAGAATGAAGCAATTCATAGAATATCAGGGTTGGAAGGGACCTCAGGAGGTCATCTAGTCCAACCCCCTGCTCAAAGCAGGACCAATCCCCAATTAAATCATCCCAGCCAGGGCTTTGTCAAGCCTGACCTTAAAAACTTCTAGGGAAGGAGATTCTACCACCTCCCTAGGTAACGCATTCCAGTGTTTCACCACCCTCCTAGTGAAAAAGTTTTTCCTAATATCCAACCTAAACCTCCCCCACTGCAACTTGAGACCATTACTCCTTGTCCTGTCCTCTTCTACCACTGAGAATAGTCTAGAACCATCCTCTCTGGAACCACTTCTCAGGTAGTTGAAAGCAGCTATCAAATCCCCCCTCATTCTTCTCTTCTGCAGACTAAACAATCCCAGTTCGCTCAGCCTCTCCTCATAAGTCATGTGTTCCAGACCCCTAATCATTTTTGTTGCCCTTCGCTGGACTCTCTCCAATTTTTCCACACTCTTCTTGTAGTATGGGGCCCAAAACTGGACACAGTACTCCAGATGAGGCCTCACCAATGTCAAATAGAGGGGAACGATCACGTCCCTCAATCTGCTCGCTATGCCCCTACTTATACATCCCAAAATGCCATTGGCCTTCTTGGCAACAAGGGCACACTGTTGACTCATATCCAGCTTCTTGTCCACTGTAACCCCTAGGTCCTTTTCCACAGAACTGCTGCATAGCCATTTGGTCCCTAGTCTGTAGCGGTGCATGGGATTCTTCCGTCCTAGGTGCAGGACCCTGCACTTATCCTTGTTGAACCTCATCAGATTTCTTTTGGACCAATCCTCCAATTTGTCTAGGTCCCTCTGTATCCTATCCCTACCTGCCACCGTATCTACCACTCCTCCTAGTTTAGTATCATCCGCAAATTTGCTGAGAGTGCAATCCACACCATCCTCCAGATCATTTATGAAGATATTGAACAAAACTGGCCCCAGGACCGACCCTTAGGGCACTCCACTTGATACTGGCTGCCATCTAGACATGGAGCCATTGATAACTACCCATTGAGCCCGACAATCTAGCCAACTTTCTACCCACCTTATAGTGCATTCATCCAGCCCATACTTCTTTAACTTGCTGACAAGAATACTGTGGGAGACCGTGTCAAAAGCTTTGCTAAAGTCAAGAAACAATACATCCACTGCTTTCCCTTCATCCACAGAACCAGTAATCTCATCATAGAAGGTGATTAGATTAGTCAGGCATGACCTTCCCTTGGTGAATCCATGCTGACTGTTCCTGATCACTTTCCTCTCGTGTAAGTGCTTCAGGATTGATTCCTTGAGGACCTGCTCCATGATTTTTCCAGGGACTGAGGTGAGGATGACTGGCCTGTAGTTCCCAGGATCCTCCTCCTTCCCTTATTCCAATTCCATTAGTATACCTATGGCCACCCAGTAATAGTGCAATTAGACTACAAACCCATAGAGACAATCATGGCACAGACCCCTCTTAATGCTACAAAGAAGTTGAAGTTCATGTTGATACACCTCCAGCGCTACCGTGAAGAGATCAGATATTGTCCAAGATGACTATTAATGTTAGCTGACACCCTGAGCAGGGCATATATACCCAGCATCAGCAAATGGCCATTCCTTGTCAGGGAAAAGGGTATTGGCAAAGATTTACATTTTGACAAAGAAACAGCTGGGGGTTCCCATCCACACAGACCTTCTGTCTCCTGAACCTCAGTTGCAGATGATTCTCAAAGAAGAGAAAAAAATAAAATGTAAGAAGGGAGAACAAAGGCCCCAAATCATCTTTCCCTTCATCTCTACTCATGGCATCAGCAACACTTGAAAGACAAAGGAAGCATCATTAGCCTGGGGAGGGATCCTGACTGAAAAAGTATCAGTTAGTAAGACTGCTCAAATATGTGGTGAGAGAGACCTTTGCTTTGAATTCACTCAGCTTGTTAAATTATGTATTAGTTGCATTTAGATGCATTACTTGTATTTACTTTCTTGTAACCAATTCTGACTTTTGTGCATCACTTGTAGTCACTTAAAATCTATCTGTGGTAGTTAATAAATGTGTTCTATTGTTTTATCTACAACAGTGTGTTTGGATTGAAGTGTTTGGAAAACTCCATTTGAGATAACAGGATTTGTGCATATCATTTTCTAGTAAGAAAATGACAAACTTTATATGAACTTGCATTGTCCAGGAGGGTGCTGGGCAGTACAACACACACATTTCTGGGGGAAAGTCTGGAACTGGGAATTTGCTGGTGTTACTCTGCAGAGTAATTCATGAGTGGCTGGCCATACCACTCATACAGTACAACTGGGAGTGACTTACATGCTGGAGGCTGTATGTGAGCAGATCAGGAGTGGTAGCTCTCATAAAAAAGCAGTGTAAAGGGCACCCCCGGTTGGAGAACTGAAGGGACACAGTTGTTCATTGGTCCAGATTGTACCCTGGGCAATGCCACCCTGCTAGTGTCATTCTGTGTCCAGAAGACAAAAGCCAAGTACTGATAGGAGCAAAATCATACTTCCAAATTAAAGAGGAGGCAAGTGAGCAGAATGGAACCATCATTTGAGCACATAGAGCTGTTGTCCCCACCTCATTACAAAAGGAGAACATGCAAAAAATACATGCCCTTGGGCACTGACAGCTGTCTTAGACGGACTCAAGAGTTTGTTTACTGGTCAGGAATGAATACACATCTCCATTCCTTAATGAAAGGGTGTGACACCTGCCAGTTCTGTGATAACCACCAGCAGAAAGAGACTCTTACCACTTGAGCTGCCCACCCAGCCATGGGAAAAAGGTAGAAGCAGACTTATTTACCTTCAATGAAAAGTGGCACTTGATTACAGTGGACTACTATTCAAATTTCTGGGAAGTCAATGCCCTGACTGATACAAGAAGCAACTCAGTGATTGGCAAACTGAGGGCCAATTTTTTGTGAAATATGGTATTCTGGACACTGTATTCACGAACAATGGAGCCCAATTTGCCACAGAAGAATGCAAGGAATTTGCACACAAATGGGAGTTTGGGTCTCCTCTCGAACATACCTAAAGAGTAATGGTAAGGTGGAAACAGCTGAAAGACTGTTACACAAGGCTGTTTTTTCTAGTTCAGACTCCTTTTTAGCATTTTTGGCACACAGGAATAGCCCATCACAGGGATGCCAGAGTAGTCACTGATGGGACAAAGGACCATAACCCTGTTCCCAATGAGGGGAGACTTGCTGCAGCCAAAAGGATGGAGAGACTGTGAAAAGGAGATGTCTAATAATAAAAGAAAACAGGCACTAGGATACAACAAGTCAGCCAAGGACCTACTGGCTTTGGAGACAGGCACTCCTATAAAAATCCAGCCATTAGAGAGATGTGAGAAGGAATAGACTTAAGGTGTCGTGAGGGGTGCAGTGGCACCATGTCATAGAAGGGACACATGATCCAAAAGAAACTGGGAACACTTACAAGCCAGCAGCCACAACACCCAGAAAGAACCTACAGAGATATCACCACAAAAAACAGAGACAGAGAACTGTCTGGAGCCAAACTCCACAGGGAGGGAGGGACTCCACAGAGAGAGAGACTCTCAGACAGATGACAGAGAGACAGAGATAGGTCCTCCCAGGTTCCTCAACAGGCAACCACACCATCTCAAAGACCATCTGACCAGCTGCGTCTGTGGAAATTGTCAGCAGTAGAGCCCATCAAAATGTGTCCCTTAAAACTTTATTTGCACAGTAAATGCCTTTTAAACCAAAATTTACATTTTTGTACAAAGCTGCTATGTTGAAATTTTTCAAAGAATTTTAAAACAATTTTTTTTTGTTTCACACTGAAAAATGTAGCTTTGGAACGGGGGGGTTGGAGAGGTTCCCCACTTTCTCTCTTTTTTTAGAAAAAACATCCCTCTCTACTGGAAAAGGGGTGAGAGGAGATGCGGTATTAATTTAGATCATCGGTTCCCAAACTGGGGGGTGCGCCCCCCTGGCAGGGGGTGAAGAAATTCCAGGGGGGGGGGCGCGAGGCTGTGAAATTTACACAGAATTTAATGGAAAAAAAAATCATCAGCATAAAAAATTATTTATTTAATAGACCAACAGACAATAAATTATACATATTCTGTGTACATAATAATAACTATTCATAAAATTGTCCATTACAGGCCTATATTATTTAACTACAATAAAGTATTAACAGTCTTCTCATTTTTGGTTATGAATATAAGTAGACAAGAATAAAGGTATAACAAAGTACAATAATAATAAAAATACAACTATAAAAGTATATAACTGCAGTGTTTTCAAATTTCATACCATGAAATGCGAGTGTGTGTGTGTGTGTGTGTGTGTGTGTGTGTGTAAACAATATTTTGCTTTTCGATGTGTAGGAGTGCTGTTTCGGTTGGTGGGGAGGCCGAAGAACGATGTAGAAAGCAATGGAACTTCTTAAAACTTCCTAGCTTGCTTGCGAGAGTGTTCAAGATTGTTCTATCGTGGGAGTGGTTACCTCCACCACTCACCGCATAAGCCCGGCTAGTTGCCAGATTGGTGGTGGGGTATATATAGGGCAGCACGCATCCGCATGTAATAGTAGTAGTAGTAAATAAACATTCATAATAACTCAAATTAACTTGCGTCCGTTACTATTCACAAATCAGGAAAATTATTTATATAGATTTTTCTGTATTAGTATATTCTGGCTGTGATTAAGAAAAGGAAGTACAATGAAGACTACATTATGTATGGTTTCACCATCATGGAAAAAAACGGAATCGATCATCCTCAATGTGTAGTATGCCATACAGTTCTCAGCAATGATGCCTTGAGACCTAGTCATCTTGAGCGACACTTGACAAAGAACCACAGCGCTTTGAAAGAGAAACCAAAAGAGATTTTTGCTGCTAAACTTCAAAATTTAAAACGCATGAAGCTGGACACTACTGGAGCTTTTCATCAAGCCTCAGCCAAAGTGGTAGAAGCATCTTATGAACTGTCATTGCTCATCGCTAAAGCCAAGAAAGCGGACATAACAGGAGAAACTCTTGTGGAGCCTTGGTTGTTGAAAGCAACTGATATTGTGCTTGGTGCCGAAAGCAAGAAAAAAATATTGGAAATTTCGCTTTCTGACAATTCCATGAAACATCGCATCGATGACATGGCAAAAGATCTAAAACTTCAAGTTGTGGAGGCAGTGAAAGTTTCTCCTTTTTCCGCAATTCAGTGCAACGATACCACTGATTTCAGAGTAGCAGCCTTGTTAGTCTGTATTCACAAAAAGACAAGGAGTACTTGTGGCGTTAGTCTCTAAGATACCACTGATGTAGCACAATGCTGTCAGTTGCTCGTCTACATTCGATTCGATAATGATGGAACTGTGAAAGAAGAACTGCTTTTTTCGAAGGAATTGACGACCATATCAAAGGCTTCTGATGTTATGAAAACAGTTTCCAACTTTTTTTTTTTTAAGAAAATGGACTTTCCTGGGAAAAACTTGTTGGTGTATGAACAGATGATGCTCCAGTGATGCTTGGCTCTTGTTCTGGATTTGCGACATCAGTAAAAGAAAAAAATCCAGCTGTAACCACAACTCACTGTGTCATACACAGACAAGCGTTGGCTGCTAAAACCCTTTCAGATGACCTATGTGACTTGTTGAATTTGGCCATCAAAGTTGTCAATTTTGTGAACAGCACTTTTAATTCGAGATTTTTTGCAGTTCTTTGCACTGATTTGGGAGTGGATCATAAAATTATTTTGTTTCACATGGAGGTACGATGGCTTTCCAAAGGGAACATGCCTTCGAGATTATTCTAACTGAAAGATGAAGTGAAAATTTTCCTCAAGCAACAGAAAAAAGAAGAGTTATATCATGCGTTTACGGACCAAACGTTTCAACTTTCACTGGCATACCTGGTGGACATTTTCGAATCTTTGAACAATCTCTCAATTTGAAGCTGCAAGGAAACAACACTGCAAACTCTATAGCGCACCACGATGCCATCAAAGCATTTAAGGAAAAAATCAAGCTTTGGAAACATCGAATGCAAGCTCAGACACTAACTTTTTGTCTTTTCCAACATTTCATCACTTGCTGAAAATGAAAGTTTCCAAGAATTTGTAAAGAGGATGCAAAGAACAAAATTGTGTTTCATCTGGACTGCCTTGCTGACAAATTCTTTCACTATTTTCCAGACAACTTTTCCAGCAACCCTGTTCATAAATTAGCACGTAATCTGTTCAATGTTGATGCAATATTTCTGGCAATTAATTAACAAGAACAAGCACTCAAAATGAAATACGATTCAAGTATGAAAGATGTTTTCGAAAACTTAAGCCTGGAGAAATTTTGGATAAAATATTTCCCAATTTACGTGAAAGTTGGAGAAGAAGCGCTACATATTATTCTTCTGTTTTCATTGACGTACCTCTGTGAAAAAAGCTTTTCAAGTTCAGTCATAATAAAAATTAAACAAAAGAATCGATTGGATGTCAAAAATTATTTGCGTTGCGCACTTTCATCTTTCAAACCTAGGATTTCCCAACTCGTGAAGAAAATGCAGCATCATCCTTCACATTAAATTTGTTTTGTTTATGCTATTTCTTATTTTAAATTACATTGTTGTTAAATTTTTGTGCCAAGAAAAACTATGTGTTTATTTTTAATTTTAAGTTACGAATTGAATTTGTTAAAATGGGGGGTTGGATGATGGTAAAGGAGAGGCGGGAGGCATGAGGGTTTCGCGAAAATTAAAAAGGGGGAGGGATGCCAAAAAGTTTGGGAACCAATGATTTAGATGGAATAAATGGGCCCAAAGAGTCAAAGATATTGACATGGCCCTGTCCTTGTACAACATTTAAACAAGAGTCAGGGTTTGGTATACAGAGACTTCAGCCTATTTAGCACCATGGCAAAGACACATTACACATCATTTTAACTTTTTATTAAAGATGCAGAAAAAGAAAAAAAACAGTTAAAGCATTTGAAATATAAACTATTAAATAAGGCTTTCATTTTAACCACATCGCTTTGTGACAAAGTGGGAATTTTTGTAATATTTTTATGATTCCCATGCATGCCTCAATTTCCCTCCATGCTTTGTATTGCTATGAATAAAAGCTGCTCTTGGAGCAGAGCAGGGGACCCAAGATGTTCTGTCACATAACTGTCTGGGCTGGTATGAATGGGTCCTTAAAGTACTGGTTGAAACCAACAGAAGGTCCTGAAAGACAATGGAAACTCCAATGGCTGGGACATTCACACAAATCAACTAACAGCCGCGAGGAAGATTTCCCCCCACCCCTCTGAGGGAAGCAAAGAAAAGGCCCCAGTTGGAGAACAAAAGGGAAAGGTGTCAGGTGGCTGGATTAAGAGTGGAGTGCACAGAAATAACAGGACACACACCTGGGATGAAGAAAAAGAGAATAGATGAAAGAGATCCAAGATGGCCTCATCGGCAGCATGGCTCAAGGGAGCCCTGACCTGGCTTTGGACTGTCTGAATTCTGTCTTAACCTTTGCATCTCTGTGCTGACCTAAGGACTTTCAGATTGTGCATGCCAGGTGAACTAATAAATTGTTACCTAGTTTTGAACAGGCTGCCTGGTGTTTCTGCAAATACTCACTAAGAGCATTGTGTCCTGAAGGGGTACAGTACAAGACTCCCATGTGTCTGGCTTGGCTGGACTCACTGCAGGGGGCCACAGAAAGACAGGGACTGTTGGTGCCCAAAGGCCCAGTTTCAGGGTCCTTGAGGCCATAGGCCTGCTCCTGTGGAACTGTATGGGTCCTTGAAGCCCAGCACACTAAAGGGGTCACTCCCAAAAAGGACTGGTTAATGGCTGTAGACCCCGTAGATCTGTGACACCCTTGTTCCCTTTCCCTGTAGAGGTTTTTTTAAGGAAATACCCCCTTGTTTGACAGTCTTAGCTGGTATTAAAGATGATAATAAATGTCCTTTTTGGTGAAAAGAACAGAGTTAGCTGAGATGCGCGGGACCTACTGTTAAAGTCCCATCCCCTTTCATAGAAGATAAAATAAGACAAATGCATACAAACAGGGAGAAAAAAAGAACAGCAGAGATCAAAAATGCAGATTCTGTCTCTGGTGTTGACTTTCAGTTACAATATCACTGCTGGAAAAACCAGGCATAGTGCATAGGCTTATCAGTCACTCTGAGACCTGGCAAACTTGTACCAGCATTGGGCTACTTAGGGCATTGATTTTTGCTGCCTTTCTATTGACAGGCTTACAGCAGTGTTGCAAAATATGTAGAATTGGTTGCCTAAGCTAGGCTACAGAAGACAAAGGGAGAGGGATAGGAAAGAGAATAAATAAGGTGGAGAAGGGGGGGAAAAAACACACAGGAGGGAAGCAGGGATCAACATTTTTTTCCATGATCTCCCCCCCGCCCAATAAAACACACACACACACACACAAATCTAAATGACCTTTTTCCCCTCAAAGCTTTTTATGAATTATCCCTCTTGTTCCCCCACTGGCTCTACATGGAAGGCAATGAGAGTTTCTCAGCTGTAACTGCGGACAAAATTCTGCTTATAGAATTAGTATTATTGGTGATGATGTTTGAGAACAGAACCCAGCTTGTCTCTCAGATCCCCAGGTAACTGGGTACAGACCCAATCCCAGCTGGTCCTCTTCTCTGGTATCCCCTGCTGCTTCCTGTCTCATTTCCCTACAGGCCAATCAGAGAAAGGAAGCAAGCAGCAGCAGTAACTCTTACAGAGCCCCCTAATCTTCTCGACATAAGGACCTCAATTGCACTGCTGTGGAGAAATTAACACCCGTATTTCCAGCCTAGTTTTGCAAATCCAAGAGGTCAGCATAAGCTAAACCTCCAAACCACTTGCACTTAAAAAGCATGTCTTTGGCACCATTACTTCTATTTTAGGGTCTGGGAAAAGTGTTGCTGCTGGATGAAATATTACACGATTTTTTTTCAAAAAAGGAAGCATCAATTTCTTCCCAAATATCTTTTCAAAGAAAGGCACTGTTTGCCTAGCTTGTCTAGTCTGCTCAGTGTCAGAGGATCTCTGCAGAGATTCTCAAGCAGTCTTCTTCAATTAAAGCTAAAAAAATTCAGTAGTCCAAGAGGGATATGCTTTCCAATTAAGGATTAGCATACTTTGACATGAGGTTGTCAATTTCAATTGGTATAAATCAAACTGAAATGTCAAACCACTTGCCATCTGGTTTATACATATCTAATTTGGAAAGTAGCAATGAAACAGCTGAAATACTGCTACTGTGGAAACGATACATGTACAGTAAATGTTACCCAGAGATCTTTTAAACACACAAATTTTGGGGGTAATGTTCCAGTAACTATGGAGTGTGGGTTTACTTCTTTATATGGAGCCAAGTTTATAAGAATAGATCTTATTTGAAAACCAGTACAATGTAGACAACCAGCCTTTAAAAGGAAAAAATATGTATCTTTTTTTCAGGTCAAGGAAATAAAAGCATTGTAACTAATGAGTCCAGGATCAAGAAATGCAGCACATCAGCCATATGTTTTAATTTATAATAAAGATTAAACAGACCGGAAGTAATGAGAGAATGCGATGTAATATCAGAAAGACCAAAAATAAGCCAACCTGTCAGAGAGTTCGGTGTCTGAGCCCAGTAGTGTCTCCCAGTCGTGACAGTCTGTGACTGCATGGCCCAGTGGCAAGAGTCTGTAGCAGCATCGCCCAGTAGTGAGAGTCTGCAATGTTATCACCCAGTGGCAAGAGTCAGTGGGGCCAGCCAGGGCCGGCTCCAGGCACCAACTTTCCAAGCAGGTGCTTGGGGCGGCATTCAGAATGGGGCAGCCGTCCGTGTCCCGCGGTGGCAATTTGGCGGCTTCTCCGCCACTCTTCCCGCTGCGGCAGCTTTTGGGCAGCAGCTCTGCCGCTCTTCCGGGTGCTGCAGCAATTTGGCAGCAGCTCCACCACTCTTGCAGTGGCGGCAATTCGGCGGCGGCTGCTTGGGGCAGCAAAATTGGTAGAGCCACCCCTGGGACCAGGGATAGTGGAACCCAGGCCCTCCCTGCTCCACCGGGTTCTAACCTAGGGCCCTGTGACTGGCAGGTCAGATATGCAGCCTAGGGTGGACACCCCTAAGCCTGGTCCCTGGATCACTTCCTATCGTGGCCTCTGCCCCTCTAAAGTCACAGCAGAATCTTCTTATGGACTCATCAAATGGGGGATTCTCCCTGGCAGTGATCCGGAGGCTTACTCTGTCAGTCATGGCCCACCATTCCTGATCTCCACGGGAGCATTTGGCGGCTCAGCAGCAAGGTCTGGTCCAAGTAGTGCGGCCTCTCTGCAGAAGCTACCAGTGCAGGATTGCTCCCTTACTCTGTCTGCCCTGACTGACCTGGGCCACTTCCTTTTGAGCGCTACTTCCATCGTGAGCAGGCCCAGCTGGGCAGGGCCTTCTGGGCCACAGAATTGTACGTTAACCCTTGGTTCCCCCATGTAGGGCTTATACACCCAATGACACAATCCCCAAAAGCTCCATTAAGCCTTACTGTATGTACATTTGATCTCAATACTTTGCAAGTGGGATTTATAGGGGGGGGTGGGAAATGGCAAAAAGAAAAAACATATCTGATGCAATAAACTGAACACACCATAACACCCAACATTGGGCCACATCTTGTCACTATCACATTTTGAAGCACAGACCTAGCCAGAGATCCAGGGTCTAGCCTGCCTCCCCACAAAGGAGCATTATTCAGACACTGGGATAGAGGAGTGCCTCCTTGACTCTATGCGGCATCAAGAGTGTGCGGGGGATTGGGAAGCAGGAGGGAGAAAGGTAGGGAAGCATTTGGATACACTTCTGATAACCATCCACTCAACTGGGTGTTTCTCCAAACTGAGGACCACTATGCAACCCTTACTCGCACCAATGTTGTACACGAATAGTCCCACTAATATTAAGTGCTCTCAAGCATGAATAAAGGACTACAGTGATTAAAGCAGATCAAAATAGAAGGTGAACTCAACAATTTTGTTGACTGTTGTCATGGGGCTCAGCTTTATGTGGTGATGCATCAATTTTCATCATCTTGTGGCAACAGGATACAGAACAGAGGAGAGAGTGGGGACAAGAGAAGAAACAAAGCTTAAAGGAGTTCAGGCCAAATGGGAGATACCACGTCCAAGTCTACATGCTGGTACTCCCAGGCTCTTCATCCAAGGGATAAATACAATCCCCAAATTAAGGGAAATTGCTCTAGGATGAGAATCAACTGCTTTTCTCCTGTGATCAGGGCAGGCTCTTTATGGTTGCCAAATGTCAGGCATCTCACATGATACTCATGCATTTGGCAGCACTATGATTATGGATAGGGCCCTTCCAAATTCACCGTCCATTTTGGTCAATTTCATGGTCATAGGATTTTAAAAATCATAAATGTCATAATTTCATCTATTTAAATCTGAAACTTCAAGGTGTTGTAATTGTAGGGATCCTCACCCAAAAGAGTTGTGGGGGTGGTTGCAAAAAAAACTCAGCTGATGCTTTTAGAAATGTCATCAAAATAAATGAGACTTGATTTTATAACATATATTCACCATGGGATAAAATGATATACAAACCTTTACAAATGTATAAATGATGTAAAATACTTCTGCTCTGACCATTAGACTGTTTTGAAGTCACTGGAACATTTAGAAAAAAATAATGACCTTTGCATAAGGAACTGGGAACCAAGAATAAAAAATCCAAGATCAGCCTTGTCCCAGCCACCCGTCTTGCTGCTACTACTGCCAAATTTTGTGGGCACCATATCCTACCCCCAGTACTGCTTGGGGCAGGAAGTGTTTACCAGAAGCTGAAGTTTATGGTTCTATGCAAGTTTGTAAATAAATGTCACAATAAGGAGCGTCAGAAAACTTGGCAGCTATGTGTTTCCCACACTTTCTGCCAAGTATAAAGGTCAAGTCCAGCTCAGGCAGGAGCAAGTACATCTAGACCATCCCTGACAGATGTTTGTCTTACATTTTCTTGAAAACCTCCAGCGATGGGGATTCCATGGCCTTCCTTGAAAGCCTATTCCCGAGCTTACTTGCCCTTGTAGTTGGAAAGGTTTTCCTAATATCTAACCTAAATCTCCTTTGCTGCAGATTAAGCCCGTTACTTCTTGTGCTGCCTTCAGTGGACACAGAGAACAATCAATGCTCATCCTCTTTATAACAGGCCTTAACATATTAGAACACTGTGACCAGATCATAGATTAAACATATCCATTTTTCAAACTTTTCTCATAGGTATAGAAAGCACTTCAGCCTGGTTGCCTGATGATCCCCAGCTGACTTTAGCTCTCAGATCAAAACCCTTTCCTACCTGCACCATGAATGCTGGCAACAAGCTGTGGCCCTGCTACCACTATAACATTCCCAGGAAGGGATTAAATAAAAGCAAATATTCATTCAGGGAAACAGGCATTTTGACAGCTAGTGTACTGGCAGGTTCCATTTGTATTCACAGACACAGACTAATGGTGCAGTTCCATTCAGTTAATAGTCAGTAAACAGCTCCCATTGTAAAAAGAAAAGGAGTACTTGTGGCACCTTAGAGACTAACACATTTATTTGAGCATAAGCTTTCGTGAGCTACAGCTCACTTCATCGGATGCATTCAGTGGAGCGTCAGACTTATTTTGATATCTGTGTAATATTTTCCATGGGCTCAGAGGACCATACTTTAAATCTAACAGGACAGAGTTAAGGTTTCAATGTTCTGAATACTTCATTACAACATTAAGGTTGAGTATTAATGCTAGCGTGTTGCATGGAGCAATATGAATGGTACAATAACTTTAGGAGAGACAATCTTCTTTGGTTCAAGAACTTTTACCAGTAAGTCTAAGGGGAAAAATGTACAAATAAAATCAATAGGAAGAAAACATGAAGGACTCTTCAGAAAATAAGATACGTGAGGTAATATATTTTATTGGACCAACTTCTGGTGGTGGGAGAGGCAAGCTTTCAAGCCACACAGAGCTCTCCTTTAGGTCATCTTCTCTCTCACCAACAGAAGTTGGTCCAATAAAAGATATTACTTCACGCACCTTGTCTCTCTAATACCCTGGGATCCACATGGCTACAACAACACTGCGTATCTTCAGAAAACAGGCACTCAGATGCTATAGTAAAGATAAGTCTACACAGGAGCGAGCCTTCCAGCCTCAGTAGATAGATTTGCACTAACAGAGCTCAAGGCAGCCTGCTAAAAAAGGCAGTGTGGATGTTGCTGCACCAGTGGAGGCTCAGGCTAGCCACCTGAGGTCAGACCCACCTTCCCAGGAGGTCCAGAGTAGATAATTATATGATACCACCACATTTTAGAGCTTTCCAATTCCTTTGTTTAAAGGTGCAAGTGTTCCAGGCAGAGCAGAAACAAACCTCAAGTCCCAAAGACCTCTAAGTATCCTCCAAAGGGATCTCATTACAAAAGAAGATAATAATCAGTGAACCAGGAGGCTTTATGACTTGAAAATTCAATTAGGATTCTGATAAAGAACAAGTTATCAAACAGAAAACAGAGAGACTCCAAGAACCACAATAATTCAAGTTCATTTTCTGAAAAAAGCTACATTACTCTCATGGAGCAAGTGAGAAATAATGAATGCACATATATGGCATAATTTTCTCCTCTGACCTGCACTGATGATCTCTAATCTCTACACAATGCATATTGTATACTCTGCACTCGAAGTGGCAAACAATGGAATTTTTTGGTGTCAATTCCAAAAATTTGAAAAATGGTTTGGGGTTGACCCATAACTGTAAAACTTGTGAATTTTTCAGTGAATCAAGAAGTTAAAAAAAAAAGTTTCAAGTCAAACAAAATGTTTTCTTTTGATAATCAAAACTTTTTTTAATTTCAACCATTTAAAAAAAATAAAGGAAATTTTGAAACAAAAATAGTTTTGGACTAAAAAAACCAAAATATTTCATTTAAAAGTGTCAAAATAAACAGTTTCAGTTTGAGAGGATGGGGGGGGGGGGTTTTTTACCCAAAAAATGTGACAAAACCAACACAAATTCGAGAAACATTTCAACATTACCAAATCTGTTTTTTGGGGGGTTTTGGCCAAAATATACTAAAGCTCTGCTTGATTAGAATGAGAAGCAAATTCCAGAGATAAAGGCCTTTCATGGAGAACATTCTGGCCTCAGATCCTAAAGTAACAATTATAGTACTAGGAGTACTTGTGGCACCTGCATGCATCCGATGAAGTGAGCTGTAGCTCACGAAAGCTTATGCTCAAATAAATTTGTTCGTCTCTAAGGTGCCATGAGTACTCCTTTTCTTTTTGCAGATACAGACTAACATGGTTGCTATTCTGAAACCTGTAATTATAGTACTGTAAGCTCAAAAATTCCAGTTCATCTCAGCAGTCAAAATATCACAAGAAGAGTTAGCTTATGTCTTCTCGGCACTAAGGAGTTAATAATTATATAGACTTAAGACTCCACTTCTGTATGCAAGATAATATTAAATATTTAGAAATCTTGTGACACAATAAACATGTTTCTTTAATCACTGAAAGCTAATTGCTAAATCACACACATTTGGGCTTTCACAATTTCAGGAATAAAGCCCTTTTTCAGAAGTCTTTTCAGACTGCAGTTCTCCCTTTTGACACAAGATGGCAATGTATTCCAAAGAATTCCCATAAGCAGTATTGCTAATCCTCTGTTTAAAACTGTTGTGTCCTTTCAGACACACAGGTATGGAAAAATGACAGCGACTGTACTGTCCGAAATAAGGTATTCCCCCCCACCCACCCACCCACATGCCCCTTCCACACACAATTTTGTATTTTCCTTCAGTGGAAATACTATACTACTTTCAATAATAAGCAACATCTCTTTCACTGCTGACGTGCTGCAGCCAAAGACATTCTAACAAACGTTTTCAGTATGCATTTGAAAGCTATGCATTGTGAAGGTTCTGCTGCAACTGAGAGATCCAAAAATAATAGCTCATCACCACAAACATAGATGCTGATTCAGGAAAGTATCCTTTTTCAGGACAACACCTACACACACACTGCTTAACTTCAAGTCAACGAGATTTAAGCCCACACTTAAAGTTAAGTACGGAATTAAATCTTTCCTGAATGAGGGCCACAGAAAATGCAGTTTAATAAAGGAAGCCAAAATTAGTGGATACTATTGAAAATATGAACCTTACTCTTTTTCGCAATCCAGTGAATCAATCACTGAATGGTTTGTACATCACACTATGTGGTCTATTCACTAATAAGTTGTATTGGCAGAGTGCCCATACATCTGAGGTAGTTCAAATGCACACTGCTTCTGGGCACATTTCCTGACAAGTAGAGTAACTAATCCACAGGTTCAGACATGAATAAACCCTGCATGCTATAAAAATGAATGGCCAAACAGACAGCGTCAAAAGTAGGAAGTGGACAGAACACCACCTCAATGCTGGTACTTATGATTCTGCTAGGAGACTACAGGCTGTATAATGGGTGAAGCAGGTCTCAGAAGATATTCCCGGCTTGAAGGCAGAGGAGTATCATGATGACTTACTCAGTAGCAGGCCATGGCAAGGGCCATTCAGGGGAGACAGAAGGATTACCTAGCCCAAATTAAACCCACTACTCTAGTCTCCTTCCAGTTATCTTTTCAAAGCATCGCAAAATATCGAATCATTGTTAAATAGAGGCATTTATGAAAGAAAACAGCTATAACTGGATGTATAAATGGGCTTCCACTCAGTTCGCATTCCATCCTTTGTCTGCCTTGCATACCAGAGACCACATCCACAGACATACCTAGTTGTTGAATAATTTACTGCAAATAAATGTATTGTAACAGTCAGCATTGGATATCAGTGTAATTGTGCCACAGTGAGAATAAGGAAAATACAGAGACAGGTCTTCTTCTCCCAGTATCTGTTGAATGGGATATGTGCATGTACACACTACTGGTTGGGATCTGAGAGAAATATTCTCTCTCTCGCTACTTGGCTTGATGGCAGGAGCGGCCCTAGACTAGCTGCCAGCAACCGGTGCCCTAGGCAAATCATGCAATCGGTGACCTCACCCCCAAACTCCAAGGGCAGATGTAGGCTGAGGTTTTTGGTAAACTGGGAAATATTTTGCCCCTTTTTTCTTTTAATGTTTTTAAGCCTTTTTTTTTAAAAAACAGAGGCTTAATTATTTGGTTTGTCCGTCCATCTGTCTGTCCAACCAATGTTTCTGAGACAGCCCGATAATAATGCTAAGGTTTAATAATGCTTAAAGATACTCACATTTTGGATTTATAATGCTGAAAGACGTTATTCTTTATTCTTTGGGACCAAGAAACATAATTTTCCACAGTATTAGCTCGATTCTTAACCATCTACCTATGACATGTGTTAAAATGACCGTTTGACATGTATCAACTCGCAATATCTCCGCTCTACATGAATTTCCAGCTATGCAAACTTGATGTATATTCGAGTTAGGTGTCACTAGCATTGCAGCTTTTGCTGCTGGCAGATGTGTTTCATTGTGGCTGAGTTATTGCTTATCAAAATTGCAGAGTGGGTTATCTTGACCCTACATCGTAAATTGAAAAAAAATTCCCTCCGTTCGCACACGGGAATTGAAATAATGACATCTTGGTTACTTTATTTGTATTTTTTTCCATTTCTCATTTTTTTTCTTTTTTTTTTCTTTGATTTTTTTTCCTCCAATGTGGCACCCCATTTAACTTGGCACCCTAGGCGACCGCCTAGTTTGCCTATACGAACAGGCTGCCCTTGCTTGATGGTGTTCACACTTGGCCCTCATAGTGCTCAACAGCTGCACATTCACTACATTGCACAGGGGTGTCTTAGCTAGCTGTGACCACCAAAATCTATGCCTGTGATTATGACTCCGGTGCCACTCTCACCAGAAACACATTGCACCCCTATTCATCCTCAATCTTTCCCTTGCCAAGATACACAGCTGCATATCTGCTCCATACTTTGCTTCCAAAAGTATCATGGGATTAACTCTGACTGCCCAGTATAGATGGAATTCTGCACAGACAGAGACAATATAACTATCAATTATTATTTGCTAATTGCCATCATTTATAGTATTCTCAGCAATGTATCATATGGGATCATAAATTGCCAGTGGTGGATATTAGAATCATAATTACACACATTTAGTGTTGAGTTCAAAATTTTAAAGAATATATTTTGAAAAGATGTTTGTTTTGGATAGAAAAATTATAATATATCTATGGGCATCTACAGAAGAATTCCCTATTTTTGTTACATAATATCAGAAAGGAATATTGAATATATCAACATTAAATGAAACAAATTGTACATGTTTGTTTTTAATCAAAAATACTGGAAAACCAAGAAGGTGTAAGGATGATTTTCATTAATTCATAAACTGAAGCCAGACAGAATGAGAAAAGTTCAAGATTTTCATTGCAACATTTATGCATTGCTAAGGGAACCATATAAACAAGCTAAGGGCACAGGTCATATTGATGTTTAAGTTTAGGATTATACAAATGGCTGATAAACATATTTTGATATTTAAAAATTGCTTCGAAGCGTTGCTCTTTGTATTTACATCAGTATATAAACAATCTAGTGGGCAATTTCAATTTACAGCAAACTGATCTATTCATCATGTAGAAAGTATAAAACAATGTAACAGTATTTCATAGCTCTTCCATCTGATATTTCACACAGAATATTCTTTTCTGAAGTTTCTTCAGATTTTAAATGTTAAGTGACACTGTATTTTGCAGTTAGTGGGGAAAAAAGAAGCACATAAGGAGTTAATCCTTTTTCATCTACATACTAGTGACTGCATAATTAGTTTCACCAGTGCTTCCAGCATTATATGCGATAGGAGATGGTTGGCTTTACCATTTAACCAATCAAATGCATCCACATTAATTTATAATACAAACAAGTATGTGCATGAGTGTGTACACTCAACATCCGTTCCTCTGAGCGTCATTTGTTACACACAAGGCTATTAATAGGCCTCTGCTTTACTTTAGAATTAATTACAGTAATATAAATTAAAGTGTGGTTTAGGATTAGGTTATTTCATTTTCAGGTTAAATGCTATCGTTTTAAAGTTTAGATTAAGAACAAATCATATTCCCCAAATCTAAACAGGATATCAGTTTTTGCCAAACAATTTTTGCTCTGACTTCAAACAATTCCTGACAGCAAGCTCAAGACAGAAACAAGCTCAGGGAAGCTCAATGTTGTAATCAACAGCTTAATAACATTTTAAAATAGAGGTTATTAGTTTAGCTGTTTAATGCCCTTTAAACAATTGCTTGCTTACAATGTGCTCTGAGAACAAATGCAATATATTTTACTCTACGGTACAGGAAAGCAGCAAACATTAAATAAAATGTGGATTCAAGGGAAGCAGCAAACAATGAAATTTCATTTAGTCCTAATTTATCTTTTAGGTGTCTACCACACTGTTTGCAATAATATTAATTATTGCTTAGAAAGTGAAGCCATGGCATCTGTTTGTTACTTGTACAGCACCTAGCATAATCACAGAACCATAAAAATGTAGAGCTGGAAGGGACCTTGAAAAGTAGTTATCAGGGTTTGTTTAGTCCAGAGAAGAGAAGACTGAGGGGGGGCCATGATAATAGTTTTCAAGTACATAAAACGTTGTTACAAAGAGGAGGGAGAAAAAAATGTTTTTCTTAACCTCTGAGGATAGGACAAGAAGCAATGGGCTTAAAATGCAGCAAGGTTGGACATTAGGAAAAACATCCTAACTGTCAGGGTAGCGAAGCACTGGAATAAATTGCCTAGGGAGGTTGTGGAATCTCCATCACTGGAGATTTTTAAGAGCAGGTTAGACAAACACCTGTCAGGGATGGTCTAGATAATCATAGAATCAAAGGACTGGAAGGGACATGGAGAGGTCATATAGTCCAGTTCCCTGCTCTCATGGCAGGACTAAGTATCATTCCTAACGTCCAACCTAAACCTCCCTTGCTGCCATTTAAGCCCATTGCTTCTTATCCTATCCTCAGCAGTTAAGAAAAACAATTTTTCTCCCTCCTCCTTGTAACAAGCTTTTATGTACTTGAAAACTGTTATCATGTCCCTCCCTCAGTCTTCTCTTTTCCAGACTAAACAACTCCAATTTTTTCAATCTTCCCTCATAGGTCATGTTTTCTAGACCTTTAATCAATTTTGTCACTCTTCTCTGGATTCTCTCCAATTTGTCCACATCCTTCCTGAAATGTGGTGCTCACAACTGGACACAATACTCCAGTTGAGGCCTAATCAGCTTGGAGTACAGCAGAAGAATTACTTCTTGTGTCTTGCTTACAAAACTCCTGCTAATACATTCCAGAATGATGTTCGCTTTTTTTTGCAACTGTTGACTCATATTTAGCTTGTGGTCCACTATGACCCCCAGATCCCTTTCCGCAGTACTCCTTCCTAGGCAGTCATTTCACATTTTGTATGTGTGCAATTGACTGTTCCTTCCTAAATGGAGTACTTTGCATTTGTCCTTGTTGAATTTCATCCTATTTACTTCAGACCATTTCTCCAGTTTGTCCAGATCATTTTGCATTTAACTCCTATCCTCCAAAGCACTTGCAACCCCTCCCAACTTGGAATCATCCACAAACTTTATAAGTGTATTCTCTATGCCATTATCTAAATCATTGATGAAGATATTGAACAGAAATAGGCCCAGAACTGTTCCGTGCGGGACCCCACTCATTATGTCCTTCCAGCATGACTGTGAACCACTGATAACTACTCTCTGGGAACTGTTTTCCAACCAGTTTTGCACCCACCTTACAGTAGGTCCATCTAGGTTACATTTCCCTAGTGTGTTTATGAGAAGGTCATACGAGTCAGTATCAAAAGCTTTACTGAAGTCAAGATATACCACAACTACCGCTTCCCCACATCCACAAGGCTTGTTGCCCTGTCAAAGAAAGCTATCAGGTTGGTTTGACATGATTTGTTCTTGACAAATCCATGCTGACTGTTACTTATCTCCTCATTATCTTCTAGGTGTTTGTAAATTGATTCCTTAATTATTTTCTCCATTATCTTTCCCGGTACAGGAGTTAAGCTGGCTGGTCTGTAATTCCCCGGGTTGTCCTTATTTCCCTTCTTATAGATTTGCACTAGATTTGGCCTTTTCCAATCTTTTGGAATCTCTCCAGTCTTCCATGACTTTTCAAAGATAATCGCTAATGACTCAGATATCTCCTCAGTCAGCTCCTTGAGTATTCTAGGATGCATTTCATCAAGCCCTGGTGACTTGAAAACAACTAATTTTTCCAAGTAATTTTTAACTTGTTCTTTCCCTCTTTTAGCCTCTTCTGATCCTACCTCATTTTCACTTGTATTCACTATGTTAAATGTCCAAACACCACCAACCTTCCTGGTGAAAACTGAAACAAAGAAGTCATTAAGCACCTCTGCCATTTCCACATTTTCTGTTATTATTTTTCCCCCCTCATTGAGTAATGGGCCTACCCTGTCCTTGGTCTTCCTCTTGCTTCTAATGTATTTATAGAATGTTTTCTTGTTACCCTTTATGTCTCTAGCTAGTTTGATCTCGTTTTGTGCCTTGGCCTTTCTAATTTTGTCCCTACATACTTGTGTTATTTGTTTAAATTCCCCCTTTGTAATTTGAACTAGTTTCCACTTTTCGTAGGACTCTTTTTTTTATTTTTAAATCATCGAAGATCTCCTGGTTAAGCCAGGGTGGTCTCTTCCCGCACTTCTTATCTTAGTCCTGCCATGAGTGCAGGAGACTGGACTAGATGACCCCTTGAGATCCCCTCCCATCCTATAATTCCATGATTCTACGTTGTCAAGTGCAGCCCCCCAAGCTTCGGAAGACCAAAGAAACCTAGATCACCCCTGACAGGTGTTTGTGTAACATGTTCTTATAAACCTTGGTTGGAAGTCTATTCCAGCGCTTAACTACAGTGGGGTCCTGATCCATCACTAGAGCTCCCAGGCACTACCAGGATACAAATAAGTAATCATTAATATTTAGACAAATGAAACCTAAACAACATTTTGCTGTGAGTTTGTCAGTGGGCAATGAGATTATATTTGAATTGTATGTTGCCCATTTTTTCCATATCATATGAGTGCAAGTCCTGTTTCTAACTTATTCAACTCCCTTTTTAGGCCCCAAAGGAAATGATCCCTATTCAGGAAAGCACTTCCCTTTGAATACATGCTTAAGTATTTTCCCAAAGGGGCATGGATTTAAACATATGCTTAAGCATTATTCCAAATAGGGGACTTAGCCAGTAAGGCAACTCTATATTTGAACAAGAGAAAATCCAGCACAGGAAAAGTGGAAGAAATGGCCTGAGGGGAGCGGAAGGTGAAAAGGGTAGATGTATTTAGAAGCATTAGAATGAAATCAGCTGTCCACTGCCACAACTTCACAAAGGCACCTGGCTGGAGCATCTGTTGTTGCACAAATTCACCCATCCTACTTCCACCTGCCTCATGCCCAGGTCGGCAGGATTCCTTTCTCCTAGTCGCTTTGAGAAAAACCCACAGTCTCTGCACTAGATGGGAGGATTTGGATCTTAGTGTTGAAGTAACATGCCAAAGTGGTATCAAATTGGCATTAAAAATTCTGCTTGCTATCCACAGAAGAGAACAGGTGCAAATTTGCAAGTATTCTCTTACCTTATTTTAATCACCAGCTACATAGTATTTAAAAGGCTTCCATTATTCTCCAAGGATCATCTACTGTCACTGATCCTTGTGCCAGACTCCCATGGACTTCAGTGAGAATTTTATGCAGAGAACAATGAAAAGATATGGCCCTAATGGTTCATATACCCATTTTGCTTTACTTTTCTTGTTAAAGGCCAATTTTAAAAGGTCAGTAGCTCATCCATTTTAGAATGATGGTGATTTTATCTCCTCTAATTGTTCTATTTTCTTCCTAGTATTTCTTCTTCCTCCTATATCCCTGTAAACTGCTCGCATTAACTCCCTCTCTTTGGCTGCCCTTATTTTTTTTTTCCTCTGAAAGTCATGTGTGATAGTGTTTGGTTCTTATCATGGTCTCATTTAATCTTAGATCACTGAGCTGTCCTTTATAAAATAACAGAGGCTACTTTGGGAATTATATAATCTATTGTACTTTAATCATTTTCACATACACCAACCTTCTTCCACAGATAGATTTAATATCTCTTCCCCTGATTACACCCTACTCACTAAGTTCTTATATGCTCTCAAATTGCTTTCTTGAAATACAGTTCTCCTATAACATTGTGTTCCATGAACCTTTTATTAGATATGTTGGACCAATTTCTGCCCTCATTTACACCAATATAAGTGGGCCTCAGTCTTGCAAATACATGCTTAACTTCAGTAGTAGGAGCAGTCCTACTGAAATCAAAAGCACTAGCCTAATAGTTAAGTACATGCATAAGTGTCCAAAAGTTCAGGGCTTTAGTCTGGAAAATGGCATTCTAACACAGTTTTAAAACCTTTTTGCTTAACCTACATTAATCATATTAGCCCATATCTGCAGTTACCTTAGCACAGGTAGAGAACTTGTCTGTATGGTCCGCTGATTTTATAAATACTTTTGATATCCAATGCTCTATCCTCACAAAGCAGGACAACTTTTTGCAAGCATGTGTTCCAGCAGCTCTAGCCATTTTTCTTGTCCTCACTGTTGCATTATATTAAATAAAAATTGGCTTGGCTCACTTCTGTGTATACTATCAGCCCAAGAGAGTCTAGAGAAGTCTGCCACTTCCCTTTACACACTAGGAACCATAAAAGAGGACTGGACAAAATACTGAAGGCCTCTTCCTAAGAGGCCAAATTAAGTTTCATAAAATACCCATATTGTACCTGAGACAGGCTCACCTGCACCAGTGGGGCATCTCACAAAGTAAGCTCACATTAATTTTACAACAATAAACTGATATTTAACTCAGGATGGTCACCTGGTCTTTAAATTCCATAACATGAAACAGTCCTTTGCTGCTCCAAAAGGGACAATCAAAGTAAGGTCCCTGACCAGCTTATGTTAAGACAGGGGAAATCCTTCCTCTCCTACCTCAGCTTCACTGAGAATTAACTATTGGAGAAACAGCCAGCCCTTTTTATCCTGCCCACTGGACCCTGATTGGCTTTTGCCTGCTCTTCGCCTTTCTAGCTGCTGGAGGACCAATTCTTGATGGTTTCACCAGCAGCTGATCCTGGTTAACCTCTCTAGGCAGCTCTCAGAAGTCTGAATTCACTAGTCTTTTTCTCCAAAAGGACACCTTCTTCAGGAAGGGCATGCCAATACAGCAAGGCTTCCAGCAGGAGACAGCAAACCCCTGGTATAGCGTGTCAAAGTACCTTAAAAATGTGCCTTTTGGGAGGAGTGTTCTTTTAAATAAAACACACTAGAGCGGAAAAAGCTCCCTCCAAAGATTTTTAATTTCCTTGAGAAAGTATTTTACTAGATCCTGGGATTTTATTCCAGTCCTCTGTGTTACTTATTAAGTGTAAGGGGACTGTTGCCCCCTTACTAACATTCAGTGGGGATGTTTTGGTTGGCTAGTTCCCAGTACTAAAAGGGGAAGGGTCTATGGGGAATCAGGACCCTAAGACTGATAGTCCCCAGGAACAATGGGGAGAGGCCAATGCTCCAGGTCAGCCTGAATGACAGGGCGGGCAGGCTAATCAGGGAGTCAGGAGGCCAGAGAGGTCCCGTCCTCCATGTGAGCTGGAATTGCCTGGGTCAGACAGAGTGGGGCCGAGCTAAGGAGAAAGGTGGGGCCCGAGCTGAGCCGGGGAGCAGAGCTGGGCCAGATCCAGAGGGACCAGAAAAGCAGCCCAGAGAGAGCAGACCCTGTGCTGGGAGCAGAGCTGCAGCCCCAAAGCCAGAGGCGCAGCCCAGAGAGAGCAGACTTGCCCCGGGAGCAGAGCTGCAGCAACCAGAGCCAGAGGCACAGCCCAGAGAGAGCAGACTTGCCCCGGGAGCAGAGCTGCAGCAACCAGAGCCAGAGGGGCCCGAGAAGCAGCCCAGGGAGCTGGAGGCAGAGCAGCAGCCGTGCTGAGGTAGAGTGGAGCTGGAGCTAAGACAGAGTGGAGCTGGATCTGGAGCAGTCCGGAGCTGGGTGTCGTGAGCAGCTGGGGCGAGCGAGGGGGGACCCTGGGCAGCAGGCCCAGCACAGGGAGACCCCTCAGCCAGAAAGGCTCTGCAGGCCAGACTCGAAGGGGGATTGGTAACGCCGACAGGGCAGGGGCAACACTGGGAAGAAGGGCCCTGCCACTTAGAGCCTGTGGCCACCACCAGAGCGAGTGTCCAACCCACAGCATCCCTGCGGCACAGCCCGGGCCGGAGAAGAAGGCCTGGGACTTACAAGGACAGACTGTGAACCGCCCTGACGTTCCAGAGACACTGTTTGTGATGTTCCCTGCCACAGAGCGGGTTGATGAACCTTTCCCATTTCCCCTTTAACCTTTCCCATTTCCCCTTATTCTTTTTAAAATTAATTGTTGATTAAATAACTTGCATTTGCTTCAAATCGTATGTAATAATCAGTAGGTCAGAGAAGTGCCCAGTGCAGAGAGAGTACCCCAGAGTGGGGACACCCTGGCCCCTGTCCTAGGTGACTGCAGCAGGGTTGGGGGTCGAGCCCCACAGGAATCTTGGGCCCAGCTTTGTTGGGGTTACAAGGACTCTGCCAGACAGGAGAGTGGAAGGGGAGTCCTCAAGGGCAGGGAGGCCACTGGGTAAAGGAAGTGGGAGCGAGGACTGAGATCCTTTCGCTAGCCCACTTCACCGGGGTAGTGCAGAAGCCAGGAAAGTTCCCCACAATAGCGGGACTATTCCCCTGCTTACATAAGTCACATTTTAGAACTAGCAATTTATGCCTCTCCCAGTTCCCTGACAGTTTACTGGGGATCATCTGGATAACACTTTGAGTCACATATTTAAAAGAAATGTACTTTTTTCCCATGCCCTTTGTAAATTGTTATTTTGAAAAGCTTCCTTGTAAATCAAGCAACAAATCTCAAAGGCAATCTATTTACAATTTTAATCCAAATTTTAGAGAAAAAAAGTTTTATAAACTCAGCCTCTTGCCAAATCAATATGCAAATAATTTTCAGACCTCACTTGACTTAGTTTACTTTCAGTATGCGTGAAAACTAGTCCGATTAAAAAATTTACTAAGTACAAAAAATATAAAACGAAAGTGGAGTCTGAACTGCTCATTGGGAAAAGAAAAGTAAGCTATGAGAGACTGTACCCTTCAGTCCAGCACAGTTACAAAGTCAAAAAAATGGATATATTTCAAAGCAATGTGATTTAGAGGACTAATGGCTGGGTTTGGATTCAGGAGGATCTGTATTCTCACCCTGGCTGTACAACTGATTCACTTGAACCAGTAACTTCACTTCTCTACATTAGTGTCCCTGATTTGTAAAATTGTGTAGTAGTATTTTCACCTTCCCTCCAAGGGGTGTGCTGAAAATTAATTACTTCATATCTGCACAGTGCTTTGAAATGTGAAATGCATTGAAAAATTTAAGAGACTTGTGTTCTGAAATTGCACAGGTGCTTTTGAAAATCCCAACCATTGTGCATAAAATCTTTCTTCCCAGACCAAAAGGAGGCTTAGCAGTACTGTACACCATGGCCAAGTTAGTAGTTGCTTCACCCTACCCATTTCTTATCATCTGGCATAGCTCAAAGCAAATGTTTTGAATGATGGTGTCAAAAATCTCTTTTTGTTATGTGGCTGCCGCAGGCAAGATTTCCTGTGGGTGTAGCTCTTTTAACCACAAAAAGATCTGAGGGTCATTGCTTGCAGGTCACCACAGGTAGATATTTTATTATACAAGCTTTCTGATCAGAATACAGGAATAAGTCATAGAAGAAAACCATCAGCAAAACAAGGACAGTAGTTATAATTTAATTACCTATATTTTCCATGGAGTAGGCTAGAAATAATGAGTAGGGTGCCTGCATCAAGTGCCCATATCAGATCCAAACCCTATAAAAGATTTTTTTCCTCTTTTGGAATTGTCATTACAGCCTCTCTCTAGATTAGATACTTACATGGCCACCATTAATGTAGATTCTGAGCACCTCATTCCTCCTCACAGCACACCTCTGTGAGATAGAGATTATCCCCACTTTTCAGATGGGGAACTAAGGCACAGGAGGACTCAGCAACTTTCCCAAGGTCACAAAGGAAGCCTGTAGCAGAGCAGAGACTTGCGCTCAGGTCTCCTAAGTCACAAGCTAGTGCCCTAACCACTGAACCATCCTTTACCTAAGTGCTGCCCATGAAATATGTTGCATTAGATACTACTTAACTTATTATGTCATTTTTCTGCACAAGACATGGAAGTTGCAGATAAATGTGAACCATGAGAAGGTTTGATCAATTTTGACTGTATTTTTCAATGAAATTATTCATAGCCCTAATAATTTGTATGATGTAATATTGATGCAGGACCTGATGAGTATGAGGAAAGGATTTACAGAGCACACAAGATTAGCCTGGTGTTCAATTAAGATGACTTTAACACCATGCAGTTTACATCAGACTATATAAAACTGTGGTCACAACTCATGAAAATGAGCAGCATTGCAAGATTCTCAAAGGTCAATTAATAGTTTACACTTTTGCATTTAAATTGTTTTTTTTTAACTATGCTATTGTTAATCTCAGCCTGACAAACACCAAAAGGCCATGATCCAAATTAAATTGGAATTAATGTTGCTTTGTCAAAAAAATTCTCTTCTAGGTATTTTGGCTTTGATCCAAAACCCTTTGAGGTCAATGGGAGTCTTTCCATTGACTCCTGTGGGGTTTGGATCAGATTTTTAGGGCCATATTTTTAAAAAAGCTATTTATAACTGGCAAAGTTATAACCAACTGAAAACAGACTCTTATAGAGTATGCCTATGTAACCCACACACCTTCTGGGTGTGGTGTTTTGTCCCATCCAGTAGCACCAAGACCACTTAGCGAGAGAGAGAAAATTAGTCTGCTCTACAGCTTTAGCTAACAGCCAGTTGGCTTTTAGCTCATGAGGTAGAAGCTCATGCAAAGCTCCAAAGGTCCCAGGTTCGATCCCGATGACCAGAGTCTGTCGGAATTACATCTACACTGCAAAAAAAAGTCCCCATGGCAGCGAATCTGGAAGCCTGGGTCTACAAACTTGGGCTCACAGGGCTTACACTCCTGTGCTAAATATAGCCATGTAGTTGTGTCTTGGACTGATGAGTGCCATTCCATGAGCCCAAGTCCATACAACTGGGCTCTGAGACTTGCTGCTGGTGGGGGGGAGCAGAGTGTTGCAGTGTAGACATGTCCCTAATGGGTAGTATTAGGCAACCTTAGTAACAGGCCATGTTACCAGCCCCACTTATAAAGATCACTTTACTAAAAGGGCCAAATTTAGGGATAGGCACTATATGTCTAAAGCTTGAGCTCCAGCTCTCAGAGTCATGTGATTACATCAGAATCCCAGGTTTTCATTGAAAAAATGAAGTTTCTATCCCCCAGGGTTGCAAAGAAAAGTTTGAAAACATGGACTGAGTGTTATCAATGCAGTAATACATGCCTGAGTCTGCAGACAGCCTGAATAATAATTTTGAGTGGAGTGAATTGCCCCATACATTTCAATATCAACTCCAAGACTCACTGCTCTGGACCCCTTGCCCCAACACCAGCACAGGATTTTGTGGCAGGAGAAGACTGCAGCAGGCCCAGAACATCCACCCAAGCATGATCACCCCAGCTTTTGAAGTACTGGGATGCCCCTGTCACTGATCTTACACCTCTGGGGGAAAAAAGGGACCCCTGCTATAGCTCTTGTGCCTTCTGAGGAGAATAGGGACCTTGCTGCCATTCCTGGGAGAGGGCTTGGCAGGGAGAAAGCAGTAGATTGGTCCCCGTTCCACTGCCTCTCTGAAAAACAAGAGAAAGGCCTTCTGCCACTATTGTTCCCAGCAGCAGGCAGGGCTACAGTGAGAAGACAAAGCCACACCAGGGGAGTGTGCTGTTTTGCTATGCTGGCAATGCAAAAGGTTTGTGACCTAGACAGATCTCAGCTGGTTGAGGATTCCCCCAGTGTTGGAAAGTTCTAAGATCCTAGACTACCTCCCTCAAGAGGCTCTAGAGTACACCGGAGCCAAGGTGGAACTGGCCTGATGTCTAGGAAGCCACCAGTGGATCTTTTGTACCAGGTGCAGCAGAGAACCTGTCCCCATCTGGTAGGTGTCTTCATGAAGCAAATTAAGTAAAAGCGAATTCATTTGTAATGCATTATTAGGAATCAGGACCAGATTATTTTAACAAGATAAAATGTAATTAAAGTAACATAACTATATTTCATTAACGAAATACCATACCCAGGGCTGCAGATTTGTTACAGCTTTTTTTTTTTTTCAATCAAAAACCGCGCAGCAGTCATGGTAAATGTAGTGAAAGTCACAGGTTTAATGAATGGTCCGTGGGTTTTGGTAACAAATGCCCTGACATATAAGGGGCACCAACTACCCACAGCAGCACCCTCTGCCCCAGCACAACAACCCTAATCCTGGCCAAGTGCCGAGGGAAAGCCTAGCGGGTTGGAGGGGCTGGAGAATGAGCCCCTCCTACACACACCCTGGGGAGGGGTGGCTTCCGTGTCCCCCCATTGTTGGTCCAGACTCCCTACACCAGGTGTTGCAACCCAGAACATGGGGTCACAGCACTGCTCTGGTTTGGCCTGCCCTCTCGCCCTCCCTTCATGACTGAGGGGCAGCCGGGCCAAACGAGAGCAGCACTGCAACCTCGTGTGCCAGGTTGCAACACCCGGAGCAGGCAGCTAAACCCCATCCTGTGGGACAGGAGTCTCAGAGCTGCCACTTGGGAGCGAGTCACGGATACCAAAAAAAAAAAAAAAAAAAAGAGAGACACGGACAAATGGGAAATGAGGATATCTATGACTTTTTTCTGGACCATGACAAACCTAAGGCCCTAACCATGCCATATTTTCCATAGCTGAATATCCACCTACTGCTTAAACATCTTTAGTGTGAAACCAGAGAAAAGAGGTTTAGTTTCAGTGCTCACATTATTATGATATGTAAAGTAAATCAGGAAATCAGCAATATTTATATGGCTTTGGAGAGTGTCCTTTGTCAAATGCTTTTCTCTGACTGTGCTGGCTAGGGACAAAAGTGTCCAAAAGACCATTTCAAACTGGGGTAAAGTAAAAGTGAACTGCAGACCAACCCATTTAGGTACTTATCCCCAATAGTTCACATATATCTGACAAGGCTGTTTTGATCTGTTAGGCTCACCCCAGGTGCACGGATGCCAGTGGGATGGCAGTTTTCCTAAAATTACTTTACACTCCAGGCAATTAAGTGAAAGGCAAGATAAGAGCATTTCTCATGTTCCCCTAGAGAGAAAAATAATCAGCCCCCATTAAAGACTGACATAAATCAAGTAGGAGCTACCAGTAATGCTTCAGCCTCATAGGAGAAATCTAATACGTGGAAAGGTCCTGTGGGGAAAAAAATGCCAGGACCAAAAGTTACATTGTTCAAGACACTTAATGTATTAAACAAATTAGACAAAGCCTTCCATGCAAGACAAGAACCATTTGAGCCCTATCAGGCTTTTGTCAAAACTATACAAATCATTGGGACCATTCATGTTTCTCTCTCTTATAAATGCTGTCTCCCACCCACCACATCCCTGTTCGTTCCAATAGCTTCTACCATTCAAAGTTAAAAAAACACCACCACCACAAGTCCTTGTTCTTTTTTTATGAGCTTTAAGAAAAGGGACTGAATCCTCATCTGCACCTTTCTGATATGGAGTCAGGTCATAGCGATTGCCTGGCTTGCTCCAGCCCACAAAGGAGGCTGGGGCAATCTACTTCCAGACAGTCATATAGCATCTTCTCTGCTGTCAATCCCTTCCCTTGACCCAGGGCTTAAGTGGATGATATCAGGGAAGTAGTGGCATGTGCACATGTGTGTATTTCCTCCCTCATTTCACAGAGAAATGTGGGGGAGATGGGTCCCTTTGGATGACATAAGAGGATTATTTGCACCTTAAATTGCACTCATAGGATACAGACTAACACGGCTGCTACTCTGAAACAGATCTCACACAGTCACACCTAACAATAATCTTAAAGTTCCTTGACCAAAGATCTCCGAAATATGATACACAGATAACAGAGCCCTTTCTGATGGAGGCAAAGTGTGCCACCAGTGATAATGGGGAGGAGGTGGTGCTGAAGAGCTTCCTTCTTTCTTAACATGTCATCAGCACAGTCATTAGTCTAGGCCATGCCACTGCACAACATAACGTTTGTGGTAATTGTCATTACAATGGCTAGACCCACACAATAGCCTATACTGTTGAGATGTGTAGTTGAGGGTCAGGGGAGGACTTGATTTCCCCAATGTTGGCTCTGTAAAAACAATACTTTAAATTTAAACCACAGAACTTCTCATACAGGAATAAAAAAGGATCTGTGTGATGGAATCTTCTAAAAGGGAATGAAATCCAAGTCCACTATTTGGAAAGTGAATACTGATTAGCAGCAGTTAAAAACAGCAGATCTATCAATTTGGGTGAACTTCATTAAGGGTGAAATTGACCCTGATGCAGAATGTCAACATAAGACCCACTGCATTACATAAGCCTTTAATGCAGGCCTTATGTGGGACTCAACTGGGTTTGGGGCCTTATTATTATTTATTATTTGTATTATCATAGCACCTAGTAGCCCCAGGCATGGACCCCATTGTGCTAGATGCTGTACAAACAGAACAAAGACAGTCCCTGCCACAAAGACAAGAGACAACAGCTGAATACAGAATGACCAACAGGAGAAGGAAACAATGAGACAATATTAAACAGCATAATAGGCTGTGGTCTCAGCACACCAGCAGTCTAAGCATTGTTAGGCCTTATATTGACACTCTTCACTGGCATGAAATTCAGTTCCACTCCCTTGGGAGATACTAGCGTATCCAAAACAGATCCTGGTTTTCTGGTGTTTTTCCAAACTCTACCACACTGGGAATAAACTACTCCCTCAATTACCAAAACATATCTCATCTCCGCAAAACATATGGACACCAGCAGCTTTGTGTATTCCCAGTGCTGAACCCTGACTTGTATTTGGATATATGTACTTCTATAGACTGTACGATTAATGGACTCTGGTCTCAAACCTTTCTAGTTTCAGTTTTTAAATTAATAGTGCTAAGGTCATTTGCAGGTATTCTCGAACCAATTATAAAAAGTGAAATATCCTGGGTGTTAATATATATGATTCAGTGCAACCTCCCCCCCTTACCCCCCAAAAAAACCCCTCCTTTTTCAATTATTAACTTACCTGTACTGTGGCATATATTATCATTTGGCACAGATCTGTTTTTCCTGTTAATGTTTTATTTCCGTTGAGAGTTTGTTCTACAATAAACTGTATTAAAATGCAAAAGTTTGAGCTAAATTGTACAACTTTATCTATGCATGGATTACAGGTTGCTCAAACTATTTTTAGTGTCATTACTTTTGGGACAGTCTATTAAAGTATATTTAAGTTTAAAGGCCAAAGAAAGTCCAGGTAGATTTCCTATGGCTTAAATTCTAACTCTGATCCTTAGGTATCTTTTTCTCACTTCTATTTTACCTTGAATTTTCAGTGTCAGAGAACTTTAACATCCATTCCAGTGAACAAAGCAATGAGCACTGATCAAGCTTTCTAAAATGTTTTGTGTTGATTTTTTCAATCAACTGAGTGTTCAACTGATCTTTCGGTAGGCATTTTGTGAGACCTGCTTTGTCAAGTGAACTATGAAAACATATCTACACAGTACTGCAGGTATATGCTAAGAACAATGCTGGTAAATTCACTAAACCTAACACTTAAAAAATGGTTATTAAAAAATATTCATGATTCTCACTATCTGTGTTTTCCTTTTGTGTCTCTCCAGCACATTGGAACTGTTTGAACAGCTCCATTTTCAAGGAAAAGCTCAGATAAAGTACAAGCCCTTTCCTAAAAACATGTTATGATATATTCTTGGTTATTTTATTAAACTACCAACTTCTGTGACTTTTTCCCCCTTCATCTATATATTTTCATGTTTACCTATACCTCTGGAATGATACTATAAGAATATACTGTAGAGTCCTTGAGGACTCTTGTAGTATTTACCTACTGAATGGCACTTACTGAAATCGAACGATTTCAGTAAAAACATAACAAATTTTACAGAGTGAAATAAAAACACTTTGAGCCCAGTTCTACAGTTCTTATTTACTAAGAGGCATAGGACACATAGCTATGCAGCACATTCCAAAAGGGACAACTGTAAGATCTGTATGAGAGAGCACAGAACAAGACTGAGAGGAAAACAGAATTATGTATTCTTTGTTCTCACAATCACACCACCAGGCTAAGAACACACATGACATGCTCATTGATTCTGCAGATGTTTGAAAGGTGAGCATAACCAGGGGAAACTTGGGAAAAGCTATGCATAGCACTATCTGCTACAATATTTACTATGGAAGAGTTATCAGAAAGTATGGATGGTAAAACTACATAGTATAAAGATACTGTTGCCCTCAACAGTAGTATCAAACTGTTTGTACGGGCAATGCAATGGTAAATAACAGAGAGGGTGCTAATAGTAACTACCCTCAAATATGTCATCAGCAAAAAGGGAAGTGTGCAGTGCAAAACATGAGAAATTATTATAAATAATTACTATTTACATAGCACTCAAATATATTGTATGTGCCTTATAGGCATGCAAGAAGATAATTCCTTTCACCTACCATCTAATGAAACAAATCACTGACAAAGGTGATAAGGGAAAGGATGCAAAACTAGACTGTGTGGAATAGGGAAGATTTTTTTTTCCTGATATGGGAAATATCACACTGCCCTGCTCCCCCAAGAAGGAATGATATGCCAAGGAGTGTTATGAGTAAATGAAGGACTGGAAACACCACTGCCTTGTGATGGGATGAAAGGTTTCACGGCATGTGGAGTATTAAAATACATTATGTGTGTATGTTCATTTGTCCTCCCAACACGCAAACAACCTGCTCCTTGAGTCCCAGTCTTCAGGGCCACTTGGAAGTGATGACAGCTTTTTGATACAAGGTATCCCTTTAGTTGCTACAGCGATAGATACTTTAAAATTAATTAAGATACTACAAATATCACATCATAAAAATAACTCTTTCTGACAGGCTGTGGCCTTTTTTCCATTCTGTACCCTTATCTGCAGGGTCAAGGGAAATCCAATTAAAATTTGGGAAAATATGGTCTAAGGAAGGGAGCAACAACCAAAATGATGCCATCCTGTTCTGTTGCACCACGTGTTTTATAAATACATAGCATGCAGTATAAATGATGTTCAATACACATTAATTTGTTTCCTCCAACACTTGTTGATATAATAAATATTGCAGTATCATCCCGTCCTGGGAGAACTTATTCAAAGACTAAAGACCTTGCTGTTATCTTCCCCTGGTAACATTTTCAGAAGCAGAGATAGAAAACTGAGAGCAGTGCAGAATTTCTGACTCATTCCCCCCTCAGAGTAGCCTAAGGGACCAGAAAAGAGGTAATGGGGAGTGCAGCCTTCAAGCTCCATGGATCCTGGGGAAATGTAGAAAAGAAAGTTCTTCCTTCGGAGGTGGGTTTGCTTTGGGTGTTACTCTGCACACACACCCCACCCCCATATACCCTGATAGCTTTGTCTGCATGTTTTGAAATTAGTGGTGGAAAAGCTGCTCTCTCAAGGTCACACACACCAAGATACACATTGCATTCCTAACAGGTTTTGCTTCTCCTGTAATGGTTTCACCTTTGTTCTTGATTCTGAGACGTCTATTTATAGTCCCCATTTAAGTAAATTTGTTTGGAAAAGCTGAATGTTATGCCATGGCACAAAACATTTATTGGGTTCCAGTGAATGGCTGCTCTGGAGATTGTCATTGTTCCACGTTGACAAAACTGGGTGAGGCTGTTACTGTTGAATGAACTCAAAATTGGGGATTTTTTGGCCAGGTGAGTTAGAAAGCTGTGTCCATCTGCCATGGCACACTTTGGTGGGTTCAGTAGAGGTTATTAGTGCATTTAGGAGTCCATTTTACCTAGCTTTCCCTGGGCACAGAACCATAATAACAACACCTAGTTCTTATGTAGCACTTTTTATCAGTAGATCTCAAAATGCTTTACAAAGGAGGTCAGTACCACTATCGCCACCCAGATGGGTAAACGGATGCAACCATCAGCAGAGCTGGGACTAGTCCCAGTCCTGAGTCCCAGTCCGATACTCTATCCACTAGGCCAATGGGAAGCCCTTCTGAGCACAGAGCCATAAGTGAGCTTTCTACTGTGCAGGTGGGGCAGGTTGCATGGACCAAATGCACCCTGCTGAGCTGTGATTTTCAGGGACTCCCCATACCTTATTATGCAGTGAAAGAAGCAGTAAGCATTTTTTATTTTTTATTATTATTATTATCACAGTCACTGTTCCCTCTAAGCTGTGTGTGTGTGTGCGCACGCACACAGATCCTAAACCCCGCGCACATGGTGAAACACTGCACGCACAAAAATTTGCACAGAAGCACAACAATTTGCACAGAGGAAATTTTTTGCGCACATGGCCGGTCAAAAATTAGAGAGAACATTGATCGCAGAGGCCTGAATCAGATCGGGGTCCCTTTGCACTGGAGGCTGTATACATACATAGTAAGAAACTGTCCCTGCCCTGAAGAACTGACAGTTTAGGTTAAGACAAAACACGACATGACAGGTGGATGTAACATGCCTCTGGAAGGAGCTGGGGAGGGAGAAGAAGAGTAACAATGATCGGTGCATGTGACTGCATAGGTTAGCTCTGTGCACAAAATTGTACATTGTTTTTTAAAGGTACAAATAAGCAATAGCTCTTCACAACAATTGCAATCCCTGCTGGTTACCTGCCTAGGCATCACCAGCTGGCCAACTACCCATCATCAATATGCCAGCCAAACCTCCCCTGCCAATAAGGTAGATGACAGAGTAGCAGCAAAAGTGCAGAACTCAGGTTGCCTTAGCAGCCATGAAGCAACTCTGCTGCCACTGCCCAGACAGCATTGCCTTTGTCCTTTTTTCCTTTTTCTGTACTTGCAACACAATAATAAAGTTCTTTAAAAGCAGTAGAAAGGCAGTTAAGCAACAAAGAAACTAAAGTCCACGACAGAAAGCAAGCTCTTCTGTTCTAAGGACAAGAAAGTACTAGTTTTAACTACTACCTTGGCACACCAGATATGTCCTTTAGAACCAGCTTCATGACTCACTTCAAATCTCTTGACTGAGTTCTGAATTCAGGACCCCGTTATTCTTCTAGCTCCCCCCACGCCTTTTTCGATGGGCCTTTAGCTGTCAACTAAATCATTTTGTCACTGTAGGCAAGAAGGCAATCTATTCATAGTCCAGTTCTATGAGGTGTTCAGCCTCCTCCATTTCCACTGAAATCTGTGGGAGTGGTGGACACGGAACACCCTACAAGAAAATTCACCCTTCACAGGACAGGGCCCTCATAAATATGCTCTGGACATTTCAAACATGGAGGAACCCAAATTCCATATTATAAAATTACCATGGACACATGGATTGTCTGAAGCTGAATTTTGATTTGTTGTTTGGCAAGGATAAGTGATGTTGTCTGAGAGTTTGAACTCACGGTATATGCCTAGGTATTATATATGCAACCTCCTTAGCCGTATACTCACAACTGGCAAGCAGAAGGCACTGAGCCACATACACAATAACCCAGTACATTGCAGTAGGTTTTCCCGTCAACATTTCTTTTTAATCTTAAAGATGGAACATAACTAGTGAGGGTTCTTACACCATGTGTAGAGAGAACTGTAAAAGTTTGTCACTTATAGAGTTGAAGTCACCTTTGCTACAAGAAGCAGATCAAAGGAACAACTGCTTTTTTTCACTATACAGAACTGTTGCCATAACCAACCCAAATCACAGACTATAAACATAATATTACTGTTCTCTATGCCTTATGAGAACCAAATTGTGCTTTCACTTACACCAGTGTAAATCAGAAATAACTCAGTTGAAATCAATGTAGTCATAGTAGTGTAAGATCAGAATCAGGATCACCGGTTTTCAACATCTTTTATTTGATATTTTCCTCTTGCATCAATTGAAACACTGTGCTATAAATCCGTAGTAATTAATTAATTGAGAACCATGCCCCTTACCTGTTCTTGTTTAATTTAAGTGCTACTTGCGTGGAAGGTAGAATCCCCATACACATTCCCCCACGCTCAACAGCTATAAATCCTAAAGATCCATTAGAGTATAATCTACGACCCACTGTTCAGTGAATATAATCAATAATCATTATGAAGATTGAATTCCTGCAGGCAGCATTTATAAAACCTGAGAATTCACTACAGAGGTGTATTACCTCAGCTAGGCCCTCAACTCAGCAAGGTATTTAAGCATATGACTAACTTTAAGCACATGAGTAATCCCATTGAAATAACAGGGAGTAATAATATGTTTATTGAAGTCTAAGGGACTGATCACATACTTAAACTTGGGCACATACTTAAGCCCCTTGTGGAATCAGGGCTCTATTTGTACAGAAGTGGTAGTATGCAAGAAAAGATTCCTTCTGCAGAGGTCATAAAATAAATACAATAGCTTCCAGCAAGAATGCATTACAGATTTAATCTCCACTACTGCTTTAATTGTGAAAGACCATTCTCAGTTTTGACTTTTCCAATCTGTTCTATTTAAAGCCTGCTAAAAGCTTGAAATTTTGACAGCTATCAGCAGCTTGGCTTTGCCAACTGCTGCTTTTTGAAAACCGATATTCCATATGTTTTTATTATGCTTCTCTCTCTCTCTCTCTCTTTTTTTTTTTTTAATTACATTGAAATTCCAGTATGGGTGATGGAAGGAGGGAAGATTGCTGGATTTGGTCTGCACATATTCTAAAAGCTTTCAGTACAGACTAACTAGAATAGGACCAGTAATTAAACTAGTGGGGGGGAGGGGGAAATAAATTTCTGATTTCCACTTCCTAATATGAATTATATATATATATATATATATATATAGTGTCACACTCTGTTTATATTTGTTGCTGTTTACAGCAATAATTGTTACTGTTTGTTAAGGCCTTATAATATGCTTGGTACACATAAAACAATGCCTGCCAGGTGACATTTAAGATCGAAGACAAGACACAGAGTGGGCCTGTTACCTTATAAAAGGTATGTTTTTGTTTGGGTGGGGATTTTTGTTTAAAATTATATCCATTCACATTCCTATCTTTCCCTTTCTCTTAAAGAAGAAAGCATTGTAGATGGCAATTGACTAGCGAGACTTAGTGTTTTGGGTCTTACCATGGACAAAATAAATCTATAGCTGGCATAGAGAGAGGATATCTACCTGTTCAACTATTACAGCTACCAGAGAGATCATTCTTTATTTCTATCTCAAGTGGTAGGGATCGGTGGGGCTGAAGCAGAAGATTCTGGGTTCTATCCTGCTGATAACTGTTAAGTCCTGTACAGTAGAAATAATAATTGTGAAACTTCATGTAGCCATGGAATCATTATAATTGGCATGTTATTGTTAGATTTTAACTCCTGTGAACTCCAGACTCTACAGGGCAAGTTCTGACTAACTGGGGAGACTTACTGTATATATAACTCTGCCTTCATCAGACGGTCAGACCTGTTCAAGTGTGTCTGATCAGGTCTTTCTTGTCTTGTGGCTGGCCTACAAAGAGAATATAGGTCCTGCTACTGCTACAGCTAACAAAGATTCTCCTTCAGCTCAAGTATTTAAAATGTAAGAAATAAAAATATCTTCCTCTTGGTCTCCAAGCATGTGCTTTTGCTGCCTGTCTATTTAGATAGTAAGTTCATTGGGCCATCGAATGCTCCAAGCATACCGTCAGCCTATAACAAATAATAATTTTTGTTTTAGAAGTATGGTTTTGCAACAGAAACTACTGAATGCTATTCCCATAGTAATAGTGGTGTTCATTTAAATATTTGAAGAAGGAGCCAATGTTGCTTCCATTGTAATTGGAAGCAAAGCACTTCTTGTCTTCATTGAGAACAGGATGAGACCTGGAGTGTTAAGCAAAGCAGAGCAAATCATGCACAATGAATAATTTATTCAAAGAGCATAGCCTCTGTCATAAATATAAAGGGAAGGGTAGACACCTTTAAAATCCCTCCTGGCCAGAGGAAAAACCCTTTCACTTGTAAAGGGTTAAGAAGCTAGGATAACCTCGCTGGCACCTGACCACAATGACCAATGAGGACACAAGATACTTTCAAAGCTGGAGTGGGGGAGAAACAAAGAGTCTGGGTCTGTCTGTGTGATGCTTTTGCCAGGAACAAAACAGGAATGGAGTCTTAGAACTTAGTAAGTAATCTAGCTAGATATACCTTAGATTCTGTTTGTTTAAATGGCTGAGAAAATAAGCTGTGCTGAATGGAATGGATATTCCTGTTTTTGTGTCTTTTTGTAACTTAAGGTTTTGCCTAGAGAGATTCTCTATGTTTTGAATCTAATTACCCTGTAAGGTATTTACCATCCTGATTTTACAGAGGTGATTCTTTTTACTTTTTCTTCTATTAAAATTCTTCTTTTAAGAAACTGAATGCTTTTTCATTGTTCTTAAGTTCCAAGGTTTGGGTTTGTGGTTACCTATGCAAATTGGTGAGGATTTTTATCAAACCTTCCCCAGGAAGAGGGGTGCAAGGTTCTGGTGAGGATTTTGGGGGGAAAGACATTTCCAAACGGGCTCTTTCCTAATAAAATAAAACCAGTTAGATGTTTGGTGGTGGCAGCGAAAGTCCAAGGGCAAAAGGTAAAATAGTTTGTACCTTGGGGAAGTTTTAACCTAAGCTGGTAAAAGTAAGCTTAGGAGGTTTTCATGCAGGTCCCCACATCTGTACCCTAGAGTTCAGATTGGGGAAGGAACCTTGACAGCCTCCTTTTCTGCTCTCAAACTATCTGCAAGCAGATAACAATTTACTTGAATTTATTAGAAACATTATTTTAAAATATAATTTCACTCTTAGCTTTATTTAACATTTATACTCCAGTTTAGTTAGATCATGAACAGTTCCTTACAAATATTTGATACTTAGCTTTCAAAATCTGGGAAGTGTTCCTTAGTTATAATTGCTCAGATAAGTCACATGGCATTTTTCTGGTCACTGAGCGTTCAAGAACATCCGAGGAAGATATTTGTATGCGAGAATTTAAAATGGAGTTTTCATGGGTATTTAAGCCTACAGTTTTGAAACTTTAGTTACTCAGAACATTAGTTCCAATAAAATTTGATCCGCTGAAAGTTGTTGGAAATCAGCTTCAAAAGAGCATGAGCACAGCCAAAAGGAGTTTATGTAAAAATGTCAGTGAATAGCCGCAGGGGAAAATGTGCAGTATTTGTTGTGGTCTAGTGATTAGGCTGTAGAGTTCCAGCTTTACCATTAGATGGCAGTATTGCTTATTATTATTCTCTCCAAGTTTGCATGAAAATATTGCCCCCACACACAGATGGTCCCAAATTTATCTCTGTGTTGCTGCCTACAGAGAACATTGTCTATGTCTTTATATAATGGTAAACCCACATGATTGAAAACACAACTGTAATGACCTGGAAATATTTTGCATCCACAAGGTACAGAGCCATTCATAACCCAGAAGTGCTATGTGCCTGCAGAATTAATATAACACCATGACTAGGTAACAAACATTAAACTCACTGGTACTCCTTTTCTTGCAGTCCCTGCTGTCTTCTTCTTTCATCTGGCATTTGAAAAACAATGGGCAGGAACTGATATTGAATCTTGAGATTTGAAAGCCATTCTAATGCTTCTGGGATAGCTAGGTGGATCTCCCTTGGGCAACCACGGTAAGGGTAAATAGGGCAGTTGTCCATGGTGTATCACATAGTTTGTACATCACCACAATCACAATGTGCTGATTCTTTGGTTTTTCCATTTGTGCATATTCAAAAGCATTTGAGTGCAGTCCACTGTCTACTGGGAAGACAGAATCCCAAACTTCTTTCATTAGATCTTCAATCAGCTCTTTGCCCGCGACATCATAAGCAGCTCACAATTCAAGCCAGCAAGTGCTGGTGTCCTTTCTATTCGCCTGTAGAGTTGACATGTGGATGCAGAAGGGCTTCCTGGATTTGAGTTGGGAGAGTGGCAGCAAACTGAGGCCTTGGTGTCTCGGCAGGTCGAGAGCATCCAGAATATTGTTGTACTCCTGGACCACAATAGCATCTCACCTGAGGTAGGCTGACATGATGCTCACCAAAACTGGTAGCCACAGTATTGGCGTTGATTTGAGAGAGCCACTAACACTGACCCTGGCATTGATTTCAGCATCAACGAGATTGGTGTGGGAGCTGTTGCAGCAAACTGGTGGGCAACACACTGCTGTTGGCAAGACCAACGGGGCTTGTACCGATGTTCAAACCATGAGTGCATCACATCCCTAGGATGTGCCAGTGAGCTTCTGGGTGATGTTAACTTGTCTCTTTACCTTCTTTTTGGTATTGTCAGGGTGTTGGTGATAGCTCAGCATCCAATCAAGGCTAACTCCAAGGTACCATGAATTGTGGTTCTATGATAAAGGCAGACCACAAGAGTCCACTTTCAATGGCACTTTGGCCTTGTGGTTATTCAAATGGAAGGCAAAGACTAATGCTTTTGGAGTGCTGGGTTTCAGCTGCCAAAGCTTTGAAATACATCTCAAGTGTCTGGAGGTCATTGTTAATGACCTTTTCTATGAGTCTTCAGAGAGGATGCTTGCATTGCTAGTGCAATGTCATCTGCATAGATGAATTTACAAGGTGATGTGACTGGAATGTCGCTGGAATAGAGACTGAATAGTGCAGGAACTAAAACAGATCCCTGTGGGAGGCTGTTGTTCAAACTCCGTGGTCTGCTGGCAGATTCACCAAGGTGTACAGTGAATCTTCTGTTACTCAGTATCTCAGTGATGGCTCTGATGGTTGATTGGCATGGGAAAGCTAATGATAACTTCAGCAGGAGACTTTTGCACCATACAATATTGTATGCAGAAGAAAGGTCAATGAATGCTGCTGTTGTTTTTAATATTCACTGATAGCTGGATTCTATGTAGATGGTGAAGACCAGCACCTGGTCATAGCAGTTGCAACTGGTTCTAAATCCAGCCTGTTCTTCAAGTGCTCCACTAGCTGCTGTAACCTTTGAAGTAGGAACTGCTCCAACTATTTATAGCAACAGCTAAGGAGGGAGGTGCGTTGGTAGCTTTTGGGGTCAGCGGCCTTTTTCTGGGTAAGATCATGGCTACCCTGCACTCTTTGTATTATGTCAGAAGAGTGGATGTTTCTGAAGAAATCTGCCAGACACCTTCTTGCCTTCAGACCAAGGTTCTTCAGGAATTCTGGCTATATTCCATCCATTCCTGCTGCTTTCCCAGACTTAGTGTTAGAGAGTTCTTGTCCACTTCATCTATTGTTTAGAGGGCAGAAAAGGTGAAGACAACTGACATTGGTTTAGTGCATGGTAAATTTGTTTGTGGACTTGCTCCCTGATGTTGTTATTCATTTGCACATGAGTTGGCCATTAACTGTGCAGAGATGGCATCTGCACTTACTCGAGGTGGTTTGTAGGCTGCTGGAGCCACAATGTCTAAAAGATGGAGGAGCTTCCAGGCTTTGCAGTTTGACCTTGTGAAGTCAAGAGCTGTCACTGTTTCGCACCACCTTTTTCTTCTTGCTGAGTTCAAAGGCTCAAGCAATGCTGTTGCAGTTTCACAGCTTTTGTTGGCTTGATATTGCCAGAAGAATGCCTCATTCTCTTCTGTGCAGCAAGGAGTGAGTCCTTTTCTGAAGTCCCTTGCAGTGCTCAGTTTGGCGGCTGATATTAGTAGGCCTACAAAGCAGCGGTAATTAGCCATATATGGTGGAATCTGGTTGATTGAGCTCTCTACAGTGGTCCCATAACAAGACCAGTCAGCAGACTGTAGATTCCAGTGTAGTTTCTGGAGGGACTGAATCAGTGAAACTTGGAGGCCTACACAACTGAGTGGTATTGGTTTTAGGGAATATCATCAAGAACCGACATTGTGGATGGTATTGGGTAGCCACTGATGTTGCGCAACACAAAACAAAGGTCACGAGTGTAGCACTTCCTCCATCGGGCTCACCTGAACATGCTATGGTCTTTGGCACCATAGAGGAAGTGCTGATCTTTGGTGAAAACCCAAGATGTCAGCTGTTCTCCAGCATGGTCATTCTTGTTATAGCCCCATAGGCTATGATGGTTATTGAAATCACCAGTGTGGATGGTAGGATAGCTTGCTGTTGGGAACACTGGATGTGGCCATTTCATTGCCATTGGCTTGTACACATTTACAACTATCAGATCACCAATCCTGATGATGATTGAGCAAGGGGTTCCTGATAGTCATGACCCAGAGGAATCCTTAAGGTCATGTTTTACATATGTCATAAGTCCATATTTAGGGTGACGACTTGCAGATACAAGAACATATCTGCTGATCTTCAATTGATGGCCTTCACTCTCCAGATGTGTTTCTTATAGCACAAGGACTTTTGAATCTGCAGGATCGCTGAATCTGCAGAATCGTGTTTTGAATCTGCAGGATTGTTGAGATATAAACGTACTTTGTGTTGGAAAGGCCCTCAATGTTGAGCTGCATAACTCACAGCGATGGGTCTATTTGAAGGAAGGTTTGGTTCTGACATGGCCCGTTATTGCCATTGCTTTTCTGACCAGCAAAGTTTAGTAGCCAATGTGATTACATTCATTGTGCTTTTGAATGTAACAGGGGAGACCACATGAAGTTTGTCTTCCCCCCCTTGCCCCCCCCAATCCCTAGTTTCTTTAATGCATAGCGATTGGGAGGTAGCAGAATCACTACTAGAATTGCCATCCTAACAAAATGTATGAAAGGAGCCTTCAAAAATTGAGGTTTTACTTTTCTTTCTCTGTAAGGTTACTGTAACAAATCCATCTGTTGCAGACACTAGACATAATTACTACACATGTGCCTGTGGAACCAGGATCAGCAACTTTGGCTTTCTGCTCTACCATTTGAGATAAAGGAGATCTCCCTTAGCCGGCAGTGGTATTAAGTCCCTTATCCTGTCTGTGAGCTATACAGATCAACATCACACACAAAACCAATATGGTAAATTACCCTCTTCACCTTTCAAGGGTTTAAACTACTTTCTTTTTTCCACCTCCTCTTCTAAGATTAGCTGCTTTCCCTTAGAATGAACAGAAGTATGAAGACATGGGTCCTGGCCTGAAGAGTTCCCCAAATTAGATTATAAACTCTTGAAATAAGGAATTGCTCTGTAAAGAATATGGCACAATTTTGGATGTTGTATAAATCATTTTTCCTTAATTCTTGAAAGGACTTTCTGGTACTCCTGATACTTATGTATTTGTTTCACTCAATTTATTCATTTTGGGTGTTTTTTGCTCTTCCTATTTCAGGATACTTTATTTTCCCTTTTATGGTCTCTGGCAGCTCTGGAGGTTCTAGACTCCTCTTGTCTCCACCGGTGGATGAGGCAGATACTATGCACATCAGCCTCTTGCATTTCCCCTCCCAGATACTATGCAATAGTGGCCAGCTGCTAATGCATCTTCCCTGCTTTGCCTTGCTCATCAGCTGCTACTGAGCATCATTCACACTAGTGCTTCATACGTCTATAACAACAGGTAGAAAGCACTAGAGAGAGACTTGCTCAGTAGTGGCCAGCAGCCAGAGGACAAATCAGCAGGCAAAAAATATGCACCAGCCTTTTGAGGCTACAGCTTAGTCTCTACAAGGCCAAAGAGCCTTCCCATAGGGTTTCTCCCCAAAGTGTTTGGGATGAAAAATAGTGGCTGGACTTTGAGGAAGAATCTGGATCTGCAGAGTTGAGGAAGGACCCTGACATTTTTGCATGTTGATGTTTTGATGGAACCAGGGCCCAGTTTATCTACAGCCATCCCTAGTAGACTCATCCTGACAAAGGCTTCTCTCCAACTAACCTGCCTTTCAAACCCCTTCTTACTTCTCACCTGATCAACTTTCTTTTTGAACTTCTGACAGACATTATCCAGCTCAGTTAGCATTCTGGCTGTAGGAGGCAGAACTTCCTCCCAACTTTCGCCACTGAAATTTACCCTTATGCATTTCCATTCAGTCCTTAAATTCTACTAAGCCACTAGAGTCACAGGCCTTGAGAGCAAAATCTCTTCAGTATTGTTCCACTACATTTTACACTGCTGAATCAGATATCCTTCCCTCTGCCCTGGATGAATCTAAACAGTGGTATAGTGCTGATGTGGGGACATGGTGATGTTTCCAACACAAGCATGGCAGCAGCCTTTCATTTCTCAACTAGCTGCCACTGTGGAAGGTGGTGGCAACTACCTAAGTAATATAATTTGGTAAAAAGTCTCAAACCATTCGTATCAATATTTTCTAACGACTTGCAGGGGAGCAAGATCACAGCAGACTCTCCCTCTGGAGGTCTCCAACAGTGTGGTTGTCCAGGTAGACTAGTGTTAGGCTTGGAAGAATCTGATTTTTATTTTTTTATAATTGTGATGTGTTTGGTTAAAACACAAATTGTCAACATCACACATCAAAATATACAAAGTAAGTGACCTTAAATCAAACTAATAAGTTCTGCCGCAGCATTATTTTTACTTTGCCTATCTGTAAATTTCAGTTATTATTGATGGAAATATTTTTTCATTGGTTTGAGTGAGTGGTGAAATCAACGTATCAACATTTACCGATAAAAATCTAATCCTTCCAAGTCCAACTATTGTAATGATTAGTGTAGATAGCACTTCCACCAATAGATGGTGCAGTATCTTTATCTTAGTGTTAAGTTGTTGTCTTGTATATTGTTATGTTGTTGATCTGACCTGGTAGATTAGCAAGAAGTTCAGTCCTTTGTGCTGATGTTGCCACTTGCAAAGTTCCAATAAATCTCTGTCATCCTATAAGCAAGTATTACCCCATCTAGAACTGGCTCCCTTGCTACAGGTCCACCCCAAAAAATTCCAACAATGATTTGCAGAGGGATAAGAACTAGACCTGTTTCCCACTAGCTCTTGTAGAGTAAGTAGGTGGATTCTGAGGCATTACAATACTAATCAAAATCAGAAATTGTCAGTGCACAGAACAGTCCATTAGTCCAAATAATCCATTGTGAGCTAATGTCATTTTGGAGGGAAAACGCTCTAAGTTACCATTATTTCCTTACATTTTTACATACTAATTAACAGTCACTGATGCTTATTGTTGTATTCACTAGCCACTTCTGACTTCTGCATCATGATGGCTGTAACCATAAAACAGAAAAAAAGGGATCAAACTGACATGAAACTTTGTGATTAAAAACACTAGTGTAAATCAGTAATAACTCTCTAGATGTCAATGGAGTACACTGGTATAAAACTGATGTGAGACTGGAAACAAGACCCAAGAATAAGTGGTCGGCAAAATAAAACTGATGGAAGTAAGAAAGTTTCAGCATTACACATGGCAGTATGAGAGATGTCCATGCTAATCTCTCCAAGGACAACAGCATTAATAGAGATAAACACCTTATAGTATTATTCTATTCTTAGCCAGAACCAGAAGGTAGACATCTATGAACTAACAGAGTCCAAACCGAAGTTCTTGAATGCTAGGAATAAATTGTCAATGAGCCTCATGGAAGACTTTAACCTAATGTTGATGATTAGTTTCTAGATTCTAAAATTCACTAAATCTTCTATTCATGCCCAAGAACTACTAATAATAATCTACTAAACTTTATGTTGGTTCCCAAGTCATCTACAGATGGACAGAATGTATGAAAACAAATGATTCCCTTTGTTGCTATTCATTTAGATCAGCAAGGCCCTGAATGAAAGCCCACTGAAGTCAATGGAAACACTAACTGGCTTCAGTGGACTTTGGACCAGGCTTGAAGTCAGTAAAGAATAATATAAAGACTATACCGCTTGGTGGACTTAAACCAGACAACATGAGTCGCTCTATGTACTCCTATGCAAGTCTATGAGAATAAAGATGACTGAATGAGTAAATTTTCCCTGTGCACACAGTTAAATGTCTAAGAACAAAAAGAAGTGCTCCAACTAGGATTTCCTGATCGCTGCAGTATACTACATTAAAATGAGTTCTCACTAACCTCAGTAACACAGTTGCAATTTCATGGCATCTTCTAAGTTATATGTTGTTCATTTTATGATTTGATATAACACTATGTTCAGATTTATAGCCACCTAATGTCATGCTGAACACTCTTCAAATTTATAGTCATTTGTTTGTATCCTGGTGTATAAAAATGCTTTGCTCTTAATTACATTGATGCTTTAATTGTATATTTTTTACAGTGCTGACTGGGATTGTCAATTTGTGAAGATAATTATTGCATATGAATGTTAATTGTGTAGTAATGATCTTCTAGTATAATGGGAGCATAAGTTGTGTTCACCTTCTTGATTCTACTGTATTTAATTATTGTTAATGGGTTCTTTATTATGAGATGGTGGGCAATTCAATAAACGGCTTTCCTCTGCCATGTTCCTGCACTAAAAAGACATGATTGTATAATGGTGAATAGAATTTGTAGGGGCTGAATTCTACTTTCACTTATATTGGTGTAAATCCAGGGTAAATCAGTTAGCTCCAGTGGGAGTACTCTGGATTTACACAAATATTTTGAGAGCAGAACTACAAGTTAGCAGGAGCAGGGTAATTGCTTTTGAGGCTAGTTGCATTTTCAACAGCACTGAGTATGTTAAACAGTGATCCCAGTAAAGCTCTATACTGCAAACTACCTTGACAATTAGATACTAAGGGTGAAGTCAGACAGTTGCTTGATCTGTTTCCCTCTTGCTTCCAACATCACCTCAGTCTCATCTGAATTAAACTTGAACCATGTGCTCCACTCTCACAGACAGTTATTATGGCAATTGCGTGACACTAGGGTATGTCTACACTTCAAAAAAGCTGATGACACCTAAACTCATGGCCCGGGTCAAGTGACTTGGACTAGCGGGGCTTGGGCTGTGAGATGAAAAATAGAATTGTAGACATTTGGGCTCAGCCCTAGGCTCTGAGACCCTCCCACCTTGCAGGGTTTAACATCTTCAGTATCGTAGAACACACACATAGCAACAAAAGCAATTATCCCATTCTGCTAACTTGTGGTTCTGCTCTCAGGACACTTGTGTAAATCCAGAGTAACCCAATTGTAGCTAACTGGTAGCATCTGCTCTTAAGATGATGTAAAGCTTGATGGAACCGCATGTTGGGGGCACTGGAGCCTGTGGCATGTTATGATCACTGAGGCCTCATACGTATTAAAAGGTGAGGAGAATTAATTCGCCATTGAAGTCTCTACATGTGCGAGATCTTGAGGAAAAGAATCCCTTGCCCATCTATCATGACTGTCACAATCTACCTGAGGGGAATGATTCCAGGGAGCTTAGTGTTACACCGTCCACTCTTGCTATGTCACTTATTCTGGTCTGCAGCACCTATAATCAACTGTGTCAAAGCTGCTGGGAAATCCAATAGCATGAGCCCTGATGATTGACCTCTCTCTCCATGGCCACAAGGAGCTCATTCATGAAAGCTCTCAAGCCATCTCCATGTCAAGTCCCAAGTCTTAAGCCTGATTAGGAAGGATGTAAAATGTTGGCAAAGGTCAAGCATTGATCACTATCGTCTCAGCAATTTTGCCCAAATAAAGGATATTAGAGACTGGAGAGTGATGGTAAGACAGTTGGCAGCAAATTCTGGTTGGAGAATGACACCATTTTTCTGGGTGGTCAGTCGATTGCTTTCTCTGAAGGAGGCTCTGTTGATCTCCATCAGTAGTAGGCCCAATATATACTTTATTGGCTTCCACCATCCATAAGAGGCAGGTATCTCTTTCCCCATATGAACTCAAATAGCTTGGCAGGAAGACCCAACTCACAGTTTTATTAGTAAAGCTAATAAGAAGTCCTCAGTAGAAGGACTTGTATTTTTTTTCCCAGTAGGATAGCGCTCTTTTATTCCAAGAAAAGAAACATTACATCAACCAGGCTGAAAATTTCATTATGATTTAGTTCAAAATCTAAGTCTCATACATACATATATAGATATTTTATCACAAACAGGAACTTAAATAGCCCACATAAATCTTTTCCAAAGTAATAATAATGGCTTTAACTGCAATGTGGTAAATAACGAATTAAGATTTTCATTCCACCAGTCTATTTGTCTTTAAAGGTGGCTTGAAATATAATTTAAGTTGTTCACAATAACATATCTTAATTGATAGACCTCTTCCTTGTATCTTGTTCCAGAAAATTAATGTTTGTATTTAATATCATGTTGTCATTATCTTGTTTCCTCTGCAGTAAAAGAAGCTGTCTGCTTTATGCAGGTGCAGAGGACCAGCTGGATACACAATTCCCCTCCTTTATCTCCCTCTCCACTCCCCCAGCCCACAATGATCACTAGTTATTATGCATAATTATATGGTGGCATATATTAGACTTTATTATACTGCACAATTGTTTTTTTTTAACAAAGTTAGGAATTTGCATCTCAATTAAATAAAACTGTTAGATGTATTTTATTTACATTGTGGAAAAAACCTAGTCTTTTTCCTGGAATGAAATATTTGTTTTCAGTGAGGTTAACTTATCTGATGTAGAATATGAAAACATAATTAATTAAGTGCAAGGAAAAGATATTGTTACTTGTACTTTGCTGTTCGTAATCAACTGGGTAACTGGTAACCTAGAAACTAGACCGATCAGATGCTAGCCACCTGAAGACTTTGGGGATGAGTTTGTTGCTCAGCAGGCATTTTAACACACACAGTTAAAAACAGGTGTACCATAGGTAGCGCTGCTAACTAGTACAACTGTGGACAGAAACCAAACATCTTACAAAGTACACATGGCATTATTTGTCAATAAAGTCACAGGGCACAAAACCACTGGTATGTTCATTCTAAAGTCCAAATTATTCAGAACTTCACCGCTATTTTCAGAGAACAACAAGACATACAACACAATCTTTAGAGTAGGTTTCAGGTTTTTCCAATCGTCCAGGACCTCCCTCGATGACCACGAGTTTTCAAAGATAATGGCCAATGGCTCTGCAATAACATCAGCCTACTCCCTCAGTACCTCGGATGCATTGCATCCGGCCCTAGGGACTTGTGCATGTCTAGCTTTTCTAAATAGTCCTTAACCTGTTGTTTCACCACTGAGTGCTGCTCACCTCCTCCCCATACTGTGCTGCCCAGTGCAGTAGTCTGGCAGCTGACCTTGCCTGTGGAGACCAAGGCAAAAAAAAGAATTGAGTACTTCAGCTTTTTGCACATCATCTGCCATTAGGTTGCCTCCCCCATTCAGTAAGCATCCCACACTTTACCTCACCCTCTTCTTGTTGCTAACATACTTGTAAAAACCCTTTTTGTTACCCTTCATATCTCTTGCTAGCTGCAACTCCAATTGTGCTTTGGCCTTCCTGATTACACCCCTGCTTGCTCTAGCAATATTTTTATATTTCTCCCTACTCATCTGTCCAAGTTTCCACGTTTTGTAAACTTCCTTTTTGTGTTTAAGCTCACCAAAGATTTCTCTGTTAAGCCAAGCTGGTTGCCTGCCATATTTGTTATTCTTTCTGCACATCAGGATGGTTTGTTCCTGTGTTCTCAATAAGGTTTCTTTAAAATACAGCCAGCTCTCCTGGACTCCTTTCCCCCTCATATTAGCCTTCTAGGGGATCCTGCCCATCAGTTACCTGAGGGAGTTCTAAGTATGCTTTTCTGAAGTCCAGGGTGTGTATTCTGCTGCTCTCCTTTCTTCCTTTTGTCAGGATCCTGAACTCAACCATCTCATGGTCACTGCTACCCAGGTTGCCACCCACCTCTACTTCCCCTACCAATTCTTCCCTGTTCTTGAGCTGCAGGTCAAGAGGAGCACGGCCCGTAGTTGGTTCCTACAGCACTTGCAGCAGGAGAGACCCTGTCATATTGTTAGTGAGTAATATGTTTAAAATCATAAATCCAGTATTTAGGTTCAGTTTGTATGTATGCTCAGGTTTCAGAGTAACAGCCGTGTTAGTCTGTATTCGCAAAAAGAAAAGGAGTACTTGTGGCACCTTAGAGACTAACCAATTTATTAGAGCATAAGCTTTCGTGAGCTACAGCTCACTTCCTCAGATGCATATCGTGGAAACTGCAGCAGGCTTTATATATACACAGAGAATATGAAACAATACCTACTCCCACCCCACTGTCCTGCTGGTAATAGCTTATCTAAAGTGATCATCAGGTGGGCCATTTCCAGCACAAATCCAGGTTTTCTCACCCTCCACCCCCCCACACAAATTCACTCTCCTGCTGGTGATAGCCCATCCAAAGTGACAACTCTTTACACAATGTGCATGACAATCAAGTTGGGCTATTTCCTGCACAAATCCAGGTTTTCTCACATCCCCTCCACCCCCATACACACACAAATTCACTCTCCTGCTGGTAATAGCTCATCCAAACTGACCACTCTTCAAGTTTAAATCCAAGTTAAACCAGAACATCTGGAGGGGGGGGGGTAGGAAAAAACAAGAGGAAACAAGAGGGGAAAGTGGTCCCCTGAATAGATATGTGGGCACAATTGGCAACAACGTTGGACACCATCACAGGGCCTAATAACATCAGCCACACTATCAGAGGCTCGTTCACCTGCACATCCACCAATGTGATATATGCCATCATGTGCCAGCAATGCCCCTCTGCCATATACATTGGTCAAACTGGACAGTCTCTACGTAAAAGAATAAATGGACACAAATCAGATGTCAAGAATTATAACATTCATAAACCAGTCGGAGAACACTTCAATCTCTCTGGTCACGCAATCACAGACATGAAGGTCGCTATCTTAAAACAAAAAAACTTCAAATCCAGACTCCAGCGAGAAACTGCTGAATTGGAATTCATTTGCAAATTGGATACTATTAATTTAGGCTTAAATAGAGACTGGGAGTGGCTAAGTCATTATGCAAGGTAGCCTGTTTCCTCTTGTTTTTTCCTACCCCCCCCCCCCAGATGTTCTGGTTTAACTTGGATTTAAACTTGAAGAGTGGTCAGTTTGGATGAGCTATTACCAGCAGGAGAGTGAATTTGTGTGTGTATGGGGGTGGGGGGGATGTGAGAAAACCTGGATTTGTGCAGGAAATAGCCCAACTTGATTGTCATGCACATTGTGTAAAGAGTTGTCACTTTGGATGGGCTATCACCAGCAGGAGAGTGAATTTGTGTGGGGGGGTGGAGGGTGAGAAAACCTGGATTTGTGCTGGAAATGGCCCACCTGATGATCACTTTAGATAAGCTATTACCAGCAGGACAGTGGGGTGGGAGTAGGTATTGTTTCATATTCTCTGTGTATATATAAAGCCTGCTGCAGTTTCCACGATATGCATCTGAGGAAGTGAGCTGTAGCTCACGAAAGCTTATGCTCTAATAAATTGGTTAGTCTCTAAGGTGCCACAAGTACTCCTTTTCTTTTTATGTATGCTCAGTTTCACTAGCATGTAAAGAGTCTTTTAGGTCTATTAATATATTTTAAAATTACCTTTATAGCCTTCCTATCATTGCAGCAGAACAGTGATACTGCGATGAGGGAGCAGAAAATAAAAAACAACTTTATCACTCAAGACACATATGCAAATTTAGTCCTGAGCTAGCATATATCCAAATATGAAAACTGGGGCATTGCATTATTTGTATAAAAGCTCCGTGTTCCTGGATCTTCAGCTTTGACACATCACAAAGCCAATCCTTTGTAGTATATATTTCAATATTCCACCCACAAACTGTACAAGAAGCATGCTTGAGACTCTAGATTTCTTTAAACCCTTATGAAGACAAAATGATGAAGGAAGGACTGTGACATCATGGCCATTGTGTCAGTACAGGTTTCAGAGTAGCAGCCATGTTAGTCTGTATTCGCAAAAAGAAAAGGAGTACTCCTTTTCTTTTTGCGTCAGTACAGTGACTTTTCCAAATTTGAAGTCCTTTGAAAAATTTAAAGATCCAAAAATATTATCATATTAAGTAGGTATGAAAGGGTAAAGCAAGGAAGATCTGAAGTTGGTTTTATTACAGTGGTAGAGCTAAGGTTGTTTGGATGATCAAATTATGCATTTTCTGATTTTTAACTTTTGTGATTTCTTTTAAATTGAGCCTTTATTTTGAATACTTTGGGTTTCTAAATATTGTTTTATGATGAACTGTCCTTTTTGCCCTTAAGTTACTGATATAAATTCTCATCTTTAACTCCACCCTAAAGTTTTTTCTTTGTCTGATAAATAAAAATGGGATTGTGAGTGCAGTAGCACAAAGAAACTACATGTCAGCCTAACAGAATGGAACACAGGCTCTGAAGGAGAAGGTGAATATGACATTCATATACATTTAATTTAGTTTAATAAAGTTAAGGTTAGATGTATATGGACACGACATTTCATACTAATGAGATCAGTTCAAGAAATTATACCCATGATTGTCACTTTGGAATGATATAATTTCTATTTTTGAGACAATCTGTTTGCTCTAAAGAAACTTAAGTTAAAAATAAAGACTCTCAAAAAGGAATCTGATTCCAAACATTTTATTGCAATTTATAGGCTCAGAGATTTTACAGAATGATGCATTCTGGCCTATTTTAGTAAAGCAGAAAGTGCTAGGAGGATTTCAGAGAGGGGATAAAGAATTTATATTAAAAAAATGTTAAAATTTATTTATGTATTGAGTGATTCCCATCTGTCTTCGTTAAAGGGGGAATACAGAACAAATCTGGGATTAGCTCAGGGTTCATATAATTCTACCTGCAAGAGACAATATTTTTATCATGTCATCAGTTTAAAAATAAATTTAAACTTTTGGTACTGGCCAAATGCCATTACCATGAACTTATCTAACTGGGAACAGGAAGCCATATAACAAAAGCCACCAGCACATTTGGCACTAATTTGGAATCCTTGTTGGTATTGATAGTGTCCATCAAACAGACCAGTGACTGAATTGGCCATTGAGATTGAATTATCCACTCACCTCGAGAAATGAAAGAAAATTGTTTTAGAGAATTTAACAGGTAGCAGGGATGCCAGACTGAGATCTATAAATTAGTAGTAGTAGTGGAAGTATTACAAGAGAATCTAGAGGCTCAAACTGAGATTGGAGCCCAACTGTGTCAAAGGCTGTCCATGCACATAGGCCTGGTCTACTCTTAACATTGAGATTGACATAACTACGTCGCTAAAGTCACCCCCTTGAGTACTGTATATATGCTGACCTGTTGATCATTGTAGACATGGTTAGGTCAATGGAAAAATCCTTCTGTCAACCTAGCTACCACCACTTGGGGAGGTGTAATGACCCACAGCAATAGCTACAGCACCATAACTGTGTCACTGTAGTGCAGACAAGCCATGGGAGACCATTCCCACTCCAATGAGCTTGAAATAGGCAAGACAGACAAAGGGTGGGTAAGAGGGAATTTGCTATTCCTTTTTTTCAGGTGGAGAACAATGAAATTAAGTGACTTTCCTAGCGTCACATAGGAAGTGTATGCCAAGAACAGAGCCCAGAACTCCTAAGTTCTAGTGCAGTGCCTTAACCATGAGAACATTCTTCCTCTCTACTATTATAGCTTTTTTAATGTACTCTTCATACAGCACCCAAAATTGTGCAAACCTCTGATCAAAATCAAAGGTAGCATGAATGCAAGAAAGAATGCATCCAGCAAGTTAAAGAAGTATGGGCAGGATGAACGGACTATGAGCTAGATAGAAAGCTGTCTAGATCATCGGGCTCAACAGGTAGTGATCAATGGCTCCATGTCTAGTTGGCAGCCGGTATCAAGCAGAGTGACTCAAGTGTCGGTCCTGGGGCTGGTTTTGTTCAGTATCTTTATTAATGATCTGGAGGATTGCACCCTCAGCAAGTTTGCAGATGACACTAAGCTGGGGAGAGATGTAGATATGCTGGAGGGTAGGGATAGGATACAGAGGGACCTAGACAAATTAGAGGATTGGGCCAAAAGAAATCTGATGAGGTTCAACAAGGACAAGTGCAGAGTCCTGCATTTAGGAACGAAGAATCTCATGCTCTGCTACCGATTAGGGACCGAATGGCTTGGCAGCAGTTCCGCAGAAAAGGACATAGGGGTTATGGTGGACGAGAAGCTGGATATGAGTCAACAGTGTGCCCTTGTTGCCAAGAAGGCTAACGGCATTTTGGGCTGTATAAGTAGGAGCATTGCCAGCAGATCGAGGGATGTGATCATTCCCTTCTATTCGGCATTGGTGAGGCCTCATCTGGAGTACTGTGTCCAGTTTTGGGCTCCACACTACAAGAAGGATGTGGAAAAATTGGAAAGAGCCCAGTAGAGGGCAACAAAAATTATTAGGGGGCTGGAGCACATGACTTATGAGGAGAGGCTGAGGGAACTGGGATTATTTAGTCTGCAGAAGAGAAGAATGAGGGGGGATTTGATAGCTGCTTTCAACTACCTGAAAGGGGGTTCCAAACAGGATGGATCTAGACTGTTCTCAGTGGTACCAGATGATAGAACAAGGAGTAATGGTCTCAAGTTGCAGCGGGGGAGGTTTAGGTTGGATATTAGGAAAAACTTTTCCAGTAGGAGGGTGGTGAAGCACTGGCGTGGGTTACCTAGGGAGGTGGTAGAATCTCCTTCCTTAAAGGTTTTTAAGGTCAGGCTTGACAAAGCCCTGGATGGGATGATTTAGTTGGGGATTAGATCCAGCTTTGAGCAGGGGGTTGGACTAGATGACCTCCTGAGGTCCCTTCCAATCCTGATATTCTATGATTCTATGAAAAAGGAGTTACAGGTATAAAGTATAGGGAACATTTGACTCCAGGCAATTGGAGGTACTGGCATGGGAGGGAAAGAACTGGGTAGCATTTAACAATCATTGAGCAACTGGAGTTTCATAGCAGTATCTCAGTGACATACAGTGCACAGAGTCCAACACTTGATTGGTTATAAAAATCACTAACCAACAAGGCTGTGCTGCTCAAGGACGTGGCATTCATCAAGGTAACCTTTAATTGTTGAAGAAGAAAGAAGTGGTTCACTTTGGAATCAGCATCTGGTTTAGACAAAGCAATTCGCCTTCGATTCACAAGGTTAGCATCTTTCTGGGAAGTTAATTAACAATGCTCTCATTATACAAAGGCACAAAATAATTAGAAGCGTGGGGGAGGGATCAGCAGGCTTTGCCATACTCTGAACAGTGAACGATGTCATCCTTCTGTAAACTAACTGCCTGCTCTCCGGGTGATCAAGGGATGAAGCCTGCAGAAAAGGTCAGGGGATTAACAGGTGTTTAAGAGAGTATAGCTAAACTGAAGTGGCAGCTACCATGGCAACAAGGAAAGATACAAAAAGTACATTATTAAATAATAAAATATGTCTCTAACTCACGGTCATTCCCAGGCTTGGGACTCAGGGACATACAATTTGCCCAAGCAAATCAGACCAGCAGTGACCAAATTCCCAGAGCTGCAGATGAAGTGGGGAAATGAACATAATGAATCTATGTGCAATGCTGTCATTGTCTCATACAAATTAGTGGATGTCAGGCAGGGTTAACTGGAGAAGTAGTGATTTTGGTCCACCCAGACACCACCATCCCTTGCTCTTAATCAATGTTCCCTGTAGTATATTTCTTCAGTATGTGTACTGTCAGGCTGAATGAGTGCAAGTTTAATACTGATCACTGCAGTCTCTTCATCTTCCTCCCAATCACAATCCTCCCTCTCGCTTTATTCACTCTACTCATTCATTCTCTCCCACTGTCTCCTGCAAATTCTATCTAACTGTCCTCAGTCAGTTTCTCTCCTCTCTTACGGCCACTCCATTTGCCTAATTTCTCTCTCACCTCATTTTCCTCCTAATTCTCACCTCAGTTTTCTCTTCTTCCTGATCTAAGGCTTTGGCTACACTTGCACGTTGTACTGCAATAAAGCCTCCCATAGCGCTCTACCTTACTCCCCGTCCACACTGGCAAGGCACATAGAGCGCTCTGACTCCCTGGCTGGAGCGCTCCTGGTACTCCACCTCCTCGAGAGGATTAACAGCTGTTGCGCATTGGCTGAGACACTCCAGCCCCAGTGTAAACGGGGAGTAACGTTATTACGCACTGATTGACCTCCGGAAACTCCCCATAATCCTTTTAACTGAAGCGTCCTCTCTTGTTTTGTTGTGAACTCCGAATGCTGAAGTGCCATTTCTAAGCCCCAGGGGCTGCTTCTCAAAAAAACAAACACAGCTACTGTTTGCTTTGAATGACTGAGAGGCAGGCAGGGGGGCTCCGTTGGGAGTGCCGACAGCTAATGTTTGCTTGAAGAGAGAGGCGGCGCGGGAGGGGGTTGGGAGTCCATTTTGGCGAGCGGCTGCTTATCATGTCTATGAGAAAAAAAGAAACAGCTGCCATTTGCTTTCAGTGAGTGAGAGAGAGGCAGGGGAGGGAGAGGGGTCTGTACTTACAAGAGAGCGTGCTGACACACTCTCAGCACCCCCAAAACCCCACTCTCTCTCCCCCCACGCTCCCTGTCACACTCCACCCCACCCCATTTGAAAAGCACCTTACAGCCACTTGAATGCTGGGATAGCTGCCCATAATGCACCGCTCCCAATGGCGCTGCAAATGTGGCTACGGCAGTGCGCTGTCAGCGTGGACAGACGGCAGCTTTCCCTACTCAGCTGTACGAAGGCAGGTTTAACTCACAGCACTGTACATCTGTAAGTGTAGCCAAGGCCTCATTCTACCTTGCTGTTCCTCTCCTTCATCTCCTCTGTCATTATCCTCGGGCTCCCTGTCTCCCACTCTCACTCCTCTGACCTCAGTCTCTCTCACTCTCTCTCCTCATGCACATGCTTTTCTCTTCTCCCAAAATTCACATGCTACGTCATTTTCTCCAGTTTCACCACTTCCACTGGTGTCTGCTTGGAGAAGCTGGTCTGCACATGATCTATCCCTTTCCAGGATTAGAGGGATGAAGGGACCATAACTTCCCCAGGCCTGAGGAAGGAGCCACAGAGGGAGATCTTCATTAGCCCCATCTCTGATGGAACATAATGGCCCATGTATTCCTGAAATCATTATTATTTAGTTATTTATACTACAATATCAGAGAGAGTTCAACTGTTTCTTTTGCAATAAGTGATGCAGCAAGTAGGCAAAGCTGTAGGTGAAGATCTTTTCTGAGCAGGCAATGAGGCCAGAATTATATACTGAGAAGCCTGTGTTTATTTCATAGCAGCCTAACCCCAGCTTGCATTGCAGAGCCCCTGATGTCCCACAAAACGAGGTTCTTCCTGAAACCTGAAGCTCTTTCTCCAGTTCCAGTCATCATACTATATCGATCAGGTGGGAGTTCCGCTGTGGTAGGCACAATACAAATGTATAGTAAATAACAGCCCCTACCCCCAAAGAGCTTACAATCTTAAAAACATGCTTTGCTCAAAGAAATATACAGCTATAAAAGCCCCCACATTTAAGCTTTTATCGACATTGTCCTTAGGTGCACTACACATAGAACTACAAAACTGACTCTAGATTAATGAATTTTGGGTCAGATGGCAATCTCAAAGACAAGGGTATAAATTTTGGATAACTCCATGAAATCAATGACATTACTCTGCATTTACAACCAAAATCTGAACGTGGCCCTATTATTGTTGCAAACAAGGTGTTTGTTTCTGTTAACCTTGCAAATATAGCTAATGCAATTACCATTTTTTATTGCCTATTTTAATAATATCACTGATGGTTACTTTGAGTATTATTTTGTAGCCACATAGTGAAAATTATGGTTCTGAAATTAGTCCCTAAAAGCAAAGCTTTTCTGTTTCAGTGGGATAATTTCCTATAGCATACACCTACATAATAAAATGCATTACAATATAAGTAACCTCTTGTCATAAATATAAAGGGAAGGGTAAACACCTTTAAAATCCCTCCTGGCCAGAGGAAAAACCCTTTCACCTGTAAAGGGTTAAAAAGCTAGGATAACCTCGCTGGCACCTGACCACAATGACCAATGAGGACACAAGATACTTTCAAAGCTGGAGCGGGGGAGAAACAAAGGGTCTGGGTCTGTCTGTGTGATGCTTTTGCCAGGAACAGAGTCTTAGAACTTAGTAAGTAAGCTAGCTAGATATGCCTTAGATTCTGTTTGTTTAAATGGCTGAGAAAATAAGCTGTGCTGAATGGAATGGATATTCCTGTTTTTGTGTCTTTTTGTAACTTAAGGTTTTGCCTAGAGGGATTCTCTATGTTTTGAATCTAATTACCCTGTAAGGTATATACCATCCTGATTTTACAGAGGTGATTCTTTTTTACTTTTTCTTCTATTAAAATTCTTCTTTTAAGAAACTGAATGCTTTTTTCATTGTTCTTAAGATCCAAGGGTTTGGGTCTGTGGTCACCTATGCAAATTGGTGAGGATTTTTATCAAACCTTCCCCAGGAAAAAGGGGGTAAGATTTGGAGGATTTGGGGGCAAAAGACGTTTCCAAACAAACTCTTCCCTAATAATAATAATACCCTTGTTAGACGTTTGGTGGTGGCAGCGAAAGTCCAAGGGCAAAGGGTAAAATAGTTTGTACCCTGGGGAAGTTTTAACCTAAGCTGGTAAAAGTAAGCTTAGGAGGTTTTCATGCATGTCCCCACATCTGTACCCTACCGTTCAGAGTGGGGAAGGAACCCTGTCACCTCTATGTAGTAATGACAAAGGTTACATTTTGTAAATTCTCATGTTTTTCAAATGTGAATGACTTTAACGTTCAAAATGACCTGGAACAGGTTCTCTGGTAGTACCAAGTGTCACATTTCAGGACAACTGTGCCCATATTTCCCCTTAGTGACCCAGCAAGGACACCCACTCTCAGGTTTCCACCCCCAGCCATTGTGTTTCTGGGTGGAGATCCGTGTCTTGCTCCCATGCAGCCAGGATTTTTTCCAAGCTGTATAGTTCCCTGCCTTCACTTTGTTAGTCCCAGCACAGACACGTTGCCCAAGGACACTTGCTTGCTTTCTCTTCAATGACAGTTAACAGGTGTAATTGCTACAGTTATCAGTACCACACAGTTCTTTCTATCCAAGTCTAATTTTATTCTTAAGATAAAACCATTACAGAACAAAACATTACAAACGAATAAAAGAATCCTACATGAATACTAAAAAGCTTACAAGAATTAACACCAACCCTAACATGGATTCTGGCAGGCCCAGTCCTTCCAACTCTACCCTAAGGATTGGGACCATCTGTGGACTGGGCTCCTGTCCATTTGCTGGATCAGGAAGAAGGCCATGAGCCAATTTATAACCAAGCTATTTATCTATAAAAGCTTGCTTTGTCTGCTGCTCCCTGGAGAATCCAATTTGCACCTGTAATATATGCACCTCTCTGGGAAGGGTGTCTTCTCTGGGGATGTCACAACCTGAATGAACTTGCCTAATCACCCCCTGCTGTTCTCCTGTTTACCCTTCCCATGGAAATACATCCAATTCCTCAATAACACACACAATCACATTTTAATACAATGGACCCCAAAGGTATTAACCTTAATCTGATGAAGTTTAACTTATTTCAATAAAGTCCATTCAGGATGTTGCAGGAAACCATCAGTCTGTCACACAAAGCAAACACAGATTGGCGGTAAACACTTACTTGGGGATACCCCCAATGCTGGAGAGTCCCTAGTTGGCATAGAACTGACTGAACTGGCTCCTCCATTCTCCTCCCTGCAACTCTGAAGGCAGGGAGTGAAAATGCCAGACAATGAAGTCTGGCAGTCCCTAGTTGAAGAAGTCTTTTTGGAACCATTGCCAGCTGGTACATGTTGGAGCAGCCTGCATGCTGGGATGCCCAGAGAATCAAGGAGCCAATACCAGTTTCCTGACAACCCAGTCCCCCTTTCTGCTGGAACTCAGAGTTGTATTTGAACATGTGACAGAGAAGTTAAAAGTTTTGCAACAATAAGCCCCTGAGCCATCACTAAAACAATTTTCTGAGGCTATGTCTACACTACCACTTATGTCGGTATAACTTACATCGCTCAGGGGTGTGAAAAAGCCATTCCCCTGAGCGACATAAATTACAGCAACCTAAGTGCCCATGTGGACAGCGCTTTGTTGGCAGGAGAGCTTCTCCCGCTGGCATAGCTACCGCCACTCATTGGGGTATATTAATTAAGTCAATGGGAGAGTTCTCTTCCATCGCTTAGAGTGGGTAGCTACACTAGCAGCACTTGTAAGCTCTCTAGTGTAGCCATAGCCTGAGATTGTGTCCATGTGAGCATTTCTCTTAATTGCTCATTTACCGATTCTTCAGTATTAACTCTAATAGTCCAACCAAGCCATTTCAAGTATTTAACACCTTTTCTAAAGTCATTACCAAAGATTATGTTACATGTCTCTGCTCTCCTCCACTATAATGATCATCTACTGGATTACATTTCAGTCTTTAGCATCTTGTTCTACCATATAATCTAACCATTACCTTTTGTTTCTTTGGGCCTGATTTTCCAAACCTTAATCACATTGACCATTTGTCTACATAGTGTTACAGGGTCGGGCCAGATGGCTACAGGAGAGTGATCGAAGGCAGATATATTAGCCCCAGAATAAGTAGGTCGCTTTTCCCTGGGTAAGGTAACAGGGGCTGTTCCAGAACAATCAGGAACTTGCTGGAACCAGTTAAGGCAGGCAGGCTAATTAGGACACCTGGAGCCAAAGACGAAGCTGCTAGAATCAATTAAGACAGGCAGGCTAATCAGGGCGCCTGGTTTAAAAAGGACCTCACGTCAGTCAGCGTGGGGCGTGCAAGGAGCTGAGACTGAGAGGGTGTGCTGCTGGAGGACTGAGGAGTACAAATGCTATCTGGCATCAGGAGGAGGGTCCTGTGGTGTTGATACAGAAGGTGTTGAGAGGAGGCCATGGGGAAGTTGCCCAGGGATTTGTAGCTATCACACAGGTGTTACACGAAACACTGTGAACAGCTGTGATCTACAGGGCCCTGGGCTAGAACCTGGAGTAGAGGGCAGGCCCGGGTTCCCCCCATCCTCCTCAACTCCCTGTTGGATACAGGAGGAGTTGACCTGGATTGTGGGTCCTACCAGAGGGGAAGGTCCCTGGCCTGTCCCCCGACCCACTAGGTGGGTCAGCAGAGACTGTGGGGATTGTTCTCCTTCCTTTTCTCCATGCTGGCCAGTGATGAGGTTAGCTGAGTGAACAGCAGATTTGAGCCATAAGCAAAAGTGGCCAAACTGAGTGCTGTCATGAATCTCTGAGGCGAGCAAATCCGCCAAAAAGCGCAGGACCCACCAAGGCAGAGGAGAAACTTTGTCACAATAGGGATACTCAGGGTATGGCTATACTTAAAACACTACAGCAGCACAGCTGTAGCAGTATATTATAAACTGTCACTACAGCAACAGGAGGGGTTCTCCTGTCACTGTAGTTAATCCACCTCCCCAAAAGATGGCAGCTAGATCAACAGAAGAATTCTTCCATTGACTTAACACTGTCTACACTGGTGGTTAGGTTGGCATAGCTATGTCTCTCAGGAGTGTGGATTTTTCACAACACTGAGAGGCATAACTATGCCAATGTAAGTTTTCAGCATAGTCCAGCCATCAGGAAAGTTAATATGAATTGACTAAAGGTGTGAGTTTAAAGTGGATTAGTTAAACTGCATTAAGCCCCTTTGTGGACACACTCATTCAGAACTAAAGTGGCCTTAATTTGGTTTGGCTATAATTTTGTGAATCAAGATAAAGCGAATTAAGGCCACTTTAATTCTGAATGAGAGCCTCGACATGGAGGTTTAGTACAGGTTAATTAATCCACTTTAAATTCACACCGTTAGTTAATTTGAATTAGCTTTCCTGAATATCCCCATGTAGACAAGCCCTGATTAGTACATACGCAGTAGAATAGTCCCATTGGATTCAACTATTCAGCATGAGTAAGGATTGCAGAATTATGCCTTTTTTAGAACCATGTTCTTTTATATGTCACAGCAGCAGGCTCTACAGATCAGAATACTGTCTTCAGTTAGTTTAATTTTTGGATTATTGTGGCATACCATATTAATGCCTACAGTGCCATCAGATGAAAACATTGGAACCCCTTCTGTAAAATTAATGTGCTCCTGCAGTGTGTTGTATGGCCATATTTTCTATAGTTCTATTCTCATAGAGCGCATATTGTGTTTGATTTGGTGTTGGAAGGTCCCTATTAACTGTAGAAGTAATTGATTTGGGGAGGTGGCTGGTTTGTTTTTGTTTGTGGAGGGTGTTAAATGTTCAGACTTTATACAACTACTGCACTATTATTTCAAAACTGAGGATTCTGTCCTTGAGCTCAGCCCAAGGGTTGAAACATCCATTTATTTATTATTGATGGAAAACAGATTAGTCACTGACATAACACTTTTCCTGACTAATCTGAAAAAAACCTCGGGAACAGTCAAACAAAGAGCTTCTGGTTGCATATATGGTTGCATGGTTGCCTGGCTTATTTCATGGGTGAATAATATATGGTTCACCAGGGAATAACCACCCCTTGCTTTAGGAAGTCTGGACATTCCAGAAGTCTCTGAAGAGATCACCTTCAGCACACTTATCTTTAATTCTCTTCCCAGGTACCTGAAGTCATTTCATTTATATAGAATTTTTGATTGTATTGTGTTGCTTTTTCCCCTATAATTAGTAGGATGATTGAAGATTATCAGTTTCCTTACTGTGAAATCAATTATCTTGGCACACAAGACATAAGATAAATCCTGCTTTCTTTATCTGGGCTGCCAATGTCTTGGCCCAGGTTCCTCATATGAGAGCACAAGTTATCTTTCCTTCTGATAATTTCTTTTCATTGCTCAATGCATGGACATTTGTTGTGCTGCTAAAGTTCTTCTCATCATCTCCTCCTCTTTCTTCTCAAGAGCAACATCCAAAGGCATGATGGTTAAATGTCCATACCAGAGTTCCCACAAATCATTCTCAACAATCCAGTTCTTTATAGCATATTAAGCAAGATGGAATCAAGGACATTGTTAAAGAGAACAATGTAGAATGAAATATATGGGGCAGTCACTGAAAACAGCAACTTTGAATGTGAATTTTAAAAAACCCTTTAAGATTACGTGCATTTAAAGCTATTGTATTGTATTAAGGTTTCATTTTAAACAAATGATTTTTTAAATATATTGGCATGCATTTAGAGTCAAAAATAATCTGCCATGTGTGCTCAACAGTTCCTTGTGTATGTATTTTCCCTTTATTTCCTCCCCCATGCACGCACACACACAGACACACACTTTTTGTTCTTTTTCATTTCCCAAGCCTTGTAGCAGATTGTACACACAGTAGTTTGGATAAGATTACGTTAAAAACTGACACCTTAAAAATAGGAACACTGCCAACTTATCCACAATTAATATAATCAAGTGTTCATGAAAAACTTTTTTTAAAATTAACAAAAGAATCAAATTACATTCCAGTTATTTTACCTGTAAATATTTGTGTAGGATTAACTATTGAGTTTCACATTGCAAAATTTACTAAGGGCTAATTCCTGCAAATTTTACTCATGTGAGTAGTCCCACTAAACACAGTGAAGCTACTTATATAAAAACAAATTATTCATGTGAAAAAGATTCATGGAAAAGTTTTCAGGCTCCACAACTGTATTGAAGTCGCTAATTATCCAGCGCTCTCAATCCTACATTTACTGAAGCAAATAGTTCCATTGACTTCAGTGGGAATAATGCTGTAAATAGAAGTAGTAGAATCAGACCCCAAAAGCTTCTCCAATACTTGAACTCACTACTGTACAAGTGCATAAAGATCCTGCATGCTTTATTTATAGTTTTATTTATATATAGTCAGCAATAGCTAGCCATATAAACCTGGAATGAGCAGCTAGTAATGCCAGTGTTCTACTCCCAGCTGTCATTGACTTGCTGTGTGGTCACAGACCAGTCTGACCTTGCTTTCATTGAAGCCAGTGGAATTTTTGCCACTGAATACAATGGAAGTACGATCAGGGATCTTATCTCTCTGTGTCTCAGTTTCTACATCTGTAAAAAGGGAGTAACAATACTTACTAGCAATAGGAAAACACAGCACGAATTTTTCTGTGAATATTGGTTTGTATTTTGCTTCAACTGCATTTTAACCTCTTTTGGTTCTACTTTTGACAAATGTTCATGATTTTGGGTCTTACTAATATGAATCCTCAAGAAAAATCAATTTGAAATTTGCACATTCAAATATTTGTGGAAGACAAATTTAAAAATTCCTCTTCCATAAACATTCCCCCCCAGAAACTGATTTCCAACCAGGAAACAGAAGTAATACAATGTGAGCTATATGACCAATCATGTGACTAAGCAACACAGCTCAACTTTCGAGCAGCAAGCCATAAAGTGATTTTTTTCATGAATTTTAATTATAGAAAAATTGTGAACAAACACTTGAAAGACATATCCTGCTCAGATATTTCAAACTGAAGAGGCATTTTCCATCTACACCAAATCAAGTTTTTGTGACAACAACAAGCAAAGATGGGATCAGTCCTAGCCCTAAGAAAGTAAAAGCAATCTGAGAATTGAATGCACCAACTAATGTACCAGAACTGAGATGCATACTGGGGATGGTAGGTTATCTTGGTCGATACCTACATGACTTTTCTACAATGACAAAGCCACTGCATCCGATGAAGTGAGCTGTAGCTCACGGAAGCTTATGCTCAAATAAATTTGTTAGTCTCTAAGGTGTCACAAGTACTCCTTTTCTTTTTGCGAATACAGACTAACACGGCTGCTACTCTGAAACTGAATGAACGGTTGTTAATACATCTTGGCTACAGAGGACATATCAAGAAATTGCCTTCAACAAGTTAAAAGGAATTATCTCAGTAGCTCTAGTTCTCAAGTACTATGATGTGAATAAACACACAATGTTTAGCATGGGTGCAAGCAGTTATGGCCTAGGGGATATTGTTGCAACAACATAGAACTGAGTGGAAGCTAGTTGCATTTTGCTCTCACACATTCAGAGAAGCAGAAAAATCTAAAGGACACTAAGGAAGTAATGAGACAACTTTGCGGTACATGGGCAATTAAACAAATCAAACAAATCAAATGGACTCACAATTAAAGGCAATTGTGTCACAATTCATAAAAACATAGACTTTAAGGTCAGAAGGGACCATTATGACGTCTAGTCTGACCTCCTGCACAATGCAGGCAACAGAATCTCACCCACCCACTCCTGTAACAAACCTCTCACCTATGTCTGAGCTATTCAAGTCTTCAGATTGTGGTTTAAAGACTTTGAGGTGCAGAGAATCCTCCAGCAAGTGACCCAGGCCCCACGCTGCAGAGGAAGGCAAAAAAACCCCAGGGCCTGTGCCAATCTGCCCTAGAGGAAAATTCCTTCCCAACCCAAAATATGGCTATCAGCTAAACTCTGAGCATGTGGGCAAGACTCACCAGCCAGACACCCAGGAAAGAATTCTCTGTAGTAACTCAGATGCCACCCCATCTAACATCCCATCACAGGCCATTGGGCATATCTACCGCTAATAGTTGAAGATCAATTAATTGCAAAATTAGGCTATCGCATCATATCATACCTTCCATAAACTTATCAAGCTTAGTCTTGAAGCCAGATATGTCTTTTGCCCCCACTTCTTCCCTTGGAAGGCTGTTCCAGAACTTCACTCCTCTGATGGTTAGAAACCTTTGTCTAATTTCAAGTCTAAACTTCCTGATGGCCAGTTTATATCCATTTGTTCTTGTGTCCACATTGGTACTGAACTTAAATAATTCTTCTCTGTCCATGGTATTTATCCTTCTGATATATTTACAGAGAGCAATCATATCTCCCCTCAACCTTCTTTTGGTTTGGCTAAAGAAGCCAAGCTCTTTGAGTCTCCTTTCATAAGACAGGTTTTCCATTCCTCGGATCATCCTAGTAGCCCTTCTCTGTACCTGTTCCAGTTTGAATTCATCTTTCTTAAACATGGGAGACCAGAACTGCACACAATATTCCAGATGAGGTCTCACCAGTGCCTTGTATAATGGTGCTAACACCTCCTTACCTCTCCTGGAAATACCTTGCCTGATGCATCCCAAGACCGCATTAGCTTTTTTCACGGCCATATCACATTGGCGGCTCAGAGTCATTCTGTGATCAACCAATACTCCGAGGTCCATCTCCTCCTTTGTTACTTCCAAGTGATGCGTCCCCAGTTTATAATAAAAAATCTTGTTATTAATCCCTAAATGCATGACCTTACACTTCTCACTATTAAATTTCATCCTATTACTATTACTCCAGTTTACAAGGTCATCCAGATCTTCCTGTATGATATCCCAGTCCTTCTCTGTATTGGCAATACTTCCCAGCTTTGTATCATCTGCAAACTTTATTAGCACATTCCCGTTTTTTGTGCCAAGGTCAGTAATAAAAAGATTAAATAAGATTGGTCCAAAACCCGATTCCTGAGGAACTCCACTAGTAACCTCCTTCCAGCCTGACAGTTCACCTTTCAGCATGACCCATTGTAGTCTCCCTTTTAACCAGTTCCTTATCCACCTTTCAATTTTCATATTGATCCCCATCTTTTCCAATTTAGCTAATAATTCCCCATCTGGAACCATATCAAATGCCTTACTGAAATCGAGGTAAATTAGATCCACTGCGTTTCCTTTGTCTAAAAAATCTCAAAGAAGGAGATCAGGTTGGTTTGACACAACCTACCTTTTGTAAAACCATGTTCTACTTTGTCTCCATTACCATTGACTTCAATGTCCTTAACAACTTTTTTCTTCAAAAATTTTTTCAAGACCTTGCATACTACAGATGCCAAACTAACAGGCCTGTAGTTACCTGGATCACGTTTTTTTCCTTTCTTAAAAATAGGAACTATGTTAGCAATTCTCCAGTCATATGGTACAACCCCTTAGTTTACAGATTCATTAAAAAATTTTGTTAATGGGCTTGCAATTTCATGTGCCAGTTCCTTTAATATTCTTGGATGAAGATTATCTGGGCCCCCCGATTTAGTCCCATTAAGCTGTTCGAGTTTGGCTTCTACCTTGGATGTGGTAATATCTACCTCCATATCCTCCTTCCCATTTGTCATCCTGCCATTATCCCTAAGATCCTCATTAGCCTCATTCAAGACTGAGGCAAAGTATTTGTTTAGATATTGGGCCATGCCTAGATTATCCTTAACCTCCACTCCATCCTCAGTGTTTAGTGGTCCCACTTCTTCTTTCTTTGTTTCCTTCTTATTTGTATGGCTATAGAACCTTTTACTGTTGGTTTTAATTCCCTTTGCAAGGTCCAACTCTACATGGCTTTTGGCCTTTCTCACTTTATCCCTACATGTTCTGACCTCAATAAGGTAGCTTTCCTTGCTAATCCCTCCCATCTTGCACTCCTTCTAGGCTTTCTGCTTTTTCTTAATCACCTCTCTCAGGTGCTTGCTCATCCAGCTTGGTCTACAACTCCTGCCTATGAATTCTTTCCCCTTTCTTGGGATGCAGGCTTCTGATAGTTTCTGCAATTTTGACTTGAAGTAATTCCAGGCCTCCTCCACCTTTAGATCCACAAGTTCTTCAGTCCAATCCACTTCCTTAACTAATTTCCTTAATTTTTTAACGTTAGCTCTTTTGAAATAAAACATTCCAAATGTAATGAGAGGAGAAATCTAAGCCTCATCCATGAAGGGCATAAAGAAATTAACTAAATGTTGTGAATGGGTCAACCAATCAGTGAGGTGGTTGGGCATTAGCAAGGACATAAAGTGTCTGCGTGTGAACACTGAAGAACTAACAGACCAACACAATGCAAAGAACGTTTAATAATAACACCTGTACCAAATAAACCTTGGAAGAGTCTAGCTGCAGATGTACATGAATTCAGAGGACATCTGAATTGTAGTGGACATCTGAATTACCTGGTTGTAGTGGACTATTTATCCAGGTGTATAGAAATAATTAACTTGAAAGACATAACGTCACAGTATTATCAAGAAACTGAAGTGCACTTTTGCTCATTTCAGTGTTCCAGAACAACTAGTGACAGACAACAGACCTTAATTAACTGCAGTGGAATTTGTCATTCCAAATGAAATATAATTTTGATCATATTACTACCATTCCTTATTACCCACAAGTGAAGGGAGAGGTTGAGAGAGCTGTACAGACAGCCAAGAATATTTATGGTAGGAAGAGCCATTCCTTGCTCTTCTGAGCTATGGATAGCAGGTACTGGATGTATTCCAACACAACTTCTGATGGGAAGACAACCCAGAACTACTTTCCTGACTTTGGAAAAGTCTATTTTCAAAGTAGCCAAACATGAAGAGAGTAGCCAAATCAAATAATAAAGCTAAAAGACCGTATGAACTCTTTTCAGAGTAACAGCCGTGTTAGTCTGTATTCACAAAAAGAAAAGGAGTACTTGTGGCACCTTAGAGACTAACCAATTTATTTGAGCATAAGCTTTCGTGAGCTACAGCTCACTTCATCGGATGCATCTAAGGTGCCACAAGTACTCCTTTTCTTTTTGCAAAGTATGCATCCGATGAAGTGAGCTGTAGCTCACAAAAGCTTATGCTCAAATAAATTGGTTAGTCTCTAAGGTGCCACAAGTACTCCTTTTCTTCTTATGAACTCTTTGAGTCTAGAGCCTTGGGACTGTGTTTGTCTCAAATTGGAGGGAGAAAAAAGATGGACAACTCCAGCTGTTGTAAAAAAAAAGAAAAAGAAAAAAATTCATTACCCAGATCATATATGATTAAATCCAACAGTGGAGGGTTCAGCAGAAACAGTCAACATCATCAGTTTGTTCCTCAGAATGAACAATCAGCAGAGCAAACTCTAGAGGTGGCAGATGCAGAACAAGAAGAAAAGACTGAAAGATTCCTAAGTGACCAGACACAGTCATTGCAATTAATGGACAGCCAGATGACCAAGTTGTTATGCATTGGGTCATGTAATTAGAAAATTGGTATGATTCACAGACACTTAACACACTGATATGTATTGAACTTCAAAGATAGCATGATACTGTAAATTTTGTAAATGGTAGGAATGTAAAACTTACAGGGGGAGATGTGATGGAATGCAAAACTGTATTACAATGTTCAGCTCTAGGTAACAACACATGTAACATACCTTACCTGATCTGCTAACAGCCAAGCTGGCAGTCTATTAAAGGATCATAAAGAGAACACCTCTCTTGTATCTTCCTCTATGATGGATCGATTATAGCCATCCCATATCTGGTACAGAAGCCTGACCTGCTGGTAGAAGCCTTGCAATCTACCATGTATAAGGACTACAGGACACTTTTTAATAAGGCATAATGGTACCAAAGCTTTTAATCCACACAATGCCTGCCAATATTTTCAGCAGTTGTGTATAACTTCAAGCCAGATATCTGGGTCCCTTTTGTTTTCCCTAGTCTCTGTAGTTCTGCCCACCTCTCTTCTTTTCATATCCTTCATCTCTCTCCAGCTCTTGCTATTAGAACTAAATAATTAAATAATTACCCGGACCAATTTAGCTTTTTATTTTTTTATTTCATAGAAGCAGATTCTATTTACCTGTTATTTGAAACTAATCAGGATTTTTCCTCCAATTTTCTCTTTACTGTAGAAATAGAACAAAGATTTCTGAGAGTGTTAGATACTTGATATTTGAAATTCCAGCCATGTTGGTTAGTTGCACTTGGCCACAGAAACAATGTGACATTGTTTCTGATCTTGAATTGTAAGAATGTAACACTTATAGGGGCTTCAAAAGGCCTCTGGGGCTTTAAAACTCTTGAGGAAAGGAAGCAGTTAGGGAAAGGTAGCCGAGAAGCTGGATTTAGGGAATTCTAGAAAAAAAACAAAACTTTTATCATTCTTGATCTCACAGACCTTTCCCAGGGCACCCTTCCTAGAAATGATCCGAAAGAAGGATCCTATTTCATAGAAGTTACAAGAAAATGTGATAAAGAATGAAATATCCATCTTTTTGTTCATGAAGTCAATGCACACTGTCAGCATCCATTTATAATGAAATATAATACTGGCTGTTTTTCATGTCACTAAATATGTAGTATCAACATGCTTATTATAAAGTTTCAAGGAATGTACTGCAAACAGCAGGCTTAGAAACTAATTCTAATTAGGAAAGCTCAGTTGCTAGAACTAACTATGCTTGTCGTGTTGTCCATGCCCTTTTCAGTGCCTAATCTGACCCCGTATCGTACCAGGATAATTTCTGTAGATTTTGCCCATTGTGACCACATTTAAGGTCTAACTGTAAATACTTTACATATATTGGGGACCAATTTTGTGGGTAACTTCCCACCCATATGAGTAAGGGGTTCACAAGCTGACCCACAGCAAATCAGTTCCCATTTACATCCTTCTAGAACTGAAGCTGGGTAAATAATGCTTTCCTCAAGCATGGTTATGGTTAGGATTTTCCCCAAACAGAACAATCCTGGTCAGCCCAGTTAGATGTGTTCGCTCTAAGATACAGCAAAGAAACAAGAGTGATGTAGTGGTAGGAGTCTGCTATAGACCACCGGAACAGGGGGATGAGGTGCATGAGGCTTTCTTCCGGCAGCTCGCGGAAGCTACTAGATCACACGCCCTGGTTCTCATGGGTGACTTTAATTTTCCTGATATCTGCTGGGAGAGCAATACAGCGGTGCATAGACAATCCAGGAAGTTTTTGGAAAGTGTAGGGGACAATTTCCTGGTGCAAGTGCTAGAGGAGCCAACTGCGGGGGAGCTTTTCTTGACCTGCTGCTCACAAACCGCGAAGAATTAGTAGGGGAAGCAAAAGTGGATGGGAATCTGGGAGGCAGTGACCATGAGTTGGTTGAGTTCAGGATCCTGACACAGGGAAGAAAGGTAAGCAGCAGGATACGGACCCTGGACTTCAGGAAAGCAGACTTCGACTCCCTCAGGGAACGGATGGGTAGGATCCCCTGGGGGACTAACATGAAGGGGAAAGGAGTCCAGGAGAGCTGGCTGTATTTCAAGGAATCCCTGTTGAGGTTACAGGGACAAACCATCCCGATGTGTTGAAAGAATAGTAAATATGGCAGGCGACCAGCTTGGCTTAACGGTGAAATCTAAGGTGCCACAAGTCCTCCTTTTCTTTTTACAAATACAGACTAACACGGCTGCTACTCTGAAACCTAAGTTACACTGTTTTTCACCCGCCTTTGGATTTTTTTTTTAAACTGTAGGGGAAGCCAGCCCACCCCAGTGTGTATGACATCACCTCTGGTCCAAAATTCAATCTCAAATCTACACAAAAATGCAGCCTCCCTATTGACTATCCAAACAGGGACTCCACTTATCCTCTCCTATACCCAGGGTTTGCGGATCTGCTATTCTAACCCTCACTATCTCCCTCGCTAGCTAGATAAATAGTAAGCAGCACAGCTTACGTTCTCTCTGAATGCTCCCTTAGTTTTCTGTCCCCTATATTCACTTGTCCCCATATTTGTCTACTTTTCCCCACAGTCTTCTTCCCATCACATTGTTATTCTCTACCATGCCATATTCCACTGCACCCCTCAGCCTGTTATACCCAAACAACCTTGCATCCTCCTCAATCTGTTTTGTGCTCAGAATTTCCCCTTGACGTCTCCTGGTTTCCTGTTCAGTTCCCTAACACATTCTCCTGCCCTGCAACCCTTACACATTCTCCCATTTGAGCTGGTTGAAGAGACTGTCTAGTAAACAGGAGATATCCTGGATTTGACTCCCAGTTGTTCTGTTCTGAGCGGAACTTGTTTCTTAATCTGACACTGGTTCAACATCCTGAGCCCACCCCGAAGGACCATGGCCAGCCTCCAGAAGACCCTAGAGATTTACTGGCCAGGACTGCATTGGGTGTCAGCAGGAATCTTGAGCCTGGCCCTGGAAGCCCCTCATATCCAGGTCTATGCCTTCCACCTCCACGTCCAAGAGAGAGGGTTTTAGAGTGCAGGTAATCCGGCAAGGAGCATGCTGGCACATATCTTTCTCTGCTGCCAGAGAATGGTCCTGGCTGGTGTCACCTGAATCAGACATCTCCTGGACTACGATCACAGGAACTGGGTGGACCCTATGGTGCTCAATCAGTGCATGGGGCTGCCCACCGTGCATGTCCCCAGACATATGCTCCAGGAGGTAAGGGCAGCCTTGCCTCCTGCTTCTCTCATTTTCCTCAAGCAGGTCCTGTGGAAGGGTGCTCCCTGCCCATCCCTTAGCCCTGGCCCTCCGGAACTGATCATTGGACCCTGTCCCATGAGTCTCCACAGCCACAACCGACATGCCACCTGAGCCAGCTCAATGATATCCAGCCGGTTCATCTCCGAACTGCCCCCTGACAACATCTGTACATACTCATGGTATACATGTTCAATCACTTCCTTGCCCTCATGTTCTTCCCCAACACCAAGTGGCAGGACCTATGGAGGAAGGACCAGCTCTGTACTCCCCTCTGGTCCCATGACCCACCGAGGATGTCAGTTGGCAGTCCCTCCATGGAGCTGTGAACACAGGCATGTGCCTGGCACAGTTCACAAACTCCACCAACAGCTGTCCTTCCTGCAGCGATAGGGAGACCCCAGCACACATCTATGTAGGATGCATCAGATTCCAGCCCCTCTTCTGGCTCCTCCTCAAACTCTTACTCAGATTCCGGCTGCACTTCTCTGCACCTCCTCATTTATGCACACCCCATCTGTGGCCCACAAAGCCGTGGGCCTTCCTCATCCACTTCTTCCTGGACGGGCCAAGGTGGCCATCCATCATACCAAGACGAGAAAGCTTGACAGGGGGTGCTTTGCAACTATAAGGCCTATTTCTGATCCCATATTAAGTCATGCATCTGAGCAGAGTTCCTCTGAGCAGTGTCCACTGACTCCTTAGACATCTTTGAGGAGCAGTGAGCACTGTTGTGGGTTTTCTGCTCAGTTCCCAGATTTTTAACCTCTGACCTTCGCACCCATCCTTGTTTTTTTTATTTGTTGTCCCCAGTATTTACATGCAGCCTAGGTTTAATAGCCAATCCATTTGGTTGAGGGGGAGGACCTTTAGCTTTGGGCAGGCTTAGGCCCACCATCTCCCGGCAACCACACATTCAGCTGTTTCCTGCCTGCTACTCATATGGCGACCAAGTGCCCAATATATTCCCTGAGGGCTTCCTGGCTTCAGCCCTATCGGGGGGGGGGGGGGGGGAAGGGGAGAAGAGAAAGAGAGAGATGGCATCCATTGTTACAGAGGCAACCTCACTTTCACCTGCAAAGATCAAACAGGCATGGTACCAGTCTTGCTTCGAGCAGGCCATGGCTTCAGTAGTTCCATTGACAGCAATGAGAGACAGGCATTTTGGATAAGGATCAAACTTTACAAGATGAAGGTATAAATCAGAAACCCTTCATGAGAATGTTTAAAGGAGACCCATATATTGCAAAACTCATGACAGTTGGTGACCACTGCAATTTCCCCACTCTCTGGAAGTCACTTTTAATAAAGTTATGCTCACATCATAACTAATTAACCTCAAGCTTCTGACCTGAGACTAAAGCACTGAGGAGTGCAGGGGAGAGAGAGATCACAGCCATGGATGTCATTTCATGGGTGAAGGCAGTACAACAATGAAAGCACTAACAATGAGCAGATAGGGAAATATTCCTGTCTAGGCAGGCAGCTGAGAAGACAGAACTTGAATTCTTGAGCCTCAATGTCATATGAATTCACATAAAGCAGGAGACACGTTATTTTCCAGACTTTAAATACCTACTAGGGCAGTGATTGTCAGTGGGAATCAGGTGCCCAACTTTTTCAGGTCTTTTTTGAAGACCCCACCCTAGTTGTCTTTTTCCTGAACAGCACAGAGTAATCCAAGGAGTAGAGAGAAGAGGGGATCTGAAAGGAAAATCTCAGGATTTTCAGTTTCTTATTGCATGCAGGCATGGCTCATAGGTTTATGTGTTACATTCACTGAATTTGTCAGGATTTAACTAGGGGATAAAGCAAATAAATTCCAACAGGATCGATGACATACACAACTGACATAAGCACAGAAGAATAAGGAAGGCTGTACCGCAGTATAGTTTATTATACTCTATAGCACAATGTCCCTAAACAATTTCCAACTAAAAATAATCTTTACTGCAGCAACATAAATGTGCAACAGATGTTCACGTTCTGCTCTCGTATGTGTTTTATTCTTCTGGCTCCCATTCCTGTAGTCAGATGGCTCTCTTTCAACTCCATTTGTGTGTTCCAGTAGGTCATACTTTTGTGAAGTCTCTAACAACTAATTAAAGTTTTATTTCAGACCTTTAATAGCACAATCAATCATTTAGGGAGCAAAGAAAACATTTTCTGGGAAAGCATTAGCACAAGATTCACAGAAGCTCTCTCACTCCTTCTAGCCACACTTAATTTCAGTACAGTGGTTGGGGAGGAAACAGAACATGACTGCATATTGTACTCTCACGTTGTAGTGTCAGCATATGGTATTTTCTTTGAATACCTCTAAATAGCTTCCTTGCTAGAGCCATAAGCAATTAGTACCAAAACAAATCTGTAGCAAAACAAATTTTTTTTTGAATGGGATCAAAATCATGATCTGCAAATGTTATTGCATTCCAGCACATTTCTAAGCTCCACTTTAAATGAAAGGCTAGCATTAGAGAAATTGTAAAACAACTCAGAAGTTCTGTTGGAATTGAGGAGAAGGGGTTAGAAATCTTTAAAATGAAATTTCCAAACTTCATTTCTTTAACTCAGGGGTCAGTTCATACTGGGGAGTTGCAGAAATATTTGTACTAACATCTGACTGCCAGGAAAATGATGCGGAAGGAATTTTGCACAAGGCAAAAGCTACAGGAGCATCTATATCTGCATTTGTTGCTGGAAAATGCAAAAAAAAAAAAAAAAAATCTGTGTGATTTCTGTAAACAATCCCTAAAACAAAGAAAAACAGTTAACTGGATCAAAAGAAGGAAGGGACTGAGATGCAGTCATGGGGGTGGGGGAGGATCACAAAACAGCCCACTTCTGCTGAAATGGCCTTGTCTTTTAAGAAAAAACAACCAAAAAAGACCCACTCCGTAGGAATATGTAAACAGCCAAATAAAACACAAAATTAGAAGATTCCACAGGACTTGATTGTGACTACTTGCCTGAGCACGGAGTAAGAGAATCAGACCCCCTTCCTGGATTCCCACAGGTTTCCCAGACCTTGAGTTCAGATGTGTAAGAATAAGCAAAGCTACTTGCCTGCTTACTCCCTTCTTGAAGTAGGTAGGAAGGGAGAAGTGCCTTTGCTTTTCTTCCCCACTCACTGATCAAAGCAACTGAGCGAGCAGCTGTGGGAAGAAGGAGTAAATTACTGCTGACCTGTATTAGTTGCATACTACCTCCTACAAGAAGCAGTAAGGAACTGTAAATCAGAGGTGTCTCTCTGCATCCCAACATCTTTCAGGGCAATTCCTGGATGGGTGCAACCTACACACTCAACCCACCCCTTGTTACTGCTGTGCCTAAAATCACAATCTAGCTAATAATTAACTTTCAATAAGACCTTAATGTAAGGCTTGGTTCAGAAGAAGTTTGTCTTGTGGCTGTGGGACCCCCTGGAACCTCAGTGTCTTGGATTCTAATCCCAAACCTGAGGAAATATAAAATCTTCCATAATGGCCTCAGCAGCCGGGTTGTTTCCTTAACTACCCCTTCCTAGAAATGAAGTCTGTAATTCCTGCCCCAGCCAAACAACATATATGGCAATTCGGCTCTTGAGAATGAAACTAGGAGACTCACTGAGCATGAAAGTCCTCATACTGAAAGAGCTGTTACATAAAGGGATGATCCAGAGAAGGATGGAGATTGAAGGGGCCCTGACAGATAATCAGAGATGGGGATTGTCTAATTGTGCATGTTTCAGAGTAACAGCCGTGTTAGTCTGTATTCGCAAAAAGAAAAGGAGTACTTGTGGCACCTTAGAGACTAACCAATTTATTTGAGCATGAGCTTTCATGAGCTACAGCTCACTTCATCGGATGCGTACCGTGGAAACTGCAGCAGACGTTATATACACACAGAGATCATGAAACAATACCTCCTCCCACCCCACTGTCCTGCTGGTAATAGCTTATCTAAAGTGATCATCAAGTTGGGCCATTTCCAGCACAAATCCAGGAGAAGCAGTTCCTTCTTCCAAAAAGGAAAAATAATGCAATTAAAAACACTTTACCATAAACCAGACTAAGAGCCAGTTTTTTCCCCCATCCATGGCTGTGCAGAATTACTCCAGCTTTTTATTGCACTGGAATCTGGCATGGGATTTGGACAGTCTAAAGAACTGGAAGTCATGACATGCAAGAGGCAGGGAGATCACGTACATGTAATGTAATGAAAGGAGACATGCCAGCCATACAGAACTTATAATACACAAAAAAGAAAGCTTTCTAGGAAAGGCCTCTGGTTTTGCTGATCTTACAAGGCTCATATATTCAAGGACAGATAAGTGTTATGCCTGTGAATGTTATCTAGTTTATGTTTTGGTATATAGGTGGAATAAGTTTATAATGTACCCTGACCTGTGTAAACAGTTGGGCATTTTAAAGCATAAACATTGTTCCAAAGTCCCACAAAACTAGCTTTCTAGCTTTGCTTCTAATATTTTTTCTTGTTCTATGGCTCTGTCTTCTTCTAGACAAAGGAACCTACAACCTAGCAATTTCCTAGAATCTTCATGAAAGCTTGCATACAAGACCCCCTGCCCAGGATTATATGGTGAACTTTAACAGAACAATTATTCTTAATCTTATATTTCTGAAATCATTTATGAATGCATAGCATTGTTGGTGAAGGAGGACGGGTGATCAGCAGACCTGAAGCATTAAGCGGACTCTGCTAGCCCTTGACGCATATGAGAGCTGTTACATAAAGGGATGATCCAGAGAAGGATGGAGATTGAAGGGGCCCTGACAGATAATCAGAGATGGGGATTGTCTAATTGTGCTTGTGTTCCTTCTTTGTTTATCTTTCTCTTAAAACATTTCTCTGTCTTTGTTCCAAAATTAAATGTAATTCTGGAAAATAGTTTTCATAAAAAGGTTCACACCAACTCATCTATGCAAGGATCATTATAGAGGCCAAGATAGCATGCACTCTAGTTACTGAGTTCCACCTAACTCCACCCCTCTTTTAGTTACTCATAACTTTATCAAACTAATTCCTTTTCAGCTGAATTTTTCCATACTCTCAGCCCAGAGGTGAATTTCTTTTTTTTTTTTTTTTTTCAAGTTTGAGAAAAATGTATAGGTCTGAAAACATTCCCCACAGTGCAGATATTTTACACATGAATAACTCCGTGTCTGAAGTTAGAAACATCAGTCTTGACTGTTTGGAAGAGCTCATTGAAATCTAAAGAATAAACCTAGTTTGAAAGTAACGTTTAGTCTTTCAGCACCTTTATCTCTTCTGATGAATTTTTCCAATACCAGCAAATTATATTTCAAGGATGAGCTGGGATTACTGAAGCAACAACAATGTAGTTACTTAGCAAAACATTCAAAAAAGCCAAGTACTTAATGAATATTACTATTATAGTTATTATTTGTATTATCATAGCACCAAGGGGCTCTAGTCATGATCCAGGAGCCCACTGTGCTAGGCACTGTACAGCAGAACTCTGAATATTCACATAGAACTAAATTATGGCAATTAGTCACAGCCCTGTATTTGGGCCACGCAAAGTCATAGAATCATAGAATCATAGAATATCAGGGTTGGAAGGGACCCCAGAAGGTCATCTAGTCCAACCCCCTGCTCAAAGCAGGACCAATTCCCAGTTAAATCATCCCAGCCAGGGCTTTGTCAAGCCTGACCTTAAAAACCTCTAAGGAAGGAGATTCTACCACCTCCCTAGGTAACGCATTCCACTGTTTCACCACCCTCTTAGTGAAAAAGTTTTTCCTAATATCCAATCTAAACCTCCCCCACTGCAACTTGAGACCATTACTCCTCATTCTGTCATCTGCTACCATTGAGAACAGTCTAGAGCCATCCTCTTTGGAACCCCCTTTCAGGTAGTTGAAAGCAGCTATCAAATCCCCCCTCATTCTTCTCTTCTGCAGGCTAAACAATCCCAGCTCCCTCAGCCTCTCCTCATAACTCATGTGTTCCAGTCCCCTAATCATTTTTGTTGCCCTTCGCTGGACTCTCTCCAATTTATCCACATCCTTCTTGAAGTGTGGGGCCCAAAACTGGACACAGTACTCCAGATGAGGCCTCACCAATGTCGAATAGAGGGGAACGATCACGTCCCTCGATCTGCTCGCTATGCCCCTACTTATACATCCCAAAATGCCATTGGCCTTCTTGGCAACAAGGGCACACTGCTGACTCATATCCAGCTTCTCGTCCACTGTCACCCCTAGGTCCTTTTCTGCAGAACTGCTGCCTAGCCATTCGGTCCCTAGTCTGTAGCTGTGCATTGGGTTCTTCCGTCCTAAGTGCAGGACCCTGCACTTATCCTTATTGAACCTCATCAGATTCCTTTTGGCCCAATCTTCCAATTGGTCTAGGTCCTTCTGTATCCTATCCCTCCCCTCCAGCGTATCTACCACTCCTCCCAGTTTAGTATCATCCGCAAGTCACACTAATACAGTGGGAAGAAGTGGAAGGTAACCCTCCTCAGGGAAATATAATGTGTCCTGGCTCCCTGGCTGTGCTAAGGAGGGAAGCAATAGTCATCATCCTTTGAAGGTGTAGCTTATTAACCATTAACATTAACCCATAAAGCTGGTTTGCTGTGCTAGGCAGAACTATGATGGCACCTACTCCCCACCCCTTTTCAATAAGTTGCTTCCAGGAGGAGCAACTCAGTAGCAGCTACTGCATTCTCACAGTTGCAAGGCGTTTGACTCTAAGCGACCCTTCAGCAGGCTACATAAAGAGTGGAAGGAGTAGCTCACTTTCTCACCCCATACATAGCCATGAAAGTCTAGCCATAATATAGTCCATAATTAAGAAACTCATTGGGTCAAATTCTGTTCTGTGGCACTGGTAAACTCAGAGTAACTCTACCAAAGTCAGTAAAGTTATCCTGGAGTTATACTATGTAAGTGAGGGCAGGATTTAGTCTACCATCAACATATTCAAAGACATTTGTTATGATGAAAAACACAACAACCTATCTATAGTAGATAGATTGGCAGACATCAAATTGGAATGCACAGTTTCTTTAGAAAAAGTGTTATAAATACAAACTCTGGGCCAGACTATGGTTCTACATGGATCTACCCAGGCAGGACCAGGAAGGTCCTTACGGCCACCTTGTGGAGTTTCCACGACATTCTTCTGTCAGGGGAGGGTACAGTGATCTAAGCTGATGTCAGAGGATTGTGATGGTTGTGGCCAGACCTCCACTCGCTTCTGCAGGAGATAAACAACACCTAAATTCCTCTCAAAATCTGGAGCTCTGACTATAGTGGGGCCAGGATTTCCTCTTAGACTTTTACCAGAAAGTGCCACTTTCAAGATAAGTCTCTTGCTCTCTAGTGAGCCTCCATGCAGTGCCTCTCTTTTCATTTTCTGCTGCCTCAAGAAATGCAATCAAACGTGGCAGTTAATTTAAGTGCAAAGATGATGTCTTTGCTATCATCAACATCATTGTCAAACCACTGGGAACAGGGTATGTTTTTTTATCTATCCTATCATTGCTGGCTGGCTAAGTTAGTAGTACAAGAATGTACAGAATTCTACATATTACAATTTATAACTTGGTGGTTTTGCTTTTAGGGGTTTTTTTTATTAACTACAGTATTTTAAATTGAGATATAGTCTGCATCAGATTTGCTTGTTTTAGTCAGAAGTAAGGGATAACATACTTAGTAGCTTCTGCTTTAATAGTAGTTAATTAGTAGGGATATATTTACTGACGTGTAATAAGTGGAATTAAATGGATACTGTTGCCCCTTGGCCTGAGCAATTAGCTAATATTCAGGGGCTCACCAGGTTGTTTCAGTTAGGAGGAGAAGTTCTCTCTTTAGTGCAATCTTATTTATTTACAAAGAATGTATTCAGAGTCCTATTTCCCTGATCACAATAGGAACAAACTACAGGAAGTTTCATTACGTGTGATTTCCAACCTTGCCGCTGCCTTTTCAGCCAGTCTTGTACCCCAAGAAACTCTGTCTCTGCTCCCTCTCAAGCCATGATTTCCACTGCTTCTCTCACTGTCTGCTCTGTTGGTCCTTTTCTTGACTTTCTAGTACCTATCTCCTTCTGATAATATACAGACACACAGCTACAGCCAATCAGTGCCTCAAGCCCTGCATCTGCAACCAGTCTGCAGGGAAATCCCTCAGGCCACATAGCTTATCTTCCACTCTGGCCTTACCATTTTAGCCTGTGTTTTGGGTGGTGGCTTCTATTGTTTCATGATCACAAAACAAAGGGGCATTTAATTTATCCCTGATTTAGCCTGAATGAAGGGTGCTTCATACACCCATGGATTTTTACTGAGTCTGTGATTGATGTCCACCATCAATCATCTTCCAGCATAGCAATACTAATAGTCAAAAATACATGTAGGCTGAGGCTGTGAACCCCTTACTCACACTGATGAATCAGAGGAGTAGTCCTCTTGAAGTCAATGGGACTATTTTCAGAGTAAAGTGCTATTCAGTATAAGTAAGGGTGGCAGAATCTAGCCCTTAAAAGTGGTGTTTATTGAGCATACATTAAATGTCTCATTAAAACTCACACAAACCTCTACAGTGGCACAGCTGCACCACTGTAGTGCTTCACTGAACACACTACCTATGCCCAAGTGGAGGAATTCTCCCATCCAGCATAGGTATTCCACCTCCCCAAGAGGTGGTAGCTAGGTCAAAAGGAGAATTCTCCCATTGACCTTGTGCTGTCTATGCTGTGGGTTAGGTTGGTTTAACTGCATCGCTTGAGACTGTGGATTTTTCACACCCGTGAGTGATGTAGTTATGCCAATCTAATCTCCTAACGTAGACCTGGCCTATGTCACTCTGCCCCTTGTACTCTGGCAAAACTCCCACTGAATTAAATAAGGCAGGACTGGACTCTATTTCTCTGCACACACACACACACACAAATCTGTGTGAAAACATTTGTTTTCTGTACTGTCAGGGTTTTTTTAGTTAGAAATAATTGTAAGTTATGCGTTGGAAATGAACTTCAGTTTCAGTTGGAAATGAACTTCAGCGAGCAGATCGAGGGACGTGATCGTTCCCCTCTATTCGACATTGGTGAGGCCTCATCTGGAGTACTGTGTCCAGTTTTGGGCCCCACACTACAAGAAGGATGTGGATAAATTGGAGAGAGTCCAGCGAAGGGCAACAAAAATGATTAGGGGTCTGGAACACATGAGTTATGAGGAGAGGCTGAGGGAGCTGGGATTGTTTAGCCTGCAGAAGAGAAGAATGAGGGGGGATTTGATAGCTGCTTTCAACTACCTGAAAGGGGGTTCCAAAGAGGATGGCTCTAGACTGTTCTCAATGGTAGCAGATGACAGAATGAGGAGTAATGGTCTCAAGTTGCAGTGGGGGAGGTTTAGATTGGATATTAGGAAAAACTTTTTCACTAAGAGGGTGGTGAAACACTGGAGTGCGTTACCTAGGGAGGTGGTAGAATCTCCTTCCTTAGAGGTTTTTTAAGGTCAGGCTTGACAAAGCCCTGGCTGGGATGATTTAACTGGGAATTGGTCCTGCTTCAAGCAGGGGGTTGGACTAGATGACCTTCTGGGGTCCCTTCCAAACCTGAGATTCTATGATTCTATGATTCTAATATTTTATTATGCCCATATTTCAGTACACAAAATATTGTTACAGTGTTTTACTACAACAGTCCCAAGAGGTCACTGGTTTCAGAAAGAGGTACAAATTGGAGAGTTTTTTCAATTACTGCAGTCAGACTCCAAGGACATAATATGCAATAGGCAGCATACTACCGCGCTCCCTCAAGAAAACACTTTAATTACGGGCTTTTGGCAAGGATCCAAAGGAAAGCTAACTATCATTACTGGTTGGAGATTTTCATCAACTGAAATTCAGAAAAGGTAATACACAGCAGAAAAAGCAAAGTAATTACCATTATCAGGAGGAAATACAACAATGCCAGAGTTTGTCTTTGGTCTTCAAAGGAGACAAGATCTTTTGTTAAGATGCCAGCCTTTGAACCCCTTATACTCACACAGATAGGGCCATACACCTGAATATCTAGTAATCTTTCCTTTCTTAGCAAGGCAAACATCATATGTTTGATGTGCCATTAAACATAAGTTTCAAGGAAAAGTACCTGATCTTTAGTTCATGTCTAATTCCTTTCTTCCTTGTTACCATGTTTTCTCCAAGTACTTAAATTGCATGATATCCACAAACTCAGGGGAAGATCTTGTTCATACTGAAACAATTTTTAAGCTGTTATTGTTTTAACTACTGTAAATGAGTCTCAATTTAACTGTCCATTGTGACACTAAAAAAACAGCTTATCAGAAAAATGAATGTTAAGGGAAAACCCTGGTGATTGTCATTTAAAACAAGTTAAATGTTTCTTCTCATTTTGCCCTAGGAGACCTCTGTAGCTAATCTCTTGACTGCAATGACACTAACTGGTGAGAACAAAGGTAATCAACTGAGGCCCTTCTGCCATTGAATAAAGCTGGTGCCCCAGTATCAAGTTTATCTTCAAGAAATAGTCAGAGAAAAAGCTAAAATTGAGGTCGAAATTCTTGAGTGTTTGGTCAGTGAAAAACTGCATTTTATTGCCAATATTTTCAAAAATGTGCTCAAAATGTACATTTTTTTACAGTATTTGATACAATAAAGGGAAGATATTTGTTATTTGATACAATAAAGGGAAGATATTTTTTCTGCTTCAGATTGAAAGCAGTGTTGCTAATGTTCGTGATTTTGTCATGAGTCTCATGATAATTATTGTTTTCCTTAAAGCCGCAACTCCTGGAGTCAAGTGGATATGTGATGATTTCAGCTTTCATGCTTAAGGAAAAAGTAAGTTTTTATCCTTTGTGGCTGTGGAGAAAGCTTCAAAATGTGACCCCCGTGCACCCTACAGGCTCAAAAAGCAGACGGCAAATAAAAAGAACACCAAATCTATTTTTTACATAATTTTAAAGCCATCATGATTTTAAAGCCAATCTCATGATTTTTGGTGAGCCTGACTCACGATTTTTTAAGACTGGGATTAGCAATACTGTGAAAGTACCTTTTGGCACAGGAGAAAATGGAAACAATTTGAGACAAACACATCACAAGATACTTCAGTTGCCTCTCAAAGTCAAGTTTTTCACATTACTCTGCTGATCACCTCAGTCACCATTGATTGCCATTGCACATTCTTCAATGTTGTTTTGCAACATGATAAGGAACAATGTTTCCTTTCCTCCTGGGAAAAATTTGGGACAATTCATTATCAGGAACAAAGCACTAATCAATCAATGCAAATATTTTGGGACTCAGTCTTGACAGGGGGCTGAGCACCTCCAGCTCCCACTGAAAGAAAAATCCAGTAAATTTTTATCCTAAGGATTTGGGTTGTTTCCTTGCCTGTTCTTTAAAATTTTGCTTTAGATTTAATTTGTGAGTCCATATTTCTTATATTGCTTAAGTAGGATTGTAACTTGATTGAAAATTGATTCTCTCTAATGATCTTTTAAGATTTTGTTTGCAGTGTTGCGGAAGCCATGCTGGTCCCAGGATATTAGAGAGACAAGGAGGGTGAGGTAATATAGATTTTTGGAGCAAATTTACCTTTATCAGACCGAAAGAAGAGCTCTATGTAAGCTTGAAAGCTTGTCTTTCATGAATAGAAGTTTGTCCAATAAAACATATTACCTCACCCACTTTGTCTCTTGTCAGAGATTTTCACATTTATCTGTATTGCAATCTCTCTGTAATGAGTTTTTCATATTTTGCTTTAGTTAAATATAGATTCAGTGATGTTTTTCTTATTAGCCAGAATGACAGACTTCAGTGAATTCTCAACGTTGCTGGAGATATTTCCCACCCACCCCCCATGACAGAGGAAGCATTCCTTCCTGCAAAGTCATGAATTCTGTATGTTATTAGATAATATGTTCAGTCATATGATTAGGATAAAATATACAGTTCTTAATCACTCAAGTTGCTCTAAGCAGTTGAATAATTTGTTCCATTCTCTATGTGGGACTTGATCCTCTCTGCAGTAGTTTGTATTGTACATTAATACCCGTTTATGATGTCTGATGACTTGGATACTAAGGGTCCCAAACTGCAACTTGCTGAGCACCTCCTAATAGTCACTCCACACCGCTAAGCTCTTTGAAATCAATGAAAGCCCCAAGAACCACATAGCACCTCACAGGATTTCCTCCCTACGCTCCTGGAGGCTGAACACTCATGTTACATCCTGTAGCTTAAGATAACAACTGTCCTTCCTGGGTTACACCGGCATCTGCTGCAATAAGAGCTACTTAAGGAGCAGCCAGAACTAATCACCAAATCTACAGTTCTTCCCTGTTCTCTGATGTCAGAGATTGTTGGCTTCTGGGACATAGAAAAAAGGAAGTGGCATTGAACTGGGGAGGGGGGAGATCCTGACTGAAAGAGGTTCAACCAGTAAGGCTACTGGTGCATGTAGTGAGAGACCTTTGCTTTGTATTCTCTTCGCTTGTTAAATTAGGTGTTAGTTGTGTTTTACCTTTTTTTTTTTATAACCAATTCTGACTTATATGCCTCATTAAGTAATCACTTAAAATCTGTCTTGCTGTAGTTAATAAGCTTGTTTTGTTGTTTTATCTAAACCAATGTGCTTGGATTAAAGTGTTTGGGAAACTTCATCTGGGATAAGATTTGTGCATATCATTTTCTATTAATAAATGATGGACTTTATATGAGCTTGTATTGCCCAGGACTCTCCTGGACAATACGAGACATAAATTTCTAGGGCAAAGTCTGGGACTGAGAGTTTGCTGGTGCTGCCTTGCAATGTAATTCATGAGTGGCTGGCGATAGCACTCATAATATAGCTAGGAGTGATTTAGGTGCTGGAGGCTGTGTGTGAGCAGACCAGGAGTAGCAAAGCAGGCTGGGGAACTGAGAGGACACAATTGTCCATCAGTCCAGATTGTACCCTGGATAATGTCACACATCATTTCTAGTAGATTGTGATTAGTCAAATGATCTCTGGGGTCTTACAAGGGTGTCACTTCACCGTAGTTGCAAGCTATAAACAAACACTGTCTCAGTGGCAAATTATTATTTGTTGTGGTCTCATTCTCACTGTAGCAAAGACATTTTATTGGTGATCAATATTCTTATGAGATTTAGAAGAAGCAAAGTTTTGTCATACCTTTTTGTGACCAACTGTGAACACAATTCAAAAAAACTAGTTGCTACTAAATCCTTTATGACCTGATACAAAGCCCAGTTCAGGCCATAGAAATCCCTCCATTGACTTAAATGGGCACTGACTCAGGCCCCGCATTTTATGGTGTTTGTGGGAAACTGCTCTGAGATGGCAACACCATATTTTACAAAATGGATTTGTTTTTGTTTTGTTTTTGCAGATGACAAAGTTATTTAGGTAAATCAAGATAACAGAATAATGGGAAATTTCAGAGGGAACTAACAAAGCTAGGTAAACACCAGGCTGCTGAGGGTGGCGTGGAAGGAATGATCTGACTTACTCATACACGTTCCTGGGTTTTAAATTTGCTGGGACCATTCATAAAAAAGACTTGAGTCATTGTGGGTTGCTCAGTGGAAACCTCTGCCTATCTCAGTGACAGGAAGAGCTGAACCAAGCTCTCTCAGAGAAGATAAGCAGTATCCTTCTACATTTAGAAGTTCTCCAGGCACTGCTGTTCAACCCCAGCACAACACTGTTATTGAGCATGGATCTGGTCCAGAACTGATGCCCTAATCAGACAAGAACCATAGTGTGAAATAGGTGACAAAGGTATTAATGGCACAGTAGCAGTCTCCATGGTCCCAGTCTCCTTTGGGCCACATCAGTGGCTACTCTCCCTGTCAGCAATCCCCCACAAATGGCATATCCCAGGCTTACACCTTGACAGACATCAGCTACTGCAGTAGTTCTGGCTACAGCCATTTGCCACCCACTAAGGCCTCATGATTCTCCCATGCCAAAAAACAATCCATAATAAAGTGACCACCAGAAGAAAAAAAAATGGTACATCTCTTTAATGGTAGGCTCTGTGCTGGTAATGGCAGTGAGTACTAGGATGCATACAAATGACCCGAAAATTACTTCCCAGAAAACCTCTGAAACTAGGAGCTGTCCCAAGAACTATAGGTGTCTCATGCTACACCAGTAGAGCAATGCCTGGAGGCTGTAGTGTAGGTGTGCTTCTAGTGGGGTTCCACAGAGATCCGTTCCTGGCCTTACACTATTTAACGTTTTTATCAGTGGCGTGGAAGAAAATATAAAATAATCTATAAACTATCAGTGATGATACATAAATTGGGGAACTGGCAAATAATGAAGATGACAGGTCACTGATTCAGTGCAATCTGGATCACTTGGTAAACTGGGCACAAGCAATGTTACAGTTAGCCATATTAAAACACAATGTATACATCTAGGAATGAAGAATGTAGGCAATACTTACAGGATGGGGGACTCTATCCTGGGAAGCAGTTAAACTTTTGGTGGATAATTGGCTGAACAGGAGTTCCCAGCGTGATGCTGTGGCCAAAAAAGTTAATGTGATCCTGAGACACATGAACAGGGGAAATCTCAAGTAAGAGTTACTTTACTTTTGTATTTGGCACTGGTGTGACCATTGCTGAAATACTGTGTCCAGTTCTGGTGCCCAAAATTCAAGAAGGATGTTGATAAACTGGAGAGGATTCAGAGAAGAGCCAGGAAAATGATCACTACTATTGTGACATTCTATGTGTTGGGGGAACGTCCTGTAAGCCCCATATTCCTCATTTATATCTAATTCTGATCTTGCATATAAAGCATGCCATGTAAGGTATCAGGGAAAAGGTTATGATCTGCTGAAAGCCATTTTTATACATATATGTATATCAATGCATATGAAATTATAAGAATTGTGTTGTATGGTTTTCACTAAAATATGCTGTGGGTTTGGGAAGTGCCTAGATACTAGCTCTTCAGAGACAATGACAAGGGAAGAAGTCACCAACGCCCAGGTGGGTGCTGAACAGACATCACCAGCCATTGTTCAGCAAAGGAGTTACGATTCAATGACTCACTCACAGGAGAACCATTGGGGAATTGCTTCACCTTGTAGCTCAGCAATGCCCACCATACATTGCTGGACTTGTGTTCTCCAAGCACATGGACTAAGGGTATAAAAGAGAACACAGAAGCCACATGCTTGGTTTTTCTTCTGCCCCCACCTGTGCTGCAAGCAACAAGGACACTCCAAAGACTGAAGATTCCAACAGAGGAGACTGGCCCCGGTTTAAGGGACAAACCTGTATATTAAGGACTGCAATATCTGGTGGGGTGAGAAAAATGCTTAATCCAGATGTTGCCCAGTCTAATAGGGTTGAGAGTTTAGACTCCGTGATTTGATTTGATTTTGGTAACTAACTCTGACTTTTTGCCTATCACTGATAATCACTTAAAATCTATATTTTGTAGCAATAAATTTGTTTAACTGTTTATCTTTACCAGTGAGTTTGCCTGAAGTGTTTGGTAAGGGTGTTTGCTCAGGTTTATGAGACTGGGTGTATATCCACTTTCCACTGATGAAGTGGTGAACCAATTAATAAATTTGCACTGCTCATTTTGAGCAGTGCAAGATGGTATATTCCTGAGGTACAAGGCTGGGAGGATTTGGATGGTGCCTTTCTCTGTGTGATTCATGAGTGGTTCTGGGAGAATTCATGCAATCTAGCTGGGTGTGGGGCTTCTCATGCAGTTGTGCTGAGTGATCACAGCACCTGGAGGGGCTTGCTGCTTGTCATTAGCAAGGCATTGTGAGAGACAGCCCAAGTTGGAGAGTTAAGGGGGACAGCGGCCCCACAGTCCCAGGCTGTACCCCGGTGATCCCATCACAACTATAAGGCATGTTTTCCAATCCTTTAGATTCAGGAACTCAATCTAGTCATTTTAGCAATGACTTTGTGACTTGATTATAGTCTATAAGTATGTACATGGGGACCACGTATTTAAATAATGGGTTCTTCAGTCTAACAGAGAAAGGTATAACATGATCTAATGCCTGGAAATTGAAACTAGACAAATTCAGACTGCAAATAAGGTGAACATTTTTGAGTGTGTGTGTTATTAACTCCTGGAACAATTTATCAGGGGTCATAGAAGATTCTCTATCACTGAAATTTTTTAAATCAAAATTGGATGGCTTTTCTAAAAGATCTCCTCTAGGAATTACTTTGAGGACATTCTATGGCCTGTGTAATAGAAGAGGTCAGACTAGAAGATTACCTGGGTCCCTTCTGGCCATAGGTGCCAGCTTCCTCTGGCCCTGGGGGTTGGGGGTGCAAAGAGCTTGAAAGACCCATTACTGGAGTGAGATATCCTTGTATAGAGGTACTAGAAGGCAATGTTCTGTTGTAATGGCATGTAATGAATGAGTCTATCTGGTGTGGAGAGAGGTTTGCCAGCTTTGCCTCAGTCTAGGTTCCCCAAATTGTCAAAAGCATTGGCTGAGGTTTCTTAATACAAGGAATCTAATGACCAGTGGGAGTGTCTGAGGTGATGAGAATCTTTTACACAGCTCTAATCAGTGGTAGTTATCTGATACCATGGTCACTGTCTATTCAAAGGTTTCAGAGTAGCAGCCGTGTTAGTCTGTATTCGCAAAAAGAAAAGGAGTACTTGTGGCACCTTAGAGACTAACCAATTTATTTGAGCATGAGTTTGGATGAGCTATTACCAGCAGGAGAGTGAGTTTGTGTGTGTATGGGGGTGGGGGGGATGTGAGAAAACCTGGATTTGTGCAGGAAATAGCCCAACTTGATTATCATGCACATTGTGTAAAGAGTTGTCACTTTGGATGGGCTATCACCAGCAGGAGAGTGAATTTGTGTGGGGGGGTGGAGGGTGAGAAAACCTGGATTTGTGCTGGAAATGGCCCACCTGATGATCACTTTAGATAAGCTATTACCAGCAGGACAGTGGGGTGGGAGGAGGTATTGTTTCATATTCTCTGTGTATATATAAAGTCTGCTGCAGTTTCCACGGTATGCATCCGATGAAGTGAGCTGTAGCTCACGAAAGCTCATGCTCAAATAAATTGGTTAGTCTCTAAGGTGCCACAAGTACTCCTTTTCTTTTTGTCTATTCAAATTATTTCCAGGAGTTTTGCATCTCTGTGTTAAAGTGAAACATGCTGTAATTTTAAAGATTACTAATGATTATTAACAAAGCCAAACTGCTTGTTAATACCATGCATAGCATCATCTGTGGATAACACATTGCTGAACAGCAAGGCTTTAATGTGTTAGACCAGAGGCCAAAGAACTATCTCCATGGCAACATTGTACATACAACAATTGAATAGACTATTGAATCCCAACTCATCTGAGCTGAGAAACTGCTGAGCTTGAATTAATATGCAAACTAGATACCATTAATTTGGGTTTGAATAGAGACTGGGAGTGGCTGGGTCATTACACATATTGAATCTATTTCCCTAAAATTAAGTATCCTCACACCTTCTTGTCAACTGTCTAAATGGGCCATCTTGATTATCACTACAAAAGTTTTTTTCTCCTGCTGATAATAGCTCATCTTAACTAATTAGCCTCTCACAGTTTGTATGGTAACTTCCAACTTATCTGTATGTATGTATGTATATATATCTTCTTACTATATGTTACTACTACCACTATATACTTACTATATTCTGTGCATCCGATGAAGTGGGCTGTAGCCCACGAAAGCTTATGCTCTAATAAATTTGTTAGTCTCTAAGGTGCACAAGTACTCCTGTTCTTTTTGCAGATACAAACTAACACAGCTGCTACTCTGAAACCTCAAATATTTCTAGTTACCAACATTTTTATCTTGGCCACAGAACAAGAAAAAATGTGTCAGAGGGAGAAGTCTGAATGAAAAGGCTGATTTCAGAAAAGTTAAAATAAATCCATTCCATGTCACCTAGGTAAAGAAAAATTGGGGACTTCAAACTGTTACTTCCCACATAGATTTTTCCCTCCCCATTCCTGTGAGTTTCAGATCCATGGACCCAAAAGACTCAGAGCAAAACTGAAATGGAATTGCTGTGTTTTACTTGATTTCCACACTGAAATCCATGGTAAGCTCCACACTTATACTGTAAGTTTTTGGGGGCAGGGAACATCTTTTTGTTATGTATATATACAGTACCTAGCACACTAGGAAACCAGTTACTGATTGAGATCTATAGGTGCAATCACAATACAAATTATACATGAAATCAAGGTTTACTGTAGACTACATGATTCTGAGGCAAAACTATGAATCAGTCCAGATCCATTCAGAACAAGACTCAGGTTAGTTCAGAAGATATGTGAATCTTAAACATACTCTGAATTTTGTTTTTAAGTACATAAGCAGGCAAGTGTGTGGCTTTGGGTTTCCATTACAAATGCTTAGCATAGTTCTATTTTAAATGCTCTGAAAAAAATCCATTTGTGCTTATTAAAATCCCCCCCACACTTGAATCTGATTATCTCTAACAAACTTAGATAGGATGTTTTCAGTTTCCTGGCAACAATTCGTTATTTTAATAAGCAACAACAAAACTACTTTGAAATCAAGTCAAGCATCAAATTAAATTAAAATCTGAACTGGAATCTTACTATTTACAATGACTGCTCTTACTGGTCATTATATTTATTTCCCTTTAATCCTTTTTCTCCTGTAATATCTTAAGGTTCAACAGCAAAATGGGGGCAAGGTCATTTAAAAACATGAGGCACCAAATTAATGGCTACAGGTAAAATCTCTTATATCCATGAAGTTTCCATTTATTTTAAAAGCAGGAAAATTTAATGGAACATTATTGAAGCTTTTAATCATCCCTCTTGAGATACTCATCTGCAGGGATCCTGTAGTGAGGCTGCTGATTTTGAAAAGGATTGAAACAGCTCATGCCTAAATTGAACAGCAGAATCCTCACTGCAGGAAGTCAGAATTAAACACTTTAAATAAAATAAACACAAGTATTTAGTCTCTTTCATTAGAAGTTCAATTACAAGTGACTGCAGTTGGGCCAAATTGCAGTCCCACTGAATTCAGAGGTAACAGTTACAAATTGGGACCAGCATTTGGCCATTAATATCATACCACCAAGTGTTAATTAGGCCCTTCAGAGCATAATCTCCACCTCTAAAGTCCAACTTTCTTATTACTCCTGTTCCTGGCTCCTGTTTTCAGACAAAAATTAGTATGAGTTATAATAATTTATTTTTGTTTCAGAACTTGATCTACTTAATTTTTTAACATTGGATGAATCTAAGTTAAGCAAAAGTTCCTCCTTCTACTTTCCAATTTAATCTAAAACCCAGCAATCAAGCCTTACCAGCTCTGAACCCAGGAGGATAGTCTCTGCTTACGTAGAAGCTACTTAGTCTAGAAGACCACAGAAGAATTCACCACCTCCTCCTCTGCACTACCAGTGTATCTATTTTCTTCATTTTTCTTCACTTGCACATGTCACTGGAAGGATTTCTGATAATATCAGTTCCGTTGCTCTCATCTTTAATTCTCTTTTAAGGTCTCTGAAATGTGCTGAGTATCATCCTCCTATCAACCCAGGCTTTCATTGAATCCCAGGTAGACTATAATCAGTGAAGATTCCTCAGCGGGTTTTAGAATAATTTGGCACCCATATTGTTATGTTGTCAGCTGAGGCAACCAAGTACCCAGGTATCATATTTTTTCCCTTATATAGACAGTAATACTGTCCCTCTTCCCTCCTGCCCCTACTACCTTTCACTGCTTTTATCTTGGTCACTTTGCTTCTTCAACTGCCTGGATAGGACTGGGATTTTCAAAAGTACCTTAAAGCACAAGGCACTCATCTCCCATTGACTTTCATTGAGAGATAAACACTTCCCTTAGATTCTTCTGAAAATCCCAGTCCAGAACTGCATTTTGGCAGCTGAATGTTACGATGTTTAATTGTTTGCAGCGTTGTTGTAGCTGTGTTTGGTCCCATGATATGAGAGACACAAGGTGGATGAGGTAATGTCTTTTAGTGGACCAACTTCTGTTAGTGAGAGACACAAACTTTTGAGCAGAAGAAGAACTCTATGTTGCTCGAAAGCTTGTCTCTCTCACCAGCAGAAATTGGTATAATGAGAGAGATTACTTCACCCACTTTATCTCCAATTTTTAATACCAGTAAAAAGTAGTAAAATCAATTTATACATGTCTAAAATACTGGTGCTGTCATAGCAGAATTTTCTGAAGCCTTCTCAGTCCATCTCTAGCTTTGAGCACTTAGTAGGTGGCCTCCTAATGATCTGCTGCACACCATGTATCAATCTCTTCACTTCTTGTCCCCTACTACGATGTCCCCTCTAGTACCATCCTTCCATGGAAACTTTCTTGAGGTTATTTCCATCTCTACACCTGATGTGGCCAAAGTACATAAGTTTGCACTGTTGATTTCTGACAGTAGGGTCTGCTTCTCTCCAATATGTTTTTAACATAAGCATTCATCTTCTTTTCCATCCAGGAGATATGCAAGAGTCTTTGCCAGCATCATGTCTAAAAGGTTTCAATTTTCTTCTTGTCAGCAGCATTAATCCCAGTGCTTCTGCTCAATTCTGTACATACGTGATGGTAACTACCATTTATACAATGAGCCTTTGCTAAGTGCCCTCTAAGGAGCTGCCAGAGCGGGGAGAGACAGGGAGAGATGCTCTTCCCCAGCCCCAGAGCTGCTGTGGTGGGGAGAGGTGCCTCTCTCCTCCAGCCCAGCTGCTGTGGCAGGAAGAGGGGGCTAGTGGGAGTCCTCTCTCTCCCCCGTGGCCCTGGGGCAGCCTGCACCCCAAACCCCTCATGCCCACCCCCACCCCAGAACCTGCACCCCCAGCTGGAGCCCTCACCACCCTGTACCCCAACTCTCTGCCCCAGCCCTGAGCCTCCTCCTGCTGAGCCTCCATACCCCTCAGCCCCACCCCCACCACACATCACCTCCATATTGGTACACATAGCAAAATTCATTCCACACATGCATGGGAAAAATTAGAGGGAACACTGTGCTTTTGGTTCTCCATAAACAAGCTCATGATGGGAAAGAGCATTGTGGTATAGGCTGTGATGTTTAGAATTTCATAAGCAAGCAACAGAAACACCTGTTAAAATTTTTTAAGAGTGTCACTTACGCTAGCTGACACATTCTTCATTATTTCTGCATAATTTTGGAAATTTGACTTAGTCCATAGTCCTCAAAGACCAATGTATGAGTAGTTCATGCCACAAGATGACCAGTGTACAAGTAATTTGCAAGAAGAGGATTTTCCCCCCGTGATGAAAGTGACTAGTGAGTAGGCGGGCCTTAGTACATGCCTAGAATTATTACTAAGCCTAATCGATTTTTTCAGAAATATATCTAGCGCTATACTGTTGCTATGACAACATTTTGCTACAAAGCCTGAAAACAATTATACAAATTACTATGATGTGAATTAACAAATGGCAAAAAAAATTCAAAAATACAATTCAAATAGGTATCCATATTATAATTAAAACATCAGGAAAGTGCCTAGACTTGGAGCTCTCTCATTTTTGCTTTAATCTCTCTCATTGCCCAGTAAAGCCTTCAGTAATTCCAAAATGCACTTCTTCATTTGAATGATTGTAAATCACATGCCAAATATGGTAAAAAAAGCATTTCCAAGTGCCCTTGTAATTCTTAAATTATATGCTTAACATTCTCAGTTTCTGTGTTGGGTGAGTGGAGTCTAATGTATAAATCTGTTAAAAATAGCTTGACAATGTTTTTTAAAGTCACAAAATAATACAATATAGGATCATTTTTTTATCTAGTAAATAGTACTAATATATATGCACTCAGAAAGCACTACCTTGTTGTAAAATAGCAAAGAGTGAATACTTCAGTTCTTAAACATTGAATAAATCAGGGATATACACCCATCAGCTACAAAAGAATTCCAGCCATAGCTGTTGTGAGGTATTGGGATGCTTATTTGTATTTTGATCTTTATAATCTTTTTCCTAGGGTATGAAATTTTTCAGTATTGCCCTATGACATTTTTCAGAATGCTATTTTATCACACCTCTGTTTAAATATTGTACAAAACATATGAGTAGTAAGGAAGATAGGAGCTACTTTATTAAACTTGTGGTGCCTGGAGTGTCCCTGAAAATATAATTAATTGTTTTACTTGTCAGATCTGTACTTCTGAATGATGGAGATCTGTAGCTGTTCTTGACTCCCTCCTCCCACTTTGCACTCAAGTGTTCTCTAGCTTGGGGAAAAAAAACAAAACAAAACAACAGAAATATCATGAACTGTTCCCTTATTAGTAAACAGGAAACTTTTTAAAGTAAAATCCATCCTCCTACATAAGGAACCAGAAATAAAATACCAAAAATCTGTTTTTTATGGTTGCTTAGTACAGGTGATTCTGCTTATCCTGACTGGCATGGGGCAGCAAGACATCTTGGTCCACTTGTGGGTTAGCTGAGCTATGCTGCTAGTTATAAAAGCCTCCTATGGAGAGGAGGTTTGTGAATCAAAGGGGGCTATTTCTCAGGTGATTTCTCTAGAGGCTCATCTAGGACCATGTTGTTGTTGGACCTGGCGTAAAGCTACAATCCGGGGAGGCAAGATTAGGCAATTTGACAAGGAATGGAGGAGTTTGTTTAAAGCTCCTGGAAACAGCTGGGGATTGTTTTTCCAAGGGGCTGAATTAAATGTGCTTGAGGGAAAGGCTCTTTATCAGAAGCAAAGGTTCTGGAAGATTTTAAAGCTGTATTCTAGATTTTGTGTATCTATGACATGCTTTTTGTATCCACACATCTACATGAGTTAACTATCCACTATACACCTACATACTAAGGTGACTGGTGCCCTATAAATACCACATAGCACAATGTTAATTTCTAACTTTTGAAAAACAAGCTTGCCATGGAGGTTTAAGGAGTTGTGGCTTGATTCACACAGGTACTCGGTGTCTATGTCCAAAATGTTGATGCAACTGACATTCTCAGACAGACTCACTGCTCAGCTGCTGCTTAATCCTGTAGGTACGTAAAGTCCCCTACATTTCTGCTGGTAGGCATGAGCAAAGATGCCTACATTCTGATGCCATCCTTGGAGCCCTAGTGCAAGCCAAAGCCTCAGACAACTTCTCAAACTAGGTGTTTCCCCACCTATCTTGCCTGAGGTACTTAATACACTAGGTGTGCTCTCAGCAGGATTAGTGGATTGGACCCTGCATCAAAGAAATCTGGGATTATTGGGGCAAATGCATGTGCACCCCAGAATATCCAACAGCCAAGTAGTTAAGGCATGGCTTCGGAGATGGGAAACCCCGGGTTGAATCCCCACTTACCTGCTTTTCAACAGGAACTTGAACGGAGGTCTCTGACCTCCAGGGTGAGAGTATCCTAACCACCATGCTACTGGATATTTTGGGATTGGGGCTCTCTCGGTTTCTCCTGTTTGTGCCATATGAACAAACATTTATTGGAGCAAGGCCAATGAAACAGATTCCACTACATCCCAGGTGAGAGCCCTAATCACCAGGGTATACTGTCAGTTTCTCCCCCCTCCCCCCCGGTCCAATGAATATTTAATTATTTATACGAAGCAGAACGGCTCAAAGGAAAGAGCTCTGGAGAATTGTCACAGTTTCAGGGTAACTGCATCTGTATTCATGGTCCACTCCAGAAGTAACCAGTCAGGTCTCAGGACTCCAGCCATCACCTGACTCTGGAAAGGGACCTCTATCCCAGTTCCTTGTGACCGGAAGTTTTAGGGCTGCACAGTCTCTTGCCATACACTGTGATATCCCCAGCAAGTCAGTCTGCCTAAAGGCCAGCCCCTGTGCTGTGCCTCTCTCCAAGGCCTATGGCCAGTGCATGCCAGCAGTTCCAAGTTTCTCAGCCAACAAGGAAAAAGCATCATAGAGAAAACATATACAGTATTAAAAAAAAAAAAAAGTCCTATATGCTTACTGAATAGACTAGCAATCACCCTTCAATCCTATGGAGCTCTAATAGGCCAAAGTCTTTCCAACCTTTCAGCAAGGATTGAGGATCCTTTAGGGCCAGAGGTGCTGTCTGTCTACTGGGTCAGAGAAAAGGTCAGAAGTTAGTTTAAACTCAGCCCTTTATACCCAAAGACTTGCTTGGTCACCAAGCCTCCTGAAAACAGGTATACCACTCTCTCCCTCTGTTCCCCAAGAGGTCAAGCTTCAAAGTCTTGATATCTACATAGCCTTGGGATCTTTACATTAATCACCACCCAGTGATTCCAGGAACACACCAATACACAACCTCTACTGATATGAATGGCTATGAATATTGTCTGGCCTACTTTAATATAGTGTTTTTTAAAGATATGCTTCTGTTCACCATGTCTGTCACAAGACCCAAACCAAAATACTGAATGACCTGGTAATTGGGAACTCAGCTGGGATGTAAGAGACCTGGCTTTGAGTCCCTGCTTCAAATCAGGGATTTGAATACAAGTCTCACACATGCCAGCTAAGGGCCCTAGCCCTTGGACTATCATGGGGTGGGAGGAGTTTCACAAGAAAGGGCTAACCTGGTTTAAGCACCTAACTCCAGGAAAGGGTTTGTGGCTGAAATCTGGGGGGGAGAGGTGGGCGAGGAGGAGAGTTTAACTCCCTTTTGCCTGTCAGTTGCGTGCCCCAGATCAAAGTGCTTAGTCACTTAATCATCTTTTTTAATCTGGGCTCTTAGTTCCTCTCAATAGCAGTCTGAGTATTAGCAGGTAGTCATGAAGCCTATATCCATGACCTTCAGGATCTGGCATGGCGTGGAAGGCTACATATTTAGTATCATGGACTGAAGATTTTTTGCTCTGTTGGCCCCAGAGAATTTTTCTGGCATGATCCAGTGAGTGAACCATCTTTCTCTTATTCTAGTCTCAATGGGTTTGATTGTGTGACTTTAAAAATAAAAGACCTCATTTCTGCACCATGGAAGCTTGTACAAGACAACATCACTCCAAAACCAATAAATTAAGGGCATTATTGTATGATGTGCTGAGTATCTTTGACTCCAGTTGAAGTCAGTGGGAGTTGAGGGCACTCACCTCAAGGGCTCTACTTTGAAATGCATGATCACAAAGAAAATTCTATTCAGGCAAAATTAAAGCAAAATTTTTTTGCTTATGGTACTTAATACTAAAAGAACAAGAAGACATGAACACATTTACCAAAATTCATATGCAAGAGTTAAGCCACTGAGAAATAATGCAATGTTTTAGTTGTTTTACATCCCTGCAGTTAACACACATTCTTGATGAAATGATGTATCTGTTATGAAATGTTTAAAAACAGCACATCTATATGTCATAAGGACAATAGAGCTATATTAATACCAATTTTGCTTATGTACACCTAAAAATGTACCAATGTAAGGAAGTTAAAGTTTTGATGTGTGCTGTAAAGAAAATGTCAAGTTGTAAGAAACAGAACAGTTTGGACCTCAGCCTTCCATCAAAAAACCCCACACTTTACTAATGCTTGGAAGTAAACATGGACTAACAATAGCTGGCTAATTACAATTATTTTCTTTTAAATACACACCCTCCAAATCTTTCACAAATAAAAAAATCAACAGGGTTTAATTATAGCTTAATAGACATGTCTAAATAGCTGTAGAGTTCAATCAACAGCTGATCTATAGAATGGACTGATTGGACTGTATAGTCTGGATACAATCCTTATGATCCTCTTTGTGGATACATAGCTCCCATTAGGAGCAATTACAGATCTGATGAACTCTAGAGACTAGACCTCTAAGGCCTTGTTTACAGTTTGAGCATGAATTTAAATAAGTTGAGAAACCAGTTTAATTACATCTGTGCAACCCCCTGCAATGAACACTCTTACGTGGTGTCATATTTCAGAGCCAAAGATTCCAAGAACAGAGAGAACCATTGTGATCATCTCATCTGCCCTCTTATATAAGACAGACCATAGAACTTCTCCCAAACAATTTCTAGAGCAATTTTGTTTAAACTAGTAAGATATCATATTTAACAGAAATCAAAATAGAATACTCTTAGTACAAAGTAAGCATTTTCAAAGCAGAGGGATTTAGTTGAATCAGTTTCTAAACCAACTGTTTTTAGACCAGCCTAAGACTTGCTGTGTTTATTGCTGGTTCCTTGCATCTGGATACCTCTTTAAGTGAATATTGTAAGTTACACATTTTGCCTTATCTAAAAAGTATTTTCTTTGTCCTTATTGGTAGTGGGCTTGTTTCTCCATTGGCTTGCACTTTTAGTAATTATTTCCTGAGTGCAAAGTGGCTGTAAAATGGTACCAGCCTGATCTGGTAGTGATTTACACCCATTTTGCTCTGAAGTAAATGACCATACAGAATTCCATGCAATAGTGAATCATGTCCAAGGACTTTGAAATAACAGATATTTAAAAAAATAATATAGTAAAGCTTCAAGATCTATGGATAACCCCATCATGGAGTAAAGACACAGGGTGAAATCCTGACCCACAGAAGTCAATGGGAGATTTCACCCCCCACAGACCCTAATCTTTTCTTTGTCATGAAACAAACCAGATTTCACTAGATTTCTGAATAATAACTTTTGGAAAAGTCTAAAATTATAATTCTCACACTTGGGAGCCATGCTCCAAATCACTTAGCATACTATAGATCTCTGTTGCATACTCTGCACTCTTTCTGTTCATGGCTCTTCCACTAATATCAGTAGAAGTTCTACCCATGGATGCAGTGTATACAACACAGACCCCCACCATGATAAGAAGATATTTTTACCCTTGGCAAGAAGTATTGCAAACCACCATGTTACAATAGTTTATAACGTCATTTTCATTAGGTTTTTGTATCAGATAAGAGTGGCTGATAGGAAAAACAATCTTATAAAAATAGAATTAACAAAGTTTTCTATATGCTGAAACATTTTTGTTACATATTGATAACATTCAAGAAAGTCAATGGATGCAAAAATAGATTTTTTTATTCTGGAAACCTTGTATTTTCATTTCAACGTCGTGAAAATCTGTGTAAGGTGATGTCTCTGACCTTTATCTTACTGACTAAGACTATAGTGAAGCAAATGCAAGAACTGTAATGCATGATTGTTTCGCCCAGTGCAAGGTCTATGAAATTCAGCATGTGTGCATATGCATCAATTCCAGGAAAAGTTATCTTCAAATACCATCTCAATGACAAGATAAACAGACTGTTCACAAATGGAATTTTCTAACTTTTTTAAAATTTTTAAACAAGTGAAATTTCTACTGCAGCCATTGTAACCACAGTTTAGTTTCCATCTTATTTCATTGACTGACAGCTGTAGAAATGTCATAGTGACCTTGAAAATAGAATTACTGTATGAACACAGGAGAATAGCAAAGACACAGAAATACTGTAGAGAGTTCTTCTCAGGATTCAGTTCCATTAATGGTGTCTATTTACTTTTTGCTTGAAGTACGGTAGGCAGGAAGCAGGGAGTTAGATTTCCTTTTAACCCTCCCTCAGCCTGATGGCCAACAAGACATAGCAGGAGGGTCAAGTGCTGCAAGGATAAATGAAGGAACTGTTGAACAAGGTTAATGTCAGGAGGGCAATCAGATTCAGTAAAGAATAGGCATCAGGCCAGAGGTAGGGTAGAGAGTGGCCGTGAAGTGTTTGAGATGTATGAATATTTTTATTGCTGTCACACTAGCACACTGCTTCTGTACATCATACAATCTCCTTCTCCCACTTCAAATGCATCCTCAGAATCCACTTTTCCCCCTCAAATTCCCCAGCAATGACCTTCCTTCTTATACTAACCAAGACAGACAATTTTTTATTTTTAAAGGAACCAAAGTGATGCAATTCAATCATTTCATGTTATGTAAAGAGTTACCTTTGTGGGTATCCTCTTTCCCACCATCATGCACACATTGTATCTAACATAGATGGTAAACTCCTTGAGACCGGGAATGTATCTGTCTATGCAGCAACATGCACACTGATGACATTATATACAAATGAGTATCAAGAACACTTACACCAGGTTTGTTGTTAACTGAGCTATTTATAAACTGCCTTTCCTCATCCTCCTTTGTCATAAAGCATGGGTCAGTAATCCTATAACAATGTGCAACACAATTATCAATCAAAAAGGAAAACCTACAAAAAGAGGAAACAAGGACAAATTGCTAAGATGAGTACAAAAAATAGTGCAAGCACGTAGGGACAAAAATCAGAAAGGCTGAGGCACTGAATGAGTTGCAACTAGCAAGAGACATAAAAGGCAACAACAAAAATGTTCTATATATACACATATCAGGAGAAAGAAATACAAAGGAAGTGTACTACTACTTAACAGGGAAGAGAGCTAACAACAAATGACACCAAGAAGACTGGGTATTTAATGCCTATTTTGCCTCACTCATCACTAAAAAGGTTAATTGTGACCAAATAATTAGCACAATTATTAAACACAAGGGGGAGGGAACCCAAGCCAAAACAGGGAAAGAACAAATTAAAAATATTTAAATATGTTAGATAGTAGTTAAGTTGGCAGAGCCTGAAGAAATTTACTGTAGAGTACATAAGGAACTAGTTGAAGCAATCCCATTAGTAATTTTCTTCAAGAACACATGGAGAACAGGTGAGGTCCTAGAGGACTGGAGAAGGGCAAACAGTACCTATCTTTTAAAAAAGGAACAAAGAGGACCTGGGGAATTATAGACAGGTCAGCCTAACCTTGATACCAGGAAAGATACTGGAACAAATTATTAAACAATCAATTTGTAAGCACCTAGAGGAGAACAGATTGGTAAATAATAACCAGTATGAATTTGTGAAGAACAAATCAGGCCATACAACCTAAATTCCTTCTTTGACAGGGTTACTGTCCTAGTGGATAGGGGAGAAGCAGCAGACCCGATACATCTTGATTTTAGTAATGCTTTTGACAGAGTCCACATGACATTCTCATAACGGAAGTTGGATGAAATCATCATCAGGTGGATGCACAATTTGTCAAAAAAAAAAAAAAAACACCCTCACACTCAGTAGTTATCTATGTTTCACTGTTCACCTAGGGTCACAGAGGATTCTGTCCTGGGTCTAGTACTAGTCAATATTTTCATTAATGACTTGGATAATGGGTTGGAGAGTATATTTATAAAATTTGCAAATGATACCTAGTTAGGAGGAGTTGCGGGCACTTTGAAGGACAGGATTAGAATAAAAAAAGGACATTGACAAATTGGAGAATTGGTCTGAAATCAAGAATTCAATAAAGACAAGTGCAAAGCAGTACACTTGCAAAGGAAAAATCAAATACAATTACAAAATGGGAAATAACTAGCTAAGGTAATACTGCTGAAAAGGATCTGGGTATTGTACTGTATCAAAAATTGAATATGAGCCAACAATGTAATGCAGTTGCAGAAAAGTCTAATATTCTAGGGTGCATTAACAGGAGTGTCATATATAAAGCATGGGACGTAATTGTCCTGCTTTACCCAGCAGTGGTGAAGCCTCAGCTGTAGTACTGTGTCTAGTTCTAGGTGCCATGCTTTAGGCTAGATGTGGACAAATTGGAAAGAGTCCAGAGGAAAGCAGCAAAAACAATAAAAGGTTTAGAAAATGTGACCTATGAGAAACTGTTAAAAAAAAATTTGGCTGTGTTTGGTCTTGAGAAAGGAAGAGTGAGGGGGGAACACTGATGATAGTCTTCAAACATGTTAAGGGCTGTTATAAAGAGGATGATTATCTATTGTTCTCTATATCCACCAAATATACTCCAAGAAGCAATCAACTTAAATCTGCAGCAAATGCGATTTAGGTTATATATTAGGAAATCTTTCTAGCTATAATGATTGTTAAGTACTGGAACAGATTTCTAAGAGAGGTTATGGAATCCCCATCACTACATAAGAATGGCCCTACTGGGTCAGACCAAAGGTCCATCTAGCCCAGTATCCTGTCTTCCGACAGTGGCCAGTGCCAGGTGCCCCAGAGGGAATGAACAGAACAGGTAATCATCAAGTGATCCATCCCGTCGCTCATTCACAGCTTCTGGCAAACAGAGTCTAGGGACACCATTCCTGCCCATCCTGGACAATAGCCACTGATGGACCTATCCTCCATGAATTTATCTAGTTCTTGTTGAAGCCTGTCATGGTCTTGGCCTTCACAACATCCTCTGGCAAGGAGTTCCACAGGTTCACTGTGCATTGTGTGAAGAAATAGTTCCTTTTGTTTGTTTTAAACCTGCTGCCTATTAATTTCATTTGGGAACCCCTAGTTCTTGTACTATGAGAAGTAGTAAACAACACTTCCTTATCTACTTTCTCTACACCACTAGAAATTAAGAACAAAGTTAGATAAAACACCTGTCTAAGACAGTCTAGGTATATGTGGTCCTGCCTCAACACAGGGGAATGGACTAGAGATGATATCTTGAGTCCCTTCTAGCCCAAAATTTCTCTTATTCTATTATTGTGACCTCAAAGCTGGACACTAATATTCGGTAGGCTGTGTTTGTTTACATGGTATGACCAATGTACTATCATGTTTTTGATTCATAGTTCTACCATGCCTGTGGCTTCCCTTCTCCATCAGACTGGCTTCTGCCCAATAGGGTAACCCATCAGTCCATCACCTGCCTCAAACACGTCTACTTCTTCCCCAAACGGGATCCAACAGCATGAAGGAGAGGAGCACTCCAAAACCTCCTGACTCCTCTAACTCTCTTAGCTACTACTAAATTAAACATTATTGAAATCTATCATCAGAAACAGGATCTGATCCTGCAATAACACAAGAGCAGCAGGCCCTGATCCACATCTTGCAGCATTATGCTGCTGGCTGGGTAGGGACATGACTCCTTCACATGGCCTTAACAGCTGGGCACGCCCACTGAGAGCAGAAGGGAGTACTATCAGAGCAGCAAGGAGAATTGCTGCCATTGTTCTTCGGTCTAACACTTATTTCTGTTTGGAACTGCCCTTGAAAACCATTTGTAGATCACAGCTGCTGCTTACCATGGTGCAGTGGCTCCTTTGTTCAACAAGTTTACTTCACGGTTCCACTAATCATATTTAGAGCTAGCTATAGCAGAAGGCCACTCTTTCAGTGACTCAACATAACCACTGAGATCATTAGACTGGAACAGCTCACCCACACATGATAGAGCCTTGACGTAGGTCAGGAACTACTGTTCCCAAACAACAGTCAGACAAGCCTGTTTGTGGTCTCAAACAGACTGAAGACTGTTAGTTCCTTTTTAGGGTTCTTGATTTGGTATGTGTCAGTGGATGTTACACAGGCAGAGTATGAAACCCCCATTCTGGGCTCTTCTCAGGCTTCTTGCTCGTTAATTATTAGTTCTAGGCCTCAGAGGGTATTGATCATAGATGGCTGTTCATAAATTAAGTTGATTCATTTGAGTTAATTATTTGATAAAGTTATAATCACAAGATGCCACATTCCACTCATTCAATAAGACGGCTGAGTGCCCACTCTCAGCAGGGAAGAATTTGGCACCAAAATTCTGACATTCATTTTCATGTTCTCATGCCATAATATGGAAACTCATGTTTAGATTTTTCTTTTTTGATGAGTGGGGGAAGGCCATTCTAAATAACATTTTAATTGTTTTTTAAACATTCTCTAATTTGACATTTAAAGCTTTGGCAACACTCTGCATTTTTCTAGGTTCCCCAGTGCCTATCAGAAAGGACTACCCCATTCTCAATGTTATAAAAGCTGTGCAGGGTTTGAGATTGTTTTACTGTTGTGCGATCATGCAATGACAAGAGGGTATTTGTGGTACTAGAGACTGCGCCTTTAAGAGCAGAGGTTCCCAGACAGGTGCTTGTGTTGTTATGCACAAATGGTGAGAACTGGGCAGAGACTAAAAAGAACTCTTGCAAACACCTTAAGCTCTGAGCGATCACTGAACACCAGCTGGTACAATACGTAAAGAGAAATTAAGAAGATTCCCAGAGAGGAAGAATGGAGCAGTTAATAGCGCCACCAGAGCTAAAACTCTGGAAGCATGGAAGACAATGTGCACCTTCAAGCAATTGGAGCCAGTAAAAAGGGAAGACATTCAGCAAGTAGCCTTATTTTTGACAGTGACTGGTGCTAAAGCATTTCATCTGTTTAATAGTTTTCATTTAACTCAGTCAGAGACAGCCAATTATGAAATCACAATACAGAAATTAGAGGAGCACTGTACTGCACTGCACTCTACCTGGAACCACACACAGGATAAATCAGATCTCTTGTATGCAGCTTAAGCACTGAGTGATCACTGAACACCACATAATACAGGAGTGGGGTGTTTTCCAGGCTCCTTTTGGCAATGGCAATAAACAGTTCATGGTCAGTTTCAGTTAACACAGGCCTTCCATAAATAAAGTTACTTTTTATGCCCATGGACTAAGGCCAAATCTGCCTTCTCTATTGGAGTGTATCCACACTCAGTTTTTTAGTGCCTGTGACGCTTAAGTTACAAGCCTCCAGTTTGGGCCATAATGTTGTAAGGTATGCCAACACTCTCCTTGGAGGCATCTGTGGACGACTTTGTTTTGTGTTTACTGTCATAGTACTCAGGACTGGGGCCTGTTTAACTCATTTAGCTTCTCTAGCTACGTATCAAGATTTGCAGCCCTTGTCCATTGGACATCCTTGCACAGTAACACTCAGGTTGCTGATTCACGCAACTAATTAGGCACAGAGTTCCCTACATAGTTCACCCTTCTAAAGAATCTTTGTACCTCTTCTTTGGCTTGTTGGTTATAGTCTTAACCTTATTGTGATCTACCTCTCTACATTGCTGGTTTGACATATCTGGGAGATCTATTTATTTATTTCTGTTTAACTTTAGCCCAGAATTTCTGGCTCTTTTTAAAGTTGCTTGGAGCCCCTAGCTATGCTTTTTTATTGCTCTTTCCCCACCAAAAAACAAAAGCCCCCTACCAAAAAAAGGTGTCATATTTTCCTGTGAAACACCTTGGGTGCCAAACACAACCCAGATGGCAGTCTGTGGGAACAGTGTCTCCCAAAGGGGTATCAAATTTGCACAAAGTGCTCTGTTTTCTAAGGGCATCTACCACTGTATTGCTGATGCATCAAGCACAGAAAAATATATAATGCATCTGCCACCTCCTCAGAAATTTCTGGCCTTGTAGGCAGCGGGAAATACTCCCTTTTTACATATTTAATTATTTTGTGTCTGTACAAAAATGAAAGGTTCCTTTTTTTCCCCTACAGTGACCAACACGTGCACCCACTTTCTTGGCGGTTCTACTCATTTTAGGATTCACAGAACAATGAGCCTGTCCAGCTAGTCTGTTAACCTATGCCTTAGCAGTAGGGAACTTTCCTAGGGGCATGGATCATAGGATAGGTGATCTTTCAGCTCTGTTCTGTACTTCAATTAAGTGATCACTGTCCACGACACTGGACACAGAATAAAGTGATTTCTTGCAAACACCATAAGCCTTGAGATCATTACTGACCACCTGTCAAGGTTCCTCCCCCACTCTGAACTCTAGGGTACAGATGTGGGGACCTGCATGAAAAAACCTCCTAAGCTTATCTTTACCAGCTTAGGTCAAAACTTCCCCAAGGTACAAAATATTCCCCCCGTTGTCCTTGGACTGGCCGCTACCACCACCAAACTAATACTGGGGAAGAGCTGTTTGGATGCGTCTTTCCCCCAAAAATACTTCCCAAAACCCTGCACCCCACTTCCTGGACAAGGTTTGGTAAAAAGCCTCACCAATTTGCCTAGGTGACTACAGACCCAGATCCTTGGATCTTAAGAACAATGAACAATCCTCCCAACACTTGCACCCCCCCTTTCCTGGGAAATGTTGGATAAAAAGCCTCACCAATTTGTATAGGTGACCACAGACCCAAACCCTTGGATCTGAGAACAATGAAAAAGCATTCAGTTTTTTACAAGAAGACTTTTAATAAAAAAATAGAAGTAAATAGAAATAAAGAAATCCCCCCTGTAAAATCAAGATGGTAGATATCTTACAGGGTAATTAGATTCAAAAAACATAGAGAACCCCTCTAGGCAAAACCTTAAGTTACAAAAAAGATACACAGACAGAAATAGTTATTCTATTCAGCACAATTCTTTTCTCAGCCATTTAAAGAAATCATAATCTAACACATACCTAGCTAGATTACTTACTAAAAGTTCTAAGACTCCATTCCTGTTCTGTCCTTGGCAAGAGGAGCATACAGACAGACACAGACCCTTTGTTTCTCTCCGTCCTCCCAGCTTTTGAAAGTATCTTGTCTCCTCATTGGTCATTTTGGTCAGGTGCCAGCGAGGTTACCTTTAGCTTCTTAACCCTTTACAGGTGAGAGGAGCTTTCCCCTGGCCAGGAGGGATTTCAAAGGGGTTTACCCTTCCCTTTATATTTATGACACCACCACACTACTTTTCCCTGAATTTGTATTAATTTAAGGAACAGGGAGTGATTTTCTTGTAGCTAAACAGAATGGAGAGTACACTGGAAACACTGAAAGACATTCTACGTGCTTCTTGCTGCTGTTACTGCAATCATGTAGCCTAAGGAGGTCTTTGGCTTCATAGATCATGACAGGCAGATGCCTCAGAGTTTGTGATTTTTAGAGTGTGGCTAGTCAGAACTCCAGACAGGTGCTGACAGCCCTAGTCAATCTGTCATCATTTAAATAAACCGTTTCAGGGAACTTCTATGAATACACTTATAATCATTCTAATTACCATTATCAGTATTTATTATTTACTGCTGAATTGGAATTAATTTGCAAACTGGACACCATTAACTTAGGCTTGAATAAAGACTGGGAGTGGATGTGTCATTACACAAAGTAAAACTATTTCCCCATGTTTATTTCTCCCCCCCCACACACACACTGTTCCTCACACATTCTTGTCCACTGTTGGAAATGGCCCACCTTGATTATCACTACAAAAGTTTTTTTTTTTCTCTCCTGCTGGTAATAGCTCACCTTACCTGATCACTCTCGTTACAGTGTGTATGGTAACACCCATTGTTTCATGTTCTCTGTGTATATAAAATCTCCCCACTGTATTTTCCACTGCATGCATCCGATGAAGTGAGCTGTAGTTCACGAAAGCTTATGCTCAAATAAATTTGTTAGTCTCTAAGGTGCCACCAGTCCTCCTTTTCTTTTTGCGGATACAGACTAACACAGCTGCTACTCTGAAACCTGTTATTATGTAGTTGTAGCTCTTAGTACTACAATTTCCCCATCTTTTCTTTATTAAGGTAAAGTGAATTTCACAGGAGACAAATCAGTCACGTATTGAACCGCATTTACCCAGAGCGTCACTCAGCAAAATAACTGGAGCAAAGTATATTGCTGCTAAAGCTGGCAGTGAAAGAATTTCCCCAGTTTTCCAACAACAGATTCCCACAATTGAGAGGTAGGGCTCACTCATACCTGCTGTCTGTTCTGCATTTAGAAATCCTCTTATTTGCAGTTACACTACTGCCTTTACTAACCCATACAACTCCCACTCTGTCATATTAGCATGGCTGGAATTACTAGCAAGAAAAATACCCCCTTTTTCAGGGTCAGCCGAGCTCAAAATGCATGAGCACTGCAGCTGCAAGTGAAAGAAATGTAAAGTCGTTAAGAAGTTTTCTGCCACTGGAAGGAAACAGAAAGGAATGGAACAGAGGAGAAGGCCAGAATGGGTGACAGATGAGCAAGGGATAGAGCTGGGCCAAAGAGAACAAGAAGGTAATGTGAGAGACAGAAAAAGGAGATAAGTGGTAGAAGAAAAGAGGAGAAAAGGAGATTTGGAAAGGAAGGAAAATAAACTGGATGAGAGAGTACACAATTTATATAGAATAGAGGGAAAGAAGTCTGTTTCCCTGTTATTCTGAGTTTCCATCTGTAACATTTTCCCTCCTCCTGTTTTTCTTTAGTCCCCTCTTCTTTTTGGGGAAAAAAAAATCAAGCGTTTAGCAAATCTGTGTAAAGGTGTGCATGAAAAGTTCTGTCCTTTTTTTCAAAACAATCCAGACACATTGTATTTTACTAGCACATTAATCAATATTGCAGTTTTTGCATCAGAAACTTGAAGTATGCACAAATTAATCTTTACTAAAAACCTGGGCCAATTTTTGCTCAAAACAAGGTTGTTTCTCTAAAACTACAGATATCTGCTGAAATTTTAAGCAAAAATTAGGCCATTTTCAAGTTTGTAATGAAATGCAGAAAACATTAAGTACTTGAAATTCACAGCTAATGCAAATCTTATATTTATGCATCTCTTATAGTCAGTGCTTCATACATAGCATCTCTACATACTGAAGTTCCATAAAATTTCTGTGGGCCTAAGTAGACACTGCATTCCCTGCCTTTTGGTTCTCATTTGGAGAATTCCACTGTACTAAACTGAGGAGCTAACTCTTTTCTTGCTTTTCCCCAGCTGCGATTTGCAAAGTCTTCGTGGATTTCTGTGACATAAGAATTAAGGTTGGGGTTTTCAAAAAAATAACATAACTGATTTAGAAGCACATGTCCCATTCTAGCTCAATTCAGCTTGTGCTCCTAAATCACCTGTGCTTTTCATTTTCTCTATTGTGGCAGGGTAATTGCCATTCTAGATCAAATCAGTGCTCCAGTTGTGCAGTATCCATCTTCAGCAATGACCAATATTAGATGCTTCAAAGGAAGATGCACCCCCTCACTCCCATAGCAAACAATTATATAACGAGATGCTCATAGAGGAATTTTCCTCCTGACCCCACTTAGTGGTTGATCTGTGGTTTGAAGCATAAGGGTTTATATCTCCTATAAACATGCTCAGCTAGCACAATTTCTGTGTAGTCTTTTTATTCATATAAATACCAAATCCTAAAGGCTCATTGGGATTTGTCCCTCAATGAGCCAATGTGCAGGGGGTGATGGGGCACAAGGTGGACATTTAGCCTACGGCACAAAATATCCTTGCATCAGCCCTGACTGCAGTCTGTAATGGCCACTCATCATCGGCAAGGGACCAGCTACCTCTGCAGCTCCAGTATCTCTTTAGACCTTGCACAAGGCCTCAGTCTGGGGAGTTGCCAGGCTGGAGCTCCTCTTGCCTTTCCCCAGCCCAGCTTCAAGTACCCTTTTCTCCTAGGCAGCTAGCTCCTTCTCCCTCCAAGGCTAGAGAGAGACTGACTCAGCTCCTGGTTCACAGCCCTTTTATAGGGCCAGCTGTGGCCTGATTGTGTGTGGCCCCAGCTGTGGCTGCTTCCCCAATCAGCCTAGCTTTTTTTTTTTCCATGGGAGCCGGGTAACTGCTCCGCTCCACATACCTTCTGTCATCTAACTTGGTACTTATATGGCTGCCATTATTGTAGTATCTGACCACATCACCATCTTAAATGTATTTATCCTCCCAACACCTCCTTTGTGCTAGGAAGTACTATTATCCCTATTTTATAGGCGGGGAAGAAAGCACAAAGACTAAAGCCTTATCTTCACTGAAAAAGGTGTGCTCGTAACATGAGTTCATGAACTTAAGTTAACTAATGAAGTAAAATCCACATGAAGACAAAGCAGTTTATAGTTTGCACACAAATTAAATATTAGGATCCCCCAGAGTCTTTAACTTCATCTCATGTTAAAACTCTAAGCTACCTTGTCTTCACTCAGATATTACCTTATAAAGCAAACAGCACATTGTTTTGGGTAGTAAAGACAAGGCCTAAGCATCCTGGGCCTCCCAAGGTCCAGGCTAGCATCCCAACATCTTAACCATCCTTCTCATGTCACCATTTGTTTATTTTTCTCAAAATAAATGGTCATAATTTATTTAGTGGCTGTTCCTAGTGAATTCTTTCCATGCCTCTGATCAATGCATTTTGATATATTACAAAAGGCAGACAAACCAGAATACCCATATTATTATAGGAGTCAAATATTATTCTCACAAACTAAACAATATACTTCTCAGCCATAACCTGACAGACAAGACAGAGGACCCAACATAAACAGACAGAACCAAAGGGAAAGACAATAAATTAGACATACTACAGACCAGACAAAAGCACACAGAGTGATGGCCCACCAAAGAGGGATGTAAGAGGGATGCCATAACAATTTGTCTGGATTGGAAAAAGTGATCTACATTAACTCTTGTTAGTAAACCCCTGCTGAGCCTACATCATATTTCCTATCCTAGACAAACCTTGGAAGAAGAGCAATTCTTTGCATCGGTCTTCATGGGTCAAGAATATGAGGGATATTCCAAAACCTGAGCCATTCTTTTTAGGTGACAAATCTGAGGAACTGTCCCAGATTGAGGTGTCAGTAGAGGAGGCTTTGGAACAAATTGATAAACTAAACAATACTAAGTCACCAGGACCAGATGGTATTCACCCAAGAGTTCTGAAGGAACTCAAATGTGAAATTGCAGAAGTACTAACTGTAGTCTGTCACCTATCATTTAAATCAGCTTCTGTACCAAATGACTGGAGGATAGCTAATTTTTAAAAAGGGCTCCAGAGGTGATCCTGGCAATTACAGACCAGTAAGCTTGACTTCAGTACCAGGCAAACTGGTTGAAACTATAACAGAACAAAATTGCCAGACACGTAGATGAACACAACTTGTTGGGGAAGAGTCAAAATATTTCTTGTGAAGGGAAATCATACCTCGCCAATCTACTGGAATTCTTTGAGGGGGTCAACGAGCATGTGGACAGGGGGGATCCAGTAGATCTAGTGTACTTAGATTTTCAGAAAGCCTTTGACAAGGTCCCTCACCAAAGGCTCGTAAGCAAAGTAAGCTGTCATGGGATACAAGGGAAGGTCCTCTCGTGGATTGGTAACTAGTAAAAAGATAGAGAATAAAGGGTAGGAATAAATGATCAGTTTTCAGAACGGAGAGAGGTCTGTACTGGGATGAGTTCTATTCAACCTATTCATAAATGATCTGGAAAAGGAGGTAAACAGTGAGGTTGCAAAATTTGCAGATGATACAAAACTACTCAAGATAGTTAAATCCCAGGCAGACTGTGAAGAGCTACAAAAGGATCTCTCGAAACTGAGTGACTGGGCAACAAAATGGCAGATGAAATTCAATGTTGATAAATGCAAAGTAATGCACATTGGAAAGCATAATCCCAACTATACTGTTGGATCATATTAAAGAAATTCTGTATTAAAAATCACAAATGAGTTTGATTCCCCATAGTTTCAATTCCAGGGTATTACTAATTAAGAGCTCTCTTGGTTTTTGGTGCTGTTTCTCTCCCTCTATGTGTGAAACTTGCAAGCTGCTAATTGTGTTAGTACATTCTAAGACAGAGTCTGTTCTCAAAGCAATTCACAAGAGAGAGAGACTCAAAGCAATACTCTAACAACAGAAACAGCACCCAGAGACTCCCCGCCCTTTTGTTGTATTAACAATTGTGATTAAAATAGAGATAGAGGATGTATGTGGATGGATGCTTGGTGTGGATAATAACTGAATGATCAGGGAGGTGCCAGCCTAAGAATCCAGTGTCCATCGGCTGAAGAAGGTGTCAAGTGGAAATAACCAGAGGACCCCACCCAGAGGGCAGACTGGAATCCACCCAACAGCCTCAAGAATGGGAGAACCAAAGAACAAGGTAACATCTTGGAGCCGTCAGGAATGTGCTATCTGCTGAATTGATGAAGCATGATGAAGCAATTCCCATAGACTGGCATAGGAAGAAATTCCTATAAAAATAGACTCTAAAAAGTGAGAACTTTGGGGTCTGATGCTGCAAACCAACTTCCAGGAGCATCAGATGAGCATCTGACAAGGCCCTGCTCCCTCCTCATGTCCAGGCCACCTGGCCAGTGGCTTGGCATGAGCAACTCTAAGGCTGGTAACTATGATAACAACCTTGCAGAACCTGTGTGTGTGGGTGTGTATGTGTGTGTGTGTGTGTGTGTTTGTATGAATGAATGTGTGAATAAATATGAGATTGAATGGAATGTTATAGCTATAACTAACTGCTTACTATGATTCTTTCTGTATTCACAATAAATGTGGTATTTTGCCTTTTTCTCTTTAATAAGATCCTGCTGGTTTTTATTTTATTGGTACAACAATACATAAAAAATGATGGGATCTAAATTAGTTGTTACCACTCAAGAAAGGGATCTTGGAGTCATTGTGGATAGTTCTCTGAAAACATCCACTCAATGTGCAGCAGCAATCAAAAAAGAGAACAAAATGTTGGACATCATTAAGAAAGGGATAGATAATAAGACAGAAAATATCATATTGCTTCCCTATAAATCTATGGTATGCCACATCTTGAATACTACGTGCAGATGTGGTCATCTCATCTCAAAAAAGATATACTGGAATTGGAAAAGGTTCAGAAAAGGGCAACAAAAATGATTAGGGGTATGGAACAGCTTCCATATGAGGCCAGCTTAATAAGACTGGGACTTTTCAGCTTGGAAAAGAGACAACTAAGGGGGGATATGATAGAGGTCTATAAAATCATGACTGGCGTGGAGAAAGTAAATAAGGAAGTGTTATTTACTCCTTCTCATAACACACAAATGAAATTAAAGGGCAGCAGGTTTAAAACAAACAAAAGGAATTATTTCTTCACACAACACACAGTCAATCTGTGGAACTCTTTGCCAGAGGATGTTGTGAAGGCCAAGACCATAACAGGGTTCAAAAAAGAACTAGATAAATTCATGGAGGATAGGTCCATCAATGGCTATTAGCCAAGATGGGCAGGAATGGTATCCCTAGCCTCTGTTTGCCAGAAGCTGTGAATGGGCAACAGGGAATGGATCACTTGTTGATTACCTGTTCTGTTCATTCCCTCTGGGGCACCTGGCATTGGCCGCTGTCAGAAGACAGGATACTGGACTAGATGGACTTTGGTCTGACCCAGTATGGCCATTTTTATATTCTTATGTTCTTAACGATGCTTGGCATTCATCTTAGGGCTTTATACTGAAACCCATCACTGTAGTATAGTATGCATTAATTGTGATGCTGTTCCAAGTGTATGGAAAGGCATGAAAGAAGATGCAAAGCTTAGAGAAGACAATGGAGGCAGTTGGGAGACAAGATAGGGTACAGTATAGTCTGATGATTGGAGGTGTAGGTATGAGAGGACTTATGGGGAGCTTTGTGAAAAGGAGGGGGAGAAGCCTGAATTATATGTGGAAGAAGATGGAAGCTGATGATGGGACACAAATTTAGAGCTACATGAAAGAAAAATTATCCTGACAGAAACATTTTAAAAATATAAACAAATGGGAGTCTAGAACAATACTTTTCCCTTTAAAATGTACTTTTTTGTGCCACAGTTTTGAATATAACTTTATGTTGCTTTCATGACACTTTGCATTTTCTTTACTCATTGTTCATAGCTACTTGCATGTGCCATATTTTAGCCCCTTAATATTGGGAGCTAGGATCACCCACTGTGGCTATCATTGGCAGCAACAGAGAGGGGCAAACACAACACATGAGTATAAAATGTGGAGACATTACTGTTAAAAACTAGTAGAGATATTACACTTTTAATATGCTTACCTCATTTTCAACAGAGAATAAAACTTGTTAGTCACAGATACAAGATGACCTATCTTAAAAGATTATATTAAACTCTTAATATACAGTAGCTCCCAGGAGAATGTAAGGCGGCAGTACAGTAGAGAGCTTACAGTCTAAGTACAAGACAAGACACAGGTGATACAGAAAGACCAAGGAAATAGTGAAACAATATTGGTCAGCACGATAGGTGAATAATGAGATAGCTTTGCAGATGTTTCCAAGGGGCACGTCCCAACCATGAGGGGCAGCATGGAATAAGGTGCTTTAATCAGTGGGTAAGTGAGAACCATTTCCCCCCCACACACTGTGATGTTTGTTGTATAATATTTTGGGACGATATCCCAGAACATCATGACAATTTTATTTGTGTAAATATAAAAATGTGAAAAAAATATTACAAGGTGCTCCACACATATATATAAGAGCCTAGAAAATATAGTATGATATTACATTGTACTATTCAAGAAATCATTGAGATCATGTAATTAAAGGTTTTATTGTAATGCACATATACCACAGGGCAGAGGAAAAGCTGAGGTTTAGCTTTAACTTTGGCATTTCCTGACTGCTGAGTGCTTAATGCAACATTACAGCTGAACAGTTAACATCAAGGTTTTTGCATTTAATAGAGTATTTATAGTTCAAGTCAGCCACAGCATCTCCCTAATTGTCTTATTGCCAGTTGTCATCAGATGTTAAGCTAAAGACAGAATGATGTGTAACAGAAATGTGCTATTGCAGAAAGAAGAAGCTTAAATCCCCCTTAGCTTTAACCCAATAACTCAAAAGCCAAAAATAAAGGGCTTGACTTTGCAGTCCCTTATCCATGCCCAACTCATATGAGTAAAAAGTACAAGATTTAGCCAAAAATGGCAGTGTATATGTTTTTTTTTTAAAAAAACAACCCTCCCCCAAAAGGGACAATTCTTGGAGGAACAATCCCCCTTTCTGAATAGGGTTGCCAATTTTGGTTGGATGTATTTCTGGAAGTTTCATCACAATCCTGGTGGGTTGGCAACCCTATTTCTGAAGTGGCCAGTACTTGAAACACTTCAGCATCATTTTTTAGTCTGCTTTCCAACACATGGAATACCACTTAAAATTAAAGTAGATCTAAAACGTCCCACCTGATTTGAGGACAATAAACTAATACTATGTGTCATAAATATAAAGGGAAGGGTAAACCCCTTTAAAATCCCTCCTGGCCAGAGTAAAACTCCTCTCACCTGTAAAGGGTTAAGAAGCTAAAGGTAACCTCGCTGGCACCTGACCAAAATGACCAATGAGGAGACAAGATACTTTCAAAAGCTGGGAGGAGGGAGAGAAACAAAGGGTCTGTGTGTCTGTTTATATGCTGTTTCTGCCAGGGATTGACCAGGAATGGAGTCTTAGAATTTTTAGTAAGTAATCTAGCTAGGTACACGTTAGATTATGATTTCTTTAAATGGCTGAGAAAAGAATTGTGCTGAATAGAATAACTATTTCTGTCTGTGTATCATTTTTGTAACTTAAGGTTTTGCCTAGAGGGATTCTCTATGTTTTGAATCTAATTACCCTGTAAGGTATCTACCATCCTGACTTTTACAGAGGTGATTTCTTTACTTCTATTTCTATTAAAAGTCTTCTTGTAAGAAAACTGAATGCTTTTTCATTGTTCTCAGATCCAAGGGTTTGGGTCTGTGGTCACCTATGCAAATTGGTGAGGCTTTTTATCCAACATTTCCCAGGAAAGGGGGGGTGCAAGTATTGGGAGGATTGTTCATTGTTCTTAAGATCCAAGGGTCTGGGTCTGTAGTCACCTGGGCAAATTGGTGAGGCTTTTTACCAAACCTTGTCCAGGAAGTGGGGTGCAAGGTTTTGGGAAGTATTTTGGGGGTAAAGACGTTTCCAAACAGCTCTTCCCCAGTAACCAGTATTTGTTTGGTGGTGGTAGCGGCCAATCCAAGGACAAAGGGTGGAATATTTTGTACCTTGGGGAAGTTTTGACCTAAGCTGGTAAAGATAAGCTTAGGGGGCTTTTCATGCAGGTCCCCACATCTGTACCCTAGCGTTCAGAGTGGGGAAAGAACCTTGACACTATGTTTTTTCAAGACTAATAATTTCCAAATGTCTAAATATATTTTTTAATTCTAATCCATTCAGTTTTTAGATATTTAAAGAATTGGTTTACCTTACTTGAGAACATTTAAGCCATTTTCTCTTTCTTCTGCAATACCTCACTTGTGTTTTCACTTCTGACTCTAAAAAAATCAGTGTGCAAGTGATTTATGAAAAGGGATATGAGTGTGACAAGCTCAAAAGCAAGTAAACAAAATAATACTGTTCTGAACTATAAAGAAATTATATAGATATTGCATGAGGTATTTGCATGTGATTTTCTTAATAAATATGGGAATTAGTGATGCTCCTAATACAGACTCCTAATTCAGACACACAAACCCTTCATAAATTAGGGGAATGGAAGAGGATCGGAAACTGAACTGGGATCTGAATTTCACAGTTAACCCTTATCTCTATAGTGGGCCGAACTGAAACATCGGATCCACACACTCTCAACTTCAGTTTGCAATGTGGATCTGTATCCAAATATTGGTGTGTGCTGTTCCATTACACTCCCAGATACAGAAAAATTGAAAGTGAACGTGGAGGGAGGTCAAATTGTAATCTTAGTGCTTGTGATGGGATATACTGGCCCCGCGCTGGAGCAGAAGGGGTTAAGACAGCGCTCTTAGCAGCGGAAGCCACTGCCCCTCAACCCTGCTGGGCAAGCTCCAACTGCTGCTGCAGGATAAAAGGGAGAAGCCTACCTCACTTGTGGGGTGGAGGGGCCTGCTGAGGAGGAAGGATATGCCCAGCTGGCTCCAGCTGAGGAGCAGCCAGGTACCTGGACCGAGGGAGCAGGAGACGCCGAGGCCCAGACAGGCACCCACAGATGCCCTAGAGACTGCAATCGCCACCCGAGGCACCTTGACTTCAACTACGGGAGGTATGGTAGGAAGCAGCCCAGGGAGGGACTAGCCAGTGTCCCTGCAGCAGTCGGTGTGTTGCAGGTGGATTCCTCACTGGCTTTGTGGCAAAACCCATTGCCACTACCAGGGCCCTGAATTTTCTTAACATGACATTTCCTATCATATGTACCTGTTTCTTACAGGTTTCAGAGTAGCAGCCGTGTTAGTCTGTATTCACAAAAAGAAAAGGAAGACTTGTGGCACCTTAGAGACTAACAAATTTATTTGAGCATAACCTTTCGTGAGCTGTAGCTTATGCTCAAATAAATTTGTTAGTCTCTAAGGTGCCACAAGTACTCCTTTTCTGTTTCTTACAGGCACTTGATCAGCTAATTAAGTGACAGAAGTGTATTTAACATGAAATAACATCTCCAACATGTGCTGCCGCATTACATCAAGTATTGTGAGTGAAAGGAGGTTAATTTTCTTAATATTTGGTGGGTAATTTGCTCCTGACTATTCCAGCAGCCATGGAATTTTCATATACATTTGAAGCCTTTTAAAGTACACAAAATACACTTCTTGTTATTTACCATATGTGTGGGGGGGGGGGGGCAGGAGGTGCATGATCATTGGCAGTAGCATGAAGGATGGCTCTAATATTGGAAGTCAATGGGAGTCTCTTCATTTTCTTCAATGGGCTTTGGATCAAGCCTTATGTAACTTTACCCTATAACAAAATTTCTCTTTAAATTAAAAGAAACAAAGGCCTATTGTTGTGATATTGACCTGTTGTCTAAAAGAGTTGCAATAGAAATTGCAACTCTTTTAGACAAGTACAGAAGGGGTTATATGGGAATTTCCTGAACAGTGTAAAGAATTATCCTACTATGCAGACTTCATAATAAATACTGTTTGCTCTCTGTGAAAAGAGTAAACTAAACTGAATCAGGTTTTTTGGGGCATAATTTAGAATAAGGAGGTCTTGCTCAGTAAATAGTGAGTTGTTTGATTTAACTGGAGGATGCATGAGATCAGGGTAACAATTGTATCTAGATAAAAAAGAGGGTTTTATTTCTACCACTAAGATTAAAAAGGACCACATGCTTACAACATTCAAATTTTGTCTTTAAAACCAGAGGCATTTTATAAGATTCTCACAGGCAACAGCAAAAGGCCTGAGATGTGAGAACTGAAGGTCTGCATTTGCAATGCACCTTCTATTATAGAAATTCAAACTATGCAGAAATAAAAGTTTTTCATGGAATTTCCCACAAACTGAAATTTCATTCTGGGCCATTTCTCGCCTCCAAATCCTCTTCTTTTTTTTTTTTTTTTTTTCCTGATTAAAATAGCAAATAACAGTTTTGCTTAAAAATGTGAGTTTGAGATTCCATACGTTCAGATCCAAAAATGGATCTTCAGAATGGAATTTTGAAATGTTCCCTCACAAATGCTAGTTCAGTTAAGTAAAACCTTGTAAAATTTCAGACTTTTCACAAACTGAGACTATGTTTCCGAAGAGACCCAGCTATCAGGTTTCTTCTTTACCTGCCAGTAGGAACCAGCAGAGATGGTATCAGATGTTCAGGCTAGGTTCAAATCTAGGGCCATCTATGGTTTCTCATTAAAGAAATTCTGTGGCCCAAAATTCAGCAGGCTTTACAGCTGTTTGTTGTGGACATGCAGCTTGGCGTGGGAAAATAAAGAAAGCAATGCAAATGTCAGACACCACAAACAAAGTGTTAATAGTATCAAATGAAAACAGAGCCCAGTCTTCAGAATTAAATGAGGCTTTATACTTTCTTAGCACATAGAATACTAATCTAGTTGTTTAGAGCAAGTAGCTTTTCCACCGTGTACCACTAGTTTAACACACACTATTTTTGTTCCTTAACAGAGCAATCTTGAGCAGTCTTAGAACATACCTACATGAGTCCAGTTCTTAAAAATAAAGTTTCCAGCATGCATACGGTTCTTAGCACAACTGTGGTATAGTGATTTTTTTTTTATACCCTTCCCAAAGTTTTGGGGGTAATAGTTCATTATCCACAGGTCTTAAATCTGTTATATTCTCTCTTGTCAGTAAATAAGCTTATTAGTTACAGTGTCACAACATTGTTTCAGTGCCATTCCCAATCCACTAGACCAGTGATTCTCATCCAGGGGTACATGTACCCCAGGAGGTCTTCCAGGGGGTACATCAACTCATCTAGATTTTGCCTAGTTTTACAACAGGCTACATAAAAAGCACTAGCAAAGTAAGTACAAACTCAAATTTCATAGACAATGATTTGTTTATACTGCTCTGTATACTATATACTGAAATGTAAGTACAATATTTATATTCTAATTGATTTGTTTCATAGCGATATGGTAAAAATGAGAAAGTAAGCAATTTTTCATTAATAGTGAGCTGTGACACTTTTGTATTTTTATGTCTGATTTTGTAAGTTTTTTAAGTGAAGTGAAACTTGGGAGTATATAAAACAAATCAGACTCTTGAAAGGAGTACAGCAGTCTGGAAAGGTTGAGAGTCACTGCACTAGACCACTCTGCTTCTCATGCTATTGAGCTGCCCCTCCTTCCTGATGAGGTGTGAACAAGATACACAGGAGCTTCTCAGTAGAAGAGCTGGCCCACTTGCAATCCTGGAGCTGGATTGGCTGAGGCAGCCCTAATCACATCTGCAGCAACCTAAGTGGCACTTCCCTCCAAATCTGCAAGTGTAATATCCAATGGCCAAGGCAGGCTGGGGGCAATCCACAGCAGTAGTCAAGTGTGTATGGGTGTCGGGGAGCTGGGAAGTCAATGAATTTGGTATTAAAAAGCAGTCTGCGGCAATGGTCACAGTTCTTGCAGGGATCAGTAGCAGAAAGATCTGATCCATTCTAAGGGGCCAGGTCAGTGGGTTAAGGAGGAAAGGTCAGGTGAGGAAGCAGAGCAATACAGCAAGACAGTCAGGCAGCAACTATCAAGCAATTTTCTGTTGCTCAGCCAGCTTCCTCCCCCGCTTGGGGTCTTTATACAGTCCAGGTACCCAGTAAGAATGCTGTCTGTCAGGCCAATCTGAGGCCTGGCTGCTGTACATTAATAGACCTTTAGCATGAAGGCTGTTCAGGGGTGGTGATTCAGTGCACTGCCATGGTACAGCAGTTAAGGATGCCATCTAAGGACCCGGTGAATCTGGGCTCAATACCAGAGTCCTGAGAGCAAGTTAATTTGGAGTCCACTGGAGAGCAGAGTTAAAACACAAGCAGATTTAAAAACAAACAATCTGTTATTTGCTCTTATTTCAAGGCCTTGTTCACACCTCATCAGGCACCACAGAGGGAACCTGAGACTATGACAGAGGGGAGTTCTGACTTGGGGCAGTCTCTCTCCTCCATCATGGCTGTAAATAGGTACATTTGCAGGACTCCTGTTCTGCTAGCGAACAGGGGGCAGCAAACAGGAGTTTGAGCAGGAGATCTCCTGCTGAAGAAGGAGTGAGCACTAATTCTTGGGATGAGTGGGAAAGCTTGTCTGTGTTTGGTTGTTTTTTTAGCTTGCTTAAAATGCACAGTGTGCTCTGTTGGGGATTGTGTGTTTGGAAGAGGGGCCAGAGGCCTACTAACTGCTAGTTGAGTGGGTGCTACCGAGGCTCTGGCCTCTTCTCCTTTGATCCCAGTGATCATTCTTCCCCTGTGTGTTAACAAGGGTGCAGGGCTGACATGAAAGAAACGGGCTTAAAAAACAGATGCCTAGCAAGCAAGGAGAGCTAGTGACCTCAGGGCAGCAAATGGGAGTTTGAGATGGAGTTTACAGAAGGGAGAAAAAATAAAATCAGCAATTGGAAAGGCCACATCACCAATTCACAGGTGCAGGGGTGGTTCAGACAGAGAACCTGACCATGGATGCCTCTACCCAGGTCCTGGTGTGGATTTGCAGAGACTGTTGCCTGCATTTCCCTTTCATGGAAAGCCAGGCTGGAGGGACCATCCAATGTGAAAGATGCCTACAGGGAGAATCTCAAAAGGTAGGTGGGAGAGCTACAGGAGGAGGTGGCTAGGCTGAAGAGCATCCGTGCACAGGAAGAATTAATTGAAAACATGCATATGGAGACCTCCAAGTTTGAGGAGGAAATCCAGCTGGCGAGGACTGAGATAGCACCACCAATGGAGGAGGAAACTTCTCCTTTTCACAGGGAAGAACCTGGCTGCCGATTACTCATAGAGCAGACAGCGGTCCACCCCTGCTCCTAACCCACTGTCCACAGAGATAAAAACCACTGTGCTGCCCTGGCAATGAGGGACAAGGAATCTCTCCCAAAGGTGGAGGAGGAGAAGCCATGTACCCCCAAGGCTGGGAAGATTGTGGCTACCACTCCCAAGAGGAAACAAAGGGTAATAGTTGTTGGTGACTCCTTTCTGAGGGGGACCGATGCAGGCTTGACCTGGCATCCCGGGAGGTGTGCTGCCTGCTGTTATACCAATAAAATAAAAACCAGCAGGATCTTATTAAAGGGAAAAAGGCAAAATACCACATTTATTGTGAATACAGAAAGAATCATAGTAAACAGTTAGTTATAGCTATAACATTCCATTCAATCTCATATTTATTCACACATTCATTCATACAAACGCACACATGCGCACACATGCACACACACACACACAGGTTCTGCAAGGTTGTTATCATAGTTACCAGCCTTAGAGTTGCTCATGCCAAGCCACTGGCCAGGTGGCCTGGACATGAGGAGGGAGCAGGGCCTTGTCAGATGCTCATCTGATGCTCCTGGAAGTTGGTTTGCAGAATCAGACCCCAAAGTTCTCACTTTTTAGAGTCTATTTTTATAGGAATTTCTTCCTATGCCAGTCTATGGGAATTGCTTCATCATGCTGTTGCTGAATCAATCAGCAGATAGCACATTCCTGACGGCTCCAAGATGTTATCTTGTTCTTTGGTTCTCCCATTCTTGAGGCTGTTGGGTGGATTCCAGTCTGCCCTCCGGGGGGGGTCCTCTGGTTATTTCCACTTGACGCCTTCTTCTGCCGATGGACACTGGATTCTTAGGCTGGCACCTCCCTGATCATTCAGTTATTATCCACACCAAGCATCCATCTACATACATCCTCTATCTCTATTTTAATCACAATTGTTAATACAACAAAAGGGTGGGGAGTCTCTGGGTGCTGTTTCTGTTGTTAGAGTATTGCTTTGAGTCTCTCTCTCTGTGAATTGCTTTGAGAACAGACTCTGTCTTAGAATGTACTAACACAATTAGCAGCTTGCAAGTGTCACACATAGAGGGAGAGAAACAGTACCAAAAACCAAGAGAGCTCTTAATTAGTAATACCCTGGAATTTAAACTCTGGGGAATCAAACTCATTTTAATACAGAACTTCTTTAATATGATCCAACACTGCCAGGGGCCTGTATCTGAGACATTACGGAAGGATTGCTGAGGATCATCCAGCCCTCTGATTACTATCTCATGCTGCTCATTCATGTGGTAATGATATTGCGCAGTATGACCCTGAGCAGATCAGAAGTGACTACAGGGCTCTGGGAGTGAGCGAGAAGGACTTAGGGGCACAGGAGGTGTTCTCATTGATACTTCCAGTCAAGGGTAGGCATCTATGTAATGACTGACAGATATCATGGAAGTAAATATGTGACTGCAGAGATGATGTCATCAGGAGGGCTTCAGCTTCCTCAACTATGGGACTCTGCCCAAGAAGAAGGACTGCTGAGCAGAGATGGAGTATATCTGTCAAGGAAGGGGAAGAGTATCTTTTTTCATACAGACTGGCTAACCTAGCAAGGCAGGCTTTAAACTAGGTTTGAGAGGGGCAGAAGACCAAATCCCCAGGGAAGTCCAAAACCCGAAGATCTGGGTGAAAGATCAGAATCTAGGGGCAACATGGGAAATTGCAGCAAAGGAGAGACAAGAGGGAATATAGAGGGGAAACCTTGTAGATGTCTGTGTACTAATGAAAGAACTATGGGGAATAAACAGGAAGAAATAGAAATACTAGTGAATAATCACAAATACAATATAAGTGACATCACAGTAACCTGATGGGATAATTCACCTCACTGGAATATTGCTGTAGAAGTGTAAAGCTTGTTCAGGAAGGACAGAGAAAAGAAGGAGTTGGTGTTGCCTTATGTATCAAAGATGCATACACTTGCACTGAGGTTGAGATAGAAGTGGGAGGTGGACCTGTTGAAAGTCTGGGCAAGGATAAAAGGGGTAAAAAACAAGGGTGATGTTATGTAGGGGGTACTATAGACCATCTAACCAGGAAGAAGAGGTGGATAAGACCTTTTGTAAACAACTAACAAAATCATCCAGAACATAGGACTTGGTGGTGATGGGGGATGGGTGATGCTGGGAAAAAATACAGGCAGGCACAGATTATCCAACAAGTTCTTGGATTGCATCAGACACAACTTTTTATTACAGAAAGTGGAGAAAGCAAATAGGGGAGAGGCTATTCTGGGTTGATTCTGGCAAATGGGGAGGAATTGGTTGAGAATCTGAAGGTAGGAGACAGCTTGGGTGAAAGTGATCATGAAATGACAGGAGGAAAAACAGCAGAAAAGACAATAGACTTCAGAAGGCAGACTGTAGCAAACTCAGAATAGGTAGGTAAGATCACACAGGAAGCAAGTCTAAGGGAAAAAAGAGTTTAGGACATTTGGCAGTTTTTTAAAGAGACTTTATTAAGGGCACAAGAGCAAACTATACCAATGTGTAGGAAAGATAGGAAGTATGGTAAGAGGCCACACTGGCTTAAGCAGGAGATCTTCATGTAAGGGATCAGGGCATAGGTGATCTTGCCTAGCGGTCACAGCTGGGCTGAGGTCTGCCCACCAGGGATGGTAGTCACCAGGCAGCAGTTGGAGGAATCGCTAGAGCCAGATTCCATAAGCAACTCAGGGTCAGAGACTGGAGATCAGAGGTAGTACCAGGCTGGAATCAGGAGGCAAGAGACAAGGTCAGAGTCAGGCTGGAGTCAGAGACAGGAGATGAAGCAAAGTCTGGCATTGCAGCAGGCCAAAGTCTGTGTGATTGCTCAGACAACTTCCTAGGCCAATCTCTGAGGTTAAATAGGGTGCTTAGCCTATCAGAGGGCCACAAGGTAATGTCATCCTGGATCTCTTGGGATGCATCCTGTGGCACCTATTCTCCATAGTGGTCCCTAGCTGTACTTCTACATAGCCTCCCAGTGGCACTGTAGAAATATCAGCTGTCCCAGGCTCTGCAAACCTAGGTACTAGTCCCCAGGTCCTTACAGCTTCATGACCTGAAATTCAAAAAAATCATACAAGAAGTGGAAACTAGATCAAATTATAAAGGATGAATTGTTTTTTTAAAAACCCAACACTAGAAGCATGTAAGGACAAAATTAGAAAGGCCAATGCACAAAATGAGGTTAAATTAGCTATGGATATAAGGGATAACAAGAAAGCATTTTACAAATTCATGAGAAGCAAGAGAAAGACCAAGGACAGAGTAGGCCCAGTACAAATGAGGAGGGAAAGACAATAACAGAAAACACCACAATGGCCAAAGTGTTAAACGCCTTTTTTGTTTCAGTTTTCACCAAAAAAGTTAGCAGTGATTGGACAACTAACATAGTGAACATCATTGTAAATGGGGTAAGCGCTGAGGCTAAAATAGGAAAAGAACAAGTAAAGGATTACTTAGACAAGTTAGATATAGTCAAGTCAGCAGGGCTTGATGAAATACATCCTAGAATACTAAAGGAACTGGGTGAAGAGCTCTCTGTTAGTGATTAAATTTGAGAACTTGTGGAGGACAGGAGAGATCCTGGAACACTGGAAAAGGGAAAAATATAGTATTTATCTATAAAAAGGGAAATAAGGACAACCCAGGAAATTATATACCATTCAGTTTAACTTCAGTACCCAGAAAGATAATGGAACAAATAAACAATTAGTCTGTAACCACACAGAAGAAAATAAAGTGATAAGTAACAGTCAACATGGATTTGTCAAGAACAAATGTCAAACCAACCTAATATCCTTCCTTCTCAGGATAACGAGGCTTGTGAATAGGGGGAGGAAGCAGTAGATGTAATATCTTGACTTTAGTAAGGCTTTTGATACTGTCTCACACTAATGTATCATAAATAAACTAGAAAAATATAGCCTAGATGAACCTTCGATAAGGTGGGTACACAACTGGCTGGAAAACCATACTCAGAGTCGTTATCAATGTTTCACAATTGAGCTGGAAGGCCATATCGAGTGGGGTCCCACAGGCATCCATCCTGGATCAGGTTCTATTCACTGTCGTCTTCAGTGATTTGGACAATAGCATATAGAGTACACTTAGAAAGTTTGCAGATGATACAAAGCTGGGAAGAGTTGCAAGCGCTTTGGAGGACAGGATTAGAATTCAAAATGATCTTGACAAACTGGAAAAATGGTCTGAATTAAATAGGATGAAATTCAATAAGGACAAATGCAAAGTGCTACACTTGGGAAGGAATAATCAATTGCACAAATACAAAATGGGAAATGACTGCCTAGAAAGCACTACTGCAGAAAAGGATTTGGAGACTATAGTGGATCACAAACTAAATATGGGTCAACAATGTTATTTATACTGTTGCAAAAAAAGCAAACATCATTATGGGATGTATTAGCAGGAGTGTTGCAAGCAAGACATGAGAAGTAGTTCTTCCACTCTACTCAGCACTGATAAGGCCTCAACTAGAGTACTGTGTCCAGTTCTGGGTGCCATACTTCATGAAAGATGTGGACAAATTGGAGAAAGTCCAGAGGAGAGCAACAAAAATGATTAAAGGTCTAGAAAACATGATCTGTCAGGAAACACTGAAATAATTGGGTTTGGGTAGTCTGGAGAAGAGAAGACACAGAGGACATGATAACAGTCTTCAAGTACATAAAAGGTTATTATAAAAGAGTGATAAATTGTTCTCCTTAATCACTGAGAACAGGACAAGGAGTAATGGGCTTAAATTGCAGCAAGGGAGATTAAGGTTAGACCTTAGGAAAAACATCCTAACTGTAAGGGTAGTGAAGGATGGGAACAAATTACCTGGGGAGGCTGTGGAATCTCCATCATTGGAAGTTTTTAAGAGCAGGTTAGACAAACACTAGTCAGGGATGGTCTAGATCAGTGCTTCTCAAGCTATCTGATGTGGGGGACCGGCAATTTTTTTTTCCAATGTGTGCGCAGACCGGCAGCGGTCCACGGACCACCACTTTGAGTAGCACTGATCTAGATAATACTTAGTCCTGTCTCAGTGCAGGGGACTGGACTAGATGACCTATGAAGGTCCCTTCCAGTCCCACATTTCTAGGATTCTATGGAATCAAAGGCATTGTCTCTCAAGTACCTCTGTGGACTGCAGCTGTGGCTATGGGCGGTGGGTGACCTGCTGGCTCAGGGAGGCAAGCCCCCAGACAGGCCAGTCCCTCCCACCCAAAGCCCCACCCCTCCTGTCCCCTTTCCCTGCTGGAGCCCAGAACAATCCCCTCCCCCTGGCTGCCAACCTGCCTGCCCTACCACACCCCCAGCATGCTGGGCAGGCAGTAGGCGACTCCCCCAGCCTCTGAGCACCAGGTGGGCAGCCCCCCCGACCCAGTCCCGAGTAGGCAGGCACCACAAGGGCCCCTTTGCCCCCGAACACCAGGCAGGGAGTGCACTGACCCGCGCAGCCCCAGAGTACCAGGTGGGCAGGCAGCACATGGCCCCCAGCTCCAGAGCCCCCAGCTCCATCCAATCACAGGGCAGGCAGCCTGCCTCCCCTCATCCCCCTGCCCCCCCAAGTTCCGGGCAGCACAGCCCCAGTGTCTGGGAGGCCCCCAGCACTGGGCAGCCCCAGCTACCTCAAGTTTTGGCCACAGGCCAGCTATAGCCACTCTGGCCCTAGCCCCAGCCCCTGCATGCTTCCCTGAAAAGGAGCAGCCAGGGGGGAAGGGCAAGCAGGAGGAGGCCTTCTGGGTGAAGCGTAGAGAGGGCCATGCCAGGCTGCTTGGGGAGGCATAGCCTCCCCCAGCCTACGATACTGGGCACTGGGTAGCACAGCATGGGGAGGAGGTGACCAGCCCTCTGTGGAGAAAGAAGTGGTTCGGGACTATTTAGAAAAGCTGGACGAGCACAAGTCCATGGGGCCGGATACGTTGCATCAGAGAGTGCTAAAGGAGTTCGCAGATGTGATTGCAGAGCCATTGGCCATTATCTCTGAAAACTCATAGCGATCAGGGGAGGTCCCAGATGACTGGAAAAAGGCTAATGTAGTGCCAATCTTTAAAAAAGGGAAGGAGGAGGATCCTGGGAACTACAGGCCAGTCAGCCTTACCTCAGTCCCTGGAAAAATCATGGAGCAGGTCCTCAAGGAATCAATTCTGAAGCACTTACAAGAGAGGAAAGTGATCAGGAACAGTCAGCATGGATTCACCAAGGGCAAGTCATGCCTGACTAATCTAATTGCCTTCTATGACGAGATAACTGGCTCTGTGGATGAAGGGAAAGCAGTGGATGTGTTGTTCCTTGACTTTAGCAAAGCTTTTGACACGGTCTCCCACAGTATTCTTGCCAGCAAGTTAAAGAAGTATGGGCTGGATGAATGGACTATAAGGTGGATAGAAAGCTGGCTAGATTGTCGGGCTCAACGGGTAGTGATCAATGGCTCCATGTCTAGTTGGCAGCCGGTATCAAGTGGGGTGCCCCAGGGGTCGGTTTTGTTCAATATCTTCATAAATGATCTGGAGGATGGTTTGGATTGCACTCTCAGCAAGTTTGCAGATGACACTAAACTGGGAGGAGTGGTAGATAAGCTGGAGGGTAGGGATAGGATTCAGAGGGACCTAGACGAATTGGAGGATTGGGCCAAAAGAAATCTGATGAGGTTCAACAAGGACAACTGCAGAGTCCTGCACTTAGGACAGAAGAATCCAATGCACCGCTACAGACTAGGGACCGAATGGCTCGGCAGCAGTTCTGCGGAAAAGGACCTAGGGGTGACAGTGGACGAGAAGCTGGATATGAGTCAACAGTGTGCCCTTGTTGCCAAGAAGGCCAATGGCATTTTGGGATGTATAAGTAGGGGCATTACCAGCAGATCGAGGGACGTGATCGTTCCCCTCTGTTCGACATTAGTGAGGCCTCATCTGGAGTACTGTGTCCAGTTTTGGGCCCCACACTACAAGAAGGATGTGGAAAAATTGGAAAGAGTCCAGCAGAGGGCAACAAAAATTATTAGGGGACTGGAACACATGAGTTATGAGGAGAGGCTGAGGGAACTGGGGATGTTTAGTCTTCAGAAGAGAAGAATGAGGGGGGATTTGATAGCTGCTTTCAACTACCTGAAAGGGGGTTCCAATGAGGATGGATCTAGACTGTTCTCAGTGGTAGCAGATGACAGAACAAGGAGTAATGGTCTCAAGTTGCAGTGGGGGAGATTTAGGTTGGATATTAGGAAAAACTTTTTCACGATGAGGGTGGTGAAACACTGGAATGCATTATCTAGGGAGGTGGTGGAATCTCCTTCCCTTGAAGTTTTTAAGGTCAGGCTTGACAAAGCCCTGGCTGGGATGATTTAGTCGGGGATCGGTCCTGCTTTGAGCAGGGGGTTGGACTAGATGACCTCCTGAGGTCCCTTCCAACGCTGATATTCTATGATACGTACGACCCATGGCTGTGGCAGTGAGTAAAGTAAACCTGTCCCAAATCATGCAGAACTTTAAGGGTCAATACCAGCACCTTGGAATCCATCTGGAAGCCCACAAGCAGTCAACGCAGAGCAATGGTGCTATGTGTTCCTGACTATGCTCTGCTTAATAACCAAGCTGCTGTATTTCTGGATTACCTTCAGCTTCTGAATGACCTCAGAGTGTAGCTCCAAGTACAGCACATTACAATGGGCATGGATAAATGTAGCAAAGATTTCATCCAAAGCAAAAGGTGAAAAGGCCAAATCTTCAGCTGGTGTAAATCATTGCAGCTCCCCTAAAGTCTGGCAGTTTTAATTAAAGTGTACTTCGGCATCCTCTACAAGAGCAAAGGTGGGGAAGAATTATAAAAATATTTCTTAAAAAAGGAAATCCACCTCCTGCTAAAATGCAACATGTAAAATTTGAAATTACTTGGTTTTGTTTTCTGGAAGTTATTGAGAGGTGAAAAACAAGGTTATAATAAGAAAAGGAGTACTTGTGGCACCTGAGAGACTAACCAATTTATTTGAGCATAAGCTTTCGTGAGCTACAGCTCACTTCAGCTACGTGGTAAAAGCTAAACTGCCAGTTTTTATGCTGTGGTCAGACAAGCTAAGTAAACACACTAGATTCACCTCTACTTTCTGAAGGCATAATTTGGCATGCCTTGGAATTGGGAAGACTGTGGCTGCATGATTTTATGGAGGCCAGGGCAGAAAGTAAAGATGCCCACTCCTGGCATGGCCCAGGAAAAAGGGTGGCAGTGGAAATAAAAACCCCAGCTGAGAGTAGGAAGTATCACCCAGAGCCTTGTGGAATAGTGAGCCTTGTTGGTACAGAGAATGGCCATCCAATTTGAATCTTCCTGAGCCAGCAGGGGTGAAGATAGCCAAGGATCTCTTTCAGTCTTTCCAGTCTTTCCAGTCCTTGCCTACAGACAGCCCCACAACCTGAAGCAAATACTCACCAACAACCACATACCACACAACAGAACCACTAACCCAGGAACTTATCCTTGCAACAAAGCCCGTTGCCAATTGTGCCCACATATCTATTCAGGGGACACCATCACAGGGCCTAATAACATCAGCCACACTATCAGAGGCTCGTTCACCTGCACATCCACCAATGTGATATATGCCATCATGTGCCAGCAATGCCCCTCTGCCATGTACATTGGTCAAACTGGACAGTCTCTACGTAAAAGAATAAATGGACACAAATCAGATGTCAAGAATTATAACATTCATAAACCAGTTGGAGAACACTTCAATCTCTCTGGTCACGCAATCACAGACATGAAGGTCGCTATCTTAAAACAAAATAACTTAAAATCCAGACTCCAGCGAGAAACTGCTGAATTGGAATTCATTTGCAAATTGGATACTATTAATTTAGGCTTAAATAGAGACTGGGAGTGGCTAAGTCATTATGCAAGGTAGCCTGTTTCCTCTTGTTTTTTCCTCCCCCCCCCCCCCAGATGTTCTGGTTTAACTTGGATTTAAACTTGGAGAGTGGTCAGTTTGGATGAGCTATTACCAGCAGGAGAGTGAGTTTGTGTGTGTATGGGGGTAGGGGGGATGTGAGAAAACCTGGATTTGTGCAGGAAATAGCCCAACTTGATTATCATGCACATTGTGTAAAGAGTTGTCACTTTGGATGGGCTATCACCAGCAGGAGAGTGAATTTGTTTGGGGGGCTGGAGGGTGAGAAAACCTGGATTTGTGCTGGAAATGGCCCACCTGATGATCACTTTAGATAAGCTATTACCAGCAGGACAGTGGGGTGGGAGGAGGTATTGTTTCATATTCTCTGTGTATATATAAAGTCTGCTGCAGTTTCCACGGTATGCATCCGATGAAGTGAGCTGTAGCTCACGAAAGCTCATGCTCAAATAAATTGGTTAGTCTCTAAGGTGCCCCAAGTACTCCTTTTCTTTTTTCGAATACAGACTAACACGGCTGTTACTCTGAAACCTTTCATCCTTTTCTCTCACAAAGTACTCTGTACTTTAAAGTGCTGGAGTGAAAAACATAAAGCTGCATTTAAATAACATTATCAGTCTATTGCCATGACAATACAGTGACATTCCAGTCCCTCTTAGCTTCTGTGCTGTCATATTCTATTGTGATATAATGTCACAATTATACCTGTGTTTCACAGGCAAAACAGGAGGATTAAATATAATGAAAGAGGAAAGTTACTGTTCACAAGCTAAAAATGCATTAATAGTAAAGATAAATGCAGAAAAAAAATCACATTTTGATTTTTTGTTTTACTTTGCCAATAGAACCCAGAAGTAATCCTGTTTACACAGAATTTTCCTGCTATTTTAGATACAAAAATAGTGACATAAAAGAACCAGACATCTGGCCCACCCAAAAAAAGAAATTACAAAAATACCCAACTTTCTGTTGGCTCATAGTGAATATCCTCGTCGGGCCTATTTAAAAAGTTGTTACCTTGGAAATTATAAAATCATAGATGTTAGAGGTTGAAAAGACCTTTTAGTCAGCTAGTCTATCACTCTGCCAATTCAGGAGTGTTCCTTATTGTCAAGGTTTTCTCCAAAAGAAAGTCATACTCAGTGTTGGCATTTTTCCGCAGATCAGACTGAAGAGTAATCTTTATAATGACTCTCTTTCTTAAGTGTTGTTATAGAGAGATACATTGTCTCACCACAGCTAAGGTTGGCCCTAGCTGCCTATTATAAGCTTAGGTTTCAGAGTAACAGCCATGTTAGTCTGTATTCGCAAAAAGAAAAGGAGTACTTGTGGCACCTTAGAGACTAACCAATTTATTTGAGCATAAGCTTTCGTGAGCATCCGATGAAGTGAGCTGTATCGGATGCTTATGAAAGCTTATGCTCAAATAAATTGGTTAGTCTCTAAGGTGCCACAAGTACTCCTTTTCTTTTTGCAAATACAGACTAACACGGCTGCTACTCTGAAACCTGTCTTAACGTAGTGGCCTCTTAAGTAACCAGTTCGACTTCTGAATTGCTTTTGCTTATATTGACTCTACTTAAATAATATTTTAAGTGAAATTTAAATTATCCAATAATTCTAATCCTAAAGATTTACCATAAATATCAGTGTAGATGGCTCAGATTGGAAATAAATCCTACTGTAAAGTGGAGACAGAAACTGGCTGGCCAAACAACTCATATGGTTCAGCTTAAATACTGAGTGTAATCTACTAGTGTTCATTTCTCATTTAGAAATGTATCTGATTTTTTTTCCACAGAAGCACCAGAGGTTAAATAAAAAACTCCTTTTATGTAAATTCTGTTTTTAAATGTTAACTGGAATAAATTGATACTTTCAGTATTTACTGAGAACTTAGAACAACACACAGCCTAAAAGAAGATGGCGACTGGGATAGTTACATATATTCAATCCTTTTTTTAATTGCAGGCCCTAAGCCAAATTCTGCTGCTACTTATACCTGTCCAACCACAGTGAAATTAATTACAATCTTCAAAATACATCAATATTGCAAATGCTCGAACACTAAATTATTCTCTTTGGTTCCAAACATGCCTGGGAAGCACAACACGGTGTTGACAATGTTGCCACAGTACCTCAGGAGGAACTTTCAGGGAGGTGAGCGGTCACTCACAGTGGATTGGGTAGATCCTCATAACATGATTCGTCTTCTCATTCCTTACGTGGTCCAATGAGCAGCAAAATAGCTAATAATGTTGACTTTTAAAGTATCATCACTGGCACCTAAGCTAACAGTTGGTGAGTTCACGTCCAAGATCTATGTTTTTAGGCTCGCTACAGACTCAGGCAGACATCGGAGCATTGCTTTCACTCCGATCCCTTTTTCAAAATTTTCTTTGCAACTACAAAGGTACAGATGTTTCTGGAAAGCTCTGACTCTGGAGAATGATTGACAGGACAGTTGCATACACACCCATCCTCCCCAGCCAGTCCTTCATGCCCCAGAAGCAGGGACATGCCCCCTACTTTAGAAAACTCTGCTTTAAGGAACACAACATCCTCCCAGCCATACCGTTTGATAGCTACACCAGCTAGTGCAAGGAAAGGGACTATAGTTTTGCCTACTCCCTGGTCTGCAGCCTCTGAGGAACATCTTGGCCGCAGCCTGTGCTCCTCCAAGTGCAGGGGCTGCGTGTCTGACTGGCACTTTCAAAGGAGGAACCCTTCATCCCCTCCTCCTGCACCACACTCACATAAAGCTCAACCAGAACTTAGTCTCTGAGGTGCCACACGTCCTCCTGTTCTTTTTGCGGATACAGACTAACGCGGCTGCTGCTCTGACACCTGTCACTATGCAAGGCCCTGCATTTAGCCGTATGGAGTGGAAATCTATCAACTGCATGAAAAAACTCGTACGGATACGGACATCATCTTCCTTTCCAAATGCAAACAGATGGACATCGTACCAAAAGGGCTGAAGGTAAAAAATCCATCACAATCTACATCCCCCCACAGACTATGCTGACAGCTTGTGCCACACGCTCTCAAAGAAACTGCGGAACCACCTGATCAACATCCTCTACAGCAAACAGGGAAAGATTAAGAATGAGCTCTCAGAACTGGATACTCTCATAGAAAACCAACCTTCCACACAAACTTCCTCGTGGCTGGACTTTAGAAAAACTAGACAAGCCATTTACAACACACACTTTGCTTCTCTACAAAAGAAAAAGGACACTAAACTATCTAAACTACGACATGCCACAAGGGGCCACAACAGTGGTTCCTTTAACCCACCCAGCAATATTGTTAATCTATCCAACTATACTCTTAGCCTAGCGGAAGAATCTGTCCTATCTCGGGGCCTCTCCTTCTGCCCCTCCACCCCCACAAACATGATACAGTTCTGTGGTAACCCAGAATCCTATTTTCGATGTCTCCGACTCAAGGAATATTTCCAACGCACCTCTGAACAACATACTAACACACACAGACCTTCCTACCAAGGCTACAAAAAGAAGGATTCTGGGTGCACTCCTCCTGAAGGTTGAAACAGACTGGACTTCTACATAGAGTGCTTCCGCCAACGTGCATGGGCTGAAATTGTGGAAAAGCAGCACCACTTGCCCCGTAACCTCAGCCGTGCAGAACACAATGCCATCCACAGCCTCAGAAACAACTCTGACATCATAAAGGCTGACAAAAGAGGTGCTGTTGTTATCATGAATATGTCGGAATATGAACAAGAGGCTGCTAGGCAGCTCTCCAACACCACTTTCTACAAGCCATTACCCTCTGATCCCACTGAGGGTTACCGAAAGAAACTCCCTGAAAAAGCACAAGAACAAATCTGTACAGACACACCCCTGGAACCCTGACCAGGGGTATTCTATCTGCTACCCAAGATCCATAAACCTGGAAATCCTGGACGCCCCATCATCTCAGGCATTGGTACCCTGAAAGCAGGATTGTCTGGCTATGTAGACTCCCTCCTCAGGCCCGACGCTACCAGCACTCCCAGCTATCTTCGAGACATCACTGACTTCCTGAGAAAACTACAATCCAATGGTGATCTTCCTGAAAACACTGTCCTAGCCACTATGGATGTAGAAGCCCTCTACACCAACATTCCACACAAAGATGGACTACAAGCCGTCAGGAACAGTATCCCTGATAATGTCACGGCAAACCTGGTGGCTGAACTTTGTGACTTTGTCCTCACCCACAACTATTTCACATTTGGGGACAATGTATACCTTCAAATCAGCGGCACTGCTAAGGGTACCCACATGGCCCCACAGTATGCCAATATTTTTCTGGCTGACTTAGAACAACGCTTCCTCAGCTCTCGTCCCCTAATGCCCCTACTCTACTTGTGCTACACTGATGACATCATCATCTGGGCCCATGGAAAAGAAGCCCTTCAGGAATTCCACCATGATTTCAACAATTTCCATCCCACTATCAACCTCAGCCTGGACCAGTCCACACAAGAGATACACTTCCTGGACACTACGGTGCTAATAAGTGATGGTCACATAAACACCACCCTATACCGGAAACCTACTGACTGCTATGCCTACCTACATGCCTCCAGCTTTCATCCAGAGCACTCGATCCATTGTCTACAGCCAAGCTCTACGATACAACCGCATTTGCTCCAACCCCTCAGACAGATACAAACACCTACAAGATCTCTATCAAGCATTCTTACAACTACAATACCCACCTGCTGAAGTGAAGAAACAGATTGACAGAGCCAGAAGAGTACCCAAAAGTTACCTACTACAGGTCAGGCCCAACAAAGAAAATAACAGAACGCCACTAGCCGTCACCTTCAGCCCTCAACTAAAACCTCTCCAACGCATTATCAAGGATCTACAACCTATCCTGAATGACGACCCATCACTCTCACGGATTTTGGGAGACAGGCCAGTCCTTGCTTACAGACAGCCTCCCAACCTGAAGCAAACACTCACCAGCAACCACACACCACACAACAGAACCACTAACCCAACAGAACCACTAACCCACTAACAAAGCCCGTTGCCAACTGTGTCCACATCTATTCAGGGGACACCATCATAGGGCCTAATCACATCAGCCACACTATCAAAGGCTCGTTTACTTGCACATCTACCAATATGATATCTGCCAGCAATGCCCCTCTGCCATGTACATTGGCCAAACTGGACAGTCTCTACATAAAAGAATCAATGGACACAAATCAGACATCAAGAATTATAACATTCAAAAACCAGTTGGAGAACACTTCAGTCTCTTTGGTCACTTGATTACAGACCTAAAAGTGGCAATTCTTCAACAAAGAAACCTTCAAAAACAGACTCCAACGAGAGACTGCTGAATTGGAATTAATTTGCAAACTGGATACAATTAATTTAGGCTTGAATAAAGACTGGGAGTGGATGGGTCATTACACAAAGTAAAACTATTTTCCCCATATTAAGCCCCCCACACTCCACCCCCCTGCTGTTCCTCACATGTTCTTGTCAACTGCTGGAAATGGTCCACCTTGATTGTCACTACAAAAGGTTTTTTCCCCCCGCTCTTCTGCTAATAGTAGCTCACCTTACCTGATCACTCTCATTACAGTGTGTATGGTAACACCCATTGTTTCATGTTCTCTCTGTATATAAATCTCCCCACTGTGTTTTCCACTGAATGCATCCGATGAAGTGAGCTGTAGCTCACAAAAGCTTATGCTCAACTAAATTTGTTAGTCTCTAAGGTGCCACAAGTACTCCTTTTCTTCTTATAACTAGTGTTCGTGCTCAGCTCCCGCAGTTTGATTTCTGCTACTGGGTAGTTATTAACCTCTGAATAAATTAGAACTCTGTGGTTTGGCACAGTGTGGGAATGATGGGCCAGATCTCTGCCTCTATGCAGCCTCTTTGCACTGCTCTGCCAGCGCTGAGGGGCCATCAAGTCTGCTTAACTAACAATTCCCCTGGAGTGAGGCTGCTCTAAGGCATACTAGGGGTCTGAACCGATCCTCAGCTGACCCTGCACCAGGGTGGGCAGTGAAAATGGTGTAAATCTACCTTTGTCCCTCTCTAGGGTCATCATGTTTCCTGAGAGGAAGAGCCCTCTTTTTCTCTCATACTGGTTGTACACCAAAGTGATTCCATTGGCTTCGGATGAGTTGCTTCAGATTTACATCTGAGTAAACCAGAGGAGAATTAGGCCATTTACCTCTAAAAACTTAATGGGCCCAGTTCTTCAGTCTGTCCAAAAATCAAGAATAAAGCATTCTGAGGGTACAGATAGCACTACATGGCATCTTGGGACCCAGATCCTCATGTCCAGAGTGCCACCTGGGGGATGTTGGGAGTGCCAAAGGTAATTTTAAGGCCTGGTCTACACTACGTTAAGTCGATGCAAGGCAGCTTACATCAACTTAGCTGTGTATCTGTCTACGCTTAAATTGGTCTCCCACCTCTGTAAGCACTCTATTACACTGCATAGTAACACCACCTTCCTGAGCGGCGTAGTGCCATGGTTGATGTACTTAAGCCAACACAGTGCATGTGTAGACACTGCATTGCCTAACTGTCCTCCAGCAGCTGTCCCACAATGCCCCACACTAACTGCTCTGGTCACCACTGTGAACTGTTCTTTCCCCTTCAAAAGTTCTGTTCTATTAATATATTAAGTAATAAGTTTTCAATGTATCTGTTTTAAAAATCGGGCTTTTTGTGCTGATTTGCACTATATTTGGAATATAATTCATCTTGATTAGTTGAAAACATATGATGCCAAGTGCTCAGCAGTTCTGAAAGCAATTACCTATTACTGCACTGTCACAGGGTCCACTCACCAATAGGGTGCCTCCTCCTGGTTGCTCTGGGGATTACCTCTTCACAGGTCCAATGCCCCCTTCTGTCGGTTCCTCACCCCATGATCTCTCTTTCTCTGGGACTTGGGGTGCTTCTTCGTGACTCAGCCCTCCAGCCAGGTCACTATACTCCTCCCCTTCAAGGGGATCAAAGGATCTCTATACAAAATGGCAGTCTTGCCTTCACTGCCCCAACCATACCACGCCTTCAGTGGCTAGTAGGGGAACCCAGGCCTGCCCTCTATTCTAGTTTCCAGTCCTGGGACCCTATCTCTAGCACTGGTGGCCTGCTCACTCCTAGGCCATGGTACTCTTCCCCTGCCCTCCTTCCTACATCTTCCTACTTCTCAGCTGTACCTTCTGGCTCCCCTATCCGCGCCTGGTTGACCAGCCCAAATTCCTTCGGAAGTAACTACAGGCCTGACACTGTAGCCCCCCAAACACCTTCCTTCTCCTAGGGATGGACTGCAGACTATTTCACCTGAAACCTCTTTTTGCTGCCAACTCCCTATCTTTATAACAACCCTGTCCATTCCTTCTCAACTGGGCTCCATCTCCAATCAGCTCTTCAAGCCCTGGCTCTCCCTCAGGTGCAGCCTTTCAAGTTAATTGGCCCCCTCCTCAGCCTATTAACCCTTTCAAGGTTGCTATGGGGTGAACTCCCCATCACTTGCAAAGTGTCACACAAATCAATCACAAACAAAATTAATTGGGGCGTTGACAGTGTTATATTCCTACATGTAGAGCAATCGCCACACAATTCCTACCAGGCCACAAAAGAGCAGGGCCAGGCAGAGCACACTACAACAATGCACACTGCTAAAATGGTCTTTCAAAGCCTTTCTGAGCTGCATAGTTCCACACGTTGAGCTCTTCTAATAGCCCTTTGTCTGGCTGTTCAAATTCAGCAGACAGCTGCTCCACCTCTGCCCTACCGCCCAGTGGAAATGGTTCGCCTTTTGCTTCACAGATATTATGCAGGACACAGCAGGAAGCTATTGGGATATTTTTCTCGCTGAGGTCGTCTTGTGAGTAAACAATGCCAGTGACCCTTCAAACAACCAAAAGCACATTCAACTGTCATTCTGCACCTGCTGAGCCAGTAGTTGAATCACTCCTGGGAGCTATTGAGGTGGCCAGTGTACAGCTTCATGTGCCAGAGGAGCAAGGGGTAGGCTGGATCCCCCGGTATCATTATTGGCATTTCAACATTTCCAATGGTAATCCGTCTGTCAGGGAAGACAGTCCCTGCTTGTTGCTTTCTGAACAGTCCGGTGTTCTGAAAGATGAGCGAGTATGGACCTTCCCTCAGCAGCCCACGCTGATGTTGGTGAAGTGTCCCTCGTGATCCCCCAATGCTTGCATAAGCATAGAAAAGTAGCCCTTTCTGTTGATGTACTCGGTGGCAAGGTGGGATATGCATGCCTTATATCACTTCAATGCAGTTCGGGAACCCCATAACTGCAAAGCCATTCACCAGGGGCGTGCAAAAGGAAGGACAAGCAGGGGCACGCCCCCGTCTCCCAATCAGCGGGAGCACAGAACTCCTCCGGGGCCATGGTGGGGGAGCCAACTCCTCCAGCCATTGCGGGGAAAGCCAGCTCCTCTGATCCCGAGCCAGGGCAGGAGATGACAGCTCCACCAGCCCGTGGGGGAGAGAGAGAGAGCTAAGAGTCATAGTCCTGTGTAGCAGGAGGCAATTAATGGCTCTGCATGCTTGCAGGACAGTGACCCCCGCAGTGGGCTTCCCAACTCCAAATCGATTCCTGACTGACCAGTAGCAATCTGGCATTGCAACTTTCCAGAGTGCGATCACCACTTGCTTCCCCACTGTCCGTGGAGCTCTCCTTTTTGTGTCCCTGTGCTGGAGGGCTCAGGCGAGCTCATCACACAGATCCAGAAATGTAGGCTTGCGCATCAGAAAGTTCTTCAGCCATTGCTCATCATCCCAAACCTGCTTTACAATATGATCCCACCAGTCAGTGCTTGTTTTGCAGGCCCAGAAGTGGCACTCCACTATCTGCAGCTGCTCCATGAATGCACCAACAACCCTGAATTTGTTCTCACTGTTCTCAGCAAACTGTCCTCCAAGGAATTGTCATGTTCCCCACTCATTTGGTTCTTCTTGTGGCTCTGCAAATACTCCAGGATCATGTACCTTGTGTTTGCAATGCTCATGACAATAGTGCAGAGCTGTACAGGCTCCATGCTTCTGTCAGAGATGGCAGACAGCAAGGAGGGCCACACAGGTTTGTGGGATTTTGGGAAAAAAAGGTGTGAAAATTATGCGATACAGATAACATTATGGTATGGAGACAGTTGCAAACTGGTAAGTTGACCCCATGCTCCCAGTCACCTGTGCGTGACTCATTTCGGCATCATCATGCATTATCAAAACTTCCCAAAAGCTGGAAGGAGGCGAGTTGCATAGTGGGATGCCTACCCATGGTGCACTGCACTCTGCATTGATATAAGCACTCCTCATGAGTACATGCACCGCCGACACAAGGAGCCAAGTATGCATGTGCACAAGCAATGTACTAACTGCAGTGGCTGTGTGCTGACGTAACTTGAATCAACATAAGTTTGAAGTGGAGACATGGCCTAAGTCTGCCAAAGAGGAATCCACACCTGGCTGTTTGAGCCAGGTTTCTGTCCCCTTTGCACCACCAGACCCAGCAAGGTGAAGAATCTGTCTCAAAATTGATATATTAAAGACATTTAGGGCCTGATTCTCCTCTTTTGTGCCCCATGTGTTGTTATATTCCCCTGTGCAGAACAACAGTGTAGGTTCATCAGGCAAGATTTGGTGCATTCTTTCATTTTTACAATGAATTTGGGTTTTTTGCAAATTCCCTGCTCGCACACCAACACGATGCTCCCACTTGTGCTCTGCCCCCTTAGGAGCTGCTGTGCATATATGGTAGCATGGTGAATCTCAACCACAAGCTACACAAATCTTGAGCCTCTTAGAATCATAGACTTTAAGGTCTGAAGGGACCATTATGATCATCTAGTCTGACCTCCTGCACAACGCAGGCCATGGAATCTCACCCACCAACTCCTGTAACAAACCCCTAACTTATGTTTGAGCTATTGAAGTTCTCAAATCATGGTTTAAAGACTTGGTAAAACAGACCAAGCTGTAACTCTGCTGAAATCAGTGAAGTGCACTGACTTTAACAGAGTTACAGCGGGGATGAATTTGCAACACTCAGACAGCTTGAATGTACCTTAAATTTATGGATATTGATTAAATTTTACCTATGACAAAACAATACTCAGCTTTGAGTTGAGACTCCCAGGTAAACTGACTATTAATATCAGAATAAAGGAAAAAAGCAATCCATGCTGTCATGCTTGTGGGAATTGTATTTTAATAATCATTAACCAGTGTGTTTATCAAACACCTCATGTGTACTCAACCCTTGGCACTCTGGAAAAGATTTTCTTGGGCTAAGTAAGATATATAATCCAGTGGGGATTAACATCAGAACATCCCAACCCCCTAGTGCCAAGAGATTTGAGACCTCATAGATCTCTACATACTAGTTGAGGCTGCCAGTTTCATGTTCTAATGACAGTTGCCTTTTGGCTTGGGTCACAATGACAAAAGCAGAGCAGGATGGGATAGTGGTGAGACTGACTGGTGCAGAATTTGACTCTCATCTTTGTTTTGTTCCTGAAGTTTCCTATCCTTCCCACATATACTTTTTATATGCAAATATCCATCCATGTATAGCCATCGAGGGAACCATTAGGAGATTTCCTTTATTATTGCAGGACATGGTAGGCATTGCTTGGGGCTATGAATTTTTCAGCATTTCCATTATATCCCGTTTCTTATAAATTCATAAGTTTACTATAAAGGAGGGGGAGAAGGCTCTGTTGAACACCTCAAAGTAGGGGAGAGGAGAGAAAGGAGCTGAGGATTTTGCAGGGTGAAAAGGGTACTGTGTTAATGGGTGTGATACTGGTATAAAAATCTAGCTAGCTAGACCAGGTTGATAGAGACCCTCTGAGGGAGAAGGGCAGAAGGAGGAGATGCCACCCTGTAATGAGGAAAAGTGGCCTCCCTCAGAGCCCGAGAGGGATGGACCATTATATGCCTCCTGGTGGGCAGAGCCAAACCAGCCCCGTGTCCCCATGCCAGAAGCACAGGGGTGGGACTGGAAGTATAAAAAGAGGGTCCTACAGCTCAGTTGGTGCTGGCCTAGGGAAGGAGGTGGATGTCTTGAGCCCTCTGCAGGATCCTGGACCAGATGCTGAGCTGTACGGTGCCCTTTCACCAGAGGAGGCCAAAAGCGGTGAGGAGTTGCTGGAGCTGCCGTCAGCGAACTACGCAGCAGCGACTTGGAGCTCACTGCCAATGGAGCCCTGCTGATGAAGTGCGGTAGGGAGTAGCCCAGGGGAACTAGACTTCAGTCAGGTTGCGCTACCGAGAAGCAAGGCAGCAGATTTCAGTTGTTTCCCTGGTGACCCAGTGGTGGGATCCACCAGTGTTAGAGCCCTGGGCTTTGGGACCTGGTAGAGTAGGGTGGGACTAGATCCCTCTATTCCCTGTTGCCAAACCCCCCATCCCTGGGGCAGTGACTAACTCACCTGAAGCCCGAAGGCCTGCTTATAGACAGTTTATATACTGTCTTCCCCAGCCAGGAGGCTGTGGCCCCAGAAGGTCAGAGCCCAGACTGATTGCCATCTGCCCTAGCCAGGAGGCCCTGGGCTAGAGACTGCCGGCTGTTCTTTCTGCCCAGAGGGCCAGAAACCCAACGGTTGCTGTCAGCTATGAAGAGACAGAGTGGCCTCCCTCTGAGCTGGAGAGGCAGGGACCATTACACATCCTAAGAAGGCGGAGAAGAGAGCAGAAGGAATAGATAAATGGGTCCTACTGTCCAGGCAAGTACAGACATTAGTAGTTGCTATTTTAATTATATTTCTGATTTAATAAAATTGTATGCTGATCTTTTTCCAAGTGGCAAATCTGGATCTGAGGAGGTGATAATGAAAAAGGAAAATCGCAGGGCCTTTTTCTATTGTAGGCAGGTGTAGCAAAGCCCTGAGTCCACCCATTTCCATCTAACATGGCTCAAGTGGTAGAAAGCGAAAGATGAAGCCCCTGACCTATCCAGCCATGTAGGAATTAGAGGTTTACAAAATATTTTAGAAAGAATACTACACACAAAAAAGAGAATTTTCTGGGGTATTTCCCAGAAGCACCCCTCATCTATAAACCTTCTTGAGCTGTCCATTTTTATGCACATTTTCTTTGTTTTGGGGCTTTTAAACATGTTACAGTGACCTGATTCATAAAGCAGTGTCTTTTTTTTATTTTCCAGACTAGAAAGCAAATGTTAATGCATTAATGAATTGTCATATCCAGTCGTAAAGGTCCTCAACACTGTACAAAAATTCTGCTGTAATTTGCATTTGCATATGTGCCAACATCCTGGTTTATAGGTTACCATGAAGCAAGTGCATCCCCCAAAGCATTATTTTTATCAACTGTAGTTAGGGAGACATTGACAGGTATGTGGTACAGATGCTGCTTCTGTGTCATTTTCCTGCGATCTTCCTCAGCAGGCCGCAAAAGATTCCATTCAGTAGAAGGATTTGTGAGACATGTGTTGTCCAATGTAATATGGCATGAAGCATGTTTCGAGCAATATGTTCAATGACTAATTGCACCTAGATATTACGGGTGATTTGCATACATGTGAAATAGATCAAATTTGTCACAATAATAATCTTGTATCAAAATGACATGCCAAAATAAACAAATATGCAATCCTGAAGTTGGCTGCATTATTTTAAAGAAACGTGTATATGTATATTTTTCAAGTGATTAGACTATGTACAAGAGGTTTTTATATGATGGTAATGGAGAACCCACACACACACACACACACACACACACACACACACACACACACACACACACACACACACACACACACACACACACACACACACACTGGAAATCCACTGAGGAACCAGTATTCTGATTCTCCACTGTGTTACTCTAGTTGATTTCAGTAGAGCTACACCAGCGTAAGGCTGGAAAAATCAGGCCTTTGGTTTTTACTGACATAATGGGAGGGTGGTAATTGTCAAAATATGAGGGCTAATAAAAACATTGTGTGTTAAAAAAGTAAGATGGGGCAAAAGAAACCCCAAGACTGGGAGATTCTGTACATTCCAAGGATTCCAAGGAGCCCAGAGCACCCAACTGCGGTCCCCGGCCCCAGCACTGGGCGGCCAGGGGGCGAGGCTCCAGCCCCAGTGCTCTGGACAGCGCGGCCAGCCCCAGTGCTCCAAGCAGCCAGGAGGAGTGGCCAGTCCTGGTGCTCCAAGCAGTGCAGCCCCAGCACCAGCCACCCTGACTTCCTGCATGAGGCAGGCCGGCCAGCCAAGACAGAGCGCTGAAAACTGCAGGAGGGGACTTGGCCTTGGGAGCGGAGTGTGGGCGCAGCCACGCTAGGCTGTTTGGGAAGGCACAGCCTTTCCCTGCCTATGATAGCTGTCACCTATGACAGTACAGTACTGTGTTAAACATAAATTACTAAAAAATAAAGGGAAAGTTTAAAAAACAAAGAATTGACAAGGTAAGGAAACTGTTTCTGTGCTTGTTTCATTTAAATTAAGATGGTTAAAATAAGCATTTTTCTTCTGCATTATAAAGTTTCAAACCTGTAGTAAGTCAATGTTCAGTTGAAAGCACAACCATAATGTTTTGTTCAGCGTTACGAATATTTCAGAGTTACAAACAACCTCTACTCCCAAGGTGTTTATAACTCTGAGATTCTACTGTAGTGAAGAATTAAAGATATACTGTAATCAAAACTACTAGTTCATCAACAACCCAGAGGCTGAAATATAGTCACATAAAGTGGTTCACCAATTTTGTGTAGGGAACAATTTGTAAAAGCACCAAACAAAGTCTATTTGCAAGCAACTTGCAAAGTGCCCAATCCTGATCCTATTGAATACAATGACAGCTTTGCCATTGATTTCAGTGGGAGCAGGATTGCATATTTCATTGGAAGCAGTCCCAAAAATGACATTTAATGATGAAGAAAAGGAAACTTCTTAAGAGAATACCAATTGATGAGACTGTATAACCTGGAGATGTTTTGATGTACATGATCATGTTACTCCTGGGGGCATTCTGCACCAAAATATGAAAAATTCTGCAAAATTCTACAAATTTTATTTATTATGTAACACTACATAATCACATCAGTGTCAATTATTTTGGTAACTTCTTTCAAAATACCTGTCAGCAAGTATGTCTGTAACAATACAGATACACACAAAAATTACCCCAGGAGTAGAGAGTTAAAGAAACACCTATGACAACCCGGTTCCTGTTTGTCTGCCCCCACCCTGGAGCCCAGCCAGGGGGCCAAACATCCACAACTCCTTCCCCCCAAGCCTAGCCATGCCCCCCCCCCCAGCCAATACACCTGAACCTCCTCTCCCCCAGAGCCCAGCCATAGCCCCCCCCAGCCCAGATACCCATCCCCATCCCCCCCAGAGTATAGTGATCCAAAGGGAGAAACAGCCTGATGCTCGGTACCAGGCTTGCATGGAGTTTCCTGTGCCCCACCCTCTCTTTTCCTCAAGGCATGCTGAGAACTGCAGCTGCCAGGAACCCTCTAGCTCCCTCTCCCTCCCCGCAGCAGTTTCTTCTATGTGCAAGCTGGGCTCTGCTCAGTCCAGTGGCAGCTAGCAGCACTGCAGCACCCATTTCTGTAGGGGAAAGGAAATTCTGCATGCACATTAATTTCTGCAAAATTCTGCATTGTGCAGTGGTGCAGTATTCCCCCAGGAGTATACATTCTGCTCTGCCTGAGGGGACAGAGCCTGCCCTACTCCTCAGAAACACCGCAAAGCCCTACCCCGCCACGCGAGCATGCTGCAATAGAGAGTGAGAGGGACAGAATGTCACTCTCTCTCACATGTACGACTGCCCATTCTCCTCTCCCGCCAGTGGTGCTTTACATTTCTACCAGCTGCTCTAGGCACCCAAACCAACCTGACTCTGCTGCCAGGGCGGGGTACGTGACCTCTCTTGCAGATTCAATCCTGAAGCACTTGCATGAGAGGAAAGTGATCAGGAACAGCCAGCATGGATTCACCAAGGGAAGGTCATGCCTGACTAATCTAATCGCCTTTTATGATGAGATTACTGGTTCTGTGGATGAAGGGAAAGCAGTGGATGTATTGTTTCTTGACTTTAGCAAAGCTTTTGACACGGTCTCCCACAGTATTCTTGTCAGCAAGTTAAGGAAGTATGGGCTGGATGAATGCACTATAAGGTGGGTAGAAAGCTGGCTAGATTGTCGGGCTCAACGGGTAGTGATCAATGGCTCCATGTCTAGTTGGCAGCCAGTATCAAGTGGAGTGCCCCAAGGGTCGGTCCTGGGGCCGGTTTTGTTCAATATCTTCATAAATGATCTGGAGGATGGTGTGGATTGCACTCTCAGCAAATTTGCAGATGATACTAAACTGGGAGGAGTGGTAGATACGCTGGAGGGGAGGGATAGGATACAGAAGGACCTAGACAAATTGGAGGATTGGGCCAAAAGAAATCTGATGAGGTTCAATAAGGATAAGTGCAGGGTCCTGCACTTAGGACGGAAGAACCCAATGCACAGCTACAGACTAGGGACCGAATGGCTAGGCAGCAGTTCTGCGGAAAAGGACCTAGGGGTGACAGTGGACGAGAAGCTGGATATGAGTCAACAGTGTGCCCTTGTTGCCAAGAAGGCCAATGGCATTTTGGGATGTATAAGTAGGGGCATTACCAGCAGATCGAGGGACGTGATCGTTCCCCTCTATTCGACATTGGTGAGGCCTCATCTGGAGTACTGTGTCCAGTTTTGGGCCCCACACTTCAAGAAGGATGTGGATAAATTGGAGAGAGTCCAGCGAAGGGCAACAAAAATGATTAGGGGTCTGGAACACATGAGTTATGAGGAGAGGCTGAGGGAGCTGGGATTGTTTAGCCTGCAGAAGAGAAGAATGAGGGGGGATTTGATAGCTGCTTTCAACTACCTGAAAGGGGGTTCCAAAGAGGATGGCTCTAGGCTGTTCTCAATGGTAGCAGATGACAGAACGAGGAGTAATGGTCTCAAGTTGCAGTGGGGGAGGTTTAGATTGGATATTAGGAAAAACTTTTTCACTAAGAGGGTGGTGAAACACTGGAATGCGTTACCTAGGGAGGTGGTAGAATCTCCTTCCTTAGAGGTTTTTAAGGTCAGGCTTGACAAAGCCCTGGCTGGGATGATTTAACTGGGAATTGGTCCTGCTTCAAGCAGGGGGTTGGACTAGATGACCTTCTGGGGTCCCTTCCAACCCTGATATTCTATGATTCCCTTTGCTTCCCCATCAGAAGTCATATTTCTGCAGGGAAGCAAAGAAATCTGTGGGGGACATGAATTCTGCACATGCACAGTGACGCAGAATTCCCCTAGGAGTATTATGTATAATAAATGCAGAGATTCTGGACACAATGAGAGCATGGACTATATCAGGACTAAAAGCAACTAATGATAGCCCTTGTGGCTATCCCTTCAGATATTTTAGAAAACAAATAGGATTCTGGCATACTGACTTACAAAAGAACCACAGTTCTGAAGCAGAATTTTTCATCACCATAGTAAATGAGTACATTAGGAAATAGCTCAGACACAGGGAATCTCTGATTTCTTTGGAATATACTGTACAAGCACAATTCCCAGATGGTTAGGGCAGCAAACATGAGGTGGCAGAGAAACACTAATTATGCATTAGTTCAGTTAAACTAATTCAGATGGGACAGCAACATATGAGCGGATGGAATAAACCCCAATATTGAAAATTACAGCTGAACTAGTAAACACATAATAGTTATAAAACTATTTCTGTAAGATTTATAATGGACCCAGAAACTGAAGGTGAAAGGACATGGTAAAGGATAGAACTGAACAGCCTGTATATTGTCTGGGATTCTGTTTTCAGCAGCAATTAAACAGAGAATAAAATCAGCAGAAAGCAGGGATAAAGATCAACTGCTGACAGAAGGCAGCCCCCAGGAACATCCTTGAAGAGTAAAATAATGATAACTCTAGGGAACAGAGCATAGCTTAATTATATTAAAAGAAATTAAGTCAACAAGAACCTAGCTATTAGATATTACTGAAAAGTGAAGTAATGTGGACATTTAAATTTTAGATTATGCGGTAAAGAAATTCTAGACCAGATCTTCAACTGTTAATCTGCATCAGTCCATTGAAATCAATGGGGCTACACTGATTTACACAGTCTGAGGATCCAGCCCTCTTGATGTTTACTTGAAAGGTAATTCAGGCCCACTTCTGCCATTCTCTTTGTCCACCAAGCAGCTGCTGGGCATACATCCCAGATCCAATTTAGTGCTAGCATAGTTGCTAGTAGTTTGGAAGACATGACAGCTACAAAATCAGATATTATTTTAGGTGTACTAATTCCAAATTTTGGTTTACAATATGCTATCCCTGTCCTCCTGTTTTCTCCTTTTTGGACCCATCTGTATATATTTGACAAGTCTGACTGTACTTTTTATCTATATACTTGTACACTTAATTTGTAATACCTGCTGTCTTTTTTTTTACCCTTAAGTTTAAGAAATAAATCTAAATCCATGTTTGGACATGTGACTTTCCATCCATAACTAATTTTCCCATGACTAAAAGTTTTGAGGTCATTTAGCTTTTCCTGGTCTTTCAACTCCTGCATCCACACAGCATTTGGAATTCTAACATCGTGTGTTAGAGTTAACCTGTCTAATTCCCAACAACCCTCATACATTTGTCTGGTGCTTTCATCATTACAATTCTTGTTAACTTTGGCCCAGTAAGTTAGATCCAGTAGTTTCATTCATAGTGTGATGGAGCGCCTGCCCCATACTGGGCTCTAAGGGGTTAATAGAGCCCTGGGGAGGCTGTGCATGAGGCAGCCAATCAGGGCCGGGCTGGCCCATATGAGACGGGCTGCAGAGAAAAGCAGCTTCCGTCACTCCCTGGAGGTGGACAGAGCAGTTCTGCAGGCAGAGACCCAGGGAGCTAAAGGCAGCTCCTGGTGGGCTGCAGGGATCTGCAGGCTGAGGACCTGAGGCAAGGGCAAAGAGGGTGCTGGGGCTGTGGGGAAGTGGCCCAGGGAAATCTACTGAGGAGTAGGAGTGGGTGCTGCAAGCAGCGGCCATCTACAGGATCCCTAGGCTGGGACCCGGAGTAGTGGGCCCCCACTCACCACTGAGGAAGTGGCTGAACTAAAGGATTGTGGCATTCCCCCGGAAGGGGGAGCACAGTGGGTGGCACAGCCAGAGGGCTGTATCATGAAGAGGATGCTGCAGCCCTGGGACTAACGTGTGTCTTTAAGCAGAAGTGATGGCGGTGAGACACCACCAGAAGAGGGTGCACCAGATAGCAGAGCTGATCCCCAGGACATCCAGCGGGGGGGGGGGGGGGCTCAGCGGTGAGTCGTACCCTGTCACAATAGTGTAACTGGCATTTCACTAGATGTTATCTGTAGTGCACATACAGGTGTTATAATAAATAAACTACGTGCAATTCATAGTGTCTGGGTTTGTAGTAAATCTAATTTTTTAAGTTCTGATATTGATGCTGACCCGAGATCTTGGCAGTCACGGACAATATCCTGTCTCATTAAGGCTCCGTGTGCCATCCGCAATGTTTTCTTATCTGTCCCCAATTAGTCCTGATAAGACTTTTAAGCAGGTTAATCCTTCCTGTACATTTATCTTGTACGTAATCTATATGATCTTTCCACGGTAATTGTTGCATCAAATACCACCCCTAGGAATTTAAATCCTTTAACTAGATCTACTTGTTCACCAGATTGATACAGTTTACATTCCTTTGTAACTTTTCTTTTTGTAAAGATCCTACCATGATTTGGAACAAGAGGGTGTAATGGGGATTTTGAAGCGCCTGATGGTTTGGGGGGATCTCTGGGCTCTTGCAGGGTATGCAGCTGTGTGGGAGATATCTAGGGAGTGAAGGAGAGCAAGATATTAGTACAGCAGCGGCTGGAATTGGGGTGTGACAAGTAAAGGTTTTAGCAGGGGATTGGGAGTGTCCCTGGGGTAGGACCAGTGGTGGGGCTGAGCAGCTAATGGGAGCTTCAGTAATGGCTGCTAGAGGAATAGAAGTGGGAGCAGCTGGGGCAGGAGCACTGGTAGTAGCTATAGGGGCTGCAACTCTGCAAGCAGCCACAAAGGACTGTGGACTGGTGACTTCAAGTAACCCAGATGTGAGATTGCCAAGTGGAGGATAAGTACGGAACCCACTGGCTGCTTTGCAGCATGCACTGGTAGCTGTGGGAACGGTTGCTGGGGTGCGGGCAGCTGGGAAGGTGACTAGTCTGCTGGTGCCTGGAGTAGATAGCAAAGCAACAGCTGCAAATTGGATATACCCCAAAAAGAGGAGGAGGAGAAACAGGTCCCACAACCAGTCCTGTGGAGATGTGACAGAGAGGCAATGATACAGAGTCAGCCACTTAGGGCAGCACAGCCACTACCCCAAGCAAGAGGTGCAGGGAGGTTGACAAAAGGGCAGAACCCATGTGTTGCTGATATGGAGTAGGTAGAACAAGCTCTATAGGCAGGAAAGGGTAGGATAGTCTCCCTGCTGGGACTCCCAGGCACTTGCCATTCCATTGTATCTTGAGAGGATCTTAAACAGCAGCTACTAAAGTTAGACTTTTTAAATTAGCAGTTCTGGATAACTTGCATCCAAGAGTTTTAAAAGAGCTGGCTGAGGAGCTTGCTGGGCCATTAATGTTGATTTTCAATAAGGCTTGGAGCACTAGGGAAGTTCCATAAAACTGGAAGAAAGCTAACATTGTGCCAATATTTAAAAATGGTAAATGGGATGACCTGAGTTATTATAGGTCTGTCAGTCTTAATAAATGTGTGAAATGTGAGCAGTTTTAACTGCCAAATTTTGAAGATGTGACTTGCTGGATAAGTAGATCTCAGGTTTAATCTGTGTTGGACTCCTGATCCAGTAATTGCCAAATACCTGTGGCTGAAAGTTCACAGAAGTTATTAGATTTCAATGTGCCATTTGGGAGGTACTACTATCAACAATTTCCTTTTGACTTAGTCTCTGCTCCTGAAACATTTAAGAGAGTGTTATGTCAGCTCCTAGCTAATATGCAGGGTGCATGTTATTATTTGAATGATATGCTCATCTCTGCTAAAACTCTTCCTAAGCATAATGCTATCCTGGACCAGGTGCTAACCTGACTTCAAAAAGCTAGCATAAAGTTGGATTTGGCAGTTTTGCAAAAGATGCTATAGAGTTTCTAGGACACTCTCTGTCAGCCGATGATGTGAAACCAATTCCTGAACAGCTACAAGCTGTTGCTTCGCTACCATTGCCTGCTGATTGTAGCAGTTCATGTTCTTTCCTTGGTCTAGCTCAGTACACAAATGGCTGTGTTCTGCCCCATTTTAGTTTCCTTGCCAAGCCTCTGCGTGATTTAACCCAGGGCCATGAACAGCTGGTCTGGACTAAAGAAGCAAAACAGGCTTTTGAATCCTGGCATCAAGGCCTCTGTCAGAGTTAATCCCATTCTTATTTTGATCCCTGAAACCCCATAGTGATTCATGCAATTGGGCTCTGGGTGGAGTTCTGCTCCAGGAGGGACGGCCAGCTATATTTGTGCCCCATACTGTCACCCCAATGGAACTGAAGTATTCCCAGATTGAACTAGATGGTGGTTTTTGCTATTGTACATTTCAAGGTTTACTTAGTGGGAAGACATTTTACTTTAGAAACCAATCATTTGCCTATTCTGGGTCTCTGGCATAAGACGGTTGGCATGCTGAGTGTGAGGCTGCAGCAGTGGATTAGTCAGTTGCAGAAATATGACTTTGATTTGGTACATATCAAAGGAAGACCTAATTTACTTGCTGATGCTCTTTTGAGAAATTCTACTGGTTGGCACCATTGTTTCAGAAATGGCAGAGTACACTGTATGCTTTTTACTGGAAGTCATGCCACTCTTTAAGATGCTGAAATGCGCAAGGCGATACGTGCTGTACAAGCAGGTTGGACGGACCCAGTCCTTAAGAAAACATTGTCTACATTCTACACAATTGGTTCCTAGTTCACAGTGAAGACGTGCTACTTGACATATCTTATGCAGAGGAGCCCAGGTTATCGTTTCAGGAGTGTTGCAACAAGCATTTATGGATGTGGCTCATGAAGGATATTTGGGAGCTGACGATGAAGAAACTCTGCCTACTTATGTTTGGTGGTCAGGGCTGCACTCAGACATGAGTGTTGTGTGAAGGCATGCTCGGCCTACACAATGCATTGAACTACTGTTCCTCCGGCCCCTCTGAAACCAGTAGTCATAAACAGATCATGGCAGCGCATTGCAGTGGATATTACTGGTCTCTCAATTGGACTGAATGGTTACACACTGACTACTATATTCCTCACACTACCCCCTTTCCATTCATAATTTCACAAGGTGCCTCATAAGGTGCGTTGCCTAACCACTTTATTCACCATGTTTGGCTACCAGAGAGCCTTGTTGCAGATAATGGGAGACATTTTGTATCAAGAGTTTGAAGGCTTTCTGACGAGTATTGATACAGTACACTATAAATCTGCTGTGTACCATCCCCAAGGAAATGGGATAGTGGAGACTGCATGGGACTTTGAAGAAGCGTATAGCTCACATACTGGAGGAATATCAAGATATACTCTTACCTATTGCATTGTCATGCTTTTTATGATATTCACAGTATGCCTCGTGAAAATATTGGAGAAATCCCATTCTTTCTGCTCTTCAGAGGACCTATAAGACGCAAGTTGTCTATGATGACAGAAAAAGTTCATCCCACTTCTTTGCCATCCTCAAAGCCGACTGATATGACTAAGAAATATAAGAGTTTCAACAAGCATATCCATCCAAGACTCCAGTGTATGTTAGATGAGGGTCTGGAACTGTTCTCAGTACTCATGCCGTGATCCTGTGGGTTGCAGGGTACAGAGCGTGGCGAGTGTGTTTACCACACAGAGAACATGTTGTTGACCAGCAAGCTATTTTGCCTACTGAAAAGGGAACAGATAGCTCTTTCTGCATATGATTATGTCATGTGGCCAACTGGGGAAGTTGTGCAACAGCAACCATATCTGCCCCTTGAGATGAATCGGAGGTATAGCCTACATCCCTGGGATCACCTGGTGCCTCAGGCCTGGCACCACTGAACTTTTAGGGAGAAGGGAAGGAAACTGTGATGACTGGTGTGTGTTGCCTTCCTGCTTTCACCTCATGTTTTGTTTTTGGCTTCATGCTACCTGAACTCATTTTTCCTGTTCCTGTTTAAGGCCCTATGTACGTATCACATTAGGTGTGTAAGCAGTGTCAGGATGAGCTCCACCCTGACATCTGGTGGTGAGGTGTGGCAAGTTGTGGAAAAGAACTTCAGGGGCCGATCTCATTTGCATAGGCACACCCACCACGCCTAGAATGAGACCATAGCTGCCCAAATGGTCACTTTGGCTGCTGTGGGATCCCCAGTGTCTCTGTTATTGGGGCAGGAAGAATAAATTGCTATTACCCTGATTATGGGAACTGTGCTTGGAACTGTACGTGGCCTTTTGTTATGATGGAGGGATTCACCATCAACTAAGTAGCACTCGCTAGGCAAGGGTCATGGGTTCCAAAACTGTGTGAATGGAGAGAGGCTGGGGACAAGTATTAATACTTGGTGGCATGGGCCCCTTGGTGAGGGCCTTACATGCTGATTGCACTTCCTCCTCTCTCCACTGTGGAATATCAGAGCTAATTTTGATTTCATTAGAAGTCTAGTTATAGGCTGCTGAGCTCACTTTGGGCTGACAGTGCACCAGCACTGGGGCTCCCCTACTATAAGCTGAATTCACCTAAGAGCTGAAATCACTGAGTGTTGTGTTAAGTAGTGGGGGAGCCTGAAGATATATTGTGGAGCAATTTGCGGGACGGCTGGTGAAGCAGTTCGACGCGGAGCAGTGTGTGGATGGCAGGAGCTGCTTGTGGGCCGTGGAGCTGAGTGAAGGAGTTCATGGGGCGGCTGGCGGAGCGGAGTGCAGCTGAGTGAAGGAGTTCGTGGGGCGGCTGGCGGAGCGGAGCGCAGCTGAGCGAAGGAGTTCGTGGGGCGGCTGGCGGAGCGGAGCGCCGCTATGGAGCTATGGGGCGGTCAGCTTCAGATCACGTAAGGTGCCTCTTACCCCTGTCCCATTTCCACCCAGATTGGGAGGTAAAGCTCCGCCGATAAACTTTCGAACTCTGGGGCTGCCCTGACCAGGGACAGAGACTTTTGGGGCATTGGACTTTTGGGACTTTGGGTGATTTGGGGTTGCTGGACTCAAGAACCAAAGGGAAAAGGGCATGCCCCAATTTGCCTGGGGTGGGGTTGTTTTTGCTCATGGGTTGTGTTATGAATCCTGTTGGTGGTGTTTCCCCAACATAATGCCACATTGTTTCTCTCTGTTATTAAAAGACTTTTGCTACACTCAGACTATGTGCTTGCGAGAGGGGAAGTATTGCCTCTTGGAGGCGCCCAGCGGGGGTGGTATATATTGGTCCCAGGTCACTGGGTGGGGGCTCGAGCCGGTTTGCATTGTGTTATTGGAATGGAACCCCTAGATATTGAACCCGGCCCTTGTTGCTGCCAACTCTGACGGGCAGAAGGGTTACATTTTTGGGGGCTCGTCCGGGATCGCCTGGGTCAGTACCCCTCGCAAGCACCTGTTGAGTGATCCACTACATTGGGAAACAATTTATATTTTTTTTTGTTTGTGCTTATATTTTGAGGAAATTACTGTTTGTATAATGGCTAATATGTCAGGTTTGTTGGGCCCTGGCTCAGCAGCTTCTAGCTCAGAGGCTGCAGCCTCGGCTGATGATTGGACAAAAGCTCTGGGGCAAATATTGGAAAAGGTTGTGCTTCCCCATGCTGAGTCAGACTCTTGTCGTAAGTTAAGATTATTTGCTGGGGAGGAGGAGTTTGAACCCTGGTTAGAGCATACCACTGAAATGCTGCAAGAGTGGGCCGTACCAGATGCAGAAAAGCGAAGATGCCTTATAGAGAGCCTTGGCGGCCCAGCATTAGATGTGATTCGCACCCTGAAGCTCATTGACCCTGGGGTCAGTGTGAAGGACTGCCTAGAGGCCCTTGAACACAACTTTGGGAGCGTAGAGGGCCCTGAAGACAGCTACTGTAAGTTCCTTAATTCCCGACAACAAAAGGGCGAGAAGGCTTCAGCCTACATACAGAGACTGGAGAGACTGCTTCAGAGAGCTGTCATGAGGGGAGCAGTGACTGCTGAGCAGATGGATCAGACCAGACTGGCTCAAATTGTAAGAGGAACTCAGTATCAGAACCCGATTCTACTTCATCTCCGGCTAAGAGAACGACGGGAACATCCCCCAAGTTACTCCCAGCTGATAAAAGAGGTCCGAGAGGAGGAAGAAAGGCAGGCTGCCAGTGAGTTTTGGGAAGCCCAAACATCGGAGCCAGCCAGCACAACACCACTGCAAATGGCCAGTGTACTGATGGTGAGCACCAGAGAGGAACTTGCCCAACAAATGCAGGTCCTGACGGAACGGATAGCTGAGCTGCAAAGTACCGTTGACCGAGTTAAGACTTCTAGGAATAAGAAGCCTCAAACTGTGGCGATTGAGAAGCCCGCACTTAGAGCCACCATCCCCCCCAGGCGAAGGGGGAAAGGTCAATTCTTCTGCTACCGATGTGGTCAGGATGGACACAGTGCTGCCAAGTGCCGTAATGAAGAAAACCCCTCCTTAGTGTATGGAAAGCTGAGGATCAGTTGGGAGAGATCCGGTAGCTGCCAGAGGGTCTGGGGACGGGGACCCCCCAGGTCTGCAGGATTTGAAGATTCCCCCAGAAAAGACTGTCCAGCTGGGATCCCTGCAGGACTGATAGGGCCTCGAGCAGAGGTCATGGTGAGGATCGAAGGGGTGGAGTGTAAAGCAGTGCTTGACACTGGATCTCAAGTGACTATTATATTTCAGTCATTCTACCAACAGATGCTTAGGCACCTGCCTATACAGCCACTGACTGGCCTTGGCCTATGTGGCCTCAGCATGGATGAATACCCCTATCAAGGGTATGTCATAGTGCACCTGGAATTCCCAGAGGAGGTTGCTGGGGTAAGAGAAGAGGTAGACACAGCTGCCTTAATATGCCCTGACCCTAAAGGGACTTCTGATGTGTCTGTGCTGATAGGGACCAACTCCAGTCTCTTCAAGGTACTCGCGGATTACTGCAGAAGGCGGGCTGGGGACCAGTACCTGAATACCCTGATGATCCATACGCTTTGTGCTGAAGCCTATAGGAAAATTGAGAGCGCTAAAAGGGACACATCTGAGCTACCGCTTGGGGCACTGAAGTACGCGGGCACAACCCCCTTAGTAGTGCCTGCAAGGACGGAGCAAGAAGTGCTTGTCATGAGTACCTGTCTGAAAGGCAGTAAAGGGACGTTAGCAATGATAGAGCAGCCGATGGGAGGAGAGCTCCCTGAAGGAGTGCTGGTCCCCAGTGGAGTCATAACCCTACCTGCTGAAGCCCAGGAAAGGGTGACTATATTGATTGCTAATGAAACGAGTCGTGATATTTTTGTGAAGCAAGGACAAAAGATAGCAGACCTCTTTGAGCCTGAGTCGATTGTAAAACCCCAGTATGAAACTCCAGTTTCGGCAATAGACCCAGCAAAGTTTGACTTTGGAGATTCACCAGTGTCCGAGGACTGGAAAGATCGCCTGAGGAAGAAACTTTGTGAAAGATCCAAGGTGTTCTCACTGCATGAGTGGGATGTGGGATGTGCAAAAGGAGTAGAGCACAATATCAGACTACATGACTCTCGACCTTTCAGGGAGAGATCTAGGAAGATTGCTCTCTCTGAGATGGAAGATGTGCGACATCATCTTCAGGAGCTGGCTGCGAATGGCATCATTACAGAGTCCCGCAGCCCATACGCCTCACCCATTGTGGTAGTCCGCAAAAAGAATGGGAAAATCCGGATGTGTATTGACTACCGCACCCTAAACAGCCGTACTGTGGTCGACCAGTACACTATGCCTCGAGTGCAAGACGCCTTAGACTGTTTGCTGGGAAGCCAGTGGTTCTCTGTGTTGGATCTTCGAAGTGGATACTACCAGATCCCTCTGGGAGAAGAAGATAAGGAGAAGACAGCCTTCATCTGCCCATTAGGGTTTTATGAGTTTGAACGCATGCCCCAAGGGATTTCTGGAGCACCTGCCACCTTTCAACGTCTCATGGAGAAAGTTGTGGGAGACATGAATTTACTGCAAGTGTTAGTTTATTTGGATGACCTGATTGTGTTTGGAAGAACCTTAGAGGAGCATGAAGAAAGACTTCTTAAAGTGCTTGATAGGTTGGAGGATTATGGTCTGAAGCTTTCAATTGACAAATGCCAGTTCTGCAGAACCTCAGTGAAGTATGTGGGTCACATTGTGTCCCAAGAAGGTGTGAGTACTGATCCTGATAAAATAGAAGCACTCACTACATGGCCACGTCCAAGTAACTACAGAGAACTCAAGACCTTCCTTGGATTTAGTGGCTACTACCGCAGATTTGTGAAAAACTATGCTACGATTGTAAAGCCTCTGAATGATCTTACCAGGGGACATCAGTTCAGCAAGAACAAATCTAAGTCCAAGAATAAGGGGAGGTCCCCAAAGCCTCCTGTGCAGAGACACAATGGCCCCTTTGCACCATTTGGGCCACGGTGGGATGAGAGATGTGAAAGGGCTTTTCAAGAAATCATTACTTGCCTAACTCATGCTCCAGTCCTAGTTTTTGCTGACCCAAGCAAACCATTTATCCTGCATACTGATGCCAGTTTGGAGGGTCTGGGAGCAGTCCTGTACCAGGAAGTGGAAGGCAAATGTAAACCTGTAGCCTTTGCCAGCCGAGGATTGTCTGATAGTGAAACTCGCTATCCCACCCACAAGCTGGAGTTTTTGGCCTTGAAATGGGCCATCACTGAGAAATTTCGAGACTACTTGTATGGTGCTCAGTTCCAGGTGTGGACAGATAACAATCCACTGACTTATGTGTTAACAAGTGCTAAGCTGGATGCTACAGGGCAGAGATGGGTGGCCGCCTTGGCTAGCTATGAGTTCAGCATTCAGTACCGATCAGGGAGAAGCAATGTAGATGCAGATGCATTGTCCAGGCGTCCGCAGGCTCCAGAAGTTGCTGTGATACCCACAGATGGAGTGAGAGCTATTTGCAGTGTGAGTCGCCGAGAGCCAGAGGCCCGTGAAGACTTTCAGGGATGTGTTGCAGAAGCTTTGGGCCTGCCCCCTGAATGCATGCCTTCTGCTTCGGTGAACTATATTGCATTAGACCAATCTCCTTTGCCCATGCTCAATGCGGCTGACTGGCAAGAAGCCCAGCGGCAAGATATTGACATTCGTGATACACTACTTGCCAAAAGGGAGGGGCGAAGCCCAACTGCGGTTGTCCCACCTAACCCGGAGGGTAAACTACTATTGAGAGAATGGACCAAACTAAAACTGATTCAGGGAGTGCTACACCGAATGACCACTGACCCTTTACAAAAACAACGAGCACAACTAGTACTGCCAAAAAAGTACAGAGCCCTGGCCATGAGGGCCCTGCATGATGACTTTGGGCATTTAGGGATGGAGAGGACCCTGGAACTTATTCGTAGTAGGTTCTATTGGCCCCGAATGGCTGAAGATGTTCGCAGGAAATGTGAGACTTGCGCTCGATGTGTTCAAAGGAAAACTCTGCCCACGAGGGCTGCATATCTCAAGAACATCACCAGCAACAAACCTTTGGAGTTGGTATGCATTGATTTCTTGTCTGTAGAGGTAGACAAGAGGAATGTTGGAAACATTCTAGTAGTGACTGACCATTTTACACGGTATGCACAAGCATATCCCACACGTGATCAGAGGGCCACCACCGTTGCTCGAGTATTGTGGGACAAATATTTCTCAGTCTATGGATTCCCGGCTCGGATACACTCTGATCAGGGGCGGGATTTTGAGAGTCACCTTCTGAAGGAGGTGCTGAAGATAGCAGGAATTAAAAAGTCTAGGACAACGCCTTATCACCCCCAAGGTGATCCTCAGCCAGAGAGGTTCAATCGAACCCTATTAGATATGTTGGGAACTTTGCGACCAGAGCAGAAGGCAACCTGGAGCCAGCATGTCGCATTTCTGGTGCATGCCTACAATGCCACAAAGAACGATGCTACGGGAGTCACCCCATATCTCTTGATGTTTGGGCGAGAACCAAGATTACCCATAGACTTGTGCTTTGGTGTATCAGAGGATGGAGATAGCTATGAAACTCATCAGCAATATGTATCCCGACTAAGAGAAAAGCTGCGGGATGCTTATCGCTTAGCTACCGCTGCGGCTCGGAAGAACGCAGACCGCAACAAACATCGATATGATGCTAGAGTGCGTTCGCAGGAGCTCCAGCCGGGGGACAGAGTCCTGCTGCGAAATTTGGGTATTGCTGGCAAACACAAGATAGCTGACAGATGGAAGGCAATACCTTACCTGGTGATGGAAAAGCTGGGAGATCTGCCGGTCTACAAGATCAAACCTGAAGACGGTCCAGGGCAAATAAAGACGGTGCATAGAAACCTTTTGCTCCCTGTGGGGGAATTGGTAAGCACCCCTTGTGAGATGGGCCACGGCAGGGCCGCCGGGCAGAACAGAGGTGCTAGACCAAAGCCGCCATCCAACACAGACAGTGGGCCCCCTGCAGCTAACTTACCCCTATTCTGCACATCTGAGAGTGAGTCTGAGGAGGAAGACACAACCCTGGTGTATCCTGGGGTGGAGACAAGATTTCAGTCTCGATCAGCTGAACCAAACGAGAGTTCTCCCTTTTCCGCCCTAAACCCATTGGCGGAACTATTTAGGCCCCTTTCTGATACCCCGGTGCTGCTGATGAGACCCCCCTGTGATGACAAACACAGGTTATTGGACAATGGGGACAGACAGGTAGAGGATGTCCTGGGCACCTTGGACCCTCCAGCGTTAGAACTAGGAGTGCAGGGGCCTACGCCAGTAGCCGAGGGACCCTCCAGGGAAGCCTCTCCATCCGTCACTCAAGAGGATGTTCCCCTTACTTCGGCAACAGAGATTCTCAATAGACGAGACAGGGTGATAAGACCAGTGAAACGGTTAACTTATGATGCACCTGGGGTGACTAGTGAGGAGCCAATACATTTAGCACACAGGCTTGTGGAAGCTAAAGTGGGCTTCCTGAGGCCCTTTGGAGGAAACCAATGAGTTGGTATAAAGGGAGTGTGATTTGTCGGGACGACAAAGTCTCGGCTGGGGGGAGGATGTAAGCAGTGTCAGGATGAGCTCCACCCTGACATCTGGTGGTGAGGTGTGGCAAGTTGTGGAAAAGAACTTCAGGGGCCGATCTCATTTGCATAGGCACACCCACCACGCCTAGAATGAGACCATAGCTGCCCAAATGGTCACTTTGGCTGCTGTGGGATCCCCAGTGTCTCTGTTATTGGGGCAGGAAGAATAAATTGCTATTACCCTGATTATGGGAACTGTGCTTGGAACTGTACGTGGCCTTTTGTTATGATGGAGGGATTCACCATCAACTAAGTAGCACTCGCTAGGCAAGGGTCATGGGTTCCAAAACTGTGTGAATGGAGAGAGGCTGGGGACAAGTATTAATACTTGGTGGCATGGGCCCCTTGGTGAGGGCCTTACATGCTGATTGCACTTCCTCCTCTCTCCACTGTGGAATATCAGAGCTAATTTTGATTTCATTAGAAGTCTAGTTATAGGCTGCTGAGCTCACTTTGGGCTGACAGTGCACCAGCACTGGGGCTCCCCTACTATAAGCTGAATTCACCTAAGAGCTGAAATCACTGAGTGTTGTGTTAAGTAGTGGGGGAGCCTGAAGATATATTGTGGAGCAATTTGCGGGACGGCTGGTGAAGCAGTTCGACGCGGAGCAGTGTGTGGATGGCAGGAGCTGCTTGTGGGCCGTGGAGCTGAGTGAAGGAGTTCATGGGGCGGCTGGCGGAGCGGAGCGCAGCTGAGTGAAGGAGTTCGTGGGGCGGCTGGCGGAGCGGAGCGCAGCTGAGCGAAGGAGTTCGTGGGGCGGCTGGCGGAGCGGAGCGCCGCTATGGAGCTATGGGGCGGTCAGCTTCAGATCACGTAAGGTGCCTCTTACCCCTGTCCCATTTCCACCCAGATTGGGAGGTAAAGCTCCGCCGATAAACTTTCGAACTCTGGGGCTGCCCTGACCAGGGACAGAGACTTTTGGGGCATTGGACTTTTGGGACTTTGGGTGATTTGGGGTTGCTGGACTCAAGAACCAAAGGGAAAAGGGCATGCCCCAATTTGCCTGGGGTGGGGTTGTTTTTGCTCATGGGTTGTGTTATGAATCCTGTTGGTGGTGTTTCCCCAACATAATGCCACATTGTTTCTCTCTGTTATTAAAAGACTTTTGCTACACTCAGACTATGTGCTTGCGAGAGGGGAAGTATTGCCTCTTGGAGGCGCCCAGCGGGGGTGGTATATATTGGTCCCAGGTCACTGGGTGGGGGCTCGAGCCGGTTTGCATTGTGTTATTGGAATGGAACCCCTAGATATTGAACCCGGCCCTTGTTGCTGCCAACTCTGACGGGCAGAAGGGTTACAGGTGTGTGCAGTGCCCCCTGCTACGTATCTGCTGTTCAGACTGTTATATTTTGTTCAGACTGTTGCTGACCTAACCGATTCATGGTTATTACATGTTTTCACTGACACCCTACCTGTGTGTCTTGCCTCTTTTTTGTGTGTGTGGTTTTGGATTGCTATTCTGGAGTGCACCAGAGTGTAACAGTTACACACTGTCTATAGCCATTTTGAGCTCAGTTGTGTGGAGCCACACCACACAAAGGGAGGAAGCATTTGGAAGTCCCTGGTGTTCCCCCTTACAGGATGGACTCTACCACCATCTCTTATATGGCACACGCCATCAGGGAGTACAAGGGAAGCAGTCCATGTGATCCCAGTGGTGGGACTTGCCTGGCTCATCTGCAGACCATGTATGGCAGACTTCTTATGGACCCACTTACACCTTCAGAGCGCATTTGTATAAGGACAAGGCACAATCTAGTATTGTTATCCGTTATTCTGCATTTTGAGTAAAATATTTTAACGTAATATAGACATTACATGTTTGGT